>NC_141691.1:1223359570-1228159570 GCF_964263255.1 Lissotriton vulgaris | reverse complement strand
TTTCTTTTTTCAAAACTGCATGTTGTCCACCATTTTAGAAAAATCTTACTTTTAAAACTGCCATTTCATTTACAGAGACCATCAGAGTGCAACCAGATCTCTCTTCAAGATGTTTACAGTGTGGATTGTGGGACACAGCTATATTTTCTAGAGCCAAAGGTACGCAAAACAGAAAAGAATTCACAAAGACCTACGTTTACCAAATGTAGACATTAAATGGATTGGACAGAGAGTATTAAAGTGGCATCAATTGATGCCATTGGTGAAATCCTTTTTACATCTCCAACACCCTGACCTCATAATTGTGCACTCTGGTGGCAATGACCTAGGCACTTTGACTGGGGTAGGTCTGGAAATGCTTATGAAGGACACCTTTCAACAATTGATGACACTGTTCCCCAAAACTGGCTTTGTATATTCTAATATATGCCAAAAGCAGAAATGGAAATGGTTCAACCACTATTGTCCACAGATTGAAAAAGCTAGAAAACATGTGAATAAATCTGTTTATGCCTTTCTCCAAGACTATAGAATGGGGTCCATCTACCACAACAATCTACATTTCAATACGGATGGCATCTATAGGAGAGACGGTGTACATTTTACAAATGAGGGAAACAGAGTATTCCTCTTGAACTTTAGACTCTGCATTGGTACTTACTTGTATGTACTAAAATCTCCCAATAAACGCAAGGGCTCTTTTCAGAGCGACCCAACATCTAAACACATACACTTCATAAAAATCTGAAAAATATTCTTCTTTTTCTTCCTTCAGTACGCTTATAGGACGACTTCCAATTTTTGCACTGTACGTCGTACATACGTGCTTGGTAAGCGTACTATAATTCAACCATAAAACAAAACCTTTATCACTAATGTTTCATAATCCCCGGGGCTCAAATGTAACATTGCGGACCGTGGGAAGACCCCAAGGCCTCCTCGGTCCCAGCCAGCTCGCCACTTCCTGCGAGAACCATCATTGCTTTTCTTCACAAACAGCAGCTTACATGCTTACATTCTACTTTCAAAGATGATTTCAACACTTATACATTTTACTAAATAATATAGTATTGCACGCTAAAGGAGAAAAGTCAGCACAATTATAATAGAATAGAAAATAGAAAGAAAAAAAAACTTCCATACTCAACAAACTCGTAAGTAGACTTCATAGTTAAATTCAAAGGCACGCTACCACAACTAGTTTTTGAAACGCATTATACAAAAAAATACGTCACAAAATAGGCTAAATACATGGTGACTGTATTGTAACATCGCATACAAAAAAAAGCCACTCTTACGCTACCAGGAAAACACAACAAAACTATAAAGCCCAAATTTCCATTGTAGTGATTTCTTAGTTGCAGGTCTAGTTGTCGGATCGACAGACACACTCTCTCATGACTGGTATACATCCACACCACACCCATTCAGCGTATCCGTCACTACACACGTGACCCTATGTATAAAAAAGACAGAGCGCACGTGTTGTACGCCATTTTAGAGTTGTTCCCAAAGCACCAAACAAGGGGCCCACTACTACATGCGTGGCCTCTTTGGTCACTGAGTTAGTGTTGCCTGAAGCACTGAGCGGGTGAAGAACCTGCGATGATGATAATGGGAGCACGAATATGTTGTTAGCCATAGAGATATCAAGACTCTGCACCATATATGAGACTTCATTGTTGGAGATTGGGACTACATCATGCAGAAGGTGTCTTTTCCACGAAAAGGTGAGCAGTGAGGCTTGAGTTTGCATCGGAAGGAGTCAAAGGGTTGTAGCAGTCTACATACAAAAATGTGACTTAGAATTTTAGACGAACGCACTCCTCCATAATGTATTAATTTACATGTTTATCTTTTTTTCCCAATAGCAGTTACGTTTTTATAATCGGTGAAATGTCCTGAATATGTTCACAATACAAACAGTTCGTAGAAATCTGACAATCAACGTCTATAAAAGCGGGATAATATCTAACTCCAAATTAATATAGCAATAATTACCAATCATAACATCTTTCTTTTAATATCTTTTAGATGTACAGCTTCGGGATGGATTATGAACCACGGACAACTGCAATAGCACAAGGTGAGCAAAGAAGCTTATTTCTGAAACAACAACAAGTTATCTGTCAAAGGAGAGAATGTGTAGTATGCAGTAGGCACAAAAAAAAAATGGGCTAACGGGCCTTAACCTAGGATGAGATAGCTTCCTGAGCCCACACACAGTCACACCCCAGTACGTCACAGATCTTTTAAAGACATTTTGCTTGCTAATAAGGCTTTGATAACCCCCCGCTTACAGACGCTGCAGCTCCACTCTTCTTTTTGCTTGAACTAAACACCCACCCCAAATTTTTTCTAGCCCCCCCACCCCTGATATTTTTCCCTGTGGTTGCGCCTCTGGCTTCACATACCCCTCCCCTATTGTGTGTGTCTCTCCCACATTTTAATGTCCTTTTTTCCCTTTCTCTTTCTTACTCTCTCACATCATTTCTCTTTCTTTTTTAAAGATTTGGACGCTGCTATATCCACTCTGCTGTATACAACTATATCTGAATTATAATGATTAACTCTCTTGATCACAGTGAAAGCTTCTTCCACACGTAGAGCACCATCTTTCAATAACGCCAATGGCACTAGGTGACAACGAACTTTGCTTCCGAAACAACAAATTATCTATGAAAGGAGTGAGTGGGTAGTGTGCACCAGCTTCACTGTGTAAAATATATAATTACCTCCCTGCACTGACAACAGATAGGTTACAAAAGTCTGACAAACAGATCTACAAGCTTATTACGCCACTTAAGGATCACTTTTAACATGGGAAGAGTGATGCACACAGCTTGTAAATCTACGTCTAACTTTTCAAGAAAAAATCTCAACTCCAGACTCTGCGAGACAGTTTTAATGTTGTTTTCTCTGTCTTTCTCTCTCTCACTCTCTGTGACATAATTTCTCTTTCTCTTTTAAACGTATAGAAAATGCTATCTGCTTTGACCTGTAGAAGAAAATGTGTCTTCAAGTTGTGACTTCCACTGGCCGTGGTGTTTGGCCGCAGTGTTTATACAACGGTAGGCACAGAGGCCTAGATATACAATGCCTTCATTACAATGCATTAGAAATAAGTTGGTAAATTTACAATCCTGTTGAGCCACTTTTGTGTCAGTAACGCAGTAGTGACTTCCATATAGACACCACTTGATCACGGCATTATAACAGAACTGAAATGTACTAGGCACACTGAACACGTAAAACTGTAGTGTTACCTTCATTTGTGAAAGGAGACAGTGGGTAGTGTGCAGCAGCTTCACTGTCTAAAATGTATAATTACCTCGAGCACTGACAACAGATAGGTTACAACAGTCTGACAAACAGATCTACAAGCTTATTATGCCACTTTTGTATCACTTTTAACATGGGAAAAGTGACGCAAGCAGCTTGTAAATCTACGTCTAACTTTTCAACAAAAAGATCTCAAGCACTGAGCGGGTGAAGAACCTGCGATGATGATAATGGGAGCACGAGTATGTTGTTAGCCATAGAAATACATCAGTCCCCTTGCTACCTTAGCCAAAAAATCTGCGTTGACGATCTACTCATACGCTGACGACACCCAGATTATTTATTCACTTTCTGCGAATGCTCATTCCAACCCGTCTTCCCTCCGCTCTGGTCTTAATAACATTGCCAAATGGATGTTTGATAACAAACTAAAACTCAACGGAGGAAAGACCGAACTGCTTCTGTTTGGAAACACACTACCCTATGGGGCCACCAACATTGGCCTCCTCAGATGGGACCTACACCCACCCCCTCCAAAACCGCTCGCAATTTGGGCACCATCTTTGATGAACACTTGTCCATGAAACAACAAGCGGTCAGAGTGGCTGCCACTTATTTTACCATACTCTAGTGGCTCAAGAAAATCAGGTGGATGCTCCCCCAGAACACACTAAAAACCGTAGTCCAAGCTCTAATTACATCTGGACTGGACTACGGCAACATCTTATACTTGGGGGCATGTAAAGAAGTCACTAAGAAACTTCAAACAGTGCAAAACGAAGCAGTTAGGTTGATATGCATGCTACCTAAAAAATCCCCAACTTCATCTGGTCTTCGGAGTCTTTATTGGCTCCGTATCGAACAACGAGCAAAATATAAAGCTCTGTGTTTTATGCACAGAATCAAGGCAGGCAAGGCCCCTGCCTATCTGAGCACCCTTGTCCATCAATACTTCCCCCCCAAAACCCTTAAGTTCCTCTAGCCAACACAAGTTTCAGATACCCAGGATCAATCGAGTTAGACAGGGAGGTCGTTCTTTTGCCTACCTGGCCCCCTCTCTATGGAACTCTCTCCCAATTCAACTTCGCACTAACGATTGTTACCTCCAATTCCGTAAGAACTTAAAAACATGGTTGTTCAACCAATAACTTTGTTTTTCAATAGCCCACCGTCCCCTTTTGTATTTTCGCTCTTTATGTCTTTAGCGCCGGGAAACCTTAGGGTAGCTGTGCGCTCTACAAAAAAAACATATATATAATAATAATGATAATAACTCCAGACTCTGCGAGACAGTTTTAATGTTCTTTTCTCTCTCTTTCTCTCTCTCTCTCAGTCTCTGTGACATCATTTCATTAGAAATAAGTTGGCGTATTTACAATCCCGTTGTGCCACTTTTCTGTCAGTGAAGCAGTAGGCACTTCCATATAGACAACACTTCAACGCGGCACTATAACAGAAGTAAAATGTACCAGGCACACTGCACACGTAAGATCATCCGGAGGGACCGCATCAACCAGACTGGAGGAGGCATCCCCATCGTCCACAGGAACACCACCCGCATCACGACCAACACCGACGACACCCTTGCACCCGCCGAGCGCCTGCACTTCCAGATCCACATCAACCCCAAGACCACCCTCAGAGGCACCCTCATCTACAGACCCCCGGGACAACGCACACAATTCAGCGAGGAGATCGCCGACTTCGTCAGCCCGCACGCCCTCCCCTTCGCTGACTACATCCTCCTCAGGGACCTCAACTTCCACCTGGAGAACAACAACGACCGCAACACCACCACCCTGCTGGACAACCTCGCTAACCTCGCACTCAAGCAACTGGTGACCACCCCCAACCACTACGCCGGACACACACTCGATCCAGTCTTCTAATCCAGCAAGGACATCGCCTTCAGCCACGCCACCGGACTCCACTGGACGGACCACTGCTGCGTCCACTTCAGCTTCAGAAGGACCACAACCCACCACCACCAGCAACAGGTTGCATGCAGAAGCTGGAACAAGATCACAGCCGACCAGCTCGCGACTTCCCTGAGCAAGAACCCACCCACCAGCGCAACGAACCCCAGCCATGCGGCCACCAACCTCACGAAGTGGATCAGCGACTGCGCAGATGGCCTCGCCCCTCAGAAGACCCCGCCCAGCAGACCCAGCAGCAATAAAGCCCCATGGTTTTCCCGACGAACTCAAGAGCTCCAAGAAGAACTGCAGAACCCTCGAGAAAGCCTGGCGCAGAAACCCAACACCGGACAACATGACTGCCCTCAAGCTCGCCACCTGAAAACACCATTAACTGATCCACGCCACCAAGAAAACTGCATTCAAGGAACGACTGGACAACAACGCACACAACAGCAAGGAGCTCTTCAACATCGTCAAAGAGCTCTCCAACCCCAACGCCGGAAACAACGACATCACCCCTTCGCAAGACCTCTGCAACTCCCTCGCCTCCTACTTCCACAACAAGATTGCGGACATACACAACAGCTTCAGCACTCAACCGATGCACGCCATGACCGAACCACCGCCCCCCACCACCACCCTCCACGCCTGGACCCCGATCAGCACCGAAGACACCGTCCGCACGATGAACTCCATCCACTCCGGATCTCCGACCGACCCCTGCCCTCACCACGTCTTCAACAAGGCCGACGTTGTCATCGCACCCCACCTGCGGGACATTATCAACACCTCCTTCGACACCGCTACCTTCCCGGAGAGCTGGAAGCACACCGAACTCAGCGCTCTACTAAAGAAGCCATCAGCCGACCCCACCCACCTCAAGAACTACTGCCCCATCTCGCTGCTCGTTCCCTGCAAAAGTCATCGAGAAGACCGTCAACAAACAGCTGGCCGCCTTCCTCGAGACAAACGGATCCCTCGACCTCTCGCAGTCTGGCTTCCGGGCCAACCACAGCATCGAGACCGCCCTGATCGCAGCAACCGATGACATCCGAGCCCTGCTCGACAACGGAGAAACAGCGGCCCTAGTCCTCCTGGACCTCTCCGCGGCCTTCAACACTGTCTGCCACCGTACCCTAGTGCAGCACCTCAGCAACGTCGGAATCCAGGAGAAGGCACTGGAGTGGATCATCTCCTTCCTCGCTGGAAGGACACAGAAAGTCCGCCTCTCCCCGTTCAGATCAGAAGCCACCGAAGTCATCTGCGGCGTTCCTCAAGGCTCCTCGCTCAGCCCTACCCTCTTCAACATCTACATGAGCCCCCTCGCAGCCATCACACGCCAGCACAACCTCAACATCATCTCCTACGCCGACGATACCCAGCTGATCCTCTCCCTCACCAATGACCCCGCCACCGCCAGAGCCAACCTACACGAAGGGATGAAAGAGGTAGCCGAATGGATGAAGAAAAGCCGCCTGAAACTGAACTCGGACAAGACGGAAGTCCTCATCATGGGATCTTCACCCTCCGCCTGGGACGACTCCTGGTGGCCCCCCGCCTTAGGCAGCAAAACCAAACCATCAGACCACGCACGCAACCTGGGCTTCATCCTGGACTCCTCCCTCTCCATGACCAGACAAGTCAACGGCGTCTCCTCGTCGTGCTTCAACAACCTGCGCATGCTACGTAAGATCTTCCGGTGGATCCCCACCAAGACCAGGAAGACGGTCACCCAGGCCCTCGTCATCAGCCATCTGGACTACGGCAACTCCCTCTACACCGGAACCACCGCCAAACTCCAGAAGAGACTCCAGCGTATCCAGAACGCCTCAGCACGACTCATCCTGGACATCCCCCGCCGCAGCCACATCTCCGGACACCTGAGAGACCTGCACTGGCTCCTGGTCAACAAGAGAATCACCTTCCATCTCCTCACCCACACACACAAAGCCCTACACAACCAAGGTCCAGGATACCTCAACAGCCGCCTCAACTTCTACACTCCCAAACGCCAGCTTAGATCGACCGGCCATGCCCTCGTCGCCGTCCCCCGCATCCGAAGAGCCACCACAGGGGGAAGGTCCTTCTCCTACCTCGCCGCCAAGACTTGGAACTCCCTCCCGACTCACCTCCGCCTGACCCAGTATCACCTCGCCTTCAGGAAGCAGCTTAAAACCTGGCTGTTCGAGCAGTAGCGGACCCCCCTCCCCTAGCGCCTTGAGACCCTCCGGGTGAGTAGCGCGCTATATAAATGCTTTGATTGATTGATTGATTGATTGACTGTTACCTTGACTTGAAATGCTTCATCTCATTTACTCACATCTACATAATTCTAAACTCTAATCTTCTTTTTTATTTTGCAGATTACCAATCCAAAGTCCTTTGGAGTCCACTTCACAATTTGTTTATAATATTGTTTTTTCAAAGTTATTATTCTAGTTCTTTATAATATAGTAATCACTAAGTTTCGTTTACAGTTAATCTTTTAATAAAAATTAATTTAAAAAATGACATACTTCTTTTTTTTGTGGGGGGTTGACAGTCCAAAATAAAAATAATATTTATAATGTTGAAGTACTATAGTAAGATGTTCAAGAGTAAGATTGAAAAGTACTGACTTATATTTTCTCTGGGTACACTACAACATGGTAAAGAAATCAAACTAATACGAAACAATGTGTACCACATTTATAAACCTCTTGCGACATTTTCCCATCCAAACCTACCACCCTACAAAATTAAGTGTGGGCCTCAATGACGCCCCTCAAACCCCGGAAACAATCACCCCACAAAAATGTCTATATTGTATGAGAGGGGCTGCGTGCCCTCCGCCTAGTGCCCTGGAGTCCACCACGCCCAGACCCGGTTCCTGCAATGTCCTGAGGGGAAACAGCCATTACAACGCGGTTATAACCACACGTGATCGTCACCACGAAGCCATTAGCAGGCATATGGTTTTACCAAGCATGCCTTTACCACGCATGACAAACGCATAATCTTAATAATATCTTTGTGTTGATGAACACGTGTTGTAATTGCTCTGGCTTACGTCCTTCAAATCAGTTTTTAAGTATATGTGTGACCAAGTCATAGGATCGGAGGCCAAGGACAAACACTGTGGTGTCTGTGCCAGAAAATCTCATGGATCTTAGAGAAGATAAGCGGAGAGTAAAATGAAAGTAACAGGTATAATAAAAATAACAGAGAAAAACTACTAAAATGGTGGTGGACAGTTTACGTAATCAACGTTTGGCACCTCAACACTACATTTCAAATAAACATACAATACAATACAATACAATATTACAAAAGTATAGCAGCGGATGACACAAACGGCCTGGGAAAAGAAAGCGGCAAATTTAATACCTAAAATGAGGAGAGGTTTGCTTAGCGAACTTGAAAAAAGAGAAAAAAACGTGGGCTGGGAAACAAGGTCACACATGCGTAGAGAGTACAACTGGTGCACATAAAAAAACCCGGAAAGTTTTACATACTATCATAGAAATATAGCTCTTTTGTTGACCAGTAAAGTTAGTTCTTAAAATGATTTTTTTTTAAGCCCCAAAGCCCCCCACGATCGCTGACAGCTCCCCGTGTCATTCGTGAGCCCCTCTGCTTTATCAAAGACATCACCTTATATACTGCTCTCTCTTTCAAAAAACAATCTGCTTTCCTGAAAGAGAGAACAGATTAACTTGCTCTCTTTTTCAAATAGGAAAACAGTTTCCTGTGGTAAAGTGAAAGCGGCGACGGTACCGCCCTACCATACCAAACAGCAGTGTCCCGGAAGTACACACCCCAAGACACTGCAAGAATGGACCCGGGGAGATGGTGGACCCAAGGGCCACAAAGGGTTACAGGAGGAGGGCAGCGTGACCCCCTCCCAACATTAAAAAACCCTGGGGAGTACAGGTACCTGGGGCTGGAAGGTCATTGTCCATATTATTGCCCCTAGGAAGGTGGCTGTACCCGCGACGTGTACGGGGAGAGGGAGGGGGAGAGCTGATAGAAAATTTTAATATTTTTTTTTTTACAAAAATGCCTCGTCGGGGTGACGGTCCCCGAGAGTGAGGGGAAGAGGACCATAACCCCCTGCATACTTCAAAATAAAACCACAGAGGGGTGGCGTTCCCCGGTGCTCAGGGCACCTTACAAGCCCCCCACTATGAAAAAAATTGCCCCCGAAATGTGCCCCCCCGGGACCTAATGAATAAAACAGACTTCTATTTTTTATTTCCCTTTTCCACAGCGTACGTATACCATACGCATACCCCCCAATTTCTTATTAAGAAAAAAAAATTGAGCCTAAAGATCCATGTATGACCCGCTAAGCAAGCCTAGAGGGTCAAGATGTTTCTACCCTGCCCCCTTTCCTTATTTCTCAACTTTGTTTTACTGTTTTCTTCTGAGTCGCTTCTAGCAATGAACAAGATGGCTGCCAACACTTCCTGGTTTGGAGTGTTCACGCACAGAGCTCGTGCTCATAATTGTATGGATTTCCGTACGCGTGCTGTACTCCGTCTCTAGATATCTCTTTGATTTTACTTGTAATTTTCTAAGGAACTACTGAACGGATTTACACCATTTAACAAAAAGCACAATCCGCGAACCGAACTCTACTTCTCTGCCAAATTTGGTATAATTCCGTTCAGCCGTTCGGCTGTAGCCCTAGCTAAAGGTCCCTCTGGAAAATTGCATGGGGAAAACATGTTTTGGGACCCCCCATTTTTCTCGGCCCCCACTTGATGAATCGCCCCCAAACTTTCAGGGAAGGAGCAAAACAGAGTAGGCCATTCTCTTGGAGAAATTCACGAAGATTCGTCTACTGACGCCAAAGTTATTCCGAATAGAATGTTGTGGATTTCCTATGGAAACTAGGTCCTAACTATAACTACCTACCGGCGACAGCCAGTAGGTAATATATATATATATATATATATATATTACCTACTGGCGGTCGCCAGTAGGTATATATAGTTAGGATTTTTTTTCTATGGGATTTTTGAAAATTCTATGTCTAAGAACTTTGGCGTTTGTGGACGGAATTGGCTGAAATTTTCAGAAAAATGGCACATTTTGTTTGTGAGCAGCCCCTGAAAATTTGGGGGGGGTTCGTCAAGGGGGGGCCGAGAAAAAAGTGGGGTCCCAAAACACGTTTTTCCCATGTTAATTTCCATAGGGCGGTTGGCCTCACTTTTAGCTCGAACGGCTGAATGGATTTGCATGAAACTTGGCAAAATTGTAGGGACTGTTAGCACGATGTGCCTTTGCTAGGTCTCAATATATGTGCTCCAGTGGATTTTGATAAATTAACGTTCCAAAAAATATATATATCTGTGACAGCGCTCCGGGTAGCGCTCCGGTTCGCATACTTGACGCGTAACGGAACTTCGCGAAGCGAAGCTGATTGGCTCTCCGGTGTCTGTCAACATTCTAAACAGTCCTGAGCAGCCGCCATCTTATCTCTCGGTAGGATCGAGAGACAAGAGGAGGCCAAAACGAAGGGGGAAATGACCATAAGGGGGCATAGTAGATCCTCCCTGACCCCTTAAGTTTGATGTGGAGGCTTTAAAATGGCCCCGCGGGGCAAACAAAAAAAAAAACAGTTTTTTTTGCGTGGGCAGCGCCCGGTACGCTTTTGTGCAATGGGCGATGGTAATCTAAAGGATGAGGAGGGGGGGGCATCGTTCAAAGCACATCAGCGTGCATAAATACGAAAATGTTTTTATCTACCACGTACTTGACTTATCTCTCTGAGATGCATTCCCTTGTGTTTCGGCAATGGTAGTCTGTTCATTACATAGATCGCCCGAGGGCGGTAGTACAGGCCGCGCGTAGGAAAGGGTCAAAAGCCAGGGGTATAGGAGTATGTAACAAGCGAGCCATTTAATTGAAAAAACTAAACGTGACAACATAGCTAAGTAACTAGAACGTCATAAGGAGTTGCAAGTCGCTCCCATACTGGCGCCATTTTGATCGAGGCCAGGCAGGTCCAGAGTATAGTTCAATGTCTGCAATAAGTAGGGCAGGACCAGAATCCCTTTCGGCAGTTCTGGCTTCGTCATTACGAGCACTAGAAAACAAGACATTCTGGGCAATACCACCCTTGACGCAGCCCTTTATTCTACAAGATGGTGTCTTTCAAAAGCCAGGGGTATAGGAGTATGTAACAAGCGAGCCATTTAATTGAAAAAACTAAACGTGACAAACGGTTGCAGGATCAGTGAAGGTTGATTTTTTAATTGAAAGTATAACAGGATCAGTTACAATAAAATCGTCCATACGCACACCATGGGCGAGTATCATGGGTAACATTACTTCGAAGCTTTATTAATACAATAATCAATAATGAAAAATCGACATCAATAGGGTTGTCCGTATTCCCAGTCAGTACCCTTCCCCGCCCGCCATGTGCACAAAGACCGCATACATCCCCCATAACGTCAAGGCTAAGTAACTAGAACGTCATAAGGAGTTGCAAGTCGCTCCCATACTGGCGCCATTTTGGTCGATGCCAGGCAGGTCCAGAGTTTAGTTTAATGTCTCCAATAAGTAGCGGCAGGACCAGAATTAAATTTATGAAGAATGTTGAAGAGTAGTATGTTGAAAATCTGAAGCCATCGTTCTACAAACTCTCAACCAGCCTTGGATGGAAAAATCCTGAAGAATGTACAAACTGAAAACCAGTTTTTGTCTGCATAGCATCAGCAGCAACACTTGAGTCAGCTTTGTGTGAAGCCGCCATCTTGATCCAATCAATACCGTCCCCTTGCACACATTCAGGGACCAGGCCGCAGGACGTGTCTTCAGGTCAAACGGATTGTGGGACAAGGTCCAGAATGGAAGAGTCGCTGTACCGCAAGAGTGGGTGCAATTCAGCCGGATGGCGGGTGAGACGCTGTAATAGCAAGAGCAGGCGCAACTCAGCTGGCCGAGAGAGACTTGGGGAGGGGGCAGGAGCTAAGCCCCCCCTCCCAGTCCGCGCCACCATACCGCCCCTGGGGGGCCTCCGTCAAGCGGTTCAGGGAGGCACCGCAGGCAGCCGTTCTTCAGATCAGTGGCTCTCACCGGCAAGGCTCCCCTCCGTCAGCAGCAATCGTTGGCGCTGTGGTTGCGGCCGGAGTCCCCGCCTAGTCAACGCCCCGGCCTCTTCATGTCGTAGGCTGCAAGAGTGGTCGCAACTCAGCTGGCTGAGCGAGACTTGGGGAGGGGGCAGGAGCCAAGCGCCCCCTCCCAGTCCGTGCCACCACACCGCCCATCGGGGGCCTCCGTCAAGCGGCTCAGGGAGGCACCGCAGGCAGCGGTTCTTCAGATCACAACAGAGTCTCATGCTCGATCGATTGAGCTAGCCGAATCAGGCAACAAGAAGGTGTGGGGGGGGCACCTCTTGCTCAACCACCACCTGAGGAGGTGGTACTCTCTTCCTAGGCTGTGGTGGTGGTGGTGGGGATGCACCAGCTGAAGCTACAACACTTGCTGTTGCTAAGTGATGAAAAAAGGTCTTCCTCTCACAAAGATGAAAGTCAGAGTGAGGAAACAAGGAGGGGTTTTCATCATTTGGGACAAAAAATAGTTCTCAACCAATGAAAAGTGTTATTTTTAGGTCACATGACCTAGCCTTACATCATTAGGAACCCAAAAGTGAAATGAACCAATGAAAAGTTTTATTAACAAGTCACATGGCCTGTTATGCTTACGTTACGCGCTCCGCGCCGCGCCCCGGATCGCTTCTGGGAAGCTGTGCTTCGCGACTCGTGCACCGGAGCACTTCCGGGTGCGCTAACGCGGCGCGTCATATGACGCATTACGCGACAACGCGGTACGTCGCGGTTACGCGACGTGTCACAATGTTGTTTTCTAACGCGGCAGTTGCGCAAACAGAACGTTTATCAGCCGGGCATATGGAATACATACACATTCATACCATACAATCAGGGCATGTACGCACAGTCACACCATACAATTTTTCACGATCCCAGTGATGGTCTGCACTACATGCATATCTCACAGCGCTTGTCTATGTCTTTCCTTACATGGAGCACGGTGCGGTCCATGTCCACTCCATTCTTCAGTCGGAACTCCGTTGTAACCTGTAGCCTGTCGCTGTACCGCAAGAGTGGGTGCAATTCAGCCGGATGGCGAGTGAGACGCTGTAATAGCAGGGGCAGGCCAATTCAGCTATCCGAGCGAGGCCCTGTGCCGCAGGAGCGGGCGCAACTCAGGTGGCCGAGTGAAGTGCTGGGGTGTAGCTGAGAAACCTCCACCTGGGGAGGTGGGGGAGGCTCGTTCGCGCCGCCTCTCCCTTCCAGTACACCCCACGCCGTCTCCTGGCGCAGGTATATGTGATGGTTGGACCAGGGCACTGCAGGACGTGTCTTCAGGTCAAACGGATTTTGGGACAAGGTCCAGAATGGAAGAGTCACCAAAAGGCAACAAGTTCCGCCTGACCCCGGGAGCCGACCGCCTATGTCGGGGGAGATCTCAGGCCACACCAGGGTAACAAGACTTGGGGAAGGGACAGGAGCCAAGCGCCCCCTCCGAGTCCGCGCCACCACACCGCCCCTCGGGGGCCTCCGTCAAGCGGCTCAGGGAGGCACGGCAGGCAGCGGTTCTTCCGATCAGTTGCTCTCACCGGCAAGGCTCCCCTCCGTCAGCAGCGATTGTTGGCGCTGTGGTTTCGGCCGGAGGCCCCGCCTAGTCAACGCCCCGGCCTCTCCATCTCGTATTCCGCAGAGTAGTCAGGGAGAAATCCTGGGAACCGCGGCATGCATTTGGATCGATGTTGCAGCAGGCTGCTATGTAAATAGTTATTTAATAAAACGTTTTACCCTGTTACTTTGCTGGTGTGTTGTATATATTTATAATATTTGCATAGGGTTTGTCGTTGTTTTGGGTGGGGTGGGCGGCGGAGCCGAGCTGTCTTGCAGCCATCATGGGGTCGAGCTCAGTTCCTCTCACTAGTTTCATATTTCTCATGAGGGGTTGTTCCTAATGTTTCTATTTTAGCGAGGTCAAAAAGAGATCCCATTAGTGGCCTACTGATTTTGCTTGATTCCTTTTGTTTTTTCTAACAATTTTTCACTATCTGCAAAGACTAAACAGAGTATTGCGACTCTGTGCTTGTTTGTAAATAGAGAATGAACCAAAGAGAACCAATTCCAAAACAGTAAATGCTTGGATAACAATCAATCAAATGGAGAGGGAAGCAGGCACGACGGATTACAATGGGGGCAAAGGCCTGCGTTACCTACCCTTCACTATCTGCGAAGAGAGAATACTCCTAAAAGAAAAGAGGGGGGGGCAGCGTTCAAAGCACATCAGCGTGCATAGACACAAAAATGTTTTTACCTACCACGTACTTGACATTTTAAAGCTTTTGATATTTGCTATTAAAAAACCATTGAAATTCACTGAAAAAACCATAGGTTATAGACCATATATAGTTAGGAATTAGCATTTACAAAACCTTGAAAATTCACTGAAAAAAACATGGGTTATAGACCATATATAGTTAGGAATTAGCATTTACAAAACCTTATTTTACTCACACAAAACCATTGAAATTCCATATATAGTTAGTTGCACTAACTATATATCGCGCACCTGCAATCCACTGCTGATGATGTCACATATTACATCATTCATGACATGGTCAGTGACATCACTGATGACATCACTGATGACAACTCAAATGACATCACTGACAACATCACTGATGACGTCATTCATGTGATAATACGATGAATCTGTTCAGACTCTAATATAACCTTAGATACACTCAGTGTAAACAGATACTCACAGATTGTCACTCATCCATAGAGTTACTCATACACCTAGTCAGTCATGCAAAGAATCAATCACACCTCAATTTCCTCAACTATACAGTTATACACACCTTACTTATTGAAACTTATTCTAACACATATTTACTCTCTTATACAATCACTGATACAAGTTTTCAATGATCCATGCAGCCACTCACACATTCACTAGCTATTATACACAGTAATTTATATATGTCAGCTCTCACATGTACTGTCTTTTACATATGTACTTACTTTGACATATAGCACTGAGATATCCATTCACTCGCCAATACACTCATGAACACAGTCAACCACCCATACAGCTGTTTCCACATGCAGTTTTGAACCCATACATTTAGTGAATCAACTGTTCACACATCTATGCACAGAGTCACACACCTCCCAGCCACCCACACACACACACTCACTCTCCCATACAAATACTTGGGCAACCAATCAATAACCCATATAGTTACTCATATAGCTACTGATCAACACATGCAGCAGTTTACAGAACAACAGACATAATGATGCACAAATTAAGACAGTTTAGTCACTAACCCATGCACTCAGTGAGACACATTTAATCACTCTCTCATACAGTCTGTCATGCATCTACTAAATCCTTCATCCAGACACTTATACATCCACTCATTCTTCAATATGTAAGACATATTTTAACTTTACAGAAACATACAGTCACTGGATGATGTCATCAGTGATGTCATTTTATTTGTCATCAGTGATGTTGTCAGTGATGTCATTTGAGTTGTCATCAGTGATGTCATCAGTGATGTCACTGACCATGTCATGAATGATGTAATATGTGACATCATCAGCAGTGGATTGCGGGTGCGCGATATATAGTTAGTGCAACTAACTACATATGGAATTTCAATGGTTTTGTGTGAGTAAAATAAGGTTTTGTAAATGCTAATTCCTAACTATATATGGTCTATAACTCATGGTTTTTTCAGTGAATATATATATATATATATATATATATATATATATATATATATATATATATATATATATATTACCTACTGGCGGTCGGCAGTAGGTATATATAGTTAGGATTTTTTCCCTATGGCATTTTTGAAAATTCTATGTCTAATAACTTTGGCGTTTGTGGACGGAATCGGCTGAAATTTTCAGGAAAATGGCACATTTTGTTTCTGAGCAGGTTCTGGAAATTTGGGGGGGTTCCGTCAAGGGGGGGCCGAGACAAAAGGGGGTCCCAAAACGCGTTTTTCCCATGTTAATTTCCATAGGGCGGTTGGACTCACTTTTAGCCCGAACGGCTGAATGGATTTGCACGAAACTTGGCAAAATTGTAGGGACTGTTAGCCCGATGTGCCTTTGCTAGGTCTCAATATATGTGCTTCAGTGGATTTTGAGAAATTAACGTTTAAATCAAGATATATATCTGTAACAGCGCTCCGGGCAGCGATCCGGTTAGCGAACTTTTCGTGTATCGGAACTTTGCGATGCAAAGCTGATTGGCCCTCCAGTGTCTGTCAACATTCTAAACAGTCCGGAGCGGCCGCCATCTTGTCTCTCGGTAGGATCGAGAGACAAGAGGAGGCCAAAACAAAGGGGGAAATTACCATAAGGGGGCATAGTAGATCCTCGTTGACCCCCTAGGTTTTATGTGGAGGTTTTAAAAGGGCCTAGGAGGGTCCAAAAAAAAAAAAGAATTTTTTTTTTTTTTGCGTGGTAAGCGCCAAGTTCGCGAACCGGAAAGCGTTCTGGGCAGCGTACTATAAGGATAAAAGAATGATAGACTTTTCTAATACTGTATGTTAATTATTTGTTGTTTTTGTTCGTTTTTTTTATTTATTTATTTATTTTGATTTAAAAAAAATGTATTTATTATTTTCATAGTTCATTAAAACTTCCAGCATTACATCATCTGGAATCTCGTCAAACATGGATGTTTCTGTGTCTTCTAAGCTTTCAATAAATTTTTCATCAAAAGATTCATCCATAAAATCTTCATCCACATTTTGTTCAGTTAAAATGTCTTGTGTTGTAATGTCGAAGGAAACATTAGTTTTTTCGTGCTCCCCTTCCATTTTTTTTGCTGTAAATTGCATAAAAAAATAATTATATTAGAAAGGTAGGGCACTGTTGGGTTTAAGTTCAGACATGTAGTTCTGTTTTTTTAACAGTGAAGTTAAAGTAAGTAAATTCATAATTATAGCAGAGAAGTGTATTTAAATCTATAACTACTACAGAGGGATAGTATATATCTATCAGAAAAAGTCTACCATATTAAGTTATAGTGCACAATATACTTCAGTTTTAAAAATAACAACTAACCTTCACAAACAAGTTGAAGTGTTTAGTAACTATTCAAATGTGATTTACAACAAGAAGTAGCAGTCAAAATGGCTGTGTTTTCTTCTCTTCCTTTATATATATTCAGGTATATAACCAATCAAATGTCAGGTAATAAAAGTAGAAAATGAAAGTAACATTTTAATTGGTTGTCAATTCCAACACTTCAGATGTGTTTTGTGAAGTAATTTACCTCAGGGTATTTAGATAGGTCTACAGGCTAAATGGCTAAATGAAATTTCAATCAAATTTGTGAGAATGAAAGGGATTGTTATGTAGTATGAGCTAATCTATATTTGGTGAGAGTGTCTCTAGTCGTTTTTCTGTAAATTACTTTCCCACCTTTTTTTAGGACCGCTTTCTGGAAAGCGGCCCGGTTAGCGAACCTTAAGCGTCACGGGAGTCCACCATTTTGTGTTTCGGTCGCTTTAAGATACAAGATGGAGGGCAAATAATGTTCAGAATGGGTAGAAGGGGGCACGGTAGACTTATCTTGACCCCCTAGGTTTTCTGAGGGTGGCTGAGGAGGCTTATATGTGCGGAAAAAAAACATTTTTTAAAAAAATTCCGCGAGGTTAGCTTTCGGTTAGCGAACCGGGTAGCGCCTCGGGGAGCGTATTTTGTGGAAAATTAGTGAAAAAAGTTAGAAAAAAATAATAATTGTGAGTGATTAGATGAAGGGTAGCTCTGAGAAGAGCTTTTGGGTTTATGGTACATTTAGGTACTTATAAGTAGGTACCAATGCACAGTCTTAAATTCAGAATGAAAATTCTGTTGCCCTCATCTGAGAAGTGAACTCCATCTCCTCTGTAGATATCTTGCATGTAGTAACGCAAGTTATTGTTGTACAGGGAGCCCATTCCATGGTCTCTCATGAAAGCTGAAACAGATTTGTTTACATGCTTCCTCGACTTCTCAATTTGTGGACAAAATTGGTTGGACCACCTCCATTTCTGTCTTTGGCATATATTGGAATATACCAAGGCAGTTTGAGGAAAAAGTGCCATTAATTGCTCAAAGGTGTCCTTTAAAAGCATTTCCAGACCTACCCCTGTCAAAGTGCCCAAATCATTACCTCCACAGTGCACTATTAACAGGTCAGGTTTTGGCAAATGCATAAAGGTTTTCACCAATGGTATCAATTGGTGACATTTTAATCCTCTTTGGCCCAACCACTTAATTTCCACATCTTGTAAATTGAGGTTGTGTAAATTTCTGTTCTCAGCATACCTTTGAGCCCAGTGGATGTAACTATGTCCAACAATCCAGACCTTAAACATGGTGGGAGAAGGTTGGGCTGCAGTCAGATGAAGTGTGGTAATGAAAGGGCAGTTGAAACAGTAGGAGTTTGTAAAGAAAAAAAAACTGTGGATTTCCAATGCTAATGATTCATTAGCAGTGATTGGCGCATTTCCATTTCTGAAAACAGAAAGTTAGGGTGCATGGATGTGTTCTTTGAAAGATGTAATTTGAATGGTCAAGGAAGAAACTTTTAATGAAAGATTGCACTGGATACGCAGGTGCACTGAGAGTTCAGAGTTCAATTGAAACATTGTTGTGTGAATTTGCAAACATGAGAGGTCTTCCAGGAGGTCGTGGCTATGGAAAAAAGGCAGAGAGGGCAGAGGGGGGAAGGGTTTTGATTTGAAAAAAGTGAGGGAAGAGTTATGATTGGCTAATATGAGAGATATGTCAAATGAATATCTGTATTTCTGTGCTTTCAATAGCTGCAGCCTCTGGAGTGCATCCTTTTTCTTCTGCTGAAGACAATTTGGTGTATTTCTGAGACTGTTTTCAAAACTCAAAAAGTATTTGCTAAGGTGAGAAAAGATTTATTTATTTTAGATAGAGAATAGTATGAATTAAGGAGAAAATGATGAAGAAAGCTGTGTTTTTAACTGTGGCTTTGTCTGTAGTGATATAGAAATAGATTTTGTTACTTTGAGAAATTGTAATTGCATATTCGGTGTAGCATTCTGGAATGCAGTTATACAAGTTATTGTTGTATATGAAGCCCATTCCATGGTCTCTTATGTAAGCTGAAACAGATATGTTGTTTATAAAAATAATTTTTGAAATCAATTACATTTCTGGATATGTACTGCTAGAGCTTCATAGGTTGTTTTGGGTCATATTTATAAGGCATTTGAGTGTCTTTGATGTTATTTTTCCTTTTTAAATGGAAAGCATTCCTCATGGGGCAAGTGTCTTGTAAATACGCTCCCACCTGCGCTTGGCAAATTTAGATTTTGATTATGGGAGTTACATAGCCATGTTAATAATGTCGAAAAAATGGTGCTAGGGCATTCCAGAAAACGCTTTCATGTGTCTCAAGGACATTTTCAGTCATTTCCTCTTGAATGCAGGTATACAATTGATTTATATGCTGTGTTTAAAAACGATTCTTTTCTATGATGTTATTTTTTCCTTTTTAAATGGAAAGCGTTCCTCATGGGGCCCTGAGCAGTTCTTAGCCATATTATTTAATGGGAAGTGGATAACATGGCTAAGAGCATTTGCTGGAAAATGCATGAATATCGCTGACTTTTCAGCGATATTCATGCATTGCGGCCGCTTCTTATCGCATTTGCGAGCAGTTCTTAGCCATGTTATCCAATGAGAGGTGGATAACATGGCTAAGAGCATTTGCTGGATAATGCATGAATATTGCTGACTTTTCAGCGATATTCATGCATTGCGGCCGTTTTTTATCGCATTTGCGATAAACCTTGCTAATAGCAAGGTTTATCTGCGATAAAAATCGCCGATGTGCGGCGATAATTTTTGTCTCTAAACAAGTTATCGCTAGTTGTTGGTAATATGCCCCCGGGTTTTTGTTTGCAGGAATCGGGAGGCGGGAGAGTAGCACTGAAATCAGTAGTCTGACGCCTGAATCGGGAGGGTTGGCATGTCTGGATTCTCTACAGCTGGGGCTAGGTGATAGCCTGGGACCGGCCTGGCATGTAAAATGGCTGCCGTGCACGACAAAATTGTGGCATTGTAAAAAAGGCAAGATGGCGCAGACAATGTTTATCAATAAGGATTCATTTATAACGAAATATTTTATCGCACTGACAAATTGGTGGTCAACACTTCCTGATTTCCTTCGAATCGAACGTTAACAGACGTCACGCAGCAAAAAAAAAAAAAGCTCACGCACAGCCGCTGGAACACATGTATCAACATATATGAGCCTCCTCAGCCACCCTCAGAAAATATAAGGGATTAGGATACGTCTCCAGCACCCCCTTATACTTAGTAATTTAATTAAAACGAAGCACAAAATGGTCTCCCGCACCCCCTTATACCTAGTAATTTAATTAAAACGAAGCACAAAATGGCGAATTCCCGTTTTGCCAGCAGTTTGCGGCCCAGTTCGGTGTTCGGAAAGCGTTTCTACCGTGAAAAATATATTTTTTTTATTTTCCTCACGGGACCCTTTAATAACCCCAACAACATTCCTAGGGGGTCAAGAGGGGTATACCTTGCCCCCTTTCATTAAATTCCCCCTTCGTTTTTCACCTCTTCTTCTCTCTCGATCCTACCGAGAGATAAGATGGCGGCCGCTCCGGTCTGTTTAGAATGTTGACAGACACCGGGGAGGCAATCAGCTTCGCATCGCAAAGTTCCGTTTCGCAGGTGGGAGCGAATTTACAAGAAACTTGCACCATGAAGAACGCTTTCCATTTAAAAAGGAAAAATAACATTATAGACACTCATATGCCTTATAAATATGACCCAAAGCAACCTATGAAGGTCTAGCAGTACATATCCAGAAATGTAATTGATTTCAAAAAATCGTTTTTAAACACAGCATATAAATCAATTGTATACCTGCATTCAAGAGGAAATGACTGAAAATGTCCTTGTGATGCAGTGCTGGTGCAAAAGATTTTCTATGTTAAATAATAAGTAGGGCGTTAAGTTTTTGATGATTGTTATTCATTTACTGTTTGGTAATAGTGGTTAATAACATTTTTTATTATATTTTTCCACAGATTCAACTGCAGATCTTTTTTTAATTTGAAAAATGCCAACGAAAAATCGTATTAGAAAGGCTAGAAAACGTCAAAGACAGCAGGATGATGTTTTATTGCAGCAGTCCTCTTCCCCAAATACTTATCAAAACACCAAGAAAGCTCCGGGTAAGAGCACAAAATCATTCTTAAAAAATATTTTTAGTAAAAAAAGTATTTTTCGCAAAAATGTTTCAGTTCAGAAAAAGAAGAGTAATTTAAATGGAAAGGAAAGACCCATCAAAAATGTTATTGGTAGAGGAAGAGATAACTCTGTGCATGATAGTAGAAGGAAACAACAGTTTAGGGACATTCGAAAACGAATGTTTCATAACAGGATAATAGTTAATTTATTAAAAAATATTAAAAAATGCCAACAGAAAGCGGCATTTTATAAGAAGAAGAAAAATGTAGAGAAAATTATTGATCATGCTTTTGAAATTAAGCGAAAGTTGTTTATTTTGGTAATCAATAGAATTAGGAAACTAAGCAAGGTAATTTCTGATTTCAAAACAAACAGTAGATGGAAGAGAGTAGTAAATCGTAGTAACTTTTGTGAAGTTTTTTCCGGAGAATGGATGCATAGTTCAAGTTCTGAGGCATTTTTTAATGAGGAGAGTTATTTTCAGGATAATGATTTGATGTTTGCAGTTGACACCAGTGGTCGAGCTTATGAAGTGAAGGATGGTTGTCCAGTTGAAAAAGAAAAACTTGTGACAACAGAGACAGAAGAGGTGCTAAGTGATGAGGTTTTAGGAAGACGTCCTAAGGGTCCTGTGTACATTTGGAAGTGTAGTTCTATTTGCAGTGTGCGACAGGTTTCCATCAATTTGCTTTGTGATTTTATACGGACATTTACTAAGAAAAGTTTGAAGCAGAAAATGAAGTTGTTGCAAGATTTAGATCCTTGCAGAGTGAGACAAATGACAGGTTTGCGTGGTCATTCACTGGCTTGTCTTTCCAGGAGAGTATGCCAGAGTGTTTTTCATCATTTCAGGATGCTAGCAGTGCATCATAATAAAGTGAGAAAATTATTGAGAATGTTGTATTATGCTAAGAGTCCAGCAATTATGCTTAAACAATTATGTGCTGCTCTTTTGCATGGTTCTGAAATAGATGTGAAGAATATTTGTGAAGAAATTGAGTTTTGTTACTTTGGTAGTAGAGATGAGAATGTTCAAATTGACCCAGAAGTAGAGGGTAATGTTGAAGATAATGTACAGGTTTCCAGTACAGATAATTTTCAGAAGGAAATTGCCACGTTTCAGATGAAATCAAGTGAGAGGCCTAATTTCACTTGTGTATGTTGTCGACGCACTTATTATAAGAATCAGACTAAGGTAGTGGATTTATATGCAAAAAGTGAAAGGGAAAATTATAGTGAATGGAAGGATTTTGCCACATACTTGATGGTAGAAAATTATTTTGATTTAGGATCGGATCAACGTGTGTGTACTTATTGTTGTAATAAATTAAACCAAAACCAGATGCCTGCTAGGGCAGTTTATAATAATCTGGAATTGGTTGAGATTCCTTCTGAATTGAAGGATTTAAATACTTATGAATCTATTTTGATTCAAAGTATCCATCCCTTTCAGGCTATTGTAAGAATGGAGCCAAAGACAGGGAAGTTGCCTCCAGCAGATTTACAGAGAGGATTAAAGGGAAGAGTTGTTTATTTGCCTCTAGATTTGAACAAAAACATTAACACAATTGGAATAGAAAAAGTGGAAGAGGAACCTCTGGTTATCTTGGTTAATGGGGTTCCGACAAAGAATAAGAAAATCTGGCAAGATTTAGTGGATGTTAGGAAAGTCAAAAAGGCAACAGTGTATTTGAAGAAAAATAATAAGAACTATAAGAATGTATATGTTGCAGAAGAGGAAGTAAGTGATGAAGAGGATAGCGATTTGTGTGCTGGCCAAATTGAGAAAGTAGAGGCCTCTAAAAGTGAAGAAATATATGAACATTATAGTGTTCATCCTTTGCATTCCAAGGAAGTCATGGGGAATGCTATTGAGTTGTTTCAAATGAAACAAGCCAAAGGGAGTCCCATTAGTGTTTGGGAGGAAAGTTTGGAAGCTCGGTGTTTCCCACAGCTATTTCCCACAGGTCGAGGAGGAAGATATGATGAGCGACCTCATCAAATTCCTGCGTCTGAATACCGGACTTTACGATTGCATGCAGAAGATGCTAGGTTTCGTCAATGCATTCCATATTTGTTTCATCTCCTGTTTGAAAGCGATCTGTCTGGACTGTCATATGCAGTGAACCACATTTTAAAAAGTGGTATACAGATGCGAAATATCTCGGCAAGGGACTTTATGCATAAAGTCAATGTCCAAGACAGTATTTTGGAATCTCATTTAATTAATCTCATGGCGTGTCAGCGTGGTACTAATGAGTACTGGTACCGTCGTCATGGTGATTTAAAATGTATGCTGAGGAACTTAGGAACTCCGACATGGTTCCTCACTCTGAGCTGTGCCGAGTATGGCTGGGAAGACTTACTTGAATTTCTACGAGAGGCAAATGGAAATATTGAAAACATTGAATTCAAGACACCTGGAGAACTGTGTTCTTTGGATCCAGTGAATGTATGCAGGTACTTCAATCATAGATTTGAAGCTATGATGTCTTTCATCACAAATAAGAAGAATCCACCTCTTGGAGAGGTGTTGGATTTCTTCTGGAGAAAGGAGTACCAAGCAAGAGGTGCTCCTCATATACATATGTTGTTGTGGATCAAGGATGCACCTAAATTTGGAACAGATCCGGATGACTTAGTGATGAATTTCATAGAACAGTATTCTACGTGTGCTGTTCCAAACGCAACGGAGAAGAAAAGCCTAAGAGAACAAGTTCTACGTTTCCAAAGCCATCGTTGTGGAAAGTACTGTCGTCGTAAATTCAGAAACAAGGACAAGTTCTACACCAAATGTCGTTTCAACTTTCCACGACCGGTGATTTCTAAAAGAAAAGTGAACAGTTTGATGTCTTCACTGCGACATAATGTGACGAGGAAATCACCCAAAAATACATACAATTTGAAAAGGAACGAAGAGTCCAAGTACATCAACGACTACAACCCAGTGATTTTGTCCATGTGGAATGCTAACATGGATATACAGTTTGTGGGTGACAACTGTATGGCTGTGGCTCGGTATGTGACATCTTACATCACCAAAAAAGAAAAGGCAGAACTGAAGGATATGTGGGAGGACATTTCCCATGAAAAGAGCCTCAGCAAGAAGTTGTACAGTTTCAGTCTGAAGATGTTGTCGCATCGAGAAATCGGAGCTTACGAATGTTCAGATCGATTGTCTTCAGCAAGTCTCTATGCCAAATCCAGGAGTATTGTTTGGGCGAGTCTTGGTCTTGCTGCAACGCGAAATCGGGTTCTAAAACCTGTCCGGGAAATTGAATATTTGGCAGAAAAGGAACCAAACAGTACCGACATTTTGAAGACCAACATGTTGGACACATATTATCCAAATCGAAGCAGTCACCTTGAGAATGTTTGTCTATATGAGGTTCTACAAAATTATATATTCAAGAGGAACATCAAAGAAGATATTGAGAAAGGAGTGTATGCTGTAATTGGAAGTGAGGGATGCTTGGTCAAGCAAAGAAAATGCCAATTAGTAAACCATCGAAAATTGAGTGGCGAATCTTCAGAAAAAAAGGAGTTTTTCTATTTAGCACTTTTGCAACTTTTCAAGCCTTGGCGTGCAGAAGAGGAACTGCTTGGAGATTTCCTCTGTTACGAAGACTCTTTCACTGCTGCTAAGGATAGCATAGAATGTCCTGCTTTTCCGAAATATCAAGAAATGCTAACTTTGGAAATTGAGCAGGAAGCAACGATTGCAGCCGAGATTGCCAGAGACAGTTCTCAGGACAGTCAGAGTTCTGTTTCATTGAGTCAAGATCCACTTGGAGGACCTATTATTGAAAATGAAGCTGCCACTGCTATGAATGAAGTGGAAAGAGCCATGGCACATGCTCTGGAGGATTCAGTTAAGTTAGAAGACTTGGAAAAACAACTCAACGTTGAGCAGAGGAAAATATATGATGAAGTTACCAAGCAGATTGAGCATGGATTAAGTCATGAGAAGAAAGAGTGCTCATGTACATCGTTGAAGCCTGTCCTACTGTATGTGAGTGGAGAAGCGGGAACTGGAAAAAGTTTCCTCATTAAAGCAATTTCATGCTATCTGCAGGAAAGGACTGAGTCATCGCTGTCTTGTGTTGTCACCGCTCCTACTGGACTTGCAGCACATAACATTAAAGGTATTACTTTGCATTGTCTACTGATGCTGCCGGTGGAGCATGACAACAAATTACAATATCACAAGTTATCTGGGGATGCTTGCTGTGAAGTTTCAAGAGTCTTGAGGAAAATGAAACTACTTATCATTGACGAAGTAAGCATGGTTTCCAATGTCATGCTTGCCTTTGTGCATTTGAGAATGCAAGAAGTACTTAAAACTGAATATGATGTGTTATTTGGTGGCAAACACATCATTGTTTTCGGAGATCTTCTGCAGCTGACACCAGTAAAAGGAGAACCTGTGTTCAAAATACTCATGCATGAAGATACCAGGAAGTGCCTAGGGAGCATTGGGAACGTCAATATATGGTTAAACTTCAATTATGCTGAACTGCATGAAAATATGCGTCAGGCAAAAGATGAAGATTACAAGAATATTCTACAAGATATTAGAATTGGAAAAGTGTCCGAGCATGGAAAAGAAGCTTTAAATGCACAATTACTTTCAAATTTATATCCCGAACAAGAGATTGTGGCTGAGAATATTTTTCAGAAAATTACAGAGAAGAAATCCGGAATATGTTTGATGCCAACTCTTGCAGAATGTGCCATCTTCAACAACAAAATGTTGAATTTAGAAAAGCAAGAGATTGTGAAACTTGAAGCTATTGACAAAATAGAGCACATGGGATCAACAATTATTTTGTCAGAAAATTTGAAATCAAAATTGGATTCATTAGAGAAGACTATATCTAAAACAGCGGGTTTTGAAAAGACTTTGAATGTGTGTTTAAATTGCCGAATCATTTTGAGAAGAAATTTACATGTTGAAAGAGGTCTGGTAAATGGATCAATGGGTAATGTTGTTGATTTTGAGAAGTACAGAAATAGAGATGGAATAGAATTTTTAAAAATTAAATTTGATGGCATTGAGGAAGTGCAGCTAATTGGTCGTTGTTCTGCTAGGTTTTTGCTTGTTAAAGACTTATATGTTCGCCGTAAACAGTTTCCTGTTTGCTTGGCATATGCGGTAACAATTCATAAATCGCAAGGTTTAAGTGTAGACAGTGCATTGGTGAATATTGGCAGTTCTGTGTTCAAGGAGGGTATGGCATATGTGGCATTGTCACGAGTTAGAAGTTTATCAGGATTGTACTTGATTGACTGTGATGTCACAAACATTTGTGCGGATCTAGATTGTGTTAAGGAATACAATAGGTTAAGAAGAGAGTATGCGCCACATTTGCCTCAATATCCTTTGTTTGAGAAACGTGTGGTAGGCCGGAAACGTAGAAATATCAGTAATAGTAGGGAGGTTGTTGCAAAAAGACTAAAAGTCAATGAATCGAAAATTGTTAGCAGAAAGAAAGTGGATTCTGTTGAAGATGTTGTCGGTTTTCAATTTGAAAACAGTTCTGGTGTCAACTGCTATGCAAATGTAGTGGTTAATGTTCTCTTTTCACTAGAGAGTTTAAAAGAACAGATTCTGTTGAATTCAGAACAAATTTTATGCTGTTTGTTGAATTCTGTTTTCGAGAAAAGTAGCACTGATCGAACAAAAGTAGAAAGTGTGTCTGAAGTTCGTTATCTGTTAGATGAATGTTCAGGTCAAACAGACTTCTCTGAAAATAATCAGCAAGATTGTCAGGAGTTTTTAATGTATATGCTTGATGTATTGCAAGATGAGGGTGTAGATGTAGATCACCTGTTTGGGCTTTCTTATCAATGGCAGCATGACTGCGAGAATTGTAGGGTATCAAGTACTACTAGTGTAGACTCAGAAAGATTTATATATTTAACTTTGCCAGACAGTAAATCAGTCTCCTTTAATAAGCTAGTAAATGCAGCGGATCACAACATGGAGTGTAGCCAATGTAAATCTGAAATGATGTCAACATTATTTATACGTAGATATGGACAGTATGTCATTTTAATGATCCAACGATGTAGGCCTGATGGATCAAAATTGTCAACTTTAATAAAAAATTTTGTGGCTTCTCAGCTTTCAATATCAGGAAGGACTTTTGTAACTGTAGCAATTATCTATCACGATGGTCCTTCAACAACATCAGGACATTATACAGCTTATTTAAAGTCTCGAAACGGCTGGTCATTCTGCAATGATTCCGTTGTAACTTTCCAAAAAAAATTGCCGTTTGACCTTAAAAATTCTTACCTGGTGTTTTTAAAACCAAAATTTTAATGAAAGAATCTCGGGATTTCCTGTGAAGAATTGCAAAAGGTTCATGAAGTAGAGGGAATGTAAGTCTGCAATGCTGTCTAGATTATTGGTCCAAAACTTTTAATTATAATGTCAATTTAAAAATCCAACTATATAAACCTAATGCAAGTAAGTCTGCTTCATAGTAAGCAGTATCAGTGTCATAGGAAAAGGAGAACATGAGTGACAAAGAAGGGTAAGATATTAGTAGTCCAGGATTGTGAAAATAATCTTAAATGTATTCTTTTTGAAAGTTGCGAAAATAGAAAATGTCGGGATTTGATTGGAAGAATTACAAGAGTTGCGAATCGCGGCAACATGATTTGGCCTAGTGGAAACATGTGATAGAATGAGAGAAGTCTTTTCTTCTATGTAACATATTTTTCGAATCGATGGAAGTTTTCTTTCAGAAAGTGGCGGGCTGAAAATATTTATAGCACAACAGAGTGGACGCTGTTCATAGGAGATCCTTCGACGTCATTGAAAGTAAGTTAATTTTAAGGAGTTTTGAAATCAGATTTCTTAGGTTGTATGGGTTTTTTAAACACAGTCATTTTGATTGTGTTTTTTTTCCCCGCTGTTACATGATGAATACCTTCAAGTCACTGATTTAAGTGAAATTTGATACATTCTGAGAACAGCAAAAATAAACCATATAACATGTATAATTAATGTTCTTCTGTTTGTACTTATGATATACATTTAGAAATGTGAGGTAGATATGGAGAAACTGAGTCTTCTGTAAGTGTCAATTTTAATGCTTACAGTGCTGTACTTCTGGGTACTGTTTTTTTTAATAAAATGAATAGGCCTCACCTCAAAGAAAGCTCTTGAAAGCACACATCTTATTTGCATCCTGAAACAATCATTTAAAATATTAGACACAATTTTATGATGGCTTTACATCTTTTTTGCGCTGCTATTGCATCACTATTGTGAGACATCAGCAGTGCAAAAGAAGTACCATGTTCCAAAATAAGTCTCAGTTCATCAGCATGAAGATACTGTTTGTTTAAAATATATATCTTTAGGATTGTGTAGGGGACGTAGAGAAGCAGAGGCTTCTGTAAATGTCAAAGTTGTTGAAAAAGTGTTTCTTCTTGAACCTTTTCCCTTTTCTTTTCTAATTTTTAATTACATGTTGTAATATTTTTGGAAATGTTTGTTCTCTCTTTTACAGATTGAAAGTATGAAAAAATATTTAAAAAAGGTAACAAGAATTATAAGGTAAATGTTTTCTACTCTTTTTACCCGCAATGCACTGCTGATGATGTCACTGACCATGTCATGAATGATGTAATAAGAGGACATGATTTACTTCATTGGTAGGCCTTCACATGCTTTATCTGCTCTGTATTCTTCAACACGTGTAAAATTGATCTGTAACCCTGAGTAGGTCTCACCTTAAACAAACCTCAGGAGACATCACACCTTATCGTCCTCCTGAATTAATAAATAGATCTATTAAACAGTATCTCTGGTTTACTCCCTATAGCTGTCTTTCTTTTTACATTACTCTCTGTTTACTTCCCTTATACTAACTCTTCTTTTTTTTAAAAAAATATTTTTTTGGTTCGCTTCAAGTTCGCGAACCGGGCTGCGAACTGGAAAGCGAACCAAAAGAAATAGAGCTTGCCAGAATGCTAAACATTCTAGCAATTTTATTTGAAAGGGGAGGTAGTTCTGAAAAGAACTTTTTTTTTAATGTTTTTGTTGTTTTATTTATTTTTTTTATTTTCTGAACATTTTTTGTTTTTTTTGTATTTTTAGAACAGTTTTGTGTTTTTTTTTGTGTTTTTCATGGAGCGGAAACAACAAAAAAACAGGCATTGAAAAGGGCTCAACAGGAGCAAAGAAAAAATTACTGCTTGGGTGGGTTAGGGCAGTTATGGTTATCAAACACCAAGTTGATTAAGTTTACGCTCATGTTGCCACATGAGAGCATAGCACCACAATGTATGCACGTAAACTTCATGTGCTTGAAGTTTGGCTGTATGTTTGGCACAGTTTCCTGTGCCTCTCTTGCAGTCAAAGATATATTTGAAGTTGATATGGCCACAGGAGTTGTCGGGGGATTATCTTGCAGGTCCCTTAACTCTGCCCGGCTGTAATTTAATGGATGCCACCTGACCATATGGCGATGCATAGTATAGTTGCCCATACTATACTTTTTCTCTGTGCCTCGAGATAATCTGTATTTGCAAATTAGGCAGGTGGCATATTTGGCATTAACCTTCTTCTCCCCTCGAGGAATTGAGAAAAACTGCCATATAAAACTTGTTTTTCTTCGGGAAACACGGGGCAACTCCTGAATAAATTCAGGTTCATCAGTGTCCTCTTCTTCTAAGTCTTCCTCCTCTCTGTTGGAGATGAATTGTGATGGTGGTCCTCTCTTGTCATGAGGAGGTTGAGGTGGTGGTGGGGGTCCACCAGCTGAAGCAAAGATAGAAGCCATTGCAATCAAAATGGAAAATGATCTTTCTCTCACCAAGATGAAAGTCAGAGTGAGGAAAGGGGTTTACATGATTTGGGAAAAGCAAAAGTTCTGAACCAATGAAAAGTGTTATTTTTAGGTCACATGACCTAGTCATACATCATTTGGAAACCAAAAGTGAAATGAACCAATGAAAAGTTTGATAAACAAGTCACATGACTTGTTCCGCTTACGTTACGCGGTGCGCGCCGCGTCCCGCATCGTTTCCGGTTCGCGGTCCGGAGCACTTTCGGGAGCGCTAAAGCGGCGCGTCATAAGACGCATTACGTGACAATGATACGTCGCGCTTCCGCGACGCGTCACAGTTCCGCTAACGTAACGTTTACCGGATCGCGTACTAGATCGCGGCATCAAGATGAGCTAACGGAAAGCTTCCCGGTTCGCTTACCGGAAGCGAAGAAAAAAAATATTTCAATGAAAATTATCAATAAACATCTAAAATATATTTTGGGTTTTAAAGAAGAATACATTTTACAGCTACAGATGTTAGCTTTTAAAAAACCAATGAAATTCACAGAAAAAACCATAGGTTATAGTCCATATATAGTTAGGAATTTGCATTTACAAAACCTTGAAAATTCAATGAAAAAACCATTGGTTTTAGGCCATATATAGTTAGGGATTTGCATTTACAAAACCTTATTTTACTCGCATAAAACCATTGAAATTCCATATATAGTTAGATGCGCTAACTATATATCGCGCACCCGCAATCCACTGCTGATGATGTCACATATTACATCATTCATGACATGGTTAGTGACATCACTGATGACATCACTGATGACATCTCAAATGACATCACTGATGATATCACTGATGACATCTCATTTGACATTACTGATCACATCACTGATGATATCATTCATGTGATAATACGATGAACCTCTTCAGACTCTAATATAACCTTAGATACAATCAGTGTAAAGAGACACTCACAGACTGTCACTCATCCATGGAGTTACTCACACACCTAGTCAGTCATGCAAAGAAACAACCACACTTCCATTTCCTCAACTATACAGTTATACACACCTTACTTATTCAAACATATACTAACACATATTTTCTCTCTTATACAATCCCTGATACAAGTTCACAATGATCAATACAGCCACTCACACATTCACTGGCTCTTATGCACAGTTATTTATATATGTCAACTCTCACATGTACTGTGTTTTACATATGTACTTACTTTGACATGTAGCACTGAGATATCCATTCACTCACCAATACACTCATGCACACAGTCAACCGCCCATACAGCTGTTTCCACATGCACTTTTGAACCCATACATCTGGTGAATCAACTACTCACACATCCATGCACAAAGTCCTACACCTCCCAACCACCCACACACACACTCAATCTCCCATACAAATACTTGGGCAACCAATCACTAACCCATACAGTTATTCATATAGCTACTGATCAACACATGCAGCAGTTTGTAGAACAACAGATATAATGATGCACAAATTATGATAGTTTAGTCACTAACCCATGCACTCATTAAGACACATTTAATCATTCTCTCATACAGTCAGTCATGCACCTACTAAATCCTTCATCCAGACATTTATACATCCACTCATTCTTCAATATGTAAGACACATTTTAACTTTACAGAAACATACAGTCACTGGATGTTGTTATCAGTGATGTCATCAGTGATGTCATTTGAGATGTCATCAGTGATGTCATCAGTGATGTCACTAACCATGTCATGAATGATGTAATATGTGACATCATCAGCAGTGGATTGCGGGTGCGCGATATATAGTTAGCGCATCTAACTATATATGGAATTTCAATGGTTTTATGCGAGTAAAATAAGGTTTTGTAAATGCAAATCCCTAACTATATATGGCCTAAAACCAATGGTTTTTTCATTGAATTTTCAAGGTTTTGTAAATGCAAATTCCTAACTATATATGGACTATAACCTATGGTTTTTTCTGTGAATATATATATATATATATATTGAAGCTTACTGTCCGTCCGCTTCCCTTCACTATTGGCCGGGTGCTGCAGCAGCGGGTGACGGCACCACATGGGTCACACTCAGACCTAGGCTCAGTTGTACAAAAGTACGCAGCACTCACACTGGAAACTAGGTCCTAACTATAACTACCTACCAAATATATATATATATATATATATATATATATATATATATTACCTACTGGCAATAGCCAGTAGGTATATATAGTTAGGATTAATTCCCTATGGGATTTCTGAAAATTCTATGTCTAATAACTTTGGCGTTTGAGGACGGAATCGGCTGAAATTTTCAGGAAAATGGCACATTTTGTTTTTGAGCAGCCCCTGAAAATTTGGTAGAGTTTCGTCAAGGGGGGGCTGAGAAAAAAGGGGGGTCCCAAAACGCGTTTTTCCCATTCATTTTTCCATAGGGCGGTTGGACTCACTTTTAGCTCGAACGGCTGAATGGATTTGCACGAAACTTGGCAAAATTGTAGGGACTGTTAGCCCGATGTGCCTTTGCTAGGTCTCAATATATGTGCTCCAGTAGTTTTTGAGAAATTAACGTTCAAACCAAGATATATATCTGTAACAGCGCTCTGGGCAGCGATCCGGTTCGCTTACTTTTCGCGAAACGGAACTTTGCGCGCAGAAAGCTGATTGGCTCTCCGGTGTCTGTCAACATTCTAAACAGTCCGGAGCGGCCGCCATCTTATCTCTCGGTAGGATCGAGAGAGAAGAGGTGAAAAACGAAGGGGGAATTTATTGAAAGGGTGCAAGGTATACCCCTCTTGACCCCCTAGGATTGTTGTTGGGGTTATTAAAGGGTCCCGTGGGGAAAATAAAAAAAAAAAGATTTTTCACGGTAGAAGCGTTTCCCGGGCCGCGAACTGGGCCGCAAACTGGTAGCGAAACGGGAATTCGCCATTTTGTACTTCGTTTTAATTGTTTAGAGACAAAAATTATCGCCGCACATCGGCCACAATGCATGAATATCGTTGAAAAGTCAGCGATATTCATGCATTATCCAGCAAATGCTCTTAGCCATGTTATCCACCTTCCATTGGATAACAGAAAGCTGATTGGCTCTCCGGTGTCTGTCAACATTCTAAATAGTCCGGAGCGGCCGCCATCTTATCTCTCGGTAGGATCGAGAGAGAAGAAGAGGTGAAAAACGAAGGGGGAATTTATTGAAAGGGGGCAAGGTATACCCCTCTTGACCCCCTAGGAATGTTGTTGGGGTTATTAAAGGGTCCCGTGGGGAAAATAAAAAAAAAAATATTTTTCACGGTAGAAGCGCTTCACGGGCCGCGAACTGGGCCGCAAACTGGTAGCGAAACGGGAATTCGCCATTTTGTGCTTCGTTTTAATTGTTTAGAGACAAAAATTATCGCCGCACATCGGCCACAATGCATGAATATCGCTGAAAAGTCAGCGATATTCATGCATTATCCAGCAAATGCTCTTAGCCATGTTATCCACCTTCCATTGGATAACAGAAAGCTGATTGGCTCTCCGGTGTCTGTCAACATTCTAAATAGTCCGGAGCGGCCGCCATCTTATCTCTCGGTAGGATCGAGAGAGAAGAAGAGGTGAAAAACGAAGGGGGAATTTATTGAAAGGGGGCAAGGTATACCCCTCTTGACCCCTAGGAATGTTGTTGGGGTTATTAAAGGGTCCCGTGGGGAAAATAAAAAAAAATTTATTTTTCACGGTAGAAGCGCTTCACGGGCCGCGAACTGGGCCGCAAACTGGTAGCGAAACGGGAATTCGCCATTTTGTGCTTCGTTTTAATTGTTTAGAGACAAAAATTATCGCCGCACATCGGCCACAATGCATGAATATCGCTGAAAAGTCAGCGATATTCATGCATTATCCAGCAAATGCTCTTAGCCATGTTATCCACCTTCCATTGGATAACATGGCTAAAAACCGCTCTGTGCGTGAGCTTTTTTTTTTTTGCTGCGTGACGTTTGTTAACGTTCGATTCGATGGAAATCAGGAAGTGTTGAACACCATTTTGTCACTGCGAGTAAATATTTTGTTATAAATGAATCCTTATTGATAAACATTGTCTGCGCCATCTTGCGTTTTTGTCCAATGCCACAATTTTGTCGTGCACAGCAGCCATTTTAGATGCCTTGACCAGGGCCACTCTCTGCACGCCGTCGATTCTCAGCATGGCTCCCCACCCTCGCACGCATCTCCCCCACGCAATGGTCACCCCCGCTCTCTCTCTCATGCATGGGCCATATACTTCCCCCATCTGCGCTGCTCTTCTCTGAGAATCACACCCTGTGCCCGTTCGACACCTCCCTTTCACCCTATTCACTACCGCACCCTCTGACACTTCTCTTCCTCTGTGTCCGATTGTCCAGGCCGGACCTAGGCTATCACCTAGCCCTGCGGATGTAGTGTATGGCTCCAGCTGTAGAGTATCCAGACATGCCAACCCTCCCGATTCAGGTGTGAGACTACTGATTTCAGTGCTAGTCTTTCGTTTCCCGATTCCTGCAAGGAAAAACCCGGGGGCATATTTCCAACAACTAGCGGTAATTTTTGTCTCTAACTTGTTTAGAGACAATAATTATCGCCGCACTTCGGCGAATTTTATCGCACATAAACCTTGCTATTAGCAAGGTTTATCGCAAATGCGATAAAAAACGGCCGCAATGCATGAATATTGCTGAAAAGTCAGCGATATTCATGCATTAGTCAGCAAATGCTCTTAGCCATGTTATCCACTTCCCATTGAACAAGCGCATGGTCTTTTAAAGATTTGTGAAGTACTCGGGGCGGCGGTGTGTGTGTGTCCTCTTTCAGGAGCGGGCGGGGGGGCACTGGCAGCAATTTGCAGGCCAGGCAGTGTTCAACACGTGCATCACCCTTTCTCTGCCTGCTATTGCGCTCAATGCTTCGGAAAGGTAAGAAAAAGAACGTGCATTTGAGTTTGAAATGTCCGATCTTGTAGCAGTACACTTGCAAAGCCCACACATGACAATAACCCGATTCAAGGCCCCATTCACCCGATTTTTAAAAAAAATATAGTACTCCAAGACAGTTACATTTTAAAACTTTATTAATATTTAAATATAACGAACGCAACAAAAACTGTAAATATATTTAACCATTTTTTGAAATTAACCAGAACTATAACGATAACAACAACAACAACAATAATATAACTTTTATGCCTAAATTACGCAAACATTTAGCTAATCTGCTAAAGGGGGGAGTCGCCATTTCTTTACAATAATCAATAATGAAAAATCCACATCAATAGGGTTGCCCGTTTTGTCGATGCAGCACTATAGTGCAATATACACAGCACCTGGGGTGTCAAGAGTGAACAGGTGTTTCTTTGTTCCTTAAGATGTTATCTCCGAGAATGCTGATGCATTGGTGTCTGTACACTTCTTTGTCAATTCTGTCAAGATGATAACTGCTTTATAAACAGACGATATCTTTGTTTCATCATTAGTGTTAAGTGTGTCTGAAACTACAGTGCCCTTCTGTTTTTTTTTCTTCAGGCTCTACAGAGTTTTGTGTGTTGTTCTTTTGAGCGACAATTATTCCAGAGGTTTCAGGTTCACTTGTTTTGTTCTGCAGTGAGTTAACAGCTTTAGAGAGTTCATGTTTATTTGCTATGTCCTGCTGTTCGTGAACTGCTTCAGAGACGTCAGCCTCATTTTTTATGTTTCAGTAGATCCTGGACCTGCCCGGCCGCGCCCAAAATGGCGCCGGTGTAAATGGGACTCGTAACTGCTTGTTCTGTACTGGTTGCCCAACTTTGATATCACGAGATACATATGCAGTTTTGAAGCACATGGCGGAGGCTTGTCTGCTGTAGTGGGGCGCCCCTTTATCGTTTCAGTCGCCATTCCGCCCGCTTTTGCTACACTGTGCCTCATCCGCCATTCAGCTGTTTACCGCCCGCTCTTACGGCTACAGCGTCTCGCTCACCATGTAGTTGAGTTGCTCCCACTCTTGCGGTGCAGCGGTAGGCGGCTTCCACAGGACTCTTAAAATGGCGGCCGGCTCTTCGGATTTGGGCCTGGTCCAGTAAAATGGCCCTGGGACACCTTGGAACTCGGACGCTTGTCTGCCAGGGCTTGGGTTCCATTCTCGAAAGCGTCCCCTCAGCCTTGAAGATTGTACAAAAGTCTTGGGCGCCCTCGACTCCCGCAGGCTTCCGGTGGGGAGCGGCTGCCATGATTGCTTGCGGAATGGCCATGACGGAGCTACGAGATGGTGGTGCTCTCATGGTGACGCCAGCTTCAGTCTGAAACATCCAGAAACAAGGTGGGGCTTTCATCGTTTGGGAAAAAAAAAGTTTTAATCCAATGAAAAGTGTTATTTTTAGGTCACATGACCTAGTCTTACATAATTAGGAAAAGAAAAGTAAAATGAACCAATGAAAAGTTTTATTAACAAGTCACATGACCTGTTATGCTTACGTTACGCACTGCGCGGCGCGCTCTGGATCGTTTCCGGGAAGCTGCGCCTTGCGCACCGGAGCACATCCGGGTGCGCTAACGCGTCGCGTCATATGACGCATTACGCGACAATGCAGGTGCAGAATATAGTCAAAATGTCTCCACCAACCAGCGGTCGGAATTCCACCGCTTTCAGCAGTCCAAAAAGTTCGGTCAAATCTTAAGAGCGGGAGCAACTCAACTACATGGTGAGCGAGACGTTGTAGTCGCAAGAGCGAGCGGTAAACAGCTGAATGGCGGAAGAGGCACAGAGTACCAAAAGCGGGCGGAATGGCAACTAAAACGGTAAAGGGGCGCCCTACGACAGCGTGTCTTCAGGTGAAACGGATTGTGGGACAAGGTCCAGAATGAAAGATTCTTCAAAAGGGAAAAAATTCCGCCGGACCCCGGGAGCCGGCCACCTATGCCGGGGGGGATCTCAGGCCTCACCAGGGCAACACGACTTGGGGAGGGGGCAGGAGCCAAGCGCCCCCTCTCAGTCCGCGCCATCTCACCGCTCCTCGGGAGCCTCCGTCAAGCGGTTTAGGGAGGCACCGTATCACATTGTTTTCCAATGCAGTCAGGTCCACAAATGGACCCCACTACTTTGAATAGTGAAGCTGCAGCAGGTGCAAATAAGGTTTAAACAGTGTTACAAGAACTGCTTAGAACTCTGAAGTATGGCACTCAATAACCAGGACTTATGCCATTTATGTAAGGCAGTGACATGGAAGCAACTCAGGGACAAAAAGCATGAACGAACATTCACGTATGAAAATCTTATTTGGAGAAGGGGTAGAATCCAAACGCCCCCTGCCAGTTCGCGCCACTACACTGTATGTGGAAAATCTGAAGCCATCATTCTACAAACTCTCAACGCTTGTTATCAGTGCATGACTTTCATGCTCGATCGATTGAGCTAGCCGGATCGGGCAATAAAAAGTATAAAATAGTTATGTAAATAGTTATTTAATAAAATGTTTTATTCTGTTTCTTTGGTGGTGTGTTGTGTATATTTATAATATTTGCATAGGGTTTGCCGTTATTTTGGGCGGTGTGGGTGGCGGAGTCGAGCTGTTTTGCAGCCCTCATGGTGTGGAGCTCAATTCATTTCACTATTTTCGTATTTCTCATGAAGGGTTATTCCTAATGTTTGTATTTTACCGAGGTTAAAAAGAGATCGAATTAGTGGTCCACTGATTTTGCTCGATTACTTTTATTTTTTTTGCACGATTTTTCACTATCTGCAAAGACTAAACAGAGTATTGCGACTTTGTGCTTGTTTGTAAATAGAGAATGATCCAAAGAGAATCAATTGTAAAACAGTAAATGCTTGGATAATAATCAATCAAATGGAGAGACAAGCAGGTACGACGGATTACAACAGGGGTAAAGGTCTGCGTTAACTACCCTTCACTATCTGCAAGGAGAGAGTACTACTAAGAGAAAAGAGGGGAGGGGGGGGCAGCGTTCAAAGCACATCAGCGTGCATAAACACGAAAACGTTTTTACCTATCACGTACTTGACATTTGACAGCTTTTGATGTTTGCTATTAAAAAACCATTGAAATTCACAGAAAAAACCATAGGTTATACTCCATATATAGTTAGGAATTTGCATTTACAAAACCTTGAAAATTCAATGAAAAAACCATTGGTTTTAGGCCATATATAGTTAGGGATTTGCATTTACAAAACCTTATTTTACTCACACAAAACCATTGAAATTCCATATATAGTTATAAGCGCTAACTATATATCGCGCACCCGCAATCCACTGCTGATGATGTCACATATTACATCATTCATGACATGGTTAGTGACATCACTGATGACATCACTGATGACATCTCAAATGACATCACTGATGACATCACTGATAACATCTCATTTGACATGACTGATCACATCACTGATGATATCATTCATGGGATAATACCATGAACCTCTTCAGACTCTAATATAACCTTAGATACAATCAGTGTAAACAGACAGTCACTCATCCATGGAGTTACTCACACACCTAGTCAGTTATGCCAAAAATCAATCACACCTCCATTTTCTCAACTATACAGTTATACACACCTTACTTATTCAAACATATACTAACACATATTTACTTTACTCTCTTATACAATCTCTGATACATGTTCACAATGATCCATACAGCCACTCACACATTCACAAGCTCTTATGCACAGTTATTTATAGATGTCAACTCTCACATGTATTGTGTTTTACATATGTACTTAATATGACATGTAGCACTGAGATATCCATTCACTCACTAATACACTCATGCACAGTCAACCGCCCATACAGCTGTTTCCACATGCAGTTTTGAATGTATACATATAGCGAATCAACTACTCACACATCTATGTACAGAGTCACACACCTCCTAGCCACCCATACACACACACTCAGTTTCCCATACAAATACTTGGACAACCAATCAATAACCCATACAGTTACTCATATAGCTACTGATCAACATATGCAGCAGTTTGTAGAACAACAGATATAATGATGCACAAATTAAAACAGTTTAGTCACTAACCCATGCACTCAGTGAGACACATTTAATCACTCACTCATACAGTCAGTCTTGCATCTACTAAATCCTTCATCCAGACACTTATACATCCACTCATTCTTCAATATGTAAGACATGTTTTAACTTTACAGAAACATACAGTCACTGGATGTTGTCATCAGTGATGTCATCAGTGATGTCACTAACCATGTCATGAATGATGTAATATGTGACATCATCAGCAGTGGATTGCGGGTGCGCGATATATAGTTAGCGCTTATAACTATATATGGAATTTCAATGGTTTTGTGTGAGTAAAATAAGGTTTTGTAAATGCAAATCCCTAACTATATATGGCCTAAAACCAATGGTTTTTTCATTGAATATATATATATATATATATATATATATTACCTACTGGCGGTCGCCAGTAGGTATATATAGTTAGGATTTTTTCTCTATGGAACTTTTGAAAATTCTATGTCTAATAACTTTGGCGTTTGTGGACGGAATTGGCTGAAAGTTTCAGGACAATGGCACATTTTGTTTCTGAGCAGCCCCTGAAAATTTGGGGGGGTTTTGTCAAGGGGGGGCCGAGAAAAAAGGGGGGTCCCAAAACACGTTTTTCCCATTCATTTTTCCATAGGGCGTTTGGCCTCACTTTTAGCTCGAACGGCTGAATGGATTTGCACGAAACTTGGCAAAATTGTAGGGACTGTTAGCCCAATGTGCCTTTGCTGGGTCTCAATATATGTGCTCCAGTGGATTTTGAGAAATTAACGTTTTAAAAAACAGATAAATCTGTGACAGCGTCCCGGGTAGCGCTCCGGTTCGCGAACTTTTCACATAACAGAGCTTTGCGAAGCGAAGCTGATTGGCTCTCCGGTGTCTGTCAACATTCTAAACAGTCCGGAGCGGCTGCCATCTTGTCTCTCGGTAGGATCGAGAGACAAGAAGAGGAGAAAAACGAAGGGGGAATTTAATGAAAGGGGGCAAGGTAGACCCTTCTTGACCCCCTAGGAATGATGTTGGGGTTATTAAAGGGTCCCGTGGGCAAATAAAAAAAATTGATTTTTTGCAGTAGAAGCGCTTTCCGGTTCGCGAACCGGGTAGCGAATCGGGACGCGAAACGGGAATTCGCCATTTTGTGTTTCGTTTTAATTAAATTGCAAGATGGAGAAATGGGTATAAGGGGGTACGGGAGACGTATCCTGATCCCCTATGTTTTCTGAGGGTGGCTGAGGATGCTCATATATGTTGATACTTGTCTTCCAGCGGCTGCGCGTGAGCGTTTTTTTTTTTGTTTTTTTTGCTGCATGACGTCTGTTAACGTTCGATTCGAAGGAAATCAGGAAGTGTTGACCGCCTTTTGACACTGCGAGTAAATATATTGTTAAAAATAATTGTTATAAATTAATCCGTATTGATAAACATTGTCTGCGCCATCTTGCTTTTTTTCCAATGCCACACTTTTGTCGTGCACGGCAGCCATTTTAGATGCCTTGACCAGACCCACTCTCTGCACGCCGCCGATCGTGACGTCTGTTAACGTTCGATTCAAAGGAAATCAGGAAGTGTTGACCGCCATTTTGTCACTGCGAGTAAATATATTGTTAAAAATAATTGTTATAAATTAATTCGTATTGATAAACATTGTCTGCGCCATCTTGCTTTTTTTCCAATGCCACACTTTTGTCGTGCAGGGCAGCCATTTGTAATGTTTTGACCAGACCCACTCTCTGCACGCCGCCGATCCTCAGCATGGCTCCCCACCCTCGCAAGCATCTCCCCCACGCACTGGTCACCCCCGCTCTCAGTCTTATGCATGGGCCATAAACCTCCCCCCATCTGCGCTGCTCTTCCCTGAGAATCACACCCTGTGCCCGCCCGAGACCACCCTTTCACCCTATTCACTACCGCACCCTCTGACATTCGTCTTCCTTTGTGTCTGATTGTCCAGGCCGGTCCCAGGCTATCACCTAGCCCTTCGGATGTAGTTTATGGCCTCAACTGTGAAGAATCACCCCTCTTCAAAGGAGTTACAGTAGATCAAGGCCCCCACCCGATGAGATCTGTCACACCACACGCGTTCCTACTATCTGATAACCATCCTGTATTGTGATTGGGGAGGGGATTCTCACTGTGAGGGTGTTTGGGACCGAGCCTGAAGCGGAAGATTTCAGGGATGCCTTTTTGTACATCAAAGTCTTCACAATTATGTGTCACATTAAAAATATATCGTTTTTGGAAAACAAGGGAACCCAATAAAGGCCTTCGGACCGTGGGTTAAGTAACTTATTTCAAAGAACAATGGTCCTAAGGATTTCAATATAGCAATAGAATAATAATATAGACTACAATCAGTACTATATGATTTCAGCGCCCAGCCGGGCGTGAGTTTATTTAAGGAATGATATAAAATCTTGTTGATCCAAGAAGGACCAAAGTCAGCGGTGAGATAGGGTACAGTCCTGTACCTATCCCAAAAGGTTAGAAAGAACAGATCAAGGCATAGGAGATAGAAGAAGGAAGGAGGTTTTTCAGGCAGGAAACAATTTTTGAGCCAAGGGGTGACTTGCAAATACAATAGAAAATTTTTCAACAAATTCACCCTACAGTGTAAACAATTTCAAGTATACATATTATATCATATGTTACACTGCATAGCGCGTCGACGTTTCGATCCCTAAAGGCTCATGATAAACTGGGACCATCATCAGGACAGTTTTACAAATAATACCTGCGTTACAATGCGAAAGCCTGTAAAAAAGAAGGGGGAAAAAATAGAAACAGGTTTTGAGGCATACGCCTAGAACATGGAATCATAAACAAGAGTGAATATTACGTCAAGGCACCGGCGCAGGTTTTAAAACAGGCCACTCTCACATTTTTACTCGCTGATCTATAGCTAGTGTGGTGGTGATATTTATAAGAATTTTAACAAAAGGCTGGAGTGAGACTAACGGCGCAGTGGAATCCAAAAAATTGTGGCATTCACAACCGTGTTGCTCAAATCTAAAGTGAGAATAACGGCGCTGTGACGTGAACAAAAAACGCAAACATTGGTGGTTGTGTTGGCGCTGTGTCCGAAAGGATCGGGAAGATTGATTTCACAGCGCGTGTTTTGTGGTGAGTGTGCAGTGAGATAGTGATAAAAGGTGAGGAAGTTCCGGGGCAAGAAGGTCAGGCATTACCTTTTTGGAATATTTTCGAGCCCAGAGTATTCGGGAAATTGGCTTGCGACTTTATTACAGATATACGTGCCTTGATGCTGTTTGGTAAGGAAGGGGGAGTTGACGTTAGTAGACCAGCCATCAGTAGGAAATGGAATTAGGGCTTTAAGGGGTGTGATTGTGTGAGCTTACCTTGCGTTGCTAGATGGGGTCGGGGGTGTTTAGACCGGTCGAGAGAGTTTTCAGCCAGTGCAAGAAACAGGATGCTACAGGGTGAGTAATTCATACTGTAAGCATAACACTCGGGGTGGGTGTCTAGCAAGTATTAGGGGTAGGGGTGAAGGCTTACCTAGCGCTACTGGAATGTAGACGCATTCAGTTCAAGGATTGTTGATTTGACCGGAGGGGAAATAGTTCCTGCCGGTTCGGTACTCAGGTTGCTGCATGGTAAAACAATAATTACCATTAGCGCGTCTTACGGGGTGGGGGGCTGTCGCGATTTGGCGGGAGTGGCGAAGATCAAGACCAGGATATGCCAACATAGGAGCCGCATCAGATGTCGAACGCCAAACGCCCCATTGGTGGAACATTTCCAGGCACTGAATCACAGTGAGGATGATATGCTTTGGACTGTACTGAAGTCACTGAAACTCCCACCAAGAGGAGGAAGTATGTCCAATCTACTGAATAGGGAGGAGCTCAAATGCATAATACTGCTAGACTCTATCCGCAATGGATTGAACCGCACAGAGGATTGGACTTCACTACTCTGAGTGCACGGATGTGGCTCCAACCATCCCAATCACTCAAGAATGTCTGTCTTTCAATCATCACAGTGTCCATACTATAATAATGTGAAGCAGTGAACCAACCAATGTTTTTATAACACTGTCATTCCAATGAATGTTTTAATAACACTGTCAGGTCAAATGTGTTTGAATGGAGGGCATGTCTGGCCTCTTCCCACTCGCTGCATGCGCACAACGTTAATTCACCCCAGTCACCACTCATCTTTCACGTTTATTTAATTGGCAATATGAATCATGGTTTAATTTAATGACCCACTATGTTCAACAGGGCTCGTTTATAATAATTGCGACGCTTCGCTTAAATAAGCCCTCAATTTAAGCAATGATCAAATCTTGCTACTTGCAACCTCCAAAGATGGCGTCCGTTATTTGAACCTCTGACAATTAGTCCAAACTTTTATGTCTAAACCACTTATGTGTACCTCAGCAAATTCAGCCTTCTGAGATGTCTGCCGAAACACGCGCCACTTGTAACTAGTCCGTCTTCCATTCCAATGTCTACACCACCTATGTGTAGCTAGGCAAGTTTACCCCTCTAAGATGTCTGCCGAAATACGCTCCACTGGGAATTGGTCCGTCTTCCATTGCCACCCCCACTGGCCCTTAAGCACAGCCCACGAGTCATTGCAGTACAGCGGACTCGCGCTGCCAGGAAAGGGGTAGAAGTCCATTGCGCTTCACCCCAACCCGCCGTTGCTCCGATCCAGCAACCAGGTAAGCAAATTCTGGTTAGATAGCCCAACAGAGGATTCCGACTAAAATGGAGCCTCTCCCTAACCCCGGTTAACTTATATTTCCCCAGTATTCTCGTGGGAGCCAACTTATTGGAGACTACCCTCTCCCTCAACACGGTGTATTCTGGACCTGATAAATCCCCTCCTGCACGGCTACTTTACACGTAGCCAGGTAAGCCTCGCCACTCCCGCCAAATCGCGACAGCCCCCCACCCCGTAAGACGCGCTAATGGTAATTATTGTTTTACCATGCAGCAACCTGAGTACCGAACCGGCAAGAACTATTTCCCCTCCGGTCAAATCAACAATCCTTGAACTGAATGCGTCTACGTTCCAGTAGCGCTAGGTAAGCCTTCACCCCTACCCCTAATACTTGCTAGACACCCACCCCGAGTGTTATGCTTACAGTATGAATTACTCACCCTGTAGCATCCTGTTTCTTGCACCGGCTGAAAACTCTCTCGACCGGTCTAAACACCCCCGACCCCATCTAGCAACGCAAGGTAAGCTCACATAATCACACCCCTTAAAGCCCTAATTCCATTTCCTACTGATGGCTGGTCTACTAACGTCAACTCCCCCTTCCTTACCAAACAGCATCAAGGCACGTATATCTGTAATAAAGTCGCAAGCCAATTTCCCGAATACTCTGGGCTCGAAAATATTCCAAAAAGGTAATGCCTGACCTTCTTGCCCCGGAACTTCCTCACCTTTTATCACTATCTCACTGCACACTCACCACAAAACACGCGCCGTGAAATCAATCTTCCCGATCCTTTCGGACACAGCGCCAACACAACCACCAATGTTTGCGTTTTTTGTTCACGTCACAGCGCCGTTATTCTCACTTTAGACTTGAGCAACACGGTTGTGAATGTCACAATTTTTTGGATTCCAATGCGCCGTTAGTCTCACTCCAGCCTTTTGTTAAAATTCTTATAAATATCACCACCACACTAGCTATAGATCAGCGAGTAAAAATGTGAGAGTGGCCTGTTTTAAAACCTGCACCGGTGCCTTGACATAATATTCACTCTTGTTTATGATTCCATGTTCTAGGTGTATGCCTCAAAACCTGTTTCTATTTTTTCCCCCTTCTTTTTTACAGGCTTTCGCATTGTAATGCAGGTATTATTTGTAAAACTGTCCTGATGATGGTCCCAGTTTATCATGAGCCTTTAGGGATCGAAACGTCGACGCGCTATGCAGTGTAACATATGATATAATATGTATACTTGAAATTGTTTACACTGTAGGGTGAATTTGTTGAAAAATTTTCTATTGTATTTGCAAGTCACCCCTTGGCCCAAAAATTGTTTCCTGCCTGAAAAACCTCCTTCCTTCTTCTATCTCCTATGCCTTGATCTGTTCTTTCTAACCTTTTGGGATAGGTACAGGACTGTACCCTATCTCACAGCTGACTTTGGTCCTTCTTGGATCAACAAGATTTTATATCATTCCTTAAATAAACTCACGCCCGGCTGGGCGCTGAAATCATATAGTACTGATTGTAGTCTATATTATTATTCTATTGCTATATTGAAATCCTTAGGACCCTTGTTCTTTGAAATACATTAAAAATATATAGCACTCCAACAAAGTAGTAGGATTATAACACTTTAATAACTTATAAATATATACATCGCAACAAAAACAGTAAACACCTTAAAACATTTTTTATTAAAACAGAAGCAACAATGGTCAGTAGCGGTCTGTTGTGCGAATAGTCCCAAGGCAGCACAACGTGCTGAGTTCTGGACGGCACCGAGGTGATGTCACCTGGGTGCCACACTGGTTTTGGTATCCTACAATGCTGCTCCGAAAAACGGCGTGGGGCGCCCCGGGGGGGTGGTGGGGGGGAGGCGGCGTGAACGGGCCTCCCCAGGTGGAGGCTCGTCTGTTGTAGTGGGGCGCCCCTTTAGCGTTTCACTTGCCATTCAGCGGTTTTCCACCCGCTTTTGCTGCACTGTGCCTCGTCAGTAGCGGTCTGTTGTGCGAATAGTCCCAAGGCAGCACAACGTGCTGAGTTCTGGACGGCACCCAGGTGGTGTCACCTGGGTGCCGCACTGGTTTTGGTATCCTACAAAGCTGCTCCGAAAAACGGCGTGGGGCACCCTGGGGGGTGGGGGGGGGGGGTGGCGTGAACGGGCCTCCCCAGGTGGAGGCTCGTCTGTTGTAGTGGGGCGCCCCTTTAGCGTTTCAGTTGCCATTCCGCCCGCTTTTGCTACACTGTGCCTCATCCGCCATTCAGCTGTTTACCGCCCGCTCTTGCTGCTACAGCGTCTCGCTCACCATGTAGTTGAGTTGCTCCCACTCTTGCGGTGCAGCGATAGGCGGCTGCCACAGGACTCTTAAAATGGCGGCCGGCTCTTCGGATTTGGGCCTGGTCCACTAAAATGGCCCTGGGACACCTTGGAACTCGGACGCTTGTCTGCTAGGGCTTGGGCTCCATTCTCGAAAGCGTCCCCTCAGCCTTGAAGATTCTACAAAAGTCTTGGGGGCCCCCGACTCCCGCAGGCTTCCGGTGGGGAGCGGCTGCCATGATTGCTTGCGGAATGGCCACGACGGATCTATGAGATGGTGGTGCTCTCATGCTGACGTCAGCTTCAGTCTGAAACATCCAGAAACACTGTAGACTATCAATTCGATGAGTTCCGGTGGAGCCCCAACGTGACCCGGTAGGGAAGAACTTGCCCTCCCCTTTTTTGAGTGATTGTTCTTGTTGCCTGTCCCCTCTGTTGTCATCTAACGGAACCTTTTTTGATTGCCGAGTGACAAAAAACAAGGTGGGTCTTTCATCGTTTGGGAAAAAAAAATGTTTTAATCCAATGAAAAGTGTTATTTTTAGGTCATATGATCAAGCCTTCCATCATTAGGAAACCAAAAGTAAAATGAACCAATGAAAAGTTTTATAAACAAGTCACATGACCTGTTATGCGGCTTTGGGTTATAAAAAGCATACAAAACCCGTTGACCCATGAGGCTGCGTCAGTAGCGGACCGATGTGCGAATAGGCCGAAGGCAGCACAACGCGCCAAGATCCGGATGGCACCAAGGTGGTGTCCAGCAAGTTGCACTGGTGTGGCCATCCTACAATGCTGCGCCAAAAGATGGCGTGGGGTGCCCGGGGGGAGGCGGCGCGAACGGCCTTCTTCCGCCTCCCCAGGTGGAAGCACCTCATGTGCAGTGCGGCGCCCCTTAGCGTTTCACTCGCCGTCCTGCCGAGTTGCGCCCGCACTTGCTGCTACAGTAGGCCGAAGGCAGCACAACTCGCCGAGATCCGGATGGCACCGAGGTGGTGTCCAGCAAATTGCCGCACTGGTGTGGCCATCCTACAATGCTGCACCGAAAGACGGCGTGTCCAGCTGAGTTTCTCCCACTCTTGCGGTACAGTGACTCGAACGCGCCGAGATCCGGATGGCACCGAGTTTGTGTTCAGCAAGTTGCCGCACTGGTGTGGCCATCCTACAATGTTGCGCCGAAAGACGGCGTGTCCAGCTGAGTTTCTCCCACTCTTGCGGTACAGTGACTCGAAGGCGCTGAGATCCGGATGGCACCGAGGTGGTGTGTAGCAAGTTTCACTGGTGTGGCCATCCTACAATGCTGCACCGAAAGACGGCATGTCCAGCTGAGTTGCGGTCACTCTTGCTGCTACAGTACGCCGAAGGCAGCACAACGCGCCGAGATCCGGATGGCACCGAGGTGGTGTCCAGCAAGTTGCCGCACTGGTGTGGCCATCCTACAATGCTGCGCCGAAAGACGGCGTGGGGTGCCTGGGGGGGGGGAGAGGCGGCGTAAACGGACCTCTTCCGCCTCTCCAGGTGAAGGCATCTCATCTGCAGTTTGATTTGGTGGATAATCCCCGACCTGCCAGTACATCCACCATTGAAGTGGCAGTGACACAATCAGAGGCAAGGGAAACGGTTCTAAATCTTCAGAAGAACTTTGGACAAATGAAAATGACATGTTTAACTTGCGGCAAATTAATTTCATGTGGAGAGAGGAGTGTTATTCTAATCAATAGAGCTTATGAATATCATCATAGTCGCTGGTTGGTGGAGACATTTTGACTATATCCTGGACCTGTCCGGCCTTGCCCAAAATGGTGCCGGTATAAATGGGACTCGTAACTCCTTGTTGTGTACTGGTTGCCCAACCTTGATATCAAGAGATACGTATGCAGTTTTGAAGCACATGGCGGGCAGGGACGAGTACTGATTGAACATTTGGACATCCCTATTGATATTAAGTTCTGATGTGTAATTGATTACTGTACTATTGAAAGTTCGATTTAACGTCACCCATGGTACTTGCCCGCAAATGTATATCTAGATAATTTTATTGTAACTGGCCCTGTCGTACTTTAATTATAAAATGTACGTCCACCGATTCCGCAAATGTTAGACACCTTAGTTCTTGCAACCTAATGGGTTGCCCGTTACGTTGTTCTACAGTGTAAATGTCCCCTCATCATATACGATTCCAGTTTGCTCCGTGGCCGGCCCACGTGGTTATAGGCCCATATTTGTATACTGACATTTTCACAATAAAGGTTTTTGAAACAAAACATGGTAGTAGTACTTACATTGGAAAAGTTTTGAATATTAGCCACTGTTTTCGAATCAGTAAAAGGCAAGTGAAATAAAGCAGTCCAATTACATGACGGTTAAAAGGTATAATACGCAGGAACGCAGTAAAGATAAATGGTCAAGGGCTGTTGTGTTTTCTACTCCTGCAACATAAAGTGATCAATAAGAATCTGATATTCAGGCCTATCGGCGACTAAAACAGCAGGCCAAGCCTCTTTTGCTCAACGGCTCCCTCATGGGACGAAGAAACGCCCTTTTTCTCGAAATAGGAATATTTTACTTGCAGGACAGTTGTAAATTTCCCGGGAAAATACATTAGCCTGGAACATTATAACATATATGTTTAAGAATTTTTTTTTTTCGAAAGCAATGAAAAGTGTTATTATGACCAAGCCTTTCATCATTAGAATAACAAAAGTAAAATGAACCAATGAAAAGTTTTATTAACAAGTCACATGACCTGTTATGCTTATGTTACGCGCTGCGCGCCGCGCTCTGGATCGCTTCCGGGAAGCTGCGCCTTGAGCACCGGAGTACTTCCGGGTGCGCTAACGCGGTGCGTCATATGACGCATTATGCAACAACGCAGGTCCAGAATATAGTCAAAATGTCTCCACCAACCAGCGGTCGGAACACAACCCCTTTCAGTAGTCCAAAAAGTTCTGTTAAATGACAACAGAAGGGACAGGCTACAAGAACCTTCAGTCAAAGAGGGGAGGGCAAGTTCTTCTCTACCTGTTCACGTTGGGGCTCCACCGGAACTTATAGAATTTGGGCGGGGTGGGTGGCGGAGCCGAGCTGTCTTGCAGTCATCATGGCGTCGAGCTCAGTTCATCTCACTAGTTTCGTATTTCTCATGAGGGGTTGTTCCTAATGTTTCTATTTTAGCGAGGTCAAAAAGTCATCCCATTAGTGGCCTACTGATTTTGCTCGATTCCTTTTGTTTTTTAAAATGATTTTTCACTATCTGCAAAGACTAAACAGAGTATTGCGACTCTGTGCTTGTTTGTTATTAGAGAATGAAGCAAAGAGATCCAATTCTAAAACAGTAAATGCTTGGATAACAATCAATCAAATGGAGAGAGAAGCAGGCACGACGGATTACAACGGGGGCAAAGGCCTGCGTTACCTACCCTTCACTATCTGCAAAGAGAGAATACTCCTAAAAGAAAAAAAGGGGGGGGCAGCGTTCAAAGCACATCAGCGTGCATAGACACGAAAATGTTTTTATCTACCACGTACTTGACATTTTAAAGCTTTTCATATTTGCTATTAAAAAATCATTGAAATTCACTGAAAAAACCATAGGTTATAGACCATATATAGTTAGGGATTAGCATTTACAAAACCTTAATTTACTCGCACAAAACCATAGAAATATATAGTTAGTTGCAATAACTATATATCGCGCACCCGCAATCCACTGCTGATGATGTCACATATTACATCATTCATGACATGGTCAGTGACATCACTGATGACATCACTGATGACATCTCAAATGACATCACTGATGACATCACTGATGACAACATCCAGTGACTGTATGTTTCTGTAAAGTTAAAATATGTCTTACATATTGAAGAATGAGTGGATGTATAAGTATCTGGATGAAGGATTTAGTAGGTGCATGACTGACTGTATGAGTGAGTGATTAAATGTGTCTCACTGAGTGCATGGGTTAGTGACTAAACTGTCTTAATTTGTGCATCATTATGTCTGTTGTTCTGTAAACTGCTGCATGTGTTGATCAGTAGCTATATGACACTGTAGTTCATAAGGTATAAGGAGATTCATTAACACGACCTCTAGTAATACCGCAATTTTCATTTTTAATAACAATACTTCACCTTTCTTCATTAAAACCTACCACGGGTGCAGTATATGTTTTTTATAAACCTTTTTTTGGGTGCCCTTTTCATGCTTTTTTATCTCTGGACACTGCTACTTGCGCCAGAGGTTGCCTCTGGTTGAGGCTTGGCATATAGCACGTTGTTGGAACACTCAATGATAAATGCCACAACGCGAGTGAGGGGCGGAAGAAAGATTTACACCGCACGAACAACACCGCGTTTATGAGAGTGTCCCAACTTAACCAATGGTTAAGTAGTACCAAGTGTCCATTCTTCTTTTGATTACCTAAACTGCTGATACTGGGGTGATGAATGGACCTTCTACCCTCCTCCCTACTTTTTTGATTATTGCAGTAGCTATATGAGTAACTATATGGGTTATTGATTGGTTGCCCAAGTATTTGTATGGGAGACTGAGTGTGTGTGTGTGGGTGGCTGGGAGGTGTATGACTCTGTGCATAGATGTGTGAGCAGTTGATTCACTAGATGTATGGGTTCAAAAGTGCATGTGGAAACAGCTGTATGGGCGGTTGACTGTGTGCATGAGTGTATTGGTGAGTGAATGGATATCTCAGTGCTACATGTCAAAGTAAGTACATATGTAAAACTCAGTACATGTGAGAGTTGACATATATAAATAACTGTGCATAAGAGTAAGTGAATGTGTGAGTGGCTGTATGGATCATTGTGAACTTGTATCAGGGATTGTATAAGAGAGTAAATATGTGTTAGTATATGTTTGAATAAGTAAGGTGTGTATAACTGTATAGTTGAGGAAATGGAGGTGTGATTGATTCTTTGCATGACTGACTAGGTGTGTGAGTAACTCCATGGATGAGTGACAGTCTGTGAGTGTCTGTTTACACTGAGTGTATCTAAGGTTATATTAGAGTCTGAAGAGTTTCATCGTATTATCACATGAATGATGTCATCAGTGATGTGATCAGTAATGGCAAATGAGATTTCATCAGTGATGTTATCAGTGATGTTATCAGTGATGTCATTTGAGATGTCATCAGTGATGTCATTTGAGATGTCATCAGTGATGTCATCAGTGATGTCACTGACCATGTCATGAATGATGTAATATGTGACATCACCAGCAGTGGATTGTGGGTGCGCGATATATAGTTATTGCAACTAACTATATATGCGAATTTCTATGGTTTTGTGCGAGTAAATTAAGGTTTTGTAAATGCTAATCCCTAACTATATATGGTCTATAACCTATGGTTTTTTCAGTGAATATATATATATATATATATACCACACGCCATTACTCTAGTTTCACCATGTGGACTTTTTTTGCCAATTCCAAAGTTATCATAGTTTTGCCTAACTTGTCATAGAACAATTTTTAAGAATGATTTTATTCTAAGGACAAGATGAACGCCTTTTGGAAATTCATGTTAAATTATTGTTTACAGCGTATTTGCACAATGATAAATTCTTTCCTTTACGTATTTGCACAGCGATATTTTGCACATCATTGCAATAATGCATTTGCACTTTAAAACGGAATTTCCACGAATTAAGGTGTTGATCTTTGTGAATATACCTTTGATTAAACATGTATTTGTACCATGAAATAACGAATTTGCAGTAATGGCAACACCAAATACAACATTTGTACCGTTCAAAAATGGCCGCCATGAATATATGGTTTGAATTCACTTACCATAGACTGAAGTCCACTTTCTATGTCATTGATTGATGTTAGCGTTTTGGCGCCTTGTGGTAATTGATTGTTGCAGTATTTAAATATGTACTCAGCCACTAACCCGCTGACAGTGAGCAAGGGCGTTCACGCCCGAAACGCGTCTGTTCGGCGTTTTGTTGCACCTCTGCGCTTTATTATGGAATAAAAGAAGAATATCCAAGTAAGACTGGCTGTGGATTCATTCATCTGTGTCTGCGTACTGGACTTTGTGCAAAGGCGTTGCACAAGTAACTGGTTGGAGTGTATATATATATATGTATATATATATATTCACAGAAAAAACCATAGGTTATAGTGGATATATAGTTAGGAATTTGCATTTACAAAACCTTGAAAATTCAATGAAAAAACCATTGGTTTTAGGCCATATATAGTTAGGGATTTGCATTTACAAAACCTTATTTTACTCGCATAAAACCATTGAAATTCCATATATAGTTATAAGCGCTAACTATATATCGCGCACCCGCAATCCACTGCTGATGATGTCACATATTACATCATTCATGACATGGTTAGTGACATCACTGATGACGTCTCAAATGACATCACTGATGACATCACTGATGACAACACCCAGTGACTGTATGTTTCTGTAAAGTTAAAATATGTCTTACATATTGAAGAATGAATGGATGTATAAGTGTCTGGATGAAGGATTTAGTAGGTGCATGACTGACTGTATGAGTGAGTGATTAAATGTGTCTCACTGAGTGCATGGGTTAGTGACTAAACTGTTTTAATTTGTGCATCATTATATCTGTTGTTCTACAAACTGCTGCATATGTTGATCAGTAGCTATATGAGTAACTGTATGGATTATTCATTGGTTGTCCAAGTATTTGTATGGGAATCTGAGTGTGTGTGTATGGGTGGCTGGGAGGTGTGTGACTCTGTACATAGATGTGTGAGTAGTTCATTCACTATATGTATGGGTTCAAAAGTGCATGTGGAAACAGCTGTATGGGCGGTTGACTGTGCATGAGTGTATTAGTGAGTGAATGGATATCTCAGTGCTACATGTCAAAGTAAGTACATATGTAAAACACAGTACATGTGAGAGTTGACATATATAAATAACTGTGCATAAGAGCCAGTGAATGTGTGAGTGGCTGTATGGATCATTGTGAACATGTATCAGGGATTGTATAAGAGAGTAAATATGTGTTAGTATATGTTTGAATAAGTATGGTGTGTATAACTGTATAGTTGAGAAAATGGAGATGTGATTGATTTTTTGCATAACTGACTAGGTGTGTGAGTAACTCCATGGATGAGTGACAGTCTGTGACTGTCTGTTTACCCTGTTTGTATCTAAGGTTATATTAGAGTCTGAAGAGGTTCATGGTATTATCACATGAATGATATCATCAGTGATGTGATCAGTCATGTCAAATGAGATGTTATCAGTGATTTTATCAGTGATGTCATTTGAGATGTCATCAGTGATGTCATCAGTGATGTCACTAACCATGTCATGAATGATGTAATATGTGACATCATCAGCAGTGGATTGCGGGTGCGCGATATATAGTTAGCGCTTATAACTATATATGGAATTTCAATGGTTTTATGCAAGTAAAATAAGGTTTTGTAAATGCAAATCCCTAACTATATATGGCCTAAAACCAATGGTTTTTTCATTGAATTTTCAAGGTTTTGTAAATGCAAATTCCTAACTATATATCCACTATAACCTATGTTTTTTTCTGTGAATTTCATTGGTTTTTTAATAGCAAATATGAAAAGCTTTAAAATGTCAAGTACGTGATAGATAAAAACATTTTCGTATTCATGCACGCTGATGTGCTTTGAACGCTGCACCCCCCCCCTCCCCTCTTTTGTCTTAGTAGTACTCTCTCTTTGCAGATAGTGAACGGTAGTTAACGCAAGCCTTTGCCCCCGTTGTAATCCGTCGTGCCTGCTTGTCTCTCCATTTGATTGATTGTTGTCCAAGCATTTACTGTTTTAGAATTGGTTCTCTTTGGATCATTCTCTATTTACAAACAAGCACAAAGTCGCAATACTCTGTTTAGTCTTTGCAGATAGTGAAAAATCGTGTAAAAAAATAAAAGTAATCGAGCAAAATCAGTAGGCCACTAATTGGATCTCTTTTTGACCTCGCTAAAATAGAAATATTAGGAACAACCCTTCATGAGAAATACGAAAATAGTGAGATGAACTGAGCTCCACACCATGAGGGCTGCAAGACAGCTCGGCTCCATCACCCATCCCGCACAAAATAACGACAAACCCTATGCAAATATTAAAAATATAGACAACACACCAGCAAAGAAACAGAGTAAAACATTTTATTAAAAAACTATTTACATAACGTTGGTTTATAAGATGATGTCAGTAGTGGACCGATGTGTGAATAGGTCGAAAGCAGCACAAGGCTCCAAGATCCGGATGGCAAGCTCCTGGATGTTGGGTGCCATAGTTCAGAGTTCTGAGTTTGAGCCTTTTTCAATGCCTGTGCTTTGTTGAATCAAAATGGCGGCTTGACACAAAGCTGACTCAAGCGTTGCTACTGATGCTATGCAGACCAAAACTGGTTTTCAGTTTGTACATTTTTCTAGATTTTTCAATCCAAGTTTGGTTGACTTTGTAGAACGATGGCTTCAAATTTTCAACATACGGTGTGGTGGCGCTGACTGGGAGGGGGCGCTTCGCTCCTGCCCCCTCCCCAAGTAAGATTTTCATACGTGAAAGTACGTTAATGGTTTTGGTCCCTGAGTTGCTTCGATGTCACTGCCATTCTCAAATGGCATAAGTTCTGGATGTTGGGTGCCATAGTTAAGAGTTCTGAGCAGTGCTTGTAACACTGTCTGAAGCTTATTTCCACCTACTGCAGCTTCACTATTCTCAAAGTAAGTGAGTGTTGTTTGTGGACCTGACTGCATTAGAAAACAATGTGATATGTTACCTTCCTAAACAGCTTGACGGAGGCCCCTGAGGGGCGGTGTGATGGCCATGGACTCGGAGAAGACGCTTGGCTCCGACACCCTCCCCAAGTCTTATAGCACTGGTGTAGCCTGAGATCGCCCCCGACATAGGCGGCCGGCTCCCGGGGTCCGGCGGAACTTTTTGCCTTTTGATGACTCTTCAATTCTGAACCTTGTCCCACAATCCGTTTGACCTGAAGACACGCTGTAGTGGGGCGCCCCTTTACCGTTTCAGTTGCCATTCCGCCCGCTTTTGCTACACTGTGCCTCTTCCGCCATTCAGCTGTTTACCGCCCGCTCTTGCGACTACAGCGTCTCGCTCATCATGTAGTTGAGTTGCTCCCGCTCTTGCGGTGCAGCGATAGGCGGCTGCCACAGGACTCTCAAAATGGGGGCCGGCTCTTCGGTTTTGGGCCTGGTCCACTAAAATGGCCCTGGGACACCTTTGAACTCGGACGCTTCCCTGATAGGGCTTGGGTCCCATTCTCGAAAAGCGTCCCCTCAGCCGTGAAGATTCTACAAAAGTCTTGGGGGCCTCCGACTCCCGCAGGCTTCTGGTGGGGAGCGGCTGCCATGATTGCTCGTGGAATGGCCACGACGGAGCTACGAGATGGTAGTGGTCTCATGCTGACGCCAGCTTTAGTCTGAAACATCCAGAAACACTGTAGACTACCAATTCGATCAGTTCCGGTAGCGCCCCAACATGACCCGGAAGAGAAGAACTTGCCCTCCCCTCTTTGACTGATGGTTCTTGTTGCCTGTCCCCTCTGTTGTCATTTAACAGAACTTTTTGGACTGCTGAAAGGGGTTGTGTTCCGAACGCTGGTTGGTGGAGACATTTTGACTATATTCTTGACCTACGTTGTCGCGTAATGCGTTATATGACACGCCGCGTTAGCGCACCCGGAAGTGATCCGAGGCGCGGCGCGCAGCGCGTAACGTAAGCATAACAGGTCATGTGACTTGTTAATAAAACTTTTCATTGGTTCATTTTACTTTTGTTAATTTAATGATGAAAAGCTTGGTCATATGACCTAAAAATTACGCTTTTTATTGTTTTCGAACAATATTTTTTTTTCAAACATATGTTATAATATTCCAGGCTAATGTACTTTCCCGGAAAATTTACAACTGTCTTGCAAGTAAAATATATTCCTTTTTCGAGAAAAAGGGCGTTTCTTCCTTCCATGACGGAGCCGTTGAGTAAAAGAGATTCCGCCTGCTGTCTTAGTCGCCGATACGCCTGATTATCAGATTCTTATCGATCACTTTATGTTGCAGACATGAAAAACACAACTGCCCTTGACCATTTATCTTTACTGCGTTCCTACATATTATACCTTTTATCCGTCATGTAATTGGACTGCTTTATTTCACTTGCCTTTTACTGATTCGAAAACAGTGACTAAAAGTAAAAACTTTACCAATGTAAATACTACTACCGTGTTTTGTTTTAAAAACCTTTCTTGTGAAAATGTCAGTATACAAATACGGGCCTATAACCACGTGGGCCGGCCACGGAGCAAACTGAAATCGTATATGATGAGGAGACATTTACACTGTAGAAGAACGTAACGAGCGGGCCATTAGGTTGCAAGAACAAAGGTGTCTAACAGTTGCGGAATCGGTGGACGTACATTTTGTAATTAAAATAAGACAGGGCCACTTACAATAACATTTTCTAGATATACATTTGCGGGCAAGGAGTTACGAGTCCCATTTATACCGGCGCCATTTTGGGCGAGGCCGGGCAGGTCCAAGATATAGTCAAAATGTCTCCACCAACCATCGGCCAGACCAGAACCCTTTCGGCCCTTTATGCTACAAGATGGTGTCTTCCATTCAGAAAATATTGTTGGCAGCATTTTGAAAGGAAACAGAAACAGCCGTTCTCCTAGTGAGTTTCACATTGTTACATTTAGGAAGAATGTTGAAGAGTAGTATGTGGAAAATCTGAAGCCATTTTTCTACAAACTCTCAATCAGACTTGGATGGAAAAAAAAAACCTGAAGAATGTACAAACTGAAAACCAATTTTTGTCTGTATAGCATCAACAGTAACGCTTGAGTCAGCTTTGTGTCAAGCCGCCATTTTCATTCAATCAATAGCGTCCCCCTGCACACATTCAGGGACCTGGTCGTGTCTTCAGATGAAACGGATTGTAGGAAAAGAAGCAGAAAGGAAAAGGAAAAAAGTTCCGCCGGACCTCGGGAGCCGGCCGCCTATGTCATGTGCGACCTTTGGCCACACCAGGGCAATAGTGAAGCTGCAGCAGGTGCAAATAAGCTTCAGACAGTCTTACAAGCACTACTCAGAACTCTCAACTGAGGCACTCAACATCCAGGACTTGCCATTCGGATCTTGGCGCCTTGTGCTGGTTCCGACCTATTCACACATCGGTCCACTACTGACATCACCTCATAAGCCAACGGGGCACCCCACACTGACTTTCGGCGCAGCATTGTAGGATGGCCACACCAGTGCGGCAACTTGCTGGACACGACCTCGGTGCCATCCGGATCTCGGCGCGTTCGAGTCACTGTACCGCAAGAGTGACCGGAACTCAGCTGAACACGCCGTCTTTCGGCGCAGCATTGTAGGATGGCCACACCAGTGCGGCAATTTGCTGGACACCACCTTGGTGCCATCCGGATCTCGGCGCGTTCGAGTCACTGTACCGCAACAGTGACCGCAACTCAGCTGGACACGCCGTCTTTCGGCGCAGCATTGTAGGATGGCCACACCAGTGCGGCAATTTGCTGGACACCACCTCGGTGCCATCCGGATCTCGGCGCGTTCGAGTCACTGTACCGCAACAGTGACCGCAACTCAGCTGGACACGCCGTCTTTCGGCGCAGCATTGTAGGATGGCCACACCAGTGCGGCAATTTGCTGGACACCACCTCGGTGCCATCCGGATCTCGGCGCGTTGTGCTGCCTTCGGCCTATTCGCACATCGGTCCGCTACTGACGCCGCCTCACGTGCCAACGGATTTTCTACGCTTTTTGTAGCCCTATGCCGCATAACAGGTCATGTGACTTGTTTATAAAACTTTTCATTGGTTCATTTTACTTTTGGTTTCCTAAAGATGGAAGGCTTGGTCATATGACCTAAAAATAACACTTTTCATTGGTTTAGAACATTTTTTTTTCCCAAACGATGAAAGCCCCACCTTGTTTCTGGATCATTCAGACTGAAGCTGGCGTCAGCATGAGAGCACCACCATCTCGTGGCTCCGTCGTGGTCATTCCGCGAGCAATCATGGCAGCCGCTCCCCACCGGAAGCCTGCGGGAGTCGGGGGCCCCCAAGACTTTTGGAGAATCTTCACGGCTGAGGGGACGCTTTTCGAGAATGGAGCCCAAGCCCTAGCAGGCAAGCGTCCGAGTTCCAAGGTGTCCCAGGGCCATTTCAGTGGACCAGGCCCAAAACCGAGGAGCCGTCCGCCATTTTGAGAGTCATGTGGCAGCCGCCTATCGCTGCACTGCAACAGTGGGAGCAACTCAACAACATGGTGAGCGAGACGCTGTAGCCGCAAGAGCGGGCGCAACTCAGCTGGTTGGCCGCCACCTGGGGAGGCCCGTTCACGCCGCCTCCCCCACGCCCCCCCCCCCCGGGCCGCCGCACGCCAATTTTCGGAGCAGCATTGTAGGATACCAAAACCAGTGCGGCAGTTTACTGGACATCACCTGGGTGCCTGTCGTACATGTTGTGTCAGCCATGGGACACTGGACACAGTGCCATCAACATCTCAACGCGTTCTGCTGCCTTGGGACTATTCGCACAACAGACCGCTACTGACGAGGCCTCCCCCCGCACCACCTGGGACGCCCCACGCTGTTTTTCTGTGCTGCATTGTTGGATCCCAAAACCAGTGCGGCACCCAGGCGACATCACCTGGGTGCCGTCCAGAACTCTGCACGTTGTGCTGCCTTGGGACTATTCGCACAAAAGACAGCTTCTAACCATTGTTGCTTTTTGGGTTGAAATTTTTTTAAATGTTTTTAGTTTTTGTTCCGTTCATTATAGTTAAAAGTTAATAAAGTTTTATAATCTTACTTTGTTGGAGTGTTATCTATTTTTTTTAAAACGGGTGAATGGGGCCTTGAATCGGGTTATTGTCATGTGTGGGCTTTGGAAGTGTGCTGCTGCAGGATCGGACATTTCAAACTCAAATGCACGTTCTTTTTCTTACCTTTCCGAAGCATGGAGCGCAATAGCAGGCAGAGAAAGGGTGATGCACGTGTTGAACACTACCTGACCTGGCAAGTTGCTGGCAGTGCCCCCCCGCCCGCTCCTGAAAGAGGGCACACACACACCGCCGCCCCGAGTACTTCACAAATCTTTAAAAGACCATGCGCTTGTTCATGAGGCTTAAATGGTTTATCACCTCTTCTAGAACCCCTGCATCGACCCTCTGACGTTTCCTGGAAAAATTACCATGTAACACAATACCAAGCCCTGTCAGCTGAAACCCCCAAGGAATCGTGGGGCATATTATCAAGGGGGTTTATCTCCGCTTTTTTGGCTTTAAAAGCCATGAAAGCGGAGATAAAATTATCTCCCTATTACCAAGCTGTCGCTAACACCAGTTAGTGACAGCTAAAAGGAGATAGCGACCATCTTGGGCCCCGCTTTGCATGTCAGTGATACTTATCACTAATGACATGCAAAGTGGCGTGCCAAGATGTTAGCGACTGGAAACAGTCCCTAACATCGCTATCTCCTATTACCAACTTTTGGAGATATTCGCGCTAAGCGCGAATATCTCCAAAATCTAACACCTGCCCTGAGCAGTTCTTAGCCATGTTATCCAATGGGAGGTGGATAACATGGCTAAGAGCATTTGCTCGATAATACATGAATATCGCTGACTTTTCTGCGATAATAGCAAGGTTTATCTGCGATAAAAATCGCCGATGTGCGGCGATAATTTTTGTCTCTAAACAAGTTAGAGACAAAAATTATCGCTAGTTGTTCGTAATATGCCCCCGGGTTTTTGCTTGCAGAAATCGGGAGGCGGGAGACTAGCACTGAAATCAGTAGTCTCACGCCTGAATCGGGAGGGTTGGCATGTCTGAATTCTCTACAGCTGGGGCCATAAAGTACATCCGCAGGGGTAGGTGATAGCCTGGGACCAGCCTGGCATCTAAAATGGCTGCCGTGCACGACAAAATTGTGGCATTGGAAAAAAGGCAAGATGGCGCAGCCGCTGGAAGAGATGTATCAACATATATCAGCCTCCTCAGCCACCCTCAGGAAACATAGGGGATTAGGATACGTCTCCCGCACCCCCTTATACCTAGTAATTTAAAGTAATTTAATTAACGAAGCACAAAATGGCGAATTCCCGTTTCGCTACCAGTTTGCGGCCCAGTTCGCGGCCCGGGATTTTTGAAAATTCTATGTCTAATAACTTTGGCGTTTGTGGACGGAATCGGCTGAAATTTTCAGGAAAATGGCACATTTTGTTTCTGAGCAGCCCCTGAAATTCTGGGGGGGTTTCGTCAAGGGGGGGCTGAGAAAAAAGGGGGGTCCCAAAACGCGTTTTTAACATTGAGTTTTCCATAGGGCGGTTGGACTCACTTTTAGCTCGAACGGCTGAATGGATTTGCACGAAACTTGGCAAAATTGTAGGGACTGTTAGCCCGATGTGCCTTTGCTAGGTCTCAATATATGTGCTCCAGTAGTTTTTGAGAAATTAACGTTCAAAACAAGATATATATCTGTAACAGCGCTCCGGGCTGCGCTCCGGTCCGCTTACTTTTCGCGAAACGGAACTTTGCACGCAGAAAGCTGATTGGCTCTCCGGTGTCTGTCAACATTCTAAACAGTCCGGAGCGGCCGCCATCTTATCTCTCGGTAGGATCGAGAGAGAAGAAGAGGTGAAAAACGAAGGGGGAATTTATTGAAAGGGGGCAAGGTATACCCCTCTTGACCCCCTAGGAATGTTGTTGGGGTTATTAAAGGGTCCCGTGGGGAAAATAAAAAAAAAATGATTTTTCACGGTAGAAGCGCTTCACGGGCCGCGAACTGGGCCGCAAACTGGTAGCGAAACGGGAATTCGCCATTTTGTGCTTCGTTTTAATTGTTTAGAGACAAAACTTATCGCCGCACATCGGCCACAATGCATGAATATCGCTGAAAAGTCAGCGATATTCATGCATTATCCAGCAAATGCTCTTAGCCATGTTATCCACCTTCCATTGGATAACATGTCTAAAAACTGCTCTGTGCGTGAGCTTTTTTTTTTTTTTTTGCTGCGTGACGTTTGTTAACGTTCGATTCGATGGAAATCAGGAAGTGTTGACCACCATTTTGTCACTGCGAGTAAATATTTTGTTATAAATGAATCCTTATTGAGAAACATTGTCTGCGCCATCTTGCGTTTTTGTCCAATGCCACAATTTTGTCGTGCACGGCAGCCATTTTAGATGCCTTGACCAGGGCCACTCTCTGCACGCCGCCGATCCTCAGCATGGCTCCCCACCCTCGCAAGCATCTCCCCCACGCACTGGTCACCCCCGCTCTCTCTCTCATGCATGGGCCATATACTTCCCCCCATCTGCGCTGCTCTTCTCTGAGAATCACACCCTGTGCCCGCCCGACACCTCCCTTTCACCCTATTCACTAACGCACCCTCTGACACTCCTCTTCCTCTGTGTCCGATTGTCCAGGCCGGACCCAGGCTATCACCTACCCCTGCGGATGTAGTTTATGGCCCCAGCTGTAGAGTATCCAGACATGCCAACCCTCCCGATTCAGGCGTGAGACTACTGATTTCAGTGCTAGTCTTTCGCTTCCCGATTCCTGCAAGGAAAAACCCGGGGGCATATTACCAACAACTAGCGATAATTTTTGTCTCTAACTTGTTTAGAGACAAAAATTATCGCCGCACATCGGCGAATTTTATCGCACATAAACCTTGCTATTAGCAAGGTTTATCGCAAATGCGATAAAAAACGGCCGCAATGCATGAATATCGTTGAAAAGTCAGCGATATTCATGCATTATCCAGCAAATGCTCTTAGCCATGTTATCCACTTCCCATTGGATAACATGGCTAAAACTGCTCAGGGCAGGTGTTAGGTTTTGGAGATATTCGCGCTTAGCGCGAATATCTCCAAAAGTTGGTAATAGGAGATAGCGATGGTTAGGGACTGTTTCCAGTCGCTAAAATCTTGGCACGCCCACTTTGCATGTCATTAGTGATAAATATCACTGATATGCAAAGCGGGGCCCAAGATGGTCGCTATCTCCTTTTAGCTGTCACTAACTGGTGTTAGCGACAGCTTGGTAATAGGGAGATAATTTTATCTCTTTTTTTTTGGCTTTTAAAGCCAAAAAAGCGGAAATAAACCCCCTTGATAATATGCCCCATGATTTCTCGGGGGTTTCAGCTGACAGGGCTTGGTATTGTGTTACGTGCTAATTCTTCCAGGAAACGTCAGAGGGTCGATGCAGGGGTTCTAGAAGGGGTGATAAACAATTTAAGCCTCATGAACAAGCGCATGGTCTTTTAAAGATTTGTGAAGTACTCGGGGCGGCGGTGTGTGTGTGCCCTCTTTCAGGAGCGGGCGGGGGGGCACTGCCAGCAACTTGCCAGGCCAGGCAATGTTCAACACGTGCATCACCCTTTCTCTGCCTGCTATTGCACTCCATGCTTCGGAAAGGTAAGAAAAAGAACGTGCATTTGAGTTTGAAATGTCCGATCTTGTAGCAGTACACTTGCAAAGCCCACACATGACAATAACCCGATTCAAGGCCCCATTCACCCGATTTTTTAAAGATATATAGCACTCCAACAAAGTTAGATTTTAAAACTTTATTAACTTTTAAATATAACGAACGCAACAAAAACTGTAAATATATTTAACCATTTTTTGAAATTAACCAGAACTATAACGATAACAACAACAACAACAATAATATAACTTTTATGCCTAAATTACGCAAACATTTAGCTAATCTGCTAAAGGGGGGAGTCGCCATTTCTTTACAATAATCAATAATGAAAAATCCACATCAATAGGGTTGTCCGTTTTCTCGATGCAGCACTATAGTGCAACATACACAGCACCTGGGGTGTCAAGAGTGAACAGGTCTTTCTTTGTTCCTTAAGATGTTATCTGTGTCAACCTCTTCCGAGAATGCTGATGCGTTAGGATTTCCTTGTGTTTCTTAATAGCATTGGTGTCTGTACACTTCTTTGTCAATTCTGTGAAGATGATAACTGCTTCATAAACAGACGATATCTTTGTTTAGTCATTAGTGTTAAGTGTGTCTGAAACTACAGTGCCCTTCTGTTTTTTTTTTTCTTCAGGCTCTACAGACTTTTGTGTGTTGTTCTTTTGAGCGACAATTATTCCAGAGGTTTCAGGTTTACTTGTTTTGTCCTGCAGTGAGTTAACAGCTTTAGAGAGTTCATGTTTATTTGCTATGTCCTGCTGTTCGTCAACTGCTTCAGAGACGTCAGCCTCATTTGTTATGTTTCAGTAGATCCTGGACCTGCCCGGCCGCGCCCAAAATGGTGCCGGTGTAAATGGGACTCGTAACTGCTTGTTGTGTACTGGTTGCCCAACCTTGATATCACGAGATACATATGCAGTTTTGAAGCACATGGCGGAGGCTTGTCTGCTGTAGTGGGGCGCCCCTTTATCGTTTCAGTTGCCATTCCGCCCGCTTTTGCTACACTGTGCCTTTTCCGCCATTCAGCTGTTTAGCGCCCGCTCTTACGGCTACACGTCTCGCTCACCATGTAGTTGAGTTGCTCCCACTCTTGCGGTGCAGCGATAGGCGGCTTCCACAGGACTCTTAAAATGGCGGCCGGCTCTTCGGATTTGGGCCTGGTCCAGTAAAATGGCCCTGGGACACCTTGGAACTCGGACGCTTGTCTGCCAGGGCTTGGGTTCCATTCTCGAAAGCGTCCCCTCAGCCTTGAAGATTGTACAAAAGTCTTGGGGGCCGTCGACTCCCGCAGGCTTCCGGTGGGGAGCGGCTGCCATGATTGCTTGCGGAATGGCCACGACGGAGCTACGAGATGGTGGTGCTCTCATGGTGACGCCAGCTTCAGTCTGAAACATCCAGAAACAAGGTGGGGCTTTCATCGTTTGGGAAAAAAAATGTTTTAATCCAATGAAAAGTGTTATTTTTAGGTCACATGACCTAGTCTTACATCATTAGGAAAAGAAAAGTAAAATGAACCAATGAAAAGTTTTATTAACAAGTCACATGACCTGTTATGCTTACGTTACGCGCTGCGCGGCGCGCTCTGGATCGTTTCCGGGAAGCTGCGCCTTGCGCACCGGAGCACTTCCGGGTGCGCTAACGCGTCGAGTCATATGACGCATTACGCGACAATGCAGGTCCAGAATATAGTCACAATGTCTCCACCAACCAGCGGTCGGAATACAACCGCTTTCAGCAGTCCAAAAAGTTCGGTTAAATCTTAAGAGTGGGAGCAACTCAACTACATGGTGAGCGAGACGTTGTAGTCGCAAGAGCGGGCGGTAAACAGCTGAATGGCGGAAGAGGCACAGAGTACCAAAAGCGGGCGGAATGGCAACTAAAACGGTAAAGGGGCGCCCCACGACAGCGTGTCTTCAGGTCAAACGGATTGTGGGACAAGGTCCAGAATGGAAGATTCTTCAAAAGGGAAAAAATTCCGCAGGACCCCGGGAGCCGGCCGCCTATGCCGGGGGCGATCTCAGGCCTCACCAGGGCAACACGACTTGGGGAGAGGGCAGGAGCCAAGCGCCCCCTCTCAGTCTGCGCCATCTCACCGCCCCTCGGGGGCCTCCGTCAAGCGGTTTAGGGAGGCACCGTATCACATTGTTTTCCAATGCAGTCAGGTCCACAAATGGACCCTACTTACTTTGAATAGTGAAGCTGCAGCAGGTGCAAATAAGGTTTAAACAGTGTTACAAGAGCTGCTTAGAACTCTGAAGTATGGCACTCAACAACCAGGACTTATGCCATTTGTGTAAGGCAGTGACATGGAAGCAACTCAGGGACAAAAAGCATGAACGAACATTCACGTATGAAAATCTTATTTGGTGAAGGGGTAGAATCCAAACGCCCCCTGCCAGTTCGCGCCACTACACCGTATGTGGAAAATCTGAAGCCATCGTTCTACAAACTCTCAACGCTTGCTATCAGTGCATGAGTTTCATGCGCCATCGATTGAGCTAGCCGGATCGGGCAATAAAAAGTATAAAATAGTTATGTAAATAGTTATTTAATAAAATGTTTTACTCTGTTTCTTTGCTGGTGTGTTGTGTATATTTATAATATTTGCATAGGGTTTGTCGTTATTTTGGGCGGTGTGGGTGGCGGAGTCGAGCTGTCTTGCAGCCCTCATGGTGTGGAGCTCAGTTCATTTCACTATTTTCGTATTTCTCATGAAGGGTTGTTCCTAATGTTTGTATTTTACCGAGGTCAAAAAGAGATCGAATTAGTGGTCTACTGATTTTGCTCGATTACTTTTATTTTTTTACACGATTTTTCACTATCTGCAAAGACTAAACAGAGTATTGCGACTTTGTGCTTGTTTGTAAATAGAGAATGATCCAAAGAGAACCAATTGTAAAACAGTAAATGCTTGGATAATAATCAATCAAATGGAGAGACAAGCAGGTACGACGGATTACAACAGGGGTAAAGGTCTGCGTTAACTACCGTTCACTATCTGCAAAGAGAGAGTACTACTAAGAGAAAAGAGGGGAGTGGGGGGGGGGCAGCGTTCAAAGCACATCAGCGTGCATAAATACGAAACGTTTTTACCTATCACGTACTTGACATTTGACAGCTTTTGATATTTGCTATTAAAAAACCATTGAAATTCACAGAAAAAACCATAGGTTATAGTCGATATATAGTTAGGAATTTGCATTTACAAAACCTTGAAAATTCAATGAAAAAACCATTGGTTTTAGGCCATATATAGTTAGGGATTTGCATTTAGAAAACCTTATTTTACTCGCATAAAACCATGGAAATTCCATATATACTTAGATGCGCTAACTATATATCGCGCACCCGCAATCCACTGCTGATGATGTCACATATTACATCATTCATGACATGGTTATTGACATCACTGATGACATCACTGATGACATCTCAAATGACATCACTGATAAAATCACTGATAACATTTCATTTGACATGACTGATCACATCACTGATGATATCATTCATGTGATAATACCATGAACCTCTTCAGACTCTAATATAACCTTAGATACAATCAGTGTAAACAGACAGTCACAGACTGTCACTCATCCATGGAGTTACTCACACACCTAGTCAGTTATGCCAAAAATCAATCACACCTCCATTTTCTCAACTATACAGTTATACACACCTTACTTATTCAAACATATACTAACACATATTTACTTTACTCTCTTATACAATCTCTGATACATGTTCACAATGATCCATACAGCCACTCACACATTCACTGGCTCTTATGCACAGTTATTTATATATGTCACCTCTCACATGTACTGTGTTTTACATATGTACTTACTTTGACATGTAGCACTGAGATATCCATTCACTCACTAATACACTCATGCACAGTCAACCGCCCATACAGCTGTTTCCACATGCACTTTTGAATCTATACATATAGTGAATCAACTACTCACACATCTATGTACAGAGTCACACACCTCCCAGTCACCCATACACACACACTCAGTTTCCCATACAAATACTTGGACAACCAATCAATAACCCATACAGTTACTCATATAGCTACTGATCAACATATGCAGCAGTTTGTAGAACAACAGATATAATGATGCACAAATTAAAACAGTTTAGTCACTAACCCATGCACTCAGTGAGACACATTTAATCACTCACTCAATCAGTCAGTCATGCACCTAGTAAATCCTTCATCCAGACACTTATATATCCACTCATTCTTCAATATGTAAAACATATTTTAACTTTACAGAAACATACAGTCACTGGATGTTGTAATCAGTGATGTCATCAGTGATGTCATTTGAGATGTCATCAGTGATGTCATCAGTGATGTCACTAACCATGTCATGAATGATGTAATATGTGACATCATCAGCAGTGGATTGCGGGTGCGCGATATATAGTTAGCGCATCTAACTATATATGGAATTTCAATGGTTTTATGCGAGTAAAATAAGGTTTTCTAAATGCAAATCCCTAACTATATATGGCCTAAAACCAATGGTTTTTTCATTGAATATATATATATATATATATATATAGAGAGAGAGAGCTGAATCTACTAAAGATCCACGCCCTGAAAAAAGATGGAGGAAACACAAGGGATGGGATGGGGGTATCCCTGGACCCAGTAGCCGATGTTCTTTCCATTGGGGACATTGAGACACTGACTTCACTTAGAGAAATGGATACAGGGGTCAGAAACTGGGAAAACGATAGAGAACTGTTCAGTAGCATGGGGATTGTAACAGAGAGAAGGAGCAGAAATGGTTTTAAACCCAAATCCAAATTCAATTCCATCACACTTCATGACAATAAAGACACTTGCCATGAAGAAGTACGACGGGACCTCATGGAGGTATGGAAACATGGTAAGAATCGTTTTGCTGTGAATATAACAGAGGGGCCATGAAAATGGCTGGAGTAACTAAGAAAGCAGACAAATTTGTGATAAAACCCTCAGACAAGGGTGGCAATGTAGTACTATGGGACATAAACAAACACAGAACAGAGGCAAAAAGACAACTAGAATCATCTGGGAACTATGTTAGATCTAATATTGCCCAGTACAGCAGAACCATCTCTTGTTACCATAAACACTTGAACCTTTGGCATCAAAAGGGTATTTTTAGCACAAATGAACTACAATTCTTACTGCTGAAACAAACAGTTACCCCAGTGTTCTACATGCTGCCCAAAATTCACAGGCATCCAACGGGTCCTCCAGGCAGACCCATAATTTCTGCTAATAATAGTTTACTAGAAAACACCTCCATATTCCTTGACCACTTCATGTGCCCTTATGCTGTTAATCTCCCTTCTTATTGCAGGGACAGCATGGATTTTATATCCAAAATACGAGGCATTCCATGGTAAAAGTCATACATACTCACTACTGTAGATGTTGTTGCATTATATACATTTATTGAACATGAGTTGGAATTGGAAGCTTGCAAATACTTTTTTAGGGATAAACCATTAGCGATATATGAACATTTAATGCTTCTGATTGATATGCTAAGATTCTGTCTAGAGAATAACTTTTTCCTATTTGAGGAGCAATGGTACAAACAGTTGACATGGACTGTGATGGGTAGTTGCTTTGCTCCCAGCTACGCCTGTATGTTCATGGGGTGGTGGGAGTTGGGGTACATCTGGAATGAGATGAATGAGAGATGGAGCAGACCTCTGATCCTGTGGATAAGTTACATAGATGATATCTTTCTTATATGGGACAATCCACAGATATCATTGGAAGACTTCCTCACGGATATAGCTGACAACCATTTAAATCTTAAATTCATGAGTAAGACACAACCTAACACCATTTAATTCCTGGACTTACAGGTCACAGTGAGAGAAGACACCTTACACACCAGTCTATACAAAAAAGACACAGCAGGAAATAGCATCCTGCATGCACAAAGCAACCACCCTGATAACCTCAAACAAAGTATCCCATATGGGGAATTTCTGAGGGCAAAGAGGAACTGTAGCACTACAGACATATATACAGTGGAGGAAAGGAGAATGGTTGGGAAGTTTAGAATAAGAGGCTATGCAGGGACAACCATCAGACTGTCTAATGACAAAGCAGCTCACATAGACAGGGGCAGCTTACTAACTTCTAGAATCAGGGAAGCCAACAAACAAGAGGTAAGACTGATATCGACGTTCAACTGTGTGTCACAAGCCATACATAGAATTATAAAGAAACACTGGCATCTGGTCAAATCTGACATGACAATTGGCAGGCTGATTAGTTCCAGTCTGCACATTACTTATCACAAATGTGGCTCTTTGCAAGACATGTTAGTGCACAGTCATCTTAATCAGGTCACTACCAACTCTGGATCTTGGTTGAGGGAACTCCTGAGGTTCTATATGTGTGGAAAATGTAAGGCATGCAGCAACAGTCCCAATGTGAAATTCCACAACCTCCCCACTGGCAAAACTGCAAAAATACACAAATTCATCAATTGCAACAGTGACTTTGTTATATATGTTCTGGTGTGTGTTTTGCTTTATGTGTGCAGCACAATCTTTCTGGTGAAGAAGAAAGTCTTAGCACACCTACGTGCGATCAGAAAAGATACGAGGTATACTATGGTGAAATATTGTGCTCAGGTACATGGTACAAATACATATGTAGCCTCTAAAATCTAATTTAATTTTTTGGCATTGACAGGAATCTAATTCATGCAAGAGGGGGAGACAGAGAACGCAAGTTGAGACAAATGGAATCAGAATACATCATCCAACTTAGCAACAGACACCCTGGTGGCCTCAACCACGATGAAGAGGTCCACGTGCACCCTAGGATAGTCCACTAGGGAAGACCCCAATTTTGGTTTCACGACCAGAAATGGACTTTACATTGTATGTGTGTCATAAAACGGAAAACTTGCACCCAGATTAGCTCTTGTGTTTTATTATCTAAAAATAATAGGTTGAATTTCCTTTTTCACCTTTATCTAGGTATTGTCTTTTTATGTTTTTTTGTGAACACCTTGGACTTTTGGGGATAGTTTATGTTGGAAGAGGGGAAGTTAACCACTTGGCAGAAATTGTTGAGTACGAAAACATGTGTCTAGATGGAAAGTGCTTTGGAATTATATTAAATATTGTGATATCTAGCACTAGCCAGCAACATTGAGTTTGGCTTGCTAGCAAGACAGCATGAATTTCTCGCCCTGTTTGTGGGTCTGAATTCGGTGTACAATTCATAAGGGAGCTGTAATTAATTGTTCAAGTATTATTGTGAAGTAATTACATGTACTTTCTGTATATATTCATATATAACTTTTTTTGACATTTATTCTACTGTCTTTCATCAGTCTTTCCTCCCATTAGGAAATGTAATCATGTGAATAATATATTCCAATGGAGTCAGTTTCCCATGTCCATTATTGTTTCCCCATTTTTTTTGTAGAAAATAGAGCATATTTATCTTGGGAGAGTGACTCTGACAAAGACAGCACTAGTCAAAACACGTCAGTCCATGAAACATGTTTTCTTCAAAATCCTGGAGTCGGGTTCTCCTTTGCACTGCGGTGCAAAGGAGAACTGCATTTATCACAACCTAGGCATAGCGCTGCCTTGCATTACTTAATTTAATAATTAATAATTTATGAGAGCTGCACGGGCATTCCCTTGTATTCACCCATGGATTTTGATGCCTACCCAGATATACTAAAGTCTGTGAACAAGGGTTGGCATCAAAAGTGAGTGCCTACCTGAGGTAGGCGTATGAAAGAGAAATACCTTTATTTCCCTAGATAGCCCCTCTTTATATGTGTGCCACATTCTGCAGGACAAAGAGGAATATGCCTCTAAGATAGTTTTTGTGCTGGAAGGTGGCCCTTCTTGCAGAAAAACTATTCTGATACAACAAGTGATTGCATTGGCATTAGGCTGTCACAAGTCCCTAGCAAAGGATGGAGCAAAAGTTTACTATACCTTTGTGAATGTGGCACATTTCTGCTTTCTCCCTTTTCATGCAACACTGCTCAGCAAGTTCCCTTGTTTGTTGCGTCAAAGTTGAGTAAATCCTAGCCATGATATATAGTCTTCCATGTCATGGTTCCATGGGCCACCTGTTGTCACTTAGGTGGATTCTGTTGTGGGTTCCATTTTCTAATGCCAAGCACCAAATGTCCCTGATGTGCATCACATATTTAAAAGTGCATGTAAAACATGTTCAGCAATTTCTATCTGGAAACATCATGGTTTCAGTGATGGTCAAGCACAGAAGCTTCACTGGTGGAAGCAACACCCAAAGGACTACTTTCAGTTGGGCAGTCCATCCTTCACCATTTGCATCTGAATCAGGTCCACTAAATGGGTGTTCTTGACAGCAAAGCAGGTGTAACATCAACAAGGGGAACACAGACTTTGCAAATGAGTCTGTTACATAACTAGTGGGGATTGCAGAAATTCTGCCTATTTTCGGTAGTGGTCCTAAAACTCCCTCATCTAAAGAAACCACTTGGCACTTTTAAAGTTCTTAGGAAAGAAATTTGAAATAATTTCAGTTATAAAGATGACAGTGCCCGGATTTCTAGTTAAGTACAAATCTGAACTACGCAAGGAGGGTGGACCAGTAGTTCACAACTGTAAATGTATTTTATTATTGGCCTTCGGTATATAAAGGTGCTTAACCTGAGTTAGACTTTATTGGCTAAAAAAAATTTAAATACACAAAATTTATGGTATCTAAAATCCTATCTTACCTCAGCCCCCAGGCAATTTCAGTGATGGCAGCCAAAAAATCCAAAGATTATGGGCGGAAAAGCCTCATTCACATCTTTGTGGCATGCTTCATTATTGACCAAACCACCCCACCATGTTAGGACAGTGCCAACATGACAGTCTCAACCTTACTGCATGGGAGATCAAATTAAAGTAATTCTTGTTAATCAAGGGGTCCAGACTTTATTCTAAAACTACCTCTGTGGAAATCCTAGTGATTCCTTTTATTAAGTGGGTATGCTGGGTAAGGTTAAAACAACACCTCAATGAAAAAGGGGAGGGTCTAGGGGCTTCATCGGGGCAAAAAACAGTACCCCTACAGTCCGTCCTGTATGTGTGTCCATGCACATAGGTGAGACTAGGTCTTACCTTGAATTGTCCAGTCACTGGTCACTGTCTAATATTTTTATTGAAAAAAATAACAAGTTAGAGCCACAGTTGTGCCTGGATAGTTTGGAGAGTTTGTCCACAACTGGATACTAAAGACACTGCACTGAGTTTGAGTGTCTATAAATCAATCATTCAAACTAATGAATAGCTGGTGTCTCACATGTGAAACAATCCTATCATAAGTAGACTATCATAAATATGTCATGCTTGAACCTAGACATGTGAGCATTCACAACTCATTCTACCACTTACCCTTTCACTTCAAGGGTTCAAGTCAACAAGTTACTTCGGTGGAGGACCACCCCTAACTCAAACAAACTTATTAAAATAAGGAGACAAGACATAAAAAGATGGTTTAGGTTGACTCAATCGGGAGTATAGACAGGAAAACCCTCTTGGCAGTAAGATACAGGAATAAAAGGCAAATAACTCATAACATAAACTCCATCTTACAAAGTCGAATTATAGTCAACTTGTAGGACTCAAGTCAAAGCTGCTGTGTCCTTCTGAACGATGAGGTTAGTGGATTACACCTAAAAGACACTGTACTGGTCCATCAGTTAAACTCACAGACCAGGCCTTAATGTACACACATTTTATAGACTCCAAATCAGAGTATCACTCCTTCTCACGTCCTATGCATGACATGTGTAACCTGATTCTGAAGAGAGCAGTCAATTACATTGTCGTTTACAAAGGACTTGCAATACTGTTGGATAACCCTGGTGTAGTCTATGAAAAACATGATGCTAGTGGAGTTTAATGCCAAGTTTCCAGTCTATTGTGATTCTTGGAAGATCATCTCCATTTCTAAATAGTTGAGAATGAAGGTTCTCAGGTGATGGGGCCCCCGAAGGTGGACGCTGGGCCAGGAAGTGGTGCACTCACTGTACTACAAGCCAGGGCATGAGATTTTCATAAGGGATACAGACAGTCTGTTAGGTTTCCCAAAAACTTCTCTGGTTGATTAGTTTCTTCATCTTCTGCAAATCCCACAATTCTGAGTTTGATGCGCCTCAACCCGTTTAGACATGTGTTTCTTAAGTGAGGCCACATCACCTTCTATGGTGGGCAGCTCACCTCCAAAAACCTATTTGTCAGACCTCCAGAACAAAGACAATCTGCACATTGCTGGTCAAAAGGTTGAACAAGGCAAGGGATTGTCAAGGTAAAAGTCGCACCTGGAACAAGTTATGGCATAAGAGGAATTCTAAGATGGCCACCGACCTCTCAACCCAGGTCTTGGTCTAGTTGACTCTCCATGAGCTGTTTAGATTCTTGATGAAGCGTGCTCCAGCTGGGAAATGTACACCTAACTGAAGTAAATCCCGAATTCTTACCTTGTCTTGTGTCACTCTGTGAATTTAGAGTTCTATTCCCTTTTGCGCCATGTAGTCAGCATCCGGTTTCCCTGTTAATTAGCGGTTGCCCGTCGGGTACAGGTACTCCCCCGATTGTCAGCGTCTTGAGCATGGGACAGGAGCGAAGCAGTCCTAAGCGTTCATAATCCTGAGTCTGAACAGTCTGACTGAAATACTAGTCTTTGGACTTTTCCTGAAGGTAGCGCTCCGTCTTTGACAATGGACTCAGGAAGGAAAAGAAAACAAAGAATTTCCTGCCAGCCAAACAGTCATTGAGCAAAAGGATCATTCTAGAGCTGTGTGAAAAATTCTACTAATAGAAAGACTACCATGCAATTAAACTATAAAACATTTTTATTTAAAAAGAAAAGAACTGTACACAAAAATGTAAATACTGTTGTCGAACTTACCTCTGTGAAATCTTGAGTTCATTTCCTAGAAGAAAAGAAAGGATGCACGTTATTTTTTAAAAGGAAAAGCATCATACAAAAATTAAAATGCAGTAAACAAGAATATAAATAGGTTGTATCCTAATTAAGAAAATAATCATAATAATTAGCATAGAATAGAAATTGAAGCAATTGCTTGTGCTTAGTTTTCTCACGTACTACAGATTGATAAGCATAAAAGCAAATTACCTGAAAGAGCTTCATTCAACATAAAAAGGAAATAATATAAATATAATATAAAAATAACCAGAAGAGAAGTCTAGTATTTAAGAAGAATTAGGTAGGCAGAATAAAAATAGCAAAGAGATATTAGTAATTGAACTGAGGTAGAATAGGGCTTGCAATAATTGTTGTGTGCTAAGTATACTTAGGTATTCTCTATCAGAACACAATTGAACAGACCAGGAACAAAAGGAGAACCTGGAAGCCAGACGTCCTGACAGCCTCTTGTGTTATTTGTTTTTTTATCCACTCACCCATCCCCCTTGGGGGTCATTTGGGGACTTGGTTAGTTATTGGTGTCTGGAGAATTTCTGAGAGTGATTTGAAAAATATCATCTTCTGTTCCTGTGCAAGTTCCAGGTAGGATTCCTTGGCACCTTGACAGAGTGAAGTGTCCACGCAATCCACTTGCACCCGAACAGAATGACCGAAGGAATTCATTTACAAACCTTAGGGGCGGTCCTAGAGGCTATTAAAAAAGAATTAGTAGCTGAGATGATAAGTTCTAGAAAAGAAACAGCAGTGATTGCCTCTAGAATGGGACAACAAATTAGCTCAGGAAAAGAAACATTAGGCTCATCTGCAGAAGATTCAAATAGGTTAACTACACAAGTGGTTCACTTATTGTCCCCCAGTAATACCGTTAGCCCCTCCAGAACGCTTTAATGGGGATCCACAGAAAGCACAGGTTTTCCTCACCCAATGCTCTTTACATTTCATGTGCCATTCTTCAATTTTCCCTGGCGCGCAATTAAGAGTGGCATTCATCTCATCATGTTTAAGTGGAGATGCGGCAACATGGTCAATACCATTGGTTTCCCATGATGATGCACTTTTACATAACTATGAAGAGTTTAAACAAGAGTTTCTTCGTATATTCAACCTCTGGACGATCTCCCAAGCAGTTAATAATGAATTGTTTGAGTTACGACAAGGAAATAGAGATCTTGAAGCCTATTTAGCTCCATTTAATAAACTAGTTGTGGGAACAAACTGGCCAGAGAGTAAAAGAGTAGCGGTGTTTTATCGAGGACTAAAGGATGAGTTAAAGGATGTCCTAGCTCAGATTTCGAACCATCGTACAGAAATCTCAGTGCCTGTGCATCTGGTTTTAGAGATCGATTTTCATCAAGGTAAAAGAAAAGGAGAATAGAGAAGAGAATTCAAGCCAAGCGATCCAAGATTTGATAGAGTCAAATTCAAAAACAGTGAGATGACAAGAGGACAATCAGGCACAGAGCCCATGCAATTAGGAACTATAAGGGGTCCCTTGGCTAAGGAAGAGAAGGACAAAAGGACAGCAAACATCTTGTGCCTCTATTGTGGATCAGTTGGTCATTTCGTGAGAGGTTGCCCAAAGAAACGTAAGACCTCTCTAAAACCAAAGGAAAACTTGCAGCACCACCAGTAGGAGCAGTTAGACTGGTGGATGCCAATCAAGAAACAACTCCAAACGTACATCGAGTGGCTAATACCTTGCAGTCTTCATCACCACACATGATATTATCAATAATAATAAAATTTCAGCATGTGACTCTAACAGAAATCTCCATGATGATAGACTTGGAAGCCACCGGGAATTTTTGTGAATTAAAGTTCTCAGCTAAGGTGGGATTGAGAGTCAAACAGAAGTCCAAAAGTGAACCAGTGCAAGCTGTGAATGGGATGAACCTCTCATCGGGTCGCATTGTCAGCTATACTGAACAAGTGCAAATGATTTCCCAGGAAGGTTATAGAGAGGTGATTGAATTTAATTTAATCAATGTTCCCCAGTTTCAGCTCTTAATTAGGGGTTGCCGTGGCTGACCAAGCATATCCCGACCATTGACTGGAGTGCCAGAACCATAGTGATGAACTAAACTTATTGCAAAGATAATTGCTTTGAAAAAGCAGAAAGAACTAGGCATGGGCGGTAAATTCCGTTCTGTTTGCGGAATTTGTGAAATTTGGGTAATTTCAAGTTCCATGGAGAACGTGAAATTGCCCAAAATTTTGTGTTCCGTGACTCCGCAAAATATTTGCTTGTTCGCGTTATCAAAATGCGTGTCCGCAAGATATTTCCCCCGAGCATGCAAACAGCGATTGCGAACAGTAAAAACGCATCGCGAAAAAGCAATTCCGCATGTTCGCGGAATTTCTGCTTGTTCGCAGAGATTTTTTACAGTTTTATGGAAATTTGCGTAATGCAATTACGCAAATTCCACCCACCCTTAGAAAGAACCAAAGAATGTAATCCAGTGCATTCACTGTGTGAAGCAGGAGCTTCTCCGTGTATAATTGATTCAAAGGAAATTCCATTGGAATATCGGGATTTTGAAGACGTCTTCAACAAAAAAGAAGCAGAATAACTGCCACCTCATTGTGTTTACGACTGCAAGATTTAGTTAGAGACGGCTTCCAATATGCTCTGCAGTCAGGTCTATGTGCTGACAGAAAAGAGCATCTACTTTAAAAGAATAGTTAGACAAATTCCTTGCAAACTGTTTTATCTGACCTACTGAATCCCAAAGTGTCATCGTCCCTTTTCTTCGTAGCCAAAAAGGAAGGAGATTTGAGATCATGTATTTTTCATCTTATTGGACCAGGTCAAAGGAGTTCAAATTCATACCAAACTCAATTTGTGGGGGCCTATCATCTAATTGGAGTGAGAGAAGGTGATGAATGGAGCACAGCCTTCAGAAGTAGATTTGGACAATTCCAGTACCAGGTGATACCATATAGACTTTGCAATGCTCCTGCCACCTTCCAACATTTCATAAATGATGTCCTGAGCAAATTCATCAATCAATGTGTGATTGTATACATCGATGATATACTAAATTATTCGGTCAACAAGAATGAACATTAAGAACAGGTGTGGAAGGTATCACAAAAACTTTATTTGTGAAACTGGAGAAATGCACTTTCAATGTTTCTCAAGTGGAGTTTTTGGTTTTCATCTTATCGCCAACCAGAATAAACATGGATGAAAGAAAAATCCAAGTGTAAAAGAAGTTCAAAGCTTCATAGGGTTTGCGAATTTCGACAAAAGATTTATTATTGAATTTTCATGAAAAATCCTTCCTTTTACAAGGTTACTCTAGAAGAGAATTCCATTCCAATGGACGTAAGAAGCAGAGGAAGCTTATAAGGCCTTAAAAGGAAATTTCACATCTGCTCCAATCTTGTTGCATGCAGATCCTTCAGAACGATTTTACGTAAATACTGGAGCCTCAGATCAAGCTGTGGGAGGTGTGCTATCCCAGAGACATAAAGAACCCGGGCAACTCCACCCAGTGGCCTATCGGTCAAGAAAGTTGACGTTGACAGAGGCGAAATACACAATAACTAAAAAAGAGTTATTAGCCATTAAAGATGCCTTTAAGGAGTGGCAACACTATCTGAGGGGGGCAAGGCACACAGTCACTGTTTTCACCAACCACTGGAATCTGAAATTCCTAAAGTCAGCAGGAACCTGAACTCCACAACAACTCAGATGGTCGTTATATTTTGCTGATTACGATTTTGTAATCTCCTACAGGCCAGGAACCCAAAATGGAAAGGCAGATGCTGTGTCTAGATTGGACACAGAAAATCAAAAAGGCCAGCAGAAAATTCAGAAGATAATACCCAAGTCAAAGATAATAAGTGCAACAACGTAAAATGATATGAAGGAACATTTAGCCCAAGCCTTAAGCCCAGAAGAATATCAAGAATGGGCCAAACAAGAGTTTGGAAGAGAAGTTCCAAACCAACTGCCTTACTACAAAGGAGCCCGGTATCTGCCAACTAAGGAATTATAAGATCAAGCAATGTATGAATGTCATGACAATCCTCTGGTAGGACATAAAGTAGAATTTAAAACTGAAGATCCGGTGAAAAAGAGTTATTGGGGCCAAAAATGAATAAAGACATCATAAAATATGTGAAACCCTGTGAAATCTCCACTCAAGAAAAATCTGAAAGACAAGCCCCAAACGGATTGTTACAACCAATGCCTAACCCTCTCTTTCCATGGGACACGATCACTCTCTTGATAGTTAATTTATCGTCCAGCCAGGGGTTCAACACAATTTTGGTATTCGAAGATGCATTCACAAAGACGGCACAATTTCAAGCACTAAAAGGTGTCCCTACTGTCCAAACAACTAGCCATTCACTTCCGCATGAGATAGAGAGGATTCATTGAAAACCTAAAGTCATCATTTCAGACCGGGCTTCACAATTCTTGTCCCATTTTTGGAAAGCCTTTGTAGAATGTTTAGTAATAGAAACAAGATATTTAGCCAGCTACCATCCAGAAACAGACAGACAGACCGAGAGGGTAAACAAGGAATTAGAACAGTATTTAAGGTTCTTCCTTCTAAACCAAGATAGGAATTGGTCAGATCATTTGTGGGCAGCAGAGTTTCCACATTGTAACACTAAGAGTGTGCCCACAGGATTTCCCCCATTTTACCTAAATTATGGTGGACATCCAAACTCATCTTTGAGACAAACTAAAGTTTCTGTCCCTGCAGTCAAAGATTTAGTGTCACACTTAAATCAAGTTCATCAAACTGCTTAAAAAATCTGGAGCAAGCTAAAAAGAAATATAAATAACATGCAGATAGAAAACGGAGAGAAGTAGGGGTGGGCGTAATTTGCGTAATCGCGTAACGCAAATCTCCGCGAACGTCCGACTTTAGAAGTAGGGGATATCGTTTGGTTAAGTACAAAAAAACCTTAGACTAAAAGGAAATTGAAAATTCCAATCAAGGTTTATTAGACCTTCTCAGATAGGGAAAAAATTAATTCCAGTGACTTACCTGTTAAAATGACCCAACAAGGTTAAAATTCCTCCAACATTTCATGTTTCCTTGATGAAGAAGACATCTCCAGAGTTAAGAAAAAGTTCACCCAAAAAAACCCATCCAACTGGAATCAGGACTAGAATTTGAAGCAAAAGGAATTCTAGATTCAAAAAAGGTAAAAGGAAAACTATACTACGAAGTAGATTGGAAGGGCTATGGGCCAGAAGTGCGTTCAATTGAGTTATTTATTTATTTTATTTATGGAATTTGGTAAAGCGCACGGCTACCCCCACCGGGGTTGTCCCGGCGCTGAGGACAGGAACAGCAGTGATTTGGGCAACTAATAGCATGAGAACAGGTATGTTTTTAGTTTGGATCTGAAAAGGGATTCTGATTTGGTGAGTCTGAGGCCAAGCGGTAGGGAGTTCCATAGCTTGGCGGTCACCACAGCAAAGGCTCTACCACCTCTTCTTGAGCGATGAAAACGGGGAGGTAGTAGGAGACGGAGGTGGTTGGATCTCAGGGAGCGGACCGATTGGACCTGCTTCAATCTGTTTCTAAGATAGCCTGGCCCATGGCCATTGAGCGCTCTGAAGCCCAGGACCAGGGCTTTGAACTGTATGTGATGGGAGATTTGGAGCCAGTGTAAAATCCTCAAGTACGGGGAGATGGAATGCCGATAGGAGACAAGACAAATCAGTCTTGCCACCGCGTTTTGGACAATTTGCAGTCGATGGCATAGGTATGCAGGCGCCCCTACGTACAGACTGTTGGAATAGTCCAGGTGTGAAGTGATGAGGGCGTGCACAACCGTCCTCATTGAGTCACCTGACAGATAGGGAGAGATTTTTTTAATCATTTTCAGTTTGCCAAAACAGGCAGAAGTAACCTTTTGTATTTGAGTTTTGCATGACAGTTCATTGTCAAAATGGAACCCAAGGTTTCGGGCAGAGTGAGCAGGGATGGGGGGTGGGTTGAGCTCAGTCGGCCACCATACGGAAGGCAACAGGGGGGGTTTTAGATTAAAAAATTAGCACCTCAGTTTTTTCTGTATTTAGTTTTAATGTGTTTGATGTCATCCAATGAACTATTTTGGTGAGGCAGGTTTTAAAATTGTCGAGACCTTTGTCAGAGTGGTCTCTAAAGGAAAGAATAAGCTGAGTATCATCAGCATATGAGACCACTCTGACACCGCAGTTCTCTACCACTTTTGCCAATGGTGACATGTAGACATTAAAAAACAGCGGGCTGAGTGCCGAACCCTGTGGGACTCCACAGTCCAGGGGCATCTTATTTTTTGACAGGTGGGGGCGGCACCAGACCTGTTGCGTTCTGCCTGATAGGAAAGATTTTATCCACGCCAGTGGAGTGCCCTGTATTCCTAGGTTATATAACCTATTCAGTAATATGGAGTGGGTCACAGTGTTGAAAGCCGCGGACAGATCGAGGAGGACCAACATGGCCACCTCGTCTCTGTCCACCCCCTCTCTTATGGTCTCTGATACTTTAAAAAGGGCCTTTTCAGTACTATATCCGGATCTAAATCCGGATTGAGAGTCATGCAAAAGGGAGTTGGACTCCAGGTAGTCGGCCAATTGGTCCTGTACTACTTTTTCCAAGATCTTAGCAGGCTTGGGTAGGAGGCAAATGGGTCGGTAGTTGCTGAGTACTGACGGGTCAGCATCCACTTTCTTCAGTATGGGGATAAGCATTGCCTGTTTCCATTCCGATGGGAATATGCCAGAGGAAAGTGAGGTATTCCAGCTGGAGACTAAGGGGGTGGTGATAAGTGGACCCAGCTGCGTGAATATTAGAGCTGGGACGGGGTCGAAGGGGGAGCCAGATTTACATTTTTGCATTCTGTGTAGGACTGAGTCTTTGACAATGGGGTCGAATCTGAGTTGGAATCAGATGTTCATGCTCCAAGATTGGTGAGGTCTTTTCGCCAGGGATTTCCAACAAAACCACTGGCTGGAAGACCCTCCCTTGTTGAGGGGTACTGTCAGACATCGAGAACACCTAACAAAGACAGTCCGCACATTGCTGGTCAAAAGGTTCAACAACACAAGGGATGTTCATGGTAAAATTCTCACCTGGAGCAAGTTATGGCATAAGAGGAATTCTAAGATAGCCCCCGACCTCCCAACCCAGGTCGCGGTCTAGTTGACTCTCCATGAGCTGTTTAGAATATTGATGAAGTGTGCGCCTATGGAACGCGCAGTTCACTGAAGTAACTCCCGAATGCGTACCTTGTCTTGCTCCATGTATTTAGAGTTCTATTCCCTTTTGTGTTGTGTACTTAGCATCTGGTTTCCCTGTTAATTACCAGTTGTCCGTTGGGTATAGGTATTCCCCTTAGTGTCGGCATCTTGAGCGTGCGGCTGGAGCGAAACAGTCCCACGCATTTGTAACTGACTGAAAAACGAGTCTGTGGGCATTTCCTGAAGATAACGCTTCGTCTAATACAAACAACGGACTAAGGAAGGGAGAAAAGAAAATGAAAAATCTCCTCGCAGCCAAACAGTCATTGAGGAAAAGGATCATTCTAGAGCTAAGTGACAAATTCTACTAATAGAAAGACTCCCAAGCAATTTGTCTTAAAAAATGTTTTATTTAAAAAGAAAAGAACTTACGCAAAAATGTAAATACAGTTATGGAACTTACCTGTTTGAAATCTTGAGTTAATTTCCTAGAAGAAATGAAAGGATACACATTATTTTGGGATTTTTTTTGAGCATTCAGCTTATGTAAAGGTTCATGTTATTATTAGGAAAGAATAGGAAAATCATCATACCAAAAGTAAAACGTAGTAAACAAGAAGGTAGGTGGGTTGAATCTTAATCAACCCCTTCGCTGCTAGTCCTATCCCCCCGTGCTAAAACGTTTTTTGGCTATTTGGGGTAGTTTGCGCTTAGGCCCCTGTGACTTTTTGACCACATAAGGTATCCACGCCAAATTTGCGTCCTTTTTTTACAACATCATGAGGATTCTAAAGGTGCCCAGGGTTTGTGGTTTCCCCTGGAGGGGACTCAAACATTTGCCAAAATACAGCTAAATGTAGTTTTTTGGGGGAAAAATGTAAAGAAAGGGCTACAGATGAAAGCGTCTGTTTTTTCCCAACAAATGGTATCAAAAAAGGGGTTGTGGTGTTGAAATCACCGTCTTCTCAGCTTTCAGGGACAAGCAGACTTTTGTCAGAAAACCAAAATCTTTTACACAGTTTTGGCATTTTTCTGGGACATTGCCTATTTTTGCAATTGTTTGTGCTTTCAACCTCCTTCCAGTTAATGGTAAAAATGGGTATGAAAGAAATAATGAATCCAGAAAAGCTGTACATTTTGGTAAAGTAGACGAAGTTCTGAATTCAGCAAGGGGTAAGGTGCAGCGGCCAGGGTGCCTTACTCCGGACTATGTGGTTCACGGTTCGATCCCCGGTTCTGGAAGCAGGTTAGCTCAGCACCATGTGACTCTGGGCAATAGCTTGTTGAATCTTCCCGAGGGCCCCCAGCGCCGGGACACCACTTCGGAGGTAGCTGTGCACTTTAAAGATACTGGTATTTCATTTCATATTTGTGTAGATCCTTAGAGGTTTCTTTAAAGAAACTAACTGTTAAATATAGGAAAAATTAGAAATTAGTTGAGAAAAACAGCCTTTTGTGTCAACTTTTTCACATGTAACTTCTTCTAATTATGACACCTCTTTGAAAGCAATATAGTGTTACATCCGCTGGACTTTCCTGGTTGTGGAGATATATAGGACTTGTAGGGTCCCCAAGAACCCGACAAACCCAAAACCAAAAACTGAGCAGCGACTTGCAATGGTTTTTTAGCAATTATTTTGGGAAAATGTGTACATGGAAAAATCGGTATGAAAGACACCTATGGATTTCTAAAATGGGAACAAAATATAGAGTTTAGAAACAGTAGATATTTGCACACTTGAGTAATTGGGAATACTCATACTAGCATGAGGACTATAGATCATTTTTCAAAATTACTTCTTTTTTACACATTGTCTTTCATTTGGAAGGCGGAAATGCATCAAAAGTCAATAGGTAAAAACAGTTGCTTTACAAATCTGAATTACCCTAAATCTCCCAATAAAAATTGTACCTCACTTGTGTGGGTAGGCTTAGTGTTCACAACAGGAAATGGCTCACAACACAACATGAACACACCACATTTTCACAATAAAAAATTACCCTTTTTTTGCAAAGTGCCTAGCTGTAGTTTTTGAACCCTAGCTCTGCTGGCACCTAGGGAAACCTAGCAAACCTATACATTTTTGAAAACTAGACACCCAGGGGAATCCAGGATGTGGAAACTTGACTGGCTCTCACCAGGTTCTGTTACTCAGAATCCCTTTCAAACCTAAACAATTGTCCAAAAAAAACACTTTTTCCTCACATTTCTGTGGTGGAAAGTTCTGGAATCGGCATGGATCTACAAATTCCTACTCACCCTGCGTTTCCCAAAGTCTCCCAAGAAAAATGATACCTCACTTGTGTGGGTAGGTCTAGTGCCCGCAACAGGAAATGGCACAAATCACAACGTGGACACATCACAATTTCACAGCGAAAAATGACCCTTTTTTGGCAAAGTACCTAGCTGTAGTTTTTTAACCCTAGCTCTGCCGGTACCTAGGGAAACCTAGAAAACCTATACATTTTTGAAAATGAGACACCCAGGGGAATCTAAGATGGGGTGACTTGACTGGCTCATACCAGGTTGTGTTAACCAGAATCCCTTGCAAACCTAAAACGTTGTCAAAAAACACATTTTCCTAGTGACTATGACCGGAAGCAGCGCAAAAAGAAACGTGGACACAGCACAATTTCACAGTGAAAATTACCCTTTTTTGGCAAAGTACTTAGATGTAGTTTTTTAACCCTAGCTCTGCCGACACCTAGGGAAACCTACCAAACCTATACATTTTAAGAAACTAGACACCCACGGGAACACAGGATAGGGTGACTTGACTGCCTCTCACCAGGTTCTGTTACCCAAAATTCCTTACAAACCTAGAAAGTTGTCAAAAAACACATTTTCCTCACATTTCTGTGGTGCAAAGTTCTGGAATCTGCATGGATCCACAAATTTCCACCCACCCACCTCGCGTTCCACAAAGTCTTCAGAGAAAAATGGTGCCTCACTTGTGTGGGTAGGTCTAGCGTTCGCAACAGGAAACTACACAAAATGCAACATAGGCACACCACAACCCTTGACCCCACCAGGTAGGTCGCTCCCCCTCCACACAGAACCGCCTATGTCTCCCTGCCTCAGCTGCCGCTGCTGAGGAAGTTCGAGACTCTCCACCACCCACAGGCTACCACCTGCGCCTCAGCCCTGGTGGCCAATGGTATGCTGTAGGTAGGTTTGTTCATCCTCTGCTTTATTGATTTTATTATATTGCCTATGTTTTCATTGTTGTGCCTGTGACTGCTGTTGTCTGTCTTCCCCTGCTGCCTGTATGTGGTCCGTGCCCCTTTTTCTTCCCTCTGTTCCACTCACTGTCCCCATGCTCTCTCTGCCTGGTCTTTCCTTCTACACCCCTCGCTGCCCTAGTGTCTCTGCCCGGTTTTCCCTTCTGTTTCCCTCACTGCCCCTGTGTCTCTGCCCCATTTTCCCTTCTGTTCCCCTCGCTGCCCTGTGCCTCTCTGCCCGTTCTGCCTTCTGTTCTTAGCTTCCCCTGTATTTCTGTGTTCTGTATTTTGCCTCTGTGCCACTCGTTTTTTCAGTATTTCTATGCCTTTTCCCTTCTGTGCCACTCGTTTTTCCCTCATTTTTGTGCCCCTTTTGCCTTCTGTTCTACTTGTTTTTTGTGCCCTTCTGCCCTCTGTTCCACTTGTTTTTTGTGCCCTCTGTGCCACTCATTTTTCCCTCATTTTTGTGCCCCTTTTGCCTTCTGTTCCACTTGTTTTTTGTGTCCTTCTGCCTTCTGTGCCACTCATTTTTCCCTTGCTTTTATGCCCCTTTTGCCTTCTATTCCACTCATTTTTTGTGCCCTTCTGCGCCACTCATTTTTCCCTTGTTTTTGTGCCCCTTTTGCCTTTTGTTCCACTTGTTTTTTGTGCACTTCTGCCCTCTGTTCCACTCGTTTTTTTGTGTCCTTTTGCCTTCTGTGCCACTCATGTTTCCCTCGATTTTGTGCCCCTTTTTCCTTCTGTTACCTTTGTTGTCCCTCACCGCCCTCCCCACTGTGGCCCCTGCACCCCCCCTGATGGCCCACTTCCCATTTGCTGCCCAGCCTCCAGCCTCCAGCCTCTAAGCTGCTCCTCCCTCCCAACTCCCTATATATGCCATCCGCTGTGCGGGCGCAGCAAAGGCACGCCTAAGGCAACCCTTTCTGCACCCGCCCATGCCTGGAACGGGTCCAGCACCAGAACCCCTGGCCCCCACACCTACCACGGTGACCGACGCCACTGCAACACCAGCATTATGCACGCTCTCAACTCTGGACGGACCCACACCTGTTTCAAGGCCGCCCGGAAACGCACACACGCCCCCTTCACCTGCCGGAACTGCAGCTACACCAGCCTCAGAGCCGACAAACCACCCGCAAAGAAAGACCCCGACCACCTCTGATGCATACTACTGATCACCCACTCCGCACACAAGCATGCCGTCCAGCTCTGGGACATGCTCGACACAACATCCCTAGACGACGCCTTCCTGATAGAGACCTGGTTTAATGACTCCTCCGCACCTGACATCGCAATAGCCATTCCAAACGGCTACAATATCACCCGCTGAGACCGCACCTGTCAGAGAAGGAATCGCCATCGTCTATAAGAACAGCATCAGGGTCTCGACTAGCACTGATGACGCGCTCAGCACCGCCGAACACATGCATTTCCAGATCCAAAAAGACCCTAACTCTACCCTCAGAGGCAACCTCGTCTACCGACACCCTTGGCCCCGCCCCCAGTTTAGCAACTCCATCGCCGACTTGATCAGCACTAAGTATGGGCGAAATTTGTGAATTTGCCTTCCGCGAATTTGTGCGAAATCGAATTCGCAATCCGCAAAATCCGCAAATTTGTGCGAATTTGCGGATTTTGTTTTTTGCGTGTTCGCGGGTTTTTTGCATGTCCGAGGGGCTTTTTGCGTGTTCGCGGGCCGCTTGCATGGCAAAGTTACCCATGCGGTCGTGTATGGGCACAGCACCCTCTGGTTCACCACTGCCACCCTCTGGTTCATCACTGCCACTCTCTGGTTCACCACTGCCATGCTCTGGTTCACCCCTGCCACCCTCTGGTTCACCCCTGCCACCCTCTGGTTCACCACTGCCACCCTCTGGTTCAGCACTGCCACTCTCTGGTTCACCACTGCCACCCTCTGGTTCACAACTGCCACCCTCTGGTTCATCACAGCACCTCTGGTTCACCACTGCCACCCTCTGGTTAAGCACTGTCACCCTCTGGTTCAGCACTGCCACCCTCTGGTTCACCACTGCCACCCTCTGGTTCACCCCTGCCACCCTCTGGTTCACCACTGCCACCCTCTGATTCATCACAGCACCCTCTGGCTCACCCCTGCCAACCTCTGGTACAGCACTATCACCCTCTGGTTCACTACTGCCACCCTCTGGTACACGACTGCCACCCTCTGGTTCATCACAGCACCTCTGGTTCACGACTGCCACCCTCTGGTTAACCACTGTCACCCTCTAGTTCAGCACTGCCAACCTCTGGTTCACCACTGCGACTCTCGGGTTCACCACTGCCACCCTCTTGTTCACCCTTGCCACCCTCTGGTTCACCACTGCCACTCTCTGGTTCAGCACTGCCACCCTCTGGTTCAGCACTGTCACTCTCTGGTTCACCCCTGCCACCCTCTGGTTCATCACTGTAACCCTCTGCTTCATCACTGCCACCCTCTGGTTCACCACTCCCACCCTCTACCAAGACCTTTTGTGATGCAGCGGCAGCACAAAAGATGCACCAAGGTGCTGTGTATTAACAACATGACGCATCTGAGAGATGCGTCACGTTGTAAAGCCCTGCGCCATCAGGAGGCGTTCCGGCGCAGGGGACGGCGTTCCTGCGCAGGAATGCCTCCTAAAAGTGGCTGAATGAAATCTACAAGAATTCACTCAGTCACTTTTAGGCCAATGCTGCATCAAAACCCTGTGCCGGCTTGAAGCAGGCACAAGGTTTGATGCACCATTGGGGAGATAGGGCCCCAGAGCATTGCTGGAGCTGCGTCGCAAGCTCGACGCAGCTCCAGCAATGCGCTGCTTTTACGGCACAGATGCATGACGCATCTGTGCCGTTTTTGCCACATGGGGCGCCGCATTGTAAATGCGGCGCACCATGGGTGGCGGAGCTGTGGTGCACAATAACTGGCGCATCCCTGGGGATGTGTCAGTTATTGCAAAAATGCCCCTATACATTTAGCCAACGAGGGAGCACTTACTGATTAGACAGTCGAAAGTACTCCATTTGAGTAGAGGTATTGCACAAAAAAGTGGCATCTTCGTGGACAAACATGCAGGGCGGGATTCATTCTGCCCCCTGTTAGACTCGTTTTTTGTGCCCTTCTGCCCTCTGTTAGACTCGTTTTCCCTTGTTTTTGTGCCCTTCTGCCCTCTGTTAGACTCGTGTTTCCCTTGTTTTTTGCCCTTCTGCCCCCTGTTAGACTCGTTTTTTGTGCCCTTCTGCCCTCTGTTAGACTAATTTCTCCCTTGTTTTTCTGCCCTTCTGCCCTCTGTTAGACTCGTTTTTTGTGCCCTTCTGCCCTCTGTTAGACTCGATTTTGTGCCTTTCTGCCCGTTAGACTAGTTTTTTATGCCCTTCTGCCCTCTGTTAGACTCGTTTTTCCCTTGTTTTTCTGCCCTTCTGCCCTTTGTTAGACTGCTTTTTGTGCCATTCTGCCCTTTGCATCACCACATCATCACTCAGCGCTACCCCAGCATCACTCAGCACCACCACATTATCACTCAGCACCACAACAGCACCACTCAGCGCCAGCACAGCATCACTCAGCGCCAGCACAGCATCACTCAGTGCCACTACAGCATCACTCAGCACCACCACAGCACCACTCAGCACCACCACAGCATCACTCAGCACCACCACAGCACCAATCAGCACCACCACAGCACCACTAAGCGCCACCACAGTATCACTCAGCACCACCACAGCATCACTCAGCACCACCCCAGCATCACTCAGCACCATCCCAGTATCACTCAGCACCACCACAGCACCACTCAGCGCCACCCCAGCATCAATCTGCGCAACCAATTCAACAACACAACAACTGGTTCAAATATGTTCTCTCAATGTTTCAAACTTTATTACAAATGTCACAAAAAGATGTTAATATTTCACTTCTGTTCTTGGATTTTCGTCACAATAAAATACACTGAACATAATCTCCACAAAAGTTATTTACAAAAGTTTAAGCTATTGCCATTATAAATTAAAATCACTTTTATTTAAGGAATTAATTATTTTAAAAAATTAAAAGCCATTGTAATTTATAATATCAATACAGCGAAGTCACGTAAATACAAAACATGTTGAATTACAAATGCTATAGGTGTCACATTTGAGAAAGTTATAACTATTGGCATTGTAAATGACAAAGCTATTAATTTAGCTATTTTCAAAACCAACACATAAATAAAAAAATTGTCATTTACAAGACCAATAGCTCAAACTTTCCTAATGCGAGACCTATTGCATTGCAAATGCTTGTTTTTATATCTGTCAGTGCTTCCTGTTGAGGTTTAATTTTCGTGACAGGTGCCTCATTGCCTACTTGTAACTATTCTCTGACCCTGCTTCAAGGGTCAGAGCAAGGTCAGAGAATAGTTGCAAGTAGGCCTCGTTGCCACTGGGAAGCACTTACAAGCTTACAGCAGCAGGTGTCCAAGTTGAAGGCAATTTCTTTGTAACCCTTTTGTAAAAGGTTACAAAAAATTAGCTTCAACTTTTGCACCTGCTGCTGTATCCCTGTAAGTGCTTGGCTGAAAATTCGTCCCCGCTGATTCACGGATTTACTGCAATTTTGCGAGATTCGCGAATCGCAAAATGACGGAAAATCCGCAAATTCAGCGAGCAGAACGAATTTTCAGCCCGTGCTTAATCAGCACACCCGCCCTGACCTCCACAGACTACATCTTCCTCGGAGACCTGAACTTTCACCTTGAGAACAACAATGACAACAACTCCTCAACCCTGATCGATAACCTTGCCAACCTCGGACTGAAGCAACTCGTCACAACTCCCACCCACTCCGCTGGCCACATGCTCGACCCCGTCTTCTCCTCAAGCCCGCAAGTCTCCATCAGCCACACCACCGAACTCCTCTGGACCGACCACGGCTGCATCCACTTTGCCTTCCAGAAGCCCACGACACACCACCACACCCAACAGATTCCCTGCCGCTGCTGGAGCAAAATCACCAAAGACCAACTACACGCAAATCTCGCTCTCAGCCCACCACCAAACGCTCCAACACTGACGACGCTGCCCACAGCCTCAGACTCTGGATCGAAAACACCCTCGCCCCACTGAAGATACCCCCCCCACAGAGATACCAGCAAGAGGGCCAGCTGGTTAACCCCAGAACTCCAAGCAAGTCTGCCGGAAACTAGAGAAGAAATGGCACAGTGAACAAACTCCGACAGCCACGCAGCACACAAGGATGCCATCCGCAACCACCACCACATCATCTGGGCGGCCAAGAGGACCTCCTTCAAAGACCACCTCGACAACAATGCACACAATAGCAAGGAGCTCTTCAACATCGTGAAGGAACTCTCCAACCCCAGCTCAAACACCAAAAACATCCCGCCGCTGCAAGCCCTGTGCCACTCCCTCGCCACCTTCTTCCACTGCAAGATAGCAGACATCCATGACAGCTTCACCACCCAGACAGCCCCAACAGACAGCAACACAATAGACCTTCCGCACACCATCAACCACGACCCCCTGCTAGCCTTGGCCAGCGTGAGCATTGATGATACCATCAAGACCATGCTCACAGTCCACTTCAGCTCTCCGTCAGATCCATTCCCACACCACCTCTTCAACAGAGCAAGCAGCTCCATCGCACCCCACCTACGCTACGTCATCAATCTCTCCTTCGAGGGCGCGACCTTCCCAGTGATCTTGAAACACGTCTAGATCAACGCCCTACTCAAAAAACCTAAGGCAGACCCAAGAGACCTCAAGAACTTCTGGCCCATCTCTCTGTTCCACTTCCCAGCCAAGGTCATTGAGAAAACCATCAACAGACAGCTAATCCGATACCTCGAAGAAAACAGAATCCTGGACCCTTCCCAGTCAGAGTTCCACAGCAACCACAGCACGGAGACTGCCCTCATCATCGCCATCGATGACATCAGGACCCTACTGGACAATGGCGAGACCACAGCACTCATCCTCCTAGACCTCTCTGCCGCCTTCAGCACCGTCTGCCCCCACACACTACGCACACGTCTCAACGCCGCAGGAATCCAAGACAAGGCTCTGGAATGGACCACCTCCTTCCTCTCCAGCAGAACCCAGAGCGTCCACCTCCCCCTATTCCGTTCCAAAGCGTCCAAGATCATCTGCGGCGTACCAAAGGGATCCTCCCTCAACCCGACGCTCTTCAACATTTACATGGCCCCGCTCGCACACGTAGCCCGACAGCACAACCTCAACATAATCTCCTACGCCGACGACACTCAGCTGATCCTCTCCTTCACCAAGGACCCCATCACCACCAAAGCCAACCTCCACAAAGGAATGAAGGCCGTTGCCAACTGGATGAAGACAGCCATCTGAAGCTGAACTCGGACAAGACGGAGGTCCTCATCCTCAGCTCCAACCCTTGAGCCTGAGACAAATCCTGCTGGTCGACTGCACTGGGGGCAGCCCCGACACCCACTGACCAGGCATGCAACCGGGGAATCATCCTCGACTCAACGCTCTCAATGAACAAGCAAGTCAATGCCGTCTCCTCTCCTTGCTTCAACACCCCTGCATGCTCCACAAGATCTACAGATCAATCACGTCAGATACTAGAAAGACAGTCACCCAGGCCTTCGTCAGCAGCAGACTCAACTACAGAAACGCCCTCTACGCGGGAGCCCGGACCAAGCTCATCAAACGACTACAACGCATCCAAAATGCCTTGTCACAACTGATCCTCGACGTACCATGCCATGGCCACATCACCCCCCACCTGAGAAACCTGGACTGGCTCCCCGTCAACAAGAGGATATCCTTCAAGCTCCTCCCCCACGCACACAAGGCACTCCACAAAACCGGCACACCCTACTTCAACAGACGGCTCTTCGTCTGAATCTCCAACCGCCAGCTATGCTCCGCCGACCTCTCACTTGCCACCGTCCCGCGCATCTGAAGAACAACCACTAGTGGGAGATCCTTCTCCAACCTCACCGTCAAGGCGTGGAACCCCCTCCCACTGAGCCTACAACAGACCCAAGACCTGCTAACCTTCAGGAGGATACTCAAGACCGGGCTGTTTAATCAGTAACACCCCCCAAAGCCTTGAGACCCTCGCGGGTATGTAGTGCACTTTACAAATGTTTGCTTGAATTTCACAGTGAAAAATGACCCTTTTTCGGCAAAGTGCCCAGCTGTAGTTTTTGAACCCTAGCTCTGCCCGCACCTAGAGAAACCTAAAAAACCTATACATTTTTGAAAACTAGACACCCAGGGAAATACAGGATGGGGTGACTTGACTGCCTCTCACCAGGTTCTGTTACCCAGAATCCCTTGCAAACCTAAAAAATTGTACAAAAAAACAAATTTTCCTCACATTTCTGTGGAGAAAAATTCTGGAATCTGCATGGATTCACAAATTTCCTCTCACCCCGCGTTCACCAAAGTCTTCCGAGAAAAATGGTACCTCACTTGCATGGGTGGGTCAAGGACCTGTGACAGGCAAGGGCCCAAAACCTACTGAAGCGACATCACTGAAATGATGTCAGCGCGCTGTGCACGCCGACTGTCATTTCAGGGAAACCAAGGGGGGAGGCATCGGAAGCTCGGGAAGCTCTTCCCCAGTTCCCACGGCTCTTTTGGTGTACAGGGAATCCCTCTGCTGCCCGCCCCAGAGGGATTTCCCGGGCGATGTTTCAAGAGCACTTGCCCACTGTGCATCATGAGGGCTCAAGGCCGTCATGAGTACCAAAATGGTTAAGAAAACAATAACAATAATTAGCATAGACCAGAGATAGAATAGAAATTGAGGTAATTGCTTGTGCTTAGTTTACTCAGGTACTTCAGATTGATAAACTTAAAAGCAAAGTACTTTAAAGAGCGTCATTCAACATAAAAAATAAATTATATAAAAAGAACCAGAATAGAAGTCTAGTTTTCAGGAAGAATTGGGTAGGTAGATCTTAGTAATTGAATTGAGGTGGAAAAGGGGTTGCAATAATTAGTCTCCTTAGGTTTTCTCCATCAGAACACAATTGAACAGACCAGGAACGAAAGGAGAACCTGGAAGCCAGAAGTCCTGACAGCCTCTTCTGTTCTTTGTTATTTTATCGACTACCCCTTCCCCCTTGGGGGTCATTTGGAGACTTGTTTAGTTATCGGTCTCTGGAGGATCTCTGAGAGGGATTTGGGAAATATCATCTTCTGTTTATGTGCAAGTTCCAGGAAGGATTGCTCGGCACCTTGACACTATGGGACACCTAATGGAGATCTTGACAAAGCAGAGACACATTAACCCTTACTTCCTCAATTTTCTTCTCGACTGCCTTGAGGGCGAATATATGTCCTGTAGGGTTGCACCCATGTTACTTGATGAGGCAGCTTGTTAAGGATGAGGGGTTTCCCACAATGCCAGACTCTACCTGACATATGGACCATTACCTTATCCATCTTGGTTTACGGCTGCTCATTCAATCCTTTGTGTTCACCCATCATACACTCTGGGAGGCACTCTCTAGACGTGGGATGAGAGCAGCACTCCATGAGTATTTGCCTGCTATCAATCACTGTTACCTGGGGGCAAGTGTATTTGTTTTCCTCCTGGCCTGATCCCAACAGTCCACCCAACTGAGACATGCAGACTGTTAGGTGTTGTTCAATTCAGGCCCATGATATTAGGGAACACAGGCGGTGTGTGTTGTACAGAGTCTGGGACCATTGGTACACACAGTCAAGAGGGGGATGCACATCTTACAGCAGTTGGAGCGTTTCCGCTGGCGAGGTTATATGCCCTTGGGTTGTGGCATGACAACCAAACCTTTACCGCCACAGAGCATCGGATACTCCATTCTGTGCATCGCCACAAGCAATGTATTTGAATTTACCAGAACGGTTTGCTGAATAACTACTGATTTACTTCACCAATGTATTCCCAGAGCCATCCTAACTACGGCTTCAGCCCTCCCTGAGCCATGCACGGCTCTTCCCTGGAAGCACATTCCAGTTGAAACTCCATTTTCAATCACCCTAACTATGGCTTTTGCCCTCCGTGAGTTTGTGCATAGCTACTTCCTGGAAGCACAATCCAGGCTATTTTCATTTGATTCAGGCTTGCAACTTAACTGTCCTTATGATGATCCTATTATTCTTTCAATGGATCAAAACTTTGTCGACTAATGTAAACAGTTTGCACGTTAATCGCACTTGAGAAAAGAAGTGCAGTTATTGTTTCTCTAAGTTTGTCAGAAATTGTGCTTAACATTCCACACACTACTCCGTTTTGCCTGATATGTTTTTGTCCTAAATGAATTTGCCATGTTTTTATGTAGGATGCAGGATTGTGTCCCACGTTATTGCTGTGTTTTGTATTTTTGCTTTTTGACATTCTTGGTTTATTAATTTGATTGTCCGGCTGGACAATGGCAATATAGTACCAATTCAAGTCTAAATGTATCCTAAATACATCACTGTTTCGTTTAAGGACCACTGTTCTAATACTAAACTGTTACCAAAGGTCCTTTTCTACCTTCTGGTTTCCCCTGTGTTTGGAAATATATGACAACCAAATCAGCCCACTTGCCCAAGCCCCATTGGGTGAGGCAGGACAAACAGCCGAGGACACCAGTCCGTGGATGCCCTGATTGGTGTGTCTGCTCCCCAAATAAAAATTCAGGAGGCCAGGAGCAGGGGTCTCACCTTGCACTGCTTATCAGTCAGTTTTGACCTCGTACCTGGTTGGCCAACTGTCTGGCTCTAGTGCTCCTGTCCGGTGGGCCTTCAGTGGGGAGTCTCGTGCACGGCTCCTCCCTGGAAGCACAATCTAGGCTATTTTCATTTGATTCAGGCTTGCAAACTAACTGTCCTGATGATGAATTTATTATTCTTTCAATGGATTGAAACAACGTCGACTAATGTAAACAGTTTGCATGTTAATCGCACTAGATAAAAGAAGTGTAGTTAGTGTTTCTCTAAGCTTGTCAGAAATTGTGCTCAATATTCCACAAGCTACTCCGTCTTGCCTGATATGTGTTTGTCCTAAATGTATTTGTCATGTTTTCATGTAGGATGCAGGATTGTATCCCACGTTATTGCTGTGTTTTGTATTTTTGCTTTTTGACATTCTTGATTTATTAATTTGATTGTCCGGCTGGACACTCGCAATATAGTACTGATTCAAGTCTATATTTATCCTAAATACATTACTGTTTCGTTTAAGGACCACTGTTCTATTACTAAACTGTTACCCAAGGTCCTTTTCTACCTTCTGGGTTCCCTTGTGTATGTAAAAATATGACAACCAAACCAGCCCACTTGCCCAAGCCCCATTGGGTGAGGCAGGACAAACAGCCGGGGCACTAGTCCGTGGATGCCCTGATTAGTGTGTCGGCTCCCCAAATAAAAATTCAGGAGGCCAGGAGCAGGGGTCTCACCTTGCACTGCTTATCAGTCAGTTTTTACCTCGTACCTGGTTGGCCAACTGTCTGGCTCTAGTGCTCCTGTCCGGTGGGCCTTCAGTGGGGAGTCTCGTGCACGGCTCCTCCCTGGAAGCACAATCCAGGCTATTTTCATTTGATTCAGGCTTGCAAACTAACTGTCCTGATGATGAATCTATCATTCTTTCAATGGATTGAAACAATGTCGACTAATGTAAACAGTTTGCACGTTAATCGCACTAGATAAAAGAAGTGCAGTTATTGTTTCTCTAAGCTTGTCAGAAATTGTGCTCAATATTCCACAAGCTACTCCGTCTTGCCTGATATGTGTTTGTCCTAAATGTATTTGTCATGTTTTCATGTGACCATTCAGTTGCAGGATCGGATGTTCAGCCTTGCAAAGAGGATGTCATGGGACCCCAAGTGCTGTGGTCAAAGTTGCCCCCCTCACTTGTGGACTGAGGATTCACCCACACTCAACCCCCTCGACAGCACACCTTCTGTAGCATCATTGAGTATAGTTTTTGCCTGCAACCTGCTGCCTCAGAACCACTCCATTGTTGTCTATGTTGGTCATTTGATAAAGGCTCCCCTGGACTGGAAAAGGCTCTGGCAGCCAGGTAACCACTGAAAGTAACTGTACTGGACTCTTAGACTTCCACCCTGTAGGATTTGGTCACCCAAGCTGAGTTGAAGTTGCCAAACTAACAGTTTAAAACTATTTAAAAGTATGCTCAGTTTTTGTTGGCCAATGCTTGTTTGCAGTTGCATTCAAAAGTAATAATTTTTTCAAAAATCTGTGTCTAAGGAACCCTCCGGTGGTTTTAAATGATTAAGAATTCAAAAATCCATACAAATATGCTCTATTTTGCATATTGTTGTTGTGTCTCTTTCTGGTTGTATGACTATCTTATTCCATTGTTTGATGCTGTTTAATGCTTTGCACTAAGTTCCTTTGTTTAGCCTTGCTGCTCGAAGCCACTGCTAACCCAGATTTGAGCATAAGGTTTGCAAGCGAGCCTGACTCAACCCAAGACAGTTTTAGCAAGTGTATTGCACAATATGGCCCCACAGCGATATCATAAAACACATACAAATCCACAAATTGGTGCCTAGCAGTGAGATCCAGAACTTGTGTTTAGCTGTAAAAGACAGTTAATGCGTTGGTAACCACATAAAGAACATACTAAGTTGATCTGAAGTCAACAATTTCAGAAGCTTGCCAAAGCTCTGTATGCACTGGGCACTGTTTTTCCAAGAGCCAACAACCAGCTTTCCAAAAGTGGCAAAAAGTGTTTGCAAAGGATTAAAGATGGATAACATGGTATTTGACTTGGCTACCCTGCCCACACCAAAAACCAACATGTTGAGGGGTTTTGCAGGGGTAGGAAAACTGGATAAGGCATGAATGCCAAAATGGAGGAATTGGGAAAGGCCCAGAGAGAATGGGAAGAGGCAAAGAGAGCACAGGCCCTATTGGCAGGTAAAGCCACTGCTGACAGTGGCAATGAAGAGGACAATGGAATCAATCCATTTTAAACTGAGGGGGAAAACAATAGTGTGGTCCCCAGGAGACAATATGGGAACGGCTAACTATCTGGGAGTGAAAGGAGCTTCACTTCCACAGTGAGATCCAAGGAACTGGATGACCAGGTTACCCTCCTGGAGATTGAGAAGAAGAAGCTGACATTCCAAAGAAAGAAGCCTGGTCCTAGCCAAGAAAAGAGTAGGGATGGAGTTGACTTCCCAAGGATAAGGTGGCTGCAACAGAGACCCAGGTCATGTCCATGATCCCAGGTTGTCTAATGGAATAGTTCCCATGTTTGTAGAAGGTGGTGACATAGACAAGTGACTGCAATCCTATGAGAGAGCTCTCAGATTGAGAAGGGTGTGTACTCAACATTGGGGTATCATATTTTGGGAGTTACTGTCAACAGTAGGGAGAGAGAGAGATTGCTGACACTTGAAAAAGATTTGACAGAAACTTACACCCACATGAGAGAGGCACTCATTGAGCTTTTAATTTCAGACTTGGGTGGACCTTGTGGATGCATATGTAAAGTTATTGGATGGCTTACTTAAGGGAAACAGGTTGATATCTATGAGGAGGTCTACAATTTAGTGATCAAGAAGCACATTCTCACAAATTGTACCACAGTGAAGTTACACCAGCATCTGGTCAATTCAAAGCTTTCTAGTCCTAGGGAGTTTAGCTAGAGGGTTGGGTTAGAACAAGAGTACCCAAGAAAACCCAGGGGGTGATTTCAAGAAGTGGGGTTTAGCCCATAAAAGGGAAAGAAGAGAGGCGGTATGCTCATCAAAGAGGTTTTCTCAGAACCCCAGAGTCTTAAATGGGAGGAGATCAAAACCCATCCCACCTCTAGTAAGCAGATGAGTGGGGATTCAAAGCTTAAAGAATCCTTAGACAGTAGCCCTTGCTTTGACTGTCAGCAAACAGGACACTACAGAGGAGACATAACCTGTCCCAAGAGAAAGGTAACCACTAGTTTAGCCAGTATAGCCTTTGAGGAGGATTCATTTGATGAGTATATCCTAGTTGCTTTTAACTGGTAAAAGGGCTCAAATGGTGAGTTGGTGATTCCTGAGGGTGGTAGTAAACACTTCCACCACCCCAAAGGAAATGGATCCCAGTCACTGCCCTGAGAGACACAGGTGCCAGTCACACCATAGTGGTGGACAGGTTGCTGTTGCCAAACCAGTATTTTCCAGGAAAGGTAAGGAGAGTAAGGGTTATCCCAGGGGCGGTCAGTAACAGACATGTGACCTCAATAATCCTAGAGTAGGCTCAGGTGGAATTATAAATCTGCCTGCTAAGTTAGCAGATTTCAGCAAATTCTATGCTGTGCATGTAATGCAAAGTTCCTGCAAAATCTTGCCTTCCGATGCTTGGCAGAATTTTAATTCTGTTGGCGCTTATGAGACTTATTTTAGCATGCACCTGGTGAGCACAACGAGATTTGCCATCCACTTGCAAGCGTGCACGACATTTGCCAGCTGCTAGCTCGGCTTCCAGTTGCCACTGATCCTTCCGGCAACATTTTCTTGGTGCTAGGGAGTGTGAGCAGCTGTGGCTGCAACCTGAGCAGTTTCTCTACTTGAGAAGCAGCAAAATCAATTGAAAAATGTCTTCTTGAATGAATATTCCACTCCAACAGACAGTTCAGGTTGTTTTTCAGTGCAAAAAGCACTTTATTAAATTGGATTTCTTTTAAACAAGAAAGAAGTATCCCAGAGACTCCAACTTCCTCTTCATGTCCAGCATGCTCCTCCCAGTGCTTTGTCCATCTCCTGGTCACTTTTCATTTGGATTCTAAGGTGGAATTATCACTCTATTTGTCTGCAATTCCTGCTGCATTTATACTTTTTTAAGGACAACACACGTAAGTGCAAACACATTTGGATATGGTGGTGTTTGTTTGATATAGGCATATTTATTTGTACTTTCATTTATTTTTTAAATTTGATTGTGCTTGTGGTGGGTAGACTGAAGTTAGTAGTAGGGTCCTAGTATTTTTTGCACTTTGTAAAAATATTTTGTAAGGGAAAAAGATTGCACAGTTCAGTACATTTTCTCCATGTATGTTAGATTTACACTATTCATTTATTTTACTATGTGGCCTAGTCTGCCCACTGGCCATCAGGCTAGTGCTAGTCATTGAGTACACAAAGTAACTGTTTTGTTTATGTGGTATATGTCATTTTAAAACATATTTTATGCCAGGGATGGCATTGGATTAAATAAAACAGTATCCACACGCCTGCATGTGTTGCTTGTTGCCCACGCCTCCTTGTTTGTTGTTTGACCATGTGGCTTGTGGCCATTTTGTACAGCAAGCCATTGTGCATTATCCATAGACCTGCATGTGTTTTTTGTTGTGTCCATGCCCCCTTGCTTATTGTTTGACCATGTGACAGGCAGCTATATTTTGCAGTCAGCCAGCTTGCTTTTGCCAAATGCCTGCATTTGTTCTTTGTTGTGTCCACCATGCCTCCTTGCTTGGGGTTGTTTGACTATGTGCTCAGTGACTATTTTGTGTAGCCAGTCAGTGTCTTTTTCCATAGGCCTATATGTGTTCTTTGCTTTGTCAATGCCTCCATAATTGTTGGTATTGTTTCACCTGGTGGCCAGTGGTCATTTTGTGTATCCAGACAGGTTGCTTTTGCCTTAGGCCTGCATGTGTTCTTTGATGTTCATGCCTCGTTACTTGTTGTTGTTGTCTGACCATGTTCCCAGTGCCCATGTGCCCAGTGGCTGTTTTGTGTAGCCAGCCAGTGTGCTTTTGCCATAAGCCTGTAAGTATTCTTTGCTGTGTACATGCCTCCAGGCTTGTTGTTTGACCATGTGGCTGACAGCCATTTTGTGCAGGCAACTAGTGTTTTAAATCCTCTTTTTCCAGTTTTCAAAGCCATTTTCAAGGGATATTGATAGGAGAGAGATATGTCTCTTTGTATATACTCTTTTTATTCTTTTTGTTTTTCACTTTTTCGTATATCAATTTAGTTTGTTTGAGGATCATTGTTGTATATGTATATATGAACAGTGTTTATTATTATGTGTGTTCTTTCTCATATTTTCCCTGCACCTCCTTAACAACCAATGGGTTTTCCCCAGTCCCCCAGTACACCAGCAATTAATATTTTAAATGCATTTATAAAGACAAATTAATTGCTGATTTAATTTAAAAAATGTTCCTTTTACATCTACCCTCCTGCCCCTGTTTTGTTGTAGGTGCCTGCCACACATCAGCATTCATTTTTAAGGGTTGTAATTGCTCATTTTCGCCTGGACCCTCTGCCTGCCATAGGCAAACACCTACATTCATTTTTTAAGGATTATTTCATTTTCCCCTGGGCCGCCTGCCTGCGAAAGCTGGCACATCAGCATTCATTTTTGTAAGGATTTTATTTACATTCCTCCTGCACCTCCATGTCTGCCACATGGGTCTCCCCTTGGATAAACATAAAGCAAACAGTTACATCTGAATGTTGCTATCCTGAATGAAATATTACGGTATGGAGGTGTGGTTTTAACCTTGGAATGAATATATTGTTGTTGTTAATTATCTAGGATAACCACACTAAATAATATTGTCTGTACTTTTAATATTTAAAACTGCAAAAATGCCTTGTTTCACGAAATGTTTTTCATGCTTGGTTGCTTTTAGGTGCACAAGAGACACAACTCACATAACTGCAAGACAGAAGGCCAGCAGAAAGTAATGTGACCACAAAATTGGAGTCCTCCTTTCTTCTTATTGTGTGGCTATGTGCCAATTGACAGAGCTTAACCCCTTCCACACTCATGACGAGCTGGGCTCGTCATGGTGTAGCCTCCTCATACACTGATGACGAGCCCAGCTCGTCATAAAACAATGAAAATAGCAATTTCCCAGCACAGGAGGGGAATTGCCTTAGCAGCCATGGAGTTAAAGATGGCCCCAAAGAAAGGTGTTGCCAAGAAAGTAGATAATGAGGAGAAGAAGAAACAGATTGCCTCCACTGGCTTGCCTCCCTCCAAATTTTTTCAAGACAGTTTCTGAGCCTGCTGCACTGTCCCCGGGCTGCAAGCTGGGAGCAGCACTCCTGATTATCAACAACAGCACCACCTCCACCTAAGCCCAAGCCCTTGTCTCTCAGCAAGGCAGTCACTGCAATCATGGTGACAAGCAGTGAGTCTGAATTGAATGTGTCTCATTCGCATACTAGTACCCAATCATCACAGGAAACTGAGCAAAGTAGACAACAGGAGCCACAGCCAGCAACAGATATTCCTGAACTAAGAGCATAACAGGATGCTGAGCTTCTTGCTGAACAAAAAGTACCTCTTCTTGAACCTTTGATCACCTGCATGAAAAAGAAAGGGTACTCCATTATTTTTTCCAAGCTCCCTGCTGATGATGTGGGCATGGATTGAACCCAGGCTGAGTTCAAGACCCCCCACGAGAGACAAGGGAAAAGGAAAGTTCCTAAAAGCCTTAAATTTATGAAAGGTGGTGAAGAGGATCATGGAAACTGGCTCAGAGTACACTGACATTACCCCTCCTGTTTAATTTGATCTGAGGAATATGGTACTTGTTGAAACGCCATTACCAGCTTCCATATTTTTAGGGCTCCCACTGAGACCTGCATCCACCACTACTCCATTTGAAGCTGCAGAGAGGCAATCGTCAACACACCTACCTATCAACAGTTCTCTTGGCATTGACAGTGGCATCAGTAGCACGCTAAAAAGTTCTCCTTCCGAGTTTAGGACTTCTTTGCGATTAGCAAGCAGGAGGATAGAAATGCAATATGCTCCATGTGCCACATTAGTGTTTGTCAATGTAAGCCTGGTTCACACTATTGTAGCGGAAGCCAAACAACCCATATGAAAAAGCATCACGCAATCCAGTGGCAGAAGTTCCCTAAAAAAATTGCTGTAGGTGGTGATGAGTTAGGGTATCAGCTCTGATCATGGTGGGCAGTGATGAGGAAGAACAGGGTGAAGCTTTATGCAAAGCAGCCTTGTCCCTAGCAGTGTGCTTGCATCACCCGCATCAGCAACCTCGAAATGACACTAGTCATATGGAGGCACCATCGCATATAGTGACTTACCCAAGACCCACATTGAGACTAGTCTGTCTAAATGGGCGGGTTGGTAGGTGGAGATGGGGGAGAAACAAGTAACCTCTTGGGAGAAGGTGGGCGAGGATATAACTTCAAGGTTTACATTGGGTAACATTAGAAATATGTTTGTATTATCGTTAGATTAAACCTCACCCAAGCTGCTGGACCTGACAGTATGCCTGCAATGAATTAAAAAAATTAGAAACAAAAAATGGGTGACGGACCTAAAAAATAGCACTTCACCCTTACACTGCTATCATATAAAACTTGTTGTTTGTGCACAGCTCTCCAGCACCTGTCACCATTTGGTACCACTGGCCACAGATAAAATCAACATATTCAACAAATGGAGGTGCACCAAACAAAGTATATTTCAGTCCATTAGTGTTTTCTTCATTTTCCTCCTTTATTTCAATATCTACATGTGATCAAAAAAGCAGCCAGCATGGTTTGTTCTTAAAAGGCTCAAGCCTATTAGAGATTCTTGAGGCTCGAAGAGCAGAGTGTAAAACTCACGCGTCAAAATTGATACTCCTGTAGTCAGGGGCTACCTGTAATAATCACTCCGTAATGTAACCAAAAAATCAAAGGGTCAAATCCTCCTACTTCATGGCAAAGGCGAGTGACTAAAAACATTGTAGATAAGTAGAGATGAGCATGTACACCTGGTAATCACAAGAAACTCCAAATAGTTCTGTGTGGAAAGACACAGAATGTAGGGAAGGCTGGAGACCACTTATCACGGCGGACCACTCTGCTATTTGGAGTAATAAAACGAAGATAAACTCTAATGGACTGAATTATACTTTGTTGCACCTCCAGTTGTTGAATTTGTTAATAATACAAACTTGCTTGGATTGGTGGGTGGAAGTATTCTGTAGGCTGTTTGACAGAATTTTGGATACAAGGATTATACCTGAAAGTTGGAGAGGCTAAATTATCAGGCTGATACAGAAAAAGGGAGATATAAACAGCCGGATAAATTATAGGCTGAATATTCTCCTGAATGTGGTCGAAAAGGTATTTGCAAAAGTAATCCTAGGAGTGTTAAAGGATTGGGCAGACCTTAATGACATAGTACCACCTGAACAGGGGAGTTTTAAGGAATGGCAATTGACAATCAACCACTGTTTTTCACTCTTGTCTATTGCATGCATGTCTGTGGAACAGTGGGGGGACTATTCTGCTGCTTTGTAGACTTTCATGCAGCTTTTGCTATAATAGACAGAAAACGCCTGTGGGAGACTTTTGGAAAAATGAGATATCTCTAAAGACGTATTAAATCTGACCCAGGAAGTACATAGCAGCAACTGGGCTCAGGTGATTATTTATTCTGCGGGGACATTAACACAAAAAATACAAGTGAATAACAGGTTAAGACAGGGGTGTGTTTTAGCCCCTTTCTCTTCTCTTTATTTGTCGCCGATCTACCAATAATTCAGCTGCTGCAAATGGTTTTAGCCAAAAGATGAATGGTAAACATGAGCGTGTCTCCTGTATGCAGACGATCTTGTCATTTTAGACGAGACAGAAATAGGCCTGCAAAGAAAATTAGACAAGTTTGAGGATTACTATAGGGGGGGAAACTAGTGGTAAATACGGATAAAACTAGGATGCTTTGCTTTGGAAAATCTAAACTTGTTAACAAATATAAATATCTTGGAGTCTGGTTCAAAAGGTCTTTGAAATGGAAAATCATCTAGAGGCCTTGATCAGGGCTATTGTCTCTGTAAGTGGGCTGAAAAAATGTAATAAGGCCTTTGGAGGAAAGTCATATAGACCAGCCTTAAAAGCCTACGTAGCAATGATTACTATACATAAGTGGCAAAAGCAGTTGGGATGCACAGGAGGGGAAATGCTTGAAGTATTTGCTTGAACTCTCTAGTTCCGCCATGATGCAAGCAATAAGATTGGAAACTGGCATGATTTCCTGGAATATATTGACAGCAAAAGCCTTAATAAGCTTCTGGGATAAATTGAATGGAGAGGTAGGACAGAAAGTTGATCAGTGTGCAAGAATAAAATTGTGCTAGGTGAACTCAAATGGGCTAGAAGGGCATGGTTGCGGTGTGTGAAGATATGAAAGTAAGGCTGCTTTTGCAGGCTTACAGATTGAAATCTCAAAAAGTGAGCTGAAAGCGCTAGGAAAAGAACTGTCCTACGAAAGTGATTATCATTATTTAAAAGATAAAAATTCAGAGCGCTTTATGCTTAATGAATGGTAGAATATTGTGAGTTACCCGTATGTGGATAACCTACCTAACCAGCTACTACGAAATGAAGTATTAAGAGTAAGAAGTGTTTTTTATCCTTGTAAGACAAATGATATGATAAAACTAAAATTGTCAGTATAGGAGGGAATTGTTCTTGTGGGTTGAACACTAAATGTGACATGTTGCACCCTTGACCCTGTTCCAGGCAGGTCGCTCTCTATGCCACACAGCTCCACCTAACTGTGCCTGTGCTCCCGCCCTTGCCACTGCCGTGAGTTCGAGCAGCCAGTGCTGATGCTCCATTTTTCCTCTTCATAGTCTTTTTGCCTTCAATCTGCCTTTTTACTTGTCTGCTGACCTGACTCTTTTTTGCCTTTACTTGTCTGCTTTCTCTGTTTTTCCTGCTCCCATTCACCATTTTTGCCTTTCACTCTGCCTTTTTACTTGTTTGCTTATCTCTGTACTATCATGCCTATTATCGCCATTTCCGCCCTATTGTCTCCATAAGCATCTCTCTACCTGATGGTCTTTCTGCCCCCTACCTTTCCCCCGACTGCGTCCCCTGTGGCCCATTCGCCCCGCCTCCCCTTCTTAATGGAGGCCGTTGGCACGCCAAAGGCGTGACTAAGGCAAGCCTGTCTGACTCTGAGCCCGTCCGTGCCTGGACCATGCCCAGGTGCCAGACCCCCTGGGCCCTGTGAGCATCACGACACCTGACGCCGCTACAACACCAACCTTCTTCCAAGAAAGCAAAAGACGCACAATTGAAGGATGCAATGCAGAACAAATCAAAACATTTACCCCCAGTCAAGAGATCTGGGTTACATCCATCATTATTTTGCTCATCATGCCACCCCAGTTTAGACCTGGCCATATGCAAATCAGTCTTGATCTTGTGCCTCATGGGAACAGTCCAGCCCGAACTGCCAAGCCAGGTCCTCCCTGGACCAGAAACAAGCATCCTAGGACCAGTTTCATCCCTCTTCAGCCAGGATAGCTTGATTCCAGGGCACAGTGAATCCTTGGCCCACGTCTGGGCATACCTGGCACACTTAGGGCAAGAAAGCAAAAGACACACAATTGATGAACGGAATGCAGAACAAATCAAAACATTCACCCCCAGTCAAGAGACTTGGGTTAAATCCATCATTCTTTTGCTCACCATGCCACCCCAGGTCACCCCGAAGTGCACCCACGGACCCTTCACCTGCCGAAACTGCAGCTTCACCAGCCAATGTATTCCAGCACGACCTGCCCCTCCCACCAGGACAGGCCACAACCATCTCAGATGCATACTGCACAAGCATGCTGTTGAAATCTGGGACCTGGTTGTTTCATCCTCCCCGGATGCCACTTTCCAGAAGGAAACCTGGATGAACCCCTCATTGGCACCCGATGTTGCATGCCAGATGGCTGCAAGATCACCCGCAGGGACAGCACCAACAGACCGGGAGGAGGAATCACCATTGTCCACAGGAATACCCTCTGAATCTGACACCCTCTGCTCCGCCAAACACCTGCACTTCCAGATCCACATTGATCCCAACACCACCTTCAGAGGAACCCTCATCTACAGACCCCCCGGACCCTGATCACAATTCAGTGACTCCATCACAGACGTCGTCAGCTTGCACGCCTTGTCCTCCACAGACTACATCCTCGTCGGAGACCTGAACTTCCACCTCAAGAAAACCAACAACAGCAACTCCACCACCATTCTGGACAACCTCGCCAACCTCGGACTCAAACAGCTAGTCACAACACCCGCCCATTCTGCCGGACAGACGCTCAACCTCATCTTTTCTGCCAGCAGCCACGTCATCTTCAGTCACACCACCAAACTCCACTGCGCTGACCACCGCTGCATCCACTTCTCCTTCGAGAAAAACACCACACACAACCACCCGCAACGAATCTCCCACCGAAGCTGGAACAAGGTGACCGAAGACCAGCTAATCATCACCCTCGCCTGAGACCCACCAACCGACCACACAGACACCAAAACAGCCGCCTGCAATATCAGGCAATGAACCGATGACTGTGCCAACACTCTCGCCCTGATCAAGAATCCCTCAAACAGACGCACCGACAGAAGGGTCAGCTAGTTCACCACCAACCTCCAGACATCCAAGCAGACCTGCCGAAGACTCGAGAAGAAGTGGTGCCACGAACAGACACAGGACAATCATGCAGCACTACAGAACGCAAGGCGCAGGCACCACCAATTCATTTGAACTGCCAAAAGGACCTCCTTCAAGGAACACATTGACAACAATGCACACAACACCAAAGAGCTCTTCAACATCGTGAAGGAACTCACCAACCCCAGCTCCATCTAATGACATCCCGCCGTCACAAGACCTCAGCAACACTATAGCCACCTTTCACCGCAAGATCATAGACATCCATGACAGCTTCAAAACTCAGACCCCCACGACAGCCAATGATACCTCTGTATTACCGCCCCCCAGTCACACCAGCCTCCTGCTCTCCTGTAACCACATCAATGATGAAGACACCATCAAAAACATGAACACCATCGCCTCTGGCTCACTGTCAGACCCCTGCCCCACCACATCTTCAACAAAGCAAGCTCCATCATCGCACCCCAACTCCTGAAGATCTTCAATAGCTCTTTCAAGACCGCCACCTTCCCGGGGGAACTGGAAACACACAGAGATCAATGCCCTACTTAAGAATCCCAAGGTTGACCCAAAGGACCTCAAGAACCTCCGGCCCAAGTCCCTGCTCCCGTTCCTGGCAAAAGTCATCGACAATATCGTCAACAGACTACTGACCCCCTTCCTCTGGACTCTTCCCAATCCGGATTTCGCAGCCACCACAGCACCAAAATCGCCCTCATTGCCACCACTGACAACATCAGGAGCCTGCTGGAAACAGCAAAACTATGGCCCTCATCCTTCTAGACCTCTCGGCCTCCTTCAACACCATCTGCCACCACACCCTATGCACACACCTCCATAACGCAGGGATCCACAACACAGCCCTGGACTGGATGACCTCCTTTCTCACCAACGGAACCCAGAGAGTCTGCCTCTCTCCATTCTGATCTGAAGCCACCAAGATCACCTGCGGCGTACCCCAAGGATCATCCCACAGCATGACCCTTTTCAACGTCTACATGACACCGCTCGCCAACATCGTCCAATCGCATGACCTCATCATCGTCCCATACGCCGACGACACCCAGCTGATCCTCTCCCTCACCAAGAACCACGCCACCGCCAAAACCAACTTCCATGAGGGAATGAAGGCCGTTGCCAAATGGATGAAGAACAGTCACCTGAAACTTAATTCGGATATGACCGAGATCCTCGTCCTCAGTTCCACCTCCTCCTCATGGGATGACTCCTGGTGGCCGGCCTCACTGGGTATTGCGCCGACACCCACCAACCACGAACACAACCTGGTGTTCATCCTGGACTCATCACTATCATTGTACCAGCAAGTCAACGCCTTCTCCTCCTCCTTCTTCAACACAGTTCACATGCTTCGCAAACTCTACACATGAAACCCCACCAGAAACAGGACGGTCACCCATGCCCTCATCACCAGCAGGCTGGACTACGGCAACACCCTCTATGCGAGAACCACAGCCAAACTCCAGAAAATACTTCAACGCATACAGAATGCCTCCACACGCCTCATCCTCGACACCCTCTGCCACAGCCACCTCACTGCCCACCTGTGAGACTTTCACTAGCTCCCCGTCAACAAAACGATCATCTTCAAGCTCCTCATCCACTCTCACAAAGCACTCCACTACGCTGGACCAACATACCGCAACAAATGACTCACCTTCTACACTCACAACCGCCAGCTTTGCTTCACTGACCTCGCCGCCGTCGCATGCATCCACCGTACGACCACAGGCAGCAGATCTTTCGCCCACCTCACCATCAAGACCTGGAACACAGTCCTCATCCACCTGTGACAGATCCAGGAAAGGCTGACCTTCAGTAGACTTCTCAAGACCTGGCTGTTCGAACAAAAGCAGTGTGCCCCCTTAGATCCTTGGGGCCCTCGCAGGTGAATAGTGCGATCTACAAATGCTTGATTGATTGATTGATTGCATATTCTGTTGGACTGCCCAACAATCAAACAGCAGAGGAGAGAGTGGTTACACCCAATATTCCTGAAATATGGAATTATGACTCGAGGGTATGCTGCAGAATTTTTAACCAATATGCGCTTTTTAGATGTAGCATGTGCTATTGAAAGATTCATGAAGGCAGTAAGGTTAATGTTTATGGAGAACAAAGAGGAGGGTTTAGGTACCACTCATGGGCACTTGCAGATGTTATCAAAATATACATAGATTTTATTCGAATGTATGTTTTATATGACAATTTTATCTAGTCTTATTAGATGAAATTTCTTTTTATATGTATATCTGTACTATAGCTTAATGGTGTATTGTTTAAAGGCCATTGGTATAAATAAACATAAATTTGAAGGATTGATTGAGAATACTGCCTTCTGGTTCTCTCCAGAAGTCTCCTACATTAGTGGCACGGCAAAAAAAAATACAGGCTCTATTACAGGCATATTTAGGCAGGAGGGGCTCCTACGAATGCTCGCACCCAATAGCACATTTGTAGGTAGCTGGCAAATATGTTAGTGCTAGTCCTCCTCCCTTTTTCTTTTGGGGAACAAGTGGGATTTTTAGAAATTGTGGCAGTCATCCGCCTAAAATGGAAGGTTCCCTGCCAGACCTATTTTGCCAGAGTTCCTGTTCCAGCACTTCATCACGATGTGCTACAATTGTTTGTACAACCTTTGCAGCGGGTGCTGTTCTCACTATCCCAAAAACAAGAAAAGTTCCCTTGATTATGTTCTCTACAAGTTAATCAAATAACTACTTTTTCTGCACTTTTGCTACACTTCTCAGGAGATTTCTGTTTGAGATTATCATCATTCAGCCTCTCATTCACTCTGAGCCCCAGATGTCAAGTGAAACCACAAAAGCACTTACAGTCTAAGAATGTATATTACGTTGCCAAGGCGTATGTATCATCAGAATATTTTTATTTTTAAAAAAGGATATTAAAAACATTTACAAAATCCCCTCAAGTCATGCATATACTACTTGTAAAGGAATCAGCTATACAATTTATATGTCATGAAACAAAATGCTACAACACATTGTTAAAAACAATCAAATTAATCCAAGACCAATTTATATATCATGAAACAAAATGCTACAACACATTGTTAAAAGCAATCAAATTAATCCAAGTTGACGCGATTCCGTGGATCCTGCTGTGCGCACCACCTTCCTCAGGACAGTTAAAAACACATTTCTGTGAAGGAAATATTTTTTTTAAAAGTAAAAAGAAACATAATCACTATCCCCCCTTGGCATACGTTTATATAACCAACATCACATGTACTGGTTTTTACCATCATCTCCACAGTCACAGTGATTAACATGTTTAAAGATAACTCATTATAAAAGAACACTAGATTTGGCTTTCCTCAAAGGGATCACATTACTTAACACCTACCGCCGATGATCTATGTTGGTTGATTTAGTCTTTAATCCTGTGCTGTTTGTTCGTTCCGCTTGTTATAAAGGAAAACTCCTATCCAATCAGGATATCGTTGATTCCTACATGAGGAGTCTTTAATCACATACCACCCTTATCTTGTACAAAACCAGCATCCATACATAATCCAGGCTTTCTCCATTAAAAGAAACTTTTCGGCATACCTTAATATCCAACACCATTCGCCCTAGTTGTTACTGTAAGGGTGACTATGGGCAGCTGTTACTCATTATCCTATGTTGGGATAAGATAAAAAGCACATATTGACTTCCTGGTTTCTCGTGCCGTATTAAATTTTACACATCCACAGGTGAGTTGTACTTACTCCAGAGTAAAGAGTTGTACATAGGGTGGTTCTTTCCACCTCTGCACCCTGTTAGTATTGCGCAGTGGACGTCCCTTTAGAGTTTCTAGGTATACGTTGTGGTACATGCCGGATTACAATGAAAGACCTTTCAGCATCGGGCCCATTAATCCATCCAATTCTTCCTATGTCTATGTATTAAATATGGCTTACTGGTCTATGTTTTAGTGTTGATTCTTAGTATTATCGTATTCACACTAGAAGATCTTCATTCCTTCTTTTCTTTATAAGGGATTTATTCAATTATCCCTGTCTGAGGATTCTAAAAACAAACAGTATAGCGCAACATCTGTTGTTCCTCCCCATGTCAGATAAATATAATGTTATATACACATTATTATTTTCCCTCGAACTGGCTGATCATGATCTCTATTTTAACCTCAGTCCTAGTTTAAGCTCAATTCCGGGTCTATATACCTATTATCTCAACATATCTCTTTATTGCTCATTATTGTAGGGCTTGTTAAAATATTAAACTATGCATGTATACACACTTGGTCAAGCATTTAAAAGACTTAAACCGGGGTATGTTTAAAATTGTTCTCCCCTCATAATCTGGCTTCCCTTCTCTCGTGTAGTTATCACTGCTGGGGATGGCACATTATTCAAGCAGAGCAAGCATGTAACACAGCAACCTACTAGGTAACACTCGGTTGCTGTGGACCATCCCTAAAAGCACATCCTTCATGAAGCGATGAATACCTACCAAAAATGCTGACAGAGCCTCAAAGGTATCTCATTTTCTAATCGGTCGATATTGCCATACATATCCCAACAGATATTCCCAAATTTGGTAACCCAATTTGCCCCTCAGGTAGTAGTATCTTCCACCACCTGGTGAAATCTCACCTGATATGTCCTTGTGCAAAATGCCGTGACAGGAGCAAACAGACGTTACGTTAGGCTCCCGTCTTTTAAATTACTCGCATGAAGACACCTGATCATGTCTTAACGTGACTCATTAGAGGCAGGCTCACGTCTGTGTATGCTTGGCCGCCATATTAAGCTAGTCAATGTTCCTGTGAAAACTTCATTAAACGTCATATTAGTGATTGCTATCTAACTCATCTGCATATAAAACACAAGAATGTTTACAGCGACCTTAATTTAATAAATGTCACATTAAGTGTGTTACTTAGAAGTAGGCACTCAGTCGTGTCCCTCCTAATGCACATATAGGTATATCAATATTATATACACTGAATGCACATTGGTCGATCATATCTTATATCCAATAATGGTCACAGGATATTTGCAATTTCTATTTGTTTATTTAAATATAGCCAAGTATGGTATATAGGGTCAATCGAAATATCCAGGTATTAAACAGATGATCAAAACCACTTATTCAGCATTGTCTATTCCCCCAGACTGCTAGCACTCACAATGGTTATCTCTGTGAACTTATCACACTTATTTTAGATGTTAGACACATGTTGTTTTAGTCTGCTATACTCATTCTCATTGTTTTTGATGCTAGTTACATATTATTTTGTTCTAGGCATCCTCATGGTCATACCTCAAATTCCTGTTTGTCTCCTGAGCGGGATAACCATATGTATAAACTATCTCCATGGGCTCAACATGTCTCCTCTCGATCGGGTCATAAAATACTCTTCACCATTAGGTAATACTATTAACTATATCTCATATGTCCCTGCTGAGTAATGGGATACGATTCAGAAAAGGGGGGTGGTGATGGACAGAGTATCTGAATTAAGCAGAACACTCCTACCCAGTCAACAGATCAGGGCTTGATCCATCACCGTTTTTTAGCTCGCTGAACCATCCCAGCTCAGAACCTGGCTACATTCTGGCTACAAACTACCAAGCCAATTCTTATACTGGAAAGGAAACAAGCTTCCGGGGATACTCTGTCCATCACCACCCCCCTTTCTGAATCGTTTTGTCCACCATAAGCGTGGAAGGGTATACTCAGATGTGAGTCCCTTGCTCATTGCACCATCAGGATTCAAGCAAGCCGGGCCGAAGACGGCTGTAATGCCAGAAACCGGTCCCCAGAAGCTTGTTTCCTTCCCAGTATAAGAATTGGCTTGGTAGTTTGGTCTGCCCTGTTCCCATGATGCACTGGGCCAGGGACAGACTAATTTGCATGTAGCCAGGTTCTGAGCTGGGATGGTGCAGTGAGCTAAAAAACGGTGATGGATCAAGCCCTGATCTGTTGACTGGGTATGAGTGTTCTGTTTAATTCAGATACTCTGTCCATCACCACCCCCTTTTCTGAATGGTTTTGTCCACCATAAGCGTGGAAGGGTATACTCAGATGTGAATCCCTTGCTCATTGCACCATCAGGATTCAAGCAAGCCGGGCCGAAGATGGCTGTAATGCCAGAAACCGGTCCCCGGAAGCTTGTTTCCTTCCCAGTATAAGAATTGGCTTGGTAGTTTGGTCTGCCCTGTTCCCATGATGCACTGGGCCAGGGACAGACTAAATTGCATGTAGTCAGGTTCTGAGCTGGGATGGTGCAGTGAGCTAAAAAAGGGTGATGGATCAAGCCCTGATCTGTTGACTGGGTATGAGTGTTCTGTTTAATTCAAATACTCTGTCCATCACCACCCCCTTTTCTGAATCGTTTTGTCCACCATAAGTGTAGAAGGGTATACTCAGATGTGAGTCCCTTGCTCATTGCACCATCAGGATCAAAGCAAGCCGGGCCGAAGACGGCTGTAATGCCAGAAACCGGTCCCCGGAAGCTTGTTTCCTTCCCAGTATAAGAATTGGCTTGGTAGTTTGGTCTGCCCTGTTCCCATGATGCAATGGGCCAGGGACAGAATAATTTGCATGTAGCCAGGTTCTGAGCTGGGATGGTGCAGTGAGCTAAAAAAAAGTGATGGATCAAGCCCTGATCTGTTGACTGGGTATGAGTGTTCTGTTTAATTCAGATACTTTGTCCATCACCACCCCCTTTTCTGAATCGTTTTGTCCATGATAAGCGTGGAAGGGTATACTCAGATGTGAGTCCCTTGCTCATTGCACCATCAGGATTCAAGCAAGCTGGGCCGAAGACGGCTGTAATGCCAGAAACCGGTCCCCGGAAGCTTGTTTCCTTCCCAGTATAAGAATTGGCTTGGTAGTTTGGTCTGCCCTGTTCCCATGATGCACTGGGCCAGGGACAGAATAATTTGCATGTAGCCAGGTTCTGAGCTGGGATGGTGCAGTGAGCTAAAAAACGGTGATGGATCAAGCCCTGATCTGTTGACTGGGTATGAGTGTTCTGTTTAATTCAGATACTCTGTCCATCACCACCCCCTTTTCTGAATCGTTTTGTCCACCATAAGCGTGGAAGGGTATACTCAGATGTGAGTCCCTTTCTCATTGCACCATCAGGATTCAAGCAAGCCGGGCCGAAGACGGCTGTAACGCCAGAAACTGGTCCCCGGAAGCTTGTTACCTTCCCAGTATAAGAATTGGCTTGGTAGTTTGGTCTGCCCTGTTCCCATGATGCACTGGGCCAGGGACAGACTAATTTGCATGTAGCCAGGTTCTGAGCTGGGATGGTGCAGTGAGCTAAAAAACGGTGATGGATCAAGCCCTGATCTGTTGACTGGGTATGAGTGTTCTGTTTAATTCAGATACTCTGTCCATCACCACCCCCTTTTCTGAATCGTTTTGTCCACCATAAGCGTGGAAGGGTATACTCAGATGTGAGTCCCTTGCTCATTGCAACATCAGGATTCAAGTAAGCCGGGCCGAAGACGGCTGTAATGCCAGAAACCGGTCCCCGGAAGCTTGTTTCCTTCCCAGTATAAGAATTGGCTTGGTAGTTTGGTCTGCCCTGTTCCCATGATGCACTGGGCCAGGAACAGACTAATTTGCATGTAGCCAGGTTCTGAGCTGGGATGGTGCAGTGAGCTAAAAATCGGTGATGGATCAAGCCCTAATCTGTTGACTGGGTATGCGTGTTCTGTTTAATTCAGATTCTCTGTCCATCACCACCCCGTTTTCTGAATCGTTTTGTCCACCATAAGCGTGGAAGGGTATACTCAGATGTGAGTCCCTTGCTCATTGCAACATCAGGACTCAAGCAAGCCGGGCTGAAGACGGCTGTAATGCCAGAAACTGGTCCCCGGAAGCTTGTTTCCTTCCCAGTATAAGAATTGGCTTGGTAGTTTGGTCTGCCCTGTTCCCATGATGCACTGGGCCAGGGACCGACTAATTTGCATGTAGCCAGGTTCTGAGCTGGGATGGTGCAGTGAGCTAAAAAACGGTGATGGATCAAGCCCTGATCTGTTGACTGGGTATGAGTGTTCTGTTTAATTCAGATTCTCTGTCCATCACCACCCCCTTTTTCTGAATCGAGTAATGGGATACAGCATTGATCTCAATTCTCTGAATGTCCTGTCCCACTACTTTTGGAGTCCCTCCAGGATCATGATCGATGATCATTGTTGTGATTATAATAATTACTAGGCATGTGTTCTATTACCTTTTCTAGTAGGCATACTCTAAGGTATAAGCCTAATTCTCGATTTGTATCTTATGCACAATGAGCATCTGTAAAATACAATAATACTAAGAATCAACACTAAAATATAGACCGGTAAGCCATATTTAATACACAGACGTAGGACAAATTGGATGGATTAATGGGCCCGATGCTGAAAGGTATTTTATTGTAATCCGGCAGGTGACACGACGTATACCTAGAAACTATAAAGGGATGTCCACTGCGCAAAACAAACAGGGTGCAGTAGTAGAAAGAACAACCCTATGTACATCTTTGAACTTTAGAGTAAGTAGAACTCACCTGTGGATGTGTAAAGTTTGATACGGCACGAGAAACCAGGAAATCAATATGTGCTTTTTATCTTATCCCAACGTAGGAAAATGAGTAACAGCTGCCCATAATCACCCTTACAGTAACATCTCGGGCGAATGGTGTTGAATATTAAGGTATGCCGAAAAGGTGTTTTTTAATGGCTAAAGCATGGATTATGTATGGATGTTGGTTTCGTACAAGATGAGGGTGGTGTGTGATTAAAGACTCCTCATGTAGGAATCAACTATATCCTGATTGGATAGGATTTTGCCTTTATAACAAGCGGAACGCACAAACAGCACAGGATTAAACACTAAATCAACCAAGATAGACAATGGGGGGTAGGTGTTAAGTAATGTGATCCCTTTGAGGAAAACCAAATCTACTGTTTTTTGATAATGAGTTGTCTTTAAACATGTTAATAAATGTGACTGTGGAGATGATGGTAAAAAACAGTACATGTGATGTTGGTTATGTAAACGTATGCCAAGGGCGGATAGTGATTATGTTTCTTTTCCCTTTTTGAAAAAATATTTCCTTCACAGAATTGTGTTTTAACTGTCCTGAGGAAGGTGGTGCGCACAGCAGGATCCACCGAAACGTGTCGACTTGGATTAATTTGATTACTTTTAACAATGTGTTGTAGCATTTTGTTTCATGATATATATAAATTGTATGATTGTATAGCTGATTCCTTTACAAGTAGTATATGCATGACTTGAGGGGATTTGTAAATGTTTTTAACATCCTTGTTTTAAAATAAAAATATTCTGATGATACATACGCCTTGGCAACGTAATATACATTCTTAGACTGTAAGTGCTTTTGTAGTTTCACTTGACATCTGGGGCTCAGAGTGAATGAGAGGCTGAATGACGATAATCTCAAACAGAGATCTCCTGAGAAGTGTAGTAAAAGTGCAGAAAAAGTAGTTATTTGATTAACTTGTAGAGAACATAATCAAGGGAACTTTTCTTGTTTTTGTGATTACTTACCCTGTTCCCTTGTGGCTCAAAGGGTTACTCTCCTTCTTTTTACTGTTCTCATTATCCACCTGACAACAGACATGTGGACCAATTGTCAAGCAACTGTTTATATGTGTATCACTGCATCCTGGACCTTTTTTTGTGAAAATTAGGCAAAAGCTATCTACAGGTCTTAGTGCTGCAAAAACCTTTAAGGATGTTCGGCAGCACGCAACAGTAGAGTGTTCACGGTGGAGAAATCCCGTATAGCTGTAAACATCTTAGAAGACTTGAACAGCAAATTGTTTGAAATGCTGTTACCCTGAGGCCTCAGAACTGGATTTGTTGCCACGGACAATGGCAGCAATGTAGTCAAGGCCAGGGCAGATGGTGGTTATTTCATGGTCCTGTGTTTAGTGCATTGCATCAACCTGATTGTGATAGACTTTCTAAAAAAGAAAGACATAGGGGTCGATTATGATGGCGGTGAATCTGCATCCTCCGGGCCAGTGGAAGCCACCGCCGGCCCGGAGGATGCAGATTCACCGCAGCGGTGACAGAAAACACCTACCGCCAGATTAGGTTGGCGGTGGGATGGTGTTGGGAACAGCGGCAGACGGCAGGTCCGTCCGCCCCCGATCTGCGTAATGATGAGAGCTATTTGGTGGCGGTGTCTGCAAGACACCGTCAGCCAAATTACGATGTGTGGTGAGATATGCTTTTCCGCTGCGGCTTTTCCGCCGTGGAAAAGCATGTGGAACTTTGCTACTGGGGCCGCTTGCGGGCCCCCAGGGTGAAGGGGGGGTGGGGGTGCACTTGGGGGGTACCTATGATACCCCCCAGCATTTGAATGTACAAAGGAGCAGGCACCGGACGGTGCCTGCCGTTTTGTGCATGCAAATGGAAAGCATGCATATTTTACCTTGCGGCGGGTGCTGCTTAAAGCAGCACCCGCCGCAAAGTTAAATATGCAGGATGTGACCGCCACCCTGGCGGTCACATCCTAATTCACACGGAGGGGCCGCCGCTGCCCCTGCGTACGGTCCCTCCACCTCGGGGGTGGCGGACGGAAGCTGGTCCGTCCGCCATCCTAATAGGCCCCTTAGTCGGCATCATACTGACCCCCTGCAAAAGAAAATGCACTCATTTCAGTCATTCTTTCAAATACCGGGAAACAGTTGCATATCATTCAGCATGCTTAGAGAGTATCAGTCAAAGCCTTCATACAAGACGTGCCAACATGTTGGAACTCAACCAGTTACATGTTGTAACGTATGTTCAAGCAGTACAAACTGATCAAAAGACTATGTCATACAAAGTGGAGGGGATGTAACTGGGAAACACATGGCCAAACAGTTGGACAAATGGGGCTTAGTCAAATGCATGACACAGATGCTACTTCTTTTTGAGGTTTTCACACTGGAAATCAGGAAAGCGGACAGTACCATGAGCCGGGATTTCCATTGCTACAGGGCCAGTTAAAAAAGGTGTTGCAAAGGTTCACCAGTGTGAACAGAGAAGCGCATGAGTGTGTTGAGATCTTAATATTTCACCTGGCTGTTAATCCAAGGCTGCAAAAAGACATTGTGTTGTCCAACGAGTACCCCTATGTCCCTGTTGGACTTTCCATCTTTAGCGTGGTTTCCTCAGACTTAGCTGAGAGTTCTGACCTGCCAGAAGGTGCCTATTCCAGTTTTGGGCCTCTGGAAGTTGTTCCTGCTGTTGACAGCTGGAAGAAACCTAAAAGAAGCAAGAAAATCTGTTTCTGATACCGTCAAGCGATGCCTCTTTGATGCCTTGACCTCCACCGATGCCAGGGGTACCTCTCTTGAAGTGAACAACGCACTGCTAGCCTGCACCGCAGGCCCAATGCCCTTTCACACCCGCCGATGCCTGCAGTTATCGGCCGTGCCCGACACCAGCACTGGCACCCACTCTGTCATCGTCAGTGCCTGCATCCTATTATCGCTGTGCTGTTAACTACTGAGGGTGAATCCACAAACTCACTGACTTTGCATCATCACTGGAATGATACCTCACCGGTGGCGTAACTGCCTTCCTCTGTACTGGACTCAATATGCCGCCTCCTTGCGGACACGACACCTCCCAACTTGCAGCCAGAAAGCCAGCTTTGACCTCAGCACTGACACTTCACTTACACGATGCCGCGCATTGTCATAGATTTAGTTTCCAAGGTACTCTTTATTTGGAGGTCCATGTGATCCATGCCCGAATGCATGCTCTTTGCAGTCGGCACCCTACTTTGGATTTATTGCAGTAACAATGTCACAATAGCCCCAGGTGGATCTACTTGTTTTCTACAAGCCTTATTTTTGGAATAACTCTTTTAAAGTTGTATTTCATAACCTGTATGTTGTATTTTTGTCGTTTTGCCCTTCTTGCGTTTAGATAAAGATACTTTATTTACTGTTGTGGTGTCCATTAGTGGTTTTATCACTGTGTTACTGTGTGTTTTGAATACAGATACTTTGCACATTGCCTTTGGGATAAGTCAGTCTGCTTGTGCCAAGCTTAAAAAAAATGGGAAAAAAATAAAAAAATGAAAACTATGGGCCAAGCTGCACCATGAAGTCAAAAAAAAAGGGCCAGGCTCTGGCAAATAATTAAAAGAATCAAGAATCCAAATCATCCGGGAGTAAACTCGAACATAAAGGAGGAAGCAGGGGCAGGATACCTTTTCCCACATGTTAATAGTACAGCTGCTGATAAAGAGAAGATAGATTGTTAAGGAAATAAGAATACGATGGGGTAGGTGGCAAAATCAACAGTGAAAAAATGGCAAACAGCTTTACAACAGCCACGCCACACGATCCATATGAAACTGCAAAATCCTCATGGGAAAACAAAAAGGCGCATGGCTCAAATTACCCTGCCCCTCCTAAATCAGAAAACCATGGCCCCACACCATCTGACATCAAGAGGCACAGGTTCCCCCCGGTCCAAACGGCAATCCACCAATGCTGTACAAAGTCGAAGCATAATTTTTGAGCGCAGCACTAACAGCTTTATTTAAAGACATAAAGGATACTGCCAAATCCCAGAATCCTGGCAATGGTCAATAATTAGTCCAATTTTCAGGCAGGGCGACAGGAATCTCCCAAATAATTACTGGCTTATCACCCTCATTGATGTGGAGGCAAAGTACTTTGCAGGAACTATATTGGATAAATTAGCATCATGGGCATCCGAAAACTCCAGTATTCCAATTAACCAAACAGGGTTCTGCCGGGGCCAAGGTACTATAACAAACATCATGGCACTAACCTTAATAATGGATGCAGCAAAAGAGGCTACATCCCCTCTTTTCCTTTGTTTCATTGATTACACTGCTGCTTTTTATCACATTGATTGCTCCAAGCTCTGGTGGAATCTGGAAAATTGGGGAATACTGTAACTCCTTTTGGACCAGCTTAAACTACTGCTTACAAACATGTGGATTATTGTTACCCTAGGAGCTGGAACGCACCTTTTTAAACAAATTCTGACCACAAAAGGCCTAAAGCAAGGATGCGTTCTAGCTTGATTATTATTTCATCTCCTTCTCGCAGACCTGCCAGGAGAACTTGACAAATGCTCGTCTGATGCTCCAAAATTGGGGAAAATACCGCTGTCAAACTTGCTGTACGAGGACAACATGGTTTTGATAAGCCGGACCCCTATCGGCCTGCAACATCTTTTAAATATAACGTATACCTTCTCAGAAAGGAACTCCCTGCAAATCAACTTAAAAAAAACAAGGTCTTGGCAGTATATTACTTAAAAAAGAAAAAGATCAACTGGCATCTAAACTGACAGAAGTTTGACTCAGTAACCAGCTATAAATACCTGGGAGTACTTATGGACCACAAAAATACGTTCAAACCCCAACTAGAGTCGCTGCGGGGGAAGGGGACGGTGACATATCTGGCGATAAAATCAATGAAGAACTGCCTGACTTAACATTTGACTCCTTGCAACAGGTACTGGGTGCAAAGCTGCAGCTGACCCTTTCATACGGGAGTGAATCTCTTCACGGAAAGGATGCTGCACTCCTGGACACAACGATAGCCAATTCCTATTGAGCAATCTGCCACCTACCAAAATATGCTTCACCAGCACAAATACGGCTTGAATTCGGACTAAAAAAACAAACGATGGGAAGACGGGCTGCTTATGTAATCAGCTGGTCCAAGATTCACAGCACAGAGTTTGGATCTCAAATTTCTAATCTCTGGGAAGCGCTACTCCATCACAGAAAATCCCCTGCCAGGAACTACCTGTTTGAATCCCTCAAAGTACTGGGACTGTCAGACCTTTGGGGTACTCCCACAGACCTTTCGACTTTTTAAAAAATCGTGAACAAATCAACTCAAACTATATCCACCATTGCGGATAAGGAGGCACTTGCCAAAAGGGCACATGGCTGGATAACACTTAATGACTACAGAACATAGCAACCACAATCTTATCTTAAAATCAGAGCCAAAATAAAGACGAAAGCATTTTTTTAAAAGTTAAGCCTAGGAGTAATTGGCTCACCCCTCATCTCCCGAAAGGAAACAAAAGACAGCTCGCAGTTCTGCCGCTTATGCAGAGCCGACAAGGAGGACAATATTCATGTAACCTGCATTTGTCCCAATTTAATGGACATTAGGCAAAACCTACTACGCTTATTTTTTAAACAGCACTGTATTCGAACCTGCAGGCAGGTAGTAAAATTGTTCTTCAACCCAGTCGAGACACAACTAAACTGCTGGCTTATAAAGTTCTTCGATCTAGTAGTAAAAAGGCACAAGAGCATGCTGCAAGTGAACTGACAGCAGCCTGAAATACCTAAACCACACTTACGGTCCACTGGCGGCGAAGTAAAAATGGAATAACGTGGAAGCGAACAGCTTGCCCTCAGCTCATCAACGCCAGAACTAGATCAACCTTGGGAAAGACACCCAAAACGTTAATATCTTTTCCTTAACCCATACAATGCGAATTAAGTTTAAGAGTGGGATCTGGGCGATCCACTACTAGGTTTTAGTAAGAGAAAAACAAGCACTTTAAAGACTAGCTAACCTAAGTAACTTAAGCAACCTCCCTAGCTTATTGGGCAACCGGCCATGCACCTAAAGATCTATCGACAACTCCGGAACCGAACTGTGTAATCTAATGCAACGCAAAAGAAGGACTTTAAATCTTAAATTAAGGTGTTAATTAATCATGCAAAAAAAAATTACTTACTTACTTACTCCTGAGTTTGAGGGCAAACTCTGTTTCCTTGACTGAGTTGGCTACAATAGAACTCTCCGATTATCATCAAACTGTTTGTCCCCCCCCTCAAAAAAAGGATACAGATAGAAGAACATTATATATTTTGTTTGTGTCTGACTTAGGCAGCCTCACCATTTAGACAGATGTAGGGCTGGATTGGAGTAGGACCATTATGCAGTGACAAAGCCTCCCCATTCATTTCAAGGACATTGGAGAAAATGGCTGTCTTCTTCCCATGCCTTTTTTCATTCCATAGCGGGCGGATCCAGTAAAGATCACTTAATTTACAAGACTGCCAGTGGGTTGCTTCCATGGGAGAAGGGGAGCTACAATATGACAATTGTGTACTACCGCGCTTGGACGGGAACAGGTAAATATTGCAGCAATATGTGATCTATTATTGAGTGAGTATAAGTGATGATTGATGATTCCTGTGGTAACAGACAGTGAGGGAGGCTGTTTAACTAATTTCTAAACTTGATTTTGATGATTCGCAATGTTTGGGGGCTGATGGGTGACTTCACCTGCTGGTGATTGGCTCTTTCACACTTAGCTAGATTTATTTGCATGGTTCACTTCTTGTTGTACTGTATTTTCTGGTTCTTCGGAGACCAGACCAGTTAGTTTAGTAAACAGGAACAGAACAACACAAAATGCTCAAATTCCTTTTCTCTTCTCGTTCAACAAGAGCAGTGCACTACAGGTCTATCTCTCTCAATCTCATTTGGGTCAGGAGTCATAGTGATTTATTACTTGGAGTCAGGACTCAGGGTGGGACTACCTGAACACCCAGAAGAAGGTAGTCACCAACTTCAAAGGGAAAGCAACATGATGACGACTCTGAGAGGCTCTGTGGATTGGAGACTGGTACGTTGATTTTTGAAATGCTACCAAATGTGCTGGCTCAAATTCCAAACTCCTTTATAATTATTTTTGTTAAACCTTTTTATTATAGTTTCTGAGGCAGGCAGAATATATGAGCGTAAACAACAACATTTACAGTTTTTCAACCAACAGTGACATTATAGCATCAGTATTATGAGCAAGTGAGTATATTGTTTGGGTACTTTTATCATCTCCCATACATGTCTTGCCCATAGTTGGGTGCACTCGGTCTGTAGAGATGTCTTTGGTCAGTAGGATCTTGTTATTGTAACTCCACCGCAGATGTGGGGGTATGCGATCGTCGTTATGAGTACATCAACTACGAGGGGGCAACTTGGGATAGGGGAATTAGGGAAGGGGTGCAGGGTTGTGTCTTCAAGCATTGTTTAGTGTTCTGTGGTTTACTAGAGGACGCGCCTGCGGTGCGTGTGGGTCACGAACGGGTAAAGGGGGGATGGTTCTTCTCGAGCATTAGCACGTTGGATGGGGGTCATGGGGTGCTGCGATGTTTGAGTGGCTGACTGGGATACCGTGGGTGTCATGCTTGTTTGCTTGAACTCGTGGAGGAGGGATGCCCATTCCATGGAAATAGGGTTGCGGTGTATACCCTTTACTACTTCTAGCCTGATCGCTTCTTCTAACGCTGTGCCCCATTTTATGGCCGCCCTCTTCCATGCTGCTATCGGAGGGCCCATGGGGGAGTGCCAGTGCATTGTGATGCTATGATTGGCTAGAAGTATGGCTAACACTGCGAATCGTGTTTCTATTTTTGGCTTTTTTTGGAAAATTCCTGGGGCTCATGCCTCCCATGTGTTGAGATTAGTCAAGTCAGTGATTGTCTGCAGTGTGGTGTGGATTTCAGACCAGTCGAGCTGCAGTTCAGGGCTTGTCCAAAGCATATGTATAAATGTTGCACTGGGCTGGGGCAGCATGGGCATTCAAAGTGCTCTGAAGGATAAAATCGCTGTTGCAGTGCTGGGGTGAGATACGCATGGTGTAGTATGTTAAATTGAATATTTTTGAAACGCTGGTTGTCTGATACTTTCTTGTGGTGCTCTAGGGCTGTGAGCCATTCCTTGTCATCAAGTGCATGGCCAAATTCTTTGCGGCATGGCTCTGAGTTTTATAATGGATTTCTAGAGCCATGTAATTAACTGGCGCCCTGTGCCCATGTTTAGTAGCGCATGTAGAGTGGGGTGTGTCTGTGGCCCGCCATCCCGTCAGGTTCCATGTTTCTCTACAGTCAGCTACGAGCTGTCAGTGTAGAAATTATCCTGGGGTGTTAGACCTGGCAACATTGGCGTGGGTCTCCCTTCCATTTTTGCTGTTGCCTCATGTGTTTTTGCTGGTGTTATATGCTTTGGGACTGTGCCACTGCTATCCAGTGCCACAGTGCAAGTGATCCCTATTGAAAATTGATGTATTAATCAGTGGTTCCGTGTTTGGATATTTGGTTTACTTGTCAGACCCTAGTCTAGTGCACTGAGTGTGCCCAGGGCGTGTAAATCCAAATGCTGCTGGTGGGCCTGCACCACTGGTTGTGCCACCCACAGAAGCAGCCTTGTAAAATGTGTCTAAGGTCTGCCATTGCAGAGCAGTCTTGTTCTGTCATGAACCCACTTGCCAGTCCCTGAACCTTCCCTTTTCTTCATATCAGTCACCCCTATGGTAGGCCCAAGGGCAGGGTGCATTATAAGTATGAGTATGAGGTAGAACAAGCCCTAATGTATGTGGCATTTCCTAATAGTGAATTACAGCCAATTTAGTTTTTCACTATTGCAAAGCTACCTGTTCCCCTAGGCCAGAATGTGTAGTTTGGTTATAACATCTTATAATATTAACTGACTCAGGGAACTAGGTAGAAATTCGAGTTTAGTATGCCTGAATTCAGAATTATAAAATACATATTTTAGTGAAGTTGGTTTTAGTATTCTGTGTTTGTAAATACCACTTTTAGAAAGTAAGTATTTTATTGCCTAACCATCAAAGACTGCCTCTACTAGGTTGTGTATTCCATGTCTGGTTTGTGAGTGAGAGGGGCTGGGGTGGCTCCAAGAGACAAGTCATACAATGTATATCCTAGGATATCAATTCTTTTAACACAACTTAATGTAATTACAATTCAGACACAGATCAGATTCTAATCCTATATAGTAATGGTCATAAATGTTGTCAATCTTCTACTGTGTTCAGGGCAAGATCGAAATATAATGGTATCATAGCTACATTAATAAATAATTTAAAGAGAGACCTTGAAAGCATCTTCTGCATTACTTGTAATGGTGCCATGTTCTCACATCCCCAAATCTCAGACCCTGTAGAGTTTGTCATCCCATGCTTTAGTCCTATATACTTTAAACACCGATGAAAGAGGTCTACAAGAGGTGGCATTATACTTTTTTACGATTGCTGCTGCTCTTTGCTGAAAGATTCATTGACTTTATTATTTTAACTTGAGGGTCCCTGACAAGGTTATCTGCTAGTTTGACTAATAAAAAGCCTTTACCTTCTCTATTGTTTTCCATTGGATAATTTACAGACTCTGGGTAGAAAACTGGTTTAATAATGCTTGCCATTCCAATGGTGTCTGTAATAACAAAAGTGTGTCGTCAGCAAACATCAGAATAGGACTGCTTCAGCATGCAGCATTTTGACATTTGGCCATACTTTCTCTCACCTCAGTACTTTACAAGCGGAACAGTGTAGGTGCCAGTACAAAGTTCTTTCTCATGAGTTATAGAAATTCTTTTGCTGAGATTCAACTGCATTTCCCACCTCACCTAGCCAAACGTTTCTATAAGTAATTTCATTAAAAGGATAACAATATTTCCAGAATGTTATACTGTTTCAGTATTTACCATATTTCCACAAAGACTATCTGAGGTGCCTTCAGATTAAAGTAGGCAATATAAAGGTGGTTTCTTTTTTAAAAAGTATATTTCCTGCACACAGCCATAAAGCTATAGATCTTGTCTATGGTACTTACTCATTGCCTAAACCCTGCTTGCAAGTCAGTTAAAGTAAGATTTTCAACCATCAAGTCCAATAGTTGAAATAAAAACTATTTACAAACAATATTTTTGTAAAATAATTAAGTATATGTATAGGTCTATAGTGTCTCAGGGTTATCTTTGCACCCATTTTTTGTAGATTAGCACATTATCTGCCCCTTGCAGGATTGGGGAATCTCCCTATCCCCAGTTATGGCATTGATAAAATATTTACATAATGATCCCCCAAATTTATGCTTCTGACACGTGCATGTGAAGCATAAAAATCACCCGTTTTTTTATCTGGTCCTAGTACATTTTCCTTTTTTATCCATCTATACGGATCCTCAGTGTCTTTAAATGAGGACAACACCTTTTAAGATGTATTAAAACTGCTCAGGACTGTAAAGAGTCCCTGCCCTGTACCATATCTAAAGAATTGCTCCTATTTGACTCCTCATATAGACTTTTTAAGTGACTTTGCCAGGCCTCGGTTTGTACATGTACTTCAGGATGAACCTTTACTGTAAGGAGCCATTAGCAACAATATGCCAGAAGTATCTTGTTTGTCCAGAGCCCTTAGCAAATCTGTCCACTGTTCATCCTCCCAATGCCTTTTACTATTTGCAAGGATCAGCTTACATACTCTTCTCATGTTTATTTATTTCTGTGTTTTTATTTTATTGCCTTAATAAACTTTAACTTTGACTTCTTACAGTTACCATCATACAACTGATTGACTGGCTCTTTATTATAGGAGTGTTCATATTTTGGAAAAATCCTTAATCATGCTAATGAACCCTGGATCAATTAGTGTGATTTGATTCTTGGCACTTGCAAGATACTCATACGGCTCTAGGGCTGCTAGAACTGTAGACTATATTACGGCTATAGTCTTGTGATTGTTTGTCAGTTGTGCCCATTTTATATTTCTTTGATTGTTAGTAACAATAGGAAGGCTAATTGTTAACAACAGTAGGAAGGCACCTTTCTTCATCTCTTTCTTAATAAGACCTATAGCTGGTCCCTTGGTTTTCCATTTGAGGGCATTATAATCACTGCCAGTGTGCTCCAGTACCTCCAAGTCGATCAGGTAACTCAATAACTGTAGATCTTAAATTATGTAATGAATATTACTAATAATACTATCCCTGCTTTTGAAGGTAAACTTAGCATTAATATCTGATGGAACATGTTCAATGTAAACCCTTAGCCCCCTAGCTGCTATCATCACAAATAATCGCATAGCAAATCAAGGCCAGTTCTTGCTGAGTCAAGTTGGGATATGGCCCATTCCTCATCTTCAATAGTTGTCATTGGAAACAGAGAGTCGGGTGGCCCAAACGTTGTTCTAAAGTCACCAACTAATATTACAGGGCAGTTTGAGTCTAATGATTTCAATAAAGCGTTCAGAATAGTTAGTTTATTGACTCACAATAGTTTTGAACTGACCAGACATGTAACTACTAGATGTCTATAATTAGACCCAATGGATAATGTCGGGTCACGGACCAATATATCTGGGAAGCTGGTATGGAGACCTTAGATATCAATTATACAGATTGTTGTTAGCTGTGCCAGCAATCCACCTGATGCTCTACTCTCATTAGATGCAATAATTGGAATGGTGAATGTAAGATAGCATGGTCTAAGAATAGAGCCTACAGCTCATGTCTCTTGAAAGAGCCATTGTTGGTAGCTGTCCACAAACTCACACCACCTCTAGTCATTTAGTTTAGATTTTAGACCCCCAACATTCCATGAGAGTAACCTGATGTTAGAAATTGCGTGTTAACCTGATATAAGAAATTGGTTTTCTTGTTAGCAGAGGTATGCCTTCTGTTGAAGCAGGAACCATCATCCTAGCAGGGTAAGTAACAAGCACACCATGAATTGATCTGTGCTCACCACCTTGGTAGATTGGCACAGGGCAGGCAGGCTTAACTTAAGAGGAAATGTGTAAAGTATTTCTGCAATACTTCAACAGTACAAACGTGAAAAGCTATACCACACCTAGTTAGAAAAATAGAACTTACTTTAATGAACAAAACAAGACCAAAACTATAAGAATCCAATAAGTAGAATCAAAGCTATGAATTTTTATAAAATAAGCTGCAATGTAATGCTTATATGCATTAAGCACCAACCGGGGTTATCTGGTCACACTAGACCGGGTCAAATCCGAAGGTTCAGGCCAACCATGATGGAGCACGGTTTGGATAAAGGGACCAGCCTTGGCCCACTGCAAAGTACCTTTTTTTGCATTGAGGATGAGATGTATGGTGCAGGTGAGGCAATGCGTTGTCATTGAAGACAAGATAAGAGGTCCACACAGCTAGTTGATGGGTTGGTTCTAAGCTGCGCAAATGCAAAGATGCATTGGTAATGGAGTCAATGCACTGCACAGTGGGCAGTGCTTCAGTGTCGATTCTCACAACGGTGATGATGTGTCAGTTCTGAGTTTTTAGTGTCGATGCCGATGTGTGGATTCTTCTGGAGCAAAACACCTTAGGCCCACTTTTAGGGGGCCAGGACTGGGGTGGCACCACTTGGGAGGACAGACTCACCGATAGTAGAGTCAAGGTGCAGGAGCAGGACAAATAAAAGCTTTTATGTCCATGTGACTTCAATCAGAAAGAAAACCAGCATGCCCTTGGAGCCACTACGGTTCTGGGTTGCAGCGATTCAAGTCCAGTCCATTTCACTCTCAGGCAAGAGGACAGCAGGCAGCAGAACGGCAAAGCAAAGCTGGATCCCATCAGAGTAGCAGTCCAGAAGAGTGGCAGTCCTTGTAGAAGCATAGCAGTCCTTCTTCCTGACATAGTATCAACAGGTCCAGAAGAGGTCTGAAGTGATGGTACCTGAGGTCCAGTACTTATACCCAGTTTTGCATTTAAAGGGGGGAGACTTCGAAGAGATGTCTTTGAAGTGTACAGAGTTCCAGCCCCTTCTGCCATGGCTCTAGATTATTTACAGAGGGTATGAAGCCCTTTGCTTGGGGACAGGACACAGTCTTATTCAGGTGTAACTGTGGGGCTATGTCCATCTCCTCCCTCCCAACCTGCCCAGGATGGCCCATCAGGGTGTGGAAGGCCAATCAAGCCACACCTAAGCTCCCTGTGTGTGTGGCTGTTTAGAGGGAATGCACAAAGCCCAGCTGTCACCCACCCCAGATGTGAATTCAAAGACAAGCAGCGGGCATCAAATGGCTAGAGTAAGAAGATTCCAACTTTCTAAAAGTGACATTTTCAGCATTGTAATTGAAAAATCAAACTTCACCATACATTGTGATTTTAAATTGTGATTCCAGAGACACCAAACCTGGGGGTTCAATCTTTTCCAAATTGGAAATTACACTTTGAAAGTAATAAGGTAATCCAAATGTTATTCAAAGGAGAGATATAAACCTATCAGTAGTGAAAAATGAAATTAAGAGACTTTCACTACTTGGACCTGTAAAACAAAAAGGTACATGTCCTACTTATTGTGTGCTGCACCCTTTGTCTTTGGGCTGTCCAGGGCCTACCTTAGGGGTGACATATATGTATTAAAAATGAAGGTTTGTGCCTAACTTAACTTGCCATATTGTCATGGCAGTTTAAAATGCCCACACAGGACCTGCAGTGGCAGGTCTTAGACATGTTTAAATTGCTACTTACGTGGTTGGAACAATCAGTGCTGCAGATCCACTGGTAGCATTTAATTTACAGTCTTTAGTTTCATGTAGTGCACTTTACTAGGGACTTGTAAGCACATTAAATATGTCAATTGTGGATAAGACCTTATTGTCATGTTTTAAGCAGAAAGCAAATGCACTTTAGCACTTGTCAGCAGTGGTAAAGTGCCCAGAGTCCTAATGCCAGCAAAAACAGGAGGTCGGAAGACGAAATGTCAGGGGTCACCACACCAAGGATGCCAGCACTAACACCTGGCAGCAGAAATATTCACTGACTGGAGTTCATGGACTGTCTGTAATTGAGGTGCCAATGGTACTAAGGCATAGACTCAGGGGGGGAGCTGCACGAGGAGCCAAGCAAATGAGACGTGCACTGCTACTGCTTCCACAGCTCAGTATCCCATCTTCCACCTGCTACCTTCCACCTGCCCTTTGCCCCTCTGGGCTCTCAGGGTTGTCTGCAACATTGCCTGATAGGTCTGTCGCTGCGACCGCAACTGCTGGAGCGGTGACAGTCCAGGACTCTGCTTTACTGCTTTCAATCTGGGCTATGGTCCCTGGACCCTTGGTCCTTGGTTCAGCCTAGAATATTGCCTGATACTGTATGGGCACTCTATCACACATTCCTGCATCTGGTGGGGGTTGCAGCCCACCTGCAACTTGGAGGTGCCTGTCCGCCACTGTCCATCCCTGCTGATTTACAGCTGCTTCCTAGCATTTATTTATTTACAGAATTTGTAGAGCAAATGATTCATTCTCCGTTGGATATAATGACACTGAATTGCTCCCAAACCTTCCAACTGAGACTCTGTGGCATTTTATGATAATTATTACATAAAAATTAAATTATAAAAAGTCATGTGTTTAGTTTTTTCTGAACCCAGAGTGGTTATCAATAAGGCGAAAATCTAAGAGTGAAAGGTACCATTGGGCCTCTGACATGTGAGAAAAAGAACCACCACCAGATCTGACTTTTTTATATCCATTTAGTTTTTGCAAGTGCTAGATTCAGCGATATCAAATCACGTGTAGGTTTATAGAATTTCACTTTTGCTTGTGTAATTTAAGGACCTGAGTTTTACAATGCTTTGTGGACATGGTAGAGAAGTTTAAACTTGACTCTTTTGCACATTGACAGCCAGTGAATTGTTTCTAAGAAGGCTGATGCAGAGCTGTATCTGTCGTTGCTACAGATACGCTTGGCTGCTGTGTTTTGTGTCACCTGGAGTCAAGTGAATAGGCAGGCTGCCATAAACTGGATTTCAGTAGTACAGTCTACTTTTGATTAGAGCTTGAACTACTGTTCTTTACCAGTCAACCGTGATCCAGTGCAATAGTCTTCTTAGAAGCTTGGGAATGCCAAAGCTTTTGCCACAGGTGGCGTGGACATGTTCCTGCATGTATAATGAGTGATCAGTCAAAACACCAAAATGTTTTCCCCCTTATTGGGCTCCAAAGCAGATCCTAAAGAAACAGGCCACCAGGAAATGTCCCACATCTGCTGAGCCTTTCTGAAGAGTAAGATCTATGTTATGTCACCGCTCAATTTTATACAATGATCTGTCATACAGTTTGCTACTTTAGAGAGACAAGTGGTCAGTTTAATTCTGGTTTTGTGATACCTTTCACACATCAATATGACCATCTGTGTGTTGTCTGCGTATGAGCAGATATCAAAGCCCCACTTTATGACTATGTTTATGAGGGCCGAAACATATACATTAAAAAGTTTTGGATTCAGGGAGGAGCCCTGCGGGACAACATAGTTGGATGCATTGAATCAAGATCTAAAGACATATAAGAACAGAACAAGTAACTATCCTTCATCTAACGGGCAGCATTCCATCAAATATTTATCGCAACTCAGGATCCCAATCCTGCCCTAACCCTCTCCATCCCTCTCACCCTATTGCCCTCTTTCCCTCTGGGAAGCCATTTGGCTGCAAAGGAGGAGGCAGAATAAGACAACAGCATAAAATGTGAGGTGAGGAAAGGGTGGGTGTGGGTTGTAAGGAGATGGGCAAAGCAAAGGGGCCAAAACCGGTGTCTCAGACACCACGCTACACCCAGCCTTGTATCCAAAAAGTCTTTACTAGTAACAAAAAACTGTCAGAGCGATTTTGTACATGCAATTATTACGTTTACCAGTACCATAGCTCAGCATGGGCCCACCACGGTGGGACTAGGCTTACAGGTTATGCAGCTGCAAGTATGAATCATGGCTGCACCTCCTGTGCTGCTACCATTAGCTAGACTCACCTATGAGGAGAATGGTGAAGCTGATCTTTCAGGCCCAAGGTACTCTCACCTGCATGGAGGCATCTGCGCTCCGTTTCACTCAATCTAGCAATGTCTGCTATTGAGGTGTGGGAAATTTGTTGATGAACTCGAGGCCTCCTTACTTTCGTAAGTCACCAACAGACACAATCCCAATACAGCCCAAAAACTGATAACCGAATACTGTAGCCCAAAGAACTTCTGAACCATTAGGGCTGTTGAGGTGCATTTATTTTCGTAAAAGATGCCAGTGGAAAGGCCCATGGCTTATTACTGTCACTATTTACTGGTATGGCTGCTAGTGGGGACACAACCACTAAGGCAAGCAGCTCATCTATCCCACCATGTCAATTTTACCTTATAACAAGCACCCTATAACAGCGGTTGAAACTTCCACATGTAGGCAACATTATATTTTGCCACACATGTAAAGTGTTAGAGATGCTGGATCTTATTTCAAGAATATTTGCACAAAGCAACTTAATATTGCCCTTTGTGCCACACTCACCTCTTAATAAATGAAGTTGCCAGCTCAATGCTTGGCACTAAGAAAATGTACTTAGATATTCCTATAGTGAGGGCATAGCGCAGGGCAAGCTGAGAGACAAGAGTAGTAGGCATTTTATTATTGTATTGTACCTGAGTTACATAACATTAAGAGCAGCAGGGACTTTAATATTGTATTGCATTTGAGATCATAAGAAATTATAACCGCTAAGCAAAATATATAATTTTTCTTTTTTATATTAACCAATGTATTTATTTCGGTCACTTTTAACTTGATTTTGAAGTGAATTTGTAAGGCACATAGCTACCCCAAATGGTTTCCCGTCACAGGCCAGATTGGAGAGCTGAGACCTAGCAAGAAGGATCTAAGAATTGAAGAACTAAGTCTTCAAGCTTTTGCGGAAAAAATCATAAACAGTTTCCTCATATAGGGCCAGATGTAGGTTGGCCAATACCGGTCGGTAACGGGCCAAAATCGGTAAAATCGGCCGTTACCGAGCGGTATTGCGAGAATGAGATGTAGGTGCCCAAAAAAAACCGAATCGGTAAATTTCAAGCGGTAAAATTCCGACTCGGAAATAACCGATTCGATATTTAACGAGTCGGAATTCACCGATCGGATGAATACCGACTCGGTATACACCGAATCGGAAACTAAGGAATCGGAAAACATGGCCATTGAGATGTAGGAAAGGGAAAAAATACCGAATTCATCCAAATTCGGTATTTCTGAGTCAGATTTTACCATGGACTGAAAGGTGGTGGTAACCATGTGGATGCTATAAAAAGGCTCCCAAAATGCAACCCTCCTGTCAAGATGGCTGCACTCTATGTGATAGCGAGGAGGCGGAGGCTACAGGCTGCAGGACTGAGGGTATGGCAAAGGGAGGAGCAGGTGTACAGGCAAAGGATCACTCTGTTCCAAGTGACTGAGCCTGAGATACTCCAGAGGTACAGGCTGCACCCCAATACCATCATGGACTTAATAAGGGACCTCCACCCATACCTGGATCATCCAACACCCAGGCCCCACGCCATACCTCCCCATGTCCAGGTGCTGTGCAGCATACACCTGCTTGCCTCTGGGAGCTACCAGAGTGTGATAGCTGCAGTAGGAGGAGTATCCCAGAGCTGTCTGTCCCGATTCTTCAGGAACTTCCTGGATGTCATGACTCAGGGAATGGGAGACTACATACAGTTCCCTGACACACCTGCGGAACTTGCCAATACTAAAACAGACTTCTATGGACTGGCTCACTTCCCACATGTGATAGGCTGCATTGATGGCACCCACATTCCCCTATGCCCACCTGCAGCCACGGAACACATATACCGAAACCGTAAGTCTACGCACTCCATCAATGTGCAGGTGATATGCAATGCAGGGAACATCATCACCGACATAGTAGCTAAATTTCCTTGGAGCACGCACGACTCCTACATATTTCAGAACAGTGGAATATATAGACGGCTTCAGAATGGTGATTTTGGAGATGGTTATCTGCTAGGTAAATATGTAGCACACACCCTGAAAAGTATTTCTGCTCCATGTGGAATGTGTATGAAACCCATGTACCTCTTGTTCTCTCCCAGGTGATAGTGCATATGCACTGCGTTCCTTTGTGCTGACACCGTACCTGAACCCAACCAACAGAGCAGAAAGGCGATACAATGTTGCTCACAGGTCCACCCGCAATGTTGTGGAGAGAACCTTTGGTCTCCTGAAGAGCAGGTTCCGTTGCCTCCACAAAAGTGGAGGTGCGCGACAGTACACCCCCCTCCTGTGTTGCAAAATAATAGTGACCTGTGCAATATTGCACAATCTTGCTACCAAGAAAGGCACAGAGGTGGAGTTGACACATCGTGAGAACATAGATGAGGACCAAGAACATGCTGATCCCCAGGCTACACGGCCAGCCGCAGTAGATGGCAGATTGAGACGGAGTGAAATTACACAACGCTATTTCTAGGTAAAGTATGACACACACACAGGTATACTTGCAGACATGAGTAGTTTATTCCTCACTACTCCTTGATGGTCACAAGACAGTACGTGAATGTCACTGGATGCACATACTCAGTTGCTCTCACTGTGTGCATCAGAGTCAGTTCCCTTCATTGTTCAGTTCTTGCGCCCTCGCACCACATTGCGGGACTTAGGTGCCTGTCCTTCAGGTTCCCTGATGGTGCCTGACTTACCATGGCTGTGCCTGCCGCTCCTGCGCACCTCCTGGACAGGTGTACTTGAGCCACTCCTGCTGGTTGACCCCTCAGTCTCCTCCACACCCGTGTCACCAGCATCACCTACGTTTGAGGTCAACATCTGCTCCATTGCAGAGGTAACTCTGCCCATGCCCCGTGTTAACTTAGTGCAGCAGTGCTATATAGCCTCTTGCATAGCAATGGAGCGTCTGCAGAGGAGAGCTGTGTTGGCAGCAAACCTGTTCATGGCCTTGGTCTGGTCGCGCATGTACCGCCGTTCCCTTGCACGCTGAAGATGTTCCCTATCAAGCTTGTCCGAGAGGACCCCCATGTAGGTTGAAATGTCTGAGATCCCCTGTGCAATCAGGTCCATGCTACTAGCCATTTGTGTAATGCCCTTGTCCATGTTGGACATTGTTGCGCTCAGACCGCGCACCTGGCGCTGCATGGCTTGCAGCGATTTGGCCTACTGCCGTTGGACCTTCACCATCGTGCCCTCCAGCCCACAGAACACGCTCTCACCATCCTGGCCCTCCCAACCATCACGTGCCCCCCTGCCAAGGACAGTAGTGCACGCAGAGCCTGCAGACATAGTTGTTCTTGGCCTGTCAGGCACTGGTGCTCTCTTCTGGGAGACATCTTCCTCATCCTCTGACTCAGAGGTCTGCAGGATCCTGTGCGGGGGCTCCGCCTGGCTACTTTCCCCTACCAGCATGGGTGTATTTGTGAGGTCTGGATACCCAAACAACAGAGGGGACATTGGGATTGGTGTAGTGGGTGGGTCTGGTGTTGAGGGGTCCTGGGTAGTGTCGTCTCCACCTTCTCCTGCGCTGTGACGTTGTTTACTTTTTTCTTTATCCCCTTTTTTAGATGGCGGTGCCCTCTCCTCGCGTGACGACTCTCCTGTGGAATGAAATTGACATGGTGTCAATGTTGTAGTTTGTCTGTGTGTTTTTCTTAATTAAATTTCATGCACACCTTTGCACAGTCCACATTGCTTGTATGGGGGTGTGTGTGGCATGCCTTGCTGAGTCATGTGTGCTGTACTTTGCTACTGTGTGTACATGACTACGTCTACCAGGATGCATTGCTGCAAGTATTTCTGGCCTCTCCTGCTGTGTGATGTGTGTACACAGTGTTGTGCAGGGTTGGGATGGGTGGGGATGCATGTGGGTACATGCCTCTTACTTTGTTTTTTGGCTGATTTAGCGGTGCTATCCAGGTCTCCAATCCCGTGGATGCATTCAGACTCCATGATGGATGCAACTTGCTCCTCTATTGGTGTGAGTTTTGGTGCTTTGGCCCTGCCACCTCCTGTCAGACCGGCATCCTTCTTCTGTCCTGCTATCTTTTTCTTGGTGACTATACGCAGGTCATACCACCGTTTCTTGATGTCCTCAATGTCCCGGTGGGTGACTCCTATGGCATTCACTTTGCCCTGGATAGCTAGCCATATGTTGCGCTTCACAGTCTCTGCAACATGCAGAGACTGCCTCCCAAATATTTGGCTGTAGTGAGTGACAATCTCATCCACAGTCACCTGCAGTTCCTCTTGGCTGAACTTCTGCTTCCTTTTCCTCTCAACAGCATCCTTCTGACCTTCCAGTGCCTCCATTCTCTCAGTCTGCTGGCCTGTGAATGCTGTGCTCCTCTCTCCTCTGCAGATTTGTTTGAACAGTTGGTTTCCACCTGCATGGGTGTGGCCAATCCCAGGTACTGGGGTGTGGTGCCTCTCTCTCATTGGTTGGCTTCACAGGGACTTGGCTGGGGTGGGTGTGGGCTCTCCCTGATTGGTTGACAGGCTCACATGGCAGTTTAAAACTCCCAAATCGGTATTTACCGAATCGGTAAAATCCGAGTCGGTGTAATCCGAGTCGGATTTTTCCGATTCGGTGATTCCCATTGATTCCTATGGGCAATGTGGGCCATGGGTTAGCTTGTGTTTCCCCGAATCGGATTTTACCGAATCGGACATTTCCGATTCGGTAAATTACGATTTGGCTTACCGGGTCATACCGAGTCAGTAACTTTTAACGATTTTTTACCTACATACCATTTTCCGACTGGGAAATACCGATTCGGTGTGAGTCGGTATTTTCCATTAGGTAAATGGAAATTACCTACATCTGGCCCATACTGAGTTAGGTAGGAGTTTCACAAGGTAGGTCCTAAATATGAAAAGGACCGGGCATGCATGCGGGAGAGTTTGAATTTGTCCCTTCCTGCACATCGACAATTTAAAGTGGTGATTTGTGTGCAGCACACATAGAAGTTGCAAATCGCAATTTTTTAAATTATTGTTTATGTGCGGAAAGGGACACCTTTATGCACATAAACAATCATTCATAGTGCTTTATGAACCAAGGACCTGTGCACACATAAAGTCACAATGTATAATATGTAAATATAATGAGCATATGAACAAAAAGGAAGACATTCGCCACGTCTTTTCTTGTTGGTTTAATGCTAGTTTGCATGGACATCAGCCGACACGTGTTTCGTCAGAGTACAATCAACTCTGACTTTTCAGGTTTGAGTCTCAATGGACGGCATTGGTGGTCCCAAGTCCGGTGATAATTCCAACCCAGTCGGGGTCTGAAAAAGTCAACGGAGTAGTCTTCTACACAAAGAACTTCAAGGTGCTCTAAAATACCATGATAAATCCAAAAGCAAAATCAGATTCGGGTTAAAAGGGTGAATCTATCTGTCAACAGTCAAACTTAATGTCCATCCACAGAGTCTGTGTGATAATTAGTGGGCACGTACAAAAATGCCGGGCTCGGGTTAGAAAGGGACGGGTACGTCTAGTTCATAGTATTAAGGATCTGAACGGGAAATATCTGTCCTTTGCTTCATGTTCATGGTTCAAAACAAGATCAGGATAAGGGACCCCGTCACAGCATTTGAAACAGCGACCCAAATGCTGGCTGAATCGAATAATTCATGGTGCTTTGCTGTTTCTATATGTGCTGCACAATGCAGCACACATAGAAACAGAAAAACTGAGGAGAAATACAGCATTTCTCTTCATTTTACCATGTTAAGATCAGGTTTTCCCTGGTCTTAATATTGGTGCATCCTCCTATTTACGCCACCCTTGTAAATAGGGGGCAGCATCAAAATCAATGTGTGTTGTGGCAGAACGACCACCGCAACACCCTTTGCTCACCCCAATCATGCTAAGTATAGAGTAATAGGATGCCTTATTTACACATCGGCATTAAGCCACGTTAAGTGGCTTAATGATGCCTTGTAAATAAGGCAAAGCCCCCATTGCTACAAGAACATGGATATAAGTGACTTTCCTCTGGAGATAGGGGCTTGTAAATATGCCCCTGAGTTTGAAAGTTATATTAGAGTCATTTATGGGTCGAGTTAAATGGCCACAGGCAATCAATTCATTGACCAGAGCATCGCTGACCATAGTCAATTTTAAGCAATCTAGCTTGTCTGTTAGATAAGCATATCACAAAACTAAAATAATATCTTCTCGAATGAGTGATCTGAAGTTGCGTACATATCTAGCCCATCGAATAAGCTTGTTAATCAGAGAATCTCTATGTTCTCTAATTTGATCCTGAGATTTTAGAACGAATAGCATGTATATATTTCTGCCTTTGTAGTTGTTATGAAAATACTCTATTGAGATCTTTCAGCCTACTTGTATTTAATAGCATGCCATTGTGGTGCTTTGCACTATTCTGTGGTGTCTCCCCAGAGTAACTTATGGCAACAGGTGGTCCCATGCTCCTGTGGTTGCCCTTCCCATACCTGGGGATGGGTTTCTCCCTCATTACTATGCGGGATCCTAAACCGGGCCAGTCTTGGTTGCACCTTCTCCAAGGGGGATCATTTTTTGGAAGTATTTCTAAATCCTTCCCCTTCTCGAGCTACAGAAGCCATCTTGTTTGCAAATTGTTGCACCGCTTCCTGTGCTGACTCCTAAGTGAGGGAACATTTTGCACAACTGTGGGGCATATTAGCAAGGCAGGCGATTTGAAATGATCGCCGCTTTTGCGGCCGTTTTCGGCCGAAAAGCGGCGATAATTTCATCGCCCTATCAGCAAAGACACGCTATCATGTGTTCTGCTGATTTTGCGCCCTTGTCAACAACGCCCAGCTTTGCATCTCTAATGAGATGCAAAGTGGGCGTTCGAGGGCAAAATAATAGGAGAAATGTCGCTAAGCGACTTTTCTCCTATTATCAAGCTGCTCGCTAATAAGCAGAGCATTAGGAAAAGAGGCGCTAACCACAGTTAACGCTACTTTCCTAACGCCTGCTTGTGACCTGTACTTAGCCATGTAATCCAATGGGAGGTGGATTACACGGCTAAGATTGTCCTGCCCTATCAGCAAGGTTATCGCCATTTTCAATGGAATATCGCTGGAAAACCAGCGAAAGTCCATTGAAAACGGCGATAATCCCCGCTAACGCTGGGATTTTTATCTCCATGGCGTTCAGCGTTGTTAATACAACGCTAACATGTAGTTTATCGCCAGCGATAGCGGGCTATAGAATTCCTCACACTAGCAGCGGTCAGCGATAATTATCGCTAACGCTTGCTAATATGCCCCTGTGTTTTTTAGGCAGAGTCGGTGTAGTAATTAGGCAGGAATCAAATTACCTATAGATGAATCTTTATTCTTGACAACCCCTCAGCATAATACAAGTAAGCCGAGTGACAAGTTAATCTGAAACCAACTTTCTGAGACATGACATAAATACACAGAACCAAACTAATAATTCTGGTTCTAGATTCTCTAGAGTCAGATAATTCTAATTATCCAAGAAAGAGAATAATCACAATACTACAGTTGGGTCAATATTGCTTGCTGTTGAATAAATTGCTGTGATTTTCTCCCAAAATAAGTTACACATATCGCTGATAATTATTTATAATTCAATAACCTCCTTTCTGATGTATTCAATTTCAGTCTTCACAGCACCTTCACTGTAGGTTTGTGTAGCTTTCTCAGCCACTGTTCCTAGGACTCGCCTCATTAACTAATCCATCCATATTGGATAGCACTGGAATCTATTAAGGTATACAACATTAGGAATTACAATCTTTTTCATCATTATAATTTCGATAATGCATCTAATCTTAAATATATTTAGACAGTGCAAATATGCATGAGTCCCAGCATTGAGTATGTTTACTTAACGTGAAAGTTTGCAAAAGTGCATACATAGCATATGTAATACTTCAAGTTTATCAAGGAGAAATATGTGTTTTTTCTTGCTGTTTCCTCTTTCTATGTGTGCTGCATTCTGCACCATATGTAGCAAGAGGAAAAGCTGCAGAGGAGTGCTTATGTGCAGGAAGGTGTCCCTGCCTGCATAAAATATTCATGGCCGTAAAGTAGATACCCTTGCACCATTTTACAAGGGTGCCTGCATTGGTACTTTACAGCCAAAAGTGTGTCAGCTCAGAGGGAGAGAAGGAATGTGCCATAACTTAGTAGATGTGGTGCATCCCTCTCTTCTCCATTTGACACATTTAAGCAAGTTGTCTTGCAGCACTGTGTTGTACCACATATTAGTATATCTGCCCTTGGGAGATTGTATAACATAAAGTAAGTCTAAAGGCACAGGCATTCATGTTTGCTGTGTAAAAGATAGGCAGTAGTTAGGACCATCGATTAAGGCACCTTTAGATCACATTAAGACTACATTTATGTCAGCAAAACATACTGGTTGTGAGATTTGTTTAATCTTCCTCAATAAACTGTCTGGAACTGATTCATTGTAAGCTTTTTACATGGCTATTTCCTTTGCCAACCTCTAGGCACAGATACCCCAGGAATTTACCATAATCAAACCATCCACCATGCAAGGATGGAATAGTATTTGTTTTTGGTACAAGTGAAAAGTAAACTTTTCAAGTCTGATATACATTCTCACTGTGATGTTTCCATTTTAGATCTATATTTCCCTTTAAAGTAAATATATGATAAGTCAACTTGGAACAGAAACTTTTAGAATTGTATACATGACCTACTGTGTTTAATGAGATTGGGGTAGAATTGACTATTTTAAATATGAATGTGTGTACGAGAATGTATTTGGATGTCTTTAGCTGAACACGCCTGGCATATTACTTTCTCTTTATGGGTTTTAATTCAAAACAGGAATAATAATAATATAGAACATACATCATATGGTGTAGAAGGAAATATGCAGGCCTACTCTGGTATTACCTACTTTAACTACCTACTTTCTACTTGAAAGAAAATGACTGGCATGTGAGAAATTACTCACACTCCTCATACACTTCCAAATCATTTCTTAATCACTTTGACTTTAGAAATATCAGATGGTAATTATACCTTGATTTGCCCGATACATTTGCACTGTTCAGTCATATCTCTGTCTACAAATGTCACCTATGAATCTACAAACATGAGAAGTTGAGGAGACCAAACCTCCTTAGAAGCATTATCAAATGATTTGAAAGAAGCAAATGTGTGCTTTTTCTTTTGCATCTGATTTTAAAGTATGTTAAACTTGGCATGTTATTAAACCCCTATGTGAAAGACACTACAACCATATGTATTAGAAAGTGTGTCACTAAAACCTAAAAATGCATTTGCATTACTTTTTTAGCCAATTTATTATTGGGGAGATACAATTATCTTGGAAAAACCTTAGAATACTGTGTGTTTACTAACTCTGCTACTCAGGCTGTGTAAGCCTGAATCATATAATTTGCTATTGACATAGTCTTACTTGAGAAAGAACATTTTTATTAATACCAGATTTTCAACGTTTAGGTATCAGAACTTGTAGTTAGGCAATAAACGTATGTTTTAATACTAAAGACAGGCAACAGACTGACAGTTTGAAAAAGCTTTAAAGATAGGATTGGATAAGCAAAGTGCCATTGGTTTCCAATTCAAATTGCCACAGGTTAATATTACAGCCCCACTGAATGTATATCATTCACTTCCATTCCTTAAGTCAAATATTGTGAACATTCTGTAATGACTTTGGTATTAGATAGTTGAGATATAGTAATTTAGTTTTTGAAGAACATACTCAAATTAAGTTTTGATGTTGCCAATGGTATGGTGATAGTTTTAATTAACTGTAAAATTTATACATTTTCTACAACTAGAAATGTTTGCATGAAAGAGCTCTGCCACTGCAGTGGGGATCTTCCTGCAGAAAAGTTAACTGTAAAATAATGTTCATATTTAATTAATATTTAAGACATTTAATTTCAAGATATGTGTTGTGTATTGATAAAAAAAGAATGTTACATTTTTAGTAAAAGTTTAATTTATTCTTACATATTTATTCATTAACAAAGGCATAGTTTTTCATTTCATCTAACTTTCAAACAGTAAAATCAATTATAATTACTTTCATAATGTACACACTATATGAGTCATCTGTATGATTACTACACTACACAGAAAATGCCCACACACCTCCTCTGTTACATCAATCAACTTTACATTATGAAACACTGAGAAGAATGACATCTACCCCTGATCGTAAACTATGTAATACCTATCACCCTATTTACAGAATGGTGTTGTCAATAATTGGTAATAAACATCATAAATATACATAATATAGGGCTGGAGTACATCTACTACTGCTTTATGACTGTTCAGGCTGTAGTAGCTTTAGAAGTGCTTGTAAATACCAATTATGTTATTATTTTGTTAGGGTGTATTTGTAATAGATTGTCCTTCCCTAATCCCTTCCGTATCTCCTCCATAAACCCCTCCCATTTAGTAACACGTATTCCACAATTTCCAGCATTGCCCCTGAAGCCTTCATATTTACTACAACACTGTGCATGTATCTGTTTTAAGATTTTGTCACGTTGACAGAGATCTCCTAATACAAAAGATAAGCTAGGCAGAGGCGGTGATCGATACACCAATGTTTCTGACCAGCCGTTTGTAGTACATGATTAACACTAGTGTAGTAATCCTATATCTACCAAAAATTGTGTTCTGAAAATAGGTCCCATAAAGTGAATAAGACTAAACTCCAAAGAGGAAGGATGAAAATATCAAACATTAAATGCTTCACATATTGTTAAGTTTTAGATTACAAAATTAACCCTTTGATAGAATGAATGCAGAACCTCACAGGCTGAAATAATCTAAATAAACTGTAGGTTATACCAATTTTGTAGACTCACGTATCAGTCATTGTTTGGAGAGGAGACATCATGAAAGAGATAATGAACATGGTGAATGAACACATAGAGAATGCTGAGGAGCCAGCAGGTCAATTACTAAGTAACTGGGAAAATCTATGTGAAGCACTCCTGGATAAATTCCAAGCAAAACCAGTAAGCAAAGGGATTCACAGGGATATTAAAGAGCCATGGTGCACAACACAGTTGAGAAACAAAAAAAGAAATATTGCCGAAGAGGTAAGACAAAAAGCGCAAGCAATTAAAATGGGAAAAGAAATAGACAGCGGAAAGATCCCAAAAATGAGAAAAGACTATAAGGTGGAATGCAGAGTGGAAAAAAGGAAATATAGAGAAATGTTATGGGAAGATCTGCTGTGGGCAAGCAAACTACCAAACAGTAAAGAATTTTGGGGTATAATCAACAAATTAATGAAAGGACACGGAAAGCAAAATACCATCGGAATATGTGAAAACACTTGGTTAGAATACATTTATAATTTGTACAACCCCAAACTTGGAACAGAAAAGGCGGATTCAGTAAGGTCACTGAATGTAAAGGAAAAAGAATCTTACCCCGAGGCAACCAGTACTACTATTGAAAGTGGAAAAAAACAGTTTAGCTGGGAAGCAGACGATCAAACTCTGACAACCATTAAACGCATAAAAACACTGATAAAAGATTTGAAAGCGGAAGGATCAGCAGGCCCAAACGGGCTACCAAATGCCGTGTTCAAACGAGACCTGGACGTTTGGGCAAAATATCTAACACCTCTTTTTAACCAGGTATTCCGTGATAACAAGATCCCACAGTCCTGGAGCGGTAACCTGTTCCACCCAATTTATAAGAGTGGCATCAGAACAGAACCCAGGAATTACAGGTTGATCGCCCTGATCGACGTAGAGGCCAAACTCTATGCTTCATGCATCCTGGAACATCTACAAGAGTGGACATAGGAAAACAACATTATACCAAAATTTCAAACAGGCTTCAGACGGGGAATGGGCACCTTTACAAATCTAACAGCCTTGACAATTCTTACGGAAAAAGCTGAAAGGAAAAGGGGAGTATTAGTGGCTTGCTACATTGACCTAAAAGCGGCTTTCGACAGAGTGCCGCGGGACCGTTTGTGGAAGAAACTGAAAGCATGGGGACTGCCACAGCCACTGATAAATGGAATACAAGCATTATACAGCGAAACATGGGCCACTGTTAAACTAGGGGACGGACAAAGAGTCTCTTCAAAAATAAATATAACAAACGGACTAAAACAGGGCTGCGTTCTTTCACCATGCTTATTTAATTTATACTTATCAGATTTGAACAGTCACTTAGAACAAATAAATGGACACCCACCAAATTTGGCAAATGAGCCGGTTCAATACTTACAGTATGCAGATGATATTGTCCTGGTAAGTCAAACTCCGATAGGGCTGCAAAGGATAATAAACAAACTTATAGACTACCTGGACGCCCAAAGTTTAGAATTAAATAAATCCAAAACCAAGTTGGTAAGATTAGCGGGCCCAAGACAAGGAAACTATAAATGGTATGCAAAGAATTCTCAAATAGAGGAAGTAGGAGTTTATAAATACTTGGACATCAACATGGCAAGAAATCTGCCAATGGTGGAGCAGAAAAAGGAGATCACAGCAAAAGCTCAATCCTTAATATTTGCCTACAAACAACTATCCAAGAAACTGGAAAGCCCTTCACACGGGCATCTTTTAAAAATCATGGCAGCCCAATTGCTACCAACCCTGTCCTACGGTCTGGAAACCTGGTATGGCCAAGAAAGTAACATCTTAAACAAATTACAAACCAAGGTTTATAAAACGGTATTCAATCTCTTTAAAGGTTCCTCGCCACCACAAATTTGCTTGGAATTCGGACTACAGAACCAGGAATTCCAAAGGAAGGCAACCATGGTAAATCTATGCTGGAAACTCAGAGCAGCAGAGTTGGGAACTTTGAACAACTTATGCTGGTTGGAAATAAAACAACAACTCGAGCAAAGAACCCCAAATACGTGGGGGGACCAACTGCGGATAGCACTGGAAGAATAAGAGATCTATGGGCTTTGGAACAGCAAGTTGGAAAAGTCCACATTTAAAAAAGCTTGCTTGCAAAAACAAAGCAAAAGCGCTATCCTTCATGGAGGATAAAAGGGGTTTATTAAGACGCCGCCTCGCATGGGTCTTAATACATTTTTATAGACGGCTAAGACCACAACCCTATCCAGCAGCTCACTTCCGATTGTCTTTAAAAAGGAGATTCATGGCATACAGATTTGGAGATCATTGTTCATTAGACTTGGCGCCCACCTGGAAAAATAAGCATCAAACAAAGGCATGTCGTTTATGCGGTTATCACATTGAAACTCTGAGCCACTTACTGTGTGTCTGTGAATCAGTGAAATCAGAAAGAAGGAAGCTGCTGAGAACAGTTTTTAATGTTTTAAATATCTGCACCTGCCGACAGGCGGGGACAAGTTGGATGGATGCCGCATCAAACATTTTAATATGTAGGGGATAACATTCATGATAGTGGTAGAAAGCTTACTTATGAAAGTGGGAAAAGACTGAAGGCTCGGTGACACAAAGGAACTAAGTAGAATTTTGTGAACTGAAAAAGTTTTTTAAATGAAATGTGATTTATATGCTTTATGGTTTGTGAAAACCAAATAAAGTTATTTTTGACTGACTGACAGTCTTTGGTTCATGATATTTTTTTAAAAAGCTATCAGTACAATCCTTTTTTAAGTTCAAGTAAAAGTTTATTAGGGCCTTATTACAAGTTTGGCTGTCTGAGGACTAACAGACTTGTGATGGCGCGGCAGTGACGGATCCAGCCACTGCCGTACTGGGGGTCCAACCTCTCCATTAGGAGTTGGGTGGGCGGACCACCCTGGAACTGTCGGCTCTGCCAGGAAACCGATGTTCTCTGGCCTTGGAGCGGAGGTTAGAGGCTGCAATATGCCTGGCTGGACCGTCATGGTCCAGCCAAGCACATTACGAGATTCCTCTCCTCCAGGGTATACATGAAGGTTTTTCCTCCATGTAAACCTTGGAGGAGTGGAGAATGTGCCTCAACCACATGGGGATGCATACAGTGGGGCATAACATGTACCCCTCTGTGTGCATGCACTTTCAAGTCCATGCTGTGGAGGAACCTTGTTGTGATGTCCCATTGTTGTGCCTTTTTCAAAGGCACTATTGCCTTTGTAAGAGGCACTGCCTCGGGACCGCCACGCCGCCCGCCCTCCAAACCACTGAAAAGTTGGAACTTGCAGGCAGTCTGTGCGACCTTCGGCGGAGCGGTGGCACGGCCAAAAGTCATAATCAGGCCCTGAGTGGTTTCTTGAGAGGCATGAAATAACCACTATAACAGGCAGAGCCATGCAGCACAAAGAAAATACAGCCACAACCCAAACAATACGTGTCTGTATCTCATCATGAATTATGACTCTACTATCAGCTTTAGAAACATTGTGAATATATATTACTTATCCTCATTCCTAGCCCCAGGTCAAATTTCAAAGACAGTGGCACAATTCGCATAATTCTGGGTATTTTATCCTATTCTGGTTCCACAAAACCTCTGAAATTTTTTCTTACGTTGTGTAAATATAAAGCTGTTTGCAGCCAACTTATAGCACAAAAGCGCGGGAGCAATGCAACCAATCCAATCAAAAGGCAAGCAGCTGTTTTTCAGAGCAATTTTCAGTGCTAATTGGTAGCGCTATATGGACCCTCGCATCAAAACCGAGGCTGGGTCTTTGTTCAACATGTACGTTTATCACACAACTAATACTTTCTTCGATGGTTGATTTCATTTATCATAAAATGATTTATTTATGTTATATATGAATTGTCCCAAGTGCATTTGATATAGGAATTGCAAACATTACTCAAAATAGAAAATAGAAAATGTGCAAGCAAATGTATAGGTTAACAAGGAATTTCTTTCATCATTCCAGTGTTCACAGTAAATCTAAGATGCGTATGTGGGCTATAGGACTGTTAGCTACTGAACAGCAACGGTCTAGGGGGCATAGTAGCAAGAACCTCGTTAACCACATGGCTGCTAGGCGTTTTCCCGTCCTGTGCTGAGATATGCAGGATGCCAGTGTTTCATGACGAGCTGGCCTTGTCATCAGCGCACGGCAGGTAAGCGCCATGACGAGCCCAGCTCGTCATTAGCTTCAAAGGGGTTAAAATAATTGCAGTTTTAGCGGAAAAAAACTGCAGCTAAAACGGCGATAATGGTCTTGCTAATATGCGTTATAGAATTCCAATAGAAGCCCAGATTAGATGTCCTGCACACATAACCTGGGCTTCTATTGGAATTCTTTAACGCACATTAGCAAGCCCACTATCACCCTTTCCTGATGCTAAAACGGCGATAATTTTTACGTGATCCTTGCAAATATGCCCCTAGGTTTTTCCTTAAAAAGGAACTTTAATAAATATTCATGCGGCCCTTCCTGCAGTGATATTTATCTGTGGCAGACTGCTGCAAACTCCAGTGAAGGCAACAGGAAGTCCTGGCAGCTTTCCAAGGCGACAGCTACTTTATATTGTTTAATTTTATTCCAGATATTTCATCTAGCACTGGCGTGGCTCTCAAGGTGTAGGGCCTTTGCGGGGAACTCTTTTAATGAAGCAGACGAATCTCAGATACGAGGTGCTAAGCACGGAGCCGCGAGCAGTGTGGGGTTATGGTTAGCTTTTAATACAAACATCTGGAAAGAGGCAGGTGAACATGGTAATTGAACAGTATTTAGCAGCACAATGTGCAGGCTCGCGTAGAGGGAAATCTGCTGTACAAATGTAATCCAACCAATTATGAAAGAGTAGTCGTTCTGATGGAAGCAGGGAAGAATGACAGAATTCTGTGCTGGGACTGGAGGACATAAAACAGGTTATTGACATGGGTGCACAATAATATTGCTATTATGAAATCTATTTTTAAGGCAGCTGTGTCTGTCGTTTCTTATCTGAGTTCTCTAATTTTATTTATTTTGTCTACTTACTATGTTAAAAATTAGTCTTCATTTCGTGTGGGATTTTTGGAGTTAATTTACCAGTATTTTTAGTTAAATTCCCTCTAATGCTCAAAGGCCTCCGTTTGTTCGTGAAGGGCATCTTCTTGTTTCTGCTGCTCAAAATCTGTAAGCGTTAGGATAAAAATGCAAAACGCTATATTTGAGACTACCCATGATTTGTCACCACCACATGTAATACAATCCATACATTGCATGCTTAAGGAGACTGCTTTTTCACATACTTTTTTGTAGTGTTCAGGGCGGTTTAAAATATGAGTTGTTGCATTCTCAGTGTTGTGTTGAAGGGAGCTGGTAGTTCCTCGTTTCCCCCTTGACGATCCTCAAATGTTTCTTCCCTTTTCTGTTTTGCCTTTTCTCCATACCCTTGTATCCCTCCCACCCTCCCTTGGTGCAGTGCCTGCGTCCACCCTCCGACCCCACTTAATGGAACTCTTTTTTTTGGGTCTTGACCTGAGAAAATCTGCTATGCGTATATATATGTATATAGAGATAACTCTAATCACTAGTATATGCTGTAGACCTTTGTACTCTCTACCATTCCTATGTGACTCTTAGAGTATATCCATTTGTATCCCTTCCCTATGTATATAGAGATAACTCTAATCACTAGTATATGCAGTAGACCTTTGTACTCTCTACAATTCCTATGTGACTCTTAGAGTATATCCATTCGTATCCCTTCCCTATGTATATAGAGATAACTCTAATCACTAGTATATGCAGTAGACCTTTGTACTCTCTACCATTCCTATGTGACTCTTAGAGTATATCCATTTGCATCTCTTCCTTGAGTGACTTTGCTACTGGTATATTTGCAATTTTTCTTTCTGTTTGTATCTCTTCCATGTGTGACTTTACATCTTGTACATTTGCAATTTTTTCTGTTTGCATCTTTTATGTAACGCATGTAATCCTAAATCCTTATGTTTTGCAACAGGTTCCTATGTAAAGCGCTCTGACAACTTTGGGTAAAGTCGCGCAATATAAAATCTCATTAAATAAATAAAAATAAATAAATATATACGTTAACGACCTATCAAATACACAAAACGTGGAAAAATCTAAGCTTTAATGTGAGTGATCATTTCTTTAGTGTTCACACGATGTTCAGTCACAAGCTCTTTCCATCTGAGAAGGTAGACAAATATATATGTTTGAACTTAGTATCCTTAAGAAAATATTTTATTGTAAAGATTGGTTTGGTTGATCTTGATTTAGGATTGTCTACAAAACAAATGGCTATTTTATACTAATATACCATCCTTATTATACAGTGTTTTCTGGGCCCACTTGCTTGCCATCGACCCTCTGATGGACCTTTTTGTCTGACTGAGAAGTGATGGGAATTAACATTGAAAGCAATCAAATTGAATCAAGAGCGCAACTCATTTAGCTACACAATGAACCACACAAACGATCAGAAGAAGTATTTATTGCTCAGAGAAGAGTTGCATGTTTTGTTGTCTATACATAGATAAATCTAAATCACCTCATGTAGAGTTCCAGCTAAAGGTATGGTTCTAATAATCTAAGAAATCTAAAAATCAGAGATTTAGATAAGGGAAACAAGACCTAGGCATGCGAAAAATAAGTAAGGAAGGTGCCAGCATTTCAGAAACTCAGTCAAGAGTCTTCTATGGGTCAGGAAATAAGTGTGAGCCTAAGCCACACTCAGCAAAGAATTAAAGTAAACTTAGTGGTGTAAACCTCTCAGAGTCCACAGGAATCTGTGGTAAGGGGACCTGAATGGATCAGGGACGCATTCTGCTAAAATCTAACGGGCATCTGATTCTCTAACAAGGTCAATACTAAATTATAACACACATGAGTCTTCTAGGTAAAACCACTTTGGACTCTTCATCAGTGGTCCATTGTTCTTGTCGATGACTCATGCTGCAGACTGCAACATCACAGACAAATCTAACAGTGTACATTGGAAGGACATCTTCTTCTATCACACTGGTTAGATCGCAACATTGCTGAATAAGCCTTCCAGTTGATGCGCCTGCTCCTCATGTTCTTTCGTAAGGTGCTCGCCTCTATCGCTAGTAGAGTAATGTATCTATTCTCAAACTAACAAAGCATTAGCAGAAGAGGGAAAACAATATTCAAGCAGCATGGTGAAATGCAGGCCTAGTCAAGACAAGTTAAAGCAATACCTCAATAGTGCACATTTAAAATGGATGTGCACATTTAAACACAAATCAATTTCTATTGCATTAGAATTACATTTTATGTATCATACAGTGAATCTTTTAAATAATCATGTATAATTATGGCTAGGGACTACATTTAAATCAAATATATGTGTAACCTTACTGCACAAATTACATAATTGTTTTATAATTTTGAGTGAAATCACATTCTGCATATATGAGAATGGTTTCTAGTTTGCTAATCAATTAATTTCATTCAAGGTATTAAAGCACACCTTATGAAAGTCGAATTTTCATCTATACATAGTAAGTACATAATCTACTAAGTAAATGATATTTATATCATAAAGACTTCAAATATATCATTCAGTTATGTTAAAACACACAATATGAGTAAGTTCGCTAATCCTCAATGAAAGCACTCTTAATAGTGATGCCAAGTGCAATGCTTACATTAGTTTGTTGAACCACACAAGAAACATGTGCTAAGTTTATACTCATTTCATGTATTTATTAACTATTTGTGACATATTTGTGACATGGAAAGGGTGGTCAATGTTTCCACTGCACCGCTAATATGGTCTAGGATTGCAATACCTTAATTATTATTGAGCGCTGGGCCTTAAAACGTAATTTCTTAGTCAAGTCAATAAAGATTTTTCGCCTTTGGTAGTATCGACCTTTGTTAGCTGACATGAAGCACTGAATGGGAGGAAACATCAGCAATATAAGGAATAAGACTCTCTGACCTGTTAAATAATGTGAGATGGGCAAAGAAAAATGGGCTTAAATTGAATATGGAGCCTCAGAATTCAGGATATTGCCGCTGGTCAATAGCTGCATAAAATCATAACATCTTATGCTAGACCTTCTACCTCTTAGTGTCTCAGACCCGGGTTGTACCACCCCTTGGTCCATAGTGATGTGTTTTTAATCAGCAGGTTGATGTTGACTGTATCAGAAGGATGCCCTGATTAGGATACCGTCTTGAGATGGGAAATCTGGCTTTGCTAGTGAGGTTAGATTGAATGAGTCTCCCTGTGATTACAATAACTCAGCTTTCCACGCTGCATGTAATAATGTTTTAGTAGCCAAAATAAGTAGCATACTGCTGGTTAGTCCGTTATTACTCCAAAATGTTTAATATGTGTGGGACTGATAGAGCGGACTTTCAGAATTATTTCTGAATAGTTTGTGACAGATGAAACTCTCATGATTTTTATTTTTACTAATGAGTGTTGCATGATTTGTACGTTTACTGACTCTACCTAGATTAGTATGCACCGACACAAACACGCGGGTATAATCATAGGTGCTCTTGTTATGTTCGTCATTTTGCTTTAAATAATACATTTACTTCGTCTTTTGTTTCGTTATTTATTAGCTGCAGCTGTTTTTAAAATAATAGCATGTGCATTCTTTTAAATGTGCTTCTGTTTATGTTTTGTCGTCTCATGTGTCTGTGTTTGTTTATTTGTTCGTATGCAAATTGAGGTAACTTAGCTAATGGGTTAATTTTAGAAAAGGGGGTGGGTAACATAGTAATTATCATTTCTCGAAATAATTATTGTCTTGTGTTTCCTTGCATACTAGACTCACGCTCATGCTAAAAGGCCGATGGCCGACTTCTAAAATGGATGTCCGAAAAGTTTTACCAAAGTGGGCCTTGCACAGCTATGCTGGAATGTGAAAATGTTTTTCTACATTAATTCGTGGAGAAAGGCTTGCAAACAAAGGCTGTGTGGAAGCTTAGGACATTTGGTTCAGATTGCTTCTTGGTCAAGGCCGCACTTGACGTTCGGCAGCGGAAAAGCTTGAGCGGACGGAGGAAATGATATTGGTATTTGTCAAATGTAACTTTCCTCGGAAGCTGCTGGTGACATTAAATTATGGACAATGCCGCTCTTGAAAGAACGAGACTCATGGCTATGTGAGAGTCGGATGACCGCATCAGAAGACATCCATTGTCCAATAGAATTTTCTTCTGCTCGAACATTTGTATTCTTTTAGTTAGTTTTAGATAGGTAAATACTATAAGAATTGCCCCCTTGCTAAGAGCACTGTTGGTTCGTTCCTGTGCTCCAGAGACGCTGCCAGATTTCCCTTTCACGTAAGACTTAGAGACTTTACTTTTCTTTACAGATTTTCTTTAGCTAAGTTAGGGAAATAATGAATTAGGCTATGGAGAAATAAATAAATCTAAGTGTTTGAGCATTTAACTCATGCTGATTTTGGTTCGAACTCGCCATGACTGTTGTGCCTTTAATGATTTAATTTTCTAAAAAGAAAATAAAAGCTAATAAAAGATTTTATGAATTTGCTTTAAAATAAACTTAATATAATAGATTTGAAATGACAAGCTGGACTTGTTTATTTCCTTGAGTTACCATTAGTTAATCCATTGCCTATTTAATGTGACTTAATTAAAGTGTTTGCTATGTTTGATCAATTAGGCCATAAGATTCAATTCTTCATAATTCATGTCTCAGTCGAGAAATGGGCCTAGTGATAATTATATAAATAATGGTGAGTATTGTGGTGTAGAGTTTGTGCATATGAGACTGAATTTCTTTAGACCCGCTGGATCAAGTTTCTGGTAGCAGAGTTCGGTTACTATGGTAACATACATCTTACATGGTAATTACATAGGATACATGTTTAACACATGTTAAGTTTTGTCTAGATGTTATATGTTGTTATTAGGTTTTTCCAGCAGTGTGAAAAGCCTATGTGCCGGCAGAGTAGTGTGACAGCTGAAGTTACACAGTTTATTTGTTCCGTTTCAAATTAGTGGTACAGAAATATCACTAAGTGTTGTGGTCGTACAACACAAGTTTAGGGATTTAGGTATGACAGTTTGCATGAATAGTGAGGATTGACTATGAAATCGTAACTTTGAGTATAGGGACTTTGAGCCTGTTTTAAAACTCGCTGTGAAAAGAGTAGTAAGATTTTTCCGAACTTGTGTGAAAGGTGAGATAGCTTTTGTCTATTCTTACTGGCGTATCAGGAATTCTATTGGTTGGTTAAAGTCCTACTGAAGGATTCATGTATGAATGTATAGGTTTCTCTATTAAATGAAAGTTGAAAAATTGTTTTTATGAAAATAGCGTTGTCTATTTCTTGCGAGTAAAATTCTTGAATGCTTGATAAAAACTATCACTCTGTTAGCGAAACAGACAAATGGTTTTTTATGTAGTTATTAACTGAAATTCTTCGAAAAGAATTGTTTAAAATGGGGCTGTGAAAATATTTTGTGAAGGAGGGGTGAGTTTAAGGAGTGACACTGACACGCGCAGCTTCGCTGCAGCGGCAGTGTATGTCACAGGGTTCACGCTGTGATTGGCTGACATACATCACAGCAAGCTCGCTGATTGGTTCACGTGATCAAATCGAGCTGTTAGCTGATTGGTCATTTCTGAAAACTGGTTTCTCATTGGTTGAGCAAGGTGGTGACGTAGCTTAACCTGATTGGTTTGTTGGTGAGTTTCGCGCATGGATTGGTCAGAGCAGCGGAACAACAGAAAAATATTTACGATCTTTTCTAAGTTTTACGATTTGATTTTAAAACATGAGTTATTGGTATAAAGAAGAGAACAAACCTTCATGGTTTCAGAAAATTAAAAATGTATTTAATCCTGAAAAGAAAATTAAAGCGCGTGGTGGAAAATTGCTTCATAAGTATAAAACACCCGCAGCACATATGGAAGGAGAATACGGATATCATACCGTTCTCTGGTTTGAAAATTGGATTCAATATACTAGGGGAGATGGAGTTTTAGCCTGGCCGGAGGATGGGTCGTTTAATGTTAAGATTCTAAGAAACTTAAGAGATAAAATGATGGCACTTTCACCAAGACCCAGACCCACTCAATTTGAAGCCTTAGTTGAATGGGAAATTGAAATGATGGAGCTTGAGCGTGGAAATTGGGGAACACCAAGGAGTTTATATAAAGAAAGTCATCAGGATAAAGTACGTCGTTGGAGGAAAGGTGACATGCAGGAAGGATTATATAGAAATGGTTATAGAAACAGGTCAAAAGAATTTACAGGAGAAAGGTGAATTAGATGAAGAATTTGATGTAGTTTTAGAGGATATGTTAAACAGTCCTCCGCCGTATCAACCAGGTTGTTCACATTCTACTCCAAGAAGTTTTTCAGGTGTTTCTCCTTCTGCGCCTAGAGAAGTTGAGGATTCACCCAGGTTTATGAGATTACCTGATAGAGAGAGGTCAAGAAGTAAAACAAAGTCTGCAAGAGAAAATTCTAATTTGAGAAATTATTTTCCAAAAAATGATAAAAAGACATTGCCTGATATTCCAAATATAACAGATTATTTTAAAGCGAAGGGAGAATTAATTCAGCAATTGACAAAAGGCATGGAAGCAGTAACAGTTCCAGTTACAATTGGTTCTGTTGTACCAGTTTTTCACCAAAGTAAGAACAGGCAGTCAATGATAGCGAATCCTTTGAATGCAGAAATTAAAAAAGTGGCTGAAAAATGTTATTCAGAATTAACAGAGATTCGTAAAGATAAAACAATGCCAAATTTAACTTTAAATCAAGGATTGTCAAATGTCACACTATCAGTTGCCGAATCAGACTCTTGATCTGTAAATAAAACAAAGTTAATACAAATTCCTGAATCGAGACAGCCTGATGTTGCTAAATTAAAAGCAGATTTAGAGGAATTCATTATTGGCACAATTGGTACTGATTGTTTGAAACAATATCAGGATGATGAACTGCTTTTTATTTGCAAGAGTATCCAGTGGAAAACTAAGAATAAATATGAACAGTTTGAAGAGGTGGCTGCTGAATTGGAAATAGATTTATCTCACCAGAAGCAATTACAAAAGCATTACAGAGTGGATTTTTCTGAAAAAGACATAAAAAATCTGAATACTACAGGCAGAATATCTCACATAAAAGAATTGATAGTGTTCTTAAAAAGATTAGGGGCCAGATGGAGGTCAGCAAATACCGGTTGGTAACGGCCGATTTCGGCTGTTACCGACCGTTATTTACAAATGGAGATGTAGGGGCCTTAAAATTTACAAAATTGGTATATTTACCGAATCGGTAAAGTTACCGGTTCGGTAAAATACTGAGTCTGTAAATTTACCGAATTGGTAAATCATTATGTAGGTGGCACAGTAAACAGTGCCACATACCCTTACCGATTCGCTATTTACCATGTAATTCTATTGCATGGTAAATAACGAATACCTGTGTACATGCACATCTGTGCATGAACACCTGTGCCATGTGGCACACAGACATGCCCTAAGGGCATGTATGTGTGTCACGTGGCACACAAGCCAGTAACAGGGGTGCAACAGGGTGTCAAAGTGACACCCTGTCCCCCTTGGAAAATCAGTAATTTTACCAATTCGGTAATTACCGAATCGGTATTTGCTATTGAATCCTATGGGTGAATCGGTAATTACCGAATCTTACCGATTCTGTATTTTTACCGAATTTTTTACCTACATAGCAATTACCAAATAGTAAATACCGAATCGGTAAAATTCAGTATTTACCATTCGGTAATTTGCTATTACCTACATCTAGGCCTGAGTGATTTAAGCAAATGGAGAGTTAAATGGACAAAAAAGAGAGAAGAAGAAAAGAGAGACAGAGGAGAAGTGTTTGGTGAATTTCCAATGAGAGAAATAGCTGGTGGGGGTTATGTTCATGTTCCTTGGACAAGACAAGATATATTACTGTTTACGAATGATTTTCCTCGTCTCAGAGAAAAGCCAGTGGAATTGTATCGACAGGTAGACAGATTTATCAAAGTTTCAAAAGTTCTGTGGATTGATCTTGATGGTTTCTTTGACATTGTTGTCCCGTCAGATCTTTGGACAGAATGCTAAATTTCTGTGAGTTGGCCAAAGGAAGAACCACAACGGCATAGAGTAACGGGTGCTCCTTCAGACACTGTAATGGATTTCTATGACAAAGTAATTGTCTGACTGAAGGACAAAATTCCTGCAAAAGAAGTAGATTGGGTTAAAATTGACAGAACTAACCAGGAAATGAAAGAATCAGTTCATTCTTATTATGAAGGATTGCTCCTGGTATTTAAACAATACACTGGCTATGAAAAGTTAAGTGAGAGTGACATGAGCCACTTCATTTACAGATTTGTTTATGGCCTGAGACCTGAAATAGGGGATATGATTAGGACAGGAATTGTAGGTTGGCAAGCACTTTCAGTTGATGACATCCTGAGAAAAGCAAAATATTACAATGATGAGTTAGATGCAAAACAAAAGAAACTCAAGGAAAAGGCAATGTGGGCGCAATTGAAGGTAGCTGAGCAACAGATAGCAGCTTTGGAAAATAAAAATTTTCAGCAGAACCAGAATCCTGGCAAGTTTAAAGGGAATTTTACAAATAAGCCAAAATTTAATATAAACATTGAAGAGTTAAAACAAAAGCTGCCCTGTTTTAATTGCGGGGAAATTGGACACTGGAAGCGCTAGTATAAAAATCCGCCCAGAAATTTAAGGAATTCATCATTAAATCCACAGATGCAGAGTGAGATAAATCAGCAGCAACAGCAACAGCTTCAGCGACAGTTAAATGAGATAAGTCAGCAGCAACAGCTACAGCGACAGTTAGCGAATCAGCAGAACCAATTGATTCAGCAAAACCAAATTCCAGAGCCACCTTTGCCAAATTGCATGAATACACAAAGATATAATCCGGAGACGGGTTTCTGCGGAGCTGAACAGGTAAAAAGATTGCAAAATGTGTCAAATGTCTCTCAACAATTTTGGTTAAAGGAAAAAGAGGGCAGTGATTTAGAGGATTACTCATGACGGTGCCTGAGGGGGGAAGAAGAATGTGTACTTGGAGCCACTCTTGAGGTATATCAGTCAGGTCCATTTGTAAATGGTAAGGTGAATGACAAAGATATCACTTTTCTTGTGGACACTGGTGCTACCCGTTCTACTGTTAGATCAGTGGAAATTGTAAATCTTCCTCTCTCGGGTGGTTCGATTCAGGTTGTGGGTGTAGCTAATCAGCATATTAAAACAAATCTGACAAAACCTGTAGATGTAGAAATAGGAAATTACAAAGACAAACAGAGATTTGTTGTCTGTAACAGCAGTCCTGTTAACCTATTAGGTCGGAATTTGTTGTGTAAGATGAACTGTAAAATGTATTGTTCACCTGAAGGTATTGAGCTTCAAACCTTAGAAGAAGATGGGTTGTACAAATTGACATTGTTAATGGTTGATGAAGAAAATAAAATTGTTCCTGCTTTTGATAAAAACAATTTACCAGAAGAACTAAAAGAAACAGTGAATCCAAAAATGTGGGATTTGACAGGTGATGAAATGGGTTTAATGAAACATGTAGACCCAGTAAAAATTACTGTAAGGCAGGGAATAGATTTTCCAAATGTTCCTCAGTACTAAATAAAACCTGAAACAATTGAAGGAGTAATTCCTGTTATTGAAAAATTCATTAAGCAAGGAGTTTTGAAAGAAATTGAGAGCAGCCCATGTAATTCACCGATTATGGGTATTAAAAAGCCAAACAGAACGTACAGAATAGTTTAGGACCTGAGAAGGGTTAATAAGATAGTCGTTCCTTGTTGTCCAGTTGTACCAAATCCAGCAGTAATTTTATATCAAATTCCACATGATGCAGAATGGTACACAGTTATTGACCTGTGTAATGCCTTGTTTACAGTTCCTTTACATCCAGATAGCCAGCAAAATTATGCATTTCAGTTCCAGGATCGCATATTAGCATGGTGTTGTATACTGAAAGTCCATCTATCTTTAATCAGTTATTGAAAAAGTCCCTGGAAGATCTAAAGTTGCCTGGAGAGTCAATATTAGTCCAGTATATTGATGACCTTCTGGTTGCAGGAAAAACAAGAGAAAATTGTGTGACTGACACCATTGCACTTTTGAATCATTTGGCAGATGAAGGGCATAAGGTGTCGCCTGCAAAACTACAGGTTTGCAAACAAGAGGTTAAATATCTAGGTCACAGAATTGCAAAAGGAATTAGACAAGTGACAATTCAGAGAATAAAAATGATTCGAGCAATACAGCCACCAACAACTCAGAGACAGATCAGAATGTTTTTAGGAATGGTTGGTTATTGTCGCCAATGGATTTGTGGGTTTTCAGTTATTGCAAAACTGTTACAAAGATTAACAAAAGCAGACATTAAAGACCCAATTGTTTTGACAAAAACAGAACTAGAGGCTTTTGAGAAGTTAAAAAGAAGCCTCTGTGAAGCACCTGCATTGGGTATGTCAGATTACGATAAAGAATTTGAACTATATTGCAGTGAAAGAGAAGGTTGTGCTTTGTCAGTTCTAATTCAGAAACATGGAAACATGAGAAAACCTATAGCTTACTTTTCAGCTGTCCTTGATCCTGTTGCAAAAGCTTTGCCAGGTTGCTTAAAAGCAGTGGCTGCAACAAGTGTGAGTCTTGAGCAAAGTGAGGGAATCATAATGGGATTTCCTATAAAAGTATATGTACCTCATTCAGTTGAAACACTTCTTACTAGAAGTAAAACACAACACCTGTCTAGCAACAAATTAACGAAATATGAGAAAGTTATTTTGGGATCAGATAATGTATCTATTGCAAGATGTCTTAATCTTAATCCAGCTACACTTTTGCCAGATAATGTGACTCCTGATGATGATGATGAAGTGGAACATGAATGTCTGGATGTTTTAGAATATTTAGAATATTTCACCAAACCCAGAAAGGACATTAAAGATGTACCTTTACCTGAGTCAGATATTGTTTACTTTGTTGATGGCTCTTGTTTAAGAACAGATGAGGGAATTTTGAGAGCAGCATAGGCAATCTGTACAGTTTCTGAAATAATTGAAGGTTCGACTCTTGAAGGAATTCGTTCAGCACAAATAGCAGAATTGGTTGCTTTAATTCGTGCCTGTGAAAGAGCTGAAGGGAAAAAAGTTACCATAGTGACTGACAGTCAGTATGGATATGGAGTGGTCCATGATTATGGGCAACTCTGGTCTCAAATAGGTTATTAAACCTCTGCAGGGACTCAAATCAGAAATGCGAAATTGATCAAAAGACTGATTGATGGCATTCAATCACCAGAAAAAATAGCAGTAGTTAAATGTGGTGCACACAAAAAGGGTCTGGATTACATCACTAAAGGAAATGCTTTTGCAGACGAGACTGCACGTTACTGTGCAAAGAACAATCTTTCTCTTAATCGGGAGAGGGACAATGAACATGTAATGAACTCGTAATGAACTCTCTCATGCTAATATCTGTGGTAGAAACATGGCAGGGAGTAAAAGATTTACAAGATGAGGCTGATGATGAGGAGAAAAATACATGGCTTAAGGAAGATTGTAGACAGCGAGAGGACGATGGAATTTGGGTTTACAGAGATGGAAGACCTGTTATGCCTAATTGCATGATTGCTGACATGGCACGGATGTACCATGGACCAGGTCACTTAGGAAGGGACACAATGATCAGACAGTTCAGGGAGACTTGGTACAATCCAAAATTTAGGGTTATTGCAGTGTCACTTTGTCAGCGTTGTTTGATCTCTCAGCAAATCAATCCAAACAGAAAAACAGTGGTAAGCATGGGAACCATAGGTCGGGAGGGTGGTCCTTTTACCAGGTTACAAATGGATTTCATTGACATGCCACAACACAATAAGCTGAGATATGTGCTTGTAATTGTTTCTTTGTTTTCAAGATGGGTTGAAGCTTTCCCAACTCGTCACAATGATTCAATCACTGTGGCAAAATTGCTTTTAAGAGAGATCATACCTAGATATGGTTTTCCGGTGACTATTGAAAGTGATCGTCGCAGACATTTTGAAAACAGACTAATTGAACTAATTTGTGAAGCATTTGGAATAAAGCAGAAACTGCACTGTGCTTACAGACCAGAAGCGTCAGGTGTTGTAGAACAGATAAATGGAACAATTAAAAACAGAATTTCATAAATGTGTCTAGCTACAGGAATTAAGTGGACAGATGCTCTCCCACTTGTTTTGATGTCTTTGAGAAGTACTCGAGACAAGAAAACAGGTCTTAGTCCTCATGACATTCTTATGGGAAGAGAAATGAGACAGGCTCATATTCCAGTTGGAAAGTTGCTAGCAATAAATGACAGTGCAATTTTAGACTATTGTAAGCAACTCTCTGATGTAGTAACCTCTGTATTCCATCAGGTAGGAACAGATGTGATTTCATAAGAAAAGGAACAAGCTCATGATCTTTTACCAGGAGACTGGGTCAGAACCAAGGTACATCGGAGAAGGAACTGTTTGGTACCCAGGTGGCAGAAAGCAAGGCAAGTGATTTTAGTCGCAACTAATGCTGTCAAGTGCAGGGGTTTGAAAAGGTGGGTGCATGCAAGCCATACTCTTCGTATACCTGCACCTGATAACCCTGACGAAGATAGTGACGAAACTACAGCAGACTCAGATTCAGAGGAAGAAGAAGATCCTGAAAATCCAGATTGTGAAGACCGACAGAGAAGTCGACATCTGTAAAAATCGGAAGTAAATCAAGCATCAAATGAAAAAGAACTAGACATCAGTGTTGTTGATTCAGAAAATGATGAAGATGTTCTAGAAAAGAAAACTGAAAAATAAACTGTGTCAGAAGAGATTCAAAATCAGGAGAGTATTGAAAAGCAGATTGAAAACTCCGAAAGCAGGAACTGAAGATCTGAAACTGGGAAGTTAGAAGTAATTCCAGAAGAAGAAGACGAATTGCCAAGTACCAGCTACCGAGACGTTGTTCCTAACGGAGTGAAACTGCCGAGTAAAGAAGTTCCTAGATACAGAATTGAAATCTCTGAAACTGATTCAGATGACAGTGACGAAGAGTCAGCAATAAGAAAATTCAAAAAAAGAGCTTGGAAAGCTGAAAGTAATGAAATTGAGCCTAAGAAGAAACTCTTAAGAAAAGGTTATGTCTGGCCAAAAGAAGATTTAAAATTCAAATTGGTTTACAAATTAAAAGAACAAATCAATGAAATAACTAGTCAAAAAGGAGGTGAAACAGACAAAAAGGGACAAATTGGAAAAAAAATTGAAGTTATAAACAGAAAAAGTAAGAGGCCATTGAAGCCTAATCAAAAGTATAAATCTCCAGAGTGGGCCTATTTGATCATTTTACCAATAGTTGAAGTAAGCAGCAGTAGCCAAGAAGATTTGGAAGAAAATAGTGACAATGATTGAAGTTTAGTTGCAGTAAGAGTTGGTTTCCTTTTTGGCATAAGGCTGAAGAAATTGTGTTAGGTGACACAAGGTCGAAGAAATTGTGTTAGCTGAATACTTTTATGGACGCAAGGTCGAAGAAAAGCTGTTAGAAGGTTACTAAAAAATAATATATAAAAAAATGTTTTAAAGGGGAGGGTGTGTTACACTATTTTGTAAATTTTTTTACATTTTTGTTTGTTTAAGTTTGAGCAAAAATGCCTAATGCTGATAATTCTAGGTGTGCAATTCTTAAAAGATGTTGCAAAATGTCTTCTATTTGTGATACCTTAATTATTTTAGTTTGGTTAGTTTTAGCAGTTATTTTCCCTTTTGGTTTAGATAAGGAGCATTATAAAATAAATATGACAAGCAAAGCTGAATCAAAACAAGCTGATCATGATGTTGCAGGCAAAACTAACAGAATTATTGAGCATAAACCAGATGTTCATCGGGACAGATCAGTTGGAGATTTTTCTACTAATTCATTTTCCAGACTCCTTTCGGAGTATGTTAGAGTCATGGATGCTAAGGATTATTACGTATGTGTTAAGCTTCCTACTTCAGTTTCTGAAGGGGTCAAGTATAATATGCTTCCCCTTACTTATGGAATAACATGCAGTGTTATCTCAAGCTTATTCTATCAAACTGGTCGCCTGGAATACTACTATTCTGACTTTGACAAGATCTTCGCTAACCTGAAAGTTGTGAATAGTCTTAACAAAGTTAGGCCTGCCAAGCAGATGAGGGAATTTTTCTTGGTAACAAATGAATTAACATACGAATATGCATACAAGAATAATTTAACTTGCAAAATGAGGGATGAAGAAAGATCTTTCCTTGATCAGGAACCCTGCCAACTACCGTCCAATTAGTCTAATAGACGAGGGACAGAAACTGGTCGGCAGGGTTCTCCTTGAAAGGATCCTCTCGTGTGAAGAGGAGCACAAGATCATTTCCCCTTACTAGGCTGGCATCAGGGCATGCACAGGTACAACTGACCAAGCGTTTAGGTTGCTACTCCTCCACTGGAAGGTGGTTACCATTGGCAAAGGTGGTCTTTATTTGGCATTTATTGACTTGAAGACCGCCTTTGACCTGGTTCCCCGAGACCGCCTGTGGACTATACTGGAGGAGATGGGGATTCCGCTTCCAATCCTAAACCTCTTGGCACGTATGCATGATGGTACTTATGCTCGTATTAGATGGGGCTCCCAAGGGCAAAATACCGATAGAATTCCTGTGAAGCGAGGGGTTACACAGGGGTGCGTGTTAGCCCCAATACTTTTTTCTTTGTTTGTGAATGGTGTTGTCTCTTTTCTGCTTGAAATTGACGCAGATGCCCTGGTTCTGGCAGGCGATAAAGTGCCCACCTTACTTTTCGCAGATGACACCTTGTTGGTTTCAAAAACCCCTGTGGGCCTGCAAAAGCTGCTGAATCGCTTCAGTTTGTTTTGTGAACTTAGGGGCCTAGTCATTAACACCACCAAAACCAAGCTTCTCTATTTCAATCCCAGTAAGTCCTCCAGGTCCACCCTCTTTCTTGATGGAGAACCATTGGAGCATATAAAAGAATTCGATTATCTGGGAATTAGAATCTCTCTTAATTTGAAGTGGCAGCCCCATATTGATAAAATGCTTCTGAACCATAAAAGGGTGACTGGTGTTCTGGGGCGGGAACATCGTATGTCCACCTCTAAGCCCATTGCCCCTGCCCTGGATATATATGCTGCAAAGGCTGTGGGCAGCGCCCTTTATGGTGCCGGAGTGTGGGGCTTCGAATGCATTAGTGTCCTCACCACTTCCGAGAATAAGTTCCTTAGAGAGCTGGTATCCCTTCCAATGGGCACCCACATCAAACCATTACTGTGCAATCTGGGTTGCCGCTCTATCCGGGACCTAGCCAAGCTTCGACCTCTTTTATATTGGGCCAGGCTATGGGGGACCCCCGAGCTCTCTTAGTACCTTGATGGTTTGATAGAGGTTATGAACTTTAATGGCTCCTACAAAGTCAGTTGGATCCGTAACATTAAGAAGCTTTTGAGTGAAACTGGTTTGCCAACTAATTGGGAGCATGGAGTTTCCTTATCCAAGCTTGAACTCAAGCGAGTCTACTGGAACTGGGTGGACGAGCAAGATCTAAGGGACCCAAATCAAGGTAGGCTGACCGAGGAGTTCAAACAGCATAAACCCAAGCCTCACTTGGAGCCTTACTTGGATTTCATTGAAAAACCAAGGGATAGATCGCTGTTTATCCAGTTCAGGTTGGGAAACTTACCCTTACATGACTACACCTGTAAGTGGAAGCCCCCGTACCAAACCCCACCCGACTGCCCTCTGATGGCGTCACTGAAACCATTGCTCATGGTTTTTTTTGCGTGCCCAGCCTATGCAAAACTGAGACAGAAATGGCTAAAACCTACATGTTTATTGCTCGGAACCAGGAATCATTCCGCAGCTTTGAGAATTCTAAAGACTGATACCAGTACATGTTTAGTCTGTGGGGTTGCTAAATTTCGGAGCTGGGCTTGGGTAATCAGAGCAAAATCCATGAGATGACTCAGTTTTTAATCAAATTTTTCTCTCTTTTAATTCTACAAAGCTGCTATTGTTTAATATGCTTCTTAACTTATTTATTGTAATATGAATGTTTTTACTGTAACTAATCCCGCAAAATGCAGAGATCTATGAATTGTGGTTCCTCTTTTTTTAATCTTTTGTATGCGCTTTTATGATATCATGTGTATATCGAAATAAAGATTTGAACTGAACTATTCTGACTTTGACAAGATCTTTGCTAACCTGAAAGTTGTGAATAGTCTTAACAAAGTTAGGCCTGCCAAGCAGATGAGGGAATTTTTCTTGGTAACAAATGAATTAACATACGAATATGCATACAAGAATAATTTAACTTGCAAAATGAGGGATGAAGAAAGATCTTTCCTTGATCAGGTTGAGGAGAGAAGAGCAATTTATAAGAGGAATGAAATGCTGAAACAAACTAAATCAAAGGTTTGGCAGATTGAGGATGAGAAACTTAATGGTGAAAATAGATTTGCTGCTATTCATATAGATGAACCAGTTAGTGGAAAGCTTTGTATTAGAAGAGATAATACGCTTTATGACAACTATTTTGTCGGTGCTAGCCAATGTGACGAGTATTGGGGGATGGGGATTTAAAGGTGGTAAGGATCCAATTTTCCCAGGGATGTATTTTGTTTGTGGAAATAAGGCATATTTCAGTCTTCCTGACCTTTGGTATGGCACATGTTACCTTGGTCTTGTCTTTCCTAAAATTTTCTATGTTGACAGAAATGGAGAAGGATCATTTGAAATTGGCAAACATCTGAATAGGTTCAAAAGAGAAAGTTTTTCAGCAATCATGGGAGATATTTTTGGCGCAATAATTCCTATGGTAGGAATTACCCTGAATGCAATTAAAATCAGAAAGGTTTCTACAATTGTTGACAGATTGTCCACTGATACTGCAGGTGGTTTCCAGTTGGTCAACACAGAGCTTATTGCTACCAGAAGCATGGTTATGCAAAACCGGCTTGCTTTAAACATCCTTTTAGCAAAAGAGGGAGGAGTCTGTGGGATTTTGCATGTTCAGCACTGCTGCACATATATCCCAGATAAAAGTCAGAACATTGAATCATTAATTAAGAATATTACAGAATTTCATTCTGAAATAGAACCCATGGAAGATGACAGTTTTTCTGAACATTTGGCAAAAAGTGGGGCAATCAAGGAATGGTTTGCTGACATTGGCAGTTCAATCATTGGCAAAGTGCTTTATCCTGTTATAGTTATTGTTATAGTGACACTCGTGTTAAAAATCAGTTGCATGATTCACTAAAAAAAGAAGCATGTGAGGGAAAAGAAAAGATTTATAAACTCAGAATAACTCGGGAAAAGGTGATAGAAATGGATGAGTTCCGTAGGGCTCAGCATGAAAGTTCAAGACAGAGACAGATTGATGAAACATGAGTTTAGATTTACTAATACTGAGAGAGATCATTATATGTCATTTCTAAAGTAAAAAATGTAGTATACATTTTTGGGGTTTTGTTTGGTGATTTTTAAATCTCCAGATGAGGGAGTTGATGGAGGGGACTTTCAGAATTATTTCTGAATAGTTTGTGACAGATGAAACTCTCATAAAAATTTTTTTTTATAAATGAGTGTTGCATGATGTGTACGTTTACTGACTCAACCTAGAATAGTATGCACCGACACAAACACGTGGGTATAATCATTTGTGCTCTTGTTATGTTCGTCATTTTGCTTTAAATAATACATTTACTTTGTCTTTTGTTTCGTTATTTATTAGCTGCAGCTGTTTTGGAGTGCAAAATAACGATGGATTTAGGCCCAGATCCTTGGACTGGGGTGAATGTGTGACATTGATCCACATTCGATCCATCACATGTTGTGTTTGCAATTTCCGCCATAAGTGCGCTGGGGATGCCCAGACGTGGGTCCCAAGCACTCCACACCAATGGAGTCAAGCTAGCCGGGCTGATGAGAGGTGTTACCTCGAAACCGGTCCGGTCCTCGGATGCTTGATTTCGTTCTGGGAAGGACATGGCTTTTGTAGTTCGGACTGGACTGTTCCCATGAGGCTCAGGGTCAGAGCTGATTTGCATATCGCCATTGTCTAACCCAGGGTGGTGTGGAGTGCAAAATAACGATGGATTTAGGCCCAGATCCTTGGACTGGGGTGAATGTGTGACATTGATCCACATTCGATCCATCACATGTTGTGTTTGCAATTTCCGCCATAAGTGCGCTGGGGATGCCCAGACGTGGGTCCCAGGCACTCCACACCACTGGAGTCAAGCTAGCCGGGCTGATGAGAGGTGTTACCTCGAAACCGGTCCGGTCCTCGGATGCTTGATTTCGTTCTGGGAAGGACATGGCTTTTGTAGTTCGGACTGGACTGTTCCCATGAGGCTCAGGGTCAGAGCTGATTTGCATATCGCCATTGTCTAACCCAGGGTGGTGTGGAGTGCAAAATAACGATGGATTTAGGCCCAGATCCTTGGACTGGGGTGAATGTGTGACATTGATCCACATTCGATCCATCACATGTTGTGTTTGCAATTTCTGCCATAAGTGCGCTGGGGATGCCCAGACGTGGGTCCCAAGCACTCCACACCACTGGAGTCAAGCTAGCCGGGCTGATGAGAGGTGTTACCTCGAAACCGGTCCGGTCCTCGGATGCTTGATTTCGTTCTGGGAAGGACATGGCTTTTGTAGTTCGGACTGGACTGTTCCCATGAGGCTCAGGGTCAGAGCTGATTTGCATATCGCCATTGTCTAACCCAGGGTGGTGTGGAGTGCAAAATAACGATGGATTTAGGCCCAGATCCTTGGACTGGGGTGAATGTGTGACATTGATCCACATTCGATCCATCACATGTTGTGTTTGCAGTTTTTAAAATAATAGCATGTGCATTCTTTTAAATGTGCTTCTGTTTATGTTTTGTCGTCTCATGTGTCTGTGTTTGTTTATTTGTTGGTATGCAAAATGAGGTAACTTAGCTAATGGGTTAATTTTAGCAAAAGGGGGTGGGTAACAGAGTAATTATCATTTCTCAAATTAATTATTGTCTTGTGTTTCCTTGCATACTAGACTCACGCTCACGCTAAAAGGCCTGTGGCCTACTTCTAAAAAGGATGTCCAAAAAGTTTTACCAAAGTGGGCCTTGCACAGCTATGCTGGAATGTGAAAATGTTTTTCTACATTAATTCTTGGAGAAAGGCTTGCAAACAAAGGCTGTGTGGAAGCTTAGGACATTTGGTTCAGATCGCTTCATGGTCAAGGCCGCACTTGACGTTCGGCAGCGGAAAAGCTTGAGCGGACGAAGGAAATGATATTGGTATTTGTCAAATGTAACTTTCCTCGGAAGCTGCTGGTGACATTAAATTATGGACAATGCCGCTCTTGAAAGAACGCGACTCATGGCTATGTGAGAGTCGGATGACCGCATCAGAAGACATCCATTGTCCGATAGAATTTTCTTCTGCTCGAACATTTGTATTCTTTTAGTTAGTTTTAGATAGGAAAATACTATAAGAATTGCCCCCTTGCTAAGAGCACTGTTGGTTCATTCCTGTGCTCCAGAGACGCTGCCAGATTTCCCTTTCACGTAAGACTTAGAGACTTTACTTTTCTTTACAGGTTTTCTTTAGCTAAGTTAAGGAAATTGGGAATTGGGCTATGGAGAAATAAATAAATCTAAGTGTTTGAGCATTTAACTCATGCTGATTTTGGATCGAACTCGCTATGACTGTTGTGCCTTTAATGATTTAATTTGCTAAAAAGAAAATAAAAGATTTTATGCATTTGCTTTAAAATAAACTTAATAAAATAGATTTGAAATGACAAGCTGGACTTGTTTATTTCCTTGAGTTACCATTACTTAATCCATTGCCTATTTAATGTGACTTAATTAATGTGTTTGCTATGTTTGATTAATTAGGTCATAAAATTCAGTTGGTCATAATTCATCTCTCAGTCGAGAAATGGGCCTAGTGATAATTATATAAATAATGGTGAGTATTGTGGTGTAGATTTTGTGTATATGAGACTGAATTTCTTTAGACCCGCTGGATCAGGACAATGGGTTGCCAACCACTATTGAGTTTTAGCGAGAAGAAATTTTACCTTCTATACATTTCTGTATTTATTATAGACTTCAAATTCAAAACATGACATCAATCAAAGTAATACTAGTGTATTAAAGACAATTTCATGAGCTTCAAAAGGGATTCATTAGTACAATTCAAATTTACACAGCAATGTATCCTTATGTGGCAGATTGGGAGTGGGCTTGTGGTTCAGGCTATTTATTGGGGCGTCGACCTTTTGACCTGACTTGGGGCGGCGAGGGTGATTTGAGACCTCAGCTTTGCGGGTCTTCTGCAGAATTGTCTGGGGCAACCTGGGTAGGTATGAGGCCCTGTCACTCACCTATGGAATGAGGGGGAGAGGGGGTAAGGTTGTTGCACTAAATTATTCTGCACAGGCAAGTGCTAAAAAGGGGATGCTGGCTTACACTTGCGGTGTGTAGATTCCTCACTTAATGTTAGGTCATAGTGGGCGCGATCGTCGTTAAAGATTGTGTGTCCAATTCCATGCAATTAATGCAGTACCATGCAATAAATGCAACAACTGAAAAGTAATACAGTAGGATTAAGATTGAACCCTGCTTGGGTATAAAACACATCTGTATTAGCATGAGAATGACAAGACAACAGGGGTTAAATAACTTCAATCAGCCTAGCCGGCATCCCTAATTCGCACTATTTGGCTGAAAACTGAACCCGGCTACTGCAAGGCCTTTCTTTATGAACTCCCGCTAGCGTAAGACTGATGCTGGTTGAGCGTTTGTAGGAAATGGATGAAAGACTGACTTTGTGTGATAAAATTAGGGGAAAGTACGGGTGTGTCATTAAAAATAAAACCATTGGCGGAGTCAAGGCGTAATACTGTAACAATATTTAACAATAAAAGCACAAAGCAAAAAAGTCTGGTGGTTGGCTCATAGTACATGACATAGAATGTGACTATTGTATTAACAATAGACATAGTGGAAGTATATACAGTGATTCGGGTTGTAGTAATACCGTACATAGTGAGCTCAAAATAAATGACTAATACATGGCATAGAATGTAATTGTGGTTAATAACAATGAACATAGTGAAAATATATACAGTGATACAGGTTGTGATAATACCGTATGTACTGAAATTAACACTGTTACAACATTGAATAGTCCGACAGGTACTACTGCAATCATCAGTCACACCCATATATGAACAGTGGTGTAGGATACATGTTAAGGTTGACTGAAATAATGAGACATAAGCAGTGTCAAAATTGTCCCAACATATGGAGACATTGTTAGAGGATAAGGGTAAAACCCTGTCACTAGTGCATCATTTCAACCAATATCCAACCAGAGAACTACTGATGGGTTATAACAGATTTAGCTATTGCTTAGTTCAGCAACCTGTCTACTGATTTCCTCAAACTCGTTCAGGCCCTGTGCAATAGTGTCTAGTAAATGTATCCAGCTACATTCTCATATATTCAATATGTTTGTGAAATCGCCACCTCTTGGGTTGGGCTTGACTTTCTCGATGACCCACCATTTCAGGCTCTCAGCAGTGTGTCTAAATGTGGGAAAGTGGCCCACTACTGGTGCACCCTGCTCGACATCGTATGTGGCTACAGTGTTGTAAGATGCGGCATTTCACTTTTTGGATGGTCTGGCCTATGTACTTAAACCCACATGGGCAGGTGATATCATAGATAACACCAGTAGTATTACAATTACTATGGTCCTGTAATGTGTGCGTTTGGTCATTGTGAGTAAACTCAGTGATCTCTTGAGTCAAAGGACAAGCTTTAAATTGGCCATATTTGTGGTGGCCCCTGATGGGTGGGATCCCCCATAATGTGGTCTGATCAGGATTTCGTGGTGTGGGTAACAATGATTTAACCACTTTATAGTTTTGTCCCTGAGGTTGCAGGGATGGTGGCTTGTGTATCACCTTTGGGCTATTCCTGAGGTTGAGTATAAACTGCTCTAAGAAGGAAGACTACTTTGAGAAATCAGCGGGTCTCATGTCCAGCTTGATGGAGCAGGAATACCCGATCAGACTCCTCAAAAAAGCACGCAAACGTGCGTTTCATAATCACAGAGAATTCCTACTGGTTCCCGGACAAAAGAATAACGTTAGTGAAGAACGGATAGTCTGTGCGACTACTTTCTCCACCAAAAGCAATGCGATAATCAATCAACACTGCGGCCAGGGTGACTGACTCTGGAATCTGGGGATCACGGTTCGATCCCCGGGGCCGACGGTAGATCGCCCAGCACCAAGTGACTCTGGGCAACAGCTTGCTTAATCTTCCCGACGGCCCCCAGCGCCAAGAGACCCTAACGGGTGATGGTTTGCACTTTACAAATGTGGATTATTATTATTATTATAAAGAGACTTCCCTTGTCTCAGCTAAAAATAAGTCAATATGTGGTCATCTATCAAGGGTCTCTTATTCTGGAGCATAAAAGGTATCATGATCAGGCTTCAGTAGAAATCTAAAGTAAATGAAAATAAGCATTTTTGTATAATGCTTCACACTTGCATGAATAGAGCAATCAGAGAGATCTGTACCTCTGTAGGTCTAAAGAGAATCTCCGGTGACTCTAACTGTGTGAACACCAATTTAAAAGTAGCAGGAGATGCAGAAACATCCTAATCTCCCTTCACACCACCAGGGACCTATCCGACCATTAATAGAATTCATCTGCAACATCTCTTCAGGTCCCCAATGCATGGGGCTGAATCTGCAGTTCTCAACCTTGAACATATTACCATCATGGTACATGATGAACAGAAAGCCTTCTCCACGTTCACTGCCAAATTTTCCTCCAGGCCTCTCTGTCAGCAGCCTAATACAATCAATAAACCTTTTTCTAAATAATGAAATAATAAACCTGCAAGAGAAAGGAAAAGAGACTAGCATGGCAAATGCATTTCAACTAGAGCCTGTAGTCCTGGAATACTATGGAAGAATTCCACCCATATTTCTCATACATCTCTTCCTCTGTCTGACCCAACAATGTAATGTGCAATCTAAAAATGCGTTACTGTATCTTCCTTCTTCTCTGTGCTACTGCTTGTATCCTCATCCCCCAATTAAGTGCAGCACAGCCATTGTGAAACATTGTGAGGCATTCTGGACCTATTATAGAGTTTTCAGTTTGTTAACACCTGATGTGAAGTGGTGCTATTTTGCATGTGCTAAATAGCGAATTCTAGCATAATCGCAATTTGTGATCGTTTGATACATTGGATTGCAAATCCCTAATTGTGAATTTGCAAAGAGGGGTTCGCTATTTCATGGTCACAAAATTGAGAATTGCTGATTTAGTGAATTTATAACGAATTCCTCGATTTTCAATGATGCATTGTTTAGTGCTATTTTGCAATTGCAAACAGCTCTTTTTGCGATTCTCACTGTTTGCGTTCGCAAAATAGCTTGATGCATGTGCACCTTAGGATCTAGTCTGGAAAGGTCAAGGTTTCCTGATTTCATCTCATTCAAATCTAATTTTAATTTGGCCGCTTCCACTGCATTCTCCCTTCCTGGAGACTGGAGTACTCTGCTTAGTCCTGAACCCTCAGCTTCTTGTGGAGACCCATTGAAAAACCTAATCAAATCATCCAAATCTAGTGAATTAGCACCATTTTAGACTCCAGAAGTATTGGACGTAAATCCTTTCCTGGGGCTACTGCTTGAAATACATTCAGGTTAATTCCAAATGGACCTGTGTGAATTTTGTGACCTCTGGGTTGGCTCATCTACAAAGGTAACTTCTGTCTGATTCTCTGCTGGTGATACAGGAATCTTAAGTTTTAACGGGGTAGACCCTTAAAAACTTCCCGACCAGGGTCATATTGACAGTACGTTGAAGACAGGGTCGAAGTAGTCCCTATAAATTTACGTTTAGTATTGACAGTTCACCAAAAGACATGCTCTTACAATTCAGAGTATTTCATGTTAGTCCATATGATTACTTTCAATACACTTTCATTATATACAATATATACAGTGCTCCTAGTGTAAAGAGAGAAGGTTTGGAGGGGATTGGGGGTGGTATGACGAGTGAGGGACAGGGTAAAGGTGATATGAAACAGACACGTTTCAATTATATACAGTGAAACCTTTACAGCCTGATATAGGTCTATACTTCCCTTATATTCTTCACACATAGGGTCAAGCACATTGATTTCTTCAGTTCCTATGGCTTGCTTGAGTGTGATGGTCGTATTGTAGTCTACGTTTCGACCCCTGGTAGGTAAGGGTTGTTAGTTCCTTATAATGGGGTCTTCGTCAGGACAAGGTAGGGTATGGAGCACTTGGGAAGCGGCTCAGAAATAACCAGTCCCGTGGGGCAGCAAAACAAGAAAATCTTACACACTTGACATTGTCATTCGGAACCTTCAAGTGTGCAAGACTTTCTTGTTGACTAATTAGCAACAGATCAGAAGGGTTTAAAGAAACAGATTGATCCCCCTCCAACCACAGACTACATGACTTGGTCCATATACAACAATGGGAGAGTAATTACCCCATGGATTATACGTCCATTCCAATAACTAGGAGCGTTTTGCTGCCCCACGGGACCGGGTTTTTCTGAGGTGCTTCCCATAAGTTTGTTCTCTTGCTGGACTCATTTAAAGCTTATTATTCAGAGGGTGTTCAAGTCATGTATTAAGGGATCTATGTGACCTCTAAGTTTGATGATCTGTTTGCCTTTAATTTTAGACCTACACTGATAAAGATACCCAGTATATTAGAAGCATGGCAGAATCTGCCTATTTCGATTATTACAAGGAGATGATGGATGGAGTGCTGACAGTTTTCAGACACTCACCCCAGTCACAGATCTGGGTTCAAACCATCATCATTTGTTAGCTCACTTTGCCACACCAGTTAAGACCAAACCATATGCAAATCAGTCCTGACCCAGTTCCTTATGGGAGCAGTCTCACCCAAACTCCCAAGCCAGGTCTTCCCTGGATCGGAAACAAGCATCCTGGGACCTGGCTTTGCAGTTTGGTCTAAACTGTTCCCATAAGGCACAGGGTCAAGACTGATTTGCATTTGGCTGGGTCTAAACTGAGGTGGAATGGTCAGCAAAAGAATGATTGATTTAACCTAGACCTAGAACTATTGACTTGGGCTAAAAGTTTGCTTTGCTCTGCATTCTGTCCATCATCTGTGTGTCTTTTGCTATTTCAATTATTGGGTGGATTTCTTTAGTTAAGATAATCATACTTCCACTACTACTGGTTTTGTTTGCAAATATAATAGATAAAATGCCTCAATCTTTTTTTCGAGCAGTGAACTCCGAAATTATGAAATTTATCTTGCAACAAAATAAGCATAGATTAAAGATTTAGGTATTGCAATTAGATGGGGAAAAATTACGTTTGGCAATACCCAGCATTAAGATCTACTATCAGTCACTCTTTTAATCTTGTCAACCAAAACCATTTCTTCTAGATCGAAAACAGGATATTTCTACCTGAACCCTATGTTAAAGGACTTCAAAATTGGTCTCTCCCCCTTTTTAGAAATTCCAAGACTGCTAAAAAACCTAGTGGTTTGTTTTCCGTTAGGGCTCCATCTATCTACTTGTACATACCGTCAGTGCTTTCGTGTAGGTTTCAAGACAGTTTATTTCAATGGTAACATCATTATGTGGAATAAGCTGGTGGAAATTAATCCTAATATAAGTTGATCCCTGGCCTATAGTTTTATCCAGGTGAAACATGTTTGCTCAGGATATAGACTGAGTGAGGGATGATTGGGATGGACTTGGGGAAGCTTACTTTGTTACTAAAATACAATATGTATGTAATTGGTATAGACAACTGCAGGCAGAATGAGATATTAATTAGAGAGTTGCTACAGTCTATTGAAGATTCAACAGGGTGTTGGCTGGATAGTAATCAATGGCAATTATATAATTGTATGAATCAGAAGACGTGACGGGTTTAGGCCTCACTTAGCAAAAACCACCAGGCCAAAACCTCTTAAGGTGCCTGCATGTAAATATTATATACAACCAATCCCCATTCATCTGCTCACATCTAAAACAGAGAGAGTCAGCCTTTGTATGCATCGTTTGGATTTTGACCGGTATATAGTATAGAAACCCTTTACTAAAAAAAAGCCATTCTGCTGAAAGGCCATTTTGCCCATAGGAAAGAATGGGGGAGGCTGGGTATTGTGTTTTGGTAGCCTAGTTTCCTGTAAGTTTATAATGGAGAGGTGAGGTTTAGTATGTATGAATTCACAGTGTCATAACACATCTTTCTATGAAAGTGGTTTTGTCACTGTGTGTTCAGAAACCACTCTTTTAGAAAGTGGCTGAGTTTGTGCTTTAAGCATTTCTATGTGTCTCTGCTGAATGTGGATTGACAGTCCGGATCTGCTTCACCAATTCAATTTGGCGCATGCCAATGCCCCCAACCACCACCACCATCACAGCCTTTCTGCCCCCCCGGCTGGTAGATGGGGGCAGTAGCCCCCAATCTGCCCCCGGGGGGCAGAAAGCCCACTTGACGCTAGGGATTTTTTTTGCGCATTTGTTTTTAGGGTGGGGCTTGGTTTATTCGTGTAGGGGTAGGGGCTGCCTAAAATGGGCATGAAAATACCCCCACCACACCCCCAAGGAACCCTGGAGGGCAGATGGGGGCAGTGGCCCCTGATCCCTCTGCGGGGGCAGAAAGCCCAATAGGCGCCAGCGATTGTGCAGGTTTTTTTATATGGGGGGGTGGGGGCTGCCAAAAATGGTCATACCAATGCTCCCTCCCCCACCTAAAATAACCACAGTCTTTCTGCACCCCTTGGGGGCATATCGGGACAAACCCCCTCCCCCGATTCCCCCCAGGGCGGCAGAAAGCCCACTAGGCTCCGACTTTTTTTAATCAATGAGCCTGCCTGTGGATTTTGGGCCCTTGCACAGCTAGCACGTAAGGAAATCTAGCAAACCTGTACATTTTTGAAAACTAGATACTGAGGGAAATCCAGGATGGGGTGACTTGACTGGCCCTCACCAGGTTCTGTTACCCACAATCCCTTGCAAACCTAAATATTCATAAAAACAAAAACTCATTTGCCTCACATTTCTGTGGTGAAAGTTCTGGAATCCGCATGGATCCACAGAATTCCACCCACCTTGCGTTCTCCAAAGTCTTCAGAGAAAAACGGTACCTCACTTGCATGGATAGGCCTAGTGTCCACAACAGGAAACGGCCTAAAACGCAACGTAGACACACCACATTTTCACTGTGAAAACTGACCCTTTTTTGCAAAGTGCCCAGCTGTAGATTTTCAAAGCTGGCTCTGCCGGCACTTAGGGAAACCTAAGAAACATATACATGTTTGAAAACTAGACAAAAAGAGGAATCTAGGATGGGGTGACTTGACTGGCTCTCACTAGGTTCTGTTACCCAGAATCCCTTGCAAACCTACAAATTTGTCCAAACAAACACATTTTCCTCACATTTATGTGGTGGAAAGTTCTGGAATCTGCATGGGTCCACACAATTCCAAATGGTACAAAATGGTACCTCACTTGCGTGTGTAGGCCTAGTACCCCGTCAGGCAAGGGCCAAAAACGTATTGAGGCGACATCAAAATTACCTATCGCAAAAACAACCTGGTTTTGCAAGGGGGGTCCCATGAGTTTTTGGCCCCAAACCCACACATTTCTAAAAACTAGACACCCAGGGAAGTCCAGCGAGGTATGGCTTGTGTGGGTCTCCCAACGTTTTCCGGAGCCGGAGGAAACACCTAAAGCCATTCTATTAAATTCCTCTACCAATGGTATCGCCAAGTCACTTAAGACATTTGTAATCTCCATCTCGAACTCTCCTTTATGTCTATTGGATCTTTGTTATTGTTATTGTTATTGTTATTATTATTATAGCCACTGGGGTCTTCTACCCGTTCTGTACGAGTGTCCTTTTTGATGCTTTAAATGATAGTTTTAATTTAATCATTGAAGAACATCGCAAGGCTGTCACAGAGCTCCTAGGTAGGATGATCTTGTCCTTAGCACAATCACGGCTAATCATATCATTCATTATTTTGAATATGCTGCTCATACTGTTTGGTGCTTTCATAATAATATTGGAGAAGTATTTCGCCATTGCCATATTTATTTCTTTTTTGTAGCTGGTAATCGCTGTCTTCCAGGCAGACTTCAAAATTACCTATAACCAAACTACCTGGTTTTGGGGGGGCACCTTTTTTTTGGCCCCGGATTGCGCCATCTAGGAAACCTACCAAACCCACATGTTTTTCAAAACTAGACATTCTGGAGCGTCCAAAGAAGTATGGCTTGCATAGATCCCCCAACGTTTCAGTACCCAGAATCCCCTGCAAACCTCAAATTTTGCAAAAAAACATATTTTCCACATATTTTTGCATGGAATCACTGTGCTGGCACAAATGTCCTACCACCCAGCGTTCCCCTTGTCCTTCCGAGTAAAATGATACCTCACTTGTGTGGGTGTCCAAAGCAAAACTGGCTAAAAACATATTTTTAAAAAATGAAGCACTTAGAATTCTTGGTGCTATACTCTAAATCCCAATGTTTTGGGCTCTTCCTAGTCACAGGCCTTTGGCCAACATACGCCAGTGAGGTATCATTTTACTCGGGAGAACAAGGGGAACGCTGGGTGATAGGACATTTGTGCCGGCACAGTGATACCACGCAAAAATGTTTTTTCAGCAAAATTTAAGGTTTGCAGGGGATTCTGGGTAGGAAAGCGTTGGGGGACCCACACAAGCCATACATTGCTGGACTCCGCTGGGTGTCTGGTTTTTAGAAATGTGTGGGTTTGGTAGGTTTCCCTAGATGGCCGCCAAGCCCGGGGCCAAAAACTCATGGGACACCCATAGCAAGACCAGGTTGTTTTGTGATAGGTAATTTTGATGTCGCCTCAATAAGTTTTGGGCCCATGCCTGTCACGGGTACTTGACCCACACACACAAGTGAGGTATCATTTTTATCGGGAGACCTGGGGGAATGCCGCTGGGTGGGAGGACATTTGTGGATCCAAGTAGATTCCAGAACTTTCCCACATAGAAATTTGAGAAAAAAGTTATATGTTCAGCTAAATTTGAGGTTTGTAGGGAATTCTGGGTAGGAAAACATTAGGGGACCGAAGTAAGCCATACCTCGCTGGACTTCCCCGGGTGTCTAGTTTTCAGAAATGTGTGGGTTTTGTAGGTTTCCCTAGATGGCTGCCAAGCGCAGTGCCAAAAACTCATGGGACCCTCCTTGCAAAACCAAGTTGTTTTGTGTTAGGTAATTTTGATGTCACCTCAATACGTTTTGGCCCTTGCCTGTCGGGGGTACTTGACCCACTCAAGCGAGTGAGGTATAATTTTTATCGGGAGACCTTGGGGAATGCTGGGTGAGATGAAATTTGTGGATTCACGTAGATCCCAGAACTTCCCCACACAGACATTTCAGATTTTCTTTTATTTTTAAGCTATATTTGAGCTTTGCAGGGGATTGTGGGTAGGAAAATGTTAGGGGACCCACACAAGCCATACCTTGCTGGACTTCCCAGTTTGTTTAGTTTCTAGAAATGTGTGGGTTTGGTAGGTTTCCCTAGATGGTCGCCGAGCCCACGGCCAAAAACCCATGGGACCCCCCCTTGCAAAACCAGGTTGGTTTGTGATAGGTAATTTTGATGTTGCCTCAATAAGTTTTGGGTCTTTGCCTGTCACAGGTCCTTGACCCACCCATGCAAGTGAGGTACCATTTTTCTCAGAAGACTTGGGGAATGCGGGGAGAGTGGAAATTTGTGGATCCACGCAGATTATAAAACTTTTTACCACAGAAATGTGGGGAAAATGTGTTTTGTTTGACAATTGTTTAGGTTTGCAAGGGATTCTGGGTAACATAACCTGGTGAGAGGCAGTCAAGTCACCCCATCCTGTATTCCCAAGGGTGTCTAGTTTTCAAACAAGTATAGCTTTGTAAGGTTTCCCTAGGTGCCGGCAGAGCTAGGGTTAAAAAACTACAGCTAAGCACTTTGCCGAAAAGGGGTAATTTTTCACTGTGAAATTGTGGTTTCTCCATGTTGAGTTTTGCGCTGTTTCCTGTCACGGGCACTAGCCCTACCCACACAAGTGAGGTACCATTTTTCTTGGAAGACTTTGGGAAAAACAGCGTGGTTAGAAATGTGTGGATCCACGCAGATTCCAGAACTTTCCCCCACAGAAATGTGAGGATAATGTGCTTTTATTGACAATGTTTAGGTTTGCACGGGATTCTGGGTAACATAACCTGGTGAAAGGCAGTCAAGTCACCCCATCCTAGATTCTTCTGGGAGTCTAGTTTTCAGAAATGTATGGATTTGCTAGTTTTCCCTAAATGCCGGCAGAGCTAGGGTTAAAAAACTACAGCTAGGCACTTTGCCGAAAAAGGGTCATTTTTCATTGTGAAACTGTGGTGTGTCCACGTTGCATTTTGTGCTGTTTCCTGTCTCGGGCACTAGGCCTACCCACACAAGTGAGGTACTGTTTTTCTTGGAAGACTTTGAGGAACGCGGGGTGGGTGGAAATGTGTTGATCCACTCAGATTCCAGAACTTTCCACCACAGAAATGTGAGGATAATGTGTTTTTATTGACAATGCTTTAGGTTTGCAAGGGATTCTGGGTAACAGAACCTGGTGAGAGGCAGTCAAGTCATCCCATCCTGGATTCTTATGGGTGTCTAGTTTTCAAAACTGTATATATTTGATAGTTTTCCCTAAGTGCCGGCAGATCTAGGGTTCATAAACTGCATCTAGGCACTTTGCCAAAAAGGGTCATTTTTCACTGTGAAATTGTGGTGTGTCCACGTTGCGCTTTGCACCATTTCCTGTAGCACGCACTAGGCCTACCCACACAAGTGAGGTACCATTTTTCTCGGAAGTCTTTGGGGAATGCAGGGTGGGTGAAAATGTGTGGATCCATGCAGATTCCAACACTTTCCACCACAGAAATGTGAAGAAAAGTTGTTTTGTGGACAATGTTTTAGGTTTGCAAGGGATTCTGGGTAACAGAACCTGGTGAGAGGCAGTCAAGTCACCCCATCCTGTATTTCCATGGGTGTCTAGTTTTCAATAATGTATAGGACGCTAGGTTTCCCTAGGTGCCGACAGAGCTAGGGTTAAAAAACTAAAGCTAGCTACTTTGCCAAAAAGGGGTCATTTTTCACTGTGAAATTGTGGTGTGTCCACGTTGAGTTTTGCGCTGTTTCCTGTCACGGGCGCTAGCCCTACCCACAGAAGTGAGGTACCATTTTTTGAGGAAGACTTTGAGAAAAACAGTGTGGTTAGAAATTTGTGGCTCCACGCAGATTCCAGAACTTTCCCCCACAGAAATGTGAGGAAAATGTGTTTTTTGGACAATGTTTTAGGTTTGCAAGGGATTCTGGGTAACAGAACCTGGTGAGAGGCAGTCAAGTCACCCCATCCTGTATTTCCATGGGTGTCTAGTTTTCAAAAATGTATAGGATGCTAGGTTTCCCTAGGTGCCGGCAGAGCTAGGGTTAAACAACTAAAGCCATCCACTTTGCCAAAAAAGGGTCATTTTTCAATGTGAAATTGTGGTGTGTCCACGTTGCATTTTGCACTGTTTCCTGTCGCGGGCACTAAGCCTACCCACAAAAGTGAGGTACAATTTTCCTCTGAAGACTTTGTGAAATGCAGGGTGGGTGGAAATTTGTGGATCCACACAGTTTCCAGAACTTCCCACAAGAGAAACTGAAGAGAATGTGTTTATTTGGACAATTCTTTAGGTTTGCAAGGGATTCTGGGTAACAGTACCTGGTGGGAGGCAGTCAAGTCAACCCATCCTGGAATATCCCTGGGTGCCTAGTTTTCAAAAATGTATAGGTTTGCTTGGTTTCCCTATGTGCCCGCAGAGCTAGTGTTCAAAACCAACAGCTTGGTACTTTGCCAAAAAAGGGTCATTTTTCACTGTGAAATTGTGGTGTGTCCACGTTGAGTTTTGCGCTATTTCCTGTCGCAACCACTAGGCTTAACCACACAAGTGTAGTATAATTTTTCTCGGAAGACTTTGGGGAACATGTGGTGTGTGGAAATTTGTGGATCCATGCAAATTTCAGAACTTTCCACCACAGAAATGTGAGGAAAATGTGTTTTTCGACATTTTATTAGGTTTGCAAGAGATTCTGGGTAACAGAACCTGGTGTGAGCCAGTCAAGTCACCCCTTATGATATTCCCAGGGGTGTCTATATTGCAGAAATGTATAGGTTTGCTAGGTTTCCCTTGGTGCCGGCAGAGCTAGGGTTCAAAAACTTCAGCTAAGTACTTTGCCAAAAAATAGCTATTTTTCGCTGTGAAATTGTGCTGTGTCCACATTGCGTTTTGCGCCGTTTCACGTTGCGGACACTAGGCCTACCCACACAAGTGAGGTACCATATTTTGGAAGACTTTGGGGAACGCGGGGTGGGTGGAAATTTGTGGATCCACACAGATTCCATAACTTTGCACCACAGAAATGTGAGGAAAATGGTTTTATTTTGACAATTTTTTAGGTTTGCAAGGGATTCTGGGTAACAGAACCCGGTGAAAGGAAGTCAAGTCACCCAATCCTGGATTTCCCTGGGTTTTAAGTTTTTAAAAATGTATACATTTGTATGTTTCCCTAGGTGCCTGCAGAGCTAGGGTTAAAAAAACGACAGCTAGGCACTTTGCAAAAAAAGGGTAATTTTTCATTGTGAGAATGTGGTGTGTTCACGTTGCATTGAGATCCGTTTCCTGTCGTGGGCACTAAGCCTACCCACACAAGTGAGGTACCATTTTCATCGAGAGACTTAAGGTAATTCAGATTTGTAAAGCATTGGCTTTCGATGCATTTCGGCCATCCAAATGAAAGACAATGTGTAAAAAAGAAGTAATTTTTAAAAATGATTGATAATTCTCATGCTAGAATGACTATTCCTAATTTCGGAAATGGTTAAAAATCTACTGTTTCTAAACTCTATATTTTTTTCCAATTTAGGAATTACAAAGGTGTCTTTCATACCGAATTTTCCATGTACACATTTTCCCAGAATAATTGCTATATACCCGGTACATAATAAAAAACAGTTGCAAGTTGCTGATTAGTTTTTGGGTCTGGGTTCGGCAGGTTCTTGGTAAACCTACAAGTCCTTTAAATCTCCACAATGAGGAAAGTCCAGTGGATGTAAGGTATATTGTTTTCAAAGAGGTGTCACAAAAGGCAGTTTTTTTCAACTATTTTTCAATTATTCCTATATTTAACTGTTAATTTCTATCGATAAACCTTGAAGGATCTACCCAGATGACCCCTTGCTGAATTTAGAATTCGGTCTACTTTTTCACAATGTATAGCTTTCCTGGATCCATTATTTCTTTCATACCCATTTCTACCATTAACTGGAAGGAGGTTGATAGAGCAAAAAATAGCAAAAATAGGCAATGTCACAGAAAAATGGCAAAACTGTGTAAAACATGTTGCATTTCTGAAAAAAGTCTGCTTGTCCCAAAAGCTGGAAAGATGGTGATTTCAGCACCACAACCTCTTTTTTGATACCATTTGAAGGGAAAAAAGATGCTTTCATCTGTAGCACTTTTTTTTCATTTTCCCAAAAAAAGAAAATGTCACTATATTTTGGCTCATTTCTGAGTCCCTTTCAAGGGAACCCACAAACTCTGGGTACCTTTAGAATCCCCATGTAGATGGAAAAAAAGGACGCTAATTTGGCGTGGATACCTTATGTGGTCAAAAGGTTACAGGTTACAGGAGCCTAAGTGCGAGGTACCCCAAATAGCCAAAAAAAAAAGGCTTAGCAGCGAAGGGGTTAAATAAAATCATCGAAAATCAACGTGGTGAATGTAAAACATCATAAACAGAAGTGTATATAAAGAGAATGTGATAAAACCTGTGTCATAATATTAACATTTTGTAACCCCAGACATATTACAATCCAATAAATAAATAAAGTTATTAAAATATTGCAGAGTTAACACATCAATATCCATAGAGGTTAGATAGAGCATCTCACACCAAACAATAGGGCATATTATCAAGGGGGTTTATCTCCGCTTTTTTGGCTTTAAAAGCCAAGAAAGCGGAGATAAAATTATCTCCCTATTACCTAGCTATCGCTAACACCAGTTAGCGACTGCTAGTAGGAGATAGCGACCATCTTGGGCCCCACTTTGCATGTCAGTGATATTTATCACTAATGACATGCAAAGTGGGCGTGCCAAGATGTTAGCAACTGAAAACAGTCGCTAACATCGCTATCTCCTATTACCAACTTTTGGAGATATTCGCGCTAAGCGCGAATATCTCCAAAAGCTAACACCTGCCCGAAGCAGTTCTTAGCAATGTTATCCAATGGGAGGTGGATAACATGGCTAAGAGCATTAGCTCGGTAATGCATGAATATCGCTGACTTTTCAGCGATATTCATGCGTTGCGGCGATTTTTATCGCATTTGCGATAAACCTTGGTAATACCAAGGTTTATTTGCGGTAAAATTCGCCGCAGCTCAGCGGTAAATTTTTGTCTCTAACCAAGCAATAGCGATAATTATCGCTATTGCTTGGTAATATGCCACAATGTTTTAATATGAGCTAGCTAATGTAAAATATATAACTCAGAAGTATAAAATATTCATCAAACATCAAGCAATTAATGCAACTACGAGTATTACATAAAATGTAGCCATCCTCGCCTAACTAGGAATACGCAAGTCTGTCCTCTCAAGACTCTTTTAAGTACTAATTTAAAAAATGGATGTTAAAACATTATCAACTTTGGCGACATGCCATTCCATCATTCAGTTTCATCATGGCTTATCTTCAATTTAAAAATCTTTTGAGAACTCTTGAAAACGAAGTTATAAAGTTTATAATAAAACCAACTATTTTGGCAGCTTGGTATGCCATCATTCAGGCATGTTATAACATGCTACTATTTAAAGTGCATGTGTTGGTAAATCTCCTCAGTCAGAGCGCATTGACTCCTGATCGAGCTAGTGCATGAGGCCACCCATTAGCTGCAGCAAATGTACAGTCATTGTAACGCAGGCAAATGCGAGCAGTAAAAACTAAGGGCCTCATTTATGGGTTTTTGCCATAGGGCGGTGCAGCAGGCCTAGCTGCTGCGCTGCCCTAAGGCAAAAGAAAAGGGCAGGAATGTGCTTCATTTATTAGACACAGAGCATTCCTGTCCTTTTCACCTGCGCTGACACTCAATGGCCTGCCGTGCGCCAACACAGGCACCTTTGCACCACGGTGTATGGTTGCCTGCATTACGGGGATGATTATTTTTGTGCAGGAAGGGAAACCTTCCAGCACAAAAACAATCTCACGAGGCGTTTTCCTCTTTCGATGTGTGCAACAGAATGGAGCACACATCCAAAGAGGAAAACAAGGAAAAAAAATGATATTTCTCCTCGTTGTGCTTCCCTTACACCCAGCCCCCCGGGGAAGCGTACATTATTGGCGCTGCCTCAGACGTACAATTTCTCGTAAATCTATGGCAGTGTCAAAAAGCCATGGATGTTGCTGGGAGCACCCCAAGCTACACCCATGGAGCGCCCCTTTCACGCAGTTTCATGATTGAAAGGGGCACATATTTACAAGACCATGAAAAGCCACCTAACGTGGCTTTACATGTTGTTATAAATATGCCGGTGGCACATTGCACCACCAGAACTTTAAAAAAGTGACGTTCCGGCAGCGCAATAGTGCCAGTAGGGCCTCGTAAGTGAGGCCCAAATGCTATTTAGCCACTGCATTCAACATTGTTACCGCCACATTCATATATTTTATACATCTTTCAGACAGTTGGCTCAGTTCCCCTCTTGAACATTCCTCCACCGCAACTTTGCAAGTTCTAATATTTAACTGTCTAAAAATTACTACCAGCCAAAAACGTTTTGAAACAATAAATGTAGACCATGTGTAAATAATGTGCTGGAGAATTTCCAGTGCTGCGCCACACCGCTACATAGGGTTTTCTGAGTGCCTGTCAGCCATACATATTTCTCTGCTTTAAGTTGAATCAAACTCAGGAAAGGAGTTGGGTTTTTGTAGCCTTTTGAAGTTGACAAGATAAATAAGATGGTAGTGATAGAAACTGATACAGGTCGTTAGTGGTATAGCATTATCTCTTGCACAACTTGCCTCTAGGTAATCATAGGCAGATAACAACCTTGTCTGCTTCAAAATAATTCTTGCTAACTGTTTCAGATCCTTGGCTGAAAGCACATTGAGTGAATCCAAGTAAATTGTATGTAAATCCAATTCCTTGTCCATAATAATATTCTTAGCAAGCCATCTTCAGCACATCTCATTTTCACACAGAGAGAAAGGAATCATGCATAACTAATATAATCCTGCCATGTCAAGTTGAACTCAAGACGAATATGTGCCTGTGCCGTTCACTTTGGTAGGGGGGAGAGGTGTCTAGAGCTAAGGCATTGCGCACAATCCAGCCAGGAGAACAATCAATACTTGTATGCAAGTGACCCATATGTCAAAGTAGGCATCAATTTACTTTCAATGACTTTGCAAGGGCAGAACGATTTGGGCCGAAAGGTAGCTATGAAGATGCTGGAAAGCAAACGTGAGGGAATTCTCCACTAATGCCAGAGATATGGTCTATGAGGATGGCTGACCACAGATGTTCAGCCAAACCCCCAAGTATTTTATTGAATTAACCCATGTTTTTTGATCATTTAAAAACGAAGCACCACAATTGATTTTCCTATTGCCAAAAAATAGAATCTTAGTTTTGGCTATTCAGCTTATTGTCTTTGCAATTGTCTGCTAAGGCATGCAGATCATTGTGGCCCTATTGTCATTTGGTCCTTAAGAATGGTGTCGTCGGCATACTGTAAAAGGTGTTAGCAGCTGCCCTCAAATTTTTGTAGAAACCCTTTGGCTAATCTAAAACGGTCACTAAAATCTGCCAGATGTTAATTTAGAAGGTAAGAGGGCCAGGATGGCAGCCTTGTCTCAGGCCTCTGTTGAGTAGATCTTCCACGAAGTCGCCCAGTTTCTGCATACTTGCTCCTTTACCCATGCATTTGGGCAAATAATTGTGTTGCCTTAATTAGTATTTGGAGTATCTAACAGAGACACTTCATTGCCTATGCAGCCATAAACGGGTAAACTTTCAAGCATCTATTAATATGTTGCATATGCATGTTATACAATATATATAGTATAGTATTTTTTACCCTAACTATAATATTAAATATATAGATATATGTTAAGGTTTTCCAATCAACAATCCGGTATTACCAGTCTGGTGCATTATGGAATTTGAATTATGCCCCTTAATATTTAGGAGGAATACTAATATGCCATTTTATTAGAAATCTAATTATGAATCTTTGAAACATACAAAAGAAGTCTAGGTGGATGCTAAACTTGTAAAAGTATTGTTTCTGTTACAATACATGTCACATGCCTAATACGATATGCTACATTTTAAACTCTTAAATGCAGATTTAGAAGAACCTGAGCAACCTGACGACGGTATGGTACTCCAATGAGAATTACCATAGTACCGACAAAAACACCCACTACAGAGCTACATGCAAAATGATGTAAAGTTGGACAAGCAAGAAAATCACCATCAACAGGCAACAGCTGAACGCATACAAGAAACTACTAGAAGGACATCTATAGTTAGACAGAGACAGTCTCAAGTGTGCAATTCATTTGCCACTGGTTCTCTTGCTTTAGAGATAGCCACTAGAGCAGGGGTCTCCAACCTTTTGTGTAGTGTGAGCTACTTCTGGTCAGTGAAAATCGTCGTGAGCTACTAAACCCCAAGCAACTCGCGCATTTTTCGAGCGACCTTCCCCGCCCAGTTTTATTGACGTTAAGCCTATTTCTTCAGAGCCCATGGCCCCATACTGTGGATTCAACACAATAACACTGAAAGAAACAACTTTTTTTCCCTTTTTACATGTACACTGCCTTCTGCAGCACAGTGAGACAAAAAGCTAAAGCACAAGCCACAACAGTGACACAACAAAAGCACAAGCGGAGGCTGATGCTTGTCGGAATGGGACAGAAAAGAGGCTCTGGCACCAAATTAAAAGCAGCCCCATAAGCCGGGTCTGATGGCTCACTGCACTAAAGCAGCCACTGCAGGGTCCTGTGCTTGACCTCATGTTCACAGGTTTAAATCCCAGCAGGTACACTCATCCTTTCATCCATTTGAGGTCGATATAATGAATAACCTTGAGTTGGGTAACAATAAACATCTGCTATTCAGCCCCAGGACACCTTCGGGTAATCGTGCGCTTTGCAACTAGACCTGTTATGTTATTAAATATAGGGCAGGCAAATCAAATAGCTAAAAAAAAGTGGCCCAGATTTGCAAAATAAGTAAAACTTAGACATGTTGTAGGACGGTGTTTTTCAAGGTATGGTAGACTACTTGGCTATTTGTGCTTGCAGCAGGCAATGTTTGGTACTATCAGAAAATTTTACAATAAAAAGCAGCCCACCAGCCAATAAAATCGGCACACAAATAGCCAAAAACCCACAGACAAGCATTGGCACAGACTACCAACCAATAAAATTGTCACACAAACGGACCACAAAACAACCATACATAACATCCTGAGTGGCCACACGACACCATGAAACAGTCATGGCCTCACTGTGGAGAGGCCAGAGCTGCCTGTGTCCCTGAAGAGCACACAGAGGCCAGTGAAAAGGCACATTGTGGTCCAGCCCACCTTTGGTTCAGTCAGCACAGGCTCAGAATGGACCAGCTTGAGAAGCTTAAATGGGGCATGGCAGGGGAGGTTGGTGACAACTATTGGATGTTATATTGAAGTGAAGGCAAGAGCCAGAAAGCTAGCATCAGTGTAACAACAACCTTTTTTGTCAAAAGGCGTCCTGCACATCTATCTGACTTGTTTTCACACACAGCTGTGTTGCACAGGTCCATCAATCGAGCCTCTTTGCTAAGGGCGAACAGGGTGTCTTCAGTCAGAGGGGTCTCGACATTCAGAGCAGTCTTATCCTCCGAGTAGTTCTCAATGTGTAAAAACCATCATTACGATGTTAACTGCTAACTGCTCGCAATGGTGAGGTGATCAGCATAATATTCCCTGCCCACTCTCACCATGTGCTTTCGATGCCCTCTCCCTACCCGGCTCCATGCCCATGCTATCGCCCCATGCACCCTGTCCCCTGTTTCTGCTCTCTGTCCTCCCCTGCTCTCACTCCGTGCTTCCGGTACCCCCTGTCTGTCCAGTTCTGTGCCACAGGACCCTGCCTCTGTCCCACTCCCTACTCACTGCATCTCCATGGCTAAGGTCCCTGCACCTGTCCCTGCCCTGCTCACCACTGTCCTCTATCGCTGCACTCCCCCCTGCCCCTTGTTCTGCCCAACATGTCTGCCTTTCTGCCACTGCTCCCTGTTCCAACCCCTGCACTCTGTCCTGGCTCCCAGACACGCTCTCTGTTACTGCACCTTGCCCATGCTCCCTGCCCCTTCTCAAACACTACACTGCCCTTGCTCCTGTCCTGAGCCCGGTTCACTGTTTCTGGCTCTCCCTCACTCTTTCCTTGCCCCCCCCCCTCTCTCCCGGTGTACGCCCTCAGTCTGCCGGTGACATCTCGACAATCTTCTTGTCGAATCCTCTGTCTCTCCCCAGCCCCTCTCTCTCCTCCTACCCCTACTGTCTCCCCCAGGCCCCCTCTCCGTCCTGCCTCTCACAGTATCTCTGGGCCTCCACTGTCTCTCGAGCCCCTCTCTCTTGCTCCTCGCTGTCTCTGTCAGTACAGCGGCCCCTCTCTCTCTCACTCTCTTTCCAGCGCCCCAGTCTCTCCCTAGCACCACTGTCTCCTCCTGCCCCTGTCTGTCCTGCCCCTCTCCGTGTCTCTCCAGCGGCCCCTCTCTGTTTCTCTCGGGCTCCTCTGTCCCTCCCCATCCCCTCCCTCTCTTTCTTTCCAGCCCCCCTCTTAACACCTCTTCAATCTCGTAGTCACAAAACCAGAGATTATCAGGTCACCACCCAGATGGCAAGAACTGAGAGCATCGCTCTCGTTCCCCCGCCCCTCTCTGGATCTGTCCCGCCGTTGCTTTGGTCACAGAGCTGATAGTGCCCGAGCCCGACCTGTGCAAAGGGGGGGGAGGGTGTGTGTGGGAGTGTGGGGGGGAAGGTGTGAACAACTCTTGCACCGGCTGCAAAATCGCCTCCTCCGCTTCATCTGACCCTCCTCGATGACCTCCGCTGATCGACCCTCTCGCAGCTCTGACCCTCCCCCCTGCCCATTGTTTCTCCCTTACCGGGCCCAAGCATTTTTCCAACATCCACACCACTCAGTATTTCCTTCGGTGCGCCCGGCCCTCGTCACCATTCCACTGCGAGACTGCAGCAAAGGAACGTCATCCTCTTTGGCCCGCCCACCCCATCTAAGCGCAAGCCAATTGGGGCAGCTGCGTTGGGTGAGGGCGGGCAACAGACACGGAAATAAGCCTAAATAGCCCAAAATGAAACTAATGTGCTACTAAATTGAGCAGCACTCGGCGAGCTACTCCCAGGGCCTCGGCGAGCTACTGGTAGCTCGCGATCGACCGGTTGGAGACCGTGGCACTAGAGACACACTACACTGGGAGCAGTGATGGGCTTGTGTGAGGAAGCCGCGTTCCAGTCACCGCGCCACTGATGCATGACGGGAGAATCTCGATGATCAGCGATCATCGCTTCATCAGCCTGACAGCGGGAGAGCCGGCCACGGACGCACGAGCTGGTGCAGGACTCACAAGCGAAGGCGTGCTCGTCAAGATTGCTATCTCTCTGGGGGTGAGAGCAAGAACGGGAGCAGGCGCCAGAAGAACCTGCTTCCTGAAACGTACACGGAGCTTACATCAGACGGCGATTTTTGCTGTGCTTCGTCTGGTAGTGCACTCGGGGCTCATTGATCGAGCGCTTGGTACACTTGGTGCGCTGTCAATCAAAATAGACTCGCTTTCAGGAGCAAGGAAAGGGCTGGAAAAACGACAGGCATCACCGCCTTTATTTGCCTCGGAGAGCCGTCTGTGCACCCTGAAAATGACAACTGAAGGGCCAGAAGACAAAGACAAAGGTTCTCCCGGTCCAGACTGACGGCGACAAGGCAGGAGAAAGACCCGAAGCACCTGCAAAAGGTAAAAGGGACTTGGGGGCTATAAAAAAGAACACTGGTAAAACAAACACCACAACGGAGGCAGCCTTAGTTAACCCTGGTGGCTCCCCCTCTATCAGTAAACACTTTCCAGTCCTAAAATCAGGGGGAAAAACGGGCTCAGCAATCACAAGTGGCAATAATCTAAGCCCCAGCCTACATCCTAACTTTAGCCCCCAAGGGACCCCAACGAATGTAACGGCAGCGGTTGTAGTAGAGACAGAGGTAGCTGAGCAGAACCGGCAGGATACAGACATAAACCCAGAGATAGGGTCAAGCGAACTGAATGGGTAGACCAAGCAGACGGGCCAGGGTCATAGCCAGGATGAGCAAGATGCAGCAGAAAGCTATATGGTAGGCAACAGGGTGCCACAGACCCTTGACAGTGCTGCTATGATGGGGGAATCAGAGGAACAGGAACAGGACACAAACCCACAAGGGGGCAACATTTGCAGACCCTCGCAGCTACAATCACCTGATCCTAATACTGAGAAATTCTACTCAGTCTCGGATGGTTCGTTGACAGGCTCAGGCTCAGGCACTGGCGAAGACCCTACTACATCAGAAGACTCTGGCCCAGGTGGGGAGCATAGTGAGGACGAGCTTCCCCCCAACAAAACCGCCGAGACGGTTTTGAGGAAGCGGCAATCCAGGCGGAGAAGGGGCCAACTGAAATGGGACTACTCAGACTCCCCAGGATTACTCCTGTCTGGGGGATAGCCCTGTATCACACCTGGTTCACCTCAGCATGGAATCGGCTCACCAGCATCGGAAATGAACAGGTCTGCACCAGAAACTCCCTCTCTAGCTTCAATCTTTTATTCCATTAAAAAGTTTCATGAAGAGGTACACTCAGACAGTCTCTCTGCCAAGACAGCGGCAGAAAAACGGCAAAATGGAATGAGGAAGCTTAGTAAAGTCTGCACAGACATCGGGGATCGTGTAGTTATGGTAGAGTCTAGAACCGAGACACTGGAAACAGAGGCAGCAAAAGTGAAAGAACTAGTGAGCTCACATGAGGGATGTCTAGTGGACTTAATGACAAAGATGGAGGAGCAAGAAAACCTTTGTCTCTTGGGAATCCCAGAAGGAGTTGAAGGGGAGGATCCCAGAGGATATATTGTCAAACTATTGAGAACAGCTTTCCCCGCCGAGACCAACTGGAATTGGGACTTGGAAAACCAAAGGGCCCATCGATTTCCCTTCAACATCAAACCTAGACGAGGAGAGGCTGATCCTAATGGTAAACCCAGAGTCTTTCTGGTTTTCTTTGAAAACTTCCTACTGAGACAAATGATTTATGACAAAGCGAGACCAAATGCACAGACGGAGGTGAATGGAGTCAAATTTTTCTGAAAACCTGACTTTTACCATGCAACCGTAGAGCGCAGATGGCGGCTGCGTCAACTAATCTCACCATTCCAACAGAGAGGGGCGCAGGTTTTCTTGATTAACCTGGCCAAACTGAAGGTGCTGCACAAAGGGAAGACTCGAGTCTTCATATCAGAAGTTAAGGCTGGTGAATACATAAAAAAAATAACGGAACAAAGGCGATGAATATAAATAACTTTGGTCCGAACAGTTACATTTGAGACTCCCGAGACTCGGACACTTAATCACTGTTATTATAAGGGTGGCTCGATGGCTGGAACTCACACTTGACCACCATCATCCAAGGTCATCTTGACTGCTCAATAAGTGTGGGGGGTGGGCAGGGGGGATATTCCGGGGGGCACCAAAACGGGGCACTGACACGGGCACTAGGGGCACAAGGGGCACAAAGGGGCAGCTCGAATCCAATCACTGGAAAGAGGGGGGAAAAAGAAGGAGTGGCGGTTAAAGGTAATAAAAAAAAAGAAAAGAAGAAAAGAAGAGAGGGAGAAGTTGGCAACCCGGGGAGGAAAATGTATTAGTAAGGGATGTCTGACATAACTAAAATTAAAATATTGACCTTAAACATCTGTGGCCTCAACAATGTGGCAAAAAGACAGAATATAGCACAAGGTCTGCGAACACTGAGCCCAGATTTGATTTGTCTGCAGGAGACACACGTTGAAGGGTCTCAGAAACAAATTTTGAACTCACTTGGGTATAAGGTCATAGGGGCTACAACACAGGGGGCGGAAGTAAAAGGGGTAGAGGTGTCAGTCAATCACAGACTGGCCTCACAAATAGATAGGGCCAAATCTGACAGCCTCACGTAGATGGGTGATAGTGGGGTGTTAATTGACAGCAAATAGTTCATTTACACTATGCTCCATATACGGGAGCAACCTGGATGATCCAGGAGTAATAGACTGGATCACAGGGGAGCTAGCACATTGGAAAACACAGATTATACTGTGTGGGGATCTGAATCTGAACCTTCCTAGCAATTGGCGAACAGACAAAAACTGGAGATATACTGGAAGAAAATCAAAAGTGTTCCATGCTATGCTAAACTTGATTAAAACTAATGGGTTAGTAGACGTCTGGACCGAATTAAGACCTAAAGAAGACGGTTTTACGTTCTTCTCAGCACCACACAAATCCCTGACAAGAATTGATTATTTTCGTATTTCTTCCTCATTGATTAATCTTTCCCATATCGAGATATCACCCAGGTTCATGTCAGACCACAGCCCACTATCATTAACTATCAAAGGTATAGGGAAAAGAGAAACAAGCACAAGTTGGACATTTGAAAAGGCGCTGCTATTCGATGTTAAATACATAAAGTATATGCAGAAGTGGATAGTGGAATTCCTTAAAATAAACCTGGACTCCGCCCCACTCATGATAGCATGGGACACGTTTAAGGCCGGTATTCGGGGTGAGACTCTTGGCAATTCTATCAGTAGAAATAAAAAGGAAAAGGAACAGGTGCAGAAACTACAAAACAAAATGACAGCTGAAGAAACAATACTCACGCAAGCAATTAAAACAGGGGGAGATATAGAGGCGATCAAGCATAAAATCGCAGCAACGAAGGCAGAGATAGGCTCGATGTTCTCAGAAAGGATAGCTTCTAGATGGGCCGGAACATGAGGAAGAATTTATGAGTGTGGGGAACAGATAGGGCATCAGCTGGCACTTTCAATTAGACAACAGTCTACTATGAACACAATCACCGCAATTAACACCAATTTGGGAAAGCCCACTAAAGATCAGGGGAAGATACAGGAAGCCTTTGAAGTAATCCCCAAGGGAACCAAGGGAAGGGTTCCCAGCCTCCCCCTGTGAAGAAACCCGGTGCCCTGACAGGTAAACCTGTTCATAGGGGCCCCATGACCTGCTATGTTTGTAAGCAGGTGGGACATCGTTTTTACGACCCCCAGTGTCCCATGAGGGATTCGAATGCACCACCACGTGTAGCCCTGGGAGGGAGGAGATGGTTGCCCATGGTGTGAGGGGTCCCGCAGAGATGCCCCTGGTCTCGCTAGGAGATATGGAAATGGTCCCGCCTTCCCCTCTGCCTAGTAACACTAATAAATATAGGCAGTGGGTGACCATTAATGGCCATAGAGTGGAGGCTCTCAGAGACACCGGAGCGAGTGTGACGGCTGTCAAGTGTCACTTGATGTCCAGAGAGCAGGTGGTTCCCCACGCATTCTACCCTGTGATAGCTGCTGATAACTCCCAGAAAGAGTGTGAGGTAGCTCAAGTTTCCTTTGAATGGGGGGGGAGTGTCAGGTACTCTTCAGGTTGCTGTGAGACCCGCCATCCCTGTTGAGTGTCTCCGGGGCAATGATTTGGAAGACTCCCCTTGGGCTAAGGTGGAGCGAGCATCGCATTTGAAAATGTCGGGTGCGCCAGAGTGGGTGTGTGCGACCACTCGATCGATGACAGCGAGTAAGGGTGTTGATAGGGTCCCGGAGCCTGAAACGACGGCCCAGGACCCAGCTGTGAAGAGAAGAGGCAGGAGGCGCGGGAAACAGGCCCCCACCATTCCCGTGGCCCAGGAGAAGGTAGGCCCCGAGGGGGATGCCCTGGAGCACACAGGGGAACAAGTTGCTGAACTGGGAGACCTGCCCGAGCTGACCCATTGGCAGCAGGATGGTGGTCCCTCCAGGGAAGAATTTTGTGCAGAACAGAAAGTGTGCCCTTCTCTTGTGAGTATGAGGCAGCAGGCCTCAGCCCAGACCACAGGTGATCAGTCAGGATCGCATTTTGTCTACTGGGAGAGCGACCTCCTGTATAGCGAGCCTAAGGCTGCTGAGCCTGGGTCAGCCCGTGTGCTGGTGTTACCCCAGCGCTTCAAAGCCTTCCTACTGGGTTTGGCTCATGATGTTCCTTTAGCTGGACATCTGGGGCAGGACAAGACCTATGACAGGCTTGTCACCCATTTGTATTGGCCTCAGATGAGAAGGGATGTAGACATCCATTGTAAAACTTGTCACACTTGCCAGGCAAGTGGGAAAAGCGGAAGGAAACAGAAGGTTCCTCTCCAACCTTTTCCAATTGTCAGTACCCCCTTTGACCGGGTGGGGATTGACATTGTTGGGCCCCTGGTCCCCAAGACAGCCCTGGGCAACAGGTTCATCCTGGTCTTGGTGGACCATGCCACGCAGTACCCGGAAGCCATCCCTCTCCGAACAGTGACGGCCCCGTGGTGGGACGGGCACTGATGGGTGTTTTCTCCCGCATGGGGTTCCCCAGAGAGGTGGTGTCAGACCGGGGCACCAACTTCATTTCCAACTATATGAAGTCTCTGTGGAAGGAGTGTGGGGTAACCTAAAAGTTTACCACTCCTTACCACCCTCAAGGTAATGGTCTGGTTGAGAGATTCAACCGGACCCTTAAAGGCATGATCATGGGTCTTGAAGAACCAATGAGGCGTAAATGGGACGTCCTCTTGCCATGCCTGCTGTTTGCTTACCGAGAGGTGCCGCAGAAGTCTCTAGGGTTCAGCCCCTTTGAGCTTTTGTACGGGCACCCGGTAAGAGGACCTTTGAGTCTGGTCAAAGAAGGCTGGGAGCAATCTCCCAGGAAACCTCCCCAGGATGTATACAGTTACATGCTGGCCTTTAGGAACCAGACTCGGCGCTTCAGAGATCTTGCTCAGGCAAATCTGGAGGCCAGCCAGGAAGAGATGAAGCGGTGGTACGACCGGAATGCCACTCTGGTCGAACTTCAGCCTAGTCAAGAAGTTTGGGTCATGTCCCCTGTGGAACCTTGTGCGCTCAAGGACAGGTGGGCTGGACCGTTTAAGGTTGTGGAGAAGAAGAGCGATGTCACCTACTTGGTGGACTTGAAATCTCCCAGGAACCCCTTGAGGGTCCTGCATGTCAACCGTTTAAAGCCCCACTTAGAAAGGTCCGAAGTGGGCATGCTCCTCGCTACAGATGCCGGAATGGAAGAGGAGAGCGAGCCTCTTCCTGACCTCCTGTACGCAAAAGAGCAAGACGGGTCAGTGGATGGTGTTGTCCTCTCTGACACACTGACCCTTGAACAGCAGCAAGATTGTCGCCAATTGTTTGGGCAATTCCCTGATCTGTTCTCCTTGATTCCTGGTGTCACTCACTGGTGTGTCCATGACGTCGACACCGGTGACAGCCCTCCTGTAAAGCACAAGGCTTAAAGGGTGACTGACAAGGTCAGAGCATACATTAAGTAGGAGGTCTCCAAAATGTTTGCCTTAGGGGTGGTAGAGTCCTCTAGCAGTCCTTGGACCAGCCCAGTGGTCTTGGTTCCGAAGGCTGCAGGGCCTGGTGCTTCACCCGAACTACGGTTCTGCGTGGATTACCGAGGACTCAATTCAGTCACCAAGACTGACGTGCACCCCATCCCCAGAGCTGATGAGCTCGTAGATCGGTTGGGAGCTTCCCGGTACCTTAGTACGTTTGATCTGACATCTGGGTACTGGCAGATCGCCTTAACTGATGGGGCAAAAGAGAGGTCAGCATTCTCCACACCAGATGGGCTCTACCAGTTCCGGGTTATGCCCTTTGGGATGAAGAATGCCCCTGCCACCTTCCAGAGGTTGGTCAACCAGGTCTTGGCTGGACTGGAGTATTTCAGTGGCCGCCTACCTGGACGACATCGCAGTGTTCAGCGCCAGTTGGGAGGAATACTTGCGCCACCTCCAGGAAGTGTTGTTGGCCCTGCGCATAGCAGGCCTAACAATCAAAGCCAGTAAGTGCCAGATTGGGCAGGGTTCCGTGGTGTACTTGGGGCACCAAGTAGGGAGCGGCAAGGTGGCCCCCCTGCAACCCAAGATCGATACCATCCTGGCTTGGGCACCGCCCAAAACCCAAACGCAGGTGAGAGCCTTCTTAGGACTCACGGGTTACTACAGGAGGTTCGTCAAGGATTATGGTAACATTGTGCACCCCTTGACGTCGCTGACTTTCAGGAAGCAGCCGCGAAATTTGATTTGGACTGACGCCTGTCAAACGGCCTTCGACACCCTGAAAACTACAATGTGTACGGCACCCATACTCCAGGTACCCGACTTTTCTAAAGAATTTGTTGTCCAGACGGACGCTTCAGAGCATGGCGTGGGGGCTGTTCTAGCTCAGGTGAATGACGAGGGCAGAGACTTACCCGTAGCCTTCATCAGTAGGAGGTTACTTCCCAGGGAACAGAGGTGGAGTGCGATAGAGCGAGAAGCATTTGCTGTGGTCTGGGCGCTGAAGAATCTAAGACCCTACCTGTTTAGGACTCACTTCCGGGTTCAGACAGACCACAGGCCCCTCAGATGGCTGATGCAGATGAGGGGTGAGAATCCGAAACTGTTGAGGTGGTCCATTTCCCTACAGGGGATGGACTTTACGGTGGAACACCGCCCTGGTACTGATCACGCCAATGCTGATGGTCTGTCCAGATTTTTCCGCCTTAGTGATGAGGACTCCCTAGGTTAAGGGTAGTTCTCACCACATTTCAGCTGTAGGGGACACGTGTTAGACCTGACATCATTGGCTTGAGTCTCTCCTATGGTTACGATGTTTTTGATGGTATATCACTCTGGGCACTGTGCCACTGCTGATCAGTGCCGCGGTGCAAGTGCTCCCTATGTTAAATTACTGTATTGATTGAATTCCATGTTTGGCTTATTTGGTTTACTGTCAGTCCCTAGTCTAGTGTACGCGGAGTGCTGGGGCGTGTAAATACAAATGCCGCTAGTGGGCTTGCAGCACGTGTTGTGCCACCCACACGAGCGGCGTAGTAAAAGTATGTCTACGGGTCTGTCATTGCGAGACCTACGTGCAGTCTTGTACTGTCACGCGGGCTGCGAAGGTACGCCTACTTGCCAGTCCCCCAAACCTTCCCTTAACTTCATATTAGCGGATGGTTTTTGGACTCTGGGTTTGAAAATAGCACTTTTAGAAAGTGACTATTTTCTTGTCTAACTATTTCTGGTTTCTGCTGGCTTGGTGTGTGTATGACAGGAGCTGGGTGGCTCCAGAGTTCTGAATGAGTCAGTGTGGGTTGAGTGGTGCATCTGCATTGAGAGTAGGGGAAGAGTAGCTCTTGATAGCCGGCCCTGCCCGATACAATGCTGGCTCCACCTCCTGCCGAGCGACGGATAGCTCTGCTCCTGCCAGTGACAATACTGGCTCCACCTAATGCTGGGCGTCTGAGGATCCAGCCCTGCACCGTGAATCGGCCAGGTGTCACCACCTGGCTACACCCACCACAGACCCGGAATGAGGGTGAGTTCCCCTGCACGGACAAAGTATCAAAGCCAAAAAGGGGTATAAGAGAAGGACCCCTGAACGGAGACTTTAGATCAATTCTTACAGGGAACCCTGAACCAAGGACAAGAAGCCTGCTGATCCAAGGACTTGCCTACCCCTTCTGCCAGTGTGATGTTTGCTGGGGGGAATCCTGCAGTTGCTTCTTTATTTTTGCAGAGGAACCAGGAGAGAGGAACTGAGTGTGTACTCTCGAACTTTGCCAAGGAAATCTCCAAGGGCTGGAAGAGTGCCAGCCTCCTGTTGAAGTCACAGGGCTAAAGGACTTCACCGTTTGCTGAAACCTGAAGGTCCAGCACCTCTGAAAGAATCCAGCAATCTTAACACCGACGGACGACGCCGACTCCAGCTCGACATCGTGAGTAACGGCTCCAGTGTCCCGCTTCCTCGGCGCCGGCCGCCGGGCCCGATCGACGCTAGTAGCAACGCCAGTGAGTAGTGAGTTCGGCTCCAGCTTCGAATGACCTCATGTCTGCACCGCTGCTGATTGCATCGACTTTGAGCCCTCTCAACGCCGTGAGCGCTGCTCACTCTTGCAACATCATCATCAACATCAACGACTGCTGAGGCCTGATCGACACCGAAGATGCGACGCCGGATTGCTCGACGCCGCTGATCATCGTGTGCTTCACTTTCCCAAGGTACTGTGTTGCTGGGGGTCCGTGTTAATTCCGGCTCGACGTAGCTCTCCTCGTGGTCGACGCCGAACCTTTGGATTAACTTTGCCTCAACGTCGTGTGACTCCTGTGTGGGTTACATTGTTGCCAAGAACTGTGATTTAAAGAAGAAGAATTGCTTTTGTTACTGAAGACTTTGTGCTAAGAAGAAATTACGCTTGAACTATTATTTTTCCTTCCAAGAGTATTTATTAAGATTGTGGTATATTTTTGTCGTTATTTGGTCTTGTGCTAAGCCTTATATAAACATTCGTATTTTTATAATACTACTGTGTTGTGTCCATTTGTAGTGTATTCACTTTATTACTGTATGTGGTCGTAAATGCTTAACACACTGCCTCTGAGATAAGCCTGTCTGCTTTGCCAAGCTACCGAGGGGGTGAGCAGGGGTTATCTAAGTGTGTGATCCCCTTGCCCTGACTAGAGGAGGTGAGTTCCTATTTGTCAGAAATGTATACCTCTGCCAACTAGAGTACGCCGAGTCTAACAAAGGCCATCATACAACTCACGAATATTCTAGAAAAAAAGCTATGTCCTCTCCAAAAACCTCTGCCTCAGAATCCTGCTGAGGCTGGGCCACGCATGCTTGGGTCTTCATTTGCAATGAGTATTCCCCATCTCCATGTAGTATCATAAGGCTTTCTGTTTTGCACTTTGTAATGAGGTTCCTTGATCTCAATTTGTGGTTTTACCATTTTGTACAAAACGTAATCATTTTGTAACCGATGAAATAATTTTTAAAAACCTTTGTTTGGGCTGAACATCAATAACTCAGCTTCGGCAGTGTTGATGACAATTCTGCTTAATCTGCAAAACTATGTCTATAAGGCTCTGAAGGCTACTTGGTATTTTTGAGGCCAATACAGTGCCTTTAGTGAATAGAAGTGTTTCAATCTTAGACCCTCCTGCCACTTAGTCCATCTATAACTTGATTGACATTCAAGAAAAGGAGCAAAGGTGCAGTGAACAACCTTGATTTACAACAGGAAAGGGCATTGTAGTTTCCCAAACCGGTTCTTAAGTGGACCATGATAAAATTTCCATTGTGGAGGCATATCAATTTATCTAAAAGGCCATTTGTGATACTTAAAACATGTACTGAGCCCTAAAATAGGTCTCCTAGGGACATTATGAAAAACGGATAGATAGCAGGTCCACATATAATGACTCTTTATCTAAGTATAACACATATTTCTAGATGCAAATGGTCCTGAACACCTGTAGCCATATTACATCATTATGGAGGTGGAAAAAGTCTCCCATGAACCCCTAGAAACTCCCCCCTTTTAAAGTGCACGAGGGTGCAGTCACTCTCTACAGCAGCCTTCAGGGGATCTCTTTCTCCTCGTTGAAGTGTAGCAGGTGTAGCCTCCACTGTGAAAGACAAAGTGGCTGCTCCAAGAATTTGCACTGTCTTTTACTAATGGTCCACATGTTTTAGTCTGCACTGGTGGCAGATCATTATCTGTAATATGGTGCAACAATTTGAAGGTGTGCAGTGGCACAGGCAGGAACAGTGCACCCTATTTGTAATATGGTCCCTAGTCTGTAGTACTAATTTCCTTCTAAACTGTCATTCCCTCTGTACAAAAGTGTAAATACTTTACTTAAGAACATAAGTAAAGAGGAAGCTGTCCACGGAGCACCTGCTGTTTTGTGCAAAGATTTGCATAACATTGTTGTGACAGTGATTAAGTGACTGTCTATCCAATGCTTTGTTTCTTCTTTACTTATGTGCTCATGTAAAGTATTTAAGTATTTACTCAGAGTGAACCAATGTGCTTTGACTTACATTATTTACCCAGGCTCACATGCTTCATACATGTTGTGTGAGTTAGCAATGACAGAACCCTTTTGGCTCCTGGTGGGCTCCATTTAACTGTAACATAAATGTTAGAGCGTAGTGAAGTGAATGCAGGTTTAGAATATTGAGTTTGCAATAAAACACAGATGAACAAAAAAAATGACGTGTGTGTGGCATAGTTATGAGCTGGGGAGGACACTACAACTGGCTACGAGATAGGGGATAAGTAACTCGAAGATCAACAGTTCTCTCCCAGAGAGTTTGCTGTAGTCCAGCAAACTGCTTGTGTGTGCCGCATGTGCCTTCGTCGAATGGCAGAATCAACACTTGGCTTATATGGAGTCAAAGCGCAACTCCAGTTGATGTGAAGCATTTGAAGAGAACAAACGCTTCACTGAGAAGTCTACACAACAATGACCAAGAACCAGCTGGGAAGACCATGAAGAGAGGTACTGTGCTACTAACCAACCTAAAACTACTCATAATTTGGAGTAATAAAACAAAAAGCAGATGCAACTAGGTTTGCGCAGTTGCAAAATAACCCTGCGATCTGAAGTGCTGCAAGGTAGAGATCAACCCGTTATCAGACAACACAAAGAGACACTTAAAAACAAGGTGATTCCGATACAAGAAATTACTTCTGATACAGGAAATTATCATCTGCTTACCGGAACTGAGCAAAGAGCGTAATAATACTGCATCATTAGAGGAAGTGGCCCCGGAAGAAGTGCACAGCATTGTGTTTACAGAGCTGTCCATACCGAAGTGGTACGCCATCAAACCTTCTGAGTGGAGGCTCAGAACAACTCCGAAGGTCTCCAGAAAATTGAAGGGCTCCTATGGACTTCAAGAGGAAAGTCACAGTTCCATCAACTGGCCAAAATGACCCAGAGGCCAGAATAGTACAGGGCCTTAGAAATGGCATGGGTGAAGCAGGTTCTAGTGAACAGCTGACACTGTGGAGAGACCTCCACAGTGTCAGACAATCACATAAATAGTTATAATGCCGCCACCTTTCTAAAACTGCCACCACCATTCGATACTGCCAAAAGTTGAATATTGGCGACAGATAAACTGTTTCGATTGAGACATTTGATGAATTCATTGATGCTCTAGAAGAATGAGATATCAACAAGATTATCAAATTCCTTAAGAATATAGCTCCTCAAAGTGTAAAAGAAGTCATAAACAAAATGCCGCAAGTTGAGGAAATTACATGCCATCAATATAAAAGAAACTTTGAATCTCAAGTTCAATCCAATGCCAAATTTAGATTACAAAATGTACATTTCCAGTCAAGAATGAGAGAAAGATAGGATAACCATTGGCAAATTTGTTGAAACTGGATACGCTCATCAAACAATGAGAGTTTAATTAATTTAATGGTGAGTAAGCTATATGCCTAAGAGTTAATTATGGATGTCTGTCAGATTCATTCGGACAATGAATGCAGAGTGAAACTCTTAGTCTGGAGTAATTTCTCATGGCTGCCAGAGCTGAAGAGAATGCCAATTGGCAAGATGCTAACATCGAGGTTGGAGGTGCCCAGAGTGATTCAACCATAAATGTGAAAGTAACCTAAAGCACAAGGCAGATGGACACAGGGTGATGTTGCCACAGAAAAAGAAGTTGTGCTTGATTTTAGTTTCCACATGAAGATAAATGTCCTGCCATTAAACAGGTTTTCAAAGGCTTCGGGAAGGAGAACCATTTTATAATGTTTGCAAGGCGAAGAAAAAAGTAACTGTGTCACAGCGTGATGAAAAAATGTCTGCCCGAATGCTTTAGAAACGATGCTCGACACACGCCCACAAGGCCAATAGACAACACCAATTTAGGCAAATTAAAGCCAAATCAATCGTCACCTAAATCATTTTCAATAAGTTCTTCAATATCTACATCAAGTAAAAGTAAAGACGATGGCTGTGCAATGTCGATGTGTACCTCATGAAAATGTGAATGTGTGCATGTTGAACTGTCATAAGAAAGATACAGACCAAAGAAAAGTCAACATGAAAAAGCACCAAAGTCATTCAAACATTGTCTGAAGACTACACTAAAGGTAAATGGGTGCTCAATACCTTTTATTATCAACAGGCATGTGTCAATAAACATAATGCCTGAGTAGAAATACAATGAACTATCTCTATTGCTGTGATTATGACATTGAACCTCAAGGTGTACACCTGGGCTGCATAGACGTCATTAAAAAGTCAAGGTTCATTTGATGCCATAATCAAACACACGAAAATTAAGGTACAAGCACCCTTTCATGGATTCCATGGTACGGCATCAAGCTGCTGGTATGAGACTGACATCAGTGAACTGTAACATGAATGCTCATCACCAAATAGTAAGTCAGTTCCCTTAGCTGTTTCATGAGTTAGGAAAACTCAAGACTATGAAAGTACAATTGCACATTAAGGAGGATGTCATCCTATTGCTCAAAGACACAGATGAACTGCATTTAATTTACAAGACGCTGTTAGAAAAGAACTCGAATCATTGCTCAAATAGGATATCATTGAATAATCCACTGATTCAACACCTTGGGTTACTCCCATAGTGGTAGTGCCCAAAAAAACATTGAGGAGCTGTATGCTTCTGCGTTTACATGCATTAAGCGAACAAGGCAATCAATCGAGAATGACATCCAGGTCACAATTGAATGTTGTGAATGTCTTCCCTCACCTTGATTTGAATAAAGGATATCTGCCCGTTGGAACTTGAGGGGAGTTGTAGATTCATTACAACCTTTTCCACACATATTGGTCTGTTCTGATACAAAAAAACCAAGTTTCGGTGTGTCACCAACTGCAGAGCTGTTTAAAGATGTACTTCGATGTATCATTCAGGGTGTCATGGATGCATTTAATTACAGTGATGACAGATTGTTTTTTGGAGCTACATAGAAGGAGCACAATAAAGCTCTCATCCAAGTGTGTCGTTTTCTTGCAGGTTTCACTTTGAATGCCGATAAATGTGAGTTCCATAAGACAAACCTAAAATTCTTTGTCCATATCTTTTCAGATGAGGTTATGCATCTGATACAACTAAAGTGCAAGTGTTGTCAACTGCCAGTCCCCCATAAGAAGTTTCCATGTTACGTTCTTTCCTTGGCATGGCCGGTTACTGTTCTAGATACATATCTGATACTTTGCTACTGTAAGTGCTCCACTGAGAGACTTGAAGAAATAGAAGGTTTCATTTTATTGGTCACTTGAATGCAAGCAAAGCTTCAAGTAGATCAAACAAGCTATTGAGAGCGCTACTGAAATAGCAAAATTTGATCAAAAGCTTCAAACAGAGGTTGTTGTTGATGCAAGCCAATAGGGTTAGGTTGCACAGCACAGTGGACACCCTCAAAGAAATATTGTGGAATATACAAGCAGAAGTATGCCCCAAACTGAGCGTGCTTATTCCTAACCTGAGATGGAAAGTTTAGCAGTGGTGCGGGATTGTGAACATTTCCACATATTCTTATATTGAAAGCCTTCCACGTTCATGACAAATCATCAAGTGTGGTTGACCATCTTTGGTAATCCTAAATCCAAGATGCCTCCTCCCATTGAACACTGGTGTTCATGATTACACAAATACAACTACACAAGAGGGCACCAGCCAGGAGAAGATTCGAAACCTGCAGACTGCTTTTCAAGGGTACCTTTACAGTGATATTGTACCCCTTCCAAGACAGCTCAACTCAAACCTACATACATTTCATTGTGAAATCAAGAACACCAGCTGCTATTTTCTTAGAACAAATTGTTATTGCCACATGTCAAGATAATAGTGACATGATAAAAACTGAAAGACATTATTACACATCAGTCTTGGAACCAACACACTTAACCTCTTACCAGTGAGAGTGAATTCCAGAAGTTTACAAATGTCAAAGATGAAATTTACATTACTCAAGAAGGTGTTATTCTGAGCGGTTTTAGAATATAAATCTTCAAATGGCTCCCCATCCAGAAGAGATACCAGTTAAAGATCCTCACAGACACCTACAAAGCTTTACGCAATCAAGGGCCATCCTACATCAACCATCGGATGAACTTCCACCTACCCGCAAGACACCTGCATTCCTCCTCTCTTGCTCTCTCACACACCCTGCATCCATCGTAGCCACAATGGGTCACTCCTTCTCCTACAATGCAGTGATGGCCTGGAACTCCCTGGCCCTCCACCTCCCCACTGCACCCCCATGACTGACTTCAGAAAGGAACTCAAGACCTAACATTTCGACAGAGTCCTGGCACCCTCAGGAGCCAGATACCCATAGGAGTGTCAGTGCTGTGCTATAAAAACCCTTTTTGATTAATTATTCTGGAGAGACTGTGACAGCAGATTATTAAAGTGGCACATGAAGTGCATAATAGAATTGTTATCACAAAGCAAGGTCTCTGAGACCTAGTCTGGTTTCCCCATCTCATTGAGACAGTTGGGAGAGAATTGAGGCAGATTGACATCAGGCACTGATGTCAATGAAGAGATTGGGTCTGAAAGGGCAATCAAAGAGCCCCTGACTGCTGTTGATCCTACATCTGCAACAAATGATGGACTGAATGTTGACTAAATCATACATTCACCCTCAGTCAAGAGATCTGGGTTAAATCCATCATTCTTTTGCTCATCGTGCCACCCCAGTTTAGAACCAGCCATATGCAAAACAGTCTTGACCCTGTGCCTCATGGGAACAGTCCAGACCGAATTGCCAAGCCCGGGACCGGTTTCTGGGTATTAACCTTCATCTGCCAGGCTAGCTTGAAACCAGTGGCACAGTGAGCAAAGGACTCACGTCTGGGCATACTCATCCCACTTAGGGTGAAAAGTACTATGCAAACAAATGATGGACAGAATGTTGAATAAATCATGCATTCACAACAGATCTGGGTTAAATCCATTGTTCTTTTGCTCACCATGCCACCCCAGTTTAGACCCAGCCATATTTGTCACACCGAGTGGGACGGGTATGCCCACACATGGGTCCTGTGCTCTCCATGCCACTTGAGTCAAGCTATCCTTGCTGATGAGGGCTGAAAGCCCGAAACCGGTCCTAGGATGCTTATTTCCAGCCAAGCCATGTCTTCTCTGGACCGGAAACACGCACCTGAGACCTTCAGATTCTCCAGCTTTGTCATAAAAAAATGTCTCTGAGGGACTACTTTAGAAGCTCTCCTGTACTCTTAGTCGCAGCCCGGCATCAAAGACTGGTTCAGCCCATGCTCCACGTGTACACTAGTGATGAAGGCCACAGTTCATTGCCCCCAGGTTTACGAAGAAGCACAATAAAAAAAAGAAGCACTAGTGATCACTTCATCTCCTCAATCTCACGCCCAGTATCTTGACCAGTCCATCTTTGACCTCCACGTAAATAATATCCAGGTATCTGCCCAGGTATCATCCCCTGTCTCCCCCCCCTCACCCGAAGCCAGTCGGTCCTCCTAGACCATCACTCAGTTTGGATCCCCAGCCAGTTTTCCCCTCCAGCAATCAAGCCTTAAGCGTCCATCGCGCACCCGACATCTACAACTAAAGTTCTCACCCCACAAGGAGTAAATGAGGCAAACAAGCAATTATGTAGTCCCACAACATCATCACCAACTGCTAAAAGCTGTGGACAAGAGATCAATACAGGATGGGGCAACAACACCGTGCCCAACATCCACCTGGATTTTATCTTTCTTCAGCAAAGAACCCAACAGATCACCTCTTAGCCCTTTACCCCTAGACCTAAACGTGCTCTGGTCTCAACTCTTCCAAACCCTCCACTCCACAGTGTTAGCACTGAATTATCACTCAGATAAAATGGATCAACAGGTAGATTTATTAAACACCCTTGCCGTGTACACTGTAGGAATTGACCAAAAAATGGAGACGTTTAATTCGCTGATACTCAAGGCCCAATCACAAGTGCAACTAGTCCAATCAGTATGTTGCTGTTCTCCCATCATTGACTCTCTTTCCTCACTGCCCCAATTCCTGACATCGTGACTAACAGAAATTCAGAGGATCCCAGGTCCATGCACCCTGATTCAGCGTCACTTGACCCCTCCCACAGCAAACAACCCACCGACGAGCACACGCCCGAAAATACACCACCAGTTTCTTCATCATCGCTCAAAGTTACAGCAGTTCCCAACATTCTCACTGATTCAAAATCTAATGACAAATCCTCCCAGTCACCTGCTCACCGACTTTCAAAGCGAGAAAAAAAAAGACTCCGGAAATCCCGCAAAAGGCTCCCAGAAACACCCCAAGAAACTATTTGTAATTACTTCACAGACAACAAACCAGTGATAGCACAGGTATTGAGTACAGTGCCCAGTGCCTCCACCAGCCAGATGCAAGTAGCCCAGCTCCGAACACCCCAAAAAGGGCTTCCACAATCAAAACGCTCAATAAAAACATAATCATCACAAGCCTCCCCACACCCAAAACTTCAGGACAAAACTGAAGATAATGGACACAAGCAATCACAAATAAATGATGAGCCAATAACAATCACCAGGCTGATTGCAATTACGTCATCCACAAAGCGTTTAACACCCATTGAATCATCCTCTTCACTGCAACCGACGACTGTCAGCCAAGGCTCAAATAGCACAGTTACCTTCGTCAAAGAAGCAGATCACCAGTTACCGGCACTCCAATGCAGCACACTTTCTTCGACATGTATGAGTAAAACAGTTTTCACTATTGAACCAGTCAACCAAACAAGTGAGCAAGCCCCTCTCAAGCACTGTAAATCAACCTCTGAATGATTGTTAGTAGATAAGCCTACATCATCCAAGCCCATACCCGCTGATGCTCAAACCCTGGCTATAGACTCTAATGAAACCAAACTATTGTTAACACCAGAGTATATCTCCCAAGGCCCGCACAACATAATAAATTGCGGTAACATAATTGGGCTCTTTAAATCAAATCCAGACCTATGCAAACTGGAATAAAAAGACATCGTTGCTATCGAATTTAAACTCATCAATGGATCTCATATGGGAGAATCAACCCTAATTAAACTAGCATCTACAGCCATAAGGGAACTGGTTCAATCAAAAGCTGACCAATTTAAAAACTGGGGAATAATTATAGCAATGCCTCGAGTGCCCCGATATCCTTCAATACTTGCTTCCAGCAAGGCCCCAGCTTCAAGTATAAGCTGCACCACTTTCTCAATATTAAAGTCAGCCAGAAGTTGCTCCCGAGCAGCCAACGATGAGTGCAGTGAAGTTCGGCACATTAATGGAAGTGCTGATTGGTCATGGCTGCCAGCAGCCCTCTCCCAAAGCAGGACCAATTGAACCAATACAGAACACGGCCTAACAATTTGTTCCTGGAACATCAATGGTTTTTCGTCAAAACTGCAATCTCCGGACACTGTCAGATTCCTTAAAAAACACGACATCATTCTTCTCCAGGAAACTTTTCTATCAACATGCAATCCACTTGAAGGGTGTTTGGAATTCACATCGCCCGCCATTAGACAGATCAAGTATGGCAGACAGTGTGGTGGGCTGTCTATTTTCGTGGCTTGCAGACTGTCAGCACGTATCAGACAACTTAAATTTGACCTCAACTGGGTTTCTGGCATCTTGGCCGACAATTTTCCATCAGAGATCAAGCTACTATTGCTAAATGTTTACATCTCTCCACCCCCCAGCGAGAAAAATCCCAAACTGGACCGCCTGATCGTAATTCTATGTAACATCCTAAGCACATATGGTAACATACCATGTCTAATCTCTGGAGACTTTAATACTAACCTCTTTTATAACCAGTTCGAAAACTTAGGAACCAATTTCCCAGTGGTCCCCTCACATCTAGCCTCGCAATCATTACCGCCCGGCATCAGACCATCCAAATTGGACGAATACGCAGTTCTTCAACTTAGCAGTGTAGGCTACCTGGTAATAAATGGTCACTCACCAACAGATACCCCCTGTCCTGGACAAGAACTAACGGGCAAACCCATTCATACCTGGACTTCACACTGGCAAACAGCGAAATGTCCACTCTAATTGAGTACCATTACATTGCAGCATTGGGGTAAAGTGATCATCGACCCCAAATAATAACATTATCCTTCGATGCTCCTTACCATCACGCACTCGCTCACACCATATAAGACAGTCACCCAGAGAATTTAAGACGAATGAAATGGTCGTCAAGCGCCGCCCCTTCAGTCTTGGAGAAATGCTGTCATCTTCTATGTTCAAAAGGTGAAACTGACGTGCCTATTATCATCGGATGGGAAGTGCTCGTAAACAGTTTATTAAACACATTTTTGACCAAACCCTATTCCCGGCCTGATCCTCCCCAATTCCAGATTTCCCACACAACAAAAATGTTAAAACAACAAAGAAACGTCGCTTTGCGTTGGGATAGAAAAAGCCTGGGAAACGTAACTTTATTTAGTCACTACAAGCAAGCACAAAAAGCATTTAAGGCATCTGTACATAGAGACAAACAATTAGCGTCAGACAAGTGCTGGACGTAGTTAGTCCACGCCACCAAAAAGTCCAACACCAAGTTATTTTGGACTCTTGTGAATAGAGGCCCGTTAGGAGGAGGAGGATACACTACCGCAAACATAAGTGCGGACGACTGTCATGGGCACTTAATGTCTGGCTTCTTGGTTTTCCTCATCCGTGGGTGACATAGATCTGTTTGTTTAATAATGTGTGAGGCTATAATCATGTATGGTGCTAATAGGAAATTATGTAAAGCTTGCATGTACCAAAGCTTGTTGCTTTACCTATTCTGCATGTACCAAAGCTTGTTGCTTTTCCTATTCTTGGCCAGAACTGTTGCTCGGTATGAATATTCATTAAGCTAGCACGTGGAGCATGTGTGCTAGTGAGGGCAAACTGAAGGCTGTTAACACGTGCATGAAAGACTATAAAAGCCTTTCCGACTTTCTGAGAGACGCTTCGCTTCGTCCCAGCCTGGCGTCATTACGGGATTCCTCGAAGCGTCTCTGCAGCCTGTCGCCTTGTTCCTCCTCCCTCCAGGACTCCGGACTCAGCTTTCCTGCCCTTTCCTGCCTCGCGTACGGCGTGACTCACCAGAGCCTTCGGGGCTTTCACCAGCAGAGATCTCCATCGCGGGTGAGTTTCTTTCACGAATCCAAGGTCGGAACTTCCGGTTTTCGGCATCGCAACTCAAAGGAGATCGGACCCGTACCCCAGACAAAGCGGTCCCCGCAATTCTTCTTTCTGTGAACGTGAACAAGAAGAAGTAAGATTTTTAGTTTATTGACAAACAACCCTTGGCAAAGACAATAGGAAAAAAGCCTTGTGACACTGGGATCTTTGTTTAGAAAAGGTCAGAGCGAAAATAACAAAGGCGCTTGATAAGACTGAAGACTATTTCTGGACAATAAAAAATAATTGTAACAGTGATGTTTAAAATCTTATAATTGCGAAACAATGCAACAGTGACTACAACTGTTTTGCTTGCCATTCCTAATGTTTAAAGATCTAATAGAAGTTAATAGGCATTTCCTAGGCTGCTTCTTTCTTTTGTTTACTGTAATTACAGAACCTCAGTTACTACAAGAACCTCCAAAAGCAAGGTAGGAGAATATTGAGTTTTCATGATCATTTACAAGTTATACTAACTCATTATTCAGTTTGGTTAATAACTGTTCCCAAGAAATTGTTTACCCCTGATGCTCACACTTTTGTGTTTATTTTAAAGGAGAATAGTTTGCTGAAATTCAAACTGCCTTGCAACTACGAAGTATTGGAATGGGCTATTCTTACTTTAGTATGTTTTAGGATTGGTCAGTAAATTAAAACGCAATGATTTAGGAGTCTCTTAGACTTGTTAGTTACTTGTGTACTCTCTGTGATTGATGTCACGCAGCCACTCAGACAAGAGGCGGCATTGCAAGAAAGTCCAGAATACTTCCTGAGAAACAGAGGACAGTCATCTCTTGAAGTAATCCTGTGTTGTTTGTTTGTTTCTCTTCCACTTCCCCTTCCCTTGTCTTCCACTTCCCCTTCCCTTTGGGAGCCAATTGGTTGCAGCAAGAGCTATCTTCCCTGTCACGCTAGTTGGTTCTAGAAGGAATTGGGACTAATCATCTTCAAGACGGATACTTGGAATCCTGTGATTGCTCGCCTAACAACGACTGGACCATGTTTTAACTAATCATTTTGGAGAAAACCCAAGTGGGCAAGGGCCCCCTAGTCCCCACTTGACATCCATATCCCGGCTACCATCCACCGAAGATCAATACACAGGAAACGCTGGGTCACCTACGAAGGCAGTAGTTGCTTTCGACATACCATCATCTGAAGACCTATCAAACGACCACACCCCAGGAACGCTGACAACATATGGAATCCTAATAAATAATATCGCCCTGATTATTGGATAAGGCAGGTCAGATGGAGCACCCGGCCGCAACGGGCTACCTCAGGCCTTGTTTAAATCAGATGAAACATAGTGGTCAGGCCTCCTCGCACCACTCTTCTTACACTGCAGGCTTAACAATCACATCCCGGATTCTTGGAAAGGTGCGATCATTCATCCTATTTATAAAAGTGGTAGAAGAGACGACCCAAAAAATTATAGAATGATAGCTCTCCTCAAAGTGAGCAAGGGACCCATGTCTGGGGATACCCTGCCAACTTAGTGTGAGCTAAAGAATGATGATGGCTTAAACCCAGATCAGTTGACTGGGGGTGAGTGTTTGATTTGCTCAAACGCTTCATCCATGATTCCCTTTGGTATCGCTTTGTTCGTCCTAAGTTTGCAGGGTATGCCCAGATGTGTGTCCCTTGCTCACTTTGCCAGTGGATTCAAGATCAGTTGACCGCGGATGAGTGATCCATCCATCATTCCTTTTGGTACCTCAAAATAGAGAGGCAAGGATGGATCCTCAGGGAGCCGGGAGGATAACAACCCCACACAGAAGACTTTCCATCAGCACAGGGGAAGAGGATATCTAACTTTAATGAGGAGGAGAACCAGATAATAATAAGTGAGGTGACAAAAAATTAACCTCTCCTATTTGTTACCTAAAAATAAATTGTGTAGCACAAACAAAAAGGACCATCCTGGAATGCATAAAGAGGTGGCATAACTTCATGTACAGGGCCAATGCAGGAGCCCTTGCACCAGGACGCAATTGTGCTTGTGTTGTGGCCAGGTATCCAAAAGTGTATTGTAATGCAAATTCAGTCAATTTGGGTATGTAGAGGGTCAATGTATCACAAAGAGGGTCTTGAGGTACTAAAGAAGTGCATGTACTGTAAGTACTATCACTATAAGTGTCAGGTGTACAGTTCATAGTTCAAATCCATATTTGATATAGTGGATCTGATGTGCTATGGAAGGTTTTTCCATGTGTAGCCTGCCATGTATGAAAACATCCTACTTCCTGTCTTGCTCATACAGGTATGGGGTTTTGGGTAAGTGCAAGTGATGCAGAGCGGAGGTTCATAATGGTTGATGGAAGCGTAGATGGTAATGAGCTAGGTGGGTCCCTGGTAGTGTAGTGTCTTATAGGTATGGCTGAGCATCTTGAACTGCCAGTGCGACTGGATGGGGAGCCAATGTATTTTTCTGGGATGACATGTGATGTGCATGCCGCAAAGGAGGCTAATTTGCAGGCTGTGGTGTGTTGAATACTTTGCCTATTGTGTAGCAGATGTGCAGAGATTATGTAGTTGAGGGCTTTTTTGAGACACAATCTACATTTGATGAGTGCCTGGGTGATGGACTTTCAGTTGTCTGGAGGGAGACATAGAAAGAAATAGCTGACCATACAAATAATGTGAAAGTACGTGGAGGTGACTGTGGCAATGTGAAGTCTCATGGTGACGTAGGGTTGAAGGATGGTGGACAGGTGTCTGGGGTTGTTGGAGGGTGAGGGGTTCGGACCTAGTGATAGGGGCAAACCGGGTCAGTGCATGTTGCAGAATGTCCTCACTTCTATCTTGTCAGGTTAAATATGAGCACCTAATCTCACATACAGTTATCCATGTTGGTCAAGGGCATAATGTAACAACTGTTGGTGATATTCTTGTCTCCTGAGAGTTATTATATGATATGGTTGTCATCAGTATAAGATATGATTTACATTCCCTGGGTTTGAATGATGATTGCCTGAGGAGTCATGTACAAGTTCAAGAGAGTGGGCCCGAGTGAAGAGATTTGGTGGCCTTTTTAGATAAGCTCCTTGAGTTCTGAGGGAATAGAGTGAACTTGAGCTGTTGCATACTTTCAATTATGAAGGAGGTTATCCACTGCACAGATGCACCTTACTTAGTTCTTAGTGTTGTAGAGTCTGAGGTTCACTGTGTGTATGGTACGAAACAGCAGGATTCCCCAGAAAAAATGCCATCATGGCATGTACCGGCCCATCCCTTTTCATGCAGGGCAGCAAGATGGCTTGGTGTGTGAATGTTTGGCAAATATGAACCCTCAGGGCGCAATAATTCACAAATCGCATGCAAGACAGTACAGCAAAGCAGCTTGGTATGTTGTGCTGTTGTAATTTGGTAAAATTAGTTAGCGTTAGCAGAAGCCATCTTGCATTTAGAAGTTATCTTATCCGCTTTTTAGAAGCCATTTTAGATTCTGGAGGCCATCTTGGCTACCATGTGCTGCCATGTGCTCATTTTGTACATTGTCCTACCTTCCTTTTAACTGCACTTAAAGTCTGCCTAGTAACAGGATATATTTAGCCTCCTCCACTTCCACGCATGCTCAGAAATGCCTGGTAGACTTTGCATCTGTTACTGATTAAGTTTTACATAGAATGTGTTCACTACGTTCTGAAACTGTTAGCTCCTCCCACTTGGTTCCACATGTCCTTATTAGGTATTCCTTGTGTGCTCACAGGAACACAAGACTGCCCCCTTTTGTGTATGCTTACTGTGTAAGTCTGAAATGTATATAAGGCATCAGCCTTCTGACTTCCTCAGACTGCCTCATTCATTTGCCATGGCCTTTGGACGACGCAGCCTCACTTCATGTAATAAACTGTCCTTTGATATTTCAGAGTTCTGTGCCAGCCTCTTATTGCTTTTAAAGGACTCCAAGGTTTTTGAATTCTACAATTGGCGACGCACGAAGGGACTCATCAGAGAGGTGACAATCTGGAGGAGTGATCAACTTGCCAGGAGGCAGAAAACTGCTGAGCAGCATGGGACTGGGTTCTGCAAGAAGGTAGCTGTGCACGGCGCGCCTCTGGTGATTCCTTGTGTCTGCAGCTCGTGTGTGTTTTCTGCCTCTCCTGGTCTTTGGTCCCCCCAGGGATGTCACCCTCCTGACTGAGAACACTTTTGGCGTGAGTATTAAAATGTAACATAAAAAGATAGACTGTTAGATGAGACTTGGCAGTTAGAATTTGGACAGCTTATGTTTGGTAAAAGTAATTTTGCGGCGCCTGTTCTAAGTTTTGAATGCCTTTGTAACGCTTACTGTGGCATATTTTGAATTTGAGATAGACTTGTCTACTTTGAACTACGTTTGATCTTCGAAGAATATGATATGAATATGATTTGATGTGATTTGATTTGATATGTATGTGTTGCAACTCATATAGGCAGGTCATGCGAGGATATTTCCTCAAGCCTTTGATAGTAGTGTATACTCTGCACTATTTTTTGGCATGCCTGGTGTCCTTGGTTAAGCTCACATGTTAAAATGTGTTGCTTTTTGTGAACGGTACCATAATGTGATGTGAAGTAAATGAGCCGGCTTCCCTTAGAAGGGATACCTAAATAGGTTTAGGTGTGAAAACATATTTCTTCCTTGGTGATATTGTATCATCAGGGAACTAAAATATGGCCATAATACATGTGAGGATCCTTTTATTCTGTGCACTTTTATAAATGGGGGAATGCAGAGCGATTTTTGGTGCTCTGCCAGTCAGAAAACTTGTGAATTGAAACATCATTGCTAAACATTCCTTGTAAATATGACGTACAACTAGCATTTACAAATTGGTTTGGTTTACGATTTGTTTGTGGCTTGTTTTTTGTTTCAGTCCTATGTATTGGTCTGTGGGTTCAATGTGTGTTTAAATGTGGGGTTTCTGTTCTTGTTAGTATAATTTCTGCTTGTGAATAGCGTTGGCGCGAATTTATGAAAAAACATGCTTTAAGCGCTGTATTGTGTGTCCTGCATGTTTGAAAATGTTTCTGTTTCTGTGTGAAATGAGCTCAATGTGTGATTGCGGATTTCTTGATGTTTTTCAGTCTGTTAAGAAAAATGTTGGATTAATTGATATTAGGTGAAAATTAAATAAGAATGCAGTAATTTGCCATGTTACCTGCAAAAATCGCTATATGTTGCTTTTTAAATTATAGACTAAACAAAGGCACATATGTGCAAACTGTTGAAATGCTTAAATTAGATAAAGTTAAAATTTACATTCACTAGGAACATGAAAAGGCCTCAAAAATTAAATTGTGTGTTCTGTAGGGAAAAACGAATTTGTAGCCCTCCTTTGCTTACATGCATTTTCATACATGTAAAATGTTAAAGTTTCAGCTAACAGTGAATTTTTGCTACGTTTAAATGTATTTCGTGTCACACACTTTTCTAAAAAAATGTCTGTTTCCTGAAAGCTCCAGGGTCACCTTCGTGCTGGCCATTTCCTGCCTTCCTGCCTTGAGAACGGCAGATGGTGTTTTTTTTTACAGGCCATAAAACATTGGAATGTTGATTCAGCCAGAGATTAGAAGGTAGTTTAACACGGGCTGAATTTAGCAACTCAGAATAAGTGTTTTAAAGGGTTACAAAAGTAAGTTGCATTATTTTGTATTACAGGAAGGCATTTCAATTGGGGTTTTTGATCATTTCCTAAAACGAGTAAAACAAGTAAAAAGAAATAGGGGTATATTTCTGGGTTTGTGGCTCAAATGTTCTCTTTTAATTTCTGGCGCGAAAATATGTCTTGTTCTAACTTAGGCTTTTTGCGCATAGGCTCATACATGATTACATCTATACTGTTAGGCAAAAGATGCAGTTTGGTTTTTAAATGCGGTTTTAGTAATTCAGAATGGGGTTGAAAAAAATAAACAAGAAATAAATTATTAAACATGAAAAAATTATTTGAAAAAAAATATGTGTTTTTCAAAATCGTTTTTAGATATTTAGAAAGCTTAATACTCATACTATGACCTCCTAAAATTAAAACTTGATTAAATTAATGTGTGACTGACTAATTAGAATATTTGCATGTTAGGGTTTTACTTGACGCAGGCGTAAAGGCTCATTTTTCTAAGGCATCACATGCCTATGCCTCATGTTTGCTCCTTGCAACATGTAAAGCACATTCTAAGGATGATTAATATGTAATGCAAGTGTAGGATTTTCAATTTTAAGTGCCCCAAACTCAAAAGTCGAAAATAGGTTAAACTGGACCTTTTAAAAAGCATTCTAGTCATTTACCATAGCCTTGCAGTGTTTCTGGCTTTCAGAGAATGCATGTTTGTATCTATTACAAAACGTGTGGGTTGTTATTATTTGAGGTTGTTCTTCATAGCTCAGTGAGCTACTGTGCCCGGTGTAGAGGTTTATGTTTAATATCAGGATTGATAATTCAAATTTCGGCAGGGCCTACTCTGTCTTTTATCTTTGTGGAGCTGATAACTGAGTGTAATTGTATAGGCTAGTAGCAAACATTTAAGATAATGCTGGTATGCTATGTTGTTATGTTCTGCAAATTGTTCACAGTAAATGTTTTACTAAATGCATTTTATTCCTGAAAGAAGTCATTTATATAACATGTGTTTTTCAACAGGGTTGATCTTGTAGCTTAGAATGAGTGGGGAATGGTTTCTGGTCTTGTAAGTTAAAGGGAGGAAATAGGATATAGGGCCAAGACGGTAGGCCTGGCAGAATTTGACCTTAAGGTCAGTGAGAAGGGGGTTTAGGAGTAAGTAAGTGAACAGATGGAGCAAGGACTGCTTGGTGAAAAAGCTTCTCTGATTAGCAGAATTTCAAGCTTGCACATTAGATGGGTTACATGAAGGTTTTTGTTTTTGAGTAGTGCATTCTTGACCAGCCCTAAAGAAAGGAAAAAAAAGCAGGCCCTCAGGGGCTTTGGAGAGGGGGGGACCATGTGGGGCTCGCAGGCTCCCAGGGCTGTGAAGGGGCGAAGGCTCCCAGGGCCATGAGGGGCCGCAGGCTCTCAGGGCCTTGAGGGCAGGGGGTCTGAAGGGGCCACATGGAAAGGCTGGTGCAAGGAATGCAGTGTGTCTGTGAAAAAGTTTTACAGTCACTATGAAAGCGGGTTAGCATGTTTTACAATGAGGATGGTTGGTTAACAGTTGAGATTTACTCTGTTATGTGCTATGTTAGTAGTATGTTGCACAGATATGGGTTTTATTATGACTTCTTTGAAATGAAATGTTTGTGTGTTTTTTTCATGATTTTGCATTTTTCCCTTATGAATGGTTCTTGCTCATCCTATGGGTCACAAACGGCACTGTAAGTTGTATTTGCCAGTTTTGATAACCAGCAACTGGTGATAACCTGGCAAAAAGCGGGGTGTGAGTAAAATGAAAGCGTACTTTTGGTGTAATTTTTGATTTTGACAAATTAAGCTGGCCTGGATTCTGGGTTTTGGGTTGCACGCATGCACGCGTTTCTGCTTGATTACAAGTACCATTGTGCTTTGTTTATGCTTATTGTGCTTACTATATATGCATGTATATTTGATGATAGCGTAATGACATGTTGTTTTGTTTTATTAGCTGCTTTTTGATATTATTACAAATTTGCCTGTGTTGTGAAGAGACATGTATGACGGTATGTGTCGCTTTACACCACGTGGTTAATATCTGCGTTTATACTAAATTTCACAGATATGATATTTGCATACTGTGATCATGAGAATACATTCGCCTCACCAGTGGATGTCAAAATTTGGACATAATGGTATTGAAGTAAAATAAAAGAGATATACAGGAAGCCACAATACAGATACTGCCCTTTCTCCCTTAAGGAACAGGCAGGCCTAGATTTATATACATATCCTTGATTGGACCTAAGGATGCAATTATAGATTCGTGGCTCTTGTTAAAAGGTGACCTAACTTTTTCATTTTTTCGACATTTTTCATTTTTTCCCTTGAAGGAGGCGCTTCTCCCCAGATGTTGCATTGTGTCCAGACTGCAGAGATGTAATAGGAACAACAACATTATGCATAATTCCCCTTAGTATGACCTGACCAGACTGTTTCTTTCTCTTTAGACTTTTTCTTTAGGCCTATATTAAATGTAATGCCCATTCTAATTAGGTTCTCAGTTCTTTCAGCTTCTGTTTTAATGTTTGATGGACCACATGTGTTCTAATAATGGAAACATTAGGAGTTTGTACTCTTGTTTTTTCTCTGTTTTCACATTTTTGATAAATTAGCTATTGTCTGAATGTCCCTGACCATCTCTTATGTGATTTCGTTTTTGAAATGTTTCAGGTGAGGGATTTAGGAACACTTAGATTTTCTCATTTAGGAAAATGTTTACCCATTAGATGATGCCCCTATATGTAAGGACTTCCACTCAGATAAAATGTTTATGTAATTGCCTACCCCTAGATGATAGAAGACATGCTCTCATATGGAAACACAATTGAAGAGGCTAGAGTCATTGTTTTGCCTTCTATGAGAATGATAGTGTATTTTAGATTATGATAGTCTCATGGTGTATGACCCCTCTCTTGAACATTGTAGGGTAACTGATTGCAATCCCCCTGGTTAAATATTGAATTGTTTTTTGTACAACAATTGAAGGAAACTAACGATTGTGTCATATCTTCTACATTGATAGGTTCTGCAGGATTCTCCAGAGTCAAAGGGAGAGTGACACCTGCAGAACGAATGACAAAGATGAATTCGAATTCCTATCCTTGACAGCCATAGATAAAAGCAGGAAGTTTTGGTCTATAGTCCCAGCACCCAGTAAGGAATCTGCACGCCATCAATGGTATACCCTAGTTCTTTGTTCACACTACTGCCCAGCGTTCCACGACAGAAGAAAAGGAGTCCCTTTAGTTTTGCAACAGAATTTGAATTGGAAAAAAAAGAGCGCAAAAAGGTACCTGTTATGTACTGGCAACCTCTGACAGTGTACAGCTCCTTGAGCCCTTGGCCTAAGTTTTGGCCTGAAGCCCTTGAGTCCTTTGGTCTGTGTCTTGGCCTGAGCCTTGGTCTAAGTTGGCCACACCGTTCCCTTTTTCACTTTTGCTCCAACGAAAAAGAAATGAAATGGAGAATTCGAGATTGGCGAGAGGCACTATCTTATGGTGCCCATGAACGAGCAGCTTGAGCATCCTCTGACACCGAACAAGGAGTGTTGGAGTTTGAAAGTGCTGCTGATTTGTTGAAGGAGTTTTCTTGACAGTGCTTGGATCTGCACGAGATGCTTTGTGCCCTTGATCACGAAGAGCACGTCATTTGTAGTGTCTGCCGTAGTGTCTGCCGCAGATGAGAGACACTGTTGCACTGCCTTGAGTGACTGAACTATGAGTGTTTGCCAAAAAGGGCACTCCAACGGATGCTGAGATACATTTCCATGGAAGGCCTGAAATGAGAGGCCCATGTTGCAATGGATGAGGAGATTCGATGAACAATAATAGTCCGCCAGAGGGACTTGGAATTGGACTCTGGGCATAAGTCGTGGTTATAGAAGTGATTCCTGAAATGTTGAGATTCTGGGTGTTGTGGAATTAATTTTTATTGTCTTGCCTGCAATATTCTAGAGTAGTGTTCTGTTTAGTTTAGGTAGAATAAAAGTTCATTCTCTGTGGAATAGTATCTATACCCAACTTGAGAGCATTGAAGGATTGCATTGATACTGTTTTATCTGAGTATATAGTGTTTTCTGAAAGATTTTAGGATTTGCTATTGCTTAGGGTTGTGAAAATGCTAATTTCTCTGTAATAGTGGTCATTATTTCTTCCTACTGTTTGTATGTATGCTTATGACCTAATGTCCCGTTCTTTAGTATTCCTGGTCATACCCTTGCTGAAATGTTTAGAATGGAAATGGTTATCTAGCAATGAATTAGAAAATTGACGAAATTATGTTCAAATTAATGAGCACCTGTTTTCCATGTTCCTACTAGATCATACGAATGTCTTCAGCAAACGCTAAAAGGGCCATCTGTTGTAATTTGGTAAAATTAGTTAGCGTTAGCAGAAGCCATCTTGCATTTAGAAGTTATCTTATCCGCTTTTTAGAAGCCATTTTAGTTTCTGGAGGCCATCTTGGCTACCATGTGCTGCCATGTGCTCATTTTGTACATTGTCCTACCTTCCTTTTAACTGCACTTGAAGTCTGCCTAGTAACAGGATATATTTAGCCTCCTCCACTTCCACGCATGCTCAGAAATGCCTGGTAGACTTTGCATCTGTTACTGATTAAGTTTTACATAGGAATGTGTTCACTACGTTCTGAAACTGTTAGCTCCTCCCACTTGGTTCCACATGTCCTTATTAGGTATTCCTTGTGTGCTCACAGGAACACAAGACTGCCCCCTTTTGTGTATGCTTACTGTGTAAGTCTGAAATGTATATAAGGCATCAGCCTTCTGACTTCCTCAGACTGCCTCATTCATTTGCCATGGCCTTTGGACGACGCAGCCTCACTTCATGTAATAAACTGTCCTTTGATATTTCAGAGTTCTGTGCCAGCCTCTTATTGCTTTTAAAGGACTCCAAGGTTTTTGAATTCCACAGTGCTGTATGAAAGGCAGAGTGCAGGATAGTATGAGGTATAACAATGTATGACATATCTTGGCTAGTGCTGGGCCACAAACTGATGGCTAGTGCAAAGGCAGATACCCTTGATACATGGTGCAATGGTCTCTGCAATAGTGCTAAGAAGCCAGATTTGCAACAGTTCAGGCAAACGGCTGAAATGCACTGTAAAAATGTAAAATGGAGCCAAATCCTGCACTCACACTTTCAGGCAGGGCAGAAAGCGGTCTAGCTGTGTTGTGCTGTGTGAAATTCACAAAAATATGCCCCAAAGTGAATGCTGAGGTTGGGTGCACATACATGTATTGTCATGTGAAAAGCAAAAACAGTACAACATACCCATATACACATGGAGAAACATGTGTCCCACATATCGCTGTGTACTTGTAAGTGAAGTAAAACAATGTTCAAACTTTACAGAAATCACTTATGTCATAATTAATCATGGAATCTTCATAATATATTTCTATTTTGTTCCAGAGAGAGAAACAACACCTCCTGGAGACCAGCCTGTCTGTGATGTCAAGCCTGTTGCGCACACCATTCTGCCCCACATTTAGGAAGACACTTTCCAAAAGCTACTGGATACTTTTGAAACTTCTCCTCCAGTAATGGCAATGGAAGACAATGTTGTTGGGTCTCCAGATGAACCAACACATACTGGACCCTCATCCTTTGACATAACAGCTGAGGACTCTGAGAACCCTCAAGTTGTTTTTCAATGGTGAGTGGTAGGAGTCCGAGAGAAAATAATTGATGAGGTCTGATTGAGAATGAAGTCCAAAGTGGTCATTCTTGAAGGAGTCGTACGTGTCTTAACCCTAATATGTGGTTGACAAAGACTACCGCAGACACCTACTCTTGGCTCCATAGGATTGATGAGTCCCTAGTTGGCATCGCTGGTGCCATGATGTACAAAGAATAACAACACCAGCATTCTACATCTGACACCAGTGAAGTTGTGAGGCAGCTTGTGGACATTAATACATCCATCCAGTCCCTGGATGCCAAAATGGTCTCCTTCATAGCACCAACAAGTGCCCTGAATAGCAATGTCATTGTTTTATTGACTAATCTTGCAAGGGACTACCTTTCTGATTTACTGGCAGTCAAAAATTTTATTGGGAGCATGGGAGTCACATGTTCTGCCCCTGATGTGTGTGTGCCTGAGGTTAGTAACTTCTCTCAGCTGCAGCCTACTCAGATGCCAAAACTTCCAGGGGAGGCAGAACATGCATCAGAGGCGTAAGCTGTAATGTCGCCAGTTTCAGGCTAAGACCGTCCCAGTATACATATGTGAATGCCCTGCTGGCCAGTTTTCCTATCAGTCCTGTGTAGGACATCATGACACCATCTTTGGTGCACTAAACAGTATTATTTCTTTGTACATTATTTTACTTTGTCACCTTGTGCCCCTAAATACTATACAATTCTTGATAATAGCAATGTTTTTCTCCTCATTGATCTCACTACACAAATGTAAATGTGTTGTAACATGTATTATCTAATATATTCATACACACAAAACATGATGATGTGACATATGTCTTTTCAAAATTCTCTAAAAGTAAACCTTCTCACATGTAATATGAGGCTAGAAACCCCTGGAAGAAAATTAGCATGATTTTTAGAAAGCATTAGGAGATTTGGATGGTTGTACGAAAAACATCTACAAACATGATATAACCATAGCACCCAACATAACATTTGTTTAAGCTGAAGAAGATAGAGCAAAACGTAATTGCACATGCTGTCTTTGTAGTTGCATCCACACCAATTACATCATTTGCAATGTTATGGCGAGAAATGTGTACCTTATTAATGTCAGAGTGTATCAACAAGATGTGTTTTCTTGATAGACACACAGTAAGAAGGTTCTTGCACATTACACACAAATATACCACCTATAAATGGGATGTGTGAGGCATGTGAGGACAAAGCACTGTAACAAATATCAATGTAAATTTTGCAATGAAACTATTACAATTTCATTCCCAAACGTGAGACCATCACTGCTCACACAAAAGATAATCAACATTACATTGACACAAGATGGTTGTACCAATTCTAGCCAGATACCCATTCCCACAGTCCTCGTGGATTATCATTATACTTGTGCCACCAAAGAACGCAAACTAACACCATAAACAACAGTAACCAAGACATGCAAGTGCACCTTGCCTTACCCTGTCTATACTTATAAGTGTTGAGTAATGAGACACAGGCCAAAATAACTCACATGTGTTACTCTGCCCCAGAGAGGCCTCACATGTATTTAGTGTGAGTGTATGTAAATATAAAATAATTTGTGAATACAGGTTTTGCATAGGAGGAAGACCAGTGAACCTGTAATAATGCTACACCTCCCCCAGGGAGGGGTAAATGGGAGACATGATAAAAAAAATTGTGGTAATCTTTTTCTAAGTGAGCTGCATGATTGAGCACATGACTCAAAAAGTAAATTCCAATTATGATGGCCTTTGTCCAGGCAGGTGTTACTTCCTGCACAATGTCAATCCACACAACAATGCAGACCCCCTTGCACAATGGTGCTAGGGGGTTTGTATTAGTGATATGTATCAGTTTTGGCTACCACACAGGCAGGGAGCAGCATTCTGTAAAAGAAAATCAAATCGAACACTTACCTACCCACTCGCTTTCACACAGGGTGGTACAGTAACTAAACTACTTGTTAAATAAAATACTGAGCCCCACTTATAGTGTCTAAACTATCAAAATGGTTCCATACATTAACTCAAATGTGAGGAAGACTTACAGTTGCTCAGAGGCCACTGACAATGTGATATATACCTACAATGTACTTATGACAAATTGCACATCATATACTCACCCAACACAATAGTACCAACTCTCAATAAATAATTAATATCCAATAATATCCAATTTACAACAATGAATAATGTATTAATTAGGAAAAATTAATATCTAAAACCACTAACAAACCCTTACTATCCTACACTAACTATCCCTAACTCTACTCTATACTATTGTGACTAACACTTTACCTATCTTAAACACTATGGACACATGATAAATCATTAACCCCTTACCCCCTTAATAGACATAGCTCAGTGCAATACAGACAGTAACTACATACTAAACATACACTAACTATATATCAAAGATAAACAAATAATTTTAGGTGGATTTTCTTTTTTATTTACTTTTTAATATATTTTTGTCTTCACTCAAAACATTACCCCCCCCCCCCACTTACAAGTCGGCCATAATAAAAACTCACTAAAAACAACTACCTGAAAACAACTAAATTATCAATAAATGTACCTAAGCTACCTATACTAAACCCTAACTAAACCCTAACCATAACTATGCCTATGCCTAATAAAAAATAAATATACAACTATAAAAAAACAAGGAAGGGTTTGTTTCAAGGTACAGTCGAATCTGGGTTGAGATCCTCCCAGGTACATCTTGGCATGTCAGTCAAATTTAACAAATGCTGATCTGCTATTTTTCAATGCAAGCCATCATGCTGGTCATTCTCTGTATTTGTTGGACCAGCAAGAAGTTGTAAGTGGAGGGTGCAGGACATCCTGCCCTCTTTTGCCCTGTGCCTGCCAGCTATTGTCCATTTGAGGGCCCAGTAGTGGGCTGTGTGCTACCCTGCTGCGGCGTGTCACCCTGAGATCCTTTTGCCACAAGGATCTTCTGTAATCTGGACCTGGTACCTGATCCCCAAATGTCAGTAGCCTTCACTTTCTCATAGATACATGGGCAATATTACCAATGGGCCCTTAGCATGTATGTTGCAGTTCAAAGGTTTTGGCCATGTCGGCTGTCATGTTAGCTAGGGAGTAAATGTAAACTCATATTAGGTCAAGTTGCAAATGTACAGCACATTTTCAAAACTGTGTGTCACATTGTTATGCAGTCATAAGTGTCAGTCCACACACACACCAAATCTTGGGCTAGATATATGTACAATATGACTTCAGTACAATGACATCTCCTAATACAGTTTGTCAAAGTCTGCATAGGTGTACAATATATCTATTTAGTCACAATGTAAAAACATGCATTTCACTCATATTACTGATCCTCACTCAGTCAAATGTATCAATGGAAAACTCTAGACATGGCACAGATATGTTCACTTTTCGGTGTTGGACTTGTGTGAAGTTACACAAGGCAGCACACATTGCTGAATTGCCCTACTCTGCAGCAGGAAGCCAGTCCATAGATTTTGAAGATTTCACTGATTTTGCATTATTGATAAACCTGGAAATGTGACATAATGCATCATGTACACCGGTGTACCAAAATCAGGTGAAGGTTTTGATTTTTCCATTTCTGTGCGCTCAATCTCCCTGTGCTACATTCAGTAGCACACAAAGAAAATTCTAAAGGCCTCTCAGGCATTTGTGTATGCAGACAGGAGTACTCACCTGGCCAATATCTATATTGCCTACAATGCAGGGGTGCTTGCCCCATGATGCAAGGGTGCCATCATTCAATGCGGGATTCGACGTCCCACGCCACACTGGAAGGACGTGGACGCTTTCTCTGATAGGGAAAGGGACTTTTCAAGATCAGCTTGTAAACCGGGTCCAAGGATTGAAGTGTTTACGGACATCCCGACGTACCATTGAGTTGCCAATCTTTGGCAGGTAACCCTGGTACCGGCAATTCTAAAAAACAGGGAACACGCAAACAAGTGCTGCAATTGCACATTAATATCTTCACGATTTTGAAGCAGTTGATTAGATCTGATAAGCGAATAAGAGCTTTACAGTCCTGATGAGAACCCGATAAACTGTTGGGTTTGAAACGCGTCGACCTTTGTCTCCCTTGTCAAACAAACCATGTTTTGTAATTGATTCATTGATGTAATGATTTAGTTGTTGGGTGTAGGAAATAGTGATGACTTAGAATCATTTCTACACCTCAGTAGGAGTTTATATGATTTATTTGGTTGTTTTGACTTTGGGAATGTAAGTGTTGTCCACCAGATCTAGGGTTACACAAAATTAATTTTACCCGCTCTGGTGTGTTGTTTGGATGATGTGTGTGCTTGGTCGTAGTGTGTGGCTGAATATGTGTGGGGTGTGTTTTAATGTATGCATTGATTGTATGGTGGTGTCTTGAGGATTATATGGTGAAATATAGTCTTGTGTACTTAGCGTTCCCCCTCTGTTTTTGTATTCATTATTGATGCACCTGTAGATAAAGTATTGTTGATAATGTGATTCGTAAGAGATTTGTTAAATAAATAACTAAAGGCATAGTAGAAAGTGTGGACCTATATGTCTTATTCGTAGGTTCTGGTCATTGAAAAGTTTTGGAGTTTTGTTCAGTATTGGTTTTGTTGTTCATTGGTGCTAGGCATGAAAAAGTATCCCACAAGTAGGAAAGGACATTAATGCGCTACATCATTGTATCAGTGTGCAGTCCTGTGTTTTTACTGTTACGCAGTTTAGCAAGTTGGCTTGCCACCTTGCACTGTATGAATGCTTCATAGAAATGCCACATATAGGATATACTGGTCATGAGGAAGGCATTGATATGCCGATCCATGGAAAATCTAATTTGTTTGTCCTGTTGGCCACACTCATACCAATGACATTGTATCCATGCAGTGTGGCCTACTGGAGTTGCATAGGTTTTACTACAACGAGATTGGCACACTGTGCTCTACAGATACACATATGACTGAGATATGCAGGCTGAAATGCACTTCACCGCTGTTAAGCCACAGAAGAAGAACCCTACCATGTGGACACCTACCATAACAATTCGCATCAGACAAGCTGAAATCTAATGATCTGATCAACATCTTGGATTGATAGACTAGTTGCCCTACATCCCTGCAGACTCCAGGGCATCAGTGTGGTTTGTCCTCTATCAGTCCATTTTACATAGGTATGACACGGACACCACTGAGGGAGGTACAGTCACCCCGAGGCAGGAGTACAATAGCCATACCTCAGTTAAGTGTACATATTGATAAAATGTCCAGACATCATTCAGATTACTCACACTTCTCCGGAAGCAAATGTTAAGATGTCAATTGTACCTTTTCATGGGTTGAACTTTGAGATGTCACTGCCACATTCCTAGCGTCTATCGATTGTGCAACAATTGCATTGTTATGTCTACACTGGTGACACTGTCATCAATGTCTGTTCAAACTGGATTTAGGTCTGACACACAGGTAGAGGAACCGGTATGAGTTCATATTTCCAGTGTGGGTCTGCAGGAATATTTACCCACATCTATATTGACCCTACATCCACATTAACATGCCTACTCGTCAATTCAAAATCAATCTGTGGACACATGCTGTTGTGTTGGCACACTCACTTTCATGTCTTTCCAAGTGAATATACCTTCCCACACACATCACCCTGTTACAGCTCTTAAGGATCACACACACTTCACAGAGCAAAAACCATGTTCTCATACACTTCCTTGCTGCGTAAGGACCCCAGAATCTGTCAACTTCTCCTTCGGTAAACAAGCAATGTCCACCTGCAAGACATTAATTTTTTATTTGCATTTTAAATAGTGCAACTACACATTACGCTGACATGCCAAAACATTTATCAGTGCAGGTTATTGGTAAATAGTGACCCTCAATTGGGGGCAGGGCTGCTTGATATTACTTGGCCCCATGAGTGCTTGCACTATATATAATGCAACACAGCATTTATACCAGGTTTTCTGCTTTGTGTGACCATTTCATACATCTGTAACTTGGTGTCACCCTCTCTTGCCTTGTGTATCACAAGGCAACCACACTTTATAACTACATTTTGTGGTTACATTTTAGCATAACAAATATCTTAACATTACCATATGCTGATGATGCATAAATATAAACCTATGGAGCCTCCAACTTCCAAACCCTGCAGGCCTACCACATCTGCCTCATGGCATATAATATCCGCCCAACAATGCTTCAGCTAGAAAAAACAGTCCAGTCACATCTGGGCCATGTGCCACTGCACCCTCTCCAATTGGTCCTTGTGATCCTTTGAGGGATAATCTTGGATTACTCTTCCCCAAAGGAGCCACCATCTGTTGCAGGTAGTGCATGACCATCCAGATCAATGAACCTCAGAATACTTCAGAATAGTTCTTCCCCCCACCCTTCCCTAGACATGGTCCTATCCTTCCTTAGAGCCCCAATCAAAAACGTAACACCATCTATACACAATCTATAATAGGGACAGACCAAACACAGACTACACCATAAACAGCCAAAATCTACTCCACATTCTCTCTGTATTCCAGCAACAACCAACACCAACAAACAAACACTAACAGAAATTCAAAGTAACTTTTTCACTTTGTGGTATGCAGCCAGCTACATCTATTACATCATATTCTGGGTGTAACCAGCGTTTTCATGACATTTGCGTTGATTTTTCTGGTGCATTGCTAGGCAAATCTAATAAAAGATACCGCTGGTAAATTATTGACAATTTTCCCAAATACTGCCTTGATGTTCTCCAACATTTGCCAAAGACTAAAGTGGCAGTGGCAGCTCAATTTTGTTTGCAGACAGAGAAAACTAGGAAACATATCAATAAAGCTGATCTCTGAGACTGCAACCCAGGTTCTATATACCACAGCAACTTACGCTTTGACATAGATGGAAATTATTTAAAAAAAACGAGTCCATTTCATAAACACAGTCAACTGGTATAAAAGAATGCATCTTATTCTATGTGTAGTTATCATCTACACACCATAAATACAAAGGCTCTTTTTAGAGCCAACCATTTTCCCAAACACTGGTTCTTTTTATTTTCAAATCTTTTATAAAATTCTTATTCAGATCAGTGGATCTGCCATGCATGCTTGGCCAAACATGGATCTGCTGGCTAAGTTGCAGGAGGAACCATGGAGCTGACCTCCACCAAAAGCAGACATTTAGTGAAAAACGACAACACATTTAATACAGTGGGTGTGTGAGGGAGTGTGTGAGTGGCTCAATGTTTGTGTGATGTGTGAGTGCATGTGTGGGTCCGTGAGTGAGTATGTCAGTGGTTCTCTCAGTCTTTGAGCACATGTGTCAGTGACTATATGGGTTTGTCAGTGACTATGGGTGTTTGAGTGGCTGTATGGATGGGTGAGTGGATATGTGAGTGTCTGTATGGGTATGTCAGTGGTTGTATGGGTGGGTAACTGCATGTGAGTGTGTGAGAGGTGAGTGCATAAGTGGGTTTGTAAGTGGTGGTGTGGGTCTCTGAGTGGTGTGTGAATGGCCGTATGGGTGTGTGAGTAGGTATGTCATGGTTGAGCTGTATGGGTGTGTGAGTGGGTGTGTAAGTGGGTGTGTGGGTCTGTGAGTGGGTGTGTAGGAGGCCATATTGGTGTGTATGTCGCTGTGTGAGTTGGTGTCTGAGTTGATCTATGAGTCTATGAGTGGATGTATCAATGACTCTATATATGTGTGAGAGGGTGTGTGAGTAGGTGTATGGATGTGTGAATGGTTGTATGTGGGTGTGAGAGAGTTTGCAAATAGGTCTGTGAGTGGGTGTGGGTAATTTTTAATTGGGGGCTGGATCCGAGGATCCAATGTGGATTCCCATCGGGCCGAGGTGGGTATTGTGGTTGATCCACAGATCCTCACACATGCAAAAAATAAAAAATAAGTCTACAATTTCTTCCCAGGAGGGGTCCCTCACAGACCCCAACTTCAGTCCCATGGCATCAGGATACCTTTAGCCTTACCTCTTATACATCATTTCTACTTTATTCCCCCCCAAGAACTGTATCCCAATGCACAGAATGGCGAGTGCAACCTTTCTCTCAGGTTGTGACCAACCAATCACAGGATTGCTGTTGGTGCGTGGGTCAGTGGATGCACCGTGATTGCTCCGTACCTCTATATATATATAAATATATAAATATACAAAAATTTAATTTCTCCAAAACTTCTGAACAGATCTATATCAAATTCCCAAAAAGCTCTCTTTCAAGATCGGGCTTCTTGCCATATTTGGTGTACTACTGTAAACTATATAGCTTAAAAAACTATATTTTTTTCTGTTTTTGGATGATGTTAGTGTGAAATGACATGGAGACAATATGTACGTAAAACATATTGTTGTTACAATTTTTGTGTTGAACGGGTTTGTTTACCTCTATATCATGCCAATCGTCTGCTTTAAAATTAGTTATCAAGAGAGACATAGCAACTGACTTTGCATGTTTAAATACTTGTGCATGTCGTTTTTAAAGGTGTGAATCATGCAGTTGCAACCCCACAGAGTTTGTGTTAATGTATTCAGGGCTAATTGATGTTCAGTGAGAGACCTGTTTTTACGCATTTAGAGGCTATCGCATGTATCCATCAAATCAAAAAGCACAACGTGAGAGGGGTCTAAGAGGAGTCTTTAAAGACCAGCTTGCATCCTATCCCCCAATCTAGCTATCAACAAACACAACAGGGATGCTAAGGGTCTAAGGAGAAAACTACAATGAACCAATACACTCATAAGTAGTGAGTAAAGTCGTTTGTGTAAGGAGAGAAAAGGATGTGAAATAATACTCATCAGCCCACCCATTGGCGGAGTCTCATCATCTGGGTTTTGTTGAGAACTGGTATCTGCTGAGTACCTCCTTGATTGTATGTAGAGGAATACTAGCGACAGATCCACCAGTGATAGAGAGCCACCAAAAAGTATAGGCGGGTTAAAAATGGAGTAATGTTGCAGTGCTCAAAAGAAATTTTGTGAACTAGTGAAAAAAGTGTGTATAATAATTAAGATTGCCTAGTGTGATGCCAAGAAAACAACTTTATTAGGGGGGGGTCATCATACTGGCAAGATTAAAAGCAGAGTGAAGATAGTGTGTTAAACAAATATCACTATCAGTTGTGAAAATAGAATGGTCAACATGTTTCAGCCTTACAAGGCTTTCGTCAGGACCTGTTAGAATTGCACTACTGCAACTATAGAAAGCGAAAAAGAATAAATGACCTACCAGAAGTAAATTATTTGTATGGTGGTCTCACATCATGAAGAAAAAACTCTCCTATAACAAAAACAATTATAAGTACATAGTTATAGTGAACAGAAACCATGAGATAAGTATCTATGAATGTCCACATTTCAGGTTCAAAAATGAATAAACTCACCCATAAATTTATATGGAGATAGCCTCACCTCGCTTGGCACTCGCTCAGGTCAAAAAGAGGCCCGCTCTAAAGAGATAAGAGGGAAAATACATATATTTTGTTATGTAGTTTGAATTAATAGGCTTCAGAGAAATAACTCTGAGTAATAAGAGTGAATACAAAGAGGAACCTCTAAAGCCCAGCGGTAAATGACGAAAAACAAGTTTGTAAAAAATGAAGTGAAAAAGTCGCCATGCCATAGTTGTAAAAAGGGACTTGTTTTTTAACTCTTAGACCAGTAATTTACAAATGCTTCTCTCCATCATCTGGAGAAATGCTGTTTGGGTCCTAAAACGCATTAAATAGTACTGGAAAGGGTAACCAAAAAAGAAATACCAAAATGAATATCCAAGAGCGCGGTATCACAGCCTCTTGCAAAACCGCTACAGAGCTAATACCCTACATAAGACGTTTCTAAATGCCAAAGACCCACCTGTCCGTCGGTACCTCCTGCCACCTTCTGACCCGAGGGGAAGGTAGCAGGCATACCGATGTGCTGGGTTTTGATTGCACAATGCGGACCAGAGAAGAAGCATTCGCTTCTGTCTTGTGATTGGTTTTCATTCACAAACCGGATGGACAAGTCAAGGAAGCGAATCAGAAAATTTCCACCACTTTCTCATTGGTCGTGAACAGGGAGACACCTTAAGACTCCTCCTCCCGTCCCGCAGTTATTTTCACTGAAACCGGAATCCCCGGTCAAGCATAAACGAAGCGAAAAATAGAAAGTATTGTTCGCTGCTTTCTCATAGCTCAAGAACTATCATGCATTTTGAAACACTATAATAACATTTAGTTAGCGGACTTAGGTGGACATATCTCGAGCTCCTTCCTCCTGTCCCTTGATTGGTTAATTTTCTGAAACCGGAAACGGAAATAAAACGGTTCAGAGACAGTGTACAGAATAAAGGAGCTGAAGTACTGTATCCTATCCATTTATGTAAGGTTGCTGAGAAACAGTGAGATCGTAACCAAAGGCGCCGTGAAGGACCAGGTTTAACCGCACTCATTTCCATGACTCTCTGCCACCGTAGCTTACACTTATAAACCAAACGCTTTGGAGTATTAGTTGTACGATCACCGCAGTTAGACAAGAACTATGTTGCAAGTCCACTCCACATAGTAGACGCCATGTATGATGACACGTTGATTTTTTTTATAGTTACAGAAACATGGAATTGAGTGTATGTGTGTAAGAACCACAAGGATCTGTGTATATAGTATTTTCAGAACCTCGAATAAACATATGTCGTGCAAAGACTACAAAAAATATATAATATATATATCTTTCAGGAGGCCAGAATCTGGATCAAAGAAGGAAATTACAGACACCAAATTGCCGAGGGCATATGAGTGATGCCAGGTGATAGTGGCATTATTGGTAAGAGGTCAGAGTTGGATCCAGGGGATATCATTGTTCAACCCTGTGGTGTCACACTTAAGTTTAAAAATCCATTTCTGTTCTTTGATAAACAGGTATCGACAGATGTCACTGACATGCTGAGGAATGAACGGCTGTTCCAAGACTGGCCATTCCATGTCATCGGCAGAGTGTTTCATTGTCATGAAATGGTTACTGAGACATGTGGCCTGTTTGTTATGCCTAATCGTGCTCTTATGTTCTTGGATTCTCAGTTTTACTTTCCTTGATCTGATTAAATATATCACCCTTTCACTATTGCAATTAGTGTGTTTTTTAAGCACCCATGGACGTGAGGTGCCAATGTCAACTGTAAGAGTTTTCTTGGTTTGGGGACACACTGAACAATTGCCACACGGGTGGTGGCCTTGAACTGGCGTAAGGTTCCAGAGTGTTGTAATAGAATCTTGACGTGCGGACCGAGGTCTGGTATGTACCAAATCATCTTTTCAGTTGGAACTTCTCTTAAAAGAGTACAGCGGAGGTGGAATATCTTTGCCAGCAGTGTTAAGAATACGCCAGTTTCTCCGTATGATCTTTTGAACCTGAGTAGAAACTGTGCTGAAAGTGGTAACAAAGGTTAATTTCTCCAAGGAGGTTTTTCCACAGGTGGGACCAGCAGAACTTCTCGTGGGTTGTTGGAAGCCCTTTTACATGATCTTCTGACTAGAGTACTCGGGTATAGTCGTTGTTTCAGTTTGGAGCATAGATCTTCAGACTGATCCTTAAAGTCTGATTTTTCAGAAAAATTTCTTTGAACTCTCAAAAACTGTCCGAAAGGCAAATTCTCTCTTAGAGAGCGTGGATGATAGCTATCAAATCTTAGGAGAGAGTTCCTAGACATGGGCTTGCGATACAGTTGGCTTGCTAGGTGACCATCTTTAGGGAAAATTAGTAGATCTAAAAAAGGGAGATCCCTCTCACTATATTCCACTGTGAACCTAAGGAATTGGTTCTGAGAGTTCAACCAACCTTGGAATGCAAGTATAGAGGCCGTGTCTCCACGCCATATTACTAGTACGTCGTCGATATATCTCTTCAACAACACCGTTTGTTGGTAATACGGATTGTTGTGGTCGATGGCGTACTGTGTTTCAAAGAGATGGACGTACAAATTTGCCAAACTGGGTGCAAAAATGCTCTCCATAGAATTACCCGATGTCTGAAGGTACAGAGAGTCTTCGAATTGAAAAAAGTTTTCAGTCATGGCAAGTCTTGTTAGCTCCATAATGAAATGGATCGGTATAATACTTTCATGAGTATTTGCTTCCAAGAGACCCCTCACAGCCTGCAAAGTTTCCTCCTGTGGAATGCAGGTGTACAGAGATTCAACGTCGAAACTAACAAGGATGTCTGTCTCGACGTTGAACTCTATATCAGGCAGAAGACGCAGGACGTCTTTAGTATCCTGGAGGTAGGTGGACATAGTCCGCACGAGCGGTCTCAGGAAAAAATCAACAAAAGATGAGAGGGGGTTTGAAGAGACCCGATCCCTGAGATGATAGGTCATCTGGGAGGTGGCCTTGCTGGTTTATGTATTTTAGGCAGGGCGTAAAAATATGGAGTCACTGGATTTGAAGTGACCAAAAATTGGGCTTCCTGCGGTGTAATCCAGCCCTCCGCACTTGCCTCTTCCACGAGATTGTTGATCTCAGTAGTCAGTCTGCTGGTAGGATCAATGTTGAGCTGGGTGTAGGCATTGGTATCACCCAGTTGTCTCAGGCATTCCGCTCGATAAGTGGTGGTGTCAAGAATGACTATCGCACCACCCTTATCAGTGGGTTTGATCGTGATATCCTTATCCATTGACAGGGTGTCTATCGCCATTTTTTCGGCTCTTGACAAATTTTGAAATGTTTTTTTGTCTGACAGATTCAGAGAACTGATCTCATGAATTACCGCTTTCTCAAAGGTGCCTAACTTGGGTGGTACCTGTTGGAGAAGGGGCATAAAAGTAGATTTCTTTTTAAATCCAGTGTTGGTTATAGTTTCAATCTGATCTTGATCTTTCTCAGAAAAGAAAAAGTGGAGCCGAACCTTGCGAAAGAATTTTTCAATCTCTCCACGTTGCAGGAAAGCATCACCACTGTAAGTGGGTACAAATCCTAGTCGTTTATTAAGGACTTGATGTTCAACGGAGGTAAGTGTGCGTGTGCTCAGGTTGACTACCAGATCTTCATTGCTACCTGGAATGATTCTTACTGGCCTTGTTTGTTGCTGCGAGTATTTGGGGGATCCTGTTCGTCTTGCCACTGTACCTGAACTGGAGCTTGGCCTCTCCATCTGCCCCTGCTCCGGCCACGGCCCTGTCCTAAAAAAACCTGGCCATCATAGAATTGGGGCTGCGGGTGGTACTGGGGCATAGGATGCAGAAATTGTGGGTATCCCCAAGGCGGTGGTGTCCACCAAGGGCCTGGTTGGTAAAACTTCCCTTGTCCAGCTCGCCAACGATTTGGTCGATTATATTGGCCTCTCCCTCTCCATTGTGGCCTTCCACTGGTGCCAGTGTCCGAGTCACTAGAATCTGGGTCAGAAGAGGATGTAGAGTAACTCGACCCATAGTTCTTCCCTTTCTTAGTAAATTCTGGAGAAGTGTAGTTGTCACTTGTGTAGGGATAGATTCTTTCATGAGAGATCTTTGCCAAATCTTTCTTAAACTTCTCAATTTTTGCAAAGAAGATAGGGTCTCTGTACTCTTTATTAGTTTTGTTTGCCTCATCCAGTTGTTTCTGAAACTGTTTAGTAGTTAGTGTTGTTTTAATTGGACCTTCTAACAGTTGTATTTCGATGAGGATTGCATCTGCCACCCTTTTCGCAGTCGTAATTATAAGAATAAGCCAGTCGCAGGTACATCGCCACGCGATCAGCGACCAATTTTTTAGGAACACTTTGTCTGTCAATAAGAGTCTTTGGGCATTGGTTACCAGTAGGCCCGTAGGGGCACATTTGCCATGTAGGTATTCGGTCATGATTTGTCCATGGATAATAGCTCGGGTATGGCTCTTCTTAAGATTGAGAATGGTGTCCCAATCCCCTGGAGTACTTGGTCCTGCAGTGGGTATTGAATCCAACATACTCGGATTGTCATTTAAAATAGAAGCTAGAGTTTCATTGTCAAAAGCTAGGCCTGCGAAGTCCGCCATCTCAGTGTCCACTATTAATCCCAGAGGAGAAGAAGCTGGAGGCAAAGCTAATTTTGCTAGCCTATACAAAAGACCCGCAACCGTGGCTGCACAGAGAAATCAAAAAACACAACGTGAGAGGGGTCTAAGGGGAGTCTTTAAAGACCAGCTTGCATCCTATCCCCCAATCTAGCTATCAACAAACACAACAGGGATGCTAAGGGTCTAAGGAGAAAACTACAATGAACTAATACACTCATAAGTAGTAAGTAAAGTCGTTTGTGTAAGGAGAGAAAAGGATGTGAAATAATACCCATCAGCCCACCCATTGGCGGAGTCTCATCATCTGGGTTTTGTTGAGAACTTGTATCTGCTGAGTACCTCCTTGATTGTATGTAGAGGAATACTAGCAACAGATCCACCAGTGATAGAGAGCCAACAAAAAGTATAGGCGGGTTGAAAATGGAGTAATGTTGCAGTGCTCAAAAGAAAATTTTGTGAACTAGTGAAAAAAGTGTGTATAATAATTAAGATTGCCTAGTGTGATGCCAAGAAAACAACTTTATTAGTGGGGGGGTCATCATACTGGCAAGATTAAAAGCAGAGTGAAGATAGTGTGTTAAACAAATATCACTATCAGTTGTGAAAATAGAATGGTCAACATGTTTCAGCCTTACAAGGCTTTCGTCAGGACCTGTTAGAATTGCACTACTGCAACTATAGAAAGCGAAAAAGAATAAATGACTTACCAGAAGTAAATTATTTGTATGGTGGTCTCATATCATGAAGAAAAAACTCTCCTATAACAAAAACAATTATAAGTACATAGCTATAGGGAACAGAAACCATGAGATAAGTATCTATGTATGTCCACATTTCAGGTTCAAAAATGAATAAACTCATGATGATAATTTCTTTTTTTGGTGATTTTTTTTATTTGTTGTATGTGTGGCACCAATCAATGATGGTAAGGGAAGGATGACCACATCCAAGCAGAATAATTTTTCTAGGCCTACTAGAAGCAAGTTTTCCCAACTGACTAACATTATTTCCTTATTGAGTACAGTTTCCAGAGAATGTGGGAGGCATTTGGGCCTGAATTGATTTTCATTTCTATCTTTTTGTCACCTTATCTTTTGTTGTCTAGCACAAGGCAGGAAAGGGTTTCACATTCCAAATATCTGACAAAATAACTATATAGGCCTGGGCGGAGTTTTACTCTGTGGAACTCCACAAAGTACCAGAAAACCTTTGCCACGCTTCGCGGAGTTCCGCCAGCGGCAGAGTCTGTTATGTTGCACTGCTTGCACTGATTTTTAGCAACGGGAATTTATACTGATGTTATGTTATGTTATGTTATGTTAAAAATTCTTATACCGCGCACGTTCACCGAAACGGTTTCTTGGCGCTCATAACAGATACGGCGGTCACGGGCAGGAGTTTCATTCATATGTTGCTGTAAAAAGGAACGTCTTCAGTGTCCTACGAAAGCATTCATAGGGAAGACAATGACGAAAGGAGGAAGGGAGAGAATTCCAAAAGGTGGGGGCTAAGAAAGAAAAACGGAGACCACCGTGTTTCTTGCGTTGAATTTGGGGGATACACAAGAGATTATCAGCAGAGGAGCGTAGATTGCGAGTTGGTATATACCGCTTGAGGTTGGATGAGATGAAAGCAGGTGCAAGATTGTGAAGGGCTTTAAAGATAGTGCATCCAAGTTTGAAGGTGCAACGTTTGGCCACCAGGAGCAAATGAAGACTCCGAAGTAGTGGTGAAATGTGCTGGTGCTTTGGCTGATGGAATACTAGGCGGGCGGCCTGATTTTGGATCAGTTGTAACCTCTGGAGTTGATAAGAGGGAATCCCTACGTATAGGATGTTAGCGAAGTCGATCCTGGAGATGACAAGAGCCAGGATGACTAAGATGAGGGCATCTCTGGTGAGGAATCTACAGATCTTACGAATCCTGCGCAGGTGGAAAAAGCAGGACGATGTTACCGCCGAGATCTGAGCCTTCATAGATAAATCTCCAGAGATGACAACACCGAGGCTTTTCACAGTATTGACAGGTCGAGGGGGGACCCCAAGTGATTGGGGCCAAAAGCTGTTGTTCCAAGGATTGGCCTGCCCGCCCACCAGCACAAGTTCGGTCTTTGTGGGATTTAGCTTGAGCTGGCTGTGAGCCATCCAGTCAGAGATGACTAGCATGGTAGTTTGGAAGTCTGTGAGGGAGGAAGGGGAGGAATCAATAGGGAAAATCAACTGCAGATCGTCTGCGTAATTAAAAATTGTTGCAGGGGACTTGCGTAGGGAAACCATGAGGGGCTGCATATATAAATTAAACAGGAGGGGGGATAATGCTGAGCCCTGGGGGACACCACAGGAAAGAGAAGAGGAGGAGGCACAGAAAGTAGAAAGTTGAACAGCTTGAGAACGCTTGTCCAAAAAAGAGCGGATCCAGTCCAGAGCCGCGCCCTGGATGCCGGCGTTTCTGACACGGTCGATCAGTACAGAGTGATCGACCGTGTCAAAAGCCGCCGACAGATCCAGTAGGACAAGGGCTTGATAGATGTTATTGTTGGCGCCAGTTCTTAGAGTGTCCATGATGGCGGCAATAACCGCCTCAGTCGAATGGAGCGGTCGGAAACCAGCCTGCTGGGGGTCCAGAAAGGAAGAACTCTCAACGAATGCGCCCAAACAGCGAGTAACATAAGTTTCCAAGATTTTTCCCAGATAGGGGAGAAGGGATATAGGCCTGTAATTACTCATGACCAGGGGGTCAGCGAGGTGTTAAGAAGGGTCAAGGCAGGGTCAGGGCAGGCCAGAAAAATATCTCTGAGTATTTGGGGGGGGGGCAGCAGTCCTTAGGGGACCCAGAACTGACTTTATGCAGGAGTCTCTGGAACTCGGTAATAGAAATGGGGGGAAAAAATCCAGATGCTGCTGGTTTTTAGGGGGTAACGGAAAGGAGAGGGAGGATGGGGGCAGAGGGATATTTTCTTTGATGGTGGCGATTTTGTCCTGAAAGTAAGTATTTATTGCATCACAAAGATCCTGGGTAGGCACGGGGGGAGAGTGACCCGATCAGGAAGGGAGAGCCAGTTAACAATAGAGAATATTTCTTTTGCCTTGGAGGCAGACTCCATTATTTTACGGGAGAAATAAGTAGTTTTAGACTCGAGGATAGAGGCTTTATAAATTTTTAGGAGGTTCACGAATTGCAGCTTGAGGAGGGGATCGTAATTTCGGCGCCAACGGCGCTCAGCCTGGCGAAGAGCCAGTTTGTCGCATTTTAGCTGGTCCGTGAACCATCGCTGGGCGTCATGAGGGCGCATAGCTTTTATGGATTTTAAAGGTGCTATAGAGTTGCAAGCCGATAACAGCCATTGTTCAAGGGTGGAAGCTTGATGAGTGGCTGAGCCGGAAAGCAGAGGAGCTGTGGCTGCCAGCAAGGAGTGAAGTTCTGGTAGATTCACTTTCTTCCAGTTACGAGCTAGAACGTTCGTTGTAGGGGGGGCACGGCGAGGAATCGATAGGTCAACAGTAAAAGATATAAAGTAATGATCTGACTAGGAGCATGGAGTTACCAGGGGGGGCGAAATATCAAGGTTGGCCGTCCAGACCTGGTCCAGAATGTGCCCCTTGCAGTGGGTAGGTGTTGAGATGAGTTGCCGGCAATTCATACTTTTTAGAAGATCTGAGAACTCTTCCGAGAGGCGGCTTTCCCGCGGGTCGGAGGGCCAGTAATTGAAATCGCCAATAATAAGGACTTTAGCGTTATTGATAATTAGTTCGGAGGTGAGAGCCCCAATCTGTTGTGGAAAGGAGGGCATATGGCCAGGGGGTCTGTACACAAGGACACAAGTGAGGGGGGACCTAGAAGAACAACGTTTAATTGCAAGGAGTTGTGTGTTGGGGATTGCAGTACAGACTAAGGTGGAGAAAATATGTTCTGTACGAATAATGGCTGCGACTCCACCACCAGCTTGCCCCCCAGATCAATTGGATTGTAAGATGTAGTAACCAGTGGGGATGGCAGCAAGAATGTCAGGAACGGAGTCGTCGGTAAGCCAAGTTTCTGACAGAAGTAAAATGTCCACAGCACTGTCATCTAGCAGACAGAGTATTTCCAACTGGTGTTTCACCATGGACCGAGTATTAAGATACAAGATGGTCAAGGAAAGTGTCCTGGATAAAGGTGGAGAATGGATCAATGGTGCATTTTCAGGGGAGATGGGGGAAGGACCCAAACACGATGAGGCAGAGGGAACTAAAATGCCACAGTCGTGAGCCGCTCTGGCGGCACGAGATGATAAGGGAAATGCATGCCGAAGAGCAAGTAAATCGGCAGACGAGTATATAAAAGATTGGGCAGGGTGAGTGGCCGCTGGGCGCGATCGGCCGCGGACGGTGCAAGACGGGCTGGACTTAGGCGCGACTTAGGGGCGAAGTCGGCGCTCCCGCTGCGCTCGTCCACTGCGCTTCCGCCATATCGCCATGTTATATGGAACCTAAGTGAACCACTGGACCGCTAACCTGCGCTGTGTAGAGGCAGGGTGGAAGTGGTAGTGACAAAGCGGAAGTGGCGCTCGAGAAGTCGGCCCTCCGCACAAACGGCACTCTGCCGGTGCGGAACGGGGCCTGGAGCAGTCAGCAAGCAGGTGAGAAGCCCTCACAAGAATGTGCAAATTATCACAATTAAAATAACATAACACTCAAAAGTTTTACGAAGAAATTGGTTAAAAGCAAGCTATTAATCAGCTATCAAGTATCAGCAAATAGATGGTAACACAGAAGCAGCCTCGATCGCCGAGTCTGTCCACTGAAGCTGTAAAATCAGCGTGAGCACGCATTGCTTTCATCCTTTAGAGTAGATATTCTGCTCGAGTGGCAGCTCCCTCAGTGCGATCAGCAAATTTCCCAAAGCAAGCGGTCGCGACCTGCCGTGACCATTTGCATTGGAAAATCTCTTCGGGAGGAGGTCTAGCGTGTGATTGTTCTCACAAGAGCTAACTAACTTAGCCATCCTGAGTTGCACGAGAGAAAAAACTCTGCAAATTCTTCACCCACCCCTACAAATATACAGTCACCCACTTGGTGAATAATGTTTGATTTATTTTCTGTTTAAAGTTGTGGAAGCCAGAGCTTATCAGTGAATGTTTTGTAGAAAGTGTATATTGTCAGCCCTGTGGAGCGCTAGGCCTGGGGCTAGCACATGGGGATAATTAGCACAATGAAGAGGACGCGCACACAGATTGAGGGTTAGCTGGAAAGACCCAGAGCGGTCTTCCGCTTTCTTTATTTATATGTGTGGATGCGTGTTGTGAATCGCAACATTGTATGGGAGAGCCCGTGTGGCTCTCTACATCCCTCCTTCAATTTACTCTGTTTACCTTTTCTCCAATCGATGCTTCTATGGAGATATCCAAGCAAAGTCTCTGAGTCTCTGACTGGGCCTGGGGTTGGATCGCAGGCTGTATCGCTGACTCCGGGCAAACGGAGACACGGCAACCCCGGCTCCCTCAGTGCGATCAGCAAATTTCCCAAAGCAAGCGGTCGCGACCTGCCGTGACCATTTGCATTGGTAAATCTCTTCGGGAGGAGGTCTAGCGTGTGATTGTTCTCACAAGAGCTAACTAACTTAGCCATCCTGAGTTGCACGAGAGAAAAAAACTCTGCAAATTCTTCACCCACCCCTACAAATATACAGTCACCCACTTGGTGAATAATGTTTGATTTATTTTCTGTTTAAAGTTGTGGAAGCCAGAGCTTATCAGTGAATGTTTTGTAGAAAGTGTATATTGTCAGCCCTGTGGAGTGCTAGGCCTGGGGCTAGCACGTGGGGATAATTAGCACAATGAAGAGGATGTGCACACAGATTGAGGGTTAGCTGGAAAGACCCAGAGCGGTCTTCCGCTTTCTTTATTTATATGTGTGGATGCGTGTTGTGAATCGCAACATTGTATGGGAGAGCCTGTGTGGCTCTCTACATCCCTACTTCAATTTAGTCTGTTTACCTTTTCTCTAATCGATGCTTCTATGGAGATGTCCAAGCAAAGTCTCTGAGTCTCTGACTGGGCCTGGGGTTGGATTGCAGGCTGAATCGCTGACTCCGGGCAAACGGAGACACAGCAACCCCGGCCGGGGTTGTCTCTCTTGGCTCACCGTTCAAAGCTGTGCTCTGCTGGCTCTGCGGTGTTCTGTGTTGTCATCCTAGGTGGGGTTTCTCCCCGACTTCTTGCCATCGGTGGCCCTGGGACGGGTGTCCCATGCCCGGTGCATCCATCTTCTCCTGTCTCTTGATCTTCCATTGTTTCCTGGTCCGCTGCTGGCTCTCTCGTGCTTTTGAAACACAATACATTGCGTGTTACTGTCTGACCCCCTCACCGGGCAGTGACCATGGTCCCTTGGATCGTGTCAACTACCCACACCACAGGCTCATAGGGTGTTTCCATCCCGGGTGGTGATCCGGGATCACCACGGTGTTGCCTATCTGTAGTGTCGGCTCTTTGGTGTGACGGGCTTCGCTTGCTTTTTGATTGGTGGTTCTCCTCCGGGCCTGAGTGTCTTCATTGTTTCTGTCTCCAGGCACCCAAGGGCTGTCTGTAGGAATGCCATCCCTTGGTTATTTCTTAAACAGCACATGTGCTGGCGCGCACTTGGTGGTGCTGTGTGGCGTTTGTCGATACGCCCCTAAGAATTGATCCAGGGCTTCTTCAGGGTCGTCTCCATTGTCTACGGCAATCCTCAAGGCTCGATTGAGTGTCTTCATGAGTTTTTTGACTTCCCCGTTTGCCTGGGCCCACAACGGGGTTATCTTCCGGTGTTTGATCTTGAGGTTCTCGAGGTAGCTCTGGAATCCTCTGCCCTGGAAGGGTGGCCCATTATCTGACTTAATTTAGTTCGGGAGTCCCATTGTGGCAAAGATGCGATTGAGTGCTCTCTTGACACTCGGGAAGGCCGTGGATGATATTACTTCCACTATGGGAAATTTGGAGAACGAATCAACGAGTACGAGGGTGTGTCTTCCATCTGGGAAACTCCCAAAGTCGATGCTGAGGCAGGACCATGGTGCCTGAGGAGCATCTTCGGTTATCACCGGGGCTTGTGCTGGGTCACCGCCGGTGATGGTGCATGTGTGGCAGGAGCGGACCATCTCATCCACCAGCCTGTCCATTGTGGGGAACCAGACCTTGCTTCTCAGTCGGGCCTTTGTCTTCGCCATTTCCTGATGGCCCACGTGCCCAGCGCTAGCGTCCTCTGTTGCAAACTTTCTGGTATCATGATTAGATGGCCTTAAAGGATACCTCCTTCATCCCCTTCGCTCAGCTCACTTCGGACTTACCACAGTTGTTGTTGCATGTGTCTGACCTCTAAGTGTGCCCAGCGATTTCCGGCCAGTGCATGGCGCACTCTGGACAGAGTCTCGTCCTTTGCAGTTGCGTACCCGATCTCCCTCAGCGTCATCGTTTCAGGACACGCTGCTTGCAAGATCATATGTACAAGTTCTTCCGTCTCCATGTAGCGGGCTTTGGCAGGCCTCCGGATGTCGGGATAGGTAATCCGCTGGGTTATGTGCGCCTGGTCGGAAGACCATCCGGAAATTGTATCCTTGTAGTTGAACAGCCCACCGTTCTATCCGCGGTGGTGCTAGCCTGGATTACACCGCAAACTGTGCCAATAATGGCTTGTGGTCCGTCACTACCGTGAACTCTTGGCCACACAGGTATAGGTGGAAATTCTGACACGCCCATTTTATAGCCAGCTCCTCTCTCTCGATTTGGGCATACCTGGTTTCGACGTCCGTCAGCGCTTTGCTTGCGTAGGCCACTGGCTTCCATTCTTCTGGTCCATGTTCCTGCATGAGTACTGCACCTAGGCCCACTGGGCTGGCGTCGACTATAAGCTCTGTTTTTCGCCGGGGTTGGAAGTACGCCATTACTTGGGTGTCTAGGAGGTTGGCTTTAATGTCCTGAAAGGCTTTATTTGCTGACGCCGTCCATTCACACTTGTGTTCTAGTCGTGTGAGGGTTCTCAATGGTTCTGCGAGATCTGCCAAGTTGGGGATGAACCGACCACAGTATGTGGCCATGCCCAGGAAGCTGGGCACCTCTGTGGGGTTCCGTGGAGTGCTGGCTGCCTTGATCGCCTCCGCTTTCTTGGGGTCTACTTTCAGCCCTTCTCTTGTGAAGGTGTATCCGAAGAAGTCGATGGACTCTTGGTAGATGGAGCATTTTGATTAGTGTAATGTCAGCCCACAGTCCACAAGTCTTTGAAGAGTGGCTCTTAGGTGCGCATGGTGTTCCTCTAGTGTCGCGGAGTACACCAGAATGTCCTCACTGAGGTTGATGACTCCATTCAGTCCAGACAATACCTCCCGTATGGCATTTTGAAAGACTTCTGCAGTGGAGGATACGCTGAAACTCAGCCTTTTGTAGTGGCGTAGATCTACGTGGGTGGAGAAAGTGGTTATGTACCGGCTTGCGGGCTCCAGTTCGAGTTGATGGTAGCCCAAATTGAGGTCCAACTTCGAGAACCATTTGGCCCCGTTGAGGTCAGTCACTATGTCGTCCATGGTAGGGGTGATGTGCCTTTCTCTTTTGACTGCAACTTTGGGTAGCCTCATATCTACGCATAGCCTGATTGCCCCTGGCTGTGTGGGTTTTGGCGCTACTACCAGCGGGGATACCCACGGTGTCGGCCCAACACCTTCTCTATCACTCCCATGTCTTCCAGTTTCTGGAGTTCTTTTTCCACTTGTGGCCTCAGGTTGAACGGTACTCGTCTGTGTCGGAGGGCAACAGGCTTTACAGAGGTATCGATGTGGAGTTTGAATCTCTTCCCCTTCAGTTTTCCAAGGCCTCGAAATAACGCTGGGAATTATTTTAGGAGAATGACCGCATGTGCCTGATGTACTTGGTTCGCGAAGAAGACGAGTCCCAGGGCTTCCGCTGTGTGGCAGCTCAGCAAGGTGCCCTTTTTTCGTTCGGTGATGTGGAATCGCGTTTCCGTCGAGTATTCCCCGTTGATGCCGGTTGTCTGTATTACTCCTCTCAGTGGTAGCGTCTCGGTGCCACCGTATGTATAGATCCTGGCACTGGAGGGTGCCAGTGGAGGTTTGGGGGAAATCTTGTCATATTGGTCTGAGTCCATGACATTCACAGAGGCACCTGTGTCTATGAGAGCCTCGATCTTGGTGCCTTCTATGGAGACGGAGCGCATGGGCTGCGGTCTCCTCTTGGTTGATGCTCTGCTGACGTAGGAGATCACGTATTCTTCGTCATCTTCGTCGTCTTCGTATTGAGGCTGTCTCCCCTGCGCTTGACCATCTGGGGGAGATTTTTCCTGGTCGAGTGAGAGTTGTCGAACGCGTTGGATCATTGACCTGGGCCTCTGGCCCGGTGGTCTGTACTTTCCTCCTCGGCACACTGCAGCAAAGTGGTTTAGCCGACCACATTTTAGGCAGGTCTTTCCTTTCACTCCGCACGTTGCTGTCAGTGGGTGATCGTCCCCACAGTAGTCGCACTGGCTCCCTCAGACGGCGGTCCGTGGGCGTGTTGCCTGGGGTCGTCTCTGGATGGCATCTATCCTCTCTTCCTTGATTGTCGTTGTTCTGCTCGGGATAGGTGTGACTACCGGCATGCGTAGAGCGACTTCCATCTCTTCCGCCCTTGCATCGGAGAGTTCATGTGATCTTGCCAGGATCAATATTTCATCTAGGGAAATGCCTGTCTATCGTAGAATGAGTTTTCTTAGCAGTTTTGATCTACATCCTACTATTATTTGGTCTCGGATTTCTTCCCTCGGGTTGGCAAATGGGCACGTCTTGGCTAGCCGGCGTAGTCGAGCATAGAACATGTCCATTGATTCAGCTTCGGTTTGCCATGCTCTTTTAAATTTGAATTTTTCGAAGTCGTTATTGAGCTGAGGATCAAAGTGTAATCGTAGATTTCGGGGCCTCCATATAGGATGAGGAGCGACCTTTTGACAGTCCCATCTGTCTCTTGCGTGCCCTTGAAGTATAGGTTTAGCCTACCAACCCACGCTTTCCAGCCGTTGCGGGATCGGCTGCTTCGCTGAACGGGGGAATCGGTGCTGCGCCTGCGTGCATGTGGCTATGTGGAGTTGGTGCGATTGCTCTGGCCTGGTTTGGCCTTGCTGTGGTGGTGCAATTAGTATTGCTGGCGGGACGACCAGTGCGGGTGGATTCTGTGCGGCCCAGTGTTTGCTTGCTCCTGGCACCGTGACAGTCATGGTTACGTCTTTTCTGTGGCGCTACTTGTGCTGGGTCAGGTGATTTCCGCGTTAAGCTTTTATGCCCTGGTGTTTGGACTGGCCAATGTTAGGAGCCTGTGTGAGGTGGCTTGGTGTGAGACTGGGTGTGAAACAACAAAGGGCTCCCTTGTCTTTGCCAGTGTTTGTTCGAGGGTTCCCTCGCCTTTGCCAGTGCTTGTTGTGGCAGATGTGCAGGGAAGCTGTGTGTGGCTGCTGCGTTGTGATGTCGTCTGGGGTTGGTTTGAGCCTGGGGGGGTTTCTGCCCCTGCGCGTGTGGTCTGAGGCCTTCACACGTCTGTGGAATGCTTCTATGGCCTTCCGCGGCCACACGTGGCAGTGCTGCCTCGTGCGCACATAGCTCCGGCTCTCGTGCTTCCTGTTGCGCCCGGCGCTCGCAGGCCGCCATGTATCCAGCAGTGGTCTGACCTGTCGGGGGCGCCCGGGGCAGGTAGGCCAAACAACGGCGCGCGTTGGGATAGACAGTGGACTCACCCTCACCATGCACCAGCTGGCCAGCTGCGAGTATGACACCCGGCGAGTCCCGCCAGCTGAAGGCGCTCCCGGCAGGGAGACGCATGGGCGGGCCTCAGAGCCGGTGTCGGGCGCTGGAAGGCAAGCGGGTGAGCTCCGCAGCAGGTACTTCGCACACCTCAGCGTCGTGGGCGGGGATATGCTCCGCACGCGTGGGAAGGGAAAACCAGCCTCATCGCCAGTGTGGAGCACTAGGCTTGGGGTTAGCACGTGGGGATAATTAGCACAATGAAGAGGACGTGCACACAGATTGAGGGTTAGCCAGAAAGACCCCGAGCGGTCATCCGCTTTCTTTATTTATACCCCGGCGCGAGCCCACCCCGGGGTATGTGTGGATGCGTGTTGTGAATCGCAACATTGTATGGGAGAGCCCGTGTGGCTCTCTACAAGCCCCATTTTTTTTTTTGAGACCAACGGTCCCAGATTTTATTTAATTTCACAAATCAAAACGTAGAACAAGCCAATAGATCATTCAATGTCATATAAACGACAATCATTACTCATTCGGTAAAATTTTCGACATTTCGGTCGTATACAGGTGAAAATAAACAGTAGCCAGGGAAGATGCATTAGTCCGCAATTCTCAGTCTCAGGATAAATCTTAGGTTGCAGTGCCTGCAGCGTATGTCTCTGCAGAAGGGCCAAAGTGTTCATGGTAGTCAACAGCAGTTGTTCCAGGCTGTGTTCCTTGGGTGGCACGGACGATGTCAGAGACAGGAATCACAACCCACATTACCATATGGGATACAGGGCTATAGTCGTGTGATCATGGCAGTATTTAATAAACATTGAATAAAAGTTAAATGGAACGGGAGAGATCGGCATCATCATGATCACAGCAGAAACATCGCCAATTGCCAATCAAGAAAAAAAAAAAGGGGAATAAAGGAAGTAGAAGGGAAAACACATCAACAACAATCGGACTAGTGTTTGCGTGTACAGCAGTGTATCAGTGACACTAATGTTTTATGTAATGCTGTATGTGGACAGTGTGGGGACGGGAATGGTCGTGGATTGAGGATCGCTGCAGCCATGTGGCGGTAGGGGGGAATAAGAGCAAGCAGACTTTGTTGGGCATTACCCCAGCGGCCGGGGGGGAGGAGGGGGGAGAGGCATGTCGGGGCTGGGGGGGGGAACAACAGGGGGGGAAGAGGTCTGACTCCGGAGATGTAAGGGTGACGGGTCTATCACCGCTCCGTAACTAAGCGTTCATGTGATACCAGCCTGGATACAAGCCTGATGGTATGCAGTCAGAGTAGTGTCCCACTCTTGGGCAATTGGGTACATTCGAAGTCCCGCCGTCTCCTCTCTGTGTAATGTCACGCTCTCTGCGCTAGCCCAGTTGGCAAATGAGCGACGTCAGTCCACCGGTCTCGGGGGGCACTATTTTTCCAGCGTTTTGTGATGAGCCGCTTGGCTGTTATGAGCCCCAGGTCCCAGAAACGTGCCTGCATTTTGGTCTGCTTTGTCCTCTTGTAGAGCCCCAGTAGGCATGCCTCCCACGTTTTAGGAAGAGTGTCGCCCTTGGCTGCCGCTAATGTGTCAGTAACCGCCGACCAATACATGGTAAGGCGAGGGCAACTCCAGATTGCGTGTAGCAGATCCGAGTTCAGGAGTCCGCACCTGGGACACGCTGAAGAGGCAAGGCTGAAGTAGCGATTTAGTTTGTCCGGGGACAAATACGCGTGGTGTATTATGTAATATTGGATGATCTTAAATCTCGCATTACGAGGAATGTTCCTTGCGCCAGCCAGCACTGCGGCCCATTGTTTGTCCGACCATTCACTACCCCGGTCGGCCGTCCACTTCTCTCTCAGTCGTTGGGAGGAGAACTGAGTATGATGGTGCAGCGCCTGTGCCAGCCAGTGCACCAGATGGGAACCATCGCCCATCACATGCAGGTACTGTATTAACATATGTGTGGTCGGCTCCTGAGTCAGATCTCCCCATGTCTCTGTCAGCACTCGGAGAAGCTTAGCGTGTGTCAGGAACTGCCCCGCTGGCAGATCTGTGTCGGCGGTCAGAGTCTCAAAGGACAGTAGCTCCCCATCACTATATAAGTCACCCAGACTGTCCAAGTCCGCCGCAGTCCAACTGCGTAGCACGGATGGGGACATCACGCCACTCCCCCAGGGGGTCCCCAGCAGTGGCAGGTTCAGGGCATATGGCACCGTGCCTTTAGTAAGTCTGAGGCTTCTCACAAAGCACTGTCTTGCGACAGCTAAGTAGATCTGGTCGGGAGGCCGGCCCCGCGTCAGGGGGTGGAAGAGCGTTAGCACTTGAGTCAGGGTCTGGGTAGTGTCTTCCGTGGCCGTGTCCATCAGGTTCCTGCCACCAAGCCAATAGGCAACCCACTGCAGCTGGGCCGCTAGGTAATATAGCTCCTGATTGGAAACCGCCAGGCCTCCAAATTCCGTAGCCGGGTAAAGGGTCCTCAATGCCACCCGGGGGCGCCCTTTATTCCAAATCAGGTGCCTGGTGAGGGCTTCCAATCCCTTGAATATACGCGTCAGCACATACACCGGAAGGTTAACATAAAAGTAGAGGAGCCTGGGGAGCATTATCATCTTTGTCAACGCTACTCGGGCCGGCACATTCAGTGGGAGGGAGTTCCAGAACGTGACCTGGGCCGATAACGAGGAGATAGCTCTCACGAGGTTGCCCTCCAGGAGATCAACGGGGTACCGATATATGAGGATCCCTAAGTACCGGAAGACCGTCGGGTGCCACCAAAGCTCCTCGCCCATCATTCGCACTTCACATTGTGGCATAGCTTCACTGAACGCATAGACCCCAGATTTTGACCAGTTGACAGGGAGCCCCGACATATCCCTGAACACCCGAAAGATGTCTGTGAGTGCCGCAGGTATGCAGGTGAGGTCCCTGACATATAACAGCAAGTCATCGGCATATAGAGACACCGAGTGTGTCCCATCTGCCAGTGGGATGCCCCAGGTGGCTCCGGAGGTCCGGAGCAGTGCTGCCAACGGCTCCATCACGAGCACGAATATCAGGGGAGAGAGGGTACATCCCTGTCTGGTGCCTCTCCCGATCCTTATACTGTCAGAAAATAGCCGCCCGGTCCGGACTCGCACCTCGGGCGCTTGGTACAGGAGCTCCACCATCTGGATATAGGCGTCGCCCAGTTCATACTTTTCGAGCACCTGGAGTAGAAAGGGCCCTTCCACCGAATCAAACGCCTTTTCCAGGTCGAGTATTATACACCCTGAGCACGGCCAGTTGGAGACCGCGTAGCGTTGGACTCTAAAGAAGCGGCGTATGTCGTAAGACGTGCTGCGGGTGGGCACAAAGCCGTTCTAGTCAGAGTGCACTAGTGTGGGAACTAGGGGCGCAAGCCTCCGAGCCAACGTCGCCGCCAAGGTCTTGTAGTCTGTATTAAGGAGCGCTAACGGTCTGTATGATCCCAGCTCGCACGCTTCCCTGCCTGGTTTCAGCAGGGAGATCACATTGGCTTCGTTCAGAGACGCCGGAAGTTCAGCATCTTCAAATGCCGCCTTGTACACTCTTAACAGTTCCGGTATTAATAAAAAGGAATAGGCCTTGTAAAACTCGGCCGGGAGCCCATCTGGGCATGGCGCCTTGCCATTAGAGAGGGAAAAAATCCCTTCTCGCAGCTCCTCACTGGTGAGATCCGCTCCCAGCTCCGCCTGTTGGGCGCGAGTGGCCGCAGGTAGCTGCAGTGTCGCTAGGTAGTCTGCAATCTCCACTTCAGTGGCTCTCAGTCGTGAGCTGTATAAGGACCTGTAATGTGCTGTGAACGCCTCATGTATCAGATTTTGGGTGAAGACTTCAGTGCCCTGAGTCGTACGGATCGACAGCACCGACGCCAATTGAGTATCCTGACGTATCAGCCATGATAGGAGTCTGCCTGGCTTGTTACCTGTGTTGTGGGTGCGTGCAGAGTGTGCCACAAAATTAAGGTTCTTCAGCCTCTCCATCAAAAGGGCGTGATCTGCCCTGGCAGTAATCAACTGGGAGTCATCGCCCTCTACCGCTTCCCGCTCTTTGTCTAGTAAGGTCGCCTCCGCTTTCGTGAGATCCCGCTCCACCTGACACCGCAGGCCTGCCTGCACACCGAGACAGCCCCCTCGGGTCACTGTCTTAAAGGCGTCCCACTCAATTTTCGGGGACGAGGCAGAGTCGCCATTGTCCTCAAAGTATTGTATTATCCTCCTGGACATCCGCTCTCGGAATGGCGTATCGAGTAAGAGATCCGGCTGTAGGCGCCATGTGGCCACAGGCGGGCGTGGGCATTTCCACCCGTAATCCAAAGTGTGTGGGTTGTGATCAGAGTGTGTCCGCCCCAGGTAATCTGTTTCTGTCACGCGTGGAATCAAGTCACGTGACATCATATATCTGTCTAATCTGACGTGTAATGAGTGGGCCCCAGAGAAGTAGGAGTATATCCGGGCGTTAGGGTTCCTGACTCTCCAAGCATCCTGCAGGTTCCACTGTGTCGCCCAATCAAAAAGGGCCCTGGAGGTTGCTTGGGCTGGGGCGACAACCGCCGGAGGAAACGAGCGATCGAGGGAGACATCTAATATGCTGTTATAATCGCCGCCCAATAAAAGTGGCACGTCAGACCAAGGTGCAATCACCGTCGACAGTCTCGCCAGGAACCTCCCCTGTTCCACATTTGGCGCGTAGATGGAGGCTATAACTATCTGTTGCCCATCCAGTCTGCCCTGTATGAATACATAACGCCCCTCTGTGTCTATGTTGCTATGTGTCAGTGCAAATAGAACCCCGGGTCGTACCCAGATCAGGGTCCCGCGCGCAAACGCTGAGAAGCCTGTGGCATATACCTGCCCCCTCCATCTACGGCGAAGTGTGGCGACCTCCGCGGCTGCCAGGTGGGTCTCTTGCAACAATGCGATTTGTACTTGATGTCTTCTAAGATAGGAGTACACCTGATATCGACGTGAGGGTGTGTGCATGCCCCTGACATTCCAGGTACAAAATCTAACCGTAGTCATCACATTTTCCACAACTCCCAATTACCCTCACACACCCCCCCAATCTCCAGCCCGCCCCGGCCACACAAGCATAACAGCAGAAACCAATGACCAGGATTTCAGCCCGCCACCTCACACAGATACAGGGACATAAACGTTGACATGTCAGTGCCAACACTAGTCTCAAAAAGAATACTAACAGAACCATAATGCCAAAATGGCAACAACAAAATGAGTCGTCGGCCAAACGCTCTAGTGAGCTCAATTAATCCGCGAGTTCAATGGGGGGGTGACAGAGTATGCAAAACAAGCAGTGTGTAATAGTTCACCAGGTTAAGAGAGCTGTGGTGTCTCCCCTCCACGGGCTGCGAGCCAAAAGTCACCAGAAGTCAATTTCAATGTTCACATCCAGGGCCAAAGTGCCTACCGTCCCAGAGCCGGGACACATGGCTCCGGAGGCCCCCGCTTTCACCCCCGAGGGACACTCACCTCTAGGGGTACGGCCACCCCTTAAACACTATGTCTCTGATGTACTGCAGATAGCGTAACTCGGTCTTCCCTCCCGGCAGCGGGAGCAGCTCAGGGTTCACCAGGGTAGGGAGGCGGGGGCAAGGCACGGGCCCCGAGGACAGTGCCGATAGTGCTGTCTGAGGTCTCCAGAAGTCCCAGTGGGTTTTCCAAGTGGGACTTCCAATGTAGTTCACTGCCGCCTACGTGGCGCCATCCGCTGTAGTCTGTCCAAGAGCAGAGTGAGGGAGCTCACTATGCTATCAGGTCCGCCGTTTGGGATGTGACATCCGGTAGGTCCTCTGCTACCTGTTTATACGGTATTCCATATAAGTATTCGTCATCCTCGCTCCCACGTGATCCGGGACTGGCGTTGGAGATCAGGATAGGTGACTGTGATCCACTGAGTCCGGCTGCCATCCGGAGGGCTTCTTGCTGTTCGCATGGTATTTGTTCTGGCGTGGGGCCCACCTCTTTATCAGTTCAAAAACCTTTATTTCGGTAAAAGTTTACCATAAAAGACAATCATATAAAACAATTCATTTAAATGATTTGTACAGTGAATTTGTAAAATTCATAAAAACTATACTGGAAGGAAGCTTTATATAATAAAAACAGGTCCATACTCAGTCTATATTTTGAAGTATTTCCTTCTGATGGACCAGAAGGCGCCCAAGTACTTGGCCATAGTGAACACAATAAGGTCTGACAAGTCAGTTTTTAGGACTCTAAAAGCAGGTAGGCACTTCTTGAATCCCAGATTCCTACATAGGGGGAAAATCCAGTACCTACGAATCCCACAGTAAACTGGACAGAAAAAAAAAATGTGGAGCTCACTTTCCTCCGAATTTCTGCATGCTGGACAGGTACTACTCGGATCATGGCTCCATTTGGCTGTGAAAGTTCTGATGGGGAGAGTGCCATGTCTCCACTGGAGATATAATTTTCTCAGTACAGTAGGATAAATTTTATCTAGAGTAGGTTCCATGTTGTAATTAACCTTGTGAGAGAAAAAGGAAGCTGTCAGGGACCCGGGATGTTGGTGGTTGAGTATCAAGGAAAGTTTGGATTCTCGGTATGACCTGGCTAGATCCTTTTTAGAGAGGGTGTGGCACATGTTCTGAGGGTCAGACCACATAGTTGAGAGACCTAAAGCCTCCAGTTCTAATTTAATAGATTTAAGCCATTTGATTTTTCCGGCACCTGGAGTGGCAAGAATCTCCCTGAGTCCTTCCCTGTAACTGGCCAATTCTGGAGTTGTCCATATTCTGCGCCAGAAGGCCAGTGGACGTAGAGCCAAGTCCTCATCAAGCGGGCATAGGCTAAGGTCCATCCTCAGGGGGATAATGGGGGTGCTCGGTGGTAGCCCAACAAGATTACGAATAAATTTATTTTCCACCTTCAGCAGTTTTGATGTATTTTCATGGCCCCAAAGTTCAGAACCATAGATTACAGCCCCCTTGGCCTGAGATTTGTAAATCTGTATTGGGGGGCCGATCGGCCTGATTGAGGATTTGTTGTTTGCCAAGAGCTTCAGTATTCCTCCCGAGTGCTGAGTCAATTTCAATGCAGCTTTCTCCAGGTGGGAGATCCAGGTAAATTTATCATTTAGTACAATTCCCAGGTATTCAAATGTTTTTACCCTTTCCAGCTTGGTATGTGTGATACTTGGACTGAAGTGAAATTTCTGTGGGGGGTTAAGGACCATGAATTCCGTCTTGGTGGCGTTGATTTCCAATCCATGGGCCTTGCAGAAGTCCACAAAGCCATCCAGGGTACGCTGAATGCCATTTGCCGACTTGGATAAAAGCAGTGTGTCGTCGGCAAACATGATGGCTGATACCCTCTCAGCAGCCAATTTCGGGGCGTCAGAGTTGGATACGCCCGCTAAGTGGGAGATTACCCCGTTGACATAGAGGCAGAACAGGGTTGGTGCAAGCACACAACCCTGCCTTACCCCCCCTGCCAACGGGGAACTTCTCAGACAATTCTCCCATCCTGCCGCATCTAACTTGGGCATAATTACTGGTGTGGAGACGTATTATCATATTCAAGAGACCTTCGGGGACCCCCAGTTTATCAAGGACCTCCCACAGCTTGTTCCTCGGGACCAGGTCGAACGCTGCCCTCAGCTCCACAAATACAGTGTAGAGGCTGCCACCCTCCAGCTGTACTGTTTTCCAATGTATCATGGCGAGACGAAAGACCTGGTCCACTGTGGAGACCTTCTCCCTGAAGCCTGCTTGAAAGGGGCTAAGGATGTTGAAGTCCCTGATCCACTCATGTAGGCGATTTAACAAGAGCTTGGAAAAGAGTTTCTGGGAAACATCGATTAGGCTTATAGGCCTATAGTTTACAGGAAGGAGGGGAGACCCCTTTTTGAAAATTGGCACTATTTCTGCCCCTAGCCCGGTGGAAGGGATTGGCAGACCTTTCAAAATAGAATTAAATAATACCCCAAAGTAGGGAGCCCAGACTTTAGGTTCATGCTTGTAAAGGTCGCCTGGGAGCCTGTCTAGGCCCGGCGCCTTACCAGCAGACAGGGAGGAAATTGCCAGGGTGACTTCTTCTATGCTGAAACCATCCATGTCAATTAGGGTATTTTTGATTTTGGGGGACTCTCCGATATGTTCACTTCTTCCGCTATCACTGCTATGTGGAAGGTATAGGTTTTTGAAGTGTTCCTCCCAAACGGATGGCGCTATACAGGCCTCGACTGCTGCAAGTGGTTCGGCTGAGCCATGCCTGACGATTTGCCAAAAGGTCCGTGAATCTTGGCAAGCGAGGGCAGCTAATATTTTTGTCCAGTTCTCCTCGTCCCATTCTATTTTTGCAGTGTGGAGGGCAGATTTATAGGCTACTCTTCTCTCCCTAATTGTGTTCGGAGTATCTTGTGCTTTCAGTGATTCTAACAGTAGGGTTTTTGCATCCCTGCAAGAGGCGTTGAACCAGGTCACTCTTCTCTTTTTTGGCTTACGCGGCTTGGCAACTGGGTTCAGTACCTCTGCAAGATTAGTACATAGCTCCGAATGGATATTAACAAGAACAGCCAGTTGTGCCTGAGGGCCCGAGCTACCCGTAGTTTTAGTCTCTGATTCGCTAGCTGGGTGGTTCATGCAGCACTCTACTTTTTCCAGGACAGGGGCAACTAGTGCATAGATTCTTTCAATATTAGTGTGATTTTCCAGCAATTTGGTCCATTTTATTCTACGCCTATTGCTGGTTAGCACTAAGTCGGGCTGTGATGGTGCATTAAGATCTACCTTATCTAATTGTCGATAGGGGATCTCAAATTTTAATGAGAGCAGGTTGTGATCACTATCGTATCTGTTGATAACTTTAAAATCTTTCACCCTCCTCCAGTCCCTGGTTAATACCATTATGTAATCGATCCTTGACTCGTGGCCCGGCCTGTTAAAAGTGTTTTTAGGCGGGATATCACCCTCCATCCGGCCGTTACACACCCTCAAAGAGTGACTGAGAGTGAGGGACATTATCTGGATGGCAAGAGGGGAACCTCTTTATCCATTGTGGACGACCTGGCCGGCGAGGGGCGCCGATGTCTCTGTCTGCGGGTGCCGCGGTTTCTGCACGACTCCGGCGGTGCGGTCCCACAACCTGTATCGACTCCAGAATCTAGCCAGGCCTCAGCCGCCTCAGGAGTGTCAAAGAAATGTGTCTTATCTTGCGCTGCCACCCGGAGGCGTGCCGGGAATAGTAACGAATACTTGAGAGCCAATCGCCTGAGTCTCTGCTTCACTGCCATGAACGAGTGGCGCTGCCGCTGGACTTGTACCGTGTAGTCGGGGAAGAACATTACCTTTGCATTGTCCACTTTAATGTCTGACAGTTTCCTGGTTTCGCGCAGGATGGTGTCCCGGTCGCGGTAATTCAGCACCCGCATAAGCATTGGTCTGGGGTTGGAGCCCTCCGGGGGCGGGCGGGATGGCACTCGGTGCGCCCTCTCCACTACAAAGTGTGGTGACAGCGTGCCCTCCGGTAACAGGTCGCGGAGCCAGTCCTCCATATGCTCCGCCGCTTCCCTCCGTTCCCAGCATTCCGGTAGGCCCACTATGCGTATATTGTTCCTCCGGGCACGCCCTTCCGCATCCTCCGCCCTGTCCTCGAGAAACTCCACTCGATTGAGGAGGTAACGTATGTGCTTCTCCGTCTGTGCCAACTTGGGCGAGGCCTCCGCCATAGTCCGTTCCAGGACCGAAGTTCGTTCGGATTGTTTCTTGTGGTCCACCCTGAGGTGCATCAAGTCCACTGCCACCTTGTCTATCTTGGTCTCCAGGGATGTACGGGTCAACTGCATGGACTCTTCCAATTGCTCCATTGCCGCCAGCATGGTGTCCAGTTTGGAGGCAGTCTGGTCAGCCTCGGGGTTCTTCACCATCTTCCCCTTGTTTTGCGCCCCTCCGGTTCCGGTCCTCGCTCTAGTCCCTCCTGACATGGGACTGGTCAGCACTGCAAGGCGGCCGAGACGGCAGGCCTCCACAACCAGCGCTGCAGGGTCTTGGGCGTGTTGGTCACGGGGTCCGGCACCTCGCGTCGCCCACTCCGGGCGTTGTACAACTGGTGAGGAGATCGCAATCCCACCAGGGCACCTGGAATCCCGCTCAGCGACACCGCCTAGGGAGGGTACAAAGGTTGCGCTGCAGTTGGCGTAGAAGCGTCTGCGTGCTATTGGTCGTCGCTTCAGAAGGCGCAATGGTGACTCTCCTCCTGGTAGGCCGCGTGTAGACTAGTTAGTCCAGGCCACATGGCCACTCTGGCTGCCCTTGTTCCTCCGGATTCGGGAAGATCAGTCTGTCTGGGTGGCACAGGATAACACCAATGGCGGTGCATGGCGTCGTGTCCCACGGCACGGGGAGGATCACGGGGCGTTACGCGTGGGTATTCACAGGATCCTCACCTGCGTAGCCTAGTTCAGCCCCCCCGGTGCGCACTGCGCCACTATAAGTGCGGCGGAATCGCCTTCCAGCAGGGCTTCACGAGTGTGGCTGTGGCTGTTGCTGAGTGTGGGCCGGATCCCCGGATTCGGGCCAGGCCCGCCGCCGGCCGGAAACCACCCCAGGGTAGAGAGGGCGCCGCCTCCACTGTCTATGGCAAGGGCTCTCGGGCTTCAGGGTCACTGGTGGCCCCAATCGGTGCGGTGCGGTCCTTTCCTGTGCACCGTGTGGCCAGCGGGGCGTCCCTGGTACAGCCGATTATGTGGGCCGATTCTCCAGGCCCGAGTGGCCGAGGGTGCCAACTCCACCGCTAAATGTAGGGGCTCCCGGGCAGTGGGGTCGCTTGAGGCACCAAACGCTGTGGTGCGGTCCTGTCCCCCGCCCTGTGCAGCCCGGGGGTGGGTGCGCGCGGTGCGGCCTACCTCGATGGGCCGGATCCCCGGGCTCGAGTAGTTGGCGCTGTCGGCCGGAAGCGGGCCCCGGCCGGGCAACTGCTGGGGCTCCCACCGGCCGGAGGGTCCGTGTCACCGATCGCCCCCAAAGTCTCCTGGGCGGCGGCTCAGGCTCCCGGGCACACTCGGTGCGAGTGTGGGCCGGCTGCAGTGTAAAATGCCGGAGAAATGGCCCGTGGTAGGGAAGCTTCACTCGGAGCTCAGCCTGGGCACGTCCAACTACATCGCGTGCTAAGCCACCGTGGCTCTCTACAAGCCCCATTGTCCTACATATTGCACTTCACTACTAAGCAAATTCAGGAAATGCTCTCCACATGCTATGGTGGTCTTCAACATTGCGTGTATTACTTTTCTATTGATTACAGTATTCTTGTTTCCTTCTTCTGCAAGGTGAGCTTGAGTTTAGCTTATTTGCTGAGAAAGGGCATGTTTGCAAATTAAAAATGGTACCTCAATTCTTTGGTGAAAACAATATGGAGCATGACCCAAGGTCCTGATGTATACAAACCCAAGTGGTAGAATACTGGTATCATCCAAACCAGGATGCGGGGGGGGGGGGTGATTCAGTTATTTTAAGGTCATGATGGAAAGCCACAAGACGAAACACAGAATGGAGGCTTACAGCGACAAAACTGCTGCATCGAAAATAGCTTCTTTTGTTCAAGGTGGGAGTGTATATGGTGAGGAAAATAACCGCTATTTTCTTTCAGTGTCTTCAGAACACTGTGAGAGAATAATCCTCCGTTTGGACATGTTCACTTCAGTCTGGAATGTTAGTGATGAAGGATCCCCCTCACAACTTTACTTTCAAACCGGAATCTGACTGAGTTATTAGTACGCTTGAATATTTCAGTTTTTATGCCTTTCCTGGTGTTCAGTTTCTTTGACGTGTCTGTTTTTCATGTAATTTTCGAGAAAAAGTTTCAAAGTGTGTAATAGTTTGTGGTATAGTGATCCGGGGATCTCCCACCATATTTCATTAAATCTGGAAAGGTGTGCAATCTGTGATATCCATTTCATGAGTAATGCATAATGGGTGCACACTTCTGCAGTGCAGTCTTTGGTCATGTCACTTCAATGCTCATAAACATTCAGACAATCAGGATTTGAAAACGAAAATATTCTGATCAGTACCTTCTGAACTCTGTTGAACATATAGTTGCAATAGTCCAGGTATGGAAACGTGTATGTTATCTATCTGGTGAGTTTAGTTTATCACAGGCAGCATTTTCCAGAGGAGGCGGAACCGTAAATTGATTCTCTTGATCATTCCTGGGAGGAATTATAGGTTAGAATTGATAATGATTTGCTTGATTCTTACTTTTTGTGAGTTTGAATGTGGTGTTGGTTTGGTCCTGCTCAATAATGTGTAAGAGGGGGTATTGGCCATTCTTTTTTACTGCAAAACACAGTGAAAGTGATACGATCCTTTACCCGATGTGTATGTGTATTTGTTGACTGTGCAAGCAGAGAAAGAATCCGATCTACTCCAGTACAGTAGTTATGCTAGTGCATTATTTAAGCTTTCCATTAGTATTGTCTGATCCACTTTGTCATACAAATGACATTCTATGGGGCATATTATCAAGGACCAGTGTTAAAATTATCGCTGTTTTTAAAATTATCGCCGTTTTATCGGCAGGAAACTGCTGATAAAACGGCGATAATGGGCTTGATAATACGCCCTTGTTCATTACCATAGAAGCCCATGTTATTATCAGAACATGGGCTTCTATGGGAATTAACAAGGGCGTATTATCAAGCCCATTATCGCCGTTCTATCAGCAGTTTCCTGCCGATAAAACGGCGATAATTTTAACACAGGTCTTTGATAATAGGCCCCTATATTCCTTCTTTGCATCTAAGAGATGGTTCCTAATTTTGGAAAGGGTTGACGCCGTGCCTGTTCCCGGAAGCTGAACCTCGATTGATAATCACAGAGAAGGTGGTTTGGTTCCAGAAATTCTTCAAATTGTCTTGTTACCACCATTATTCATGATTCGGTGGGGTTCTTCAAGAGTTTAGTGATGATTGTACTCTTTGATGGCTCATATATTGGAGGCAGCCATTGGTCATGGAGGTTTTATCTACTACTAATTAGGGAAGAATTTGTTCTTCCAGGAATCTGGGCAGGATTAAACAGTCAAATTATGAATTTCTGTGTGTAATTGTGAAGAAAATGTTATAGGTCACCATTCAAGGAATACTGTGTTCGAAGAGCTCTGACTCCTTTTGGAAGTACACACATTGTTCATGTCGTTTGGCTAACACAGTCGTTCTTGAATACATTTGTTGTGGAAATGAGGCCTTGGCATTGTGAAAAGTATGCACCTCTCATAAAACGGTGCTATACAGCTCCAAAAACTCTTAGGCAATTTAGTTCAAATGAAAACAATTGCACCATCAGGCATAATTAAAAATTAGAGACCATTTTTTCAAGGGACAATTGGAGATATACATTGAAGGGAACAATATTTAATGACATGTGCATCTGCAGTTGTGCTGACTGTAAGGAATGGTCCAAGTTCTTCAAGTGATAAGATTTCCGTCCTAAATTGTCTGCTATTCCCTTGAAGAAAAAAGGCACTGTCAGAGCGCAATATTTTTCACCAAGAGCATGAAAATATTTCCCTTCAAGACCAAATAATAATTCATTCTACCCGAGATTTTCAAGGGAAAGAGAATACTTTTCCCGGTGTTAATGTTTCAGCAGTTATTTTCAGATTTTTATCACACTGCAATACTTTATCATTTAGAAGTTTCTGGGCAAGGACAAGCTGCGAGAAATAGGAATGTGCTCTGGTGGAACTCAGACATTTTATAAAACATTTGTCTTTCAGGATTTCTGCTAGTGGTTTATTTCTCTCCGTCTCCAAGGGCTCTATTTTTAAAAGCAGAAGGACTGCCTTGAAGCTTTCGCCTCAGCAGAAATTAGTCTTATCCCTGATCATATATTTGAACACCAAAACAAAAATACCCAGACGCAGCAGAAGCAGCTGGAAAAAAATACACTTGTATTGAACATGACCTGCACATTGTTCACGCTGGAAATTCTTTTGCATGTTTTTCCCCAGATGTTTTTCCTCTGAAAATGAACCTGTTTTTGTTGGTATAAGGAAGTAGTAAAGGGTGTGGGCTCTTTCCTTTTAACAGGACAGAACTGGCATCCACCTGATTCACACTTTTAATTTACTTATAAGTCCCTAGTATATGGTACTATCTGTACAGTGGGGCTGCAAATTAAGGTCCTTTTTAAGCGTTTGGTAGCCCATGAACCACCGTACTGGCAGTGGTGGTCAGAACATGGTGAGCTTGGCCATCTAGATGCTGAAGTACAAGTTAGGCGGATTGCATTTCCGAAGACCACAGCTGAACTGCCGACACCTCCAGCACACCGTCAACTGCCTGGCTCACCGTCCAGGAAAGGCAGCTGCCATAGGTCGGTACTGAAGAGTTACACCACTGTCCATATTACAAGTTGGCTTTCCGTCGAGCTGACCACCGCTGTCCAACCACTAAATTCAAGTCAGTGGTAAAGAACGATTTGGGGTGCATACTCACCCCTTTCTTAGTCTTTCGATGTGGATCCGTTTCTTCAGGTCCCCCCTTCACAGCACCATCTTCACACCGAAGATTTCAACCCTGTTTGCGGCCATCTACAGGTGAGTCCTTTTTGTACCATAGACCCATTCCCTGGACGGCCCGCATATGGGCCCCACTCCAGCAGTGGGTTGATGGTATTGTTCCACATGTGTCAGGCAAATGTGTGCATTCTACACAAATGCAGTCAAAATGTTCACACAGGCATCAATACATATGGAAAAATAATCACCAGCGCCGCAAAATCTCTGCAGCCACATCACTTGCACCATGGTCAACTCGTAATACGGTGGTCTAAATACTGCCAGCACTGTGGGCTACTGGTGGCCACGGCTGCGATTTTCAGGCAGTCAGACCACCAAACCTGTAATAAGGCCTTAAATGCTACTAGTGTGCTGCAGTACTGACTGTGCCACCGACCAAATTAGCTCCCCAAAGCATGGTTCAGGGCTGAATCACATCCTGCAGTGCAGTTTTACACTGCCATGTTGCCTTCATTTAGCCTTGAAAATATTACCACTTAGCCAAGCATAAACCTTCCATTTGTATTACTTATAAGTCACTCCTAGGTTAGGCCCTAAAGGCTCATAGGGCAGGGTATTTCAAACATAGGGCATGTATGTTTAATCTTTACATGTCCTGGCTTTGGAAAATCTCCCTCCATAGTAATGTTTCACTGTGTCAAGGACTGGCCTCCCATAGAATAATACGGGATTGCCCTAATACATTTAATACATGCTAGATCCAGTTTGGCAACAGTTTGAGGAATACATTTTCCACTAATTTTAAATGCAATATAAAATCCTTGTTGATTGAAAAGTTGAATTTTAAAGTACTATTTTGGAAATGCCACTTTAAGAAAGTTGGCCTTTCCCTGCCTAAAGTTTCTAGGGCCTTCTGTGACCAGTTGCTCCCGGGACTGTTGATTTCTTCATCTCTGAGACATGTGAATAATGGCCAGACAATGAACAAAGGGCCTGGGTGTGGATTGGTGCAGGTCTTTATGACAGAATGACGGGGGAGGAGCTGATTGCACTTCAAAAAGTAGCCGGGATTGTACCCAGCCTTTCTTGACTTCAGGATACAGTTCACCCCTGGACCTTCTGTCCTTTGTTTCACCAGTGATGCTGGTGCCAAACCCAGTCAAATGGAAGAACTGACCGGAACCAGGAGTCCATTCTAAATATATTTCAGTACCTGCATCCTTCTTATTGTCTTTTTGGGAGGGTTGACTATTTAGTCTCTCCAGTAAATGTGAAACAAGCCTGCTGAATCACACCTAGGTAATCATGGAGACTGCACGATTAGTCAATACAAATTCTCATGCGCTGTTTTACTAAAAGGTGCCATTTAAAGTGAACTCTCAAAATGGCAATTCAACAGTTATTCTTCACTCATCATTTAAACATAGTAATATTAAAAGTATTAAAGACTTGCAAAACATTTTTGCTCGTGTGGTTTGTGGCCTCCATCTTCCATGTTGAGCCATGGTGAAAAACAAACAGTCCTGAGGCAGGCTTTATCCAAGCTATTTAATGATCCCACCACTAGGTTAAGTAATTGTCATTCCTACTCTGAGGAAATATGTTCATTCTTGAAAGCCCAATGACTAACAGGGCTTTCTGAACTAACAGAAGAAGTTTCCAGGGGATATTATTGATCTTGGTATAAAGAGAAAGACTAGAATAAACGTCAATGCCCAACTTCCTAACTGGTACAGGAAGAGCCTCCAGGGGACCTGTGACAAAGGGCTAGAAAATGTTTCTACAAGAGTAGGCATATGTGATGGTGACAAGCTCGTAAATGTCTTTAGGATTGAGCTTCAGGTAGCTGCAAACCATGCATCACCAGCGCTAGATGTCTTGTGGCCTCTCTACCCTCATTAGTATTAAACGTAGACTGTTGTGGGGTACTTTAAAAATGATCCATGTAGAAATAGGTCCATGTCTGGCGTGTATTTTATCCAGGGGCTGCATGTACATATACTCCCAATCAACAAAAGCATCACCTTCAAGCTCCTCATGCACTCCTACAAAGCCCTCCACAGTACTAGACCCGAATGCCCCAACCACCGCCTCTCCTTCTACACACTGATAAGACATCTTTGCTCTACCCACCTGGCCCTGGCCACTATCATGTTGGATGTGCAAGACCTTGGTTGGAGGAAGATCCTTCTCCTACCTCACAACAATGACCTAGAACTCCCTACTTCTGCAGCTCAGGCAATCGCTGTAATTGTCTCAATTCAGGAAGGACCTTAAGCCCTGGCTCTTTGACTGAACTGCAGAACCTCTCTCCCAGCGCCTTGAGACCCTTATGGATGATTATCTGCACTCTACAAGAACACCATTGATTGATTGATTGGTTGATATATTGAATAAAATTGAAGATAATGTTTACCCTGGGAGGACGGATCACTGATATAATATCAAAAAATAAAAAATATCGGAAAATAAATATTGGTAGTAAAAATATTTCCTTCCTATACCTAAATCATAAAACCACAAATATTGAGAACACAAATATTGTTAATAAAAATACAGATTTCTACTTATAATAAAAACACAAATATTGAGAAAAAATTATCTTTACCTTTAAATAAACATATGATAATTCAAAAATATCGCCTTACACAATATTGACTACATTAAAATCAGCAAAATAATTACATTATCATTATAAACAAAAAAAACTACTATTTATGTTTAAAAATGTATTACAATATACATTAAACAATACATATGGGGACAGAACTTAATGGTGTGGTGAATGGCAGCTGGGCAATCGCGCTCTGCTGAACCTGGCCTATTCCATCTACAATAGGGCACTGGGGGAGTCCTCCAGGATACACCTGCTACTAGTAATACATTTCTATAATTGTTTTACTAGATTTTTTGCGACTGAACATTTAGCTGCCTTGGAGGGTTTCGTTGACACCTATAAAAGAGGAAAGCACACTCACTCTGAGATCTTAATTCTGCGTGGTTTTAAAATACATTTGTGCAATCTGAACTGCATTCCAAACAAGGCCTCCGGGGACCGTTTATTTTTAAATTCACATTTTGAACACACAGAATTAGGCAAATATATAGAAGGGCTTCTTGCTGCAAATAATCTGTATTGCCTAGAGGAAACAGGGGTGAATACACCTATTCCCACCTTTACCAGCAGGGGATGCTCTAGCATTATTGGTTTTATAATTGTTAGATTTGGGTGTCTCTTGTTGGCAGAGGTAGGTACCTTTGACAAATAGGGACCCTTGCGTCTAGTCAGGGTAAGGGGGTATACTCCTATAATAACCCCTTCTCACCCCCTTGGTAGCTTGGCACAAGCAGACAGGCTTATCTCAGAGGCAGTGTGTAAATCATTTGTGAACACATACAGTAATCAGGTGACAACACTACAAATGGACACCAGTCAAGTTGTATATTTAAAAATAAGTATTATATAGAGTTATCACAAGACCATAAACGACAAAATGATCTACAATACTGTTATCAAAAATAGAGGTCTTATTAGCAATACTTGAATCAAAATTCTTCACGAGTCGGTAGCCTCCTCTGGGTACGGAGATTTTGACACAACAGAGTCTCGCGATTCCAGCTGACCGCTTCGATACGGGTCAGCACAGCAAGATAGACACGGTCATAGTACCTTTACTTGTTGCGGCAAGCACAGGTGTGGGAGCCAGATGTGGCATCACCACCCCCTTTTGTACCGCTTTTGGCCACCATAAGTGTGGCAGGGTATGCTCAGACGTGAGTCCCTTGCTCACTTTGCCACTGGATTTAAGCAAGCCGGGCTGAAGACGGCTGGAATGCCAGAAACCGGTCCCCGGAAGCTTGTTTCCGGTCCAGGGAAGACATGGCTTGGCAGTTCAGGCTGAACTGTTCCCATGAGGCACAGGATCAGACTGATTTGCATATAGCCATGTCTGAACGGATCTATGACGTTACAATGCAGGCTATTACAACGCCTGCTGTTACAACGCGGTTTTTACATCGCATACCATTACAAAGCATAGTGCTTTTAGGCGCTGGATAGTGAATTATTTAATTTACTATTCCAACTCCAGTCCCCGTGGATAGTAGGGAAGGTGTTGGATAGTAAATTAAATATATTCCCTATCCTAGAGTGCCCCCCAGCGCAATGCGTTGTAAGGGTTTGCGTTGTAATGGGTGCGATGTAATGGTAGTGCGTTGTAATGCTTGCGTTGTAAGTGATGTTTCCCGTCTGAACTGGGGTGGCAGAGTGGGCTAAAGAATGGTGATGGATTAAACCCAGATCTTTTGACTGGGTGTGAGTATTTGATTGATTCAGATGCTCCTTCCATCACCACCCCCTTTTGTCCCGCTTTTAGCCTCCATAAGTGTGGCAGGGTATGCTCAGACGTGAGTCCCTTGCTCACTTTGCCACTGGATTCAAGCAAGTCAGGTTGAAGACGGCTGGAATGCCAGAAACCGGTCCTCAGAAGCTTGTTTCCAGTCCAGGGAGACATGGCTTGGCAGTTCGGGCTGGACTGTTCCCATGAGGCACAGGGTCAGACTGATTTGCATATAGCCATGTCTGAACCGGGGTGGCAGAATGGGCTAAAGAACGGTGATGGATTAAACCCAGATCTTTTGACTGGGTGTGAGTGTTTGATTGATTGAGATGCTCCATCCATCACCACCTCCTTTTGTACTGCTTTAGACCACCACCAGCATTTGGTTTACAAGCCCCGGGCACACTCAGTGCACTATACGAGGATCTGACAAGTAAACCAAACAAGTCAATCATGGAGTCACTAATTCGCACATCAATTTACCATAGGGAGCACTGGCACTGTGGCACTAGACAGCAGTGGCACAGTGCCCAAAGCATCTAAATCCAGCAAAAACACAGGAGGCAACAGCAAAAAAGGGAAGGGAGACCCATGCCAAGGTGCCATGTCTAACAATAATGATTTTTGCATCTTTAGGTCTGTAGTTTGAGTGCGTCCTGGAGCAATTATAGTGACCATAACCCCCTCATACTTGACTTACTATACTCATCTGCCTTCTACAAGGTAGAACGTAGGGGCATCTCTAAATCTGATAATAGCACCAAGGAACAGTCACGTAGACTGAAGTGGACAAAAGTGGTACCTGAAAGGTTTTAGATAATGTGTATGCAGAGTGTACAGCTGAGGTTTCAGTATGTTTGGATATTACTGGGCTGGATATAGCAGTACTATACACTTTTGGAATACTGACCAATCAGATAGCCACCAACCTAACTATCCCATGAAGGGGTAATGGATCTAAAGCAAAGAGGTGGTGTGATGGTACCTGTTCTACAACCCATAGGAAGCTAATACTGGCTCTTCAACAAAAACCTAGAAATCAGAGTGATATTAGCGCATGCATGGGGGACTATAAGAAGGCCATCCAGGAAAGGAAGAAAACTGTCAGGGAAAGGGCCTGGGAGGATCTTTGTCAAGCACGCATACACTCAGATAGCAACACATTTTGGGCAGTGGTAAATAGCCCATTTTGTATGGAGACTGGAAATGCCAATACAGATTGCATTGTAGCCCCAGAACGGTGGGTTGAGTTTTTTGGGGGCATGTATTGTGATGGTGAGTTGGAGAGGATGAAGTTACAGGGGAAGCCTACCCTACCAAGACTAATTTGGGCAAATGTAAACCAGGCTTGTTATTAGGCTGCTCCCTGGGCCAGGGACAACACCAATGTCCTATTTAAAAGGTTAAAGGTTCACTCTCGAAAATTGGCACATTATCACTTGCCTCTGTCTTGACTCCCAGCATATGGATGGTCCATACCACTCTATGGCTCTTTCTACTCCAGACACCATACCTAAGTGCCCCATTATTGTACCCCCATCCAAAGCAATGGCTCTACAGCTATGTTAAGCGGAATTCTTTTTGTTGGTATACCTAGCAAAAACCAGCCAGGTGTTGCCTTATTACAGGAAAGCCACTAATCAGCTTCCAAGTCCTTGAAACTGTGTAGAGATTGGGTTAGTGCGGTAATTTATGTAGTGCAGCCCCACCCCAAGAAGGGTTGTACTGCTATCCTTATATACCAACGGGCCATGACGCATGTGACCAAAATGTAGACAGATGTGAATGGAGGCTATGTTTTTACAAGACTTCAGATACAATCTTCACAAATCATTGTAGGGAAAATCCACGCTCCAAATTGCCCCAAATCCACTTTAATATCTCAACTGCACAGATTGCTGGTGGACTTTGATCACAATAAAGTAATACTACAAGATGACTGGAACATCATGCAAGATCCTATCATAGAAAGGACAGGCTGGTAGATAGAGGGGCATAACATAGACAGGATAGCCCTCTTGGATTTTCTGTGGGACCATGCTTTTAATGACCCATGCCACCTACTTCACCTCAGAGACCTGGAGTACACATTCTACTCACACTCACATGGCTCTAAAACTAGAATTGATGACTGTTTTTAATGCTGCGATCTCTCTTCCCCATCCTGTCTATCTTCACCATCTATGATTCTGGTACATCTGACCACTCCCATATTAAACTGGCATTGACACTAGATGTCCTTATACCACAGCATGGTCAATGGAGGATCCTGATCCGGCAATCAGAAACCCCAGAATCCAGATAGATGCTTATACGGCTGTGTCTTTCTTTGTCCCACTTTAGACTCTGCCAACAACCTAGAAATTTACATCAAAGAGGAAGAAATCCTCAAAACAATTAAATAGATGTCAATAGGTAAATCACAGGGAGATGATGGACTGCCCCTCGAATACTACCAAATATATGCAAAGATAGTTACTCCGCTGATGGCAAAGGTATTCAAAGATATGTATGACTCTAATTCCCTTTGCCCTGAATTTAACAGTTCCATCATCATCCTTCTCCTAAAACCGGACAAAGCCCCACTCAACTGTGGAAGTTACCTGCCTTTCTCTTTACTCAACACAGACCTAAACATACTGGCGAAGATGCAGGCCATGCAACTGACAAAGTATATACCTGGGATGGTACAAAGATCTCAGGTGGGCTTTTTACCTTGCCTCTCTTCCTCTAATCATATGAGGCTCTTATCACATGTGATCAGGCAATACAATAGAGTAGAAAGCGAAGCTGTGGCAATTTCCCTAAATGTTTAAAAGTAATTTAACAAGGAGGAAAGGCCGGACCTGTTCCATACTTTGGAGAGAACAGGCTTAAAGGAGTATTTCCTGCAACAAAATCAGGCTTCGTTACTGCACCACAAAGGCTACACCATCTTGCAATGGTTTCTGATCGGATCCCTTGCAAATTGCCAGAGGCAATGCACAACACCGTCCCCAATCTTATTTTTATTGGCTCTGGAACCCCTGGTGATAGTGATGCAAACAACAACTTTGAGCATTCTGCCCAGAATCTTCATTATCTCATTTATTACCCTTGATAATGGCCTTCTGCCACTTTTCTTAATATAAAATAAAATGAGACAAAAGCAAAGCTTTTCCTCTCAACCAGAAAATGCAATTGGTGATTTGAGTAGCTACCTTTGCACCTCATCCACTACATATATTAACTGTTTGGGCATTCACATCGGAAACAACCTGTCCACAGACTGCTGAAACAAATATGGCCATGCTGTTGGCTAAAACTGCCCTTGACTTCAAGAAGTAGTCACTCTTACGAATCTCATTTTGGGGTCGCATACCATCCATGAAGATAGTGAAGTTGCCCCCTTCAATTACATCTAAGGAATAATCCCGATTACTTTACCAAACTGTCTGCTGCACAAAGTGAATAGGATCATTAAGGACTACATTTGGGAGGGCAAATGGCCCCAGCTTAAACTCAGAAAACTCCAAGCAGACACAGACTCTGAGGGGTTCTGTTTGTCAACATGATGCTAAACTATAAAGTTAAGCCCTTGGTGCACCTGACACATTTATTTTCTAAGGATTTGGAACAGCATGAATGGGTACCAATTAAATTGCATCCTATTGGCGGACCAGTGACTCATGACCTGATTTGCAATGCTCCCACCATGACAGAGGGGAAAGATAACTCGCTCCTTAAGGAAACTTTGAATACCTCTTTTGCAGTGCATAAACAACTGAAGGTTTATGCCTTCTTCAAAGCAACTGGCACTGTTTGGAACAATAGCTCTATAGTGGCTGATGACCACCCCGGCCCCTGGCCAGTCTGGAGGACCCTGACCATAGTCACACTGGGACAACTGCAGCAATTGGTCAGACTAAGACTATAGTCAACCTTACAGTAGAAGTTCCAACTAGCGGCACAACAGGAATAGAAGCACCCCCAACTATGCCACTGTCTCCATAGTTTAAAACTGTCTCTGAACTCTCCCCTACCTGACTCAGCTCTACATGACTGCATCAATGGAGCTCCTTTACAGGAGTTCTTTCTTGACTGTATAACATTTTCCTGAAAGACATCCACTCTCGCCCCCTCCAGACCCTCCCACAGGACAAGTAGCAATCAAAAATTGGAAAAGAATACTCTGACTCGGATGGGCAGAAATCCCTGAACACTCATGAAAGATTTGAGTCATGATTGAAGGTCAGTTATTTCAAGGCTGTTACATGACTGCCACTGGCTGCCTCAGAGACTGTGGCTACACCCCTTACACTATAGGCTGCCTGTTGGAGATGTGGCCATCCAAAATTTGAGATCTTACATCTGGTTAGAACCAGCATGACCCTCCAGACATGTTGGCGCCAGGTTATTGACACAATGAGCTTGTGCACCAATCTTAACCGAAGACTGGCTGTCGAACTGATCTTCCTGCATCTTATATCTGTTTCGGACCTGCATAACTCTCCAAACATGTTGGCTCCAGGTTATTGAAACAATGAACTTGTGCCACAATCTTAACCTATGACTGTCTGTTGAACTGATCTTCCTGCATGGCACTCTGAAAGCATATATCCTGAACTGCCACTTAAAATGGTAGGTAGATACAGCACTGAAGTTGCCATCCTAAAATGGTGAATGCAATGGCTACATACTACCTAAACAGAGTGGTTACAACACATCTGTAGGAGCATCCCAGTAACAAATGATTTACTCGATGATGAACAAAACTCCCGTTTTGTAATGTATTTAGCTCTTTTTCTTACCAATGGCACTCCCCTCTAAATTTTGTGCCCATTCCTATGGCTCTATGTCAAACTTTCCCCCTCCAATGAGCACTGACATGTACGAAAATACTGTGGAGTCTACGCAATATCTGTTTCTCACCCCCTCTTGGTGGGACCACGGAGATGCACAGGCAACTCACCTGTTCAGATTTCAGAGTCTGATTATGTTCCAACAGTATTCTGTGCTTAGTTCTCTGCTGATAATCATTCCTAATGAATGCGATTGTAAAGTTTGAACGTTGGTTGATAAATGACCAACCACTGGATATTATTAAGAAAAAACAATCTATCCACATGTTTGAATAAAAAAAATATATAACATATCCAAAGTAATGATAAATAACCCCGCTAAAATATACAACTAAATACAAACTAAATACATAACAATATAAGCACAACATTTTTGGATAATCTACAAACATTTATGCATCAGTGTAAATATTTTTATTTATATATATATTCACTGAAAAACCCATAGGTAACAGCCACGTTATAGTTAGGAATTAGCATTTAAAAAACCTTAGAAATTCACTGAAAAAAACATTGGTTTCACACATGTTATAGTTAGCTGGACATTTCACTCATACAAAACCATTGTAATTCCCCCGTTATAGTTAGTTCAGCTAACTACAACTCGCAATACACTGCTAATGACGTCACATATTACATCACTCATGACATGGTCAGTGACATCACTCATGACATCACTGATGACATCATTGATGACATCATCCAGTGAATGTGTGTCTTTCTGAAAAATAAATATTTTTTTATATATGAATATCTAAAGGTTGATGGACTAATAAATGGGTAAATAAGTGTCTAAATGTTTTTTTTGTAAAATTGATTGTATAACTTATTAAGTATATCTTAGTGAATGCATGTATTAGCGAGTAATGTTTAAATATGTAAATATCTGTATGAGTGTGTCACTTTGTATATAAGTGGCTGCATGGGTTAGTGAGTAACTACATGAGTGTCTACATGGGTTATTAGTTGTTTTTTTGAGTATCAGAATGAGTGTCTGTATGGTTTGGTGGCGGGTATTACTTAGCGCACAGATGCATGAATGACTGACTCACTGCTTGTATGTGTTTTGAAGACAGCATGTGTGCAGGACTGTGTAAGGATGAGTGTGTGTATGGGTGTGTTAGTGAGTGAATGACTGCCTCAATAGTGTCTTTATGAGTAAGTACATATATTTTAAACTGGTATATGTGAGTATTGATGTATGTAAGTAAGGATATATGACAGTGACAGATTGGAAGAGTTCCTGTATAAATAAGTATGTGTTTCTATAACTGATTGTTTAAGAGAGGAAGTATGTGTACGTTTCTGTAGAAATAAGTTTAGTGGTGTGTGTTGAGCTGTATATGCAAGTAAATGGATGTTTGATAGTTTATTTGCATGTGCGAATAAATCTATGTATAAGTGTTGGTGTGTAACAGGATGTATAGGTGTATGAGTACATATGATGAGTGAGTACATGTATGAGTGACTATATAGAACTATTGGTGAATGAGTGGATGTGTATGTAGATTTGGGAATTAGTAATTAGGTTGTTCTAACTGGTATTGGTATCTCCATTTTTTGGAAAATGTTTGTTTCTATTTGTGAATGTGTGTATCAAGGGTTATATTACACTGAGAGGAGCTTTGCCACTCTTTCACAAGGATGATATCATCAGTGATGTCATCAGTGATGTCATTTGAGATGTCATCAGTGATGTCATGAGTGATGTCACTGACCATGTCATGAGTGATGTAATATGTGACGTCATCAGCAGTGCATTGCGGGGGCGTGTGTTATAGTTATCTGAACTAATTATAACGGGGAATTTCAATGGTTTTGTATGAGTGAAATGTCCAGCTAACTATAACATGTGTGAAACCTATGTTTTTTTCAGTGAATTTCCAAGGATTTTTTAAATGCTAATTCCTAACTATAACGTGGCTGAAACCTATGGTTTTTTCAGTGAATTTGAAAGGTTTTGTAAATGATAATTTTAAAATGTAATAATTATTATATTTCTTTTTTTTTTATAGTAATTTCCAACATTTATATTATAAATATTTTTTTATTTTTTATTTTTTAAGTTATATTTTATATTCTTAATGTAAAATAATTACAAAACAAAATTCATAAATATTTTTTTATTAAATTAATTTCCCCCCCAATATATTAAAATTAAATTCTATATATTTCCTTTTTCATGTTTTTGGGGATAATCGTACGGTGCGCGTACGATCGCTCCATACTTTGTGCTGGTAATCGTACTCTGCACATACTGGCGGATAAGTCACAACTACGTTTTGACGTTACGCGTCACATCAACGCTTCCGTGTGACATCATATACGGCGCCCCTTACACGTACGGCACGAAGGTTTTTAAGTTTTTAAAAACATATATTTATGTATTTAATGTAAGTATTAAGGGAAGACATTATCTGGGATAATCATGAAATTTTTTGTTTTTTACTTTTAATAAGCGTACATTACTTTTAAAAGCAATTACGGAAATCGCGGCCGTACGTCATCCGTACACACTCCATAAGAGCACCGTAAGCGTACGCAAAGACATGTGACTTTAAGACAACAGTTTTGATTGATTCATAAGACTTCCTATTCCAAATGTTGAAAGACCCCACCCATTTTAATCATTCTTCTTTGACTTTCTCAGGAGAACCATCTCTTCTGTGAAGTTCCAGTCAATTTAGAACCAAACTTCAGTATGGCTGCACTTGTGGAGTCTTCTTCTGAGCACTCTTAAGAGGAGGAATTTGTTCAAGAGCAGCCTCAGCAAAAAAGGAACGAGGCTATGATATGGAAATGTTTCACCTTCCCTGAACATCAAAAAAAGTCAATGCCCCAAAAGTTAAAAGCAAATGATGTTACACAACTCTTTCCAGGGGCGACCCCAGCAAAAAATATTCCTTCGGAACAGCGAGCATGGCGCGTCATGTGAAAACTCTTCACCCTAATATTTACGCAAGAGCTTGCACACAAAGGCTGCGGGACAACCCTCCACCTCCTGTTCCCAGCACATCTACTGCACCACCACCTCAAGCAAACAGTCCATACCCAAATATCGAACCTGATTTTGCGGATCTCGTCATTCATTGCAAATTTTGCAATGAGCTTTGTGTTATGGTGAACAATCGATAGACTTGATTATCCGGAGGAAACAGGTGCACCGTTGTTCACGTCGTTTATTTTTTTAATGATTTGTTCCTGTTGGACACTTTTTTGGTTGCAGTTTCATTTTTTTTGTAAAAAAAAAAAAACCTGTACAAAAAATACAAAAAAATGCAAAACTTCAAAGAACACAAAAAAAACTGTTCTTTTCAGAACTACCTTCACAGGTCAAAAAAAGAGCTATATTTCTATGATAGTGTGTAAAACTTTGTTCGAATGAATGAGTAGTGCATAAATGAATAAATGAATACAATAGTAGTGTATGGTAAATGTGAAAGTGCAGAACTATAAGGAAGTGCTACAGTATACATCTATAACGTGTTTACATATAGTATACTGTAGTACTTCTGAAGCACTTGAATGTAACATTTGTGCATAAATATGTTACAAGTCTATGCTTCCCTTTGCACTGCTAGTGAAACTGCCTGGGTGAATTTGTAAGTGTTTGTTAGGGGCAGATTTACAACCCCTTTGTGCCTCTTTTACACCGCCGTTGGATAACTTTTCTGATGCAGCGGTGGGGCAAAAGATGCGCCATGGTCTGTGGTATTTAGAATGTGACGTGTCTGGGAGGTGCGTTACATTGTAAATCCCTGTACCAGAAGGAGACATCCCTACATGGGGGGGCGTTCCGGCACAGGAACACCTCCTAAAAGTGGCTTAGTGAAATCTACAAGATTTTACTTTGTCCCTTTTGGGCTCATGCTGTGTCAAAACCCTGCACTAGCTTGAAGCAGGTGTAAGGATTGACACAGCATTCTGTGCATAGGGCCCCGAGAGCATTGCTGGAGATGCGTTGAACTTGTGTCCTGATTCAAATAGAGGTTACCACTAACCTGTTCAGCCGGGTACAGCCGTAGCGATGAACAAGGCTAATTCTCCCCTTTCCCCTGCAATGGCACCACCTGCAAATATATAGCAAAACTCCACAAATTGTACCACAACAGGGGAAGGGGAAAAAAGGGGCAAAGGAAACAAAAAAGATGCAGAAGCTTAAATGATCAGGAATGTCTGGTTGAAGAAGTGTGGACCTCACTCGTAGCTGGCCGTGACCCCTGCAGAGGGAGAGACAATAAGTCATGCATACATCCAACTTCTTCTATCTATATATATCAATATAGTATGTGAGTATTTACACTTACATTTTAAGCAGCCACATGTATTCCATAGAAAACAGATACAAAAAAGGAAAAAATAAATAATGAAAGAAAAGAAGCACAGTTCCTCTAGTGTGTGCAACACCTTTGAATCACTAGAAGTCAAATCATCACCAACAGATATACAAGTACTTATCTGTCATCATATGATTCCCTGGATAAGGTGAAAGCGTTCTTGAATGCAACAAAAATATACACAATAGAGTCTTTAGTACTGTACTTTGGCCACTTGCAGTACTCTCGCAACATAAGACACCAAACTGAACTGCTTGACTTCCTTGTCTGCCTATCCTCTGTATTTTATCCTCATACAGATAGTGAAAAGGCTGACGATAATCCAGTAAGTCCTCAGTGTACTTATGTGGAAAGCAAGGGCTGCGCTACTTGCGCTGTGTATTTAAATTGAGGTCTTCCTTCGACCTTTGTGAAAACACACTAACTGGCGTGTGTATCAAAATGCTCATTTCACTTGTAGAGCATAGTTCAAAAATGACGGGCTTCAGAAATCCTCGTTTCCGAACTTTCTGTAGAGCCGCACTACTCTACATTCGAATTCCAGCACGTTTACAGACGCGATGACAAAAGGCGCTCCCAATGCTCCTTGCCCCGGAAAAGGTTTGAGCGAACGCTCGTTGTCGACTTTACAGATAAAGCTGTACAGAGCTTACCTTCAGATCACAGAGCATTTAATGCGCGATGAAGAAGGGCGCTGCACGGTGAAGAAAGGGGCTCCCAATGAGTGTGATTCCCAAAACAGGCAGGTCAACAAAGGCGACTTGAAGTCTCGTAGTTATCAGCATCCGGAATGAATACAGCTACTCCCAAAATCAGGTGACAAGCACCGGACTAGAAACGAGGAGGAGCTTAAGTATGATAGAGAGGAAAGAGAGATAGGACACCACCCCTAAGCATTCTGGGCGATGTAGTTGTATTCACACTCAATCATTCTTAGTGTGCCTAGTTAGCCATGGGTGAGACGTGACAGAACCCCCACTCCACTACTGACGTCTCAGCGGTCCACCAGGCTTCCCAGAGAAACGAGCGTGGAAACGCCGCAGAAGGGCTGGGCAATGAAGGTTGGCACGTGGCTGCCAAGAACGATCCTCAGGACCATACCCCTTACAATCTATGAGGTAAAGCACCCTCCCTCTCACGTATGTGGAGTCTAGAATGTTCTGCACCACATACTCCTCTTCTCCCTCCACTACCACTGGTAAAGGTTTCAATGGTAACCTAGTGTGAAGAAGACAAGGCTTCAAAAGCGAGACATGAAATACTGAGTGTATGTGCCACGAGGAAGGGAGAGTAAGCTTCATGGCCACAGGATTGATGACACTGCGAATGGGATAAGGCCCCACAAACTTAGGTTTTAGCCTAGTGTTACCCTTGAACTTCAAATGTTACATGTCAAGCCACACCTTATCCCCCACCTTATACAATGGTTCAGGTGTGCTTTTCCTGTTTGTGTGGTGTTTATCCATAGCTCTGGAAGTTTCTAAGTGTGTCCTAGCCTCCTGCAACACTGCCTTAAGATGTGCATGATGCTCTTGTATGGTCGGATGTGTGGAGGTAACTGGCTGCTCAAATGGCATCATATTTGGGTGATATCTGTTGAGACAATAGAAAGGAGAACACCCTAAGGAGGAATGGTCAGCATTGTTATAAGCAAATTCAGCTGTCCAGAGAAGTGTACTCCATTCCTCGCTGTGTTGTAAGGTAAAGCATCTGAGGTATTGTTCTAATGTTTGATTCAATCTCTCGGTTGTACCGTCTGTCTGAGAGTGATAACTGGTTGACAGTCTGGCATCAATCTTCATCACAATACATAATGCCTTCCAAATCCTGGAGGTAAACTGGGTTCCCCTATCTGTGATCAAAACTGAAGCAATCCTACAACATGATGCAGAAAGATCATGGCCAGCTCTCCAGACGTGGGCAGTTTTGGTAACGCTATGAAATGCCCCATTTTAGATAAGTGGTCTATTACTACTAGAATGGTGTCATGACCTAAGCTAGGGGGCATCTTTTTAGAAACAATAGGTAGCGATGGTCAGTGTATATCTCCACTGTATGTCTAGCCCCCATCAAATGATGCCTCCATTCTTCGCAGACTCTTTGTATCGCCAACAACTCTTTGTCTGTGATGCTATAATTAGTCTCGCATGGAGACAGTTTCTTGGAGAAGAAGGCAACAGGTTGCAGCTGTCCTGTGTCGGGATTTCTCTGAAACAATATTCCTCCTATGGCATAGTAAGAAGCATCTGTCTCCACTATGGATGGTTGACTGGTATCTGGATGTCACAAGACCGGAGCACTAGTAAAGCATCTCTTTAACGTTTGAAAGGCTTGCTGCAGCATCGGTCCACAGGAACTGGACTCCTTTTCATGGAAGATGTGTCATCGGTTGAATGAAGTCCCTGATGAATCTGCGATTCAAATTAGAAAAGACAAGAAAACTCTGGAGGCTCTTCACACTAGATGGTGACTCCCAATGCACTATAGCATCTGTTTTCTTCTTGTCCATACAGATGCCTCCTGGTCCAATGATGTACCCCAGGAATTCAACTTCGGTAGTATGAAAAAGAAATTTCTCCAATTTGGTGTATAAGGCGTGCTTCTGTAAACGTTCCAGTATGGCTGCCTCATGTTGCACATGCTCATCCACAGTAACTGAGTATATCAATATATCGTCAATGTAGACAATACAGCAAACATCCATCAATCCCCTCAACATATCATCCATGAAATATTGAAATGCGGCTGGGGCGTTACAAAGGCCAAAGGGCATGACCTGATACTCATATAATCCATACTTGGTGCGAAAGGCTGTCTTCCATTCATCCTCCCGCCGCATTCGCACCAAGCGGTATGCTCCTCTGGGATCCAGTTTTGTGAATATGGTGTCTCCTTTCAATTGGTCAAGTAACAGATATCAATGGCAAGGGATACATGTTCGTTTTGTCGATTATATTGATGGCTCTGTAATCGATGCACGTGCGTAGACCACCTTCCCGTTTTGGTATAAAAAAAGTGGTGAAGACACAGAGGATGAAGAAGGGCGAATGAATCCAGAGGATAACAGCTTCTTCAAATACGTTTGTAGGTAAGTATTTTCAGCCTCCATAAGAGCATAAATCCGGCTGCAGGGTATGGATGTCCCAGGCTCCAATTCGATCACGCAATCATATTCCCTATGGAGAAGTAGTTTGCTTGCTTCTTGTTCATTGAACACCTTCTTATTCTCCAAGTATTCTTCAGGTATAGAAGAGATCAGGCACACATTCTGAGTGATGCAACTGGAGGCTAAGAGGGCCGCAGGGTTTTCCTTTCTCAGAGAGGGCGGATTCATTTCTCGAGTGCAATGCTCAGCACAGCGCCTTGCCCCAGAAATGGTGTGAGCGAATGCTCGTTGTCAACTTTACAGATAAAGCCGTGCAGCGCTTACCTTCAGATCCCAGCGTGTTTAATGCGCGATCATGAAGGGTGCTGCACAGTGAGGAAAGGGGCTCCTAATGCGCGTGATTCCCAAAACGGGCTAGATAACAAAGGCGGCTTGAAGTCTCGTAGTAATCAGCATCCAGAACGAATACAGCTACTCCCAAAATCAGGTGACAAGCACCGGACTAGAAACGAGGAGGAGCTTAAGTATGATAAAGAGGAAAGAGAGATAGGACACCGCCCCTAAGCATTCTGGGCAATGTAGTTGTATTCACACTCAATCATTCTTAGTGTGCCTAGTTAGCTCAGGGTGAGACGTGACAACTTGCAACTTAACTCAAATAATGCACCACCTTTACAGCACAGATAAATCACATATCTGTGTCGTTTTTGTCCCATGGTGCACTGCATTGTAAATACGGCACATCCATGGTGGTGGTGTCACTTTGCATAATAATTGCCATATTTCTGGGGATATGACAGTTATTGTGTATGTGCCCATTAGTGTTTTAATGTAGTCAAAAGATTACTACATACAGATGAATGAGTCACTACAAAACTAAAACAGCAGTGACAGAGTGTGGAAGTGTAAGGATACAAACTGGGGAATTGAAGGTATAAAATACAAATTTGCAAGTACATAGAAGACTGCATGCATAGTCTATAGGGGTTTGAAGCAGTCTATGGCCTAAGGCCTATTTTAATGCATGAGTACTTAGTGTACTTAGGTAGTGAGTGGATGATTACAGTTCTGCAAGGAAAGAACCTGATTGAATTAATAACCGTCTCAGTTTTACCACAGTATATAGATAAACACATACTGCTGAATGGCTCATTACAATATTAAAACAGTAGTGTGAGAGTGTTTGTTGAAAGTGTAAAGATACAGACTGGGGAATTGAAGGTATAAAAGACAAGTTTGCCGGTGCATAGAGCACTGCATGCGTAGTCTATAGGTGTTTGAAGCAGTCCATGTCCTAAGGCACGCTTTCCACCATGAGTACTTGGGTACTGGCTGAATGATTACAATTCTACAAGGAGAGTGTGTGGCTGAATGTATAGCAGTTTTACTTTTACAACAGCGTATAGATAAGCATATACTGCTTTATGGTTCACTAAAATACTGAAACAGTAGTGTAAGTGTGTTTGGTGAAAGTGTAACGATACACACGGGTAATTGAAGATAAAAAAGGCAAGTTTGCTGCTGTATACAAGTCTATAATGATTTGAAGCGGGGGCATGGGGGGACGTTCCAGCGCAGGAACACCTCCTAAAAGTGGCTGAGTGAAATATACAAGATTTCACTTTGTCACTTTTGAACTCATGCTGCGTCAAAACTCTGCACTTGCTCGAAGCAGGTGAAAGGATTGACTCAGCATTGTGAGCATAGAGCCCCCGAGCATTACTCACGGCACAGATACATCACATATCTGTACCGTTTTTCCCCCATAGTGCACCACATTCTAAATACGGCACATCCATAGTGATGATGTCACAATGCACAATAACTGGCATATCCCTGGGGATATTGCAGTTATTGTACATCTACCCATTAGTGTTTTAATATAGTGAATGGATTAGTACACACTGATCAATGAGTCACTACAAAACTAGAACAGGAGTGAGAGAGTCTTTGCTGGAAGTGTAAGGATAGAGACTGGGGAAATGAATAAGCATGGGCGAATTTTGCGAATTGGCAATTCGTGAATTTGCGGTTTTGCAAATTGGCAATCCGCAAAAGTTGCGAATTCACGCGAATTTGCGGATTTTTTTATTTTTGCGTGTTCTTGGGTGTTCGCAAGGCGCTTTGCAATTTCGTGGTTTTTTTTGCCTGCTTAATCACTACTACCCTCTCGTTTTTTATGTCCATCTGCCCACTGTACCACTCGTTTCTGTGCCCTTCTGCCCTCTGCCCCACTCATTTTTTGTCCCCTTCTGCCCTCTGTCCCACTTTTGTGCCCTTCTGCCCTCAGCCCCACTTAGAATGGTGCCGGCAAGCTGCCAGCGCCATTCTAAAATAGCTAGAAATAGCTTCAACACGAAGCACTAATAGATAAAGTAAAGCAGGTGGGTCAAATTAAGTTACACAATCATTAATCACCCCAAGTTTGGGGTGATTAATGATTGTGAAACTGAATTTGAGCAGCACCTGCTTTACTTTATCTATTAGAGCTTCCTGTTGAAGCTGACTTTTGTAACTACCAATGCAGAGTCTAAAATTTAATATACACCGTCTCCTTTGTAGATATCTTGCATGTTGTTACAGAAGTTATTGTGGTATATGGAATTCATACCACAGTCTGTCAGGAAAACAGAAAGAACATGGAGGCAGGAGATGATAAAGAGATGTTAAATACATATTGGAGATAATATAGTGGGAGAAACGAAGTAACTATGAGCAAACTTACTATGTAACACAAAAAAGTTGCACAGTATACTATAAGTCTCAATATTATAAACATTTGGAACTACTTGATGGATTACATATAAAAATGAATAATGTCTCGTACAATTTTTTATTATTAAATATACATTTATTTTTCTGATTCTTTTTCAAAATTTAATAACATTTCTAACAATATATTGTCTGGAATGTCCTTATTTTCATTCTGTGATTCTATTGATTCCACACACTGAACTAATTGATGGTCCAGAGACTCATCCATAAAATCAAAGTTATCATTCTCAGCAATTTTTTCTTCAGGGTTGTTGTCCAAAACAATTTCGAAAGAAATATTCTGTTCTCCTTCCATTTTGTTGTTGTAAATTGCATAAAAAATAAATATATCAGTAGAGATAGGGCACTGTTGGGTTTAAGTTCAGACAGGTACTTGTGAGTTTTTAACAGTGAAGTTATCTTTGGGCAGTGTATGGTTTCAGGCAGGAACTATTAAAAAGTGCCTGTGATGAAGCCTCAGTAAATTCATAATTATACCAGAGAAGCCTAACTCAATCCATAATTATAACAGAGAAGCCTATCTCAATCTCTAACACTTACAGAGGGACAGTATATAACTATCTGAAAACGTTTTAAAAAATTAATTTAAAGTGCATAACATAGTTCTCCTTTCAAATGAACAACTTACCTATTTCAAAGTAGTTGAAGTTTTTTTGTCAAAATTCTTTCCAAATGTACCTTAGGTAGTGTTAGTCAAAATGGCTGTGTTTCCCTCTCATTTTTCATATATATTCATGTACTTAGCCAATCAAATGTCAGCACATAAAAGTACAAAATGTAAGTAAAATTTTAATTGGTTGAAAATTCAAACAGTTTCATATGTGGTTTTGTCATGTAATTTACCTCAGGATATTTAGACAGGGCTACAGTCCAAATGACTTAATGGAATACCACCAAATTTGGGTAAATGGTAGGGACTGCTATGTATCAGGGCCTATTCTATATTTGGTGTAAGTGTCTCCAGTGATTTTTATGTAAATTACTTTCCCACATTTTTTTGAGGAGCGCTTACTGGTGCGCGCCCCGGTACGCACACCGGGAGCGCTAAGGAAGTCCGCCATTTTGTGTTTCTGTAGAATTGAGACACAAGATGAAGGACAAACAACGTTTGGAATGGGTAGAAGGGGGCATGGTAGACACTTCCGGACCCTCTAGGTTTTCTGAGGGGGGTTTAGAAGGCCCATTTATGTCCCCCCCCCCAAAATTTTCTTTAATTTTTCACGGGGGGAGCGCCCGGTACGCGCACCGGGAAGCATACCGGGGAGCGTACCGGGGGCGTACTTTGGTGAAAAATAGTGAAAAAAGTTAGAAAAAGAAAATCATTATGAGTGATCAGAGGTAGGGTAGCCCTGAAAAGAGTTTTTGGGTTCTGTGGCTGATTTAAGTACCTACAAGTAGGTGCCATTGAACAGTCTTAAATTCAGGAGGAGTATTCTATTCCCCTCACCTGAGAAGTGCACACCATCTCCTCTGTAGATGTCTTGCATGTTGTAACGCAAGTTATTGTTGTATATTGAACCCATTCCATAGTCTCTCATGTAAGCAGAAACAGATTTATTCACATGTTTCCGTGCTTTCTCAAATTGTGGAGAAAATTGGTTGGACCAGTTCCATTTCTGTCTTTGGCATATATTGGAATATACCAAGGCAGTTTGTAGAAAAAGTGTCATCAATTGATCAAAGGTGTCCTTTAAAAGCATTTCCAGACCAACCCCAGTCATAGTGTACAAGTCATTTCCACCACAGTGCACTATTGAGAGGTCAGGGTTTGGCAGATGCAAAAAGGTTTTCACCAATGGTATCAATTGGTGACATCTCAATCCTCTCTGGCCAATCCACTTGATTTCCACATTTGATAAATCAAGTTTGTGAAATTTGTGCTAGCTGCATACCTTTGAGCCCAGTGGATGTAACTATGTCCAATAATCCACACAGAATACATGATGAGAGAAGGTTCTGGTGCAGTCAGATGAAGTGTGGGAATGAAATGGCAGTTGGAACAGTAGAAGTTTACAAAAAATAATTGTGGAGTTTCTCTGCTCTTGAATCACAAGCAATGATTGGTGGATTCAGATAGTTGAAAACTGAAAGTTAGGGTGCATGGTTGTGTTGTGTGAAAGAAGCAATTTGAATGGTTACGAAAAAGTCACTAAAAGCAATAATGCCCTGGATAAGCTGGTGTATTGAGAGGTCAAACATCCTTGCTGACTTAATTTGCAACATTGTGTAATAAACTTTTGAACCTAAGAGTTCAGTTAGGAGGGAGTTGCTATGGTAACAGATAGAAAGGTTTGAGAGGGGGAAGGGTGTTGGTTTGAAAAAAGTGAGGGAAGAGTTTTGATTGGTTGAAATGAGGCATATGTGTGTAGAATTAGAGGTTTTCTCTGCCAGTCTTGGTTTCAGTGTATTGAGTGCACACCTTTTGCTCTGCTAAAGACAAATTGGTGTGTGTGTCTGACACTGTTCTTAATCTCCCAAAGCATTTGTAAAGGTAAGTAATCATTCATTAAATTTAGATAGAGACTTATTTGCTCTATGGAGAATATTTGGAAGCAGATAGTGAAGTTTCAGTAGTAAAATTGAATGCTTGTACATATGACTTGTGCTGTGTTTGTAAAAAGTTATTTAAAAAACGATTTTGGGGTAAAAGAATGGCTTTTATTTTTTTGAGAAGCAATTAATAGTGTCTGCCTCTGTAAAGAAATATATTTGAATGTTTTAGAATTATGTCACCTGTGTTACCTCAAATTAGGAAGCAGATTGAGATTTTTTCTTGTTGGTTTGTAGCATGTTTTTTGGAAATGCTTGATATTAAAATATGCAAGATAGAGGAATTGTCTTTTGTGAAACAGTGAGGTTTCAGTAGTGAAATGAAATGCTTGTACATAGGACCTGCGCTGTGTTTGTAAAATGTTATTCAAAAAACGATTTTTGGGGCAAATCAATGGTATTTACAGTTGGGTGTTATTTATGATTATAATTAACAAAGAAGGGAGGTAGAGTACAAAGTAGGATTCCTACTCCACGGGCACTGATAAGTAAACAAGAAGAATCCTACTACCAGTGTGCATCAAAGGGAAAGGGGGACACTCAGTGTTGTGTAAAATACCCCTCACACACCAACAGGCCCCTTGGTGTCATGCTTCATCATCGGGGTCTTCGCACCCCGCTAAAGGGATGCGGCACGCTGCGACCTGCGACTACGCGGGAGCGTTGACAAGTTTAGACTATGTGTGGTGTGTGTTGAGTGTAAGTGAAAGGGATTGATGTGAGTGGGAGGTGTGGTGAAAAATTAAAAAGTACCTGGCCAGTGGGTGAAGTGAAAAAAACTTTATTTCGTACCCCTGGCTGGTGCTGTTAAAAGGTGTGCAAAAAGGCGAGGTTCTATTGTCTTAATTAGGGACAAAATCTCTGGTGTGCGTCGACATGTTTCGGTACGTGTGTAACTTCTTCAGGACGGGGCACAACTTCCCAACCCTACTCACGTTTTTCAAGGAAAAATTGGGTTTATCTTAATTTTTCTAAAAAGTGATAACACTCTTAAAAATTGTAGCCGTTTTTAAGAGTGTTATCACTTTTTAGAAAAATTAAGATAAACCCAATTTTTCTTAGAAAAACGTGAGTAGGGTTGGGAAGTTGTGCCCCGTCCTGAAGAAGGTACACACGTACCGAAACATGTCGACGCACACCAGAGGTTTTGTCCCTAATTAAGACAATAGAACCTCGCCTTTTTGCACACCTTTTAACAGCACCAGCCAGGGGTACGAAATAAAGTTTTTTTCACTTCACCCACTGGCCAGGTACTTTTTAATTTTTCACCACACCTCCCACTCACATCAATCCCTTTCACTTACACTCAACACACACCACACATAGTCTAAACTTGTCAACGCTCCCGCGTAGTCGCAGGTCGCAGCGTGCCGCATCCCTTTAGCGGGGTGCGAAGACCCCGATGATGAAGCATGACACCAAGGGGCCTGTTGGTGTGTGAGGGGTATTTTACCCAACACTGAGTGTCCCCCTTTCCCTTTGATGCACACTGTTATTTATGATTGCCTTGTGGCGCCGGTGCGTCACTTTTAACATGGGAAAAAAGTGACTCACCGGTGGTGCCAGTCCTTCATAAATAAGGCCCTGAGTTTCTTTGCTGTTGGTTTGTGTCTTGCTTTTTGATAATGCTTGCTATGAACCTTTGTAAGATAGGGGATTTGTATTTTGTGAAACAGTGAGGTTTCAGTAGTGAAATTAAATACTTGTACATAGGTCCTGCGCTGTGTTTTTAAAATGTTATTCCAAAAACGATTTTGGTGGCAAATTAATGGTATTTACATTTGGGCCTTATTTATGATTGCCTTGTGGTGCCGGTGCGTCACTTTTAACATGGGAAAAAAGTGACGCACCGGTGGCGGAAGGCCTTCATAAATAAGGCCCTGAGAGTCTTTGCTGTTGGTTTCTGTCTTGCTTTTTGATAATGCTTGCTATGAACATTTGCAAGATAGGGGATTTGTATTTTGTTAAACGTGAGGTTTCAGTAGTGTAATTGAATGCTTGTACCTAGGTCCTGCGCTGTGTTTCTAAAATGTTATTCAAAAAACGATTTTGGGGGCAAATTAATGGTATTTACATTTGGGCCTTATTTATGATTGGCTTGTGGTGCCGGTGCGTCACTTTTAACATGGGAAAAAAGTGACGCACCGGTGGCGGAAGGCCTTCATAAATAAGGCCCTGAGTTTCTTTGCTGCTGGTTTCTGTCTTGCTTTTTGATAATGCTTGCTATGAACATTTGCAAGATAGGGGATTTGTATTTTGTTAAACAGTGAGGTTTCAGTAGTGTAATTGAATGCTTGTACCTAGGTCCTGCGCTGTGTTTCTAAAATGTTATTCAAAAAACGATTTTGGGGGCAAATGAATGGTATTTACATTTGGGTGTTATTTATGATTGCCTTGTGGCGCTTGTGCGTCACTTTTAACATGGGACAAAAGTGACGCACCGGTGGCGCAAGGCCTTCATTAATAAGGCCGTGAGTTTCTTTGCTGTTGGTTTGTGTCTTGCTTTTTGATAATGCTTGCTATGAACATTTGCAAGATAGAGGATTTGTATTTTGTGAAACAGTGAGGTTTCAGTAGTGAAATTGAATGCTTGTACATAGGTCTTGCGCTGTGTTTCTAAAATGTTATTCAAACAACGATTTTGGGGGCAAATCAATGGTATTGACATTTGGGCCTTATTTATGATTGCCTTGTGGCGCTGGGCGTCACTTTTAACATGGGAAAGAATTGACGCACCGGTGGCGCAAGGCCTTCATAAATAAGGCCCTGAGTTTCTTTGCTGTTGGTTTGTGTTTTGCTTTTTGATAATGCTTGTTATGAACATTTGCAAGATAGGGGATTTGTATTTTGTGAAACAGTGAGGTTTCAGTAGTGAAATTGAATGCTTGTACATAGGTCCTGCGCTGTGTTTCTAAAATGTTATTCAAAAAACGATTTTGGTGGCAAATCAATGGTATTTACATTTGGGCCTTATTTATGATTGCCTTGTGGCGCCGGTGAGTCACTTTTAACATGGGAAAAATGTGACGCACTGGTGCCGCAAGGCCTTCATAAATAAGGCCCTGATTTTCTTTGCTGTTGATTTGTGTCTTGCTTTTTGATAATGCTTGCTATGAACATTTGCAAGATAGTAGATTTGTATTTTGTGAAACAGTGAGTTTTCAGTAGTGAAATTGAATGCTTGTACAAAGGTCCTGTGCTGTGTTTCTTAAATGTTATTCCAAAAACGATTTTGGTGGCAAATCAATGGTATTTACATTTGGACCTTATTTATGATTGCCTTGTGGCGCCGGTGCGTCACTTTTAACATGGGAAAGAAGTGACGCACCGGTGACGCAAGGCCTTCATAAATAAGGTCCTGAGTTTCTTTGCTGCTGGTTTGTGTCTTGCTTTTTGATAATGCTTGGTATGAACATTTGGAAGATAGGGGATTTGTATTTTGTGAAACAGTGAGGTTTCAGTAGTGAAATTGAATGCTTGTACATTGGTCCTGTGCTGTGTTTTTTAAATGTTATTCCAAAAACGATTTTGGTGGCAAATCAATGGTATTTACATTTGGACCTTATTAATGATTGCCTTGTGGTGCCGGTGCGCCACTTTTAACATGGGAAAACAGTGACGCACCGGTGGTGCAAGGCCTTCATAAATAAGGCCCTGAGTTTCTTTGCTGTTGGTTTGTGTCTTGCTTTTTGATAATGCTTGCTATGAACATTTGCAAGATAGAGGATGTGTATTTTGTGAAACAGTGAGGTTTCAGTACTGAAATGGAATGCTTTTACATAGGTCTTGCGCTGTGTTTCTAAAATATTATTCAAAAAATGATTTTGGGGGCAAATCAATGGTATTTACATTTAGGCCTTATTTATGATTGCCTTGTGGCGCTGGTGCGTCACTTTTAACACGGGAAAGAAGTGATGCACCAGTGGCGCAAGGCCTTCATAAATAAGGCCCTGAGTTTCTTTGCTGTTGGTTTGTGTCTTGCTTTTTGATAATGCTTGTTATGAACATTTGCAAGATAGGGGATTTGTATTATGTGAAACAGTGAGGTTTCAGTAGTGAAATTGAATGCTTGTACATAGGTCCTGCGCTGTGATTCTAAAATGTTATTCAAAAAACGATTTTGGTGGCAAATCAATGGTATTTACATTTGAGCCTTATTTATGATTGCCTTGTGGCACTGGTGCGTCACTTTTAACATGGGAAAAAAGTGACGCACCGGTGGCGCAAGGCCTTCATAAATAAGGCCCTGATTTTCTTTGCTGTTGGTTTGTGTCTTGCTTTTTGATAATGCTTGTTATGAACATTTGCAAGATAGGGGATTTGTATTTTGTGAAACAGTGAGGTTTCAGTAGTGAAATTGAATGCTTGTACATAGGTCCTTTGCTGTGTTTCTTAAATGTTATTCCAAAAACGATTTTGGTGGCAAATCAATGGTATTTACATTTGGGCCTTATTTATGATTGCCTTGTGGCACCGGTGCGTCACTTTTAACACGGGAAAGAAGTGACGCACCAGTGGCGCAAAGCCTTCATAAATAAGGCCCTGAGTTTCTATGCTGTTGGTTTGTGTCTTGCTTTTTGATAATGCTTGTTATGAACATTTGCAAGATAGGGGATTTGTATTTTGTGAAACAGTGAGGGGTCAGTAGTGAAATTGAATGCTTGTACATAGGTCCTATGCTGTGTTTCTTAAATGTTATTCCAAAAACGATTTTGGTGGCAAATCAATGGTATTTACATTTGGACCTTATTTATGATTGCCTTGTGGCGCCGGTGCGTCACTTTTAACATGGGAAAGAAGTGACACACCGGTTACGCAAGGCCTTCATAAATGAGGCCCTGAGTTTCTTTGCTGTTGGTTTGTTTCTTGCTTTTTGATAATGCTTGGTATGAACATTTGCAAGATAGGGGATTTATATTTTGTGAAACAGTGAGGTTTCAGTAGTGAAATTGAATGCCTGTACATAGGTCATGTGCTGTGTTTTTTAAATGTTATTCCAAAAAACGATTTTGGTGGCAAATCAATGGTATTTACATTTGGACCTTATTTATGATTGCCTTGCGGCGCCAGTGCGTCACTTTTAACATGGGAAAAAAGTGACGCACCGGGGGCGCAAGGCCTTCATAAATAAGGCCCTGAGTTTCTTTGCTGTTGGTTTGTGTCTTGCTTTTTATTAATGCTTGCTATGAACATTTGCAAGATAGAGGATTTGTATTTTGTGAAACAGTGAGGTTTCAGTAGTGAAATGGAATGCTTGTAAATAGGTCTTGAGCTGTGTTTCTAAAATGTTATTCAAAAAACGATTTTGGGGGCAAATCAATGGTATTTACATTTGGGATTTATTTATCATTGCCTTGCGGCGCCGGTGCGTCACTTTTAACATGGGAAAAAAGTGACGCACTGGTGGCGCAAGGCCTTCATAAATAAGGCCCTGAGTTTCTTTGCTGTTGGTTTGTGTCTTGCTTTTTATTAATGCTTGCTATGAACATTTGCAAGAAAGAGGATTTGTATTTTGTGAAACAGTGAGGTTTCAGTAGTGAAATTGAATGCTTGTACATAGGTCTTGCGCTGTGTTTCTAAAATGTTATTCAAAAAACGATTTTGGGGGCAAATCAATGGTATTTACATTTAGGCTTTATTTATCATTGCCTTGTGGTGCTGGTGCGTCACTTTTAACACGGGAAAAAAGTGACGCACCGGTGGTGCAAGGCCTTCATAAATAAGGCCCTGAGTTTCTTTGCTGTTGGTTTGTGTCTTGCTTTTTGATAATGCTTGTTATGAACATTTGCAAGATAGGGGATTTGTATTTTGTCAAACAGTGAGGTTTCAGTAGTGAAATTGAATGCTTGTACATAGGTCCTGCGCTGTGATTCTAAAATGTTATTCAAAAAACGATTTTGGTGGCAAATCAATGGTATTTACATTTGGGCCTTATTTATGATTGCCTTGTGGCACCGGTGCGTCACTTTTAACATGGGAAAAAAGTGACGCACCGGTGGCGCAAGGCCTTCATAAATAAGGCCCTGATTTTCTTTGCTGTTGGTTTGTGTCTTGCTTTTTGATAATGCTTGTTATGAACATTTGCAAGATAGGGGATTTGTATTTTGTGAAACAGTGAGGTTTCAGTAGTGAAATTGAATGCTTGTACATAGGTCCTATGCTGTGTTTCTTAAATGTTATTCCAAAAACGATTTTGGTGGCAAATCAATGGTCTTTACATTTGGGCCTTATTTATGATTTCCTTGTGGCACCGGTGCTTCACTTTTAACACGGGAAAGAAGTGACGCACCAGTGGCGCAAGGCCTTCATAAATAAGGCCCTGAGTTTCTTTGCTGTTGGTTTGTGTCTTGCTTTTTGATAATGCTTGTTATGAACATTTGCAAGATAGGGGATTTGTATTTTGTGAAACAGTGAGGTTTCAGTAGTGAAATTGAATGCTTTTACATAGGTCCTATGCTGTGTTTCTTAAATGTTATTCCAAAAACGATTTTGGTGGCAAATCAATGGTATTTACATTTGGACCTTATTTATGATTGCCTTGTGGCGCCGGTGCGTCACTTTTAACATGGGAAAGAAGTGACACACCGGTGACGCAAGGCCTTCATAAATGAGGCCCTGAGTTTCTTTGCTGTTGGTTTGTGTCTTGCTTTTTGATAATGCTTGGTATGAACATTTGCAAGATAGGGGATTTATATTTTGTGAAACAGTGAGGTTTCAGTAGTGAAATTGAATGCCTGCACATAGGTCCTGTGCTGTGTTTTCTAAATGTTATTCCAAAAAACGATATTGGTGGCAAATCAATGGTATTTACATTTGGACCTTATTTATGATTGCCTTGCGGCCCCGGTGCGTCACTTTTAACATGGGAAAAAAGTGACGCACCGGTGGCGCAAGGCCTTCATAAATAAGGCCATGAGTTTCTTTGCTGTTGGTTTGTGTCTTGCTTTTTATTAATGCTTGCTATGAACATTTGCAAGAAAGAGGATTTGTATTTTGTGAAACAGTGAGGTTTCAGGAGTGAAATTGAATGCTTGTACATAGGTCCTGCGCTGTGTTTCTAAAATGTTATTCAAAAAACGATTTTGGGGGTAAATGAATGGTATTTACATTTGGGCTTTATTTATCATTGCCTTGTGGCGCTGGTGCGTCACTTTTAACACGGGAAAAAAGTGATGCACCGGTGGTGCAAGGCCTTCCTAAATAAGGCCCTGAGTTTCTTTGCTGTTGGTTTGTGTCTTGCTTTTTGATAATGCTTGTTATGAACATTTGCAAGATAGGGGATTTGTATTTTGTGAAACAGTGAGGTTTCAGTAGTGAAATTGAATGCTTGTACATAGGTCCTGCGCTGTGATTCTAAAATGTTATTCAAAAAACGAATTTGGTGGCAAATCAATGGTATTTACATTTGGGCCTTATTTATGATTGCCTTGTGGCACCGGTGCGTCACTTTTAACATGGGAAAAAAGTGACGCACCGATGGCGCAAGGCCTTCATAAATAAGGCCCTGATTTTCTTTGCTGTTGGTTTGTGTCTTGCTTTTTGATAATGCTTGAAATGAACATTTGCAAGATAGGGGATTTGTATTTTGTGAAACAGTGAGGTTTCAGTAGTGAAATTGAATGCTTGTACATAGGTCCTATGCTGTGTTTCTTAAATGTTATTCCAAAAACGATTTTGGTGGCAAATCAATGGTCTTTACATTTGGGCCTCATTTATGATTGCCTTGTGGCACCGGTGCGTCACTTTTAACATTGGAAAAAAGTGACGCACCGGTGGCGCAAGGCCTTCATAAATAAGGCCCTGATTTTCTTTGCTGTTGGTTTGTGTCTTGCTTTTTGATAATGCTTGTTATGAACATTTGCAAGATAGGGGATTTGTATTTTGTGAAACAGTGAGGTTTCAGTAGTGAAATTGAATGCTTGTACATAGGTCCTATGCTGTGTTTCTTAAATGTTATTCAAAAAACGATATTGGGGGCAAATCACTGGTATTTACATTTGGGTATTATTTATGATTGCCTTGTGGCGCCGGTGCGTCACTTTTAACATGGGACAAAAGTGACGCACCGGTGGCGCAAGGCCTCCATAAATAAGGCCCTGAGTTTCTTTGCTGTTGGTTTGTGCCTTGCTTTTTGATAATGCTTGCTATGAACATTTGTAAGATAGGGGATTTGTATTTTGTGAAACAGTGAGGTTTCAGTAGTGAAATTGAATTCTTGTACATAGGTCCTGCGCTGTGTTTTTAAAATGTTATTCAAAAACGATTTTGGTGGCAAATTAATGGTATTTACATTTGGGCCTTATTTATGATTGCCTTGTGGTGCCGGTGCGTCACTTTTAACATGGGAAAAAAGTGACGCACCGGTGGCGGAAGGCCTTCATAAATAAGGCCCCGAGTTTCTTTGCTGTTGGTTTCTGTCTTGCTTTTTGATAATGCTTGCTATGAACATTTGCAAGATAGAGGATTTGTATTTTGTGAAACAGTGAGGTTTCAGTAGTGAAATTGAAAGCTTGTACATAGGTCTTGCGCTGTGTTTCTAAAATGTTATTCAAAAAACGATTTTGGGGCAAATCAATGGTATTTACATTTGGGCCTTATTTATGATTGCCTTGTGGCGCTGGGCGTCACTTTTAACATGGGAAAGAAGTGACGCGCCAGTGGCGCAAGGCCTTCATAAATAAGGCCCTGAGTTTCTTTGCTGTTGGTTTGTGTCTTGCTTTTTGATAATGCTTGTTATGAGCATTTGCAAGATAGGGGATTTGTATTTTGTGAAACAGTGAGGTTTCAGTAGTGAAATTGAATGCTGTGTACATAGGTCCTGCGCTTTGTTTCTAAAATGTTATTCAAAAAACGATTTTGGTGGCAAATCAATGGTATTTACATTTGGGCCTTATTTATCATTGCCTTGTGGCGCCGGTGAGTCACTTTTAACATGGGAAAAAAGTGACGCACCGGTGGCGCAAGGCCTACATAAATAAGGCCCTGATTTTCTTTGCTGTTGGTTTGTGTCTTGTTTTTTGATAATGCTTGCTATGAACATTTGCAAGATAGTAGATTTGTATTTTGTGAAACAGTGAGTTTTCAGTAGTGAATTTGAATGCTTGTACATAGGTCCTGTGCTGTGTTTCTTAAATGTTATTCCAAAAACGATTTTGGTGGCAAATCAATGGTATTTACATTTGGACCTTATTTATGATTGCATTGTGGCGCCGGTGCGTCACTTTTAACATGGGAAAGAAGTGACGCACCAGTGACGCAAGGCCTTTATAAATAAGATCCTGAGTTTCTTTGCTGTTGGTTTGTGTCTTGCTTTTGATAATGCTTGGTATGAACATTTGCAAAATAGGGGATTTGTATTTTGTGAAACAGTGAGGTTTCAGTAGTGAAATTGAATGCTTGTACATAGGTCCTGTGCTGTGTTTTTTAAATGTTATTCCAAAAACGATTTTGGTGGCAAATCAATGGTATTTACATTTGGACCTTACTTATGATTGCCTTGTGTCGCCGGTGCGGCACTTTTAACATGGGAAAAAAGTGACGCACCGGTGGCGCAAGGCCTTCATAAATAAGGCCCTGAGTTTCTTTGCTGTTGGTTTGTGTCTTGCTTTTGATAATGCTTGGTATGAACATTTGCAAGATAGGGGATTTCTATTTTGTGAAACAGTGAGGTTTCAGTAGTGAAATTGAATGCTTGTACATAGGTCCTATGCTGTGTTTCTTAAATGTTATTCCAAAAACGATTTTGGTGGCAAATCAATGGTATTTACATTTGGGCCCTATTTATGATTGCCTTGTGGCACCGGTGCGTCACTTTTAACACGGGAAAGAAGTGACGCACCAGTGGCGCAAGGCCTTCATAAAAAAGGCCCTAAGTTTCTTTGCTGTTGGTTTGTGTCTTGCTTTTTGATAATGCTTGTTATGAACATTTGCAAGATAGGGGATTTGTATTTTGTGAAACAGTGAGGTGTCAGTAGTGAAATTGAATGCTTGTACATAGGTCCTATGCTGTGTTTCTTAAATGTTATTCCAAAAACGATTTTGGTGGCAAATCAATGGTATTTACATTTGGACCTTATTTATGATTGCCTTGTGGCGCCGGTGCGTCACTTTTAACATGGGAAAGAAGTGACACACCGGTGACGCAAGGCCTTCATAAATGAGGCCCTGAGGTTCTTTGCTGTTGGTTTGTGTCTTGCTTTTTGATAATGCTTGGTATGAACATTTGCAAGATAGGGGATTTATATTTTGTGAAACAGTGAGGTTTCAGTAGTGAAATTGAATGCCTGTACATAGGTCCTGTGCTGTGTTTTTTAAATGTTATTCCAAAAAACGATGTTGGTGGCAAATCAATGGTATTTACATTTGGACCTTATTTATGATTGCCTTGCGGTGCCGGTGCGTCACTTTTAACATGGGAAAAAAGTGACGCACCGGTGGCGCAAGGCCTTCATAAATAAGGCCCTGAGTTTCTTTGCTGTTGGTTTGTGTCTTGCTTTTTAATAATGCTTGCTATGAACATTTGCAAGATAGAGGATTTGTATTTTGTGAAACAGTGAGGTTTCAGTAGTGAAATTGAATGCTTGTACATAGGTCTTGCGCTGTGTTTCTAAAATGTTATTCAAAAAACGATTTTGGGGGCAAATCAATGGTATTTTCATTTGGGCCTTATTTATGATTGCCTTGTGGAGCTGGTGCGTCACTTTTAACATGGGAAAGAAGTGACACATCGGTGGCGCAAGGCCTTCATAAATAAGGCCATGAGTTTCTTTGCTGTTGGTTTGTGTCTTACTTTTTGATAATGCTTGTTATGAACATTTGCAAGATAGGGGATTTGTATTTTGTGAAACAGTGAGGTTTCAGTAGTGAAATTGAATGCTTGTACATAGGTCTTGTGCTGTGTTTCTAAAAAGATAATTTCTCTATGCAGCAAAATGTGTTAACCAAGCATTATGCAAAAATATGAGTAATCTGAGGAAACATAGATGACATGATTGTGAAATGTGTTAATATATTTCTTGAATCATGCAGATACTATCTAATCAACCTTTTTCATTGTAATATTCTAGTCTTGAGTTACTCTCTATTACACCTTTTGTCTGTTTTATACCGTTCCTCTTTCTCTTTCTGATTTCTTTTCTCTCTTCCTGTTACACCCTCTGTCTGTCCTATTTCTTGTAACATCCTGTCTCTGATTTACTTCCTCTTACACCCTCCGAAATTTACTCTCTGTCTCTTCCTTTACAGGCTCTCTCTGTCTTAGTCTCTTTTACAACCCTTTCTCTTCTAACACCCTCTCTCTGTGTTAGTTCCTGTTACACCCTTTCTCTGTTTTATACCCTGTTACATCCTTTTTCTGATTTACTCCCTTTTTTGACTTACTTCCTTTCCCTATTACATTCTTTTTCTGTCTTTCAACATATTATACACTCTCTTTGTCTTAGTCCTTTTGTATGTTTTACTCCCTCTACCTGTTTCTTTGTCTGAGTCTCTCTGTGTATTTGTGTTACTCCCTCTAGCTGTTTTTCTTTGTCTTACTCCTAGTTATATAGTTGCTGTGGTATAAACTTAGATATGTTGCAAATTAGTGTTTATATCGTTTGCTTATTGTGATTGCTTTGTTGTTTGCTAATAGTGGTCCATAATGTGTTATTTTTTTCTTTACCACAGATTGAAATCAACATTTAAAAAGTAAGCCAAAATGCTGTCAAGGCAAAGGAGAAGAAAAGATACCATACGGAAAATTACAAAATTAGCAACAGAAGTAAAGGAATCCTCTACAACAAGTACTTCAAAAAACACCCAAAAAGGTCCTGGTAAGACACCTAAGCCTTTTTTTCACAACATATGTAAAACAAAAACAAATGTTACGGTAATGTGAAGATCCAGAAGGAGAGAGCACATTAGAAAAGGAAGGAGAGGCCCTCAAAAAATGTCTCTATTGGAGCAGGAGAGAAGAATGTGGATAGCAATAGAAGGTTAAATCAATTTAGGGACATTCGTAGACGAATGTTTCGCAATAGGGTAGTTTTAAATTTGCTAAAAAATGAAAAGAAAGGTAAACAGAGAGCTGCTTTTTACAAGAAAAAGAAAAGTGTAGAGAAGATTGTTGATCAGGCTTTTGAAGTTAAGAAAAAATTATTTATTTTAGTAATCAATAAAATGAGGATACTTAATAAGGCAATTGATGTTTTCAAATCGAACAGTAGATGGAAAAGAATAATTAATCGGACTAATTTTTGTGAAGTATTTTCTGGAGAATGGATGCATAGTTCAAGTTCTGAGCCACTTTTTTAATGAGGAGAGTTACTTTAAGGAAAATGATTTGGTGCATGCAGTTGACACCAGTGGTCGAGTATATGAGGTGAAAGATGGTTGTGTGATGGAAAAAGAGAAACTTGTGTCTAGAGATGCAGAAGAGGTGTTAGCTGATGAAGTTTTAGGGAGACGTACTAAGGGTCCAGTGTACACATGGAAGTGCAGTAGTATTTGTAGTGTCTGACAGGATTCAATCGATTTGCTTCGAAATTTCTTACGTACATATAGTAAGAAAAGTGTAAAACAGAAAGTGAAGATCTTGCAAGAGTTAGATCCTTGCAGAGTGAGAGAAAACACAGGTTTGCATGGGCATTCACTGGCTTGTCTTTCTAGAAAAGTATGTCAGAGTGTTTTTCATCATTTTAGGATGTTAGCAGTGCATCATAATAAGGTGAGGAAATTAGTGAGAAGGTTGTATTATGCAAAAAGTCCAGCACTTAAGCTTAAACAGTTAAACACTGCTCTTTTGCATGGATCTGAAGTAGATGTGAAGACTATTTGTGAGGAAATTGAGTGTTGTTATTTTGGGAACAAAGAGGACAGTGTAGAAATGGATATAGTAATGGATGGTAATGTGGAAGACAATGTACAGATTTCAAGTACAGAAAAATTTGACGAGGAAATTACCTAGTTTAAGGTGAAATCAAGTGAAAGGCCTAATTTAACTTGTGTGTGTTGTAGACGGGCTCATTATAAGATTCAGACTAGGTTAGTTGATTTATATGCACAATGTGAATTGGAAAATAATAGTGAATGGAAGGATTTTGTAAGTTATTTGTTGGTGGAGAATTCTTTTGATTTGAGTTTTGATCAGCGTATTTATAATTATTGTTTGAAAAAATTAAATGAAAATAGAATGCCTGCTAGAGCTGCTCATAATACTCTTCAGTTGATAGATATTCCTTCTGAATTGATGGATTTAAATACTTATGAATCAATTTTGATTCAATGTGTCTATCCTTTTCAAGCTATTGTTCGCATGGAGCCTAAGATAGGGAAATTACCTCCTACAGATTTACAAAGAGGATTAAAGGGAAGAGTTGTTTATTTGCCTCTAGATGTCAGGAAAAATATTGATACAATTGGTGTAGAAAGAGTAGAAGAGGATCCTCTGGTTATTCTAGTTAATGGGGTTCCGACAAAGAGTAAGAAAATCTGGCAAGATTTAGTGGATGTTAGGAAAGTCAAAAAGGCAACGTTGTATTTGGTCAAAAACAATGAGTACTATAAAGATGTAAGTGTTGGAGCAGAGGAAACAGCTACAGAAGAAGACAGTGATTGTTCAGTTGGCCAAATTGAAAAAGTTGATGTGTCTAGAAGTGAAGAAATATATGAACATTATACTGTTCATCCTTTGCATTCCAAAGAAGTAATGGGGAATGCAATTGACAAGTTTCAAATGAAAGCAGCAAAAGGAAGTCCTATTAGTGTATGGGGAGAAAGTTTGGAAGCTCGTTGTTTTCCACAGTTATTTCCAACAGGTCGAGGTGGACGATATGACGATCGACCAGTTCAAATTCCTGCAGCTGAATACCGGACTTTAAGATTATATGCTGAAGATCCAAGGTTTCGTCAATGCATTCCGTATTTGTTTCATCTACTGTATGAAAGTGATTTGTCTGGGCTTTCTTATGCAGTTAATCATATACTGACAAGTGGAGCTCATCTGCAAAATGTTTCTGCGAGGGACTTTATGGAGAAAGTCAATCTGCAAGACAGTATTTTGGAATCTCAGCTAATCAATCCCATGGCATGTCAGCGTGGAACAAACGAGTATTGGTTCCGTCGTCATGGGGAATTGAAATGTATGCTGAGAAACTTAGGAACTCCTACATGGTTCCTCACTCTTAGTTGTGCTGAGTATGCATGGGACGACTTACTTCAATTTCTATGAGAGGCAAATGGAAACATACAAAATATAGAATTGAAAACACCTGGAGAACTGTGTTATTTGGATCCAGTGAATGTTTGCAGATATTTTAATCATATATTTGAAGCTACGATGTCTTTTATTACCAACAAAAAAATCCTCCCCTTGGAGAGGTTTTGGATTTCTTTTGGAGGAAGGAATATCAAGCGAGAGGTGCTCCTCATATACATATGTGGTTATGGATTAAAGATGCACCCAAATTTGGAACTGATTCGGATGACACAGTTATGAGTTTCATTGAAGAATATTCAACATGTGCTGTTCCGAAAACTACTGAAGAAAACAGTTTAAGGCAACAAGTTTTACGTTTTCAATCTCATCGTTGTAGAAAGTACTGTCGTCGAAAATTCAAAAACAAGGAAAAGTACTACACGAAATGTCGTTTTGCGTTTCCACGACCAGTGATTTCTAAGGGAAGAGTAAATAATGTGATGTCATATCTACGACATACTGTGATGAGGAAATCACCCAAAAATACATATAATTTAAAAAGAAACGAAGAGTCCAAGTACATAAACGACTACAACCCAGTGATTTTGTCCATGTGGAATGCTAACATGGATATTCAGTTTGTTGCTGATAACTCTATTGCTGTGGCTCGATATGTGGCATCTTACATCACAAAAAAAGAAAAGACAGAACTGAAGGAAATGTGGGAGGACATGTCACATGAAAAGAGTCTAAGCAAGAAATTATACAGTTTCAGTCTGAAGATGTTGTCGCATCGAGAAATTGGAGCATATGAATGTTCTGATCGGTTATCATCAGCAAGTCTCTATGCCAAATCAAGAACAATCATTTAGGTGAGTCTTGGTCTTGCTGCAACACGAAACCGAGTTTTGAAATCTGTACAAGAAATTGAATATTTGGCGGAGAAAGAACCAAACAGTACAGATATTTTGAAGACAAACATGTTGGATACATACTATCCAAATAGAAGTACTCACCTTGAGAACACTTGTTTGTATGAAGTTCTGCAAAACTACAATTATAAGAGGAACATCACAGAAGATATCAATAATGGAAAATATGCTGTCATTGGGTATGAAGGATGTCTAGTGAAGCAGAGAAAAGGCCATTTGATTAATCATCGAAAATTGAGTTGCGAAGCTCCAGACAAAAGAGAATTTTACTATTTAGCTCTTTTGCAACTCTCTAAGCCATGGCGTACAGAAGAGGAACTACTTGGAGATTTTCTCTGTTATGAAGACTCTTTTAATGCAACTAAGGATACCATAGAATGTCCTGTTTTTCCAAATTATCTGCAAATGTTGAACGAAGAAATAGAGCAAGAAACCACAATTGCTGAAGAGATTGCTAAAGACAGTTCTCAAGACAGTCAGAGTTCTACTTCATTGAGTCAGGATCCACTAGGAGGACCAATTATCCAAAATGAAGCTGCAACTGCCATGGATGAGGTAGAAAGAGCTATGGAACAAGCTAAGAGGATGTAGTTAACTTAAAAGATTTGGTAAAGCAACTAAACGTTGAGCAGAAAAAGATATATGACGAAGTCACAGAACAGATGGAACATGGATTCAGACATGAGAAAAAGTGTGCTCATGTACATCATTTAAGCCTGTTCGACTGTACGTAAGTGGAGAAGCGGGAACAGGAAAAAGTTTTCTGATTAAAGCCATTGCAACTTATTTGCAGAAAAGGACTGAATCACTGCTGTCTTGTGTTGTAACTGCTCCAACTGGACTGGCAGCACATAACATTAAAGGGATTACTCTACATCGTTTACTGATGCTGCCAGTTGAGCATGATAATAAATTGCATTACAACAAGCTATCTGAAGATGCGTGTTCTGAAGTTTCCAGAGTCTTGAAGAAAATGAAACTTCTTATCATTGATGAAGTAAGCATGGTCTCAAATCTAATGCTTGCCTTTGTGCATTTGAGAATGCAAGAAATTCTTAGAACAGAGTATGATGTGTTATTTGGAGGAAAACACATTATTGTTTTTGCAGATCTACTGCAGTTGACTCCAGTAAAAGGACAACCAGTGTTTAAAATGCTTATGCATGAAGATATCAGGAAGTCCCTTGGAAGCATTGGAAACGTTAATATATGGTTACATTTTAAATATGCTGAACTGCTTCAAAATATGTGACAGGCAAAGGATGAAGATTATAAAAATATTCTACAAGATGTAAGAATCGGAAAAGTAAGTGAGCTTGGGAAAGAAGCTTTACATGCTCGATTAATTTCAAATTTGTATCCAAATGAAAACATTCTTCCAGAGAATATTTTTAAAAAAATGACTGAGAAGAAATCTGGGATATGTTTGATGCCAACTCTGCAAGAATGTCCCATCTTCAACAACAAAATGTTAAAGTTAGAAAATGAAGAAATTGTGAAATTGGAAGCTATAGATAAAATAGAGCATATGGGTGCAACAATTGTTTTGTCAGAAAATTTGAAAACAAAATTGGATTCATTAGAGAAAAGTATTTCTAAAACAGCTGGTTTTGAAAAGACTCTGAATGTGTGTTTAAATTGTCGTATCATTTTGAGAAGGAATTTAAATGTTGAAAGAGGTCTGGTAAATGGAGCAATGGGTTATAATGTTGATTTTGTGAATTATAGAAATAGAGATGGAATTGAATTTTTTTAAAAAAATGTGATGGCATTGAGCAAGTACAACAAATCAGTTGTTCTGCTAGATTTTTGCTTGTAAAAGACTTATATGTTCGCCGAAAACAGTTTCCTGTTTGTTTGGCATATGCGGTGACAATTCATAAATCTCAAGGTTTAAGTGTAAATAGTGCTTTGGTGAACAATGGAAGATTTGTGTTTAAAGAGGGTGTGGCATATGTGGCATTATCACGAGTCAGAACTTTATCAGGATTGTACTTGATTGAGTGTGATGAGACAAAGATTTGTGCAGATCTAGATTGTGTTAAAGAATACAATAGGTTAAGAAGAGAGTATAGAGTATGCTCCACATTTGCCTCAATATCCTCTGTTTGAAAAACGTGTGGTAGGCCGAAAAAGAAGAAATGAGAATAATTGCAGTGAGATAGTAGCAAAAAGACAAAAAGTAGATGAAAATGTAATTCAAAACAGAAAGAAAAAGGATTCTGTTGAAAATGTTGTTGGATTTCAGTTTGAAAACAGTTCTGGTGTCAACTGCTTTGCTAATGTAGTGGTTAATGTTGTTTATTTTCTTCAAACTTTACAAGAACAGATTGTTGAAAATCGGGATCAAAGATTGTGTGGTTTATTGAATTCTGTGTTTGAGAAATGTAGCAGTAATAGAGCAAAAATAGAAAGTGTAACAGAAATTCAAAATATTTTAGATATGTGTTCTGGCCAAGATAAATTTTCACAGAACATTCAGCAGGATTGTCAGGATTTTTTAATGTATATGTTTGGTGTTTTGGAAGATGAAGGTGTAGATGTAGATAATCTTTTTAGCTTTTCTTATCAATGGCAGCATGACTGCCACAACTGTAGTTCATCAAGTACAACTAGAATAGACACTGAAAGATTTATATATTTGACTTTACCAGACTGTAAATCAGTGTCATTTAACAATCTAGTTAAAGCAGCAGATCATAATATGGTGTGTACCCAATGTAAGTGTCCAATGCTGTCCACATTATTTATACAAAGTTATGGTCAGTATATCATTTTAGTTTTCCAACGATGTAGACCTGATGGAACTAAATTGACAACTTGTATCAAAAATTTTCTGGCTTCTCAGTTATCAATTTCAGGAAGAACCTTTACAACTGTAGCTATTATTTATCATGACGGTCCTTCGACAACATCAGGACATTATACATGCTACTTAAAATGTCAAAAAGGTTGGAGTTACTGCAATGATTCTCATTTGACTTATAAACAATGTTTGCCTTATGATTTTAAAAATTCTTACCTAGTGTTTTTAAAACCAAAGTTTTAGTAATGGTAATTGGCCTTTGAAGACGGGAGTAGTTAGTAAAAGCTAGTTAGTTAGTCTAATGTTTAAAATTATTTATCTCATATAGGTACTGTAAGTGGATCTCATAGTAAGTGATATCAGTTTTATAGGAAATGTTGAACATGAGTGATCAAAAAAGGGAATATGAATATTTAAAGATTGTGAAAATGTTATATGAGCTTTTCTTTGAAATCTTCGGGTAAACGATAATTTAAGAGTTTAATTAGAGAAATGTAAAAATATACTCATATATCTGACACTATTTGGCCGTAAGGAAAATGTAAGGTATGATATTCTTAGATCTTTTTTCATAGGAAGTCGATGAAATGGAAGTTTTAGAGAACAGCAGACTTTTTTCCACCAAAAGGATCTTCACTATCTACTATTTGGCCTCAAGGAAAAGTAAGTGAATCAAAGATTAGTGTACATATATGATTTGTAAGTTGATATGGTTTTTTTTAAACACAATCTTTTAGATTGTGTTTTTTTTCCCGCTGTTATATGATGAAGAGTTTGAACTCACTGTTTTAAGTGAATTCAATATATTCTGAGAACAACAAAAATAAACAATGTAACATATTGCATAAGTCATTCTATAGTTTGCATTGTGTAATTTATATTGTATTCCCATTGTCTCACACTCATTTTCCTTTTCCCACCCTTATTCAGCTCTCTTTACTCACTTACACTGCCTTTCTTTCACTTTGTTCCATCGCTGTTCCTTTACTCCACTTCTTTCACAACTCCTCAATTCAATTTCAACTGTCTGCATTTCCTCTCTCCCTTGCACCACTTTTCAGCTTTCTCACGTTCTCTTCCCCTCTTTCCTTCTTTTGCTCCTTTACTCTTTTTCCTTTCTTCACTCATTGTACTGCAGTTCACTCAGTCCTTCCCTTTGTCTTTCTGTGTACTTACTTTCTCATTCCTTTTTCCTCTATCGTTCTATATTAACCTCATTCCTTTCATCCTTTCACTCTGTGACTCCCCTTCACTCACTCTCAGTCATCTTCCATTCCTCTTTCTTATTAATGGATCCTTTTTTAGACTCCTTTCCCTTTCACTCATTTTCCTTTTACTTTCTTCTCTTTCCTGATTTCGTTTTGGTATCTCACATTCTTTTAGTATCTTACTTATCTTCAGTAATTTGTTCTCCATCTATTTCTTTTTCCCTCTTTTTTGTCTTTCTACATTATTTTATTTCTGTTTTTGTATCCTTCACTCTTGCTTTATTTCTTAGTACACTTTTTTTGATTTTTTACCTCTTGACCTGTTTCTTCTATTTTAAAATATATATTTTACTAATTATAACTTGTTTTTTCTTTTGTCTTTCACAGATACAAAGTGTAGTTTAAACATGCAAGTAAGTTTTCATTAATTATATGGTAAGTGTGACTACAAAATGTAGTTTGTCATCACCCTTTGCTTTAACCTCACTACTTTTCTCTCACCCTACCTCACCCCTGTTTCCTTAATCTGCTTCCCTCACTTATTCTTATCCTCCATGTTTATTTCCCTTATTCACTTTTATCCACTCTCTTTCACTTCTCTTTACTTACACTCACTGCTCTTTTCTTCCCCTCCGTTACCGCTGTTCCTTTTCTCTGGTTCCGTCACTACCCGTCATTCCCCATCCTTTACTTTCCTTCCTTTTACTTTCATCACCCATTTACATTCTCCCAGAACCTCTTCTTTAGTCTTCTTCCTCTTTCTTCTCTTCTTTTGCTCCATTATTCATTTTCCTTTTCTCACTTACTTCCTCCTATACCATTTCTCTGTTTCACTATCTATTACACAGTCCCTCTGTGTTTCTCCCTCTAGCTCTCTTTCTCTCCATTCCTCATGCTCACTCCTTCATTATGTTTTTTTTTCTTTTTTTTGGGTGCGCTGACAGGACGCGCCCCGGTACGCGCACCGGGGCGCACACCGGTACGCGCTCCGGGAGCGCTCCAGTGAAATATAAAAAAAAATGAATATACTTTAAAAAATATATATTATATTAATATACAATATAGGATTCATTTTTAGAAAAGCATACCTTTCTAAGCTATAGACATTTGCTAATAAATAACCTTAGAAATTCACTAAAAAACACATAGGTATGAGGCCCTATATAAAGTTAGGAATTAGCAGTTAAAAAACCTATGAAATTCACAGAAAAAAACATAGGTTTCACACCAGTTATAGTTAGGAATTAGCATTTAAAAAACCTATTAAATTCACTGAAAAAACCATAGGTTTCACACCAGTTATAGTTACCTGGAAATTTTACTGACATAAAACCATTGCAATTCCCACGTTATAGTTAGTTGGACTCACTATAACTTGCAGGTGTAATGCACTGCTGATGACATCACATATTACATCACTCATGACATGGTCAGTGACATCACTCATGACATCACTGATGACACCATCCAGTGAATGTGTGTCTTTCTGAAAAATAAACTGGTGTGAAACCTATGTTTTTTTCAGTGAATATATATATGTATTACCTACTGGCGATAGCCAGTAGGTATATATAGTTAGGATTTTTTCTCTATGGAACTTTTGAAAATTCTATGTCTAATAACTTTGGCGTTTGTGGACGGAATCGGCTGAAATTTTCAGGAAAATGGCACATTTTGTTTCTGAGCAGCCCCTGAAAATTTGGGGGGGTGTCGTCAAGGGGGGGCCGAGAAAAAAGGGGGGTCCCAAAACGCGTTTTTCCCATTCATTTTTCCATAGGGCGGTTGGACTCACTTTTAGCTCGAACGGCTGAATGGATTTGCACGAAACTTGGCAAAATTGTAGGGACTGTTAGCCCGATGTGCCTTTGCTAGGTCTCAATATATGTGATCCAGTAGTTTTTGAGAAATTAACGTTCAAACCAAGATATATATCTGTAACAGCGCTCTGGGCAGCGATCCGGTCCGCTTACTTTTCGCTTATCGGAACTTTGCGCGCAGAAAGCTGATTGGCTCTCCGGTGTCTGTCAACATTCTAAACAGTCCGGAGCGGACGCCATCTTGTCTCTCGGTAGGATCGAGAGAGAAGAAGAGGTGGAAAACGAAAGGGGAATTTAATGAAAGGGGGCAAGGTATCCCCCTCTTGACCCCCTAGGAATGTTGTTGGGGTTATTAAAGGGTCCCGTGGGGAAAATAAAAAAAAAATGATTTTTCACGGTAGAAGCGCTTCACGGGCCGCGAACTGGGCCGCAAACTGGTAGCGAAACGGGAATTCGCCATTTTGTGCTTCGTTAATTAAATTACTAGGTATAAGGGGGTGCGGGAGACGTATCCTAATCCCCTTACTAGTTATAAGTGGGTGCGGGAGACGTATCCTAATCCCCTATGTTTCCTGAGGGTGGCTGAGGAGGCTGATATATGTTGATACATCTCTTCCAGCGGCTGTGCGTGAGCTTTTTTTTTTTTTTGCTGCGTGACAGTCCGGAGCGGCCGCCATCTTGTCTCTCGGTAGGATCGAGAGAGAAGAAAAGGTGAAAAACTAAGGGGGAATTTAATGAAAGGGGGCAAGGTATCCCCCTCTTCACCCCCTAGGAATGTTGTTGGGGTTATTAAAGGGTCCCGTGGGGAACATAAAAAAAAATGATTTTTCACGGTAGAAGCGCTTCACGGGCCGCGAACTGGGCCGCAAACTGGTAGCGAAACGGGAATTCGCCATTTTGTGCTTCGTTAATTAAATTACTAGGTATAAGGGGGTGCGGGAGACGTATCCTAATCCCCTATGTTTCCTGAGGGTGGCTGAGGAGGCTGATATATGTTGATACATCTCTTCCAGCGGCTGCGCCATCTTGCCTTTTTTTCGAATGGCACAATTTTGTCGTGCACGGCAGCCATTTTAGATGCCAGGCTGGTCCCAGGATATCACCTAACCCTGCGGATGTAGTTTATGGCCCCAGCTGTAGAGAATTCAGACATGCCAATCCTCCTGATTTAGGCGTGTGACTACTGATTTCAGTGCTAGTCTCCCGCCTCCCGATTTCTGCAAGCAAAAACCCGGGGGCATATTACGAACAACTAGCGATAATTTTTGTCTCTAACTTGTTTAGAGACAAAAATTATCGCCGCACATCGGCGATTTTTATCGCAGATAAACCTTGCTATTATCGCAGAAAAGTCAGCGATATTCATGTATTATTGACCTAATGCTCTTAGCCATGTTATCCACCTCCCATTGGATAACATGGCTAAGAACTGCTCAGGGCAGGTGTTAGATTTTGGAGATATTCGCGCTTAGCGCGAATATCTCCAAAAGTTGGTAATAGAAGGTAGCGATGTTAGGGACTGTTTCCAGTCGCTAACATCTTGGCACGCCACTTTGCATGTCATTAGTGATAAATATCACTGACATGCAAAGCGGGGCCCAAGATGGTCGCTATCTCCTTTTAGCTGTCACTAACTGGTGTTAGCGACAGCTTGGTAATAGGGAGATAATTTTATCTCCGCTTTCATGGCTTTTAAAGCCAAAAAAGCGGAGATAAACCCCCTTGATAATATGCCCCACGATTCCTTGGGGGTTTCAGCCGACAGGGCTTGCTATTGTGTTACATGGTAATTTTTCCATGAAACGTCAGAGGGTCGATGCAGGGGTTCTAGAAGAGGTGATAAACCATTTAAGCCTCATGAACAAGCGCATGGTCTTTTAAAGATTTGTGAAGTACTCGGGGCGGCGGTGTGTGTGTGCCCTCTTTCAGGAGCGGGCGGGGGGGCACTGCCAGCAACTTGCCAGGTCAGGTAGTGTTCAACACGTGCATCACCCTTTCTCTGCCTGCTATTGCGCTCCATGCTTCGGAAAGGTAAGAAAAAGAACGTGCATTTGAGTTTGAAATGTCCGATCCTGCAGCAGCACACTTCCAAAGCCCACACATGACAATAACCCGATTCAAGGCCCCATTCACCCGTTTTTCAAAAAATAGATAACACTCCAACAAATTAAGGTTATAAAACTTTATTAACTTTTAACGATAATGAACAGAACAAAAACTAAAAACATTTAAACATTTCTTAACACAAAAAGCAACAATGGTTAGAAGCTGTCTTTTGTGCGAATAGTCCCAAGGCAGCACAACGTGCAGAGTTCTGGACGGCACCCAGGTGATGTCGCCTGGGTGCCGCACTGGTTTAGGGATCCTACAATGCTGCTCCGAAAATTGGCGTGGGGCGTCCCGGGTGGGGCGGGGGGAGGCCTCGTCAGTAGCGGTCTGTTGTGCGAATAGTCCCAAGGCAGCACAACGTGCAGAGTTCTGGACGGCACCCAGGTGATGTCGCCTGGGTGCCGCACTGGTTTAGGGATCCTACAATGCAGCACAGAAAAACAGCGTGGGGCGTCCCGGGTGGTGCGGGGGGAGGCCTCGTCAGTAGCGGTCTGTGTCCAGTGTCACATGGCTGACACAACATGTACGACAGGCACCCAGGTGATGTCCAGTAAACTGCCGCACTGGTTTTGGTATCCTACAATGCTGCTCCGAAAATTGGCGTGCGGCGGCCCGGGGGGGGGGGGGGGAGGCGGCGTGAACGGGCCTCCCCAGGTGGCGGCCATGTAGCTGAGTTGCGCTCGCTCTTGCGGCCACAGCGTCTCGCTCACCATGTTGTGGAGTTGCTCCCACTCTTGCAGTGCAGCGATAGGCGGCTGCCACATGGCTGTCAAAATGGCGGACGGCTCCTCGGTTTTGGGCCTGGTCCACTGAAATGGCCCTGGGACACCTTGGAACTCGGACGCTTGCCTGCTAGGGCTTGGGCTCCATTCTCGAAAAGAGCCGGCCGCCATTTTGAGAGTCCTGTGGCAGCCGCCTATCGCTGCACCGCAAGAGCGGGCGCATCTCAACTACATGGTGAGCGAGACGCTGTAGTCGCAAGAGCGGGCGGTAAACAGCTGAATGGCGGAAGAGGCACAGTGTAGCAAAAGCGGGCGGAATGGCAACTAAAACGATAAAGGGGCGCCCCACTACAGCTTGTCTTCAGGTCAAACGGATTGTGGGACAAGGTCCAGAATTGAAGAGTCATCAAAAGGCAAAAAGTTCCGCCGGACCCCGGGAGCCGGCCGCCTATGTCGGGGGCGATCTCAGGCTACACCAGTGCTATAAGACTTGGGGAGGGTGTCGGAGCCAAGCGTCTTCTCCGAGTCCATGGCCATCACACCGCCCCACAGGGGCCTCCGTCAAGCTGTTTAGGAAGGTAACATATCACATTGTTTTCTAATGCAGTCAGGTCCACAAACGACACTCACTTACTTTGAGAATAGTGAAGCTGCAGTAGGTGGAAATAAGCTTCAGACAGTGTTACAAGCACTGCTCAGAACTCTTAACTATGGCACCCAACATCCAGAACTTATGCTATTTGAGAATGGTAGTAACATCGAAGCATCTCAGGGACCAAAACCATTAACGTACTTTCACGTATGAAAATCTTACTTGGGGAGGGGGCAGGAGCGAAGCGTCCCCTCCCAGTCAGCGCCACCACACCGTATGTTGAAAATCTGAAGCCATCGTTCTACAAAGTCAACCAAACTTGGATTGAAAAATCTAGAAAAATGTACAAACTGAAAACCAGTTTTGGTCTGCATAGCATCAGTAACAACGCTTGAGTCAGCTTTGTGTCAAGCCGCCATTTTGATTCAACAAAGCACAGGCATTGAAAAAGGCTGAAATTCAGAACTCTAAACTATGGCACCCAACATCCAGGAGCTTGCTATCTGGATCTTGGAGCCTTGTGCTGTTTTCGATCTATTCACACATCGGTCCACTACTGACATCATCTTATAAACCAACGTTATGTAAATAGTTTTTTATTAAAATGTTTTACCCTGTTTCTTTGCTGGTGTGTTGTCTATATTTTTAATATTTGCATAGGGTTTGTCGTTATTTTGTGCGGGATGGGTGATGGAGCCGAGCTGTCTTGCAGCCCTCATGGTGTGGAGCTCAGTTCATCTCACTATTTTCGTATTTCTCAAGAAGGGTTGTTCCTAATATTTCTATTTTAGCGAGGTCAAAAAGAGATCCAATTAGTGGCCTACTGATTTTGCTCGATTACTTTTATTTTTTTACAGGATTTTTCACTATCTGCAAAGACTAAACAGAGTATTGCGACTTTGTGCTTGTTTGTAAATAGAGAATGATCCAAAGAGAACCAATTCTAAAACAGTAAATGCTTGGACAACAATCAATCAAATGGAGAGACAAGGAGGCACGACGGATTACAACGGGGGTAAAGGCCTGCGTTAACTACCCTTCAGTATCTGCAAAGAGAGAGTACTACTAAGGCAAAAGAGGGGAGGGGGGGGGGGTTGCAGCGTTCAAAGCACATCAGCGTGCATAAATACGAAAATGTTTTTATCTATCACGTACTTGACATTTTAAAGCTTTTCATATTTGCTATTAAAAAACCAATGAAATTCACAGAAAAAACCATAGGTTATAGTGGATATATAGTTAGGAATTTGCATTTACAAAACCTTGAAAATTCAATGAAAAAAACCATAGGTTATAGGCCATATATAGTTAGGAATTAGCATTTACAAAACCTTATTTTACTCGCATAAAACCATTGAAATTCCATATATAGTTAGAAGCGCTAACTATATATCGCGCACCCGCGATCCACTGCTGATGATGTCACATATTACATCATTCATGACATGGTCAGTGACATCACTGATGACATCACTGATGACATCTCAAATGACATCACTGATGACAACTCAAATGACATCCCTGATGACATCTCAAATGACATCACTGATGACATCACTGATGACAACTCAAATGACATCACTGATGACATCTCATTTGTCATCACTGATCACATCACTTATGTGATAATACAATGAACCTCTTCAGACTCTAATATAACCTTACATACACTCAGTATAAACAGACACTCACAGACTGTCACTCATCCATGGAGTTACTCACACACCTACTCAGTCATGCAAAGAATCAATCACACCTCCATTTCCTCAACTATAAAGTTATACACATCTTACTTATTCAAACATATAATAACACATATTTATTCTCTTATATAATCCCTGATACAAGCTCACAGTGATCGATACAGCCACTCACACATTCACTGGCTCTTATGTTCAGTTATTTATATCTGTCAACTCTCACATGTATTGTGTTTTACATACGTACTTACTTGCTCATGTAGCAATGAGAAATCCATTCACTCACCAACACACCCTTGCATAGTCAACCGCCCATATAGCTGTTTCCACATGCACTCTTGAACTCATACTCCTAGTGAATCAACTGCTTACACATCTATGCACAGAGTCACGCACCTCCCAGCCACCCACACACACACTCAGCCTCCCATTCAAATACTTGGGCAACCAATCAATAACCCATATGGCCACTCTTATAGCTACTGATCAACACATGCAGCAGCTTACACAACAACAAACATACTGATGCACAAATTAAGACAGTTTAGTCACTAACCCATGCACTCAGTGAGACACATTTAATCACTCACTCATACAGTCAGTCATGCACCTACTAAATTCTTCATCCAGACACTTATACATCCACTCATTCTTCAATATGTGAAACATATTTTAACTTTACAGAAACATACAGTCACTGGGTGTTGTCATCAGTGATGTCATCAGTGATGTCATTTGAGATGTCATCAGTGATGTCATCAGTGATGTCACTGACCATGTCATGAATGATGTAATATGTGACATCATCAGCAGTGGATTGCGGGTGCGCGATATATAGTTAGCGCTTCTAACTATATATGGAATTTCAATGGTTTTATGCGAGTAAAATAAGGTTTTGTAAATGCTAATTCCTAACTATATATGGCCTATAACCTATGGTTTTTTTCATTGAATTTTCAAGGTTTTGTAAATGCAAATTCCTAACTATATATCCACTATAACCTATGGTTTTTTCTGTGAATATATATATATATATATATATATATTCAATGAAAAAACCATTGGTTGTAGGCCATATATAGTTAGGGATTTGCATTTAGAAAACCTTATTTTACTCGCATAAAACCATTGAAATTCCATATATAGTTATAAGCGCTAACTATATATCGCGCACCCGCAATCCACTGCTGATGATGTCACATATTACATCATTCATGACATGGTTAGTGACATCACTGATGACATCACTGATGACATCTCAAATGACATCACTGATGACATCACTGATGACAACATCCAGTGACTGTATGTTTCTGTAAAGTTAAAACATGTTTTACATATTGAAGAATGAGTGCATGTATAAGTGTCTGGATGAAGGATTTACTAGGTGCATGACTGACTGATTGAGTGAGTGATTAAATGTGTCTCACTGAGTGCATGGGTTAGTGACTAAACTGTTTTAATTTGTGCATCATTATATCTGTTGTTCTACAAACTGCTGCATATGTTGATCAGTAGCTATATGAGTAACTGTATGGGTTATTGATTGGTTGTCCAAGTATTTGTATGGGAAACTGAGTGTGTGTGTATGGGTGGCTGGGAGGTGTGTGACTCTGTACATAGATGTGTGAGTAGTTGATTCACTATATGTATAGATTCAAAACTGCATGTGGAAACAGCTGTATGGGCGGTTGACTGTGCATGAGTGTATTAGTGAGTGAATGGATATCTCAGTGCTACATGTCAAATTAAGTACATATGTAAAACACAGTACATGTGAGAGTTGACATCTATAAATAACTGTGCATAAGAGCTAGTGAATGTGTGAGTGGCTGTATGGATCATTGTGAACATGTATCAGAGATTGTATAAGAGAGTAAAGTAAATATGTGTTAGTATATGTTTGAATAAGTAAGGTGTGTATAACTGTATAGTTGAGAAAATGGAGGTGTGATTAATTTTTGGCATAACTGACTAGGTGTGTGAATAACTCCATGGATGAGTGACTGTCTGTTTACACTGATTGTATCTAAGGTTATATTAGAGTCTGAAGAGGTTCATGGTATTATCACATGAATGATATCATCAGTGATGTGATCAGTCATGTCAAATGAGATGTTATCAGTGATGTCATCAGTGATGTCATTTGAGATGTCATCAGTGATGTCATCAGTGATGTCACTAACCATGTCATGAATGATGTAATATGTGACATCATCAGCAGTGGATTGCGGGTGCGCGATATATAGTTAGCGCTTATAACTATATATGGAATTTCAATGGTTTTATGCGAGTAAAATAAGGTTTTCTAAATGCAAATCCCTAACTATATATGGCCTACAACCAATGGTTTTTTCATTGAATTTTCAAGGTTTTGAAATGCAAATTCCTAACTATATATGGAGTATAACCTATGGTTTTTTCTGTGAATTTCAATGGTTTTTTAATAGCAAATATCAAAAGCTGTCAAATGTCAAGTACGTGATAGGTAAAAACGTTTTCGTGTTTATGCACGCTGATGTGCTTTGAACGCTGCCCCCCCCCCACTCCCCTCTATTCTCTTAGTAGTACTCTCTCTTTGCAGATAGTGAACGGTAGTTAACTCAGACCTTTACCCCTGTTGTAATCCGTCGTACCTGCTTGTCTCTCCATTTGATTGATTATTATCCAAGCATTTACTGTTTTACAATTGGTTCTCTTTGGATCATTCTCTATTTACAAACAAGCACAAAGTCGCAATACTCTGTTTAGTCTTTGCAGATAGTGAAAAATCGTGTAAAAAAATAAAAGTAATCGAGCAAAATCAGTAGACCACTAATTCGATCTCTTTTTGACCTCGGTAAAATACAAACATTAGGAATAACCCTTCATGAGAAATACGAAAATAGTGAAATGAACTGAGCTCCACACCATGAGGGCTGCAAAACAGCTCGACTCCGCCACCCACACCGCCCAAAATAACGGCAAACCCTATGCAAATATTATAAATATACACAACACACCAGCAAAGAAACAGAGTAAAACATTTTATTAAATAACTATTTACATAACTATTTTATACTTTTTATTGCCCGATCCGGCTAGCTCAATCGATCGAGCATGAAACTCATGCACTGATAACAAGCGTTGAGAGTTTGTAGAATGATGGCTTCAGATTTTCCACATACGGTGTAGTGGCGCGAACTGGCAGGGGGCGTTTGGATTCTACCCCTTCTCCAAATAAGATTTTCATACGTGAATGTTCGTTCATGCTTTTTGTCCCTGACTTGCTTCCATATCACTGCCTTACATACATGGCATAAGTCCTGGTTGTTGAGTGCCATACTTCAGAGTTCTAAGCAGCTCTTGTAACACTGTTTAAACCTTATTTGCACCTGCTGCAGCTTCACTATTCAAAGTAAGTGGGGTCCATTTGTGGACCTGACTGCATTGGAAAACAATGTGATACGGTGCCTCCCTAAACCGCTTGACGGAGGCCCCCGAGGGGCGGTGAGATGGCGCGGACTGAGAGGGGGCGCTTGGCTCCTGCCCCCTCCCCAAGTCGTGTTGCCCTGGTGAGGCCTGAGATCGCCCCCGGCATAGGCGGACGGCTCCCGGGGTCCGGCGGAATTTTTTCCCTTTTGAAGAATCTTTCATTCTGGACCTTGTCCCACAATCCGTTTCACCTGAAGACACGCTGTCGTAGGGCGCCCCTTTACCGTTTTAGTTGCCATTCCGCCCGCTTTTGGTACTCTGTGCCTCTTCCGCCATTCAGCTGTTTACCGCTCGCTCTTGCGACTACAACGTCTCGCTCACCATGTAGTTGAGTTGCTCCCGCTCTTAAGATTTGACCGAACTTTTTGGACTGCTGAAAGCGGTTGTATTCCGACCGCTGGTTGGTGGAGACATTTTGACTATATTCTGCACCTGCATTGTCGCGTAATGCGTCATATGACGCGACGCGTTAGCGCACCCGGAAGTGCTCCGGTGCGCAAGGCGCAGCTTCCCGGAAACGATCCAGAGCGCGCCGCGCAGCGCGTAACGTAAGCATAACAGGTCATGTGACTTGTTAATAAAACTTTTCATTGGTTCATTTTACTTTTCTTTTCCTAATTATGTAAGACTAGGTCATGTGACCTAAAAATAACACTTTTCATTGGATTAAAACATTTTTTTTCCCCAAACGATGAAAGCCCCACCTTGTTTCTGGATGTTTCAGACTGAAGCTGGCGTCACCATGAGAGCACCACCATCTCGTAGCTCCGTCGTGGCCATTCCGCAAGCAATCATGGCAGCCGCTCCCCACCGGAAGCCTGCGGGAGTCGAGGGCCCCCAAGACTTTTGTACAATCTTCAAGGCTGAGGGGACGCTTTTGAGAATGGAACCCAAGCCCTGGCAGACAAGCGTCCGAGTTCCAAGGTGTCCCAGGGCCATTTTACTGGACCAGGCCCAAATCCGAAGAGCCGGCCGCCATTTTAAGAGTCCTGTGGCAGCCGCCTATCGCTGCACCGCAAGAGTGGGAGCAACTCAACTACATGGTGAGCGAGACGCTGTAGCCGTAACAGCGGGCGCTAAACAGCTGAATGGCGGAAAAGGCACAGTGTAGCAAAAGCGGGCGGAATGGCGACTGAAACGATAAAGGGGCGCCCCACTACAGCAGACAAGCCTCCGCCATGTGCTTCAAAACTGCATATGTATCTCGTGATATCAAGGTTGGGCAACCAGTACAGAACAAGCAGTTACGAGTCCCATTTACACCGGCGCCATTTTGGGCGCGGCCGGGCAGGTCCAGGATCTACTGAAAAATAAAAAATGAGGCTGACGTCTCTGAAGCAGTTGACGAACAGCAGGACATAGCAAATAAACATGAACTCTCTAAAGCTGTTAACTCACTGCAGGACAAAACAAGTGAACCTGAAACCTCTGGAATAATTGTCGCTCAAAAGAACAACACACAAAACTCTGTAGAGCCTGAAGAAAAAAAAACAGAAGGGCACTGTAGTTTCAGACACACTTAACACTAATGACTAAACAAAGATATCGTCTGTTTATAAAGCAGTTATCATCTTGACAGAATTGACAAAGAAGTGTACAGACACCAATGCATCAGCATTCTCGGAGATAACATCTTAAGGAACAAAGAAAGACCTGTTCACTCTTGACACCCCAGGTGCTGTGTATATTGCACTATAGTGCTGCATCGAGAAAACGGGCAACCCTATTGATGTGGATTTTTCATTATTGATTATTGTAAAGAAATTGCGACTCCCCCATTTAGCAGATTAGCTAAATGTTTGCGTAATTTAGGCATTAAAGTTATATTATTGTTGTTGTTATCGTTATAGTTCTGGTTAATTTCAAAAAATGGTTAAATATATTTACAGTTTTTGTTGCGTTCGTTATGTAATAGACACCAATGCATCAGCATTCTCGGAGATAACATCTTAAGGAACAAAGAAAGACCTGTTCACTCTTGACACCCCAGGTGCTGTGTATATTGCACTATAGTGCTGCATCGAGAAAACGGGCAACCCTATTGATGTGGATTTTTCATTATTGATTATTGTAAAGAAAGTGCGACTCCCCCCTTTAGCAGATTAGCTAAATGTTTGCGTAATTTAGGCATTAAAGTTATATTATTGTTGTTGTTATCGTTATAGTTCTGGTTAATTTCAAAAAATGGTTAAATATATTTACAGTTTTTGTTGCGTTCGTTATATTTAAATGTTAATAAAGTTTTAAAATGTAACTGTCTTGGAGTACTATATTTTTTTAAAAAATCGGGTGAATGGGGCCTTGAATCGGGTTATTGTCATGTGTGGGCTTTGCAAGTGTACTGCTACAAGATCGGACATTTCAAACTCAAATACACGTTCTTTTTCTTACCTTTCCGAAGCATGGAGCGCAATAGCAGGCAGAGAAAGGGTGATGCACGTGTTGAACACTGCCTGGCCTGCAAATTGCTGGCAGTGCTCCCCCGCCCGCTCCTGAAAGAGGGCACACACACACCGCCGCCCCGAGTACTTCACAAATCTTTAAAAGACCATGCGCTTGTTCAATGGGAAGTGGATAACATGGCTAAGAGCATTTGCTGGATAATGCATGAATATCGCTGACTTTTCAACGATATTCATGCATTGCGGCCGTTTTTTATCGCATTTGCGATAAACATTGCTAATAGCAAGGTTTATGTGCAATAAAATTCGCCGATGTGCGGCGATAATTTTTGTCTCTAAACAAGTTAGAGACAAAAATTACCGCTAGTTGTTGGTAATATGCCCCCGGGTTTTTCCTTGCAGGAATCGGGAAGCGAAAGACTAGCACTGAAATCAGTAGTCTCACGCCTGAATCGGGAGGGTTGGCATGTCTGGATACTCTACAGCTGGGGCCATAAACTACATTCGCAGGGCTAGGTGATAGCCTGGGTCCGGCCTGGACAATCGGACACAGAGGAAGAGGAGTGTCAGAGGGTGCGGTAGTGAATAGGGTGAAAGGGAGGTGTCGGGCGGGCACAGGGTGTGATTCTCAGAGAAGAGCAGCGCAGATGGGGGGAAGTATATAGCCCATGCATGAGAGAGAGAGCGGGGGTGACCATTGCGTGGGGGAGATGCGTGCGAGGGTGGGGAGCCATGCTGAGAATCGGCGGCGTGCAGAGAGTGGCCCTGGTCAAGGCATCTAAAATGGCTGCCGTGCACGACAAAATTGTGGCATTGGACAAAACGCAAGATGGCGCAGACAATGTTTATCAATAAGGATTCATTTATAACAAAATATTTACTCGCAGTGACAAAATGGTGGTCAACACTTCCTCATTTCCATCGAATCGAACGTTAACAAACGTCACGCAGCAAAAAAAAAAAAAAAAAAAAAAACTCACGCACAGAGCAGTTTTTAGCCATGTTATCCAATGGAAGGTGGATAACACGGCTAAGAGCATTTGCTGGATAATGCATGAATATCGCTGACTTTTCAACGATATTCATGCATTGTGGCCGATGTGCGGCGATAATTTTTATCTCTAAACAATTAAAACGAAGCACAAAATGGCGAATTCCCGTTTTGCTACCAGTTTGCGGCCCAGTTCGCGGCCCGGGAAACGCTTCTACCGTGAAAAATAATTTTTTTTTTATTTTCCCCACGGGACCCTTTAATAACCCCAACAACAATCCTAGGGGGTCAAGAGGGGTATACCTTGCACCCTTTCAATAAATTCCCCCTTCGTTTTTCACCTCTTCTCTCTCGATCCTACCGAGAGATAAGATGGCGGCCGCTCCGGACTGTTTAGAATGTTGACAGACACCGGAGAGCCAATCAGCTTTCTGCGCGCGAAGTTCCGAAACGCGAAAAGTAAGCGGACCGGATCGCTGCCCGGAGCGCTGTTACAGATATATATCTTGATTTGAACGTTAATTTCTCAAAAACTACTGGAGCACATATATTGAGACCTAGCAAAGGCACATCGGGCTAACAGTCCCTACAATTTTGCCAAGTTTCGTGCAAATCCATTCAGCCGTTCGAGCTAAAAGTGAGTCCAACCGCCCTATGGAAAACTCAATGTAAAAAACGCGTTTTGGGACCCCCCTTTTTTCTCAGCCCCCCCTTGACGAACCCCCACCAAATTTTCAGGGGCTGCTCAGAAACAAAATGTGCCATTTTCCTGAAAATTTCAGCCGATTCCGTCCACAAACGCCAAAGTTATTAGACATAGAATTTTCAAAAATCCCATAGGGAATTAATCCTAACTATATATACCTACTGGCGATAGCCAGTAGGTAATATATATATATATATATATATATATATATATGTATATCAGCTTAATGTCCTGTAGTGACTGCAACCAGCAAGGAAGACATAGGCACATCCTAAAATCACTTCCCTCTGAGCAATCACAATGGAAGAAAGACTTTGCAATTCATACAATTGCCCGTTATGTCCTATGCATATATCACAAAATTAACCAGTTGATGTCATAACATTAAAGTTCAAAGTGCAATAACACAAGTAAATATATGACTGATAAAAAGAGTAAAAACACGATGTTACAAACTCTATATAAAGCATAAAAACATGAATAATATGCTAAATGCAAATATTATCTAAACCATAATGGTTGATTATGTCACCACCTGTATAGAATATAGATCTATCAGTCGTAAAGCATAGTTTTGGGTTATCACAATCTGACAAAGTCACAAACTTGACCATTACTCAACGCTCCACCATTAAGCGCATAGACATAAAGTGCAAGTGAAAATTAGTGCAAATGAGACAAACGTGCAAAATATATTAATCAAGAATTGTTGGCAACAATAGCAGCATCCGCTTAAGTTTCTGAATATTAAAGTGCAAGTGCAAAATAACCAAATCAATTGAGTGCAAAGAGGCAATATTGTAACAAATTATGTTTGATCAGCAACACTTGACAAAACACAATAAATGTCTGAATAGAACATCATAGTGAAAAAACAGGGTAGATACCAGTATACTAAATATGTGTACACATATAAATAAAAGTAACAGTACTATGAGATCAGGGTCAGACTGATAGACCATCTTACAGAGTTGGACAGAAAAGTTACATACATGCCACAGCAGTTAGGACGACCATGGGTACTTCACAAGAAGTTGTGGAGGTCTTCACCTCTATTAAGACCGTTGGGCAAACAAGTGTCTAATGATACAATAAAGTGCAAAGCCAGCTGGTGCAACAGTTTCTCCCTATTTCCGCCTCAGATTGACTTGGGTACAGAACCAATCAAGTAGTATCTGAGGTCATTAAGGTTATTGTTGTGAGCATGCTTTAAGTGCCTGGCTACTGAGTAGGTTGGATCCGAGTTGACCACAGCACGGAGGTGTTGAAGAATACGATTAAACACCTGGAGTTTAGTACTCCCAACGTACTTGAGTCGACAAGTGCATTCCAATATATACACTGCGTACCCAGTACAGCATGTTGGATGCCCTTAGATTTTATTAGGGCTATCATGAAATGCTGTGGTATACTCAGTGAAGTTCTTACCAAACCTACATGCTCTGCACGAGCTGCATTTAAAGAAACCTGACCTAGGAGACAGCCAGTTGTCAGATACAACGACCCCAGGACTGCTCTTGACAAGCGCATCCCTCTTTGAGGGTGCCCGTCTAAATGTGAGAGTAGTGCACAATTTGAGAAAGTGTTAGATCTGATAACACTATTGGCTATTGTTTGTAGACTATTTTCCTGATTTCTCTCTCCTGGCAGTTGTAAGCAGTTATTATTCTGACTGGATCTGGGCTATTTGTCACCTGAACAGTATTTACTGGTGTCACATCAGTGACATGAGCCCTACTCAATTCCTGTTTAAGCTCAGTTTTCTTGAAACCCCTGGCTATGAATCTCTGAAAAGCTTACGCCTGACATCGAACAAGGTATATATATTTCTGAACCATTGAGCTATATATTGACTATTATAAATAAAATAAATTAGTATTTACCATAAAAAGTAGTTAGCTGATACAAAAAAGTCAAACTAAAACCATACTAACCAATAAAATCAATCTATCACAAACAATTAAATTAATATTATAAGAGCACACAACTTTTATAAAATGAATGCTTCAAAATTGAGAAAATCTTCAACACAGGGAAACTCTAAAAGATACTCTGACTAGACCCTTAAAAAATAAATATATACATCTCAACAGCTACCTCTCAAAGTAGGTAAATTGTATTTAAACTACAACTTACTTGCAACTAAAATTGTAAAATAGAAAAAATTAACAAAACACTCTTCAACATCTTATTACATGTACTTACTCAAAGAAATGACAACTTCGAAATGTACTAACCTCCCAAAAATAACACCAATCATAAACCAGAAAAAAGACATACAAAGTAAATATGTGTAAGTTATCACAAAATAAATAAACTCCCTCCAAAAGTGATGAAAATGAAACCTAACAAGCTCAACCTCTACAAATTCACAACAAATAAACATTTAAAATGAAACTGACGCTCTTTTTTCTACCAACAGGAAATTAAGAACCTGTTCCACCTTACAATACCATCAACGGAAAAGCTGCAAAAGAAGCGTGAAACTAATGGGAAGAACATACATGTAAGTATAAATAATAAAAGTAGTCGCTACATTTTATATATAAAGAACAACTGTATATACATTTAAAAATTGTAATCAGGTATACTATACCACCACTTTCAGACACAATGACAGAAATATCTAGATAGATAACATCCCAGGAAAGAAAGTGATTATAAAGGGCCTGAGTTAGATCTCGACACACTGGTTACTGCGTCACAACGGTGACGGATACCCCACCCGCTGAAATATAAATTCCATTTTATGTTATGGAATTTACATTTCGTTGGACTGGATCTCTGTCACCATTGTGATGGGGTAACCCATCAGCCGAGATCTAAATCAGGCTCTAAGTCACACAGGCTACACCTACATTCAAGAAAGTACATTGATAGAAAATGTGAATTTGAAATGTACCAAATATTATTCTAATATATGCTATTGGAGGGCCATTGCAAAAATGATGCTGTAGTTCATGTAAGGGAACACAATCAACCCCCAACTGTGACAGAAATAGAATTAAGGGAGGTATTGCAGTATATAAGGGGAGGCAACCACAATCCTAAAAGATATACAGGAACATGTATCAACCATTTTTATGAGCCCAAAAGGTGCTATTCACAAGATTCTGTCATTTGCGCATGCAAAAAGGCAATTTGCGATGCATCAAGTTTTAAGGCTCTCGCAATTTGAGAATTTGCAAATAATTCCGATATTTCACCTATCAACTACCTCCTACATCCAAATGAAAGCATTTAACTGCAGGATTGAAAAAGCCACCTGTGACAACCCACCTGCACCTAGAAGATACGGAGATATAGAAATACCTGAACACTTACAAATTGCACATCATGAGGACTCCTTTCTGTTATGTGCTGACCAAACAATGATAGATGAATCCTAATATTTTCTACAGCAGATATTTTTGTAAAACTAACCCATTGCCAAACCTGGTGAATACATGGTGAATATCAAAACACAAATATCCCTTTTATATATGTCCAACTACTAAATAAACAAAATAACACTTAGTACAAACTTTTAAACCACATTAAACATGAAACAAATAAGGGTGTATTTCAAGATACAAGCCCACATGATTGTATACCCTATATAAGTGCAAGCAAATAGCATAGAATTTTCTGAGAAAAAAAGCACAACTTTATGCCTATATGGCATGCTTATATTTCCTGCCTGTTGTAATAGAACCATGTACTGATTGTCTTTTATTGTAAAATAAAAACGAAATAAAAAAAACATGAAACAAATGACTACTACTCACAAAAACATTATCATAGACTTTGAACAAGTCATGATTCAAACCATTTGAAAAATGTGTACTCGGATAGCCAAACAAGGCTACTACTACCATTTTCTCAAAGCATATGCAGACACCCCTAACAATCTGCAGTGTAGAATGTGATGCAAATAGTCCATTTGCCTTTGAAAGAAAAAGAAAATGATAGCACTAGCTTGTGTCCCTGTCACTGAGGTAGATAACATTTACAATGTGCTAATGGAAAGCCCTTTCTACCAACAAAATGAACACAAACTAAGCCTCCTAATGGATTATTTTGAAGATAACTGGGTTGGCAGAATACATCTGTCTGGAGTCAATGCAAATTTAAATTTCAAAATACCATGGTGAATGTCTATTACAGCACTTTGTCTCAGGAAGCCAAAACAAAAAACGCAGTGGAAAGATGGCACAATGTCTTCCAATCCACACTAGGTAGATCCCAACCTACATGAATTTATAGAAGCACTACAAAAAAAGTAATGCTTCCAACTATGAATGGAGAGATCTGTAATACAATTTGCACCTAAAATTAGCAACAAACTAAAGAATGTATGCTATGCTACAATGTAAAGTCAAACTTCTCATAAACAACAAAGGAGAATATTACCTAGCAATAATAGCCAACAACGTATTATAAAATAAGGGGCATATATATGGGGATTTGGCTCATGGCAGAGCAGCAAGTCACCTTGCTGCATTACGTTGTGTCAAGGTGAAGGGCAGGATGGTGCCATATCTATGACATACAATGAATTTCAGTCCTTTCCCCCTGCACTGGTGGCATTTTGGCAGCCTAGCACTAACACTGGAACCCTTACACCATGGGGCAAGTGTGACTGCATTTCATGCAGAATGTTTTTGTGCAGGGAGGGGTACCTTCCGGCACAAAAACAATTCTGGGAGACCTTTTCTCTTTCTATTTGTACTGAATCCAGCACACATTAAAGAAAAATAACATTGTGGTTTTTGCATAACATCAGGTTTACATGGCTTTGTACATTTGAGGATGATGCAAAATCCATTGGTGTTGCATGGGAACATCCACCACAATGCCCATGGAACACCTCCCTATTGCAGAGTAAGGCAATGCAACGTTTTGCACTGCCTTGCCTTACTCCATATCTATGAAGCCATTCATAGCCACACATAGTGGCTTTGTGTGGCCTCATAAATATGATTTGGTAGTTTGCGCAGTCTTTGTGTCAGAAACAGTGAGGCAACTGCACCGCAAGGGGCTCACAAATATGCTCTTAAAAACTACAACATTGGACTCATTAGAATGTCGGTAGGACCAACACCGAAGGCACGTTGATGCTGTTCCCACTGACATCTGAAGCAGCGGTCAGACCGCCTCATTACAGTGCAGTCCGTCTGACCGCATGTTTGACAGAAAGACCGTTGTTGTTCCAAAGGGCTCATGGAACCCATCGGCCCAGCAGTCAAATTGGAATCTGTGCTATGAAAGTGGTGTCTGCTCAAGCACTGCTGAGGGATTACAAAGGCCCTTTCTGATGGCCTGTCAATAGTAGTCTGCTCTGCCCTAGCAGGGCCCTAGTCCCTCTGCAGCCTCTACTATGAGGCCGGGGAGCACCTGCATCCATGCCCCATGTGGCAGGCACCATGAGGTGCAAGCCACAGTGTGCAAGGATGTTTACAAACATGCCTTTTGGCATGGGTCTTGTACTGTGGCCCTTTTCCGGGCCTCAGAACAAGACTCAATGCCAAAAGGCATGTTTCTGACTGCCTTCACAGAGGTTGGATCCTAATTAGGCAGTTGGGACTGATGACTACATGTGGCTAGTCATTTTACTATATTGTTATTAGGCCCATAGTCTTCACAAACATGGCAGATCATTTTTCATTTCAATAATAAACATAGTAGTTTATTGCATCAGTCCAAAGATTAAAAAACCTCCAGTCTTAAATAAGACTGATATAATAAAATAATATAGAAAATAACTATATAACACATCTATACCTCAATAGCCTAAATGTCCATAGAAAAAACTCAATCATAAATACTCATTTCCAATGAACAATCACATAATACTTGCACAGATGATAAAATATAACATTTCCCACCCAAAGCAAATGCATGTAATATGGCTTACTGTTCTGTAGCTGCAGATCATCCTCTATAACCATGGCTTCAAAAAGTATGACCTACAAAAAAAAGAAAATATGTTTTAAACAACCCCCCCAAAAAGGCAAAACCAAAACCAATCCAATAGCGAGGTCTCAAAGTAATCTTAAGCATCTATGAACTATAGAAAAAACCTTGAAAAGTGATTGATTTTTTTCCTTGCAAACCACAAAAAAGTAAATCAAAGTAAAAATATAGTTTTATTTTTTTTAAACCAAAGGAGATTTCCTTTAAAAAAAATAAACAATTATTCAAAATGCCAATAGGACATGTTCATAGAGAAAAACCTGCAACCTAAAACACAAAACCCACCTGCAAAAAGCATTACATTCCCATAAGTACATCTACATTACACTTAATCATTGTAAAGCAGGTAATATACATATATATATAACAAAACATATTGATACATTACTAAAACAGTGTACAAAAACCCAAACCTACTAGTAAAAAAGACTACAATACAACTAAGGGCCTCATTATGATGTCGGGTGGAAAGCCTTCTCCCAACAGGTGGAATCTCCTCAATCGTGTTGGAACCATTCTGACAGACTCAGTCTGTTTACATTTCGACCGACCGATTATGATGTTTGTGGTTGTAAAGTAAACCACGCAGTCATTCCGAATCGGTTCCGACTGGCTCTTGGATTATTCGTGTTGGTCAGAACCGCATCATGCACCTCTAAGGACAGGATTTTCAACTGACTGATTACAATGTAGATTTCCAACAGTCTTTCCAAGTTAGCCTATCTGACACAAAAAGGTTGTCAGAAAGCAACTTTGGGGGGCCCCAGCAGGGCCCCTTGCCTCCATGGTCTAAGGTTGGCAGTCAAGGGGTACGTAAGGGATCCCCCTTTAAAACCATGCACTGTGTGGCAGGCCCATTGAGGTGCCCGCGATCAGGTTGCAGGGTTTTACATTCACCTAACCTATTTCCCCATAGGATCATGTGTTACGACCAGTTGCTGGAGGGAACACAAGCTCCCATAGGAAAGAATGGGACCGCATCGTAATCAATCAGGTGGAACCACCAACCTTGAGTCAGTTGGTCCCTATTCCAAGATGGTATCGGGTGGAAGCTTTTCACTCAATGTAATGATGCCCTAAATGTAGAATAAACCAAGAAACAACACTATAACTAACCTCTAGACCTACCCCCTGAATCCCACTACCCTCAAAACCCTTATAAAACCATTCAGAAAGGACTTTCCTTTTCTGACAAACAGGTAAAAGTACTACATTACTGCAACTTTAATCCCAGAAAATAGACTAAAAATAGCAAAAATAGACCACAAAATAGAAGCTAGCTTTTAAAAAAGGGCAGCTGACTGAAATTAAAAAAAGACTATCTTTCCATAGAAATGAATGAGAAAATAAGAGCAAAATGTTGTCTAAATGTATTATCCCATTCCGTGCTCCCATCGGCCAACGGCCGATGGGAGCACTCCCTCCACAGTTGGACTCAAGTATGGGGCAAATGGAATGTATATAGAGGGAACATCTGTGCTCTGCCCCTGCCTCCTCTCCCCCCTCACCTGTTGTACAGGGTCTATAAAACTGGACTAATATACTCTATAATGTACAAACAAAAGGTGAACAAGTATATAACTCAAACTGGAAAAGTACATTTTCATATGTGTATTCACTGTTATGTTCGAATTTTTGTAACTTTCATCAATAAAAAGTTCTACCAAAAAAAATGACATACTACACATACTACATAGAAATACAATTCTTTAAAAGTATTTCACACTAAAATGGTTACATTAAATAATCACACTCCAATATAAACTATCTTGAAGAAAGTGTTGGACACTAAAAGTGTGACATTTACTATTCCCACTTCAATCTAAACCTAACAGGACCTGATGTCTTTGCAGGAGCAAATGGCCACTGTTCCCAATGCCCGCCCGCCGGTAACGCCGCGCCTCTGACAGAGCAATGTCACCAACAGGGGGGAAAGGGGAATTGGAAGAGAAGAGAAGAGACACTCCAAACAGCTGTCACCCTCAGTTGCTTCCGAAGCTTCTGTCTGTGATGCGTATTCTTCAGGCCTGGAGGGTTGCCTAATACACAGAGGGAAAGAACCTTAAACACCACAAAGTTGTCTTGACATGTCTATTTTAATTATTCTAACACTAGTTCTCCCTACCAGTCATTATATGAGTATAAGCTCCTCTTCAGTATTATTGAATTTTGACTCTGCAGTTATTAGAAGAGAGTAGCCTTAAAACATAATATTCTATATCCTTTAACCACATAGTATATTACTAACTCGAAACTGTACCTTCTAACCGTAAAGAGAGTCGTTAGTTAATATTCCATCCGATACAAGTCGTTTCAAGTAATGTCCTGGAGAATTTGCAGACCTTAGTCAGTGCGATATATCCTTATAACTGGCGCGCAAAAGGGAACGAGGAAGGTAAGAAAGGGAAGAAAAGGTAAGAAGAGCACCAAAGAAGGACAGAGACCCAAATAAATTGAGGACGATTGATTAGTAGACTAAGCGCTGCACGGCTTCCAAGGAATGATCTTACTTGTGAAGTGGCGTTGTTGTGTTGAGTTCTGTGCCACCTTGAATCCTTACTACACAAACTCAATGTCTTTACTTCCACGAATGATATTTCTCAAACGTTTGAAGCGAAGGATTTACAGTTGTCTTCTCAGCAATTTTCGAACTCTCAGGAACTCTTCAGGCTACTTCTCTAAGAACATGAGTCTTATGACAGAAAGTTATACTCAGGACCTTAGCTGTGGCGAAGCTCTTACTACAAGCGGAATTACTCCAAAACCGCTAACTAGAAGCTCAAGATGTACCGTTCTCTCACGCACTTCACTAATGCGGAGAAACGGTTCGGAACGTGCTATCTCTAACAGAACTAAATTGAAGTATGCCGTTGAATCAGCACGCCTCACCCTTAAAGACTAGACTGTTCAAGTAACTCAAAATGGTGCCGAATACTGTGCCTATCGGCGAGCCATCTTATAATGGTTGATTGTCATTTTATATCATGCCAGGTTTTGACCATTTGTGGTTTTATTACAACTCTGGCTCTTCTTTTTAGGACACAAGATGAAGGCTTGTTCCAGATTGTAGCAACTGTGAGTTTCCTGACAAAACCAGTTTAGGAAAGATATTGGACAATAAAGGGGTGACATTTATTACTTCTATTCCAATCTAAACTACTGTACGTGAAGGTGATGGACACTATAGGCGTGGCATTTACTGTTCCCACGCCAATCTATACCAATTTGGAATGGTGTTAAACACTAAGAGGGGTCATATTTACTATTCTCACTCCAATCTAAACAAATTTGGGGAAGGTGTTGGACAATAAAGCGGTGACATTTACAATTCCCACTTGTGTGATATTGAGTTACTGGTCGAGGGGAGGTGAAATCCTAATCAAGCAGAAACCGCAATCCTCCTCAGAAAGAGACACAAGAAGGCCTCAAATTAATCAGTGGTCAACCTTCTGGTGGCTTGGCATAGAGCACTCAGGCTTAACTTAGAGGCAATGTGTAAAGTATTTATGCTCAAGAAGTGGGTCTAGAGGTGCTCTAGAACCATCCCTTCGTAGGCACTCAGAAAATTGTCTCCATATCATAAGAAGACTTCCACTCTGAAGTTCAATTCATTCATTGAATGTTTTATTTCGTAGTCATTAGATAAAGTTCATTGTATATCAATTTCTTTTGTAGTTTACATGATTATTGTCATCTTTTACATATCAGACATTGTCATCATGATGTATCCAATGCATTTCGGGCATGCAGTAATATGCCCTTCGTCAGGGAAAACAACACTGTCAAGAATAATAACGCATTGTCAGAGTTATGGTCAATCACATGATGTGTATCAACAAAACGCTATGTGATTAGTGGTTCAAAAAGAGAATTATGGTGAGATGAGTGCACGAAAACAGTAACGTGATTGCCTAAATTGCATGCACTGTGAAAAGACGGAAAATAAGGTGTAAGTAGTAAGGGTCTACTCAGACTCACATGCCTGGAGTATCCAGTGTTAAGGTGAAATCTGTGAAAAAACAAATAAGAAAACGCGGCTTTTACAACTGTAGCTCTGGATAAAGTACACGGATTTGGTCTTAAGTTCACGCATACACTTGCGCACGTCTCATCTACTGACCTTAATGTGTGGAAATGACGGTTCCACACGGATCCTCTCGTAGGTACGGGCTGGTACACAGATCAGCCATATCCGTAGTAGTTTAAAGAAAAGTTCCGGTCATGTGACGAATGACGCGTCACACTAATAAAAGAAAGACTAACGGACGAACCTCCATATATGCTTGCGTGCAAGCTAAATGTGCACGATAGTATTGTGATTTTTTTTTAGCTTTGTTCTGGCCAGAACATCACTATACTATCGTGCGCAAGTGTATGTGCAAGTGTATGCGTGAACTTAAGACCAAATCCGTGTACTTTATCCAGAGCTACAGTTGTAAAAGCCGCGTTTTCTTACTTGTTTTTTCACAGATTTCACCTTAACACTGGATACTCCAGGCATGTGAGTCTGAGTAGACCCTTACTACTTACACCTTATTTTCCGTCTTTTCACAGTGCATGCAATTTAGGCAATCACGTTACTGTTTTCGTGCACTCATCTCACCATAATTCTCTTTTTGAACCACTAATCCCCATAGCGTTTTGTTGATACACATCATGTGATTGACCATAACTCTGACAATGCGTTATTATTCTTGACAGTGTCGTTTTCCCTGACGAAGGGCATATTACTGCATGCCCGAAATGCATTGGATACATCATGATGACAATGTCTGATATGTAAAAGATGACAATAATCATGTAAACTACAAAAGAAATTGATATACAATGAACTTTATCTAATGACTACGAAATAAAACATTCAATGAATGAATTGAACTTCAGAGTGGAAGTCTTCTTATGATATGGAGACAATTTTCTGAGTGCCTACGAAGGGATGGTTCTAGAGCACCTCTAGACCCACTTCTTGAGCTGTACACTGAACGTCGTTGGACTCTCGACGTTACCTTCTGGTGCACCGACTAACTTGAGGAACCAAGAGTAAAAACAAGTATAAACGGCAGTGCATTGTTTAAAAAAACAAGTGCCATGGCTCTCATCGAGAGGCTATTGCAGCTTGCTCCACACATTGCACCTGCCATGCTGCCAATGACAGTATCAACCAGTTGCATAGCTAGGCCTTATGACGCTCAGGGCAGCCCCTACATTTGCAACCAGCAGCAGTCGAATTTAGGAAGGGGGTGCTGACGATTCCAGCTGCCACCACCTCTTGACAGCAACAGGCAAGGGTGGGGAGACGCTGCTCCCAAAACTTGTGCCACCCAAGGTGGACCACCCCCCTTTGCTACGCCACTAGTATCCACGCAACTACTGACCATCAAACTCCTGCAAGTGTGACAATTCGGACTGTTCCATGCCTCCCTATCTATAAGAAAAACTTATTGGGCGGCAGATAATAGCCATTTAAATGCGTAATGAATTGCTAATTAACTGTTGTTGTGGTCATCTCTAGATTAGCCAGACAGCACCACTTTTGTGGCAGACTGTCAAAAGCACTGGTGTTAACAATTAAGTGTCAGTGCCGAGCACTAGAAACCGCCGGCTCAAATTAAGCACTACCTAGACACACAACTTCAACCTGAGAGTTCTAGAATATGTATACACAGCATGCTCGTTATATTCTACCGTCTTTTCTCCATCACACACCCCAAAGAGGTGGCATCTAATATTCCCACTCCAATATAAACACATTTGGGGAAGGTGTTCCACTCTTAATGGGTGACATTTAATATTTCTACTCCAATCCATACCAATTTGGGGAAGATGGTTGGCACTAAAGGGATGAAGTTTACTATTCCTACTGAAATCTAAACTAATTTAGTGCAGTTGTGGGACATTAAAGGGGTGACATATACTATTCCCACTCGAATCTAAACAAATTTGGGGAAGGTGTTAGACACTAAAGGAGTGACATTTACTATTTTGACTAAAATCTAAAATATCTTATACAAGGTGCTGGGCACTAAACATGTTATATAAACAACCTGTGCTCAAGTCTCACACCTATTTTTTGATCTTCAAAATAAAATACACATTATTTAAAACACAATAGCTCAAAATAGAAAACTATATATTTAAAAAGTAATTTATTTGTATTCATTTAGTAATATTACTACAATGTATTTACAATTACATAATTTTCAATGTTTCAAAAGCATTTATATTTTAAAAAGATATAAAATCAAATGAATAAAAATGTTGGCAATAGCTTTTAATCAAAAGAAATGTACACATTGTTTACATTAAAAGTTTTTTGGTATAGTTTACATTTTACCACATTTTCTATAATTGACATCATTATTTTAATATTTATAATAAAATATATATTTTTACATGTAATGTAATTGAAATATATTTAAAATATTTATAAACTATTATTTAGAAAAACTATTATTGTAACAGAAAATGTGTACATTTTAGAGTATTAATTTTCATGGCTTTAATATAATTTACATTCAGAACACATTGAAATATTCAATCTTTTTAAATCCCCCTGCCCTTATCCCCATAAAACTCAACATCCAACTACACAAAAAGTACAAATACAATATTTTCACACATTAATACAACTAAAAATACAAATGTGAAAAATGTCATATTTATTAAATCATCTTACTAAACACGCAAATTGAAAAAATATTAAAAATATCAAATCAAACACACTGAAACAAAATACATACAAAATAACACTTCGAACAATATTATACACAATATTTTCAAAATAAACACTTGTTTGCAGCAATATTAAAAACAGCACTTGAAGACATATTTTCTTGCCTTTGATATTTCTGTAGATGATATTTTCGACATTCCAATTTTCTTGACACAATATTTTTGTATGACAATGTTTTTTATTCCATATTTGCCCAAACAGTGGGAGTACACCACATAACAGTTCTCTGATATCTGAGTAAAAAGGTAGAACCCCTTGTGGCTAGAAGGATTTTCAGTCATTAGAGAATACTGGCAGCATTCTCCACTTCTGCTGAGGTCTTTTGTAGAAAATTATGATTGATGATGTTGAAGGTGACTGACAGATTAAATACTATAAGTATTCATTCATCCTATTGTCACCTTGCCTTGCAGGATGACGAACACAAACAGTTCCACTTTCTCAGAGCTGTGATGAGGGTGAAACCACTTGTAAGTTCCAGTGGGGCATATTTACAAGCCCCTTGTGTCACTTTTGTGACGCAGCGGCAGCGTAAACAATGCGGCCAATTTATAACGTGGCACATCTAGAGAGATGCGTCACGTTGTAAAGCCCTGATTCACATTATACCTGCGTCAGGTATAATGTATGCAGGGTGGGCATTTCCAAGCAGGAAAGCCTCTTAAAAGTGACAAAGTGACATCTACAAGATTTCACTGCCCCACTTCTAGGACGCCATGGCATCAAAACCTAATGCCTGCTTGAAGAAGGCGTAAGGAGTGATGCAGTACAATATGTATAGGCCTCAACATGTATTGCTGGAGTCGCATTCTGCTTGTCATACAACTCTGGAAATGCAAGACTTTTGGGTCAACAGATGCATAAGAGTTTCTGATGTGCCTGTCAATCCTTGCACCATGATGCTCCTTATTTTAAATACGGCACATCCATGGTGGCACAAGGATATCGCAGGCTGGTGCGGGGAAACTGATGCATCTCTACAGATGTGTCAGTTTCTTGTAAATCTGCCCCAATGTGTTTATCTTCGTAAGTGAAACTTTGCAGCTGCGTTTATCTAGTGCAAGACTGTAGATTACTTGTATGTTTATTAAAGGCATTTACCATGAAGCACTGACAGAGCCTGTATCCAGTGCATGGTTGTGCTCTCAATTCTGGGTGGACTCTAATGAGCATTTACAATGTATATCGATTGTGGCTCTCTGTATCTAATACACATTTATGGGCTGTTCCTTGTTTTCTCCTGTCTGCATTTGCTGTGGCTGTTTTGTTTGTGTCTAGTGCATGCCTCGGGGTTGCTTGTCCTTCACTCATGAACGAACTCTGTAGAACATTTACCATGATTCACTATATCCACTGAATGCCTCTGGGATGTTCCACTGTCATACCTCAGTGGACCTTAGTGATCCCTTGCTATAGCTGCCTGTCTCCAGGGCATGCTTGCTCCCAAAATTATTTTCCAGGCCAGTGAGAACCATAGCATACCCCATCCAAGTTGATATGCGTGACTAACTGTGCAGTTTTCTCTCACTCTTTTTATTCAACCTCTTTTATCAGGGCGCTAGATAACTGCAGTAATAGAAGAAATCAAATCCGGTACTTATCACACATGACAGCAAAACATTCTAAACCACAGTGCTTAATTTGTTAAAAATACAAGTGCCAGGGCTCTCATCGAGAGGCTATTGCAGCTTGCTCCACACATTGCACCTGCCATGCTGCCAATGACAGTATCAACCAGTTGCATAGCTAGGCCTTATGACGCTCAGGGCAGCCCCTACATTTGCAACCAGCAGCAGTCGAATTTAGGAAGGGGGTGCTGACGATTCCAGCTGCCACCACCTCTTGACAGCAACAGGCAAGGGTGGGGAGACGCTGCTCCCAAAACTTGTGCCACCCAAGGTGGACCACCCCCCTTTGCTACGCCACTAGTATCCACGCAACTACTGACCATCAAACTCCTGCAAGTGTGACAATTCGGACTGTTCCATGCCTCCCTATCTATAAGAAAAACTTATTGGGCGGCAGATAATAGCCATTTAAATGCGTAATGAATTGCTAATTAATTGTTGTTGTGGTCATCTCTAGATTAGCCAGACAGCACCACTTTGTGGCAGACTGTCAAAAGCACTGGTGTTAACAATTAAGTGTCAGTGCCGAGCACTAGAAACCGCCGGCTCAAATTAAGCACTACCTAGACACACAACTTCAACCTGAGAGTTCTAGAATATGTATACACAGCATACTCGTTATATTCTACCGTCTTTTCTCCATCACATGCTTAGGGGCCCTAATCTAAGTGAGGACAAAGAGCACCACATTGGCCTATCACACTCACAACACCAAACACCTCCAACCGAGGCCACACGACAATTCAACACTCTTGATGTACTGGGGTGCTTTGGCTCCTCGTGACGTGTATGGGACACTGCATAAACGGTAATTACTAAGCAATACAGCTCAAGCAACAAACATGATTTACATGTTTGTGGTTCGATTGCTAACGTTTTTGCACTTTATATGTGAAAGTAAATGTTATAAGGAAACACTTTTTACTTTAAAGAAAACACAATACCGTTATTTTGCGATTTACGTTTGTATACATTCTCAGTGAAAATATTGTGTAATGCACAGATCTGGTTTTTGTCGCATCCCAGATTTTCAGGAAAATGACAAATTCTATTCTATTTTATTTCTGTAATCTATTTAAAAAATTGGTTGTAGAGCTGTTGTGCATGCTAAGGACACGTTTTCATCTTTTTCGCACATTCTCTGTACTGACGCACACAAAAGGCGACCTGAATTCGCCGATTGCATCAGCTAGCACCAGGATATGTTTTTTTAAGTAAATACAAGCCGTAAGGCAGTCATTTACAGAAATTGCTTTGTCGCGTTTAGACATGTTATCAAATTACACTGGCACAGAAACAGTCCCTTCAAATTGAATTACTACGGGCAGTTTCTCTTTATGTGATATATTCTATTTGTACTGCACCATTTTCTCTTGAAATGTATTTCATCTCTGGGTAACAGAGTACTTAAGGAACATGTTTTATTTTTATTTGTAAAACACAGTATATCACATTAACCAATTCTTGAGGCAAAGCTCATCGTAATCAAAGATATCAGTATTTGTCATATTCCAAGAAATTCTAGGTATTATTTTGAAACAAGATGCAGCACTTATTAGCAGAAATGTAACAAAAGTAGACCAGGCTGAAACTTTATTCAGACCAGCCAAAATTTGTGACGTTTTTTCATCCAACATTTTGCAAAATGTACTAAAGTTTTCAAAATGTCATATTATGCAAGTTTACGTCATGTATGCATGTGGGGACTGGTTTGCTGAGAAATCACTTGAGCTTCTCTCGCTGGTCCCTCAAAAGATTTTTGAATGCTAGATAAGCCCTCGAGTGAAAAAGTAATGTGAGATACCTAGGATTATTTATGAAGGGGTTTGAGTTGCGTTTGCACCACACAACATGGTGCATGCACAACGCAAACCCAAAATGCGATTAATTAAGCCACGCAAGGTCACTTTGCGTGGCTCGGAGTGACTTGATAAATCAGGAGTAACGCAACGCAGCTCAAATCGCTACGTTGCGCTACTCTGCCCTGGGAAGGCGTTTAATGGGAGTTGGTTGGATGTTTCCATGGATCTTCCATGGTTCTTGAAGCATTCCCAGATTTACCTTTACTGGTAGTACTGGTAGACCTGGGAAGGTGCCATAAATGCTATGCCTTCCCAGGGAGGGGTAATAATAAGTAATACCTGTATTTCTCCTCGCTACTTCCTCTTTCTATGTGTACTACATTTTGCAACACAAATCGATAGAGAAATGATGCAAGGGTGCCTGCATTGGAGCTAGGCAGCCCATTGGGTTTCTGCGCTGGGGAGAGGACAAGAATGCATCATATTGTGATAAATGGAGTGCATTGCTTCCCGTCCCCTATAACACTGCAGCAAAGAGACTTGCTCGCTGCCCTGTGTTATTTTTGTATAAATATGCCTCCTACAAAACACATTTTTTAATGAAATGTCACCCCTAAAAGCTGCTCCCATGGTCTGTTGATGATTTCTGTGCATTTTATTAGGCTCTGAGTTAGTTGAAGAACGTTGGAAGCCACAAATCTACACAAATATTTTTATATTTGAATTTAGGGGCACATTACGATGTCGATGGGCCTGACACTGACGGCTTGTTGGTGTCGGATCCACTAACATCTGCCCCTGTGGTCCGCTTGCCCCATTACGATGCAGTGGGCGGAGGCATCGGGCTAAGGGACAGTCTGCGGTGCTTCCTGCTTCGGAGGATCATTAATCCCTACAATGAGGGTGGCGCCTACATAGGCACCACCATAGGGATTATAATGTCCCTTTCCACCTGCCCTTTCATGATGGTTCAACTGCCATGAAAAGGCAGGAGGGCCCCTTCTACCCTGCTCTCTCCTATGGGCCCCCCTAACCATACCTGTACCATGTTTCAGGCACTGCATGGTGCCTGGCACACAGTGCAGGGATGTTTTTAAAGTGTTTTTTTTTCTTTTGTGGTTGGTGCTGCAGTCCACAGCACACACCGCAATACTTATGTCACATTTACAACAACACAATGCAACCATGAGGTCCATTAGGATGGCGGACGGACAAAGTCCGTCCGCCATCCTGTTGGGGGCCGGTACCATCCGCCACAAGAGCGGAGGAACCATGCCCCCAATTAGGATGCACCCGCCACAGTGGCAGGTGCATCCCGCATTTTTAACATTGCGGCTGACGGTACTTAAAGCACCGACTGCCGCCATGTGAAAAATGCTTGTTGTGCGTTTCACAGCCCAACATGACAGGCACCGCGCGGTGCCTGCTATGTTGTTCTCTGAAACACAGGGGGTACCTTATGTACCCCCCATGTGCACTCCCCACTTATGTAGTATGCAGTCCCACTCTAACCACTCCACCCTATGCGATTCCACTCTACCCCATGCCACTCTAGTGCAACACTCCACTGAATGCAACTCCACAGTATGCCATTCCACTGTACCCTATTCTACTGTATGCCGCTCCACTGTATGCACCCCTACTCCACTGTATGCTTTATGCCATGCCTAAGAATTTTGAGTTGAATTTCAAAGATTAGGTGATAAGGTAGAAACTTTGACGAGGTCTACCTACGTTTTGTATTTTACATCTGCTCCATCACAGTCAGCTGAATTCTTGCCTAGGTCCCGGTCAACCATGTATGCTATTGCTTATTGGCCTTTGTTTTTTCAAGATACTAATTTGGTTAAAATATTTAATAAAAGTTCATGTCTACGGTTCCCCCTATCCAATTTTAATGATCTTGGTGCCTTTTTGATTGTACATTTTTTCACCATGTTGTTGTTTTCTTGACTTCAAAAGTTGCTTATACTGTTTGAACGTAACACACATTTTTATTGGAAATTACCTGCTGCTTTTGACTTAGCTACCAGGGGTTGGACAGATATTTTCTGAAACTTGTGTTCAGACCTAACCAGGATATCTTTATTAAGTTAGTAAAACTCCTTCCTGTCCATATTAATAACCAACTTCCTGAAGGTTAACTAATTCATATGCTCAGAGATTGGTAGATTAGCAAATAAAAAGACATATATTTGCTCATTTCAAGTTGAAATAACTTTTAAAAGTGCATTTTGAGTAGTACTCCAGGAACCTGTTACAGGAGAATAGAAGTATGGATGAAAACACCTTCACTGGCAAAGTCACTCAAATTTAAAAATTTTGTAATGGCAAAGCCAGGTGACATGGCACTATCTAGGTTTTGGTGGGAGAGTGGGGGAAGATATACTCTACTTAGGAAGAGGTCAGTTGTGAGTATGATGAAAGGCAGCAGGGACCAGAATGGAATAGTGCAGCTGAAGGGCTCGGCCAGAATGGGAACAGCAACCAGCCCTGGCAGATTGCTGCTCGACCGGTCCTGGGAGTGGGAGCGGACATTGGGAGGGGGATTGCTAGAGAGAAGCACCACTCCTGCTTTTGTTACAAGGGGCTGATATTGCAGCAGTGGTGTATGCAAAACCGACCCCCTGTAACAAAAAAGGCCCCACAGGTACAAAACCAGACCCAAGCTCTCCAGTCCACCGGGGAAATGCCCGGTTCCTGCTACGGTCAGTCCGGCCCTGGTGGAGGGAGGTTGGCAACTTCAAGGCAGTGGTCACTCTTGTGCTGACAGATTAGTGTGCCGCTCAATTAGGGTGGCAGGAAGAGAGCTTGGAACATGGAAACGGGACTGCCCCAATGTCCTTTGCTGCAAAATAAATTATTTTTCACTGCAACAAAGGGCATTTAAACAGGCTAGTTTTTAAAATGTGTGGACTCATGCTTTTTAAGGCTTACAAAAATATAACATGAAAATAAGTAAAGGGAAGGCTGCAACTTCACACTCGCCTACATTCTAGGAGCACCCTTTGAAACCTTTGTCAACACATGGAAATAAGAGATCTGCTTCAAGTCAGCTGCTAATAATAATTCCACATTTGTAAAGCATAATAGGGCTGATAATTTAATTTTCTTTAGCGTACCAGGCAACCTTACTTCATTCTTGGATCCTTCATTGTCATTTGATTGCAGTGACCAACTTCATGTGAACTTTTTTTGATTCTCAGGTGTTTGTCTGGATGTGTGTGTGTGCATGCATGTATGCATGTGCGTGGGAGGATGATGACTTTGAGGTGTATGAAGACTCCTAATGGAAGGGTGAACTCAGCTTGTCTCAGCCACTGGGCCCTTCCTAGGAAGCCTGTTTTCCAACAGGTACTGAGAGTTCTAGAGCAGTACCATAGTCAACATAGTTATGGGCAGAACTCCCCCTCCCTCTGGACATCTCGTTCTCTATCATGTTGTCTGATATCTGCCACTCATTGCCTATACTAGTTGGTGCAACATGGGTAAGACACTGGAACAGTAACAGTTCACAACTAAGGGGCTGATTACGATGAGGCCGGAAAAGGCTCCGACTGTCAGTCGGAGCTTTTCCAACCGCATCGCAATATGTTGGTGCGATTTCTTTCTGACCGCCTCATTACGATGGAGGTGGTCAGAAAGAAATCTGATTGGTCATTCTGAATGGCTTCTGAAGGACTCAGAGAGCCTGTCTGCCAGTCAGAATGCTGCCAGTAACCCCAGGGCAGCTCTTTCCACCAGAGGTATTAAGATGTCAGATTTCAACAGCCTTTCTGTGCCAGCCTTTCCGACACAAAAAAGACTGTTGTAACTCGACTTTGGGGACCCCCAGCAGGGCCCCCATTGGTGCACGGCCTCCGGTTGGAAGCCAAGGGGGAACCTATAGTGCCTGCCTTTTGTTCGGTTCACCCCGTGAAAGACACCTTGGGGTGCCTGCCACGGGATGCTGGGATGTACTGGCCTCCTATTTTACCATGAGAGCATGTATTCCAGCCGGAATACATGCTCTCATTGTAAAGTATAGGCATGTGGCCAAACAGTGTTTGGTCGCATCCTAATCAGTCGCCAGGACCGTTGACCTTGTGTTGATTGGTCCATTGACCGAGACGACGTCTAGCAGAGGAAACTCTGCCTAACATTTTATGAGGCACTTAGTTTCCATTTCTAGACATTGTGCTCCTTACTTTAAGATTTACTGGAGAATAACTCTATGCTCGGTGTTGGAATGGAAAAGTACCCTAGATTGTAATATACATGCACCCCTTCCCTGAGTGCCCAGCATTGCTGATCTCTCAATCCCTAATGCAGATTGTGTTGTCATAGGCAAACATGGATTATGCATGTGAGCCATGACATAGGCCTGTCCCACAGACTACAGTCTTGTTGAAGCGGGGGCTGCCCAAAGCGCTACCCTTATAATTGTGGAAGGATAACACCTTCACTAGAAGTTAAGCAGGACAAGGGCGGTGGTGACAGTATATCATGTAGTAATAGGTAGAAGTAAACAGGTCCTTTTTAACCTGCGTCACTGCAGTGAGGCCTACAGGCGCACACACTTTTCAAAGTTCAGCGGCTGCGTGCTTTACTAATAATTGGCCTACATCAGGTTGATGTGAAATGCTGTGCAAGTGCAGAAGTGGTGTATCTAAGTCTGGTATAGTACCTGAAGTATGTAGTGCTGTATATTGCATGCTGAAGAGTGTGCACATGTTTGATTCAACTGCTGGCTGTAAGTGTGCCTCTGAAATATACAGTACATGGGGATAAAGTACTCTGCTGTGTGTCAATGCTGTATACATGCGCTGGCTGTATGTGTGCCTGTGAATGGTACAGTATAAAGAGGGTTCTGGGTTCCATTTTTGGAGACCAAGGCCTCCATGGTAAAACATAGGGAGGAGGTAGAGAGATTCCCAAGACAGATTTGTGGATTGCTGCATTTCTGAAAGCTGGACGGGACACAATGGAGGGGGAGGACCATGCTTCTCCTGTAAACCTAAGAGGGTGCTCTTTGATTCAATGAGAGGTCACAAGGAAGGAGTCTGGCCACATCTCATGAAGGTGATGAGGTTTACAAGAGAATCATAAAGAGTAGGGCGGGGGCCCTGGGTTAACAAATTGATGCACATATCACTGTGGCTGACTTTTCAGTGTGAACTCTAGTCACTCCCATTGTCTGTGATGTGAGACTATCAGCTTTGAAGACACTCTTGCTGTGACAAATTGCTTTTCAAGAGGAAGAGGAACCAGAGGATTATGAAAGAAGCAAAACCACAAGAAAACATTTCAAAGTATAAGACCTTAAATCACTTTTGGTGTCTGGAAATGGACTATAGGAAGGGGAGGTTGGGAGCCCAACAATTGTCATCTCCCAAGCAGCCAGACAGGTTGTGTTAGGAGGGTAAGCTCTACAAGACGCCTTCTTTGACTAGGACTGGGGTCAAGGCCTGCTAGACTTCCTGTTGAGTGAGGGTACATCACCCAACAAATTCAAGACTACCTGTCCATAACCTGGAGCACCAGTGCTTGACTGCTTGCTAAGAGCAATGTGCCCTGTGAGGAAGATTAGAGCGTTCAAGGCCGGCTTTAGTGCAGTGCCAAAGGGGCGACCCCACTGGGCGCTGACAAGTGGAGGGGCGCTGACCTTAAAGTGGGGCATTGTTTTTAGTGATAACTTATGGTTGGGGAGATGAGGGACACTTTTGCTTGGTGGTAGTGAGAGAAACTAGGGAGCCAGTTATGGGGTTTAGGGGCGCCAAAAATGGTTGTTACACCTAGTGCGAGTGCTAAAGCCTACCCTGAGAGTGTTGGAAGGAGGGAAGTCCAGTGGCGAGCTCTGTCGAATGGATTTAACAATTCAAGTTGTTTACTTTCCTGCAGAACAATTCTATTTCCTTACTTTCCTGCAGGATAAGAAATTGAGTCGTAAAAATGGAAGATAAGTAAAATATATTGAGAACATCGCTTACACACAGTCTAAATGTATAACTGCAACCACTTGAGTGCAGTCTCAAACCAAGGATCACTAAAAAACTGGTTGTTTCCAATACAAAAAACTATTAAGAAAATACACTTTTAAATCAACTGCAAGGCTATGATAACATTTATTTTCACTAGAAATTACAGCTATATCTTTATTTTATTTGCTGCATGTTAGTCTGACGCTATCACATGTGTGTTTCCTTTTTACAACTCATGAGAGTAAATGTGCATAGTATCTTTGTTGAATTTAGTGCATGATGGAAGTAGTAGGGGTATAGTTAAAAAGGAAATTTACAAAAACACCCATAAGAGCCAAACAACAACTGTATTTGTACGTTCAACATGCTATCCAGACCAGTACAATTGTTACATGCTGTTTCTGGTTCCACTAGAGAGTGTGCAAATTAGATAATCTATTCAAGTCATTTCAATGAAATGGTAACAATAGAATCCAAAATCAGACAAAAAGTTAAATTGTGGGACTCCTTTGTGCTGCACAGCTGAATAGAACTAATGGCATGACTAAGGCTATGCACACCAACTGAGACTGACTAAAGGAGACATGCTGATAACACAGCATTTAGACACAGAAATTACGCCTGCATATTGCTTCAGATTACAGGCAGAGGGTGAAAATTCAATTTAGAAGAAGGCAAGGGGAGTTTCTTTCAGTTCTAAAATAGCAGAGCAACAAAATGTTAACATTTAAGATTCAGTTTTAGATCCTTGGGCAGTAAGAGGTTGCTAAGCAGTACCTGCCATAAGCAGTCAGACTAACTTCAGAAGGTGGTGGAGGGTTTGCAGTTCTGATCCAGCACAACAGATGAAAGATTTAGTGGCATACTTACTAATCTTTCATGCAACACAGGGCAGCAAGCAAAGTTGCTTGACTACACTTTGTTGAAGGAAAGGGAGAAAGGAGAAATGCTCTATATTTATAAAGATATGGGGTATTTCTGCTTTTCTCCTTGCGTTGGCACACTATGTGCAGCCCAGCGCCAACATAGGCACAACTGTTTTTTTTGCTGGAAGAGAAACAATTATTGCAGGCATTTTGCTCTTTCTATGTGTGATGTGGAATGCATCACACATAGAAAAATCAAGAAACAAGGTGTTTCTTCTCGTTACACCTCACCGAGGAAAGTTTAGGATTTTGATGCATTTCGAGATTTACTAGCTTTAGTAAATCTGGAAATGTGACAAAATACATGGGTAGATGCATGGTAGTGCCCATTCTCCCCTCAAAGAGTGCCTCCCAGCTTGAAATGTAACATAACACAGGGCAAGCCACTGTGTTGCATTATATTTCTTTACAAAGTCACACTACGTGGTGCAAAGTGCCCCTTGCTTGGTTTTGAAAATATTACCAAAGCCCTTTCTTTACCTTGTGTCTTCTTGTCAGATGCAAGAAACAATGCAAAGGCTTGATAAATGTGGACCTCAAAGTCTAGTCACATATACATCTTTTATACATCAATCTTTCATTTACTGATGGTAAAGCCCGCTGGTTAAAATAAAGAATAAAAGAGTCTTGATAGCAATACCTGCTAATTTACCCATCAGTACACTTTCACAAATAAAGCTTACATGTCAAACTATTGAGCTGGCTTGACCTAATGACATCCTCCTATTGGTGGATGAAAAACTGGCTTGAAATTTGAATCAGGTTAAAGGTCTAGTTTATCGATAGCCATAATTGGACAAAGTGGTATGCAATCTTACACGATTATTGAGTTTGATGTGATATGTTTGACATTTTACTAGTTTGCAGGAGTTCCTAAATGTGAACAAAGTTCAGAAGGTTTGAATCTCAGTACCCGAGAATCTGAAAGGAATCCCTACAAACAAGTACCCCCAAAATCCAACTTCCACAGCAAATTTTGGGAACAACCTGTTGGATCCACTGGTTGGCAAATTAAACCAGATCACATCAGTCACACCATTGTTGAGCAAGCCAGCTCAAGATTTTTTCCAGGGACAGACATCAGTTGGCATTATTATTGAAACCGTTAGGAATTGAAATTTCAAATAAAGTGAGAGACTAAAAACCATGAGATCAGCAACAGAAAAACTCTACCTATTGTGTAGAACTGTACTCTAAAATTAACTTGAAAATATTTTATGTAGTGAAAACCTTTGGGACAGTGGTGAGAATAGATGTGATACAAAAAAGAAAACACATCTATCTGGATCACATGCAATCCTCATTTCAGTGGATCAAGGATAGAGTTTATCATTTATACATTTATATTTTGTGAGGATTTCAAATTCTAGGGCACGTGTTAATCTCATTGTGAGTTTTCTCTCCTGGATTACATTGTTAAAAGCCCTTTTTAATTTTTGAAAATTGTTGACACATTATGCAAGTTCCTCTCTCTGATGGATAGTTATCTCTTGTTTTAGTACAATGCTCAGTTGGGCGTGTAGTGGGATGAAAGTATTTTACATGCCCTCGTCCATTTTGCCTGAAGGAGTTGTAAAGAGGATTTGGAACTTGAACCACTTTTTACCAGGGAGGAGATGTAGAAATGACAAGGCTCTTTTAATATGGTCATGTGTAGACAGCTTGAGGCTTTTTTTGGCTGCCCGATATAGTGTCTTTGCAGACTATATATGAGCGTTGTAGTAGTGAGGAAAGTGGACTTATTTGTATCTGCAGTGTTCAATGTGCCATTCTGCAACGTTGTAACTTATCATGGCATGTTATGTGATCAAGCCTCCTCGTGAGTAGATATGACACTTTGAATCAGGTAAAGCTGATACCCCCTACCCCCCCACCCACCCACAGTTAAGGTTGGATACAAATCCCTAAGCTTCGTTGTGTCTTTACAGAGGAACTTGTAACAGAAACAGGACTCTGCATGTCTGTTTTCCATTTTGTAAATCCCTAACTAAAACTGGAAACGTTTTGTTGATGTGTCTTGCCCAACAGGATGATTAGCAAACAGATGTGAAGAGGAGCAGTCCTTCATCAAGAGCAAGGTCCAATTGAACTGATTTTGAGGAAATGTACTGCAAAAATGGCAGAAGGGCCTTCCAGAACAAATGTTCAAAATAGCCCAAGTAGACCAGTATTTAATTCGGGCATTGGGCCTGCAGCAGACTATCCAGGATGGTACGTGTGGTGAGCATGCATATGCCTAGTCTCATGCTTTGCTACCTCTGGCTTTTGGGGAGATTTATTCTACGCAAACAAATACTGGAGCTGAGAGGGAAAATGGATCTAGGTCGCCCTCCACTCGATAAGTCACAACTACAACAATGACCTAGACCAAAGGTAATAGCTTTTTTGTAAGACTTGGGTATCTTGTGTCACACTCTTTTATAACAACCACCCATTTCTTAATGTAAAGGGTTGGGGATACACCAGTCAATAGCCCATCTTCAAAAGCCCGTCTCCTTCTATACAACAGTACAACTACCCACACCAACATGTGCTGAAAAAATGTGAACAAGCACGATAGCACCTCACGGGCGCACCACCAATGGGACCGCTGGTAGGTACTCACCAGGATGGCCCTGTTATCATCATTGGTGCCATCGCTCTTAACGGAAACGTGTCCAACCAAAAATAACTGTGTTAACAGTGATGGGTGCAGTGGAAACAGTACAGACAACATAAACAATTAGTGACGTAACACCACATATATAACATAAAACCGCATAAAGCACGAACAGACAACTTTAATCTTGTTCTTGTGTGCTATATGCTAACAATTAAAAAAGTGAATGTGGCTACTCCTTATAGAGCCACTTTCTACTTCCACTTTCTTTGGATGCTCAAAATGCAGCACCCATAGAAAGAGGAAAAAGCTAGAAGAAATAGAGATATTTCTCCTTGTTACACCTCACCTCGCTCGGCATAAGATTTTGACACATTCCCAGGTTTTCAAGTCCTTATAAATCTGGGAATGCTTAAAAAACCATGGGAGTTGCATGGGAACACCGACAGCAATGCCCATGGAATGCATCCCATTGCGCAGAGTAAAGTGAAGCTGCAACCTTTTCTGCATTTCCTTACTCAAGATTAATGAGGCCACTCAAAGCCATGCAAAGTGACTTTGCATGGCTTCATAAATCTGACTCAGAGCCTAGCATCATGCATGTACCACTTTGCATAGTGCAAACATGATGGCAGGCTCTCATAAATATGGCCATATTTTGTCCAAATCAATTACCAAATTAGGTTAAAAAAATTCCATATATTCAATGTTCATGTTTTGTGCACTCCTCCATGAAGAACGGTTTGAGCTTGTGCACTGTATATTTAAATATAGGGCAGCACGTAAGAAAGACCAGGGCAATACCCAAATTCTGAACAAATACTAACGCACACTCCATCAAAGAAAAACAGAGAGAAGAGGACTCCAGCCTAAAATTTACCAGAGCAACACTATGGGTGCCAGCAGAAAGAAAAAGGAACCCCTTTCCTGATTGCAAGGGATTCTAAGTACAATAAAAAGCAGAGGGCAACCTCATCTAAGAGGCAGGGTCTTTCACTCTGGAGCAGGGGATCTAACCGCCAAGACCAAGAGAGGGAGCTGAATGAATAAGGTTTTTATTATTATCATAAGATCCAAGATACCAGGGAACTCACACAAAAAACAGGTTCATTTCTATATGGTAAATGACCCGCTGTTCCAAAGATCATCACATTACAACCAATTCAGAAGATGAAGATTCACAAAGGTAAATTTACACTTGGTAGTAAATTTACTACTTTCTCAGAATTCACAAACTATGTGCAGAGTTTTTCAACTCTGCACTCCATATACTTATGTGTACAGAGCTCTTCGCACTTGAAGACTCTGCATTTGGGTGGATAACTCTGCATACAAAGTATTTTGGAGTCGTAAAATTCTGCAGATAGTATTTCAATTGCATTTTGTAGTAGTTTTTGTAGGACTACGAAACATACTACAAAGTGCAATTTGTGAATCAGGCCCATATGAAGTGGGGGTTATTCTTTGTCAGTAACTCCAACAAAATATTGTCTTCAAACTTTATCATTCCATCACATATAATTATCTGAATTGCCATTTAGTGCCTTGCAAGTTAATCTACTTATTATCATGCTTGAACACATAACCTCTATTCCCTAATCCATTCTGTTGAACAATCTTGATTCTAGCTTTCATGCCTTTTTATCATTTCTGCTCTTTGATCAACCCATAAACTTCAGAAATGCTTACTTTCTCAACTCTTTGAGCTAACATGTTTCTCAACTTTTCCTTCAGCAATAGTGCCCCAGAGACACTAAGGGGCTCATTTAACCTCCTGTATGAACAAGAATAGGAACCTGCAATAACACCTCATAGTGATGCTGTACTTCTACATAATGTATAACTGTCATTGAAGGTTACCACTTGCAGCGGGCTAGGGGATATCCAATGCGATTATGGGAGAAATTGTACAGTAAAACGTATAACAGTTATTTAGAAAAAGAGCAGTATTGGCTCTAACTGACCACCCATGCGTTTAGTATTGTTAATATGAATGCAATGGCACTCGGCATTCTAATGACCCTACTGCTCCAAAACCATAAACCAAAGTGAAAAACAATATACAAAAGGGAACGCTTAGGAAGTCCAATGTTTGTACTGAAAGTTCACTTAATTACATAATAATCCAGATTATTTAAATATATGATTTTTTCTTATTAAAAGACTTCATATGTTTGAATAATCTGGATGATACTGCATGTTATTACCCATGGATTCTCATGAAACATTACATCTATATGTAATACAGTGTGGTAATGTTACTAACACAGCACAATAATATTCAAAGGCAGTTGTTTATGATGATTACATGATTTTTGATGTCTTTTTATTGGTTGCAACACAGGTGTAGACGTGAGACCTAGCACCCTCTGAGCCACAGCCCAGAGATGAATGGTGCACAGACATAATATTGAGTTGGGAATATCGAAGTGACAGAATATCGACTGTTTATGTTGGTTTGGCTTTACTTTTGAATGGATACACCGTATTGTTGTTCATTATTTATAACTTAATCAACCTCAATAAATGATTTTGTTTGTACTACAAATTCAAACTGTAACAGTGTACCATTTCACTGATGTTCTTCTTGCTTGTTTGCTTTTAGGTGCAAAAGAGAAGAGACATCACCCATAAGGCTCCCAGACAGAACGCCTGTGCATGTGACACATGACCACACAACACGGACATCTCTTCAGCTTGTGAAGCTGAGTGCCACTGACAACTGAAAGCTTAAAAATAGTCCTACAGAAAGGTGGAAAGAAGAAAGAGGCCAGTGACAAGGAGCTTATCACCACTGGTATGTCACCCCAGACATTTTTCAGACAACATTGTGTGCCTGCTGTACTTGCCTCTTGGGAGCAAGCTGAAGCACCACTCCTGCATCAACAGCCCCAACTCAACCTAAGCTTGAGCCTACGTTTGTCACAGAGGCATGCACTGTAATCACGGCAATGCAAATGAGCAGTGACATTGAATTGGAGCTATCAATCGTTATGTGAAACTCAGCTAACTGGTTAACAGCAGCCGCAGCCAGCAATAGTAGTTCCTCCAAAGTAGGAGCACTTCAGGATATTGAGCTTCATGCTGAGGAAGTAGAAAAAGGCCCTTTTTTCAGAACATTCATTATCTTCCAGATCTTCAGCAAGAGAAAGGATGGATCCCCTACCCTCTACTTCTCCAAGCCCCCCTTCTGATGATCAAGACTCCACTTGGATGCCGCCTCAGTCTGAGATCTGCCAGAAGAGGCAAGGGAAAAGGAAGCTTCCTCAAAGCCTTAGAGTTATGGATGAAGAAGAGGAGGATGATGAGGAACAAGTCATCATGGATGTTAGACCAGACCCGGAGCACACCAATGTTACCCCATCTCAACCTGCTCAGAAAACACCACTGCCAGCTTCCATTCTGCAAGTCCCGTGTGACCTACATCCATAACCACTTCAGTAGAGCTAGACACTGCAGAGAGGTAAATGTCAAAAGACCTACCTACTGCCACTTTTTTGGACATTTACAGTGGCATCAGTGCCAGAATGTGGACATCCATAGTTTGGGAATTCTGTACAGTTAGTAAGCAGGAGGCAAACATTGCCATATGCTCCATTTGCAACACAAGTGTTAGTCAAGGTACGCTTCGTACAAACTATGGTACCGAAGGCCAAACAACCCATTTGAGAAAACACCACGCAATCCACTGAGGTCATACCTCAGCAAAAGAACTGCAAGTGGTGGTGGTGAAGGTAGTGCTCCTACCATGGTGGAAGGTTAAGAAGAGAGTGACATTTTTGTTATGCAAATCAGCCCTGTCCCCAGCAGTACAGTAGTATCGCCTACATCGGTAACATCGCAATGGCACAAGAGTCAGGGTCAGGTTAAGACACCAACGCAAAAGCATACAATCACTGCCTGCTAAGACACACAGTGAGTCTACTACCTTTTTCTCTCAAAAAGTCACCTTTGTCAATGGCACCATAAAAGAATATAATCTAGGCCACTATTCCTGGCATGTTTAGGCAGGAGGGGCAATACAAACACAGCCACCGAACTTCACACTTGTACAAGAGGAAGCTGTCTGAAATGTCAGATACGGACCTCCCTCCTTTTTCTTTTGTGAAAGGAGTGGGTTTTCTAGAATTTGTGGTGGCCACCAGCCCAAAATGGTAGGTTCCCAGCTAGACCTATTTTACCATTGTTGTAGTTCCAGTGATACATCACCATGTGCTAGAATTGATTGGACAAGCTTTGCAGCAGAGTGCTATTCACACTATCCACTTGATGACAGACATGTGGACCAGTTGCCAAGCCACTGATTACATGTACATCACTGCACACTAGATCTATTTTGTGGAGGTTAGAGGAATGATCCTGCAGGTGTTGACAAAGCTCACATTTTTAATAGCTCTCAAAAGCATGCAACAGTATCTATCATCGCCATGGAGAAATCCCATAGAGCCGCAAACATCTTAGATGACTTCAACAACAAAGTCTCTGAAGGACTGTGACCCAGAGGGCTTAACATTGGATTTGTTGCCACATACAATTGCAGTAATATAGGTAAGGACATGTCAGATGATGGCTATTTCTTTTTATTTTTTTATTTATGGTTTAACAGCAGCAAGATTACATGAATCCTTACATAATATACAATACATACAAATACATACAAAGGGAGGCAAATTAAAACCAATAGTCACAAAAATAGATAATAAAAAATAAATAATTCAATTTAGCCCTCATAGTATTCATGAAAAGCACCCCAGATATTTATACCAATCTGATGCTTCCTGAGAATTTTAACAGAAAACACTTTAAAATCACTGTTCAAAACTTTAAATCGTGTTCGTTTGAAGTAGCTGCTATCCACTTCTATAAATAAACACTGCCTGGCATTGGGCCCATGAGGATTTCAAAAATTGTAGGTGCAGTGGCACTATTAACAGCTCCTTTCTTAGTAATTAGCACCCACATTTTCAACAAAAAAAATGTAACAAGAGGTAAGGCCTACCGGGCTCCATAGAAATTTTCCGCAAATTGATTGCAGATGTTGTAGTCTAGCGTTTGACACTTTAAGAGGTATTGAGCGGAATAGATAAAGGACCTTGGGCAGGACATTCATTTTAATAATATTAGAATGCCCTATTACTGTAAAGTACAAACGACCCCACCTATCCAAAGAAGCTTTCACTTCATGGATAATCAGATTCCAATTTGCATCCATCAATTCAGACATAGAGGATTGAATTTGTATACCCAGATAGGTCACCTCTTTAACTATCCGCTCATCCATCCATAATATACTATCAGAGCATAGAATTTGCATTTTCAACTCATTAGGTTTATACCCAGTGATCAAGCCAAATTCTTTGGCTAACCGCTCAATCTCCTTGATCGCACACGAGGGGTTCACCGTGGTCACGGCTATGTCATCGTGTAAGCAAAAACAGAAAATTTATAATCAAAAACCGGAAACGGAGGAATACAGATATTATCAGATAATTGTTCTACAAAAGGATTAATATAAAGGGCAAATAAAAGAGGAGAACAAGGGCACCCCTGCCGAGTGCCCCTGGTTATAGTCACAGCATCCGATAGCAAACCCATTACAGATATCTTGGCAGTGGGGCACTATATAGCGCCTGCAAAGCTACGATACATTTTTTACCAAAGCCAATTTTAGCCAGCAGTTGCCACACATAGTCGCATTTTACGCGATCAACCGCTTTCTCTGTGCCCAATAAGATCAATGCTAAATCCCCCTTTTCTATCCCCACAATATGAAATAATGTTACAACTTTATTCACTTGTACAACCGTTCCCCGTTCAGGGATAAAGCTGTGTTGTCACAATTTAATATAGAGATTGGACGGTATGATCCCACTAACTCCGGGGGTTTGCCCTTTTTACAAAACACAGCAATCGTGGCGTCTGACCATGATTTAGGTGGATATCCTAAATCTGCCATTTGTCGAACCTTTAACATCTCATCTTTAATTGAATTGAAAATCAGCCTGTAAACCTCCACAGGGATCCTGTCGGGCCCTGACACATTCCCTAAAGCCAAACTTTTAACTGCAGTTTCTAATTCCGTCATAAAGATTGGACAATCAAGTTGCTCCACGAGAGAAGAATCTAGTTGTTTTGGTCCATCCTCAAAAAATACACTCTGATCTCCAACAGATCCCCTCTGCTGAGTATACAGAATAGAATTAAATGGCTGAAAAATTGAGAGTATCTGTTGAGGATCAGACTGCAGCACTCCATTCAAATCCCTCAATGCCTGAATATTTCGAGCGGATTCCTTCATGCGGAGTCGAACAGCTAGCCTTTCCCCAAATTCATGACTTTGCCGCTTGAATATCAGAGGTTTTCTAGCATTCTCAGCACGATGTTTGGCAACATTATTCAGTAAACCAGAGACATCATTCTGGCCTGAAGCAATCCCTATAGTTAAAGCACCTTCCGCCTCTCTCAGAGCCTCATAGTGTCAATCTAGCTCCAGTTTAAGTTTCCTCTGTTGAAATAAACTAAAACTAAGGACTTCCCCTGAAAACAAGTCTTAAAACTATCCCAAACTGTAATAGCGGATGCTGAACCATTATTGTTTACAAAAAACCCTTAATCCGATTACACATGTGTTCCTTAAATTCTTCGTTTATACACAATTCCTGATCAAATGTAAAAAAAATTTATATGGGCCTCCTCCTAATCAAAGCTAGTTCAAAAACAATTGGAGCATGATCCGAAGAAATCGTCGGGTGCACTTGGATAAGCGCATCAACAAGCAAGGTGCAAAAAAATAATCCAATCTTGCTAATTTATTGTGTGGGTAAGAATAAAAAGTTAAACCCCATAATAATCCCTTAATTTACCCCAAACATCCACCAACCCATGGTCGCAAATTAAATTGTAAAGTGCTTTAAAAACGTTTGGTTTCCGTCCACTATATTTCTTAAGGCCATCCTGTAAAGCTTGATTAGTTGAATTTATATTTATATCACCAACATGATCAGAGGATGCAGCCATGTAGCTAATTCAGTATTTAATTCAACTAAAATCCCTGCATCGTCAAGATTAGAACCATAAATGGTGCGAAGTGTGATCTTGTATCCCTCAAGCTCACATTCCACTATGGCCCATCGCCCATATTTATCCGTCAATGTCCGGCCAATAGTAACAAAATTACATCTAGCTAAAATAGCTACACCTCGAATCATGCCAGTTTGACTGGAAGCGGATATTAATGAAAATCCCAATTCATTCAAAATGCCTCTCTTGCCCCAAGGTAGATGGGTTTCCTGTATACATAGTAGATCTGGCCGAATGTGTCGTAATTCTGCAGCCACTTTTTGTCGCTTTACAACATTATTAAGACCTGACACATTCAGTGAACAAATTTTTATTCCATCACGTGGCATTGTTATTTTTATATTCACAAACACCCAATGCAACATTCCAAGAGTTAAGCTCCCTACCCTTTAGTACCAAAACACTGTCTTTTCCTTGTATCTTACACGTTAATCACTTTCTTGCTGCTGTGAAGCTTTTTTCCCCTTTTGGTCCCCCTGAGTGCTGCCCACCACCCTAACCCCCTACCCATTCCTACCCTAGTGCCCACTCTCCACCCACTCTTAGACCCCTCAAAACCCCCACCCCTTTAACAAGGGTTTAGAACACGTAGTCCTGTAGATGCGAGCTTACCAAGCCCCCTTACCTTTCCCTATAAAGTCCTTTAACCACCATAATCTCAGAAAATAAAATTTCAAAGTGAAATAGAATGGAGCGGGAGGTAGAAAAGAAACAGAGAGAGAGAAATACCTAACCATAGCATGTAAGCATGTAAGCTCCCTAGTCTACCCTATTCAATATATCTATCTACCTACACTTTATAGAGCATACAAATTCTTTTGCTGGGGCAATGCTCGTAAAAAACGTGTTTGGTCCTTAAGCACCACCTTCAACTTAGCTGGGAAAATTAGGAAAGCTGAGTCCCCCTTAGACTGTAACATCAATTGACGAAATTGCCAGCGAAGCTCCACTGACCATTGACACAAATCTAGGTGCACAAAAAACTCCACATCACCACCTTTTCCCTTCTTATCGGGTCTAGCATATGTAAACACTTCCTCCTGTGCCAGGAAACTATTAAATGATACCAACATCACCCTATGTTTGGTTTCCTGACCAGGCCTCAGTCGAATCTTAAAAGGGAATCTACGTGCATGTTCTATTTCACGATCCAAGTCCCATCGGGTTAAATCAGGGAATGCTTTCTTAAACAGATCAACAATAAACCCCCTTGGGTCTTGCCCCTCTTTCCCCTCCAGGATCTGAAGGACCCTCAAATTATTGCGACGAGCCCGGTTCTCATTGTCAGTTAATTTCCAAGTTATGTCCTCTTTAGTAGCAAAGCTCAAATCCTTAGCCGCCTTATGTTCTGCCAGCTCAACTTCTAGTGTAGATTTCCGAGCCTCTATCTCGTTAAATCGAGATACAAAGTCTGCATGTGATTTGACCAACCATCTTACTAAGTTCTGAAGCTTGCAACATGAATTCTGAACCCTTCTGCTTTCTTCCCTCGTTTCATCCCTATGCAACATAATGGAACGATAGATCAAAGCTAGAGAGACCACCACCCCCTCAGCCCCTCCTAATCCCCTTGGACCTCTTGGCTCAAAGGTTTCAAAATAAAGTCTTTTTTAGCACACAAATCCAGCTTCCTGACAGTCATAGGCTGTCCATCCTCTGCCTCCTCAAGTTCCTCCAGCAATGAACTGCTGTGATCACTACCATCCATCATTGACAACTTAGCAGAGTATTGTATTGCCAGATCCTCACATGAAGACATAGATTGCTGAGAAAGAAAATAAAAATCTCCAGAGTCTGCTTTAGGATTTAATGTACCTTACCCTGTTTCCTCCATAATAGGGCCACTACAGGCACTCCTTACTGACTGTGTTGCAGCAGAATCTAATGCACTATCTCTGCAGTCCACCTTCAAAGCAATAGAAGCAGGAACCACCAAAGAACTCAAATGGTGCGTGTCAGTAGTACTATCCAGCACAGTATTTAGCCTATTATCAGTATAATCAATATTAGAATCATTAAATAAGTCCATAGGAAAACCGGTACCAACACTTCTTTAACTTTCCCATTTTCCTTTTCCTTTTCTTTTTCTTTGGTGCTGAAAAAAATGCGGGTATTTTCTTTCCACTCTGAACACCCTTTACTTTAATTCCAGACGAGACGGGTTCCTGAGGTTTACTTGTAGCAGAGTTAATATCGCCGCTTTGTGCCATCTTCCCTTTCACCTGAGCAGGCACTCCAGTATTCTCCACCGCCTCTGCAGCATTGTCCTCCTGTCCACGAGGCTTGTTACCAGAGTCCTTCGGCGGCATTGCAGCAAACTGCTGTACTTTCGCTTCACTGAGGCTTTGCTTCGTTGAACAACTAGGTGACGATCTCCAGGTGCGCCATGGATCCGGCGCCTGCAACACCCAGAAGCTACGCCAAGTCCGCAAAGTCCGCCCTGTCTGGACCCGCTCCGCTGTAAGAAGACACAGTGATAACCACAGAGGTATCAAAACTCAAAGGTCAGTGCACACAGAAAAAGAGTGGTCGCCAAACAGGATCCTGCGAACAGCCGGCTACAGCAAAAGTATCCTCCACCACTCCTCTACTCCATCCGAGGACTCAAAAGCCAGGGCCCAGCAGGAGAGGCCCGCTCAGGCCTCTACTGCAGTAGCCATCTTGCCTCGCGCAATTGCTGAAGTTTCTCCAGTTGATGGCTATTTCCGGGTCTTGTGTCTGCCTACTCCATTACCATCATTGTACAGGACCTTCTAAAAAGAAAACACTGAGTAAGAAACGTTCTGTCCACCTGCAGAAGAATCAGCATTCATTTCAGACTTTTTTCTAAGGCCTAGAAGATGTTGAGGATCATTCAGTGTGATAATAGAATGCCAGTTAAAGCACTCGTACAGGCGGTGCCAACACTTTGGAACTCAACAACTTACATGTTGCAAGTCTGCTTGAGCAGTACAGACCAATCAATAAATATGTCATGCAAAGAGGGGATGCAACTATAAAAGGTATGATCATTGAGATGGACCAATGGGGTCTAGTCAAATGCTTGACAGAGATGCTGCTTCCTTTTGAGGTTTTTACATGGAAAAGCATCTAAGGAGGACAGTAGAATGGGCCAAGCTATACCGTTGCTGTATATGTTACTGGAACAGCTTAAGGAGGTGTCTGAAATGTACGCAGATGTTGACCAAAAAAAGATGCACATTAGTTGGTAGAGAGGTTAATGCTTTGATTGGCTGTCAATACCAAGCTGCAAAGAGGCATTGTTTTATCCAAACATTACATCTGTGCCACAATTCCTGATCCACAGTAAAACACTTACAAGCTACTTTCATTCCATTTTTTAGGCAGGGAAATTTCAAACTACAAGACGTGGATTGCTCAGCAAGTCAGCGACCTAGAAAAAAAACAGCTCGGAATTAGATTGCCAAAACCAGGCAGTGCTGTTGGCTCCCAGCAGCCAAAACGAACAAACAGAACACCCGCAAAAAGAACAACAAAAGGAACAGGAACATTGACCCCAAAATCTACATTTCATTCTCAAGGCAGGGGTTACGTCCAGTGCAGAGGTGAAGACAAAAGTGTTTGAGCAAATTAGAGTACCAGTGACTACTGGGAGGAGGGTCCAGGCCTATCTGGATGACCCAACATATATCAGGATCAAACCCATTAGTGTATTGCTATGGAAAGAGGCTCCAATGGCCAGAGCTTAGCAGGCTGGAAATAAAATATCTGGCTTGTCCGGTAGCCAGAGTATCTGCTAAGCGTGTGTTCATTGCAACTGGTGTAGTTGTCACATTGAGAAGGACCAGCCTATTTCCCCAAAACATGGAGAGATTAACCATGATCAAAATGAATCCGTACTTTATACCACCAAATCAAACCCTAGCTGATGTACGACTAGAAGAGGAGGAGGAAGACTCAGGTATTGGTAGTGTGTTAGATGACCAAATTCTGGGCCAACTATCTGAGTTTGAGAATGAACTCTACTTCCCTGAATACTGAGTAGGCCTGGGCCACCATAGAACTTTTTATCGCTGAATTGCTTTGATAAAAAATGTATATAACTATAGGAACATTATATTATATTGTTTGTTTGTGTACAACTGACTAATGCAGTCCCACCATTTTAGACACATGTATGGCAGGATTGGAGCTGGATCATTGTACAGTGAAGAAGTCTCCCCATTCCCTTCAAAGACATTGGAGAGACAATGCCTGCCTCCATCCTGTGCATATCCTTTCTTTCATCCCATTCAAGGACTGCCCCAAAATATTTGATTTACAAGACTGGCCAATGTGTACATAAATCAAAGAGGATCAGCAATGTACCACCATGCTTAAATTGGAATAGGTAAGTAATGCACCAATGAGTGTGAGTATTCAGATGATTGATGTGGTGGCAAAGAGGGAAGGTGTGTGTTCAACTACAATTTGTATGCTTGATTGTGTTTGTGATGATTTACAATGTTGGCGGCTAATCAGTGATAATTATTTTCCTGCAGGTGATTTTTTCCTTCCCTTTTGACACTTAGCGAGATTTGTTTGCTGGGTCCACACTGCTTTGATTTCTGGTTCACACTCCTCAAAGTCCGTTTAGCTAACAAATAGAAAATTAGTCTACTTAAGAAATTTCTCAATGTTTCTCTTGTTGTTCATTAATGGCATTGCACTACAGGTCGATTTCTCTAATTTGGGGCAGGGGGCGAGATTGAATTGGACATATTCAGTACTCATCAGGAGGATGATGGACCAACTGAGGGCATGACTACCTTAACAACTGCCATAAGAAGGAAGTTACACACTTCATTGAAACCAGCATAGTGATGACTCTAAGAGGCCTACTCAACTCTCTGGACTGGTGAAAGGTGTGCTGATTTGGGAAATGAGTGTGTGTGCTGGCCTGGCTGGCTCAAATTTGAAACTATGTGATTGGGTGAGGGCCTGCTGTTGTAGGTAACTCGAGACAGACATGTGATGATGTCACATCATCACAATATGCATGCATTAGGCTAAATGTTATGATGATGATCATGACAGTTGTGAGTTTGATCAGCCCAATACATGTAGCCACTTGTCTGTGACTGTTGGTTGTTGTAATTGCTCTTACTTAAATGATCACACATGAGTTATCAAATGAATGAATGTAAAGGACTATGCTCTTGCTCTGAGTCTTTTTGGCATACTAAAGCTTATCTTCTGTCCTTCTCCTTGTCTTTACAATATAATTTCTGTTTTATAATCCGCAGGCCTTCTCTTCTCCTGCAAAAAAAGACAACAACACCATAACACTCATGCTTGCCGTACCAGACCGCTTCAGCCAGGCAACCAAGATTGACGGACAATACAAAAAGAATGCAGATGTACCGCCCAGTTTGGCAATACGGTATAATTTTTCTTTTAAGAATCATTTTTTAGAACTGTGTGGGCTCACTATACTCTTCCATATTGTTTTATTTACTATTTTCCAAACCTAGGTGAAAGAGGATTTAGATACATATATTAATACAACAACTTGGGTTGCTGGGGTTGATGGACTGTTTGGAATGCATTTCACTTAATATGTCATACTCATTCCTTCGTTTCCTTTCACATCAGATTGATGATTGTTGGCTGCTCATTGCCAAAATGAATATTGTCTTTGTGCTTTGTGTAGTGTTTGTCTTTGTCACACCTTTCCCCAAATCCCTTTGCCCATCCCTTTATCAAATTCTAACACTTTGATTTACTGAGGCGTGATTGAATTTGAACCATTAATTCTTCACACACTAAGGAGCCCATTAGGATCACGGACGGACTTGCATCCGTCCGCGATCCCAGAGTAGGAGGGAACCTCTGCATGGCATGCGGAGTTCGATCCTGTGCAATTAGGATGTGACCGCCACACTGGTGGTCACATCCTCTATTTTTAACATTGCGGCGGGTGCGGCTTCAAGCTGCACCCGCAGCAATGTTAAAAATGCACGCATTGCATTTGTATGTAGTAAGTGGCAGGCACCGCGCGGTGCCTGCCGCTTTCTGCATACAAATGCAGGGGGGTACCATAGGTACCACCCATGTGCACCCCCCACCCCCCCTTCACCTAGGGGGCCCGCAACCGGCCCCCACAGTGAAGTTACACATGCTTTTACACGGCGGAAAAGCCGCCGCGGAAAAGCATGTATCAGAGCTCATCCCAATCTGGCTGACGGTGTCTGAGAGACACCGTCACCATATTAGTGCTTTTCCGCCGCTGTTGTAAGCCAACCGCGGCAGAAAAGCTGCGGACGGAAACCAGGACCCACCAGCCATCCTAATGTGGCGGTGGGTCTTTGGTGGGTCCGCTGCACATTTTCCCAATCCTCCGGGCCGGCGGTGGCTTCCGCCTGCCCAGAGGATACGGAAAATCCGCAATCCTAATAAGCCCCTTGTTGATGTGGTGAAAGCAACGCCAACTCACTGCAGGATTGTCAAATCTATTACTTAACAATAACCCACAAGGGCCCCATTCACCCATCCATTCATAAAAAGTGATTGATAGTTTAGATAAATACGAAGATCATTTGTCAGCATCATCCTTCAGGCATTGTATTGTGTGAATACTTAAACATATCCACTCTAGATTTTGAGTCACCTTCACAATTTGTGTATTTCGTAACTTTAGTTATAATTAAAATAATATCTCACCATTGCTCTGAAGAATTTACTATTGCTATTGTTGTTATATTTTCACTATCTGGTACTCTTTGTTGTGTAGTAGTCTGGTCTCAATTATTTGTAAAGCTATAATATAATAATATATAATCCACTAACTCAGTGTTTTATTTCAATTTAGTTAACTGTGATAAATAATTCTTCCTATTAATCCTACAGCTGGAGTTCACCTAGATGGGAGTGGGACCTCACTTCTGATTTTTTCATTGTTAGTGTATGTGCCTGCTTCTACTACCACCAACATAAGATGGCACCTTTAAAAACCATGCAGCCGAAGTTCCCAATAGGGTATCCATGAATTTTTCTATAGAGGAAAATAAATCTCATAATTTTGGACACGAAAAAAACATATGTAATGAGTCAGCCGCAAATTCACCTTATCTACTGCATGTAACCCCAACATTCGTCCCCCAGTATGCAATCTTACAAGGCGTATAATAAAGATCAAATAAATCCATAAAATGCTGTGATCGCGCCCTTCCTGTAATTAAAATAGTATTAGCCAAACTTATTGAATCTTCTATATTAATTGAACTCCTACCTAACTTTATTGACCATTTGGTTTGACAAGCCACTAAATCATCCTGACATAAAGAGATAATACTGACCAATTAATGTTTTCCTTAACATATTCTCAATTAGAGGAATACTCCACAGTTGAGATTCTACTTGAGAACCTAAAGAATTAAAATTACTGTGGATCTGTAAGTATTTGAAAAAATCCCTTTCTACTAGATTACATTTATTTTGTAGATCAGTAAAAGACAGGAGATGTCCATCAAGCATTACATAGCCCAAGTATTGAATACCCTTACTACGCCAACTGTTGATTACAGGATCACATAAAATCAGAGGAAGAATACCTGGTGCTGCTAAAGTTGTATAGGGAGTAATCTTAGTAATACCGAGATGACGCTTAATAAATTTCCACGCCAAATAAGCTGACTTCAAGATCTTAGATTTCGTTTTTTTGTAATAGCTAGGATCTATCACTTTAAGAAAGCAGCCTCGGTATTCCTCATCCAATGCAAACTCAAAAATAGAGGGGGAGTGAGATTGTAAAATTTGTGCCCTTTCGCCAATCACCAAAGGGTTAATAAATTGCAAAACAGATGCTAGATAATAGTCCCATAAGAATCAAGCGGACATCCTTTCTAATTGTTTAAAGCTTGTGAATGGAAATTCAAGCGGTATAGCCCGAAACATATATAAAAATTTAGGGAGAACTGACATTTTTAAAACATTAGCACGCCCATACAAAGATAAATGAAAATGATATACTCTTTCCAACATTGAGTTAACTTTTGTCAAAACAGTATTTAGGTTTAATTCCGGAATAGTGGAGAGTGGTAACGCAATTTTAATACCTAGGTATGTAACTTCTGTCTCCATTCTAATATTAGCTGGAGGGTCTAGGCCAGTATATAGTATTTGAGTCTTAGCTATGTTTAATTCATTGCCTGAAAAAGTTCCAAATTGGTATGCCAAGTCCTCTATAGTTGGAATTGATCGCTGAATATCTGTGGTTACTTCAACAATGTCATCCGCATAAGCAAATGCCCTATAATTCATACGGGACACTTGGATTGGCTAGATATTCTCAGCCTGATTTAATTTATTTACAAATACATCAATATAAAGGACAAATAATAACGGGGAACACGGACACCCTTGCCGTGTTCCTCTAGCAATCGAAAAAGAAGTGGATTCCTGACCAGCCAGTTTAATTGAAGCCGTTGGCATAGAGAACCTTTAATGCAGAGATTATTTTTGGACCAAAACCCTTCTGAGAGAGAATGCCCCATAAATACGGCCAAGCTACCCTGTTGAATGCCTTTTTGGCATCCAAAAGGGTAATTCCTATTGCCGTGTCGGTTGCCTGAGCCCAATCCACAAGAGCTATTAAGTGACAAATGTAATCAGTGGTATCACAATTTGGAATAAATCCGTGCTTAAAATGAGAGACAACAGATGGGATTATGGCTGCAATTCGAGAGGCTAAGATATTCGAGTAAACTTTTCTATCAGCATTAATTATAGATATAGGTCTATAAGAGGCCGGCAGGGAAGATATTTTGTCTTTTTTCAAGAATGCAAGTATTGTTGAGTGACGCCAGGATTCCGGAGCCATGCCCTTTTGTGCTGATTGAAAGGTTATCGAAAGATCTTCCTTCAAAAGATGGCGAAACATCCTATAAAATTCCAGTGGGATGCCATCCGGGTCCACGGCCTTCCCTACTGCAAGCGATGAAGTGGCAGCCTAAATTTCCTCCCACGTTATATCTTTCTCTAAAACTACAGCCTTATCTAGCGTTATTTTAGATATCTCCATACTGCCAATGAAGTCAAAGAAAAGATCTGAGGAGTACAGTATTGGTTCATCTGTGTATAATTTGCTATAGAATTGACAAAAAATCTCCAGGACTTCATCAGGCTTTTCATAAATTTGACCACTCTCATCTTGAATACTGTCTATAGTATTATAGGTCTGTCTTTGACGAATCTTTTTTGCTAATATGCAACCCGTATTTTTCCCCATCTCATAGATTTGCGAGCGATTAACTGCTATCTGTGCCGCTACTTTTCTTGCAAAGTTCCTATTACGGGGGAATGGGTATTAATAGGGATAACCGAAGACAGTTGCTCTGAAGACAGGAAAAGATTTTTGTTTGTTGCATGGCATTAGTTCGGTCGTGTATAACACAAGACTGGATAAATCCCGTTCGCCAGTCGTTTGAGACTTGGCGAGCTCGCCTATTAGCCATGTATAATCTGGAAATGGCCGTATATAGAATTAAGGATCGGAAAAAAGATCTATGGGTATGAAGATTTGGACTCCCATTATGGATTGAATATGAGGAGAAATTGTATTTTATTTTTGTTTTCTAATTTTTTTATTTTTTGTTGTTGATTTTTCTCTGTAATTGCATTTTGGTACTGTCTCATGTAAATGATATTATTCTCTACTCTGTTTCCTCTTGCATAAAATGGGTGAAAAAGAATGAATAAAAATATATATTTTTTAAAAATGAAAACCATGCAGCCCTCGCTTCATCTATTCAGGTAAGAGAACTATAAATCATTGCTGTAGACAGCATAGGCAATTGCATCCACCCTTAGTGGTGTATATAGTTGCAGACTGCAGAGACTAGGAGACTAGTAGGCCAAGGGTACCACATAACTAATTATTATCCACTGTAAGCCGTTTTTAAAAACAGGCTGCGCTAAAAAGCAGTGGTGCAAACTAAAACATTTAAAAAAAGAATTGAGACAAAAATAAAGTAAAATAATATTTATTACCTTTTAACAATACAATAAAACCCATCCCTTCTACCACAACTTTACCCGAAGAAATCTCTTCTTCCCCAACCAATGTCCAAAATGTCCAACAAAAAAATAAAGTCCAACTGTTCCAGTCCCATCTACCATCATTCCCACCCTCTACACCCACAAGTCCCACTCACCAAAACAAATGTTAAAAAAGGTGTATAGAAGAGGGCCCTAGACATGGCAGGCCAGGAGCTTTCTGAGGTGCTCCTCCATCTGTGCCTGCTTGGCTCCAATGTGTGCCAGCCTCAGCAGGATGCAGCGTTGGATAGTGCTGTCTGAAATTGAGGGGGTAGCAGTGATTGAATGACAGTGGCTGCTGCTAGCGGACTGCAGTGCTGGTGTTGTTGCTGAGAAGCTGCATGCACTGGTGGCTGGCTAGGGCCCTGGGCAGCTGCCTTCTCCTCCCTTGGGCCGCCAGCCTGTGGTACTCTGCCCATATGGCCTCCATCATCGGCTACCACAGCCTGACTGTTACATCCTGGTGGGATGGATAAACAAGAGAAGTAGCTGTATCAAGAAAGAAAGAAGACAAATTGTAGTCCATGCTCTGTGCAAAACACATGATTAAAAGTATGTAGTGGAACAATAGCAGTACATTGATGGTCCCCTAGGGCCATTCTATTTGATGTGATTAGAGTCACACCTATTACCCAATACATGCCTCACCTAACACTACAGGCAAATGGCAAATGCACTAGCTGTCTGAAAGGAATTAAGCAATATAAACAGCACACCAGTTTGCATATTTACTTTCCTTTTCAAGGATTTCCTTGTAAAAACTAAGTAGACACTTCATTGGGAAAATACAATTAAATTCTTTCTCATTACAGAGTAAGGCATTATGCACTAAGGAGTACAAATATTCTCTCTCTTGTTGTGCTAAATTAATGGAAGCATGCTAGCCTGTGCCCTTGTCGTACTCATTAGTCGTACTTTGCTGCTCTCTGCAGCTGGGGCAGCTGTTATCGACGATTATCTTGTTCCAATGGCCTTGCTCTTCTCCAAAATGCCTTTCAATTTTACCCTGTCTACAAGACAAATGAATAATAATGAATGAAACACGTCTTGTATGAAACCATGTATAAAATCATATGGTCTTCCCGTCTGCCGTAAGTAGATGGTGAGAAAAGCAATGCACTGCAGTATAGGGAATGGATTAAAGAATGTGATAGAGATTGTATTTGGAACATTCATCACATACTATCCCATCCGCAAAAATCAAGGCACTTACTTAGTCCCACTTTACTCTATGACCTCACCCTGCACCACACTTTATAATGATTTATTTTAACAAATACATGTGCTTGACAGTAAGGAAAGGAAACTAAACGTACTCCATTGCAGGGTAAGTTAGAGGGATTATACCGGGTAAGTAAAGGTTTTACTACTGATCAGTGGGGTGTCACTAAAAATCTTCATGTGCCTAAGCACTGGCTAGTGGATCAATTCAATTTAATAGTGAGTCACTGTGGTTGAAAAATGTTGAAAGGGAAAAATTTTAACAGCATAAATCCATTATGAAAGCCATGGTGAAATATATCACTTGGCCCAATAAATGGGGAGCATGCCAATAATTGATTTTTCAAATAGATGGGAAGGCTGGGACAGAATTTAGGACAAAATAAAGGAGTGAAGTACTTGGAAGTGACTGAGTGGATACGGGAAGGGTGTTGGGCTTTATAGGAGTTAGGTTTAATATTCACACTCACTAATAAGCAACAGTATGGAAACTTTGGAGGGATTTGGTTTAGTACTCCAACTCAAATCAAGGCAACAGTATGGAAAGTATTTGATTGTGGAAGGGGTCAGATTTGCTATTCCCACTAAAATCTAAGCAATGGGAAGGTTTGGACTGTAGAGAGGTTAGACTTACAATTCCCACTCCATTCCAAGCAACATTAGGGAAATGTTAGGCTTCAGAGGTTAGAGTCAATCCAATCCTCACTTCAGAGGGGTTACATATATTACTGTAGATCCTAAAAACTTAAAAAACTAATTAAATATTGAACTCCATAACATTATGAAAACCTTTTTAAATTGAAAGTGTATTATATACATTTAAAAAACATTAAAAATATAATGAAAATACAACATAAATTATCAGGCGAAAACATGCGAAATATATTTAAATACAATTTACTTCCCTCCCTACTAGCTAAAAAACAAAAACATCAAAAAAATAAATTGAATTTAAAATAAAACAATAATACATGCAAACTATTGCTTAAATAAAACAAATAAAAATAAAGCAAATAATAAATATAAAATGTATTTTTGTTAAATATACTTACCAATTGAATCATAAATAATTCGAAACAAACAATGTATATAATAAATATTAAATTTACATATGTGCATAATGAATTATTAAATAAAGATTTAAATAAAAAGAAATACATTTTCATATGTGCCCACTCCATTCCCCTACACATCCAGCAACCTGCTACTAAAATATAAATTACAACATAAACTAGAAAAATAATATACATTAAAATTGCCAAATCAATGTTATTACCTACAATAACAACCAATTTGGATAATGTATTACCAAATACATATTTAGTTTAAATTAAAAATTGAAATACTATGAACATTTACTCCCTATCCTATTCCCTACAGTGGCACCAACCCACTACTTCATTATAAATTACTAATAAGATTAACAAAATGATAAATTAAGGATTTGAAATTACAAATTATATTTAAAAGCTTGTATAAGTATATATTACTAATACTAAAACCTAAATTTAATGTGCTGACTAATACATATTAAAATCATTTAAACAACAAAATGTAGTTCAACTATATTAAAGTAATCAATATTAAATATAGCACTAGTCTTAAAAACAATAATATATACAGAAAAACAATATTCTTATGCTCCACGTCCTGTTTCATAATATTTTTGTAGGGACACTGGGGCATATTAGCAAGGAATCTCGTTAAAATTATCGCAGTTTTATCGGAAGGAAACTGCTGATAAAAAGGTGATAATGGGCTTGCTAATATGCGTTGTAGAATTCCTATAGAATCCCAGGTTAGATGTGCAGGACATCTAACCTGGGATTCTATAGGAATTCTAAAACGCATATTAGCAAGCCCATTATCGCCGTTCTATCAGCAGTTTCCTGACGATAAAACAGTGATAATTGTAAGGAGGTTCCTTGCTAATATGCCCCACTATTTTTTTTTTTTTTGCAGAGTTTTATATAGCGCAAACTAGTTCCGAACCGAATCGGGTCTCAGAGTGCTTTACATAGCACCAATTACGTTACATGAGGACACACATTCATTTTTAGGCACAGGGAAATTAAGGGGCATATTAGCAAGGGGAAGTATCGCCCCTTTTTCGGCGAATTGTGCTGAGAAAGCGGCGATACTTCTAGAGCCCTATCCACAAGGGCATTTTAACGCCTGGCTCAAGCCCACTTTGCATGTCAGCGACAAACATCGCTAATGACATGCAATGTGGGCGTTCCCACGTCCAAGCACATGTAAAATGTGGTTGGAGGTGGGACCACCCTATTACCAAGGCAGGCGTTGGGAGAGGCAGACCTGCGATAAACTCATTTATCGCAGGTCTCCCAACGCCTGCTCTGACCAGTTGTTAGGGCATTGATAACATGGGGACGTGGATCATAACGCTGATTCCACCCCCTATAATATCAATGCACACATTAGCGCATGAAAACAACATTTGTTTTCATGCGCTAATGTGCCATATCGCCGATTTCATTTCGCCTACGTGATGCACAGTGATAATTGCGTGCTATCAAGGCGAAAAAATCTGGCAATAGCCGGCGATATGGAAATGTGCATTGAGCGTTTTCTAACGCACTTCTAGGTAATAGGCCCCTAAGTGATTTGCCCAGAATCGCAGGAGGTTTTGGCGTCGTTACCGAGACTCGAACCCATGTGATGTCCCCATGTCCGAGGTCGTTTAAGCAATATTTGTGTAATCCTCTGTCAAAAAGACAAGCAAATGCCTATGAATAAGAAGGAGCCACTGTCCCCTCTAACAACAGGTATTAGAAATCAAAGTTCAAGTTCTTGCATAACCAAAAGTATAATAAATTCCAATGAGTTTACAAATATTATAGCAATTTCAATGCTTACTTTACATTGTCATGTTGAAAAAAACAACTGTCATAGGGCCAGACGTAAAAAGCCCTTTTGAGGTCACAAAGTCTGCAATTTGTAAAATCACAGGATGTTCAACCTCAGAAAAGCTTTTCTTAATGTACTAAATCCTTTCTAAATCACCAATACGATAGAGGGATGAATGAGGAGTCCTGCTTCTATTTTTTGAAACAGAGAGGAATGTGTGAAGAGTTAGTGACTGCAATTGGCGTTGCAAACCATGGACGAGTTACCTACCCCTGAGTTCAGATGGTAACTGATAAGCAGAGGGCATTTTGTGAAAACATACAGGCCACCATCCTTGTGTTTGTAACCAACCACAGGGGGTGGAAAATAGTGACCTTCCTTATTGAAATTCATTAGGCTGGTCGTTCTCTGATCCCCTGCAGCTGGAGATTTTGTGATGTGATCAGTTAATACCTAGGTTGCATTGCAAAATTAAATATGGTCGCAAAAGTTGGTACACAGCTTGTAAATACTTTCCGTGACCAGGCTTTGAGTGCATCTGGCCCTGAATCTCAAATGGTAGTATGTTGGTATGGTTATAATGCGTCTCTACATTAATCTGACGGCACATGAGAGATTGTACTAGCTGCTTTCACCTACTCTCAAAATGGCTTCTTTCTGTACATATATTAACGTGTAATTATACCATGCTGAAGTAACTGCAAAGGAAATGTCACTGTTTTATTAAACGTCAAGCCGCTGTCTGCCAAATGGCACAAACTATTCCAGCAAACATTTCACAACAGCTCAACATGATTATGTAGGAGATCAAAACTGGTATAAAAGGGCACTATTAATAGTTTGAGAGAACAAAACGATACACAATCATGAGTGGAGCTGAGCACTGCCAAGTCTGTACAGCTTGCAGATGCATGCACTGCGCTCTAGAAGAATGTCACCCAAAACAGGAAGAACAATGCACAGTTTATAGGTTATTTTCGCGCATAATTGCAATCAAATAAATGATATAGGGGCATATTAGCAAGAACCTCGATAAAATTATCACTGTTTTAGCGGCAGGAAACTGCAGCTAAAACGGCGATAATGGGCTTGCTAATATGCGTTATAGAATTCCAATAGAAGCCCAGGTTAGATGTCCTTCACATTTAACATGGGCTTCAATTGGAATTCTATAACGCATATTAGCAAGCCCATTATCGCCGTTTTAGCGGCAATTTCCTGACGCTAAACGGCGATAATTTGAACGAGGTTCTTGCTAATATGCCCCAATGTCTCTTGGGGTCTGCATTCGTCTCTTTTGCTTGTCAATGTTTACACAATTGAATGTAGTGGGGAATTCGTGTGGCTTTCAACAAAAAAGTTAATTAAATTAAAAAATAACAAGTCCACAGTAAAAAAGCATCCATTATAATAAATGTAATTGTAACGCCAGATTGCCTGCACTGAGGTATGAGGGATCCATTGAGCCTAATTCAAGTAAGGGGGGGTTTCTTCTTTTGCCTTGGGCCTGGTTCATTAGTATAGGATTGGCATAACAATTGTGCGGGAGGACACACCCTTCCGCTTCCTGGTACCCATGCACCCGCGGTACAAATTACAGCTACTGCCCTCATTGTGTGATTTTAAATAGAAAAAAAAATAACTGAATTATTCTTAACCCCATCGGTGCCTTTAGAGTGGGCCAGTCCGTCACATCACGCAATTCCTATTTGGAGTATCACTTCTGAGCACAATACAAATTAGTTGATAAACAGTAACCCAGCATGGTTGACATAGATGTGCGAATCCCAAGTCCCACAAGTCATAGGAATTATTATCTTAACCCACCATGCACATTACTCCACCAGGCCTGCTCGTGATATCATTTCAGGGATAATGGCATCATAGGATTTCAATCCCTTAACGAAGCCAACTGAAATGCATTTTTTTCCATTATTAATACATTACCTTTTTTTTATTACAATCATGGTTATTTTGGTTAATTTAAAACGCATAAACATAAATATTCATACTTCAGCCAACAAAACAATCATTAGGAAATCAATAAGACGATGCCATTTTGCAATTTACATCTAAACATTAGCATCGGATCCAACAGAAGTACAAATTAAAAGAAGTCCAAGTAGGTGAAATGCTAATGTAAGAATCTTAGGCACATAATCAGTTTACACTTAATCTAATGCTAATAATTTATCGTCATAATATAGAATACATAGAGGCTTCACACTAAAAGGAGGATGTTAATCACCTCAGACAGTAAAATAATTACAATCAGTAATGCCGTTCATGATTGATACACAGATTACTTACACGTTCTTCAAAATAATTCTAACCCATTTATTTTTCGATATTCCTGAACAATACACTCATTTTGCATCACGAGAAACAATGATTCTACTCTCAGTTGATGTCTGCCAAGCAGTTCTCTAAGAAAAGGTTATTACCTGTGATGGCGCGCGGGATTACCAGCTCATTTTATCATACTCACCGGGGCCCATAAACATTCACACCATGAACCGGTAATCCTGCTTCTATTTACTGCCTATCTGGATTTTATTCCTTAGGACTTATACCTGTACACCATGACTTACCAATCCTTTGTCACCTATGCTATAAGTCCTAGGGATCGAAAGGGAAGTTAGCATAATGGGTAGCAATTTGAATAATTTGCCTTTCCTGTAACAAACACAGACTCGGGAGAAGTTTTAAACACTTTATCTATGCATAATTTGATGAGTCAGAGACCACAACAGATTGACCAGAAATTTGACAAATAAGAATGTAATTAATAAGACATAAAGGTGGCAAGACATTATGATAACACCTTTAGACATTGGTACCTGGGAAGGGTGAGAAAAGGAAATAGCACAAGGACATACCACATAGATTATATTTACCTGGAAAGGTGTGAGGACCGACCCTGGCTGCGGGCTGGGACACAGAAAGTCTCCCGACTAGACAGGTGCCAACGGGACAGGACATGTGCAGATCGGGGCAGGTGACCTCCGCTAAGTGCAACGCCAGCTAAACACCTCTCTCTACTGCAATTTGGTACCCCAACTGGGTAATCAATACTTCTCCCTCAGCAAACCCCAATACTTCTGACAGAATGCTCCGCCAGCACCTCTGCTCTCGATTCTCCTTCAGCATATGTTGGGTCAGTGACAGGTCTGTGACAAGTCCGACAAATTAACTAACTAAGCCTACCTTAGTTATACAATTTTATGGACAATGTACCACCCCTAAATGTTGCAAATTCTATGTGTTCCCTTCATTTGATTGGTCATAAAGATGAAGAGAGGTCATCGCACCATGCTAAGATGAGGTAATTTTCATTGACTTATATTTATCAAGTTCCCACCCATAATTTAGTTTCCCATGAACTTTTTTCCACCCAGCAATATTACTTCATTTTAATATACAAAGTTTAATTAAGTTGTGATTAGTCTTCCTTTCCCAGGTTATGGGTTGTGATTCCCAGGCGTGTTGCCGGAAAGACAGTCACTGGCATTAGTTCAATGTCATTGCTCAAGGTCTCTCAAATTTCCACGTGCATGAGCAGATCGTTTTCAATATGTCTACTCATGTCACCCTTAGGCCCAAATACGAGTTAATAATAAAGTCAAAGAGAGACACATTAGAATACAAATATAAATGAATGCACTGTATACCACTTATTTCTACTCTAACCCCATTACTTTGTTTTAACTATAGCATTAGTCGTTAAGCTAAACACACAAGTTTTAGTACAAGCAGCAACATGTGCATTAGTATGTGAAAGCATGAAGTGGCCACCTTGGCACTAGTACGCAGATGCAAGAAATCCCACTAAAAGCGAAAGACGTCACACCACGTAGATGTGGCGGACGCATACGCTGAAAGTTTCCGGCGTTTTGGCGCCCATTTTAGGACACTCAGGTTACTGTTAGTAAAAACACATAGGCAAGCTTCCTCATCTTACTAGAAATGTGGTGTAAAGCAATTTTGGTAAAACAAAACATGTTGATTGATTAGTTACATGTTATTTCGAGAGGACTGAGTCCAAGGAAGTTTTGGTACGTATGAAAGCTTGCTCCATCACCTGCACCACCAAGGAATAATGTCTGTTAACGTCCCTGTCCTGCAATTATCCACATGCAACAAGCAAGAGTGAATAATTGGGAAGAAGATAGTTAACACTGGTTGTTGTGCCTGTGTCCTTGTGTAATGTAGCTGGTGCTCATGTAAAGCACTCCAATACCTTTGTGCAGTGTCCGCTTTATTAAGCTGCCAAAAACCAATTTGTCTTAAATGTAAGAGCAATAAGGCTATTTGCAATTCTCCTACCCCTCTCCCCCCCAAGTTACAGGGTTCAGCAAGAGCAAGTAGTGTCATTCACTCGTAAAGGCACATGATTGGAAGCTCAATAAATACAAAATGGCAACTCACTATCAACAGTGCACCTCAGCTCTGTGGCTGATGAACTTCTGGCACAGGCACAATGTTAGGATCCACTTCTTATATGGAATCTAAGCCCAAGTAACCCATAGATTTTGAAAATTCAACCAGGTTTGCAGTTTATTGCTTTCTTTTTATAGCTCTGAGAAATCCAGAAATACAGTATGATAAAGTGACTCTGCTGCTTTCCTCCATTAGATACTGATTACACGTTGTACAGTACTAGAGGCACAGTAAATATGCATGCACATTTACCTTAACACCTTAACTGCTGGGCCTTCTCCTCCCCGATGCTGAGCCCTTTTTTGGCTATGTGAGGTAGTTTGTGCTTGGGGCTCCACAACCTTTTTCCACGCAAGCTACCAACTGTTAGTCCTTTTTTCCCAATATACTGGGCATTCAAAAGCTACACAAGGTTTGTGGACACCCTTGGAGGGGATGAGAAAATAGGCAAAATATACCTACATTTTGAGTTTTGGGGAAATAATAGAAAAAGTGCTCCTGATAGTCAGCCACATCTTGCCATTCTCACCTCATTCACACAAAACACTGGGAGGGGTATAGCTCACTAAGGCCGGCCTTATAGGTTTAGACAAAGTCAACCACCCAGTCAGGAGTTCAATCTCATTATCTCTATGCAAAAATGTCTAATAGTAGGCACCAATGTTCAACATATGCAGAATGAGAAAATTCTCCAGAATGTTTCTTTCAAGTAAATATTGCCCTGTTCGGTTCTAGTGCTGTGCCTCAAACATGCCACATCAAATGATGGGTATGTATTGTGAAAAATGTACAGGCTGTACATTTTCATAATACATGCATAGAGATATTGAGATTGAACTTGTGACTGTGTGGTGAACTTTGTCTAACCCTATAAGGCCGGCCTCAGTGAACTATGCCCCCATCAACTCAAATCAAATAAAGAGGTGGTCCTGATGAAGGTGGATACAAATTATATACTTCCACTGAAATGTGATTGACTTAGTGGTACTTTTCACAACTCAGAACACTACAACGGAAATTCTTTTGATTTACTGTCACCATTAAAACAAGCAGTGTATGTGAATTGTTGGGAAGGTTATGTATGTGATGAGAGTGTGATAGTGTGTTGGTGTGGATGAGGTGAATATGGCAAGGTGTGGCTGACTATAGGGGGTACCCTTTTCAGTTTCTTTTTTGTAGCAATAGATATATGTTTTTTTAGTCTGTTCTGTTTTAATTGTATGTGTCATTATGTGGAAATACTGTATGATTAATTCTTTGGAATATATGTGGTGTTATAAAATGTTTTTAATCATGTAATTTTGTACTATTGAAAGATATATTTTTATAATCCAAATAAATGACAAATAACAGCATGTATACGTTTATGACAAAGTGTTCATGATTTAATGATCTTAGTATTGGTCAGTCCATGAAGCCCGAACGGGCCTGTATAGAAGAAATACACGTCATGTGGGAGTTGTTCTAGTTTTTTATTAGTTTTCCCCACTATCTCCCAGACCTATAAGTATTCCTAGGGGGTGCCTTTCTCTTTAGGATGCTTTACAACGTAAGCGATTACAACGCGGTCGTTACAACGACTGCATTGTTAAAATTGCATTACATAACAAAGCAAGTTGTTGCATTGACTTGCTGTAGGGGTCGTGCTAACATAAGGAATAGTATAATTTACTATTCCAACACCTTCTCTACTGTTGTAAATTATGCTATTCCTAAGTCCAGCGACCCCTAGAGCAAGTTGATGTAATGACTTGCGTTGCAATGTACCGGAAGTAACAACGCGGTCGTTGTAATGGCCACGTGTAATCACATGCGTTGTAGATGCATATGCTGTAGAGTGTCCTATTCGCCTGTGACATAAAGCGGCCCAAAAAACAACATGAACACATCACATTTTGCCACTGAAAGGTGACCTTATTTTGCAAAGTGGGTACCTGTGGAGTTTGGGCCCTATTTCAGCAGGAAATAGGGGAACCTAGCAAGTCTATACATTTTTGAAATGCTACACATCCAGGGGAATCCAGTATGGGGTGACATTTGTGGCTTTCACAAGGTTGCTTCCTGCAGAATACCTTGCAAACATCAAACTTTTAATAAAAAACAGAATTTCTTCATATTTCTGTGATGGAAAGTTCTGGAATCTGTGAGGAGCCACACACTTCCTTCCACTCAGCATTCCCCTAATGCATCCACTAAAAAGGGTACATCACTTGTGTGGGTAAGCATAGTGTCCGTGAAAGGAAATAGCCAAAACACAGTATGGATAAATGACATTTATCTGCTCAAAACTGATCAGTTTTTGGCAGGATGGATTTCTGGGCCCTAACTCAGGTGGATCCTAGGGAACCTAGTAATCCTTCACATGTATTCACAATATATTCATATTCTTTGATGATATTAATTAATCGAACTGTTAAATCAAGTTACTTGCATTTAATGAGTTGGCAAATAGTTGTAAATTGTTCCTTTATTGGGTTGTATATAGCAGCTTTTTCTTTGAATTGAAAAGAATTGCATACAAACACATGATTTATTCGTGGATTTCTTAACATATTGTGCAATTTTGAATGTATGTTTGTCATATAATCACAATTGAGTTTTGTCCAATGTTATGTATATATGTTGTTATGAGTAATGATGATTGTGGTATAATTTTTATGATTTTCTGGAAATAGGAGAGTTTCTTTTATGAAGTCATACAAAACAATGAAAGAAAAACGTGGGTAAATGAATAACCCTAACCACAAAAGGTATATAGTGTGGTTTTTTGCAAATAAATAAGTTGGATCCCAGGTACTTTTTCTTTCTATATATCCTTCCAAACAAAGCATCTGGAAACAGCACTGAGGAGGCTGACTTATTCAGAAAAGCTCAAGAATAGCATGCCGGTCACAAATCTGACTCTTATTAACACCCAAGCAGATGACGTTGCATGAGACTCGGTTTCGGAACCGTGTCTGTCTGTGTATCGAATGTCAAGGGGTGGCAGTCAAAAAAAGTCAAAACAACCATTGGCAACCCCCCCCCCTAAAAAAAGCCACACCCACAAATCCACCTATATAAAGGGCAGACACCATGACCATGATCCTTTCCCACAACTGCTAATAGGTCCCAGGGGCCACCACCACACATTGCCTGCTCTCTGCCTCACACATTGCATACCACACAACTTGCCCAGATTTTATTTTATACAAAACCACACAAACACATTCTCTTTTTCATATTCACACTCACCTCCATACTCACACTCACCTTCACATTTACCCTCACCATGGCCAAAAGGAAGCTGCCACATGTTTCAGATAAGGAGTTGGAAGTGCTTGTAGACGAGATTGTCAGAGTAGAGACACAGTTATTTTGGAACCAAGTCTAACAGACCCCCCTGTCCCAGAGAAATAAGATGTGGGAGAGGATAGTTAACAAGATGAATGAACAAGCACTTTGCCTGTGCACAATAGATGATATCAGGAGCAGGTACTATGATGTGCGAAGGAGGGTCAAGAGGCTGATGGGCAGGGAAGACGTCCAAAGCCAGCAGACTGGCAGTGGCCCTCCTGCACAACCTGTCCACTTCACCTCCTGGGAGTAGAAGATACATGACATCCTTCTGCCAGAGAGCATCTATGGATTACCAGGAGCAACAGAGTATGGTGAGTGCACAATCCACATTGGAATAAAATGATTAAATACATCCCTAGAGACATCATTGTAAAGGATACAGTTGAACAAAGGACAGTATAAACATGTTGCATGGTGTCAGCCTGACCACATCTCCCATCATGGCCTTGTGCTCCTAACACCAGTCCCCAGTGCCAGCTATCTTGATAGTACAAACATCTTGAAAAATACGGTGTCTAGGAAAGTAGCCCCTGCACTAGAAACCTACAATGTCAAATTGTTGGGGGGTTCTCTATGGAGCATATTTGTGGGCTATTGGGAATACTAATTGCCTCGCTGTAGTAAAAAATAGCTTTTTAAGATCCCTTTTAAATATGCCCTTAAGCACTCCCTGACCCCTTTGTGCCTGGATCTAGCTCAGTGAAAACTGGCTCACAAACTTGACAATAAATTGTTAATGTTTTGGCACCGCTTGTGGTCCGTTGAAGAGCTAGCTCCATATCGAGCACAAGTGATTGGCCTTTTGCATCATCCCCATATAACAGTGATCCCCTGGTTTTATTCCCTGAGAGGTTTACTACAATGACTAGGGCTAGAGGCTTACTGGATTAATCCAGAAAGCTTCACTCTTCTACCAAGAGTTAGGGTTAAACTGATCTACTGGGAATTAACTGTGGAGAAGGAAATAACAAATGTGGTTGGCACATTGTCGAGGGTTTTTATTGAGTTTAACCCCACCCCTAGGTATGAGGAAACAATTGAGAAATTCGACCCTCCATTGGCATGTAAAATATTTTACAGTTTCGCTACAAGACATTAACAACCAAAGTGTTCTGCAGCAAATGGAGCCACAATGTTTTCAAGGAGACCCTCTGCCCGTCTTGTAAAACTAGTGCAGAATCAATAGTTCAGCTCCTTTTTTTTTGCCACTACTACAAAAACGTGAGGGACAAATGGATCTTACCATTGCGCAGATCGATTGGACATGGTCACTACCTGGAGGTGCTGAGAATTCTCTCCAAGGACACTAGCAGGTTAACTGTCTTTTGTTTGGCCAAATATTGACATGCACTCCGGAATATGCGCATCAAATGTATAGTATGAAGTGCTTTTATTCTTTTATTGTATGTGCTGTACGGTATGATGGTTATGTCTTTTATTCTATCACGTTCATGAGGTGCCCTTTGCCTTTTTATGTTTTAATGATTGAAATATAGTCATATGACGATGATGAGATTCTCTATCGCTTTGAAGTATCAAAGGACTAGTAGTAGCAGGGTAATTGATGAACATTGACAGCATAGCTGACCCTGATGATGCTATATGGCTACTTTGAGGTTTTGGTTGTTATTGTTCACTTTGGAATATAGGGAGATCTGTCTACCATGGTGATTGTAATTCTGCTCCTAGCCTAGATCCGGTAGTATCATGTATTATATGTTTTATGATATGTATGTACTTTTACATGAGCTATATTGAACATTGCACTTTTATGGTCATATGCCCGAAATAAAGTCTTTGATGATGATGATAGTACATTTCCATTCACCATCAGAGACAGCATGGTCTCAGGTCTGCTGCCTGTGCTGGTTGGGAAGGTGTGTGTAGGACAGGGCATGATGGGAGTTGAAATCACTACAAACACTCATCCTTACACACAGCACACACGGGCCCACTGGAACTATGCAGCCCTCACAGTCATTGGAAATGTACTCGCAAGATGGCTGACACTGCTGCATGGTGTCTGGAGCAGAAAGCCTGGATGGGTTTTGCAGTCAAGTCAAAAAACAGTGTCATGTATCTGGCTGGGAACTTTTGCACTACAGTGAGCTAAGCATAGTACATGCTGGGCTCTTTGAGTTGGGTGGGAAGGTATGCGTAGGACAGGGCATTAAGCAACTTGTAGACATTTCAAAGACTCCTCCTCCTGTCCCATCCAGACTAGGTAACTCTTCTGGGCCTAAGACACCCTCACAAGGAGGGGAGGTGGACTAGCAAGATGTCTGACACTGCTGTATGGTGAATGGAGCACAGGTCCCTGATGGCAGTTGTTTAAGTTCAACACCATGGACCTGTGCCAGCCACCTTGACAGTACAAATACCTGGACTGTGGGGTAAATATAGGTACAGAGTAGTTAGCAGGTCTGAGTGGGAGTAGGTGTATTTGCAATGGCTAAAACTCACATTAGGCCTTGTCATAAACACATCCTTCCCATCGCAGTCCAAATATCCTCCCAGAAACTCTGGTAACCTGACAGTGAGTGGAAATGTACTGATAACATGTGTGACAATGGGGAATGGTGTTTGGACCAAAAGTCCCTAATTGGGATTTGCAGAAAAATCAGACAACAGGCACAATTATCACACATCTTCATAATCCATTTCCAATCACTGTCAGGAAAACATTATTTTATTTATTTTATTTAATGCATTTGTATAAAGCACAGACTTTACCCGAAGGTGTCAGAGCACTGTACAATAGAACCAGTTATGTTACATGAGAGAACTGTTACAGGAATGGAACAAATAAAATAGCATGCCATAGAAACAAAGCGATGCAGGCATAAGGCACACAATCTTAAGCACAGCAAGCACAGACTGTACAAGCAAAAATATGAATATAAATGAACAATTTTACAATGACTAAAGAACTTCCTGGCAAAAAATAGCAGGCCATAGAATCAAAACAACGCAGGCAAACGGAACACAAAATCAAACGCATCAATCACAGGATGAACAAACAAAAATATAAATATATGTGACAAATTTAAAATGACTAAAGAACTTCCTGGTGGGGTCTGAGAATGAGGGAATTAGTCTTTGGAATAAAAGAGATTTGAGATCCTCTTTGAAGATCTGGATGGAGGTGATGGCATGGAGCGAAGGAGGAAGCGAGTTCCAGATTTTTACTGCATTACCTGAGAACGATTGTGCCATCAATTTTTCCCTTTTGAAGGAGAGAGCTCAAGAAGGAACTTTTCCGCATTCCGAGACGGTCTTGGGCCTCAAGACAATTTCAGTCTGGTTGGAAAGAGTGTGTGAAGGACAGAGCCTTGTGTGATTTGGAGTAATGGTAAACATTACTACATCCACCATGAGCAAATACTTCATCTGGGCCTATGCCTACCTTACAGTGAATGGAAGCTTAACAGCAAGATGCCTGACACTGGTGCATGGTGTTTCTCGGCACAAGGCCTTGTTGAGATGTGGATTCAGGTTTAACATGCACCCGTGTCAGCATCCTTGCCAGAGGACTTACCTTGGCTGGTGGAAAGAGGAGTATTTCAAAGACCTACAACTTACATCATGCACTGGACAACATACTCCTTCCCTACCATCACAAACAGACCAACAGGTACTAAGCGTACATACAGTGATTTTGAGTTTACTAGCAGGATGCATGACACTGGGCACTGGTGTCTGACATTTCCACAACTACTAACAGTGACTCGTGTATAAAACACCAGGCACCAGAGTCAGCTAGCCTTGTCAGTACATATCCACTCACTCACTCACTCACTCACTCACATTAAAGCATTGTTATAGGGGTGCTGTATTTGCATGCAGGAAAGAGAGTGCATAGTACAGGGCCTGATGGGATGTCTGGCCATTGTAAACACTATTCCGCACAAACTGCCATACAAGACCACTAAGAACTGTGATTACCTGACAGTGAGTGGACATCCATCTATAAAATGGCAGAGACTGTGATGAATTTAGGCCTCAGCCAGGCCCGCAGATGCGAAAGGTTCGCTCTTCTGTACGCAAGTAGTCCTCAGACTATATAAGAATTTGGCACGGAAACTGGAAATACAAAGACAAAGTTTAATAAACCTTTAAAGGTGGTACTACAACCCACACAACACCCTTCAGTATTGTACAAGGTAGCACAAAGAACACAGACACGCGATCCCCTTTTATACACAAAGAAGGGGCTCATAAGTGGGCGGTTACAGCTTAAGAGTATGATTTACAACCATATAAGGACATTTCTTGAACATAATCAATACATGGGTGGAGCAAACGGTTTCATGAAGCCCCCCGAATGCACATTCCAATCCCCTCTAATAAGAAACAGATGTTGCACGTACTGAGCATGCGCTAGATAGGCTGGAACTATTTATAGCTTGTTGCTGGGCAAACTCCAGGGGGGACGGTCAGTGAGGTAGGACTTGCCTCGTGGCGAGCATATGGCGTGATGTAGCCTACAAGATGGAGACCAGAAAACAAAATGGAGTCTGGCCGTAAAGTAGTCAAAGATCAGAAAACTACACTAAAGACACAACAATATGTCTTCAGCGAATGCTTAACATTATCGCTGTTTTATGTACAACAGACGACCCATTCAGCATTTGCTGAAGACATTCGGTTTCGTTGGATAATCTAGATACTCATCGTTTATATCGATGCTCATCATGTCCGCTATCTCTCTAGTTATAGTTTTCTTATGGGCAGCATCCACAACAGTTTGTTTATTAGGCACACAAAATGAAATGCATAACGAACATATCATGGGGCTACATTGAATACACACAACAGGTGAACAATACGACAACAAGTATACATAGTCCAGTGAGAACCTTCCAACCCCATGTGGAGATCAGTGTCCAAAACCACCCAGAGAACGTCCAAGATCCATTTTCTTGAAGTATATCTGCTGCAATTTTGTGCAACTTATTGATAGCTTTGTATACAGAAGGAGTGTGATCAGGTATAAAAACGGAACAACTACTTCCGATAATTCTACAAGCTCCACCTCTAGCTGCTAAGATGACATCAAGGACTATTCTATTCTGTAATGCAACAACCCTGGTAATCTGTAGCTCTTCAGTAATATTTCCCAGAGCCTCTGCAGTTTGATTTGTAACAGCCTCCACTACTCGTGTTAATTGTCGTATCTTTCTGCTGTTCAGGGCTGGTCCCACAAAGAAGAACAATCCTAAATTAAAATCTATATACTGTTGTAGACTAGTGTCTGTTTGATCTACCTCATCTACAGATAAAGTTCGCTTAAATCTATTTACAGTTACATTATTCAACAATTTCAAATCCTTATGATAAGATGCTGGTGCTAAGAATACAGGTGGCAATAGGAATGATACATAACATACTCCAGACCATTCAGCAGGTAATCGATAATAACCCTTATTCCCACATACAAAATAAGTGTTATGTGAAGCAAGGAAAGTACTGTTATTCAAACCGTCAATGTTTAGCACGACAATACAATCACTAACACCCACAGGAATATGGCCTACGCTTTGTACACATAGGTCAGCTTGTGCTTGGGCCACGGAGATTACAAATTTTTCCTGCCCAGCAGTGTCTCTGGTGTTCGTGAAGATATGTTGATGCATTGTCCGGTTTATATTCTTCCCACTCCCATATAGTGCCGTTGGCTTGGGGATAGCCATCTTTATCTTGGTGGCATTCTTTGTTCAGTTTGAAGATCAATCGCCCTACAGTAGGTTTTCTTGTAGCAAAAAGCAGAGGATACCATGCTCTACAAGAGCCATTGTGTGAAAAGGGAAGTGGTATGAACGGTGTTCCCCCTTTCTTTTGGTGCGCTGGCATCATCCCACATATCCAACAGTCTGTGGCATTTGCAGCAACGTGGGTATGATGCAACATCTGTATAAAAGTGTTATTCAGATAAGACTGTCGATGCTTCAATTCTTGGTAAGGGAGTGTATAAAAGAAATGCTCATCAGGAACTGGAGTAGAAACAACATACAGTTCACGGGCAGGAGCTTTCTCCTCAACAAACCACATGACTGTAGCGATGACTGCTATAACAAGAATGAACCCCACAGAACCAAAAACTTTCTTCTTATCCATTTCAAACAAAAGTCACAATATCTTCCTGTTTCTAAAGTGTTGTCAGAACTCTTACTCCTAGGCAGCCGTTGTTTTCTTCACCATCGGGCCAAGACGGGTGCCACTACTCTAATGCATGGCTGATTCCCCCCCCCCTTGCCTCATCGGCTCTCCGTTTCACAAACCTAGGGACCGTTCCGACAACTTCTCACATAATCGCAGATTCCTTTCTTGGTCGCAGGTTGTATCTCGTTGATGCAGGCGTTGTTTGGTCCGGGAAGAACTCCTCAGAATCGTCAGGTCCCACAGCATGGCCTTTGTCTGTAGTCAAGATGTCTCGATGGTCTGTCAGTACAGCAGGCTCCACCAGGTCAGGTTGCACCTTCCGACAATGAATTGAATGAATCCAATTTTTTCGATTCGTTACTCGCACTGCTGTTCTTGTGGCCAAAAGAACTTGTTCAGGGTCACACCATCTCGGCTCCAGACTATTCGACCTCTCAAAGGACTTCACAAAACAAAATCACCAGGCCGGAGGTTATGACCTTCTCCTGTGGACCGATCAGGGAGTGCTTCTCGAACCTGTTGGTGAATAGAAACCAAACTATCAGTTAATTGTGCCAAATAGTCATTCATTAAAACACAAGGTACATCATACACTGAACTCGGTTTGGGCACCCCCCATATATTCATAGGGCGCCCGAAGACAATTTCATAAGGTGTCAAGCCTGTCCGAGAGTGTAGTACCGATCTGATAGACAGCAACGCCAAAGGCAAAGCATCTGGCCAAGTCAAAGAAGTAGATGCCTGTATCTTTGCAATTTTCAGTTTCAAAGTTCCGTTATACTTCTCCACCAGTCCTGCTGATTGCGGGTGGAATACTGCATGGAACTTTTGCCCAATGCCCAATCCCTTCAGGACATGCTTAATAACGTCCGCCACAAAATGGGGCCCGTTATCACTCCACAATAATCTGCAGACACCGAATCGAGGAAAGAATTCCTTCAAAAGCACCTTAGCAGTAGTCATTGCAGTATTGTCCTTAGTAGGGTATGCCTCAATCCATTTACTGAATGCACAAACCACAACCAGGACGTACTTCAGATTATTACAGCGTTCCAGCTGAATGTAATCCATTTGCAATACTTCAAAAGGTGCAGTGGGTGTTGCAAATCCTCCTGCCGGAGTCCGTGTCCCTTTCCCTGGATTGTATTTTAGGCAAATCATGCAAGTCTGTACTACTCTTTTAGCCGTGCTAGCAATCTCTGGATGCTCCCAGACTTGTGCAAGCAATTTCACAATCGACGAAGCTCCAACATGTGCTAGCCCATGTGTCATCTGAACCATAGGTTGTACGAAGGCTGTAAGCAACTTCCACCTATCCATCTGCTTATTCCTCCAACAACCTTCATCGTCCAATTCTCCATCTTTGGACCATTGCTCTTGTTCCTTATCAGTAGCAGTCTTTTGCATTTCTAGCACCTTCTCCCTCGCATCATGCCACCGTTCAGCTTGCGACTTAATAACGTACATAGAAGTGGAACCAGGCTGCATCGCAGTTTCTCGTGCCACTCAATCTACAAAGGCATTTCCTTGTCCCACTTTGTCTGTCACTTTCTTGTGCGCACTACATTTTACTATGGCTATTCTTCTAGGGAGTGTCAGCGCAGTCAGAAGCTGATGTACTAATTCTCCATACATAATCTGAGTTCCGTGTGATGTCAAAAAGCCCCTTTCCTTCCAGAGCAGGCCGAAATCATGCGCTACTCCGAAAGCATAGCGGCTATCAGTATAGACATTCACACATAATCCTGTGCTAAGCTCACAAGCACGTATCAATGCTATCAGTTCAGCTGCCTGAGCTGATTTCTGTGGAATGCGTGCTGTCTCCACTATCGTGTGTAATGTGGTAATTGCATAGGCCGCAGAGGTGGTTCCATCTGGTAACTTTAAACAAGACCCATCCACCCACAGTTCTCCATCCACATCTGCAAAGGGTGTGTCCTGTAAATCAATGCGACCCTTTGTCTGTTCCTCGGTCACAAAGACACAGTCATGCGTCTCTTGTGCCTCAGGCCGGGTCGTTGGAAAGGGCAACAATGTGGCTGGGTTTAGTGTTGCGCATCGTTTCAAGGTTATGTGGGGAGCCAGTAATGTCAACTCATATCCTGTAAGACGAGCACTAGTCAGATGCTGCGTCTTTGTCTAATTCAAAAGGGCATCAACAGCATGGGGGACCAACACTAACAGCTTGTGAGATAAGACAATCCCTTCACTCTGGCGTATTGACACAGCTGTCGCCGCAACTGAACGAAAACATCCAGGCAATGCTCGGGCAACAGGATCAAGTACTGCCGAGAAGTATGCACAAGGGCGCTGCTTATCGCCGTGCATCTGCACTAACACTGACAACGCGCATCCATCTCTCTCATGCACATACAGCGTAAAGGGCGTTGTGTAATCAGGAGTGCTTAACACTGGTGCTGTTCAGAAAGGGGGTGGTGATGAACAGAGTGTCGGAATTGAGCAGACCACTCTTACCCAGTCCAAAGATCAGGGCTTGATCCATCACCGTTATTTATCTCACTGCCCCATCCCAGCTCAGAACCTGGCTATATGCAAATCAGTCTGTCCCTGGCCCAGTGCATCATGGGAACAGGGCAGACTAAACTACCAAGCCAATTCTTCACCAGTAAGGAGACAAGCTACCGGGGACCGGTTTCTGGCATTTCAGCCGTCTTCGGCCCGGCTTGCTTGAATCCTGATGGAGCAGTGAGAAAGGGACTCATGTCTGAGTATACCCTGCCACACCTATAGTGGCCAAAAACGATTCAGAAAGGGGGTGGTGATGAACAGAGTGTCTGAATTGAGCAGACCACTCTTACCCAGTCCAAAGATCAGGGCTTGATCCATCACCGTTATTTATCTCACTGCCCCATCCCAGCTCAGAACCTGGCTATATGCAAATCAGTCTGTCCCTGGCCCAGTGCATCATGGGAACAGGGCAGACTAAACTACCAAGCCAATTCTTCACCAGTAAGGAGACAAGCTACCGGGGACCGGTTTCTGGCATTTCAGCCGTCTTCGGCCCGGCTTGCTTGAATCCTGATGGAGCAGTGAGAAAGGGACTCATGTCTGAGTATACCCTGCCACACCTATAGTGGCCAAAAACGATTCAGAAAGGGGGTGGTGATGAACAGAGTGTCTGAATTGAGCAGACCACTCTTACCCAGTCCAAAGATCAGGGCTTGATCCATCACCGTTATTTATCTCACTGCCCCATCCCAGCTCAGAACCTGGCTATATGCAAATCAGTCTGTCCCTGGCCCAGTGCATCATGGGAACAGGGCAGACTAAACTACCAAGCCAATTCTTCACCAGTAAGGAGACAAGCTACCGGGGACCGGTTTCTGGCATTTCAGCCGTCTTCGGCCCGGCTTGCTTGAATCCTGATGGAGCAGTGAGAAAGGGACTCATGTCTGAGTATACCCTGCCACACCTATAGTGGCCAAAAACGATTCAGAAAGGGGGTGGTGATGAACAGAGTGTCTGAATTGAGCAGACCACTCTTACCCAGTCCAAAGATCAGGGCTTGATCCATCACCGTTATTTATCTCACTGCCCCATCCCAGCTCACTGGTGCTGAGCAAAGGGCTTGACGTAATTGGTGAAAAGCATTCTCACATTCATCTGTCCATGGAAGGGGAACAGGGGTACCTTTTGTCAAGAGGGCTAACAGTGGTTTGACTATGTGTGAAAATCCTAATATCCATTGCCTACAAAAGGAGGTAAGACCCAAAAAGGCTTGAACTTCTTTCTGCGTGGAGGGTACTGGTTTATCTAAAATGGCTTGAATACGATCTGGCGTGAGCACACGCCCCTCCTTAGACAAAAGGTGACCTAAGTAGGTTACCTTTGGTCTACAAAATTGCAATTTCTTTTTCGATACTTTGTGATTGTGGGAGGCCAAAAATGTAAGTAAGGACAGAGCGCATGTTTCACATTGCTCTGGGGTGTCGGCGGCCAACAAGATGTCATCGACATATTGTATAAGCGCCACGCCATCAGATAAAACAAAGGAATCTAGTTGTCGTTTCAGTGCCTGGCTATATATACCAGGACTTTCAGTATAGCCTTGGGGAACTCTACAAAATCTATACGATCTGTTATTCAAAGTGAAGCCGAAAAGATATCGGCTGTCAGGGTGAATAGGGATCGAAAAGAAAGCGTTCTTTAAGTCGATAACAGAAAACGTTGTTGCAGTTGGTGGGACCAAAGTGAGAAGTGTCGTAATATCTGAAACCACAGGGTATTGAGGTATCACAATCTTATTGACCTCCCTTAGATCGATAATAAATCAATAAACCCTGGTGTCAGTGTCTTTCTTTCAAAATCGGTCGGATAGGACTGTTACACACATTGTAAGGGACTTCTTCAACCAAACCGGCTTTAATCAGATGCTGCACTATTTGTATAAGCGCCTCCTCCCCCTCCTGTGAAATCCGATACTGAGGCAGGCGCGGCAACACAGCTCCCTCCTTTACACTGATGTGTACCGGAGGGATGATCATTTGTCCTACGTCGGTATCGGACGTAGCCCACAAGGATTCAGGCAGAGAGGCCAATGCAGCTTCTACCGTAATCAAGTACACCCTCTCCATGGATGGATAATTGTCATTCAAAATAACACGCACTCCTTCAGGGGAGCACCTTATCGTGGCTCGAAAATACTTGAGCATATCCAAGCCAACGATGTTGTCAGGAGTGTTCAGAGAAAGTAGGAATGGACATGGTGCAGCAAACTGATCAACATAAAGTGCAAGAGGTTGTGAGAGTGGGCTAACAGAAGGAGTTCCATCGAACCTCATTGACGTAATCGATGAGCCAGACAGGGGAGCCCTCAGAACCAATTTTCTAGACAAAGCGCTACGAGTAGCTCCTGTATCAACCAGGAACTTATCAGTAGAGCCCAAAACATGTGCTGTAACATAAGGACCCCTCTGATCTACTGGCACTTCAACTGGTTCCTTACCCCATCCTACGCATTCCTATGCATACTGGGAATCATGCTGTTCAGGAGGTTCATAGTCAGACATTTGATACTGATTTCGTCGATCAAAAAAGTTGGACCCATCACGGGATCGCACATTTGAATCAAATCTAGCTCGGTCATTCGTATTGTATCGAGGACCTGAAAAGTTTCCTCTACCCCTTGCAGACCCTTGCCCCCGTTCTTGGCGATGAGTGCGTAGCACCGGGCAATCACATGCCCAATGACCCTTCATTTTACAATACACACATTGATCCCGGGCTACATCAGTACGACCCTGCGAAGGAGTAGAAAAGTTCCTACCACCCCGGTCATTTCCCCTATGCTGTTGCCCATAGACATGCGCTAACATAACCTTCGTTTTCAAATCCTTAGTTTTCTTTTCCTCACTCCCTTTCGCTTCTAATTCCTGACGCTCGTAATACTGAGCCATCGTCAGGAGGGATGCTGGCATTGAGGTAGTCCAAGAACTTTCACTCGCTTTTAATTGAGCTGCAATACTTGGTATTAAGTTTGAAACATATTTATCGACCAAGAGATGTCGGCCCGTGTCGTCTGTAAGCGACTGACCGCTAAAATCGTGAAACGTTTCTTCAAACCGTGTAAAGAAATCCGACACGGATTCATCTGCTTTCTGTTTACAGGACGCTAACATAGTCCAATCAATCTTTTTAGGGGGGATAAGCGTTTTCAACCTAGTAACTATGGCAGCAGGAAGATGTAAAATCGCTTGGAGCGGTTTCTGTGCAGGTTTCCTCTCCCTGTCTTCGTCCTCAAGATCCCCCCATCTAGCTTTAAAAATCGTAAGATCATCAACCTTTCGGATCGACCTTCACATGTCTGGTGGCAGAATAAGCCCAAAAAACAAATCAATATCAGCAAAAGTCATAGTACAAGAATTCAAAGCCCCCTCAACTTCCTCATAAAACGCTGCAGGATTCTTTCGGGGATCGGGTAATGCTGCTTTTAATGCCATGACATCTGCTCTATTCCAAGGAGTATATACCCAATTATAAACAAAATACCCTTGAGCATCAGGCGACCCCTTATCTGAACTAGCACCCGCTCCCTTAGGGGGAACGTACAATGGCGCTGCCTCCCTCATTGGTTTAGCATGCACAGTGTCGATCTTATCTGAATGAAAGATGGGTGACTGCTTCCCGGCGCCAGACAGGCCCGAAGACTCGTCGCCGGCCTTCAGTTTCCGAATCTCTTCCCGGAGTCGTAACATTTCATCCCGAAAGGCAAAAAGTCATCGAACTGCATCGGGCACCTGGGAAGAAGGAAAAAGACCTTTACGCAATTCTTTAGCATCAGCTACCACATCCTCTGGTTCAAAAACATCGGAGTATTTCCGAAAGGCGGACACTACTTCATCGGAAATAAAGCTAACAAAATACAATCTTTCTCTATCCTCCCATGTCTCAAGCTCAGTTAACACATCAGTTAGGGACACAGTATTTTTGGTGACCCGATAAGCAATCTTACGAAGATCAGCCATACGCTCGGCCGGTAACATAGACCGCGTATCCCTCTTCTGATCGGACGGGCTGGAATCTGAATCTCCTCCATTCGGGGCAGACGGGACAGCGTAGGGCGGGGGTGAACGATCTAATAACGAAAAATCATCATCCGATTTATTAAGGACAGGATAGAGTGGCTGGCGAGCAGGATATTGGCCAGATATTTGCAACCGCCGTTCTTTCTCCTGCTTCTCCTCTAATTCCTTTGCTTCGCGCTTTTTCAACTCATGCGCTTTCTCACGCTCACTCTTTCGTTGCTCTTTCTCAATCAGTGCTTGCTCACGCTTCTCACGCTCTCGCACTTCTTTCACCCACATACGTATGCATTCAAACATATCTTGTCGCACTCTCCGCTTACACATACACTGTTCCACATACTCAATCTTCCTCAAATCAAACGATCCATACATAGGCCATCGCAACTCAGGATCCTTCTTGGTATATTTCCTCCACAACGTGCTGTACATTATAGGGGAAAGACCAAACTTCACATACATATCTCTATTCGGCGTTCCCTCCGGGGGAGCCGGCTGTGATTCTTCGAGTACCAACCGGTCATTTCCAAAACAGCAGCACCACTTACGAAGTGCGCTAAAAACGGGCATGTCTCAAAATAATGCAGAATATGCAATATTACAGTAAAGTGGCACTTAAAACGTTGCGCCGTTCAAATTCAAAGGTCAGGAGAAATTTCCCCACATTGCCCGCCTATATGGGTTGCAACTCATATATCACAATCATAGACACATTCACAAATGTCTAGTCAATTTCAAATTCAAACAAATTAGTCGGGGCAAGCGTATCCTAAAACTGCCTTGCCAATCAAGACTATCAAAAGGCTCGGAGCAAGTATCGTACAACGATTCTTACCAATCAAGAGCGTCCAGATTCCAACTGCCAAGTTCTGAATTCGCCCAAACGGCCACTACACGGCAAACCGACAGAAGAAGTCTCAGTCGAGGACCGGCGCCACCCAGGCGGTCAGATCGGAAGGGAAGGAAGAATACCTCGGGATGCCAGGACTAAAGGCGCCGCTGGCAGTGATCACGTCCCCGGCAAGGTTCCAATCCTTCGTCACGACCAGTCCTTCGAGCATCCGAGTCGCCGATGAGCCCCACGTGACGGGCGCCAATTGATGAATTTAGGCCTTAGCCAGGCCCGCAGATGCGAAAGGTTCGCTCTTCTGTACGCAAGTAGTCCTCAGACTATATAAGAATTTGGCACGGAAACTCAAAATACAAAGACAAAGTTTAATAAACCTTTAAAGGTGGTACTACAACCCACACAACACCCTTCAGTATTGTACAAGGTAGCACAAAGAACACGGACACGCGGTCCCCTTTTATACACAAAGAAGGGGCTCATAAGTGGGCGGTTACAGCTTCAGAGTATGATTTACAACCATATAAGGACATTTCTTGAACATAATCAATACATGGGTGGAGCTAACGGTTTCATGAAGCCCCCCGAATGGACATTCCAATCCCCTCTAATCAGAAACAGATGTTGCACATACTGAGCATGCGCTAGATAGGCTGGAACTATTTATAGCTTGTTGCTGGGCAAACTCCAGGGGTGATGGTCAGTGAGGTAGGACTTGCCTCGTGGCGAGCATATGGCGTTATGTAGCCTACAAGATGGAGACCAGAAAACAAAATGGAGTCTGGCCGTAAAGTAGTCAAAGATCAGAAAACTACACTAAAGACACAACAATATGTCTTCAGCGAATGCTTAACATTATCGCTGTTTTATTTACAACAACTGAGGCCTGCTGTTTGGTGCACAAGGCAATGAGGGGAGTTGTCCCCAAGTCAGACACCAGTTCCCAGTTCCAGACAGCCGGCAGGGATATTCTGACACACTGTGAGTTGAGCTTAAGGCCTATTGGCCTGTTAGCACTGGGAAGGAAGGTGTATGTAGGACTGGACCTGATGGGACTTGGAAGAACAGCAAACACTCCTACACACAGCACAACCACTTAATTGTGGGCCATGTCTATCTCACAGTGAGTTCATGTGTACTAGCAAAATGGCAGACACTGGGGATTATTATCTGAAACTATCACAATTGCCACATTTGCTACAAACACCAGCCAAGAGTGACAAACAAATTTAAAGTATACTTACAAACATTGTCTGGACAACACTCTTCCTGGTGGCATGGTGGAGCTGGGTGGGGGAGGGGTATATGTATCACAGATAGGGAAAAAGCACTCAAACATCTCATTTTCACAGTTTATTGTCACAAAATTGCAGAAAGCTGAGTTTGTGAAATCAGTTGTCTATGGGGTCAATGTACAAAGTACATGATCTGTGTAGCTACAACGTTAACCAGTCACACAATTTTGCTACTCACAGGCATTCACATGTGTACAATGAAATGATCAGAAGAAGCACCTCAATCACTCAATTTACAGAACGTTCTGAATAAGTTAACAGAATTTGAGTGTGTAAGCAGCCACATCAATGTGACTGCTAACGACTTGCACTAAGACCAGAAGACAGGCACACAAAAGTACCCACATAGGGAGAGAAAGTGTATGTATCTCACTGTGAAAGTAAAGATGGGCAAAACACAAACACACCTGTGTCATTCACTGGTTGTCTGGAACCAGTCAATGTCTTTGAATATGTAATATAGACTAAACACAACAGGCCCATTTGTGCACATACCTGTACATGTCCATCAAACTTCCTCTAATCCCAAATACATATTCATCCCATAATATATGCCTGTATCATGGATGAAGTAGTCCAATCTAGCTACAGTAAATCATCATTAGGTTAATTTTCCTATGTAATGTGTATAATTTGAGGGGCAGTGGATATTCACAGCAGTCATTGTGTTATGTTTGTACCCAAAGGGCTAGCCGGGGACACCACTGAAACCTTTCAGGCTCAGACTCTGGTCGAAGAGGAGCCCTCCGGCATTGATGACTCTCATCATTCTTTGGACGATGAGGACAGACCTGGCCCTTCGGGTTTGGGTCACCCCACAGCATCTACTGTGGCAATGTCCAGATCCTCTGCGACCACTCCTACCTCAGCTGCCAATACCCAGCTTACCCCTAACCGCACGGGTACAGCATCCGAAGTGACCACCAACAGCATAGCAACACAGGGCACTCTAGAGTTGCCCAACAACAACACCAATGCCAATGATGACGGAGGCTCAGTGTTGACTGTGCCAGCACCAACTGGTCCTGCTTGAGTGGGCAGGGGTGGTGAGAGGGGCCATAGGGACCAGCACCATCATGCAGCTGATACTGCTGATGAGGAGACCCAAAACCTCTCCTGAACCCTCCATGCATTTGAGGATTCTCAAGACGACTTTGGCCAGGTCGTTGGGATCCTCAGGACCATTCAACAGCAGCAGGCAGCCCAAAATGACAAACTAGACCGGCTCATGGACAAACTTGATGACCAGACTGAAGCATACAGGGACATTGTCACCTGCCTCTGCCAGATTGCTTCCAATATGTCCATACTTCCCTGTGTGCCTACAACAACCAGTACAACAACATCTGCACCAGCCACAGGGAGGGATGTGGACTCTGGCAGAGAGCACCCTGCACCGCTGCTGCCTGTACCTGAGGGTGCGCCGGAAAAACATAGAGTTGGTTGTCCAAAGAATAAGCGGTGTGAGGCAGATGGCTACGCATCACATCCAGAAAGTGACAACCTTCTCCTGATATCCTCCTTTGTGTGTCTAGAATTCACTTTTTTGTCTGTCACTGAACTCTCCTACATTGGCTGGAGGGTCTAAGGTGGACTATGGACTCAAATAACTGTGGATTCACGTTGGAATTGCTCATTTACATACACTAACAACTCATATCTGGACTTATTTTATAATTTTCTGATTGAGTACACCACTATGATGTTGACTGATTTCATCACATTGTGCACTAAAATTAATCACTCTGACCCCACAAATTTTCAAACACTCACAAGCATACAAATACATTGTCTACCAGCAATTCAATAACAAACACTTGAGAGTAGTCCCCTACTTTTATTGCATACCTACACTCATGTGAAAAAGTTCTGGATGAGCTGTTGACTCAGATCCACGCCATCATCATCATCATCATCATCATCATCATCATCATCATCATCATCATCATCATCATCATCATCATCATCCCCACTGTCATCATGTCCCAGCCCAGGATCATCACTTCCTCTGGGCTGCTGGTATCTATTGTCCTGTATGAGTGGTTTCGCTCCATATATCCAGATGTGGAGCATGCAGCAAACGGTGATGATGTGGCACACCTTCAATGGTGCATATTTTAGGGCTCCTCCTGTCCGATCAAGACAGCAGAATCTTATCCTTAGTAGGCCAAAACTCTGCTCAATGATTCACCGGCTCCTACCATGGGCCTTATTATAATGCACTTTTACAGGGGTGACTGGTTTACGGACTGGTGTCAGTAACCGAGGTTGGTTGGTGTACCAAGAGTCTCCTACATTGCAAACAGAAAAAAGAATCAGTTGCTGGTTAACATTATCTGACATACTATCCACTCACAACACACACATGCCACAACACCTACCGATGAGCCAAGCATGGTCAGGTTGTAGTTAAAACATCAAACGGGGGATGGTGCAGTTCCTCATGATATATGCATCATGTGCGGATCCTGGAAAACATGCACAGACTTGGGAGATGGACATGTCCTGTAAACATATAACCTGCACATTGACGGAGTGGTAATGTTTGCGGTTGCGATATGCCACCTCATTTGACTGTGGTGGTACCAATGCAACGTAGGTGCCATCAATTGAGACAATTATATGGGGTATCCCTCCCAATGCATAAAAGTCACCCTTGATGTCTGCCAAATCACCAGGTGTGGGGAACTTAATATAGTGTTCCAGGTAATATGGAATTGCCCCCTAAACATCATGAAGAACACAGCTGAATGTGGTCTGTGACATTACACCAGATGTTGCCACTGTGTTTCGAAATGAACCGATGGCAAAGAAATGTAAAGCTGCCATAACCTTAACTTTGGGCATCAGTGCAGTTGGATATGGGCAACCAGGCCGCAGATCAGGTGACAACTGTGCAGACAAATGTCCAATGATTGGCCTGGTGAATCGGTACTTCCTGATGGTATCACATTCTTCCATGGCCTCTAGGTCTAGAAAGGGCCTGTGGACTGCAGGTCATCTGTGATACCTATGTGTACAAAGTAAACACAGTTGGTGTCAGGTCACCATGAACAAAGCAACATGCATTCATACAAACAGAACATGAAATTTTAGCAGAACTGAAACTACAGATCATTTGAAATACATATTCCAATTAAAAAGGATGACCTTATATACATCTCACAGCATCAGCACCCTACCCAGACATGTTACCCAGAAATTAGAGTGAGTGGTGTAGTGTACAAATCACTAGTGTCTGACATAATCAAAGTGAGCAAGCATCACACACTCAAATGTTCCATATTTTTTTTAATTTACTTTTATGTTTTCATGAAAAATTACATGTTCAATAGGTAGACACAATCGTAAAATGAAATGCAAGAGATGTGTGACACCTGATATACACACCAGCTCACATATCCAATCATGCCCACCAATGTCACAGGTTGGACACTCTCATGTAGTTATGTCTACATTACACATACAATCCCATGCACAGACTATGTTCAATGTTGACGATGCTAAAATATGTAACAACAACATACCCGTAGTGTAGTTCCTATATTCCCAATAGGGTCTGCTCATTGGAATAATATAAACAGCAGTGTAGACGTAGGACTGATGTCAACTAGGTCTCTACTGACTATATTAGACTTAATTAGATTTGCCAGCTAGCTCAGAGGTCACTAGAAACTTTCTCGAATGTTCAGGAAAGAGTTAACTCTCCGGATTTAGACAAGAAGGGATTAGCTTCTGACAACCATACAAACATGACAACTTTGCTCCCTCAGAATAGAGTGTATCTCTAGAGTCGTGTGAAAACAATAGGCAGCTATTTCACTCTGTCAATCGTGCATACTTAGTTTCACCAGAGTGCAGAGAAATAGAGAGACAGGCGTTTGCAATAAAAGGTGTTATTTTATTGAGCAGTCTTCTTTCTCATGCAAGAGAAATGAATTGCCACAATTGCAATACTTATCAAGAAGTAAAGTGCGTACAGTAAAAGTAGTATTATGAAATAATACTGTAAAAGCATAGATATGGTTTCTTAGCCATATGATACTTTAAAATAGATAAAATATATACATACATAAAACCATTGACTAACGTACTCAACTGGTGCTTCTAACTACGCCTACCCCGAAGTACCTGACCTAAGCCTAATACTTGGGAAGGAGTAAGTAAGTAGCAGTTTAAGTTAAGTTGGTTAAGATTGTTTTTTGCCAAGGATCTGAATCAAGAATTCTCTTAAGGGTTTAGTCAGTTCCGTACCTTGGTAATAGAATGTGGGAGGTCTGGTATCTCTTTCTTCAGGACTTGATCTCCCAGCAACCCGCAAGGGTGACTCGGGAACACCGGAGCTGGATTTTCTCGGCGTGAGAAAAAGTAGCTTCTCCAGCGCGTCAAAGGGGAGGGGCGGCTTCCGTGGGCTCTCACATCAGCTGGGCTCTTGGGCAAGTAGATAGTTGCTCTGCTCCAAACCACCGTGTGTTTGCTTAAGGCAACTGTTGGTATTTCATACCTGAAAGGTGCCAGGTTTGACGTAAGGTTGGACATAAGACGTCACTAAGAACTAACAGTTCTTTCTGGACTCCAGGAGTTCTTGTTCAAATCAAAACAAAAGCAGGGGGGAATTTCCCGGGCTGCTGGAGGCTTGGTTTGTTTAAAGAACGCGTTGTGCTTTCTAGGAGTCGATGGGAGTAGCTGTGCTGTGCTTTGGACTGCATGGGCTATTACTGAATATGGATATGATTCTTATGCCTTTATAAGGATATTATTAATTATAACCGCATAAGGGCATGAATCAGGAATATCGAATTAGGGTCCTAGATAGAAATACAAAACCCACTCCACGGATTAATGTCCATCATTCCTAAAAACTAAGCAATAGTAAACATATAACAATGCATGTGTGTTTTCCAACCCACTCCAAAATACATATTTCGCATTTGAAATGGTATATGGTAAATACACGAAAATGAGTATTGGTATTGGTACTGTACGCTTTTCAAGCAGTGTCATCATTCAGTTAAATGCATATATATATCAGCTGAATGATATGCGAAAATTACACATGAAATGGCTCTGAATACAGAAAAGAAGGTCGAGACCATTCCATCACATATTTATACAAAATGCTGTATATGTGCTAGAGGCTGAGGTAAAATATTGTCTCTAGTATCCTAAAAATAGAAGGTCTGTTCTCTAAGAATAGTTCTACTTTAAGCAGAAAACCATGTGCCAAAAAAAAAGTTAATATTTTGGAAAATGGAAAAAAATAATTTCGCTTTCAGGGGAAAAAATAGTTCCGAATGTTTTCAGTAGCTTTGTTTATCAAAACTGAAGGCCGAATTCAGAGTTCAGGGAACGCTGTGTGATCATAGTTTTTAAATGTTATTCTCGTTGTTTAGGAGAGAACATCATATCAGACAAACTTGCAAAAAATTGGTCTACAACATCAGGTGAAAGTTCGACCAAGTTCGAAAATGCTGCAACTGTGCAACTGTGCAGCTTGGAGCGTGATTGCTATCATCGATGTTTGGATCAGCAATTCTCACAGAAGGTTGTACCTGTTTGGTGCTGCTTTCCTCTCGTACCTCACCGCCACCTACTCGTAGTGGTGAAGTCTCAACTAATGCCATCATCAGAATAGGTTGCCGCTGGGGACAACATGATGCATGAGTCATTACAGGACCTAGCAAAGTATCGATATCCTTTGGTACTGCTGATGGTAGTGTAAGACAGACGTCCAACACGCATTCTTCTCCGCATAGTAGACATCGAAGCACAGGTACAACGCAATCCTGCCAGATTGGTCTGAATGAAAGAAACCAGGCTGTACTTAAATCTGTTAGCCGGGCCAATCCGAGGACCTTAGTGATACGGCCTCGGTATCGTATTGCTAGGATCGTTTCTTCCATCGTTGCTGGAGTCTTGTCTGTGGATTGGCTTGCCATATCGGAGCAGAAGGAACAAAAATAAAATTTCTGCCACGAGTCCCAAGATTAAGGGTAGGCCGCCCAAGACAGAATGGACAAAATTCGGGAAGATGCCCAGAACTGTTTCAAAGGGTGCTAACAGTCCCAAAAAAACTGTCTTAAATACATGTGCGATGCCACTGTAAGTAAGTAAGTAAATTTATTGTGCATAGTTAATTAAAACCAGTCCAAAGCATAATACAAAAACAGTAAAAAGAGGACTTCAAAATATCATAACAATTTGTACATTGTTCTCGTCATTAAAAATCATGCCCAAAGGAACCCAATCTGATTAGCCAGGAGCAATTGTCTTTATGGCAGGGCAGCGTATTCCCGTGAGTCCTGTAAGCCACCTAAATGTTGTCTGTGTCAATGATCAAGAGTTTTTTTATTTTAACACTTTTTGCTCGATCATTGCAAGGAACTTAACGTATCTGCAATTCAGTTTCGTATTCGAAGGGTTCAGGCAGGCAAGGACCGCTTTCCTTCTCGTGCAAGTCCCTAGCTGCTTAAGCTGGGCCTTTAAGAGCTGTTGACAGGCTGGCCGTAGTGCTCCGCAAAGACAGGTCAAATTAAGTATATCACCCTTGTCTATGTTACAAAAAGGATAAACCTCGTGGCCATTGCTCCTGAGCAATGGTGGGAGATGCTCTCTGCTAGGCAGAACCCCTAGTCTGTATTTCAAGAACTTCAGTTTTGTTGTCTTAGGATAACCCTGGCTGAAGTAAGGTTGTGGTATAAGAGTTTTGTAAGAGTTTAATGACATCCAGACATGGTTTCTTTTGGCGAATGTGGCCTTGTCCTCTAGTAAGGAAAGAGTTTTAACAGTTTTCCAGACTACTTTTTTGAATGGGGTGTGCCCGAGTTGCATGTCCCAAATCGCAGTTAGGTTGGTAGCCGCCAGAGCTGCCTTCAAGTAGGATCTTGCCTGAGATATGTCCCTACTTTGTATGTCTTGCCATAGCAGCGGGTTTAGAGTGTTGGCGGGGGCCGAGCAGAGTTTGTGGCAGCAGTTGATATACGCTCCCTGTCCGGCAAGGGCTTGCTTTTGCAATCCAAATTCCAGCCTGAGTTGGGCCGGCGATGTGTAGGACGGAAGGGAAATTTTTTTTCTATAGGCTTTTGACTGGATTGTATCCAGGTTCTTGGAGTCTCTCCCACGAAGCGCCTCGCTGCCATAACAGATAGAGGGGAATAGCTTAGCCTGGTTAACTCTCAGATAGGGGATTAGAATTGGCCCCATCAGTTGATTGGCTATGTTTTTCAGTGTAACTTCGATGCACGCCCCTCTCCTTTTTGCTTCCTGCTTTTGCTGTTTAAAGGTGCCATCTCTGTCAAAGAGAACTCCCAGGTATTTATAAACAAGTGCCGACTCTATTTTTTGACCGCCTAGTACCCATGACTTCTCAGGCTTCTTCTTGGTGTTGATCGGCATGGTACGTGTCTTTCTCAGATTTATTTTAAGTTTGTTTTCCGTGGCATACCTATGCATTTGAGTCAGAAGCTGCTGGAGGCCGATGTATGTATGGCTAAGTAGCACAACGTCGTCCGCGTACAGCAGATTGCTCACGGTTTCCCCCCCCAGCCTCGGGGAGTGGGAGTTGCATGTGTTGTGTGAGGCTGATAGATCCGCCATGAACAGATTGAAAAGTATTGGGGCAAGCACTCACCCTTGCTTTAGGCCTTTGGTAGTGCGAACTTTAGATGACAGGTGTGTGCCGCCTCCTAGCTTCACCTGCACCCAGGTATCAGAGTGTAGAAGCTTCAGCATGCTTAGGATCGGCTGCGGTATTCCCCATTGTGTCTGTTTCCCCCAAAGTCTGCCTCTCTCGATGTTATCAAACGGTGCACTGAAATCGATGTAGCACATATGCAGCGGCAGTTTTTTCATTTTTGCTACATCGATCATTAGAGAGATGGCCAGAATATTGGTAGCTGTTCCAGTATTTTTCCAGAAACCGGACTGGTTCAATGGTATGATCTGATTTGAATCCGCCCATAGCACAATTTCCTCTAAGAGAGTTCCCGCAAAATATTTTGCCTACTAGTCGGTAGTTGTTGGGGTCCATTTTGTCGTGTTTTTTTAATATTGGGACATTCGTCGACCCTCTCCAAGATTCTGGGATTTTGTTTAAGAGTCTTACTTCCGAGAATAGCGGTTGCATGTTGGTAGCCCATTCTGTGATCTTTTCCTTGAATAGGGATGGCGGGATGCCGCTGGGACCCGGCGCACCTTCCTTCCTGCCCTTGCGAATCTGTTTTTTTATGATTGCTATTTGCTGGCCGGCTGTTGTATCCGAGATGTTTTTGGGTAGGCTTTGCTCTCTCTTGGTCAGGGCCTTCAGCGCGAACATTGTGGAGTTAGGCTCTGTGGTGTTTGTTTTTTGCGCTCCTGCGTATTCCGGCTGGTCATTGAAGTGGCTAGAGAGGTAATTAATCCATGACTTTTCCGGAATGTGCGAGCCTAGTTCTTTATGCTCTGGTCGTAGGATCCTGTTTGCTGATTGCCAAAGCGTGCACTGTTACTACTTTTGCTGTTGTGTAATAATTTTGCCCATGTCTCATTTTCAGCGTCTTTCTTTATGTTTCATTTTATGCTTTTAAGCTCAGTTCTTTGTTTCTTCAGCACTGTCCGAAGCTGTGCATTGTCGGGGGCTGATCTTAACATTCGTAAGGTTGAATTTACTAATCCTTTATGCTGCCTTAATTCTGCTCTTGGTCCTTTTTTTGAGTTTGTATTGCCGGGATCTTGGTTGCCAGTTCTTTTAGCAAAGATCCTGTGTATTGCTCCCAGTGTGGGATGTGCCCAGCTGTATTTGGTTTGTGTGTATTATATCGTTGAAGGGCATTATCGGCCAGAGTTGTTAGGTTAGTTGGTGTGCATTTGATCCTTTTTTGATTGATGGTATAGATCGCCCCTAGCATTTTGTCTGGCCTGATTGTAATCGACAACTTTGATGTCAGATGGCATTCCTGGGGACAGTGGTCACTTTCTCCCTTGTCCCCCATTCTAAATTCTAATATGTAGGGGAAGAGTGCCAGACTGACAAATGTGTAGTCCAAGATGGAGCAGGCTGTTTGTGAGTAGAATGTTTCTACTGGAGGACGATCTGTCATGAATCTACCGTTTAATGCCCGGAGATTTAGATGTTTTAAGTCTTTGAGAAAGGAATTGTATGGGTGCTTTCTCCTGTTTTGCGGGGAGCTTTGTGGTGGTATGGTGTAAATTTTGTTCAGAGCCAGGACCTCTTCCTCTGCTGATGAGCCGAGAAGGTTTTGGTTGAAGTCCCCTGACAGGAGGAAGAGTGGCTTTTCCATCTGGGACATATACTCCGCGATTTGATTAGAAATTGTGTTGGAGTCTTTGCCTCTGTGTTTAGGGTGGACATATGCATTGACAAGGCATATCTCTTCTTCTTTGTTACAGAGCTTCAGTTTTATTTTTACTGTTAAGGTTGAGGATGTGGACGAGTTCATAAGAACTGCAGCCGATATTGTTGTGTTGGATATATATGTAGCCAGGCCTCCTGACTGGTGGCCAAATCTGTTGGTTCTAACTGCTGCTGTTGCATAGCCAGTGAAGCCTGTGATGTGTTGTGTAGATGTGAGCCAGGTTTCCTGCAGCATTACTATATCAAATAGAGAGATGTACTTTTGGAAGTCTGGGTCATCCATTTTTGAGAGTAGGCCGTTTATATTCCAAGAACAGATGCCTATGGTTGGTACACTACCCTTTATGCCATCTCTCATTTGTTGGTGGCATCAATCCTCTTCAGGACGTATGAAGATCGTTCGAGAGAGAATTTTTTCTTGTTAGTGCTCGGTTTTGATGTGGCGCCCCCCTTGTGCTTGCTTCTGTCCATCCCCGAGGACTGCGTGTATTTTTGGTTAGCGGACTTCCTCTCAGGGGCTTAGTCGTGATGGGAGTGCGGATCTGATGGTGCTTTTGCACTGGGCTTCTCCCGCTTGATATGGGTGCTGGTTCAGTACCCACTACCGCCCACGGCTTATCTTCCGGACGCTGCCAGGGTATGTTCTCTCTTTTTTTGGGCGAGCTTCCCAAGGCACCTTTAAGGAGGCTAAGAGTGTTTGCCTGTCTTGCCTCCGATTCTGAGCTTGTCCTCCTCTGAAGGGGAGAGGGGTAGGCTGGTTTTAGTATGGGGTCTAGCTTGATGCCCCAGCTTAAATTGCTCTGCTTCTGCTGCAATGGACTCCGCGACATTGTTAGAAGACCAGGTGGTCTTGCTCCCCTCCGGGCTGTTTGGATTTGCGGCAGGCAAGAATTCAACCGAGATTAAGTCCTTAATGCTTATCCCCTCCAGGCTGGGAATATGTTCCATTAATTTAAGAATGTTGCCACGGTTGAGCGCGTCATGCTGCCCTTGTCACTTATATTCCGGTAGAAAGACCAACATCTCTATTATTTGCTTGGTGCTTCCTACCTCCTTGTATTGTGAGTGATGTGCTTGAGCTAGTGATGCATGGCCGGTATGAGTTTTGCGAGGTACCGGGGTGGAGCCTTCACCTGGCATGTTGGTGGTAATTGTTGATGCTTTGAATGAGGTCATTTGCTTTGATATTATTTGTGTTTCGGATGGCCGTTTTGCTTGGGGACGCTCAGTTTGATTAGAAACAAGGTGAGTAGTGAAGTCCGATGTTTCTGTGACATGGGCTCCATAAGTTTGGCTTAGCGTTGGGCCAGGTTTTCCGTTCCTGTCCCCCACCTCAGCATTTGACCTGAGAGGATGGTTGCTATCATTTATTGATGGTGAGTCTTGATTGTTAGTTGGTTCTGATGTTCCCCTTTCCATTTGGGGAGGAGGCTCTTTGCTTTGCAGTGTTGAGACTCCCGCTTGATCCTCAGAGGCCCTTGCTGTCGTGTTCTTGGTACAGTTTGGCAGTGTAAGGTGATTGATCTTTGCTTCCGCCTCAGTTAATCCGTTTGTTTGTTCCGTTTGGTCTCTTACCCGTGGTCCTTGGGACCCTTGCCCTTCTTGTTTTGGCTGGCTACTGTTTATTTTATGCTGCTGCTGATTTGTGCCAAGGGGTAATTGGTTTTCGCTATCTGTGGGGTTAGCATTGTTTGTGTTATCCCAAAATCTCTTCTTTGTGTCATAGAAGATGGGGAAGTATTTGGACGTGGATGTTTCGGTTTTTTGCTTACGCCCTTTTCTTTTTTGTTGACGTCGTTGTTTGGCGTTGAGTTTTTGCGAGTGCTCCTGTCCCGTTAGGGTTGTCTCTTTGTTTGTGGGTACGAAATGGGTGGGTTGGCTCTGCCGCGGTTCAGGATGCTTCGCTCCTGGTGTCTCCTGTTACAGGGTTGGTGGTACCCATTTCTTTAGTTGCGTATCCTCTGTGTAGAGTCTTCATATCTCCTATTAGGTCAGTTAGCATTGAGGGCAGTGAGGCTACTTTGTCTAATGCCTGACTGCAATTGCAGCTCAGATAGGTGTTTGATTGTGCTCTCAGAATTAGATTGTTTAGATTACCTAGCTTGTCGTCGATGCCAGCTGTGAAGCCTGCCAGTGTATTGAGAAGATTAAGTTGAAGCTCCATTTTCTCTGATTGGTATTGCAGGGTATCTACTGCTAGTTGGATTATGTTTAGCAGTGAATTCCACGTTCCGATGTTTCGTTCCTTTCTCCGCTCATTCTCTTTAAAGTCGTTGCCGGGCATGTTTAGGTTTTTGGCTGCCAAAGGTGAGTAAGGGGCAGGAGTCTCTTTGGGGTCAGATGTGTGAGTGACTAGCATTTCTTCCCATTCTTGTGTGTTGAGATAGGACACTAGTGCCCTTGCTTCGGCTTTGCTACTGGAGTCGTGAGAACTTGCAGCTTCCCTACCAGAGGCGCTCCTTGCTGAGTTGTGGGTTTCCTGATCAGAGGTTGGTAGAGCGCATTCAGCCGTTGGGTGAGACTTGATGGGTGTGCTGTGGTTATGGCTCTTGGATTGCAAGTCCAGCTCCGGACATGGTGCAGTTTCTTTTGTTGGAACCAATGCTGATGTCTGTAGGCCTACCCCAGAATCCCTTTCAGTGGGGCAGCTGTCTAGTTTGTCAACTGCTATTTGGACTAAAATGAGTTTCTCATTCAGGTTGACTTTAAGGTCATCTAGTGTGGGTGATAAGGTGTTTTCCCGGCTGCAAGGGACCGAGCCAGCTGGGTGTGCGTGCAGAATCTTCTGGTTGTAGACAACGGAGTTAGAAGATTTTCCTCTTTCACATGAGGTCTCCAGAGGAGTGATAGCGTTCCCGTGCCCCGAGGTGCTGCCCTGCGCAGCATCCGACAAAGTGCCCCCTTGTGTCAGCGGGCCTTCGGGCACAAGCGGTGGTGGCGAAGAGTGTGCTTATCCCAAGATAGCGGGAAGCAGTGGTGTTTGCAGTCCGGACAGGTGCCTGTTGCTCGAGAATATAGCTTAGCCTGCGTCCTTTAGGAATGCAAACTTTGGTATTTTTTAGGCGGATAGAGTTTTTTAGCAGTTTGTGTTGTGCTTACTACGGTCTCTGGTATCAGGACCATAAGGGATCCTTGCTCTGTTGTATTATAGCTCAGCCCCATTGCCTGCTCTAATGTGGAGAGGTTCAGCTCCGTGCTGGTGGTCGAGTTTGCGCTCATTTTCCTTTTCTTATTCTTGTGCCCTTTCCCATTTCCCCGTTTTTGTTCATTTTTGCTGTGGGCTTTGGTTTGACTTCCAGGGCCCCCCTGGACTTGCCTGATCTCATGTCGTTAGTAGCGGTGATGGTTGGCTCGCTAGTTTTCTGTCCCTAAATTGACTGGTTATGAACTGGCTGCGTTTTAGGCGGAGCGGAGCGGGTAGGAGCAGAGCGCGCAAAGGGGCCGTAGGTCTGTCAGACCTAGTCGGACTGCTTGTCAGACCCCCTGGGCTCTTACTTAGCGGCCGCCTCTACCAGCAGCCGGGCTCGCACTTATAGGCTCGCCTTCCCCCGGGAGACCTTTTGCCTCGCCGATGGTCGATGATCGATTAAGGTGAGTGGGGATGGTAAGTAGAAAAGGTTCCAGGTGTGGAGCCTCACTTTCTACCTCACTTTCTACCCCGCTCCGCCTCTTCTCTTCTTCTCTTCTTCTCCTCAGTACCGGGCAAATGAGCGGAGTGACCTGAATTGCGGGGCTTGTAGCGAGCAGAGAAGGGCAGCAAAGAGCCCCCAAGTGACTCCGGCGAATACAGCAAAGCAACCGCTACCCCCGCATCCCCCGCTCACCTCCCTGCTCCTCGCTCTTCGCTCGTCTGGACTGACTCTTCGCATGCTCCTTATTCGCTTGCTTGCTCTCGCTTGGTCTCCCGATTCTCTCAACCTTCTGATGCTCTCAGCCTTATTTCTAGCCTTTTTTTGCCCCTGGCATCAGGAGAAGACGGGCTGAGAACCTGAGGACTGGGCTTGGATTAGAACAGCCCTGTAGCCCCTGTGCCCGCAGCTCCTGACTACCCTCGGCGTTGAAGTCACTTTCCACGGTGGGCGGGCGGGGACCAGAACGGGCTGAGGCAGCTGGAGCGGCGTAACTAGCCTAGAGCCACCGCTCGGACCCGCGGCTCACTGACAGCCCCGGCAACCCCTGCGGATCTAAGTGGCTGGTTTCTCAAGCGGGGGGATGCGGGGGGTGCAGGCGGGTACCGGACTTCGGATGGCAGTGGAAGCCGATGACGGTGAACGCCGGTGAAAAACCACTGCAGCTCAGTGAAGGTTTCTCGATTCCCGGCTCCGCAGAGGTGTTGCACATGGCACTGGTATCAGAAATGTTTAAGATTTAGCTTAACATTACTACGAAATTCACGGGGCAATTTGTCGATAAAAGAGAATGTATCTCTGCCGATGTCCTTGCCACTTGCAGATCATACGTTTCTTTGGATGACGTTAGAGGCCCAGTTGTCTGTAAAAGAATAGACTTCATTCTGCTTAAAGTATCCATTCGAATAGAAGAGATATTCAAAGAAGGCCATAACGCAGCCCCCATATCTGGATTGCTGTGTGGATACAATACTTGCATACAACAAACAACCCTGGAAGTTACGGTCACAAGATAAGCTTTCCCTGGCACCATTCCAAAACAGCTGTGGGCACTTATTAAAACGTAACTCCTGTTACTAAGTTGTCTAAAAAATGTGTCTATCTGTTTTGCAGGCGTGCCATGCAGGTGACATGAAAGGTTATTTGAAGACCCTTCGCAGGCTCTATGCAAGTTAATACCTTGACACAAAAGTGTACCGCTTAGTGATTTTTTACATTTGTTACCACTAAGGAATACATCCTTTTCCCCTTCACTATAACATCTGTGTGTATAGGGTAAACCCCAGGGTGATTTGATGTATTCTTTACCCAACCTTTCATACTGGCCTGCAGGTATATACTCTTGGCAGTATTTAAACTGGAAAGTTGTTATCGGAATTGAAATTGTTCCATGTATTATCCATTCAATGACAGGTCTCTCTACCATTGTCAATGGTAATCTCTCACGTTTTTCAATGCTCAGAATCGTATAATCTGCTCCTTTTTGTGCCAAACTGATTTGTTCATCAGTAAGGTTAAAGATACCGAATAATGACGTTGTGTTGATTAAACGCCATGGTACGTAGCGTGAACGCAGATTTTGTAACGTCCAACCAAGCTGTACAATAGAACGTAATTGAGACTGACCATGTTGTAACATTAGTAAGTCCTGCTCTCTTATATCAATAGCAGATGATACAATGCTGTCCAATGAATATATTCTGGAGGACAGAGTCGTTAACCCATTGTCCACCACAGAAAGTGATTTTTCCAAATTTATACGATCAATTTCTCGTATTTTTTCTGCTGTTTCAATTTGCATTACTTTCCAAGCTTCGTTGTACGCAGCGTATATACCGGCCGCTATGAAACGTTTTTGACGCTGTTTGCGTGGTCCCAGTATGAAATCACGCAAGTCAGCACCGTCTTTAAGTAAAGTTAAGTGTTGCTTAGTTTCAGCCAGTGTGGATTTCTGTAGCCACTCAAGGCATAGTTTCCCTACACTGTATGTTGTAACTATCCCTGGATGTTGTCTCTGGGAGTATCTTGGGTCTGGCCTGGTCATTTTGAACACCTGTGTTTTGTTCAGAATCTATCTTGACAGTTATTTGTGTCTGTTGGCCAGATCAACCACTTTTTCCAATCAGGATGTGTTCTGTTTTGGTGTAAAATATGGGATACGTTTATCTCCACATCTGTAGTGCTATCACTATCAGTTATGGGTTTCGGAATAGACAGTGTATTTAAGACTTTTATCTTAGCTAAGCCAAGACAAGTAGTTTGTTGAATTGTGTCATTCAAAAATATCATTTGTTCTGGGATCATGCAGGCCCTAAATAATGCTTCTAGGCCTTGTACTTGTCAATCTTTGGTACCCCAGTTCGTTTTTGTTTCAATGTTGTTTTTCCAAAATTCGAAACCAAATGTAGACATGTTGTCATAAAATTTTTCAGAATAAATCAATTTAGTATTTGTCAACATTGTTTTCATTCCTGTCCTAGTTAACATTTTAAAAGAAAACGTTTCTGGATCACTGTTGTTAAACCCTGAGAAGTACTGGAATTTCTCATAAAAAAATTTCGAGCTGCCTTTTGGCGGTGTTGGACAGTGTTCCTATTGGTTATAAGATAAAACATTTCTAGGCTGTGCAGTTTTATGCAAATAGTGATCACCGAACAGATTATAACAGTATAACACCTCATAATTCAATGAACCCTGTAAGTAATCATGTTCAGTAAATTTGGCTGACATTACTAAATCTTACATCATATTATTAATGTTTTCAAAGTCCCAATCATCAGAGAAAGTACTTGGTGTCACAAAGTCACTTAAGGAAACCTTGAACTGGTGTGGATATTTCAAGAGTTCAACCGGGCCAAAAATGTCATAATCAGTTCTGTCCCATGCTAACCCACCGGGTTTTGGATTGGCTGAGATGTTTACTGATGACAGTTCTCTTTTCTTGATGTGGGAGGATGTGTGAGGCTTTAGGACCAAGTTGATGTTCTGACTTGCTGTGTCCATTGTACTATATTTTTCATCAATGAATTTTCCCAAACATAGAACCATGAGGAGCCACAGCAGGAGAGTAAGTACACCTAACACAATCCAAAATTCAATCCATGGTGAAATCAGATATGTTTCTTTTAGTTGGAGAGAAAGTTCAATTACTTTGTCTTTGAAAGTTTTTGTTGCAGGCGTTTCTTCATGCTCACTTGGATCTTCTGAAAAGTCCTCGAAGTTGATGAAGTAGCCAGATGCAGTTCTGTCAATTGTTGGAATTATTTCCGGATTTTCATTTGCTTTTGCATTTTTCTTTGTTTCATTAGAATAGTCAGAGGCTACATCATTGTAGATTGGTGTTTCTTGACGAACTGTTGCAATTTGGGTTTCAAGAGGCACAAGTTCCATTGCATTATTGCATAGACCTTTTTTATTCACTGCAGGTTTAACAAATGTGATTAGTCTCTCAGTATGAGCCTCTTGGATTGTAGCAAATTTCGGTATTCTGCTATTTCTTGGGAGTCCACTGGGCCTACTACTTATTATTGTGGTTTTACCAGGTCGAAGGATACAACTTGGTTCTCCTTTTTACTAGCATGGGACGGTACTACAACTGATCTCGTTCCGCTGACAGCTAAGACAGGTACTGCTTTTCTGTAAGAAGGCCCAAATCCCTTCTTCACCGTGACCTTCTCTCTGACCAGATCCCCAATCTTTGGAATCCAGACAGGTCTTGCTGGTACAGGTATTTTTTCTTCAGTGGTTGTCGGCTGTTGTTTCAACTTTTTGTTTCTCAGGCTTTTTCTTGTTTCATTTAAATCCTGTAAAACAGCCAAACGGTCTTTGATATCAAAGGATTTTTCTTCTACCACTGAAGTGTGACAATCAAGATCCTGAATGTGCATTCTAGTACCGAACAATAGTTCGTATGGAGTGAGACTTTTTAGAGAATTTCTTGGCAGATTATTAAGACTACGTTGGACACTTGTTAAATGTTTGACCCACCCATCACCCAAGCCTAATACCCTCGCCGTTATAGATTGCTTTATGTCCCGTTTTTTTCTTTCCACTACAGCATTTCCCTCAGGATGAAAGGGAGAAGAGTACCGCAATGCAATGCCCATGCTGTTCATGGCCTCTTTGTAAGCTCGAGAGCTAAACGCAGGACCCTGATCCGAATGTAGCCTGCCAATTGCGTATATGCCGATAAAGACTCGCAAATCTTTTTATAACAGTTCTGGTGTCAGCCGAGTGCTGGGGCCCACATTTTTAAGTTAATTTTGTCTTAATAATTATTGGGACGCATTACTCCGGTTGGATTTCTGCATTATAGATAGCCTGAAGCTTTCTAACAAAGATGTCCGGGCAATAGTCTGGTACGGTTCACAGCTGCGATCTCTGTTGCAGTCTGGACAATCTATTGCAAATTTGTAAATTTGTACGCTCATTCCCGGCCACCAGTACTCTGATTGTAATTCTATTAAAGATTTCAAGAACTGTTGGTGCCTCGGACCCAGTCCCATGTGTGCGCTTTCAATCAAGAAAACTCTCCGCTTCGTGTTTGGAATTACTCTATCCCCCACTCCAGGGATTTGAGCAAAAGGAACGGAGTTTGCATCAATGTATGTATGTATTACTGAGTGGATAGTTGAGAGGTAATGCTGCATAATCACCTTTTAATGAGGCTTTTACCGCCAGCATGGTTTCCCCATCTATGTGTTTTTCTGAACGTTTTTCAGTGGCTACAGAAGCCGGTTGAACCGCTTCCGCTGTGGCTGTGTTAGCCAATGAATTCCCTGCAACGTGAACGCCATCAGGTTGATGACTCAGTGCGTGTTTCACGTGAGTCTTCATTAGTTCTTTCTTTAAAAGAACTACTTGTTCCCAAAGCGTTTTATGCTTTATTGTGACACCTGTGTCATCTTTGTAACCGTTTTTACTCCATGTTTGCATGTCACTGTTGTAAGACTTGACACAGAAATGCGAATCACACACTATTAGTGTCGGGAATTCACGATCGGCATTTTCAAGCGCCATCTTTAAAGATCTTATTTCAGCTCGCTGAGCTGAACAGTTTCTGAGTGATTCAGTTTTGGTAATCATCGGTTTGAATTTACCAGAGCGCCAGCGACCTTTACCAATCGTGCATGCTGCATTGTAGGTTTTTTTCTCTACATCGTAGTGTTGTGCAAATCTGTCCATGTAGATTACACATGTGTACTGTTCGAGAGGCAGAATTTCGATTGGCAGAGGATAATCTTGTTCGTATTCTAGATCATCTAGTTTTTTCAGTTTCGGGTCAAAATAGTATTTCACGTCTTCTGTAGCAAGAGAATTTTCTCTTTGTACCCATTTTGGATCTAATGCCTCTGTATTCAGATTGCGTGGCTTGTTAATGTCTCAAGGGCTGAATCTGCAGTATAAACAGTTATTTTATTGCCTTGGGCCAGGGCTCTTTCTTTTGCTACAGTAGTTTGAACCTCTGTCAGAATTTTTTCTGTAGAGCTGAATTTCATTTCAGCTTTAGTGTACAAATGTGATTTGTAAGCTATAGGTACCGTTTCTCCCTCATTAGAGGTTAGGTATGTGAAGCCGCATATTCCTGGGATGACTTGGATTACAAGATTGCGTGTGCTTTCGCGTGTTTGCAATTTTGTTTTGGTTAACATGTCTGTTTGTAGTGATGTTAAAATTTCTGTGTGTTTCTGAGTCCAATTTATTGGTTTGAAATCAGGTCTTATTAATTCATAGAGAGGTTCAACACTCTCTGCATAATTTAGAATGTATGTTCTTCCGAAATTCAGGAGACCTAGTATTGATTGTAAATTCTTCAGGGATTTTGGTGCTTGGAGTACAGCACATTTCTCTATGAAATTGTCAGCTAGGCTCTTGCCTTCACTTGATAATTCATATCCTAGAAACAGGTCAGTTAGATGGGCAATTTGTGACTTTTTAAAGTTGAATTTGTAACCCTCTGAAGCGAACCCAAGTATTATGGTGTTCACTCTTTTTAAGTGAGTCTCCAGGTCATCATCTGTGAGATAGATGTCATCGACATAGGATAATGCCTCATCGTTGTATATATGTAGTAACTCTGTTACCCTTGCTGAGAATAATCCTGGGCTATTCTTGAATCCCTGTGGGAGTCGACAGAAGTGTTTTTGTGACCCCATTATTGAGAAAGCGGTCGAATACCTGCTTTCAGGTGCAATGTTGAATCCATTAGAGATATCTAATGTTGTTTTATATTTTCTGCGCACAATGTTATTCATTAGTGCTGCACTGTGTGAGTTTTGTACTGCAAATGTTTTACAACAGGAGTTAAGGTGTCTGTAGTCCAAAATTAGATGATATGAATCATCTGGCTTGGAGACAGGAAACAAAGGATTGTTCATTTGTGAGGTGCATGTTTCAATCACCCCTTGATATTCAAGTTGATCTAAAATCTCCTTGACTTGCTTTTTAGCTTCTTGTTTAACTGGGTACTGCCTTTCGTGCAGTGGGCTGATTTTTTAACTTGATTTTGTGGTGAGGTGAATCCTCATCCCATCCTACATGATTTTTATATAATGCAGGAGCTTGGGCTACTGCCCATTTTCTTGCAAGTGTATATTTTTTATGAATTGGTATATGATTAGAGAAGGCAGGCATAATTATTTCTTCGCCATGAGGGCACTCCCTGACAAACTCTGTTGGCCAGTCTTTTTCAGCTAACAGGATGTCATAGCCTTTTGAAAGGTTATCCCAAAAGAGACCCCTTACTTTCCTCGTCTTATCCCCCTCTATACGCAATGTTATTTCGTATATTTTATGAGGTTTGCTAACCCTGGTATCTGCAGTTTCCACCTGAATATTCATTCGTGTCCACTGTCTCCAGATGATTCATCAGGATCTTGGGAGCTATGGTCACTTCTGCTGCGCTGTCTAGCATTGTTTGGGCCCACTCTCCGTTTTTCAGTTGTGTCCTCAGAATCCTCGGCATGTTTAATCTTAATACTTGCTATCTTCTTTCTGGGATATTGTGATTCATTACTTTGATGAGCAGGTTCTTTCTCTTTGGACTTGACGTGTTCTTCTCTGTGTTCTGACCGTCCTCTTCTTTCCAATTTCTGTGAGGAAGATTAGGGAAAGATTGAGTGAGAGGGATCGAGAGGGACATGTATCAATATCTTGATATCTATCAGGTTTTCTCAATGTATCCCTATCTCTAAGGTTGTATCTATTCTCAGAGGGCTCCCTTTGGGGAGACTTGTTTCCTCGGTCTGGAGATTTTTCTCTTTGTTGAGGAGACCACCCTCTGGACTGGAATCGTTTTTCCCTGGGAGTGGACTGTTTATTACCATCCCAACTCCTTTTTGGAGTATTCAGATTATTTTTAATAAAGGTTTTTTCAGGATTTTCAGTTAGTTGGGGTCTTACCGGTTTCCCAGCCCAAACTATTTCTTCCTAGTTCTTCACAGAATTTTTCTAAGATTCTGGCAAGTTCAAATGGTTGGTCTGCTATATCTGTCTCCTTCAATTTCTGGCGGATCTTTATATCGTCCCTTGCCAAGTGAACTAATTCTCTATATGCCTTTGTTAATTCTTTTAGTTTAACTAGGAGTTCTTAGCTTGACATTGTTTCAATGTCCGGGTGTGTTGCGTAGCTGGCTAAAACCGGTCCCATTGCTCCTGGTCTACCTAGTGGCCCGTGCCTGGTGATGTGATTTTGATGTTTTAGGGTGCCATTAAACCAGAGCAGATGCTCTTGGTAATTTAGTGGGATTTCAACGTCCTCGAAAGGAGTGTATATATCTGGAGGTTCCTCTGTTTTGTAATAGTGGAATTCTTTTGTTGTAGCATGTGCTGCTGGAAAATGTATCCATGAATAGAATATCTCTGTCTGCCGATATTCATGGGCCTCTACCACGAATATGACTGTACCACCACGTGATGTCAGTCCATTTTCTATAAGTTTAAGAGTTATAGTTCTCCTTACGTTGACTGGAATGAGTATAGCATTCGGGTCATTGTCTTGAATGGTTATGTCATCCTCTATGAGTTGAGCTGCTATTTTAGCTCTCTCTGCTTCATTGTCACTTTCTACCATTTTTACTGACAGAAAGCTCTTTGTTGCAGATCAAGTTTCAAGGAAACAAAGATTAGGTGCACAATATTTTGGAACACTGTATCCTTCAACGTTGACTAAACCAAAAACTAATACATAGGAATCTCTTCCTACTAAGTTCCGGCGGATATTAACCTTTCACCCACTCCAGACGTCTTTTGGAGTTTTTACAGAAAAAGGGTTCTGTGTGAAAAAGCACGACTGAGTTACTCTAGTGTCTTGCGTTAGATTATCACCTTACCAAACGTTGGGCACCATGTAGTGTAGTTCCTATATTCCCAATAGGCTCTGCGCATTGGAATAATATAAATAGCATTGTAGACGTAGGACTGAGGTCGACTAGGTCTCTACTGACTATATTAGACTTAATTAGTTTTATAATCACAAAGAAGGGGCGAGGGTTAAAGACAATTTATACTCTGCCACCCCAAACCCCCAGAGAACACTAGTGTACACACAAAAGGGGTGGGAAGAGTAAATAATAATACCATATGTACTAATGTGGTAAAAGGTAGAAACAGCCCCAATTGGGCAAATCACTCTATTTGGAAAAACTGCCCTCACTCACATACCGAGGTATGTGACATGTTTCATCATTGGGCCTGCTTACAATATGCCCTGGTGTGCCCCACACAGGACGGGGCATAAGGGAGGGGGAAAAAATAATAAATTCCACTTAACACAACATATAGTCAAACAAACTAAACAGACACAACACTTAACACATCCACTGTGGTGAAAATAGTGCAAACACCATGTGTTTCCAAACCGAAAAGTGCGACAAAGAAATTGTGCAGTATGAGGAGTGATTTAAGACTGATTAAAGGTGTCAACTAGAAAACCAACTTTATTAAACGTTACTTGGCACCTCTACCAGGATTAAAAAGATGAAAGAACAGAGGATGGGAAAATGCCTTCAGGAGATAATTAGGAACCTCAAGGCTTCCCTCCTACCACTGCCAGAGTCAACATGTTTCGACCGCTCTTGATGCGCCTGTATGGTCACTCCGGTCTTCGTCAGGACCGTCGCATTCGGTTTCTCTCGGGGTACCCCCGTAATCTGGGGGAAAGTTATTACCCCTACAGGGAGGTAGGTCCAAGCAATCCTTACCAATCCTGTGTAATCTATGGAGAGTGTCCCCTTAAGTGCGGAAAAACAATCACTGTGGCAAAGAAAGAAGAACAGAGGGGGCGGATAAGGACCCTTATGTATATCCACCCATTCCAACTTTCAATATTATACTTAATTTGATTTTTGGCCACTAAGTGGTGTGTCTGATAAGTTTTAGAAAGCCCCAGATGCATTGTCGTGCATAGGCTACTTTAATAACAACCTTAAGAGTCCCTAGGTAGTCTAAGAATCTAAGGCATGCATCCCTTGTAATAAACCATGTATCTGTCTTGGTGCAGACAGCAGTCCCAAGTACTTAGAAACACTATATACAGTCCAAAAACCAATTCAAACCAACAGCATCCAAAACTGTTGTAATGTCCCCACTGTAGGTGTAACACACAGTCGTTTCACTTACCGAGTTTATGTATTACAAACACTCGCACTGGTGTCTGGTGTACAGGACGCCAGAGAACACAATCTGCAAGTAAACATATAGAGGGAACAATGAGGTGAAAAGTATATATCCCTTGTATATGTCCAAACACTCTTGTGTTCTATTCCACTATAGTTGTCCTCTTTTAACGAGTGGAGAAATCGCCTATGCCAGGAGCGATCCCCACTCGTAAATTAGCGCTCAGATTGCCCTCATCAAACCGTGTACACTTAATTAGTTTTGCCAGCTAGCTCAGAGGTCACTAGAAACTTTCTCGAATGTTCAGGAAAGAGTTAACTCTCCGGATTTAGACAAGAAGGGATTAAATTCTGACAACCATACAAACATGACAACTTTGCTCCCTCAGAATAGAGTGTATCTCTAGAGTCATGTGAAAACAATAGGCAGCTATTTCACTCAGTCAATCGTGCATACTTAGTTTCACCGGAGTGCAGAGGAACAGAGAGACGGGCGTTTTCATAAAAGGTGTTATTTTATTGAGCAGTCTTCTTTCTCATGCAAGAGAAATGAATTGCCACAATTGCAATACTTATCATGAAGTAAAGTGCGTACAGTAAAAGTAGTATTATGAAATAATACTGTACAAGCATAGATATGGTTTCTTAGCCATATGATACTTTAACATAGATAAAATATAAACATACATAAAACCATTGACTAACGTACTCAACTGGTGCTTCTAACTACGCCTACCCCGATGTACCTGACCTAAGCCTAATTCTTGGGAAGGAGTAAGTAAGTAGCAGTTTAAGTTAAGTTGGTTAAGATCGTTTTTTGCCAAGGATCTGAATCTAGAATTCTCTTAAGGGTTTAGTCAGTTCCGTACCTTGGTAATAGAATGTGGGAGGTCTGGTATCTCTTTCTTTAGGACTCGATCTCCCAGCAACCCGCAAGGGTGACTCGGGAACACCGGAGCTGGATTTTCTCGGCGTGAAAAAAAGTAGCTTCTCCAGCATGTCAAAGGGGAGGGGCGGCTTCCATGGGCTCTCGCATCAGCTGGGCTCTCGGGCAAGTAGATCGCCGCTCTGCTCCAAACCACCGTGTGTTTGCTTAAGGCAACTGTTGGTATTTTATACCTGAAAGGTGCCGGGTTTGACGTAAGGTTGGACATAAGACGTCACTAAGAACTAACAGTTCTTTCTGGACTCCAGGAGTTCTTTTTCAAATCAAAACAAAAGCAAGGGGGAATTTCCCGGGCTGCTGGAGGCTTGGTTTGTTTAAAGAACGCATTGTGCTTTCTAGGAGTCGATGGGAGTAGCCGTGCTGTACTTTGGACTGCATGGGCTATTACTGAATATGGATATGATTCTTACGCCTTTATAAGGATATTATTAATTATAACCGCATAAGGGCATGAATCGGGAATATCGAATTAGGGTCCTAGATAGAAATACAACAATACACTGTAGTTTTGGTCCCACAGATAGAGAAGTAATTCACAATTCACAAACAAGCTGAACATGCAGAATAATTTCACTGTCTACTTATCCAATGTTAAAAGCTTTAGCCATTACTTACACAACAAACATCTACAGTCTGAAATGACATCAATTGCACAATGGGTCGTACAGTCCACAAATGCGGTGTCAAGGCAACAATGCACATGTACATCAACACAATAATAACGGGCACTTTGACCAATCTTATGTGGATAACTGGATTTCTGTCTTAACATGCTTGTATGTGCCAATAAAACAGTCTGTCATGTGCCCCTCAAGTTTAGCTCCTATTGATAGTGGGTCCTATCCATTTAAAGATCACTTTTATAAGTTAAATAGTACACCACACATGTAATGGCCAAAAATACAACAATCGCAGCAGTGTGTGCTCTGACAACTGATTATTCAAAGGACGCAGTAGCCACATACGAACCAATTCGATCAGAGCCATTGGCTGCTGGCTGTTATGGTGAAAGATGCGGGTGAGTATTCAAAGGATGCAGTAGCCGCATCCGAACCGGTCACAGTCATTGGCTGTTGGTTGTTATGGTGAAAGACGCGGTTGAGTATTCATAGTATGCGGTAGCCAAATGTGAAACAATTTGGTCACAGCCATTGGCTATTGGTTGTTAAGGTGAGCAATGAGTGTTTGGGCTCATGTCTTCAACGTGTAGAAACCGACTCGGTTATATCCCATCACCAATATATCAAAGTCAATTGCAGTCAGAGGAAGATTATTTGAACGTCGTGGTAGGTGTGTTGTTTGCAAGCAATGTTATGCATTGGACTGACGCGGACAATGCGTCTGATGCATGGATTTGATACCACCTCTGCTGTGGAGATATCAATCTGTCAGGTCCCCAGAGATTGAACTTGTTTACAATACCTGCTTCATTCCTGCACCTATCCATCTCTCTGCTGCTGCAACCAAATCCTCTGGTAGTCACTATGGCACAGACACAGCCCAGGGCCCCAGGTTTCTCTCCGGAGGAGAACCAGGCACTTTCTCGACACATTCCTGTCACTGCACAGCCAGCTGTATGGAAAACCAGAGGAGCAGGTGAGTGAGGTTAACAATGCAATGCCCTTGGGCATGCGCAATAACCATGCATCACTGGCATTAGGAATCTAATTTGTAAATATTCCTTTAGGGTTTTTGCAAGTTTAAATGTCTGTTTGGAACTCTTTTGGGAAGAAACACTGCTGTAGAAGTGTGTGTACTGGGGCAAACATATCATCACTGTTCTCATGGAATAGAGTTGTCATTGAACACAGGACTAATGCACATGATGCCACATGCATTCCCCTTGGGTATTTTTGCTAATCAGACCATCACCTATGTGTAGTAGTGTATGACTCAGAAACATGAAGCATGTAAACTAAGGGACTATCACCATGTCATCCTTACAGGTCAACTACCATGAGAAGGCAAGGATGTCGCTAATCGTCGTGGCCTTCATTGCCGCAAGAGGTGACAGGACCTTTGTGGCTAGGCCAAGAAAATAGCTGAGGTCCAGCTGGGCCTGTCTCAACCTGGCAGGAGAGGCAAGTGGCAAAACTTGATGCCTTACATTCTCTGCATCCTAGAGGTTGTGTTTCCTGACCTTGATGGGTAGTTGAAGGCCAAACAGAAGCAAGGAGGGGGTGAGTATGTGCTTTATTGCACTTCCATCTTTAATCATGCAAGTTGTAAGAGCCTGATGGCACTTTTACAGGCCGTAAGTCTGTCAAACATGCAGATATTGTCACATGATGTAAATTCAGAAGGATCAAAAAATGACAGGTAATGCCCCATTCATCAGGGACATGTGAGTGAGTTATGTTCAGGGTAGTAACAGTAGTACCATGCACATGCTTACATTCAAAATTCGGAACACATGTAGATGAGCTTCATCATGAATTCTATAGCTTGACATGTGTCTGCACATTCACTGATGGATGAGCCTGTTCTCAGAGTGGTGTGAACACATCATTGAATCATGTTGTGATTGGCACAGTTTTTAATGGAAATCCCATGCTAAACATGTTGGCAGAATGTGTTGTCTAAGTTCAGGCCTAGATTAGTTTGGCTTGGTCTGTGTGTCAATGTTGTGTCCCAGACTTTCTGCTAAGTGTAATCACACGTATCCCATGGGGCAGTCACAACTAGGTTAACTCTGGACACATGTCACACTGACCTTACCAATGATTTTGTTGAAAATTCCATACACAACATTCTAAAGAGTAAGTCCATGTGTAGGACTTTGTGAGGGTGAAAACACAAACCATTCAGTGTCAAACACAGGTTCTCATGTATCACAACATGGATGCACTTGTGAGGCTTGATGTGAGGTACACAGTCACAACAGTTGACATGTGTGTTAATGGTCTTGACTATTCCAACTTGATGGCTTAGTAAACAATGTGTTTAATGCCTCACTTTCTGATTCAGAGATGTCAAGTATGCATCAAATTTGAGTTGGTTACCCAAAGGAATTGATGAACAGGAGCAATATCACCAGATCAAAGCGTGAATTCTGTGTAATTGAAGTGAGGGGAATTCAGACTCTTCCATATATGGGGACTTGTGCAGACTAGCCAAGATTTTTCCACAGTGTTGACTGTGCTCATGATGGATAATGGTTCAGTAACAAGAGTCTGTACAGTCATTGCACCCAGATGTGTCAGTGGAATGGCGTTCCACCTGAGGCATTGTGAAGCTGCAGAGATCTGACTTGGAAGTTTGTAGACCATTTTTTACATCTGCTAAACTTGAGCTGTTTTCAATTTGAAATCATTTGGATTCTGCTACATGACACCATGCATAGATTACACAGTACAGTGTGCCACATGCTTGTCAGACCAGCTATGCATATTGCCTGGGTGTCTCCACAATAACATTTATATGTGTGAACTGCCTGTAGAGAAGCAGAGCTACAGGACAAATATAATCAATCTCTGTTAACTGTATGAAATGACTCATGCAATGACTATGCATTGTTAATGTTTGACAAGGTAGACATTTGAGCTGAGACATATGAGCCAATGATTCCATTCATGTTGATTAAGGATAGCTTAATGTATACCATTTCTCAATGCAAATCTGGGATTCATATTCCCATGGCGATGGCTATACTCACTTGCAGTAGAGGAGACAGAAATGTCAGTACACAAAAGACCGTCATGAGCACAAGACAAAACATCCCCTGCTACAAACTCAAACAGTCAACCTTGTTGTTATGTACTTTGCTGTTGATACACCCAATGTTGCTGATCACATCATGTGTGATTGAGCAATGGTTAACTGGCAGATTAAGAAGTGCCATGTATGTTAATGTAGCAAGAGCTAATAGCACAATTCAATGTTATGTCTGATACCTTGGATATGTGAACATGTGTGATGTTACCTATGTGTCAAGTACATATGATGACTCATGAAATCTTTTTTATTCTTGGTCATAGCATCATCAGCGGCCTCTGGAGAGGCAGTGCCATGAATGTGGTGGGAGCAGTACATCAGCCTGGGTCCAGTGAAGAGTCATCTGAGTAGGAACCCAGTGATGGAGAGGGCTCTGAACCAAATGGTGTGAGGTTTAATACCAACGACGGAGGGGGCAAACTTATTGACAATTGCCTGTACGCCCACATTAACAGTTTGGGCAGGGGTGAGGAGAAAAGCAGGGATGCTAGTGGCTCTCGTCATAGTGCAGTATTAGTTGTGGCGAATGTAGATGCTGAGGATACAGTCCCTCAGCTGACTCAAGCCCATCCAAAAATATCTGCACAAGCTCATTTAAATATAGAAACTCCGGAGACCCATCCTGGCAATATGAGCAGCACCTCCTGCGAGCAGGATGATCAAGGGACTATATCTACTTGGTCAAGCGCTTCCTTGCTCTCCCCAGAAGGAGACACATTTTTCTCATTGAAGGACGACTCGGACACTTCTCAGATCAGTGAGCAGGAATCATCACAAGAGAGTGGTTTAGGGGATAAATCCCTGGCCATGCAGAAGAGGCTTTACAGGCCTCACTGGGAGCAGCTCTGTAACTCCATCTGCAGGGTCCAAATGATATTACAGTTCCGGTGATGACTCCCATGTGGTGGTGGGGTACACAGTGACTGCATCAACAACCTCAGAGTCCACCACCACCACTACTACCATCTCCACCCTCCCAACTGCTCCCAATACTAGTGTCCTTGGCCACTCCTGTGGCAGGGGGAAACTCTCCTTTTGTCCAGGCACCTCACCCACTGCACCTGTCTCAACTGCTGCCCTCAGTGTGGAGGCTAACAACCTCCTGCGGCAGATCTATAAGGGGCAGACATTCATGCTGAGGGTCCTCCATGTACACAACACTCTTTTGACAGAAATGTCATCGCACATGAAGGGCATTCACTTTAACATGTCTGCTCTACAGAGATCAAATCAGGCTAGGGCCTCTACACTGACGGCAGAACTGTCCCTTCTCTAGCAGTACCTCCCCTTTCCTACTTTTTCCTCATCCACTGTGCCAACTACTTTCCCTGCCCCAAACACATGCAAACACATACATTCACACACCTCGACATCCACACGCAGCACACACAAACATAGACAAAAGTTGCAAACTACATACACACACACACACACTTAGGGGACAGACAGCACACTCTCCACCAGGGATGTGACATCACACAACACACATGCATCCAGAGTCACTCTGAATACCTCACAATCCTCTGCCTCTATAAACCCTACCCTTTACTTTCCTGTTCCCCCCTCAGCCCAGGCACACACCCTTGCTCCCATAGAATTCTTCCCTCCCCAAACATACACACCCCCCCAGAAGAGAAAGTACCTCCCACCTGACCCAGCATCAGCATCTGGCCTCATCGAGGACACAACAGAAAACACCAACTCCCGTCCAAAAATCCACCCTGGTCCCAGAAGAAAACATCCACTCCTGCAACCCCAGCTCCATCTGCCCATACCACTACAGCTGCCCCCTCACAATTAGAGACAACGACTGCAGTAGAGTCCCACCCCACACCATCAGAATCTACCGCTGCAGTGGACCCTGACACCCCTCCTGATCTCATTCGCTCCCAAAACACAACCCAATCCGCATTAGTTTGTCCCCTTTAATGTCTGGCATGCCCCCTGATGCACCTTCCAGGGGAGGTGTCCTCTTGCAGAACTTGTGCAGGTATGACTAGATGGGCATGATGTTTTAAGCTCATGAGGACAATGAAAATTGATAGACTGGCCAACAGCCTTTTGCTATTCATCGAAGTTTGATTTTGAGGCTGAATAAAGCATGTTTTCATTTTTGTTTAACAAACCTCTGTGTCTACCAACTTGTTTCTGAGTTAACTGTGTAACATGTGCAATTGGTTGTTTATATGTACAATGATGTTAGTTTGGCATGGCTTGGATAAGTTTCGTGGAGTATGAGCACTTAGGCAGTATGTATTGAATAATGTTGGGTCTACATTTCAAGGTTGTCATTGCTAAATTCAGTTTTGGATAAGAGTGTGACATGAAGTCACAAACTTTTTAATTTTTTTAGCACATTTACATATAGGGCATGCTTTCATTTGTCAACGTAGTGCAAGTGTCTCAAAGTGCAACAGTTTAGGTGAAGCATGCTGCATATGTTTGTTATGTGCAGAAAGGCACCTGTCTCATCTGTTCACCTGGATACATATGGATGTTGACTGCATGGCAGTGGCTTTGTACACACCCATGTACTCAAATTGATTTCACAATACCTTGTATGTGACTTTAAAGTGGTGAATCAATGTCTGTGTCTTCTTCATATCTTGTAGAATAGTGGCAAGGTCAACCTTGCATCAGGTGTCATGCCGCTGTGGGCAAAAAGCCTTCATGCCTGAGAACACATCTGGGGCATTTCCTGAGACCATTGTGACTGTAACGTGTGCAGTATTCTCACAGACTTCCAACCCTCTACCTCAACAGGACTCCAATTACTGCATGGATGTTTGTTAGACAAGGTATGTGTTGGTTTACTAGTCTATTGAGTATTCATTTACAAGTCAGTCATGCCATCCTGATTTTGTGTTGTGACTTTACAAGTATGGTGTTCATGGATTGTCCCAGCATGAATTTCATTTTGCAACCACACACCAGTCGTAGTTGAGCACATGAATTGTGTGTTTTTTTAATTTTGTGGATGACTGACAAGGGTGTTGATTTGAGCTAAGATTAATGCTGTTCAAAGTCACACCAAGCAGAGTTATGAGTGCTGTGAAGTCTGTTGAATTGCCAAGCGGTAAATGTGGTAAGTCAAGTGGACAGTGAGTGCACAGAAAGGATGTGTGTCTGTCTACTGTGCAGGTACTCCAAGATCTGGAGTCTCCATCATGCCCATAGTTGGCACACATGGGAGGATGTGTTAATGGTATTATGCGTCCTGTCTGGAGATGTATAGTCAAGGGTTCATGTTGCATGTGCTGAGCTACCTTAAACAAGGGTAAAGGTGAGAGTGAGTAGTACTCTAAATTTATGTTTGAGTGGCGATCCATACGTCATTGTGGCATGACAATTTAAGTGATTGCCAGAGAGTGTGAGGCATGAGCTGAGTGCATAGACAAATCAAGTGTAGGAGATATGAGGTATCCACGTTCAACCTATGCGAGTGTTTACAGATAGAAGAATGTGATTCAGGCTTTGCAGCTGGTTAAGTCCTGTGCAAGGTATAGTATGAATAGGTATATGTGATAGGTGTTAAAGCGTGGGCAAGAAGGCCGCTGACTGATGCCACGGAAGGCAGTGCTGACTTTCCTCTCCCTCTGCGAGTCCCCCGTTCGGAATGAACGGCTAACTTTAATGGATATGCCCCGCTGGATTTGCTTTGAGACTGCCCTGATCCCGCTGACTCCCGAGGTTGCTGGCTCTGATGAAGCATCGGGTGGCTGGATTTCCTTACCTGGATACCTTTATTACCAGCATAACTCTCATCGCCCTCATGGAAGTTTCCACAGCGGCGTGCAGCCTTCGCTGATCTCACTGATTGTGCAACGGATCATCGTGCCTCTTCAGCGGTGGTTCCGACCAAAAATGGCCCGTAAGATAACAAAAACGTTGAAAGATATAAGCGCCACGAAAGAGGTTAAAGATGCTAAGGACTCTAAAGATGTAAAAGAGGCAACCAGGGAGACCAAAGAGAGGAAAGAGCAATCGAAAGAGCAATTGGGGCACCGGACTCTGGAACAAACTCTGGAACAAACCTTGGGCAGACACGGTGCGGTGGCCCTAAAAAGAAGGGTGAGGAGAATAAAGTGCATGATGTCGGTGTGGCTGGTGAGACAAGACTACGTACGGCCACTGTCGGTAAGGGCACCCTGCGCCAGCCATCAGTATTGGAGGCATTTGCGATGTCAAGTACCATAGCGGTAGATCCTGGGAGCAACATGAGCTTACCTGTCTGACCACCTGTTTTAACTTTGTCCCCGGGAATCGAAGCTGCTCCACAGGCGGTCGATCAGGCTTATTGCACGCAGAAGACTGATCTTCCTAATACCGCTCTGATGCATTCTGGGATGGGTAGTTCTTCCCCCGATTATCCGCCTCAGAGAGAAGAAAATACTGAGGGGGGCTCTGAACCATATGGTGTGAGGTTTAATACCAACAACGGAGGGGGCAAACTTATTGACAATTGCCTGTATGCCCACATTAACAGTTTGGGCAGGGGTGAGGAGAAAAGCAAGGACGCTAGTGGCTCTCGTGATAGTGCAGTATTAGTTGAGGCGAATGTAGATGCTGAGGATACAGTCCCTCAGCTGACCCAAGCCCATCCGAAAATATCTGCACAAGCTCATTTAAATATAGAAACTCCGGAGACCCATCCTGGCAATATGAGCAGCACCTCCTGTGAGCAGGATGATCAAGGGACTATATCTACTTGGTCAAGCGCTTCCTTGCTCTCCCCAGAAGGAGACACATTTTTCTCATTGAAGGACGACTCGGACACTTCTCAGATCCGTGAGCAGGAATCATCACAAGAGAGTGGTTTAGGGGATAAATCCCCGGCCACGCAGAAGAGGCATTACAGCCAATCTATGACCTCTAGGCGACGGGCCAGGACAAAAGGCAGATCCTTGGATTCAGCTAGCAGACTGCTCGAATGGGATTATTCTGCTTCAACGCTGACAGCCTGCACAGGTAGCAGGTCTGAAGCAGGGGGCATAGGTGGATCTAAAAATTCTGGCAGCACACCTCAATCTCCGACATTAGAGCTATTGTACGTGACTATCAAACAAAGACAGGGCGAGGCCAGGCAGGAAAGCAAGAGGTTGCAACTTGCTACTGAGAAACTTCAGGGGGCCATCCGCAAAACCAATAAGCTATGCACTGACATGTCTGAGCGAATAACCCATGTAGAAATGCGAACTGCTGCTGCTGCGGAGGTGGAGAAATTTCATATATTTAAAGCTGCACAGGAAAAACAATCACGAGATATAGACTGGAAACTCGAGGATTTTGAGAACCTGCAGTGCTGAAATAATATCCGGCTGCTTGGCCTGTAGGAAAATGTGGAGGGAGAGAACATTCTTGCCTTTGTCGTGAAGTTAATGAAGGGAGCCTTCCCAGACTTGGCCCACTGGAACTGGGAGATGGAAGTACAACAGGCGCATCGCTTCCCAATGTTCAGGAGAACTCAGTCAAAAAATCAAGGGGAGCAATCTAGAGCCATATTGATCTTCATTAGCAACTTCTTGCTAAGGCAGGCAATATTAGATCGAGCCAGACCCGACTCAAAAAGAACATCAGAGGGGCACACTTTCTTCGCTCGGCCAGACTTCTGCCACTCAACGGTCGGGTGGAGATGAAGGCTAAGCCAGATGATCACCCCATTTCAGGGGGTGGACTGCAAAGCCTTTTTGCTCTTTTCTGCAAGGCTCAATGTTATTCACAAGGGGAAGGTAAGAATCTTTTTTTCAGAGATAAAAGCCCAAGAGTTTCTCACGGAAGTAACTGAATCACGAGGGGTGAGGGTCCTGGCCAATGCAACAGAAAGGGGGGGACAGAGAAGGACTGATGCTCCTCGTGAAATGATAAATGCATCTGAAGTTTGGCTTTGCCAGCCGCTACTCGGCTATCAATGTATTAGGGGCCATAGGGCACGGGGTTAAAGAAAGTAAACTACAAAGCATACTATCTGTTTGCTGCTGAGGCAAGTTTCCATGTTGAAAACTGAGGGGTCGGGCCTTATTATTTTTTGTCGGTATGATTTAAAGAATTTATGCACCAGGGTTAGGAAGCATCTGGTATTAGGGGTCACTTTGGTGAGGAGGGGTCCGGCGCTATCGGAGAGGGAATCTCCTCGGTCATACATAGGTCATGTTTGACCTACTTGTCTGTAAGGGAGGTAGGGGGTGGAGGAGGAGACAGGGTGTGTTTTTTGAGGGGGTCGGTGTGGGTTCAGCACAGTATGAGGTATCTCGATTTGCGAGGCTAGTGAAGGGGCAGCATAACTGGGTTCAATATGGCTTTGTCTGTTTTTTTAAGGAGTTCCAACCAATGAGTATGAATAGAAGGGCGGGGTGGGATAGACTAACCGTATATAGGACTTACTTTATGGAACTTGAGTTTGCAGATTCTGACAGTAAATATTTGTGGGCTTAATGACCAGAATAGGAGGAATAAGCAATTTGGTTGAAATATTTACGAATAGACTTCCTTTGTGTTTAAGAGACACACATTGAGTACAGCAGAGCTCGCATAAGGGAACAACTAGGTTTTAAACGGTTGGCATACACAACACAGGGTTCTCGAACTTGGGGGGTGGCAATCCTTACCCGGAAGAATGATGTGAGGGTCCTCAGAAAGACAGTAGATCAATGGGGCCAGTGGGTGGTAATCGAATGCTCGCTAAATAATTCTAAATTTACACTTTGTTTGTTGTATGGTTCAACATGTGATGATACGGAATTGCTAGAAACTTTAGATTCTAGCATGGCAATGTGACCTGCTCTGATAATTATCTGCGGGGACTTTAACATTAATGGTCTGGGGATACGAAGGGGGTTGCTAGGAAGTAAATATTCTGGGAAAAAAGAAAGGTTGGCTTTGCCCTAACTAATCTAGTTCGTAACAAAGGCTTGACCGATGTATGGGCATATTTGAAACCCTCTGATCCAGGTAGAACTTACTTTTCAGCCCCGCATAAGGCAGTTTCCCGGTTGGATTATTTTTTTGTTTCAAATCAATCTATTACTAATTAAGGTATCGAGAGGTACCCTCACATCATATCGGATCATAACCCCTTAATTTTGACTGTTAATTTTACTATGACAGAGAAGAAAAATCCGGGAAGGAATTGTGAACTGAGGTTCCCTCCCCCTCTGACGGGCAGGTCACGAGGGCGGGGACGGGCGTGGCGACCATCTTGGGCTGCTCTCTGGTTGGCGGGGCAGCTCCTCTGTCCCTCCCCCCCTGGCAATTTCTTCCTGTTGGGCGAGTCCCGCCTCAGCTCTATCGAACTGCCAGACCTCCCGAGGCTTCGCCGGGAGCAACAACGCTGCCGAGGTGCAGCGCAACATTACTTTTAAATTAGTGCTTGGACACTTTTAAACACTTGCCTCATTGCTTCAGGGGCTGCGCTGAGGTCATCGCTCACCCCTCATCCTTTTGGGATTCCCTTCTCTGCCGCCGCCAGAGCGCCCCACGCTGAGCGTTCCCTCCCCCTCTGACGGGCAGGTCACGAGGGCGGGGACGGGCGTGGCGACCATCTTGGGCTGCTCTCTGGTTGGCGGGGCAGCTCCTCTGTCCCCCCCCTGGCAATTTCTTCCTGTCGGGCGAGTCCCGCCTCAGCTCTATCGAACTGCCAGACCTCCCGAGGCTTCGCCGGGAGCAACAACGCTGCCGAGGCGCGGCGCAACTTTACTTTTAAATTAGTGCTTGGACACTTTTAAACACTTGCCTCATTGCTTCAGGGGCTGCGCTGAGGTCATCGCGCACCCCTCATCCTTTTGGGATTCCCTTCTCTGCCGCCGCCAGAGCGCCCCACGCTGAGCGTTCCCTCCCCCTCTGACGGGCAGGTCACGAGGGCGGGGACGGGCGTGGCGACCATCTTGGGCTGCTCTCTGGTTGGCGGGGCAGCTCCTCTGTCCCTCCACCCCCTGCCACGCCCTGCTACTTCCAGTCCCCTACTTATGGCACTATTATCCCGGCCGCGCAGCGGACGAGCGCAGCGGGCGCGACGAAGGCGCGCCGAAGTTGCGCCTAAGTTAAGCCCGTCTGCGCCCGTCCGCGACGGGCTGGGACCAGGGGCCACACCCCCTGCCTCTTTGCTGTCATACTCGCCTGCACAACTTTTCTCCTGCACCGCTGTTGTGCCTCTCCCCCCCACCCTCATGCAGCATCTTGTTGCTTTAGATATCTATGTCTCCCATTCAGACTGTGTTGTATCTCCACGCCCCACTCCTCCCTTGCCTGCGCAGGATGCCGGATCTCCCCCCATTGGACCCTCGTCACCCCTTCACACTGCTTCTGCCTATCTCCTCAACACTCGCTCAGCAGGCAAGCACCAACTTGAACTGTTTAACCTTCTAACCACTGACTCACCAGATATTCTGTTCTTAACGGAAACTTGGTTTTCAGAGGCTTCTCTCCCCGACATTCTTGCCATCCTCCCTGACTCTTACTATGCCCTCCGGGCTGACCGCCCCTTGGGCAAGATCAGAGGAGGTGTCGCTATGATTGTTCGTTCCACTATTCAATTCCAGCTTCTCTCCCAACCATCTATAGCTGGGGTGGACTTTCTGGTCGCCCGCTCCTCTAATCTTTCCGCACCTCTCACTGTCGTCCTTGTCTATCGCCCTCCCCTGAGTATGCCCCTGTTTGTGGCCTCCCTGCAGGAACTCCTCGCTACGCTTGTAGTCAACAACTCCTCTGTCCTCCTGCTAGGGGACTTTAATTACTGGCCTGGCGACCCCAGGGAGGACTCAGCGTCCAAGGACTTCACGGCCACTCTTTTATGCCTCAATCTTAAATCCCATGTACTGGTCCCTACCCACAATCTTGGACACATTCTGGACCAAGTCTGGTCATCCCAGGACATAGTTTCCCCCCCCAGCATCCTCCCTTGTACCTGGTCCGATCATTCTCTCATTTCCTTTACCATCAACATTGGTTCCCCTTACAAACCCCCTCGCCCCAAGAATGTTTTCTCTCGTAGCTGGAATCGTGCTGACTTGTCTTCTCTCTCTCATTCCCTTGCTTCTTCTCTTCCTGACCTTACTGGCATTTCCATTGACTCACAGGCCGCTGCAGTTGGCAACTGGCTATCTTCCGCATGCGATTTAGTAGCCCCCCCTTAAGTTAGTCAAGTCCATTCGCCCTCATGAGGCCCACCGTTGGTTCAACTCGGAACTCAAGATCCTCAAATTGGAACTTAGACGCTCGGAGCGCCTTTGGCGCCGTAGCTACTGCCCCGACCTCAAGGCCAAATACAAATCTCTTCTTAAAGAGTACAAGAAGGCCATTCTGGCCACAAAGACCAAGTATTTCTCCGAACAAGTAACTCTTTCGGCCAACAAATCCAAAGAAATCTTCTCCTTGGTCAACAATTTAGCCACCTCTGATCGTGCTTGCCCTCACTTCACTCCCTCCCAGGCCCTCTGTTCTTCGTTAAACAACTTCTTTATCGAGAAGACTGTTAAAATCAAATCTAACATCTCTGTTACTCCTTTTACTCCTATTCACTCTGTTCCCTCTGCGCCTAAATCTTCCTTTTCCTCTTTCCCGCCCCTCTCCTTGGACTCTTTCTTAGCTCTGCTCACCAAAACCAAGTCTGGCTCTCCCACCGATTGTGCCCCTGCCCGTATTCTTAAAACTCTCTTCTCTTCTTGTCCTGCTACCCCTCTTTCCCTCCTCAACGCCTCTCTTTCCACCGGATTGGTCCCTTCTTCATTTAAATCTGCTATTGTTTCCCCCATTCTTAAAAAACCTGGTCTTGATTCTTCTCTCCCTTCCAACTTCAGACCTATCTCTCTTCTTCCCTATCTTGCTAAAATTCTGGAATCTTACGTCACCTCTTGCCTCTCTGCTTATGTCGAACAGAACCAACTCCTTGCTTCTCACCAAGCAGGTTTTCGCTCGGGTCATTCGACCGAAACCGTGGTGCTAGCCGTCCTTGACGAGCTTAAAGCCAAGGCCGACGTCAACTCTCCCCAAGCTTTGATTCTCCTTGACTTGTCCGCTGCGTTTGACACGGTCGACCATAACATTCTTTTGGACCGTGTCAGCGCAGCGGGCATACAAGGCCTTGCCCTTTCTTGGATCACGTCCTTTTTGACAGGACGTTCTCAAGCTGTTCACCTCCCCGGCTTTTCTGCTCCCCCCCTCCCGGTGCCCTGTGGGGTTCCCCAAGGCTCCTCCCTTTCTCCCCTTCTTTTCAATCTTTACATCCACCCACTTATCTCTTCCCTCCTTGAGCTGGGGGTCTCTGTGTTTAACTACGCAGATGACCTCCAGCTCGTCTTTGACCTTTCTTCTTCTTCTCACTCCCTTTCTTTCTTTCATTCCACTATGGTCTTTATTTCTGGGTGGACGAGCGCCAACCACCTCAAGCTCAATCCAGATAAGACTGAGCTTGTCCTGACTGGCGGCTCATCCAGCCCTTGGTCCCCTGCCTTCTGGCCCCCTATTCTTGGCCCCCCTCCCACCCCGGTTTCCTCCGTCAAAACATTGGGCATCAAGGTCAGTCAGGACCTGTCCATGCACGGCCAAGTCAGTGCCGTGGTGTCCTCTTGCTTCCTCTCCCTCCGGATGATCCGGAAAATCTCCAGCTTTTTTTCTTTTGACTCTCTCAAAATCATTATTTCTGCCCTCATCACTTCCCGCCTCGATTATGGCAATAGCTTGTTCTCAGGCATTCCTGCCTATGAAACCCGCCGCCTTCAAGCTATCCAAAATCAGGCTGCCCGTCTCATCTTTCACTTGCCCAAAACCCATCACATCACTCCTGTCCTCAAATCCCTCCACTGGTTACCCATCCTGCAGAGATCTTTGTTCAAGCTAGGGTGCCTTGTCTATCGGGCCCTTGATCACTCTGCACCGGCTTTCATCAATTCTCTGATTTCCCGTCACACCCCTGCCCGCACTCTCCGTTCATCCTCTTCTGCCCTCCTCACTGTTCCCCGTTTCCACACATCTCGCACTGGTGGAACTAGATTTTCTGTTCTTGCTCCCCGGTTTTGGAACTCCCTTCCTCTCTCTTTGCGTTCTATCCCCATTTTTTCACATTTCCGTAAAGCGCTTAAAACTTTTCTGTTTGCCCTGGCCTACCCCCGCTAAACCTCCTGGCCCTGTCTGTTCTGTTCTTTAGAGCTCTCAGCGCCAGGAAGCCGTTTTGGCCATCGTGCGCTCTACAAATATTTTCATTCATTCATTCATTCATTCATTCATTCATTCATTCATTCATTCATTCATTCAGGTTTTTGTATGATCCTGACTATATCGCTTTTATGAAATGATGGATCAAGGAATTTTGGGATTTTGATCGGGGGAGCACTAGTGCAGGAATTGTTTGGGATGCTTTTAAAGTGAGGGTGAGAGGAGAAAAAACAATCTACAGCTTGCATCGCCAAAAGAAGGTGCGACTTTGGGAACTGGCAGTTTGGGAAGAACTAATTAAACTTGAAAACCTTAGCCACCGCTATCTGTACTGGAGGATTGATAGACAGAATATTATCTCAGTTGGCATAAAAAAGGCCGAGGCAGTGGATCATCTTGCTAAGAGAGCAGCGGAGAAATATTTGTCTAAAAAAGTGCAATGCTACAAATCTAACGAGCGGGTGCGACATATTCTGGCCATAAGCGTTAGGCAAAAAATGGCAGCTGGGGAGATCTCTGAAATCTATGACGTCGATAGAAAGGTAATACCAGACACACTTGGTATTCAAAAGACCGTTAGGCAATTTTATCAGCATTTATTTAGCAGAGGACCATCAGTGGTGGCTGTGGATATCCACACATTTTTTGATAGAGTAGCTATACAGAAGGTAGACCCTGCAGATAGGGAGGAACTCGAGAAGGTGTTCTCCGAGGAGGAAATAAGTTGTGCCTTGTAAGATCTGCCCTCTGGAAAGGCAATCGACACGTATCAGATCCCGCTGGAGTTTTATAAGATCTTTAAAGACTCTATCGGACCAGACTTCAAAGAGGTTAAGTCATTGGCCCAAAAGGGTGGGCCGGCCCCCGAAACCTGGGCGGGAGCAGATGTTGTGGTCTTTCTGAAAAAAGACAAACCAGCTAGAGAGCCGGGCTCATATCGCCCATCACATTACTGAATAGTGATGTAAAAATGTTCTCTAAGGTTTTGGCTAAGCAACTAAATGGTATTCACCCCTGTCAACATGGGTTCATAATGGGTCGGGGAGCAACACAACACGTACGGTCGGTGATCACTCTCTTTGATGCAACAGAGATCTCAGGAGACCCTATGGCTGCTCTGTTATTAGATGCTGAGAAGGCATTCAATAGGGTCTCCTGGGGTTTTCCTGTGGGAATCAATGAGATGGGTTGGGTTGGGGGAAGGTTTTATTAAATCTATCCAAATTTAATATTTGGCACCTACGGCTCGCCTAAGGTTAAATGGTAGTTATACTCTTCCTTTTAATATTCAGAGGGGGCCATTTCAGGGGTGTCCGTCCTCACCTCTGCTATTTGCTATATATATGGACCCCGTAATAAGGCTATTTTAGTCTATTAACGGAATTTGCCTAGTTGTAAGTCAGGGGGTTGAATCCAAAGTCCTTGCCTTTGCCGATGATGTGGCTATTATCACTGCAGATCCACTCTCGGCACTGGAAGTGGTTGAGTCAATTGCACTAGAGTTTGGTACATACACTGGGTATGCACTTAATAGATCTAAGACTCAAGTAATAAAGAATCAGTTTGTCAACAATGAGGATTCTCGTATCACAGACTCTGCAATATATCTAGGTATCCGGGTTACTTTAGACTTCGAAAAGCTGGTGGCTAAAAATATGGAACCTGCAATTAGGAAGGTGAGGTTAGACTTTGGCAGATTGAATAATCTTCACTTGTCTCTTGTGGGATGGTGCAAAGTCATTAAGATGATGTTTTTAACAGAATTGTTGTATTTGTTTAGGGCAATCCCTCTGGAATTTCAAAAATCCTGGTTTATTATTTTGGAAGGTTTAGTCGATTTCTTTGGGCACATGGGAAAACTAGGAGGGCTTTTCGGTGTATGTCTTTGCCACTGGAAAATAGTTTTTCTTCAGTTCCTGATTTTCAAAGTTATTACTGGGCAGCTGCTTTGCAATACATGGGGATATTGGTTGGGTCATGCCCTGGGGATATGGAAGGGGAAAGTGAGCTCCCAGATGTCTACAAATTATAATTAAGTGAACATACTGAGAATTGTTTCTGGACATTTACAGAGCCTAGTTTATTACAAGAGGACAACATTTAAGAACTTGTTATTGGCCTTTAAGATATGGGGGACCTTAAAAAAGAAGATTGGTCTGGGGAGACTTAATCACTACACTGTGCTTTATAAAAATCCCACCCTTCTGGAAATTTTCTCCAATGAGATTATGGCAGGATGGGCTATAAAGGGCGTCCAAAAGGCTGGGGAACTAATTTGGAATGAAGTGTTTCGCAATTAGAGATATTCAGATGGAGTTTGAGTTGGAAAAGGGCAACTTTTTTAAATATTTACAGCTGCGTAGTTTTTTTGCAAAAAAAATTGGGGGGGCTAATGGGTTTAATAGCAATGCAATTATTGACATTATGAAACATAGTGCTAAGGGGTCTATTAAGCTAATATATGTAGAACTGATTAGCTCAAAATAGGATGACTTAACTAAACATGAGAGTAAATAGGCCGAGCGCGTAGGGGCAGCTCCAGGCGCACTTATGAAATCTCTAGAGCTGGCCCTGACGGTTTTGTGCTCTGCCTGACTTCTGGCGCAATACTTCAGAACTATTTTTTCTTTATATTACATCCCCTCCAGAATAGCTCAGTGGGGGGAGTATCAGGGACTATGTGTCCAAGATGCGGGGGGACGGAAGCAGATCTGGTGCACATGTTTGCATCTTGCCCTCACATGTAGGGGTTATTGGAATCAATCATGGAAATTTTAGATCGCTCACTTGTGTTATAAACTACACTAACCCATGAACTAATTTTGCTAGGAGTCAGCAGCATTAGAGAAAACGAGATAGCTCACCAATTCCTTTTTGTTGCTATGGCTGTTCTTAGGATCAATATCCCTTCTGCTTGGTTAGACCCTCTTCCCTCTACTTTTCAGCAATGGCTGGCTTGGCTGCTTTCTATATATACATTGGAGAGAGCGATTTATAAAAAGAAGGGGAAGAAATTGAAGCTGCTGGGATGGAATAACTGGGCTCCCCTAATAAGATGGAAGGAATCAGAGGAACTGAAAATCACCAGGGGATTAAATTTAACACAAGGCTGGTACAAACTGTTCAAGCATAATCAAAATTTGGAGTATGTGATTTATAGGTTTTTTTTTGCTGTTATAACTGTTTACCCTTGATCGTCAAAATTCTAGCTGTTGGTATCCTTTTTTTCTTTTATCCTGCTTAGCATTTGATAGATCTTGTGTATTTGCTTTCTTCCACCAAACTGTGCACTTCTGTTGTTCTGTTTACCCAGTTATTTTTTACTCTGCTGATAACCTGGAAGAAAAATGCAAAACCTCAATAAATAAATTTTTAAAAAAGAGATAGGTGTTAAAGCACTTAGACAAGGCTGTATTTGGGCAGGAGGTGAGCTGTAGTCTGTGCCTCTACAATGAGGAAACAGCCTTTTTCAGCCATGCTAGCTTGAATCCAGTGGCAAAGTGAGTTTCAGACACAGCTATATGCAAATCAGTCTTGACCTTGTACCTCATAGGAACAGTCCATCCCGAATGCCAAGCCAGGTCTTCCCTGACACGGAAACAAGGAGCCTGGGTAACACCATTCAGTAGCCAGGCTAGCTTGAACCCAGTGGCAAAGTGAGCAAGGGACCCACATCTGGGCATACCCTGCCAACTTAGGGTGAACAAAGCAAACACAAGGAGACGATGGACGAAGCGCTGAAACTTTTCAGACACTCACCCCCAGTCACAGATCTGGGTTGAATCCATCATCATTCTTTAGCTCACTTCGCCACCTCAATTCAGACCCAGCTATGTACAAATCAGTCTTGACCCTGTGCCTCATGGGAACTGTCCAGCCCAAACTGGCAAGCCAGGTCTTCCCTGACCTGGAAACAAGGATCCTGGGACTGGTTTTTGGGTAACAGCCTTCATCAACCAGGTTAGCTTGAATCCAGTGGCAAGTGAGCAAGGGACCCACATCTGGGCATACCCTGAAAACTTAGGGCGAACAAATCAAACTCAAGGAGACGATGGACGGAGTGCTGAAACTTTTCAGACACTCACCCCCAGTCACGGATATGGGTTGAATCCTTCATCATTCTTTAGCTCGCTTTGCCACCTCAGTTCAGACCGCCCTATATGCAAATCAGTCTTGACCCTGTGCCTCATGGGAACAGTCCACCCCGAACTGCCAATCCAGGTCTTTCCTGAACCTGAAATAAGCATCCTGGGACTAGTTTCTGGGTAACACCCTTCATCAGCCAGGCTAGCTTGAATCCAGTGAAAAAGTGAGCAAGGGACCCATGATGATGGATTTAACCCAGATCTGTGATTGGGGTTGAGTGTAGGAAATGTTTCAGTGCTCTGTCCATCATCTCCTTGTGTTTGCTTTGCTCGCCTTAAGATGGCAGGGTATGCCCTGACATGGTTCCCTTGCTCACTTTGCCACTGGATTCAAGCTAGCCTGGTTGATGAGGGCTGTTAGCCAGAAAACGGTCCCAGGTTGCTTGTTTCCGGTCCAGGGAAGACATGACCTTGCAGTTCGGGCTGGACAGTTATCATGAAGCACATGGTCAAGACCGATTTGCATATAGATGTGTCCTAACTGTGTTGGTGACTTGAGCTAAAGAACGATGATGGACTCAACCCTGATCTGTGACTGGGGGTGAGAGTCTGAAAAGTTTCAGTGCTCCGTCCATCATCTCCTTGTGTTTGCCAGCAGAAAGTAATTGCCACACAATCTGTGGTCCTCTCTTGAATCTGGCCTCTGTGCATTTACCTGTCAAAGGTTTTATTGTAAAATGCACACTGCTGCTGATCAAGGGGGTGGTATGTAGGTCAGACTGTTCAGTTGTGACTTGCCTCCCTGCAAGGTATTTACATGCAACACAACTTCGCTGCACCTGCCATGACCTGAAAGTGATGCTTGTGTGGTGGCCATGATACTACCTCTGTCAAGGCATGTAAGGCAGTGCACCATGGTGGCTATGCTCCAAAGGCTGTCCCCCAGCCTCTATTTCAGAACACCTGGTAAGCCATGGAAATCCTGGCACCATGTTGCAGTGGCCAGGTAGGGACTATGTAAGTAAGACCATTGGTGTGGTATTCAAAGGCCTCCAAAACCGTGGCCCACAGGTGTCCCTGGTGCACTGCCCATCGGCCAATGTGCAATTGCCATTAGGGCTAATCCAAGGATATGCTGAACACTATCTAATTGGATCTCAACACCCATAGTGGTCAATGGGCTTCAGCACCCCGTTGTGTGTGTCATCGCAGGCTAAGACAGCTTCCCCACACACACAAATAATCCTTGAACTGCTGTACCTGGCTGGACTGTCTTCCCCCAGTATTTCATAGGTTCGTTTGAGACCACTTAGTAGATAATGAGTGTTTGTTTGTTAACAGTCCCTGAAGTACTTGCATCTCCACTCTACCCATTCCTCAACATTGCCAGTTACTTTTGCTGCAACAGTATGAGAATGTATTTAATTGAAATACCTCTTTGATTGTTTGTGTAAACATTCCTACAGCATGTACTCCACCTGTAGGAATGTAGGCACTTTCTTTGAGCAGGAGTTACATTGTTCATGTACACATTGCTGGGGGTAATTGCCCCAACAACCCCAGATATGCATTTACACAATTCCCCCAAACCACAGATATGCATGTACATGAATGGGTTATTTCCCCCCAAATCTCAGATATGCATCTACATGTATAGGGTATTTCCCCCCTAAACCCCAGATATGTATCTACATGAATGGGGGTATTTGCCCCCTAACCCCAGATATGCATCCATCTACATGTATGGGGTATTTCCCTACCCAATCCCAGATATGCATCTACATGTATGGGGTATTTCCTCCAAACCCAGATATGCATCTACACATATGGGTTATTTCCCCCAACCCCAGATATTCATCTACATATATGGGATATTTCCCCCCAAACCCAGATATGAAGCTACAAATATGGGGTATGTCCCCCAACCCCTGATATGCATCTACACGAATGGGGTATTTGCCCCCTAACCCCAGATATGCATCTACACATATGGGTTATTTCCCCCCCCAAACCCAGAAATGCATCTACATGTATGGGATATTTCCCCCCTAAACCCCAGATATGCATCTATATGAATGGGGTATATGCCCCCTAACCCCAGATATGCATCTATCTACATGTATGGGGTATTTCTCTACCCAATCCCAGATATGCATCTACATGTATGGGGTGTTCCCCCAAACCCAGATATGCATCTACACATATGGGGTATTTCCCCCAACCCCAGATATTCATCTAAATATATGGGATATTTCCCCCGAACCCAGATATGCAGCTACAAATATGGGGTATTTCCCCCACTCCCTGATATGCATCTGCAAGAATGGGGCTAGTTGCCCCCTAACCCCAGATATGCATCTACACATATGGGGTATGTCCCCACCCAAAACCAGAAATGCATCTACATGTATGGGGTATTTTCCCCAAATCCAAAGATGAATCTACAAGAATGGGGGTATTTTCACCCTAACTGAAGATATGCATCAACATGTATGGGGTATTTTCCCACCCAACCCCAGTTGTGCATCTACGCATATGGGGTATTTTCCCCCACACCACAAATTTGCTTCTACATTGCTGTTGGTATTTGCCTCCCTCCATATTGACTCAACTTTGCTGTGGGTATTTGGCACCACCTATATTGACTCTACATTGCTGTGGGTATTTGCCACCCCCCATTTTAACTGTACATTGCTGTGGGTATTTTCCACCCCCAATATTGACTCTACAGTGCTGTGGGGATTTGCCACCCCCATATCGACTCTGCATTGCTGAGGGTATTTTCCCAACCGACATTGACTCTACATTGCTGTCGTTTTTGCCATCCCCCCATATTGGCTCTACATTGCTTGTGGTATTTGCCCCCTACCACCAATTTGATACTACAATGCAAGTAGTATTCCCCCCATTTTGTCTGTAGTTGCGAACGTGCTTTCAGTTGTATTGTCTTTCCCGTGGTATTTACTTTTTTCTGTATGGGTAGCTGTCGGACTTACCTTCTACGATGAACGCGTCAGTTGCGTTTGTAGTAGTGCTTAAAGAGGTAGAGTATAGGGACGACATGCACAATCGGATTCATGGTGCACCGTCTCGTTCGCAGGAATCATGTTGTGTTGTGAATCAGAGCTGAAATACTCCCCTTCCAGATGCTCTGATGTATTGGTTGCAGCAACCGATTCAATGATTGGAAATTATGCATTGTACAACTCCATTCTGCTCTTCTGGAGGCTTCTCATTTTGAAAATGAGGACGTAATCAGAGTGACTGGGTCATTCCGTAAGTAAAGGGTTTTGGGCATTGTACTGCATCATTTGGTTTAACCGGACTTCCAGTACGGGTCGGTTGTACTGTCTGGATCCGGTCAGCTGCGGGATGGCATTCTGAATGAGATCGGAATCCGGCTCTAAGTGTACCTCAATCTGGACTGAGGCACGATAAATGCAAATGATTAGAATTATGTATTTTTAACATATTGTATTTAAATATACACTTAATACACTTTAAATACACATTTAATTATCCCATTTTAGAAAAAGTTGAATGGGTGGGAGGGAAAACGTCCTGAAAAATACATCTGCTAACTTTTTTCTATTAGTATTGTTTCAAATAATATCAAAAACAAATAGTAAAGAATATCAATTCCAAAATACATTTGTCATTGCTTAATTCAGAGTCAAGTATGCAAAAATTTGGTACAGTAAAGACAGCTTATAAACGTTATTTTATCGTTTTTATAATCAAATGTCAAATGTGTTACAGGTAAACCAATATGTAACTGCCATCGAACACACCCTTTGCCTGCACAGGGAATGACACTAGGTGGATCCCTACAGTGGGGATGATCAGCAGGAAGATAGACCGGGCAGAAAGACGGCTGTCATCTTCTCACCTACTAATATTCGATCTGATATACATCCCCTAACTGGAACTCTGATTTTGTGTCCATCGGAGGGGGTTGAGGAAATCGGGACAAATACTTCCACTTCTACTCTGGGCTCTCAATTTGTTCTGTCAGGAGACACTGGCACTGAGAAGGCTCTTGGAGATGCCATTGTAGGTGCTTCAGGGGACAGAGGAAATTAGAAACAAACTTTGTCTAATGAAGGTGAGAAAAGAGAACAGAAGAAGGGCAAGAGGAAGAAGACAGAGGATGGGGTCAAATCCAGAAGGCAGTGCCCTGGCCCATCAACACACTTGATCTCCCAATCAATTGATTTAGGCATTGGGGAAGAAAGAACCAGGGCTGGTCTACTCGTGCCAGAGGCCCTAGCCGAGGATGTGTGCACCTCTGTTGTGTTGGCTATACCAAACTTGCTTAACCTGCTCTATGCCAGGATCAAAATCTTTGAGAATGAGCTAGCATAATTGAATTGTGAGTCAGAAATGCATCAACCTGTAAAGGCAGAATCTAACCCCAATCCCCTCCAAGAGACATAACTCCCAGCTTAGCTTCTTGCCTGCCTTGCCTACTAGCACTCAAGTTAGGGGGCATCACCCTGCCCAGTAAAGAGCTGTGTGTTCAAAGAGAGCAAGGAGAGCTAGTGGGAGCTACGAATAAAACAGTGGGATGAGTGGGTGGGGAGTGTGTTCAGGAAAATCAAGAAAGCCCTTGTTAAAGGCATTTTTGAGTCTCGAAGGCATTGTCCACCTAACCCTTTCCCACAACAAACTTCCAGAATATACACCATATGTTCTAGTTTAAAAAAATGTGCCAGTTTAGAACCACATGAAAAGGGAAAGGTTTTCTGCCTTGAAAAACAAAGTAATGTATCAGGTAAAGGGAAAAATCAGTTGGAGGACTGATTTCATGAGTTAAATATTAATGATCAGAGGAACACCCTGGATTGGCTCAGATAATAAGAATGCCCAGGGGACTTCCTTATCATCAATTTTAGATCACCCTACTTGGTAGACACCGTATTGAAGTTTTTCTACTTCTGTGGCTGGGACCTTGGCTCCATCCAAGCTCTCCCTTTGGGCTATTTTTTCAGTCAACAGGCCTTTGCCTTTACATCAAGCATTTTGGCTGCAAACCATTCTTACATACCACTGCGATTTGGTATTAGGAATGTATGCTCAAAACACGTCCCTTTCTAATACCGAATCACTATGTATTCACAATTCCAAACTGGGATTCTGTAAAATTTTACCAAATTGCAAATTGTGATTGATCCATACCAAAATATTTTTTTTTCAATTGCAAATACCCCAGTTATGGATATTGGGCAATTTGAGACCGGAAAAATGCTAGATACATCTAGCCCTCAAGCAAACACATGTATAAAGCAACCGGGGATTGATGTACATAGTACATTGCAACTCTAATAAAAGAGAGAGGGACCCCAAGACCAAAGGGATAGGGTTCCACAGTTGACGCAAGTCAAAAATTAATTCCCTTTGGGCGAATTAACGTTAATACACAAGTACTTACAGACAAATAATAAACTTACCAAAAACAAATAACAGGGAAGCAATGACAATAAGTGATAAATTCAGTACACGTGAAAACACTATGGTAAAATTAAGTATTCAAACAATTTATTAGCATACATTACATTTGTTAAAAATTGGGAAACACATACAGGACGGAACAATAATCAATAAAAATCAACATTCCAATAAAAAAGGAGCTACAGGGAGAAAGGACTAAACTCAAACAAAAACAGTTATTTTGAATTTTCCTTAGTTTCTATTCCCAGATTTACTCCTTGGGCATCGATGCGTTTCGGCGGTATAATCAATATAGAACCGCCTTCATCAGGGCAATTAGTACAAATGTTTCCCAATACTTCTGAAAATTAAATAAGATCGGTCTTAGTTACAGATTCTAAACACAGCAGATCATATTTAACAAAAGCAAGTTCAAAAGACACCTTTAAAAAACATAATGTATATATTCTCTACTCAATTTATAAACACACATAGACACTGCTTCCAATATACAAAACATACAACATATATCACTTACATATAGGACTGACCACACATGGATCCAAATAGTGACCAAGAAACATTTAATTTCATTACATCACATAGGTAATATTCCTCATATTGACTATATTATACGAGACCTTCACTCTATCAACCTAGCTAAAGGCCAGGAACATATGACCAGACATCACATGATTTGAATGTCAAATTATAAGAAAGGCCAGTTCTAAAATCGAGGTGGCAAAATAGAGAACTTTGATACGTCACCTACCTCAGGTAAGCAAATGGTCTTTCAGTGTGTCAGTCAACAGGCCTTTGCCTTTACATCAAGCATTTTGGCTGCAAACCATTCTTACATACCACTGCGATTTGGTATTAGGAATGTATGCTCAAAACACGTCCCTTTCTAATACCGAATCACTATGTATTCACAATTCCAAACTGGGATTCTGTAAAATTTTACCAAATTGCAAATTGTGATTGATCCATACCAAAATATTTTTTTTTCAATTGCAAATACCCCAGTTATGGATATTGGGCAATTTGAGACCGGAAAAATGCTAGATACATCTAGCCCTCAAGCAAACACATGTATAAAGCAACCGGGGATTGATGTACATAGTACATTGCAACTCTAATAAAAGAGAGAGGGACCCCAAGACCAAAGGGATAGGGTTCCACAGTTGACGCAAGTCAAAAATTAATTCCCTTTGGGCGAATTAACGTTAATACACAAGTACTTACAGACAAATAATAAACTTACCAAAAACAAATAACAGGGAAGCAATGACAATAAGTGATAAATTCAGTACACGTGAAAACACTATGGTAAAATTAAGTATTCAAACAATTTATTAGCATACATTACATTTGTTAAAAATTGGGAAACACATACAGGACGGAACAATAATCAATAAAAATCAACATTCCAATAAAAAAGGAGCTACAGGGAGAAAGGACTAAACTCAAACAAAAACAGTTATTTTGAATTTTCCTTAGTTTCTATTCCCAGATTTACTCCTTGGGCATCGACGCGTTTCGGCGGTATAATCAATATAGAACCGCCTTCATCAGGGCAATTAGTACAAATGTTTCCCAATACTTCTGAAAATTAAATAAGATCGGTCTTAGTTACAGATTCTAAACACAGCAGATCATATTTAACAAAAGCAAGTTCAAAAGACACCTTTAAAAAACATAATGTATATATTCTCTACTCAATTTATAAACACACATAGACACTGCTTCCAATATACAAAACATACAACATATATCACTTACATATAGGACTGACCACACATGGATCCAAATAGTGACCAAGAAACATTTAATTTCATTACATCACATAGGTAATATTCCTCATATTGACTATATTATACGAGACCTTCACTCTATCAACCTAGCTAAAGGCCAGGAACATATGACCAGACATCACATGATTTGAATGTCAAATTATAAGAAAGGCCAGTTCTAAAATCGAGGTGGCAAAATAGAGAACTTTGATACGTCACCTACCTCAGGTAAGCAAATGGTCTTTCAGTGTGTCAGTCAACAGGCCTTTGCCTTTACATCAAGCATTTTGGCTGCAAACCATTCTTACATACCACTGCGATTTGGTATTAGGAATGTATGCTCAAAACACGTCCCTTTCTAATACCGAATCACTATGTATTCACAATTCCAAACTGGGATTCTGTAAAATTTTACCAAATTGCAAATTGTGATTGATCCATACCAAAATATTTTTTTTTCAATTGCAAATACCCCAGTTATGGATATTGGGCAATTTGAGACCGGAAAAATGCTAGATACATCTAGCCCTCAAGCAAACACATGTATAAAGCAACCGGGGATTGATGTATATAGTACATTGCAACTCTAATAAAAGAGAGAGGGACCCCAAGACCAAAGGGATAGGGTTCCACAGTTGACGCAAGTCAAAAATTAATTCCCTTTGGGCGAATTAACGTTAATACACAAGTACTTACAGACAAATAATAAACTTACCAAAAACAAATAACAGGGAAGCAATGACAATAAGTGATAAATTCAGTACACGTGAAAACACTATGGTAAAATTAAGTATTCAAACAATTTATTAGCATACATTACATTTGTTAAAAATTGGGAAACACATACAGGACGGAACAATAATCAATAAAAATCAACATTCCAATAAAAAAGGAGCTACAGGGAGAAAGGACTAAACTCAAACAAAAACAGTTATTTTGAATTTTCCTTAGTTTCTATTCCCAGATTTACTCCTTGGGCATCGACGCGTTTCGGCGGTATAATCAATATAGAACCGCCTTCATCAGGGCAATTAGTACAAATGTTTCCCAATACTTCTGAAAATTAAATAAGATCGGTCTTAGTTACAGATTCTAAACACAGCAGATCATATTTAACAAAAGCAAGTTCAAAAGACACCTTTAAAAAACATAATGTATATATTCTCTACTCAATTTATAAACACACATAGACACTGCTTCCAATATACAAAACATACAACATATATCACTTACATATAGGACTGACCACACATGGATCCAAATAGTGACCAAGAAACATTTAATTTCATTACATCACATAGGTAATATTCCTCATATTGACTATATTATACGAGACCTTCACTCTATCAACCTAGCTAAAGGCCAGGAACATATGACCAGACATCACATGATTTGAATGTCAAATTATAAGAAAGGCCAGTTCTAAAATCGAGGTGGCAAAATAGAGAACTTTGATACGTCACCTACCTCAGGTAAGCAAATGGTCTTTCAGTGTGTCTTAAGGGGTATACTGCCTCCTTAAATCCCACTTGGGTATTGACAGACCTGATACAGTGAGCCGCGCCCTACTGATAACATTTCCTTACAGCGTCTTACACATTTTTTTCAACCTCATATTATAATAGAGCGTTTATGCCAGAGATTCTACGCGACATAAAGAAGCGTGATCAATCACCAAAACACGTAAATAGTGCATCTGTATCTACTCTTCTTTTTACTTTTTATTATGTACGGATAGATCTCTATATTATTTGGTGTCTAGATAGGTCATGAGCTAAGGACGTTGATCTAAAAGAACACATTGGTCTTCATAAACACTAAATGGGATGTTCATTCATGTCACAATTAGGAATACTGTGTATATCAAGAAGATAATTCGCTGGACGAATATCTCCAACAAATGATAAGGAGGCAGTATACCCCTTAAGACACACTGAAAGACCATTTGCTTACCTGAGGTAGGTGACGTATCAAAGTTCTCTATTTTGCCACCTCGGTTTTAGAACTGGCCTTTCTTATAATTTGACATTCAAATCATGTGATGTCTGGTCATATGTTCCTGGCCTTTAGCTAGGTTGATAGAGTGAAGGTCTCGTATAATATAGTCAATATGAGGAATATTACCTATGTGATGTAATGAAATTAAATGTTTCTTGGTCACTATTTGGACCCATGTGTGGTCAGTCCTATATGTAAGTGATATATGTTGTATGTTTTGTATATTGGAAGCAGTGTCTATGTGTGTTTATAAATTGAGTAGAGAATATATACATTATGTTTTTTAAAGGTGTCTTTTGAACTTGCTTTTGTTAAATATGATCTGCTGTGTTTAGAATCTGTAACTAAGACCGATCTTATTTAATTTTCAGAAGTATTGGGAAACATTTGTACTAATTGCCCTGATGAAGGCGGTTCTATATTGATTATACCGCCGAAACGCGTTGATGCCCAAGGAGTAAATCTGGGAATAGAAACTAAGGAAAATTCAAAATAACTGTTTTTGTTTGAGTTTAGTCCTTTCTCCCTGTAGCTCCTTTTTTATTGGAATGTTGATTTTTATTGATTATTGTTCCGTCCTGTATGTGTTTCCCAATTTTTAACAAATGTAATGTATGCTAATAAATTGTTTGAATACTTAATTTTACCATAGTGTTTTCACGTGTACTGAATTTATCACTTATTGTCATTGCTTCCCTGTTATTTGTTTTTGGTAAGTTTATTATTTGTCTGTAAGTACTTGTGTATTAACGTTAATTCGCCCAAAGGGAATTAATTTTTGACTTGCATAGTACATTGCAATACACCACATATATATTTCTGATCCCCAAGGCACATTTAACACATTTGTCGCAGCAACACACAGATCCATATTACACAATTTTTGTAAGAAGAGAAAAGCCTGTGTATTATATCTAATCTTAGAAGAATGAAAATTCGGGTCAGACAACAGTTACAAGCATAAGAATAAAGGTGACAAAAAAAATAACATGCAGGGGGCATTGTTGGGAAACATTGCCAAGTGGTTAACTTGACAATGGTAAGATCTAGTCAGCTTCCTCGGAAAATGTCACTAATAAATTTAAGATATTAAAATGAAACTTTGTTAGGGCAAAACTGGAATTCACATTAAGAATTGATAACAGATAAAAGCCACAGTTTAATTATGTTGTTATTTGCACTAGAAAAAAGTTTATTGAAATTCACCTGAAGTCTACCCTTCCTTTCTCTGATCACCTGTTTCACCTGAGACACAGCCATTCCATTTGTAGTCTCCGGATTAAATAATAGCCCTGTGAGGCCTAAATTTGAAAAGACCTCCTTGATGTAAATAATCAAAGGAATCACAAAGGCATTCTCGAGGAAAAGACAGTCATCCAACAAATCCCTTGATAGGTGTGCTCCAGTATTTCCCCAGATTCTATTCCAGAATAGCAAGGTATCCATCTTGATCTTATCCGTCATAGGGGTCAGACCCACCTAAGATTGGCACATAAAAGTTGGAGTAGGTATTGAGACAGTCAAGAGTCTTCAAAGTCCATTAGCAAATACAACCTGGGGGAGAGCTTTAGTCGTATGGTGGAGGGAATCCATAAAAATCCAAGAGCTAAGATACTAATCAACAGAAACTTCACCGAAAACATTGAAAAGCGGAAAAGGAACAAGACAAGGGTGCCCGTTGTTACCGTTACTTTTCAATCTCTACATTGAGCCCCTAGCAAGCAACCTCAGAAATCGTAGCTCAATAACGCCATTTAAACACCATGAATGGACCATGAAGGTTGCTCTATACGCGGACGACCTGATGGTATTTACAGACAATTTTCAAAATTCTACTGCAGCAATAGAAGACACATTAACTAATTTTGGTAGGGTGTCAGGGTATCAGACTAATCAGGCAAAGACAGAGGCTATGAGCTGGAATACGCAACTAAGCACCCCTTATTCCAGAGATAAAATACTTGGGGATCATATTGGTTAAAGACCTGGAAAAAGTGCCCAGGATAGACCTCAACAGAATCGCTGGAGAAACCAGAAGATTTCTTAAAGTATGGGTTGGGCTAAGCTTCCTGGGAAGATCCAACATAATAAAAATGTCCATCCTACCCAAATTTACCTACCTTTTCAACACTATACCTTTGGAATTCAAGAGAGAGGTATTGAAGAAAATTCAGGGAGAAATAACGAGTTTCATCTGGTCATTCAAAGGAACGAGAGTTGCATAGAGTAAACTAAGGAGGCAAAAAGAACAATGAGGGATAGCCAGTCCGGACCTTTTTGAATACTACAGGGCATTTCATTTTAAAAACATGAGACCTCTCTTGAAGAGTTGTCAATACTACCCCGAATTTTTACAAAATATGACAGGAAGAACAGATCACTTTCTGTATTAATTTGGCCACCCCAAAGTCTTCAAAAAGATAAAACTAAAGATCCTAAACAGCGCAGTAAAATTGTGGTACCAAATAAAAAGCACGCTAAACATACCATGCAACAGCGCCTTGGCCCCTGTATGGGAGTCTCCGGCCAATCCAGACTGCTTAAAAGACTGCATGGCCTCCCCTCTGAAAGCAGCAGGAATTAACGAAAGGGGCCAATTGATGATAGGAAACTCCATAATTTCTTGGGATCTACTAAACATAATTACCAACTCTTCACTATCTACATTCAAATACTACCAACTTACTAGCTTGGCTAAATCACTCACTGAAAAATAAAGGGGAAACGAAGACCTAGAGAAAGAGAAAAAAGAAATATCTAGGTGGTACTGGGCCCTCATAACAGCTGGGGAAGAAAACTTTCTGATCCCAGAATCAATCTGGAGGAAAGATATACCAGAGCTGGACTTACAAAACATTTGGCGAAGATACCTGGAAAAATGCTGGTCTACCATAAAACCGGCCGCCTTAAAGAGGAATCACCTATTCACTATACACAGGGCCTACTGGACGCCCAAAAGACTATCCAAATTCAAGGGAGCCAATATAAAGACCTGCGCTAAATGCGGAATAGAGTAGGCAAATGACCTACATATGTTCCAGCAAAGCCCCCATCTCGACTCCTTCACCGGAAACAAGCTACCGAGGACCGGTTTCTGGCATTCCAGCCGTCTTCAGCCCGTGGGCTAAAGAACGTGCCACTGGATTCAAGCAAGCCGGGCTGAAGACGGCTGAAATGCCAGAAACCGGTCCTCGGAAGCTTGTTTCCGGTCCAGGGAAGACATGGCTTGGCAGTTCCGGCTGGACTGTTCCCATGAGGCACAGGGTCAGACTGATTTGCATATAGCCATGTCTGAACTGGGGTGGCAGAGTGGGCTAAAGAACGGTGATGGATTAAACCCAGATCTTTTGACTGGGTGTGAGTGTTTGATTGATTCAGATGCTCCGTCCATCACCACCCCCTTTTGTACCGCTTTGGCCCCCATAAGTGTGGCAGGGTATGCTCAGACGTGAGTCCCTTGCTCACTTTGCCACTGGATTCAAGCAAGCCGGGCTGAAGACAGCTGGAATGCCAGAAACCGGTCATCGGAAGCTTGTTTCTGGTCCAGGGAAGACATGGCTTGGCAGTTCGGGCTGGACTGTTCCCATGAGGCACAGGGTCAGACTGATTTGCATATAGCCATGTCTGAAGTGGGGTGGCAGAGCGGGCTAAAGAACGGTGATGGATTAAACCCAGATCTTTTGACTGGGTGTGAGTGTTTGATTGATTCAGATGCTCCGTCCATCACCACCCCTTTTTGTACCGCTTAATGAACTTCAGCCACTTATCCACAACAGTACATGTCGCACTGAAAGCAACATTTGCTGGGGATTCCTCCTCTGAGATCAGTACTAAATTAGCCTGTCTGTTCTCTATGACAAGTTTGTACAAGAAAGCCTTCTTCTCTAATCTGTCCCATTTAACCCTAATGCCATTGCAGATTCTCCATCCACCCCGTGAAACCCATCAAAGGCAAATCAAGGACTAGAGCTAAGAAATTATGATCACCGATACAGGAGGCAGTCACAATAAAGTCTAATAATAATTCCACTAGATCATGGGACATAAAAAAGTTAATCTCACTTCTGTTAACTGCCCTATTAGAAATAGGGAGTGAAGAAACTCCATCTGTCCATATTTTTATGGTATATTCCAGGCATCCAGAAGCCAAAATCCTGCTTAATGCCTCCCCAAAGGGGGTGTGCTGCAAATGTAAGCTTGTTGTTGTTGATAACTTTTATTTCGGTCGAAAGACCATAAAAAGTGCATATAAAATACATCAGCACAGACAGTAAAAAAATAAATAATCATTAAATGTTAAAAAGAGAATTAAACTAAGAGTTATCATGATACAAGACATTAAGCAAAATTGTGTATACAACAATCAAGTTAAAAAGTTATATCTCCTGCGCCACATATTAAATAAATAACGAGAGACTGCAAACACAATGGGTGGATGTGTATCATATGTCAGTATCCTACAAGCCTGTGTAAAGTGCAAAAGTCCCAGGTTTTTGCAAATGGGTGTTAGCCAGCGTTTTCTAATTGCAGAATAGGCAGGGCAGAAAAATAGTACATGGGTTACATTCTCAGTTTTATAGCTGCAAGCTGGGCAAACTTCATTGTTAGTATTTGACCATGTAGATGTAAAAGACCTAACTGGAAAAGTGCCATGCCTTAACGGTAGATACAGCTTTCGGGCAACTGGGGGTTCGATTAAGTCCATAAATTCCTCGACTTTTGGTTCTGGTTTAACTAGGAGGAATTCAGATGTCAGCTTACCCATTGATGCAGAGCTCATTAATATTTGATAGTTTGACGTACGTATCTGAGAAAGAAGTTCATTCTTGGATATCCCGAGGCAGAAAATCTCAGGAGTTTCCCACAGTTCAGGAAAACCTAAACGGGTACTAACAGCACTAATATGCTGGGGCCAAGGGATCTTTTTGTTTTTAAGAAGAGGCAAAATCTCAGAAAATTCCGCTCTGTACGCATCCAGTTCAGGGACTGACCACAACCTCTTCCAGTACATAATTGGTCTAGCACCAGTGATTTCCTCTATTGGCAGCATGCCAAGGTCAAATCTAAGAGGGATCAATGGCGTGCTAGGTGGTAACCCAACTAAATTTCTAACGAAACACTGCTCCACCTTTTTAAGATTCGTTATCTGCTTGTGCCCCCAAAGTTCAGCCCCATAGGTCGCTGCCGGCAATATATCTCTAGGGCTGGGGACGCCGGCCTGAAAGTAGATGCGCTGGAAACCTTGCTTATGCCCCCGCTAGCTGGGATAACTTGAGTGTGGATTGGGCGATCTGCATATTCCAACCAAAATTCTCAGTTAACGTGACACCCAAATAAACAGATGTTTTAACCCTTTCAAGGGGAGTACCATGTAAAACAGGATTTGGGCGTACGTGCTTAGGAGGGTCAAAAATCATAAATTTCCAGCCCCCGAAGGTCGCAGAACTCGTCATCAAGTATTCTCTGAATGCCCGATGATGTTCTAGACAACAACAAAGTGTCGTCTGCGAACATCAGAGCGGGCACTCTACCTGTGGCTAATTTAGGGGCATCATTATTTTCCACACCATTCAGGTGTTCCACAAGGCCATTTATATAGAGGCTGAATAGCGTTGGCGCCAATACGCACCCTTGGCGAACTCCTTTTTTGAAAAGGAAATTGATCTGTGAGTTCGCCGTGAGTGCCACACCTCACCTGGGCAAAGTTATTTTCATGAAGCCTAGAAAGAATGGCTAACAAATAGGGCGGGAGGCCCAAGTCTGCTAGTTCTCTCCACAATTTTTTCCTTGGAACTAGATCAAAAGCTGCCCTCAGGTCCACGAACACAAGGTGGAGGCTGCCACCCTCCACCTTGGCTGTCTTCCAGTATAGGACTTGCAGGCGAAATATTTGGTCTAGAGTGGAGGTGCAAGACCTAAAGCCTGCCTGGAGTATGGACAGTATCCCACTATCCTCAATCCACCCTAAAATCCTATTAAGGATGACCCTCCCCATCATCTTTTGAGATGTATCAATTAGGCTGATCGGCCTATAATTAGAAGGGGTTAATGGACAACCCTTTTTTAAGATAGGCACGATTTCAGCCCCTAACCAGGTAGGTGGCAGGTCATCTCCCTGTAGAATACCATTAAACAAAACAACCAAATAGGGGGCCCAAATTTTTGGTTGTGTCCTAAACAAATCCCCTGGCAATTTGTCCAAACCTGGAGCTTTATTAGGGATCAATTTGCCTATAGCTGTCTCTACCTCAGCCAGGGTGAAAAATTCAACTGGGGCGGGGCATAAGGGAACTGTGGTTAACCGTCCCCACTCAGCCCCACTAATGCTTACAGGCTGCTGAGGTTCGAGGACAGTAACAGGCTTTTCATCAGGCTCAGGGATGCCATAAAGATCACAGAAATGGCTTTCCCAAATTGAAGGGGCAATATTCGGAGCAAGTGCAGGGGTATGCCCACTAAGTCTTGTTGCAACTATGGACCAGAATGATTTAAAGTCATTGGCACTAAGCGTAGATCCCAATTCCTCCTACGTAGAGGCCTCTCATTCCTTCTTGGCATCACAAATTGCCTTTTTGTACATGATGCGATGGGCCCTAATTTCCTCCCTGTTGTGGGTTTTTATTGCTATGAGAAGGGCCTTTTTGGCCTTCCTGCAGGAGGGGTTATATCATCTAAATATTATTGTTCGAGGGTGTTTTGGCTTTCTCACTGGATACAGAATGTCTTTGAGTGCGGCAACCAGTTGGATGTGTATTTTAGATACCCTGCCTAGGTGGCCGGATTTCCCCATGTCTTCAATGAATGGAATACCAGACTCATATAATTCGGCAAGTTTACTAGTGGACATCTGAAGATCTGGCTATTTAACCCTGTGCCTACAGTTTGTTATTATTAAAGGCACAATGGTGAAATCTTCAGCCGGAATTTAACATTTCAACCCAAAGCTCCCCGGTTTAAGTAACAGGACCAAAGCATTATGATCACTGTCGGATCTTTCAATGACCCTAAATTCGTGCAGCCTGTCCTAATGCCTGGCCTCGATGAATATATAATTGATTACTGCGGTACTGTACTGGTTTTTAATCGATTACACGTGTTTTTCCCTGGTCTGTCAGGCTCCACCCTCCCATTACAGGCTGGCAATGATGTCACTAACGAGAATGACTGCAATTGTAGAACCAGAGGGGTCCATGCCTTCACCCGGGTAATCAATGGGTCAGAAATAGCCCACAGCAAGTCAACCTCATCTGGATTGCTCAAATTCGGATCCATGAGTGGCTCAAAGTGACAGTTAAAGTCTCCACCCAGGATTAACACGGTGGATGGATCAATCGATTGGATGAAGGTTAACAAGGTCTCAATATCCTCTGACTCGAGACCCCGCCTAACTGGCCTTGAATATACATTGATCAAGGCAATGTCCGGCCCATTTAACATACTCAACAACACGCACTGCGCGTCCATTGAATTGGTTGGAATTTGAGATGCCTTAGCACCAAGATGTGTACCAACCCATATAGACAGCCCACCCGAAGGCCTAACCCTCTCACCCATGCTTGCCAGGATGTCGTATATTGCAAAGCCCTGGACCCTACTTTCTTTTAAAGTCCAGGTTTCCTGCAACATACAGATATCATGTGAGGCCATAAAGGAGCCCCACTCTGGGATGGGCAGTTTATTCTTAAGACCCGCCACATTCCAAGAGAGGATTTTGACCTGGGCAACCAACAAATCTTGCTTAGTTGGTTCACAGTCCAGTGTACCAGAAAGATCATAAGTAGTGAAGGTGCTAAGAGCTGGCCCCAGTTCAGGCTCGCAGTTCAGTGGGGGTTGGTCATCAGTAGAGATGACAATGGTGGGTTGAGTAGTTTGTACTGATGTCAGGACTTGCAATAGAGGGTTAAGTGTGGCATTTACATCATGGTTCACGTTTGCAGATCGCTTGTTAGTGGGAAGTCCCGTTTGTCAATCGCAATCATCAAAGCCTGAAAAGGCATCGAACCTGTTTGCGACTTCCAGCGGGGTGAAGGGTAACAGATGGTCCATCCTCCCATTTCCTACAAAGTAGTCCATCCTCTTATTTCCATTTCTATGGCACCTGAAAGGTACAGTTTCCCACCCAAATACATTTTCAGTGGTCATGGGGTTAGATGCCTGCACATGCTAGTACCCCGGGATGGAATACAGGGTTCACTAGAGATCTTGGGTAAAAATAAGTCAGATCACAGGGAATGATGGAGTTACCAACGTTCCCTGGGAACCAATTTAAAATATATCTAACAGCCCCGGGATCTCTAAAGTTGATGACAATTAGATCCCCCTTTATGTTTTTCACTCTGCTTCCCAACCAGGGAAGTCACCGAACATGTAGAATCTCTCCATTAATATTAAAGGGAAGTGGTCGGTTTTGGTTAAGCCAATGCATGGTTTTGTTTTTTAACTGGGAGAACCCTTCCCTCCTACCATCCTCTAATATCGGAACACCCGTGAGGACAACCACAAAAGGAACCGCTTCAGGGGGTAATTCGACTTGACGCCCCCTGTACTTCTCTGTCCTAGCTGGACTAGCAGTTCCCCTCTCCTCTTTATATATTTCCCGTGAGAGATGTATTCCCTGCCTTCGGGACTTCGCTGACTGTATGTGGTAGTATTTGTTGGACCAGTTTAGGGGTATTGCCCTCTGTTTTTTTGAATTTGTAGGCTTACTAATTTTATTTAAACCCATCTCAACAGCAGGGGTGGGAGATGGCAATACTACTACGGGGGGTGGGGCTAGCTTCACAGGACCCTTGGATGATCCAACTTTATTGCTAATGGCCAGTTCTAGATCTCCCAGCCTTTGTTCCACCCTCTTCAGCCTCTCTATTATGGGTAAAACAAAAGACCTGATTAGATGTTCAAAACTTTCAAGAGGAACAGCAGACACTGCTTCCTTAGATGGACAATATAGAGGAGTAGCTAAACCTGATGGAGTTGATACAGTCAATACAGGGGATTTTAAGGTTAATACTGTGTTCGTAGGAGCCATTGGGGTTTGGGCATTTGGTACAGTGGCCTTTAAGGTAGATGTGGATATTGCATTCGCCTTAGTGGTCTTGCCAAAGTCAGAGTGGTGAATCTTACTTCTGTGCGGCTCACCACCCCTTTTCCTTCTCTTGTTAGGTGGCGGGCCATAAACTTTAGGCATGGCTGGTTTCCTAACCTTTTTTTTCCTAACGGTCTCAGATATAGGTACAGGCGGCTCGACTATCACATCCGTACCTACAATGGAGTCGACAGGAAGGGATACAATATTCGTGGATGAGGTGTTGGGAGAATCAAGTGGGGGGGCGTGTCACGCAAGAGTATTGGGACATTGTCAGTAGATAGAATGTCCTCGTTTTCAGTATGGATAATAGCACCAGATGGAGTAGTACAGAGCAAACTATCCAAGAGAGGTCTACTTTTCAGGCATTCGATGGAGCGACGCCGCTCCGCCCTAAGTTCGGCCAAAGCACTCTCCCTACCTGGATCAGTGACAGCCTTGATGAAATAATTGTCTAATGTACCCTTGGTATTCCCAACTACGCCTCCAAGTGTGGGTTTATCAAATGTCTCAGCCATGGCAGATAGGCGAACAAAGAATATGCACAAACAATCCTACGCAATACGTTAGGGTATAGGCCCAGGACCGGCCTCGTCGTGCCTCTTAGGGCCTCAGAGGGCCCGCCCTTTGCCCGGGCTTAGCCCGGCGCACGCCCACGCGTGGTCCTGCGACGCGGGGGCTGAGCTGTAATTTATGCGCCTCCTGGCGCAGGTATTCCCGGCTTCCGGCCGCTGAGGCCCCTGGGTATTGTAGTCCTTCTTTTGGTCTCCCCCACACTGCGGCCGCGCTTGGGTTTTGGTGAGCTACGGCGGCAGGAGGAGACCGCCAGCGGGATTGCGGTCGGCCATGCGGGCACTGCTGCTGGTTTTCGTGACCCCAAGGTCGGTGTACGTCAATGGCAAAGAACAGGTATGGGAGCAAACAAACAAACAAAGGAATCGTCCCCCGCTCCGCTGGGGCTGAGCTGTAATTTATGCGCCTCCTGGCGCAGGTATTCGCGGCTTCCGGCGGCTGAGGCCCCTGGGTATTGTAGTCCTTCTTTTGGTCTCCCCCCTACTGCGGCCGCGCTCGGGTGTTGGTGGGCTGCGGCGGCGGGAGGAGACCGCGAGCGGGATTGCCGTCGGCCGTGCAGGCACTGCTCCTGGATTTCTTGGCCCCAAGGTCGGTGTACGTCAATGCCAAAGAAGAGGTATGGCAGCAAACAAAGAAACAAAGGAATCGTCCCTCGCTCCGCCGGGGCTGAGCTGTAATTTATGCGCCTCCTGGCACAGGTATTCACGGCTTCCGGCCGCTGAGGCCCCTGGGTATTGTAGTCCTTCTTTTGGTCTCCCCCCACTGCGGCCGCGCTTGGGTGTTGGTGAGCTGCGGCGGCGGGAGGAGACCGTGAGCGGGATTCCGGTCAGCCGTGCGGGCACTGCTGCTGGATTCTTGGCCCCAAGGTCGGTGTACGTTAATGGCAAAGAACAGGTATGGCAGCAAACAAACAAACAAAGGAATTGTCCCCCGCTCCGCTGGGGCTGAGCTGTAATTTATGCGCCTCCTGGCGCAGGTATTCGCGGCTTCCAGCCGCTGAGGCCCCTGGGTATTGTAGTCCTTCTTTTGGTCTCCCCCCCACTGCGGCCGCGCTCGGGTGTTGGTGGGCTGCGGTGGCGTGAGGAGACCGCGAGCGGGATTGCGGTCGCCCTTGCGGGCACTGCTGGTGGATTTTTCGGTGTAAGTCAATGGCAAAGAACAGGTATGGCAACAAACAAACAAACAAAGGAATCGTCCCCTCTCTTTCACATCAATTCCACAGGAAGAGAGACCCCTCCTTCTCCACAGCCTCATATTGAAGTTCCCTGCCCAGAATATAAATGTCTGCTTCTTCAGACTATTCAGGAAGTTCACTAGGTCATTCTCCATAGCATCAGTTACAGTTGTTGCACTGAAATCAAAAAAATTGTTATATAGGTTAATCAAAATAAGATCAAAGGAATACGGAATCTGTAATGTTAGCAATTGAAAATTTGGTGTAAAATTAATTATTATAGTAGAAAGATCTGTTAGTTTTACATACAACAAAAAGGCTAAACCCACCTTAGCTCTTACCCCATGAGATGGAATAGCTACACTACAAAACGTGCCAAAAACATTTATACTCAGGTCCTCTAATGATCAGTTCTCTTGCAATAAATAAATGTCTGCATTGTTGATAACAGAGAACAAATCAGAATGTAGTAGTTTCATGTGAACACTAGCAGTATTCCATGACAGGATCCTAAGCTCTCTTTGATCAGCCGCAATGTCCCCTAGGGTAAACTCAGAATCAGCTGAGACCATTGAAGAACCCCTCTCAGATGTCCCCTCCTCCCTCAAGATTTCTTGATCCACTTGCCAAATTGCATCAGTACTAAGGCACGTCTGGGCTTTCAAGCTCAAATTAGTGCAGAGCCAATAAAGATCATCTAAATATGCAAGAGCTTCAAAGAAGTTCTGCCGTTCCACATTACAAGCTGATGTATCTGCCCTGTGTTGAATTTCATTTACTTTGCAAATCTTGTTGGGACCACTTCCAGCCTAAGTGTAAGTAATTGTGCCCCTTACTTATGTAGACAGCAAATAAAGAGACCTAAAAAATGCATCAGAATGCAGCCCTCAGCGATGAGGTTGATGGACAATAAGATGTGGTATGTGATATAAATGAAGACATGTTACTACTTTTTGTTCCACTATTAGATTTAGAAATATATGCTAGTCAATGAGGACAGACATGACATAGCCTTTCATGCAGCTTTTCAAATGTGTGGCTTTCTTATTTAATACTGTGCATATCTCCTAGCACATAAATGCAAATTCTAATTTACAGAATGACAAAGCAGGCTACAAATAGAACCTTGAAAGTGGACATCTGTAATGCAAGACATAATTTTAAAACACATTTTCTAAATTCATTAGTTTGCCACTAGTAGGCACAGGTTCTGGCTATACTGGCTTGTGAATATTGAAAATTAGAATATGATACTTTCATAGATTTCCAAAGTGTATCACAGTCAAACACCATAAAACCCTACATGATTTGAAAACAAGGGTTAGAGTAATTTTTAAAGAGTATAATAGTGCTAAATAAGGAACCCAGTGTAAACATACACAAGATACTTTTGCCCTTTTACGAAAAAGTAGAACACTATGCATTACATACATTTTATATACAATACTTGAAGGCTGTTTAAGGCAAACTTCAAGCTTAATAAACTTTTATACAGCAATACCAACAAAAATCCGAAGTGAAAATAAGTATTGATTTTAGTGAAGGTAATATTAACGCCTATTTCTAAATCATTAATCTTTACTAATTTTTTAGGTCTTGATAAAAATGCATAATCTAAGAAATGAAGAATACCTTGTAATTGAAAATACAGCCCAAATAAACATTGTTAGTATAAACATTCACATTATATTTTACCAGAAAGAAGATAACTGTAAGCAGTATACTTAGAAAATAAACACAGTAACACCAATATAGGACTGCTGATGGTATGTGAAAGATGACATAATGACAAGCTCAGGCCTAAGATAAATCCTGTACAAGAATAATCTCTGATGTTTTGCAACATAGTGACACACAATATTTGTCTCTACATCTTCACCCTCTAACTAATCTTCATGCTTCCTGCTAGGAGCAGGCAAGTATTTGGCAGTGTGCATTGAGGATGAAGTTGTAGGCCTCAGGCAACACTGAAACCCCTCTGAAGAGTCTGATGAGATGTTAATACTGCGACAATGTTTGATTCGGTACACTCATAACTGATATGAAGGAGTCCATCTTGTGCTCCAGGTCTTGTTAGAATTTAATAAGAGAGAGGGATTCATGTATCTTTTTCTGCTTTTCAACTTTAGCAATGTCAGCTAAAGAATCATCAATTCCTTGGAGCCAAGAATAGGTGTTTTTCATGTTCTGAGCCAAGTTCATATTTGGGCTGAGATTCCGTTGGACTACTTCCAGAGTCCATTAGAGTCTCCAACAAGCATTTACACTTGAGACAAATACCAGTAAAATGGATGTTCTTAATAAAATTATAATGAAACCATATGTGTTGTGGTCCCGCACTCCTTAGGTGTATTGATGTTCAAAATGGTCCTCAAATTGTAACAAGTTCAGTGGTGCTTAATGTGTACACTCTCTCTGAGCATAGAGTTGCTTGACAATTATGGATGCGTGTTTCTTGAATACAAGATTCACAACACATTCGCACTCCGTTGGTACTGTTTCCTCAATGTCTTCAATAAAGTTCATTCAGATATTGTTCATGAATTAAAGTTGCATTTATTTCTTTTTCTTGCTTGTTATTTCAATCATAACATTCCTTTGTGGGTTTAAATCTCATATTTTAATGCTGAGCTGAGCTCTTCCTCAGGGGACTTCTAATCTGAAAACAATATAGGACATATTCTTAGTCGTCCACGCTGAAGTGTAATCACCGTACATCCTGTCACCTTATCTCCCCATAGTGTTGAGTATTTAGTCTAGTCACCACACTCGTGTACACCTTATTGCCCTGCATGTTACATTATAGTTATTATGTACATAAGCATAGTCAAACCTTTTTATATCCAGCACTACACTAACCTTAGTAATCCTCCAGAGTAAGCGTACTTCCTATGTGCATGTCCAATTGTCACACGTGTATCTTCAATCCATAAAATTATTCGTGAATGTCTAATTCGTAAATGCACGCTAGTGCCAATCTTTACATTCAGATACCAATATCTAAACTGAACTGACAAGTGGCTTACCCGCTCTGTGCGGACCCCTCTCTTCCTCAAACTCCTTTTCGTATTCTGGCGTGTGGCGTTAATGCAACTTTAATTCATGAACAATATTTGAATGAACTTTATTGATGACATTGAGGAAACAGTACCAACGGAGTGCGAATGTGTTGTGAATCTTGTGTTCAAGAAACACGCATCCAACTTAATAAAATTATAACATTAAATCATCAGACTCCAACACACCTCAATATTTAATTTATCTGACACTAAAAGGCATATATTTTCTATTCCCACCCCAATCTAACCATTATGGAGGAAGGTATTGGGGACTTAAGGGGTGCAATTTACTATTCTCACTCCAATTTAAACCAATCTAGGGAAGCGTTGGACACTAAAGGGGTGACATTTCTTAATCCGACTCCAATCTAAGCATATTGAAGTAAGGTGTTGGATACTAAAGGGATGACCCCTACTGTTTGCGCTCCAATCTAAACCAATTTGAGAAAGGTGTTTCAAACTAAAGAGTGACATATACAGTCATTCAGTCATTAAGTCTTTATTGCGATTCTTCATCATAAAAGACAGAGTAAAATCAAATTAATATAAATTCCATCCAAGTTAAAATACACCATTTTCAAGATTCTAAAACATATTTCTGAATTCCATCAAAGTCAGTTAATAAATAAATACATACAAATTTACATTTTAAAACCATTCCTAAAAAAGGATTAAATATGTAAACAAGCAAGAGACTTAATACATGTATTAAATATAAAAGAGGCAAGGGTGAGTACTCTCCAGTCATGGGATGATTGCCAACTCCAGTCCCTACTTTCGATGGCCGCAACTTGGATCTTTCATGGCTACTGTGCCCCCCTTTTTTATTACGAAGAACCCATGCCCAGCTCAAAAACTTTGCTACTCCAATTACAACAAAATTGGAAGTATCATTTTTCAGTATTCTACTTGCGACCATCGCTGATCTCGTTTCCATGAGCGAGCATACTGGTTTCAACCAGATGCGCCTCGGTTGACGGTACACAGGGCATACAAATAAAAAAATATCGATGTTTTCAGTGAGATCTAGGCAAAATGCACACTTATCACTCCAGCAGAGTTCCATCCACTGGATAACCATCGTAGGGGTAATGTGCCTACTCTGAACTGGTGGTAGAGTTTACGATCAGATTGCTTCGTAATAAGGTCCCAGTAGCATTCCAGGAGGGGTTCATCCTTGGTATCAAGGAAGACCCTTGTCAATGACCTGCTGATATGGGAAGAGAATCTCTTAACTTTAATAATCTCCCAGTACACAGCTATATAGTCTTTTTTTGGAGGAAATTCCGCTGTGTCTGGATGATCCCAGAGTTCACTCATCCCCATATTAGTCAGCAGTGACTTAATTTCAGACAACGATAGAATCTTATATTAACGACTTAACCCCCTCACTTCCAACAAGGCTTTGGCATAAAAGGAGAGCTCTGGAGTAATCCAAAGACTCCTACAGAATGCCAAAGGTCTAAAGCGTGCAACGTCCTTGAGAGCCTGGCAACCAAGGTCTAGAAGCAGGGGAATTCACGGTGATGATTGGGGCAAGCCTACTGTTGATCTAATAAATTTGTTCTGGGCTGCAGTTAGTGGGGACAGGTTACTAAAGCCCCATATTTCAGCACCATACATAATAGCAGGTAAGATTTTGGTAGTATATATTTTAACAACGGGGGCAATGGGCTTGGTTAAGGACAACCTATGCTCTTTAATCAGGGCACCAGCTAACTGGGTGTGCTTCAATGCTAGCATTTCAATGTGGGGCCTCCAGCACAGTTTGTCACTATATGTGCTTCGATGTTACTCTGCGCTGCCTTAAATTGTGCTTCAAAATATGACACCCATTGCTGAGGCTCAACATGATTGCTCGGGGTCTGTGATTGCGGGCAGTTCCCCCACTTTAATAGGTGCCAGAAATGGGTCATATTTCGCCCGTTGCAGCCCTGTAACAACTCCTTCCAACAATCTTCATCCCAAGCTTCCTTTGCTTGTCTCTAAGAGGCTTTGTAAATGACCCTACACTGCTTAATATTATCCTGAGACCTATATTTAATAGCTTGCACCAAAGCTTTATGTGCCTGTCTACAGGTATTATTATACCACGAGCTTGGCCTCAGCGGTTTGGTCTTTTAGGGAGGGTTTCCTTTGATAAAATACTTTTTTAGAGCCTTAAAAAGTTCGCTGTGGATACCTAATTGGTTAGCATTAAGCACCTCATTTGACTCGCAAACACAAAGTTTTGACAAGGAACTTGAAACCATATCCCTAATATCTGCATGGGTCCTCTCATTATTAGATACCCTAGACCAACGTACCCTTCTCTGATCGTTGGTAATATTTACCATGTCCTGGTCGATAACACCTTCCCTCTGGGTGGATCTACAAAAGCTACTATTGTTAAATGTCAAGACCAGGGGGTTGTGGTCACTTTCTGGCCTGCTCTGAACCTCCATGTCTAAAACAGTAGACCACAGCTCCACATTAAGTAGTATATAGTCAATGCGACTGCCATATCTACCATTATCAAACGTCATTGCATCCTGCCTGTCGGACTGTGTCCTACCATTGATCGCCCTCAAGCCCTTTTCCAGGCAAAAGCCCTTCAATTGGAGCGCGGCCTCAGACCATTTCCATATGGGTTGCAGGTCCAGGTGAGGGACACCCCACAATGCTGTTCTGTTCTTAAACTTTATTCGATAGTTCATAAACACATCATAAAAGTATACAGAATAAAACATGACACATGTGGATTAAAACAAAATTGGGGAATACAGTACATGGCAAGACTCAATGAGTAAAAACATGGATTAGCAGCAAAAGGTTAAGGCTGACTCAATGTTAAAAAAACATACTTTTTCTGGCCGAGATTGATTTTAGGATGAAGGTTGCGATAAAAAAACAGATATCCGGAGTAGCAAGTGCAAATAGAAATTTCATAGCATTAACAGTTGTGGACACAGAGTATTTCTTAAACAGTGGTATGAGGTAGAGAATACGCAAAGGTTTATAGAGAGGGCATAATAGCATAAAGTGCAGTGTGCTTTGCTTAGTTATTCCGTCACAGGGACAGGGGGTGGCAGAGTAAATTTTCATCCTCGGGAATGCCACCAGGTTATGCACAATACCTAATCTCAGCCTTGTAAGAACGTACTGATGAGGCTGTCTGGTGATAACTTTTAGGTACATAGGAATACCAATCCCTTCTTCCTTATTTAAAAAATAGAACACAAAATGCATCCACAATGCATCCACATCTTCACTGAGCCTACCATCATAAAGGTCTAGGGGTTCAAAACACATATTAAAATCACCAGCAATGATCTGGTTACTAGTTTTTACCACCGGATTCAGATGACTTTGCAGGATTGTAATAACTTTAGAACTCCTACCGCCCGGTTGGCCCCTTGAGTATACGTTGTATATGGTCACATCGAGGCCCTTTGGTGAACTAACCCAGATGGCCATAATGTCCGGGCTATCAATAAAAACTTTGTCCACCTTTATCCCCTCGAGTTGCCGTACCCAACACGTCAGCCCACCAACTGGTCTGCCCCTCTGTCCCTTGGACGCTGCTTTATAAAAGTTTAAATAACCCATATGAAAAACTCCTTCTACAGACCAGGTCTCTTGGAAAGCCCATACATCCATGCTCTCTATGTTAATTGACCAGTGTGTGGAAAGTAGTTTTGATTCTAAACCCGCTATGTTCCAAGAAGATAAAGTTATGGATGGTCTCGTGGAACTAGGGCCTATATTAACAGTGCTGGCCATACACACCGTTGTATTCACACTAGCTGTTACGGGCTGACCTAAACTACTCGTTCACAAGGGTAGGTGTACCTCTTAATCAGCGGGAATATCCTGCTGTTCAGAACCCTTACAGGATTTACCTGTACTGACAATCTGTTTAGCCCAAGGGGAAACACTCCCACTTCCCAGCTCCTTATAGGTACAAGGTGTACTCCTGTCAACCATCTTTTTGACCCTTTGCCCTGCGTCCCTCAGTAAGGTGTCACACCCACTCAGTCAATCAATGTCTTCTAGCGTGGATAGTAACTCAAAGCGATTACTGGTCTGAATGGGGTAATCAACCGAGTTGTGAGCCCTGTGGGGAACCCATACTTCCTTATATCTTGGCATCTTACGTGGGTTATAAAATAACCCTAAAGGAAGTAATCTGATTTTGCCTGCTGCAGGGAGATAGTGGCCAGCCGTCTCTAAAATATGTTGAAGCAAAGAGGGTGACCTAAAGCTCAATACCACACAATCGCCCGTCATAGATTTATATGAGTGGCCAAGCCAATTGATTCGCCACACCATTTTAAATTCATCAAATAATGCATTGCTAATACCAATCTTTTGCTTGGTGAGCAAAATAACGATGGATTAAACCCAGATCTGTGACTGGGGCTGAAGGTTTTGCCATTGTGCAGCATTCCATGCATCATCTTGTGTGTTTTGCAGGGTGGTAGTGGCCAGCTGTCTCTAAAATATGTTGAACCAAAAAGGGTGACCTAAAGCTCAATACCACACAATCACTCGTCATAGATTTATATGAGTGGCCAACCCAATTGATTCGCCGCACCATTTTAAATTCATCAAATAATGCATTGCTAATACCAATCTTTTTGCTCAAAAAGTAGAGAGCTTTGTTTTTGAGCATTTACCAGTGTTCACGAGTACCCGAGGGGAGGGGGGGCACATTAGCTAAGATAACTCTGTAAGGCGTGGCTTCAAGGGGGAGATGGAGACTAGGGAGCATAGTGGAACCCCCTTCTAACCCTTCCTGCTCCCGCCTCCTGTTACCTTCTACCTCACTCCGTTGTACCAATGGAGCCGCATTTCCAATGTTTGATCTTAGCTGAGCAGGGCATGCAGGACTTAACACCTGTTGAACCCGATCAGTACATATTTGGGCGTTTGGTATGTTACCAGAATGCACGTTGGATACTACCCTTGAAGTATTGCAATGGGCTCCCCCCCATTATCCTGTGAGATAGGTTGGGTGGGATTTCTTTGCTTACTGCAGGATAGGCATTGTTCAATTTTATTGAGCCTATCATCTACTGAATCTAGTCTTTTGAGAATGGGGCGATGAGAGCAGCTAGCTGATCTTTTAGTAGTGTGCACAGATCTTCTTGATTGAACTGAATTTTAGTGCCAACAGTAGAATTAACTTCTGAAGTATTAACACATGGGTTCCCAAAAACATATACCCCACTAATTTCATTGGTGGCCTCTGATGAATTTTGTTTAGCTGGGCAGCGACCTTTCCTTTTTTTCATAGGTGGGTCTACCCCTAACCCCGTGTTACTTTTTTCCCCCTGGTCTTAACCATAGCTGGACTCTGTGTACTACACTGGGGTAACAAAGTACCCAAAATAGGGGGCATAGACACCTCACATATCGAACTAGGTGGTGTTGTGTCACAAGAAGGTTTCACTTCAGTACTCATCAGTGAAAGGGGTATCTAAGTGCTGGGCAAGGAGCCTACCCTGGATGGAGCTGGTTCCAGCGAGAGCCTACGTTCAGTTGCCTGGATCTCGTGAATTAAAACAGATTCAGCTTTGTTTAAAAATGCATCGTGTGCCCACCATCCTGTCTCCAACCGTCCTTTTGCTCATGTTGGACTGGAGACAAAGTTAAGGGGACACACAAATGTTACACCCAGGCAAGCTTACAAAATAAAAGAAAAACAGGTTATAATAACCCCAATAGAAGAGTTGCAAGCTTACAGCTCCCCGCGGTAGATGTTAATAATATGGCCCAGCCCGGCCTCTTCTGGGCTCTGAAACCATATCCCTAATGTGGAGCAGCGCCCGGGCACGTCCGCGCACGTCCCGCGCCGCGTGAGGGCTCCGATGTTTTTGAGCACCTCCTGGCGCTCTTAATGATGCGCTAGTCCTGCGCCCAGGAGAGTTCTGAGAAGTGTAGTCCCGCTGGCAGCAAAAAGTGATGAAAGCGGCGTAGCCGCATTGGCAACAGTGGTCTCCTCTAGGGCAGCAGCGGTCTCCTCTAGGGCAGCAACCGAAGGTCCGATGAGTGGCAGCAAGTGGCTGTAAAGAGCAACGCGTCATACACTATTAACACTCCAATATAACCATATTGGGGGAAGGTGTTGGACACTTAACGGGTGACATGTACTATTTCCATTCCAATCTAAACCAATTTGGGGAAGGTATTGTGCATTAAAGGTTTACTACTCCCACTCCAATCTAACCATATTGGGGAAGGTGTTGGAAACTATAGGGGTGACATTTACTATTCCCAATCCAATCTAAGGGCTTTACAATGACTTTGGCGGTCTCAGACTGGGGCCGCCATGCCACAGCCCGTCTCTGAGACCACCAAAGCCATAAAAAAACACTTGCTAGAGTACGACTTTTAAAGACTCTGGTGAGTAATTCTTTGGCGGTCAAACGTCAGTGCTTTTGAAAAAGGCACTGCAATGGGAGTGTCAAAGGCAGTTCCTGCAGGGCATGGATGAGCAAGTCCATGCCCTGCAGGAACCAGGGATGCATGCAGACAGGGGGGTGTAAGATGTGCCCGCCTGCATGCACCGCATGGCACAGAGGCACATGGGGGCCCATTAGGGCCTCTTTGTTTCTCCACCACCACATTTTTCATAGTGGTCACACTACAATGAATAGTGTGGCAGTGAGGAAACTCGTAATATGCTTGGTGGGGCCACAGTGGCCTGTCAAGCATATTGCGGCCTCAAGACTGGCGAGCTCCGCCAGGGATCCCTGATCCTTGGTGGTTGCGGCAGTACCAGGGTGGCCTGACTGCACTGGTCATAATAAGGCGGTTGAAAGACGGCCACTGCTGGGCCTCTGGGATTCTGGCAGTTTGTGGACTGCCAGACTCATAAAAAAGCCCTAAACCAATTTGGGAAAAGTATTGGACACTAAAGGAGGGACATTTACTATTCCCACTCCAATCGAAACCAAAGGGAGAAGGTGTTGGACACTAAAGTGGTGACATTAATGATTTTCACTCCAATCTAACCATATTATGGAAATGTGTTTGATATTGAAGGGATGAAACCTACTATTCCCACTTTAATCTAAACTAATTTGGAAAAGGTGTTGGACACTAAAGGGGTAACATTTACTATTCCCTGTTCAATATAACCATATTGGGGGAAGGGGAGGCACTTACTGTTCCCACTCAAACCTAAACTAATTTGGGGAAGGTGTTGGACATTAAAGGGGTGACATTCACTATTCCCACTCCAATCTAAAGCAATTTGTGGAAGATGTTGAACACTAAAGGTATGATATTTACTATTCCAACTCCAATCCAAACCAATTTGGGGAAGGCGTTGGACACTAAAGGGGTAAAATCTACTATTCCCACTTAATATCTAAACCAGTTTGGGGAAGGTGTGGGTCACTAAACTGGTGACATGAAATTTACATTATCTACTTTTAAAGAAAACATTTTACACAGGATAGTATAAATGAAAACATTTACATACACAAGCAATACTCTTTAATCACACTTTATTTTTTATATAAAATGAACTAAAATGTTATCCATAAACACACTAATCAAAGCTACAAACCTTTATTTATTTTATGAATTGTGATATATCAAATACATTTTTCAATGACCATTAATAATTAGGGCCTGATTACGATGTCGGTCAGAGTTGCCTCTGACTGACATCCCCTTGGATGCAGAGCTGACCGACCTGGGTAGGTGGTCCTGACTCTGCAATTACAATGAGACCGCACATGTTGCCGTCGCAAGCTCCCATTTCTCTATGGGAGCATGTGATGCAGTCGGAAACCGGTCGCAGCACAAGCTCCCATAGAGAAATGGGAGTTTCTGTTAATTCCTGCACCACGTGCAAGCACCTCACAGTGCCTGCCACGCAGTGCATGGATAATTAGGGGGCACCTTTGGTTCTCCACAGGCCACCAACCGGAGGCCGCTGAGGCAAGACCCCCTAAGTTGTTTTTAGACAGGCTTTTTATGTCAGAAAGCCTAACATGAAAAACCTGTCAGAATTTAGCATCGTACTGCCGATGGCAGAAACGCTATCCGTAACAGATTAAGTGGTGGTTCCAACTGGCTGACGGGCTCCTTGAGCCCATCGTAATCCAGACGGAAATACCATCTGGTTTGATTTATGATCGCCTGCATTGTAATTATGAGGATTACCACTGTGGCTTTATCTACAACTGAATGCTCAATTAACTTTGTGATAGGTAGAAAAGCTTTAGCAATTGATGTAGCAAGGGCTATGTAAATTAATGTATTTACCCTTCTGCGTTATTGCTGTTCATCTTGTACCCAATATTTTAACTTGATTTAAAAGAATAAATACCTATTGTCTATATGCACCCTCTCTCTAATTCCTTTTTGCTTTCTCCTTCCACTGATCATTAACAAGTGACAGTTTTTGAATACATGTAATTTCTGTTGTTGCATAATCAGAACTAGTGGGTTCGAATTACTAAGCCCACATGATTTCACTCTGTAAGTTATTTTAAAAATCTTCTTTTCACTAAAGTCCCTTGAAGGTACTTTCACCCTATCATGCATTGTAATTAAGCAGTCAGAATTAAAACCAGGGATGTCGGTCGGTAAACCTCAGACGAGCGGTCGGAGGCTTACCGACCGACGTCCGAATTAGACCCTTAATATATTGTTGAAAATATTTACTACAATTTATTAACTGAGAATAAAATCAGAATACACAATTAATAATCATACATTCAAAAATGTAAATACTTTTAATGTTTAAAAGTTTTAAAAGTATTCTAAAAAAGTTTCTTTTTTGCATTTTTATAAATTTAAATAAATACAGTTTAACATATTTTCTATTCTACTGCATTAAAACATAATATATGGTTTTAAATTGTATATTTAAAAAATAATATATATTTAATACCATTAATATATATTGTAATTAACATCACAATAAAATATATTTAAAATATTTATATAACACAATAACTAAAAACATTTAAATGATTAATTTGTACATCTTTATAATTATTTATTAAAATTAAAATTTAAAATATATTGTTTGTATTTAAAGCTCCCCACCCTTATCCCCTAAAAACCCAATGTCCCGCTACTAAAAAATATTCAGCAAATAATTATATACATTAATGCAATTATGCAGAAGCCCATATCTTGAAAATGTACATCGCCAAATGTAAGATCTTGGTTTTCCATAAGAAAGGGCTACAAATAAAGAGGTGTTACCACTGGATGGTGGGGTCTGAAAAACTGGAATTGGTTGGTTCGTATTTATATCTCAGGAAGGTCTTTTTAAAAACGTGGCAAGATATGAAGCATAACAAACTGTGTGAGCACGGCTGTTTCCAAGGCCAGCACACAGAACAGATTCTACAGAATCAGCGGGAGATGCCACTTTGTTTTGTCAATGTTCAGGGTTAAATTTCCCCCTTTCCTGTCCTATGCTGCTGAGGTGCTGGATATGAACCATTGGCTTTCCTTTGATTAGGCCAAAGGTCTACTCCTGCGCCGAATCAGTAACATAAACTCTCTAGCTGCACCCCATGCTTTAATTCTTGAATTTGGCTTACTCTCTTCATATATTTTATCCTTGGCAGCTGTTTTGAGATCGGCTAATTCTCTCCTTTGGGGGAAGCGGCTAACCTTAGGGCTGCCATGAGAGTGGACTTTTCTGCTAATCTGAAAGAACAATCAATATTTTTTAGGTCCTTTAAGCAACGAAACAATTAATTTGGGCTTAGCTGGAACACTGACTCCCCCATGCTAAAGTCAATATTGAAGCTGTTTATAAATAAGTCTGTGACCTCCATTAGTGAGGCCAGAGATATTGCTTTAAGTCAGCCCACATCGCGGAATAAGTGGCTTTGTGGGAGTGCATTGGGTAACAAACCATAGCCCTATTTAACTTGGACTCTACCATATGGGTTTAGAAGGCTGATGCTCTTGTTGAGACTCTATTTGTAACTCTTAAGAGACATTACCGGCATTTGGGATAAAATACTAAAAGAGGAGAGAATTTGTGTTTGCAAGTTCAAGATACTAATCATGTGTTATTTCTGTGTCAGTAGTTGCAAAGGCTATGGGTATACATCAAATTCAACATTCATTCTGCCATGAGGATGGTTTATTTGTCTTGTCCCAACCAAATGAAATGGTGTGTCATGAGATTTATCAATTTGTTAAAACTTTCTTGGCTGTTTATTAGGTAATTTTAATGTTATTTCTTATGTTGTAATATTTTGACTTTTGTTTATTCGGTTGTATATGCATCCTAATATTTTTTCTATTGCTTTTTAGGAATACTTTGTTCTATATCGCTCCTTGCGTGTTGTACTTTGAACTTTGCTGCTTTATATGACTGTTTTATTCTCCCCGGCATTCCGTACAGTATGTATGATAATGGATTTTAAGGAGGCAGCCTCTTACAAAGGAAGAACTATTTATTGAATTAAATGCATTTCTTGTTTCATCAGTAGTGTGTAATTTTGTGAACCTCTGTAGGAGTTCCATATCATAATAAACTTGACTAGCTGACTATATATATATGCAGGGTGGCTTTGCATGGCCTTGTAGATATTGTTAAGCCCTGTGCGCAACCAGACTATCACAAAAAGGGACATTTCGGTGGCACACAGGGCTTGTAAATAAGCCCTAATAATAATATTACCTTCAATATTTTTGGTATTCCGAAATTCTTGACACAATATTTTTGTATCATGATTGTTTCAATATTTTGTCCAAACAATAATCTTTATAATTCAGGACCATTATTTATGGCAGGGGTATCGAAAAGCAACACTACCTGGGTCAGTGGCAAGATTTAAGGATAACCATTCCAATGCAAATTAGCTTAAATTTGACAACATCCTATAAATCTGACATCAATGTCCATTCCCTATGTAGGGAAGCGCGTTGAGAATTGATATAGAACAGAACTAATATTTACAGTATATTTACCTTCTACAAGTGTAGTACTCAGCTAAGATATATTTCTCAACAACACCCACCTGTCAGGTTCTTACTGGCAAGCCTCTCCTAATGCTTGCTTCATGCGAGAGATTCACATATACGAGTTACACCAGCTCTCTCCACTTCAAATAAATTCCTTTTTATGAAATGTACTTTTCCAATGAAACAACTGCCAGAATTCTCAATGAGTCCAAAATCCTATCCACAAAACTTGTTTTCATTTCACATCTTCAACAGATTACATGCTGCGCAGCTGAGTTAAAAACATAGGATATTTTCTTTAACAAAGAGTACAATTTTCAGTACTGCTGTCATCACCCTTAGTTTCAACGCAAATGTGGTCTGCAAATTATCGGGCCCCCTAACTAAGGAATTTATGAGTTGGTGAAGTAGCATTCCACCAGTACTGCTTCACGTACTCATATATTCATTTGAGAATCGGCCCCATAATATTTATGCTGATCCTAAAGTAATATTTTAATTTTGGTGGCTATCGTTTTTAATCACTCTTTTAGCACACATGAAAATGATTTAATTCCGATATTTATTCAATAATTTTAAGAGGCCAATTTACAAAGGCATTTATGGGTGTAGGAAGTTCTACTTCACGTGCCCATACATGCCATTTAGAATTGGCCCCTATGATTTTATTTAATTGTTAAGTACTATTGGAAATGCTTACTAACAAAATATGGGCCACATTAACAAAGATTTTGCTGAGAGTAGCTAAAATTAGTCTTGCAATACTCACAGCGTACTACTGAATGCCAGGATTAAGCCAGTAGAAGCTCCTGCAAAGTCCCAGAATTCAGTAGTAAAACAGAAATGTTACCATAGTAAGAAACAGCTACACTCACTAACATATTAGCAAATTGGGTCTTGCATGTGCAAACCATGTTGCAGGCACAAATAAGTCAACAATAAATGCCCACAAGGGCCAGGAAATTAGTTATGCTTCCCAACTGCGGTTAATGCATATGATCTCAACCATGGCACAGAATTTGTGTGTGAGTGAGCAATGCCCAGGGATTTATTCCTATCCATTTATACTTATCCTCTGAAAGGCCATGAATTTTCCCTCAAACTGGTGTGCTGGAAGTGTAGCAATTGTAGCGATTACCCATAGCTGGAGAGCTAGTGTAAGGAAATACCGCTGCAGCACTACATCTCCCAGAAAGCCCTGGGGCCTGGCGAAACTGTCCACGCCCTCTGGGAGTGTATAAAAACACTCTTGTCCCATCACCGGATGCTTGTCAATCCTTCCGGTTATTTGATCGTGTTTGGAACTAGCTATTCGAGAGCCGAGAGTGCGCGGACGCTTGCCTTCCCGCTGAGGATGCCGAGAGCCAAGGGTGCGCGGACGCTTGCCTTCCCGCTGAGGACGCCGAGAGCCAAGGGTGCGCGGACGCTTGCCTTCCCGCTGAGGACGCCGAGAGCCGAGGGTGCGCGGACGCTTGCCTTCCCGCTGAGGACGCCAAGATACTTTGTTTATTTCCCGTAAGTAGAATTCAGATACATACAATTAGCACGGCCGTGCTATCAGAGTGTAGTTTTCTACTTTTCCTTCGGATCATCCCTGAGGATAGTTGTACTATTCAGATACTAAACACATCTTCCCACCAGTAGTGAATCAAACTACTCGGTGATATTTACAGAAACTTATTTCTTCCTGTGGATCTAGCTGTGAGTTAACAGCCACCCATCCGCTTGAACTTGAGTCTTCATCTTTTCCTAGACTTCAGGATATTACAAGCGGTGGTTATCCGTAAGTGAATACTTGGTTCTATGTCTATATGTAACACTTATGGTATTTGCCTAATTGTAGTGCTAAACAAGTGTTCTTGTGTCTCCAGAAATTGTTGTGCCTTGAAGTCATCCGAAGTCTTAGACCAGACCTTGAGGGGTGTCTTCACAACAACCTTCCCCGATCAACTATCCTTCCCCTTACCTGGAGGACTACCTGTCTCCGGTGTGTATGTCACACAGGGAGGGTCAGTGCTATCGGGTATAGGGAAGACTATCATCTCGCCGTGGTCCCCGCTAGCTGGACACCTCAGGTTAGTGGCTTGTGTATTCTTCATTGGGATTACTTGTCTGCTGCTAACCGTGACAGATTAACAAGCCCAAGGACGAAGACTAGCCTGGGCCATGGATACGAGTGCGACTTTGGCCTCGTTGCTTGAGGGTTTTAGCTTACTACAGCAAGAAGTGCATGCTTCCCGAGTTGAGAACCAAGAGCTCAGAAAGGATATGAACACCATGCGTAGAGAAGTCGCTGGCATGTCACGAAAGAATCCCTGGGCAGGGTCTTATATTAGAGAAGCCACGCTTCCCCCTCCAGTACAAACCATATCGCAGCCTACAACCCCTATGGCAGCCGGGGTGGGTTCTTTTCTCCTTCCGCCTTACCTTCGTCCTCCACGTACCATTCTCCGACGGTGCACGTCATTCAGAACACTGGGATTCCTTTGGCTCCCCCTGAGAGGTTCTACGGAGATCCCAAGAAATTTGAGACATTCCTGAACCAGTGCCGCCTCCACTTTTTGTGTAAACCTTCTGTGTTTCAGGATGATGCGGCCAAAACCGCATTCATGATGTCGAATATGGGTGGAAACGCTGCAAGCTGGACTGTCCCTTAAATGGAAAGGAACGATCCCATTTTGCACCAGTTCCCCGATTTCTGTTCTGCCTTAAGGAAACTATTTGATCGAAAGACCCACATGTTATCCTTGGATAAGGAGCTCTTGACACTGAGACAGGGGTCACAGGATTTATTGTCGTACATCACCTCTTTTAATCGGCTCTTAGCCGAAACTGATTGGCCACAAGAAAAAAGGACCTCGCTGTTCTATCAAGGCCTAAAGAGTGAATTGAAGTACGTCTTGTCCCAGGTAGTCCAACTGCCTGCGACTTGTGAAGAACTCATCGACCTAACGGTACAATTGGATCATAGGCTGTTGGAGAGAAGAGGAGATCGGAGCAGGGGTGATGGACGTGGATGGTATCCTAAATTCAAACTCCCACAGGAAGACAGTGCCAAAAGTTCTGATGGTACTGAGCCCATGCAGATCGGGGGTATTCGAGGTCCCTTGACTTCTGAGGAACGAGAGCGACGGCGGAAAATGAAACTATGCCTGTATTGTGGCAAAGGGGGACACTTCATACGAGAGTGCAGAGCAAGAGCCCCACAATCGGAGAGGAATTCCGCCCCACGAAAATCGGCTGCTCTTGGAACAAGAGAGACGTAGGAAAACTAGAATGTCCAAACCAGGTTGAGATCTCTGGGATGGACCGACAACAAACAATGATCTCCACCTTACTTGCCAATAAGATGATGCCCGCTGTTGCTCATATGAACTTGCCGGTGTCCCTGTGGACAACGAGGGATAACGTTACGCAGATGGATGGGCTGTTAGATTCAGGAGCCACGGGAAATTACATGGACATTGACTACGCAGAGTCACTTGGGATATCGTGGGAACAGAAGGAGGAACCAGAACATGTGAAGGCTGTGGATGGGTCCACCTTGTCTTCTGGGCCTGTTATCAAACACACAATCCCGTTGCGAATGCAGCACGGAGAACACACGGAGTATATCCAGTTTGATTTGATTGCTGCTCCTCAGTTTCGCCTGATATTAGGCATGCCATGGCTCACGCTACACGATCCCGTGGTGAGTTGGTCTGCTCGCACAGTCGCATTAACCTCCTCCTATTGTATGGAACATTGTTACCACCCTTTTTCTTTGTCAACTGGAAAAGAAGAGCGTCCTAGTATTCGCCACCTGGCTGTAGCATGTGCAGAGAAACACCTATGCAGTACTTCCAATCTACCAGAGATTTATAATGAATTCCGTTCCCTGTTCGACAAACAGAAGGCCACCGGTTTGCCCCCACACAGGGTCTACGATTGCTGCATCGAACTCCTCCCTGGTGCGGCTATTCCGTGTAGTCGAGTGTATGCCTTGACAGAACATGAAAATACATATCTACAGAACTACATTGAGGAGAACCTAGCTACTGGATTCATCAGCCATTCCACGTCACCTGCTTCTTTGCCCCTATTATTCATCCCGAAGAAGGACTGTGCAGAGTTAAGACCCTGCATCGACTACAAGGCCTTGAATAACATCGCGGTGAAGAATAGATACCCCCTTCCATTGATTCCAGTCATGATGGACCAGATAAAGGGCGCTCGTTACTTCACCAAGTTAGATCTCAGGGGGGCTTATCATCTGGTCCGATTAAAGAAGGGCGACGAGTGGAAGACCGCGTTCCGAACAAAGTTCGGCTTATTCGAGTATAATGTCATGCCCTTTGGCTTATGCAACGCCCCTGCGGCATTCCAATTTTTTATGGACAAAGTGCTCAGGGGCCTTCTGGATACCATCTGTATGGTGTACATCGACGACATCCTTGTGTACTCCAGTACTCTCCAGGAACACGAACAGCATGTCAAGGAAGTTCTGAGTCGTCTGCAACAACACCAGCTGTTCGCCAAACTGGAAAAGTGCCTCTTCCATGCAACAGAAGTCTCCTTCCTGGGGTACGTGATCAACGCCAATGGCTTTCAGATGGAAAGTGGAAAGGTTGAGGCCATCACGAATTGGAAGACCCCAAAAGACGTGAAATCGGTGCAGAGTTTCCTCGGCTTTGCGAACTATTATAGACGTTTCATAAAGGACTTCTCTAAAATCATCCACCCCATTTCCAATCTATTAAGGAAAAACGTTCCCTTCAAGTGGGGTGAGGAAGCTGAACAGTCTTTCCGTATTCTTAAAGACAGATTCACCCAGGCCCCCATATTGCGACATATTGATTCCCAACTTCCATTCATTTTGGAAACCGATGCCTCACAGTATGCCTTGGGAGGGGTGCTCTCGCAACGCCACCCTGAAACAGGACAAATCCACCCGGTGGCATTCTACTCAAAGAAACTCAGTCACAGTGAAGTCAATTATTCTATTACTGACAAAGAGCTGCTTGCCATCAAGAGGGGTTGTGAGGAATGGAGACATTACCTGCTAGGAGCTCGACATACCATCGAAATCTATACGGACCATCGGAACTTGTTGTTCTTAAAAACAGCAAAGGATCTCACTCCTAGGCAATTGAGATGGACTCTCTTTTTCTCTGATTATGATTTTGTTATCAAGTATCGTCCCGGCCCTCAAAATGGTAAAGCCGATGCCCTCTCCAGGAATCAAGACACTCAAGATACCCAGTCAGAAGTCCCCGTGGAACCATCATCCATCCTGCCTGAAAAATCCTTTCCAGAAAACACCATTGCTTTGCTCACCTCCACAGACTTTATCGAGGATATAAGAGTGGCTTTAACGGATGTCGATGTCCAAACATGGCTGCAAGAAGAACCCCAATGGCGGTCACAAACAGACGAACTCCTATATTACCGTCAGGCCTTGTTTGTGCCGGACCCTGGGTTACAAATGCAGGTGCTCAATTGGGCACATGACTCTGTGTTAGGTGGACATTGGGGGGTGTACAAGACTATCGCTACCATAGAGCGATCATTCTGGTGGCCTTCCTTACGAAATGATGTCAAGAAATACGTAAGGAACTGTTCAGTGTGTACCCAAGGTAAAGCGAAACACACCCGACCTACGGGTCTGCTACGTCCAATTCCAGTACCCCCTAAACCGTGGCATACGGTCTCAATGGACTTCATCATGGAAATGCCTGTATGTCAAGGAAAAATGACCGTACTGGTGATTGTGGATCACTTGACCAAAATGGGTCATTTTGTTCCTTTGGAGGGTCTACCCACATCTGCGGAACTAGCCATGGTAATATTGCAGCATCTCATCAAGGCACATGGCATTCCGAGAGTCTTCATTACCGACAGAGGGGCTCAATTCACATCCCGTTTTTGGAAAGCCCTTTGTGAATCGTTAGCCATAGATGTCAGGCTCTCTACCAGTTACTACCCGCAGACAGATGGCAAAATGGAGAGGCTCAACCAAACTATTGAGCAATATCTGCGTTGCTTCACTTTGCAAAACTCGACGGATTGGGTCACCCTCTTATGGCTAGCGGAATTCACGTACAATAACTCTGACCATTCCACCCTCTGTTGTTCCCCTTTCTTTTGCCTGCTTGGATATCATCCAAACATACTTCCATTCGATTGGCCAGTATCAACCAACCTGCCCAGTATTCAAGAACATCATGCGCATTTACAGGCTGTAAGGATAGATGCGAAACGCCACCTGGCGGAAGCTCAGGCCTCGCAGAAACGCTACGCCGACAAGAAACGCACTCCAGAACCGGTCTACCGGGTGGGGGACAAGGTATGGCTTTCTACTAAAAAAATTCATCTCCGGGGTATTAACAAACTCAAACCTAGATACATTGGTCCCTATAGTGTTGAGGAAGTCATCAACCCTGTGGCATTGAAATTGTCAATTCCCCAGAACTGGAGGATCCATCCTGTTTTTCACGTCTCCCTGCTCCTGCCTTGTCCTTTGGACACTAGATTACCCGTTCATCCTGCCCCTGTGTTGGTAGAGGGATTGGAGGAATACGAGGTAGAAGAGTTGTTGGATTCACGGATCCATCGGGCAGAGTGCAGTATTTGGTTGGGTGGAAGGGATTTGGGGTTGAGGAGAGAACTTGGGAACCAGAGCAGAATCTCCACTGCCCCGAATTGGTGACACAATTTCATCTGCAGAATCCAGGGAAGCCAGGTCGACCGCTGGGTCGGCGATCCTCGAGAGGGGGTTCTGTAGCGATTACCCATAGCTAGAGAGCTAGTGTAAGGAAATACCGCTGCAGCACTACATCTCCCAGAAAGCCCTGTGGCCTGGCGAAACTGTCCACGCCCTCTGGGAGTGTATAAAAACACTCTTGTCCCATCACCGGATGCTTGTCAATTCTTCCGGTTATTTGATCGTGTTTGGAACTAGCTATTCGAGAGCCGAGAGTGCGCGGACGCTTGCCTTCCCGTTGAGGACGCCGAGAGCCAAGGGTGCGCGGACGCTTGCCTTCCCGCTGAGGACGCCGAGAGCCAAGGGTGCGCGGACGCTTGCCTTCCCGCTGAGGACACCAAGATACTTTGTTTATTTCCCGTAAGTAGAATTCAGATACATACAATTAGCACGGCCGTGCTATCAGAGTGTAGTTTTCTACTTTTCCTTCGGATCATCCCTGAGGATAGTTGTACTATTCAGATACTAAACACATCTTCCCACCAGTAGTGAATCAAACTACTCGGTGATATTTACGGAAACTTTTTTCTTCCTGTGGATCTAGCTGTGAGTTAACAGCCACCCATCCGCTTGAACTTGAGTCTTCATCTTTTCCTAGACTTCAGGATATTACAAGCGGTGGTTATCCGTAAGTGAATACTTGGTTCTATGTCTATATGTAACACTTATGGTATTTGCCTAATTGTAGTGCTAAACAAGTGTTCTTTTGTCTCCAGAAATTGTTGTGCCTTGAAGTCATCCGAAGTCTTAGACCAGACCTTGAGGGGTGTCTTCACAACAACCTTCCCCGATCAACTATCCTTCCCCTTACCTGGAGGACTACCTGTCTCCGGTGTGTATGTCACACGGGGAGGGTCAGTGCTATTGGGTATAGGGAAGACTATCATCTCGCCGTGGTCCCCGCTAGCTGGACACCTCAGGTTAGTGGCTTGTGTATTCTTCATTGGGATTACTTGTCCGCTGCTAACCGTGACAGCAATCAATTTTGTGAAGTGCACCACTGCTGCCCCACGCTGGTAGGAGGATAAAGGTTTGTGCTAGTGCAGAGAGCGAAGTTTCATTTATGAGGGCTGCTCTGTAAAGATGTGTCATTTCTCTGGAATTGGTCAGCATTATATGCCAAATAAGAGAGGTACGTAGGGGATATATATGAGATGATCGCGCTACCAGAGGAAAACTATTTTTGATACTCTGGTGTTGCACGCCTCTCACCCATATCTATGAGCGGATGCAAAATCACTCTGTATGTCTTTGCCTGGCCTCATATATGGAGTACGACAAAGCAGCGCAATTTGCTGGCTTGCATTTTCCTGTGTCAAGGCGGCATTCCATGGGCTCTGCAGATGGGTTCCCCACATAACACCCATTGATATTGATGCTGCCCCACATGTACCTAATCAAAACCAAAGGGGATGATGGACGGAGTGTTGAACATTGCAAGCACTCACTCCCAGTCAACTGATCTGGGTTTAATCCATCATCATTCTTTAGTTCCCTCCGGCACCCCATTTCAGACATGGCCATATGCAAATCAGTCTGACCTTGTGCTTCATGGGGACAGTCCAGCCCGAACTGCCAAGCCATGTCTTCCCTGGACCAGAAACAGGCATCCTGGGACCGGTTTCTGGCTAATCAGTGGTCATCAGCCAGGGTAGCTTGAATCCAGTGGCAAAGAGAGCAAGGGACCCACATCTGGGTATAACCTGCCAACTTAGGGAGAACAAAGCAAAACCAAAGGGGGTGATGGACGGAGTGATGAACATTGCAATCACTCACCCCCAGTCAACTGATCTGGGTTTAATCCATCATAATTGTTTAGCTCACTCCGCCACCCCAGTTCAGACATGGCCATATGCAAATCAGTCTGATCCTGTGCCTCATGGGTTCAGTCCAGCCTGAACTGACAAGCCATGTCTTCCCTGGACCAGAAACAAGCATCCTGCGACCGGTTTCTGGCTAATCAGCCATCATCAGCCCGGCTAGCTTGAATTCAGTGGCAAAGTGAGCAAGGGACCCACGTCTGGAAATACCCTGCCAACTTAGTGCAAACAAAGTAAAACCAATGCGGATGATGGACGGAGTGTTAAAGATTGCAAGCACTCGCCCCCAGTCAACTGATCTGGGTTTAATCCATCAACATTCTTTAGGTCACTCCACCACCCCAGTTCAGACATGGCCATATGCAAATCAGTCTGACCCTGTGCCTCATGGGAACAGTCCAGCCCTAACTGCCAAGCCATGTCTTCCTTGGACCGGAAACAAGCATCCTGTGACCGGTTTATGGCTAACCATCCGTCATCAGCCAGGCTAGCTTGAATCCAGTGGCAAAGTGAGCAAGGGACCCACGTCTGGGCATACCCTGCCAACTTAGGGCGAACAAAGCAAAACCAAAGGGGATGATGGACGGAGTGTTGAACATTGCAAGCAATCACCCCTAGTTAACTGATCTGGGTTTAATCCATCACCATTCTTTAGCTCACTCCGCCACCCCAGTTCAGACATGGCCATATGCAAATCAGTCTGAACCTGTGTCTCATTGGAACAGTCCAGCCTGAACTGCCAAGCCATGTCTTCACTGGACCGGAAACAAGCCTCTTGGGACCGGTTTCTGGCTAATGAGCCGTCATCAGCCAGGCTAGCTTGAATCCAGTGGCAAAGTGAGCAAGAGACCCACGTCTGGACATACCCTGCCAACTTAAGGTGAACAAAGCAGAACTAAAGGGGATGATGGACGAAGTATTAAACATCGCAAGCACTCACCCCCAGCCAACTGCTCTTGGTTTAATCCATCATCCTTCTTTAGCTCACTCCGCCACATAGTTCAGACATGGCCATATGCAAATCAGTCTTACCCTGTGCCTCATTGGAACAGTCCAGCCGGATCTGCCAAGCCATGTCTTCCCTGGACCGGAAACAAGCATCCTGGGACCAGTTTTGGGCTAATCAGCCGTCAACAGCCGGGCTAGCTTGAAGATTTACTTAATCACATAAACCTGAGGCAGTGCCAAAACCTTACGCCTCGCAAGAGCAGTCGTAAAGAGGAGAAATATTTTCATTTCTCTCTGAATGTTCCTCTTTCCATGTGTGCTACATTCTGCACCTCACATAGAAAGAGGAAAACACCTCATAGGATTGTTTTTGTGTAGGAAGGTGCACCTTCCTGCACAAAAGCAATCTTGCCAGCAATGGAGGAAACCTTGCACCATGATGCAAGGGTACCTACATTGGTGCTAGGCAGCAAATGGTGCACCAGCGCAGGGAGAAAGAGAGGAATGCACCGTATTTAATAAATACGGTGCATTCCTGCCCTTTGCGATTGGCATAGGACAGTACTGCAGGAAGGCTTGCGGAGCAGCTCTACATCAATTCCTCATAAACAAGGCCCTTAGTATGTAACATCACACTCTTGGGTGCGTCTTAATGTCTCTGAACCATTTCTAACCTCAACTATGTATTGCATGTTAAGTACCAGATTTGTGACCACTCATGTTATTAAATAAACTCACCTTTTTGAATGGGTTATTCTCAAACAGGGTCTTTGTCAAATAACAGGAGAGGGTATAACATTATAGCCTTACAGGAGACCTGGCTAATTGACCCTCTCCAATTGGATGGTTATGTTCTTTATCACAATGATTCAACTAGAATTCACTGCTTTGGTGGGCCAAGGGAGGGGTCTTACGGTTTACATCTCAATGGGGTTGATTGGGGAGTCAGAGAAACTATCAAGCTCCTCTCCAGATCATTAGGTAATTAAAGTTAGCTTCTACCATGATGATTTGGAAACACCGAGTAATATGTTTCAACATATATGCTCATCCTAACCCTCAAAGAAAGCTCTGACTAATTAAGAACTGAGTACACAAGATAGTGGAAATAAGATTCACAAGTTTTACCTTAAACATAATGGTGACAGGCGATTTTAATACTAATCTAATCAATAACCCAGAGAAGGAAGAGCATTTGGCAGCTGAAAATCCTTTCTTGGCTCCCAAAAGCAATTCATCCTCAAAAAAAGTTGGATCACTCTGGGAGCAAACTGGTTACCTCACTTGAACATCTAGAGCTGAGAGTAATCAAGGGCAGGGCTAAAGACAACAATTGTCTGTGGTTCACACCCTACTGACTAAACTCTTAATCAATAATTGATTATATAGTCCTCTCCCTACCACTAATGAAACAATTAACCATGTTTAAAATCCAAACCTCAACGGGAAGTGACCATTCATATCAACTTTTGGAGCTAATGCTAAACCCAGTTGAACACCAGCAGGAACCAGGGGATATCAGAAGTCTACAATAAGTTAGCCTGAGACGTCTATTATTGACTAATAACTCTCTTCCGAAGTAGGCCACAAAAGGAAAAAGTATTACTGGAAGGCAGCACAATACAATACGTTAACCCAATAAAAGTATGGCATACATTCACAACAAAGCTGTTAAAAAAGTATCAACATCCAGAAGAACAAAAACCATATGGAGTTCTGTTGGCATATCATTCAAAACCTTAGCCCTAAAAAAAGCATTAAGGCGCAAAATTAAGAAAATTGAGAAATGTAGCTCAACTGCCCTAACATGGATTATCACCCCGTATACATCCAAGCCTCGTGAAATAAGGATCCAGCAGGCCGTGAGCAGGAAAACAATGTGACCTGCCCTACGTGAAGTCACGAACTGTAATGCACAGCAGCCTTGAAAATTCTCACTCATAAGGCAGGCTGAAGTATTCTGATTCCTCGGGAAACTAAACAAACTGCAACAGCAGACCCCAGTACGTAGCAGGACGGGGCCTCCTAGGACGCCACTGGACAGCGTGAAAACATGCACAAAGCCCCTCCAGTCAAGAAAAGGAGGAGGCCACATGGGGAGTAGATTCGGAAGCGTTTTATTCACACAGCTTGAGGCATGTTGCATTTCGGCTAATTAAGCCTTCTTCGGATGCCACTGTAGTAATGAGGATGCTGCCCCACCTGCGCTTTCAAATAGTCCTGCGCTCTCCTATTGGTAAGAGCACCAGCAACCCCCTGTCACATGACCGCACATCAGAAGCAGTGTGGTGTACACTGTATCTCCAATCCTGGTTTCGAATTTAAAAAACAGGCACGGACTCCGTGGGATGTGATGATCAAAAAAAGTATTTATTCCATACAATGAGACCCAGCTGCGTTTCGACGGACGATTCCGCCTTGCTCACTACATATATAGAAAAAAAAAGAGAGACTTGCTTGTAGAACAAACTGGTTCATCGCTGTACCCGCAAGTCTTTCTTTTATGCTTAATGTTGGGGACTTTTTTTTAAGGGTAATGGGGCACGATTGTAAACTATGTCTTCGAGACAGACCGAGTTGGTTGAAATGCATTAGCCAAATAAGTGAGCTCGAATAACTGTCTGGAGTACAGGCATTTATTTGCGTGGATGCTGCTGATATTTCCTACGGGCTCCTGTATCCTGCTGCCATGCACTGATCTCGAGTGGTGTACGTGGCCGTCTATAAACAGCGAATTAAATATGATATATATAGGCCTTTACATTTTTGGTGGGGCAGGTACTAGCCTTGGGGCACCGCTCCACCCCTAAACTATCCCTGGAGTCCAGTGAGAGGACCCCTGCTTGGAAATTGGGAACCTAGGGTAAAACTCAAAGAGGAATCAACTAGGTAGAGGTACTGCTGGAAATGGGACCTCTACTACACTGAGGGTAGAGTTATGTCCCAGCATACTGATCAACAGTAGCGGTCGGCAGTTGGTGTTTCTATAGGGCGGTGACATGGGCAGGAGGAGGGGCAGGGTGGGGGGAAATAATGTATGGATTACGGAGTTTTACAGGTAAGTAAACATTTAAATACATAAAACGAATTTCGTTGCGCACACTGCATCACCAAATGTGATGCAGTGCGCGCAACGAAATTCGTTTTATGTATTTAAATGTTTACTTACCTGTAAAACTCCGTAATCCATACATTATTTCCCCCCACCCTGCCCCTCCTCCTGCCCACGTCACCGCCCTATAGAAACACCTACTGCCGACCGCTACTGCTGATCAAACTAAAAGCAGTGCCAGTGGGTATAGTTTCAACTCTGTACCATCTGCACACCGTGAGCATTGACATTCACACATACAAAATAAAACACATTTTGGACATTACGGAAGCTCTTCCTTGCATGTCGCTTTCTTATTTGAAAAGAAAACACTTCTATCCCATGTATCAGCAGAATATTCAGCCTGATTCATGTACGGGCCGTTTTGCGTGGCCCTAATAGCGAATCATAGCGACTCGCTATTGAGGACACGCAAAACGGCATTCATGTAGGAATTGCTAAATCAATAGCGATTCCTACATGTTCTCTATTTGCGAGTAGCAATTTGCTACTCGCAAAAAAAGGAATTTCTCCCCATTCAATCCTATGGGCCAAAAGGCCCATAGGAATGAATGGGGAGTATCCCTTATTTGCGAGTAGCAATTTGCTACTCGCAAATCAGATAGCGATTTTAAGGGTGTCAGGGGTGTCCAAAGGACACCCTGTAGCACCCCTAAAATGCACATTTGAACAGGTGTTGCGCACACACATGTCCAAAGGACATGTGTGTGTGCAACATGCAACTTAGAAAAATGCTTTTAAAAGCATTTTTCTATGTTTTTGCTATTTACCGAGAGGTCTGACCTCTCGGTAAATAGCGGCCCAATTTTGCTAAATCGCAATTTTTGCAAGTGTCATGAATAGCATTTAAGGAATCTCTAATAGAGATTCCTTAAATGCTTATCCTCGCATATTTGCTAATTCCTCATTAGCGATTTTAGCATTTGGGATTGTGAATCCCAAATGCCAAAATTGCACTCGCAAAAGGCAAGATTCTGAGAATCTTGCCCTTTGCGAGTGCAATTTTGCTTCATGAATCAGGCGGATTATCCTTTAGTATGGTGAACGAAGTTTTCCCATTTACTGCACTGCAGGGGTAACATGATGGATGGGATTGGTTTGGTTCGTTCACCACATTAAAGAGGTTAACATAGGCATGGAGCTGTCTAAAACTTCTATCTTCGATGGGATTCTTCTTTGTCAAGTGCTGGGATGCTTTGATGCGATCACTATTCGAGTGGCAGAAAACTTGTTTTCATTTCATAGATGACTGAATTTGCAGGGTGCTCAAAGAATAACAAATATGCTGTTGATCTTCAATAAGGTACATGACCCATTTTATCTACCCTCGGTTACATCCGCCCTATAGTATTTTTTCCCTCTAATGACAATCAGAACTAAATGGAAATCAGCAAACTCCATTAACTGTAACGTGGACTAAGCGAGGCCTGGACCCCTTTGAGGTTCAATTAGACAGGAGCAATCTTCAGCTGAGTGTAATTAAAACTGAGATCCTCCTGTTTGAAAGTAGTCAGCTGATCAACTAACTCCCTGCCACGACCCCAGGTCCCCTGATTCTTCGTCCACCACATAACCCTCACACTTTGCACCAGAAATAGCAGCACCTACTTAAAACAATCTGAAAAATGATACAAAAGTTATAACAATCTCTGGGACTTTATACAGAACCTTCAATATACCATCCCACAGATATATAGTTCACAAATCTGAAAATGACTCACCTATGTTCCTCTTTGCAATTAGTAGTGAGTACACTAGACATCTTCCAACATACAGTGGGGCATATTTACAAGGAAATATAGCCACTAGAACAACACTTTCAGAGACGTTCTGGTGACGATATCCCTTTCTCCATATTTACAAAGAGATGTTAGGCCACCTAATGTGGCTTAACGCCTTCTTGTAAATAAGGCATCTTTTCATGCTTCACTAAGCGTGAAAGGGGCGCGCAATGGGTGTTGCAGTAGGCGTTCCACCGCAACACCCGTTGCTTTTTGACACTGACCCCATAATTACAAAGATGGGGCAGCGCCAAAAACAAAGGCCAGAGAAAATCTGCACACATAGAAACAGCAAATGGCCTTTTAGAAATGTTTATGTGCAGGAAGGTGTCCCTTCCTGCACATAAAAAATCGCCCCTGCAGCACAGGCACCCTTGCAACATGGTGCAAGGGTGCAGGCGCTGGTGTTTGGCAGCTTTTTTGCGCAAGCACTAGCGGAAATGCAGGGGTGCACCTCATTATTGTAAATAATGTGCATCTCTGCATTAAAATAATGTGAGAACGTTGCCAATTTTGGAGCAACACCGCGCTCCGACTTTTTATTATAAATATCCCACAGTGGCTTAATTGACCATGGGCCTCAAAGGGTAAATCTTTATCTAAAAAAAAGTCAGAAACTGCTAAAATTAGATCACATCATCTTCAATATTCTAATATATAACTGATTAGTGCTCAGAATGTTCTTTTTAAAAGGTATAGAAAGAGATAGAATGCAATAACATGCCTTCCCAAGTAGTCTGAGGACACATGAAAAAATGCTAAATCCTCTTGTGAATATTTTTACATCCTAAAGACCAATAAGTGCCTATATACAGCCACGTGGTAAGAACAGCACATATGTAAAAGGGTGCCCACGGCTTTTGGGTAGTTTAATCATTGTCTTTGTGTCTATGTAGGAGACAAGGCTTGCCCATTACCATTGTTGAGTCAGAAGACTATCAGCTAGATTCATCAAAGAGCCGTTTTGCGAGTCCTTAATAGCGATTATTAAGGAATCGCTATTAAGGACTTGCAAAACGGGATTCATGTAGGAATCGCTAAATAAATTGCGATTCCTACACATTCCTTATTAGCGATTAGCAAATTGCTAATCGCAAATAAGGAATAACTCCCCATTCATTCCTATGGGCCTAAAGGCTCATAGGAATGAATGGGGAGTTATTCCTTATTTGCGATTAGCAATTTGCTAATCGCAAATTAGGATGCGATTTCAAGGGTGCCAGGGGTGTCCATAGGACACCCTGTGGCACCCCTGAAATGTAATCTACATTGGTGTTGCGCAAACACATGTCCAAAGGTCATGTGTGTCTGTAACATGCAACTTAGAAAAATGCATTTAAATTTTTAGATTTTTTTTGCATACATGATTTTCTTACTACATGACCACATCTGTATAACGAGTTTCCTCCCTACACATGCAACACATGGACTTCAGATAGAAAAATAATAATGAGAGGCTTTTCACTTCTCCACGAGTCCTTGCGCCCTATGGAAAATGTGCTAAACACATTTTGCATAATCATCGACCCTACTTCCAGACACTCCTATAAATCAACACACATGTCACCATTTAAGCTTCCAGATTTTGAAACATCCTGAGTTCAGAACATCATGAAATCCTACAAATGTCTCCACTACTTGGCTAAACCCTGAGGATATCTGCTTGCCCTCCGCAGTTAATTCATTTTAATCTCTCAAAAACATGTACTGTTGATTGTTTGATATTGTTCCAGGATTTTAAATGCACGTAAGTGTTTTTTAACCTCAGGTCATACCAATAGCATTTGCAAGGGTAAACCTTATATTTTCATGTTTATATTTCCTTCCTTTTGATATTTTCTCTTGGAATTACAGTCTTCCAATAACTTTCAAGTCTCATACTATAATGCCTCAAATCCAAGGTTATGTACAGACATATCTGCAGTAGGTGAAATAATCACTTTCTAAAGACGCAAAACGTCTTGCTTTCAGTTACTTTGATCGGTACAAGCCTTTAAAACAATATATTTCATCAAGTTAAAACAGCTTAATCGGGACTGTCATTAGAAAGTTTGCTTTTATTTCTGTAGTTTATTCTACAGTCAAGTTTACATTTTAGGAAGCATTGTTGTCTTTGACGGAGTCTTGTAAAATAGTTGCAATTTTACATACTATTTTACCTGAGCCTTTATGGTCATTGAGGAGTCTACCTTTCCTTCCAATAATGACACTTTTGTTAGTGTGGGGATTTACCTGTTATCTAGGCAGATGCCCCTCATCTCTTCTTTAACAGCACATATCATATTATGTAGCCTTTTGTGAAGTCCGAGATAGTTAAAGGGCCAATTGTGAGTCATCCACTTACCTTCAATGAGACATACTTAAGGACTTTTAGTTGAATAACTTCAGGGAGTTAGTGTGGTCCACACAATCGTTTTTAGGTTTTCTTGGAATTTGCAGTGGTCATTCAAATCATAATAGAGGAGAAGTCTAGTATGAGCAATAGGAATGCCTCTCATTCAACGCTACCTACAAGAAATGCCTTCCCAAAAAGCCTCTTTCTCTAGGAACTCACAACAAACGGACATTAGTAATTAGTTTACAATTTGATATATTCACAGATGGGTGAAGGGATCTGTGTACAGATATTTTTAATTTATGTTTGCAAGTTAAGCCTTTATATTAAAACCCAACCCCAAGGAATCAAAAGGGTTTCATACCGCCTAATCTCTCGTCCAAGTAGGCTGACAATCAGAAGTTCAAACAGATGGCCCTTCCCCTTTCCAGGCAGTGGTAAATATAAAGTATTTGAGATTTACTTGAAGGACACAATTTATCTAAGTGTATTACAACTTGACCATTATGTATTATTTTTTTAATATATGGTAGTGTAAAAAGCAGTATTTTGAGCAATAAGTGAAATCCAATACATCAGTGTCAAAATGGGCAAGGCATCCTGTCCTTGCCAAATGAGACGGTCAACTCTGAAGCAGTAGTGGCAATTATATCAGCTGTGAAAATGTATTTTTATTTTTAGGGGTGGGCAATATATTTCACTCCGCCAGTGAACACAAAACACATACAGCACATGCAGTGATCGTGCGCTCCCCATGCCGGACATGTGGACACATTATCCATTGGCCACATTGCGCACATGAAATGTTGAGGCCCACCTGTAGTAATTTGATCATTAGTTTATGACCCTAAAGCGGCAACCGACATTCATCACCATATATGGTTCGCTGGAGAACTTTACAACCTGATAAACACTGCATTTAAGAAGGATGCCAACTGAATGTAAATTGAGACAGTACTCACACCCTGCTCCGGTAACTGATCTCCCAGCCACTATGTTTAATTAAACAAACTGTTCCTGTTTTGCCAAGTGCCTCTTGCCTCTTCTGTTTTTTCAAGGTATTTTGTACTTAAGTAGCATTTATGTCACTGGATTGGGAGTAAGCAAACTTACCACTCTATCCTTTGATTGGCTTCCAGTTCTTGAAACTCTTTGACTCCAAGCTGTCGTCCATTCCAAATATCAGAGCAGTGTTAAAGCGATCAATGTTTAGGTGTCCCTGATTTGCAAAGTATTTGTTTCAATTTAAACTGCCTATTGGGTGGTACTAACCAGAACCCTGGTCATCTTCCACCTGAATTAGGTAGCATCCTTTAAACTTGTATCCTCTAAACTCTCATTGACACGTTGCAAAGTATACAAACACAGCCAGTCAGATTGTCCCTCAGCCTAATGCAAGCTAGTGCATATCAAATATACTCTGAAGCACTCCACTGGCTACTAACTGAAGCCAGGAGCAAATTCATGGTCCTCTGAAATGCCCACAAATCCTGCTGGTAAAAAGATCAACATACTTGCAAAATATGGCTCACACTACACCACAGCCAGAAACTGCTGCTCATTAGTTACCAACTTGATCCAAATATGGTTGTTCAATCAGATAAAGAATATAAGAACATTCTTGGGAGTTGAATGCCCAACATAGTGGAATGTCCTTAGACCTACCCTTGGATCAGAACATGACCACATTCACTCCATTAAGCTCGTTTCTGAAGGGGACTATCAGTCTGAGACTGGAATGGGAGATCGTCCATGGGCTCTAACTTATTTGATTGGACACATTCTTCTCCCTACTTAGCTATTCCATGAAACATACATTTTCCTTATCCTATTCTGCACTTTAAAGTAACCAAAAGGTTTTATGTAGTGCATTTTGAATTGTCTAAATACATGAATTACTGCTATCCTGGCACAAGCAACTTTTGGTGGTGCAGGGACAGGTGGCCTGCCAATGCCTCGTCCCCTCACCGCCAAGAGTCGATGCCGCTTGACTGCCAGATTACAAGTAATTGTGTGGTCTGGCGGGCGGGCGGCATGGTACTTTCTGCAGGGGTGCCTCTTTTCATAGACGTGGTACCTTTAAAAAAGGCATCGCAATGGGAATGCCACACAGGTTCCTGCACACATGGCCTGTAAAGTCCATGCCGTGCAGGAACTGGAGTGCATGCACACAGAAGGGTACATGTTGTGCCCTCCTGCAGGACGCACAGGGAGCCCTGTATGGCCCCCATTTTAAGTTCCCTATGTAAATGCAGTCTTATTTTTTACACTTAGGCGCCAACTGCCCCTTCCTTTATCCTGTGTCTGTGTGAGGAAGAAGGAAGGCACTGAGTGAGAGTCAAAGGGAAGACTAATTTCACATGTGATTTAAGGATCCATCTAATGACCGTCTCTGCAGTGGCACTGGAGGATGCTGACAATAACTGTGGGTGATGTTATGAGAAGAAAGTGCCAGGAATGGCCTCATAGAACAGTATTTGGGCCCTGGAAAGTTTTAAAACACTGTAAAAATAATTGTCATTACATTCATGGTAACTTATTCTTTAAAGTCAAACTAGGCAATTACATATTTTATAATTAGATAAGAAACATGTACTATTTTACATTAATTTATATATACTTATATATTTAACTATTCAATATAATTTAGTTTAAGTTAACATTATTTCCTATGAGGTTTTATTTTAAGTCACTGCCTCTATTGTTTTCTATGGGAGGGTGTTACAGTACCAGTGGTTGGCCATGTGCAGCGCTGGACTTACTACAAAAGTGTTAAGTACTCCAGAAGTTTAACTTACGCCAAAAGTGCAATTTGTGAATACCGAAAAGTAGTAAATAAACTCAAAATTGTAATCCTGTTCAAAAGTGCAATTTGTGAATACCGAAAAGTAGTAAGTATACTCAAAATTGTAATCCTGTTCAAAAGTGCAATTTGTGAATCAAGACCTCATATATGAATAAATATTGACCTTGACTGTAATGCATCTTGTTCAAATCAAATTTTATATAAAACTTCATTTTAGCCTCAGACACATTCTCTTTAAAACAGGCCCTGTGCTTTCCACAAGTACTCTCCACAATGTACCCCGTGTTTTATGGCCGTGCTCAAAACTATTGATTTTTGGTGTGATGAATTGATGGCATTAATATACTGACAAACAGCATTACCTAACACATGGATGCAATGGAAAAGTAATTCAATTGCACAATAAACATGACCCACAATAGCCTGCTTTTTCTGAGATTTAAATGCAAATTTAAAAGTAATGATTTCGACCCTCAGCAGTTAAGCTTAGTTTCACAAACAATTTATCATATGCTTTACTGGATATTTATATCGTAGTTCACCTGTCGCCTCCTTCCTGTAAAAAAGGAAGAAACAAATATCTATCATGGCATGGTGAGACGAGATATTATCCCGAGTATAACAGTAGTATTTTCTTTGGCACCTTTAGACTTATCTAAACTACAACAATTGTATTTCAATATTTGCTGTGAGAATGTAACTTATGCATACTTTAAGATGTATATATTTCAATTATATAATTAATTTCACAAAAACAAAGGTCAAAGACGTGTAATTTGAACGAAATAAACATAAACAAATTCTAATGTGCGCCCTTAACATAAAAAAACTGATCTTATCGATGTTTGAGTAGAGTTACTCGCGGAAAAAACAAATACATTAAAAAAACATTAGATTGTATTTCTCTTCTTTTTTTTAGGTTTGGCGAGAGAGAGCCTTAACAGCTTGCCAGAATTTACGTAAACATAGAGTGGGGATGGATGATCGTCACGGCACATTACACAGAGAGAGGGGGGTATGGGTCAGGCCCATCAGCCTGTACTTATTGCAAGTGACATTCACATTTAAGTTCATCAAACACAGCTATTGAGACTTGCAAGAGTGATGAGACATGGAGTTTTTCGTTATCAGTTCTTGGCATTTCATTCATAAAGCAGACTACAAAGAGAGAGCGAACCGTTCTTTTTTTCCTGTCCGGTCAGGGCCTCCACCAGCTGCGGTCGGTGCAGGTAACAGCGGTGGGGCGGAGTAAGGGGGAATTTCGAGGGACGATGCAGAGGCCCTTTATATTGTCAGACCCCTCTGGGCACAGGACATGCCTCACTAAAGTGAAGCTATGACAAGCGGCGTTGCACACACTTTGTTGTGATGGTTCCAGGTCTCACTTCCTGTTCCCATCAGTGTTAGATCTGGGGGTCTCTAGTTGGCAATGGTATTCACTTTTGTCCAAATAGGGGCCCTTACTTCTAAGTCAGGATAAGGGGATTACACTCCTTAATAACCCCTGGTCACCCCCTTGGTAGATTGGCACGAGCAGACAGGTCTATCTCAGAGGCAGTGTGTTAAGCATTTGTGAATATACACAGTAATACAGTGAAAAAACTACAGATGGACACAACACAGGTTTTATAAAAATAAGTATTGTTTATATAGACTTAGCAGAAGATCACAAATGACAAAAATCCAGAATACTACACTTAAGATTGCTTTAAAGATGATATAAGTTACTTAGTTTAAGTTGATGATAAATGCATCAAAGTTCTCAACAAAGTACCTGGATGCATAAAGAAAAGCAATCAAAAGGCTTGCAAAAGGGGAGATGCGTCGGTTCTGTGATCCGGGGTAAATGATTCGTTGTGCCTCAATGCTTGCGCAGAGTAGGGGATGCGTCGTAATCCTTACCGGTGCGGATGTTATGCGTAGAGTCTCAGCCTGCCGGCCCGTTGCGATGCGAGAAGATGGCGCCCTTGATGCGACAATGCAATGACGCTGTGATTATGATGCGTAGGTGCCCTGGCAGCCTTGTGATGACTCTGTACTTTGGAGCCACTACAGGCCCTGCGACACGCTTCTCCGGTGATGCGACAGCAGGCAGCTCCGATGAACACACGCTTCCAGGGAGATGCAGTGATGGCTCACTTCTCTGGCGATGTGGCGATTTGATCTGCGGCGGCGACACGCTTTATCTCGATGCTTCGCGCTTCCAGCTCCCAGTGACATACAAATGTTTGGAGTTGAGAATTCCCAGCAAGGAAATTCAGAGGGGAGCTGGAGATGAAGTATTTTGTCCCTGAGACTTCGGCAGGAGGCGAGTACAGTTCAAGCCCTTGGAGAATATGCTGTAGATTATGAAAGTCCTTAAAAAGTTCCTTCTCCTTTCCTTGGCAATGGAGCAACCACTGCAGACCAACCCAGAAAACAGCACACTGGCAGAGGGGCAGTCAAACTCCTGCAGCTTCCTTGGTTCTTATCCTTACCAAAAGGTTTCTTGTCCAGAAGTGATCTAATTTCTTGGGATCGGGGTCCCAATATTTATACCCCAAAATGCTTTGTTCTCTGAAGGCAGAGGGGCGTCTGCCTAGTCCAAACCAGTTCCTGAGCACATTGTTTACATGAATCTCTTCTTCCTTTAACTGTGCAGGGCAGAGACATCAGCTGCCCCACAGGAGGTGGAGCCAGCACAGTAAGGGACGGCACAGCTCTGGAGCACTTTGTTGGCAAGATTCATTCTCTCCTTTCACAGTGCAGGGCAGAGACATCAGACAAGCCACAAGCGGTGGAGCCAGCATTGTAGAGGGAAGGCCCAGCCCTATTCAGGTCCCAGGTGCAACTCCTCCCTCCCATCTAGATGCAGATCTCTCTATTCACCACTGGGCTGCCCCAGTCTGTCTCCTTGAATCCCCCATCCCTATCACTCACAAACTCCAGACAAGGAATGCACAACCTAGCAGAGGCAGGCCTGGACAGTTAGGCAAGAGAATACCTACTTTCTAAGAGTGGTATTTTCCAACACAGAATATTAAAACCAACTTTACTAAAATATGTATTTTATTATTCTGAGTTCAGGCCTACTAAATTCGAATTTCTACCATGTTCCCTGAGTCGGATAAGATTATAAGAATGTAATAATCTAACTGCCCATTCTAGCCTATGGAGAACAGGTAGCCTTGCAATAGTGAAAAACGAAAATGGCAGTAATTCACTATTATTGCATGCTGCACACACCAGAGCATGTCCTACCTTATACTTACAATGCACCCTGCCCTTGGGCCAACCATAGGGGTGTCCAATATGAAGCAAAGGGAAGGTTTAGAGACTGGCAAGTGGTTGCACTTGACAAGTCGACACATCAGTACTAGACTGCACACAGGCCTTGCAATGGCAGGTCTGAGACACACTTTACAAGCTGCTTTTGTGGGTGGCACAAACAGTGCTGCAAGCCCACCAGGTGCATTTGATTTACAAGCACTGGGCACACAGGGTGTACTGTACTAGGGACTGACAGATACATCAAATAACCCAATCATGAAATCACCAATTAGTACATCAATTTTAACATAGGGACCCTTGCAATGTGGCACTGAATAGCAATGGCACAGTGCCCAAAGCATGTAACCAGCAAAAACTTATCAAAACAGAGGAGGCAATCCGTCAAAATGGAAGGGAGTCTCACGCCAATGATGCCATGTCTAACAATCACCACAACATTATTTCTAAGGTTCAAGTTGAGACCCACTCTTAATATTTTATTCCAAAACATTCACTTGAGTTTACTGAATACAGCACAAGGAAGCAGTGGTGGTTGGTGGATTTAAAAAGTGGTTAGGCAAAATGCTTCAACTTGATCATGTATTAGAGAACATGGACAACCAGTCACTTTTTGGTTCCTGTTTCTGTACGACAAAGCAAGTCCTCAGACTATCATAGAAGTTGATTTAAGTGAAGTAACTTGTACTTCCCAAAAATTATTATAACACCCACGGATTAAAAACCGTAGGATGAAAAATTCTGCTCAAAATAAAATAAGTGGCAGAACCAAAAAGCGACTGGGTGTCCATGTTCTCTAATACATATTAACGTTGTCCTATCCAGCGCTAAAAAGGACACAACCCCACTCTTTTCAACTTGATCATAACACACTAGAGCTAATTGCCTATGTGTTCACATAAATTATTTTGGAAGAGAGAATCTAGTGTGCAAGTGATGGAAAAATACACCCTAAAAGAATCGTGCCTGTTTTCATTTTCATGAAACATCTGCTCTAGTGTTCAGTACCTAGCACTACGAAGTAATGTTTGTTGGTACTAAGCCAGCCGGAAAGGACTAGTTGCTTTATCACTGTCAGAGAATGTGACATGCTGCCTCTTTTTATGGGCCATAATATGAGCAGTTCTCTTGCTTTCAGACCCTCTTTGGAAAATATGTGGGCCTGCACATCAAACACATTCTACCTCTTGGTTTTGAACTACGCACATACTAACCAAAAGGCCATGATAGAAGAATATGACATTGGAGCTATGGGTGGCTCTTAACTTCCCTTCCCTTTTTCATCAAAGTGGACTTTTGTTTAACAACCGTTTTAGCGGTTCATATCTTCCATTGAAGCCAATCTCTAGTCATGCAGAAACAACGCCATTATCATACCAACAATGCATCTTTTCTCCATAGCATAATGAATCAGCTAGGCCTAGGGAAATCCCCAGTACAAATTGGTACTGGTGAGAAAAACATTCTTACATTGCATACCTAAAAGCCAAAAGTCTATTAAAGTTTGTTGAAGCTCAGGGAATCTCCATTACACAACAAGGTGGTTTAGCCTGTGTCCTAATGGGAAGGCTGGTCACGGTACCTTTCTGTCTCCCAAGCACAAATTCAATTGTATTACTGAGTGTAGACACGCACATATGATCCCTATATTTCTGCATGTTACCCCCTGATGCATATCACGGGTAAGTGAATGCACCTTGGCAATTCCAAATGTGCAATTCACATGACTGAATACTCCTACATCAACGCCATGAAATACACATTGTGAGAAATTACTATAAGTCTACCAATCATGGCCTTCATTATTTCCTCAATTGGACCTGACTAAGGATATTGAGTAATGGATTAGGGTTGTGTGACCCACCCAACAATGTCTATATACTCTTGTATGTGGGAACACATAAACTGTATACCCATCACAAATAACTATTTTTAACTACGGATTAGCCTACACACACATTTCCGTTGGAAGTAGACTCCACCCTATCAAGACATGTAAATCATCAATGAAACAGTAGTACAGATGATAACACAACTGGCAAAGGTACACATGCCACCATGTAGTCATTAATACTGATGGCACCAGTGATGTTTGCTACTTTAAGTTACTCTACATTTCCTACTTACCAAGTGGAAGCATTGCTCAGTGACTGTATCCAAAGTGCACTGTATGCTATGTCACGTGTAATGAGGCTACCATCACTTGAGACAAAATAGTGAGGGACCATCATTCCTGACACACTGAAGACAAGTGACCTGATTTGCATAGTTGTCACCCACAACATCAAACAACACGAGCTGATTAATCACTTTAATCAGCCATGTGTCTGCTTAAGGCAGTAAATTGATAGTGAGCTGGAATCTGCTTTGTTCCTGGTCATAAAAAGAATCAGCAAAGCAAATCAGCGGGAAACAACCTTTACAACGCAACTTTTACAAGGCACTACCATTACAACGCAGTCATTACAACACAACATCCCTTACAACGCAACCATTACCACACATGGCACTACAACGCATACAATTACAACTCTTGTCATTACAACGCAGTTATTACAACGCATACCATTACAACGCATAGTACCCATTCACTATCCAACACTTACCCTACTGTTGTACCCCCTGGAGTTAGAATAGTAATTTTTACCCCTACACTATCCAACACTTACCCCACTGTTGCACCTCCCTGGAGTTAGAATAGTAATGTTTACCCCTACACTATCCAATACTTACCATACATGCAATGTAATGGTATGCGTTGTAATGCTATGCTTTGTAAAGGTAGTATGCGTTGTAATGGAATGCGTTGTAAAGGTAGTTTTAAAAAATTTGTTGTAATGGCATGCGTTGTAATGGAATGCGTTGTAGTGGATGTTGCGTTGTAAAAAATGTGATGTAAAGGTATGCGTTGTAAAAGTATGCGTTTTAACACCATACATCCACATCAGCATGCACCTGCTACCAGACCTTTACAACCAATATTTTTTCGTGTGTGTCACACATGGGCCACCTCAATATTGATGGGGATATTACAGCCTGTAACACACAAAGTTGGCTATGTAGCATGTATGACTCTGAACAGAACTTATCTCCTTGTAGCTATTGTTTGTTCCTCAACTGCCCATGTAAATGTTAAAAATGTAAATTGATACTTGTATAGCGCTCTACTGACCCACAAGGGTCTCAAGGCGCTTGTACGAATACCGCTGTGGAACCCATCTTGGCTTTCCCTGTGAGGCGTCCACTCCTGGGCACCCCCAAGGTGGAGGCAAGGCATCCTTAGCGTTGTGGGGGCCATTGTGGAGATTAAGAAAGCTATTGCCCAGAGTTGCAGAGTGGGACTCCATGATTGGAATAGGCAACGAGGCGAGAATTATCAGGTCCGTGGAGTTTTGAGCCCAAGACCCGCCGAAGCGGGGAATTGAACCCTGGTCCCGGGATAGACCTCTGCATCAGGGTCTGCCACTCTAATCATTGAGCCACACTTCCCCATCAAACTCTGGGTAGGCCACCACCAGTATGTGGTCCATTATGTGGGTCAGGGTCTGGCGTGTGCCGTCCATATAGGGAGGACATCCCCAGCTGGACCTCTGTGATCTTCAGGGACCAGCACCCCAGGTCCTCTCACCTTTTCCTGCAGTGGGCCCTGCACAAGGGAAAAACCCTCAGGGTCCATACCTTCCGGACGATAGCTTTCCAAATGGATTGCTTCTGGATGCAATAGATTAAGAAACAAAAGTTTTAGGATATTTGTTTAGTTGACACACATTTTTTATACACCTAGTACAAGCATTAATCAATAGTTAACAACCTCCATTTGTAATTCCCACATGCTAAGCACTACAAAGACATGAATACATACTTTTGTAGTCCTCTGCTGACCACCCTCAACCCTGATCATGACCTACAGTGACTAAGCTAGGCCACTAATTTCATGTAGGTCAACGCCATCCTACATGTACTGTGATGTGAGCTACTATTAAACAAAACCACACCATTGTGACCTTTTGAAGGGCAAACTACGTGTTAATTATTGTGCATAAACCTGTATATCCAGGACCATTGACTTGATGCATTCCATCCATACAGGCTGGTACCATAGTATAGATTACATCCTAAGACTTACATCACAATGAAAGGGTGACCATGTGTGCCACTGAGAGCTTTTCTGGGGATGTGTGGACATGTGGACTATTTAATTAGATGTCATACTATCTCTGATGGAGTTTGTGTGGTATGTACTGCCATCACAGGAAATACCTTTTGCCATATGTGACACTGTTACAGGGATGACATTCGACATACCATTATATGGGTTGTTTGATTGGTTGATTGCACTTCAGAATTAACCAACTATATGCACTGTTAATGTGTCACATGTGCAATCGGCCCGTACAACGCAAGCGTGACTTATGGAAAAGTGACAACAGACCTGTGGGAGTAAGGTGCCTGTCATAGGTAAATGTCACACATTGACAATGTGGGTCAATGGTAAGAAGTATCAGGTTCGGGGTTACCTCAGTCACCATTAATAATTTAGCTTAGGTAAAAGCAATCAGGGCTCATATTGGTTCAGAAACCCCATTTTGGGAAAATACAAGGATCTGTAGGTCTACAGGGAGATTACTCTGTGTGACAGTTGTATTGCCACAGTAACTCTGCCACTGCCTGGGCCATGGCCCAGACTAGGCATACATCATTTTCAGCCCTTGCTCTCTGCAGGCTGAGCATACTGATCCCACATGAAAATCACATTTCCATCACTTCAATACATTAAAGTACACCTTGTGACCATCAAATGCATGACCTCAACTTCGTGTGGCACTCTGAAGAAGTCTGTGAGGTTATGGCTAGCTCCCAGATAACAGTTTGATGAACCCTGATTAGGGTTGAGTGATACATGGTATTGCTAACAGTATCCTTAACTGCTTCTTACACTATACATACACTGCTCATACTGTAAAGGCTATACATTTGTTTATACATTAACCCATTGACCGCAGCGCTAAATCTGCCGAGGTGCGTGTGAAATAATGAGTGGGCGGGGTTCAGATGGCCCCCGGCAGTCCTCCGCACACGCACACTGTGACGTCGGATGGCTGAGGGCCGTCCGACGCATGCAAGGAGTGAACCATGATTGTATTAGCAAATATATCATAGGTAACATGAAATGTATACAGGCATAAATATGTGCATTCAACACAGGTAGGATCTAGGTCTTATCACATATCACAATGTGATGACAAGTACAGAAAGTCCTACATAGGGACAACAAATGTTACAACAGTAATCTGAATTCACTCTGGGACTCAGCGGCACATTGTAGCCATTGGGAATGGACTGGAAGAGTTTAACATTGTACAATATGTATGCACAATAGTTAACTTTTCATCTGGTGAGCCAAAGAGCAGGCCATGCAGGTGAAGCACTTCTTGAACAAGTTTCTCCAGCTCATCTGAATTATTGCTCTCAGAGGTAGGAAACAGCAGCTAAAGTAGAGGAGGAGTTGCTAGCAGCAGTGTCAGAAGGCAAGTGAGTTATTTTTCAAACCGTGGCGTTCACGTGATTATAAGCATAGGTGGACACAGCCATTGGGCCTCAAATGTCGACATCATCAACATTAGCCTATGGCTGCATCCACTGTGGATGAACTCCCCGCGCGGTCAACTTCTGCCGGCAGCGGTTTGGTTCCGAATGCCCTACATGCAAGGTCACCGATTCACCATTTTTGCCATTTTAACATCACCACCACTACAAATTAGGACTAATATGTTTACATATGGACTACTCTATTGCCATGTGATTTGTATGACACAAGTCATCTGTGTATTGCGTTACTGTGCATAAATGCAAAATGTGCGCAGTGCACTGTATGGTGCGGTTGATGGTTTTTTATCTAAAATGTCCTAAAATTAACATTATTGTGGTAAGAATACATTTCTGAATGTAATATTTGCACGTTTATGTTATAGACACATGTGAAGGCCACAACGGGGATTATTGGTCAATGTTGGACCATAGACAATTATCACGTGGACAATATGTATTGCTTTCCGAAGCGGTTATGTGTTGTCACATTACATTTGGCTTACTCCTCATATATGTTACTCTGGAAAGTGTGACCAATGTTCAAAATGTTTGTTACTCCCCACATAGGTACCCTGGGAGAGGGAGGAGACAACAGCCTCCAGTTTACTGCCCACTTCCTGACCTTCAGACCATGGAAGAAATGGATGTCATCAAGAAGTTTTGTTTGAATAGGCAAGCAATACAGGATTTATGTCATTAGTTGGAGACTAATCTCCTGCCTCAAAACACTAATCCCACAAGTAACCCACCAATTGTGAGACTTACAGCATTATTGTATTTTCTGGTCACAGGTTCCTTTCAATGCACTGGGGCTATATCTGGTGGTATGTCACAACCAATAATCAGTGGTGTATTACAAGATGTGCTTTCAGCAATGATGAGACACATCGACAGCTATATCCAGTTCCTCAGACGGGAGGCTTTAGCCACTGTGAATTAACTTCTTTGGATTTGGTCTCATCCCACATGTGGTTGGAGCCATTGATGACAACCATATTGCCTTAGTACCACTGCAAGCCAGGGAACACGTTTTCCAGAACAGGAAGCCCTTCCATTCTATTCAAGTTGACTGCTTGGCAGATGTGTACATCCGCACATGATTCACTCATTCTGCGTAACAGCACCATATCCCAGCTGATGTCACAACATCCTCCCATGACTAGCCCACAACCCCCATCTTTCAGAAATGTGAATATTTGTTGAAGGGGGTGAGAACCCTCTTCAAAGACTAATCATATTCCTTGTCAAGGTGAACCATAAAAGTAACTAAGTAAAACTATGCTTGACCCTCTTTTATATTGACAAATATGTAGCCAGGCGAAACCTGGAAACAATGTTTAAAGTAATTCTACAGCACTCAAACAATGATACTGTGAAAATATTGTAGAAGAGAAATCCCAAACAAATTTGGAAAAATAGAGAACAATAAAATGATAGCAAAATGACAAAAATCCAATCGGTAGAAGCATGCATATGAATTTTTATTGTTTTAGCGGAAAATAGTGCCAAAATGCCCAAAGCGCCAACTGCGGTTACCTGGTCATGCTAGACTGGGTCAAAGTCAGAAGTTAAGGCATCCCACCACAGGGTTGCAGGTCGAAAACAGTGGCCAGATTCATCCTGGGGGGTAGTTTACCTTCTGAATTAAAAATCTTTACAAAGAAAAATATATTTACTGAGGAGTCGTTGGGGGGGACAAGAAGAAAGCTAGATCTGAAGAGGGGCTCAATGATTAAGGGGAGTCACAGAAGAGATGGACTCAGTGAGGTCATGGATGGAGGTTGTCTGTGTCTGTGTTGATGCGGTGCTGTGTGGCGTTGAGTATGGTGAAGCAGTTGTTTGGGCACTACATGGCGTAGGGTCAGGCGAGCCCTATGATCAGGTGCTGCCTGGTGTTGAATCAGGTGAAGCCATCAATTTGGATCTGCTCAGTGCCAAATCTGATTAAGTCATCGATGAGGGCTGTTGGCATTGATGCTCGGCATCAAATCTGGTGACGCTTGCAACTAGGCAGGGTGGAGTATACTCTGGCCCCAACCAGAGTAATGGGGCATTGGGGACAGTACTTGGGGGTAAGGACAAACGTCCACAGAGTCCAGCTGAGGAAACCAGGTCATATCCTGTTATGGCTGGTCAACTGGAAGTACGAAATGCCTGGGGAAGCTTATTGTGTCCCTGTAGCTCAAACCGGAGGTCAGCCAAATGCCCCTTGGAGTCACTTATACGGTCCTGTTTTCAAGGAAAGCATATCCGGTCTCCTTTCAGGTTCTGCAGACAGCAGGGCAGTCCATCTTCTGAGCCACACAGGTCCAGGAGTATTCTCGGAGGAGGTCTGTGAGATCCACCTTTATGACCAGTGCTAGCCTGTGTATGATGGGCAACCCTTTGTTTACTCCCTAAACCAGTTCCTCTAACTTCACTGGGTTTGGCGTTAACTTGACTAAAAAGACAAAGGACAGGCAGGCCCAAGTAGAAGATCCATCTGCTATTAACAGGATAGTACTCCTATGAAGTCAAGGAGGGGCTGCGTACAGCCCCCTGGCTTCCTTTAAAGCTAGGGCAGGGGCTGAATACAGTCCCCCCAGGTCATTCAGCTCAGGAGAGCGTGAAGTGGTGTGGCTCACTGGTTAGAGGCGGCTGACCCGTAAGCAGAGGACGGCCCAGGACCAGGGTTCAATTCCCGACGCGGCAGGGTCGTGGACCAGGGTCAGCTGGCTCGATAATTCTCGCCTCAGTGCCTACTCCAGTCAGGGACCACACTCGGCAACTCTGGGCATTAGCTTGCCTCATCTTCACAACCGCCCCCCCAGACCGCCGGGGATGCTTGGTCGCACCTTAGAGATACCCATTAGGGACCATCTCTCAGGGTGAGCCAGGATGGGTTCCCCGGCGGTCGAAGCGCGGAGATACTCCTCCGGGAGTCGATTCCTAGTGCTATATAAACACTTAATTAATTAATTAATTTATTAATTAAGAGGGACACCACTTCCTACACAAAAAGCCCTTAGTCCACTGTCTGTGAGTAATACACATAACACTCTAATGGAGTCATCAGGGGTCAGGTAACACAGGACACTTGCAGAAAGGCATATTTGGTTTAGGTAGTAAAATGACAACTTTCTAAACGTGTCATTTCTAAAACAGTAATATAAAATTCAACTTAACTACCAAGATGGATTTTAAATTACTATTCAAATGAGTCCTTGAATCGTGTTTCTAGCGCTTCTTAAACTGAAGGTAAACATTACAAATGGCTTTACTGGAACCAAATGTTTTTTCTATGGGAGAGCCTGCCTTGCCACAGTTTTGTGGTGGGTTTTCACTACCAGGAAATGTAAAGCTTTAATTTTATATACCCCACTTTTTAACCCATTGCACCCTGCCCTTCTGGTATTTAGCAAACACAAGGAGATGATGGACGGAGCGCTGAAACTTTTCAGACACTCACCCCCAGTCACAGATATGTAAATGTAAATGTACAGGAATTTATATAGCGCAAATCACCGAGCGGTTTCTAAGCGCTTGCTTAGGGAACCCGTCCTGGTATTCCCCTGTGAGATAACCCCGGCAGGGTACCCGCAAGGTGAAAGCCAGACATCCCGCCGCGAGGGACCGTTGTGGAGATTAAGCAAGCTATTGCCCAGAGTCGCAGAGTGTGAACCCGTGAATCGAGTAGGCACCGGAGCGAGAATTGTGGAGTCCATGGACATTTTAGGACTCAAGACCCCGCCGAGCCAGGAATTGAACCCTGGTCCCGGGCTGACCTCTGCTTTCACGTCTGCCTCCTCTAACCAGTGAGCCACTCTTCTCCACAGATATGGGTTGAATGCATCATCATTCTTTAGCTTACTTGGCCACCTCAGTCCAGACCCAGCTATATGCAAATCAGTCTTGATCCTGTGCCTCATGGGAATAGTCCAGCCCGAACTGCCAAGCCAGGTCTTCCCAGAACCGGAAACAAGCATTTTGAGACAGGGTTCTGGGTATCACCTTTCATCAGCCAGGCTAGCGTGAATCCAGTGGCAAAGTGAGCAAGGGACCCACGTCTGGCCAAACCCTGCCAACTTAGGGCGAACAAAGCAAACACAAGGAGATGATGGACAGAGCGCTGAAACTTTTCAGACACTCGCCCCCAGTCACAGATCTGGGTTGAGTCCATCATCATTCCTTAGCTCACTTTGCCACCTCAGTTCAGACCCAGCTAAATGCAAATCAGTCTTGACCCTGTGCCTCATGGGAACAGTCCAGCCCAAACTGCCAAGTCAGGTCTTCCCTAAACCAGAAACAAGCATCCTGGGGCCAGTTTCTGGTAACACCCCTCATCAGCCTGGTTAGCCAGACCAGGCCCGTAACTGGTCCTAGGATGCTTGTTTCCAGTCCAGGGAATACCTGGCTTGGCAGTTCAGGCTGGACTGTTCCCATGAGGCACAGGTCCAAGACATATTTGCATATGGACAGGTCTAAATGGAGTGGCATGGTGAGCAAAAGAATGATGGATTTAACCCAGATCTCTATATCTTCGTTAGTTCATGTATGAAATACAATCTGTGAAAGTTTCATGAAAGCATAGGTAATTTTGAATGTGTGACACTTTTATTTTGTAATTTTTAGTGCACATGTTTACACATAAAGGATACATTTATGTAGAATTCTTCATCTGTTTTAGGTTAAATCTCGATGAATAACTAGTTTGATTAGTTATACACACATATGAATGATAGTAAAATATGATTAGAGATAAACTCCTTAACATGAGAGTTCATCATTTACACATTTTCAAGCACACCTTAATAGAATATAGTTTGTTTATTTAATAAATCACAATCTATATCATTTATACAAATGATATAGTCTAAACTGCACTTTTTCTGCCTGCTTTTACAATGCAATAGTAACAATTATTTTGTTTTTGTCATCTTTTCTATAACTTGTAGTTGGTGCATGTTTATTATTATTTGTTTCAGAAAGTGTCATAATCGCTTTTCTCAGGTCTCTAAAATTAAAATGTAAGTTCCTCTCCAACAGTCTATTGTTGTCACAGTAGACGTTAGAGACAGGAGGCACACTTAAAGTGAGTGGTGGAAACAGAAGAAGACTTACAGGGCCAAATTTACCAATTGTCATCTGTGTGGGGCTTTTTAATGTCCAAGGATGCACATCTCTGAGGCCCCTAACACAGGGACCACCCTGTTAGCTACATTCCCATTGGAAAAGTGGCTGCTACATGATACACAGTGGACTTCTGGCGGACCTGCCAATCAGCCAGCACCACCATCCGCAAGAGCTAAGAGTCATACTCCACAAAGTAAGGTCATACAAAAAACATCACTGGACAGTCCTCCAGCTAATACTGGGGTGAGGGGTATCCTCATTCTCTCACGAGGATATAGATGTATTAGACTTCTTTTCCCTGCTCCTTGAAATATAATTCACTTGCAAATATTTAGTTTGTCAAAAAGAGCGAATAGAATTTAGATTTGTGGTGTCATTTTGAGAATGTACTGGCGTTAGGGTGAGGTGGGATGGGGAATGAGAAAATGGTTGTGTTGCAATCAGGTCGTGGTTGGCGGTTTTGTTCATGTTCTGTGTTCATTGGTGGTAAGATAGAGGTATGAATTATATTCATAAATCCGAAGAAAAGATGGAAGAAATCCAGCATTGAAAATATGCCTCAATCAGTGCAACCATGATACCCTTTTGCAATCACACAGACTAATTTAAACGTTAAGTTGTTTTTCTTTTGCTCCGCATTCAAAATACTCCTTCTTGATCTAATCTCTGTGAATTGAATGGTAGATGCATTTCGATTGCATTTCGATTGATAATGAGGATTTACCCTGATTCATGATGTTCAGCAGTGTAATGCACTTTTCTCCGCCTACATGGAAAGAAAAGCTATACTTCACTGATCTGCTTTAGTTTGTCTAATTTAGTTTCCACCATGCTGTGGAAAAGGGAAAAACATCACCTTTTTCTTAATCCGGGAAATGGTGTCTCATAGTACTTTTATTATACATTGCACACCTGGTCATTGGTTATACCATGGCCATAGGAAATGTCTGTGTAAACATTGATTCTTACTGATTTTGCATCCCTCTGAGCATTCTGATTTCATACTGTTTAGTGCATCATGCATACCTGAGCATTCTGATTTCATATTGTTTAGTGCATCATGCATACCAGGGAACTGGGATGACTAACACTTACATTCACATTTAGGGCATAATGTACGATCATTTCATTTTGCGAATCTCTAATTGTGATTTTTTTTATTTGAAATGAGGGACTCACAAAATTAAATGTGCTAATGTGTCTAAGACAGAATAGTGATACTCAAATTGGTCACAAGGGACTTGCCTCCTCAATATTCATGAGGCAGGTCGCAATTTGTATCCCATTGGGAATGAGCAATAACACAGGGATGGTGGCATGCAGGGGACAACAGACCACCATGTCTATGTTTGCTGTTTAATAAAGCAACTTGTTTTTCTTTTTAAATGTAGTCAGTTTTCCTTAAAGAAAAATTAGATGCATTTAAAAAAGAAAAATTATATATTTTTTTCTTTTTTTAAGGGAAGAAAGTAGTACATCCGACCACTGCCTGCTCTTAAAACATGTTTTCGCTACCATACACAATGGGTAAGGGGTCCGCTGGAGACCCCCTCCGGTTTCTGACTGACTTACCACCTACTTGAAGTAGGTGTTTAACTGCGACTGTTTTACGACCACATTCCGGTCGCAAAACAATTGTACATCCCCCTGCGACTCACTCTTAAGAAGGGACGCCCTTGGCACGCTTCTTCCTACTTTGTGAGTTTGTAATATATTATCGACTTGCAAGGTAGAGTTTGTACATAGAAAAATGCATTTTACTTGGCGCGAATAGCAGGTAAAATGCATCGTACATCTGGCCATTAGTTTCTTGGTTTTGTTATGCGCTTTCATTGACTATCTGACTCTGAGAGCCTAACTCTCAAACATATTTGTTTGTGCAGTTAAAATCTATATATATACTTATGGCATCATTTACAATTGCAAATTTATGTTTTCATTCACTAAACATGAATTTACTGAAACATCCACATACACAAAAATAATGCACACAAGTATTTTGTAATGTTACATTGTAATAAATGTATTCCAATTGCCAGAAAGTAGGCCTTCCAGGCAAGGGATTCCCTAGAAAGATTGTGTATACTTTCAACCTTAGAAGTTTGAGGTTATTCACAATCTTTTTGCAGCTCACTCCCAGGTGAAAAGAATCACTGTTGTGAAGAATAGGAATACATATTTTTTCAAAGTGAAAATAGACAGAAAGATCACACAACTTGTAGGGGTCATGGAAGGTGTTTATCCATACAGCAGAAAAGTTCTTCCATTAGTGATGAAAGTCGAAAATGTTTTTGTGAGAAAATTCCCTTTTTTGCTTGGTCACTCACATTTTTTGTTGAATTGTATTGCTGCCTTTAGACTCTGCACACTGGAGAACTACTGTCCAGTACACAGTGTATATGCTCTGACCCATTAATCATGTAAAAATGTATTAATTTCTGATTGCCATTTTTAACTCGACTATAAGGCCATAGTATGTGGTGTGCAACTTCACCAATGGATGGAAAGCTTAATGTCACATGTGGACTGCAGCGCTTTTAGTGCTATTCTTACGGTCTGCCATTATATCCTGACTGGTGGAGTGTTAAACCTATAGTGTTACCTGTTAAAATACCCTTGTTGACAAGTAAAATTCTCCTTTTTAAATCTTTTCAACCCAATCTTTGCAGCCCAAAGTGTTGGGTCCATAGCACTTAAACGTGAAACATGTAGAAAATAATGAAATGCAATGTAAATGAACATTTGTGGAGCGCAGCTATCACTCAGCGGAGCATAATGGCGCTATGCGGATCCCTGAATGGAAAATGGGTAGCTGCAAGGGAGCAATGAGTTAGATAAGTGTTCTGCATAGTGCAGTGGAGGATGAAATGATCCATGTTTTAGGGCCTCCCTGAAGAGCGTTTCAGATTGGATCTGACGGAGCGGGTTGGGGAGTTGGTTCCATGCTTTAGAACCTATCACAGCAAACGATTTGCCTCCTTTCGAGACGTATCTAAACGCTGGTGATTTTTACAGGTTTGCATTAGATGATTTGAGACTCCGGTAGGGGATATAATGGGTAAATCTAGGCCAAAGGTAGTGTGGTCATGAGGAGTGAAATATTCTGAAAGTGATGATTAGAATCTTAAATAGAACTAGTTTATGAATGGGGAGCCAGTGTAATGCTTCTAAGGCCACAGATGCAGATGACCTACTAGGCCATTTGAGAACTAGATGTGCTGCTGCACGTTGGACCATTTGTAGTTTATATAAAACTACTTATTGGCACCTGCCTACAGGCTATTGCAGTAGTCCAATCTAGACGTGATTAGGGCCACAGCAACTGCCTGTCTGGCTGAAATGGGAAGTAGATCGAAAAACGTTTTTGAGATTTTATGATATGGAAACAGATTCTGGCAACTGTCAGTGATTTCTGTTGAAGGGTAATGTAGCATCAAATATGATACCCAGATTTCTAACAACTTTTATTGTGTTTGGAGGCAGGGGAGAGTTAGCTCGCCACCATATCTTGGGGGAGAAGGTGCTCCCTTGTCCTAGAGGAAGTTTTTTCCGTCTTTTCAGAGTTGCACTTTAGGTGGTTGATTTCCATCCATTGAAAAGTGACCGTAAGACATGAGTGGAAGTTTTCTTCTGACTGTGTGGTGGTGTTAATATTTCCCTACAGTGAAAAGGCCATAAACTCTGTTTTCACTGTGAATAGGTCTAGCAGACTAATGACTAAAATATCTTTGGAATAGGACAAACTAGAAAAATAATAAAATATTTTTTAATAGTTATTAAAAATCCAATTCAATGGTGAAGTCAGATTTTTGATACATATTAAGGAGAAGTAACATTTATAAAATTACCCCCTACGTACCAGAACTCTCAGAAGTCTGATTAGCATAAGCCTCTGCCAGCTCTCGCCCTATGTTGCAGCCCAGTAACAGGTGTGAAATGCCTCCCAGGAAAAAACAATAGGCTAGCCTAAATGGACAGAGATGACTTCTCTGAATTCAACAGAATATGCAGGGCGGGGGCTGTGAGCATCCTTAACAACACAGTGTCAAATTCTGCATGACAGGTCTTTTAATTCACATGTTATGTTATGTTATGTTAAGGAGTGCTTGTAGAGCGCACTGTCACCATGGGTTTCCTGGCGCTGATCAGATACTGAGGGAACAAAGGAAATTAGCTGGGTTGGGGAAAGAGCCAGGTTTTTAAAGATTTGCGGAATTGGATAAGAGAGTTAGAGGTTTTAACAGAGGAGGGAAGGGAGTTCCAAAGTTTAGTGGCCAGATATGCAAATCTCCGACCTCCAGATCTACAGAGTTTGATAGAAGGGACAGCCAGAAGGTGAAGATAGGATGATCTAAGATTACGTGAGGGACAGTAGGGCCTAATGAGGGATTTCAGAAAAGCGGGGCAAGAGCCAGATAGAGATTTGAAGGTGAGGCAGCAGATCTTAAAGGCTGCCCTCGAGGTGACGGGGAGCCAGTGCAATTTAATGAGAAGGGGCTTGGCAGATTGCCATTTTGGGACCCCGAAGGCCAGTCTCGCCGCTTGGTTTTGGACAATTTGCAGTCTGAGGAGGGATGATTTAGGCAGACCGTGGTAGATGGAATTCGAAAAGTCCAAGCGGGAGAGAACAAGGGCCATGATGACTTGCAGCAACGCTTCAGGTGTAAGGAGATAGGCCACCTTCCTAATCCTACGCAACTGGTGCATGCAAGAGGAGACCACCGTCCCCACCTGGGGCCTGAGGGATAGCCCGGAGTCAATAGTAACCCCGAGACTCTTCACCGATGCCACGGGGGTAGGGGGGGGCAAGCTCTGCCGGCCAGAAGTGCGGACCCCAGTAGGCGGGGCTCCTGCCAGGGAGAAGGAGCTCCGTCTTCCCGGGGTTCAGTTTAAGTTGGTTCTGGCACATCCACTGGAGGATATGGGACATAGCTGCCTGGATATTAGGGATAGCAGAAGGGGAATTGAGAGGAAAGATGAGTTGCAGGTCGTCCGCGTAGTTGAAGACGGTGACGTCCCACTGCCTCAGAGAAAAAAGAAGAGGTCGAAGATAGAGGTTGAAGAGGAGAGGGGATAAGGAGGAGCCCTGGGGAACCCCACAGGGCGAGTGCTCCCTAGGAGCCCTAAAGGTGCCCAAGCTGAGGGTCTGAGACCTCCCGGTCAGGAAGGATTTGACCCATGCCAGCGCCAGGCCTTGGATTCCGGCCTGCTCGACACGATGGAGAAGGATGTTGTGGTCCACCGTGTCGAAAGCGGCTGACAGATCTAATAGTACCAAGGCCTGGGGGGTACCCTTGTCAGCACCGTCTCTCAAGGCATCCAGCACGGCCAAGATCACAGCCTCCGTAGAGTGGCCGGGTCTAAAGCCGGCTTGGTTAGCCTCGAGGAAGTTGGAACTCTCGATGAACTGTGAGAGGCAGGCGGTGACGTGAGCTTCCAAGATTTTAGAGAAAAAAGGTAAGAGGGAGATAGGACGATAGTTCGCCGGAACAGCGGGGTCCGCTCCAGGCTTCTTCAATAGAGGTACCAGAACGGCCTCCTTGAAGGAGCTGGGCACCGTCCCGAAGGAGAGAGAGGTGTTCAGCAGAGGAAGGATGCAGTCGGGTAAGGAGTGGCAGATGTCCCGAAGTATGGAGGGTGGACAACAGTCGTCTGGGGATCCAGACTTGATGCGGACAGCTAGTGTGGCCAGGGATACAGGATCTAAAAGAGGAAACTGTGTGAGGGACAGAACATTGTGAGGGGGGGGACAGGATCAGCGCCAGGAAGGGTGACCGGAATAGTGTCCTTAATCAAAAAAAAATCTGTATAAAAAAGGTGCTTAGCGCATTACATGTAACATTTGTGGCACACCTGAAAGTGAGATAATAGCATACCAAAACAATTATTGTGTATCACCTGTCTGGTTGATGAATGACCTTGCTTTGCCCTACAAGATGGCTGCCTTTGAGTTTGTTGTTGGTATAGTGTCTTCTTTAAACTGGATTTTAGTCTTAGAAATGGGAGGACACAGCTGATTTTCCTATGACACTCACCATAAACACCCTAGCACCCAGAGCCCAAACCTAATGTGGTTGAATGTTAATGTGCCTTTACCCATCTTAAAAATGACCTGCAAATGTTATTTAGGGCCATCTTTGCAGTAAGGCAAGCTGAAACTACTGAAAATATTGGTAGGATTGCTCCCAGGAACTTTTACCCCCTTGGTGATGGAGTGGCCCAGAGTCATCAGAACACTGCTAAACGTGTGAAAAGCTACAAGGGGGATTGAATGTGCTGTAATTGGCATCATTGACCTGTGAGAAGGACCTGATGAGGGGGACCGTCTTCCACATGAAATCCTAGAACAGAAAGATCTCCAAGTATCAAAAGGCTTAAACCTTGAGAGGCTCAATGAACGTAACAAAGCTGATAAGAGCATTCCTGTGAAAAATTCCGAGTGACCAGTGGCAACAGGTCTTGGATTGGACATTTCTGTTGCCCACTGCCTGAAACACTGAGAGAATGTAAGTGCTCCCCATGAGGTCCTTGGGGTCTTAGAGGTGTACTCTGGTGGTTATTTAGTCATCAAAAAGAAGTTTGGGAACTTTTTTTCGAAACCTTTGCTCAAGTGCTCCGGAGCTTCATAGGGACTGGCTGTGAATAGTATCTAATGGGCAGTTCAAATTTCAGATTTGCCCTGTTGGTAATCCAATAAAGTTAGAAATGTACTCCAAACATAGAAGAAACTGTATGGACATAAATATCATTGTTTCATGCTGTAGGCCTTTGTGTGGCTTTACCTAAGTTCGCAACTGTATGCATTACTGAGATCTGGAATGCATCTCACAAGCAGAAACGGTCTATTAGACAAGTTGATTGTGTGGGAAGAGACAATTAGGGAAAGGGATGGTTGATGTTATGCCACCATATCTCCCACAATGTATACCTGCTTCAGACAATTAAAAAAATCAAATCTAAGAATCATATAGCTTTTCTTTTGAAATGCAACTGAATATTCATCTAGCAACTAATGTAAGACACAATTCACATATGTTTACTATAGTATCAGCACTGCATACTCATAATCACAGCATGTAACACCTCTAAGTTACTCCAGTCAAATGAAACTTGCTTTTAAAAAAAAAACCTATGGTGGCATTGTGCGTGGCTGTATTCTTGCATACTTGGAGGCACTGTTTCACAATCTATTGTCCTTCTGTTGACACTGGGGTTCAAGAATCAACGCATATATAGTCAAAAAGAAAATGAACATAACATGTACAAAACTAGCAGGTACTGTTACTTGAAAATGTATGTGTTTAAAAAAGCAAATCATGCCTGAGTTCCTATCAAAGTAGAACTGCATAAAAGCAACGATTACGTGCAAAGTAATCATACACCCATTGGAAAGACATGACTAACAGTTAGACTATGTTTCAGTAAAAGATTTGTTGAGACTGTAGAGAAGTAAGATAAAACCATGTATTGAAATAAACTGATCAAAGCTGGATCATGTTTCAAAAGAAAGTTTTTGATTGCAGGGCCAAGGAGAAGTGTTTTTGTTTTAAAATATATACAGCATTTTGAGTCATTATAAACTGTTATCCGATATTGATATGGCGGACTCATTTCTTTAAAAAGGTACTTTTTATTTGACAGCAATCCATGTTGTCTGCAAAATGACTGCTCACTACCAATTTCAAAATCCAAAAGCTGCACTAGTGCAGATTCGAGACAATATATACCTAGATGTTTTGTTATAACCATAATATTCTGAAACTCTACAGCTGAACTTTGCGATGCAAACACTGTTTAGTGAGTAGCATACCCTTCCTTATTATCTAAGCAGGCATCTGCTCATTCATAAATGAGATCCTTCTCTGGAAGGTCTACTTTATATTCAACATTTGCCCTGGTGTTTGCTAAATTTGTGGTGGTACTTGGTAGTTCATTTTCAATCATGGTCAGCGTCCCAACAATTTCAGTTGACTAATTAGTTTTTCTGTCACAGATGATAGCCAAGACTGCACCAGATATGCACTTTAATAATGCACTGACATCTAGGCATGAGAGATAGTTAATTGCAAGCCTGCAACATCTTGGCTAAATATGCATTGTGTGCTGCAAAAATACCAATTGCTATTAAGGGCCTGATTAGGAGTTTGGCAGTGTGGGAGCAGGCCGCCATGCCAGCACCCTGCTCCCACACCAACAAACTCTACCGCCAAATTACGAGTTTCCTCGTGGTCAGGGATGGCGGTCCTTTAATGGTCCTATGGCAGTGCCTATCAGAAAGGGCACCGCAATGGGAGCGCCAAAGCTCGTTCCTGCATGGCATGGACTATGCAGTCCATGCCATGCAGGAAAGGGGGTGCATGCACACACATGGACACACCTAAGGCAAGAAGGGCCCCCTTAGTTTCGTTCTTGGCCAGCATTTTCTTGGCATGAGACTGCTGGAGGTGAGGAAATGAGGAAACTCATATTATGCTTGGCGGTGCCATACTGTGGCCTCGGATCACTGCTCCAACTACAGGGATTGCAGATCCCTGGTGGTTGTGGCATTCCTACGGCGGTCCCACTGCTGTACTCATAATACAGCAGTTGGGCCACTGGTGCAGCAGTTCCCAACCGCCACTGCACCTTCACTACAGGTTTTGCGGTCAGAAAGAATGCCAAACTCGTAACTAAGACCTTAGTCTTTTCTTTTGGTATTCTTGACAGAAGTCCAAAATAGGGTTTTAACAAATTAGTTGATGTTGCTGAAGAAATAGTGGTCTGAAGTTAGTTCAGTGATTTGTTTATGAAGGCTGACTGTCTGGATATTGAACCACTGAATTGATGAACAGCGGATCATCAATATGACTGATGGTTGCTGCTGCTTTGTCAGATTGTCTTAGTGTAGTTGATAACACTGTCTTCGAAGAAGGCTAACAACAAAGGAGCTTCTCCAGTTTACTTTCAATGTGTTACTTTACTTTTTAGTTTGTCAAAACTGACTACATAAGCCACCACTAAAAATAAAAAGCATGGCCCTGTAAATAATATAATAATGGTAGAGGTGTATTTGGATTTTAAAGCTCCTTGTTTAGCCTATTCATTAACTATAGATACACAGATAGAAAACTAAGCTATTGACTAAAACTACATCTTCAACGGTTTCATGATCTTTTAGCCTTAGGTTCAGGAGTTTCATCTGGTTATTTTGACAAATGTATTTTGTGTTTATCGTGACTTTTGATGCAGTTCATACCTCGCTGTGACTGTGAGGCATACTCAAATTGTATAGCGATTAGGATGATCCTCCCGATAGATTCCCATTACGCTGTGTCTGAGATAAGGAAGATGCATTACCTTTCTTCTGTGTGATGTATTTATTTTGTGTCCTTAAGGCTAAATCAGGCTTTGAAGCATGCACAGAGAAGAGATACACTAAGTCAGAACATAATGAATGAGTAAATGCTGTGGAAAGTCATGAGTTTTTGCAACTTTAACAACTAATTAGTGATTTTGAATTGCCCACAAAATGTCTGATAGATGCACATGAGCTTCCCAATTGCCAAACAGCAAATAATTCATGAGAAAGCATTCACCATGATATTCAAATATTACCTAAACTAGAACACACAGAAAGGCACAGCCATTTTTACTTTGAGTGTCAGTGACAAGACATTGAACAGACAAGTGCTTAGGCCGAAGTCTTTCAAAACATTTGCTCTCCATTCTGTCAGAATGTTGGCAGCTAGATGCTTGTTTTTCATGCAGAACATTGTGATAGTTCCATGTTGATGAACATGAATACACTTAATGGCTGGGCATTTGTGAGCATGCCTGAAAGTTAGCAGCCTCAATGTTACCTTAATGTGTTCAAACAAATGGCAATCATTTGAATGGTAAATATTTTATGTGTTATAGGATAACAGGCCTGGCTCTTTCCCCTCCAAGATCAGCCCCAATGGTAGTAATCAAAGTTAAAGTTCAATCTAGTGGAGATATAAGATAATCTCAAATCCTTCCTTTCATAGTTTTACTGGGTATCTCGTAATTCGGAAAAATAATACACTTTAGTCAGATAGAAAACTAAGCTATTGACTAAATCTACATCTTCAACGGTTTCATGATCTTTTAGCCTTAGGTTCAGGAGTTTCATCTGGTTATTTTGACAAATGTATTTTGTGTTTATCGTGACTTTTGATGCAGTTCATACCTCTCTGTGACTGTGAGGCATACTCAAATGGTATAACGATTAGGATGATCCTCCAGATAGATTCCCATTACCGCTGTGTCTGAGATAAGGAAGATGCATTACCTTTCTTCTGTGTTATGTATTTATTTTGTGTCCTTAAGGCTAAATCAGGCTTTGAAGCATGCACAGAGAAGAGATACATTAAGTCAGAACATCATGAATGAGTAAATGCTGTGGAAAGTCATGTGCTTTTTGCAACTTTAACAACTAATCACTGATTTTGAATTGCCCACAAAATGTCTGATATATGCACATGAGCTTCCCAATTGCCAAACAGCAATTACTTCATGAGAAAGCATTCACTATGATATTCAAATAATACCTAAACTAGAACACACAGAAAGGCACAGACATTTTTACTTCGAGTGTCAGTGACAAGACATTGAACAGACAAGTGCTTTGGCCGAAGTCTTTCAAAACATTTGCTCTCAATTCTGTCAGAAGGTTTGCAGCTGTATGCTTGTTTTTCATGCAGAACATTGTGATAGTTCCATGTTGATGAACATGAATACACTTAATGGCTGGGCATTTGTGAGCATGCCTGAAAGTCAGCAGCCTCAATGTTACCTTAATGTGTTCAAACAAATGACAATCATTTGAATGGCAAATATTTTATGGGTTATAGGATAACAGGCCTGGCTCTTTCCCCTCCAAGATCAGCCCCAGTGGTAGTAATCAAAGTTAAAGTTCAATCTAGTGGAGATATAAGATAATCTCAAATCATTTTATAGTTTTACTGGGTATCTCGTAATTCGGAAAAATAATACACTTTAGTCATTATTATATAATGTTTCCAAAATAAGTTAGTATTATCGTACAGTCAGCCAACACATGTTTTGAAGTATAACCCTCTTCTTGAGGGCTTGTACTATCTGTAGATAGTTGCATCAATTATATACTTCTCAAAAATGTCTTAGGTGTAGGTTGAAGATTGCCCCATTTCATGCATATACTGAAGCAGGAGTACCAAATGAAGGTCGCCGATGCAGCATGGTTGCTGATACAGAAATGGGGCCATCTGTCCCATGGATTTTGGTGCTTTCCAGATTTAGTGAGGCATATCGAGGAGAAATATCTTTATTTCTCCTCGTTATTCCCTCTTTCTGTGCGCTGCTGCATTCTGCAGGAAGGGCCATCAAAATGCAGATGTATGTAGAAGGGCATTCAGACACACCTAGCCTTCCTGTGTTTGTGGCTCTCTGGAGTGAAGGCAAAAAGTGTAAATGTCACCCAGCTAAGATGTGTATTGGAGACAGGCTGCAAGGCACAGAGAGCAGTAACAGAAGACAAATGTCCATTTTCTAAAAGTGGCATTTCTAAAATATTAATGTTAAATCCGAAGTTACCAGAAAATAGGATGTATCATTACCATTCCAAAGATATCAAACATGATGTAGCAAGTCCTTTCTAATCAGGAATTACAGCGTAAAGGTATTTGAAGGAATTCCTGATGTTAGCATATGAGAGGAGCAGGCCTTACAGCAGTGAAAAATGAATGTAGCTGTTTTTCACTACCAGAAAATGTAAAACAGAGAAGTACATGTCCTACCTTTTAATTACACATCACTCTGCCATTAGAGCAACCAAGGGTCTACCTTAGGGGTGAATTGTGCCATAAAGCGGGAGTTTAAGGCTTGGAAAGGAATTTTAAATGACGAGTTGAAGTTACAGTCAACTGCACACACAACCCCTGCACAAGCCCTGCATAGGCCCCGCAGTGGCAGGCCTGGGACATGGTAAGCGGGCTACTTAGGTGCCTGGCAGGCCCACTGGTAGCATTTAATTTACAGACACATGTAGTGCACTCTACCAGGGACTTATAAGTAAAATAAATATGTTAATTAGGTATGAGCCAATGTTACCATGTTTTAGGGAGAAAGCACATGCACTTTAGCACTGGTTAGCAGTGTTAAAGTGTGCGGACTCCTAAAGCCACCAAAAACGAGTGCAAACAAATTTAAATAATGTTTACTGCTAGGAAACAGAAAATTCACAAAATCAAATGTTGCAAACAATATATTTCATGCATCCGATCAAGGCATAATGACAAACATGTCAAAAGTGCTCTAGTACAACTTGTTTTACTGAAAAAGGATTTGACTCAGTACATTGATCACTACATTTACAGAGCTGTTTTTAACATCTCTTCTTTCTTCAACTCAAACTGCAAGCCCTCATTTGCTTTCCCTGGTGGAATAAGACTATAGATTAGACTGGCCTTGTCCATGTCCCCTTCTAGCAAAATCAGGAATGAGGAAATGATGAGTCGATGAATTAGGAGGATGAATGTATGGCACAGATAGTCATGTGGTAGGTGGTCTGTGGAGAGGACCATCATTCCACTGTGAGGCATCACAGGACATCATTGTAACATGGCTGGTATACTGAGGGTGGGATATAGGGCCCAGAGTTACTGATTACAGATGTTATCTTCACCTCAGATATCTGCCATTACAAGTGAACATGTCCAGAACTGGGAAAAACATTCAGGATCCTTAAATCAGGCCCAATACTGCAGTGATTCCCTGATCCTGTAACATGTAGCATCAAGTGCATTTGTTCAACTCAGTGAAACTTGTAATTGTGCAAAGGGGTATCACCTACTAACATTATATTCCACATAATTCAAAATTAGGTCCATGTGTCAAAAGGCCATCTGCTGAGGGACCCAAACCTGCTTTGCCATAATTTCTTTAAAGGTGTTTCACTGCCAGGACATGTTAAGCTTTAGTTCTTTATGCCCTACTTTTTAACCAATTAAACCTTGCCCTCCTAGTATTTAGTCACACAATATTATTGTCCATAGGGGAATCATTAAACAGTATGTAGCATTCAAAATATTGTCACAATAATGATCATCAGTGTATCCATACAGGGAAAACCTTACTAAACACAAGATTATACCAATGGTTATTTAATTCCAAAAGTTTTTCTCAAATGTAAATTACAAAACTGGCAACGGACATACTACTGGTATTTCACATTCATTTGACTGTAGTATCTTGAAGACCTTTTGCTTACAAATCGTATGGAAAACAGAGCACCATATTAAGCGAAGTCAAACAAAACATTTAATCTAGTTAATGTTCTGCATTATCAGTGTATCTATATAAGCAAAATGATGTTCTTTCATCCACGTTTCGGTCCCACGTCGGTCTACAAGATCCCAGAGACCATCATCAGGACGGTATTTGTTGCACATCCAAATCTAATATAATACAAAATATACATACTTAACATGTTAAGCCGGTCACGTTAAAAGTTGAATACTGTTTAATGATTCCCCTATGGACAATGATATTGTGTGATTGAACATACCCAATCCCTAGGGGATTATCAGGTCGCCCTATCCTATTCTAGATTGTAAGCACAGACGCAGTCTGCAAGGGCCCTTTCAAAAAGAAAGTGGTTGGTTGGGTAAAGGTATCAGTCTGGTCATTTGTAATTTGAACATAGTGTTTAATGTGGGTTTTCACTTTTTTTAAACATAGTTTGTCCCAATGTCTAAACAAGAAACTTGGACCTAAACTGACGAATACATAGGGAAGATAGCAGGAGGTCCTTCATTATTAGGCCCTATATACTTCTCCAAACCAGGCATATGTGCAGAGGAAAAATCTAGTGAATAAATGACAAAGAAAAACTAAAAATAACGGAAAAATAAATGACTCAAAAATGAGTGAATAGTTGACCAAACCCTCATAGACATATATCTCGAAGTCCAAAACTTTATTAGTCTTAGCATTGAACACAATGCCAGTCTTCTAATGTACTCCTAGGATAGAGAATTTAGGGGCATATTACCAACAACTAACGATAATTTTTGTCTCTAACTTGTTTAGAGACAAAAATTATCGCCGCACATCGGCGATTTTTATCGCAGATAAACCTTGCTATTAGCAAGGTTTATCGCAAATGCAATAAAAAACGGCCGCAATGCATGAATATCGCTGAAAAGTCAGCGATATTCATGCATTATCGAGCAAATGCTCTTAGCCATGTTATCCACCTCCCATTGGATAACATGGCTAAGAACTGCTCAGGGCAGGTGTTAGCTTTTGGAGATATTCGCGCTTAGCGCGAATATCTCCAAAAGTTGGTAATAGGAGATAGCGATGTTAGGGACTGTTTCCAGTCGCTAACATCTTGGCACGCCCACTTTGCATGTCATTAGTGATAAATATCACTGACATGCAAAGCGGGGCCCAAGATGGTCGCTATCTCCTATTAGCTGTCACTAACTGGTGTTAGCGACAGCTTGGTAATAGGGAGATAATTTTATCTCCGCTTTCTTGGCTTTTAAAGCCAAAAAAGCAGAGATAAACCCCCTTGATAATATGCCCCTTAATTTTTAACGTGACCGGCTTACCATGTTAAGTATGTATATTTTGTATTATATTAGATTTGGATGTGCAACAAAAACCGTCCTGATGATGGTCTCGGGGATCTTGTAGACAGACGTGGGACCGAAACGTGGACGAAAGAATATCATTTTGCATATATAGATACACTGATAATGCAGAACATAAACAAGATGAAATGTTTTGTTTGACCTTGCTCAATATGGTGCTTTGTTTTCTATATGATTTGTAAGCAAAAGATGTTCAAGATAATACAGCCAAATGAATGGGAAATACGAGTAGTATGTCCATTGCCAGTTTTGTAATTTACATTTGAGAAAAACGTTTGGAATTAAATAACCATTGGGATAAACTTGTGTTTATTAAGGTTTTCCCTGTATGGATACACTGATGATCCCTAGTGTGATAATATTTTGAATGATAAACACTGTTTAATGATTCCCCTATGGACAATTATATTGTGTGATTGAACATACCCAGTCCCTATGGGATTATCGGGTCGCCCTATCCTATTTTAGATTGTAAGCGCAGACGCCGTCTGCAAGGGCCCTTTCACAAAGAAAGTGGTTAATTGGGTAAAGGTATAAGTCTGGTTATTTGTAATTTGTATATAGTGTTTAATGTGGGTTTTATGTGGGTTTTCACTTTTTGTAAAAATAAATAGTTTGTCCCAATGTCTGAACAAGAAACTTTAACCTATACTGATGAATACATAGCGAAGATAGCAGGAGGTCCATCATTATTAGGCCCTCAAGCAGGCACTACTGGCTTCAAAACCCAACAAATTGTAGCATGAAATAACTTAGAGAGACTCCATAAAAAACTTATAAGGACAGAGTTACATGCTAAATTTTTGACAGACTGTCTGAATAATATCATCCCAGTGGGGTTGCAGGTCCGCAACATACCTGTAATTTTTTTTGAGGACAAAGACTATAAAGTAGGTTTTAGCTTCGTCTCAAACAAATGTTCCAGAATTTGGGTGGTCCTTAGTATAGAAACAGCATTACTGCACATTGAGAAAAAAAAACAAGAAATTGCAGAATTGGAAAAACGAATTCTAGAAATCCAGCTACTACAGATGCTAAAGACTTTCTGAAAAAATTTGAAACAGTAATAGCAGACTTTCAGAGAAACAATATTCTGAAGAAAACTGAGAAACTGCAAAATGATATTAGGAACTATAGCAGATAGCGTACATATCCTTTTTTAAAGAAACATTTTTTCCAACAAACCACTAATCAGTCAAATTGGTCTCCTAAACATACATCATTTTCAGACTCAGGGTCTTCTAGCTCAGAGGAAAATAGTAGACATGGAACACCAAATTACAGATTCACAAGAGGTCGGAATCCTTCTTTTTTATCCAAAGGGCAGCTCCAACAGAGAGGGCAGGCTCGGAACACACGGAGGGGCTGGTTCAGAAACCAGTATACCACCGGGATGAGACAAACTCACAACAATTACTAGGTGTGGTAGATTCTGAACCTGTTGCCTTGACTAGTCTTAATAATCCCATCATGGACATTGTATCAATCTTCAATCTTTCCTCTTATGAGCTAAGTTCTAAGGAAGTTGAGTTGTTAACTGATTGACTGTCCTTTGTCCCTACTAATAAGAATGATACGTTTTCTACATTAGTTGAAGTTCACAGATTCTTCAGAACATTACGTCTGAAACATTTCTTTTCTAAAATGCAATTAGGTACATCCAATAATATCAGTGGCCTTAAATATCCGTCAACCTTTTTTCCATCAACAAATTTAATGCCAAAAGAATTAATAACATTTGAGAATGTGGTATTAAGTGAAATAGAAGAGCTGTTCCAGGAGAGAAAATACGTAAAAGTTAACTTCTCTAAGAAAGAGCAAGGAATCCTAAGAACCCTTTCTAGCCGTGAGCATTTAGTTGTGAAGCCGGCAGATAATTCTACAAGACAGGACAAAGTATGATCTTGAAGCCTTGCGACAATTAAGTAATCCCATACACTATTTGAAACTTCCAGGAGACCCTACTGCTAGAATCCGAAAAGAAATCATGGGCCTTACCACGCAAGGATTAGAAGGATTATGGTTAAGTAAAAAAGAATTTGAATATCTGAATAAAAAGGACTATATGATTCCGGCGTTTTATACACTACCTAAAATCCACAAAGATAGCCAACCCCCGCTGGGAAGACCTATAGTGTGCAGGGAGCCAGTCGGTGTTACAACCACTGGCAGAATACGTGGACATTTTTTTAAACCTTTTGTCCCTGCAACTAGATCATACACAAACAATAGCAGAGAAGTTATCCTGAAATTAGAAGGAGAGCCATATGATCCAAGACAACATATTCTTGTCACAATGGACATAGAAAGCTTGTACACAAGCATACCCCCGGCGGAGGCTCTTAGAGTTGTAAGTGAGACTCTGGAAGATCGAGTACGTCCCCATCAGGTCCCGACAAATTTTATTGTGGAATGTGCTAAGAATGCACTGGAACAAATGCCCACATGCATCAAGCAGAATTGCATTCGCAAATGGTGCGAATAGCAAAAATCGTCCGTTTGCGAATGCAATTCCTGTTTTTGAGATGCATCAAGAAAAATTGTAATTTTCACATTTTGCGAATTCGCAATTAGTTTTGCGATTCCGTAAAAAATTCACAATTTTAAGGAATCGCAAAAAAGTGTATGCCTCAAAAATTGCTAATTGCGATTTTTCAAGGAATTGCATTTAGGAATTCCGAAATTTAGAAGTACTGGGAGCAGGTGGTAAATTTTATTTTTTGAAGGGAAACATGTGAAATCAATTAGTAGGGTACTTAAGGGGTTCCACATTTGCAGTAGACCTCTTTGAGGATGGCAGCAGTTATTGTTCTGGCACGTCGCTGGAGGTTGAGAGCAGCAGGAAGGAGAAGGAGGATGCTTAGTGAAAGGATATTTAGATTGCGCATCACTTTGTTTGGTCAGACACAGGCAGAAATATATGACAAGTATAGGCTGAATGCTGACTCCATAATAGATCTCATTGCTGAATTAGACCCAATTTTACGCAGAGAAACACATAGGACCCTAGTCATACCCACCCATGTGCAGGTCTTATGTTGTATACACCTTCTAGCATCAGGTTCCTTCCAGGGAGTAATAGCAATTGCTGGGGGGGTTTCACAGAGTGCACTTTCTAGATTTTCCATGATTTCCTGAATGCAATACTGATAAGGATACAGCATCACATTCATTTCCCTAGAAATCAGCAAGAGTTGTTGGAAACAAAGTTGGACTTCTACAACATGGCTAATTTCCCTCATGTTATAGGTTGCATAGATGGAACCCATATTCCCATCTGTCCCCCATCTACAAATGAGTATATTTTTCGAAACAGAAAAAGCTATCACTCTTTAAACATCCAAGTAATTTGCAATTCCAAAACAATAATCAGAGACTTAGTTGCAAGTTACCCTGGGAGTTCCCATGACTCCTATATTTGCAAACATAGTGCCATCCATGGGCGACTGTTGTCTGGTGAATTTGGAGCTGGATATTTGCTTGGTAAATAATGCTCTATTTCTCAAAGTATATTTCAATCACATTCTGTTGCATGATAACTTAACTTCCATTCTATTTTTTTACACACCCATAGGACACAGAGCATATGGTGTGAGATCATATATACTTACACCATACCTCAATCCAACAACCCGTAAACAGCAAAACTACAACCATGCCCATATTTCCACTAGAAATGTAGTAGAGCGGACCTTTGAGGTCATGAAGTCTAGGTTCAGGATACTGCACAAAACCGGTGGAGCACTGCAATATCGCCCTGATGTGTGCTACAAAATAGTAGCTACATGTGCCATCCTGCACAACAATGCCACACGGGGAGGCTTGGAACTGGATGTAGATGACATTCTACCAAACAATGACAACCAGCCACAACAATCACATGCAAGAATGCGTGGACCAGATGCCGCTGAAGGAAGGCAAAGGCGAGCAGAAATCACAGAGCATTATTTTTAAAAACGGGTAAGAAGCCAGGTTACATTCATGAATTCAGATTGACTATTATTCATCATGAAAAGAGGAATAATGATAAACCAAGGTAACATGAAAGCAAAAGATGTAGAAATGAAATCAACATGTAGCTTTTAATTTTCAGCTGTGTCAGGCCAGTATTGGCAAGTTGTCAATCCTTCAATAGTCTATCCATTTATTTCCTCCCTCTCACACCTAAAGCTTGGCTTTTAGTATTCTTCAGAGCTGAAGATGTGTTGCTTTGCAGTGTGACATGTCTTGTGCTGCGTCGTCCAACCACTGTTTCTGATTTGGATGCAGAAGTTGCTTCAGCACCTTCATTTGCATTGCCCCCATGTATTGATGGAAGCACACTCATGTCTTCCTGCATGACATCCTTGGAAGTAGTGTTGGCAAGCTTTCTTTCAGACAGGGCATTGCAACATTTCCTTAAATCCTTGTGCATGCACAGTGTAGTTGTTATAATTTTGGCATTTGTATTGCACAAGCGATGTATTGCTCTGGTATATGTGTGTATGCTTGAAAATAATCTCAAGTGCCTATTGGCATTAGCAATGTTCTGTGCCTCTATTGCATCACACATTCTTTCCATGGCTGTTGCCATGCACTCCAGTTTAGTACTTGTGGCCATATGTGCATTTTCCATCACATTAGTCATTTTCACAAGGCTGTCACTCATGGTGCTAATGTTGTTATTAATGTGGTTTAGTTGGCCCTTCATGACCCTGATATCTTTGCCTTGCAGCCTTTGCACTTTGAGGAGCTTCTTCTCCATTACACTGGCCTGGCACTCATCTTGTGAGGATATTCTCTGGTTTGCAGGACGTGACATTCTTCTGAAGAATTGTTGCAGTCTGCTGCGTTGATTTACATTTTTTTTTTGCATCAATTCCAACTGCTTGTTGCACATGTGCATGTGTCTTTGGGCCAGATGTAGGTAGCCCTTTACCGATCGGAATCGGCCGAAAATACCGATTTTCGGCCGTTTCCGATCGGTAAAGGGCTAGGGAGATGTAGGTGCACATATTCGGTAATTTTTCCGAATCGTTATTATTACCTAATCGGTAATAAGTACCGATTCGGTAATAATTACCGAATCGGTAATAGTTACCGATTCGGTAATATTTACCGATTCGGTAAAATTACCGAAAATGCTATGTGGGTAGCCAATGTTCCATTGGCACATGGCTTACAGAATCGGTATTTTACCATGGAATACAAATCCATGGTAAAATACCGATTCCTGTGTACATGCACATCTGCGCATGTACACATGTGCCATGTGACAGACAGACGTGCCCTTAGGGCATGTCTGTGTGCCACATTGCACACAAATGCCCGTTTTGGGGGTGCTAGAGGGTGTCAATGTGACACCCCCTGCACCCTTGTGAATTCATTAATTACCGATTCGGTAAATACCGAATCGGTAATGCCTAATCATTCCTATGGGCTTCAAAGCCCATAGGAATGAATGGGCATTACCGATTCGGTATTTACCGAATCGGTAATTAATGAATTGTTAAGGATTCGGTAACTAATCCAGATGTTGGGATCTACATCCCATTTACCGATTTTGAAATACCGAATCGGTAAAATTCGGTATTTTAAAATCGGTAAATGGGATTTACCTACATCGGGCCCTTAATCTCTTCATCAGGATCAGAGTCTTGCAGTTGCTGAACCCTTTTATTTTTTATTTTTTTCCAACTGTGGGTGATGATATTTTTTGAGTTTGGACTTGCATTTCCTCTATGTCAGTATTTACTGTGTTGTCCAAATCCATGGTTTCACTCTCTTTCAGAAAATCTACAAATGGAAAATATATGTATAGTTTACTGTTTTCTAATGTATGCGAATTACCTTCTAATTGTGCATAATTACATTTGTGAATCAAAATAAACATGGTGTGTAAGAAGAAATTTGTGTATTCACATATGCTATGACTTCTTAAGTATTTAGAAATCATTTACTTCAAAAATATTTTTTAAAAAGGTTCATAAAAACTACATCTCCCACAATGCAATGCTTCAATGCAGAATCCTATTAATTACTATGACCCTTTTTGTGTGTGTTTGAGAGTAGATGCTGGGGATAAATTATATAATTTGAGGTTGATTCAAAAGGCAAGTCTCAGTGACATATTTACAGAGCTAAAATAAACAATTACACACTTACCTTGTGAAGTACCAGGCTGTTCAGAGGTGTCTATATTGGTCACTCCTACCACTGCTTCAGTGAGCAGGGTCCCCTCAACCATGTCCTCCAGTGGGGTATTTGGTTTATCCTTTGGGGATCCTCCACCTGTTTTGTTTGCACTTTTAATCCTGCACGCAATTTTGTCCTTCGCACGGCTGCGTAAATCATACCAGGGTTTTTGTAAATTTGTGATGTCTCTGTGGTCAACCCCCACAGCATTCACTTTGGATTGAATGGCCAGCCACAGTATTCTCTTCACTCCTTCGGGGACCTTCAAGGAATCCTTGCCAAAAAGCTGATCATGCCTCAGAGTGACCTCTTCTATTAATGTTTCAAGTTCCTGGTCACTAAACTTTAATTTTCGTTTTCAGGCATGCAGGTTTTCCACAGCACTTTCTGTAGCCATTACTCCTTCAAGAGCACACCAAACACACTCCTCCTGTAGCTGCAAGCAGAGCTCCAACTGCCAACAGCCACTCCTGCAGTTTGAACTGGGCTTCAGCGGTGTGTAATCAGTGTACTGGCTTCCTGGGTGTGTCCTCATTGGTATGCATCAAATTGCGAAATCGCAAATTGCGAATTCACAATGAAAAATTCGCAATTTTCTTGCGATTCGGTAAAAATTGCGATTTTTACCAAATCGCAATAAAATTGCGAAAAAAATGATGCATACCATTTTGCGATTCGTAATTTGCGATTCGGTAATTTTCACAAATTAGGAATCGCAAAAAAGTAGTTTGATGCATGTGGGCATAAATGATTTCCTATTTAATAATGACTTTTATGGTCAAGTGAAAGGAGTGGCCATGGGCGCAATTTTCACCCCAGATATTGCCAATCTGTTTGTGGCAGCTTTTGAAGAAAAGGGTTATTTATAATAACAATCCCTTTAGCCTTCACCTGAAGAAGTATTTATATTACATTAATGACGTCTGTATAGTGTGGGAGGGATCAAATGAAGAAAGACAGAATTTTCATTTATGGTTAAATCAACCAGTCCAGAATTTGCAGTTTACATTGGAAAGTAATGAATACTCAATCAGTTTTCTGGATCTCACAACTAAGAATGACGAGGGCATGTTGTCTATGAGTCTAAATACCAAACCTACATCCAGGAACACGCTATTGAAATATAATAGCCATCATCCTCGTAATTTGAGGGACAATCTCCCTTTTGGGCAGTTTTTACGTATCAAACATAACTGTACCAAGAGGGAAGATTATTTCAAAGAAGCTCAAATGCTACAGTCTAAACTGACTACAAGAAGCTACCCATATAGACTTGTAAAACATGCAATGAAATGGGCGTGGTATTATGACCGTCAGGCACTGCTTAATAAAGATGAGCAACATCGACAAAGTGAAAGTACAGTACAACCTGTAACCTGTGTAATGACCTTTTGAACAGAATCCAATTGCATTAAGAAAATAATCAGGCAAAACTGGCACCTCATTAGGAAGGTAGAGCCCCAGTAAAAACCACTACTTTTTACCTTCAAGAGAGCTAGAAACTTACGTGACCATTTGGTTCGGGCTTATAATGAACAGACGCCATCAACTATACAAAACATGTGGGGTTTAATGCCAGTGACAGGACATTCCCCCTGTGGTAATTGTGCAGCATGTACAACAACTAGTATATTATAGAGTTGCAATTTGAATGGTAGAGAATGGGAACTGCGACAACATTCAAACTGTCTAACTAAGAATGTTATATATTGTATACAATCCCGTGCCTATTAACATATATTGGCAAAACTACTCAAGAAGTTAAAAAGCGCATTATGCAACATCAGTCTCTCATATGTTGGAATGTTATCACTGCTCCGCTAGTTGAACATTATCAAAGAGAGTCAGACAATGCATCCGATATGAGTTGGTTTGTACTTGAAGTAGTAAAAAACTCAAAGAGGTGACAGAATGTCGATTGACTGCTCACACTGAAAGAGAACAAGTGGATTTGGTCTTGTAATACAGGGAGAAAGGATTAAATTCCTTAATTGAGTGGCATAATCTAGTGACCCTATATGTGGGTCATTCCCTTACTAGGATATGAACAAGTTTTATGGTCCCAATATAAGAATGATATGGTAAGATTTGATAAGGGTGACAGGCTGGTCACGATGGAGGTTCCAGTAACTTCCTCCTATTGATTGATATATTGGGACTTTGGAAAGTAGGTCAGCATTTTAACATCTACAGAAGTTTTCAACTCTTCTATTCAGTGACTGGGTAGAGGTTTAGACGGGGGATAGAAGCATAAAATAATATTAACACATCTAGCTTTATGACGAAATGTTAAATTTATATGGACAAGAGATCAGATAGGCATGTTAAGCCGGTCACGTTAAAAATTAAATTCTCTATCTTAGGAGTACATTAGTAGACCGGCATTGTGTTAATTGAGACGACTAATAAAGTTTTGGACTTTGAGACATATGTCTATGAGGGTTTGGTCAACTATTCACTCATTTTTTAGTCATTAATTTGTTGGTTATTTTTAGTTATTCTCAGTCATTTACTCACTAGGTTTTTCCTCTGCACATATGCCTGGTTTGGAGAAGTATATAGAAATAACATAGTTTTTCCAAAAGAGTATGGCTATCAGGCATTTTTTAGGCGTGTGAGGACCAAGCGTGGCTAGTTCTGTGTTGAAAGTAAGTTCCATGCCTTTACGTTAAGTTATAATTAGCGGTTCTCCCTTTTTCACACCGGTTTCACTAATATTCAGCCTCATGTGTCTTTTATGGCAAATATACACTGTAGTAAAGTCAAAGGACTTGTGAGTATGAAGCTATGTACCGGAACTTTGTGATGGTTTTGAAGCAGTGGTGTTGTAAGTCTGTCACGTTGACACTGGGCTAACTATATACGTTATTCTGCTTTGTGTCTTGTAGGTTAATGTATGTCTAATTCATTGTGTAGACATGTAAGTATTGGATATGACTAGTGTATATATTCACTTTCTGAACCTTATATATAGTGGGCTTGATGGAGTACTAATACATGGACTTTTCATGTTTTATTAGACACATTTACCTGAAGAGACTTGAGGGGTAGTCTCTTATGAGACATTCTTTGGAAATATCTTGACACAGTGAGTAGGTTTTTTTGATAGTTAGTTTTATAGATAAGAAATTGACACTGATGTGTTTTTTGGGTGATCACAAAGACTTGTGTACACATGTGAGAGGTGGCATGTTTTAGGTTTTTATTGCGATTGCACTAGGGTTATGGACTACTACTGTTGTCTTGAGTGTGGAGCAGACGATACATCTTGTAAATACAGGGATGTTAAATATGTATACTTTGTATCATATCAGATTTGAATGTGCAACAAATAGCGTCCTGATGATGGTCTCAGGGATCTTTTAGATCGACGTGGGACCGAAATGCATAACATAAACTAGATGAAATGTTTTGTTTGACCTCGCTTATTATGGTGCTTTGTTTTCCATATGATTTGTAAGCAAAAGGTGTTCAAGATGCTACAGTCAAATGAATGTGAAATACCAGTTGTATGTCCGTTGCCAGTTTGTAATTTACATTTGAAAAAAACTTTTGGAATTAAATAACCATTGATATAATCTTGTGTTTATTAAGGTTTTCCCTGTATGGATACACTGATGATCACTATTGTGACAATATTTTGAATGATAAATACTATTTAATGATTCCTCCATGGACAATGATATTGTGTGGTTGAACATACCCAGTCCCTAGGGGATTATCGGGTCGCTCCTGGTATTTAGAGCATACCTTAGAGGTGACGTATAATTAGGCCTGGCAATATGTTTATTTGACTAGGTTGAAATGACACACTGACTGCAAAGGCCGGGCCCAGAGACATGTTTTACATTGGTTGCAAGGTGAGTGCTGCAACCCACTTGTAGCATTTAATGTATTGGCCCTAGGTACAAGTATCCCCATATAGTAGAGGCTTCTGAGTAAATTAAATATGCCAATCAGGTATATGCCTATTTTACTACACTTACATGGGAGATCACAAGCACTTAACTACTGGTTAAGAGGCTTAAAGTGCGCTGTAGCCAACAAAATTGGGTTCCGCTAAACAAGGCATGGGGAATCCAATACCATGCAAAAGATTGTTATTTCCAACATGAAACATAGACACGTTTCATAGCAAAAATAGCATGAAAGTGATATGACGTGGTGCACCCTAACAGCTAATTTGATTAGGGTGTGGCATTCAAGATTCCAACCTGCTCCTTCCTGACTGTTCCCGGGTGTTTCTTTGCCCATCACATTCCAAATTGGCCATTTTTCAGCCCACTTCCCTTATTTTTCATACTTTATTTGCACTTTTTGACTACTTTCCCACCAGCTTTGTATTTTATTTTCCAGTTATTTTCTTGCTTGTCTGTGCTGTGTTTATTAGTCACCTCTCAGTCATAGCAGAGGCAGTAAGTGGGCTTGAAACAATTGTTTCTGATGGTGGTGAGCGGATGTGGCCTTGAAGAATGTGTTTTAACAGAAGCAGGTGGCAACACTTTTTTATGCATCGCCACCTACCTCTCACGTTAGTGGAATGTGGCAGAGCCTGCAAGGGCTGTAGCATTGCCAAGCAAAAGCTATTCTGGAGGTAAGTGCAGTGCAGTTTGAACCATCACTTTAGGTTCTATCATACCAGAGGTAGGTCATGTACTGATAGCTACTGCACTGTACTTCAAGCAGGATCTTTTGGACATGCTTGGTATTGAGGTGGTGGCACTGACAAGTAAACAATGTTTTAAATGTTTTAATTGTATTGCTATTATTTCACAGGAGGCATATTTATAAGGCCTTTGAGTCATGCTTCAGCATGCAATGCACTACATGCACAAATCAAACCTCTCAGACTTAAGTGGCTTTGAGTGGCTTCACAAATATGGAGTAATGCAACACAGTGCAAATCGCTGCATTGTCTTACTCTGCGTAAGTTAGGAGCTCCATGGGCATTTCGGTGGGTGTTACCACTCAACTCCCATAGTTTTTTACGCAATTTCAAGATTTACGAGGAGTTGAAAACCTGTGAATGCGTCAAAAGCTGCTGAGAGCCCCCAACCTGAACAGTTGCATTACGAGTGCCATGTATGTATGCAGAAGAAGCCTTACTGGCACAGTGTTAGTGTGTGCTGGATATGTGTCACTCAGAACATTAAGCGAGCCTGAGAGTATTATATATAATTTGCTCTAAGGAGGGGGGATGATGACACATTGTCACTGAGTGAGAGATGTGCCAAAGTTGGGCAGTTTCCAGCTGAATTTATTTATGCCTCTCGCTCATAAAAATGAGAATTTGCCTAGCCTTAGTGCTGGTAAGTTCCAATTCTATTAAAGACTCGGAGGTGAGGATTATGCCTTCTTTCTTCACATTTATTATTTTTCACAGCAGCAAGAAAGACCAAAAACTACTTTTCCCATGAACACTTGGGAAACAGGAAAAACAAACATAAGTCCTTTGTCGGTCTTCACAACACTGACAGCTCCCATCATGCTCCACTGCTGCTTCCTCTTCCTCTTTCTTCGCTCGAAGCCCAAGTTCCGGCAAACTCACGCGTCTTGTTTGGGACCCTCATTCCCTGCAAAAGACCACACCGTCAAAACTGCTCTTCCCTGTCGCATAGCAAGCACCTTAAAACATAACAGTGCAAAGCAACAGAATCCATGAATGTAACTTCATAAACGCATTACTTACAGTACATACGGGGAGGGTCTGCTTCTTGGAAGCCATTTGGAGGATAATCCTCGCCTCCGAGTCCTTAATAGAATTGGAACTTACCAGCACTAAGGCTAGGCAAATTCTCATTCTATGTCAGGACCGGAGGCTTCGGATTATGCCAGTTCAAAGCTTGTCGACCACCAGCCGAGCCACTTCTAAAACTGGCTTAAAGTGAAACCTCTTAAACGTGGAATCTGAGGACCAATCAGCCGCTCTCATCAGATCTTCCAGGCGAGCACCAAGTGCAAAAGCTTTGGAGGCCATAGCACCCCTTGCTGAATGCACACCAAACTGTTTGGTGTCAATCCCCGCCTCCTGCATCACCCAACGCACCCATCTGGCGATTGTTGGGGAAGAAACAGCCTTGTACGGTTTTCGTAGGGCAATAAGAAGCTGACGTTCGCCCGGTGGGCGAATATCTTCGGTCAAATCTTCATAAGCACGGAGGCACTGCACAACACACAGCTTAGGGGAGTCTAGGAAAGCTGGGTATGAAATAAGCCGTGTCAAGGTCTTAGTGCGCCTGCTCACTGTAAAAGTGACCCCGTCAGGGGAAAAAACTCTGTCCGTGATGTCAAGAGCTCGAACGTCCGAGACTCGCCTGTAAGACACCAGGCACAGCAACATCGCCAACTTAGCCGTGAGCTCTTTACAGGAAAGAAACCTGTTTGCTTTCCAGGATAGAAATAAGTTCAACACTCTATTAACGTTCCACAGGACAGAGTAACGCGGCTCTGGTGGCAGCGAAAGGTGGATCCCTCTCAAAAGCCCGCACACCAGCGGATTTTCTCCGATAGGGGAACCCTGCACTGGATCATGGCCTGCCAAGATAGCAGAGCAGAAAGTATTAATGGAATGGTAGGCTAGACCCTCTTCCGCCAATCCGGCAAGGAAGTTAAGGACATGCACTACATCTGTCCCCACGAGATCAAAACCCTGTCGCACACACCAACAACGCCATCTATGCCAGGCTGATCAATATCTCTTAGTCCTGCTACCGCCCAGGCCTTAGAAAGCAGGTCCTCTGCCTTTACTGAAAGGCCAGGGAGAGACCAGCGACGCCTGAGATCCTCCAAGCCATCAGCCTCAGATAGCCGTCCTGAACTAGCCGGTGGGGGATCCCGTCCGGATTGAGAAGGATGTGAGGAGAGTGGGGTAGTAGGATTGGAGAATCCCAGGAAAGTTCCAGAAGAACCGGAAACCACACTTGAGATCTCCACCATGGCGTAATCATTACCACCTGCGCCGGCTGGCGACACAACAACGCTGACACACGCATTATCATCGAGAACGGGGGAAACGCATACCCCTGTTTGCCCGACCAGTCCTGAAGAAAGGCATCCGTCGCCTCCGCAGACGGGTCCGGGCACCAACTGAAATACCTGGGCAGCTGATGGTCCAGACGTGACGCAAATAGGTCCACTGAGAAGGGACCCCACCTGGCCATCAGCTGGGAGAACACTCGAGGATCCAGTTTCCATACGCTGGCATCCAATAGGTGACGAGAGTGCCAATCGGCCACCTCGTTCTGTCGACCTGGTAGATACTCCGCCGTGACGGACACTTGATGGTCCAGGCAAAAATGCCAAAAGTCCTTTGCCAGGTCCGCCAATAACTTGGATCTGGTGCCACCTAGGTGATTGATATATCGGACCGCCGATACATTGTCCATCCGAAGGAGAACACAGGACTGCACTCTGTCCTTGGTCCAACACTGGACCGCGAAGGATCCCACCAGCAACTCCAAGCAGTTGATATGCATCAATTGCTCGAGGGTGGACCAAGCGCCCCCAGTGGAGAAATATCCACATCTGGCTCCCCAACCCGAACGACTTGCGTCGGACTCTATCACGATATCTGGGGCAGAGGCGAAAATTGCACAACCATTCCAGGCCTCCATGTGTGACAGCCACCACTGCATCTCGTCCCTCACCTCCTCCGACAACGGAATCAGCTGAGAGTACGTGAGGCCTTTCCTGAGATGGAAAGCTTTCAGACGCTGCATGGCTCGATAGTGAAGAGGGCCTGGGAAGATGGCCTGTATCGAAGACGATAGCAGGCCCACCAGCCGCGCAAACTGGCGCAACGAGATCATCGGCTTCGCCAGGGTCTGGAGCAACTCGTGCCTGATCTTTGCCATCTTCCTGGCGGGAAGACTCAAGGTGGAGGACACCGAGTCGATGTTGAACCCGAGAAAAGTCACGCACTGGGAAGGGACCAAAAGGGACTTCTTCTCGTTGATGATGAAGCCCAGACCCTGCAACAGGTCGATCGCAAATTGCAGCTGGGACACGAGCCGTACATGACACTGATCCATGAACAACATGTCATCCAAATACACTATCAGTCTTATACCCCGCGCTCTCAAGGCCTCCACCGCCGGGCGCAACACGTTTGTGAAGCACCACGGGGCCGAGGAAAGCCCGAAAGGCAGCGTGGTGAATTCGTACACTTGACCGTCCCACCGGAACTGGAGGAAACGTCGGTGGGGAGGAAAGACTGGGACCGCCAAATAGGCGTCCTTCAAGTCTAGCCTGACCATCCAGTCCGATGGACGCAGCACATCCCGCAGGAGGTGGATACCCTCCATTTTAAAATGGCGATACACCAGCCATTAGTTGAACTCCTTCAGTTTGATGACCGTTTGACGGCCCCCGTTGACCTTGTCGACCAAAAAGAGGTTGCTGATTAAACCGCCTGGATGTTCGCATGCGCAACAAATAGCCCCTTTGTGGAGGAGGGCGGCAACCTCTTTGCGCACCAAGTCTGCATCGCGCTGCGAGAAATTAATGGGCCGTGGACTTTGAAGCTGACACGGACGGCCATGGAATTCCAGCTGGAAGCCCTGAACCGTCTGCAGCACCCAAGCATTGCTGGTAAGGGAAAACCACGCTGGGAGAAACTGCGCTATGCGCCCCCCTACCCGCAAACTCGCAGAGGGTAACACACTCACCTCTTCCAGCACCTTGATGCTGGCCTCTCTGGCCTCCGCGGACACGGAATCTCTGTCCTCTTGTAGGATAGAAGTTGGTGAAGCGGGCGTTGTCCTGAAATTGCCCGCGTCCGGAGCCTTGTCCTCTGTCTGCACCGTTGCCCCGGCCGAACGAGCGGCCCCTGCCACGTCCGGCCTTGTCAAAAACACGAGGGGCAAAAACCTTTTTAATATTAGATTGAGCCCGGTCCAGGGAAGTAAACGTGGCAACAAATTTGCCGAGTTCCTTTACAAACGGGTCTCCGAACAGACCACCCTGCGCCACCTCGCCAGCCTCGGAGGAGGCGAGGTCACCCAACTTCGGGTCAATTTTAATCAACAGCGACCTCCTTCTCTCCGTAGAGAGAGCACAGTTAGCGTTGCCCAGGAAATTAATGGCGCGTTGCGCCCAATTTGACAGAACTTCTGGGGATATGAGATCACCCGACACCTTGGCTTCCTCGGTCATGTCGAGGATCTTGGTCATTGGGCCAACCGCGTCCAACAGCTTGTCCTGGCAAGTACGCCAGGACCTATCTATACCTTTTCGTGGTTCTTTGACAAATTTGGCCAGGAAAGTTGCCATCTTGGGATCAAAGTTTGGAGTCAAAGCTACTTTGCCCTCTAAGGAAGGGCGGGGCCCTCCGCTCTAAGGCGGCTACGAGCATCCTTGTCAACAGGTTTACGGAGACAGTTCGCCACATACTGGGCCACCTTGTCCCCAGGGACCCAGTCCGAAGACCTGGGGTGAACAATGTCATCCGGGTCCAACATATCTGAAGGACCCACGGATGAGGAAGGCTGGGATGGAAGCCATGACCTCGAAGAGCAGGTCTCTTCCTCTGAATCCGGAGAGTCATCATCTTGTTGTGGGTCCGGAGACATAGTACGTGGGGAAGGTGGGGACACCTCCGCAGGGGGGACGGGCACAGGTTGGGACCCTTCATGCGCCATAAACGCGCTTTTAACCCTTGCGAACGCCGCCGGGTCAACCTCGTCTTTACAAGCCCTCTTGGGGGGGGTGGAGCCGGGGACGGATCGGGGTCCTGGGCTGGGACAGGTGTGGGAATGAGGGAGGCAATCTTTGCATATGCCTCATCTAACCTTGCCGAAAGTCGCTGCTCCAGGGGGATCATGGCCTGATCCACCGCCCTATAGATGGAATCATCCACCGCTTGATAGAAGTCCTCATCCCATGAGGAATAATTCTGAGGGACTTCCTCCTGGTACTGGCCTGACTCCCCCTGCATAGCGAGGTAAGTTCGGCTCAGCAGGACCGGAGGTACAGCCAGCCAATTCAAAGCACCCTCACAGGTACTAAATGTGGCCTGGGAGCAAGCCCAGAAAATATATGGGGCACAAGACACACAATTTAGGGACAAGCCCTGGGGACGCTGCAGCCCTTCAAAGCACAGGGCACCACTCAGCAAAGCGCCCCCGTGCCACACACCAGCGCTATTCCGACCCCTCAGAGTGTCACGCACTCAAAGCCATACAACCCTATGCAGGGCGTTCATGTAGGGTGAAAAGCCTAATTGCGACACAAACAGATGTCAACCGGGTGGCAAGGGGCATCAGCTGTCACTTGTCGCCAAACGCGCGAAAAACGCCGCTATTTAAACGTTTTACAGCGCGAAAAACGAACAAGGAGAAGCCTGCCCCCTAGCGGCGTAAATAGCGCACTGCACTCCTAAGGGCCGAAAATCGCGTCAGGAGCGTTAAAAGCGTCCCGCGATTTCGAGGGGAACCTGTGGGGTGTAAACACACAAGCGCTGAACTAGGACATAAAACGAAATGAGCACAGTCCCCCAAAACCTCAGGAGAGATAAGAAAACACACTCAACTTGCTGCTGAGCAGCGAAGAAAGAGTAAGAGGAAGCAGCAGTGGAGCATGATGGGAGCTGTCAAAGGACTTATGTATGTTTTTGCTGTTTCCCAGTGTTCATGGGAAAAGTAGTTTTTGGTCTTTCTTGCTGCTGTGAAAAATAATAAATGTGAAGAAAGAAGGCATAATCCAAAGCCTCCGGTCCTGACATAGAATTTGTTTATGCCTTGATTGTACAAGGCTAATCCATTTTCTCATTTGCCCGGCTAATCCTGTTGTTAATATTTACCTATCAACAAAGAGAGAGGTAGGGAGAAGGGAACACTCTTATTCCCCGCTTATCATCATTAACAACAATATAAGTGTTCAGAGCTCGTCGGGTGTTTCTACTTTCTTCTTCTCTCTGTGCTCTGAAACCCGTCCTTCCCGACGAGTTGTTAATATTTACCTCTCAAGGAAACGGAACCCTATCTGCTCTTATGTATTCATCTCACTTGCAACTTGGATCCACAAGGCTTTTAGTGCACGCTTCAGCATATTCTTTTTTAATCTTCATCAGGGAGTACACTGTTCCCAGGCTCTAAAAAATTTACAGATTATAAACTCTCTCATACAGGAAACGATTGTTGATGCTGTTGTCCTGCCTGAATTGTCTTCTAAACTTACCATACACTCCTTGAAAAAACCTGGTAAAAATATCTGTGGCTCAGCCACAGAAATCCGTAGAAGTCCTTCAACGCACTTAAATAATACCATCAGCCCAAACACCCAATGGGAATAGTCCTATTTGCCTTTAAGAATGCTACTCTCTATATGCACGATGAAACATCTGCTACTTTTGGAGTAATGCTTCTATAGTGTTAAAGTGAAGCTACCGACTTACTTTAAATTTACTTGTAACAACAGCTCCAGCAAAGATCTACAAAAGACCTTGTTCAAAATTCAATTTTGGATGTAGGAAATTGTCATTGGCAATATAGCTCCAAGTTGGTACTTTAGTCTTGATTCATAAAGGTGAACTTACACTTTGTGTAAGTTTATGCTCCTTTTGGTATTCACAAACTACAAGTAAATAGCAAGTGTATTGCAACGGAGACTCTACACGTTAAAAGATGGGACTTGTCTATCTTTTTATCTGGAGAGTTCTCCACCTTGACTTCAAAGTCTCCGCAGTCGTAAAACTTGCTATAAACCCTTAATGTGTGAATTAAAAAAAAAACATACATTTGCCCAAAAGTGTAAATTTATTTGTGACTCATGCTCTTAATACCTTTATATAATAGCGAAGATCTTGTCTTCACTTTTTGGAACTCCCTGTGATTTGTAGCCAACAGATCCCAAAGCTTACAGGGCTAATCACTTGGGATTATACTTTGATTCCAAATTATTGCTGGCTGACACCTCTTGCTAATTCAGTGATGCGTGGTTCCCTACAACCTTAACAATTAGAGAAATGTTGCCTCTGCTTTCTAATCAATTCATGTTTTGCCTAATGTAGCACTTTGCCTTGATTCTGAGTTGGTTGATACCCTGGGGAGGTAAACTTGCATGCAAATTTACTGTTACCATGTTGTAAATTTGCATTAGTACCATGCAGGTACACATTAAGCCACATGGAGTGGGGAATTACTGCATAGAACCATATTTACCAGTCATTTACCACATGGCAATCCCAATTCTTTGGAATGTAACACTATATTGGTGACTTACCCTGAGCGGGTTGCAAATGGTACACACAGCACAAAAACCTACTATCAGGCAGCCTGATGCCTTGAAGAAAGAGGCTACTTTACACACAACTACAGACCAGACTCTGTTAACTGTGCAGTATATTATAACTGTGCCATACAAATCTATATAACTAACATACCAAAGCTCACCAGAAAAGGAGAGAGAGGTTATTTCATTCATGAACCATCTAATGAAGAAACACCTTTTCCCAAAATTACCCTACCTGTGAGCAACGCCAATAGGCTGACTGACCATGGTAGTGTAGGCTTAATGAACATTGTCAATCAAACAGTGTTAACCATTAAATTAAAAAATATGGAAAATCAGCTTTTTTTTAAAACTTCTCCGGCTGTAAACTGAAAGCTCCATCAACTCAGATTCAAACTTCACTGAGCAAGTGCTGATCTTCTGAAAAAGGAATACAGGATGAAATGATCTAGTACCCAAGTCTGTGTATCAGAAAAGCATTCTTTAAAATAAATACTCAGGTACAATTCAAATTATTTACGCTTATCAAGAGACAAAAATAATCAATTTATTTTCAGCTAGAAAATTACGAAAGGTGTAATTACCCTACCATGCTAATGCAGTTTTGCTGTATGTGAGAACGGTTGTTTGCGCACACATGGAAAGAGCAAAATGAGTTGTAGGATGGTTTGCGTGCAGGACGGTGCCCCTTCCTGCACATAAACAATCTTGCATGCAATAGAAGCATTCTTACACATTGTTGCAAGGGTGCCTACGTTGGCGCTAGAATGCCAGAAATGACACCAGTGCAGGCTGAAAGGACAGGAATGCACTGTATTTTCCAGTACTTTCACTTTAGCGTAGGGCAACAGGTTCCTTGCTGCGCAGCCCTATGCCAAAATGGCATAAATGAGACCCTGCTGTTTACTCGATGTGGTAACCTCATTCTGGGGTTCTCATAAACTGGGAACTATGGGCCAAATTATCAAGAAAGGGAAATACATTATCAGCGCTTTTATTGGCTGGAAACTACTGCTATAATGAGCTTGATAATATGCCATTGTGAAATCCCATAGAAGCCCAGGTTCTGGTGTTAACCTCGGCTTCTATGGGAATTCACAAGGGCATATTATCAAGCTCATTATCGCTGCTTTAGTAGCAGTTTCCTGCCGATAAAAGCGGCAATAATGTATTGCCTTTTCTTGATAATATGGCCCTACGTTCGTTTTGGTAGTCGAGATGAGTCAAGCAGACTGGTAGCCAACATCTTTAACACACTGCGTCATCTCTTGTTTATACAGTGCACCTTTGGTAAACGCCACAGTCTGAGTTGTCTTCTGACCAGCAGATTGATAGTATGAATCAATAGGAACTGTGAGAAGGGGACGTGATGTCTGCAGTCAGTGATGCTGAACGTTAACTCGAAAACTAATTACCTGAGAGAGAATCATAAAGGCCGACTCCAGCTGCAGTGAGTCAGAACAAAAGACGCTAGATTGAAATACACTGCGCGCAGTACCTCACGCTTCAGTGCCTCGTCGTAGATATGGATTAGGTGTTTGGCAGAAAGGGAGACATAATATTACTGATTTCTATCACTGAGGGCCTCTCTCCGGCAGTTGCAATGGAGAGGATTTTTCACTTCCGTTCTTTGAAGTAAAGATAAGGTGACATTGGTGCCATTGTCCTCTCTCATAGGTCTCAAGGAATCCACAATGAGACGCAGCAGTGTAAACTTTCCTGTGATCCTCATTAAATAATTTTTGGAAAATATGGAATATGGAAACATAGAATGACCAAATGGCAGGAGTGCACAGAAAAATTACAGGTTTGTCGTTCATTTTATTTTACCTTTAAATGTTTTTATTAGGCATAGAAAGGCGCACTACAATTATTTTGTACAAAAAATATATACAGTAGTGACGCAGTGCCTCAACCCAGCATCAAATAAACACTAGGGATTTTCTTAGAACAAAACACAAAACCACTTGCAGTTGTGGAAGGGTCTGGATGTAGTCCGTGAAGGGCGCCGTTTGGGGGAATCGAGGTGTGGGAGCAAAACCAAATAACAAACTCCACTTAAGTCCCGACTGGCCCACAGACACCTCTATTTGGTTAGCTGTTGAACCGGCTCTGTAAAAGCTATGACCTTGTGTTATCTTGGGGTGCCACTTTAGGGTCGTAAGTTCACTGATTATGGCCTTGTAGGCCTCTCCCTGGGTAAAGATAAATGTATTGGCACAGGGTTGGATTGAGATCAGAAATAGGCCAGGGCACGCATAAAAAAGTGGCCCACATTGGCAGATTACCTTTCTGCAAAACACTGCTTCGGTGAAATTTTATGAAAAGAAGGGGGGAGGTCTCTGACATTCTGATAAATTGACTTAGATAAATAAAAAAAGGGCACAGTTTAGTTGACACTGGTGAACTACACCTGAATACAAATGAGTCCATTTCAGCTCAGGCCCCCCTCAATCTGCATACACTAATGGGCTGGCCCAACAAGAGAAAGGCCCATTTCCCTCGAGAAAGGCCACTCAGACACCCACTGGGTCGTTGGCAGCATCCGAGCAGCACAGATACCGCCCAAATCAGGCCCCAGGCTGCCCAAAAAAGCTGCCCACAGCTGGAACTTGGCTACTGGCCCCTTAGCCATTGCCCGAGTGCCTGTCTTACCAATCTGACCCTCCCTGTTTTGCTGTTCCTGCAGGCCATCAATTTGGCAGGATACTGGAATGAAGCATGTATCTCGAGTTTGGACAGTTCTTTTACATCTCCAATATCTCTTTCCTCCTATGCAATGGTTTGGGGCTCCAGTTGGTACACAATAAGATTCACATGCCTTCTGTTCTCATTTCTTTTTCTTCTATTTTGCATGGAAGGTGCAGCCTCATTAACCTGGATCTAGCCTCACAATGACAGTGGCTCCTCCTTAAAATTAAACAAAATTGTGATGAGTAACCCAAATTTCCATAAAATGTTGTACATCTTTTTGCATAATATCTAAGTAAAAAATGCCTCTTAGAAAATATTTCTTATATTGTTAGTATATTCAAAGAAAGTGTGAATGTCCACTTAGGCACTAGTGTAAACCATTAGGTTAAAACGTTATCAGTCTTAATGTTTAGAATAGTAGTCAAGGCTTAGCTCAACGTAGTTGATGTAGAGGGAGTCGAGGTACACTACACCATATCATGGCTGGAGAACTAGTCTTCCAAGAAATTCCTGAGTCCGACCGAGGCCCTGTGATACCCCCGTGCTTCCAGAGCTATTGCCTGGAACATCTACCGAATTGAAGGATCACTTATTCATAGTCTAAGCAAGAGGTCGAGATGGTGCTAGACTTTACTGTACCCTATGTACCATAGAAGTGGCATCCAATTTCGTTATATCCTACTCTGTCAAAGGGACACACAACAATTGAGTCCTAACGAAGTTCTCACCTTGAGAACGAAAAGCGTTGGCTGAACCTATAATCACCACTTCCAAGTGAATTAACTGATTGCAAATAAAGACTTTATTGAAAATCAAACTCTTCTGGACTTCATCACTTGGTGCACGCCCAACCCTTCTACCGCTTAGGATCTGATTCACAGAGGCATCAATTGACGGCTGATGCCAGGGCTTGTAGCGCAAGGACATTTTGATATAATTGAAACTAAAGTGAGGTCCAGAAACAGCAGTCCACAGTCATATTATCCTTTTTAACTATACACTACCTCATATACTAGACTCAGAAGAAGATGGGACTATCCAGCCAGAGCTGTGAGTACACAACACATTAATATTATCACAACATATATTTACAATGTTAGAAATTGGGTTTCTGATTGACTGGGGTGTGTTCCCAGGCCAATCAGCAACCACAATCCTAGTCAGGGTAAACCACCAGCAATCCCCAAATTAACCAGTGGTCACCCTCTGGCAGCTTGGCACAGAGCAGTCAGGCTTAACATGAATGCAATGTGTAAAGTATTTATGCAACATTTCAAAGAATAAAAAGAGTGAAAATACCACATAAAAAGATCCCACACTAGGTTAAGAAAAATAGTACATACTTCTCTAACTCTGCTGCCACCGCCAAGAGTCACTTGTTGGCAGCCAGGAAGGAGCCGGGACACCAACAGAGCGCGTGACAGCGCCACAGGCCACAGCATCGCCGCAGCCGCGCTGGGACTACATTTCCCAGCAGTCCTAGCGGCGCGGCGCAACGGACTGGCGCCACAAGATCATGCCAGGAGGCGCATTTAACCGGGGCAGCCCGCCGAGGAGCGGGGACTTCTCTAACTCTGCCGCAACCGCCGAGAGTCACTTGTTGGCAGCCAGGAAGGAGCGGGGACACCAACAGAGCACGTGACAGCGCCGCAGGCCACAGCATCGCCGCAGCCGCGCTGGGACTACATTTCCCAGCAGTCCTAGCGGCGCAGCGCAACAGACTGACGCCACAAGATAGCGCCAGGAGGCGCATTTAACCGGGGCAACCCCCCGCGTCGCGGGACGCCGGGCGAAGCCCGGGCCAAGGGCGGGCCCGTTTGAGCCCGTTAGAGACCGTTTGTGACCGGACCGGGCCCCCTCTCTTGGTTTTTGGCTTTTTGGTTCTGCACCTACCTTGAAGACTTGACATTTGAACATTCTATTCTACTTATAAGGTACCAGTTGATAACATGTCCACAAGGGGAAGTAGAAGTAAAACTGCGGCGGGAGGAGGACAGATAATCGGCCCATTGGATAATTTTATAACAAGAGCGAATGAAGCCATAGATCAGGGCATCATTCTCCTTGAGCTCAGAGTATCCCAAGACTTACAAATAGCTAGGCGTTCATCCTTGGGACTCCTCGCACTAGCAAGAACCCCAGTACAAACTCAGGATTTAGGTGCCATGATGATGTTAGGATAGAAACACTTAGTTTGCCAAATATCGTTGACTTGTCTGCATCCCAACTCTTATCAGATTCCCAACTAAGTCTGGCTTTAGAAAAATCACCTGATTTACTTATTAACCACACGCCAGATGAAGTGAGGAATACACAGCCATGGGGTAAGAGAGAGGGTGCCATACCAAAGCAAAAGAAATAAGCTAAAGCGGCATTGGCCAAAGAGAAAAATGCACCAACGAAAAAGCCTAGTAAAGTAAAAAATAATCACACAAAAAATGGTAGCATTAGATTAATCCCTGGCGAGATCACAGAGGGTTTGGAATTAGAAAGTATAGAAACCCTTGTAGTAGGGGGGGATATGCATAACTGTTGCGAAGCAACCAGCAGCCTGCTAGTAAAAATTAAGGAACTTTTTAGATCTTATTTTTCCCCAATAGAGACCAGACTCTCAACTATTGAGAAACAACTAGCTGGCTGCATGCTTCATCTAAAATCATCCCTAAGTCTGCCACAAACACACCTAATCCTGGGCCCTCTCTAACAGGTGGGACTAAAACTAAAACTGGAAATAATAACACCATAGCCACAGGGCCCAAGAAGACCCCAGCACAAGTGTTGAGTACTACCGTAACAACAAAGACATCAGTAGCTCAAGTAAATAAAAACCCTGTGAAACCGATAAATGATTCTGCACTTCCTAAACCCACCAAACAAGCAGAAAGCCAAGTTAAGTCAACACCTGTGCTCCCGGATAAGGACCAGTAGAAGGGAGATAAAGAGCATAGACGTGCGGTTCACCTCCCTCCAGAGGCTAGCTCATTGGTAGTAGTCATGACCGGGGTTCCAGAGGTAGCTGATCACATCACTGAAACTAGTTGGTCTTTAAAAAAGAAAGTACAACATTGGCTTAATGTCAACCGACCACTACCTTTATACTACACTAGTAGGATTCTAACTGTCCGTCGAGTACCCTAGATAGGAAAAGAGCGCAAGACTACCCAGGGTGACTGTGTTATAATTAACTTTGAGGATCCTCGTACTGTAGACTATATATGCTCTTGGAACACACAAGGTTCATATAAACACATAGAAACAAAAAGACTCTCCATTTTCTATCCTCCCAGGAGTCATGTCTGGCCAGGCCATGATAGGAATTGGAGCAGATCAGGCTACCAAGATTGGGGTGAAGAATGGGGAAGTTGGGGAGGGAACATGCTAACTGGGGAGGAAACATGGGAAGAGATGTAGGCCCCATGGACAATTTCATGGGGCTTTCGACCTATAATAGATATAGCAGTTTAGAGATGGTCGACTGACTGATACCAACCATCAACCCACATAAAGAACAGGGTGGTTACAGCAAGTATAATAGTAGAAATAATCAGGACCCCCATGTTAATCAGACTCCCAACCCCTCGCCCTTGAGGATAAATAACGACAAACAGAAAATAACAACCCCAACAACAAGTAACAGCCAGGGCATAGACAGCTTGTTATCCACAAGGACAATCCCGCCAGAAAGGATTGTAATCGCTGAAAGCACGATAGATGTCAGCACTAACATACTTAACATACCAACTAAGTCTAATTCTGATCTTTCGATCCTTAGTTGGAATGTGGCTGGCCTGGAGCCAAGATTGTCTGACTAGATTGGTTACAGTCTATTTCCAATATAGACATAATTATGTTCCAGGAAACATGGGCCACTACTAACCTGCACATTGAGGGCTTCCACTGTAACAGTGTAGTTGCGGGCAAACCTGATTTTTGCAGACCGATGGGCGGATTGCTAATTGGCATGAGGGTTACTGCAGGCGGGAATATTAAGGTAATACCAACCAAAAGCCCTAATATTCAGATTATTGAATATAAATGAATGGTCCCTTTTTACATTATTAATTTTTATAACAATGATTTCCATTCAATCCCAAATATTAATTTTATTGAACTATCGAAAATTTTGAGTAACATAACTGAACCCCTAGAAAATACTACAAGTAAAGGAATTATTCTAGCTGTGGATTTTAACGCTAAAATTTCTAATTTAGATCGACCAGGGGCAAATATCTGTAACGACCGAGTAGACAAAAGGGGGCAAGAATTGGACTTGCTTATCCGTGATCATATGTTAACTAACATTATGGATGAAAGCCCAACTCCTAACGATAATTATGTCCCCACATTAAGAGGTAGAGATCATTCCTCAACTATAGATTATATTTTTATGTCACCCGAATTTATTGACAGTCTTACGATGGCCAAGGTCATTGAGACTGCATTCGGGGATCATAACGCACTGGTTGCGAGTATTAGACTAGGGCCCCCGCCAGTATTTAAAACTACTATGGGGGCAAGAGATATAACTCCCGCCATAAATAATCTAAGATTGAAATGGAGGAAGGTGGATAGTGGTAGTATAACTAACCAACTCACTACCAAACATCAAAATTGAATAGATACGTGCACAACAGTCGATGGGAATCACCAAAGGGTGATCTCAGATTTTACTAATCTGTGCTTAGTTATAAAAACAATTTTAACCGTCCCTAATCGCAAAATCAATACGGACCCTAAGTGGTTCGACAACAACTGCTCTGTCGCAAATAGGGCCTTGCGTAATGCACTGAATGCTAAGCCTAGATGTCAAATCAAGGCCAGGGAGCCAAGAAAGAGGTATAAATCTGAAATAGGGAAACGCAAGGCAATCATTTTGTCAGAACGCTGGGATGAGTTATCAGACCCAGCCTCTGGGAAAAAAGGCACAATTTTCTGGGCTGCTGTAAAAAACTTGCGCAATATGGGTACACAAACGTCAGCAATAAGCTGTACCATTTCCAGCCATCAATGGGAAAACCATTTCACTAAAGTGTATGCAACACCGCCAAATGTTAATAATGATTTTGTCTTAGGTGACTTGCGTCCCTTAGAGATTAGCCTGGGAGAGGTCATCGCCGGCATTAAACAAAGCCTCTGCAATAAAGCCCCAGGGCCAGATGGCCTCCCAATTGACATCATTAAATGGAAACCAGAACTTTGGGCACCCATTTTGACAAATGTATTTAACAGCCTACCTTTAGTGCCTATACCCGACACATGGTCTACTAGCATAATAGTGCCCATATATAAAAAAGGAGAGAGAACAGACCCAATGAACTACAGACCCATCTAGCTTCTAGATAATACTCTCAAAATTCTGGGAAGAGTATTATATAATAGAATTAATGATTGGGTAGATGATACAGGGATTTTAGACTCCTGCCAAATGGGGGTTTAGGAGTGGGGTTGGAACAACCGAGCAGTGCCTAAATTTAAACTTAGTAATTGGTAAAAATACTATTACTCGGTCTGCACCAATCTATCTAGCATTTATGGATTTATCGTCCGCATTCGACCTAGTAAATAGGTCTAAATTGTGGGCGATTCTCTTAGAATATGGTCTGGATGAATCGCTTGTTTATTTTCTTGCGTATTTGCACACTGACACAAGGGCACAAGTAAGGATCGGGATGGGGGGAAGTGTCAGAATCCATAAAAGTAGAAAGAGGAGTTAGGCAGGGGTGCGTTTTAGCACCCCTGTTATTTATTATTTATATAAATGGATTAAACAAATCCCTAAAATCGATAACCACAGATGTCCCGAAAATAAGGGGGAGACCGCTACCGACTCTGCTTTATGCAGATGACGCGGTGCTTATGGGTCTAACCCCAAATGCCCTGTGCAGTTTGGTAAAAGACTTTGTGCAATATATGGAAAAACTTGATCTTAAAGTAAATTTAAAAAAATCTTTTATTATGACCTGTGGCCCGGGTAAGAGACAATTAAACTTTATTCTACCAACACCTTTCCCTATTTAGGAATGGTTTTTGCTGCGAGCGGCTCGTGGAGTGGACATTTAGCCCACGCCACAAGCAAGTTCTCAAAATCCATTAACTCTATTCATAGCCTCCCACGGCCTAGGAAAGTGGATGCTACAAAAGCTATTATAACATTTTTTAAATCACAATGTGTACCAGTAGCTACTTATGGGGCAGAAATCTGGGTCCTGGGAAAAATCCCGACCATCCAGACAGAGGAAAACCGTTTCTGCAGAAAAATCCTCTGAGCGCCCATTTCCTCCTCGGAATACATTTGCAACTGTGAACTAAATTTGCATTATATATCAGATTTTACTGCCTCTAGACCGGCAATGTTCTGGCTTGCTATTTGGAAGAATAACATGGCTGGCCTAACCCAGGACATCATAAGAGACTGCCTTTATTGTGATAAAGGGATGTCAATCCCATGGCTCTCTGGAGTGTTAAAAAAATTGAGTAGTGTAGGCAAAGTACACCTTTTTCTGGACCCAAGTAAAATCAACCCTAAAGATAAAAATGATTTAAAATCTGCACTGTACGCACTTTATAGAGAAGAAAGATCGGCAAGAGAATTAATTAAACCTACAATCCAGGCTTATGTGAACAAAGATCTGTATATACAACCAATCCCTTTGTACCTTACTCTTCCAATGACAAAGTGGGAAGGATCTTTGCTTTTTCGCCTCAGGGCAGGGACTGTGAGATTCTTGTTATGTTTTCCACTAGGTTATACCTTTTTAAAATCTGGAAATAATCTGTGCCCATGTGATGACACGAGCCCGCAAACTGATTTACATTTCTTTTTCTTTTGTAAATTTTACCAAAAATATTTTAAATGGCTTTTAGTACCCTATTTTAAAAAGCACAGACCACTTTCTTTGGAGGAATCAAATTTGATGTTGTTAACTTTGAATAATGAAGAGTTGATAATCCGCACTAGCACTTTTCTAAGAGTTATTACCCATGTTCGCAAAACAATGGAGAACCCTTAGTAAATCTGAGATCTACATTTGTAATTGTTTTTTAATATTGCTGTTTTTAACTACTGTAATATGTTATTTGATCTGGGATTGTCTGTATTGCTTTTATGAATTTGCAAAAATTTGAATAAAGATTTTTGAATTGAATTGAATTGATAGTACATATTGTGATATTTAAAGCAATACCAAAACGACAAATATCCAATCAGTTAAATGAGAGTTATTGAATTACAAAGAGTTAAGGTAAAATAGAGCAAAAAAGCACCAAGAGCAAAAAAAGAAGATCTGGTTGGCTCGCTGAACAAAGTATCCTAAATCTTGGTTGGGTAGCATTGCGTGGATCAGAGGCAAGCAGCAACGTGTAATCCAAGCAATGCGTTTGTTCTGAGATGCGGTGTGGGTGCAGTGCGAGGCTAAGGTCTTGTGTGTTGTCGTCCAGGATCTCATCAAAGGGTTTGCAATTCAATGTCCGGGCGTCGAGGATGAAACGCACAGCTGAGGCTATGCATCGGTTCATAAGAGCTGTGGGGCTGTAGTTCAGAGGCAGGTGTTGTCGACGAGGGCTGCGAAGACCTGGATTGGAGATGCGCCACGCCTTAAGTGATGCATCGATTCAAAAGATGATTGATTGATGCAGACCTTCTCAACCAGGCCCAATACTTGCAGCAGTTTCTATGCATTGGTTCTGCGCAAGGATGAAACGCCAGCCGGAGAGATGGTTTGGCTCATTCAAGAATCTGCCATTCACAAGAGAAGATGCATAATTTCCACTGTTAGGCACCTTAGGCCCACTTTTAAGGAACCAGGAATGGGGTGGCACCACTTGGCAGGGTAGACTCACAGATGGCAGAGTCCAGGTGCAGAAGCAAGTTTGTTGGAATCCTGTTATGTCCCTGAGGCCTCAGAAGCAGAGGCCAGCCAACTAGCTCTTGGAGTCACCAGGGGTCTGTGTTCAAGAGATGCAAGTCCAGTCCCTCTCACCCAGGAAAGAGGGCAGTAAGCAACAGGAAACAGGCCAGAACAGCAAAAAAGGAGTCCAGCAGAGGAGTAATCCAACAGAGTGGTGCATCCAAGGAGCTAAAACTCCGAGCTGGAGTATAGGAGGAGCTTGCAGATGTTTTAGTGTTATCCAGGGGCTAGATCACCTAGGGTCAATGGAGCATGAAACAGTGTGGTTAGAGTGTGTAATGCAGTGTGTGAAGTTGGGTGATTTAAAATTGACTACCAATAGAATAAATAGTTTATTAGGTATCCCGTGGTGTCAAGGGTTAAAAGCAGTAAGAGCACGCTGGTGAAAGTGCTGAGAAATTCTACATGTTTCAGTCAATCTTGATCACAACTTGATCATGGCTTTCTTCAGGACCTAGTTATAATTACTACTGCAGAAATAAGTGAGTGAGAACTATCACAGAAAAAAAGTTTACAAGATAATTAGAACGATACAGCCAACGATATTCCTGTGTAATACTTTTGGTAGGAACTACAGGAATATGTGGTGAACAAATGTTGGAAAAGAGAGAAATCGACTCAAATTTGCATACATATTTACTGTCTGTTTTTAGAAGAGCATTTTCAATCAATGAAAAATGCAGCATATCTCAGAAAGTATGTAGAAAGCCAGTATGTCAGAAACCTTACCAGTGTTGAATCGGGAGGACTACCCACCGCTCCTGGTAACAACTCAGGGCATGAGGCAATGCTCTGTGGACAAAGAAAAGAAACTAGTCCTGCGAATTTGGAAAGTTTCATCTAAAAATGGTGGACTCTCATGGCACCACCACTACTGCTTATTTACCAAGGGCGGGTTTATCAAGGTCACCGCTGAGGTGTGGAATATACAGGGAGGCTAGGTCATACTACACATAGCGAAGCAGGCATGTGTTTTAATGATATGTCAAGGAGTATTCAGCAGATGAAGTGAGGTGTAACAAGCAAAGTGTGATCTACCAGTAACTGAAATTCTCTACAGGTATTTACATTTTACAAAATAACAGCCAAACGCACTAAACACTCAATCCATAAAGTATTTAAGCACCACAGGCATGATGAAAATTATACCGGGGCTTTAATTCATAAGATATTTAAGCGCCACTGGCATGATGAAAGTTATACCTGGGCTTTAATTGATACAGCACAGAACTTAGGGCTCTAGAAGATATGACATCGCCCAGGCATGTATTACTAAAAACAGTGCCAAGTTAGAAGTTGCACCAGGTTTTCATGTGTGCGTATAGACCTCAGTCAACAATGAAGAAGAGGCCAACCACCCAACACCCTGCTGCACTTACCTATCTGTCGCTACCTCGGACCTGATCCTGGTTGTCACGAGCAGTAGCGGATGGAGGCGTGCACGGGATAAAATACAGAGTTCAAATAGCCATTAAGGATCCTCACCTGTGGAGGACTGGTGCAGTTGCGCGTCTCGATACGTCAAGAAGTATGTAAAACTAGGTGCGACTCTCAGATGCACAACGTGACGTGCTTGTTATGATCTCATGGAACTACCCAGTAGTATAGGGAGTCTGGGTAATGTAGTTTATCAACGCCGAAACAGGGCCAAGTGGCGTGTTTAAACAAACGCATCAGTGTCTATACAAGTCTGATGCCCATTCATCACGGAAGGACTGCGCCTTCGCTAAGACACCTGGGTACTATAGTGTGATGGCCTGGCACCCGATAATAACTGGATCGCGCTTGGAGAAAAAATGCAAAGCATGTTCACAAAGCCTCAAGTCCTACCATGGACCTGCGGACCTGTTTATTTTGGGTTCACAGTGCCATTCTTGTTAAGATGTCGTGCACGATAGAGGGTTGTCCTTAGACTTATTGAACAGGGGGAAAGCTCTACCTAAAGCCCTTGGAGAAATTGCAAACAAAGAAGTTGCAGAAAGTTCAGTCCAGTCCTTTCTCTGCTCAAGGCAGAGGCAGCCACTACAGGCCAACAAAGCAAAGCACTCAGCAAAGTGGTAGTTCCTCCTCACAGCTTCTCCAGCTCTTCTTCTGGCAGGTTCCTTGATCCAAAAGAGTTCTTAAGTCCTGGGTAGGGCCCCAGCATTTATATCACATTTTCTCTTTGTTCTTTTTGGTGCAAGGGTCTCTGAGCCAGTCCAAACCAGTTCTAACCCCAGCTTCACTACAGGAGGTGTAGGCCCTACCTATTAAGGTGCTAGTGAAAACTCACCCCACCACTTTAAATGTAGACCTTTTCACCCCAAATAGGAGTCCACCAGGAATCCCCCTTGTGACTGTCTACAGTGAATGCACATCCCCACCCCCTGTAACTCCAAAACCAGACAGTCAATACACAAACCAAAAAAGGCAAACAGAATAGGTAAACAAGAAAATCACTACTTCCTAAAAGTGGCATTTTCAAACACGCAATTTAAAACCCAACTCACTAAAAAGATGTGTTAATAAATTCTGAGTTCAGAGAGCCTCAACTCCATTTCTCTATCCTGTTTCAATGTAAAGTTATACGTGTAAGATGTTACAACGCAACCCACATGTTATCTTATGGAACAGATAGCTTTTCAATAGTGAAAAATGAAATTGGCAGTATTTCACTATGGACATATTACACACACAATGACATGTCCTACCTTACACATACTCTGCACCTTGCCCATAGTGCTACATTGGGCCTACCTAAGTGGTGCCTTACATCTAAGAAAATGAAAGACTAGGGCCTGGCAAGCGGGAGCACTTGCCAGGTCAACATGGCAGTAACAACTGTGGGCAGGCACTGCAGTGGCAGGTCTGAAATACATTTGAAAGGCTGCCTGTGTGGGTGGCACAATCAATGCCCACAGACCCACTAGCAGCATTTGATTTACAGATCCTGGGGACACGCAGTGCACTATACTAGGGACTTGTAAAAAATCAAATAAGCCAAACATGGAAACACCATTCCATAAACATAATTTAAAGTAGGAGCACCTGCATGTTAACACTGAACAGCAGTGAGAAAGTGTGCAGAGGCACTACCAGCAAAACAAAGTCCAACATACCATTAAAAACAGGAGCCCAGAAAGCAAAACGGCTGGATAAACATGCCAAAAGATGCCAGGTCTAACAAATACTTAGGAAAAGTAACTTTTAAAAATGTACCTTTTATCTGCAAGAACCTATGGTAGAATAATTTGCATTAGCCTATTGACAGCCCGCATGCCAGTCGGGGCCATAATGAGGTGTGAATACTGCCTCTAGATCAGGAAGCAGTGGCCTGGGTGTGGCAAAGTATGTTTCTTTCCCTTTCGGGGCACTTAATTAGGGGGGACTTTAAAATTCATTTACTTGTAAAGGGTTATGCTCTTTCACAAGTAAATGTAAGCTGAACATGGACAAGGCAACACATTGTCCCCACAGCTTGACTCACATCAATCCCTGTGGGAGGGAAGCTATCCCCACAACCAGTTTTCAGTGACCACAGATGAGGAGACTTTTCATTTCCCTGGCCAAACCTCTGGATGAGTAAAGACAACAGCGGTCCTATGCAAGGAGGGATATAGTCAAAAGGTAAATATAGACACAATGGAAACTATATTGTAAATTGACTTGCCCAGCCGGGCAGAGGTCTAATATTTAATTTAGAACCACAATATTAGGAGATACCTTCAACAATTTCTTGGAGATGGGCACAAGCCTGTGCCCAGACGTTTACAAATTGTCATGGTTAGCTCGCAATGAAGGGGTGGAAGAGGAAGGAAGGAAAGAAAGAGGACACAAGGCACCCAATAGACTTCACCAGGTTAAGGGTGCTGCTGCAGGCACTAGACAGAGTGACAGCGGGGGAGTACGAGCGAGTACTATTCAGGGCAGCATTCACCATGGCCTTCTTTGGGGCGTTCCGCATCAGCGAACTGGTGGCCCCCACCAGGGAGGGCCAAGCAGAGCGCTGCCTATGGGCTAGCGATGTGACACCAGGCGCCGGGCGAGTGGATCTGGCGCTGCGGCGGTCAAAGACGGACCAGGAGTGACGGGGGCCACGGTGACCATACACTGCATCCAGAACCAAGAACACTGCGCAGTGTGCTGCCTCTTAACGTTTATGGCAATACGCCCGGCTGGGCATGGCCCCCTGCTTATCCACAGGGATGGGTCATACTTGAGTAAATTCCAGTTTATAGCAGTGATGCGCCAGGCCCTCAGCAGCGCAGGCCTGCCGCCTGGGGCCTTTGGATCACACTCATTCCGAATAGGGGCGGCCATGACCGCGGCACAACACGGCATGCCTGAGGTGAGAATTCAAGCAGTGGGGAGGTGGCGCTCGCGAGCATACAAATCTTACGTGAGGCCCCAGCTACTGTGACTAAAAGACGAACAGGGTAGGCGTGAGAGTGACCAGTCGCTTTACATTTGCATCAACAGGGAGCAGACCCCACCTCGTGTGGGTGGTGGGCCACTCTTTTATCAAGCGGATGGGCGCATGGTGGGAGCACAAGGGGCGACAGCTCAAGGACAGACCACAACACACGTGCATCCGCTGGTTTGGCCAGTCTGGCATGCACTGGTTTCAACTCGCAACGGCCCTCAAGAAAATAAGGGAGGGGGCTGGGCGCCACCCAGACGTTCTGATCATCCACCTCGGGGGGAACGACCTGGCCACAATGGGTCGGATGGCCCTCCTCTTCGGAATACAGAGCGACCTGGTGGAAACAGACAGGTGGTGCGGGAAAACGGCGATCATTTGGTCTGAGGTGATCAGCAGGCAGGAGTGGCGAGGTGCCGAGTCATATAAAGGCGTGGAAAACTCGAGGAAAAAACTGAACCTTACTGTAAGCAAATTTTGCAGAGCTAACGGCCTGGGCTTCATCAGGCACGGGTTGATTCATACCGGGCGCCCGGAATACTACGCAACCGACGGGGTGCACCTGTCCGAACAGGGCATGGAGATCTCCTGGAGCAATCTGTGGGGCGCCATGGTGTTAGCAGGTTGCCAATAAATAACAGGACGCAAGGGGGGAGCCGCAGGAAGACGGCAGCCTCCCTGACGGCGTGGCGAAGGGCTGCGCGGAGAACGGTTGGTACGGAGGCACACCGGAGAGCGGTGCACCAGAATAGGTACACTCACCTTCAGATGCCGCACGGCTGGGTGAGATGGCCTAAGGACAGCGGCTCTGGGTTGCCTCACGGCTGGGTGACATGCGACGAAGGGAAGGGGAAGATGCAGAGACGGCGCTCGCAGCCCAGCCCCTGCCGGATGGCAAGGCACAACAAGGTCCAAAAGGTAGCGAGGCAGCCTAACTCTGGGACAACGAATATCCCCTTCCCGCGCTGAGGAAGCGCAAGGAAATCCAACCTACAAAGAACCACCCCAAAAGGGGTAAGAGACATTGGCAAGGAAATGTATATGACATAACATGCAAATGCAAGTAATACCTGTTTCCTTGTAACCCTTAATAAACTGCGGCCAACAAATGACCACCACGAAGAAAGGTGTAGTGGCTTTCTTGGCCGGAAGGGAAGTAAGAAATGTTATGTGTATTGCACTGCGGGAGTGGGGCAGAGTGCGCAGGTTACTGCAGAGGCGGACCCCCGTAGAGGCTGGGGAGCCGTCACCATAACCACGCGGCGAGCCCCCGAAGAGACAACAAAGGGGGGAAGACGGCCCTGAAACAAAAGGAAACGCGGGAAAACAGGGTCCCCCGAGCAAGCAGAGGGACCCCGGAAGGGCCGGGCTAGCCCCCCCTCCCCCTGTTCCTGGCTTCCGCCAATGGGGGGATTCCCCAGGTGAAGACATACGTGGCGGGGGGGCATATAAGCGCGCTCCTCCCAGTGATACTCCTATGCACAGGAGCGGGGGAGCAGCACGGCGCAAAGGAATCTTGACCCACACCAAGGGATCAGCATTGTCGCAGGGCTGAAAGAGGGTAAGAGCATCGTGAAGGGCTACGCGGAGAACGGTTGGTAAGGAGGCACACCGGAGAGCGGTGCGCCAGAATAGGTACACTCACCTTCAGATGCCGCACGGCTGGGTGAGATGGCCTAAGGACAGCGGCTCTTGGATGCCTCACGGCTGGGTGAGATGCGACGAAGGGAAGGGGAAAGATGCAGAGACGGCGCTCGCAGCCCATGCCGGATGGCAAGGCACAACAAGGTCCGAAAGGTAGCGAGGCAGCCTAACTCTGGGACAACGAATATCCCCTTCCCGCGCTGAGGAAGCGCAAGGAAATCCAACCTACAAAGAACCACCCCAAAAGGGGTAAGAGACATTGGCAAGGAAATGTATATGACATAACATGCAAATGCAAGTAATACCTGTTTCCTTGTAACCCTTAATAAACTGCGGCCAACAAATGACCACCACGAGGAAAGGTGTAGTGGCTTTCTTGGCGGGAAGGGAAGTAAGAAATGTTATGTGTATTGCACTGCGGGAGTGGAGCAGAGTGCGCAGGTTATGCTGCGTTGCATTACGCCAGATGATTGGAGTCACTAGAACCCATGTGGCAAGGCTTTTCATGGCTTCAAAAATCTGACTTAACAGTTCCGTCGCTCTCACACTTTGTTGCGTGGTCCAAGATTGACACAACCGGGTCATACATTTTTCACCAAGGGTATAGTAAAGGGACCATTCCTAGCAGGGTGAAACTGAAAAGATCGCCAACGTGCTCATTCGTTTGCCAAGAGAGATGAAACAAAAGGCGGCGCTCCCTCCTTCCATGCTTCAAACATTGCTGACAACCTGGATGACCCCGAGTTCAGGGATGTTAAGAGGAAGCCTGGCTGCTAAGAGGACAGCATGAGGAGCAGCGGTCAGCATGAGGAGCAGCAGTTTGGTTGATAAGGTCAGAGGGTGCACTCTGCACAAGTTGTAGCCCAGTTGGGCTCTGGGTTCAGCCGCAGTAGTATAGGATGCTGGTCCGGTATCTAAAAAAAGCCTTAGGCACATCATGCCTCTTAACAATCCAGCCATCTGTGAACATGTGAGCAGTGTTGTCCGTCTTTTATTTCCCCAGTGACGTGAAGAAGAAAGGACAACAAGGGTCCCAGGGCAGGCTCTGGGGCAGTGCAACCGCACCGGGTGCTGACCTCAGGTGGGGGCGTCGTGTTTGCAAATATATTATGATTTGAAAAGCCCCAACTGGCACGTACCTGGGTTAATAATCCTGCTGCAAAGAATGCGTAACATGCAGATCCTAAACTGTATGTAAACCCACTCCCCTATTTAAATGTAAATAGGGGAGTGGGTTACTGCTTTTGTCTGAGAGATACTTTTGCTACTTGCAGTTTGTTAGTTAAAATCCGAACATAGAACAGTGAGCTATTACCCATCATCAAACAGCTGCAAACCAGCTGTTCAGGGGTTTTTAAGGAAATTCAGATACTAGGGGCGCTCTGCCTCAATTTCTACGTTACAGTGTGTAGTGTAAATAGGTCGATGGGTAGTGCGTGAAGAGCAGACGGAAAAACACCCTTAACCGTCTAAAAAAGTCAATGACTTAACAACAATTACACAGCTGTGCTCTCGCAACTACAGTAGGGTGTCACAAAATTTAGTACAATGACCAATGTAATTCAATAGACAGAAGCAGATTCTTTAGTGTTTTTCTTGTCACAGCAAGATGACGGTTTATTGTATCCAGACTTGAAGAACAGTCACAGTAAGCCGACACGTGTTTCGTCGTGTACAGGTGAGTCAACACGACTCTTCAGGGCTTTAGACTCAACTCCGAACACTTGGGTTTCTAATAGTCTGGAACTCGTAGTGGCGTTTACGAAAGACGGCGACCGGGAAACAACGGAGGAGGGATACCGCACTACTGCATACCGCGATTGAGAAAACGTATCCGTTTTCAAAAGCACCAAATCAGATGGATCCCCTCCCGGTACATGCCTGATAAATACCCGTATTAAGTGCTAAATTCTGAAACTCATGACCTACCCAACAGGGCGGAATCCAGCAGCAAGATTACTCTCTTGCACCTAACCTATCTGGATGTACCTTTCCTACTCAAGAATTTATATGTACCTAAACACTTAGTGTCTCTCTCTAATCTACCCATATAGAACGCCACTACGAGTTCCAGACTATTATAAACCCAAGTGTTCGGAGTTGAGTCTAAAGCCCTGAAGAGTCGTGTTGACTCACCTGTACACGACGAAACACGTGTCGGCTTACTGTGACTGTTCTTCAAGTCTGGATACAATAAACCGTCATCTTGCTGTGACAAGAAAAACACTAAAGAATCTGCTTCTGTCTATTGAATTACATTGGTCATTGTACTAAATTTTGTGACACCCTACTGTAGTTGCGAGAGCACAGCTGTGTAATCAAACAGCTGCATGCAAACAACAAGGTGTAGATTAGAGCATTCATTATGATTTTTTCCTCAGTCATTCATTATCCTAATGTTAGAAAAAGGGTTCAATTGGATAGGAACCAATTCTTATTATTAAAAATAACCTTTCAACCATGGAGTTACGTTTTAAATTCTGAGTTTGTGCTTCTCCAGACCAAGCACTATTAAACTATCCTGCTGACCAGTATGGATGATGTGACCCCTACACCTTGTAGTCCTACCTAACATTTCCTATACACTGATCTACACACCTATGGTTGATTGTCTCTGTATATTGTGTGTGATGTAAAGTGTTCTGAAACCCTGCACTGGTAGGAGTAGCGCTATAAAACTAACTAAATGCATCTAAGAGAGAGTGGTTAAGGAGACTTGAGGGGCACTGTTAAAGGGTGGTAGTGAGGGAATCTGATGCAGAGATTGTCACTGGGGGCGGCAGCAAACATTGTCGCACTAGAGCCACAAGTGCTAAAGCCGACCCTGATTGGCACACATTTCAGGCCCCTTAGTTTGAAGCCTGGTGCAATAGCACTGGTTGATCCGCCCTAAATCCCCTCCTGCCTCTTGTCCATTCATTTAGCCTCATTAATACTGATTACCCCAGCTAAAATCGAAATCTTTTTCACAAAGACATGTGCACTTGTCTCTTTCTCAGTCTCCATGTCCAGCTGTATAGATTTCTGTTTGGTCGACCACATTACGTTCGGCCCTACATGCGTAGAGCGTCTTTTATTCAAGAGTTAACCTTCGCCAAGAGCAGACCTTCTGTCTGCAGAAAGATGCAAGCAGAAGGATGCACCATTCAGCCAGGCCCTCGGTGGTGCCTGCTTGACATTTTCATCTTCAATGTAACTCGGATCAGGAAAAGAATATGACATATTTCGTTTTTTATTGTAAAGGATAACTGCTCCCTGTTAATATAATTTTCCTTCACAAACATGGCCTTTTAAAACATTGACTAGGACCATTGTTTTGTCCTTTTCTTTTGAACACGAGTCATAATTAACATTCTTCTGTGGAAAATACAACTAACACTGATAGCAAAAAAATAGAAGCATATTTATTAAATCAGGCCCACAATATAGGAATATAAGTTGTATATTTTAGAGTTAAGCCAGGCAACAAATGGAGGGGCATATTTACAACGAAGTGGCGGAGCACGGTGTTAGCCTCCTTGGCTTAACGCTGTGCTCCGCTACTTCTGAAATGCAGGGCTGCACCATATTTACAACAATATGGTGCAGCCCTGCATTTCCCCCTTTGCTGACGCTAAATTTAGCGCCCTAGAGCAGCCTAGCATTTAGCACCCTAGGGTAGCCAGGCAGCCTTGCACTACAGTGCAAGTGTGTCTGTGTTGAGGGAAAGATTGTTTATGTGCAAGAAGGTGTCCCTTCCTGCACATAAACAATCTTTAAATGGTGTTTGGTATCTTCTGTGAGTGCTGCAGGTGGCCCCCTATCTGTGATTTAATCTCAGTACTGTGTTGAGGGCCACCCCCCACATTGCGGGGCCTATGTTACACCCATGTTTATCACCTAAACCTACTTTGGCAACTGGGTAGATCGGGTCAGGAGTTTAAGGTTGAGCTAAAAAGAGTTGCATGGGTCAAGTCAAGGCACACTGAGGCATATGTACAAGAAGTGCCGCTAACTAACGTTAGCATTAGTTAGCAGCTCTTTTCTTAACCCGGCTTATCACGAAAAACTATTGCCCTGTTAGCAATGTATTTACAGTACGTCGCTACATGGTGATAGTTTCAGGTAGCCGTGTTGAAAACTGCTGCTAACACTAGCAGGAAGGTGATACAAATTCTGGCGTTAGCGGGCAGAAACTGATGAAAGGCCAATTTGTGGGCAAACAACTCATGTTAGTCAGCAGAACTTCACCTTTTTTTCTTCTAGATGCACAAATAGCCAATACGTCTCCTCCAATGAAAAAAAATAAAAGAAAAACAATGCAATGCAGAATGGGGCAGCCATGATCCCAGGGGAAGAGGAAATTCAGGGCTACATTAATGAAAAGCGGTGCATCGTTGGTGAAAACTTGTGATGCATCACTTTTCATGGCACACTCTTTGCAAAACCATGGCATCCAAAACCTTGTAAGCGTAGACAGTGCCCGGGGCCCGGAGGCCTTGCTGAGCCTGTGTCTGAGACTCATAGTGGGAGGCAGATGTGCTGTGGAGTTGATGTGCTATGGCGGTAGACAATGAGGTGTCTGCGATCGACCTTACCTGGTGGTGAAGTCTGGCAGGGCGCAAGGAGACACGTTGCTGACCTGTGTGAAAAGACTGCCTGCTCCTCTGCACCAATGTAGGGAGGTCTGCATCGCATACCTTGCACCACCACTAAACCCGAATGCACTGAGGAAATTACCAATAGCGGGCTGCCCATCTCTGTATCACAGTCCGGAGGCTGTGGCACTGGCCGGACGCTGTGGAGGGTGAGGCCCCTGAGCTGCACAGAACTTGTATGGCAGAAGCGCTGTAACTTCACGCATAAGGGGGCCCTCTTGCTTCACTTGCATCCGGAGGATCCCCAGTGGACTTGGCTGTAACTGCTCTAGCCAGGCTTGTGAAATCCCACCTGGCTTAGGCTCCTGCTGGCTAAGTCACAGATTTGGAGCGAGTGCAGCGCATTGAGCCCTGGTGTCAATGTCTAGGTGAAGGAAAGGTGGGACACGTAGTGGAGGAGGCCGGGGGTGAGTCGGGCCCAGGCCTAACGCCTGTGGGTGACGTACAACGTGCAATGAGCAATCCCTGTACTGTGGCTGACCTACATCACAAGGGCACAGCACAAGACTTGTGGGGGACTCACTAGCTTGCTCAAGTTGCTGAGATCAGCCATTGGTGGCCGTGGGTGCCAGGGATACGTTTGCCAGTTCTGGCCCAGGCCCTTGGGTATGCAGCTTGATCTGCCATTACATGGAACATGGAATCTGGTTGCCACTGTCAGATCGGAAGAGGCAACTGGGTGCTGCAGCCTTTTCTAGCTCCCTGCTAGTTTGCTTTTGGGTGTACAGTGGACTAACCCTTAGTGGACTTCCTCTTCCCATAGCGCTGCACCATCTTGTTGCTGCAACTGCTGACCCCATCAGGTACTGCTGATTCCTCTGACCCATATCTCAGGTGTTCGAGTCCCTCCTCCACCCGCAGGCTCCTGTCTGCGCCTCATCCCTGGTGGTCCACTGACTGCCCTCCTGTCCCGCTTTTCTGCTGTACCTGTTTATCATTCTGCTCTTCGCTGTTGTTTTCCTACCTTTTTCTTTTTTTCATCTTTGCTTTGTTTGGCTTTGTTTTTCCTGTGTTTTTTGCAGGTCTTTTTTACCTATCCTCACCCTTGTTGCCGCTGCGATCCCCCATCTCCCTGCCCCTCCGGTGTCCTCTCTCACGTTTCGCACCTCCCAGCTTTCCAGCCCCCATGCAGCACTACTTAATGGCGGACGCTGTGTGGCCATGCACAGCTGGCGTGCCAGTGGTGTGCCAAAGGGAAGCCTAAAGCAATCCCGTCTGCGTCCGTCCTCCCCTATGCTGTGCCCAGCACCAGGGACCCTGCCTCTTGAGCACCCCACCACTAATACGCCAGCACCCTTCTCACCCTCAACCCTGGACACTATAACGCCTGCCATCTAGCATTACAGAAAAATAGCCTTGCACCCTGCGCCTGCTGAAACTGAAAACGCACCTCCTGCCTCATTAGCACACCAGCGCCTCTTGCCAATGTCCAGTCTCTCCACAAATACATCATAGACATCTTGGACCTCCTCAACGCCACCTCTTCAGACATTGCCTTCTTCACAGAAACCTGGACTAACCTCTGCTCCGGACCGGACATTGCCATCCCTGCTGGCTACAAAATCAACCTCAAGGACCACCCCGCTTATCCAGGAGGAGGCATTGCAATCGTCTGCAAAAGGATACTCTGACTGACCACACACTCTAATGACCCAACAATGACCATGGAACACCGCCACTTCGATGCAGATCAACCCCAACACCACCCTCTGTGGCACCCACATCTATAGGCCCCCCTGGCCATTAACCCACATTCACCAATGCCATTGTAGACCTCATTGCACCAAGGCTCTCCCATCCACCGACTACTTCCTACTCGGAGACCTCAAGTTCCATCTGGACAACTCCAGTGACCAAAATACCACCCCCCTCCTGGGGAACATCGACAACATTGGACTCAAGCAGCTAGTCACCACACCAACACACATAGCCGGACACACGCTTGAGCCTGTCTTCTCCGCCAGCAGCAACTTCAACTACAGCCACACCACCAAACTTTCCTGGACTGACCATCATAGTATACATTACGCCTTCACCATGCCCACCGTACACCACCACCATCATTGCCCCCCCTGTTGCTGCTGGGTCAAAGCCACCAAAGTACATCTCGTCAACTCCCTCAACACCACCACTCCGCCAATGCTTACAGATGACAACACCGCAGAATGCAACCTCCACCGTTGGATCTCCAACTGCGCTGACACCCTGGTGCCCTTCAAGAAAAAACCAGGGAATCAACACTCCAAGAAGGCCAACTGGTTCACTCCTGGCTCCCACTACTCCAGACGCACCTGCAAACGTCTCGAGAAGAGATGGAGCCACAGCAATACTCCTGAAACTCACACAACTTTCAAATCGATTGTCAATACCCACCAAACGGAGGAAGAGAAGATCCCCTGGATTGATGGGTTTTTTGCAGGTAGGTGTCCTTTCCTGCACAACATCAATCAACTCCTCAACACCATGGCGCAAGGGTGCCTGAAATGAGACCCCAAGATTTGCACCAATTTTAAGGCCAGCTATTTTCTTGTCTAAAAAAACTGCCTCTATCAGTAGTTAGAGGCAGTTTTGGGGATTTTGCACCATACAAGGAATTCCTTGCAAATATCACAAAGTCGGGTTAGCGGCAGCTTTTTGCACTGGAATGCCCACCTTGCATCTCATTTTTGTTAAGTCCCGCTAACAGAAGTGGCGATCTTGAAAATTCACGCTTACGCCGGAAAAGTGCCTCTAACTCCAGTTAGAGGCAACTTGTAAGTACAGCGATTAAAAAAAGCTGCATTAACGTCAACTATTTGAAGCTACAGCGGTGTTCAGTTCTTGTACATTTGCCCCACTGTACTGTAGTTAGTACAGTGGCAACAAACAATGAAAGGCCAGCGAAGGTTGTCTTTACAAATGCATTTCATACTATCTCATAAACATAATTTATATTATAAATTTAAACAGTAATGAAGTTGTTAGAGGTGTACACAAAATACAATATGTAATCTCATGTGGTAATCACTTCGCCAACCAGTGTTTTCACAGAAAGAAAGGTGGTCTCGTGTGGTACCTGATAAGCAGTTAAAGCAAATGTTTCTCAAGGCAGTAATGAAGTACAGTCCCTAAATACACCATAAATTTGTGATCAATTAAGGTTCGCAAAGGTCTAATCATTTTGAATGGGATTAACAAACATGAAAGAGAAAAGACAAGTCAACAATGGAGAGCAGTGTAAATAGAGAAAAACAAAGAGCCCTATTCATAACGTAAAGTCCAGAGGATAATTTACAAACAAATTTTCTTTTTTTTTGCCAGGAAATTACTAAGGGACTCTTGAATGCTAACTGCATTTAAGAGGTCAGAGATCTCTACCACGATTGCTGAGTTTTACATCCCACTTAAGATGTGAAAGTGGGCATTGCAGGGAGTTCCTTGTAGTGAAAGTTTGGGAATGCCCACAAACATTTATAGTTGAGGGCATTCCTAAATTTTAATGCAAGTCTTTCCTGCCCTGTAAAAGTTCAAAGATTTACTCCATCACAGGGCTGGATTCACTCCCTTTCCAGGGCAGGTCTGGGTTTGGATCGCCTGGAGGTTTGATAGGGATGTAGTGGAAGTGGTGGAAGTTGTCGTCACAAGGGAAAAAATATGTATTTGCACAGGTGACCTAGTTCCTGCTCTGTAGAGCTCTTCAGTATGGAGATCTGTGGGCCATGCATATAATAGGACCTTCTAGTAAAATGTCCTTCCCTTCCGAGTAGCACATCAGAACACCTCACCCTGATGTGTCTTTCCTGGCAAACTTCTGGAAAAGTTGGTGAAAAGTTGGTGAATAGGAAAAGTAACAAATGTTTGTTCAAACAGAGATCACAGTCCATATGTTTACTATGTTTTTCATGAATAGGGTGCAACGTTAACAAACAGCTAATCTTCATGATGCTTTACTGACAAGTTTAATGGGCTATTGATACATTTCTGGCAACATTTAAAATGTTGTATCTCTTCAGCACCTGTTTCATGCTTGCAAATGTAACTAAACTAGAGTCCAGTCCCAGAAAGAAACCTGCTGTAACGAGTTTCATTAACACAGCACACCGATACTTACATAACATCATTAAAAGGCTTATCAAGGTCCTAAATCATAATCTGAAAGGAACTTGACAGCCCTGTATTTATCGGACTGGACATCATGTGCATTCGAGATGTGAAAGATATGACATATTTATTTACATTTATCTGCCTTTGGAGAAGCAACAGCCCACTCCAATTGGCGAAGCAGAGATTTTTTTGAGTTGTTCAGTGCATAGGAAGGCTTCTAGACTTGTGCTTACTTCTTAATGAATTCTAATCACTATGGATCTTTTTAGACATAGGCTTGAAAAAGTCCCAATGTAGGGACAGGACATGGGTCCTCTAAAATCATCTATGAAGCATCACTTTCATTGCAGTTGTAGCTTTAACATTTTCTTTGAACTACAGCTGTAATATTGTGTGCATTTTCTTATGAAACCACCAATTAAAAAAAAAATCTGTTTTTACCACAGCATTTGGAAGTTTCTAATGAATTATTTTGGTGTCCAATTTAATTGACATCATAAGTGTTTTTAAACACCTGTATTGTACAAACAGTCTCCATTAAAGTACCTAGACCAATACACCTAATGCCACAAACACCATATGAGTGTTCCACTATTTGTTCGTTCACTTCAAAAACATTAGGCTATGCTGTCACAAGCCATGTGTAGGTCAGAGGTGATCAAAGGACCTACTGCCTTAAGACTTTGGAAGAAGCTATTTACCCAGCCACCAGCCAAATAGTGCATACTCTCTGCTATCTACAGGACTGCTGGCAAAATAGAACATATTCTTTGCTGTTTAGCCAGCCACAGGCTAAATCGCAAAGATCATGAACAAGTTGATTGGTGGTTCTAATATATATTGTGAAAGTCTTCATTCAGCCAGTCATTACAAAAAAGAGACACAAGACAAGCAATGGGAGAGTGGTAGCCATCTTGTAATGAGGGTGCAACTTGTGTGAGGCATTTGAATGTAATTGTATTTACAAAAGTACAATAGTTTGTACAAAGGTGAGTGTATGAATTACTTACAGATGAAAAAAACAGTAAAATCTATTTTGAATAAAAAGCATTTTTTTATTTTAATAATCAGATAAAAATGTAGAAATTTAATTTCTACTTCAAGAGCTTCATCATATATCACACAAATATTTTTTACTGCAGCATAGGAGTATTTAGCTGTCTGGAAAGAAAAATGAGTATGGCTTTAAGGCATGTGACATAAATATTTTAATCACTCACGAAAATACATTGTTTTTTAAACATTCATGATCCTCCTTTTGATGATATAAGAGGGTTGGGTGCTGTTTGGTCTTCCCATGGAAGGCCTTGTGTTACATTAGGCTTCTTTTTAAGGGGGTATGTGCTAGCATCTTATTTCAAACCTGGCAACACAGCAGCAGTTGACAAGCAGCAGCAATCAGGGAATGAAGAAAGACAGGTGGTTTCTGGTCTCCAGAGGGAGATTATATACAATAGGCAATTGGTGTCTGGGGGCACACATATGTGGGACACTTGCAAGCGGTAAATTGAGCAATGGTGCTTCTGTGGAAGTAAAAGCAGATGACAAGAAATAGTGTATCCAGATAATCCACAGGAGGAGCTCACATTCCTACCAGGTAAAAAACACACTTGTTCACAGTATTATTGTTCCCTTGTCACTAGTGGCCAATTCACCCACCCTGACATTTCAGCCAACAGCCCAATGTATCTTGGAAATTGTAGTTTTTGTTTTTTAACAGGCTAAGCAGTGATTTAGATGGACAAGGTCCTTTATCTATTGAGCCCTCATTTCTTTGAAAGTGTTTTCTCAGCAAAATAATCCTTTAAGTCAGAAAATGAAATAATAACCTGTTTGACAGTATTGGAGGATGTATCTGACTAAAACCATTGTAGAGGGGGTCTGGGGAAGAAAAGAGTTGATGACAAGAGTTGATGACATGTAGGAAAATAAAGGGCCAGAATGTGAACCACCCAGAAAGGCTAGGGCAACCAGAGGCATGAAGACCAGGACAAGAGAAACAAGGCCAGGAGACCTAATCTAAGGGAACTACAACTATGAATGCCAGACGGGTCCAGGAACAAATGGACATTAAGGAACAGTACAAGGCAAAATCAGACTGGGGTAGCAGGAGCAAGGTAAGAAGTATCAAGACGGCCAGGAGGATGTGGATGAGTGGGATCTTAACTCAGTGGACAACAGCCCGATGGAGCAGAAACACAGGGGGTAGAAGAAACAGAAGGCCAAGGACCATAATTGCAAGGAGGGCAAAGAGGGCAAGGGAGCGCCAACCAGAACCAAAAGAAGGAGGAAAACTTAGGACAGGTGTTGCACCGTCCTAAGAGTGGCTTTCCACATCACCAGCCGAAGCCTTAGGTCAGCCTCCCAACGTCTGGTGGCAATCCCCCGCTTTTGACGTACCAGGCTGGGCGGTCAATCGTTTTCGGTGAAAGCAGCCACCCTCTGGAACTCCCACTCCCACTCAGACACACCAAAGACCTTAGCTGCTTTATAAAGCTCCTTAAAACCCACTTATTCAATCAGGCTTACTAAAATGTAATTTCTCTCGTTGTCTATGTGGTATTGCTCCGCGCCAGGATACTCAAGAGTAGTCGCGCTCGCTACAAATACCTATATAACATAACATAACATGATTCAGCTCATGATGCGGCCCGCTTCCTCCTCATGGGCTGCGGTCCAGCCCGTGGCACCTCTCACATCTCATCAGGCATATCGTGGTGCAGCGTGGTGGTCAGCTGTTGCTGTACTGGTGTTGTGGGAGCATTCTGTGATGCCTATACCTTGTTTGGGACAGGCACGGCGCAGACCTTTGCTGCTGCCCATTGTGTAATATTTGGCATGTCAGGAATTCCGCAGCTCCAATCTAGGAATTGCGGCTTCCTATATACACCATGGTGGGCACAATTCACTTACCTTTTTCACTAGGTTATATATTTTCCTTTGCTTCTCTTTATTCTTCTTGGGGCCATCTTGTTGCTTTCATCTTCCCATAATGCCACAGTCTTGGTCTCAGAAGGACTTGGGAAGGTTTTATTCTATCATTCTAAAATGGTGATCTTCCTATTCTGTTCATTATCCTTTTCTCTATCCAAGGTAGTGGTTGCTTACTTCCTGTTGGATGACTTCCTGTTCATGTGTAATTAAGGGGCTAAATCCTTCATTTTCTTGAATTGCAACAATCCTTGCTCTTGCTGGTTTGTCCTCGCTCTTGTTGGTCGCCTTTGCTCCTGCTTGGTGAATGTTTGCTTCCTGTTGGCACACTTTTGTTTTTGGTTGGCACGTCCTGTTCCGGTTTGGATTCCTAATTGGAGTCCATGCCTTTGATTGTATACTCCTTGCTGGTGTTTGCTCTTATTTGTTGGTTCTTTCCTTCCTTTTCATTCCTGGAGTCTCCGCCTCCATAAGAGGTTTTCTCTACAGGGGTTTTCCCCTTGGGACACCTCTTGGAAGGCTCAGTCCCCTCCGGCTTTTCATTGTCTGCAGCACCATGGCTACCAGAAGAGGTTGCCCTTACCTCAGCCCGACCAGAACCCTCAAGAATGGAAGCCGAGAATCTCTCCAACACGCCAGAACTGGTAAGAACATTACAAGTCATGTCAACAGGAGTAGCAGACTGATGGAAGAAGGACCAGAGGTAGGGTATCCAAAACCAAAGAGTTCAAATCACGGAGGGCCAAAGGACCAGAAGCTAATGGACCAGTACTAGGAAGTCTATGACCAGAAAGAACCTGGGCAAGCAGAGCTTGATGACCCAGATTAAAATGACTAGGGGGTATAAATGATCAGCAAGTCTAGGCCCAGTGGGAGCAGGATCAGAAGGTGCACGAAGGTCATACTCAGGGGATTCTGTACAGTGATGAAGACTTCATGAACCAAGGTAACCAATAGCATAGGAACTTGGAGGACCAGTGCCAGATGGATTGGGAAAACCAGATCCAGTAGGACATTTATTAGGAGGACCTTTATAGGAGAGACCAGGGTCAGATTGACAAGAACGCGGTGGAACTGGCAAACCAGGAGGACCAATAGGACTAGAATGGGGCTGGAGGAATGGGGCTGGGAAATCTAGGAAAACCAAGACCAGGAGGACCAGCATCAGAGGTTCTGATAGATAAGGACCAGGCAAAGGAGTGCCAGAAGTAACAGCAGGTCTACATAGACCAAATAAACCAAAATAAACAGGAACAGAAGGGTTAGGAACAGGTAAATCAGGAATATAGATCATTCAGATGAGCAATACCAGGATGGCTGATGGATGAGAATTAGGGTGAGGGGGTGAAAAGTTCCAGGACCAGGAACCTGTAAAACAGCAGACAAAGGACAAGCCGCAGGAGTAGATGGAAATGATGACCAGACAGACAAGGAAGTACAGGGTTTAACATTTCAAAGACTAGCAAGTAAAACCATGAGGGAAAGAAGCAGGAGGACTAGGGCCAGTGGGATCAAGGCCAGATTGAAGAGTGCACTGAAGATCAGGATCTGGACAAACAGGTCACAGACTGGGAAGACCAAGGGGACCAGTACCAGGGGCATCCTGAATACCAGAGGAAGAAATAATCACGACCAGGACAACCGGACACAGGGTTAAGATGGCCATGAAGATTAGGAACTAGGGGATCAGAGCTCAGATTATCAAATGGGAGTAGAGCAAGGGGACAGGACAGTGGTAGCCAGGAGAATCAGGACCAAACTAACTACATTCAGGAGGACCCAAACACTAAGAACCTGGATCAAGAGGCCAAGGATCAGTAGCTGCATTACTAGTAGGACTAAATTAACAAGAAACAAATGAAGGGGCACCAAGACAACCAAAACCAGAAAGACAAAGACTAAGAGGGCCAGGACACTAGAGGCCAAAAGTACATGGACCTATGAAACCAAGGCTAGGAGGTTCAGGGAGAGAAGAACCAGGACATGATGACCAGGGTAAAGAGGACCAGGAAGGAACAGAAGCAGATGGGCCACTAAGAATGGTCAAAAGGCAAGGTTTATGACAAACAAGCACTATAGGTTAAAAAGGGCTAAGATGATCAGACCAATGCTAGCATGGTTGGTGAGTAAAATCCATATTAACTAAGCCCAGAAGAAACACAGTATTAAAGGTCAGCACCAAGAGGATCAGAACTAACAGGCACATCATTTTCAGACCACAGACATGAACAGCATGACCATGGCCAGAAGTGCAAGTGAGGTGAATCCAGGAACCCAGGCAACCAGAGCCCGAAGGAATCATTCTATGAGGATACATTGTAAGAGGATCAGGAAACAAAGAACTAGGGGGGACGTAGGTTAAGGAGATAGGACCAGAGCAAGGAGGATTAGAAGGATCAGCACTCTAAGGATCGGGAATAGGTCTGAGAGAGCCAGGGAAACCAAAACCTTTGGACCAGGGCTCAGAGTACCAAGTGGAGCCGAAAGAGCAGGCCCAGGGTAATGAAGATAGGGAGGACCAGAACAGCCACAGTCAGGAAGACTAAGTGTACTGGAACTGGATGTCCAGGAGAAACAGGACTAAAATGACATGGAACTGAAGGTCCCAAATTAGGAGAACCAGGATGAACAGGGCCCAGACCATTGGGTGCATTGAGGACCAAAAGGGAATGCCAGGCGGATAGGGATGATTCATGCCAGGAAGACAAGGACTAAGAGGATAAGGCCTAAGAGGGCCAGGACACAAGAGGTGAGATACCAGCAGATCCAGGAACTGAAGTACTAGAAATCAGATGAGTAGGTTGAGAAGTATCAGAAGAACCAGGTTAAAGGGATGTGGGTCAAGAGTATAAGGCAAGAAAAGGGAGAGTTTGTCAAAAGGGCCCTGAATGACCAAGATGACCAGAATCACAAGAACCAAGAGAGAGGATTAAGAATACACAGACGCAAACAAAGAATACCAGAAGGAAAAGGACTAAGTTTAGTGTGCATAAAATGAGTAAGAGAACACTGGATGTGACAACCAAAAATAGTAAGACCATTGCTAGGTAAACAAGACTGACAGTGAAAATAACAAGAAGAGCAGGACCTGAAGACTCAAGAGAGGATGGCCATGAAACCAGAGCCAGCAGGGCATGAGTTAAGAGGATCAGGGCAAGGAGGACCAGTGGTAACCAAGAGAAAAAGAAAGCTCAAGTCACAGAGGCCCAAGTGTATCAGGACCTGGCATACCAGGACAAGCAGGACGAGGATGCAGAGTGAAAGGAGGACCATGGCAAGGAGAGCCAGGATGACAGGAGCCATTATGACCAATCCAGGTGGCTAAGAAAAGGATGTCCTGTGTAAGGAGGATCAGGGCACAGTAGAAAAGTTAGTCCAGTATGAAAACTTGCAGGAGGACCAGGGTCAAGAGTATCATGACATGTAGGAGGAGGAGCAGGAGACCTAGTCAGGGGCAGGGGGACTAGGGCAATTAAAACCAGGGAACAGATAGGGAGGATTAGATGGACTAGAAAGATCAGAGTAAGGAGGACCAGCAACAGGTCTTAGAGGATCAGAGATGACAGAACCGGGCATGGAGTTCCGAGTAGAACAGGAGAACTGGGAACTGAGTGATTTGTACCAGTCTGGTGGGGATCAGTTGAACTGGGACACCTAAAGTCATGAGGTCTAATGGGACCAGAGCAGGACCAAAATGACCAGGCCTAACTGAAAATGACCTAATAAGGAGGACCAGGTCAGTGGATGCATTACTAGGTGGACCACAAAGACCGGAGCAGGGAGAATCACAATGACCCAAACCAGGAAGACTTAGGGTGCCATTCCTAGTAGAATTAGGACAACATGGCTAAGTGGATATGGACCTAGAAGATCAGCAGAATCAGGGTAAGGATCAGTAGTTTAAGGATCAGAAGGTTCCGAAAGATAATCAAAGAAAGAGCAAGAAGCAGGGCTAGGAAAAACATGGTCAAGAAGGACTACAACCAGGATCATCAGATTCACAAACACAGAACAAGGATTAGCTACCAGAACTAGTTAGACCAGAGACAGGATGGAGATCAGAACGACCACAACAGCCCAGAAAAGGAAGACTTGAAACAGAACTAGGAGGAGGGTTAATGTCTAAATGCACAGAAGGACCTGGAAAAGTATGAAAAAGATCAGGAACAAGAGGACACCTATGTGATTCCAGAGCATACATATTAGACTATCCTTTTTGTAAATGGTTCCCATTCATGCTTCTTATGCTTTCAACCTTGAGAAACCCATGTATAGAACTGGTATAGAACTAGTAACTATTTGTTGAACGATTAGCGTATGCAAAGTGAATAAAAAGCCAGGACTGTTACTTCTGACATCTGAGTAAAAGAATATGTGGTCTAATAGTATTACAGTAGTTGAGGGCATAGGGACTAACATTTGGTAGAGCAATTTAAAGGTGGATGAGTGAAAATGAGTGTGGTCAGTGAAATATGGCAAAAAGGCTTTGAGAAACTCAGATGGCTTAATTCAGGAAAATGGTAAATTTGTCAAAGGGCTATGGCGGTTAGCAAGGGGATCTCAGGATCTGAAAAAGGCTCTTATGAGCAGAGGTTGGGGTGATGAAGTCTCCAGATTGTGTGTCACCCCCAGATTTTTGCACTGAAATTCCATTTGCATGTATGTGGTAGGTATGTAGCGATTGCATAGTAGTAAGACTCTTTGAGGGATGAAAGCATAATGATGTAATGAGAGCAGATGCAGCTTCCCTAGACAGTGGCCATGTATTGACCGCATTACTGCTCATAAAGGGTGAGGGAGAATTGAGAAAAGGATACCCAAAAGCATTCTGTGAAGGCTTTTTTAGGAAAGGGCTGTTGAATAGTTCATTAGTGTATGACGGTGTAGGGTATATGATAGGAGTAAGGAGTAGATCACAGGTTTCTCTAGTAAAAGGCAGAAATGTTTCTAAGCAGGGATCCCTTTTTGTTGGTGGCTGATGGAAGCCAGGTGCTAGGATCTCATGCTTTATTGTGTCCTTGTTTTGGATGCTTATGCTTGGAGCCAACACTATTGCTACTGCTGTGAGAGCCAACAAAACAGGTGATGGACAGAATGTGGATCAATGTCACACATTCACCCCAGTCCGAAGATCTGGGCCCAAATCCATCGTTTTTTTGCACTCCACACCACCCTGTAGTTCGGACTGGACTGTTCCCATGGGGCAACAGGGTCAGAGCTGATTTGCATATCGCCATTGTCTAACCCAGGGTGGTGTGGAGTGCAAAAAAACGATGGATTTGGGCCCAGATCTTTTGACTGGGGGAGTGTGTGACATTGATCCACATTCAGTCCATCACTTGTTGTTTTTGCAATTGCTGCCCTAAGTGCGCTGGGGATGCCCAGACGTGGGTCCCAGGCACTCCACACCACTTGGAGTCAAGCTAGCCGGGCTGATGAGAGGTGTTACCTCGAAACCGGTCCGGTCCTCGGATGCTTGATTCCGTTCTGGGAAGGACATGGCTTTTGTAGTTCGGACTGGACTGTTCCCATGGGGCAACAGGGTCAGAGCTGATTTGCATATCGCTATTGTCTAACCCAGGGTGGTGTGGAGTGCAAAAAAACGATGGATTTGGGCCCAGATCTTTTGACTGGGGGAGTGTGTGACATTGATCCACATTCAGTCCATCACTTGTTGTTTTTGCAATTGCTGCCCTAAGTGCGCTGGGGATGCCCAGACGTGGGTCCCAGGCACTCCACACCACTTGGAGTCAAGCTAGCCGGGCTGATGAGAGGTGTTACCTCGAAACCGGTCCGGTCCTCGGATGCTTGATTCCGTTCTGGGAAGGACATGGCTTTTGTAGTTCGGACTGGACTGTTCCCATGGGGCAACAGGGTCAGAGCTGATTTGCATATCGCCATTGTCTAACCCAGGGTGGTGTGGAGTGCAAAAAAACGATGGATTTGGGCCCAGATCTTTTGACTGGGGGAGTGTGTGACATTGATCCACATTCAGTCCATCACTTGTTGTTTTTGCAATTGCTGCCCTAAGTGCGCTGGGGATGCCCAGACGTGGGTCCCAGGCACTCCACACCACTTGGAGTCAAGCTAGCCGTGCTGATGAGAGGTGTTACCTCGAAACCGGTCCGGTCCTCGGATGCTTGATTCCGTTCTGGGAAGGACATGGCTTTTGTAGTTCGGACTGGACTGTTCCCATGGGGCAACAGGGTCAGAGCTGATTTGCATATCGCCATTGTATAACCCAGGGTGGTGTGGAGTGCAAAAAAACGATGGATTTGGGCCCAGATCTTTTGACTGGGGGAGTGTGTGACATTGATCCACATTCAGTCCATCACTTGTTGTTTTTGCAATTGCTGTGAGAGCCATCACATACTGCCTAAGCTATGTCTCAGCTACAGCCAGATAATGATAATTGAAAGAGAATTTCCCCAAATCAGTTCTGAAACCTCAATAGTGGAATCACATGCCCTGTCTGAATAAAGAGTATTGGAGTGGAATTGTGAAATGATTGATGCGTAAGTCACAAGAATGGAGGTAACAAAATATCTCTGCTTATTCAGTGCCGTATTCCTTACAATATTTGTAATAAAGTCAATGAACATAAATCTCTGTGAGTTTCTTTTCTTCTGTGTCTTTGATGCCTATATGCCTTCTGTGATTTACTGGAAAAATGAAGTCACATCCCAGTGACATTCAATTTGATTAATAATAGTCCCATTTCTTGTGGCTCCATGTTAGAATACTTCCTCTGGTGGCCCGACAAAGTTTGGGCTGTCAAAAGATAGACTTTATATTGTCACCCCTATTTAGAGTACAACCTGGCTATAAGGCACAGAAAAATAAATAATGACCCTGTTGTCCTGTGAGAAAACTCCAAGTGCGTGGGACCATTAGCTTTTGTTTTTCAAATATAAAGTCCCACTTTGGGAAATTTAGGTTTGCAGTCTGACAATTAAGTCTGGCAGTACTGTCATCAAACATTTGTTGCATATTCATAAATTGCCATGACAGCAGATCCTGTCACTGTAGCAAGTAATCCACAGGTCGTTCTAACTATTGCAGGAGGAGGTCCCTAATGATGTCAAATGTATTGTCCTCTGCTATCCTAACAGAGTTAACTCTGGCCTCGAAACTCTAAATCAGGCCTATAATTTTTCTTCCTTCAGTCATAAGATTGGAATGAAGCCTCTCAGGTGTATTGTGTTGCTCACTTCACAAGAAACCCTAAGGAACTGTTTCAATTATGATAAAAACAACCTAATAATGAGATGGATATATGTCACTTGGATGCAGCATTTCTATTTCTGGTTTTTGCTTTTACAAATGATTGATTTCATGTGTTTTATTCTGAGTTGCTTAGTTGGACTGAACCAGAATTATTAATTCCATAATGCAATGATTGATGTAGAAAAAGAGGTAGAATGAGAGAATGGAGCTTTTTTGTAATCGTATAACTGGGCTTGGTGCATTCTCATAGCTTTGTGAGTAAGAGCGAGCACAAATCTTTAGAAGAGTAATCAGCTTTCACTAGTCTTACAAAGCTTCTAGCCATCTTTATCATTAGTCACCTCTGCAGATAACCCTAAAGGAATAGAAGCATTTGTGGAGCACAAGGCAACCCTATAAAGTGCTTCCCAAGTCTGTATGTCTTGGCCTATGGTGTAATGGAGTGGCATTCTGTGCCATGTCTGTTAAAATTAAATTACAAACATTCAAACATTTGGTACCTATCTACCTATACATCTAAGCCAGTTTTAGCACTAATGGCCTCATGTCACAAAATCCCAGGATTTGTGACCACAACAGTGCTTATCACTATGTTCAAAACCCTTTTATGACTTAGGAATTCTTTAGACTAATAAAATAATTCTGAGCAGAAGGGTTAACGAAAGGGGTTTCCTCCCACCCCTTCCCAATTTGGAAAGAAATGTATTCATAGTTTGCAACTGCAATTGCTGTTGCAAACCACTCATGAGCTTACAACCCAAAGTTGGGGTGGTAAATATTTTGAAAAGGGTATGGAATTCCCTGAGGCTCCTTTCTGTTTGAGACTCAAGTTGGCAGCCTCGGGAGGAGCAGTTTTCGAAGTCAAAAACTTTTTTTTTTAACCAGCACTGGTTCCTTTAAGGAAAACAGGTGGCTTTGAAAAAAAGAAACATTTCCATTTTGAGATACAGTCCTAGAGATGATGGTATGCTTTCCCTTGCATGTCACCATCTCTGTGATTACAGGCAATCACTGAAGTTTGCAAATTGGCACATGCCAATTTAGGCAGGTAATTTTGCAACATACCTGTGATTCAGTAGTTTGCGAACCAACCCAGCAGTTCATATGTTGATATGGCAAAATACTATTGCATTCGCAAAAGAAATGTGTGGCATTTTCTACCACTTTTTGAGAATGACATAAGGATATATCAATGGTAGACCTGGCAGCCTTAGGGTGGTGTTCCCCCTTTTTTCCTCTCTCCTCTACATTTTTGACATTATTTTTTCTGGTACTACCACTACCAGAGTGCTTGTGCTCCCTCTCCTAAACATGGTAATATTGACTCATACTCAATTGGCATAGGAAATGTACTTATAAGTCCCTAGTAAAGTGCACTACATGTGTAAAGGGCTTGTCAATTGAATGCTACTAATGGGCATACAGCAGTGATTGTGCTACCCACTGAAGTAGCCCCTCTAACCATGGTTCAGGCCTGCCATTGAAGAGGCGGTGTGTGTAGTTTGCACTGCCATGTCGATCTGGCAAAATAAACTGTTTCCCAGGCCTAAATCTTCCCTTTTAATAGATATATGTCACCCCTAAGGTAGGCCCAGGACAACCCAGTGGGCAGGCTGCAATGTATGTAACAGACAGGACATGCACATTTAAGTTTTACATGTCCTGGTAGTGAACAACTCTCAAATTTGTCTTTCACTACTGCAAGGCATTTCTCTCCCATAGGATAAGATTGAGAGTATCTTATAACATTTTCATAATGTAATTTCCAATTGGGTAGAGATGAAACCTTCATATGTGGTGTCTCTGGAATCACAACTTAAAATCAAAACGTATTGTGTAGTCAGATTACAATTCTGAAGTACCACATAACAAAGTTGCCATTTTCAGTTCTAGCCATATGGTGCCTGTAGCTTGTCTTTGATCGCTTGACTGTATGTAGTTGGCAGTTGGAATTGTGTATTCCGCCTAGATATCCAGACACAAGGGAAGCTCAGGAGTGTCTCCATGGGCCATTCCTGGCAGGATCGGAGGGAGGAGCTGAGCACAGCCTCACTTACACTTGAATAGGTTATGTCCTGCCCAATAACCCCGTAGTGAGTCTAGACCCAGGGCAGGAATTAAGGACTTCTGTGCACTTCAAAGGCATGCCATTGAAGTCCACCCCACTTTGAAGGGCACCACTGGGTATAAGTACTGGACCTCATATACCACCAAGACAGTACATTTCTGGACCTTTGGATACTCTGCCAGGAGAAGGAACTGGTGTGCGCCTAAGGACTGCCACTATGCTGGGCTCCAGATTTGCTGTGCTGACCTGCTTGCCTGCTGCCCTCCTGCCCACCTGCCCTCGTGCCCACTTGCCTTGGATTTGACCTGTGCCACTGATCCCTGAACCCAGAGTGACTCAAAGGGCTAGTTGCATGGCCTCCAAATCTGAAGTCTCAGGGACTTAACAGGCTTCCAACCCCTGCACATGGAATCTGCCATCTGTGAGTCTACCCTGCCAAGAGGTGCCATCCTAGTCCATGATTCTTTGGAATTGGGCCTAAGGTGCCAGCGGAACCAACACATCTTCTCGGCTGAGTGGCGCATCCCGAGCAGAAGTGATGCATCGCTGATGTTGTGTGGATTGGAATTGGAGTGAATGACTCACATCGCTGCCACCTCCCACATCTTGGGACCGATGCAACTAATTTGGACCAACCACTGCATGGCTCTTTTCCTGGCACAAGCTCCTCATATCGCTGATCAATGGCAGTCTCTCCTATGATGCAGAAGCCCTGCATTGCAGCTTCTTCGCTCATCTGGACCGATACACAGCTGCAGCTACGTCTCACATCCTTGACGCAAGATCTTATATTGCAAGCCCTGTTGACGGGATCCTCAACATCAAGACATCAGGACTTTGCATAGAAGCCTTGCCGCATCTTGGAACTACTGCATCGCTTCTATTTTACCCTATGCATTTTAAAAAAACAATATCTCCAGTTCTACCAATTGGATTTTTGTCTTTTGGTGTTGTTTTATTTATTAAAGTCAGTTCTATTTTTCTAACCTGATGTAGGATCTTTATGTGTAGTGTTTTCACTGTTCTACCGTTTGAAGTGTTGCACAAATACTTTGCACATTGCCTGTTTGTTAAGCCCGACTGGACTTTGCAAAGCTACTAGAGGGTGAGCACAGGTCAATTTAGGATTTGCCTGCCTCTTACCCTGACTAGGATTGTGGTTGCTGGTTGACCAGGTCTCATACCCCAGTCAACCAGTAAACTAATATCTAAGAACCAGGCCCCTCATTTTCATTAAGAGATGGATGCAAATTGTGTTCACTACCTGTTTTCAGTGCTACCTGGTGTAAAGTGCCTGTTGAAATCTGCATAATGCATAATAGAACAGCATGTTTCATGTCTATACATCAGCTAGTAAAATAATGTTAGTTGCATGGTTACTGACCAAGTTGTGCACACTGTCTAGTATTCAGCTAGAAACCAGGTAAATAATGACGTTTCTTTTCAAGTTATGTGCAATGCAACACAATTCATAATTTCTGCTATTTACCCAACTGCCAGGGAAATATTGAAATGTCCTTGATACTTGCTAAGATACTGGTCAAATATTTTAAATGTCCCCTATTTAACCAGCAGACACATAAATAATTATGTTTATGTGCATGGCTACTGGCCTAATTGTGCACGCCTGTTGTTTGGCCAGCAGCTGGGTAATATGTGATGTTATTTGTTTTGCTTGACTGCTGGTCAACTAATACACAATCTCTGCAATTTAGACAGTGGCCAGGCAAACTGAGAAGTTACCTTTTTATTTACATGGCTGCCGGCCAAACCGTGCAGAACTTCTACTATTTAGCCAGAAGTTAGATAAATAGTGAAAATTTTCTGACATTTGCATGGCCATCAGCTGAACAATGCAGAATCTCTACTATTTAGCTAGCAGCTGTGTAAATCAATCAATCAATCAAAGCATTTGTATAGCGCGCTACTCACCCAGAGGGTCTCAAGGCGCTTGGGGGAGGGGGGTCCGCTACTGCTCGAAGAGCCAGGTCTTGAGTTGCTTCCTGAAGGAGAGGTTGTCTTGGGTCAGACAGAGGTGGATGGGGAGGGAGTTCCAAGTCTTGGCAGCCAGGTAGGAGAAGCATCTTCCTCCCGTGGTGGCTCTTCTGACGCGTGGAACGGCGGCGAGGGCATGGCTGGTCGATCAAAGCTGGCGGGTGGGGGTGTAGAAGGTCAGGCGGCTGTTGAGGTATCTGGGGCCCTGGTTGTGGAGGGCTTTGTGTGCGCGGGTGAGGAGTCGGAACGTGATTCTCTTGTTGATGGGGAGCCAGTGCAGGTCTCTCAGGTGACCGGAGATGTGGTTGTGTCGGGGGATGTCCAGGATGAGTCGAGCGAAGGCGTTCTGGATGTGTTGGAGTCTTTTCTGCAGTTTGGCTGTGGTTCCGGCGTAGAGGGTGTTTCCGTAGTCCAGCTGGCTGTTGACGAGTGCCTGGGTGACCGTCTTTCTGGTTTCAATGGGAATCCATCGGAAGATCTTACGTAGCATGCGTAGGATGTAGAAGCATGATGAGGAGACGGCGTTGACTTGTCTGGTCATCGAGAGGGAGGAGTCCAGGATGAAGCCCAGGTTGCGTGCGTGATTAGTTGGTTTGGGTGCGCTGCCCAGTGCAGGGGGCCACCAGGAGTCGTCCCAGGCGGAGGGTGATGATCCCAGGATGAGGACTTCCGTCTTATCTGAGTTCAGTTTCAGGCGGCTGTTCTTCATCCACTCGGCTACTTCTTTCATTCCTTCGTGTAGGTTGGTTCTGGCGGTGGCGGGGTCGTTGGTGAGGGAGAGGATCAGCTGGGTGTCATCGGCGTAGGAGATGAAATAGTGAAGTATGTCTGTTACTTGCAAGGCTGCTAGTGGGACAGAGCAAAATCTGTAATATTTAGCCAGAGGCAGAGTAAACAGTAAAGCTTTTTTACTATTTGCACAGCTGCCAGCTACACAAAGCAGGATCTCTACCATTTAGTCAGGGGCCTAGTAAATAGTGAAGTTTTTCTACTAGTTGCATGGCTGCCTACCAAATAGTAAATCGTTTTTTTGGCCGGGTAAAGGCAGAGAAAATTCATTATTCACACAATGAAAAACTATTGTAATGTGCAGCTCAGTTTTTGCCTCTGTTTTGAGGAACCTACAAACCTCATATATTCCCTCACCTCGATAAGTCTTGCGGACTTACTGCTGTATGCTTTTGTAAATCAGTCGTTGTGGCAAGAATTACCCATTTTTCATATTTTTTTAATTTCGACAGTTACTTTGTGTGGAAAAACCTGAGGGATCTGCACAAATTATCACTAGCTTAATTCTGAAATTTACCTATTTTTCAGTAATGTATAGCTTTCCGGCATCACCCATGAGATCCACACCTGTTTTCACCACCAACTTGAAGCAGGTTGAAAGAAACAAAATTCAGAAAAATGAGCTATCTCTTAGCAAAATGCCAAAACTGTGATAAAAAAGGTTTTTCCATACAACTCTGCAAATACCAGAAAGTTGGGGAGATGGTGCTTTTAGCACAGCAAACCCTTTGTTGATGTCACTTTTAGGAAACAAACTAGACACTCTTTTGCAGAGCGCTTTTTTTCCCATCAAATACAAAAAATAGCTATGTTTTCCTTATTTCCTCACTCCCCTTCAGGGGAATCCACAACTATGGGTACCTTTAGAAACCCTATGGTATTGGAAAAAAGGGCGCTAATTTTGGTGCGGATAACTTATGTAGAAAAATGTTATGGAGGCCTGAGCACAAACTACCCTAAATAGCAAAAAAAGGGGTCAGCCCTAGGGGGGAAAAGCCTCAGCAGTTAAGGAGTTAAATGTATGAACTTTCAAACAGTGCAATCATATAAAAAAGGCGCACAGCTGTGTTATGCGAGAGCAAATACATTTGCGATAGAGCCCCAGAACTGTAATCTGGAATAGGCTGAAGACATCCAAATCCACTAAATTGCCATAATGAGATTCGTTATTGTCTTTTCCTCTTTATATGTAAGTATGAATTGGAATATCATTTTTCATAAATCCGTTGTTTTGTATATCAATTGATTCGTTTTTTAAATCGGTATATTTTTAGCAAAGTTTTATGAATTAAATGATTGTCATAAATTTGTTTATTTTTGTCATAATTACACAGTTCCGTTTTTCATGGCGTATTAACACTATCTGAAAATGTCAAACCCCCTTGAAGCCTGTGCATGAGCCATCCTTTTATTCTCAGGAGGGTTACTTATTACCTTCCCGCTGTAATACACGTTTAAATTGACTGCTCACATTGTTTGCCGCACCATTAAATGGCGGTGTGTCACATCTTTCATCTATTTTCCTTTCGCTTTGTGCAACCTGTTATCATTGCTAGCAGATTCAGGATGACATTTTAAGTGTTTCCTTGCTGTAAATGCGAATCCCACAATACGCGTGAATAGCTTATTAACTGCGGTCCTCAATCTTTCTTTTACATCTTTTAATTGTGGTTGCAAAATGTTAGCGTAGTTTGGTGTCTGCATAATTCTGTCATGCACTTGATTTTAAAGTGTAGACTGGATTATAAAATACATTCTACAACGATGATTTGTGATGGCCTCCATTTTGAATGGATGTTCTAATTCAGTTCAGATTATGGACTCCAGAGAAAGTATGTGGTCTGCTAATTTGATGTATGCGGTATACTACTACCAGAGGTGCAACTGTTGTTTTTTATTGATACCTCTGTATGCACTGTGTCCACCATTCATTGTGAACTACCACTTCAGTTAATATCTCTTTTGCCCTTAAACCACCAGATACACAACTTTACTTAAATTAACCTGTATGTGTGATACTAATAACATCATTACATGCCCTGTGTATTCTGAAGGTTCAGCAGCTTTTAGCAGTCTTGTAAGCAGTTACATTTTGGTAAAGCTACAATCAACCTAACATTAACCAATGGTCTGAATCTACACAAATGTGCCTTCCACATCTATCCTCATCCTTTGCTTCTCCTGACAACAGAGACTGATCTTCTCGGAGTCCCCTACATATCGTCATTGCCTATTTGCATTTAATACCCATAAACCCATCCACACCAGGTATCTCCCTTCTGTCACCAAAACAAACCACCTCTACCAACGTAATTTCTCCCCACCTCTGAACATAAAACAACCATTATTGTTTATTGCCAACATCCTTCTTTAGGAGCTCCTCCACTGGCTCATGAAACATCCAATGATCAACAATAAACCTTTCTTTATTACTATGCACTTTATCAACCACAGCTCTACAATTCAGGACCATCAACAAACCGTTCATCAACCCTACAGACACAGCAACAGATTCCACACCTGAATATCAGCTAAACCACTTTCACCTAATGTCCACACACAATCCAAAAATGCAGCAGGGCGAGTCCCCCTTTCACAAGGGCCCTCAAACGATGCCTGACGTGGCCTCTGATCCGGCTTCCTCTTCACTCAAGTGCATTAAAGTTACTGCCCTGGCACCCCTCAAAATACACGTCGAAGTGCTTTTGTTTTCCAATGATGTTTAGAGCCATCTTATTCACCCTTAGCCTTTTGTCTTCTCTCACATCATTCCGTGATTAGCACACACATACTTCTAGCTTCAAACATGTCAGATCTCGTCACATCACACTTATTTGTATTTCACTTCGTTAAGTACCTCTAACTATCAAACTGTCTTCACCAACCAGGCCCTAATTCACATGACACTAGCCCACTAAATATCTCCCCCCATCAAACATTTATGGACCAAAAAGTCAATGGCGTAACTCCTTTCCTTAACTTACTTCTTGCACCTCTTTTGTAGCAATGTGTGTTTAAACTTGGATTTCACTACATCTTCTGTACTTTAATTCAGGCTGCCAGTGGTCCCTCTGGTAAACACACTTCCATCACTCAAAATATCAAAATGTGCATTTGTCTTTGTTTTGTTCAACACAGCAGTAGGAGAGATTGATGGATTTTAATGGTCTTGCTCAGTTCAGCTTCAGTCGGCCTTCAGCGCCTTTTCACTACTAGCATGCTTCTTGCAGCAATCAGCTTCTCGATCTGCCACCTTCTGCCCTCATCAATGCAGCTCCAACCAGTCATGCAGACAGCTTTCTCTGAGATTTCAGCCTAACATGAGATAGATAGTCACCAACAGCACGAAGGAAGGGTTTTGCATCTCCTGACAACTGCTGAGGACAGGCAGCTTTTCAAACTGTGCACTTGAAGGACATGTCACATATTTCATCTGTTTTTGCATGACCAACCTCATATGTCCTGCCTCAACTCCAGGACACAAATCTCTACTCAGCCATTACCTTCAATTGCTTCCAGATTTAAACTCATGCACCAATGACACCAACAGCCATCGAAACTTTCTGCTAATTTATTAAATTCCTCATCGGTATATTGCATGAGAATCTCATCTCGTGAACAGCATTAAGGGGCCCTGGCACACACAATGACCTCTTAAGGTCAGACCTTAACTGCATCAATTAAACAACATAAGGTTACCAGTGCACACTCAAGTCGAAATGCCACAAAGCTACATGCTTGAACTCACAGTTGCCAATTCCACCTTCAGCGATAGATGAAGAATTGAAGCAGAATCAAAGAACATAAGTTGACCCAGAAGAATCTCAACACACTGAGTAGGAAAGTCATTATGAGCGATAAACCCACTTTCTATCTATCAGAAATAATCCTTTCCCCCACCTAGTGAAGATGCTGTTTGGGCACAAACGACTGGCTGGAGTGTTGGGGAAAGAACATCGCTCCTCATACACTAGGCTGTTAGCCCCTGCCTTCCAAGTTTACGACACTAAAGCAGCAAGCTCAACCCTCTACAGAGCAGAGGTCCATGAATTTGATAAGGCCGATGATCTCTGTAGATCCGAGTAATAGTTTTTTAAAGACCTGGTGATGCTACCCCAAAGCGTTCCACTCACCCCTTTATTGTTGGAAATGGGTTGATTGGAGATATAGCTAGGTTACGTCCACTGCTCTTCTGGGCTCATATAAGGCAGACCGCAGAGCTTCTTCCTTATGCTGAAGCTCTCACCGAGATCACCCGCCTACACACTGGTCGTACAATTGTCTGGATTTCAAATGTTAGGAAAATGCTGACAGCTATAGGGCTCCAATCTCACTGGGATAGGCAGGAACCCCCAAGGAAAGAGAACCTTAAACGGTTGCACTGGAAATGGGTGGAACAACGGAAAGCTGCAAACCCAATGTGGGTTTAAAGATTAACAACATAATTCTATCTACACAAACAAACCAGATATCAAGACCCTTTTTTTAGATACAATCCAGGTCCCTAGGTACATGACTTTGTATATACATTTTAGGTTTGGAACACTCCCTGTCCGTGAGAGGACGGCAAAGTGGTACTCATGCAATGAGACACCAAAAGATTTCCCTTGTTGTAGAGCCCCATTAGAAAGTGTTGCCCATGTTATGTTTGCCTGCCCAGCATTCAATATCTCATGGGCTACGTTGCTAAAAATGATTTGTCAGTTGCTGCGTACAAAGGATTGTCATACAGCCCTGCTCATCCTTAGGTCTGTTCCCAGATCTCTTTTTGCATGTTGTGTGGCAAAATTTCTTGGCCAGGCACGACCTATTACATGGAAATTTCTCTCAAGAGCGGCACAGCATCAATTGAACGAGGCTGTGACGAAATTGCTGGATGACTCCACAGCTGTCTGGCGAAGCTACACAATCAGCTCCCATGCACATGCACTTTATCTGTTAATATTTGCTCCTATTGTAGGGAAGTCCAAAGCCCCTCAGAAAATGTAACGAGGATTCTTGATGAGCCCACCATAAAAATGTTCATCAAGATGAATTATTATGTAATTTTTATTCTATTTTTATTGTATATAATACATTTTTATTGATATGTGGTGCACTCATTTTTAACAAATTGAATACGATAACTGTGATATGTGACGAGGGTTTGATAGCCTATTCTATTGCATTGTCTTTCCACACAAGCTTTATGTTGTATGTTATACTTCTTTTGCTTGTATTTTTAAAATGTTTTTCTACAGCTTTTATGACATTGTCTGTCAAAATAAAGCTTATACAACAACAACATCAACTTTAAGGTGGCTAAATCAGACACACAATGGTACCTGGCAACTTGGATAACAATCTCTGTGAGAAATAAAGTCAAGCCTGAGACTAGGAAGTGTAGGATGTAACTGACCAGATGACGGGCGCCTCGTCTTATGTTCAGCCAATAATTTGACCCTTATCACACGCTAGATTTTAAAGCATCTGTCCACTTCCACTTCTAGAAGTGTCTGAAATCCAATCCTTTCACGTAAGCAATTATCATTGTAAGCAGTCCCAGCTCCAGCAGACCTTTTTCATGGCTTGCAACTCCTTCATTCATCCTATGCACCTCATCTCTATGATCTATCTGTGTTGCCTAATACTTAACACATTCTTTGCAATACTCCATTGGCTTGACAGTAGGTCATTTCATACATGTGTACATACTTTGCTACAGAGGGGGATTGTTAAACCTCTACATTCCTATAGAGGCTCTCTTGTTTGGTATTAATGCTATTGCTATTTATTCTAAGACGTCATTGCTGCTCTTAACCCTAACTCTCTGTCAGCAGTCATCATGTGGCAATAACATTCAACTTCACACCACCACAATGCAAGTTAGCCTTCCTTACACATGTTTATCATATCTAACCCCAAACTCACCCTAATAAAAAAAAACATTGTAACTCAGCCTCTCCATGCTGGTAGTTGTCATTAATCATTAATTGTACCAGGAATCTTATTATTAGTCAGTAACCTCAGTATTTTAAAAATAAATTTTGTCTGTAGAAAGGAGAATATTTTCCAAGTGCTCTCTTCAAGGTGCAGCTAAATAGGGGCACAGAATGACATTAGAATGTTTGTCTTCACAAATATATTTTTGATTGGGCATTGCACAATGGTCAGGGCCGGCAGAATAATGCGATTCTGTGGCTTCAGCATCTACTGCTTAATATGTTCTAATTCAAATTCAAATTCAAACTAGCTTTATTCGATTTAAACACTTAAATCATAAAATCACAATACATAAAAAGAGATACCAAAATTACATATATTGCATGTCCAATAATTTACGAGAGTAAAACAGTTTTAAACACGTAGATGAATTAAAAGCATTAGTCTCTTCCTAAGATTTAAGACTAAGAGTACATAAAAATAAAACCGGGTCCAATAGCAATGGAACTACCAAGATAACATTGATTTTCTAGTTTTAATCACACTCTTCAAGTATTTCACCATGCAATCAATGTAAGTTTCTTCATCCAGAAGTTGAAGTTTAAAAAAGGCTTGACGACATCGTCTAAGACCCATCCTCTTCAATATTGGTAGAATCCATCTTTTACACAAAAGCTCATAAAATGTACAGAAGAACTGAACATATACAGTGGACTGGGAGGAAATGTCATCACAAGAACACAGGTCTGGAACTCTGGACCATTCATTCATGTTTGGAAATGCAATCATTCTGTAAAAATTACCCATGCGGAAGTAGGTTAAAAACATCCTATTAAAGCTCCCCTTCACGCTTACAAGATAGGCTGAATACCTGATTGGGTTCAAAACAAATGGTCTCTCTAACAGACGGTTTAGTTATTTCTTGGGATAGTCTGTTATTGCCCAAGTACTCCATAAGGTAGTCTTCAAGACTTTCCTAGAGACTGTAGCAATGCTAGTCGGATTTTAAAAGTATTATGGGGACCCCACTCCGGCCACAAACTTTCTAATGTAATTAAGCCAAGGTATTCATGACGCCTCTTGCAATTTAAGACAATCATCAATCACATCATGATTAAGTTATATAGAGGGACTAGACCAGATCTTATGCCATAATAATACCGGCTGTATTTTGATTGTATCTGATATGTACTGCATTCTAAGTTCTGAATGACATTATACGTGGTCGTACTGTGTGGGACCGCTAGAAGATATCTTAGACATACATTCTCTACTAACTGTAATGATTGTACATCAGCATAGCCACAAATCCCAGGTCCATAAACAGCTGGTGTGATACATTTAGCATTATACATTTTCATCAGTTCCACAGTAGGTCTCTTTCCCAGCTTCATGGCGAAGTTCACCAAAGCGGACGTGGATTTGGCAAATAGTACTTTCCTCGCTGTTAAGGTATTTGCCCACAAACCGTTTTTTTTCAAAAACAATTCACAGGTATGAAAAGTGATTTGTAAATTCAAATTTTTGGTTGTTAATAAAAATGTTTCTGCATTTTAAGCTATTGTTACCTCATTTCATTGCATATGTCTGGATGATATTTACCTGGAGATCCATATTTGACATAAAAGTAGTAAAGCTAGTAACACTTTTTTGCTGGCCTAATTGTGTACGTGATAACTAAACAGGGTTGTCTGTATATAATAACACTGGAATTGGACAATTTCCGATTCAGGGAATATCCTGAAAATCCCTAATTAATACTGTACCCAGGCTGTTTATGTACAGGGTAAAGAGAAAGGGGGCTTGGACATACCCCTGCATGACCCCCTTTCTGACAGGAAATTTTAAGTACATTCCCCGGCAGTACCGTAAAATACACTGGCCTGTGCATCTTGGTACAGTTGCCTTAAAAAATTAGTAAGTTTGGAATCCACACACATGCCATCTAAAATACACCAAAGCTTTGAGTGGCTAACGCAATCAAAAGCTGTTCTCAAATCGGCAAACCGCAGAAAAACATTCCCACATTTCACTTGTATATATTTGCCCGATATTAAGTTTAAATTTAGACCTTGTTCAATGGTACCTAGGCCTTGTCAGAAGACATACTGCAGTTCCGTTATTATACCCATCCCTTCGGCCTACGTCTTTAATCTATTTAAAATGATTTGGCCTGCCACTTTCACAAAGGCATCCAGAAGTGAAATGGGTCTGTAACATGCCGGATGGTTACGGTCACCTTTTTTGAAGATGGGTACAAGATTTGATTCAGACCATGTGGGAATAAAACCCTGCTTACAGTAGGCTTTTAAAACAGATGTTAAAAGTGTACCCCATAGAAGAGGATTACAGATATATAAATCCATCGGTTGACTATCAGGCCTGGGATCTTTCCTTCCTTTGCTTGCATTTATTGCATCTATAACTTCCTCTACCATGAAATCAATGTCAATTGGGGTGAAGTTTGAAAACTGAGTTCCCAAGTCTTAGTGACTAATATCACTGATATTGTAGAAGTATAATTTGGAAAAATGCGTCACCCATTGATCTTCACTGATAATTATCTTGATTGAGGTAATATTTTTAGGAGCCAAAAACGGGGCATATACCGCCTTCAAGAAGCATGTATTGTCTTTTAATTTTATAGAAATTCAGGAGGACAGTGCAGTGTGCATTGTCAAAGTGCAATATTAATAACTGATAATGGGAGTTTGCGCTGATAAAATCAAATTGTTTGACCTTCAACCTATACGAGACATAGATGCATAATCCTCCCTTCTTCCTCCCATGACTAGATGGTACCGCTGGGGTATGGTATGTGTTATATCCATTGAAATGAAGCTCCCTCTCTACCCAGATTTCCTGAAAACATAGCAAATCGCACAGTTCCACAAATTCAATCTAGGCAGGGTTGGAGAGTTTAGTGCAGAGACCAGCCACATTCCAAAATAGGATTGTACATGAACCTCTACTGTCCTCTTCTTTGTTCTTTGTGACTATACCAAGATGGTGTTGGCCAGAAAGCCTAGAATTGGGGGAAGCAATAGATGTATATTGGTCAATCTGTTCTTTCACTTGATTGTTCGGTATTATCCTTCTGCTATACAAAACTATACTATTATTGAAGTCCGCTTGTAGCCCAATATGACGGATGAGACAAGTACTTCGTTCATCAGTTATAACTCTGGTGATTTTGGTGCTGAATTCTACCAAGTCACACTGGGTTAGTTTCTCAGAGTTTAATGTCTTTGTTTCAACTGCAATAGGGTGTGCTCCGCACCCCTGACATAGTAGGTCAGTCAATATCCTCTAAAGTAGAAAATATATCAAATTTGTTATACGTCCGTATACCAAATGAGTTTTGTAGGATGCGGGGAAAACCCCTTGGTTTTGGGTGTATCAGTGTGGGATTTGAGGGGGATAAAAGTAACCAAGAGGTAAGATGTTTATGTCCCTAGTTATGATGCAATAGCATCTCATGGGTCAATTGGGGTGCACTGAAAGTTAGGACAATGCAGTAGCCTGGGAGTGTTTTGTCTCTTCTCCCCACCCACCCAATTCTTCTGACTATTTTGAATTCTTCAATTAAGACTATTACTACGTGACCTGACGATGTAGGGTCCTGATGTGTTCACTGAGAGAATATGTGTTACCATAAAGTGCAGTGATCCTCAATCCGTTAATAGATGTGCTCAACCTCCGAGGGACACACCGTCTCAAAGTCCCTAATCCTCTACGTAAACAAAAACACTATACAGAAGGAGCTCAAAATATAAGATAAAGAAAGATATTTTGTGTATACAATTCCAAAATTAATGTTCAAAGTTAATGATTTCCAGGAAAAAAAAGTCCTCCAAGCTGCAGATGTTCAATTCATATTCTTTATTCAGAATGACACCAGTCAGCTTCCACCCAAGATTATTCTAGATACAACACAGTTATCAAGCAACGTGTTTCATCCCCATTTGGGACATCATCCGGAATGCCGGATTTATCGGAGCCTGAGATGCTTTGCTGATTCGAACGTCGAATACAGATCAGAGTATGGAAGCTTTATGGATATTGGGTACAGACTGAAGTGAATATTGTCAGTGGACTAAGGAAGAATTACAGGCATCTATGTGGAGTTGAGTGTTTGTCAGTACTACCACCAGGGTATAGAAGCAGTAGGATATCAACACGAGTATCAACAGTATTCACAGCAAGGACTTTATTTGGAATAACTTGAGGAGCACTGATGATGTCCCAAATGGGGGCGATTAATGATGTGTACCAAAATGGCTTATAGGAGACGCCCACCTGTTTGCGAATGTAGACAAAGTATATATGGATGGGTGGTGCCCGCGGAGTAACCCCCCATGTACTCTGGGTGAACTAAATCTGCAATTTGCACTGTTTCCCTTGAGATCAGTGTCCCTCCCGGAGGGACACTGATCTCAAGGGAAACAGTGCAAATTCCAAATGGGGGCGAAACACGTTGGCTGATAACTGTCATTAGTAGAAGTAATCCTCGTAGCTAAGCACTCTAGTGGTATAGTGTCTATAGCTCCCTCTCCAGCCTTAAGGCCTTGAATCAGCATCTCTTCTACTGTATGTATTTGTTTTTTCAATAGCTCCCATGGCTCCAGATAAATACTTCATCAGGTAGTTAGTTATACGTCCCTCCTTCCTTTAACATACTTTCAGCTTGACTTTGGCCATAATTTGTATTCGTTCCCCTTTGGCTTACTTACAGGAATCTAAGATTGAGGTAGTCCAGGATAGAATGTATAGGGGAGAGTACCCCCTGGATTTAGTCTAGCACTGCAATTACTTAGTTGTGCACCATAAGTGCAATAATCAAAACATACAGTTGGTCAGTGATCAATGCAAAAAAAAATGTATAAAAGTCTGTGCGCCTCCTTATTTAGGATGGTGTTGTCCGGTCTCCTGCAGCTACTTAGAAGTGCCACACAAATGGAGGGAGCTACCAACTGTGAAGAGTCCCGAGCAGTGCAAAGGTATATTAAATAAACACACCCTCTAGAATGAATAGCCCTTCACGAAAAATGACAGTAGTATAGCCCTTCCCGGCTTCATCCGATGTAGGACGGGCTAAGAATGGCCCGTCTTGGCCCAGCCACACCCCACGCACGCCTCGCATTGTGGGAAGCCTAGGCCCATTTTATGGCGTTCCTGCGCCCTGAAGACTTGTGAACCCTCCTCTCCGAACTGGCACAATCAGTGAATGTCTCCAAAGTGCTTCAGTGCGTCATATTCCTCGGCCTCTTAATATCTAGTACCTCAGGCAGGTACGACCAGGTGGGGGTGTCACCCCGTGAAGTGAAATCGATGTTTAAATGTATGTGTAAAATTCTTAATAAAATACTTTGAAATTAAAAAATGTGGGTTTTATACTACTAGATAGTGTGCAATAAGCACCCAAACATATGAGAATACATACTTACAAATATATACCATGATGGTGAAAGGAAAAGTGCACAGTAACGCATTATTTGGAACAAGTGCTTTACTAAACATAGTTTCATGTTTACTACAGTGCAAAGGTCAAATGTTATATTATTCTAATAGAGCTGGAAAGATTGGGAAAAAAAACAGTTAATATATCTTACAGATTCCATTCTAGATTCACATTTCTGAAGTAAACAACAGTAGGTTTCCTTAAGCCTGCTTTTCCAGATTTTTATCTCACTGCATGTTTTTAAACTGTTGTGCTCTAATATGAATGAAATACCTATGTTTACACCTGCTGCTCAGGTTTTTTAGTAAGCTAAGATCTTTAGTAATGATTTATATATTGTAACCATGCTCTTTTAAGGCCTTCTGCGAATTGAAGATTGTTTTGAATTTGACTAATTGCTGAACATTAAAAAAATCATGTGTCATAAACCATATACACTGATGCATGTGTAATATTGCAAATTTCTATGGTTGAGGGACGGGAGTTGTTGCCTCTCGTGAGCCATGAACACTCCAAATGCTCCTCACTAACAATGAAAAGCCTATAATACCAGGATACTTGCTATCTGTGTACAAAAACCTTTCTCTAATTTCCATATTCAAGTCAAGCTGTGTGATGTCTCAAGTCACCTAAATATTGCAGCTGTTTAAATTTACCAATGTATTCAGTGGCCTAGCTAGGCCTTTTTGCCGCCCAGCGCGGCCCATGCATTTGCTGCACGTGGCAGCCGAATGTAAAAGAGGTGGGTGGGGGGGGGGGGATGCTGGCGATTCCACCCTCGATGGCCGCAGGTAAGGCAGGCCTCTGTCCCACAATTCATGCCGCCCGAGGCAGACCGCACCCTCGCCCCCTCTTGCTATGCCACTGAAAGTATTACTAGTAAGCTGTGGCTCCAAAATGCCTGATGCCAGAGTGAAAGGCGGGTGACAGAGCATCACTCCAACTGAAGTTTACACATGGAAAAATTAGAACTGGGGGGCATATTATCGAGGGGGTTTATCTCCGCTTTTTGGCTTTAAAAGCAAAGAAAGCGGAGATAAAATTATCTCTCTATTACCTTGCTGTCGCTAACACCAGTTAGCAACAGCTAGTAGGAGATATTATTATTATTATTGCATTTATTGAGCGCACAGCTACCCGGAGGTTTCCCGGCGCTTGCCTTGGGAACGAGTCCTGGCTTTTCCATGTGAGATAGCCCCTACAGGGCATCCCCAAGGTGAAAGCCAGGCATCCCACTGCAGGGGGGCCGTTGTGGAGATAAAGCAAGCTTAATGCCCAGAGTTGCAGAGTGAGAACCCATGATTAGAGCAGGCACCGAAGCGAGAATTATCGAGTCTGTGGACATTTGAGCTCACAACACTGCTGCGTCGGAAATTGAACCCTGGTCCCGGGTCTGACCTCAGCTTCCGGGACTGTATAGAGAACAATAGAAGGTACCCTGCCACTTACTTATAGAGGTCCCAGCTAGAGGATCCTACTTTGATAAAGAAAGGGGGTGATTAGCCCAGCGGCTGAGGCTGCACAGGACAAAATTAGGTCATTCCAAACAGATTCAACAACATGTTGTGAAAAAATACATATTTTTTTATTATTTTTCTCTTTTCAGATATATCCAAATGACATACATGTAAAAATTTATATATTCACTGATTGTTCAAAAAACACAAAGACAAAATATTTTTTCCAGATTAAGATCTGCCCACACTTCATACAAACTACCACACTCATTCACACAGGGATTATCCTAACTACGGGGGAAACATTCAACTCTCATTTATCCATTTCTCTAGTCCTGGTGCAGACAACAGTGGATCTTAATTTAGTTGTCTAACGCGGGGGGTTTTTTCTTCCAGGAAGATGGTATTAATACGGGTCCTGATGTACTTGGAGAGGGTTGCCGTATTCCTGGGACAACGTGCCGACGCGCGTTTCGGTGGAAAGCCAGTAAGGCTACACCTTCGTCAGGGCCAGGGTAGTATGTTGGGCAGAGGAAAGGAGTAAAAGTCTAGAAGTAAAAAAGTCATGCCTTAATGTTACATTCTTGGTAGGTTTACACAAGCAAAACATATTTCAACATTTCATTTACTTTTCTTACTATCACTCATTTAGATACTTTATAAAGCGAGTTGATTCAATGCATTTCAAGGTGACGTTTTTGACTCTGTGCAGTAACAGACCACTTGAAGACACTCCCCAAGTGAGAATTCCCTATTTCGTGGAATCCAAAGAAGGCATACAGATAGCCTTGGCCAAATGACTAGTAGAGTTCCTATCACAACATCATACCACATCATACATCCTTTTTCCATAGTGTAACACACTCAGTTTCATCCACCTACGACCTCCAATTTCAGCAGGACAGTTTCTATTTCTCTTTTTAGTCACAGAAGGTTATTGTTAGGCAATTAACAAGAATTCTCGCCAGAGAGATAACCAGACTGTATTATCTATCTAAGACATATTATAGTCTTTTAGGACACGGAATCTTGTGGAGAAGTGTGGCTCAAGTGGTTGGAGCGGCAGACCCTGATGCAGAGGTCTGGCCCGGACCAGGGTTCAATTCCCTGCCTCGGCGGGTCTTGGGCTCAAATTTCCCTGGACCTGACAATTCTCGTCTTGGTGCCTATTCCAATCATGGAGTCCCACTCTGCAACTCTGGGCAATAGCTTGCTTAATCTCCACAACGGCCCCTCGCAGCGGGATGCCTGGCTTTCACCTTGGGGATGCCCAGTAATGGGTTATCTCACAGGGGAATACCAGGACGGGTTCCCTAAGCAAGCGCTGGGACGCTTTCGGGCAGCCATGCGCTCTACAAATCCAATTTCATTTCATTCATTCATTTCATTTCATTTGTGCAAGATAGTGTATTTTCAAGAATGTTACCTGCTTAGTTTTATTCGGTACGCCTATAGAATAAGGGCCACCTTCAACCTTTTTTAGGAAAGACTCACTGCCGTTTGTTACCTTAAGAAAGTACACTGGGTTACTATTTCCAATCAGAGATAGAAAGAAACGCTATTACATCCTTTTAAAGGAAACTATTTATTTACCAAAGTTTCAGGGCTCCACTCGTGATCCTTCCTGTTGGCTTAATAGGATTCTATCTCTCGACCACACCACGATCACACCGTGACATCCGATTCTTGGTGATTTTATCATACCATTCTAAATATGGACAAGACAGGGAGATTAAATCTGCTATTCTTTTGTCTTAGACAGAACAGTCTTGTCCACTATTAACTAAACAGATTAGTAAGGGTTTATACCTTCCGTTCAGTTATACTGTAAGTTATCTTGTCACTTCTTGAAATGAAACCGCTGGGCATCCGATGGGGCGTAGGTTAGTAAGCGATCCTATTTATAACATGACACATAACGTTTTTTAGTTGTTGTCTAGGCATGTCTATGTCTCCATAACTTAAAGCAAAAGATTTGTCTATGTTTAGTTACCTGCACTCCCTGGTTATTTACTCCTGGCGCCACAGGACGGTTCAAAATTAATGCATCAAGTATTCTTGTAGCTAATAAAAACAGAGAAACAGATGGAAATGAGGGATATAATTAACCATCCCTTTTCATGTTAGTAGAGATTTTATTCCCGTTTTAACACAATGGTCTTTCCCCTTACTGCCAGAATCGGATTTTAAAGGTGACTCGTTTTATAGCTTGCAAGGTGAAATTTCCCTTCCGGATCAGATTTAAAATGACCCGTTTTGTAATTAGCATAGGGCGGCTTCCCCTTAGTAATTGTTCAATAGTGGACCGATAGACAGATAAAAATAACCGCCTTGTGTGATAATTTAGGATAAACATTTCCCGATTATCGAGTGAATGGATCAAAAGTGCATACGCCAGGGCTGCACATGTTGAGATAGCTTCCCAGTTAACCGCGTTTCAGTTTCAAAGGTGAATCTTTACCTCGTGGTTAGACAAAGCCGGGTTCCTGGTTAGGGGTTCCACCGACAGTTTTCAAAACCATAGCGGGCTGCCGTTTCCGCAAGTCCCTGAACAAGGGCGAGAAAGAATACATGTCGCCCGTCAAGCAGTGGCTTGGCAAGATTTTACAAGCTCTGCCCAGCAGATGTCCGCAATTTGCTTTTTAGTGCTTACCGTCTATGGGTCGGTTGCTGTCGTTCACGGGGGTTCCGCCGGCTGCCTTGGTCGGCCAAGTGCGTGGTACAGGACACTCGCCTGTCCGCTTTGTATTTAGGTTTAAATAGAGGTCGTTTCGCGCTATCCTCAATTGGCCACAGCTGTGCCCTGGTTTTAGCAAACACTAACAACGGACTTCTCATTTAACATTTGACGCGTCCGCCATCTTTGTTAAACCTACCTCAGGCACTCGATTGCCTGTTTGTATTAACACAGTTAAAAAACAGACAGGGTCGGCCATGTTGTGTAAACTTACTTTTCGCTAAGACCCTTTCTTATTTTTTCGCTAAGACCCTTTCTAATATAACTAAATTGCATATTTAAGGAACTAAGTAAAAAAGCCTAATTATGCTACCTTTTATCGATATTATGTTCAAGTAGCAAGAATACTTACTAAAGGACCCATGTTCTTGTATTCATGGCCATAATTGGTTTCTTAGGTTAGATCGAGTTAATTACTATAGGATCATATTAATTCTAAGGGTTATATCTTCCGTACAGTCGGTTATCCTCTCTCTTCTTCTCAGAATACTGTCAGTTTTTCATTATGCACACCTACAGTTTTTCAATATCTTCTTACAAAATAGCCTGGTGCCATGGACATTCTTCATTTAACCCGTTTTCAACCGCATTTAGATAAAAAATCCAGAATACCTCCCGCTTTTTACGGAGGTTTATGGTGTTTGTTCCAGGGCATGTTTTTATTTTTTCCAGGATAAACCATCGTAAGTCTAGTTCTGTGTGATTTTTTTCAGTCCAATGGGTTACCAATGGCGCGGTCAGCTTTTGGTTCCTGATATTAGACTTGTGCTCACCAATTCGTGTTCTGCATTCTCTACCAGTTTCTCCGACATAAGGGAGATTGCAGGGGCACAGTATTAGGTAAATGATGTTGCTGGTCCGGCAGTTGGTCATGTTTTTATTTCGTATTACAGATACTGTGCGCATGTTAGTTCTGACAGTTCCGCCAGTGATGGCATGTGGGCAGGCATGACAGGTCCCACATTTGTGGTTACCATATACTGGTTCCAAACCAGCAATGGTTGTCTGTCTATTCATAGCGTTCTCTTGAATCTTACCCCTAACCAAACGGTTTTTAAGGTTGGGATTCTTCTTGAACGCAAAAATGGGACGATGTAGGTGTACTTTGTCATTTTCCAGGTTTAAAATATGCCAACTCGAGTTGATGGCTTGTCTTATCTTATGGTTCAACTCTGAATGGCGGGTCACACATACCAGTTGTTTTAGTTTTTCTGGTTCCCTTTCCGCAAACATAGCCTCACGATCCGTGTACCTCGCTCTTTTGAACGACTCTTTAATGAGTCTGGGTGGATACCCTCGGACTAGTAGTTTTTCCTGCAGAATGTCGGCTTGGTTCAGGAAGTCATCCATGAACGTACAGTTCCTTCTAATCCGAAGGAACTGACTGTACGGGATACTATCCCTCTGACTCCGTGGGTGGTAACTCGCATATTGGAGTAAAGTGTTTCGAGCCGTGGGTTTGGTGTAAAGTGAGACCTTAATGATGTTATCGTGGTGCTCAATCCAAATATCCAGGAATTCTATTCTGGTAGTGCTCAGGTGGCTAGTAAATCGCAAGTTGGCATCCGCCGCATTGAGCCACTCAATGAATTCGTGTAGTTGTTCCTCAGCCCCCTTCCAAATAAAGAAAATGTCGTCAATAAATCTCTTCCAATTTTTGACGTTTTCGTAGAAGGGGGCCATTTCGTTAAAGATGTTGGTTCTTTCGAACTCACCCATGTACAAACAGGCTATGCTCGGGGCACAGCTAGTGCCCATACTCACTCCTGATGCTTGCCTGTACATGGTAGAATCAAACTCAAAGTCGTTTTCAAACAAGACCACCTTAACGCAATCCATAATGAAGTCTTTGTTGGTAATATCGTTATTCCTAGAGATGACAGCATCAACAGCGTCGTATGCTCCTCTCTGGGGGATGTTAGAATACAATGATTCTACGTCCAATGTTACCATAATTTCAGAGTCCTCAAAGAATGGGGTGCCTTCCACCTGTTGAATGAAGTGTCCTGTATCACGCACGTAAGATTCAAGTTCCGCGACCATAGGATTTAAAAATTTGTCGATGTATTTGGACAATGGCTCGGTGGCCGAACCAATTGTCGAGACAATTGGTCGCAACGGTGGGTCCGTGCCGCACTTGTGGGTTTTCGGGAGCCCATAAATTATGGGTATTTTTGTGTCGCTAGGGGTCAGGAATTCCGCCTCATCCTCACAGATTTGGTTCTGTGATACAGCATTCTGGACCATTTTTAAGATACGCTTTTTTAGGGCGTTTTCAGGATTACGATTGATTCTTATGTAATGGCCTGATGATGACAAAAGTTCGGTCATTCTCCTTTTGTAATCGGATGTATCAAGTAATGTAATTCCACCCCCTTTATCACAAGGTTTTATAGTGATTCTTTGGTTTGTTTCAAGTTCTTTGAGTGCTCTATCTTCTATGGTTTGCATATTGGCTTTAGGGATGGGCACATATTTAGTCATTCTGTTTATTTTTCGCATGACTGTCTTTTCAAAGATGTTAACCTCAGGGCCGACCATTTCTAAGGTGGGGGTGAACGAGGAGGGAGGTTTACACCCAGATTTATTTTGATCATTGTTTGGAGATGGTGTCTCAAGGAAAAATTTCTGGAGACGAACCTTCCTGAAAAAAAGCTGTAAATCTTTATTCAGTTCGAATTTGCTGAAATTAGCCGATGGAACAAATGACAGGCCCCTTGATAAAAGTTTGATGGCTGCAGGATCTATGTTTTCACTGGATAAATTGAACACAGGGAGCCCCCTTATGTTCGCCAGTATTGATGATGGCGGGTCTGCACATACATTTGTGGTTGACCCCGACCCTGATGGTAGTTCCTCGTTTGTGGGGCTCTCGATGGTGGTCGGGAGTTGCCCCGGCGGTTCCCTAAAAAACGGTTTTGGTGGTGATTGCGATCGAACCCTCCATTTCTGTTGCCTCTATTGGTGTTATGGACACGGTTGGAGTTGTGGCTTTGGTCATAGCTAGGGTCATAGTTGGGATCATACTCATCGGGTGTTTCCCCCTCAGAGTCCGTTGTTTCCGAGAAGGTAGTGACCTTCCTTCCTTGACCCCATCTGGGTGTCTGCCCGCGAGGTGCATTTTCCTCTTGGGTAGTGTAAAAGTCACTACCAAGATAGGGGTATGCCCTTTCTTGGTTAAACATTCTGATGTCCTTTCTTAGCTTCTCTGTTTTCCTTTTTAGTAGGTAATCGGAAAAGGATTCTAGCTCAAATTGAATCTCTTCTAGTTTTTTCTTTCCCTCATCTACTGCATCTCCCTCTTTTAGTTTGTCCTCAAGTTCGCGAATTTCTTTATTTAGGATTTCAATTACGGTACGGGCCGTTTCCACAATTAACATCATCCAGTCCCTGGAGCAACGGTTCGAAATAAGGGCCCATCGCTCCAGGAACTGTCTGATTTCTACAAACATCCCTGGGATGTTTCGGACCCGAAGTCCGATGATGATCGTCCCTGCTCGTAGATAGTCGAGCATGAATTTAGCATGGAGTTCTGTTCTTTTGTTTTTTTTACGCAGGTTAAGTAGCTTGTTCCAGTCTCCATTTAGCCCTCTAGGTACCGTAAAGTCCTGGTTACCATCTGTGGGGAGGCCAAGCATTTTGGCGAAGTCATCATCTGTGAATCCAAATGTTTTTATAGTATCCATTAGTGCTAACTTAAATGGGTTTTGATAAAACTAGAATATTTAAGAATGTCTTTTTTATTCAAAGGATCTCTAATTTTACATGAAAGGTCAAAGATGTTTCAATTCTGCACACATGCTCATACTCTCTCGTACATCACTCTCAGTCACAGTCTCTACTAGTTCATTTGGCAAGAGACCAAAGTAAACCCCCACAGCCCAAGGCTGTGAGAAACAACAACAATAGAAGGGGGCTCCCCGTAGGGTTTCTTAGAGATATATAGGCAGGCCAAGGGGGGAGAAAACCACTGTATAGAGAACAATAGAAGGTACCCTGCCACTTACTTATAGAGGTCCCAGCTAGAGGATCCTACTTTGATAAAGAAAGGGGGTGATTAGCCCAGCGGCTGAGGCTGCACAGGACAAAATTAGGTCATTCCAAACAGATTCAACAACATGTTGTGAAAAAATACATATTTTTTTATTATTTTTCTCTTTTCAGATATATCCAAATGACATACATGTAAAAATGTATATATTCACTGATTGTTCAAAAAACACAAAGACAAAATGTTTTTTCCAGATTAAGATCTGCCCACACTTCATACAAACTACCACACTCATTCACACAGGGATTATCCTAACTACGGGGGAAACATTCAACTCTCATTTATCCATTTCTCTAGTCCTGGTGCAGACAACAGTGGATCTTAATTTAGTTGTCTAACGCGGGGTTTTTTTTCTTCCAGGAAGATGGTATTAATACGGGTCCTGATGTACTTGGAGAGGGTTGCCGTATTCCTGGGACAACGTGCCGACGCGCGTTTCGGTGGAAAGCCAGTAAGGCTACACCTTCGTCAGGGCCAGGGTAGTATGTTGGGCAGAGGAAAGGAGTAAAAGTCTAGAAGTAAAAAAGTCATGCCTTAATGTTACATTCTTGGTAGGTTTACACAAGCAAAACATATTTCAACATTTCATTTACTTTTCTTACTATCACTCATTTAGATACTTTATAAAGCGAGTTGATTCAATGCATTTCAAGGTGACGTTTTTGACTCTGTGCAGTAACAGACCACTTGAAGACACTCCCCAAGTGAGAATTCCCTATTTCGTGGAATCCAAAGAAGGCATACAGATAGCCTTGGCCAAATGACTAGTAGAGTTCCTATCACAACATCATACCACATCATACATCCTTTTTCCATAGTGTAACACACTCAGTTTCATCCACCTACGACCTCCAATTTCAGCAGGACAGTTTCTATTTCTCTTTTTAGTCACGGAAGGTTATTGTTAGGCAATTAACAAGAATTCTCGCCAGAGAGATAACCAGACTGTATTATCTATCTAAGACATATTATAGTCTTTTAGGACACGGAATTTGTGCAAGATAGTGTATTTTCAAGAATGTTACCTGCTTAGTTTTATTCGGTACGCCTATAGAATAAGGGCCACCTTCAACCTTTTTTAGGAAAGACTCACTGCCGTTTGTTACCTTAAGAAAGTACACTGGGTTACTATTTCCAATCAGAGATAGAAAGAAACGCTATTACATCCTTTTAAAGGAAACTATTTATTTACCAAAGTTTCAGGGCTCCACTCGTGATCCTTCCTGTTGGCTTAATAGGATTCTATCTCTCGACCACACCACGATCACACCGTGACATCCGATTCTTGGTGATTTTATCATACCATTCTAAATATGGACAAGACAGGGAGATTAAATCTGCTATTCTTTTGTCTTAGACAGAACAGTCTTGTCCACTATTAACTAAACAGATTAGTAAGGGTTTATACCTTCCGTTCGGTTATACTGTAAGTTATCTTGTCACTTCTTGAAATGAAACCGCTGGGCATCCGATGGGGCGTAGGTTAGTAAGCGATCCTATTTATAACATGACACATAACGTTTTTTAGTTGTTGTCTAGGCATGTCTATGTCTCCATAACTTAAAGCAAAAGATTCGTCTATGTTTAGTTACCTGCACTCCCTGGTTATTTACTCCTGGCGCCACAGGACGGTTCAAAATTAATGCATCAAGTATTCTTGTAGCTAATAAAAACAGAGAAACAGATGGAAATGAGGGATATAATTAACCATCCCTTTTCATGTTAGTAGAGATTTTATTCCCGTTTTAACACAATGGTGTTTCCCCTTACTGCCAGAATCGGATTTTAAAGGTGACTCGTTTTATAGCTTGCAAGGTGAAATCAGCTTCCAGGACTGCCTGCTCTACACCGTGAGCCACACTTCTCCACAGATAGCAACCATCTTGGGCCCCACTTTGCATGTCAGAGATATTTATCACTAATGACATGCAAAGTGGGCGTGCCAAGATGTTAGCGACTGGAAACAGTCGCTAACATCGCTATCTTCTATTACCAACTTTTGAAGGTATTCGCACTAAGCGCGAATATCTCCAAAAGGTAACACCTGCCCTGAGCAGTTCTTGGCCATGTTATCCAATGGGAGGTGGATAACATGGCTAAGAGCATTAGCTCAGTAATGCATGAATATCGCGGACTTTTCAGCGATATTCATGCATTGCGGCCGATTTTTATCGCATTTGCGATAAACCTTGGTAATACCAAGGTTTATCTGCGATAAAAATCGCCGCAGCTCAGCTGTAAATTTTTGTCTCTAACCAAGCAATAGCGATAATTATCGCTATTGCTTGGTAATATGCCCCTTGGTTCTCATTCCTATGATCTGTTTCTTAAGTTATTGTTTATTAACTTTGTTCACTGTTAAAAGGAAGACAGACTCTCTCTGTATGGTATTACTGATTCAGTGGTACAAATTATTTCTTTAATTTGAATTGCATTAAACCTATTCCAACATGTTTTTGAAACAAATTACTAACTACTTTTTGAGTTGTTTAATTTCGCAGTACAGAAGCTGCTTTTATTCTTCATGTTTGCAACCTTGCTATTACATTAATATGAAGAAAGAAGACACCCAGGATTTACCTTTTTGCCGTGATCATTATTATATGGAATCCAATACAGTCTGCCATACTTTAAAAGGACATAGCACCTCATTGTTCCATGACCTTATTAATTAACTTGGCTTTTGAACCCATTCCTCGATGATTTAAAATATCCTTATAATTTATGGCACGAGTGCTATATCTTATATATTACACTCTATGTATCTGCAGATATACTCTCTCTATTTTTTGACTATTTCATACTTGTATACAATGTGTTATCCCCTGTAAAGTGCTCTGATACCCTAAAGGGTCACGTTCGCGCTCTATAAAACACTAATACAAATAAATATATATTCACAAAAAATAGCAAACAGCCACAAAAATGTAAACACTGGTTAGGAAAAAAGCAGCTTCTACTGCAAGTCTATGCCAAAGGAAAGCAGTGTTGATAAATTAAAATGACTGAGGCTTATATCACAATTTTTTTTAATGACTGTATTGGTGCTAAAAACAGGCAATCCAATTTTAAAGAATTTGAAAAGCACTGTGAACTTTGTAAGTAACAGAGAAATACAGTAGATTTGGATAAGTGTCTCTTTTTCAGTTCCTAAACGCTATACCTACAAAAGCCTTTTTTCTTCAGTACAAACTGTTCCTCCATTAACAAATTGAAGCTTTAAAATTTTTCTCAAACACTGTACAGTATAACAGAGTGTGCCATAAATCTCGCAATCTTGTGCAGAACTAATGAATATATTTGTCATGGAAGTGCTCTTGAAAGAGGGCATATTCATGCAGTATTGAAAATTCCTTTGCTAATTTTTGTCATTGCACTTAAGAAAGCTGCATTTTAAATGACTACTCTTTACCAAAATGTACACTATTGCTATCACTAATAAGAATCTTTGTCCCATTTCTTTTTTTTGGTGGGGATAGAAATATAATATTTCCTGCTGGAATAATTTTATGATGGATTCTCAGCTGCTGAGCATTTTTATGTTTTTTTTAAACTTACTTGGATGTTTGCTGCTCGACTGCTCATTTCTCAGTTTCTTTAGCCTCCCAGAATAGCAGCAATATTTATGTAGGGGTTTCATTGTTTTTTCACCACGCAACATGGTGCATGTGCATGCAACCCTAAAATGCGATTCATCAAACCACGCAAGGCTGCTTTGCATGGCCCTGATTGGCTTGATAAATCCAGGGTAATGCCCTGCATCTTAAAACACTGTGTTGCATTACTCTGCCTCAGGGAGGCATTCCCTGAGCGTTGCATGCGTGTTTCCACGCAATACCCTTAGATTTTGACGCATTCCCAAATTTACCATTACTGGTCAATCTGGAAATGTTATGCCTTCTCAAAGGAGGTGTAACAAAGAGAAATATCTGTATTTCTCCTTGTTACTTCCTCTTTCTATGAGTGCTGCATTCTGCAGCACACATAGATGAAAATGCCTCAGGGGACTGTTATTGTGCTGGAAGGTGCCCCACAATGCACTAAAACAATCTTTCATGCAATGCAGGTACCTAAGCACACCATGGTGCAAGGGTGCCTGCGTTAGCGCTAGGCAGCCCATTGTGCACCAGCACTGGGAAAAGGCTGGAAAAGGCAGTATCTTGATAAATGCAGCGCATTGCTGCCCTCCTTTTAATATAACACAGCTCAGCATGGTATCTTTCTGTTCTGCTTTTAATGTAACACAGCTCAGCATGGTATCTTTCTGTTCTGCTTTACTTTTTGATAAATATGCCCCATAATGTCTATGAATTATTCCTTTTGCTTGGTTGTTGATGTATAGGGAGTGACTCACTATTACACCTTGACATCTGGGGCTTGAATCTACAAATTGCCTGATGTTGAGTTATTTTTGGTTGGGCTAACACCCACGCCGAACACCTTGAAAACACGTGTGACAGCATTAGCACTATGAAGACTAGATTATGACAATGCCATTTATGTGGGCATTCAAAAGCAGCACTTACTCAAGCTGCAATGTCTTCAAAATGCGGCGGCCAGACTGATGCTGGATATTCTTAACTTCCAGACAATCTCTCATAGACTGAGATAACTACACTGGATCCCTGTTGAAAAAAGGATAACATTTAAATCTTTATGCCTAGATTTTAAGGCATAGCACAGTGCTGAACCTCAATACCTGAAGCAATACCTGACCTGGTATCTTCCCTCCAGAAATTTAAGATCGTCACAGAGCAAACTCCTACAGATCCCCAAATTCAAGATAGTCCGCTGGGGTGGAATATGTTTCAGCCAGGGGATAGTCAAAACATGGAACTCGCTGACATAAAGAACAGCCCAACACTGCTATCTTCTAAACAATTACTAAAAACAGGGCTCTTTTCTAACTAAAACTATGTTCCCACTCTCTCTTTGGCAACCTTCCGGGCCACTTTTGCTCTAGCGCCTAGACGCCCTTGGACAATCATATCTAATTTGCCCCAAGATGCTGTTGAGGACTATAAGAATGCAAAAGTGTTCTATTTTGCACCATTTATTTTTGTATCTGTCAGAGCTTTTTTCAGGGAGAAAAAGTCAATCTCTCTACATTGTCTTTTTAATGACTTATGGTCATCAGTCTCTACCCAAGGTTGGGCAATGTTTTCAAATGACTCCTTAAAGGTCTGTCTCATATTGTGACCTCCACTAATAGGATCAAAGTACCACTAAAAATGAGTCTTTGTAATACCACCAATCTCTCTCTTTATTTAGTGTATGCATTTATAAAATATGTCTTAAACACCACTGTAATGAAGTGAAGCCACACATAAAATGAATGAAGTGCAAGTACTCTTTATTGTAGTTCAGTAGGAAAAGTGAATTATTCCAGCCACATCAGCCAACTTCCAACTGCCTGTTCCTGTTCATTCCACAACTTCATTCTACATTCTATGAAACCTAACATATAAACATTCTGCAATCTAAATTACAACTAGCTTGAGTATAAGGATACCACACCTTCTCTCTTCAGAATTTGTAAATCCCCTGACCATCTCCTATCTATTTCAAGCATTTGGATTTAGGACTCTCAAAAACGAGCTGAATAATTTAGAGGCGGCCTCACAAGTGATGTGTTTTCTGGTAACACCACTCACTCCTTTCTTTCTAGTACATTGTTATTAGGTATAATAGCTTCAATATGTGTAAACAAATTTTTACTAGTACCATTTAATGCATAACAATATTAAACAATGTACCCCCACTACCACCACCCTCCCTTAAGTCTTGGCCCATTACAGGATGTGTTCAACACATATTTATATTGCAAATTAAAAATGTACCCATTTTCTTTCCCAGAATCATCATTCTTTTCTAAATATTTAAGTGAATCTAATAAATGATCCCATGCACAAACTTTTTCAGTTCATCCTCTTTCTTCCCTCATATCGCGATACAATACTGCACTCTCATAACCCGCCCAATGAACCAATTCCACTTTCCATTTTGCTACCCTTGGGGCCCTTGGCGCCTTCCATTTCATAGTTATTTCTCGTCTTGAAAGCACCAAAGCTAAATCTATAAATCATGTAGTACCTTTACACTTTGTAGTTTTTGGAAATACCCCCAGCAGACAGACCTTAGGAGTACACTCAATTGATGTCATTGTTGCTTCATTTATACAGAATATTACCTCCCTCCAGTATTCCACTAATAATGAGCATGATCATACCATGTGCAAAATTTCTGCCCCACTTTCACTACATGCTGGGCATGCCAAATTTGTCTGATAAATTTGAACTATATTTCCCAGAGTTAGACAAGCTCTGTACAAGTAGAAAACATTTATCATTTTAAATCTCACATTTCTAGATACAATGTATGAATTTCCAAGAATGTTATACCACTCCAACATGAGTAATGTATGTTCTAAATCCTACTCACACTTTTCTCTTAGACCAACAAGAGACATTACCATATCACTTCTTATTGCCTGATAAAGGCACGTCACCACCTTTATATGACCCATTGTGGTACACAATATTTGACCAGAACTATGTCCTTGCGGTTCTATTAAACCCATACCCTAATGGTTGCGCGACCTAGTGACCACCGCTCGATGCAACACAAATTGCCCTCTCCGGATCTAAAAAAGTAGCTGAAAAGTCTTCAAATGATAATATCACCCTGTCATTATACAAATCTCTCTATTGAATGCAACCCATGGTTTGCTCACTTCTAAGTATGGGAGGAAAATTCATTCCGCTCGCAGAATTTGCGGATTTTCCGTGATTTCGAGATACGCGAATCTCGCAAAATCGCGGCAAAATCCATGAATATGCGAGCGGGACGAAAATTGCTCAGGAAGCACTGACAGGGTTACAGCAGGTGCCCAAGTTGAAGCTAATTTCTTTGTAACCATTTATAAAATGGTTACAAAGAAATTAACTTCAACTTGTTCACCTGCTGTAACCCTTTAAGTGCTTCCTGAGCGGGGCCTCCTTGCCTACTTGCAACTATTCTCTGACCCTGCTCTGACCCTCAAAGCTGGGTCAGAGAATAGTTACAAGTAGACAACGAGGCTCATGCAGGAAGCACTTACAGATATAGATAAAGCAGGTGCCTGAGTTGAAGGTCAAATTCAGTAACTCCTTAATCAGCCCAAAAAAATGTGCGTTTTGTCGAAGCTGTGCAGATGTGTGTGTATTCCCCATATTTACCGTCAAAAATTAGCTATAATGCTTGATAGAGGCCTTTGCATCCTTGACTTTCACGAGCTCTATCCCCGTGCAGTTCCTGTGACCACAAGCTTCTTTCTCCTCATCTGCTGCTCTGATCGGTGCCTGTCCTTTTATACACAGAAGAGGCATGTGAACTCGCATAGAAGCACCCCGTTTGCCCCCCCACACACACACTAGCGGTGTGCACCGTCTTTCCGCTCTTTAGCCACTATGATGGACGACTCACTCAAGGGACCCCGGCACCCTTCGGCGCGATGGCAAAGTTAATCAGCCCCCAAAAAATTTGCGTTTTGTCAAGGCTGGGCAGTTCCTGTGACCAAGAGCTTCTTTCACCTCATCTGCTGCTCTGATCGGTTCCTGTCCTTTTATACACAGAAGAGGCATGTGAACTCACATAGAAGCCCCCCCGTTTGTCCCCCCCACACACACTAGCGGTGTGCACCGTCTTCCCGCCCTTTAGCCACTATGATTGACAGCTCACTCAAGGGACCCTGGCACTCTTCAGCGTGATGGCAAAGTTAATCAGCCCCCCAAAAATGTGCGCTTTGTCGAGGCTGAGCAGATGTGTGTTGTCCCCATATCTACGGCCGAAAATTAGCTGTGATGCTTGATGGAGGACTTTGCATCCTTGACTTTCACGAGCTCTATCCCTGTGCAGTTCTTGTGACCACAAGCTTCTTTCTCCTCATCTGCTGCAATGATCGGTGCCTGAACTTTTATACACACAAGAGGGATGTGAACTCGCAAAGAAGCCTGGCCCGTTTGCCCCCACACACACACACTAGCTGTGTGCACCGTCTTCCTGCCCTTTAGCCACTATGATGGACAGCTCACTCGAGGGACCCCGGCGCCCTTCAGCGCGATGGCAAAGTTATTCAGCCCAAAAAAATGTGAGCTTTGTCAAGGCTGGTCAGATGTGTATTCTCCCCATATCTACCGTCGAAAATTAGCTATGAATTAGCAATGCAGCCTTGGTTCTCAACTGCATTGGCTGAGAAGCGGAGGCTATGTAAAAAAAACGAAAGGGAGTGGTGTTGCACGTACAACACTAGTGCGAAGCAGATTTATAAAGGGCTAATTAAACAATATCATTGTGATATCTTGCTGGAATAGAAAGCTTTCGTAGCCAGAAGAATAGAAGCTGCCACGAACACAGGCAAATAAATATTTACTATCGTTAAAGAATTCATGTCTCCCTCCTCTTGCTTTCCTCCATGCTCCTTCTCGGAAGAGTGGGTTCTCCAACTAGCTGCCTTTTTTACTAACAAAATAAAGACCATTCAGGACTCTTTTCTGGCCCTGGGTGCCAGGATAGCCCCGAGTGCCTTATCTGCATCTGTAGACATGCCTACCCTTTCTACCTTCCCTGACCTTTCCTTGCTAGCTTCATTGGATCTTCTTGCCAAACTCAAATCGAGCTCTCCGTTGGACCCATGTCCAGCTAAATTTCTTGCCAAATCTGCCTCAGCCATTAATGTTCTCATCAACCCTGTGCTCAATCTCTCATTGAGCTCAGGTACGGTTCCTCTGGCCTGAAAGCATGCTCTCATCTTACCACTGCTGAAAAAGCTGAATCTCGATCCCTTGGCCCATGCTAGCTATAGGCCTATCTCCCTCCTGCCAGCCCTTGCTAAAGTTGTTGAGAAACATGTCCATCAATCTCTCTCCAACTTCCTTGAGGCAAATAACATCTTGCATAATACCCAGTCGGGCTTCCGCACCAATATGAGCACGGAAACGGCTCTATTGGAAGTGACGGATGCCATGAAGGAGGTATTGGATGCTGGAGGTAAGGCCATGCTGGTCATGTTAGACCTTTCGGCAGCTTTTGACACCGTCCCCCACGGCAGCCTCCTTGCTAGACTGAGGGAGATTGGGCTGCGGGGGACGGTGTTCAGCTGGTTTGAATCTTTTCTGACGGACCGCCGTCAAACGATCTGGGCCCCCCCCTGTACTCAGCCAGTATGCCGTCATTGGAGGTGGGAGTGCCGCAGGGCTCTATCCTGTGTCCCACTCTATTTAACATCTTTGTGACCCCTCTGGCGGCTCTGGCTGAGTCTTTTGGAGCCCAGGTTGTTTCCTACACGGATGATTCCGAGCTCCTATTCACCTGTAAGAGGGGCGCCAACTTTGACAGTGAACGCATCAAGGGTTGTCTGGAAGCCGTGTTCAGCTGGTTCCAGTGCAACGGCCTGAAGTGCAACTCGGACAAGTCCGAGGTGCTCTTTTTTGGTTGTTTATCAGACCCTAGATGGATAGAATGGTGGCCTCCGGCCATGTTCCCACCTTCCTCGGTGTCCACTTCGGCAAAAAATCTGGGAGTGTCAATTGACTGCGGTCTCACCTTGAAGCCCCAGATCCTTGGCTTAGTCGGCAAGTGCTTCAGCGTCCTCAAAATGCTGAGAAAGTTCCTTCCATTGCTGTCCCTGGACCACAGGAAAATGACGGTACAGGCGTAATATCTGGGACTGCCGGAGTATCTTCTCTCGCGTCTTCAGATAGTCCAAATGCTGCGACGCGCGAAATCTTTGACCTTCACCGGAGATCCAGTGCCAGTGAACTTTTGTCTACTCTTCACTGGCTCCCGATCCGGAAGCGCATTGTTTTTAAAGTACTCACGTTGGCTTTCAAAGCCCTTCACGGATCCGACGCGAGTTATATTAGGAAGCGGTTGTCTTTCTATCAGCCTGCCCGGGCGCTTAGATCGGCGTCGCAGGCCCTGGCTGTTGTGCCTGTGATTCAGCGAGCCCGCATTGGAGGCCGGTCTTTTAGATTCCGTGCTCCTCAGCTGTGGAACTCGCTGCCGGCCACCCTGAGAAAGTCGAGCACTCCGCTGGCTTTCAGGAAGGAATTGAAGACCTGGCTTTATGTCCAATAGAGCTAGTCACACTGTGCCCGCCCTGTTCCGCTTCTGGTTAAAGCGTCGGGACACTCCTCGGAGTAGCTGAGCGCTATATAAATCACGTTATAACATAACATAACATAACATGATGCTTTATGGAGGCCTTTGCATCCTTGACTTTCACGAGCTCTATCCCTGTGCAGTTCCAGTAACCACAAGCTTCTTTCTCCCTATCTGCTGCTCTTATCGGTGCCTGTCCTTTTATACACTCAAGAGGCATGTGAACTCACATAGAAGCCTGGCCCGTTTACCCCCCCCCCCACACACACTAGTGGTGTGCACCGTCTTCCCGCCCTTTAGCCACTATGATGGACAGCTCACTCGAGGGACCCCGGCACCCTTCGGCGCGATGGTAAAGTTAATCAGCCCCCCAAAAATGTGCGTTTTGTCCAGGCTGGGCAGTTCCTATGACCACGAGCTTCTTTCTCCTCATCTGCTGCTCTGATCGGTGCCTGTCCTTTTATACACAGAAGAGGCATGTGAACTCGCATAGAAGCCCCTCCCCATTTGCCCCCCCACACACTAGCGGTGTGCACCATCTTCCTGCCCTTTAGCCACTATGATGGACAGCTCACTCGAGGGACCCCGGCACCCTTCAGCGCGATGGCAAAGTTAATCAGCCCAAAAAATCTTTATCTTTGTTGAGGCTGGGCAGGTGTGTGTTCTCCCCATATCTACTGTCGAAAATTAGCTATGATGCTTGATGGAGGCCTTTGCATCCTTGACTTTCATGAGCTCTATCCCCATGCAGTTCCTGTGACCACGAGCTTCTTTCTCCTCATCTGCTACTCTGATCGGTGCCTGTCCTTTTATACACAGAAGAGGCATGTGAACTCGCATAGAAGCCCGGCCCGTTTGCCCTCCCATACACACTAGCGGTGTGCACCATCTTCCCGCCCTTTAGCCACTATGATGGACAGCTTACTCGAGGGACCCCGGCGCCCTTCAGCGTGATGGCAAAGTTAATCAGCCCAAAAAAATGTTATCTTTGTTGAGGCTGGGCAGGTGTGTGTTCTCCCCATATCTACTGTCGAAAATTAGCTATGATGCTTGATGGAGGCCTTTGCATCCTTGACTTTCATGAGCTCTATCCCCGTGCAGTTCCTGTGACCAAAAGCTTCTTTCTCCTCATCTGCTGCTCTGATCAGTGCCTGTCCTTTTATACACAGAAGAGGCATGTGAACTCGCATAGAAGCCCCCGCGTTTGCCCCCCCACACACACTAGTGGTGTGCACCATCTTCCTGCCCTTTAGCCACTATGATGGACAGCTCACTCGAGGGACCCCGGCACCCTTCGGCGCGATGGCAAAGTTAATCAGCCCAAAAAATGTTTATCTTTGTTGAGGCTGGGCAGGTGTGTGTTCTCCCCATATCTACTGTCGAAAATTAGCTATGATGCTTGATGGAGGCCTTTGCATCCTTGACTTTCATGAGCTCTATCCCCGTGCAGTTCCTGTGACCACGAGCTTCTTTCTCCTCATCTGCTACTCTGATCGGTGCCTGTCCTTTTATACACAGAAGAGGCATGTGAACTCGCATAGAAGCCCGGCCCGTTTGCCCTCCCATAGTCATACACACTAGCGGTGTGCACCGTTTTCCCGCCCTTTACACACTATGATGGACAGCTCACTCGAGGGACCCCGGCGCCCTTCTGTGCGATGGCAAACTTACACACACATGGTCACTGGAGGCAACTCTTCTGACCCTACGCAGCTGTAGTGCAGGAAAAGCACTATACATTTACCCAACGAGGTAGCACTTACTAATTAGCCAGTAGAAAGTACTTCAGTTAAGTATGGTGCAAAATCGCCAAAAAATCCGCGATTTCGCGGGGAAATTCACAAATTCGCTGATTTTTTTGCGATTTCGCATGAATTCGTGAACCGATGATTCGCAAAATTCACCCATACTAACTCACTTCACTAAGGCCCACAATCTTCCTCCCAGAATGATTTGTTCCAAACTTCTCAACAAAATGTCCGGGGCATAGGGCCTCTGAATATGAGTTTGTTGAAGCGCTCAATGCCAGCAGTGCCGCACAACTATTCCCCTCACTGGTCCTCTTACAGGGGCCATGAGTATTCTATGCAACCCATCCAAACCTAGTTTTATCTCCAAATCCACCTCCCATTGAAATCTTTTTGAATGAATCCATTGTGTAAACCATTGCAACTGTGTTGTTAGGTAATAGCTTCCCTTATCTGGAGTTGCTAGTCCTCCCTGACTAGTGGGCCATTGCAGATTTGCCAATGCCACTCTTCACCTACCTGTTCACCATATAAAAGAAATCAACAAAAAATCAATTTCCCTGAACACCCTACATTGATTCACCATGGGTAATGTTGTAAAGATGTAAAGTAATCGGGGCAACGCCAACATTTCTACTACTGTTATTCATCCTGAAACTGAAAGTGGCAGGATTGTCCAAAAATCTATTCTTTTCTGTAAAATTCAAATCGCCACACCAGTGTTAAATTGCAATAAATCAATGGGAGCATGGTATAACCTTATCCCACGATATTTTAGATACATTCCCTCCCAATTAAGCCCCTTTGGAACCACAGGCTGCGGCACATCCTCCTATAATGGGGACAAATATGATTTATTCCATTTGATGCCTGGCCATGAGGCTTTCCCAAACCGATCTAAGTGGTTCATGGCATGTGGCAAATCAACATCAGCATCTTTGAGAAATAACAACATATCACCTCCATAGAATGCTGAAAAATGTTGCATAGCCCGCACCTCCACACCACTGTAAACCCCTCCTGTCCTCACCCAACTAGCTTCAATATGCCGTATAAATTGTCTGTATTCTTGAATGTGGAAATGCTCATTTGACAGAACTTAAACAAAATTGTCTGCACCCAGGCCACTCTAATAATTTTTATAAATCAGGTCTAATGTTCCCAATCCATTTTATGAAAAACCTGAGACAGGTCTTTCATCCTCTGAAGGAAGCACACCTCACCATTGACTCCATCAACAATGTTACTTGTGAATTGAGAACATCGGACTCAGAACTGACTTCTGTGGCTGGGCTGCCCAGCTGCCCTTGTTGACTCAGAATGAACCATATGAATCAACATTATTTGCTGTTTGTTACTCTTGTGGGACACCAAAGCTTGACCACCAGGGACATACCAAACTGGCCTTTCAGTAACTTTGGCATTTTTCTGATAGTCTGCAGGCACTGGACCTTTTTTCAAAGCTGAAATGCTGCCATTTAACAGTCCTGAAAGTGTCCATGGTCACAGTAAAATGTGGGTTATTCATCGGAGACACAGACGTTACAATTACACCTTGATATTCCAATTGGTTAAGGATTTTGGATACAGAGCCTCTCGCCATCATCACATTTTCCCAAAAAAAAACCCTTATATGGTACGTTCTATGTCACCTTCAATTACAAGGACGATTTAATAAAGTCATTCATGGGGAGCTACTCTAGTGTCACTACTGAGGGTGACAGCAACTGACACCTTCGTTGTAGTGGAAATGTAGTGTGGTTTATGGGCCTCTTTCTGCGTGCATGTTAAGTTAGCATGGCTTATTAGGAGTTTAAACGCCATTTTACCTTTTGCTGCATTTTTGCACACAACACTGCTTAGCTGTTTTTGCAGAGTTAGCTTTAACGAAGGTCTATACATGAGAAACGGTTTGTTTTTCAACATCTCTAGACATGCATCGTGCCCCCAGTCTGTACAGTGAGTGGCGCCACGGTTATCATAACGTGCAAGCCTGTTTACCGGTGTGTCTGTGTAACACATTCTAGACACAACAATTTGGCAGCTGCAAGCCAAGTAGGATTCTGGCGCCTTTATCATAGCACACTTGCCAGAAATGAGCACACTTGGAAGATTCCAGGAAACCAGAGAGACTAACCGATCCAGATGTAATTTACACTTACTGAGCAGACAGTTAAATGGAGTCCCCCTAAGAAAGCTCAAGAGACCTTCTATAGTTTTATAATACATAGTTCCTAGATAGGGAGGGTGCTTAAACTAGGTGCTTTTATCACCTGTTTGCACTATCATTGTAATATGATTCTTCCTTTTGTATTTTATGAAATTGTAACCATGCTGACCGTATTATTTGTAATTATATGTATGCTTATGTTGACTAAAATACTGCGCCTGAGATCACGTCGTTAAAATAAACATTTTAACCTTACCGTGTCTCTATTTTACTCATGATGTGGACTGGTATGAACGTATAACAAAAGAGTGTTCTCACTTCCCACCATTCCTGAGATGGTCCTAAGTCGCATGTTCTAGGTTGTCTAATCACTGTTTTCTTTGCTATAGGACGAAGAGCTAATGTGAACTGATTGCTAGTCTGGTAGGGGATTTTGGGTACTAAGGTGAGTTCTTTGCACACCCTAATTCACTGAGTTCCTAAGACTCTGTGCACAGTTCTGTGTCTGAGCAGAATCCCTGTAACAGCGCCGCCAACGAGTGTGGTCTTATTGTGAGACACTTGAGTAGTGCTTATATCAGTCTACGACCCCCTCACTATCGTTTCCAATGGACGGTGGTGACGGATAAAAAATCTACCTTTATTTACATAGGTTATTTAAAGCTTGATACTTCTCAAAGGTTTACTATTTGAATTACTACCCGATGATGAAGCATTACACTACTAGAGCGTGTGAGGGTGATATTAACAAAAGGAATTGCTTTCATCCCCACAGTCTAGTGGGTAACAACTATGAGTGCTTCAAGAAAGAACCTTCCAATTCCTAACCAACCAGGGTTAGCTTTAAAAACTTGTGAGCGTGTTTCACAAGACCATGGGGTACTGATAGAGGAATATAGAGGATATGCCCCAGTAAGTAACTGGAATGAACAACTGGAGCTGAAGATATGTAGTACCTCCAACATGAGCAAAAACAAAATTACCTCAGTGAAAGAAGGAAGAGAAGATTTCTGTCTGTCTCTGAGGCAATATACATAGCAGTTGACATTCAAAACCTTTAATGGTTGGACAACTTGTGCCATTCCAACAGGGTGGAGCTCAAGCATGGCTTCTTCCATTTCGTGCCCCAGTGAATAAGAGAGTAAGGAGAAGAGGTGAGCATAGAGAGGAAATGGAGACTAGATGGGTAGCCCGTGGGTAGGGATGAAATAAAAAAAATTACTTTGGATAATGTGGCAATTAGATTTCAGCTATGGCAATGTTGTTTAGGTAAGTTTGGTCTGGTGCTGTGCATGCAGGGGTGGATCCTCTGCTAAGGCGGAGCAGGCTCATCTCACTACTCTCAGAGCAGGAAAAACTAAAAATAAAATGATAATAACCTTGTTATTACCATTTTATTTTTCTTCTGTGCGAGGCTGGTTTAGGGCAGGTGGGGCTGGAGTCAGAGCCTGTTAGGAGTGATTCATGCACACTCTAAGTTCGCATGACAGTTTGGCAAGTCATCTTGGCCCGGCCGAACAGTTCATGTTCCCCACCAGGCTGTACTACACATCCCAGAGGGGTGCACACACAGGCTCCCTGTCCCCATCTGAGGGCCAACCCATAGTGCTTAGACCAATCACAACCAGTGCTTAATTTGAGCAGGTGCTTTCAGGTGCTCAGCACCTGCACTTCTTTCACAGGGCCGGGGCTACAATTTCTGACCCTGCAGGTGGTGGTCTCAATATTAATTGTTCAAATTCAAAATAAAAAGAATAACATACATTGCATGGTGACTGGCTGATAAATGTTCATAGACAGGCCAGCATACTTGATTGTGTATCACCATGTTAGTGATGATGTCATCTCGCCAATCACAAATCCAAGAAGTCATCGAAAAACTATTTCTTGCATTCTATTCCCCTAGTCTGCTGCACCCTGCCACTGCCTGAGCCTAAGCCTCCCATTGGATAATTGTATCTGGGGGCTGGCTCAAGACGGAGATGAGACAAGGAAGCTGTGAGAGCACATTTGGAATTTTGGAGTGAGGGCACTTGAGGAAGAGTAAACGAAAGCAAGTGTGGACTTTCCACTTGCTGTGTAGCCAGAGTAGCATATCCTGCAGCCCTGCATTGGTGCTATCCTCAACGTGCTCGATGAGGCTGTGGCCCAAAACAACTTTTGTGCACCATGGCGTTCCCTGCAGAATCTGTGCACTGCACCCCAGCATGGTAATTTGTGAGCGTGCATGAGTCCAGTAGGCACCACCGCCATACTTACAGGCATTGGCAGCATTACGGCTGGGGACAATGCCTGTGCTGTAGCAGGCAGGGTCATAGCAAGCTGAGCAGTGGATGCCAATGCCGTCGCTATCCCTGGACCTACTAATTACAGGCAGCATTAGTAGTGACATCAACTGCTTTGCTCGAACTGCTACCTGTTCTGCAAATAACCCAGTTATACTGCACTAATTAATATATGCGAAAAAAGCATTTTCATTTGGTGTACATTTTCTTTTTGCACTCGGTGTAGGTAAGAAAGAAAAACACATGTCATCTTCCTCTTCTTTAGGAAAGACAACAGTAAAACGCAGAGTTCAAAATAGCAGGGACATGTACAGGCTGATGACGAGGGCCACAGGCAGCAGCAATGTTATAGATGAGAGAGAGAGCAGGAGAAAAGAGGAGAAAGAAACAACAGGATAGAGATAAGACGGAGCTAAGTAGAAGAAAAGGAGAGAAAATCAGATACAAAGAGAAAGCATCCATGATGTGAAGAAGAGAGCATTAAGAAGAGAGAAGATAGAATGTAAGGATGTAGAGGACAGGAGAGAGGAAAAAAAGCAGGCAAATGATAAAACGGAGACACAGCTAATCACTGCTAGAAGAGTGATCGTAAAGAGCCAAGATCGAGGGGAGAGAGAGCAGAGCATGCATAAAAGTGAAGAGGGAAAATGGCAGGGGTAGAATGAATAGAGGGCAAATCAGAAACGCAGGGAATAAGGTAACACACCAGGTGTGACAAAGATGATAGAAAACAATTAGAGAGGTGAGAGGATAGACTCCTAGAGCAAAGACGTAGGGTACAGACAACAGATTAAGGTTAGAAGTTAGAGACTGAGGCAGTGAGAATGTTGAAAGTGGGGCTCACCGGAGGAAGAAGTGAGCTGTGGCCTCCTTGGCAAAATTTTCAGCACCTGCACTTCTTTTTTTACAAATTAAGCACTGATCACAACACTACACTACAGAGTTGTGATTGACTTAAGGGAGCCTGTGTGCTACCGGGACTCACTAGTCAGGAAGCAACAATGGAAACAGAGGCGACTGTGAGCAAAAGAGTTTTTTTAAATGTGAAACAATAGTTTGCATTATGTCCTGACTCAAATTTAAAACTGGTGTTATCTCTCCCATTCTAGGGTAGTATTTATTCAGTGTATGATTTTGTATGGAATAGACACTGCAGCCCAGATTTACTAAAGCTTTGTGCTGGAGCAAAGTGGTGCACAGCTGTGCAAAGTCTTGCAAAAGCATTAAATTTCCATGGAACTGTTCTTTTAAGCTGCAAATGTGCCCTTTTATCAGACCAAAGATGCTTTGTACTGCTTTGCTCAAAGGGGGAGTAAGATGGGTGTAACTTGGGTGGATCACCACAAATAGTCATGGTTTTCGACACAAAGACTGACTTACCAAGAGATGTAGGTGGGGTGTTAACACAAAAAATAACGGCGCCTTGAAGCAGGCCTAAAAATGGCAAATCCTTTCATTTCTCCAACGAACCCACACATCGCATGTGTGCTGCAGTGCACAATGCATACCCCACATGTGTAGTACATATCCTAAGCTAGACAGAGCATACTCCAGTCTGCTCCTTGGCATGAGGCAGTCTCTTTAGTGTACCAGCACAGGTAATACCAACTGCAGCAGGCCATTTTTAATAAATATGGGTCTGTGCTGTATTCTCCCTAATGTACAACACTCCCTGTGTAGCTACTGAGTGGCATTTTTTCGCAAAAATGAATAAAGCCAGGCCCGCATTTCCTTTTGCACAATGGCATGATGAGCCTCCAGTTTTTTGTACCTGAAATGCAATCTTTGTAGACTTATAAATGTCCTCCTGCTTTGGTAAGAAGTTGCTACTGAGTAATCTGGTAAACCAGTAAGTGTTGATGTTTCCATGGTTCCCCCTCAGAAATGTCTGTAAAATCCATGGGATTTTGCTAACATATTTAGCACTTTGTTCTGTATATAGTACTGTATGCGTCTATTTATTTTACCTTTCCTTTGGTTTAAAATTCTTGCCCATTACCCTTCACTTTAGAAGATCAAGTTGGACTTCCATTGTGCATTGTGCAGCTGCTTTAAATATGCTGGTTGTGGCTCATTTTAAATCTCACTATCACCCTAATCCCTTGCATAAGGATGTTCTATTTTCACATGTCTTGTGGTATAGCTCATCAAAGTGTTAGAACCTCATAACGGTAGCTAGTCTATGATTTTTACACCTGGTGACCGTTCAATAAACATTGACTTCCTGTTATTCAACTCTTCTATTCAATTTTAAGTGATTGTAATAAAATCTATAACAGAAATATTAACTGTCAGTACCAAAACTACAAAGATTGTTTGCAATATATCCAAGCATGTCCGACTCTCTTTAGTCTATTCTATCACTATCCCCTACAAAATTTGGTTTTATGTGGTGCTGTACTGACCAAGGGCCTTATCATGAGACGTGCGGTCTAACAATGGTGGTCTCCTGACTGCCCTATTACGAATAGGGCGGTTGGGCCACCCTGTGACCATCCCAAACACCATACACTGGCAGTTGCGCAGCGGTCCTGAGGCCGCAATATGCTTGGCTAGGCCACTGTGACCCCGTCAAGCATATTACGAGTTTCCTCACCACCATACTTTTCATGGCTGTGCCTCATGCCATGGGGATACACACAGGGGGAGCCAAACATATGTCCCCCCTCTGTGCAGGCATTCCAGTTACTGCACAGAATGGACTGCAGCAGTCCAAGCCTTGCAGGTACTGCCTTTGACGTTCCCATTGCGGTGTCTATTTTGCAGGCACCACCCTGGGAACACCAAAGAACCGCCCGCTAGACTTGGAGAGAACTCCTGATTTGGTTTGGCGGTTCCTATACTGGTTTGGCACTGGGGTCACACTCCTACACCCCCAAACTGATAATAGGACTCTGTGTGTGCTATCCTAATACTCTTGGTAACAGTTTATCTAGTCATATTTCCTTATTTGCCTCTAGTTTACCCTTTTGCATGTAGCTGGGCAATGATTTTTGTTAGGTGTTATCATCCTCCTCGCAAACTACTTACATATCTCATCTGTAGCCCCTCACAAATGATTTATGTTGAGATTATTAAACAACAAGGAACTGTTTATTTGTATCATGGCTAGCTAACAGCTTGACAAGCCAGAATCAGCCTTTCCTGCAGAGATTATGCCAACACAACATACAGCATGCAAATTAGAGAAAGTGTTTGTGTCAACCCACTTTCACCATTAGCTTTAATAGGCTAATGGCTGGATAAGCCACTTTAAGGAATTGGCTTAATATACTAGAACAGTACTCATATCCATTGCATACAGTATCCAGTATACAGAGAAAGTTTTGTATTATTCCGCTTCAACCATTAGCTTGTTTGGAGAAGTTGCCTTAAAGAATTGGCTCAAAGGTGTGTCCTTCACATTTCGTACCATCTCATTGCATTTTGCAGATATCTCCATTTTACCATAGATATTTTAGATTACTGATTTTGATAAGAGCAGTTTGTTGACAGCATGGATCTTCTATACTGGCTCTTAATGATGGTGGGAGAATACTGGGAATCCTGTTGAGGGCATTTATAAATGTAAATTGATACTTGTATAGCGCACTACTCACCCGCAAGGGTCTCAAGGGGCTTGTACGAATACTGCTGTGGAACCCATCCTGGCTTTCCCTGTGAGGAGTCCACTCCTGGGCACCCCCAAGGTGGAGGCCAGGCATCCTTAGTGTTGTGGGGGCCGTTGTGGAGATTAAGCAAGCGAATGCCCAGAGTTGCAGAGTGGGACTCCATGATTGGAATAGGCACCGAGGCGAGAATTATCTGGTCCGTGGAATTTTGAGCCCAAGACCCGCCGAGGCGGGGAAATGAACCTGGACTCTGTCTAGTCCCTCTTTTGTGTTTATGCACTGTGTCTGTTAATTCCCCTTCAGAAGTCATTCCACTGCTACGCTTGCCTCACATCCAGCAGAGTGAGTGAGGAACACCCCTATGTTTGCAGTGTAAACAGAAAGGCAAGTACACAGAGCAAAACCAAGAAACTCGCTCATTATTCATGTATTTTGCACAAGACGTAGGTTCTCATCATCACAAAATGATACTCTGTTTAGCCCCTTTTTTATAATGATGCCCTTTAGTCATTTAGTCCTCATTTAGAAGAGAGCATGTTATTGCATATGGATAATTAGGATGAATTAGGTCAAAGTCTTTTAAAACTATACAGTGCAATACAATGCATCAAATCACAATTTCAAAGCAATTTATTCAGCATACTTACACATTTCCCTAAAACAACTGAGAATCATTGACTCAGAACATACACAGCACTAGATCAATTTATAACTATATATTTTCAAAATTGCCCAAGATAAAAATGACATCAGGACAAAAAGTAGACAATTCAAAACTGCATGACAGATTTATGCTTTTACATATAACCCAAAAGCATGCAGCCCAATATTTTCCTTAGTAAGCATTCCTAAATTGCGTACATACTAGGGCTCGATTCTGATGCGGTTTTGAAAGCTTCCTAACCAAAAGGGTTTGGGAAAGGTTTCCAACTGAATTGGATGGGGATAGTCTAATCATCCGGATGCTTCCAGATATCATTTGGTTGGACTCCCATTGACTTCAATTGAGCCTTTGTTCCGACCGAATGCATAAGCTCTCATTGAAGAAAGGGGTGGCTGTGGAATATCGGGCACCATGTGGCGGGCACCCCCTGGTGCCTGCAACACTGTGCAGCTCATTTGCTCCGGAATAGATGATGCCCTTGTCCAAGACTTTAGAGCTGCATGGGAAGTGTTGTAATACTTTATTCGATAGCAAGGTATCATAAAAGTAAGTACAATTCATCATGATAGAAAAAAATAGTTCAAAAGGATAAAATTGTTAAAAAACAGATTTCACAATAAAAAAGACAGTAAACACATTAAAAGACAAGATCAAAAAGCACAATTAATATTGAAAGGGGATCCCAATTGTTCCTAATCACTGGGTACTGAAATATAATAGTACAATTATACATCTCAATGGCCTACCCCATCCTCAATTGTACGAGCTTTGTGCGTATCTTCCAAGCTTTCTCCAAATATTTTGCAACTCCGCAGATGACCATCATCGCTGTAGTGTCTGTTGTCAAAATGCGGAGTGCCACTGAATACCGTCTTACACCGAGTGATCTACAAACTGGTTTTAACCATCTTCTCCTGGCCCCCTATAGGTCTTGCAAGCAAACAAGAAGTGGGCTAGGGACTCAGTAGGGTTTGCAACACCCCGGGCAGGAGGCTTCATGTTGCAAAGTGTCTCTCCAGTGCCCGGTAAACTAATTTAGGGGTAAAGTTCCCTATCTCGATTTTAGAAATAAGGTTCTGTCTCTCGGAGTTCTAATAAAGTCTAGAAAAGGTTCTAGCTTCCTCACTGGCTTGTGATCGAGGAGCTGATCAGTTAAAACAACACACTTTGAATTTTCTAGGTCCCTGACCAGGATCCATTCCCAATAAGCTTGATGGTTTCTGTCGGGGGGGTGACTGTGACAACCACTCTTCACTTAACCCCAAGTTAATCACCAGTTCCCTCAGTTTTTTCAGCCAAACGATCTTCATTGGGCAGTTCAGGGTTAGGAGATCTTCTAGGGCTGCAGCATAGTTTACCAACTCCGGCGTCCTTCTGAGATGTACCCAGTAAATCAATGGGCGCAAGCTAACTATATCCTTAAATGAGCGGCGTCCCATGTCTTGGAGTAGTGATTTTAAGGGAGTGGAGACCGGGAGACCCACTAGCTCTCTCAGGAACTTGTTCTCAGCTTTACCTAGCTCTGGGACTTTGTCGAAACCCCAGAGTTCAGACCCATAAGTTGCAGCAGCCAGTGCTTTTCCAGCATAGACGGCTAAGGCAGGGGCAATGGGTCTGCTGGATGAAGCACCATGATCTCTAGAAATTGCTCCTGATATTCTTTTTAGATTTAAAAGCATTTTAGCTACATGGGAATCCCATTTCATTTTGCTGTTTACTCTTACACCCAGGTAGTCGAATGCATCCACTTCCTCTAAGAGTGTACCATTGAGGGCAACTTTAATCCTCCTTGGCTTCTTACTTTGGGACAATATCATCAGTTTGGGTTTAGTAGTGTTGATTGAGAGCCTTCGTTCTTCGCAAGAAGCACTGAATCTATTCAGGAGTTTCTGGAGACCAGAGGGGGTTTTGGACATGAGGAGGGTGTCGTCAGCAAAGAGTAAGGTTGGTATTTTTTCACCCGCCAGGGTGGGTGCATCCACTGGTTCCTCCCTCAAATGGTCTGCCACCCCATTTATGAAGAGGCAGAACAAGGTGGGGGCCATCACACATCCCTGGCGGACCCCCCTCTGTACTGGTATTTTCTCGGTCAATTGTCCCTCCTTCCCCCATCTGATCCTCGCATAGGTACCATCATGAAGCCTTTTAATTATCTCTAGGAGATATCGCAGTAAGCACTGCATTCTTCTTTTTTTACACTTTCTTTTGGGCACTACTGTGGCAGAATACGCTTGTTTCCTTTTCCGCATCACCACATGGGCGGTATATGGAATAACTGCCCACCCCCAAATGATGATATGCCGCCAAGAGGGTGGTCTGATGGCAAATTTCCATCCCAGTGTGACCCAACATACTTACTCACACGAGTGTCCTTGTGATTCCTGCCCTCCACTCAGGACAGCACACCACTAATTGACCTGGTCTCCTTTCTGTGTTTTGTATTTATAGTATTGGGGCATGAGTTGACAGGTCATTAAATCATTTCCCTTTGACCCTCTGCACATTTGTTTTTTTGATATCGCGGTAAATCAATGTCATGGAGCACCTCCCATAGTTTTGCACGGGGTACAAGATCAAAAGCGGTCTTAAGATCTATAAAGGCCAAGTACAATGAACCTTTACCAATGGACACAGTCTTACAAAATATGGCTGTGAATCTAAATACTTGGTCCATTGTGCCTATTTTCTGCCTAAACCCCGCTTGTAGGTGCGTTAGAATGTTTCCCTCCTCCAACCAGGCCACCATTCCAGAGATGAGAACCCTTCCAACCACCTTCTGAATTACGTCAATTAAACTTATTGGCCTGTAATTGGCAGGGTCCTCTCTCGCCCCCTTCTTGTGTATTGTGACTACCTCTGCTCCTTCACAGGAGTCAGGGACTGGATGGCCCTGTAACAAAAGGTTCATCAAATGGAGGACCAAGTTTGCCCATGTGGTAGGGTCGTGGAGAATTAAATCACTGGGCAGACCATCCGCCCCGGCAGCCTTTCCAGGAGCTATACTTTTGATAGCGGCCTGAACCTCAAGGGGTGTAATAGGATCGGCAATTTCTAGATTCATGATAACTGGCTCCATAGCAGGTTGGACAGCCGATGTATGTTCTATGCCAACCTCGCAGCAGTAAAGGTTAAGAAAATGGGAGTACCACTGGTGTTCGGTTATATTATTTGGGATGGAGTCTTGTCCCCTTCTAGTTAATGTATTCATTAGGTCCCAGAAGAGGGTTGAGTCTTTTAGAAAGGCCGCTTTCCTGAGTTCCTGCCAGTGGTCCTCCTCCCATGCCCGTTTTGCCAATACTGTGGCACTTCTATATTCCCTTCTCGCTAGTCTTACGGCTATGGGATCTTTTTTCTGAAGGGCTGCAGAAATGGCTTTCCTCTTATATCTACATTCTGCTGTAAACCATGGGTGGCCACATTTATATACTCGATTTTTCCCCCCTCAGGTCCCCTTAACTTTAAAGTGGGAGCCTATTTTATCTATGAAATCCCTATATAATTCACCCAGATCTGGTCTGGTCATATCATTGGACGATGAATTAAACAGGGAGAGTTCCACACTCTTGGATGCCACCTGGTGGCCTATACTGCTCAAAATTTCCTCCTGACATTCAACCTTATACCATTTTAACCTGCGACTGCAGTTAGATGGAACTACTTCTTTTGAGAGGAAGTGAGCACTTGAGGTCTTCCCTATTTGTTCCCATCTAAGAGTAGCACAAAGGGGATTATGGTCACTGTCAGACATCTGTTTGACCTCCATATCCACCACCTTCCCCCACAGACTGGTGTCTAGCATGATATAATCAATGCGTGATGGACCGTTCAATCTGTTGAAGGTCATGGCCCCATTGGGGTTCGAGGGTGTTCTCCCATTTAATGCACATAAATTATATTTCAGTGTCAGGGCATTAATTTGTAAAGCCCTAACCGTCCATTTTTTGATAGGTTTTAAATTTAAGACAGGAACAGAGTGTTTTAGATCTTCGTCACTTGTCCCTAGTAGGTCTTCCTCACTTAGGGATTCATATGTGCAATTCATATCTCCTCCCAAGATAATATTAGATCTTGAGGGGATGCCTGCTAAGGCCTTTTCCAAAGATGACACTGTGACCGAATTTTGATTACTTGGGCTTCCTCTAGCATATACATTAAAAAGGTGAATTCTGTTACCATCTCGGGGTCCTTAAAAGGAAAGATGTAGGATATCTTCTAGGTTTGCATTATGAACAGTAATATCCAGATTTAGCGCTACCTTTACCCATATATGTAACCCCCCCAATGGCCGAAATAAGCCCCGGCTCACAGCAGGGACAAAAAAGGTGGAATAGCCAGTCTTATACAGTGGTGTCGTACTCCAAGTCTCCTGGAACATACAGACCTCATAATTATCAATAAATTAGTTCCACTCTGGGATACCCAGTTTCTTTTTGAGGCCTGCAATGTTCCAGGGGAGAATGCAGATTGTTCCTATATTAGCCTCTCCTTTCCTGGTAGCTTCGCTTTTGCTATGATTGGAGAGATCCAAAGTGGGGGGAGTGGCGGAATCATTAGATACATTAGGAACATTTACCACAAGGTGTCTCTCAGGCATAGCTTCTTTTTGGGGTCTATAGTTATCACTGGGCAGTCAATCTATTCTGCTAAGGTCCGAGTCGTCAATGTCCCATGTTGTTGACCAAGAGGGCAGACGTCTGATCTGAATATTTGAATATTTTGGGGGACAGGACGGGAACTCCAAATTCACTAAGTTGTCTGCCATGATTTGGTTTCTTAGTTGGATTTCTATGCAGTCAGTGTTTGAGCTAAACAAAGTTATTCTTTTAACATCAATTAGGTCCTCCCTAATGATTGATCTGCAACCCCTAACGTGTCTGAGCCAGTGTATTGCCTTATTTTGAACAGAGTCCCTGGATTCATGACCCAGATTTATGTTTAATTTAGGGACTCCAGTCATATACACTGTGATGTTAGAAGATCTTGGGGCATTTTGTTGGGATGTATAATTTGTGCCCTCTCCAAACTTTCCGTCTTCTCTCAACCTCGTAGTATTGAGGAGTGGGGTGTCTGGGAGGGGGCAAACTTATTGCCCATTACTTTGCCCCGTGGGTTAAGAGATGTAGTATGTGGTGTTGTAGAAGTCACTCTTTCCACAGGCTTATTTCTTAGGGGCCCCCTCATGCAGTGCTCTAGGAACTATAGATGTTGTTTGGTGGTGATTTGTTAGTGGTTTTGTGGATGTGCTGGGTTGCTGTTTTTCATTTTCTATGACACTTTTCCCTATCTGGGGTAAAGCCTCCAGCAATTTTCTAATAACAATGATATCATTTTCTAATTTATCTAATTTCCTCAGAACTGACCTATTAGAAGCATCACATTTTGAACATCCCCCCTGTGTTTCTAAACTTACGCCCTTTCCGCTGGAGCCCCTCTTGATGACCTGCGCAATCACGTCTTCAGCATCCCCTGATTCCCCATCTAAGACCGCAAATTGACTGGTGCATGGGATGCATATTTCCCCTAAACTGGTCTGTGTGCTCCCATGGCTTATGTTCCCACCGATGTCATTTAGTGTATCATCCTCTACGGAGCCTTCAGTGGAAAGTAACTCGACAGTGTCTTTTGGTCGATTATGTATTAAAACAGTAGGGAGGTTTTGCTGTGGTTTTTTTATTAAAAATAGCTTGGATCACTTTCCTCTACACTGTCCTGCTCCTTGTATATTTGGATTTAGATTCCCCTCTAGTTGCGGGGGTCTATCTGCCAAAATTTCCTCAAATTCACTGACAATATTTTCTATTCGTGTCAGGGTGCAGTTAGAACCAGGGAGGGTATTTTTTTTTTACTTTTTCCCTTTTTTCGGCTGTGACTGCTGAGCCCCCCTTCCATAGCCTTTTGTTTTCCCATTGTTACTGGGGCAGATAACTATACAGTGAAGGGTACTCAATATAAATTGTTTGCAGTGGGCAGACACTACTTTCACTCAGCAAATAACAACACTATGAATTGCTTTGCTCTGCTCCTCCTGAAGTTACCCTATAGTACCTTGTGTCCAAGTAAATCCTCAGAAGAAGTATGAAAGTTCCTGAGGCCGAAAAGTTAGAGGGATGGCCCTGCTCTGTGTCCTTCAGTCGCGGGACGGGCGCGCCCTGACCCGGGCTTCGCCCGGGCGCGTCCCGCGCTGCGGGAGGTCCTCGCCGGTTTTCACGACCTCAGGCGCCCTCCGATGACGTAGGCAGCCTGCGTCTGGCCTCACGCAGCCCCCTTGGAGGTGTAGTTGCAGGGGCTGCGGGCTGCGGGCTGCGAGCTGCGGTTGCTGAGGCAAGTAAGGGTCAGAACAGGCAATGCGGGCAAGTTGTGGCTCCCCAGGACTTCCGAGCTGTTCCCCTCACGGCGTCACAGGATGGAGATAGGAAGACTGAGCACCAGCGCGTCCCGCGCTGCGGGAGCTCCTCGCCGGTTTTCACGACCTCCGGTGCCCTCCGATGACGTAGGCAGCCTGCGCCTGGCCTCACGCAGCACCCTGGGAGGTGTAGTTGCGGGGGCTGTGGGCTGCGAGCTGCGGTTGCTGAGGCAAGTAAGGGTCAGAACAGGCAATGCGGGCAAGTTGTGGCTCCCCAGGACTTCCGAGCCGTTCCCCTCACGGCGTCACAGGATGGAGGTAGGAAGACTGAGCACCAGCGCGTCCCCCTGCATGGGAAGTACCAAATGAGGGCACTCCAAAAATTAAAAAACCTACCAGATGCTCAAAATACTTGCTACAGCAACTTGAACATCTTCATTTAAGAGCTTTGAATGGACGCTTTCAGGGGGACAACCCACCAGTTGCTATGTTTCCTTCGACAAAATATTATTCCCATCTAGACTTTACGTTTACATCTTTAAATATGTTTGGCAAAGTCGTAACCTTCAAGATAGGTAATAAGGAAAACAGTGACCATCTGCCTCAAGATAGGGGCCTCAGACTTAAACAGCTGTGGTGCAACCCCAGCAACATAGTTGCAGTATCCCTCGCGGCCAAAACACTATATACCCAAGGGGCAGATCTATCAACAAACCAGTTGATGCATGGCAAAGCTTCACAGGGACTGTTGGTGAAAAACTATTGAAAGGGACAATGGCAAGGCTGAACCAACCAGAGGGCACATCGATAAGATTACCAGCCACTCCGGAATCAAAAAACTTAAATGTAGTATAAATCAAAAATTGAGACAGATACATAAAAATCCACTCAATCAGGATTTGCAAATCGTTCTCCGGAAAACGAAGGCACTGATAAAGAGGAAGAACTGGTAAAATAAAAATTGGAAACTGATGAATTATGGGCAAAGCTGCTTCACAGAGTTAAACAAAAAAAATAGCACCAGGTTCTGGCAAATAATGAAAAGAATCAAGAATCCAAATCATCCCGGAATAAACTCCAACATAGCAGAGGAAGTATGGGCTGGATACCTTTTTACCTATTTTAAAAGCCCAGCTGCTGATAAAGATAAGATTATCAAGGAAACAGGGAATATGATACACCGCAGTGGCGATACAAACAGGGAAAAAACAAGAAACAGCCAAATAACAGCTATGGAGCAAGACCGACATGGAAGTGTTAAACACTCCTGGGAGGCCAAATTGGCAACAGGCTTAAATCCTCCTCCATCTGCCAAATCAGAACATTACAGCCCTACACCAACTGATATTAGGAGGCAAATAGCCGGGGGCAGACCTACAGGCACCCCTGGTCCAAACAGCATTCCACCAATGCTGTATAAAACCAATGCAGAATTTTGGAGTGCAGCATTATCGCCAGTCTTTAAAGACATAAAGGATACTGAACTAATCCCGGAGTCCTTGCTACGGTCAATTATCAGCCCAATTTTCAAACAGGTCAACAGGAAACTTCCAAATAACTACCATCTTATTGCTCTCATTGATGTGGAGGCAAAGTACTTTGCAGGAACCATACTGGATAAGTGAACATCAAGGGCGTCCGAAAACTCCATTATTCCAATTAACCAAATAGGTTTCTGCCAGGGCCAATTTACCATAACAATCATCATGGCACTAACATTATTAATGGATTCAGCAAAATAGGCCAAATTCCCCTTATTTCTTTCTTTACACTGCCGCCTTGGATCATGTTGATGGCCTTAAGCTCTGGCGGAAAATGGAAAAGTGGGGAATACCTAAACCCCTTCTGGATCAGCTTAAATTACTGCATACAAACACCTGGATTAAGGTCAAACTAGGAGCTGGAACGCACTTTTCTCAACCAATTCCGAATACAAAGGGGCTAAAACAAGGCTGCGTTCTAGCTCTGTTATTATTCAATCTCTTCCTTGCAGACCTGCCAAGGGAACTCAACAAATGTCACTCCCACTCCCCAAAACTGGGGAAAATACTGCTGTCAAATTTGCTGTACGCGGACAATTTGGCACTGATAAGCCAGACCGCCATTGGCTTCCAACACCTTTTAAATGTAACCTACACCTTCTCAAAAGGAACTCTCTGCAAATAAATTTCAAGAAAACTAAGATCATGGCAGTAAATTATTTAAAAAATAAAAAGATCAACTGACATCAAATGGTCAAGGTTGGACTTGGTACCGGGTAACCAGCTACAAATATGTGGGAATGCTTATGGACCACAAAAACACGTTCAAACCTCAACTGGAGTCCCTGCGGGGGAAGGGAACTGCAACATACTTGGCGATAAAATCAATAAAGAACAAACTGCCTGATTTAACACTTGACCCCTTGCTACAGGAACTGTGTGCAAAATTGCTGCTGACTCTTACATACAGGAGTGAATCCCTTCAAGGGAAGGATGCTGCAGTCCTGGATATAGTGATAGCCAACTTCCTGGAGCAATCTTCCATCTGCCAAAATACATCTCACCAGCGCAAATACAGCTGGAATTCGGCCTTCAAAAACAAACTCTGGAAAGAAGGGGTGCGTACGTAAAGAGCTGGCACAAGATTCACAGCGCTGGGGTTGGATCCTTAAACTCAAATCTCTGGGATGAGCTACTCCGCCACAGACAATTTCCAGACAGGGACTATCTGTTTGACTCCCTCAAAGTATTGGGATTGTCAGATCTTTGGGGTACCCCCATCAACCATTTGTCTTTTGGGAAAATCGTGAAAAAGTCAACACAAATTATATCCGCCATTGAGGACAAGGAAGCACTCGCCAAAAGTGAACATGGCTGGATAACGCTTAATGTCTACCGAACATGGCAACCAAATTGGAGTCAAAATAAAGATGAAAGGAAAGTTTTTAAAGCTACGACTTGGAGTATTCCCTATCACCCCTCATCTGCTACCCTGGGAAAGAAAAGACAGCTTGCTGTTCTGCCGCTCATGTGGAGTCAGCAAGGAGGACATTATTCATGTTGTCTGCATTTGCCCCAACTTCAAGGACATTAGGCATAGCCTACTATGCCTATTTTTTAAGCCACACGGTACTCTGACCTGCAGGCAGGTAGTAAAGCTGTGCTTCAATCCAGTTGAGACTCAACTAAACTGCTGGCTCACAAAATTGTTCAATTTAGTAGCAAAAAGGCACAAGAGCATTCTGCATGTGGACTAATAAAACATAACAGAACAGGGTATTGCATGACATCAGCTTGAAACATCAAAAGTCATGCCCATGGACTTTTGGCATCTAAATAACAATGTCATAAGGTGAAAGCGAACAGCCTGTCTTTTGTCCATCAGCGCCAGAACTAGTACCACATTGGAAAAGATACCCAAGAGACGTTAGCTTTTTTACTTGACCCGTGCAATTGCAAACAAAGTTCAAAGAGTTAGGTTTAGGACATCTATGACTATGTTTTAGCTTGAGAAGCACAAGCACTTCAAAACTAGCCCAACCTAAGAAACTCTGTCTAACTTATTGGACTATGAGGCATAAGCATCGTATGAACTAATGACGAATTCAGAACCGAATTGTGTAATTTTATGCAACGCTAAGGGAAGGACTCCAAATTCTGACTCTGTAAAGTTGCTGCCTAGATTAGGACAATTAAAAACTGCTCACCTGCTCTAGAAGATCAAGCACTTTTGCAATCCACTCAATTAAGAACAACCACAAATTGCTTGTCTGACTTTGATGCATTTGCACTTTAACACTTACTGATGAGTACAATTGAACTGTAATTTGAAAAAAAAAAATTGTTAAATTTTAACAATGTTTATTGTTGCAAAGGTTTTAAGTAATCATGGATAGTATTAGACTTACTTATTGTGCATGACTGATAAGGGAAGACCCATGGGTACCCCCACGGGCCTGATTGGGAAGGCTCCAGGTACAGGGGGGCCTACTACAGGCCCCCAAAGTCTGATTCTGACTGCTGATTCGAACCAGACAGCACGATTACATACGGCTTGGTCACTCCAAATACCATTAGGTTTAAGTTGGACTATTCCTAACGCCTAACTCGCATCATACTCAGTTGATTGGAAACCTTTCCAAGTCAATTGGAAAGACACATTCCCGATCCGATTTGGACGGAGCAAATGCCATTCAGAGGCCTTCCTAACCGCATCAGAATCAGGCCCTAAACTGGGTTTATACCTATCCTGATGTGCAATATTTCTAAACACAAACTCCTCTCCGATAACCATGGCACACAAGGAAACATTTCTGGATTTCCTAGTCCTTAAAGATACAAACCAACGACTTGCTACTTAGGTGTTCCCAATCCATTTCTCCAGTACCCCTTTTTTCCACTGTGCAAAGAAGCGTTTTCAGTTCAAACATAGATACAAATCCACTCATACTATCTAGGAACACTTTAGCCCATGTAACATAAAAACCAATTACATTATTTCGAAGCATTACAGCAGTTAGAGATTTTGACAGAATGTAAGCCCCACAGCTAAAAAAAGCATTTTAACCTAAGGGATTTGGCAAGCAGTTCCAGATTTGAAGTAGAAGGAAAGTGCAAGAGTTTCTTTTAGACAAACTCTATCATGTAATCTTCAGATTATCCAAGGGTTCATTACCAATAATTGTACTAATCTAATGCTTTGGGAGTGACTTTTCCCTTAAAAAACATCCAATAAAGGAGTTGTTGAATATCCCTCACAAAGGACATGAAAAATGGAGAAAGTCAATTACTGTTGATAAACAACTGATTTCATAATAGATAGTTGATATTTTAACTTTAGTTTAGAATAAAAACTTAACAATAAATATTTAAGAGTGGAAAGCCGGTTCCAGTGTTTGCTCTTCATACATCATGTGAATGTTGGGGGCCTCAAATGACCTACTGTGTTTTTAGACTTCTCTGGTTGCTGTTGAGGCCTGGCCATGTGTGTGGGGGCCATTTTGAGGGCTGGTCCAGGCAGGGCCTGGCCATGTTGCTGAGGGTTGAGGGCCCATTTTAAAGCCAGACAGTGTGCTCAGGCCTGCACCCATTTTGTCTTGCTTTCATCCATTATGCCCAGGGGTACTCAGTGGTGCAATGACCAAGTCTTTCTGTGGGGTGTCTTGAATGTAAACATCATTGAGGGCATGGATAGCATTTGATTGTGGTGATTTTTGTGTTTTTTTTGCCTTTTGGGGTGTTTAACTGATGTTCCTCTGGGTTCCATTGCTTTTAGGTGCACAAGAGAACCCCCAGTGCCAAGAAGAAATCCTGCAGCGGTGTGTGCAGCACAACGTCATGTGACGTGACTTGTGGACAAAGACAAGACAACTCTGCAACTCGTGCAACTGTGGCCCGCTGTTCTGACATCTGAAAAAGATGGGCCCAAAGAAAGGTGGCTGTAGCGCCTCAGCGAAAAAAGTTGCCAGTGCCACTGCCAGTAAGAAGGAGCAGAAGAAGCAAGTGGCACCACCTACCAAGGAGACTGGTGTGCCCACTGACACCTTTTTTGGGGAAAAAACTATGCCTGCAGCAGCAGCGGTGTCTGCCCGGGACCAAGCTGAAAGCAGCACCTCTGCTTCATTGGGCTCTGTGCCACCACGCCAAGTTAGGTCCAAGACCATGAGTGCTGCAGAGGCAGCCACTTTACTTTCTCAATCACCATCGACCAGTGATGTTGGCTAATCACAAGAAAGTACCATCCAATCAACGTCGGGTGTAACTCAGCTGACGATTGTTCAACAACCACAGCCGCAACGACAACCACAGGCGCAACTAGTACAAGCGCAAGTACATGGGCAAGGAGAGGCACAAGTAGAGGCGCAAGGAGAGGCGCAAGTAGAGCCGCAAGGAGAGGCACAAGGAGAGGCGCATGGACAGGTGCATGGAGAGGTGCAACTAGAGGTTCATGGAGCGGCACAACTGCCTACAACGCTTGTTCCTCCAGAAGTAGGGGCACATCAGGAAATTGATATTCAAGCGGGGGTATCATCCGAGGAAGCCACTCCTCCTGATGATGATCCATTGTCTTCCAGATCCCCAGCAAGAAAAAGGTCAAGGAGGGCTACTACTACTACTACAAGTTCTTCTTCATTCTGATGACCTTGATCTTGATTGGAACCCAGCAATGCAGTCTGAGAGTGAGTCACGCCATGAGCCGACAAACGTAGCTAAGCCTTAAAGGAAGGTTTCCGCAAGGCTTCGAGTTATGGGTGATGACGACGAACAAGAACTGGTGTCTCCTGCTGCTGATGAACAGTCTGACGATGACCCAGTCATCACAGTCGTCACTCCAGCCCCAGCAGGCATGCAGCAGACAGACATTTTCACCCTATCCCGAATGGCTGCTGAGCGGGATGTGGGCGGTGGGGCATTGGTACCACCAACTCAGTTAACTACAACACCAACACGACCTACAGCTTCCATATTTTTTTGTCAGAAAGGCCGGCAGGGACCTCCATCCAGCTCGACCTCAAGTAGTGGTGCTGTAAGTGAACAACAGAAAAGGAATTCAGCCACGCCCATCCTCCACTTCATCTGGCATTGAAAGTCAAAGTAGCACCTCCACCACCAGCAGACATTTCCAGTCCCCAGTTTGGGACTTCTTTACTGTTAGCCAAAGTGTGGAAAACATGGTTGTTTGTTCGATTAGTCGGGGTAAGCTTGGTACCAACTATTGTACCAGAGGCCAGAGAGGTCATGTACAAAACCACCACATTATCCAGTGGGAGGCGCACCTAAATAAGATCGAGGAAGCCAAAAGAAAAACAAATCCAAATGTATCCATTGATATTGCATCTGATGATGACGAGGGGCTGATCTTGCAGAGTGAAAGTGAAGAAGCGACAGACATTTTTTCTGGTACACCCAGTACCCCTGGCAGCAGCACTGCAGTGGTATCGCCCACACCCTCTACCCCTGCAACACGTATGAGGCACACTAAGAGTCTGGGAGAGACACCAATGCGAGAAAGTACATTACTGGGCCTAACTGGTTTGAAGAAGTCATCATCATCATCACGTAAAATGGTCCAGCCCACCATTAGCGAAACGTTTTGGGCGGAGGTGCCATTTGAATGCAACCACCCAACGGTACGTCTGTATAACGCAAAGCTGGATAAAATGCTAGAGCTGGACCTTCTCCCTTTTTCTTTCGTGGAAGGGATGGTTTTTCTAGAAATTGTGGCAACAGTCTGCCCTAAATGGAAGGTTCCTAGCCGGTCCTATTTTGCCAGAGTTGCGGTTCAAGCACTACATCAAGATGTGCTGGAGGTGATTGGGGCAGCTTTGCAGAAGAGTGCTTTTCACACTATCCACTTGACAACAGACATGTGGACCAGTTGCCAAGCCCTTGATTACATGTGCATGACTGCACACTGGGTCTCTTTTGCAGGGGTTAGAGACAAGACAAATGCAGGTGTTGACCCAGACACACTTTTTCAAGCTACTCGGAAACATGCAACATTAGCCATCTTTGCCATGGAGAAAACTCATACCGCCCCCAACCTTTTGGAGGAGTTTGCTAGGAAGGTCTCTGAATGGCTGCATCCAAGAAATCGCATAGTTTGTTATGTTTCCACGGATAATGGCAGTAATATAGTTAAGGCCATTCAGCAAGGTGGCTATTTCAGAGTGCGGTGTTTGGCGCACAGTATTAACATTGTGGTGCAAGATTTCTTGAAAAAAGAAAACACAGTCAGCAAGTTACTGACCACCTGCCGAAGAATCTGCACACATTTCAGCCATTCTTTTAAGGCCCGGAAGCAGCTGAGGAGCATTCAACATGAACGTAGACTGCCAGTCAAAGGACTCATCCAGGAGGTGGCAACACGTTGGAACTCAACCTTTTACATGCTTGAGCATCTGTCTGAGCAGTGCATGGTAATCAATGAGTATGTCTTTCGAGTGGGTTCTACTATGAAAGACATGAGGCTAGAGTTGGAAGAATGGAAGCTAGTTGCAATCCTGAAAGACATGCTTCGTCCTTTTGAGGTCTTCACGCTTGAAGTCAGCAGAGAGGACTGTTCTTTGTGCAAAGCTATCCCATTGTTCGTCATGCTAGAGCACCGACTGAAGGCAGTGTCTTCAACGTTCAGAGATGATGCTGAAAAGCAAGACACATATCAGTTGGCGGAGAGGTTATTAAGCCGCCTAATTGACAATGAAAGGCTTAAAAACATACATACAGAACAACATTACATTTGAGCCACTATTCTGGATCCAAGGTACAAAAAGGCAGTGGCAAGCAAAGCATGCATTCCTTTTGATGAAGCAGATGTTTCAAAGTACAAACATTGGCTAGCTGTGTCATGCAATTGGTTCGAAAAATATCGTCCGAAATTCAAGGAGCCGGCAGAAGTCCAACTGAATCAGCAGGCCATCCGGCGTCAAGTTCCACTTCTGAATCTGTGGCCGAAAGGAGTCACTTTCCCTCACAGCCGTTAACGACACCAGCAGCAACCATATCATCATCCTCACCTGCATCAGGCCCAGCCATAATATTGTCGGAAGCTGATTGGCTAACTCATCATGGGTTTGCTCATTCCAGTGCTGCAAAGGCCACCGATGGTACGCAAAGTGGAGCAACCGTGGAGAACCTTGAGTCGATGGTGCAGGCCATCCTGGTCTAAGCGTGGGCGAATTTTGCGAATCTCGCGTTCGCGAATTTTGCGGATTTGCGAACTCGCAATCCGCAAAATCCGCTAATTCTTGCGAATTTGCGGATTTTTTTTTTTTTTGTGTTCGCAAGGATTTCTGCCAGTTCGCGAGGGTTTCGTACCAGTTCGCAATTGCGAACTTACATTTCGTCGTGCAACGGTCGCGAATTATGTTGTTTCTACGTCTGGTTCATCATCACAGGTTCCCAGCACCCTCTGTTTCACCACTGCAACCCTCTGTTACATCAATGCCACCCTCTGGTTCATCATTACTGTAGATTATGGGGGGGAAAAGCAAGCACACCAGCCCTGCTTCAACTGAGATGAATTAATTTGGGGTTAGTTTATTAATGTGTCACTGTTTTAAAATTCCAGTCTGGCACCTGCTTCCTTATCTGTAATTTTGCTTTCTGTTGCAGTGCATTTTTTTTCCCCAGGACCTTTTTTGTGGCCTACTTGTAGCTATTGTATGAGCCTGCTGTGAGGGTCAGAGCAGGGTCATACAATTGTTGCAACTAGCAACTGAATTCTGGAGGGGCCCCAGTCAGGAAGCACTACCGGGAATTGTTACTAATGATGAGTTTGAACTCTTGCCCCTGCCGAGTGCTTTCAGTTTTGAAAAACTCGTTTTTCTGCAATTTCGCGGGGTTCGCGGGGTGCGAACACGCGCAAGATCGGATTCGGAAGCCGCAAATTCGTGCGAATATGCAATTTGTTTTTTTTGCGGCGTGTTAGTTGGCAAGGTTTTGTGCGTTTTTGCGAGCCGCTCGTAGCGCAAGACGCGAAGTTACCCTCGCGGTCGTTCAAGGGCGCAGCCATCTTGTTTGCCTGACGTATTTCCGTTTCCGGGCGCGACGTGTAATCTCGCAAAGTCCGCGGCTTGCCAGTACAGTCTCGCGCGTGTTCGCAAGGAAAATCTCGCGCGAACTTACCCGCGCGGTCGTGAACGGGCGCGGCCATCTTGTTTCTCATTCATTGCTATGGTTCTGGGCATGGTCTTTGTATCCTCTGTCAATCTCTGCCATCCTTTGCTTGTTTGAAGTTTTTTTTGATCTATTTTACTTATTATCTATCCCTCTATTTTTCTAGCCCTATATTTTTGTGTTTACTGCTACTTTTGGTTAATTTTATACTACTTTTGTAAACTCTTTTCTTTTCTTCTCTTCCCTATTCTATTTTCTTTATTCCTTTCCGCCCAGACCATGGTGAAGGGAGCCGGGAAGCATCCCGAGAAGGGGAAGGGTCCCGCACCCCGTGTCCGGCTCCCGTGCGGGCGTTTGAGGGGGGAGCTAGTGATGCCACGGGAGATCTTTACCCCGGAGGAGGTGGCCCAACTCATTTTTTATGTTCAGCGCCGCCTCCCCAGGACCATCATGGGAGGCGGCAGGATCAGTGCCGGGTACGGGGCCCGGGAGCGCCGGAAGCGGTGGGAGAAGGTGTGCCAGGCCATTTACCACCACTCTCGGGTCTGGCGCACCTACAACCAGGCCACCCACCGCTGGACGGATGTCCTGACCCGTGAGCGAGATCTGCTCGACCTCCTTGGCCTTGAGATCCCCGGGCTTGGTGAGTAGTAGTAGCTATGTCTTTACTACTATGTTTTCTCCTGCTGTGTTATTATATTGCAAATTTTTGTTTTTTACCAAGAGCAATAATGCTGCTCATTACATTGTAGGTAAATTTTATTTCAAAATCTTCTGTGCATTTCAGGTACACTGCTCTCCTTCTTCTCAGTAGTGTTGCTACTATGCTTATTTGTTTTAGATTTTGTGTTCATTTCATTGGCCTGTGAAATTATGTATGAGTGTAGTTGAAAGAACTGCGTAATGCTACACACTAAGGTTCAGATTTTTAATTACCGGCGCATCCCTGCAAAGTTGCAGGGATGCGCCAGTAATTGTGCGTCACGCCACCATCACCCATGGTGCGCCGTATTTACAATGCGGCGCACCATGGGCCCAAAACGTCACCAAAGCGTTACGCATCTGTGCCGTAAAGGCGGCGCATTGCTGGAGTTGCGTCGCAACGATGGTGCAGCTCCATCAATGCTCTGGGGTGCCCTATCTCCCCGATGCTGCGTCAAGCCGTACGTCTGCTTCCAGCAGGCGCAGGGTTTGAGTCACGCATCATTGTCCTCAAAGTGACTGATTGAAATCTTGTAGATTTCCCTCAGCCACTTTTAGGATGCGTTCCTGCGCAGGAACGCCCTCCCTTGCGCCGGAACACCCCTATTGGCGCAGGGCTTTACAACGTGATGCATCTCCCAGATGCGTCACGTTGTTAATATACGCCGCACCATTGCGCCTCTTTTGTGCTGTCGCTGCGTCACAAAAGTCACGCAACAATGGAGCAAAAGAGCCGCAAGGGCCTTCTAAATCAGCCCCTACAGACTCAAGTCCAGTCCTTCCTTTGTACACATGGCGATAAGAAGAAATAGTGGTGGTGGATTAATAGTTTGAGTATTTTAATGACTGGTGAATGTAGTAGGAAACTTTAGTGTTGTCGCTGATCTTCAATCACGATGGACTTTGGCTGTCACTTTGCGTGCTGCGGACTGCTGCCTGCCAATCCTAGGCAAACCTTTTTAGTACTTTGTTTAGTGAGTTACATAGGGTATTTTCCAATTCGACGGTCCGCAAATCAAGCAATACTAAAGTAATGACGTAGTCGACCACATGAGATTGGTCAATAATATATCCCGTGGAGTCGTTACCTATTTGCTATTTCGCAAAAATATTTTGTTACTTTGTTAGTTCTTTTTTAAATGTTTGATTTGGTTGAGAAATATCATCCATGTTTTCTGTTTTTCTTTCTTTCATGTTGTACATCAGCTTCCCCCAGGGGCAAGAGGAGGACACAGGAGGAGGAGGAGGAGGGTGCTGTTGTCGATGCAGGCCAGGACCGGGCAGTCGAGGGCTCCTTTGCTGGCCCCAGTAAGTTTTAATTTTAATATAGAGTACTTATTTTTTCCTAGCGTTCCTCATTCGATTTTTTCTAAATCGTCTTTGATCTTCTTGTAGACAGGATCTAAATTCTTATCCTGCCTCGACTATGACTCCGTGTGGTATTACTAGATTATTCTTATTAGTCTGTCTGTGTAGCTAACTAAGATTGCACATTTGGCATTTCCATTGGACTCCCATTCTAGTCACCAATAGCTGTATGCACTGAGTGTAGTCCTCTGGGATTGTACATAATGTCTTTTCAAGTATTCTAAATGTTTATGCTTTGACCATTGCCAACAATAAAAAGGTGAATGACCACCACCAAGAAATAATAAGATACTACTTTACTTTTGGTTTGGATAGGAGGACAATCCATTCTACTACTGTTGCAGGGACAAATCTGCACAAACAGAACTATGGACACTAAATAATGCATCGCTTAGCTTATCAATTATAATAGGTGCTGTAACTGTTAGACTTTCCACATACCTCAGTGATAACAGACTTTGTAGTTGAACCCCCAATCTCCTTACTGACTAGATAGTGTGGCAGAGTCATTTAGCTCCCAAAGTCACCGATGGCAGAGGCACGGACTCATGCTTGCAAAAATTCGAAAACCTTTAGCTCATCCACTCTAGTCTGGAGGACCAAAAACCACAGAGTCTATTTAAGTTTAAAAGCTTTATTAAAAGTAAACACATTTATTAAATTCAAGTTTGTCATAAAAGTGAACGTGTAACTCAAAATGGAAAAGTGCTTAGTGCTGACGATTAATTGGACACATTTCTTGTGGTCGAGCCGAGCTCTCACCTGGTTTGAACTTGATCCTGCTCGTGTTCTTAGAAGTCAAGGTTCTGTCTGTTAGGAGAAAAAGTGGTGCGTGTTAAAAAGTAAAAAGCAAACATTCATCAGTTGTGCCAAAAAGTGCAGCAAGACAACAGCCTTCCCTGGAAAAAGGGACATTTTTACTCTAGAGTACACAGTCAAAAATTATTAAATTGTACACTTTTTTTCACATTTCTTTCTTCCTCCTAGACCAAATATTATATAGTAGTGAGTGGTGTATTCTAACATTATTAAATGTACTTTGTAGGTGGAACATCTGGAGACGGGGCCAGCGCGGAGGTGGTGGCATTGGACGAGGAGGACAACTCTGGGGAGGAGGCGGTGCAAGTGCCGGAAAAGGACATGCCTGTGAGGGTTCACACGGTGGTGGCGGGCAGAGGTAAGCTATACATTCCTTAGTCATTGAGATTGAAGACTGCAGAGTGTGCTTTCTGCACGGGTGTATTATAAAAAAAGCAGGTAGTAGCCTCCTCTAAATGTACTTCGACTTAGCTGTGAAGTTTTTGGCGAGAAGAATCCCAATCAGATCTGAGGTGAACTTGATGGATGGGATGAACGAAAAGCGAAAGAAGGGTGTAAGTAAGTGTGGAAGCACGAGAAATGTAATGATGACTGGCAAAGAAGAATGATATGTGTTTGCTTGGTCCCCGAGGTGGCTGGGAAGGTAAGAAAATGGTATGGTGCATGGCTGGGTGAATGATGAAGCAAGGATGGGTGGAAGGAGAACAGCCTGGGTGGGTGAGACAGAAACTGTATGTGTGCAATATACTTTGAATGGATGGATGCCTGGATCATTCATGGTACTATCTGACTCTTAGATAGCATATGTGAATCTAGAGAGAGTAGACGGTCACTGGATGAACTAAGTGTTACTTTGAAGAGCATGTAACACCGCACCCGCACGTCCGTTCCAGTGTAGGAAAGGCAAGGAAAAGAAGTTGTAACGTTGTCCAAAGACTACCATGAATAGTAGCAGTAGTTTGTATTGCAACTGCAAGCACAGCATATATCCAGTTATTACGGTGGGCACTCCCTACCTCCCTTAATAACTTTAGTTTAGTAGTAGTACGTCATTCATGTGTGGGGGTATCACTGTTCACTCAATAATAAGCAAAGCACCTAAAGTCATCCCATATGTCATCAAATACATCCCATGTGAAGTGATAGATAATCAGATAATTTAGCTTCTTCATTTTCCTTTTCTAATACTCATTTGCACTGTAGGGTGAAAGCTAAATTAATTAAGCAGTAGCCCTTTTAACAGAGTATTCTCAGTGCCACCCGTAATAGAAAAGTAAGAGCTTCACCACCTGCATGTACTGGACCGGTACAGTAACGCAAGTCTGTCTCACTCACCATGGTGTGCGTCTGTTTTTCTCGGGTGCAAGTTCACTGCGCTGGCATTATGCCGGCTTGCATAAGATAACGTACCAATTTTCCTAAACAAGAGAGAAGAAGAAGAATAAGAGTGGTGTACTGTCATAGTCGACTGTAATAGAAGTCCATAGTGCTCGTAGAATTTGTTCCTTAAACTCCCACTAATGTTAGAGCAAGGATGAAGAAGTCGGAGGTTACATAGATACTGTCCTCAATAGTTATGCACTGTGCTTTCAATTTGCTACTTGTACTGTGACAACTTTCTGCTCAATCATTTTGTGTTAATCTTAAGGAGCATTGGTTACAGACTATGTCTTTCTTTTTTCATGTAGTTGCTCCTTCCAAATCCAAGACACCATCAAGGAGGAAGGAGCTGGCTCGAATGGCCCGGCAACGGAGGCTGGATGCCACTGTTGCTGAATATCGGCGGCTGGTGGCCCTGGAGGAGGAGGAGACGCAGTCTGGAACAACAACAACGTCCACTGGGACAGCTGCCTCCTCCTCCGTGCGGGCTGCCAGCCAGCGCAGTGCTCCAGCGGTACGGAGCCGGGCTACCAAAGCCAAACGCCACCGCCCAGCAGCAAAGAAAGCAGCTGCCCCTCACAGGATTTGCAAGGCACACCGGCGCCGCTTATCCCTCAGACTGTCCTACCTGGAGCAGGAGGTCCATAATTATAAGAACGTGGTGGAGGGCCTCCGCTTCGAACTTGCCACCCTCCGCAAGGAGCATGATGCCCTGGCTGCTAATTCCAACAGCACCCTGCCATAGTGTCCCTTGCCCCTTTTTTAGAGACTTTTGGGGGGTGGGAATTGGGAGTTGTGATTTTTGGGGACTTTTGAAGGACAATTGTTGGGGTTAGGGAGGGTCTTGCGGGAGATTCTTTTGTTAGGGCTATAAAAATATACTTTTTGAAACTTTATCTGACCATACCTGTTTTTTACTGCTTTTGAGTCTGGTGGGTGGGGGTTTAACATAACAGTAAGTTTGTTTTCCTGAATAGTCCTAGGACTTTAGTAGTACTACCGTCAATCAAATCTCTCGTCTCTCCTAATACTCCATTATACTACCTCCAACCAAACGCCTATCTTACCTGTAATTTCTGTTTGCAAGTAGGGCTAGGCCCAGGGCTGGCTCCACGGGAAACAGCAAATAAGGTTGGCAATCCTGGGCGGATAAAATTTCCTCATAGCGGTGGTACTAGTGGTGTGACACAGTGGCAGTTGCTTGCCTATGAAAAAAAGAAAATGAAATCTGGTTTGTCCTCCTGAGCAATACAAAGGTACAATACAGAATATAGCAGGTGACAGAAGTACACTAGAACAGTGCCACGTTGTAGCCTAACAAATGTTAAAGTATAACTAATTCGGTTGAAGTTCTTTGACATTAGCCATGGGTCTTTGTCAAGCAGAGTAAGAATATATCCTCGGATTTCTTCACCAGCCTGTTGCTATCACCTTATCCTCCCCAGCAAGTGTGTGGATTTATTGCTGTAATTTAGTCACACATCAATCAAAACCACACAGCCCGGGGGAAGAGGGTTAGGGTTTGAAAAATGGATGGGTACGGGGGTTTTTGGGAAAGGTTTTGGGAGACAAGAAAAAGTAGCACAGCATGGACGAACAATTGTGAACATAAACACATCTTTGGGTACAAACCTATCCATCAATCTTTGAAAGTGCATACACTACTGTAACTGCATGCATGTCAGTTAAAAGTAAGTAGTACTTTCGACAACTGTGGAAGAAAGAATGCGACAGTACAGGGCGTGGGTGGAAATATTGATAACTATATTCAACATAAGGTCTCTGTAGCCAGATACCTGAGAGCCTTGCTGGTCACTATAAATCCATTCACAACAACACTCAATGGGGTTGGTCTGGAAGGTGTCAGGTTTACTCCCCGTGATCCAGTCGATGCAAATATGGTTCCACCTCCAAATGTCACCAACACCGAGAAGTGTAAACACAGGGTGTTCGAGGCATTAGGCGGGGGAGAAAAATAACAAACTAAAATAAAAAATGTGGGATGGGTAAAGGTAGGGTCAGCAGGGAAAGGATACCTGTAACAGAAGACAAGACAGGCATCAGTGAAGTGCTGTCCTAACATACAAGGGTACTCTCATATAGTCTCACTAAATAGTCTGCAAGTCTCCCGCCTACTCATGGGAAATGTAGTTTCATAGTACGGTAGGCGCTTAGGGGCTGCGTAACCTGACAGAAGGTATAGTAGATAGAAAAGGAGAAATTGCTTTTTTTCTAGGTGTCCCCTCACTCACCAGGGTTGCCCCTTGGTGACATGCTTCATCATTGGGGCCATCCCAGTCCTCTACGGCCTGGGGCGTGCTGCGACTTGCGAATTACGTAGGAGCACTTACAAATGACTATGTGTGGTGCAGATGTGATAGTGGAGTGGACTAAGTGATGTGTTAAGGGATCAATGTAGAAGCAGAGAGAGAGCCAAGAAATGCAGTCACAGTCAGAGAAAAAGGCAAGGGATACTGTATCTATGTGGTTGTAGTGGTCCTGTTGGAAGTGGTAACTAAGTTGCCCGCAGAAAAAAAATCCTCCTATTAGCGGCACTCCTCCATTGCAGCCGACGCTTCGTCCATCGATGTTGGTCACCAGAAGACACCCTGTCCACTGCCTGCCTGATGCTGAATTGTGGCTCGCTACTGTGAAGCCTGACTCCATCCTTTTTTCCCCATTGCAGAGACTGAAACCCGGCCTGTAATTATTCAACGAAAAACAGGAAGTGATATAATATTACAACACCACTGATAAATAAATATAAGGTATGTAGGCTGTGGAGTGCAAAAAGTCACAATTTGTTTTTCCTAGTAGACAGTACAATGTTTTTGAAAGTGCGTACTCTGAGTCACCTTTTGAAGGATAAATAAGTATGGGCAAATTAATGTAGCGGATCTTGCCCCTCAAGCTAGGTGTACTGTAAACTGTGTTTTAGAACAAAATTAGATCTTCCTAGCAGTGCTCCCACCCAGACCCTTACTAAAGCCAGTCGCAAAAATGTAGAAGACCCCCAATCAAATCTCAAAAAACGAGGCCTAGCAGAAAACTGGTGACAAAACTTACTTTGAAAGTAAAAGTAGGCCGAAGTACCCTAATTACCCATTACCCACCGTGGATTGCATTCAAACCACTTGCAAGCAACCAAGCAAAAGTAGCCATAGCCAGCATCGCTCCAAGACTCGAAATCCCCCCCACTCAAACACATGCAATAGAAATACTGCTAACCCTAACGAACCCTAAGTTAAGAATAGTGGCAAAGGCTTTCTTTAACTATGCCAAATCCCCCCTTTCCACCATGGATTTTCTTCAAATGACTTGCAACCAAAATTACACATTCTCACGAGTGCTCTAAGACCCCAGAACTCAGTTTGAAAAATCTAGAACACCCCGAAACACATGCAATCCTGCTGCTGGGCTAACCCTAACGAACCCTAAGTTACAAAAAGTGCCAAAACTAAAGGCTTTTCCGCGCGGATTTTGTCCCAACCACTTCTACCCGGTATTAGACCTTCCCAGGAATGCCCCAAGACCCGGCAACCCACCCGCCAAGAAGCGTAACACCCCCAAACAGGCCAAAAGCAAAATCTCATACTTGCAATATTTCTGGGCCTTCGGTCCAAACGCGCTGCGTAGCTAGGCCATAAGTCGGGGTTGGCACGACGGATTTCCTGAAAAGCAAATGCAATCAAGATTAGAGTGTCCCAGCAGTGCTCCCAGACCACGAAACTCACCCGCAAACACCAGGAAGCCCCCCAAACAGGCCCCCGAAAACGCTACATAGAGCAAAATGTCAGAAATAGCCAAAAAAAAAATCGGCCTGGATTTTGTCCCAACCACTTCTACCCGGTATTAGACCTTCCCAGGAATGCCCCAAGACCCGTCAACCCACCCGCCAAGAAGCGTAACACCCCCAAACAGGCCAAAAGCAAAATCTCATACTTGCAATATTTCTGGGCCTTCGGTCCAAACGCGCTGCGTAGCTAGGCCATAAGTCGGGGTTGGCACGACGGATTTCCTGAAAAGCAAATTCAATCAAGATTAGAGTGTCCCAGCAGTGCTCCCAGACCACGAAACTCACCCGCAAACAGACGGAACCCCCCCTAAGAGCACCTCAAAGGCAAGCAAGTCATCAAAAACACAAAAAAAATTCCGCCTGGGATTTGGTCCAAAACACTTTTATCCGGTATTAGAGCTTCCCAGCAATGGCCCCAGAGCCGTCAACCCAGGAGAAAACGAGTAGAAGACCCCCAAACAGCCAAAGAGCAAAAGTACAAAAATGGGGACTTAGTCAATTTTTCACAAATTTCCCAAATCACTCCGCGCGCGCTCTGCAGCTAGGCCCTAATTCCCCTCTGCCACCATGGATTTGCTTCAAACCTCTTGCAAAGTAAAGTATATATAGCCAGCAGTTCTCCCAGACCACGAAACTCACCCACAAACACCAGGAAGCCCCCCAAACAGGCCCCCGAAAACGCTACATAGAGCAAAATGTCAGAAATAGCCAAAAAAAAATCGGCCTGGATTTTGTCCCAACCACTTCTACCCGGTATTAGACCTTCCCAGGAATGCCCCAAGACCCGTCAACCCACCCGCCAAGAAGCATAACACCCCCAAACAGGCCAAAAGCAAAATCTCATACTTGCAATATTTCTGGGCCTTCGGTCCAAACGCGCTGCGTAGCTAGGCCATAAGTCGGGGTTGGCACGACGGATTTCCTGAAAAGCAAATGCAATCAAGATTAGAGTGTCCCAGCAGTGCTCCCAGACCACGAAACTCACCCACAAACACCAGGAAGCCCCCCAAACAGGCCCCCGAAAACGCTACATAGAGCAAAATGTCAGAAATAGCCAAAAAAAAATCGGCCTGGATTTTGTCCCAACCACTTCTACCCGGTATTAGACCTTCCCAGGAATGCCCCAAGACCCGTCAACCCACCCGCCAAGAAGCATAACACCCCCAAACAGGCCAAAAGCAAAATCTCATACTTGCAATATTTCTGGGCCTTCGGTCCAAACGCGCTGCGTAGCTAGGCCATAAGTCGGGGTTGGCACGACGGATTTCCTGAAAAGCAAATGCAATCAAGATTAGAGTGTCCCAGCAATGCTCTCAGACCACGAAACTCACCCGCAAACACCAGGAAGCCCCCCAAACAGGCCCCCGAAAACGCTACATAGAGCAAAATGTCAGAAATAGCCAAAAAAAAATCGGCCTGGATTTTGTCCCAACCACTTCTACCCGGTATTAGACCTTCCCAGGAATGCCCCAAGACCCGGCAACCCACCCGCCAAGAAGCGTAACACCCCCAAACAGGTCAAAAGCAAAATCTCATACTTGCAATATTTCTGGGCCTTCGGTCCAAACGCGCTGCGTAGCTAGGCCATAAGTCGGGGTTGGCACGACGGATTTCCTGAAAAGCAAATGCAATCAAGATTAGAGTGTCCCAGCAATGCTCTCAGACCACGAAACTCACCCGCAAACACCAGGAAGCCCCCCAAACAGGCCCCCGAAAACGCTACATAGAGCAAAATGTCAGAAATAGCCAAAAAAAAATCGGCCTGGATTTTGTCCCAACCACTTCTACCCGGTATTAGACCTTCCCAGGAATGCCCCAAGACCCGGCAACCCACCCGCCAAGAAGCGTAACACCCCCAAACAGGTCAAAAGCAAAATCTCATACTTGCAATATTTCTGGGCCTTCGGTCCAAACGCGCTGCGTAGCTAGGCCATAAGTCGGGGTTGGCACGACGGATTTCCTGAAAAGCAAATGCAATCAAGATTAGAGTGTCCCAGCAATGCTCTCAGACCACGAAACTCACCCGCAAACACCAGGAAGCCCCCCAAACAGGCCCCCGAAAACGCTACATAGAGCAAAATGTCAGAAATAGCCAAAAAAAAATCGGCCTGGATTTTGTCCCAACCACTTCTACCCGGTATTAGACCTTCCCAGGAATGCCCCAAGACCCGGCAACCCACCCGCCAAGAAGCGTAACACCCCCAAACAGGTCAAAAGCAAAATCTCATACTTGCAATATTTCTGGGCCTTCGGTCCAAACGCGCTGCGTAGCTAGGCCATAAGTCGGGGTTGGCACGACGGATTTCCTGAAAAGCAAATGCAATCAAGATTAGAGTGTCCCAGCAATGCTCTCAGACCACGAAACTCACCCACAAACAGACGGAACCCCCCCTAAGAGCACCTCAAAGGCAAGCAAGTCATCAAAAACACAAAAAAATTTCCGCCTCGGATTTGGTCCAAACCACTTTTAGTGCTTCCCAGCAATGGCCCCAGACCCGTCAACTCACCTGCAAAGAGGTAGAACAACACCCCCACAAGTGCTGAGTCTTTCTTCATTGGGCGTAAACCAGCCCTCTGCTTTGATGGAAATAGGAGTCTGGAGGATAGAGGAGCATGTTCTTCTGAACTTGTGAACCTGAGGAATGCAGACTGCGGCACCTTCAAATAAATTAGCAAACAAGTGAAGACAGTTCTGCTGATGGGCTTGTTTTTGTGATTATCTGATTAAAGTTTGAATTATATTAACTGTGCACAACAAAGAAAGACAGACACACAGGAATAAAAGTGAATAAGGATGAAAAAGAAAGTTATTGATTCGTTGTCTCATTTTCAGGGCTCGAAGTCGGTATCACGGTCCAGGAATAAGAATAAGGCTTCGTCATCATACTCTGCGAATTCAGCCAGGGTGAGGTCAGTGCCACCTGACAGAGTAGAAATTCCCTCATCTATGTTGCTGGCCACCTCCTCTTCATCCGGCACGCTCTCTCGTACTCTTATATCTGGTGGTATGAGGTGCTGATTCATCTTGATCATTGTTAACCTCTCCACATTTTTGGGCGAGAGGCGGCTCCGTTTGGGAGTTACAATCCCACCAGCCGCACTGAAAACCCGTTCAGAAGACACACTTGCGAGTGGGCAAGACAAGTAGTTTAAAGCCAGGTTGGTGAGCTGTGGCCACAATTCTTTTTTCCCATGCCAATACGCCAATGGGTCAGAATTAACATAGACCTCTGTGGAGTCATTCAGATAGTCCTTCACCATCGACTCAAGGTCCTCCTCCAAGGTTCCTCCACTTTGCGTAGCTCTTGCTGTGCCTCTGACCTTTTGAGAACCAAACCCACGCAGAGCTAGCCAATCCTCTTCAGCCTCCAATGTTTCTGTTGTCTTTCGTGCAGATGATCCGGTTGCCGGTGTCTTTAACGGCTGAGAGGTCACTTGTGCCACAGCCACAGGTGTAGAAGTGGATTGTTTTGACTGGGGATGGCCTGCTGATGTACTGCCATTTCCTTCAATTTCCAGCCGTTCTGTTTCAAACTTCTTGGCTGACAAGGCTAGCCAACGTTTGTACTTTGTAACATCTTCATCACCAAAAGGAAAGAATGCTCTGCCTGCCAGCGCCTTTTTGTAGCGTGGATCCAGAATAGTAGCACAAATGTAATGCTGTTCTGAGTGGATCTTTTGAAGACGTTCATCACCTTGTAGGAGCTCTAATAATTGCTCAGCCAGAAGCAAAGAGTCTTTCTTTTTGTCATCTTTTCCAAACACAGAACACACCTCCTTCAGTTGGTCCTCCAGCATGTACAACAATGGGATAGCTTTTCCCAAATTAGAGTCCTCCTTGCTGACTGCACGCGTGAAGACCTCAAAAGGACGAAGCATGCGTGTTAGGCTTTCAACTATGTTCCATTGCGGCCCACCCATCCTCAGCTCCTCTATACCCTCTTTCAAGAAATATTGATCGAGTTGCGTATACTGCTCATACAGACGCTCAAGCATGTAGAAGGTTGAGTTCCAACGTGTTACCACCTCCTGGATGAGTGCTTTCACTGGCATTTGACATTGATATAGCATGCTCCTCAGCTGCTTCCGGGCCTTAAAAGAATGCCTGAAATGCTTGCAAATTTTTCGGCAGTTCTCCAATACACTGTACGCTGCACTGCGTTTATTACCCAAGAATTTTTGGACAACCAGGTTTATACAGTGCGCCAAACACGGCACTCTGAAATAGTAACCGTCCCTCATGGCCTTAACTATATTGGAGCCATTGTCCGTGGAAACATAACCAACCTTGCGTTTTAGTGGGGACAGACAGTTAAGGACCTTTGTGTTAAAGACATCCAAAATGTTTTCTGCTGTGTGACGTTTCTCCAAACCAAACATGGCTAGTGTTGCATGTTTCCGAGCACCTTTAAAAACAATGTTAGTGTCAACACCTGAGTTTAGCTTTGCTTTAGCCCCTGAAAAAGAGACCCAGTGTGCAGTGATGCACATGTAATCAGCGCCTGCGCCACTGGTCCACATGTCTGTTGTCAGATGTATAGTGTGAACAGCACTCTTCTGCAAAGCTGCCCCAATCACCTTCAGAACATCTTCATGTAGTGCTGGAACCGCAACTCGTGCAAAATAGAACCGGCTAGGAACCTTCCATTTAGGGCAGAGCGCTGTCACTAATTCTAGAAAACCAACCCCTTCTACAAAAGAAAAAGGGAGAAGGTCCAGAGCTAGCATTTTAGCCAGCTTAGTGTTATACAGACGGGTCATTGGGTGGTTGCGTTCATATTGCGCTTCTGTAAACAACATCTTTTTAATGTTGCCCTGGACCAAGGATTTACGATATGATGATGATCTCTTCGACCCAGTTACGCTCGCTGATGAACTTTTCCGCATTGATGTCTCACTCTCTCCCACACTCTTAGTGTGGCTCCCATGGGGTGTGCTGCTGACAGGGGAACTGGGTTTAAGTGAAGTGTTTGAATCGTCTTCTACCTCCTTGTCATCACCAGATGAAAAAACAACGTTTTCATTGCGTGCAATTGCGGCTTCCTTGATCGTGTGTAGGTGCGCAAACCATTGGACATCGTGCGTTCTCCTAAGATGACCTCTCTGGCCTCCGGTACCATAGTTGGAACCCAACTTACCACGACTAACTCGAAGCTTACAAATGCTACAAATGGCTATGTTTTCATTTTTTGGGCAAACACTAAAGAAGTCCCAAACTGGAGACTTGAAATGTCTTCGGGGGGCAGAGGAGGCGGCGATACTGGTGGTGGTGGTCCTGTTGCTAATGGCAGATGAAGTGGAGGATGTGGATTGCCGAACTTCAGTACGTTTTGCACTTTCACCACCACGAATTGAGGTCGAGGACGAGGTGGGTACCTTCTTGCGAGGAAGAAATATGGAAGCGGTAGGTTTTGGTGTACTACTTAACTCCAAATCTAATGATTCCATTTCCATTGCCTCCTCGCCGACATCATCATCACGCTCAGCAGCTTCTCGGGATAGGGTCAAAATGTCTCTTTGCTGCATGCCCGGTGGGGCTGCAGTGACCTTTGTGATGACTGGCTCGTCGTCATCGTGAGAGGCTTCATCACCAGCAGTATCTGTCACTTCTTGTTGAGCCTCATCACACTCCATAGGTTTGAGTTTTTGGACGACCTTCCTTTTACGCTTAGGTACCCGTGTCAGATCATGGTGTGCCTCTGCCTCACTGTCAGACCGCAGTTGTGGTTCCCAAGACAGATCACTTGCACCAGAACGAGGTGGGCTTGAAGAAGATGTAGACACCCCCCTTGATCTTTTCCTTGCTAGGGATGTGGAAGACAATGAATGATCATCAGGAGGAGTGGCTTCCAATGATACCTCGGCTTCATTGTCGATTTCCAAATGTGCCCCTACTTCGGGAGGAACAACTATTGTGGGCACTTGTGAACCTCCATGCACCTTTGCTTGCACATCTCCTTTTGCTGCCTCTCCTTCCACATGTACTTGGGCGTGTACTTGCACATGGTGTTGTTGTTGCGGCTGTGGTTGTTCAACACTTGTCAGATGAGTTACAACAACCTGTGTTGATTCAGGGACATTGCTGCTACTTTCTTGCGATGAGCCAACATCACTGGTCGATGGTGATTGGAGAAGTACCCTGACTGCCTCTGAAGCACTCAAGGGCTTTGACTTAAGTTGGCGTGGTGGTGGAGGCACTGAACCCAATGGAGCAGGGGTGCTGCTCCCAGCTTGGTCCCCAGCAGATCCTGCTGCTGCAGGCGTACTTTTTTTTTTGCTCCCAAAAAAAGTGGTGGGTGGCACACCAGCCTCCTTGGTAACTTGCTTCTTCTGCTCCTTACTAGCAACTTTCATGCTAGAGGAGCTACGGAGAACTTTCTTTGGGGGCGGGGCCATCTTCTTCAGAGCAGGTCAGACAGCAGGCCGCAGTTGCACGAATTGTAGAGTTGTCTGAGGCCAGACGTGACGTCGCGTGACGTTATGCTGCACACACACACCGCTGCAGGACTTCTTCCAGGCACTGGTGGTTCTCTTGAGTCTTGTGCACCTAAAAAAAATGGAAGACAGAGGAACATCAGTTCAGTTATAGAGCACCAAAAAATCGAAAAACACTGCTAAATCAGCACAATCCCAATCCATCCATGCCCTCCATAATGTTTAAATTCAAGACAACCCACAGAAAGACTAGGCCCATGCAAGACTCACTACCCCTGGGCATAAATAAAGGTTGAAAAGTAGGCAAAATGGAGGCCTAACAACAAAGCCTGCATTTAAAATGGCCACTTGCCTGCCAGCACATGGCCAGTGCCTGTAGCTGCACTCAAAATGGCCACCAGCCACATGGCATGTCCCTCCCCATGAACACCCCCAAAAATCGAAAAACACTGCAAAATCAGCACAATCCCATTCCATCCATGGCCTCCATGATGTTTAAATTCAAGACAGCCCACAGAAAGACTAGGCCCATGCTAGACTCAAATACCCCTGGTGAAAAGGCCACATGTACAGGCCCAAAAATCGAAAAACACTGCAAAATCAGCACAATCCCATTCAATCCATGGCCTCCATGATGTTTAAATTCAAGACAACCCACAGAAATACTAGGCCCATGCAAGACTCACTACCCCTGGGCATAAATAAAGGTTGAAAAGTAGGCAAAATGGTTGGAGGCCTAACAACAAAGCCTGCATTCAAAATGGCCACTTGCCTGCCAGCACATGGCCAGTGCCTGTAGCTGCACTCAAAATGGCCACCAGCCACATGGCATGTCCCTCCCCATGAACACCCCCAAAAATCGAAAAACACTGCAAAATCAGCACAATCCCATTCCATCCATGGCCTCCATGATGTTTAAATTCAAGACAGCCCACAGAAAGACTAGGCCCATGCTAGACTCAAATACCCCTGGTGAAAAGGCCACAAGTACAGGCCCAAAAATCGAAAAACACTGCAAAATCAGCACAATCCCATTCCATCCATGGCCTCCATGATGTTTAAATTCAAGACAGCCCACAGAAAGACTAGGCCCATGCTAGACTCAAATACCCCTGGTGAAAAGGCCACAAGTACAGGCCCAAAAATCGAAAAACACTGCAAAATCAGCACAATCCCATTCAATCCATGGCCTCCATGATGTTTAAATTCAAGACAACCCACAGAAATACTAGGCCCATGCAAGACTCACTACCCCTGGGCATAAATAAAGGTTGAAAAGTAGGCAAAATGGTTGGAGGCCTAACAACAAAGCCTGCATTCAAAATGGCCACTTGCCTGCCAGCACATGGCCAGTGCCTGTAGCTGCACTCAAAATGGCCACCAGCCACATGGCATGTCCCTCCCCATGAACACCCCCAAAAATCGAAAAACACTGCAAAATCAGCACAATCCCATTCCATCCATGGCCTCCATGATGTTTAAATTCAAGACAGCCCACAGAAAGACTAGGCCCATGCTAGACTCAAATACCCCTGGTGAAAAGGCCACAAGTACAGGCCCAAAAATCGAAAAACACTGCAAAATCAGCACAATCCCATTCCATCCATGGCCTCCATGATGTTTAAATTCAAGACAGCCCACAGAAAGACTAGGCCCATGCTAGACTCAAATACCCCTGGTGAAAAGGCCACAAGTACAGGCCCAAAAATCGAAAAACACTGCAAAATCAGCACAATCCCATTCAATCCATGGCCTCCATGATGTTTAAATTCAAGACAACCCACAGAAATACTAGGCCCATGCAAGACTCACTACCCCTGGGCATAAATAAAGGTTGAAAAGTAGGCAAAATGGTTGGAGGCCTAACAACAAAGCCTGCATTCAAAATGGCCACTTGCCTGCCAGCACATGGCCAGTGCCTGTAGCTGCACTCAAAATGGCCACCAGCCACATGGCATGTCCCTCCCCATGAACACACCCAAAAATCGAAAAACACTGCAAAATCAGCACAATCCCATTCAATCCATGGCCTCCATGATGTTTAAATTCAAGACAACCCACAGAAATACTAGGCCCATGCAAGACTCACTACCCCTGGGCATAAATAAAGGTTGAAAAGTAGGCAAAATGGTTGGAGGCCTAACAACAAAGCCTGCATTCAAAATGGCCACTTGCCTGCCAGCACATGGCCAGTGCCTGTAGCTGCACTCAAAATGGCCACCAGCCACATGGCATGTCCCTCCCCATGAACACCCCCAAAAATCGAAAAACACTGCAAAATCAGCACAATCCCATTCCATCCATGGCCTCCATGATGTTTAAATTCAAGACAGCCCACAGAAAGACTAGGCCCATGCTAGACTCAAATACCCCTGGTGAAAAGGCCACAAGTACAGGCCCAAAAATCGAAAAACACTGCAAAATCAGCACAATCCCATTCCATCCATGGCCTCCATGATGTTTAAATTCAAGACAGCCCACAGAAAGACTAGGCCCATGCTAGACTCAAATACCCCTGGTGAAAAGGCCACAAGTACAGGCCCAAAAATCGAAAAACACTGCAAAATCAGCACAATCCCATTCAATCCATGGCCTCCATGATGTTTAAATTCAAGACAACCCACAGAAATACTAGGCCCATGCAAGACTCACTACCCCTGGGCATAAATAAAGGTTGAAAAGTAGGCAAAATGGTTGGAGGCCTAACAACAAAGCCTGCATTCAAAATGGCCACTTGCCTGCCAGCACATGGCCAGTGCCTGTACCTGCACTCAAAATGGCCACCAGCCACATGGCATGTCCCTCCCCATGAACACCCCCAAAAATCGAAAAACACTGCAAAATCAGCACAATCCCATTCCATCCATGGCCTCCATGATGTTTAAATTCAATACAGCCCACAGAAAGACTAGGCCCATGCACCACTCACTACCCCTGGCCAAGGCCCCAACAACAGGTCAAAAATCGAAAAACACAAAATTTTACAAAAAAAAAAAATCGAAAAACACAGAAAAATCAGCACAATCCCAATTCATCTATGGCCTCCATGATGTTTAAGTTCAAGACAACCCACAGAAAGAATCAGTCCACCCACCACTGAGTACCCCTGGGCAAAAGGCCCCAAAACAGCCCAAAAATCGAAAATCCCAAAATTTTAGTTGCAGCAACTGTAATGCCCCAAACAAACTTACTTGTAAAATTTCTAATCCAACAGTGATCCAAAGAAAGTCAAAAAGGCCTCAAATCCAAAGATCCAGCAGCATCCACAAAAAGTAATCCTTCCAGGTCCACATCCAAATGAAAAGTGACCAGGAGATGGACAAAGCACTGGGAGGAGCCTGCTGAACAGGAACAGGAAGTTGAAGACTATGGGGCACTTCCTTCCTCCAACCCCCCTGCCCCCCTCCCCAAAATGGACTCCTCGCTAAAAAAGTGCAGGCAAATGTCAAACTAAGGAGTTATTCACATAAAAATCATCATTTCTAGAAGGTTTATGCTGCTTGCTGGTGGATTTCTTGTGCAGAATTGCAAATTTATATTTTCGCGCGCCGCATCTCAAATCTCGCAATTGCGAAGTACCGGGAGACGTGATCTCGCCGTACTCGCGTTCACAAACTATCGCTGGCAAGCCGCGATGACGTAATCGCGCTCGCCAATTCCCGCGGGATCACACAGCAAGATCCAAAATGGCGCAGCACTCGCAAACTATCGAAAAAAACAACTCGGCAAACGATGATAAACGCCGCGCGCCGCAAAAATTGTATCACCAACGCCGCGCGCCGCCAAAAAAATCCGCTGCGTGCGAATTTGCGGATTTTGCGGGAAATCCGCAAATCTCGCGGATTGCGGATTTCCCGAAAATCCGCAAAATCCGCGAGCGGAACGGATTTTCCGCCCATGCTTATCCTGGTCGCTCCTCCTGCCGCACGGTCCCCGTGTGCCAGGGCCTCCCTCTGCCTGCCGCCTTCCTGCCAGGTCCTCCTGCTGCCTACCTGCCTGGTCCCCCTGATGCCTGCCTCCAGCCCCAGGCCAGCCTCGCACGTTCCCGCGTGCTTGGCCCCCCTGCTGCCGGCTGCCTGACCCTGACCCTGCCATAGCACGGTCCCCAGGGGCCAGGTCACCCTACTGCCGGCCCGACCCCTGCCCCTGCCCCCTGCCTGCTGCCTGCTAGGGTCAGCCCTCAGGCCTCCCCCCTCGCCGCTCTGCCGCTTTCCCGCCGTTTTTTGCTTCTCGACGATCCTACCCCCACCCCTCCTCCCCCCGCCGCTCACTTCCCCCCTCCTTGCCGCTGCCCTCCTGCGGCCCGCCCCCTCTTCCCTCTGCTCGCCCCTGATCCGCCTCCCCGCTCCCGCCTCCCAGCTGCCCCTCCCTCGCTCCACCCCCCCACTACGCCATTTATGGCGGAGTCCACGCGTACATGCAGCGTGCTCGCGCAGCGGGCGCGCCCTAAGCACGCCGAAGGCGCGCCAAAGGGAAGCCCGTCCGCGCCTGGACCGTGCCCAGCGCCAGGACTCCTGGCCCCCGCAGACCCCAGCCCGCCCGCCGGACGTACGACGCCGCCACCCTCAATGCCCTCAACGCCGGCCGAGTCCCAGGCTGCTACCGAGCCACCCCGAGACGCACCCGCGGACCCTTCTGCTGCAACTCCTGCAAGTTCACCTGCATCTGGACCTGCACTACTTCAGCACCAACCAAGACCAAGACGAGCAACAGCAGCAGCCACCTGTAATGCATCCTACTCAACACCCGCTCCGTCCACAGGCACGCCATCGAGATCTGGAACCTACTCGACACCACAGTCCCAGACGTCGCCTTCTTCACGGAAACCTGGATGAACGCCTCCTCAGCGCCCGACATCGCCATCGCCATCCCAGACGGCTACAAGATCATCCGAAGGGACCGCATCAACCAAACCGGAGGAGGCATCGCCATCGTCCACAGGAACACCATCCGCATCACGACCAACACCGACGACACCCTCGCAACCGCCGAGCACCTGCACTTTCAGGTCCACATCAACCCCAAGACCACCCTCAGAGGCACCCTCATCTACAGACCCCCGGACCAACGCACACAATTCAGCTCATCCAGCAAGGACATCGCCTTCAGCCACGCCACCGGACTCCACTGGACAAACCACAGCTGCGTCCACTTCAGCTTCGGAAGGACCACGATCCACCACCACCAGCAACAGGTTGCACGCAGGAGCTGGAACAAGATCACAGCCGACCAGCTCGCGACCTCCCTGAGCATGAACCCTCCCACCAGCACAACGAACCCTAGCCAGGCGGCCACCAACCTCACGAAGTGGATCAGCGACTGCGCAGACGAGCTCGCCCCCCTGAGGACCCCGCCTAGCAGACCCGGAAGCAAGAAAGCCCCATGGTTCACCGACGAACTCAAGAGCTCTAAGAAGAACTGCCGAGCCCTCGAGAGTACCTGGCGCAGAGACCCAACACCAAACAACATGACTGCCCTCAAGCTCGCCACCCGAAGACACCACCAACTCATCCACGCCACCAAGAAACTGCATTCAAGGAACGACTGGACAACAACGCACACAACAACAAGGAACTCTTCAACACCGTCAAAGAGCTCTCCAACCCCAACGACGTCCGCACGATGAACTCCATCCACTCCGGATCTCCGACCGACCCCTGCCCTCACCACGTCTTCAACAAAGCCGACGCTGTCATCGCACCCCACCTGCGGGACATCATCAACACCTCCTTCAACACCGCTACCTTCCCGGAGAGCTGGAAGCACGCCAAACTCAGCGCCCTACTCAAGAAGCCATCGGCCGACCCCACCGACCTCAAGAACTACCGCCCCATCTCGCTGCTCCCGTTTCCTGCAAAAGTCATCGAGAAGACCATCAACAAGCAGCTGGCCGCCTTCCTCGAGACAAACGGATCCCTCGACTACTCGCAGTCTGGCTTCCGGGCCAACCACAGCACCGAGACCGCCCTGATCGCAGCCACCGATGACATCTGAGCGCTGCTCGACAATGGAGAAACCTCGGCCCTCATCCTCCTCGACCTCTCCGCGGCCTTCGACACTGTCTGCCACCGTACCCTAGTACAACGCATCACTTTCCGAAGAAGATGCAGACAAAAGGTAGAACAGGTAATGAATAATTGAGAAGATGGCATGCAGTGGACAGCAATGGCTGACTGGCTCTGATGAAACCAATTGCTGTTTTTTTATTTTGTGCATGAAATTAATCATATGTCTTGTCTTAGTTATTTTTTAATCTTTTACACAGTATCATGTCTACTACTCTTTTTTTTTACCTTGTTTAATTCAAATTGTACTTCAAATTTAGGGACCACTATGTTGCATTTTACATTATGCAAAATGTCCTTGGAGTGGACTCACTTGCCAATATACCATGATAATTGATTAAATAATATATATTTTTTCTTTACAGTCACTCACTGCGATGGATGGATCATCAGCGTCGGTTTATGAAAGAACTATGGCCAATTTGTGAATGGCAAACAGGTAAACCAGTCTACAACAACTACTGCAGCAGAACTACATGTCTGTCTATGTGTGGGATGTAGTGGGTGAGGGTGAGGCAGTGTACTGTTGTTGTTATGCCAGGCTGAGTCCACTCCAGACAGCAGTTCATGTAAAATTGGGGCTATGTGGCTTGCTGGATACAATTAGATATGCTTTGTCTGTCTGACAAAGAGCCTAGGTATGCTACATCAGGTTGCTTCGCTCAGTGGTGCCTGCCTTGACCGCCTGCATGGCATTGCCTCAAGCTTGGGCCAAACATCCGTTATGTGTGCGAAATTTGCTGTTTTTCGGTTTTTCGCGAATCTCGCAAAATTACCGAAAAATCGCAAAGTCTGGATCGGAACGGATTTTTGGCCCATGCATGCGGTAGGGCCATGCAGATGGTCAAGGCAGGCACCACTGAGTGAAGCATCCTGATGTAGCATACCTAGGGTCTTTGACACAGTCAGACAAAGCATATCTTGGGTTTAGGGTTCAGTGCGATTTACTAGGGTTTTTGGGTTTAAATTGGTAGGGTTCCGGCTGAGTCTAGGGCTCAGGGCCCAATGCAGGCTCATTCATAATGATGTTGGCAAGGTTTTAGGGGGGTTTGGCGTTCTTTGGTCCAGAATTGGCAGACTTTTGGCCTTTTTTGTTGTTTTGCGGGCATGTGTGTTTGGGTGAAAACTAAATGAAAATTAGTCGTACACCTTCTTCTTCTTCTTCTTCTTCTTCTTCTTCTTCTTCTTCTTCTTCTTCTTCTTCTTCAAAGAGCGCAGTTGTTCGATTTTGTTCTGCCTTGCTGAGATTCTTGGGAATCGCTGGAACAAGTGTCCAGGTAAGTTTTAAGAGGATCGAAGGAGTGGAAGTGCAGAAAAAAGCAATTTTTGGTGAACAGCGCAATTTGCCATGTTTTGAATATACCAGTATTGCATGTTTTTGGGGGGCTTTTTTGGGGTGTTCTAGATTTGTGGAGGTGGGTCGGGGGGTCTTGGAGCACTGCTGGAAAGGTCTAATTTTGATTGCAAGTGGTTTGAAGAAAATCCATGGTGGAAAAGGGGGGTTTGGGCCTAGTTGCAGACAGCGTTTTGGCACAATTTAAACTGAGCCTAGCAGTATTGCGTGGTTTTGGGGGGCTGTTTGGCCGGGTTCTAGGTTTTTGGGGGTGGGTTTTGGGATCTGGGAGCACTGCTGGCACAGTCTAATTTTGATTGCAAGTGGGTTGAAGGAAATCCATGCTGGGAAAGGAGAGTTAGGGCCTAGCTGCAGAGTGCGTTTGGACTGATTTGGACTGGTAGACCGAACATTTTCTGTGTCACATTTTCCATTTTTGCTTTTGGCCTGTTTGGGGGGGGGTTATACCTTTTTGCGGGTGGGTTGAGGTGTCTGGGGGCATTGCTTGGAAGGTCTAATATCGGGCGCAAGTGGTTTGGAGAAAATCCTTGGTGAAAAAGTTTTTCCATTTTTGCTCACTTGCCTGTTTTTGGGGGGCCGTTTGGGGGGATTCTAGGTTTTTGGGGGTGGGTTTTGAGGTCTGGGAGCACAGCTGGCACAGTCTAATTTTGATTGCATTTGTTTTTAAGAAAATCCATGATGGAAAAGGGAAGTTAGGGCCTAGCTGCAGAGCGTGTTTGGACTGATTCGAAGGTAGGCCCTAAATTTTCTAAGTGTGAGTTTTGCATTTTTGCTTTTTGCCTGTTTGGGGTGTTCTTCTTTATAGCGGGTGGGTTGATGGGTCTGGGAGCATTGCTGGGAAGGTCTAATATCAGGCGCAAGTGGTTTGGAGAAAATCCATGGTGAAAAAGGGGGGTTAGGTCCCAGAGTTAGGGTTAGGGTTCTAAAATCGCAGTTTACACTTTATACCTAGCTTGAGAGGAAAGATCCGCAAATTTTGCCCACACTTATTTATCATTGAAAAGGAGAATCAGAGTACGCACTTTCGAAATGATGCTTGTTTGTTTTGTAATACTGTCGACTCTGAAACTGAAAGTGTTATTTTTGCACTACACAGTGTACCTTATATTTTTTTCTCCGTGATGTTTTAATATCACTTCCTGTTTTTCCATCAACAATTACAGGCCGGCTTTTACCCTGTGCAATGGCAAAAAGGATGACCTCAGGCCTAGAGACCCGCAATTCAGCATCCGCCAGGCAGGCAGTGGACAAGGTGTCTTCTGGTCCCCAACATTGATCGGCGGAGCGTCAGATGGAATGGAGGAGTACCGCGAGGAATGGCTGGATGTATGCAACTTCCCAAATTCAACAGGACAACTACAAAGACATACAGTTACAGTATCCATCTTCATTTCTACTTACATTTAAGTAATGTTATTGCTGTGAACTTCTGTGAGTGTGACTGTGCATTTGTTTTCTCTCTGCTTCAATTCATCCCTCCAGCCATTGTATACTTTTTTCTTTGCTATTTTTTAAACTAATTTAATGTACTAAGTGATTCTTCTCTCTGAGGGCAGATAGGCAAGTGAAATTGCATAATTACTGCAGCCCTGTACTGTCACATTGTTTCTTCATAGTTAGTACATTGTAGAAAGTACTACTTACTTTACAGTAACCTATCCATTTAGCAAACAACTTCATGCATGCAGTAGTGCATGCACTTCCTTTATGTCCCTTAAAAGATTTATGGATAGCTTTGTATCCAAAGATTTATTTATATTCATTTGTTGTTTGTCCATGCAGTTTTTTTTGCCTCTCTCCACAAAACTTTCCCCACAAATCCCATTCCCATCCAAGTTTCAAACCCTAACCCTCTTCCCCCGGGCTGTGTGGTTTTCATTGAGGTGTGAGTAAATTACAACAATAATTCCACACACTTGCTGGGGAGGATAAGGTCAAAGCAACAGAAAATCAATTTCAAGGCTGGTGAAGGAATCCGAGGAGATATTCTTACTCAGCTTTACACAGACCCAGGGCTATTTGAAAATCAAGTCTGATTTTCATGGGCGCCATCAACTGTATTAATCATCAATAACATCCTCCTCCTACACGTGGTGAATGATTACGCTGCTGTGTCCTTCACCTTCAGTTCTGTTTCTTGTAGTAGCCAAAGCCAAACTCCACGCAACTAGTATACTTTGGAAACTTTAGCTTTTGTTAGGCTAAATGATGGCACTGTTCTTGTGTACTATGCTATCTATCGTACTGTTGTAATGATCCGCTCAGGCCACTCAAGGTTTCATTTTCATATGCTGCTACTGCCACTGTGTACCACCACTACTACCACCACAACAATACCATTTAATCCGCCCAGGATTGCCAACCTTCATCGCCAGTTGCCATGCAGCCAGCCCTGTGCCAAGCCCTAGGCCTATTCTCAAACACGAATCACAGGTAAGATAAGCGTTTGGGGGGAGGAAGAATAATGGAGTAGGAGGAGAGTGGAGAGACTGACGGTAGAAGACAATTGAATTCACTAACTCTGTGAGTGGCACTTACTTTTGTAAACATTTGGGTGATTACTTAGACAATTTGAATCAAGCAGCCAGTTAAGTTTCAGGAAAACAAACAAACAGTTAACTCCACCCGCCTCCCCCGCAAAACAGTAAAAACGCGCATGCAATGTTTAAGTTGAAAGTAAATAATTATTGAAATCCATAACAAAAATAAACTATCCCGCAAGACCCGACCCACCACCCTCCCTAACCGCAAAGAATGTCCGTGAAAAAGTCCCCAAAGTCCAAGAAAAAACCAAACTGCCAATTCCCACCCCCCCAAAAGTCTTTAAAAATGGGGCAAGGGACAGTCTCTCCTCTTCTACTGCTGCCGGCGGTGTCCTTTGGGCAGGTGGCCCGTTGCTCCCCGCTGAGGTTCATCTTGAGCAGGCTCTTCATTCTCTCCATCTCCTGCTCAAGGTTAGACACCCTGAGGGTTAGGCGGTAGATGCGGGCCTTGCACCTGCTGTGGGGGGCAGCTGATTTTTTGGCTGCTTGGCGGTGGTGGGTGGCTGCGGTACCACGGCTTCTTACCGCTGGAGGCTTGCGCTGAATGGCTGACCCAGGGAGCGCGGAGGAAGATGCAGCTGTTGTGGTGGATTTTGTGGTGGTCTGCGACTGCATTTCCTCCTCCTCCTGGGCCACCAGCCGCCGATATTCGGCGACAATCGCCTCCAGCTTCCTTTGCCAGGCCTGTCTAGCCAGCTCCTTCCGTGTCAGTTGGGAAGGAGCATCTATATGAAGAAAGAAAGACATACTGTAACCAATGCTCTTTAAGATTAACACAAAATAATTCAGCAGAAAGTTGTGTCACAGTAGAAATAGCAACTTGCAAGCACAGTACATAACATTTGTGGCCTGTATCTATCTAACCTCCCACTTCGTCAGCCTCTGCTCTAACATTAGTGGGAGTTTCAGGAATCAATTCTACGAGCACTATATGGACTCACTAAATTAGAGTCGACTATGACAGTACACCAGTCTTATTCTTCTTCTTCTCTCTTGTTTAGCGAAATTGGTACGTAAACTTCTGGAAGCCGGCATAATGTAAGCGCAGTCAACTTGCACCCGAGATAAACAGACGCAAGCCATGATGACACAGACTTGCGTTACTGTACCAGTCCAGTACATGCAGGTGGTGAAGCTCTTACTTTTCTATTACGGGCGGCACTGAGAATACTCTGTTACAAGGGCTACTGCTTAATTAATTTAACTTTCACCCTACAGTGCCATTGACTACTAGAAAAGAAAATTGAAGAAGATAAATAATATGATTATCTATCCCTTCGCAGGATATTTGCCTACATATGGGCTGACTTTAGGTGCTTTGTTTTTTATTGAGTGAACATTGATAGGCCACACATGAATGACAGAGTTGTACTAAAATTATTAACAGGGGTATTGAGTGGCCCCCGTAATCACCGGATATAGGCTGTGCTTGCATTACAAACTACTGCTACTGTTCATGGTAGTATTCGGAAAAATTACAACTTCTTTTCCTTGACTTTGCTACACTGGAACGGTCATGCGGGTGCTGTGTTACATGCTCTTCAAAGTAACACTTACTTCATCCAGTGACCGTCTACTCTGTCTACATACACATATGCTATCTATGAGTCAGATAGTACCATAATCCAGGCATCCATCCATTCAAAGTAAATGTCAATCATTCTTCTTAATGTCTCAACTGGACAAACCTTAGTTTTTCTCACGGAAAAACAATATTTTCATTTAATTTTGGAAACCGCAAGACATGCATCTGTGCTTGACTTGCATTTGAATTTGAACCAAAGGATATATTGCGCACACATACAGTTTCTGTTTCACCCACCCAGGCAGTCATCTTCCCTTTCTACTTCCACCCATCCTTGCTTCATCCTTCAACCGGCTATGCATCATATTCCCAGCCACCTCGGGCAGCATTCAAAAACACGTATCATTCTTTGCCAGTCATCATTACTTTTAACTCGCTCGTCCTTCCACACTTACTTACACCCTTCTTTCCTTTTTCGTTCATCCCATCTATCAAGTTCATCACTGATCTGACTTTGCTTCTCGATAAAACTTTCACAGCTGAGTTGAAGTCAATTTAGAGGAGGATACTACCTGGTTGATAAAAACTTAGGGGCATATTACCAAGCAGGGCGATAGGCAATTATCGCCGGTTTAGCGGCCTAAGCGGCGATAATTCTATCACTCTGTTAGCAAGCTGTCACTCATAGCAGTTAGTGGCAGCTTTAGGCGATAGCAAGCGGTTTGGGGCCCGCTTTGCATGTCAGCAATATTTATCGCTAATGACATGCGAAGTGGGCGTACCCAACCTGTTAGCGACTGAAAGCAGTCGCTAACGTCGCTATCGCCTATTAGCAAGGCGGGCGTAGCGATGGAAATATTCCCGCTATCACCAAAAACTAACACCTGCTCAGACCAGTTCTTAGCCATGTTATCCAATGGGAGGTGGATAACATGGCTAAAAGCATTTCGTCGCTAATGCGTGAATATCGCTGTATTCTCAGCGATATTCATGCATTTCGCCTGATTTTTATCGCTTTTGAGATAAATCTTGCTAATAGCAAGTTATCTCAGTGATAATTTCCGGCGATGCTTAGCGATAGAAAATTCGTTGCTAAGCCTAGTTAGCGATAAATATCGCTAATCGTTGGTACTATGCCCCTGAGTTCTAAATTTGTAAGTCTTCTTAACAGTAAAGTATACTTGTACTGTACAACATATACACTTGTGCAGAAAGCACAGTCTGCAGTCTGCAATCTCAATAAGTAAGGAATATAATAGCTTACCACTGCCCACCACTCCCGTGGCATCCCCCTCAGCAGTTCCCGCTGGCTGTTGCTCCGCACCAGGAGTGCCCAACACCGCGCTGGCCCCGGAACTGGTGGATGGCCGTGCCGATGTTCCGCCTAGAAAATACATTTCAGATTCTTAGATGCCATATACACCACTCCCTTGTATTTTGTCTAGGAATGAAAAAATGTTACTTCGACTACACAAACAAATTTAATAATTTGTGACTCTAGTCTAAACTACAAATTGCCCTTTTTTCGGGGAAGGGTGTTTTTTAGTTATGCTTAGCCGTAATATGTCTTGCTACACTTTTTGGCACAACTGATGAATGCTTGCTTTTTAACATGCACCATTTTTCTCATAACAGATAGAAGATTCCCTTCTAAGAACAAGAGCAAGATCAGATCATCATCACTTGAACGGAGTCAGCAATGACTCAGCACCACAAAGAAGACTTGAAGTTCCAACCAAGTGAGGGCTTGCCCACAATTAATGTGTGAAATCACTAAGCACTTTCAATTTTCAATCCACCGTTTATGTTGGATGATGAACTTGATTTTAATAAATGTTTTTACTTTTAATAAAGCTTTAAAACTTACATAGACTCTGTGGTTTTTGGTCATGAGTGAGTGCGCGAAAGGGTTCGGAATTTGCAAGCATGTGTCCGTGGCTCTGAGAGGTCGGACTCTGACTCCATAGTCATATGTCCTGGGTTGTATAATCATTGGGGATCAATCATCGATGAATTCGGGAGCTAAATGACTCTGAAATACTAGCTAGTCAGTAAGGAGATTGGGGGTTCAAATTCTGTTATGACTGAGGTATGTGGAAAGTCTAACTACGCCTATTATAATTGATAAACAATGCACTATTTTGTGTCTATAGTTCTGTTTGTGCAGAATAGTCTCTGCAACAGTAGTAGTATGCATTGTCCTCCTATCCAATCAAAAAGTAAATGAGTATCTTATTCTTTCTTGTTGGCCATTGACATTTTATTGTTGGGAATTGTCAAAGCATAAACATTTAGAAGACTTCAAAAGACATTATGGACAACCCAGAGGACTGCACTCAGTGCATAGAGCTATTGCCAAATAGAATGGGAGTTTTGTTTAACACCTTTTGCCAACTGTGCAAGCTTAGTTAGCTACACAGACAGACTAAAAATAATCTAGTACTACCACAGGGAGTCATAGTAGAGGGAGGATAAGAATTTAGAAACAGTCTACAAGAAGACCAAAGACGATTTAGAAAAAATCGAATGAGGAACGTTAGGAAAAAATAGGTGCTGTAAAAGGTAGGGAAGTATAATTAATAATATTAACAGGAAAACGTACTGGGGCCAGCAGAGGAGCCCTCGCCAGACCGATCCTGGCCTTCCTGATCTTGTCCCTTCTCCGCCGGCACCGCTACCTCCTCCTGTGTCCCCTTGCCCCTGGGGGGTGATGATGTACAACATGAAAGAAAGACACAAACTTGGATGATTTTTGTCAACCAAATCAAACATTTCAAAAAAACAATATCAAATTATTTCGGGGAAATAGACAACAATTGCACTAAATGTATTAACCTATCTGATGTGGTCTACTAGGATATTAGTATTGCTGGATTCGCGGACCGCCTACTTGGAAAGTTATGTAACTCACTAAACCAACTACAAAAATGTTTGACTAGGACTGGCAGGCAGCACTACGCAGCACGTGAAGTGACAGACACAGTCCATTGTGATTGCAGACCAGTGAGAACACTAAAAAGTTTCCTACTAAATAACCAGTCATAATATACTCAAAATATTTATCCACCACCACTATCTCTTCTTAGTGGCAGGAAGACAAAGGAAAGACTGAACTTGAGTCTCTAGGGGCAGATTTACAAGCCCCTTGCGGTCTTTTGCTCCATCGTTGCGTGACTTTTGTGACGCAGCGGCAGCGCAAAAGAGGCGCCATGGTGCGGGGTATTTTAACAATGTGACGCATCTGGAAGATGCATCACGTTGTAAAGCCCTGCGCCATCAGGGGGCGTTCCGGCGCAAAGGGAGGGCGGTTCTGCGCAGGAACGCCTCCTAAAAGTGGCTGAGTGAAATCTACAAGATTTCACTCAGTCACTTTTAGGCTAATGCTGCGTCAAAACCCTGCACCTGCTTGAAGCAGACGTACGGCTTGACGCAGCATTGTGGAGATAGGGCACCCCAGAGCATTGCTGGAGCTGCGTCCTGCTTGCGACGCAACTCCAGCAATGCGTCGCCTTTACGGCACAGATGCATGACACATCTGTTTCGTTTTTGCCCCATGGTGCGCTGCATTGTAAATGCGGCGCACCATGGGTGGTGGAGGCGTGGCGCACAATTACTGGTGCATCCCTGCTAATTTGCAGGGATGCGCCAGTAATTGTAAATCTGCCCCTTAGTGTCTAGCATTACGCAGTTCTGTAAAGTACACTAATAGATAATCACTCAGGCCAATTAAATGAGCACAAAATCAAAAACAAGTAAGCATAGTAGCACCGCCACTGAGCAGGCGAGCATTGCACCAGCAATGCAATCACAGAAGATTTTGAAACATAATTTACCTACAATGTAATCGGCGGCATTATTGCTCTCTGGAAAAAACATACATTTGCAATATGATAACATAGAGCAAGAGAAAACAGAGTAGTGATTAAATAGCTACTACTACTCACCAAGCCGAGGGATCTCGACGCCTAGCAGGTCGTGTTCATGGTCCAGGATATTGGGCCACCGGTGCCTGGCCTGGCTGTAGGTGCGCTGGACACAAGACTGTCGATACATGGCCCGGCACACCTTCCCCCACATCTGCCGATGCTCCCGGAGCCCGTACCCGGCAGCGATCCTGCCGCCTGCCGCGATGGTCTTGGGGAGGCGGCGCTTTGAATAAAAATCAGTGCGGCGGCCTCCTCCGTGCGAAAGATCTCCCGGGCCACGACTTGCTCCCCCCCCAATCGCCCGTATGGGAGCCGGGTTCGGGGTGCGGGACCCTTCCCCTTGTCCTTCCCGGCTCCCTTTGCCATGGACAGGAAGGGAAATAATAAATAGGAAAGAGAATAGGGAAAAAGTAAATAAAAGAAGAGGATAAAAAGTAGTTTTAAAGTAAACGAAAGTAGAGAAAAACACAAAATATAGATCTAGACAAATTGAGAGATAGATAATGAGCAAAAAAGAACAAAAAAAGTTCAAAGAAACAAAGGATTGCAAAGATTAAAAGAGGATAGAAAAGCCAGGCCCAGAACGATAGCCCATTGAGGGCCGCGAGGGTAAGTTTGTGCGATATTTCCCCCGCGAGCATGCAAAAACACAATTGAACTTGTAATAGCGCGCCGCACACAACGCGAGATTGCAAATAGCGCCCGGGAATGGAAATACGCAACGCGCACAAGATGGCCACACCCATGTACAACCGCATGGGTAACTTCACGGTCGGTGCGCTGCAAGCAGCCCACGAATACGCCAAAAAAAACACGAACACGCAAAAAAAATCCACAAATTTGCATAAATTTGCTAATTTTGCGGATCGCGAATTCGCTTTCGCACGAATTTGCATACCCCGAATTTGCGCATTTCACCCATACTTACTTTTGGACATATGTACAGGATCATTGAAATATACATTGAATGTACAGCAAGATGCAAAAGAATTTCTTATGTTTATGCTTGCAGTATTGGAGGATGAAGGAATAGAAATAGCAAATTTGTTTGGACTAAGTTACAGATGGGATCAGAAATGTGAAGAGTATTCATTTTCTTTTACCATTGAAATAGACACTCAACGATTTATATACTTGACAACACCAGATTGCAAATCAGTGTCTTTTAACAAATTGGTAAAAACGGCTAATCATGATATGAAATGTTCTCATTGTAAATCAGAAATGTTGTCAACATTATAAATATAAAGACTTGGACAATATGTAATTTTAATGCTACAACGTTGTAGAGCAAATGCAACAAAATTGAAAGCCAAAATTAAAACGTTGCATGGAGATAGAACTCTCTTTTTTCACTCTTTTATGTTGAAACAAGATTCACTATTTTTCTTGCTCAGAATCAATGACCCGAATTACTACAAAAGGGTAAGATTTAAGTCTGCTAGAGATATTGCGAGGATATGGGATAATATATTAAAATTTTGCAAAACAACCTTTTACCACCCAAAATTACCGTTGTGGGGCAACCCAGGTCTCCCGGCTATCTTTACAGATTCTATCACTCATAGCTGGGCGTCTTTCGGGATTAAGACCTTGGAGGATCTATACGGCTCGCATGGGTTTTTAGAATTCAATACGCTTAAACAGCTGTATGATCTGCCGGAAGCTTCAAGATTCAAATACATGCAAATTCATGATTATTTGATAAATAAAAAAAAGATACAAAATATTTCTGAATGTGACATTTGGACCTGTCTTTATTCAAACAAGAATAAATCAATTATTAGTGAATCTTATAAAATACTCAGCACGTTTAAAACAAATGATAGTGATAAATTGGCCATGAAAGGGAGTACCCAACTAAACTTAAATATCACCTCTAATCAGATAGAACACTCTCTTGTTAATATAAATAATCTTGTACGTTCATCCAGCCTCCGGCTACAACAATATAGAACGACCTGTATGCTCTACTACACACCTGAAAGAATTGCCAGATGGTCCCCGAACCCCTCCTTTAGCAGCCGTACTAAATGCCCCAAATGCTCGACAGAAGCAGTCAACTTAGTCCATATATTGTACTCTTGCCCCAAACTTAAGACCTTTTGGGGCGATATATTGAGTGTGCTTAAACTAAAAAATATCTCGCTTCCTACCATCACGGCCGCTTCGGACCTACTAGATCTTAATCTCTCTCCATCCTCACAATCAACCCTAACCACTATACTTTTTTCATGCGCTAAACTAATTCTGGCTAGGGCTTGGATAGACCCAGAACCACCGACGGTTTGGAAGTGGTGGACTTTAGTAACAGAGATGCACGCCATGGAGCTAGCGCTAGCAAATCTCAGGGGAACACGCTCACTGACTAAATTTAATAGAATCTGGGGCACTTTTCTAGACTAAAAATTTTATTTTTGGTATAATACTGTATGATTGATAAACCTTTTTGATATAATTATGTAATAGGAACTTTTTTTACTGTGTTTATATACTATGTTTATATATCAGAATTATTTATTGTCTATAACATATATAATTTAACTGTCTCTTAGTATATACATTTGCATGAATCTATCTATGAATTCTTGTTGTTTTCATTCTTTTCTGTCATCCTGCTTACATCAATAAAAATATTTAAAACAAAAAAAATAAAACATTGTGGCAAGTCGAGTATCAATTTCAGGAAGAACTTTTAAAGCAGTGGCTATTATTTTCCATGATGGACATACTACAACATCTGGATACTATACTGTGTATTTAAAGTGCAATAAAGGATGGACATATTGCAATGATGCCCATTTGGAATTCAAATGTAGGTTGCCTTACGAATTACCAAATTCATATCTGATATCTTTGATGACAAATTTTTGAAAACATAATTTCGCCTATTGGGTAGATGTGAACACAAAATAACGAGTTTATTTTGGATATAGTCAATGCAAATGGACTTGGAAACATTATTCAGCCTATTGGAAAGATGTGAACAATTACTGTTTGGATTATTGTTTGTGCTAATTCATAATGGAAAATTGTGTTTGAAAGGAGTAGTTTATACATTTGATCTTTATATTATATGTGATGTATCTGAGAGTGTATATTTTACAAAATGTACTTGAGAGAAATAAAATACTTAATGCAACTGAAGAATGTAATTTAGAAACTGTAGATAGGTAAACAGATAGTTAAACTTGTTCTAAATATTTTCAACGCTGATTTGTATTTTTTTTTAAATCTCATTGATTGTTTTTTCCCTTGCTGTTTTATGATGATCTACATTGTAATCACTGTGTATGGTGAAATTCAATTGAATCTGGAACAGCAAAACAGGGAAACTGAAAATGTTATGTAATTCTAAAATGATATTGTGTTCTTAAAACTATAATATTATATTCAATTACAGTTTTTCTTCTTTTTTGCAAAAGGTAATGGTAAAGTTTTTAATTCAGTTTACAATAAAATTACTGTAAAATAGTTCCACTGAGTTTTGTATCTTCATTAGTATAAAAGGTAAGATGAAATAATGTAATAAGCATGATAATGTGAACTAGTGTGTACAGCTGCTTTTAATGCACTCATCGATTCATTCAAACACTACCCATGCACTCATCTATACAGTTAGACACTATTACAACACTCCTCCAATAACCCAGGCACTACCCGTACACTCATACAATCAGCTAGATATTACCCATACACTCTTGCAATCACCCAGGTATTACCTATGCACTTCTCCAATCCCCCAAACATTACCCATGCACTCATGCAATCACCCGAGCACTACCCTTGCACTCCTTCATTTACCCAGGCAGTATCTATGCACTACTCTAATCACTCAGCCAGTACCATGCACTTATAATTTCACCAACACACTACCTATGCACTACTATAGTCATCCAGGAACTACCACTGCACTCATGTAACCACTTGATATTACCCCTGCACTCATGCGATCACCCAGATATTACTCATGCTCCCCTCCAATCACCCAGACATTGCCCCTGCAGTCATGCAATCACCTAGTCATTACACATGCAGTCCTTCAATCACTCAGGCAGCACCCATGCACTTATAAAATCACCCACACACTACCTATGCACTCCTCTGATCACCCAGGCATTACCCCTGCACTTATATATTCAACCAGGCACTATCCCTGCACTTATATAATCAACAAGGTACTCCTCCAATCACCCAATCACTATCCATGCACTCCAACAAATTCACCCAATCACTATCCATGCACTCCTCCAATCACCCAGACATTACCCCTGCAGTCATGCATTAGCTATGCACTCCTCCAATCACCCAGGCATTACCCCTGAAGTCATGCAATCAGCCATGCATTAGCTATGTATTCCTCCAATAACCCAGACATTACACAAGCACTAATGCAATCACCTATACATTAGCTATACACTCCTCCTATCACCCAGGCACTACCCTTTGTCTCCTCCAATCACCCAGGCAGTAACTATGCACTCCACCAATCACCCAAACATTACCCCTGCAGCCATGCATTAGCTATGCACTCCTCCAATCACCCAGACACTATCCTTACACTTCTCCAATCACCCAAGCAGTATCCATGCAGTCCTGAAATCACCCAGGCAGTACATATACACTTATAAAATCAATCAGGCACTACCTATGCACTCATACAATCACCCTGGCCCTACTGATGCACTCCTCCATGCACCTAGGCATTACCAATGCCCTCCTTCAATCACTTAGGCATTACCCATGCACCTATAAAATCACCCAGGCACTATGTATGCACTCCTCTAATCACCAGGCAGTACCACCACACTTATGCAATCTCCCAGGTACTACCCATGCACTCATGCAATAGCCCAAGCCCTACTCTTGCACTCCTCCAATCACCTAAGTATGATCTATGCACTCCTCCAATCACCTAGACTTTACCCTTGCACTCATCTTATCACCCAAGCATTAGAAATGCACTCCTCCAATCACCCAGACACTATTCTTGCACTTCTGCAATCACCCAGGTAGTGTCCATGCAGTCCTCCAATCTTTCAGGCAGTACTCATGCACCTATAAAATCCTCCAGGCACTACCTATGCACTCATGCAATCACACAGGCAGTATCCATACATTTCTTCAATCACCCAGGCACTACCCTTGCATTCCTTCAATCACCCATGCACTATCCATGCACTCCTTCAATCCCCTAGGCACTACCCTTGCACTTTTGCAATCACCAAAATATTACCCATGCACTCCTTTAATCACTCAGGCACTATCTATGCACTCCCCTAATCATGCTGGCACTTCCCATGCACTCTTGCAATCACCCAGGCATTGCCCATGCATTCATGCAATCACTCAGGTAGTACACATGCAGTTCTATAATCACCCAGGCACAACACATGCACTCATGCAATCACATATGCACTACCCATACAGTTCTCCATGTATTACACTTGCCACAATTCTTACAACACTTACAAATTTGTCTATTTTTAACCATAAAGGCGCTTCTAAAAAGATCCATTTTTTTTCTTTTCTTCTTTTTTCTTTTTTCTTTTTGTATTAAAACATGAAAAAATTAACAGAATCAACTGAGAAAACTGGGTTAACATTATGCAATTAGAAACTCATTGCAAAAAAAATTATAGCAACCGCAATGGCATCCACTGATTGTTCACAATAACATAAACGTTTTTTGCACTTCACACAATGGTGCTTCACCCAAGCAAATGCAGGAATTATATTAGGTAACCAGATGATGTAGTTGGTTCCTGCACAGTCGTTTTGAGTTGCCTGTTTGTGTAGGTCTCTACGCTGTTCTTCCCTCGTGAGACTCTGTTGATGCATGGTTTGTGGATGCTTCAGCATTGAAAAGGTGGCGCATTATATTTTTGGTCTGATTCTCGTGACAGGACCTTCTAACAAATTGTGCATGTAACCTTACGTGCATTTACTTTGTTCTCTCCAGCTGAAATAGAGAAGAACGCCCATACTATGCTTGCGTATCTTACTTTCACCAGTTGTTCCAACTCTTCTTCATCTTCTTGTGGAAGCTGTTGCATTGGATTTGAAGCAACCATTATTTTTTGATGAACAAAAACACCAAAAACGCCAAAGAAGAAGAGAAAAACACAAGAGCTGTGTCTCCGTAGATGCAGTTGAAAGAATGAAACAATTGGATGGGGTCCTGCAAGTTCTATAATCAAAAACTTCTTAACCAATGAAATACTTTCTTTTGAAGTCACATGGGATTCACGCACCGGGCATGCAAGCAGCGCACATCTGAGGCGCACCCGATGAAATTTCCAAAAACTATATTTAACAATAATATATCTTTATTGCAGTTACAAATATATGGTATTTACAAATATGTAAAAGAATCCCTTGGTATAATATACATAATAAAGCTATATACATATCCTTTTAAAACAAAAAAAATTGCTGTGGAGTCACGCACCTGAGGCATCCCACGGAAATACATAGGTGAGGTTGAGCGGGGCCGAGAACCGCGCACCCTTTGCATATCAAACGCGCATCATATACAACAACCAATAATGCGGAAAAATTCTTGGATTCGCGCACCCACCATGATTGGTACACGATCGGTACACAAACCTACTTAAAAAAATGTAAATACACATTTTAGAAAAGAGAAAACGTTACATTACTTTTATAAAAGTTTAAAAATTTAGAAAAATGCATTTTTGGGATATTACAATTAGAAATTAGCATTTAAAAACATTTGAAATTCACTGAAGAAATCATAGGTTTCAGGGTTATTATAGTTAGAAATTACCATTTATAAAAACATTTGAAATTCACTGAAAACCGATAGGTTTCAGGGACGTTATAGTTAGAAGCTACCATTTAAAAAACCTTTGAAATTCACAGAAAAAAACATAGGTGCCAGGGATATTGTAGTTAGAAATTGGCATTTAAAAAACCTTTGAAATTCACTGAAAAAAACACAGGTTTCAGGGACGTTATAGTTAGTTGGATATTTCACACAACCAAAACCAGAGAAATTTGGCCTTTATAGTTAGTTGAGCTAACTATAAGCCACGCCCCAGCAATGCACTGCAGATGACATCACATATTACAACACTCATGACATGGTCAGTGATATCACTGATGACATCACCGATCCACTGACCGTATCCATGTGATAATCTGATACACCTCCTCACACCCTAATATAACCTTTGATATACCCACTCTAAATTACAGACTGCCATTCTCAAAACCATAGACACACCAATACCAATAAATACATACCCACTCACTGATTCCTAGGTCTACACACACATCCACTCACTCACCCATACAGTCACTCTTACATGCAGTCACTCATCAATACAGCCACTATCATTTGTACTGATACACCTATACAGACACTCACACACCGCCACTAACCTATAGAGTTACAAACACAGCTCCCTAGTCATGCAAAGAATCAATCACACTGCCATTTACTCACTTATACAGTTATACACATACCTCCTCACTCATTCATACAGATACTAAGACATACGTACTCTCTCATACAATCACTGACACAAGCACATACTCATCCATACTGCCAATCTTATAATCACTCACTCTCACATACATTCACTTATATACTCCAACACTCACATATACTGCCTTACACATATGCAGTTACTCACACACATACCACTGAGACATCCATTCACTCACCCATACAGTTCCTCACAGATGCACTTATGAACACATACACCCAGGGATTCACCCACTCATACTTACATGCAGGGAGTCACACTCTCTCTCACCCACTCACACAGACACTCAGACACCTATACAGGTACTCAGACTACTAATCAATAACTCATATAGTCATTAATGTACCTACTCACCAACTGATGCAGCCACTTTCCAACAACTGACAGATTGTTACAAACATTCACTCAGATTAGTCATTCACCCATGCATTCACTAAGACACGTTTAATCACTCCTGCATCACAATATTTGTGGATTACAATATTAAAACCTTGATATTTCTGGATCTCAATATTTTTTTCTCAATATGTTGCCCAAACACCGAGGTAATGCATATCTTGGTGGAATGCCTGTGGTTTTTAAGCTCAACTGAAGTTTCTTTAAAAACCTGTGTTAATAAAATATGATATTAATGATAGGGGGCAAGTGATTAAATTACTTGTGAAAATAAGATATGGAGCTATCTTTTCTGCCTGTGGTTAAATTTTTACAGTTGAACTGATATGTTTATAATGAATTATGAGGAGCCCCTTCTTTATTTTTTTATTTTTATATATTCTGTCAACCCTTAGGATAGGTAGATTTATATATCATTGGCTGAATTGTGGTTCAAATTACCGCTCATCATGAGTGTACAAATGTAACCATTTACTTCAATTGCCACAAATGTGTTTTAAGAATTCTTGCTTAAAAGACTAAAGTCTAAATAAATATATGTTTTGACTGACCGACTGATTTGGAGCCTCAGGGAAAATATTATGGTTTTTATTTTTCTGTATTAAAAACTAGAATAATTACCTTACAATATTTACAAAGTAAATATAGTTTTGCTGTAGCCCAGCCAGAGTATAAACAATAATAACAAAATTGTGCACATAAGATGAGAATTTTTAAATATGATTTGTCTGTTGGTTTCATAATACATGAAATGTGTGTGATGGAGTCTAGCATGTAAAATTAAATCACATTCATTATAAGGGAGTCTTCATTCTTCATTTGTTTACACAAACCAATAAGGCAACAAAAGCTGAAAATCTTTCCTGGTACATAATACTATGAATGAATATATGTTGGCCTTGGAAAGAGACACAGCTATGCTTGGGACTGTGGAAAGGATTCTGGGTCTGTGAATATTGTACCTACGGTTGGAGTCTGCACAAGGGCTTGTTTATCTTGTCTCTTTTATAGAAGAGCCCAGCTCACCCTCTGTCTCCCATTATCTTCACAAACAGCTGCTCCTGTGAAGACCAAAATTCCATGGGGAACTCAGCTCAATGCCTATTTCTGATGGCCTTGTCCACAAAAAAGAAAACATGTTCCAAAATGCAGACTTTCCACTCCTTCACTTTCTAAATTAGTGTTTCTCTGCTGCAAAAAGCAAGGCATTTTCTGAAAAGGCAATACTGTCTTCTTTTATATTGTTACTATTTTTTTATTCTAGGATTGCAAAAACAATGATGTGCACAAAGGAAATGAAGCTGTTTGTTCCAAAGAGACAACAGAGATCCGTTGAAGAGATTATGGTGCTAACAGAGTTGAAAGATTTTGTACAGACTGCTGTTTTATATAAAACCATACAATACCCTTACAATACAATAGTACTTTAGTAGCATTACAAGTTGTACAATTTTCCACTAAGCTTTTTTCTAACAACTAGATGTATTTCTGTTTATAGAATTGTCCATAAACTATCAATAAATTATTTAATAATGAAATGTATTCATTTTTGCTTTTATGCTGTTCCTGAATTATTTTTTTAAATGAGTGGGACATGCACAGTGAGAAGTATTGACCACTTATGATGCTGACTCAACACAGAAGTCTATTAATTTCACTTGCTTCTACACACTGATGCAGCTGTATTAACAGGGATATCCAATATTGCTTCATAGCACTGTCCCATTGATGGTGACTCAACAGGGATGTCTAGTAACAGTTTATACTATTGCACTCTTCTGCATTTGACAGGGACATCTAATATTGGCCTGTATGGAATTAGTTCCATTGCCAATTAACAGCATGTAATACTCCGCACAAGCTGCTAACTCTTTGGGCCTTATTACGATGTCAGTCGGACTTGCATCCAACTGACAATGTTTGGTGGAAAGAACCACCCAACCATAGGTCAGCGGTGCTGACAACCCCACTAGGATGCAATTGCACATGGTACGGCTGCAAACTTACATTTTTCAATGGAACCTTGTGTGGCAGGCGGAAACTGCCTACAACACAAGCCCCTATTGGAAACTGCAAGTCTGTAAATATCTCTGGACTATGTGCCAGCCACCTCACAGTGCTGGGATGTTTAGAGAGGCACCATAGGGGCACCCCAGCCCCAAGGCATGTCGAAAAGCCCAACATGAAACCTGTGCGAAAATGCCATCAAAACGCTGACCATGAAAATGGCTTCCTTAAGGGATTATGCTGCATTTCTGACTGTCGGACAGGCTCCTTGAACCCGGCGGAACCGCGTCGGATTCACTCGCTGGTTTAAACTATGACCGCCATCATCCAATGAGGCAGTCAGAGTTTAAACCTACCATGTCAGTCCGAAAGCCTCCATTCAGCGGTAGGAGGCTTTCTGACTGACATCGTAATGAGGCCCTCTGTGTCTCTCTAGCAATGACAGGTGGAAATTATACCATTTTGCAAACTAGACTGACTCCACCCTTTTTAGTACTTTTTCCTCAGCACACCCTCACACGCACAGAGGATAGAGTGAAAAAGTCTTCATTTGTGCCATTGTGGACAGCGAAAACGTAAGAAGTATATATGACAAAATCTTGGGACTGTTTCATTTGTCATTTATTCACTGTCATAAACTGGCATCCTTTTCTTTCAGTGGCAGAAACTTGATATTCATGTTGTCTAAAGAAGATGCATTAATCAACTAATCTATCTTTTATGTTTATGCACCATTGCCCCTCACGCCCCTTTAGATGTCACTCTACTGCTCCATCTATTTGCAACCCCGACACAGGAGGAGTAAGGTCCGTTCCACTTTCACTATTGTGGACAGTATAACAAGAACGAAATGTACATATGGTTAAGATTTTGAACCTCTCCTATAACTTATATGTACTTTCTAAAAAATGGGGGCACATTTTTGAGCCGATTTGCATTGTGTTTGCACCACTCAAAATGGTACATGCGGAGTGGAATTTATGAAGCCACATAAGGCCACTTTGCATGGCCTTGAGTTGCTCCATAAATCTGGAGTATGGCAATGGAGCGCAGATTGGTGGTTAGCCTTACTCTGCACAAGGAAGGCAGTCCATGGGCACTGCATAGGGGTCTCCACGTGGCGCTTATTGTTTTTGACACATTAATAGATTTACCTGAACTGGCAAACATAGGAATGTGCCAAAAGATACGTCTTCCCAAGAGGGGAGTAAGAAGAAGAAATATCCTTATTTCTCCTCATTACTTCCTCTTTTTATGTGTGGTGTATTCTGCAGCACATATAGAAAAAGGGACATGCCAATCCTGCATGGAACAGAGGCACCATTGCACAGTGGTTCAAGGATGAATGTGTTGGTGCAAGGGTGTCCATAGGGCACCAGAGTAGGGGAAATTACAGGAATGTGCCATATTGACTTAAATATGGAACATTCCTCCCCTTTCCCTGTCATACAGTGCAGCAAGGTGACTAGCTGCATTGCACTACATGACAATTTTGTAAATATCCCCCCAGGATTCATTGTTTTAAGGTGCAAGCATCTTATTCTTATTGCCTCCATCATCTGTGAAGAACAATCTCACATGATGAATAAAATATACAATTTTCCTTCTCCCATGCATTTGTGTCACACTGTTATAGTGGGGTACATTTATTGTTTAAAACATGCTAAAACACTGTACATCGTTGTCGAAAGCTACCAGCAGAGTCGTATGACAATTTCCGGTCTTACCACTGCCAAACGTAATGGTTAATAGTTTATACTATCTTTCATAAAGATTAAGTCCAGGTTGGAGATGTGTGAAAGGGATATACTTTAAGTGAACCAGCTCACATATAGGAGTCTTGAAGTGCCAGAATTCTACACTCTACGACCATTGGCAAAATTTGAAGTGCTTACTCATGCAAACACAGAAATGGACAAATGGTTTTTGAAGTGTTTGCTCATTCAGCCAGATTTTTTCACTTAACCTGTCCTTGCTTTTTTCATGTTTGCTCCCAGCAGCCTCATGGTTGGGCCATCCATATGTATAATGTGCAAAAGAAGACCTCTATACTATTGCATTTTGTAAGTATCTTATATGTTTATATCTTAGCTTTCTCTATTTCATAATGTGCCTATAGCTGTTCTGCTGTTTCATTTCCTAGAACATATGACACATTGACATTGTTCTACTTAGATTTCAACCTCCTCACTTGAGTACTTGTTCAGCGGTCCTTCAAGGGATCACCATAAACCTTTAGAGCATGTACAGTGGGTTGGATTTTCTTTATTTAGTACTTTACTATACTCTGGCATTCTCTTAAAACATCCTTAAATAGAGTGCTAATTTTTAACACAACTTCTCCAAGGTTTAGGACCTTTTGCTCAGTATGTTCTTAGATTGCTATGATTTCAATAAGTTGCATTGATGTTTCAAACGTTAATTCCTCCACTATCCCAATATCTGTAACCAAGTTTCCATTTAGGAGACCTATTTATCTAAGGAGGCATGGGAGAAAATGTGCTTGACTGATGCATCTGTCCCGCAAAGGCACACCCAAAGTGTAAACAAATGTGTCTCAATTATGTGGGGCTTTACATTTTTTATAAGAAGCAGCTGTTTTTATGGTCACCCCTATTTTTCGAGACTGATGCTGCTTTTTTCCATATACTCTACTCACTGGGGCACTGCTAACTTGGCCACAGTGCATTTGCTCTTAATACTAAAACATGTAAAAGTTGGCTATATTCCTGATCGACATATTTAACTTATCTAGACGTCCCTTGTATATGGGTACAAAAGTGTACCTAGGATCTCTAATGGACGTGGCACTAGTGGATTGGACCTCTGCCAGTTGGAGATCAGTGACAAGCAATCAGTATGGGAGCTTCAGGCCAAACTGGCACCCGTAGCTCTCAAAATATAGCTTTGGAGGGAAATAAACTGGCACTTGAAGAGAAGAAGTTGGCCTGGGAGGAAACAAATGCTAAGGTGAATTTGGTGCCCATTGAAGATGGCGACAGCAATAGTGAGGTGAGTTGAGGGGGCCACACACCCCTCACCTGTTCAAAGGTATTGTGCCTAGCTTTGTGGTGGGGACAATATTGGTATATGTTGTGCCACTAATGTAAGGGCATTGAGAATACGCATTGTGGGCTAACAGCACTGGCAAGACTTACTGTGTGAGTTAGAAATGTTGGCTTCAAACCAGAAAACGTGTTTGGATATGCTCACAGACACACAACAATCCTGGATTGACTTTGTAGATTTTTCATTAACAGCACCAGAGGGCTGGTTGAAGGGCAATACAGTGACTACATTTGATGGACCATATAATCTAATCATGAACGAAGACATCCTGAGTAGTTTTCATTCAGAACTACACTATTATCAAGAGTATTCCAACTTTTCCGGCTCTAGTCTGCTTTATAAGGCACCTGATGTGTGGATGTGCATTACGGTGACTAAGAAGTCAAAGGAAGTGATCTCAAGAAAGGGGGTTAAGAGTCCCTTGGTGGAAAATAGGGAAAAACAAGAATAAAAAGAAGGAGTTTACACAAGAGCCCCAAAGTCTACTAAATATGGGCAGAGCCTTTTCCAAAACTAAGTGGGAAGGTTACAAGAGTAAGATGCCTTTTGACCCTGTAAAGGCAGTGGTATGACTAGACTGCCAGTAGGCAGGACATACGAGGAAAGACTCCATATGTTCTAAGAAGGCCCCCACTGGTGGGCAGTCCCAGGGGATTGCTAGTGTAGGAATATGGGTGGAATTTTGCCCAGGTAAAATGTAAAGTTATATTGAAGCTACCTTAGACTCAGTGGGTGGAGTGGATAGTGTAGCCCTGGCCACCTTAACTCCCAGCATGGTGAATTGCAGGCAATGGCCAATCGTCTACAAGCTCAGGGTAGAATCTGTTAGAGAAACAGGAGCCAGCATGACAACAGTGGTGGACCAGCTGGTTTTTCCAGAGCTGATTATGCTGAGGCTATGATAGTCAATGATAAAAAAAAGTGAAATGTCATCCCATGGCAATGGTCACCATTGAGTGGGGTGGGATACTGGTAGGAATGCAAGACCTTCCGTTCCGGTGGAAAGTCTGTTAGGAAATGACCTAGAAATCTCTGCTTGGGCTGAAGTGGAGAAAGATTAATTCTGAAATTTAGGGTCTGCCTGAGCAGATGTGTTTAGACAAAGTACCCAAACAGCTCATCAGGGAAGTCAAGAGAGTCTGGCACAATGGCCCAGGTTCCCACAACCAACAGGAAGGGCAAGAGGTATGGGAAACCAGCCTCCAACCTTCCCATGGCCCAGAAGGAATCTAACACCTGTGGAGAGGATCTGGTACCTAAAGAGCAAGACCTACCAGAGATGTCCGAGTTGCACGGGGCAGGAGGTCCCTCAAGAGAGGATTTCTATCAAACGGAGATAACATCCCCAACTCTTGAAGACCTTTGGTGCCAAACTGAAGTCCAGAAGTAGTGAAATCACAAGATCTACTGGAAGGAAGGTGTTCTAGAAGGTGAGGCAAACCCTGTATCAGAAGATTGATAGATTTCTAGTCCTACAACAGTATAGGCCCTTCCTCTTAAACATAGTCAATGGCATCCCTATGGCATGGCATTTGGAGCACACCAAAAACTAGGACAGGTTTGTCAACCACATCTATTGGCCCGGGATGTCTGAGAAGTTGAGAGATTTATGTCACTCTTGAACTACCAGTGGAAAGACAGGAAGGCAACCCAAGGCTCCGTAATTCCACAACTTCTGGTTGGGACACATTTGAGAAGCTTGTTATTGACATTGACAGTCCCCTGGACCCTAAAATCAGTTCAGGGAATAGATTTATCTTAGTGGCGGAAGACCATGCCACTAAGTATCTTAAAGTCATACCTCTGAGGATGGTAACTGCACCAGTGGTGGCCAGGGTCCTGCTTGGTACCTTTACCTGAGTAAGGTTCTTCAAATAGGTAAGCTCAGTATAGGGTGACAAATGCCATGTCTATGTAACTGAAAGCTATATGGAAGGACTGTGGGGTGACTCACAAGATCACCACTACTTATTACCCCATAGCCAATGGTCTTGAGGAAAGATTCTACAAGACCGCAAAAGGTATGATTTTGGGTTGTCTGAGAAACTACGGAGGCTGTGGGATGTCCAATTCTCATGTGCTTTATCTGTCTACAGTGAGGTGCCACAAAAGGGAGTGGGTTTTCATCACTATGAGCTTTAGTATGGGAACCACGTTACAGGTCCCTTAAATCTTGTTGAAGAATGGTGGGAGAATGCTCGCAAGGACTCCAAATAGGACATTGTAGACTATGTGCTGGACCTGCATTCCTACAAGCCTGAGTGCATGTAGATGGCTCAGAACAAGGAGGTCTAGAAATATGGAGGCCAGTAAGGAGCTCATCTGGCACTGCTTTGACAAAAGCAACCTTGATGGAATGCCAGTTAGGTCATAAAGTGTGGGTTGTGGAGCCTGTTGGCGCCTGTGGCTCCCAGGTTGCCCAAGGACAAATGGCCTGGGCCCTACAAAGTAGTAGGGATGGGGAGGTCACCTACCTGGTAGACCTTAGTACACTCAGACACCCCCACAGGGTGATCAATCGCAACCATTTGAAGCTCCACTTTGACAGAGATGGGATAACTATGCTCATAGTCACCGAAGGAGAAGAAGAAGGGACAGAGACTCTCCCAGCTCTCCTATTCAGCAACACCAAGGATGGTTCAGTGAAGAGAGTAGTGCTCTCCTCTACACTGACAAGGCAACAGCAGAGAGAGTGTTGTGTTCATGTCTTTAACACTGGTGGTGACAGTTTACCTGTCAAGAGTAAACTCTACAGGTAGTAAAAGTGAGGGCCTGCATTAAGAAAGAACTCTAAACAATTGTTGTCCTTTGGGGTGATTTCGACCTCTAGTTGTCACTGGGCCTGCTCGGTGCAGCTGGTGCCGAAAATCACAGAAGATAGACCCAGAAAACTAAGGTTATGTGTGGATGACAGAGGATGACTCACACCCTTTTCCCAGGGCAGAAAATCAGTTGGGGGCTGCTAAATATCTTAATACGTTTGATTTAATTTCTGGGTACAGGGGGAGCATTGGTGAGGTCAGCATTCGTAACCCACTTCTTTAAAATTACATTTATTGGGAATATTTTCCACTTAATAAAATACAAATAAAGTATAAAACCACATTTCATTACATATCAAAAAACGTAATCACTTATACTTAATAATAATCTACCTAGAACACATATCATATCTAAAAAATGTACAAATTCAAAATGTGTTTAACTGACCATCATACACTAACCCCATATGTTAAGACAACTGGTTTTAAATATTTCTTTTGTATACTATCAAGTGAAATACGCTAATTTGCACATTCCACTCCCACCAGGCACCCACAATATCCTCCATTTTTCGGACGCATTTCCAGACGGGCTGGTACTGCATACACATAATTTAGCCCTATTCTAAACTTTGAACTTCGTGTTTAAGCAATCTTTTAGGCAATTTCTCAATGTAAGGAAAATAATGTCATTGTTTAGGGAGCTCAGAAAAAGGACTACTGAAGTCCTGTTCCTGGGCTATATTATATAACGCAAATGTCAGCTGCTTTTTTGAGAGATTTAAAATCAATCCAATATTGACTGCATCTAGAAACCTACACACATGCATAGATTTCAATATTGTGCGTGCTGATTTACCAATCTAATTGGCAATATATTAGTTACTTAAAACAAAGGATGGCAATCTTCTCTTGCTTTTAGGGTGCAATTTGTTTAAGTAGCGCAGGTTTTAATATTTATTTATGTAATTACAGGAGGTTGCATTGAATTAAGTATGAATTGCTAGAATTGTTAAGGTTTTAGGTAAATTTAAAAGTCTCTTTAGTCAAATAATCTCACAGTGGTCTCAATAAATTTGACCATAAAGACCAAGCAACTCATTACCATTTAACAACATAAAATAAACCATGGATTTAGAAACTTCTAACAGAGGTGCTATGGAAGAGACTCCATAGGTCTAATTAAAATATTTTAGCGCACCAATTACTGCTGAGGCCTGATATTTTGCTTGTTCTATATATTTGTTCCACTGCAGAATATTTTGAAATAGAAAGCTTATATATTTGTATAATGTAACTTCCTCCACTTTGCAATCCATAATAATCTCAGTAAACATCTTGGCTTTGCCATTATAAATTATTTATGTATAGCAAAATGGAGCCTTGTATTGAACATTAAATGGAGGGGGCATGATTCGCTCTCAGAGGCACGCCAGCACAAAGGATTTCTATGGCAATGTGGTTGTACTTTGATTGAGAAAGGGAGAGGAGAGAGGTGTTCCTTTCTCCAAGAAACACTGCATGACAAGCAGCAACTACATAAATGTAGAGGAACGTGCACTGTGCTGAAAATAACTTTTAAATGCCAGTAAGCATCTACAGATATAAAAAGATTAATTGTGACATTGGCTGCGAGAATACGCTATTAAGCTGAATGGGATAGCGCGCCAGGTCATACTGTTTATTTTTTACAAAACTGATGCATTCTTGGGCTGGTGGTCGAAAAGCGGACCACACAATCACGTGGACTACATATAAAATAGTCCACTCACCTGTGAGAAAGGCTCAAGGCTGAAACGCGTAAAGATTATGAGTGCGTTAGTCCTCTACATTTCATGACGAATAAACGCCAGCTTGTCAGTAAGCCAGTGTTGGGCTCCTCTTTTTTGGTGGAAGAACCGCAGTTTCCAGGATCTCCATTCCTGGCTTTGGAGCCTTTCCTGCTAGATTGAGGGCCCCGGGAAAATGGAGCCTTGTGTAGAACATATATATATATATGACTGCCACACACTCCAGATTCCTCAAGTGAGGAAATAGACGGCACTCCAAGTCTGTGTATTACCAAAAAAGATTTATTGGCAGACCCCCTGCCCCCTTGACAAACGCGTTTCACCTTTTAGGCTTCGTCATTGTCAACCATGTTTGCGTGTAAAACACATTTTTATCTTCTCCCCTCCTTATGCATAAAGAAAGGACTAAACCTCGCCAAGCTCTTAATGGCGGCCATCTTATAATGTGCAATTTTTCACTTCATCTGTACACATTAAAATATTCTATACACCGGGGAAATGGTGACAGTAAAGTGTTTGTGCAATTTTAAAAAGAAACAACAAGGTTTGTAATCAACATTGTCTATAATTCATTATAGTACAATCCCAGAGTGTAGGAAATCTTTTGTTGATATATCGATGTTCTCAGATATTACATTTCTCATTGCACTTGTGTATATTTTATTGTATCTAGCCCTGAATGGGCTTGATCGACTAATGGTAATTCCCTTTTTTTTTGTTGTGCCCTGTATGGGCGTATGATACAGTTCATGGATCATTTATCCCAGATAGGTTATAGCGAGAGTAGGAGAGGTGGATATAAAATGGGAGTACGTTGGTATAAACTCAAAACCAACTATCCAATAGGATAGCCCCCTAATCTATGTAGTTAGGATTGAAGTTGATAGCTGCAGAACTACAGTTGCATTTTATAGTGTCAGCTTGAGCGGTATACTTAGTCATTCTAAATGGACCCAACGTTCCTCATCGTTGTTTAGTCCTTTAGGCTGCATACTTTGGAGGTTAATTATATACCTGGATTCAAGTGCCCTTAATGATCTTATTCTGTCTCCACCTCCATCTATCTTACCCAGTTGATCGATCAGGTAAAAAGACAAAAGGTCCCTATTGCTTTTGTGGTGGGTCTCAAAGTGGCGTGCCACCGGATAGTTTTTATCTCTGTTTGTGATGGCACGCATGTGCTCCAAGATACGTTTTTTGGCCGGGTTGATTGTACTCCCAATGTATCTTTTGGAGCACGGGCATACCAGGCAATAGATTACAAATTACGAGTTGCAATTCAGGAATTTTGTAATCTCTCTTATGGGTCGTGGGTCGTTTGGTCTGCCCTCATATTTAGTCCGCTTTTTACTGTAATTGCATGCTTTTCATTGCATGCAAGGAAAGAAACCATTTATGGGTTTAGATTTTAATGTTCTGGGGGATTCCTCTAAGTGGCTACTGGTCAGATGGTCACTGAGAGACTGACACCGTCTGTAAGTTATAGACAGTTTGGATGGTAGTGTACTTTTCATAGTGGTATCAGTTCCTAGGATGTGGCAATTCCTGTTCAATATCTGTACCAGCTCACTAGATCTCATGTTGAAGCTGGTAATCATCCTTACTGTACCTTCTGCCTCTGTCTCCCTTGTTTTCATCTTGATGAGGTCTCTTCTTTCTACCAGCTCCACCTTACCCACTGCATTTGTTAGTAGTGATCTAGAGTACCCTCTGTCTTTAAGCCTAGACAAAGCCTCATCTCGTGCCTGTGAGAAGTCTTTAGGATCAGAACAGTTTCTCTTCAGGCGTAGTGATTCCCCAAATGGGATGTTTTTAATCCTACTTTGGGATGATGGCTTGCCGCATGTAAAACGGTATTGCCCGCCTTGGGCTTGCGGTAGAGTCTGGTTTGTAGGGAGCTTTCTGTTACAAAGACCTCTAAATCGAGATAATGTACCGATGTCTCACTTATAGTACTTGTAAATCTCAAGTTGAGATCATTGTTACTTAGCGTTGCGACATATTCCTCAGCCGAGGATCTGTTGCCCCGCCAAATGACAAACAGATCATCGCTATATCTCGCCCAGATCATAATATGATCTAGCGACTTCTCATTGGCCCCCCTAGGCTACGTGCTTCTCCCACCAACCCACGAACAAGTTCGCGTAGCTGGGGGCGAAGCACGTACCCATGGCGGTCCCTCTTATCTGCCGATACATATTGCTTGCAAAAAGAAAAATGTTATTGTGGACGCAAAATTCTATCATCTTCAAAAGCATGATGTTATGTTGATGTTATTTCAAATTTCTTTTCCCCAAAAACCATTTTATAGCAGAGATCCCATCTCGATGTTCTATACATGTGTACAGACTGGTTGCATCAAGGGTAACAAAAAGCATGTCCTCCTCCCACTTAATGCCATCAATCTGTTGTATGAAGACTTGGGTATCCCTGATGTAGGAGGGTAAGTCTCTGACAAAGTGGGCCAGATAGCTGTCTATGAATCTTGATGTATTCTCCAGTAGGCTTCCTATAGAGGAAACGATAGGCCTTCCCGGGGGGTTTCTGATGTCCTTATGCACCTTAGGAAGGTGATAGAATGTGGGAATGATCGGATGTTCACAAAACAAATAATCATACTCATTTTTATTGAGCATTCCATCATTCGTCCACCCATCCAATAGTGCGTGATATTCTGTTATACATTTATCAAAACCCCTTCTGTCTATGATTTTGGAACAACTGCTGTCCTGTAGTTATCTCAAGGCATCCTTCTTGTACTTCGTTTTACTGAAGATAACAATGTTTCCCCCCTTGTCTGAGGGTTTGATCTCGATCGTAGTGTCATCCTTTAGTGACTTTATCGCCTCCCACTCCAACCGTGAGATATTAGAGTTCTTTCTGGTATGTTCCATATTTTTTGCTGTCATTTTTTCCAGGTCTTGGAGGATAGCGTCATTAAAGACGTCTATTGCATTGTGTGTGACATGAGGTAAAAATCTTGATTTACGTTTCAAACTGCTTGGATCCCTTGTTTGTACAATCTCCTCCCTCCTTAATACCTCCATAGAGCGTGGTACATCATCCGGGTCCGCAAGTTCGTGCGCGGTCATGAGGAGTGTAAGATCACTGTCCCTGAGAGCAAGTCCGGTCACTGCTGTTTCTACCGGAACCATTTGAGTTTTAGAGTGATTTTTCAAGGCAAATATTTTTGGAAGTTTGAGCTTACGGACAAACTTGAAGAGATCTATTCTAGTCTGTACCGGATCAAACTTGGCTGTAGGACAAAACGTCATTCCTTTCTTCAGAATCTTTTCTTCATGTATTGTAAGTTGTCTTTCAGAAAGGTTTACAAGGGTACGTTCTTCCTCTACCACCTCCCCCTCCTTCCTTTGCTGCGAGTCACCATTGGTTGCGCCACCTGTTCGCCCCCTCCTGCCCCGCCTTGTTTTCCTCCTCTTTTTGGTGGTGGTTTTTGTGGCATCTGTGGTTGGGCTTGGTGTCTGGTGTCTTTGAGTACCTGGTACTCGTCTAAAAAGGTGGAGGGACTGTAGTTCCACTGTCATTAGCCTTCTTCTTGCCTTTACTGCTTCTGGCAGATTCGTCCTCTAAAATGGATGCATCCGATTCTGATGTGACTGCCCCTGAGGAAATTTGTACTCCTTTGGCTAGTCTCTTTCTTGTCGCATCAAACTTTTTTGCAAAAGTGAGTATCCTGCCAGCTAAATAATCATGTTCATCCCTCTGAAACTTAGTCTGTTTCCTCTTTTTTATTCCATTCTCATAGTCCTTTAGTCTTTTTTGCATTTGATTTCGTAAATCCTCAGCGGACTTAGTATCTCTGTCCTTGCTGATTAAATCCTCCAGTCTTTGGATTTCGGAGAGGGCTTTATCACTGTCACTCCAGGCATACTTAATTAACATTAATAGCATTCCTTTACTTGAGTCAGCCGTATATACTGCCCAGTCTTTTAATAGTTGGGCGTCCGGATTTTCATAAGATGGTATTGTGAAAATCCTTAATCCTCTAAGGACTCTGTTACAGTCAACATAGCGTTGGAGTGATGTTGCCTCCCACTATTTTCGAACTTCCCGTTCTTGTATTGTCTCCAGTTGTTGAAAAAGGGTTTGTAGGTTACTTGCCGGTACTGATGAGGTTGTGGCACCCTCAGTTGTATTCGTAATGGCATTTATGCTTTTGAAGATGTCATCCGCCTCTCGTTCTCTTTCCGCTGTTATGGACATGTTTATCAAATCCGGGAAAGCACACTCACTTTCACGTTGTTATTTCGAGTCTTAACGGGGCTCAACTACAGTTTGCGGGGGGTCCGCCACAGATGACTTAAGATACGGGACAGAGGTACGGAATTTCAATATCATATATTTGGAGTCCTTGTGCAACGCTTACCCTCTGCCAGAGTTCGACAGTCGCCAGCCGGCTTACCGCGTCCTCCCAGCTCCGGTGCAGCGCAGGCAGGTTTCCTCCGTTTCTTTTCAAATCAGCACTCCCGCAATTCCGGACACCGTTGTTAGAGCTTCGTACCTTTGGTCGATGGCCAAATTAACTTTTCCGAACAGCTCCTTCACCGCCGTCGCTCCTCCTCCTCCCGGGTGCTCTGTCTCGCGGTGGTGAGCAGCGTTAAATGACTGCCACACACTCCAAATTCCTCGAGTGAGAAAATAGACGGCACTCCAAGTCTGTGTTTTACCCAAAAAGATTTATTGGCAGACCCCCTGCCCCCTTGACAAACGCGTTTCACCTTTTAGGCTTCGTCAGTGTCAACCATGTTTGCGTGTAAAACACCATTTTATCTCCTCCCCTCCTTATGCATAAAGAAAGGACTAAACCTCGCCAAACTCTTAATGGCGGCCATCTTATAATGTGCAATTTTTCACTTCATCTGTACGCATTAAAACACTCTATACACCGGGGAAATAGTGGCAGTAAAGTGCTCATGCAATTTTAAAAAGAAACAACTAGGTTTGCTATCAACATTGTCTATAATTCATTATAGTACAATCCCGAAGTGTAGAAAATCTTTTGTTGATATATCGATGTTCTCAGATATTACATTTCTCATTGCACTTGTGTATATTTTATTTTTGCACATCAAGTACTGCCAGTGAATGCCGCTTGCCTGCCTTTAAGCGCCGGTGCCAGCCGTGGCGGCAGATAGCCATGAAAATCAGCAAATCAACTCCAATAGAGATGAGGCAGCATACCAACGCCAATTTGGGTAGTTTTACTCACAAAACAACAACACGTTTCAGCCGCTAAACGGCCTTATATATTCAAACAAAGTTGCCTGGCTATTTCCGCCACTGCTCCAAACCGGAGAGCGCGTCATCATTACGGACCTTCCAAGCCAGGTCCACACAAATATTTTATCTTCGCCTCACAGCAAGGATGACAATGCTGTGTACAGGTGCATAAAAATGGGTTTATTCACCAGCTCAAATTGGACTTGTTTCGCCTGTCTTGCTCACCAACATGGAAGTAAAGTTTTTCACTAATTTTATTCACACACTTTTTTTGTTGTGGGTCACGTGAAAACTACTGTGCAATTGAAACTGTAGACAGACTTGTAGTTTTTTTCAGTTCTTTACGTTAAAAGTCGTAGTTAAATTTGATTTTCATCTATTTACATGCTGATTGGTAAAAACATATAGTTTGTACAATTTTTACCAAACTTTTGAAGGATAGCTCATGCATATAGCAATGTATAGGTGAAAAACGAATTGCCCAAAATTCATCGCAAATGTAGACAGGATTAATCTAGAATAAATTACAAGGTTTTACCTATCTTTACTATCCAGGTTAAGCTTCAAATTCTGCCCAAGTGGGCTATTGTACACACTTCTAATACATATCAACAGTAAACTGTTCAGCCCATGTGGGCATAATCTACAGCATGAATTCATTTTCTTTGCAACATACAGGTGTCTAACCAAAGTGCAAAATGTGCTCTCTGAACAACAACAAATCTAACATTTAAAATCATGTATAGGGTGTGAGAAGAAGTTTCATGTTTGGCATATAGTCATCATAAATGAGTATGGAAATCTTCCATATTCAATCCTTCTGGATCTTTCGTATCTAATTCAATTATATAACACGACTCAAGCTTTCTCAATTTTTTCTCATGATTACCTCCTCTGATATTCGGTGAGACAGCATCAATCACGAAATACGTTAAGCCTTGCTAATTTTTATAGTGGATAGTCTCAAAATGGCCCACACTTGGATATGATCTGTCGCCATTCCTAATGGCTCTTAAATGCTGAAGAATCTGTTTGTGAGCAGGCACAATAGTGCTGCCCACGCACCTCAAGCCACATGGGCACTGAAGCACGTAGACAGCATACTCTGTTTTGCATGTAAATTCATCATTAATGAGTTTATAAATTGGACATGTATGATGCAGTGTTTTTACCATGTGTACAAGCCTTGCACTTAGTGCATTTTAAGAAACCTGTTTTCCTCCTGAACCATGTTGTGCTTGGGTTGCTTTCTTTGTCTTCGTGCAGTGTATTTCTGACCACTGTTTGAGAGATCTAGCTCGTCTAAAAGTTATCTGTGGCTTCCGCATTACCATTTTTCCTAGTATTGAGTAATTTCGAAGAATGTGCAAATGCTTATTCATTATGTTTCTTATTTTGCCCTCCTGGGTGCTGTATGTTGTTATCATTCTACACTGATCTTTTCCTTGTAGTTCTTTTTGGACTTGCTTTTATCAAACAAGATTTATTCCCTTGTCATCCTATTCGCTTTTGTTATTGCTGTCCTGATACACTCATCTGAGTAACCTCTAGCCTTAAATCGAGTTTTCAGACTACTCAGTTCTTTACTCATCTTTTCTTTATTAATGCAATTTCTCATGGTCCTTAAGCTTTCCCCATAGGGGATGCTTCTTATCAAGTTTTTGGGTTGGAAGCTTGTTGCTTGAAGCAACGTGTTGCCTGATGTCGGATTCCTAAACAGTTTTGTCTCCAATTTCCCATTGTTTATATAAACAGTTAGATCTAAAAGGTTTACATTTGTGGAGCATAAGTCATGAGTAAACTTGAGATTGAGATTATTTGATTCAAGTTTCAAGTTTCTCAATGGAATCTATTGCCTCTTTCTCTGTGCCTTTCCAAATGACAAAGAGGCTGTCAATGAACCTACTCCAATGCAGTATATGAGCTTGCCATTCCATGTGGCACTGTGTCCGGACCACCTGCTCCTCCAACCAGCCCATATGCAAATTTGCATAGCTGGGGGCAAAGCAGGTGTCTGTCGCAGTACCATAGGCCTGATGAAAAATTTCTTCATCAAAAAGGAAGAAATTATTAGCAAGGCATGTCTCTTAAATTTGAAGTAGCATCTGCGTATTTGACCATAATTCAAGTGGTCTACTGCCCAGTAAGTGTTTTATTGCATTCAGGCCATCACTATGCTTGATGCTCATATAAAGCATAGTTACATCAATTATAAGGAGTACAAAAAGCTGCTTCCCAAGGAAGATCATAAATCCCTTTGAGGAAATCCCCTGTATCCTGAAAGTAGGATGGGAGAGTCTCGACCAACGCATTTAAAAACAAATCAACATTCTTTGATGTGTTCTCCAGGACTCTGCCCATAGCTGATTTAATGGGGCACCCGGGGGGATTTACCAAATCCCAGTGGACTTTCAGTATTAGGTAAAAAACAGGTGTCGCTGGATCATTGATTTTTAAAAACATAAACTCATCATGGTTAATTAGACTTTGGTCATACTAATTCTGCAACTCTAAATTGTATTTGGTGTGGGTTGCGTTCATTATGTTCTCAGAATTCTAACATAATTAAATCTGTTATTCAATTGCTTGTAGGCTTCAGTTAGATATTTGCTCTTGCCCCATAGCACAACATTCCCACCTTTGTCAGCATTATGGACAATGCAATCACTATTCAATGCTAGTTTATTCACAAACGAATAATAATATTTTAGTTTTTTGCAATTTTATACATTTTTTCTCACCAGTTTGTTTGGGTAGCTTTTTTAACTCATTAACCACCAGTTCACTGTACACATCAGTGGCATCTCTTGCGGTCATGGGTACAAAATGAGAATTTGGTCTGAAGCCTGTTGGCGCATCACCCAAAATTTCCATACTTTGTTCTTGTGCTAACAGTGTGCAATCGGTGTTCGTGCTCTTAAGTTCTCTTTCACCACCTCATCAGTGTCCTCAGTCAAACTTTCGATTTCTAGTGCCCTTAAATCTAACATAGGAATCATATAGCTGACTCTTAAATCACTTTCATGTGCTACAGGTGTCACTGATAGTGGTCGGTGTATTCGCGTTTCATTGATTTTAGAATGCTTTTTCAGTTTTAATGTTCTTACAAATGTAAAGATATCAATTCTTGTTTGAACATAATCCAGACGTGTCTCTGGGCAAAATGATATGCCCAATTGCAAAGTTCTCCTCTCTTTCTCTGAAAGCACAATGTTATTCACGTTCACTAATGCAGATTAGTTTGCTGGGTCTACTTCTTGTTGGATTTCTTTGGATTTTTTTCTGAGGAGTCTGCATTGTTTTGTCCCCTTCCTCCTCTTGCTCCTCTGCCTCTTTGTCTTTGTGGCCTTGGATTTACTGATTGTAATCTTGGTCTCAGGTTGAATCTACTTTCTTCCCATAAAAAATCAGACTTGTCAATCACGGTTGGCACTAGACCTGTTGCTTGCCCACTTGGTCCTTCATCAGCTTCGGAGACAAAGACCAAATAAGTGCAGATATAGTAACGGAAAATAAAGCAACAATAATCAATTTAGCTGATATTACACTATCGGATAAAGTAAAAAATATTCTGAAACTTGGCCTATCGTATTGCCCGCAACAGAATTCGATTATGTCAAGACACAAGTAGACATTTTTAAGTTTGCAAGAACATTAAAGCTAAAACAAAATTTTGCTATGAACCAGCATCGAAGTACACTTGAATCAAGAAATGCACCTATGGCTGCCAGTCAATCAGGAAATCATTAGCCAATATAAATCTTTTATTAGATTTAAGGCGAATGTATAATACAAGCGAGACAAGTTCACTTAGTCTCAACATGGACAATGCAATCGAGATGGATCCATCTAGTCTCAATATGGATATACAGATGTCTACCAGCCAGGTGCTTGATGTTGCTAGGGAGCAAGAAGTGGATATTGGCGGCAATGCACCTACAAACTTTAGACCAACTTCTAGATTTATACCAATGACCACCAGAGACTCAGTTGATGCCTTCAATGAATTGGTAATTAACAATTTGAAATATTTGGAAAAATGCATAAGTGTTAAACATAAAAGTTTGTCATAGGATAAAAAGAGTATTCTGCTTTGGTTACTAAATTGGCATTGAATAGTAATTGCATTGTGCGTAATGCTGACAAGGGTGGGAACGTTGTTTTGTGGGATAAGGCTAGCTATCTCAATGAAGCCTACAAGCAATTAAACAATCGGAGTAATTATGTTAAAGTCACTGCAACAATCATGCAAACAAGTTTTAGAATGAACAATGAGCATCTACAGGAATGGTATAATCAGTGTTTATTTACACATGAAGAACTTTTATTTCTAAAAGTTGATCATCCTGTGGTGCCAGTATTCTATTTAATATTAAAAGTTCACATAAATCTTGAGAACCTCCCATGACACCCCATCATCCCTGCCATTGGTGGAGCTTTAGAAAACACCTCAAAGTTTATAGATTAATTTGTATGTCCTTTGGTAAAAGTGCTCCCTTCCTATATTCAGGATACAGAGGACTTTTTGAAGAAAATGTATGACCTCCCCTGGGACAAAGACCTGCTGCTTGTAACAATTGATGTCACTACTCTATATTTTCCAGCATCAAGCATGAAGATAGTCTAAAAGCCATCAAGCATTTCCTGAGCAACCGACCAATCAAACTATGGTTGCATACACAGATGCTGCTATCTATGGTCTCTGTTTGTTTGAAATGACGAGCTGTTTCACCAAACCTGCGGGACAGCGATGGGCACCTGCTTCGCCCCCAGCTATGTGAATTTGCATATGTGCTGGTGGGGAGGAGCAGGCGGTCCAGGTCATTCACCAGGCAGAATGGGAGGAGAATGTGCTACATTGGAGTCGTTTCATCGATGATCTTTTTGTCGTATGGAAAGGTACAGAGGAATCAGCCAAACAATTCATCAAAAAACTGCAAGTAAATGATTTAAATCTGAAATTCACTAGCACATTAGCAATTACACTGTTAACTTCCTAGACTTAACTATATATGTCAAAGACACTAAACTGCACACTATGCTTTATATGAAAACAAATAGCAGGACATACGTTGCTTCATGCAACTAGTTTCCACCCCTATAAATTAATAAGGAGCATTCCTTATGGAGAATGCCAGAGGACAATACACATCTGTAGTGAACAGGATGTCTTAGACAGAGAAATAAACTGTTTGAGGACTCGCTTTAAAGCAAGAGATTACACAGAGGAAAATGTACAAACTGCCATTTCAGAGAGAAAAGAAGAGATCCAGAGAGGATATCCTCTTCAATAAAAGTCAGTCCATAATCAAATCCGAACAAGCCAATGGTAATCAAGTCAGAATGATCACCTCCTTTAATCGCCAACATGGAAAGGTGAGAAATATTCGAACTAAACATTGGCCCTTAATACGCAATGACCCAATATTAGGTAAATTAGTACAGAAAATACCTGCAATAACCTTCAGAAGAGCAGGCTCTCCAAAACAAATGTTAGTCAGCAACATCGTGCCGAAGAAACAACAAGCCGGTCATATCCCTCCCTGGTTAAAACGTAAGGAGGGTTTTATCAAAGGAGCAAATACAAGGCTTGTGGGTACGGTAAAAATACCTCATTGTATATACTAGGTATCTCTAAAACAGAAAAAAATATCAAAGGGTACTTCTCCTGTAAAACAGACTTTGCAGTCTATGTCCTCCAGTGCCCTTGTGGCATGTGGTACGTGGACAGCACAATTCACCCCGTACACAAAAGAGTGTTATAGCACTTAAGAGCAATACTAAATGGTGACAGGTCTTACCCAGTGGCATGCCACTTTGAGTCACATCCTAACAAAAATCCACATGGTCTATCGTACTATGTAAATAACTGTATTCTACCTAATGTTCGAAGTGGAAACCGGGAGAAAAAGCTGAGACAACTTGAATCATGTTATATCTTGGAATTGAATACACTTAATCCGACAGGATTAAATATCGAAGACAATTTTGTTACACATTTATAACAATCACTAAAGGTGTTTATTGATGTTATTATGGAGTCATAGAAGGTAGCCTCCTCGAATCTGTTTTTTAACTGTTTTGTTTTTAGTTTTAATAATGTTTTCACTGGGTTTTAAGCACAATAATTTGAATACTGGCATTTAAATGTTAAAAATGATATTTGCCTACTCGGGAATGAGAACACTCACAATTACATTAATGATTGTACTAACTTTGCGCACATTAGAATAGAGTCTGCAGATAGATCCACTTGGGTAATCTCCTTGATCAGGTTAGATAAACATACAGTTTCATAAAACTTTCCCAAGATGCAAGTTAAGTTTGGTCTCCATTAATGAAATAATAAAGTTAAGGGAGAAATCCAAATATAACTTAAAATATAAATATCCTGCATTTAGGTATATTTATTCACCTATTGAGCCACAACACGTAGCAGTGCAGTAGCAAGTAGGGTATCTTGTTGTTAAACCGCGTTTTCTAGGATAAATTAAATTCATGAAGCGCTTTGTGGGAAATTTTAATTTATTCGGAAGGAACTTTCGTAGCGCAAATGTGCATTGAAAATAATGTATATCAATATTGAGATGCAACAACGAGTGCGTTTTATAACATGAAAGCATGCAAAAACTACCATTCTTTCTTTCAATACACTTGTTTGTTAGTCATGTCACGTGGCACGCTACGAGCACGTTTATTGAAAAATGATTGAATTGTAATGAAAACACTGTTGGTGAGCAAGCCTGCTGTACCAGACTGTGTGCCCTGTCTATGTGCCGCAATTTTATTTTCGTGATACAGTGAGAGCAACTGCTTCCGAGAGACCGTAGGGCAAGCAATTGCAGGATCAGACCACAAATTAACTAATCCCAGGTGCCCCAGCTCATTTTTTACGTATTAAAACAGGGGATTTTCCCTACATTCAAATAGGTCAGGATTTTCTGCAGCTCGGACCTATAAATCATCAGCTCTGGTGTGGTCCAAACTCTGTGCCAAAATGTTAGGGGCCTGGCACCCAGATCTTCATCGAGTGGCCTAAGTCCCAGATCAAGCCTCATCGGCAGCAAGGGGGTGCTAGGGGGGAGTGATAGGAGCTGCCTGATAAATTTATTCTCAGTTACCACCATCTATCATTTACGAATGTGACCCCAAAGTTCACTTTCGTACATAACCGCTCCCCTGGCCTGCACTCTATATATCTCTAATGGGGGACCAATCGCCTTAATGGTGGATTTATTTTTATTTATAAGACTAACAACTCCTTCCGCCAGTTGGGCCAGTTTGAGTTGAGATTTTATTTAATGGTGACCCCAAGACATATTCTCACTTAGAGTCACCCCTAAGTATTCGAAGGTTCGGACCCTTTCCAGCCTATTTGCACCAGTACATGGGTTGGGACGTGTTTTTGATGGGGGGTTGAAGATCATATTTTTGGTCTTGACAGTGTTGATCATAAGGCCGTGCTCTTCACAGAATGCCTTGAATCCGTTAAGGACTTGTTGGATCCCCAAAGGAGATTTAGACAGCAGCAAGGTGTCTTCAGCGAACATAATCGCTGGCACCCTGCTGCCAGCAAGTCTGGGGGCATCACTATCCTCTACCCCATTTAAATGGGCAATTACCCCATTGACATAGAGGCAGAACAGGGTCGGTGCCAAAACACAGACCTGTCTTACCCCCCTGTCAACGGGGAATCTGTTAGATAGAGAGCCATCCCGCCCACATCTGACCTGCGCGTAGTTGTCCACATGTAATCGGACAACTATGTTTAAAAGGTGATGCGGTACCCCCATGTTGGATAGGTCAGACCAGAGTTTTTTACGGGGTACAGGATCAAACGCCGCCCGTTGATCTACAAAAACGGTATAGAGGCTGCCACCCTCCATCTCTACTGTTTTCCAATATAAAAGGGCTAAGCGGAAGATTTGATCTATGGTAGAGACTTTTTTCCTGAACTCTGCTTGATAAGGGCTCAGGACTGAGTGATCAAGCATCCACTCTAATAGGCAGTCCAAAATTAGCCTTGCAAAGACCTTTTGTGGAACGTCTATGAGGCTAATAGGCCTGTAGTTGGCTGGGAGCAGAGGAGAGCTCTTCTTGAAAATGGGTACAATCTCTGCCCCCAGCCAAGTACTAGGAACCTCCATCCCACCCAGAATTGAGTTAAATAGGACCTGTAGGTATGGGGCCCAGACAATTGGTTCATGTTTGAACAAGCCTCCCGGGAGCTTGTCCAAACCTGTGGCTTTCTCCGCTGTCAATTTGGCAATTGCGGCGCCAACCTCCGCTACAGTAAATTTTTCCTAGACCACTAGAGGGATAGGGTCTACCACTAGATTACCTATGTCCTCTACATGATCTGTTCTAGCCTGTGCATATAGGGTACGAAAGTGAACCTCCCAGACACTAGGAGCAATATTAGCTTCTACTGCTGGTAATGGATCCACAGAGCCAGTTTTAACAATCTGCCAAAATTTCCGGGCATCTCTAGAGTTAAGGGCACCCACCATTTCAGACCAATTTTCATTGTCCCACTCAATCTTGGCATTTTGGATTAGGTGTTTGTATTCATTCCTCTTAGCCCTGATCATTGCAGTGTTACGCCTTTGCTTCATGGCCTAAAGGAGATCAGCTTTAGCCTTCCTACAGGCTATATAATACCATGAGGCTTTAATCGGCTTACCTTTCTTTTTCACTACTCGCGGGTTCAGTACCTCCGCTAGAGCACTATTATGATCCAAATGAAGGTCCCCGAGTTTATTATAGTTCTCCACAGACGGGGGTAATAAGATAAGTTCTTCGACTCTTTGTAACGCCGGGACTATCATGGCATAAAGCCGAGAGATAGCTTCGGGGTTCCCTATAACTTTAGCCCATCTGACTCTGCGTCTATCGCTAGATAGGATCACTCTAGGATCCGGGGGAGCATTGGGCATCTGGTTCTCAATAGTGATACAGGGCACCAAGAGTTTCAGGGTCAGCGCATTTTGGTTGCTTTCTTCACGTGAGATTACCTGCAAGCTCCTGACCTTGGCCCAGTCACGCATCTCCACGAAAATATAATCCAAGCGTGACCCCTGCCCCGGGTTTGTTAAAGGTGGGTTTCGGGGGAATATCCCCACTTGCCCGCCCATTGCAGGCCCTTATAGAGTTATTAAGAGTCAGGGCCATGATTTGGGTAGCCAAAGGCGTCCAGGACTTCACTGTAGGGCCCCCCACAGGTGGTATATCCCATTGATCGTCCTCCTCCATTGAGGTGCCCTCCAGGAAGAATGGCAGCAGCTCAAATTGACAATTAAAGTCACCTCCTACCAGATATCAGGTGCCTTGGGGAATAGTACCCAGGAAGAGGGATAAATCCTTAATTGTTCCTGAGACTTTAGTTACGCCCATTGGTCTTGAATATACGTTGACTAATGCTAGTTTAGCCGCATTTGGCCATTCTAATACCACACATTGGATATCCTCAGAGTTTGTCTCGAGTGTCCTTGCAAAACAACCTAAGTGTGAACCCACCCAAATGAGTAGTCCACCCGACAGGCGTCCCTTCCCTCCCTATTTTGCCGGGATTGAGAATGTGGCAAAACCAGTGCGCCAGTAGTCCTCCCTGGCCCAGGTTTCTTGAAATAGGCAGACATCTTGCGTATCAATAAATGACCCCCATTCAGGCGAGTCAAGTTTGTTTAATATCCCTGCCAAATTACAGGAAACGATTGACAGAGGACCTAGTCCACCATTTTCTCTTTGGCTATTGTTCTTAACCCCATTTATACCCTGAGCTGGTAGCACCTGGATTGTAGTTGGGCTGGTTGGTCCACTTCGGTGATTGGTATCCTCACTATTACTGTCAGAGGGACAATCCATTACCCCTCTTTGACTAAGTGGTTCGGGGTTGATTCCTCTAGGCCTATCTGCACTCAGGGCATTTGTGGGCTCCTTATGGTGTGCACTTCTGCTCGCTGGGACGGGGACAGTGGATTGCTGGCCCACCCATTGCGTGTTATAATATCAATCGACCATGTCCAGGCAACTAAACCGGTTGGGGTGCAAAAAATAGTTGTACGGGTCTCGGGGATAGGGCTTGTTCCAGCCGTCCATGTTAGACCCTCTAATTGGAGGCCCATACCAGTCCTCTCTACATGGTCTTCTGGGAGCTACCCAGGACCAGCCCTCATCCACCCCTCCCCCAAACTGCTCAGGTGTATCGGGATAAAAGGCGGCTAGCAGGCAAGGTTTTATGGCAGTGTCTGAGTTGGCCAGTGGCCAGTTACAGATATGAGCCACTTTCCAGGGGTCCCTGAAATTTATAAGGACACAATCACAATCATGTTTTTCTTTGTAGAACCCACACATGGGACCCTTCTAACCAGCATAATTTCACTCGTAATCCCAGGGGGAAGAGGTCTAAACTTATTAAGCCAAATTAGGACTTTATTTTTTAAAGATATAAATGATTCGTTATGAGAGCCGTCAAGCTCAGGAACTCCACTTAAAACAACCACATATGGTGCTGCTTCTGGGGGTAACTGTACTACACGCTTATTGTTGCCCGGAGCTTTACTTTCTTGGGCTTTTTGTCCCTCGTTCTCAGTGTCCTTGTATAAACCCAGATCAGCGTTTACAGGATGATTAACAGTGAGGAGGAGATGAGTAATTGGAAGTGTATTACTCGGAGGGGGAAGATGGGTAACTATTGAGTGGGTTGGGCCTAGTGCTGTGGAAGCCAGGGGATTGTTTACCAGCTGCACCTGCTGAGGATTGATTGTTTTACGGTAGTCTGCAGTAGCCCCTGTTGCCCGTTCTATCTTTGCTAGTCTAGCTTCCATTAGTGCTAGCCTGGCTTCTAGGGGGTAGAGTAAAGACTTCAGCATACTGCCCAGATTGCTATAGATTGGAATAGCCCCTCCTGCTCCCAGGTACCACAGGCTGTCACTGAGCTGGCTATTGAGGTAGGCTGAGTTCGAGCAACAGTGATGGGTTGATGGGTACTAACTATAGGTGTGGTCTCTCTATCAGTTTCAACCGTGTTATTCTCTGGAAGGTTACAATGTTTGGGAACCTTTGCTTTTTTACCCCCAGATACGTGTGGTCCACGTTCCCTTTTAGGAATTGTACCCTCCCTGTGACCTGAGGGCTGCCTATTGTGTGATCTATCAATTTCATTGAATGGTATGACAGCAATTGTGGTCGGAATTAGAGTCAACTCAGGGCTGGCAGCAATGTTCAGAATAGGGTCCCTTAGTGGAGCAGCGACCCTCCCCTGGTTCATCGGGGTACCATGTATCACATTAACATCTAAAGGTACTGCCTGCCTGTTAGGAGATAGGGCATTAGCTATATTCCCCAAAGAAGATCTTTTGGCATACTCAATTCCCTGGGAAATTCTTCTTTCCAAGGTGGTAATTTCATGCGACAGAAGGGAGCTTGCTCTTACAATAAAATTGTACATAGCGCCAACTGTATGAGTAGCTGAGGTTGTGGCTTTGCTCCTCGTTTCTCTCCCCGCCATGATACAGTTAAACTGTAGCAATGTCCAAACACAAACACCAGTCCAGTCTTACCCCAGGTTTTTTGAATAGTAGGTATCTGAGTACAGCAGTCAAGATGGATGGCCCGGTCCGGTCTTATCCGGTCTATAACAGGCTAAAACGGGCTCGCCCTTGGCCCGGGCTTCGCCCAGGCGCATCCCGTGAACACAGTAATGGGCGTGCTAAATAGGAGGAGGTGGACTCGGGATGAGGACCAGCTGCGGCAGGTGAGGGGCTGCTAGGCACGCTGATCCTCGCAGTCCCGTCGTAGTAGGCAACACAGTCTCCGGCCCAGGAACAGCACAGATGAGGGCACAGGTCAACCCTCCACCGTTAGCAAGGCACCCGCACCAAGTTCAAAGCGTCCTCCGCAATCCACGGACTCCTGGCAATGAGCGGCACCCCACTGTTATGAATACAATCACAACCAGGCATAACCCACGCACTCATGGAGTGATCACCTCTTCGAATCCATTATCGCCTTTCTTCAGAGCAGTTCTGTTCTCTGAACGAAAGATTAAAATGGTAGGCTTTTGTGTAGCAGTATGGGCTCACATAATCACAAAGTGAAGAGGCTCCGGTGGAGAGGAGAGGTCATCCTGAGGCTCTGGGGCAAGAAAAGCCTGCAGGCGGAAGAGAAGAGGCTGCGGGCGGGGAGAGAACGTCGTCAAAAGGCCCTTCAAAGAAGAAACCTAATTGACTGTTATATAAAAGCACTAGGTCAATTGAATACAATAAATACGGGATTGGAACACCCCCAATTCTTGGAGAAAAGGAAGATGATTTTTTAAGAGCATTGCAGGGGTCAGCCAAAAAAAGGGAGATTAGGGTCGGTGCAAGAACAAAACTTTGTCTCAACCCATTTTTGGATGCTGTTTTTTCCGACAGGTGACCATGATAATCTATCTTTAGGTGCAAGTAAATCACAGTATGGAGGTATACCGAGAGGGACAATAACCTTGTTGAGATTTTATATGAAGTTAATTTCCCAGAGAGGCTCTCAATTTGTCATGGTGACCAACCAGATAGCCCTCTGCTCGAGAAGCCTGATTCAGCCCTGACGTATGAAATTCGTAATGGCGTGATACAGCTGGCTGTAGGTGGCAGATACAGCTAGCTGGCTGTAGATGGCAGAAACTTCATTGATTTTTTGATTTTTTTGGTTTTTCTTCAAAACTTTGTATATACTCAGTATCTTTAATGAAACTTAAATATTTACGGATTGGAATAGTAACTGTATGTAGGAAAAGTTGGTATAAGCAGCATATGTTAAATGGATGCCACACTGTACTTACTGTTTATGTGAGGAGTGAGACTAGGCTCAGTCCACCCCACTGAAAGTTTGTTTTTTCCCCCCAATATTTAAAGCTGTTTTTAATGTAACATTCACACTTCACACTTTGCACATTATTGCACATTACTCGTTGAACAAAGATTGATCATGTTTGTTTGGGAGACCGGACACACCCGCATCTAATGGCATTTATCCCACAATTCACTCTATATGTTCGGAAAGGACCCATAGGCAACTTGACAAGCATAGTCCAATATTGAGAGATCTGATTTTGGCAGATATTGAAATTAGACCTAATGGTTGGAATACAGTGCTGAGACAAGCAAGACAGACATAGATGGAGAAAATATATTGATTCTATCTGTCAGTTTCTGCTCAAGATATTCCATGTATGATTTAACCTAGGATGGAATAATTACCTTGAACAAATATGTTCAATTGTGTTTAGATTTTAAAGGGTCATCATAAAATGTGGATTTAACCATGCATGTATAACTTTTTTTCAACCTCCCAATATAATTGTGGAGAAAGCGAGGGTTTGTACTTCAGCGTGATATTGCACATAATTAGCGAACTTTGCACACTGTTTAGGTTTTCAACAGCTCCGCAGGATGCAATCTGATTGTATGGGCATTGCACCTTGTTGCATAACCCGTATGGACTGTTGTAGAAATAGCTGCAGTATGTCATGGATTTAACCTAGGACGACTATTTATTTTGCACAAGCAACATAAACTATGTTACACTCGGAGGTGTAGTCACCAAAAATGTGAACTCAAAAAGGTATTGCATATCATGTCAAATAAATGTTTACATCGCAATGTTTTGCACAGATGCGTAATTTTGCACTTATTAAGCAAACTTTGCACAATGTTCAGGGTTTTATCAGTACTGTATTCTATGATTCCAATCGTGTCACGAAGAAATTCTCTTGCTAAGCAAACAGCAATGATCACTTGCTGCAGTATGTCTACTATGTTCAGCTAATGATCAAACCACATGATCTGTTTAAACTATGCACAGTTACTTTAAATATGGTGTTATCATAGGCTCACGTTATTATGTGATCAAGGCTCTTAGGAGCCGAAACGTTATGGCGGGAAAACAGCACAAAATAAAATAATTTTGAACCTAATCAATCAATCAATCAATCACTCAATCAGGACATTTGTTATGCGCGCTACATACCCGTGAGGGTCTCAAGACACGGGGGGGGGATGCTGCTACTGATCGAAGAGCCAGGTCTTGATAAGTCCTCTGAAGGCCAGTAGGCCTTGGGTCTGCCGTAGGTTGGTGGGGAGGGTGTTCCAGGTCTTGGCGGCAAGATGGGAGAAGGATCTGCCGCCAGCGGTCGTTCTTTGGATGATCGGGACTGTGGCGAGGGCGAGGCTGGCAGAGCGGAGCTTGCGGGTAGGGGCATAGAAGCTGAGTCATCTGTTGAGGTACGCTAGGCCAGCATTGAGGAGGGCCTTGTGTGCGTGGATGAGGAGCTTGAAGGTTATCCTCTTGTTGATGGGGAGCCAGTGTAGGTCTCTCAGGTGGGGTGCGGTGTGGCTGCAGCGGGGGATGTCGAGGATCAGTCATGCCAAGGCGTTCTCGATGCATTGCAGCTGTCTCAGGAGCTTGTTTGATGTTCCTGAGTAGAGGGCATTTACGTAGTCCAGCCTGCTGGAGACGAGGGCCTGGGTGACTGTTCTTCTCATTTCAGTGGGGATGAAGCAGGATAAGGAGACGGCGTTGACCTGTTTAGTCATGGAGAGGGTGGAGTCAAGGATGACTGCCAGTTGCATGCGTTGTCAGTGGGTGTCAGGGCTGTTCCCAGTGATGTCGGCCACCAGGAATCATCTCAGGCTGAAGGGGTGAAGACGAGAATGAGGACCTCTGTCTTGTCCGAGTTCAGCTTCAGTCGGCTGTTCCTCATCCATTCGACATCAGCCTTTATTCCTTTGTGGAGGTTGGTTTTGGTGGTGTGAGGGTCTTTGGTGAGGGAGATGATCAGCTGAGTGTCGTCAGCGTAGGAGATGATGTTGAGGTCATGCTGTTGGGCGACGTGGGCAAGGGGTGCCATGTAGATGTTGAACAGCATTGGGCTGAAGGAAGAGCCCTGGGGTTCCCCGCAGATGATCTCGGTGGCGGTGGGGCGGAAGGGTGGTCGGTGGATGCTCTGAGTTCTGCCAGAGAGGAAGGATGTGGTGCAGTCCAGGGCCTTCCCTTTGATCCCGGCATCGTGGGGGCTTTTCGTAGTGTGGGGTGGCAGACCGTGTCGAAGGTGGCTGACAGGTCCTGGAGTATGAGGGCTGCTGTTTCTCCATTGTCGAGCAGAGTCCTGATGTCGACAGTGGTGGCGATGAGGGCGGTTTCGGTGCTTTGGTTGCTGCAGAAACTGGATTGGGATGGGTCCAGGATGTTGTTGTCCTCGAGGTAGTGGGTCAGTTGCTTGTTGACGATGTTCTCAGTGACCTTCGCTGGGAACGGGAGCAGGGAGATGGGACAGAAGTTCCTGAGGCCCTCGGGATACCCCTTGGGCTTCTTGAGTAAGGCGTTGATCTTGGCGTGCTTACAGCTCTCCGGGAAGGTTGCTGTCTCGAAGGAGATGTTGATAGCTTCCTGGAGATGGGGGGCAATGATTGTGTTGGCTTTGTTTAAGACATGGTGTGGGCATGGGTCGGATGGGGATCCAGAGTGGGCGGAGTACATGATTTTGATGGTGTAATCGTCGTTGAAGTTGGACCATGCGATCAGGCGGCTGGTGGTTGGCGGGGCGGTTGTGGCGTTGAAGCTGTCGTGGATGTCTGCGATCTTGTGGTGAAAGTAGGTGGCCAGTGAGTCGCACAGTTCCTGCGACTGGGGGATGTTGGTGATGGAGCTGGGGTTGGAGAGTGCCTTCATGATGCTGAAGAGCTCTTTCTGTTGTGTGCGTTGTTATCCAGGCGGTCCTTAAATGCGGTCCTCTTGGCGGTTTTGATGAGTTGATAGTGTCTGCGGGTGGCGTCCTTGAGGGCCATGTAGTTGTCTGCTGATCATTCGTGGAGCCAGTTCTTCTCCAGTTTCCGGCATGTATGCTTTGAGGCCTGGAGGTCTTCAATGAACCATGTGGCTTTCTTGCTGGTGTGGCTGTTGGAGGCAGTCTTGAGTGGGGCGAGACTGTTGGTGCTGTCTTCGATCCACTGTCAGAGGTTGAGGGCGGCGATGTCCGGTTCGGTGGGGTCGGCTGGTGGGCTCTGGGCAACGGTGATAGCTAGCTGCTCTTCGGTGACTTTGCCCCAACAGCGATGAGGCATCTGCTGGGTGCTGCGGTGTGTGGTGGGCTTCCTGAAGGTGAAATGGATGCAGTGGTGGTCAGTCCAGTGGGGTTCGGTGGTGTGGTTGAAGGAGACATGGGGGCTTGTGGAGAAGATGGGGTTTAGCGTGTGACCGGCGGCGTGGGTGGGTGTTGTCACAAGCTATCTGGCTTGGGTTGGCAAGGTTGGCGATCAGGGTGGTGGAGTTGACGTCGTTGTTGTTCTCGAAATGGAAGTTCAGGTCCCCGAGGAGGATGTAGTCTGTGGAGGCGAGGGCGTGGATGCTGATGAGGCCAGCGATGGCGTCACTGAACTGTGGTCCGGGTCCAGGGGGTCTGTAGATTAGGTTTCCTCTGAGGGTGATGTTGGGGTCGGTGTGAATCTGGCTGCAGGGGACGGAGCTGCGGGAAGGGGGACTGGCAAGGGGGCAGGTGGTGAGCGGGTGCGGGAGAAGGCAGGCGCAGGCCGGGACACAAGGCACAACAAATAGTGATTAAGGAGAGAAATTAAACAATATTAACAGGCACAAGATAAGAAAATAGCGAGGGACAGAGGGCAAGGGCAAGTAATTTAAGGGGGAATAAGACAATATTGATGGTCACAGGATACAAAACAGTGAGGGACAGAGCACAAAACAAATAATGATAGAGAATTACACAATATTATTGGGCACAAGATCCAAAAGCAATGAGGGACAGAGCAGATCGGGGCCTACCAGGCAGGCATCAAACACAGCAGCAGCTAGGTGAAAGCACGGGCGCAGACCGGTGGGCAAACACGGCGTTGGGAGCAACCTGCCTGGGTGCAGGGTCAAGGGTCACTCCAAATGTCCGGATTGAAACCTGCCCACCACTCAATGTTGCTGTTTTTGATAATTGCTGGAAGATTATCTGAACCTGTGTGTTTGCTTAACCCATTAGGCAGAAAATAACTTTCTGACCTCTTTAATTTCCAGGTATGTACTCAGTCTGTCAAATCTTTAGATGTCACTTCCAGTTTTCACAAACTCACCCTCGCTATATCTTTAGAGTTATAGCTTGGACTCCGGAATCAATGCTCATGGAGCTGTAGTCACCCTAATACCCCAGGCCACACGCTACTACCACAGCAGATATGCCACAGGGAGTGGACTGAGACAATTGACCCCACCAGTCCCAGGATTCACGATCCTTTGTACAAAGGAACACACAAAGGACAAGTCGAATCATAAGCCAGGTAACCCGCCTGTACAACCATCTATGATGAAAAATGTTAGACGCATGCAACAACCAGCCAGCAGCATCAACTGTTTTTTTTTTTTATTTGTTTATTGGGTTTTAACCATCAAAAGATCATGGCAATAGAACTCAATACATTAATACATTCTTACATCCAATAGGTAAAATGCAAGTCTCATGACCATAGGTCTTAATCCTCAATACGTCAGGAGTCACGTGTGCCCAGAGCTAAGGATATTGTGGTGCGTTGAAGAGGTCATAGTGTGCATCCCATCAGTAAGTGGTGGTGGGTGTGTCTAATACCGCACTGTTGGTCCTCTATTGACATTATGTCTCGGCCGGGTGTGGGCCACACTGTAGGCGTATTAGGTTGGGTCATTAATGCAGGAGTGTCCCAAAATCCTTGTAAGCTATCATAGCTATATGTGTCCCCAATGTAGAACTGTGGGCCCGGATTGTCTACCGGTCTAACATTCAACTATTCCCAACTGTGGGGGATTAACAATAGGGAAAGTAGGGTGTCTTGGGGGTTTCTAGCCGTGACTTAACAGGATTTCTGTTATCGAGGTGATTGTGGTTTCTCGATGGGGTGTGGGGACATGTCGGAAGACACACAAGAGGGGGAGTGGTGACACAGCTACTGTGGCGCCTGAAGCGTTGTCCATGGGGGGTTCTAAGTAGGCCTGCAACCAGGCGTGCTCTCAAGTGTCCTGTGTCTCTCAGATGTTCTCTGTGGTTAGTGGGGCCGGAGGGGACAGCTGGGTCTGAGTTTGCTCATCTGTGGGGGGTTCGGGGGCCCTGCCCCGTGAGTAAATGTATGTAGCAACTGTGCCCATTCTAAGGAAATAGGGTGTTTACAGGTCCCTTTCTGTTCCTCCTCCCTAAGTGTCTCTTCCTCTGCCTTCCCCTATTTTTTCACTGCGCCTATCCAGGCTGCTTATGGTGGTCCCGTTGGAGACCTCCAGTGCATGGCTATCCCCCTCTTTGCTAGTAGTATAGCTAGGGACATAAATCAGTATTGCACCCTCTCAGGCTTCTTCTTGCGAAATATCCCAAGAGCACAAGCCTCCCATGTTGACATATTTGTGATATGGGTCATGTCCCTCAGTGTCTGTTGTACTCTGTCCCAATACCCCTGGATAGTGGGGCAATCGGAGAACATGTGTCGGAAATCCGTGGCAGGGGTTTGACATCGGGGGCATGAAAATTGTGTGTCAGGGAAGAACTGACGGAGACGATGCGGGGTGAGACAAGCCGTCTGAAGGATGTTGAACTGTATGTTCCCAAATCGTGCATTCCTGGAAACCTTTTTGGGGTATTCTAAGGCAGTGTCCCATTCCTTGTCGTGTACCACCCTTCCTATGTCTGTTTCCCATTTCTGGCGTAGTGGTTGCAATATCGGGTGAATCAGTGTACGCACCGCTTTGTAGAGCCAAATGATCAGATGGCGTCCTACCCCCATGTGCAAGATAGTATGAATTACTGGATGTGTCAGGGGTTCCTCCGAGTTGGGGTTCCAGAACCGTTGGCTACTATCCATGAGCTGTCTGTGCATTAAGATTTGCCCGGGTGTGAGATCGTACTGCTCCATCATTCGAGCAAATGTCTTAATCTGACCTTCTTTGAACAGGGACTCTACTTCCGCAACTGCTAGTTCTGCCCAGATTCGTAGGGCACCCTCCGTGTAATATTTGTCCCCTCTGGGGAAGCCCACTAGTGGTAGTAAAGGTGAATATGGGGCTTTGTCCTTTGACAATCGGTGAATTCTCATCATGCAGGTACGGGCTATTGAAACCAGGATCGGTCGAGAGCGCATCGGTCTGGTTCCAGGTAAAAACAGTCTAAAGAGTGCCGATAATGGTGTGGGGCCTTCCGTAGCGACAGATTCCCCCATGTGTCGCCCTGCCGTCCAATACGATAGCCACTGTAATTGTGCTGCCAGAAAGTATGCCTCAAAGGCCAACATCAACTGTTATGGACACTTTCAAACTCAGAGCCATCCACGGCTCAAAGGAACAGGCCAGAAGTTTTTCATGTAACCCAATGCCTTCATACACTGAGGGAAGCACGAACAGCAGCATCACAGGGTTTTCTCATAGAAGTTTCTTTTCTCTCAATATCACTTTCTGATCATTATTTTCAAAGGTTTGTTTTTCAACATTACACATAGGTCCCCAGTAGATAGCCATCTAATCATATACGCAGGCAGTGTTAATTCCTCTTAGAAGAAAAAGGAAGTAGTTAGACTAATAAGCATTCTCAAATCCTGAGAGCGACTTCCAGTTTTAGAAAGTCCCCTTTGAGTTGAATAATGCCCCTGCCACTTTCCGGAGTCTGGTGAATAGAGTACTGTCTGGGCTGCAGACCTTTAGTGCAGCACATCTAGATGACATTGCTTTCTTTTGCCCAACTTGACAGGACCAATTCACTACCTCAGAGAAGTGCTTCAGGCCCCGTAGCAGGACGGCCTGACTAGGAAGACCAACATGTGCCAGATAGGGCAAGGGTTTACATGTGCCTGGGCCACTATGTTTTCAGGGACATGTGCAACCTCTCCAGGCTAAGATCCACACTATTGTGACTTAATGGCCTCCCAAAATACAAACTCAGGTAACAGCTTTGTTGGGTTTGACAGGATCCTGTAAAAGGGTTTTCAAGGAGTACAACACAATTTCACACAGTCTGATAGAGCTGACTTTAAAGAAGCAGCCAAAAAAAGTTATCTGGACTGATGAGTGTCAGCAGACATTTGACACAATGAAAGAGGTGCTGTGCACAGCACCTGTACTTAAGGCACCTGATTTAGACAAGGAGTTTGTGGTCCAAACAGATGCTTCAAAAGCAGGAATTGGGGCAGTGTTATCAAAGCTAAATGATACTGGTCAGATTCAACCGGCTGCCTTAGTGATGAGGCAACTTATCTCCAGAGAGTAGCGCTGGGGAGCCATAGAGAGAGAAGCTGAACAAAGACCTCACAGATGGCTCAAGCAGATAACAAGGGAGTCACTCAAAAATAAATGTACCCACTTGTTAAGATCTGTCTATAACTGTTAATCTCTACTATGTCCAATCCCTTCTGGCATTACTCAGGCCAACAGATTCCACAATTCAACAGAAAATAACCATGATCATATAGAATAGAAAATACGGCACATCTTTTTGGCAGAGGGTTTAGTAGGACTTAGTCGGAGGAGCCACCCTCTAATCCAGTTGAAAGACAATCCACCATGCCTAAATCCCATGCCTCAAATTTTAACCTTGCTAATTTCAGTACTAGAGAGGAATTGAAGAAATCAATGGTTGCTTGACATAGTCTTAGGCCCTTCCATGATACATGTGATAGGGTCTGTGAAATACACCCGGGAGAGAGGGTATGCTCAAAGGTTCCTGCAGGGGAAAAGGGCCTCAACCATGGGTTATATGTTGAGGCATTCCCCAATGCATAGCACCAGAAACAAAGTAGAAAATCAAATACTACTAATTTCTTGTCCTGGAATGTGGCGGGTTTAAAATATAAACTCGAAGAGCTTGGTTGGGGTGGGTTTACAGATCACTGTGCATTCTGCCTATTCCAGGAGCCCTGGTGCTTGTAACCTGTGCATAGTGTGGGTGTTTGAATTTCTGGATCTGAGTAACACAGGGACTGGCTGCCCATCTGGTGGCCTAATGATTTGGGTAAGATGATTGTTACTCCTTGACATAGGTCCACTCAAAACGGCTTCCCCCAACATCCAGAATATCTTTTTCACGAGTAAGGATGGTCATTCAATCTATATGTATAACATCTATAATAGAGGGATCAGAGGGGAGGGGGAAACACATACTCTGAAGCATTTTATGATACACATGGGGGACTTTTAATCTCATGATTCCTTGATGATTGTGGGGGACAATACAACATTTGAACCATTAGGTACTTACAGTGATCCCCACACTTAAGGAAAGAATTAGGAATGGGATATTCCCACTCTAAAGTCACCATCTGTGACATGGCACAAGGACGTGGCCCATCATCTGATGAATCTATTCCTGTATTATGGCCTTCGGATGTGTAATGGTCACACGAGATTGGACCTTCAAGATCAACATACCTACAACCATCCAAGTCACACTAGCAGGATTGACTATGTCCTTGTCTCCTTGTTCCTATGGAGGTTTGCCAACAATATGAAGGTGGTCACAGGGAAAGACAGGGATCACATAGCTATCTACTGTAAACTGGTGGAGCTAATGAAACATGTAGTACATGACACAATGTCACTTTCTAGGGATGTAGGGCTTGCAAACAATAGGCACACATTGGAATTTGCTAGAGTTTCAGCCTAGCCTGATATCTTGGAATCCATAAAAAAGGCTCTCACTATTGTCTTGTAGGACTTAGATACATTATAAAACTCTGAGACTAGAAATCATACTATTATTGACATTCATACGGATCTCTACAGCAAAGTTGGTGAATGCTTCCACCAAGAACCCAGGAAGGCTTGTTTAACTACTAAATCAAGTAACTCATTATATAACAAATATTGCAGGACCACTAACAATGAATTGTTCCATGTGATTCTGAAAGCTAGCAGATGTGAGCTCATAAGTCATAGACACAATGCAAAAAAGTACAGCTACATGCCCGTTGAGCCTGGTATATCCAGATATGGGACCAAATATGATGTGGTAAAGATTAAAAAACAAAATATTTTTGAGAGCTAGTGCCTAATGGGGGCCAGTGTAGGAAATCTAACTTGACCAACCATATTCAGCCTCAGGCCTGGTGGAAGCAATTTTTAGATTTATATGACATGGCAGAAGATGTGGATCCCACAAATAATGTTCTAATAGAAACATGGAGCCTCATCTCTAAATCTGAAATGATTAGAGATTTAGAGGTCGGGTGTGGCTTGGTGCCCGGAGGACATGGCGGTGACTGCGTGAGACGCAGCAGAAAGGCACTCAACAACCAATATTTTTTAAGCTGCCCTGCAGACCTCAAGCATAAAAGGATGCTAAACACACAGGGACTCCATGCGCCCTTCTCCTGGTAAAAGATACCGTTTTATTTGTTATTGACCGCGGTCAAACGGCCGCCATTTTGGGTTTTTCGCACGACGTGAGCGCTTTCCTTATTTTAAAAGCAGCGTCTCGGTTTCTATACCTCATGTGCTCTGAACCTCCCTAAGACTCTATAGAAGGTATACTTGCCTTCAGCAGAGTTTTGAGGTGGCCCTGCAGCCCAGTTTCGCCCCACCATTAGAAAGTGCTGGGGTGATGTGGATACAGCCGCTATTTTGTGGATTACCTCATATGTCAGCATGATAACCTTGGAACAAGTATAAAAGCCGCATTTGTTCTATTTTTATGGACATATGAGATTCTTAGTGAGGCATTCCTTTAACATGTGACACCTTTATGCTAATGGATTCAGTTCCAGTGGATTTATATTATTTTTGAAAGCTGAGTCTATCTAAGAAGTTCAAACTTCCATTTTGTATCTGTGATTAAAGTGATTCCTGACTTATTAAAACATCAGACATTTCTTGCAGTGTACTTTACTTCAGCATTTATTTTTAAGGCATTCTGCTTTCCAGTGGTGTATCCTATTGGCCAAGTTATACTTCTATGTGCCAACTTTCTCACTGTCAATTTTTTAATATGCCCTATAGATTTCCTGCATTATTTTTCTCACAAGTTGATGGGCAGAACAAAAGGTACCATCTTTATCACCCCAAAACCAAAACGGGTGTTTATAAAAAATTCTGCAATTTTTCCAGAACTCTCTAATCTGGAACATTTGGGGCTTCTTGATATAGACCAGGACAACACAGCTATGGATACTACGCAGCTAACTACAAAAAAGTAAACTGGGAAATACTTAAAAGAAGATCCATCCTTGTCACCTAAGCCGACCTCTCCAGTCTCAATGGAGTTATTACTACAGGAAATAAGAGCCCTTAGACCCTTTGTTGAGGAAACAAATGCCAAATTACAAATTCTATCAGATAACTGGTCGCAACTAGAAGTTCGACTCACCACAGCGGAGCAGAATAGGTTCTTCAGCTACCAGAAGACCTACATTGAATATACAATGTGCCCACCAATTAGGCCGTATCACTACTAACACTGTATCTTCACAGAGACTGAGAGGAGTCATTTTGTACTTCTTGGAGTACACAGACCTGCTAAAAGTCATGGCTGCCGCTAGGGCCATTCAACAAATTTCCTGGTCCAGCTCTACTCTATTCTTTGCTCAAGATTACTCCAGAGTTACTGCATCCAGACGTAAAGCTTTCCTGGATTTGAGACCAGATCTCCGTTCCAAGGGAGAAAGATACAGTATTTTCCATCCATGCTTATTTAAAGTTACTTATACCAACAAAACCACTTCATACGATGATCCGGTTCATTTACAAAGCTTCATTAATGCGCACAGGACAGTTCTCATGGATTCTTGTTCTACACCTTCCTCCTCGCACGTTACCTGAACTCCCTAGGTTTCTCATATGGATAGCACTCTATTGCCTATTGTTGATTTTAGGCGGCTATATATCCTAATTAGATTCATCTTTTGGTGTTATCTTTGAATTTATTAGACAATGCTATAAGTTTTATGCTATTTCCTTGCTCATTATTCAATATGTACACTATAGTTAAAGTGAGCATCTATGTTCATCTTGTGTTGTGTTTTCCCCATGGTCCAGTCCGGTTCTCACTAGACATCGCATCTGTTCCATGTGGTTCCACCCACCCCCACATCCATGCTCCCTTTGTGTAGGTATATTATTTGTTTTGTCTTTTGTTCTTTGTTTTGCAATTTCATTTAATCTTTATTTCGATACACTGTATCATAAAAGTTACAAAAGTTAAATCACAGGTTTTTACAAGGAAGTTTAACATCATTTCACAACCGTGGGTTGATATAAATACGGGCATTTCTAATCGTGAGGGGGAGTAGTCAACCGTGATTTAAAACATGCATAAATAATTTTAAAAACTCATCAATTTTTAACAGTCTAAATTAATTTATAAGTATGTTGGTTCTTAAATAAATTTCAAAGTTTTACACCAGCTTTTTTCCTTAAGAAATACACTGCTAGCAGAAACCTGCCGATACCAAAAAACAAAGACCTGGCGCGTATCGGTTTTTAAAATTATTTTTGAAACTCTGCACAATCACACATCAATAATTATACAGAGAGGTTTGCTCCATCTTTTCCTTGGACTCAAATAAGCAGGGCAAAGGAACACAACATGCACAATATCCTTCCTAACTTCCTCACTGCACATCGTGCATCTATCATTACTTTCTTTGTTCCACTTTGTTCCACTTTGCTAAACAGCTTTTCAACATTAATACTCCGTATCTAAACTTTAGATATAATGTTTTAGCCAAAGGTGGATTTACTTCATTTAAAAAAGTTTCAAAATTTGGGTCTGGTTTGAACGAGAGAAATTCTTTAGTCAAAGAACCATTTGTTATATCATTGGTTCTATGATCGTCCATGTAAACCCAATAGTATACTTTCAAAATCTTTTTTGACCCTGGCAATAATGCAGAGGGATTACTCCAAAAGTGTGATAAACTAACCCTTTCTAACCATGTTCTAGTATGTTTAAACCATGTAATGCAGTTAGAGGTATTTAGGTCTTTTATCTCCACTAGAGCCTCTCTATAATGTAGGAGCTCTGGTGTTGTCCAAATTCTAACCCAGAACATTAAGGGTATAATTATAGCATGATGATCTGTACGCTTCATATTGAGATCAAGTATCAGCGGGATTGTGGGAGTGCGTACCGGTACCTTTAGGAGGGCTCCATAAAATATATTCTCTTTCAACTCAAACGACTTTTTACAGGAAGGGCCCCACAGTTCTTCCCCATATAAAGCTGCCGATTGTGCTTTAGCCCGAAACACCTCGAGTGCAGGATGCACTGCTTTATTGATGCTGTTGCCATGTATTTTCAATATCGAACGAGTGTTTTGTATTAATAACAGCTTACTCTTATCAATTTGTGATTTCCACTGCATTTTTGAGTCAAGTAAAACACCCAGGTAACTAAAGTTTTGGACATATTCCAGTTTTTGATTATTCAAGACAAAGTTCCTCCTAAATGAACTATGAGGATATATTGCCATGTATTTTGTCTTACCGGTGTTTATCTCTAATCCTTTTTTGTTACAATAAGATTGGAAAGTATTGAGCAAGGCTTGTAGGCCCTTAGAAGTTTGCAATATTAGTATGGTATCATCCGCAAATAGTAGGGCCGGGATTTTCTCACCCCTCAATTTTGGTGCATCATTACTACAATTACTTAAAAAGGAAGGAATGTCATTAACAAATAAGGAAAACAAAGTTGGTGCCAGGACGCAACCTTGGCAAACTCCACTTTTTATTGGGATCGATCTAGTCAGTTCGCCACCTGGGCCCCACCTCACCTTAGCAAAGTGGTTATGGTGTAATCTTTTTAGTTGGACTAAGAGGTGGGCCGGTAGTCCCTGGCTATCAAGTGCTTTCCATAACAGATGCCTGGGGATGAGATCAAATGCAGCTCTTAGATCCACGAATGCCACATACAAATGGCCTTTTTTTAAAGTAACATATTTCCAGCAGATACAGCAAAACCTAAATACTTGGTCTATGGTACTGGTTTTAGTTCTAAATCCTGCCTGGAATTTAGTAAGAACCTCTCTTTCATCAATCCGAACATTAATTCGATTTAAAATGTGCCTGGCATCAATTTTTGTAAAAAGTCTATTAAACTGATCGGGCGATAGTTTGCCGGATCGCTCCTATCGCCCTTTTTAAAAATACGGATAATTTCTGCCCCCCTCCAGGTGTCCTGTATATCTGCTCCAGCAGCTATAAAATTACACAAATAATTAAGATACGCCCCCCAGACACCCATATTGCGCTTATAAAGGTCTCCGGGAATCGTGTCTAACCCTGGGGCTTTACCAATTTTAACAGAATTAATAACCATAATTGTTTCCTGGAGGCTAAATTTTAAGAAACATTTGCACGAGTTAGCTAATGTCAGATCATCTCCCCTGGTACTAATCTCCGGGGCTGCATATAACTTTGTAAAGTGGTCTATCCATGTCATTTCATCCAAATAGACTTCTCTGGAGCCCATTTCTTTCCTATTCCCAGTAGCAACTATTTTGCAAAATGCCATGGAATCCCTACTTTTTGCTGCATTACACATATCTGACCAAATTACTTCATCCCAGATGTTTTAGCATTTTCTAATAACTTCTTATAACTTTGTCGTGCTTCCTTAACCATAGAACTATTGTTCTTATTTTTAATTGCAATTATTAATTTTGTTTTAGCATTGCGACATGCTGTGTCATACCAAAGTTTCCCCATCGGCTTTAGATTTTCTTTCTCTGTTTTTACTTTAATTTTCTTGGTTACTAGAGGAACAATTTCCTTAAATAATTCCTTGTGTGAATCTAAAAATGAATCTCCTTCAATTACCACTTCAGGGAATGTGTATTTACAAAAAGTGCTAGCAAAAATACCATAGATATTTGCCAACTTTACATCATTATCCAGTGTATATGCCCATCTGACTGCACGACGATTATTACTCATTATTACATTGTCAGTGCTCGCTAACGGGACAATATCGCAATCCATTAAACTAGGTATTAACTCACTCTTTAGTGTTAATTCAAGCGGCCGATGGTCACTCTCTACTCTAGACTTGACCTTAAAGTCAATCGCATATTGCCATACGTCAAAAGATAGTAATACATAGTCTATTCTGCTTTGGGTGCTATTTCTGTAAAATGTGGGGCCATTGGTATGTCCGAGGGGAGACAACCATTGCATGATCTTAAGTCATGGGTCATCGTTAAGGGGGGCGTGGCTTGGACGCCGATGGCGATGGTCGCCTGAGAGCTCGGCTCCGGGACTGAGCCCGTGATTATCCTGTATATCGGTGGCTGCGGGGCACCCCGACCCCAGCATTCTGCTGATCGGCCCGGCGGAGACCTGCCGGGGCCCCTGGCGGAGTCCGAACGAGCGGTGACCCGGCGGAAAATCGGAGTTTGTGGAACTGCGGAGTGCGGCCCAACATGGCGCCCGGACTTCATTGTCCCCTTGGCCGGATCCACTAGACTGATGGAACACCACTAGCAGCGGCGCGCCCCCTACTCTGCCGTCTCACGGAGGTGTGAGGAACTAGACATCAGTCGGATCGGACTCTTTCTACGAGGATCGCACTCGGACGGGCAGATGCCCCCGCTATAGTGGATCCCGCACGCGGGCGCCTGGAGGTCCCGACGGTGGCCCCACTCCCTGCACCGCACTTGGCTACTTTTTCCTGGCCGACCCACTTCCATGGGAGGCGCAACCCTTTGGCGCCGCAGATCATCCGGAGGAATCGGTGACCCTTGCTCCGGGACTCTGTCGGCCGCTCGGGCCTGCCCGACCTGGCGGCGATTGTCTCCGCCTCCTCCCCGGTGCCCTCAGACGACGTGGTGGTGGCACGAGCCGAAGCTGAGGAGATCCAACAGGCCCTGGAGACGGGGATTTCCCACACTCGACCTGAGGCCCAGCAACCGGGAGAATCACAGCCGGCGCTTGCACTCGGAGAAGCCTACTCCTGGACCCGCACGGTGTGCTCCCGGCGACATGGGGAAACCTAGAGGAGCCAAGGGGGCCACCCCAGCCGCCTCAGACTCGGAGTCCCAGGACAAAGAGGAACGTGGGGACCCGGAGAGTTCTGGTGGTGCACCAATGCAGCAGCAATTTGACCGCGTCTTGGAGGCGATTGCGACCACGCGCTCGGCCCTCCAACAGGACATTGCCCAGGTAGCGACAAGCCTAGGCCTCCTTAGAGCGGATCACGGCAAACTCTCGGACAGGGTCAAGGAAGTGGAGAGTTCGGTGAAAACATTGGAGCCGGCGCAGCGAACCCTGGCTGTGACTATGAAGGATGCCCTGTCCCGGATTACGGCCCTAGAGCAGAGAGCGGAGGATGCGGAAGGCCGTAACAGGAGGAATAACATTCGGGTGGTGGGCCTGCCGGAGAAGATTGAGGATGGCGACATGGTGGCATACTTGGAAGCCTGGCTCCGAGACACGGTGGCCCCGGAGGGTCTATCCTCCTTCTACACCTTGGAGCGCGCCCATAGAGTCCCAGCGAGGCCACCGCAACAGGGTCGGACCCCGCGACCGGTGGTGGCACGGTTGTTGCACTTTCGGGACAGGGACCTCATCCTCAACGCCGCCAGACATAATGGTCCATTCAAAGTGGCGAACAGCCAGGTGAACATCTTCCCGGATTACACCTATGAAACTCAACATAGACGGTTTTCCTTCCTGGCGGTCAAGCGTGAGCTCAGGAGCGAGGGCATCCAGTACTCGCTCCTATTTCCTGCGAGGCTCCGCATAATTGTCGATGACAAGACTCAATTCTTTGATACCCCGGAGGACGTCTGCAACTGGCTCGAACTCTACAGAGCAGGGAAAGATGGCTTCGGCTCCTCATCACAGCAGGCGGCAGAGCCGGAGCAGAGACGGCGGTCCAAAAGAATTCGAAGTCGCCGTGGCCGCTCAGGCGGACCCTCGACTGCGGAGACATCGACGGAGCGGAAGGGAGTGCTGGAGGTGTTATCTGCGCTGTCTGGCTCACGGGACGATGCCATTGAGGAGGAAGCGGACCCTGGTGACGAAGGGGCGCCAACGGACTCCGAGGAATCGGTGACTGATAGCGTCCATACGCCGGTGATCACACCGAAATCGGTGGAGGACCTTCTAGATGGACAGGGGTAATGGGGTGAGCTACTTCCTTTTGGGAGGGGGCCCGGCACGGGGGCGGTGGGTGCCGACACTTGATGCTGACTCCCGGGGGAGGGGGGGTGGGGTGCCTTGTTTTTGCCCCGAGCGTGGTTGGCACTGTGTTGGGCTTATCTTAGTCCTGGTGGCCTGAGCGTCGAGGGCCCACTGCCTCCGCCCGGCCCGCACCTGGCCCTTAAGGCCTTCCTACGGTGGCGACCGCAGGATTAGTAGGGGATAGTGGGTTTTTGGAGGGTATGGTTTGGATGGGAACTAGATGGTGCTATTTGGGTCCTGTTCTGGGGAGGGTGGATGGGGGTTTGGTTCATACTTGGGTTGTTAAGTTTTGGTTGGGGAAAATGGCTGCCATCAGTGCTGGGATGATTGATGTCCTTTCTTTGTTGGGACCCAGTTGGGGAGACTTTGCGAGAACGATCTGGGACAATGGCTAATGTTGCTAATCTGAAATGTGTTACTTGGAACGTGCGGGGGCTTCATACCATGTCTAGGCGGCACAAAGTCCACGCTTATTTAGTGCGTAGGGGGGTACAAATGGCGCTGCTGCAGGAAACACATCTGAACAAGGCGGAAGGGGCGGCGCTACAGCGTAGATGGAGGGGGCAGGTCTTTTGCACTTCGTACTCCGCGTATGCCAGAGGGGCGCTGATTTGGGTTAGAGCTGGGGTTCCCTTCCAGGTCACGAAAACAGTGATAGATCCAGAGGGGCGATATGTGGCCATTTCGGGCACTTTGGGAGGGAGAGACCTAAACGTTTGCTGTGTGTACGCTCCTAATGTAGACCAGACTGCCTTCCTTTCCAGGTTATCGGGCTCGTTGGCCCACTTCCTTTCCGGGCCCCTCCTGCTCGGTGGAGATTTTAACTCGGTAGTGGATGTAGACACTGACCGATCGCATCCACCCCTGCCTGATTCTCCGGTTCGCCGCGTGGCTAAGGGTCGTAGGGACTGGCAGACTCACTGGGGTTTAATAGATATCTGGAGGGCGCAGCACCCCACAACTAGGGACTATTCCTATTTCTCGAGCCTCCATGAGCTGCACGTTAGACTGGATGGGTTCCTTGGCTCGCCAGAACTGGTTTCGGCAGCGGTCCGGTCTGAATACTTGACCAGGACCATATCAGATCATAACCCCCTCCTGCTGGACCTTCGTTGGTTCCCCGGGGCGCCTGCGGTGCCCACCTGGAAGTTACGGCCCGAGATCCTTGAGGACAGTGTTTTCAGAGCGGACCTACGCAATAAGATCTCGGAGTACTTTGCGTCCAACGGTGGCACCGCGAGCTCGAGAGCGCTAGAGTGGGACGCTTTTAAGGTGGTGGTGAGGGGATACTGTATTTCTAAGAAGGTCGGCTTGAGGCGAAGTATCCTCGCAGACCTAGACGCAGCGGACCGGAAGCTCCGCGAGCTGGAACTCCGCCGCCCCGGGCGCCCTGAATTACAGATACGCGCAGCGGAGGCGAAGGAGGCGGTAGCGGCGGAGGTCGAACGGCTCCGCTGTTTTGACTACAAGGCCTATACGGTTCGGTCCATCGCAGAGGGGGATAGGTCGAGCGCGCTGCTGGCATGGCTAGCCAACCCTACGCGCCAGTCCTCACTGACGACGTCCATGCGCAAGGCAGACGGAATTGTGGTGTGCACTCAGCCTGAGATTCTGAGTTGCTACCGGCAATACTACGAAAGTTTGTACCGTAGTCGCTCTACCCGAGACCCTGATTTGCTTCATAATTATCTGCAGCCTCTGGAGCTCCGAACAGTGGAGCAGGACGTGGCGAAAGCCCTGGGATCCGACATAGAATTGGGAGAGATCCGCAGCGCCATTAAAAAGATGGCGAGGAATAAGACCCCGGGCCTGGACGGCCTTCCGGTGGAGTTCTATGCAGCTTATGCTGATCTCCTAGCCCCTAGGTTATTGATAGTCTACAGGGAGGCGAAGAGGCTTGGGCGACTCCCGGGCTCGATGTGCGAGGCCTTGGTGGTTCCCCTCCTCAAGCCCGGAAGGGACTCATCCGATCCGGGGTCTTACCGTCCCTTATCAATGCTGACGGTTGACTATAAAATACTGAGCAGCATCTTGGCCTCGAGGCTGTTGGGGCACATGATCTCCCTGGTACACGAGGACCAAGCTGGATTCATCCCCAGGCGTAACACGACCATGAACATTCGCAGGTTGTTCCGCTTGCTGGGAGAACCGCTTGTGGACGCCACGTGCCCGGTTGTCTTATCGGTGGACTTGGAGAAGGCTTTTGACAGCCTAGAATGGGACTACCTTGGTACTGTGTTACGGAGGTTCGGTCTCGGTGAGGGCTTCATCAGGTGGGCCAAGGTTCTATATGCCTCTGCATCGGCCAGGGTTCGGGCGGGACCGCTTATTTCCTCACAATATCCGGTGGAGAGGGGCACGAGGCAGGGATGCTCGTTATCCCCGCTTCTCTTTGCGCTGGCGGTGGAGCCACTTGCACTGCACCTACGGTCGCGAGCCCATTATACGGGCCTGTGGACTCCCTCGGGCCCGCACTACATTTCGCTGTATGCAGACGACCTGCTGCTCTTCCTCGAGGACCCGTTCGCTGCCTTACAGGGAGCTGCGACGGTGCTCACGGAGTTTGGGGAGGTCTCGGGCCTCCGGGTGAACTGGACTAAGACCTGTCTTTTCCCAGTTCGCAGGGGCACCCCTAGCCCTGCTCTCAGCAGGGAGATTAGATGGGAACCTGACTGCTTTAAATACCTGGGGGTGTACGTCTATCATGAACCATCTGACCTCCTGGATGGGAACATTGCCCGCGGCACTCGAGCACTTCGAGGCAGCATGGACTTCTGGGCCACGCTACCGCTCTCGGTGGCAGGGCGGATCGCTTTGCTCAAAATGGTGGCGCTTCCCCGGTTGTTATATTATTTCCGGACGCTGCCAATATGGGTCCCACCGGCCACGTTTCGACTATTACGATCTATGATAGTCGGATTCCTCTGGGGCTCGGGCCGCCGGCGGGTGGCCCTCAAGACCCTGATGAGGCCGAAGGATGAGGGTGGGCTTGCAGTGCCGGACTTTGAGAAGTATTATTTGGCGGCGCAGCTCCAGACCTTCACCCAGGAGATCGCCCGGGAATTCCGGGGCCCAGAAGACGGAAGGGGTACGGGTATAGCCAGGCATGTTCTCTCCTTCATAGCGCTGCGACAACGTTTGGCCTTACAGGACTTGTCGCTTGAGGAGCGGACCGTTCGCCTGTGTTGGAACCGAGCTCACGCCCGGGGCCACCTGAGGGTACCGTATGCGCCCGAAATACCTTTGGGGATGCTGACGGCTTTGCCCCATGGCGGCGATTGGTTGCGGTTGGCGAACTGGGAGGACGCAGGCTTACAGCTGATAGGTGACCTATACGAGGACGGAGCGCTTTTGCCCTTTCAGGTGCTCATCGATCGCTTCAAGATTCCTCGCGGCGACTTTCTGTTGCACTCGGCCCTCATCCGAGCGATTCAGGCGCACTGGAAACATGGGCAGGAGGAACCCCCTTTATCTCCGGTGTGCCAATATGTGATGATGTCTGCGGGCACGGTGAAGGCGGTCACCTGCCTTTATGGCAGACTGATCAATGAGGGGCTGGCTCCCCTCACTACTCTGAGAACCCGTTGGGAGATGGACATTGGCAAGGAGATCCCGGAGACGACCTGGTCCCAGCTGATGTGGCGAGCCTGGAAGGGCACACGCCACGCCCGCTTCCAATTGGTCCACTATTACGTGCTCCATAGAGCTTATCTGACCCCGGTGAAAATCAGGCAATATTTTGCTACGAATTCAGCGGACTGCCCCAGGTGCCCGGCCCAGGAGGCGGACCTTCTCCACATGTTGTGGGCCTGCCCGGGATTATCATCCTATTGGGTAGAAGTGGGGAAGACCCTGGAGGAGGTGACAGGGAGATCCTTATCGATTGACGCGGTGGTGGGACTCCTGCACTGGTTCCCTCATACCCCCAAGAACAAAATATCCAGCAAGTTCATCGATTTAGGGCTGCTCCTTGCTAAGCGGGAGGTGACCAGGAACTGGAAGGCACGGGCTGGTCCGACGGGAGGCCGGTGGCACAGCGAACTTTTGAAGTGGGCAGCGGGGGAGAGCACACTGAGATACCAGCTAGCTTGGAGGCAGCGTAATGCGAAGGCACAGGAGGCAGCGCTGGAGTGGGAAACGTTAGTGCAGGCCCTTAGGGATTATTGCGCCCCCAGTGACTCTGACAGCGAGGATGCAGCTCGCCCCATGTCCCGTTAGATGATTGAACTTCTCGGCTCTGTTGTTTTCCCCATGGGTCCTTTAGCAGATCCTGTTGCGGTAGTTACCGTGCGCTGATGGCGGGGTTGGGTAGGGGTCACTTTGGTTCTTAGCGTTTCGAGGGTGGGGTTTTTCTTTTTGGGTTTATAGGCTTGTTTGGAAAAGCAGATGACAGACAGTGGATTATCCGGACCAGCTTTGATATCCTGCTGAGCCCCCATTGACTTTCGCCGCCCGACCCCAGGGTTGTGGGCTGAATGGCTGTGTACGAGAAATACGGCAGGGGGACAGAGGGTTGTGTCTCATCGATTTTGCTCGTTTTCTAATGCTGGTCGATTTTGTAACGATTTACTGATTCCTGCAATAAAAATATATTTAAAAAAAAAAAATGGGTCATCGTTAAGCTCATTATTTGTAATGCTAATGACGTACATGGGACCTGTTTTAAACTGAATAGTGCAGGGATTTCGTTTGACAAATCTTCTTCTTCGTGAATAGCCTCTAGCTCCTTTATTGGCTCGTAATTACAATTAAAATCTCCTCCTATAATTATGCCTGTGCCCAATTTCACTCTACTTAAAACGGAGTCCAATTGATCAAATGTAAATGACTCCATTGATACCAGTTCTGGGCGATTATAAATGTTGTATATGTGCAGTACCCTATTATCATTAGTCACTATTTTTATTCCAAGAATATCTGGGGAGTCCGTCTCTATTTGTTTATCACTTCCATTAAGGGTAACCTTTGTCCAAATTGCTAAGCCACCAGGCGGCCTTCCTCTCTTTGACTGGATTGCAGCTAAAAAGAAACTTTTATAACCCACTCTATGCAGAATCTTGGTTGCCCAGGTTTCCTGAAGTAGGCAAATATCGCCTTTTTCAATTAATTCGTTCCACCCCGGATTTCTAGTATTCTTCCTCAATCCAGCAATGTTCCAAGAAATTATTTTTAGACCAGGACTAGGATTTTGATTAAGACATATTAGGGAATCGTCGCTAGGTTTTGAGACCATAATACTTGAAGTCAGCACCTCATCATAATTCCTACCACCCCTTTCGTCTCCCCTTGCTAACTTACCTAAAGTCATAGTAATCCCTGCATCTAACCTTTCTTCTTCCCTAACTGGACTATTCAGTACAGTAGGTTGATGCAGTCAATCCACTGCTTCCAGCAGAGATAACTCTTGAAATGTATTGGGAGTTAGAATGGCATTCAGAATATTGGATGTTTTTGTCGCTGTGTTACGGTGGATTTTGTTAAAATACCCTAATGTGAGTGCATAGATATTTGTATTACTTATGGGTGTTTCTTCGTGAGCTCTCAGTGAGTTTTGCAATTTACTTCTCTATTTCTTTTTCATCGAATGTCTGTATTCTTTCTATTTCCTTCCTCATTCATATAATTAAAAATGTATTTATTATATTTTTGAACTTCTCTTTACTTTTGTTTCTCCAGCATTCCTGTAAAAATCTTCTTTTCTTTGTGGCTTTACTGATGTCTCTTGTTTAGTTTCACTTATCTGTTCTATCTAATCTTTTTTGGTTCGACAGGTATTTACTCATTAACTTACCTTTGTTCTATGTTTATATTCTTACCTATGACTTTATTGAATTGGATTTGTAGCTTAGTTTGTCTTATCAACTTACTGTCAATACTCCATGTCATTAAAATTAGTCTCTTGGAACGTGAGAGGATTTAACTCTCCTATTAAGAGACAGAGAGTCTTCACTCATCTTGCTAACTAGGAGCTGATATTGTATTCCTGTAAGGAACACATCTTACAGAGACTGAATCCTTGAAATTAAAAAAAGGTTGAGTAGGGGAAATTTACTTTTCTCATTGAGATGGTAAACATAATGGAGTTATGATATTGTGTTGTAAATCTCTCCCAGTTACATTTATATCGCAAGAATCGGAAGTGATTGGCAGATGGTTAATAATTAAAGTGTTGCTGAGGGATGTTTCAGTTTCTTTTCTTAATGTCTATGCCCCAACTGGAGGAGATGCCTCTTTTTGGCCTATACTAGCTAAACAAATTTCCCATTCCATTGAGGACAATTTTGATTTAGCAGGCAATTGTAATCAGGTATTAGACCCATTCATAGACAGGAATTCCAAAGTAGATTTTATCCCTAGCAAACCCCATAAATCCTTTGTCCAAACTATCACCCAACATAAACTTCTGAATGCTTGGCGTCTTTGCAATCTGGATACTAGGGAATACACCTTTTATTCCCCAATGCATCAAACTCAATTAAGGATTGAATATATTGTTGTCTCTCATAATATCTCGCAGTCCCTTTCTTATGCTGACATCGGTCCCATTATCTTGTCTGATCGTGTCCCTGTCCCAATTGGCCTAGATATATTATCCAAGATTAACGCTCCTAGAAGGTGGCGATTCAACAATGCTCTTAGATCCCAAATTTACATCCTCCTTTACTGCCTTTTTTAAGGAATTCTTTGCAATAAATCAAAATGATTCCCTGCCATTTTCCACTAAATGGGATGCTTTTAAGGCATCAGCCAGGGATTTCATGATCAGTTTTGTTGCAAAGAAGAGAAAACAATGCACATAAACTGACCAATGATCTCCTTTACGACATTAGGAAACCGGAGCATTTCTACTATGTTTCCCACTCGCAGGAAAGTCATGCAGCCATTATAAAGGCTAAATTACAATTTAATAAGAACTCAACGGACAAAGCCCATTTATAACTTTTAAAATCCAGTGCAACATTTTATGGTGGCAAAAACAAGGCATGGAAATGTTTAGCTAACTATTTAAAAGTTCGGCAGAACAAACTAAATATTGATTCTGTATATGATAATCACTCTGTTTTACAATTTAAGGATACTGAAATTGTGAACAAAGTTTCTATTTTCTACCAGTCACTAAATACATCTGAAACACAACCCGCTGACCACTCACTATCACAGTTCTTCTCAAATATCCAAAAATCTCTCCATGACGCACCAGATGTATCTTCTTCAGAGGCAGTACTGACACAACAAGAACTCCACCAACTTAAACAAGAAAAAGCACCTGGCCCTGATGGCTTTACTGTTGAGTTTTATACTCATTTTTCTAAACTTTTATTACCCAAATTGCATAATTTGCTGTAATTTTTCAATTCTGAAAACAGTTCCACAGGTTCCTTTTCAGAAGCAGACATATGCCTCATTCCTAACGAATGCTAACTTGTGGGGAGCGCCAATCTGACGCTCCACACCCAGATGCACTGCAAAGTGGATACCAGATCCAAGCATTGTTTAAACGTTCAACCATTTTCAAATTAATCCAGTTTTGTCCAAAGTGTTTCACAGACTTCATCACATATTCTTTATCCACATGAAAACCATAATGCATTTTGGAAAGCTTCTCGTATCTGCGTGTGCCCATCCAGACTTTTGCGCAAATATGATCCAAATACAGATAGTAGTTCAGAGCAGCATTTCTTTATTAAGAACCCAATGCATTTCGGGCTTTTGATTCCAGCCCTTCGTCAGGGGTTACTGCAAGGAAACAGTTTACAGGAAAAATGTATAAATATTTACGTAATTACTGCATAAAATCAATCACAATTGTAATCAAAAAGATGAGTAAATGAATTGTATCAACCCATATTACAGATTTCAAAATGAGTTTAGCTTTTAAAGTTTGGCACAAGCGGTTAATAGAATGTGAAATGTTCTTTACGTAACGAGCGGGATTTAAGATGGAGGTTAATAGTAAACGGAGATGTTATAAAGTTTAACACCAGAGGGAAGGAGGGGAGTAAAAAGGTTTTACATGTGTCCATTTTTTAACTTGGGTAGGAGAGGATTAATGGTTAAAAGGGTTTATGGAGATTAAGCACCTTGTCTTGCAATGCGATTGAGTGTAATTGTGACAAAGCTAAACTCATTTTGAAATCTGTAACATGTGTTGATACAATTCATTTACTCATCTTTTTGATTACAATTGTGATTGATGTTATGCAGTAATTACGTAAATATTTATACATTTTTCCTGTAAACTGTTTCCTTGCAGTAACCCCTGACGAAGGGCTGGAATCAATAGCTCGAAATGCATTGGGTTCTTAATAAAGAAATGCTGCTCTGAACTACTATCTGTATATTTGCGCAAAAGTCTGGATGGGCACACGCAGATACGAGAAGCTTTCCAAAATGCATTATGGTTTTCATGTGGATAAAGAATATGTGATGAAGTCTGTGAAACACTTTGGACAAAACTGGATTAATTTGAAAATGGTTGAACGTTTAAACAATGCTTGGATCTGGTATCCACTTTGCAGTGCATCTGGGTGTGGAGCGTCAGATTGGCGCTCCCCACAAGTTAGCATTAATTGAGGTGCTTTCAGGGCATAGCACAGCCCAGTTTTGCACGCAAACAAGGAAAATGTTGTAGAAAAATGGAATAGTTAAAACAAAGGTGAAAAAGATGGAGTGCATACCACCTCATACATATCTTGGTCATTCCTAACGAAGGCAAGGAGTCTAAACATGGTAAAAATTATAGACCCAGTTAATATTGATTACAACATTTTTTCTAAAGCACTTGCAATACGTTTAGACTCCCAGTTACCGTCCCTGTTAGGTAAAGAACAGTCTGGTTTCGTCAAAGGAAGGGCTATAGCAGTCAACACACAACTCTTTTTTAATGTCCTATTCAAGTCATCTCACCTAAAACATTCCCTAGCAGCAATAGCATTGGATGGAGAAAAAGCTTTTGATAGAGTTGAATGGAAATATTTATTTTATACCCTCAGATGGTTTGGATTTGGTGCAAATTTTACAAACTTATTATTTATCCATCTCTCCTTTATTCCAATCCCTGTGCGGCAGTTTGTACTAATGGCCTGATTTCTCTCCTTTTTTTTATTTAGGTAGAGGTGTACGCCAAGGATACCCCCTCTCTCCTTTCCTATTCAATTTGGCCCTAGAACCTTTTTTGTCCAAATTGCGTCAGAACCCACACATTTATGGTTTTCAAACGCTGAAAGCTCACATTAAACTTTCAGCCTATGCTGACGATATCTTGTTCTTCATATCAAAACCAGAAGATTCAATTCCTGCTTTTTTAACAGAAGTGCAATCATACTCTCTTATATATGGATATAAATTGAATGACAACAAATGTGAAATTCTGCCCTTAACCAAATTTATCTTTAACATAGAATTTTGTGCTTCTAAATTCACATGGAGCTCTAATCATAATATATATTTGGGCCTATTTTTTACCTCCTCAATTTCGGATACAATAACATTATGTAGGAATAAATGTATCCAAAAAGTTTCAGAGTTAACTGTTAAGCGGCATCCCCTTGATTTATCCTGGTGGGGGCGCTTAGATACTATAAAGATAATGCTATCACCTATAATCCTACATACAATTTCCAATATCCTGATCCCTGTCCCCGCTAAACCCTTAACAAAATGAACTCCATCCTCTCATCTTTTTTATGGAGTAATAAGAAACTTTGAATGTTTATTCTAAAATTTTCACGCCACACGACAGAAGGACGAGTCAATTATACTGATTTTCAGGCTTATCAGAAAACTTTTCTTTTACGTCAAGCCTCTCTTTGGTTGCTTGAGTCTGTGGATGAATGCCCACTCTGGACCTCTTTCAAAGATCTTTTTTAGCCCCCTTTTCCTTCTCTGAATACCTCTCCTTCTCATGCAAACCACAGTCTATCTCCACTCCTATAATAAAACACACTTCTAAACTTCTTGAGATAGCTTCACCTACAACTCACCTTACTATTCACTCTTTCCTGGATTCGACAATTTGTCATAACAAATCTAACCATTCGAGGTAAACCATTTTATTGGAAGACGAGGAGACAAAAAGGCTTAATATGGATTCATCAGCTATTTTTACACTCACATTTTTTACCTTTTAATACACTTAGCAAATCTTTCCAACTACCCTCTTCATTTATCCACAAATATGATATGCTCAAGAAAGCGGTCATGGACATGTATATACAATTGCCTATAGCATATGATTCTCCAGTTATCTTAGATTCCTCTTCAAGACTTCATACATTATTAGGAACCACACCCAAAGCATCTACTATTTACAAATACCTACAAAAAGGTGATGTTATCAGACAAAAGTCTAGCGTAGAAGGGGCATCGGAACGGGATTTGGATGCGGAATGGTCAATTTCCCTATGGCTGGCGGTAGCCACAGCCGGCCTGGAGGGGGCAATCCGCCCGCCGTCCTAACCAGAATGACCCCCCCACCATATTAGCATGGCTGAGGGGTCCGCTGCGGACGGAAAGACCATCCGCCGCTTTTCCGCCCCGGTCGCCTTGCGACTGGGGCGGAAAACGTTTAATATGGTTTTGGTGTCTATCAGACACCGCCAGCCATATTAGTATGGACTGCAACAGATGCCTTTCTGTGGCGGCGATGCCGCCACGGAAAGGCAGGCGGTCTTCACTTCGGGGGCCCCCTGCAGGCTCCCGACGTGAAGGCGAGGTGGGGGATGCACAAGGGGGGTACCTGTGGTACCCCCCAGCATTTGCATACACAAAGTGGCAGGCATCGCGCGGTGCCTGCCGCTTTGGGTATGCAAATGCATACATGCATTTTTAGCATTGTGGCGGGCGGTGCTGAGAGCACCGCCCGCCACAATGTTAAAAATGCAGGATGCGCCCGCCACTGTGGCGGGCGCATCCTAATACCCCCCACGGGACCCCGCCCTTATGGCGGGCAGTCCCAAATACCGTGAGGATGGCGGCCGGGCAAAGTTCTCCTGCCATCCTAATGGCCCCCTAAGTTTTCTTTTTCATTTGTCAACGTTTTTTTAGGTAGTCTTTCTTCTATTTGGGAAAATGTCAAAGTTCTTGACTTATTGTTAGCAATTGCTTTCCAGCAAATTACTATTAATTGGAAAGTTTTCAAGAAAATCTCTTATAAAGCTTGGTGGTATGCTGTTTGCCATAATCATAGACTAGATACCGCCTACGTTTATGCCTTATGTTTAGCAAAAAAACATTCGGATCTGTGGTTACCAGTTACAATGTATATTGATGTAAGTGCAAAACATTTTTCCAAACCTCTGCCATCTCAGCAGGAAGTTCTTAAACCACCTTGATTTCCCAATCACGTTCCTAATATGTTTGGTATTCCATGGACATTTTAATTATACGTACCTTCTTTGATTTTTTCTTCTCATTTATATTGATATCATCCAATTCATATACATTCATTGTAATGGATTTCATATGTATTGATAAGTGTTTAATATTTTGTACTATTTACAGACATCTTTTATCTTCTCAATAAAAATGTTCTTGAACTTAAAAAAAAATAAGGATTTAGAGGTCACCTGGCATGCAAATCAAAACTATCATGCCTGGCAAAGCTGAAGGCCCTGATGGGATTCCTGATGATCTCTTCATAACTAATATTGAGAGTTGGGATCTATACTTCAATAGACTCGCAAATGCAATATTAAAGGGTGCTGAGATCCCCCTGGAAAGAAGCTCAAATTGTACATATGAACTAAAAGGGTTCCAAGGACTCACCACTAAATTACAGACCAATTACTCTAATAGATGTTTCTCAGAAAATTTTCGGCACTCAGATTCTGAACACCCTTGACACATGGATTGAAAACACTGCTACCTTCTCGTACCTGTATTCTGGGTTTAGAAAACATGTTATCACCATAGACCAGGGGTTCAGATTCCTGACCTTATACTGGAAACCAGTGGTCATCCATGAAGCCCATTTATATGTAGTTCTTGTGGATTTAAAAACTGCATTCGATCTAGTCCCTCACAATAAGCTGTGGGAATCCCTTTGCCACTGCTTGATATCCTAACTTGCCTACTCTCGAACACCTATGTACAAGTACATGGGGTCAGCAAGGAGAGCTGGTGGAACACACTAGAGTCGAGAGAGGGTGTGACAGGGCTGCATGCTAGCCCCCACTCTCCTATTTTTGTACCTCAATGACATAGTCACTCCCTTGTAGCACTGCAGGATTGATGCACCAATGATTTTGGGCTGCAAAACTCCTATACAACTATTCAGAGAGGACATCTTGCTGGTTTTCAAATCTCTGGCAGGCCCACAGGTCTGATGAATCAGGTTGGAGCCTTTTGTACTGATTGGGGCCAAGAAATAAATCTAGGGAAAACAAAGTTCAAGTCCATAAACACACAAAAAGCATTCTAGGAGTCTCTAAAACTGAGGGGAATCATTTATGAGTTTTTGCCATAGGGCAGCGCCACAGGCCTTCATGGCAAAAGAAAAAGGCAAGAATTCACGGTATCTATTAGATATGTTTAATTCCTGTCGCTGTCTCCTGAGCTAGGGCACAATGAGCTGCCATGCGCCAACACAGGCACCTGTGCACCATGGTGCAAGGGTGCCTGCATTGCACGAATGATAATTTTTGAAACAATCACAAGAGACCTTTTCCTCTTTCTATCTTATAGAAAAAGGAAAAACAAGGAGAAATAAAGATATTTCTCCTCATTGTGCGTCCCTTACACCTCCCTGGGAGGTGTAAGTTTTTGACGCTGCCTCAGAGTAATGATTTCTCAAACATCTGGGGCAGTGTCAAAAAGCCATGGGTGTTGCTGGGAATGCCCCGAGTAACACCCATTGCATGCCCCTTTCACACAGAAAACTGTGCTAAAGGGAACAATATTTACAAGGCAGCATTAAGCCAAAAAAGTGGCTTAGTGCTGCCTGGTAAATATAGAGCAGGCTCCTGGGCCACCAGAGGGTCACAAAAAAGTGAGGTACCAGCAGCACAAGGGGCTTATAAATAAGCCGCTGAGAGGTCATAGCCTGGAGAGGGTTTTTGTTTTTGGTTATTTGGTCATCAGGCTGATATCTAATATGTCTTTGCTCCCCCAGATTAGAAAGAGCAGACTAAACTTGTGCCACCATGCCTTTGGGGATATCGAGGTTGTTCAGCTTTTAAAATACAAGGCAGATATCTCCACCTCTTAATAAATAATCAGACAAAGGCAGTAGGAAGTGCTCTATGTGGAGCCGAGCTGTTAGTCATCCTGGGCTAACAAGTCTGACAACCGCCGAAAACACATTCATAAGATGTCTAAAGAATCTACCCAAGAATATCCAAATGCTCTGTTTGCTGTGGGTTTCAGACATAAAATGAATCATGATCAAGGCCAACCTATGACCTATTCTATACTGGTGGAGAATGAGGACTACCCCGACTTTGGAAAAATATTTTAGTGTTTTTAAGGAAATTGTAGACATGGATGAGGGCAAGAAAATAAAATGGGTAACTAACTTGAAGGCATCCTTGTCAATACTGGAGGAGCACTGGGGATTTGACACTCAACAGAAAACCTTAGCTGGAAACCATTGTGGGATCACATTGCTTCAACCTTAGCTAGAGCCCATGAGAAGCAAATATATTAGACCCAGGTTTCAGGTTTTAAAGTCTTTATTGCGATTTTTACATCATAAAAGACATTTTATGGCAAAAGAGTATACAACATACATTAAAAAGTAATACATTAATATCATCGTAATTACATAGAACATTTCATTTTTAATAAAGAATTAAACAGTATAATAAAGACCTCATATTTTAAAACCATTTTAAAAAAGTTAGGATCAAGATGCCTGCAAATGTCAGGCTCTTATAACCCATGCCCACCCCAGGTATTTGGCAACACCTACGACTACCACTTCTGAGGTGGTGGTACGTAGCGCCCACAAAGCCTCAGAACTCCCTCGAACTTTAAGCTGGCGGCAAATGGGCCTAATCCATGTGTTTCTAGGTGCGTGATAGGCAGGGCATGCAAATAAAAAATGACCAGCACTCTCCTTGTGGAGAGTACATCATGGGCAGGAATCAGTTGAAGGGGGGCCACTTCTTGGTAAAAGGCCTTAAAGGCAGAGACCCAACTCAAAACTGGTTGTACCGTTTTTTATCGAGTGACTTAGTTATAACGTCCCAATAATTCTCATAAGAGGGATCCAGTTTGTGAGACAGGAATCTACCTGTTAAGCTAGTAGCATCTGAACTAATAACAGACTCATGTCGAACAAAGGCCCAATATAGTGCTTTGAAGACTTGCTTGGAGGGAAAGATAGTGGACCCTGGGGAGGCCCACAGCTGGTTACAACCCATGTCTTCCAAGATTAGTTTAACTTCGCGCCGCCAGGGTATTCTACTGGACCCCCAAGCTGATCTTACTTCCTCTAATTCCCTGGCAAAGAGGCTTAAATCTGGGGACGCCCAGATGCGTCTCCACAGAGGTACTAGCCGATGGCGAGCCATCTCGTTGATAGGTTTGCAACCCAGGTCCAGACAGAGTGGTTTGGTTGGAGCGGATTGGGGAAGTCCTACCAGTTTACGCATTAAATTGGTTTTGGACTTTTACCAGAGATGATAGGTCCATATACCCCCATAGATCAGCCCCGTATAGAATAGCAGAGCTGACCTTAGTTTCATAGATCCTAACCCTTTTTGTTAGAGACCTTTTTTGCTCCTGCAGGAGACAACCAGTAAGGCGTGCAAATCTTAGGTGAAGTGTGTCAACCTGTGGTTTCCAGCTAAGGCGGTGATCCAAGGTTACTCCTAGATAGGTCATGACCTCTACTTGTTCAAGACTTTTGCCATTCATGCTCACTGAACTTTTAATGGGGCGGCTTTTAGTTAAAACCATAAATTTGGTTTTGCTCACATTGATTTTCATGTCGTTGACCTTGCAAAAACTCGTCAAATCTGTTTAATGCGGTTTGCAGGCCACTACGGGTCTTTGAGAGGAGCAGGGTGTCATCGGCGAAGATGAGCATGGGGAACATTAGTCCCACCCAGTGAGGGAGCATCAGAGGGAGTGTCAGCAAAGAACTTCACCACCTGGTCAATAAACAACAAAAAGAGCGTGGGTGCCAAAACACAACCCTGACGGATGCCTCGAGTTACGGGGAAGCAATCCGTCACCTGCCCTTGGCCTCCCCACCTCACCCTGGCAAAGTTGCCCTCGTGTAGTCTTACTACTAGGTCGAACAATTCCGGCGGCAGTCCCACCTTCCAGTAAATCAGAGTGAATCTGAAGACCTGGTCGATGGTGCTGGTGCCTGATCTAAAGCCGGCCTGTAGTGGGGAAAGGATACCTTCCATCTCCATCCAACCATGGACTCAGGCAAGGACCATCCTGGCAGTGATTTTTTGTAAGGAATCGATTAGGCTTATGGGGCGATAATTGCCCGGGACCGAACAATCCCCTTTTTTAAAAATGGGGAGAATTTCTGCCCCCTTCCAGGACACTGGGATCCGTGCCCCCATAGCAATGGCATTGGCTACCGAGGTTATGTAGGGAACCCAGAGTTGAAGGTTAGTTTTAAATAGGTCGGCCGGGATGGAATCCATCCCTGGCGCTTTCCCACACTGAACCAAGCGAAGTGCAGACTCGGTTTCTAAAGAGGTAAAAGTTAGCACTTCGTTATGAGTGGGGTGGGAAGTTTCCCACTTGACTTGGCCATTACAAGAATCCAAATCAGGATCCAAAAACTGGCAAGAATAGAATTCGACCCATGCTTTCACAGACACATGATTAGCAGGGATTTGTGAATCGGGGTTCCTGCCCCACTTCACTATTTCCCAAAATTTAACTTGATTAGGGGAGCTACAAGCCTCTAAAAGATCAGACTAATGCCGTTCATCCCACTCTTTTTTCGCCACCCACTGTACTTTTTTGTACCTTATGCGTGCCTCTTTTATATCGCTTGTGATCCTAGATTTAACTGCTTTAATTACTTCGCTATGCGCGACTCTGCAGGTTTTATTGTACCATTTTTCTTGACAACCCTGTGCCTTCGCCTTTCCTTGAGTTAATGGAAGGGTTAAAAGGGCCTTAAGTTTGTTAAAACACTGTTCATGAAGGTCACAGATCTGGTCAGTGGCAGCCGTGGTGGAGGATAATTTCAAGATGTCGCTCAAGGTCGACGAAACTCCCTCCGTTATACCATCTAGGAGGGAGGAATCCTCCACAACCCTGGACCATTTGAGCCTTCTTCTATCATTAGTCAAAATGGCATCTCCCATTAGATATGCAGTGGATTTAGACCCACCGGGGACTTATGGGAGTCTTAAACTAAGGGACAATGGGTTATGATCGCTTTCAGGCCGAACCATGACTTCCATGTCGACCAGAAGAGACCAATATTCAATTTTTAACAAAATATAATCTATTTTGCTTTTGCTAACTCCATTGTCAAAAGTGGGTTTACCAGCCTTATCAGAGGCCGTACGCCCATTAGCTGCTCTCAGACCCCAATCCAAACACAACCCGCCCAATGTAAGGCCGCATCTGTGCCCCTTTTGATATTATTCAGGGACAGCATTGGGATATTACACACAATGTCGTCCTCCAACCCCAGGTTCTCCCCCGCACTGAGCAAAGGTTCAAAAGTGTAGTTACGATCCCCTGCTAAGAGGAGGAACTTATCTCTCCCAATCCCTTCAAGGTAAGAGTCTAATACATTTAATATGGCTGGACAACGCCCTCCGGGGCGGCCTCGGGCATAGACATTAATAACTACAACCTCTTGACAATTTTCCTTGCATAAATTAATTCCCAGGAGATCCGGGTTATCCACTACAATTTCCACTGGTCTATAGCCAATAGACTGTTTGACCAAGATAACTAGGCCCCCGGAGGCTCTACCTTTATGACCCTTTACTGCTGGTTTGAAGAAATTTAAAAACCCAACCCTATGGATTGGATCAGGAGCCCAACTCTCTTGAAACAATAAAATATCAAAAGTGTCAATAAAGTCTACCCAATCCTCTGAACCCATGCTCCCCTTTAACCCCGCTATATTCCATGAGGCTAGTTTGAACGACACAGCCTGACTGGGGGGTACAGTGACATTCTGAACACATTGAACCACTCCCGAAATATCACACTTGCTGGATTGAGGATCCACCTCCAGAGTTACATTCTTATTAAAAATGGGGGCTGTCCCCCTTCTCAAAATCCTGGGCACCTCGCCCCACAATCGATGCCGCGTTACAGACTTCTTTAGCCCCACCAACATGATTGCTTGAAGCACTCCCACCCCCAACCACAGAGTAAAGTCAGTCGATACCCTCCAGACCAGAAAGGGATTCAAAGCGGTTAAACAATATAGGATAGTACTGGGTAGAAGGAATTCTATCTGCTTGGAATCCTCTGAAGGGTCTTCTTGGAATCATATGGTTGGGGGGGAACTCACAAGATCGTTTGGGATAAAAGTACCCAAGACCCAATGTCTGCACATTACCCAACCTACCAAATCTTGCTTCCTTGCGTATAAAATCCACTATCCACGGGTCCTTAAAGGATATGATGATACAGTCCCCTTCTAAGTCCTTAGTAGAGTGGCCCACCCAGTCAACTCTTCTCACATTCAATATATCTGTGGAAGAGGGGGGAGGGGACGATGTTTGTTTAGCCAAAATATGACTTTATTTTTGAGATCCCGATAGTGTTCAGTTTGGCCCTCCCTGATGGGTGCGACACCTGTTAGGACAATCGTGTATGGGGTGGCTTCAGCTGGTAAATCTGTGCGGGGGGTCCCCGTTTATTGATCTTCGCTGAGGGAATGGGGGGATTGGTAATTCTACTACCCAAATCTCCATTACTTATTTTGGGTTGTATGGATGTGTTGGAGTCACCCCTCACTTGAGTTTGGGCTGACTTAACCACAGGCGGCTTAGAGATACTCGGCTGACGCAATAGGTTAGATTTGGTGCTAGCCTTCTTGGGGACCTGTGAGGTCGTGGCCAATGTGGGTGTGTTGTCATTATTTACAATTCTTTCCCCTACCCCATCCCTTCAGATTTATTCAGGACTGGCCTGATGGGTGCTGGCTTAGCAGATGCTATGGAAAATAATTCACCTGTAGCCACTGCTCCCTGTGATTTGGGATTACTATAGGGGATGTGATTCGCCAGGGCACTTTGTGGATTGACTAGTTTTTTTAAAAGCCAGTATTGGTATTAACAAGATTCTTGAGAGCATCCAATTTTGAGGTCATCACTCTAGCTCTTTCCAGAACGGGCAGTAAAAGGGATTTAAATAAGGCTTCTATTTTACCCAACAAGCCATCATCACTATGAAGACACATGGGACAGGGATCTGAGGACCCAAAAGGGATGTTGGGAGGACGCAAGGAATCATTTATAACCAAGACAGGGAGTGGATTAGTTGTTACTTCGGGAGTAATAGTTGGCTGGGGTAAGCCATTTCTTTTTGGGATCTTAGTGACACCTCCCATCTGGCGTCTCTTACATCTTTTCCTCTTGCGCGATGAGTTTCTCATGGGGACCTCATCGAGTATGAATCCGGCAGAGATTGTCTAGCCAGAAGCTCACTATCCTCAGCCCCACTATCGTATGAATTGCCAGGTTTTGCATAAATATCGGAGGAGATCAGGGACAAGCCCACCCCCTCCTTACAATGCACATCCGCCGGTGCTATGACCAAGTGATGACTAGCACTCGCTGCCGGTGCCTCGGGACTGGGTATTGTAGCAATTAAGCCTAACGAAGAACGTTTCCCACTAACTAGATCAATTGAGAGCCTTTTTTCAACCATAGCTATCTCTTTTTCCAATATGCCTGTTGCCCTAGTGATAAAGGCATCCAAGGGCCTGGATACCACCCTCTTAGACGTCTGCAGCTGAACAGTTCGTACCTTGCCAGAGCGTAAAGACATGATTAATTAAACCAAAGGCAAAGTGGTATGATACAACAGATCCAGGGGGGGTGGCCCAACCCAACGGACGGCCACAGATGGTCCCGCCCTTGTCCCGGGCTTCTCCCGGGACGCTCCCATGCGCTCCTGCGCAGCAGAGATTATGGCCTGTAAAATATAGGGGGAGGAGACAGGAGGTGGGCGGGGCAAGCAGGGAGAGCGGCCCAGGTGTTACGGGTCAGGCTGTCAGGGGCTCCTGGGAGATGGAGTCCCTGAACACACCGCTCGCACCCCTGCTGCACCAGGAACACAGCCCAATGCAGTACACGAAGTCTCAGCCCCTCCTCCTCAGTCCCAGCTCACGAGAGGAGCCGCAATGCGGGACCCGCGAAGCGGGTCTGGCGAGATGTGGGCTTTCAAGGGCAGCACCCAGGCAGCAGCAGCAAGCCAGTCCTCAATCGACCAGCAGGTAGGCAAAGTTAGAGTCCCAGGGAGGGCTTGGAAGCGTGGATTTTTGATGGCGTAAGTGGGGGGTGGGGCAAGCAGGGAGAGCGGCCCAGGTGTTATGGGTCAGGCTGTCAGGGGCTCCTGGGAGATGGAGTCCCTGAACACACCGCTCGCAGCCCTGCTGCACCAGCCACATAGCCCAATGCAGTACACAAAGTCTCAGCCCCTCCTCCTCTGTCCCAGCTCACAAGAGGAGCCGCGAAGCCGGACTCGCGAAGCGGGTCCGGCGAGATGTGGGCTTTCAAGGGCAGCACCCAGGCAGCAGCAACAAACCTGTCCTCAACCGACCAGCAGGTAGGCAAAGTTAGAGCCACATTTGGAGCTCAGAGATAAGTAGTAATAACCTAGGTATTCTTACTTCAGACTTTATGGTCTTTAGAAATCAGAGCAGGTTTGAAGACTTTCTTGATTTTATCTCGGTCCCATTAGTCAGATAACTTTATATTAAGTTTTGATAGGGCAACCCCAGGATCAAGTTCTTTTGTAATAAATGGATGGACACTATTGATGTAGGCAAAATATGCCTAGTTTGCCTAAAGGCGATTAAAACAGTTTTGCATTATTTCTTTTTTTTTTCAGGCTATAAGTGCTCAAGGAAGCAGTCACTAGTCGGATCAAACCCCTTACTTTTTGTGATTATTATTAATAGTAAACATTTGTAAAGGAAAAAATTGCCCCTATATCAAATAATATTCACTTTCTTGTATTACTATGTTATTTGCTCCTTATCCTTTGCACTTTATAATCATACTTGGCTGCTCACAAATGCTTCCAAGTTGCACTTTGCCATTAGCACTTTTATGAACTGTCTATAAATGTTGTTCCATTTTTTAGAAATTAATATTTTTATGCAATTGTTATCATTTTAACTCGGAGGAGTAATATCGCTACTAAATACTCAATTTACTATGGGCTTGATTTAGATCTTAGCGGGACTCACACCCACCATATTTAGATGTGGGCTGGCTAATCTGCTCTTCGATGCTGCAGACTCCTGTGCTGGCTAACATTACTTGATTGCCATCAGGGTAGTGGGATTGAGCCGAGCCTATTTAGAGTTTACAATCGTGCTGTTATTGTCCAAGCAGCATATTCATAACAGAGTGAGTCAGTTGTGGGATGCGTTCAACATTACCCTGCTTGTAGCTTTTACTGGAGTGAGTTCTGACCTCTACATGGAGTGCCTAAGGCCCTGGTGAAGGATTCCAATTTCTTAAAGTCGGACTATACTTACCAATAGTCCACGGATATATATATATATCTATGTATTCACAATTAAGGAATAACCAAGCAGTCGGCATTGGAGAAGGTCGAATCGTTTTATTGAATAAAAATACAAGCCCTGACAGGGAAGCCTCTGTCTACACAACCCATGGAGGTGCGCAGAGGAGACTAAGTAATACACATTTCACATAGTATATATACGTTTTACAGATTCTGGTTAACACCAAGAATGGAAATACACAAGCTGTCCGTTAGTCCACCGGAACACCCATTTAAGGTTCTTACACATGTATCAATAGCTAGGCTAAAAGCTATTCCAAGAGTAGGTCAGTGAGGTGCCCTTCTTGTCTATCTTGGACCCGTGGAGTACAGAAACGGACCCTGCTACAATGTATGCGTCCTACGAGAAGAGCAAGTCTGACCTTGGATTTCCCTGAACCATGTTCCATAAAAGAGAAGCAGACTTAAACGGTTTAACCTGTTTTTCGTATTCTGTGTTATACCGTGAAGTATCAACACTCTTAAAGATAGACGAAGGGATATAACGTTTAGTTGTCCTAACTTCATCAATAGGACGGAACAACATTCTATAACCTATCATTAGGTTATCTTACAATATTGTTTTATTCTCAATTCATAGATATGAGTATGTGGGTATATATGGTACATAGTGGGACAATCATATTTATATATTTTATATTCCAACAGACGGCCCTTTTGGCCCACTATGGCCAATATAACAAAGTTACATTACTCTACAAATACCCCTTCATCTATCTGCATGAGATCCGCTACTTCCTTCTGAATCATTTGTTTTTCCATCTTCTTTTGTTGGGCCTGGGTCAAAGAAGACGTAATATTAGTGGCACAAAAAGTACAACACGCTGGACCACAATGAAGGCATATGCAACAAGTGAAAATTATTCCAAATATTCCCACTACAATCATAAATACCTTCCATCCCCATGTGGCTAAAAGATTCCAGAACCACCCACTAAGGGTCCAGGTATCATTTTCCTCATGTAATTCATTAGCTAACAGGTGCAATTTTTTAAGGGCAAGATGTATAGTAGGGGCCAAATTAGGTATGTAAACACAACATGAGCTGCCGATCACACGACAGGCTCCGCTCGATCTGCCAGGATGACGTTGAGCACCATCCGATTTTGAAGGGAAACAAGTCTCGTAGCCTGAAGCTCTACAGTAATATTAGCTAATATTTCAGTCGTTGTTTGGACCACATTTTCCACAATTCTAGACAGTCATCCTATATTGCGACTGTTGAAAATTGGTCCCCAAAATGGAACCAGTCCCTTTGAGTTATCCTCAAACTGTTGTAGTGAGGTATCCGTCTGGTCAGTCTTACCAGTATCATAGCTTCTTATAGTTCTATTAGTTTCTAAATCTCTTTTCATTAATTGATGAGTCTTATGGTAATTTGAAGGGGCAACATATACAGGAGGGTAAAGGAATGACAGATAACACCGTCCTGCCCATCCCCGGGGAAGCCAATTATAAGCATTTTCTCCACAAACAAAATACACGTTAGGGGGAGTGATCATCGGAGGAGTACTATCAGTTTGCAACGTATAGGTATAATTACAGGTACTACTCCCGACCTTAATGTGACCCCGCCCCCTAATACAAAACGAGGACGTGGAATTTATAATAGGGACTGGCAATGCTCTATCATTTGTCACATTACGTTCCTTGAAATTTTGAAAATACAAGGTAGAATTGAAAAGCTCGAAATCTTGCATCTCTTCCTGTAACAAAGTATCATTTTTGGAATCTGTATATACATTCATGCAAGCATTTGGATCTAAGGAACTCTGACCTTTATCTCCTTCTGCATCAAATCCCTGGTGTCTCTCTATATATTTCAAAATAGCTTCATAGTCTCTTTCAGAATATATTTTGGGATTTACAACATAATGAGAATACATCAAGGATAGCAGTTGCCACCATGCTTCACAACTAGCTAAATACGATAGAGGATGAGATATAAATAATTCATGTTGATGCATAACTGATGGCAATAATCCACAAACCCAGCAATTCGTCTTGTTTGTAGTACTGTGAGTCTGATGTAACATTTCTATAAACACATTTTTCGAATAAGTTTCCCTATGCCTTGCCTTATGCGGGGGTAGAGAATAAAATTGATGTTCTTCGGGAGCAGGAGTAGTCGCTAAGAATTTACAAACTGGATATTGAAATTCTAGATATATAAATACACACATCATGATTACAGTAATGAAAGCAATTAGAACAACGAATGCCACATTCACTCTGGTGGGCCATCCAAAAAACAATTGCATATCACGATTCTGGCGCCGAGGGGCCAGCGGTCTTTAATCCTCCATCATAATTCGGCCAAAGGGGAACATACTCTCTAAAAGCCCAGATCTATCTCGGTCCCTTGCTAAAAGTCCACAACTAACTTTGTATCCACAAAGCACACCAACCGCCAGAGGGTTTCTTCTTCCCCTATAGGGACCTTCTCCCTGTGTCCGTTTTTCTTCCCTTAGAGCCTCACAGGCAGGCTCTTATCCATCCATCTAAGGTAAAGCAAACTTTAAAGTATGATCACTGCCCTTTTCTCAATCCTTCTTTCTAAACTGAGCTTTTTTACACAAAGTTCCTAGCTCTCTCTGAGTTCAGTCCAGTGTTTTGTTCAGCACCCCAATCACTCTGCTCAATTCTTTAAACAACAATGTCTCATTTTATTTTCCTTCCTTGGCGAGTGGGGTACCGTGCTGTTTCCGGGGCCGCAGATCATAACGACACCGGCCAGGTTGCTCCTGGTCAAAGAACAAATTAGTAGCATGGGTGCATCATAAAAAGGGACAAAACTTTGAATCAATTCTCCTTCCTGACTCGGTACTCCGTCTTTGTTCTGTCGATCAGATGGCAGTGGTAACGGGAGGATCTCCACATGGCTGGCATGGATCCAATGCTTGCGGCCATGCACTTTCACTGCCATCCTCATTACCAGTAATATTTGGTAGGGGCCAGTCCACCTGGGCTCTAGGCTCGATGTTCGTTGGTAGTTCTTCACCAGTATCCACTGGCCAGGCTCCAATCGATGTCCGGGACCCTCCGGTAGTGGCTGCAATGTGTCCGATACCTGTTGATGAATAGAACGCAGATCTTTAGTCAACTCATACAGATAATCTGTCATCAATGGGTAATCGATATCTCTAAAGGATCTAGGTCTGGGGACTCCCCATACGTTAGCCGGACGGCCGAATGTTATTTCATAGGGGGACAGGCCCGTCCTTGAATGGGGAGTTGTTCTAAGTGATAACAAAGCTATTGGGAGGGCATCAGGCCATTTTAGTCTAGTATCTGAACAGACTTTGGCCATTTTGAGTTTCAATATGCCGTTATATTTCTCAACCAGTCCCGCAGATTGCGGGTGCCTAGCGGCATGAAACTTCTGCTTAATCTGCAGGCCATCACAGACACATTGTACAAGAGTAGAATTAAAATGGGGCCCATTATCTGACCAAAGAACTCGGGGCAAACAGTACCGAGGAAAGAATTCTTTAATTAGTACTTTTGCGGTGGTAATGGCAGTTGCATCCTTACTGGGGTAGGCTTCAACCCATTTACTGAAAGCACACACCACCACTAATACATATTTTAAAGTATTTACACGTTCCATTTGTATGAAATCTATCTGTAAAACTTCAAATGGTAAGGATGGTGGAGCAAAATTGCCACTCAAAACAGATTCTCTACCTCCTGGATTATGTCGTAAACACACAGGACAATATTTCACAACATTAGCTGCTGTCTTTATAATGTTGGTGTTATACCACACTGGATCTAGTACTGTACTGATCCCATTTGCACTGATGTGGGCTGGGCCATGTGCCATCATAACTACTGCATACACCATTGCGTTTGGAAGCAACCATCGCTGTTTTTTCAGATCGATCTATCCAGCACCCATTCTCATCTAGTTTCCCAATATCCTGTTCCCATTTCTGTATCTCTTCTGGAGTTGCTTCTTTCTGTAACAGTTTTACACTTTTAAGAGTATTATCAAATAAAGATGTTTCAATGGGCCATCGGGTAGCTGCACTAGAAAACATAGGACTTCCTCTCCTTTGCGCAGTTTCCTTCACTACTGAATCGGCAAAAGCTTTCCCTTGTCCTGTCGAGTCTACAATTTTCTTATGTGCACTACACTTAATGATGGCTAACTTTTTTGGTAATGTTAGTGCGAATAACAATCGATCAATCAAAGGACCATGCTGTATTTTCTGTCCATGAGTGGTGAAGAAACCCCGCTCCCTCCAAAGCCTCCCGAAACTATGGGCGACGCCAAAGGTGTACTGACTGTCTGTGAAAATATTTACTTCTCGACCTTCACAAATTTCACAGGCTCTTAACAAGGCTATTAGTTCAGCTGCCTGAGCTGAATGATGTGGAATCCTTGCGGTTTCCACTACAGTTTTTAAAGTCGTAATTGCATATGCAGCTGTCGTAGTGCCATCTGGTAATTTAAAACAAGAGCCATCAACGTATAATTCTCCCTCTGGTTCCAGTAAAGGGGTGTCAGTTAAATCTATACGTCCTTTTGTTTCTTCTTCTGTTCTGAACACACAATCATGGACATCAACTTTTTCATCTTTGTCGGGGAGAGGTAATAACGTAGCAGGATTCAAAGTGGTGCGTTTCTTAATTGTAATATGGGGGGCAAACAATGTCAGTTCATATCCTGTCAACCTAGCACTCGTGAGGTGTTGTGTTTTGGTCCTATTTAAAAGAATCTCTACAGCATGCGGCACCATGACTGTGAGATTAGTGTTAAGGACTATTCCTTCCGACTGTCGGATGGCCAGTGCTACAGCGGCAGTGGCCCTCAGACAGCTTGGGAGGGCTCGTGCTACAGTGTCTAAAATTGAAGAAAAATATGCACAAGGCCTCTGTTTCTCCCCAAATGTCTGTGTCAATACTGATAATGAACAACCGTCCACCTCATGTACATAAAGTGAAAAAGGTTTTCGGTAATCTGGGGTCCCCAACACAGGTGCAGAACACAAAGCAGACTTTAAAGATACAAAGGCTTCTTGACATTCATCCGTCCAGGGCAAGGGTTCATGCAAATCTTTGGTTGTCAATTGCAACAAGGGTTTAGAAAGAAGGGAATAGTTAGGAATCCACTAACGACAGTAAGAGGTTATACCAAGAAAAGCACGAACATCACGTTGCGTACGAGGAACAGACATGTTAGTTATTACAGATATTCGCTCTGGAGTCAATCGTCTCCTTGCTTTCGACAGGAAATGACCTAGGTAGGTCACCTCCTGTCGACAATATTGAAATTTGGAAAGGGACACTTTATTTCCTTTCTTGGCCAAATGTTGTAATAGTTTTACCGTGGCCTCCTTGCACCCCTCTTTAGTATCGGAGGCCACCAATATATCATCCACATACTGAATTATGGAATTTCCGGCAGGCAGGATTAATTCATCTAGGACTGCTTCTAAAGCTTGACTATAAATACTGGGACTTTCAGTATAGCCTTGAGGAGCGCGTGTAAATCTGAAACTTCGGCCAGCCAATGAGAATCCGAAGATATGCCTACTATCTGGATGAATCGGGATGCTAAAGAAGGCATTCTTCAGATCTATTACTGAAAGATATCTGGCCATGGGGGAATCATTGTTAAAATAGCTCCTATATCTGGTACCACAGGAAACTGTGGAACCACTATTTTATTAACTGCACGTAGGTCAATTACAAAACGATAAGTATTTTTATAATCTGGACTATTACAAATATTAGCTGATGTTTCTTCCACCACCCCCTTTTGAATAAGATCCCGAATTATTTCTAACATAGCCCGTTCACCTTCTGGCGCAATCTTATACTGCGGAATGCGGGGCAGCTGCGCATTAGGTTTCAAAGTAATGGATACGGGGGCTATCTTTAACAGACCTACTTTAGTGTCCCCTGTCGCCCACAAAGTCTGCGGAATGGCAGAAAATTCAGGGGGTAAATGCTCGTTCCTTTCAAAATATTATGAATCTTTCAAAGAAGGTTTCTGCATTGTCAAATATACACCATCCGGTGGGCAGTAAATCCGAGCATGTAATTTTTTCAAGATATCTAAACCCAAAAGATTCTCACCACAGTTAGATGTTAACAAAAAGGGCGATTGTATAGAAATAGGTCCTATAGTGAAGGGCAGAGGCTTGGAAATATGGCTTACCACTGGTATTCCAGAGAACTCTACTGATAAATTTTTGTGGCCAGACAGAGCCGCCTCTGGGACCATGGCATGAGCAACTGAACTATTCATTGCTCCAGTATCCACTAGGAATTTTCCTGATGCACCCAACAGTTTCCCCTTTACATAAGGTCCCTCTTGGTCGATTGGTACTGTAATGTGGCCCCCTCCCTGTCCTTGGCTGACTCATGCAAAATCCTGCTAATCATAGTTGTCATCTACAAAAGTCTCATTATAGTACTGCCTGTTTTGTGGATTATCAAAATATTTTTTCCGAAAATCACCATCTTCTCTTCTCATGCTATTTCGGTCAATGTTTCCCCAGCCCCAGCCCCGTCCCCTACTGGGAACATTTCTGGCCATTATTAACGGACAATCCGCTCTCCAATGCCCCTCCTCTCTACAATGTGAGCATTGATTTAGACCCAGAACCGGGGGGCCTCCTCGTCCTCTGCCGATCCTTCTGGGGAAGGAACCACGCCCACTTCGCCCTGAATTCTGCCCTCTACTGACTTGTTGCAACAAAACCCTAGTCTTCAAATCTTTCATCTTCTTCTCCGATCTTTCCTTATTTTCATTTTCTCGATGTTCATAGTACTGAGACATGCTAAGGATCACAGATGGGGTGGACGTAGTCCATGTACTTTCGGCCGCCTGAAGGCGCGTCATGATCTCTGGCAACAGACTTGTCACAAATCTATTTACAAATAATCGTATTCCCCCATCTGTGGATAAACCCTGTCCACTAAAATCTATGAATGTTTTCTCGAATTTAGTGAAGAAATCCGAGACACTCTCGTCCTTCTTTTGTTTACACGCAGCCAACTTATCCCAATCTATCTTTTTAGGGGGCAGGAGTGTTTGCATATAAGTAATTATTTCAGCTGATAATGTCAATATTTAATCTCTGGGTTTCTGTCCAGGTTTCCATTAGGTGTGAGCGGGAAATCCGTTACGCTCGCGGATTTTGCGGATTTTTGGGAAATCCGCAATCCGCGAATTTTGCGGATTTCCCTCAAAATCCACAAAAAAAAATCCGCGAATGTAACGGGTTCAAAAGTTGAACCACTAGATAAAACGAAGCAGGTGCTGCTTTATTTTATCTAATTGCTTCCTGTGCAAGCTAACTTTGTAATTATTTTACAATGCCGCTGGCAGCTTGCTGGCGCCATTGTAAAATAGTTGCATGGCGGGGCACAGGTCTGCAGCTCACTCAAGGGACCCCTGCGCCCTTCGGGGCGATTGCATAGTAACACACACATGGTCGCTCGAACTAGTTGATGCTCAAATTCAGTGACTCATTCATTTGCCCAAAAACAATCATGAGCGTCGTCGAGGCTGGACAGGTGTGTCTTCTTCCCAAATCTACAGTGGAAAATCAGCTGTGATGCTGGATAGGCTTTGCATCCTTGACTTTCACGAGCTCAATACCCGTGCTGTTCCAGTGACCAGGAGCTTCTTTCTCTTCATCTGCTGAACTGATCTTTCTCTGACCTTTTATTCACACAAGAGGCACATAACCTACTGGGCACATAGTGTTCGCACGGTTTTCTGCAAGTTCGCACGCGTTTTGTACAATTTCGCAATTTGCGAAGTTGTACAAAACACTCGCGAACTTGCAGAAACCCATGCGAACATAAAAAAAAAATCTGCGCGGATTCGAGGATTTTGCGAATTTTAACAATCCGCAAATTTGCAAATCCGCAAATTCGCGGATTGCCAATCTGCAAAATCCGCTCATGACTAGTTTCCGTTCTTTATCCCAATCTTTTAATTGATCCCATGCTGCTCCTAACTCAACAATATGATCTGTATCATGTATCTGTCTCCAAATATCGACCGGAATCAAAAGGCCAAAGAACAGCTCAATATTTGCTATAGTCATGATCGCAGAATTAGCAGCCTCGCTCAGTTCTTTGTAGTAAGCAGTGGGATTTTTACGCGGGTCAGGGAGCTGAGCTTTATATGCAAGGACCTTGCTTCGTTTCCAAGGGATAAAAACCCATTGTTCCTGAAGTTTAGCATCCTCCCTAGCTCTAGTTATATTGCCCCCGTTATCCCTAATTTCAGGTACTTCTGGGATAAGAAGTGGGTGTACCTCTCCCATAGGGTTCTGTGTTCCCCAATCAGCACATTTCTGATGCATTCGCTCACGATACTGCAGGAGAGCTGCTACGTTCTGATATACTTCATCGGCCTGTAGATGGAATTTATGGGCTTGGTCTCTAATATCTTTTATTATCTGTGGTGAATATCCTTCCTCAAAACACTGTTCCCACAGCGAAATCAAACGAATTGCCATAATTTCTAGAGCTAATTGTTGAGCAACCGGCTGATAATCCTACATAGTACTCCAAATGTCTTCTAACGTATAAATAGTTTTCCGCATCCATTAGGATGCTTGATTTACTATAGTTTGTCATTCTTCCATTCCCATTGTAGACCTAGTATAAACTCATGGATCACTCAGGTCCGATCTTAAACGTTTAGGGGTCGTGTCTATGGTAGCCAAAGCTCGAGGATCTATAACACTGCGAGCCGGAGGAGAGATAAATATTGGACTTGACATGGACGGTACAACCGAATCTGGTTGTAACGTAACCAGGGGAGAAGTAGAGGGTCGGAGCGAAGGAGGAGGAAGCAACGCATCCTGTACAGACCCATCTAGTGGGGCCGTAGCCGTTGCACCTACAGGATTTCATATGGGAAATACTGGGGGTAGTGGGGGCGCCGGCGGAGGTGCAGGCACGGGTGCAGGCACAGGACCTTACTGAGCAAACAGCACTGCCAGATATAGCCTCTGTGGGGCCTAAGGAGGAGGCGGACGGGCTTCTAATACCCCGTCTAACTCATCACCCGTATCGGGTCGGGTTACATAGCTTTTATCTGTTTCTAAACGGTACTGCCTATCCATTTGAGCAATATTTTCCTCTAATTTCCCCCTATCATAAGCTACTGCCTTTTGAGTTATAGTTTGGTTTGTCCAGCTTTAATTCTTCCTAATTTCTCTTCCCTTATTCGCTGTCATTTAGCCTCCTTTAACCATAGGTTCAAGGAATCAAACATAGACTGGCGGCTTTTCTTCATGAACATTTTATTCTGCAAATACGTTATTTTATTTTCATCAAATGACCCTGTAAGGGGCTATTGCAATTCGGTATTATCCTTAGTATACCTATTCCATAATGTATTAAATAAAATTGGAGTAACGCCATGTTTAACATGCATATCAAAACTGGGGCTTCCATCGGGAGGGGCAGGCTGTCTTTCTTCCAGCCGAGAACCTCTCCCGCAGCAGCACCCAAAACATAGTTTACTAAAAGAAGGCATGTTAACAATAATGTTCCAAATGTTTACAATTTTACCAACTTGCTTCTTTCACACGGGCGCGCCCACTTCACCATTCACTCTCTTATACTCTTACGATCGTTTTCATACAAAAATACCACAATAGGTCGCAGAGTTTCAGAAATGAGCTCTTATACAAATTCCAATTCCAATGACATGTCTCATATTACTAACAGAGCCCATTGACTCCTGTTCGGGGAATCAATTTCCAAAGAATTCCAAGAATTCACAATAAAGCCCCTTGGTAGGAAAACCACAAACTCACTTTTTTAGGTATCCCCTGGTCGCACTCTGGTTGGGCTGGTGTTTCGGAGCCCAAGGCTTCCAAAATCCTGGCTTATCCAGTTGCTCTGGTGGACTTCCCTAAGTGAGTTTGGCCGAGCGAACACCCCGTGCTTCGCAAGGCACCAAGTGCAATTTCACAACGCAAATACAAATCCTAAATGCATCTGCCCGTGCAGCCCCTGCACCGCCACGTCAGACCCTTTTTTCCTGATTCCCTCGTGGTCCGGCTTCCCCGGCCACCGTTTCCAACATAGAAACTTCCTTCAAGTGTCTGATTCCTTTCAGAAGATTCACTCACCTGGTGCACTCAGGTCGATCCCGACTTCTCCACTGCCAATTCCTAGACAGACCGACACAGTCTATATCTCTCTCGGGTTAAGCCCGTAGGACTCCGGCGTAGGGTCTTCAGCCACCGGGAGGGATACTGGATCAGAAGGCAGACTTTTTACTAGCGGGGTCTTTAAATAAAAACTTCTTGTCCACCCACTCAGCCAGAACTCCTCCCTGTCCCTTCTGCTCCTGATTACAGGAGGGGACGACCCTAACGCGGAGTCCCGGCGGAGTCGCCAACTGAAGGATTCCAATTTCTTAAAGTCGGACTATAATTACCAATAGTCCACGGATATATATATCTATGTATTCACAATTAAGGAATAACCAAGCAGTCGGCAATGGAGAAGGTTGAATCGTTCGATTGAATCAAAATACAAGCCCTGACAGGGGAGCCTCTGTCTACACAACCCATGGAGGTGCGCAGAGGAGACTAACTAATACACATTTCACAAAGTATATATACGTTTTACAGATTCTGGTTAACACCAGAAATACACAACCTGTCCGTTAGTCCACCGGAACACCCATTTAAGGTTCTTACACATGTATCAATAGCTAAGCTAAAAGCTATTCCAAGAGTAGGTCAGTGAGGTGCCCTTCTTGTCTATCTTGGACCCGTGGAGTACAGAAACAGACCCTGCTACAATGTATGCGTCCTACGAGAAGAGCAAGTCTGACCTTGGATTTCCCTGAACCATGTTCCATAAAAGAGAAGCAGACTTAAATGGTTTAACCTGTTTATCGTATTCTGTGTTATACCGTGAAGTATCAACACTCTTAAAGATAGACGAAGGGATATAACACTTAGTAGTCCTAACTTCATCAATAGGACGGAACAACATTCTATAACCTATCATTAGGTTATCTTATCATAATGTTTTATTCTCGATTCATAGATATGAGTAATCATATTTATATATGTTATATTCCAACACTGGGACACTTAGAAAAGTTCAAGAGTGTATGCATCCTGTCAAACCCTAAAAGCTGGGTTTTACAAACATTTTAAAAGATCACTGCCTGGAGAACCGAGAGAAGACTGAACCTACCTGCAAGCTGATCGCAAAAGATTAGTTGCCGGTGGGCTTGACTTTACCGCAGCTCCCACTATGTTCTCATCCTCATAAGCAAATCCAATTTAGAAGGCCCAATGCCGAGCTGCATCCAAAGATTTCGGATCCTTGCCAGCTATAGCCTGCAGCTCTTTGCTCCATTGAAGGAATCTGACTCACTGAAAAGAGGTTAAGGGCCTAATTTAGAGTCAGTAGCAACTGATCGATGTCAATGGCTCCCTGGTTGCTTACTCCTTTTTCCTCTTTAAGGTTTTCTAGCTTTTTTAATGGCTTTACCAAGACATCATCTTTCACCAACCCGTTGTCAGTGAAGTTGTCTTAAGATCCACACTGGAGCCTTGCACTACTTTCTCACAGTTATTCTCAGCATTCTACTTTTTGACCAAATAGTCACACAGAGAGTGGCGTCCTTATTCACACAGTGTAGTTTGCTAAGTCATGGGTTTCACCCATCCTGTAATGATGAAACTACCTGTCATGCCTCAAGACCAGAGGCTGCCTCCGACCATTGCTCTTATATCGCGCGCTGAAACTGATAATCTCTGCTTTTTAAACCTTGAAGAATGGTTTTTAAAATTGTCACCATTTACTCTGTGTTTTTTAAAAGAACCACCACCACTTAGCGCAATTCACTCTGAGAGGTGGCTGTGAATACTAGAGTGCCCCAGCAACTTCAGCCTTCTCCCAGGTCCCAATCATGTGACCACCAGGAGGGGCCTAGGCAGCTGTCAGGTATAAAAGCTGGTTGCAGCGCAGGAGTGGGCACTCATGACCAGAGGCCGCCTCCGACCATTGCACTTATATCGTGCGCTGAAACTGATGATCTCTGCTTTTTAAAACTTGAAGAATTGTTTTTAAAAGTGTTACAGTTTACTGTGTTTTAAAAAAAAAAAACACCACCGCCTAGCACAATTCAGCCTGAGGTCACTCCGACTACTAAAGTGCCCCAGCAACTTCTGGCCTTCTCCGGGGTCCCAATCACGTGACAACCAGGAGGGGCCTTAGGCAACCGGCAGGTATAAAAGCTGGTTGCAGCGCGGGACCGGCACTCAAGACCAGAGGCCGCCTCCGACCATTGCGCTCATATCGAGCGCTGAAACTGATAATCTCTGCTTTTTAAAACTTTAAGAATTGTTTTTAAAAGTGTCATCATTTACTCTGTATTTTTTAAATGAACCACCACCGCTTAGCGCAATTCACCCTGAGGTCGCTCTGACTACTAAAGCGCCCCAGCAACTCCTGGCCTTCTCGCGGGTCCCAATCATGTGACCACCAGGAGGGGACTAGGCAACCGGCAGGTATGAAAGCCGGTCACATAGCGGGAGCGGGCACTCGAGACCAGAGGCCGCCTCCGACCATTGCGCTCATATCGCACGCTGAAACTGATAATCTCTGCTTTTTAAAACTTTAAGAATTGTTTTTAAAAGTGTCATCATTTACTCTGTATTTTTTAAAAGAACCACCACTGCTTAGCGCAATTCACCCTGAGGTCGCTCTGACTACTAAAGCGCCCCAGCAACTTCTGGCCTTCTCCCAGGTCACGATCACGTGACCACCAGGAGGGGCCTAGGCAACCGGCAGGTATAAATGCCAGCTGCAGCACGGAAGCGCAGCGGACGTGCCGGTGGCGCACCAAAGGTGCGCCAAAGACAAGCCCGTCTGTACCCATCTGCCCCCAGCCGGGCCCAGGGCCCAGACATTATCCCCACGCACTCAAATACTCCTCCCAGGTACTTAGAACACTACGTTAGCTCTCCTGCAGAAGCACAGTATCGACCATACACAAATTGCCTTCCCAGAGTTCAGGCTGCCCCATGGTAAGTCCAGCCAGCAACTAAAACAAGCAAACTCGGAAGATAAGGAATTGTCAAACTGCTATCTCAATACACGTTCACTAGTAGAGCACTAATTAGAAATCTTTGATTTCCTCGATTCCGATAGACCAGATATTCTTCTGCTCATGGAAACCTGGCTAACCGCAGAATTATCACCCAACATTATAGCCACCTTACCAAAGGAATACTAAATTCTGCAAACTAACCGCCCTATGAGAAAGCCAGGCGGCGGAGTCGCAGCCATCATTAACAAAAAACAGAACTTCTCTGCCCTCACCCCACTCAACCTACCGGCCACAGACACACTGTGCTTAAATTCGAGTCAAAGGCAGCCCCAATTCTTTGTATACTTATTTACAGGGCCCCCAACATATGCCCCTGTTCCCCCACTCCCTGAGAGAACAAATAGCAGCCCTAGTCACCGAACAGACCAGCATTCTGCTGACAGTGGACTTCAAATACTGGGCTAAGGACCCCCAAGGAGGGCCACACTCAACTGAACTGACCGAATCACTTGAATTCCTGAACTTCACCCAACAGATCTCTTCCCCCACTCACATTAAAAGTCATACTCTCGACCAACACTGGATCGCCAATCTGTCTGTTTGAGCTCTATCCATACTGCCCTGCATCTGGTCAGACCATTATCTGGTAAAGTTCATACTAAAACTCCCAAATTTTGGGAAAATAGCCCCCCTAAAGGCCGGCGCAGCAAGAAAATGGAACACCATCAACAGCGTTGAGTTCATCAACACACTAAGTAGCACCACAACCTGCCCTAAACGAGATATCAACTACCACAAGGATTCCTTCTCGGACTGGATCTTAGCAACCAGTAACACCCATGCCCCACCCAAACAAATCAGACTCACCCGTCGGCATGAGGCTCAGAGGTGGTTCTCACCCAAAATGAAGTCTCAAAAATGCTTCCTTCGACAATCAGACAGAAAATGGAGACAGAACTATTCACTAAAAGGGAAAGATAATTACGTCAGAGCCATGAAGGAATATAAAAAGGCCATCGTCACAGCAAAGGCAATTTACTTCTCTTCACGTATCCTTAACTCTGATAATGAAGCCAAAGAAATCTTCTTGATTGCAGATGAGCTGTCGAACCCAGAGAGAGTACTAAATAAACCAAAACCCTCCTAGGCCTTCTGCGACTCCCTGAATACCTACTTTATTGACAAATTAAATACCATTAAAGCAAGTATTCCCCCATAACCTTACATAACACTGCCTCAACCACCTTCAGGAATCCCCACACAACTGATTCCTTCACCTGCATTGACACAGAGTCTCTGAACAAACTATTGGCCAAGGTTAGATCTGGCTAGCCCTCGGGACCACTTCCCCCCTCATGTACTGCGAACAGCCTTCATGACCTTTCCAGACACGGCTCTTGCCTTCCTTAACAATTTTTTGGACCAAAGGGCGCATACACAATGCCTTTAAGGAAGCCATTGTAGTCCCCGTCATCAAATAACCAGGCACAGACCCACAATTACCAGCCAACTACCGCCCCATTTCTCTGCTCCATTACATGGCCAAGTTATTGGAAGCTCATGTGGCCAGATGCCTATCTAACTTCCTGGAACAGACAGGCTTCCCTGACTCTAGTCAAGCTGGCTTTCGACCAGCACACTCCACGGAAACTGTGATCTTAGTTGTACTTGACTCCCTACGTGAAAAAGCAGATATAGGCATGCCACAGGCTCTCGTGCTGCTTGATCTCTTGGCGGCCTTCGATACGGTCAATCATGGGATTTTGGCCGACCGGGTCGTGGAGGCAGGCATCAGGGGCCCAGCTCTCTGTTGGAGCACATCCTTTCTAAACAACCGCCCTCTGGCAGTCCGTTCCGGCCCATTCACCGCCCCCAAGCTTATAACAACGTGTGGGGTCCCACAGGGCTCGTCCCTCTCCCCCTACCTGTTCAATATCTACCTCCACCCACTAATAAGCTCCCTCAAGGAAAGAAGAGTTAGCATTTTTAATTACGCAGACGATCTCCAAGTCCTGTTCCAGATTGACAACTCCCCTGAGTCAATCTTGGACTTCCAAGACGCCATGATTTTCATCCGCCAATGGATGGATCACAATAATTTAAAACTGAACCTAGCAAAACTGAACTAATACTGGTAGGTACTGCAGAAAGACACTGGGGCCCACATTACTGGCCAAACAACCTCGGCCCCCCACCCTCTCCCGCCACCTCAGTAAAAAGCCTTGGGGTTACCAAAAGCAATGACCTGTCCCTTAAAGGGCACATAGGCACCGGGATCTCCACCTGATTCCTGCAGCTAAGCAAAATAAGGAAAATAAGCAGACTTTAATCCCAAACGTTACCGGTCCAGGTAGTGATAGCCCTTGTTTTATCTTGGCTTGACTATGCAAACGCTACCTTCCTGGGACTTCCAATTGGACTCACCAAACGACTACAACTAGTTCAAAATCAAGCGGCAAGAGTAATTTACCAACAACCCAGACGGCAACACACCTCTCCTCTACTCAGGAAACTTCACTGGTTACCTATTCCCCAGCGGTGTGCCTTTAAATTTGGCTGCCTGGTGTACAAATCCCTAAATAGTCGCAGTCTTAAATTTATCACCGACGCATTTCCCGTTATACCCATCACGCAACCTCCGCTCAGTCCATCTTAACCTCCACGCAGTACCCACCTTTAAACTGAAGCGGCAAGGAGGATGCACGTTCGTGACCCTTGCCCTTCGACTATGGATCTCCATCCCACTGGAAATTAGATTAAGCAGAAACCTGATCAATTTCAGAAAGTCTCTCAAAACATGGCTTTTCTCATGCGTCTATAATTAATCTGTCCAGACTGGCGATCCCTCTGCCTCATTAGCGCCAAGAAACCAAACAGTGAAAGAGCGCTCTACAAAACCTTTCTAACATAACATAACATGACATGTTATAATTCATTGGTTGCTGCCAGGTGGAAAATATTCTTTTTATGCAAGTTGAATTTCACTGTTGACTTTGCCTACCATCTTTAAAAACAGGATGTTCCTCTGGCAAGGTTGTAACTTGTTATTTTAACTACTCTTACTGATTCCTGTATAATTGTGATAGCTGACACTGAAATTGGTTTGAGTGTGCAGGTGAAAGCTTAAATTGTGTCTTCTTACCACAATATTCAAAAGGAAGAGACTCTATTGATGAACCCACATGCTCACATGTACTAAACATTAGAAATGGATGTTCGTGCAACAGAAAATGATGATATGTGATATAAAGTGGCAATAAACTTTTGTAGGCAAAAAATGTTTGAGCTGAAGGTGACATAGAGCAGCAATGTACCACTAGAAAACACCTTGAAAATCTATCCAAGGTGAGAACAAACACTCCCAAGATTCTAAAAGTTACCCAATGTAGTGTGACCAGGTTGCGACTGGAATCTTAGCAGTAAATGAAAATAAGTGCAAAATTGTCAATGGTAAATCAAGTGAATTTCGATGAGTAGTATGTGCAATTTCCATGTAAATTAGACATATCACATGATTTACTTTGGTTTATGTCTCAATCACCTTGGTGCAGTGGCACAATGCTTCATCAAATTTATAATACATGGGATTCTGCAATCCCTGTACAAAACCCCATCTCTTACTTCTGGTGACTTCTGACTTGTGATTCACCAAGTCACCTATTACAAAAAAATGATGTAGCTACTCAACCATAATAACTTATTACAGTTGAGTTCTAAAATCACAATTCCTGTGGGAGCCACACTGAACTGACCTGGGAGTCCCGGAAGGTGCTAGGAGTGCTGCAGCCTTTCCGTGCTGCTTCTGTGGGGATCCCCAGCCTTCCTGCTTTCCTGCCGCCTGACTACATTTCCCAGCGCCCCACACGACCGAAAGCCGTGCACTCCCTGTCCCGTCCCCGGAGGTGCTCTTAAGTCCAGCCAGAGCCCCGGGGGAGCGGGGGGCACACTGAACTGACCTGGGAGTCCCGGAGGGTGCTAGGAGTGCTGCAGCCTTTCCGTGCTGCTTCTGTGGGGATCACCAGCCTTCCTGCTTTCCTGCCGTCTGACTACATTTCCCAGCGCCCCACGCTACCGGAAGTCGTGCACGCCCTGTCCCACCCCCAGAGGTGCTCTTAAGTCCAGCCAGAGCCCCGGGGGAGCGGGGGCACACTGAACTGACCTGGGAGTCCCGGAGAATGCTAGGAGTGCTGCAGCCTTTCCGTGCTGCTTCTGTTGGGATCACCAGCCTTCCTGCTTTCCTGCCGCCTGACTACATTTCCCAGCGCCCCACGCGACCGGAAGTCGCGCACGCCCTGTCCCGCCCCCGGAGGTGCTCTTAAGTCCAGCCAGAGCCCCGGGGGAGCGGGGGGCACACTGAACTGACCTGGGAGTCCCGGAGGGTGCTAGGAGTGCTGCAGCCTTTCCGTGCTGCTTCTGTGGGGATCACCAGCCTTCCTGCTTTCCTGCCGTCTGACTACATTTCCCAGCGCCCCACGCTACCGGAAGTCGTGCACGCCCTGTCCCACCCCCAGAGGTGCTCTTAAGTCCAGCCAGAGCCCCGGGGGAGCGGGGGGCACACTGAACTGACCTGGGAGTCCCGGAGAATGCTAGGAGTGCTGCAGCCTTTCCGTGCTGCTTCTGTTGGGATCACCAGCCTTCCTGCTTTCCTGCCGCCTGACTACATTTCCCAGCGCCCCACGCGACCGGAAGTCGCGCACGCCCTGTCCTGCCCCCGGAGGTGCTCTTAAGTCCAGCCAGAGCCCCCGCGCCGCGTGACGCGCACGGGCTGCGCCGGGCTAAGCTTGGGCAAAGGGCGGGCCCTCTACGGCCCTCTGAGGCCTGAGGAGGACGGGACAAACCACCCCCTCTTGGCTTTTCCATAAGAAGAGGTAAAGAGACTTGGACTCCATATTTTGTGGTCTACCTAATATTTGACCTTATTAATGGATTTTAACTTTCGTACACTAAAATTTCCTGACTGTGTCGCTGCTTGGTATTACCCATATACATCTCAGCCATAACCAAGCCACATTATGACTCACAAGGGGGTTAACAGAAAAGTCATCCCTCAGAGGGGTTCGTGCCATGGGATACAAGTCCACCACCAAAATGGAATAATACTGCCCATTTCTAGAGAAACAGATGACAATGATTCTCGCCAGTCCGTAGATAGCACACTCAGCCAAGATTCTCCTTAACTAACAGCCGGTATTGCGCAAAGCCTCTCACCGGAAGAGGAATTAAATATTCTGTGTAAAACTAGGTATGTTCCAGTGGAACCGAGAATCGAACAAAATAGTGCTCTACCTTGTTCTGCAAAAGGTATCGGTACATTATCCCATAACGAGCACCCGCTGGAACCCCCCCAATTACCTAAAAAAGTTAACACCCAAAGCATAGCACTCCCCCAGGTCTTATCCGTTAAAAGGAAGCACGACGGGGATGAACACAGTAGGAATCATTCAAAGCTACAAAAACTGTGTGTAAGCCCCTCATTGTCCACCACTAATTCCTCCTTAACCTCAGAGGCTGCAGAAGAATTACACCATCTAGTACTTCCCTCCCAGTTGGCTTTACTGTCCCAGATTGAACTACTGGTCAAATCTATTACATCACCATAGGTGGAAAAATTAAAAACTCTAGGGGATAGGCTGACGGGACTAAAAGAAATGATCAAGGCCAACTTGTCACCCACTAAAAACTTTGTAACATCTAACCGCTCTCAGCCACTGCTGCCTCCGAAGTGCCTACGTTAACTACACAAAACATTAATGTCCAAATTCAGCCACTAGCCCTTAATACATCAGCCTCAAATGCTCCTAAGGTCCCTTCTAAACCCGTATTAGCACAGTATACTAATCCTAGAGCAGAGCTTAATAAAGCACCTTATATACACCTACCACCGGAGGCCGCCCCATTTGTGTGTGTCCTTTCGGGAGTACTAGCACTCACATATGGAAAAGTCGAAAGACAAGAAGACCTACTAAACAAGGTTATGTTTTGGTTAACAAAAAATAGACCCCTGCCAACCGACCTTAATGGAAGAATAGTGAGTGTCAGAAGGGTGGACTGGTTAGGTTCTCTCCCAAAAGACATTCCCGGTGATCTAGTGCTAGTTATATTTAGGAACCGAGATATTGTCCCGTACCTGCAAACCTGGCAGCCCCAAGAAGGAGACGGCCCTATATCCACCTGGGATTTACATGACTTTTATCCCAGTGCGTCATGCACCCCTCTATCAAGACCAAAGACAGGGTATAATTATTCGATGGGTAGAAGCGTCTGTGTATTGAATAGTAGTAGCTATTCCGCTTTTAATCGACTCGAACCAATGTACAATAGCTATAAGCATGGAACGTTCTAATAATTTGCTTCTAGTAAGGGACAATCTGAACTAATGGTAGAACTGTGAATGCTAATCCTGTGAAAAGCATGTAAACAATAAGGAAATTATTCCCACAGGCTGGGCTTACGTTTTTAACTTGTAGATACTTTGTGCTGTTTTTAACTGTACGCTTTTATGATTTTAAACCAAAAATCGAATAAAGCAAATTGAACAGAACAATTCCTGCTTCCAGAGCCAGCAGCTGAGAGGAAAGGCTGGTCAAGTCACAGAGCCTAATTAGTGCAGCAGTTTAAAGGAAAAAAAAGAATAATGTTTTTCTTTCTTCTGCTCTGTTTTTCTAGCTGTACTGCAAGGAGCAGAAAGGAGATATCTATGGCAATATGTTTATTGTTTGCACTCCTTCGGTAATTATAGAAAGGTTAGACTCTTTCTGCATGTCTATATGGATATTGCAAGTCAGCTTTGATTCCATAATCTTATAAAGGTTGGCCTTGTTTCTCTGTATGGTTTTCAAACTCCTCTGTGACTTGCAATATCCCAATAATGTATGGCAGGGGAACTTTATCCCATATAGTAGCAAACAAAGAAGACTTATTTTTCAAAAGCATGACCGTTAGAATCATTGACATTCAGCACTTGGTAAATCTTGTGCAGCACTATTTTTTGTCAGTTTGCAGAACACTAATATTTCATGCATGGTTGTGTTGTGAACATCTTGGTAACTCTTTGCTTTCAAGTTTTGCATGCCGATATGATTGTGTGCTCACAGCATATGTGTCTCTGGTGATTTTCATGTTTATGTCTCCTGCCCCTCACTTCTGGCCCAAAAGACATTTCAAGCATTGGCAGGAACTGCTGTCAAGATAGTTCCAGCCACTGCATTGTAAGTTTGTTGGAAACTCCTAAAGTGGGATTTTCTTTTTGAATATAACAAATCAGAGCACCCTTGCCATGGGAGTTTCTTCACTTGGTGGTAAAATGCATCGAAAAAAGGCAATTTGTCGCCCATTTAAATTAGGTGGGTGGACATATAGACAATTTCTTGACAGCCCTTACTCCATCCAACCATCGTAGAACTGTGAAATGTCAGTTTCAGAGAAGTGTATGCCGTAATAAAACTATGGACAACCTATATTTAAATCGGGCCTGCAAACCCTAGTTTTAGCAACGGAGCTCCTTCTTCTCCAAGATCTAAATCAGGTGCTTAGATTGAGTGAGCACTTTAAAAATGATTCAGTATAATTGTTCAATTTATCAGAAATACCATTTGAAGTTTTATCAATGTTTCCATGGCAGCAGGATGAGACTACGTTTTATCCTGTTGGAGGACGTATTTGTGACCTGACAGGTCTCAATATGGTCAACCCTCTACTCTCAGAAGCCTTCTGCTCATATGGTCACCAGCATCTCATTTACGAGCACTATGCATACAATTGATAAATTGTAAATGTTTTCATTTTCAGCATACTCCTGCTGCATTCCTATGAAGGATTTTCGGAAGTATCGGCTTCTACAATAAAAAACAGATGGACGATCCTGTTAAATTTGAGAAAAAAAAATAAACCCTTAAATTGCTTGTCCACATTCAGCATATTCTTATCCTTCGTAAAACTTTTGAAAGTGTCAGTTCAACTAAACAATGACTATGCTAACACATAAAGTTACACAAGGTGACGTACCATAAAATAACATAAAGGCTATACTTACCAATAGCCCAATACCAATTACCAAATAACCAGTCTGTTGGCAGTGTAGAAAGTTCAATCATTTATTATACAAAATACTCTATAGAGGAGCCTCTCCCATTCTCACCTCTCACAGTGCGTGGAGAAGACTGCTGGCTTACACTCAAAACGATACATTTATACTTTAGGCTGGTACATGAAGTCACCATACATGGAAAAGCACTACTTGGCTCTTGGCCCCCGGAAAGGACCATATATGGCACACATTATTAGTACAAAGCTCTGCTTTAGTTATTATTGGGAAGGTCATGAGGGGTGACTCCCTTTCATCTTGGTGCCTAGGAGTGCAAGCAAGGTGCCTTCAGGAATGTCCTTATCACACCCACAGCCAGATGTGACCTTGAGTTTGAGCACAGGGAGAGAATAGCGTGTATTCAGCTGTCTCCAGCAAATAAACTAAGCTAAGGCCTGACAATGATTGGAAGGTAACACGTGATCACTGTTCTTGTCTAACGCAGACAAGAAAAGATGGCGTCTGTACAGTTTTTTTGGCCTACTCGATGCAAGCAGAACACACAAACAGCATATACCCTTACTAACTAGCAAAAGAAGTTATAGATTAAGCGATATGCATACCTCGATACTAGGAATATATAGCAACATCATGCTAACACAATATATATATACGACCCATACCACTAGCATAATGGAAATCAGCTTTTTATCCCTCAGGACCGCCCTTTTAGCATGATGTAGCTAACTTAAAGATAAGTCCGTCCTCAAATATTCCTTCATCGATCTGCATTAGATCTTTTATCTCTTGCTGCACTAATTGTGACTTTACGACAGCTGGGGAAGGAGTGGTTATGGAAGAGGCACAATAAGAAGAACAAGCCGGCCCACAATGCATACATAGACAGCAAGTAAATATGACGCCAGCTATGTCCGCCAATATCATCAAAATCTTCCATCCCCAAGTGGATAACAGGCCCCAGAACCAACCAGACAAAGACCAGGTCCCTGTGTCTGCTTGTACTTTGGATGCTAAGCGGTGTAGCTTTTGAATAGCCAAATGAACAGAAGGGGGGAGTCAGGGATGTATACGCAACAGGAACTGCCGATCACACGGCATGCTCCTCCTCGATCAGCCAAGATAATGTCTAGTACCATTCTGTTCTGAAGAGAGACAAGTCTCGTAGCTTGAAGCTCTACAGTTAAATTGGTTAATATACCTGCAGTGGTATTGATCACCCTTTCAACTACTCTGGGCAGACGCCTTACTTCCTTACTGGTAATAATGGGTCCCGAGATAGGAAATACTCCCTTCAAATGTTGCTCTGCAGTGTCCGTTTGATCTATATCAGTGGTGTCTAATTCTCTCGACTCTCTAGAAAGGGGCAGCCCTCGTTTTTCTAATCGGTGGTCCTTATGATAATTAGCAGGTGCTATATACACTGGAGGATATAGGAAAGATAGATAACAACGACCCGCCCAACTATGAGGAAGCCATGTGTATGCATTTTCTTCACACACAAAATATACATTAGGAGGGGTCAATAATGGAGGGCTACTGAAATTTCGCAGTCGATAAGTATAGTTGCACTAGCTTTGGCCTACTAATAATGGTCCTGCTCCCTGAATACAAAAGGCTGAAGTACTATTCAGTATGGGTACTGGGATTGCCTTGTCATCTGTGACATTTCTTTTCTTAAATTGTTGGAAATACTGGGTGAAATTAAATTCTGCAAAATCCAAAATCTCATCCATGAGCCAGGTAACATTTTCGTACTCTGTGTACAAATTCATGCAAGCACTTGGGTATAATGTCCCTTCTCCAATATTTCCCTCTAGGTCAAAGCCTTGGTGTGTTTCTATGTATGCTAAAATCATCTCATAGTCCCTTTCGGAATAACGAGCAGTATCTACAGTATAGTGCATGTACATCATGGAGAATAATTTAAACCAGGCCTCACAACTTCCTAAATACGACAATGGCAAAGAAACAAACAAATCATGATGATACATTACGGAGGGCAAAAGGCCACAAACCCAACAATTGGTGGTATTTGTTGCACTATGCGTTTGATGAAGCATTTCTACAAACACATTTTTGGTATAAGTTTGACAATACCTTTCTTTGTGTGGGGCCAAGGTATAGAAATAATGTTCCGGGGATGGGGTCGTTGTTCCCAGAATAGTAGACATAAGATGACGAAACTCTAAGTATACAAAAACACTCATTAATATTATAAACAAAATCGTAATGGTACCTACAAAAGCTATTTTTACACGAAGGGTCCAGCTAGAAAAAACTGGTATATAAGCGGGTTAATGACGGGGTATAAAAGGTTGTTCCTCCTCAAGGACAAACGGGAAAAGGGATACATGCTGGCTAAAAGTCCAAAACTAAACTCGGGCAATACAGTCCAACCTGCCAGAGGGTTCTTCTTTCCTGTGTCCGTCTAGAGTCTCAGAGGCAGGCTCCTATCGTTCATCAAAAGAAACCAAACAACAAATCCGCGCGTTGGAGCTGTGTCTTCCCACAGTTTTTGAAGAATACACAACCTGAGCCCCATTCCTCAAGAAATTCAGTCTTTCTTTCTGGACAGAGCAACCGAAAATGTTCCAAGCTCTCAACGTGTTCAGTCCAGTGTCCCACTCAGTACCCCAGAAAGGTTTCTAACAAACCCAATTACTCAAGTCTCTCCCTATCTCCTGCCATCTTAATCTGGGGTACCGCGTTGTTTTCTGGGCCGCAGGTTGTATCGAGCATGGCCAGGCATTTCCTGATCAAAGAACAAAACAGAGGAAGGTGCATTTTGTGCAATAGGAATATCATGGACTCGTTGATCAACAACAGGAGTAATAGAATCCGGGACAATTGCTGACTCAGATGCCAAAACCCCTTCCGAGCCCGGTACTCCTTCTCCTTGATCTTCTCCGATTTCCAGGGCGTCAGAAAAAGAAACAAAGCAAGGGGCTCGATCAGTCTCCTGGGTCAAGATTCCTTTCTTATCTCGCTGGTCATGAGGAACCAGGAGGGGCACCTTTTTCGGGTGCGAGACATGTATCCAATATCGCTTGCCATCCACCTTCACAGCTGTTTGCTCAGCCAGGAGAATTTGGTAGGTCTTCGACCAGCGAGGGTCCAAACTGGACCAAGCAGCCCCCGGGACTAGTGAATGGCTAATAAAACTATTCCTTGCACCCGTGTCAACTAGGAAGTTTTCAGAAGTCCCCATCAACCGCCCTTTCACATAGGGCCCCTGCTGATCAACTGGTACTGATACCTGGCCCCCACTGTGTCCATTGCTGTCCTATATATAACTATACCCATCAGCCCCCTCGAACACAAAATCTTCGTTATAGTACTGCCTTCCTCTTGGATTATCGAAGTAATAATTTTCTGACTCACCATGCAATGCTTCTTCTCTTCGCATATCACTTTGATTCACGCCACCTCGACCTCTTCCTCTTCCTCTTGCTGCCTTGTTCCGAGCCAGTAGCAATGAACACTGAGCTTGCCAATGCCCTTCCTGTTTACAGTAAGAGCACTAGTTTATTCCTAAAGCAACAGCTGGACTTCCTCCTCGTCCGGTTACCGCCCCTCTTGGAGCAAACCCTCTCCCACCTCGATCTCCGTCCCGTCCCCTCATAACTTGTTGTAACAATACTCGTGTCTTACGATCCTTTGCTTTCTTTTCTGACTTATCCTTGCTCTCATTTTCCCTATGCTCATAATACTGAGCCGTGCTCAATGTAATCGAGGGGGTGGAAGTGGTCCAAGTACTCTCAGCGGCTTGTAGCCGTGCAGAGATCTCAGGTAACAAATTGGTCACAAAACGATTAACAAATAATCGCACACCACCTTCCACTGACAAATCCTTTCCACTAAAGTCGATGAATACCCCCTCAAATCTGAGAAAGAAATCCAAAACACTCTCTTCCTTTTTTTGTTTGCATGCTGTCAATTTATCCCAATCTACCTTACGAGGCGGAATCAAAGTGTGCATATACCTAATAATTCGGCTGGCAAAGCCAATACTTCAGGTCTAGGTTTATCACCAGGTTTCACTCCTTATCCCAATCCTTAAACTGGTCCCAAATCCCTCCTAATTCGGCTAAATGATCCTGATCGTGCACCTGACGGCATACGTCAACAGGGACCAATAAGCCAAAAAATAACTCAATGTCAGTTAAGGTCATGACAGCTGAAGAAGCCGCCTCTGTGAGTTCCTTATAATAGGCAGTAGGGTTTTTTACGAGGATCGGGGAGTTGCGCTTTCAGGTAAAGGACCTTGCTCCTTTTCCACCTGGTATAGACCCATTGCTCCTGAAACCGTGCCTCTACACGAGCTCTAGTTACCTGATTTTGATTATCCCGCAACTCCTGTATTTTGGGATGATAAATAGGATGAACCTCCCTCATAGGATACTGAAAATCCAAATTAGGACATTTCAGATGTAACCGCTCTCTATATTTTATCAAAATCTCTACATTGCGGTACACATCTTCCAAACCCAATTCAAATTTATGAGCCCGGTCCAAAATATCATATATTACCTGTGGAGCTCTTCCGTCTGGAAAGCACTGTTCCCACAAGGAAATAAGACATGTACCCATATACCCCAGAGCGAATTGTTGCATAACAGACTTATAATCTCGAAGGGTACTCCATATACCGGTAATAGTATACACAGGGTTCCGCATCCATTGAGACGCCTGATTCGCAATCATCTGCTTCTCTTCTAATCCTACCTCTGATCGAGTATACAATCGCCGCACATCTAGACCCCCTGGACCACAACAGGCTGTCTGATCAGCTAGGGTGGGGGTCGTGCTCGAAGACTGAGAAGTCCAAATTGGAGAAGGGGAAGCCAAAACTACCGCAGGCACAGGGGAAGGAGACAAAGTGTTTGGCAATAGAGTAGCTGATCCTAATCTCGGAGGGGACAAGATGGAAGAAGTTCCTAGAGGGGCAGAGACAGGAGCCACAATGGAAGCTGAGGATCCTGAAGCCGAAGATGGAGTTAAAGGGACTGCAGGATATATGTGTTGTGGGACATAAGGGGGAGGTGGGCGTGCATCTAACAAATCCTCTATCTCATCCTCTGGTCCTGTCCTAGTTACATAACTTTTATTCACCTACAACCTGTGCTGTCTATCTGCACACTCAATATTTTTCTCAGTCTGTGCGTTTATCATACGCTACGGCTTTTTGTGTAATCATCTGACCTGCTTTTATTTTGCATAACTTCTCCTCCCTAATACGCCTTCGTTTTGCTTCCTTCTGCCACATATTCAAAGAGTCGAACATTGTTTGTCAACTACGTTTAGAAAATAATCGATCCTGCAGGTAATTAATTTTTTTCTCATCAAAAGACCCAGTTAACGGCCACCGTAATTCTACATTATCTTTGGTATACTTGTGCCATAATGTATTAAACAAAATATGCAAAAGACCATGTTTAACATACATATAATGACTTGGGCGACCCTCAGGCGGGGCAGGTTGACTTTGAACCAATTGTGCGCCCTTTCGGTGACAACAGCATCCAAAACACAGTTTACTAAAACACGACATACTTATTCACTAACAATCCAATCTCATTCAAAGGAACGATCTTTCAAACATGGCCATGTTCATACATTCTCACATCCTATTCACCAATCAAAAACCTCAAACAAGACAATACAAACAAAAACGTATTCAAAAGTAAAAATGTTCGAAGCGACATGTGTTTTTCAATACCGAAAAGAACGGAGCCCGTCGACTCCCGTTCATGGAGAACCAATCAGTATAGATGTCAGACCAAAAGATACCAAAGTTAAACAGTCCGGAGACTACCAAGAGACCGTTAGACAGGGATTAACCACAGACCGACCTACGGACCATCCTGCAATCTTCCCGGTTCACCTTCGGGACTATTCTGACTAAGCCTGCTGCCTTAGCGTCGCTCCAGATATGTCCCGATGGCTACCCAGGTACAACAACAAGCTTTTCCGAGAGCAGTCCGGCCGGGTGCACACCACATGTGTCACACCAAGGCATCAGATCGGTATCTCTATTATTTCATCAAACAAGTCTGTGTGGCGTCTACCCATGCAGCTACAACGCTGCCCCGTCAGATCCCCAAAGTTTCCCGTGGTTCACCAACCATCAAATCAAATACAGTTAACTGTTTCCAAAGGCACTTCTCACCAGCGCATTCCAAAAGACATCAAAAACAATTAACTCACCTGGTGCAAGCAGGTATGATTGCCTATTCTCCACTGCCAACTCCTGAAGACCAACACGGTCAGCTCCTGGGTTAAGCCCGTAGGACGCCGGCGAGGGGTCACTAGCAGCCAGGGCTCCCTGATCACGAGAGCGGAGTAAGTCAGAATCTCTGTTCAGTCCACCCAATCAACCAGAGCTCCCCTTTCTTTGTCCTTTCTACCCGGGTAAGGGAGGACGACACCAACGAGGAGTCCCACCAGAGTCACCAACTGACGTACCATAAAATAACATAAAGGCTATACTCACCAATAGCCCAATACCAATTACCAAATAACCAGTCTGTGGCAGTGTAGAAAGTTCAATCGTTTATTATACAAAATACTCTATAGAGGAGCCTCTCCCATCCTCAGCCCTCATGGTGCGTGGAGAAGACTGCTGGCTTACACTCAAAACGATACATATATACTTTAGGTTGGTACATGAAGTCACCGTACATGGAAAAACACTACTTGCCTCTTGGCCCTCGGAAAGGACCATATATGGCACACATGATTAGTACAAAGCTCTGCTTTACTTATTATTGGGAAGGTCAGGAGGTGTGAGTCCCTTTCTTCTTGGTGCCTAGGAGTGCAAGCACGGTGCCTTCAGGAATGCGCTTATCGCATCCACAGCCAGATGCGACCTTGAGTTCGAGCACAGGGAGAGAATAGCGTGTATTCAGCTGTCTCCAGCAAATCAACTAAGCTAAGGCCTGACAACCATTGGAAGGTAACACGTGATCACTGTTCTTGTCTAACGCAGACAAGAAAAGATGGCGTCTGTATGTACAGTTTTTTTGGCCTACTCGATGCAAGCAGAACACACAAACAGCATATACCCTTACTAACTAGCAAAAGAAGTTATAGATTAAGCACTATGCATACCTTTATACTAGGAATATATAGATAAATCATGCTAACACAATATATATATATATATATATATATATATATATATATATATATATATATATATATATATATATATATATATATATATATATATATATATATATATATATATATATATATATATATATATATATATATATATATATTCACTGAAAAAACCATAGGTTATAGGCCATATATAGTTAGGAATTTGCATTTACACAACCTTGAAAATTCAATGAAAAAACCATTGGTTATAGAACATATATAGTTAGGAATTTGCATTTACAAAACCTTATTTTACTCGCATAAAACCATTGAAATTCCATATATAGTTAGATGCGCTAACTATATATCGCGCACCCGCAATCCACTGCTGATGATGTCACATATTACATCATTCATGACATGGTCAGTGACATCACTGATGACATCACTGATGACATCTCAAATGACATCACTGATGACATCACTGATGACATATCAAATGACATCACTGATGATATCATTCATGTGATAATACGATGAACCTCTTCAGACTCTAATATAACCTTAGATACAATCAGTGTAAACAGACACTCACAGACTGTCACTCATTTATGGAGTTACTCACACAACTAGTCAGTCATGCAAACAATCAATCACACCTCCATTTCCTCAACTATACAGTTATACAAACTTTACTTATTCAAACATATACTAACACATATTTTCTCTCTTATACAATCACTGATACAAGTTGTCAATGATCCATGCAACCAATGACACATTCACTAGCTCTTATACAGTTATTTATATATGTCAACTCTCACATGGACTGTGTTTTACATATGTACTTACTTTGACATGTAGCACTGAGATATCCATTCACTCACCAATACACTCATGCACACAGTCAACAACCCATACAGCTGTTTCCACATGCAATTTTGAACCCATACATCTAGTGAATCAGCTGTTCACACATCTATGCACAGAGTCACACACCTCCCAGCCACTCACACACATACTCAGTCTCCCATACAAATACTTGGGCAACCAATCAATAACCCATATAGTTACTCATATAGCTACTGATCAACACATGCAGCAGTTTACAGAACAACAGATATAATGATGCACAAATTAATACAGTTTAATCACTAACCATGCACTCAGTGAGACACATTTAATCACTCCCTCATACAATCAGTCATGCACCTACTAAATCCTTCATTCAGACATTTAAACATCCACTCATTCTTCAATATGTAAGACATATTTTAACTTTACAGAAACATACAGTCACTGGATGTTGTCATCAGTGATGTCATTTGAGATGTCATCAGTGATGTCATCAGTGATGTCACTGACCATGTCATGAATGATGTAATATGTGACATCATCAGCAGTGGATTGCGGGTGCGCGATACATAGTTAGCGCATCTAACTATATATGGAATTTCAATGGTTTTATGCGAGTAAAATAAGGTTTTGTAAATGCAAATTCCTAACTATATATGTTCTATAACCAATGGTTTTTTCATTGAATTTTCAAGGTTTTGTAAATGCAAATTCCTAACTATATATGGCCTATAACCTATGGTTTTTTCAGTGAATTTCATTGGTTTTTTAATAGCAAATATCAAAAGCTGTAAAATGTCAAGTACGTGATAGGTAAAAACGTTTTCGTGTTTATGCACGCTGATGTGCTTTGAACGCTGCCCCCCTCCCCTCTTTTCTCTTAGTAGTACTCTCTCTTTGCAGATAGTGAAGAGTAGTTAACGCAGGCCTTTACCCCCGTTGTAATCCGTCGTGCCTGCTTGTCTCTCCATTTGATTGATTGTTATCCAAGCATTTACTGTTTTACAATTGATACTCTTTGGTTCATTCTCTATTTACAAACAAGCACAAAGTCGCAATACTCTGTTTAGTCTTTGCAGATAGTGAAAAATCGTGAAAAATCGTGTAAAAAAATAAAAGTAATCGAGCAAAATCAGTAGGCCACTAATTGGATCTCTTTTTGACCTCGCTAAAATAGAAATATTAGGAACAACCCTTCATGAGAAATACGAAAATAGTGAGATGAACTGAGCTCCACACCATGAGGGCTGCAAGACAGCTCGGCTCCGTCACCCACCCCGCCCAAAATAACGACAAACCCTATGCAAATATTAAAAATATAGACAACACACCAGCAAAGAAACAGGGTAAAACATTTTATTAAATAACTATTTACATAACTATTTTATACTTTTTATTGCCCGATCCGGCTAGCTCAATCGATCGAGCATGAAACTCATGCACTCTGATAGCAAGCGTTGCTACTGATGCTATGCAGACCAAAACTGGTTTTCAGTTTGTACATTTTTCTAGATTTTTCCATCCAAGGTTGGTTGACTTTGTAGAACGATGGCTTCAGATTTTCAACATACGGTGTGGTGGCGCGGACTGGGAGGGGGCGCTTCGCTCCTGCCCCCTCCCCAAGTAAGATTTTCATACGTGAAAGTACGTTAATGGTTTTGGTCCCTGAGTTGCTTCAATGTCACTGCCATTCTCAAATGGCATAAGTTCTGGATGTTGGGTGCCATAGTTCAGAGTTCTGAGCAGCGCTTGTAACACTGTCTGAAGCTTATTTCCACCTACTGCAGCTTCACTATTCTCAAAGTAAGTGAGTGTCGTTTGTGGACCTGACTGCATTTGAAAACAATGTGATATGTTACCTTCCTAAACCGCTTGACGGAGGCCCCCGAGGGGCGGTGTGATGGCCATGGACTCGGAAAAGACGCTTGGCTCCGACCCCCTCCCCAAGTCTTATAGCACCGGTGTAGCCTGAGATCGCCCCCGACATAGGCGGCCGGCTCCCGGGGTCCGGCGGAACTTTTTGCCTTTTGATGACTCTTCTATTCTGGACCTTGTCCCACAATCTGTTTGACCTGAAGACACGCTGTAGTGGGGCGCCCCTTTACCGTTTTAGTTGCCATTCCGCCCGCTTTTGCTACACTGTGCCTCTTCCGCCATTCAGCTGTTTACCGCCCGCTCTTGCAACTACAGCGTCTCGCTCACCATGTAGTTGAGTTGCTCCCGCTCTTGCGAAGCAACGATAAGCGACTGCCACAGGACTCTCAAAATGGCGGCCGGCTCTTCAGATTTGGGCGTGGTCCACTAAAATGGCCCTGGGACACCTTGGAACTCGGACGCTTCCCTGATAGGGCTTGGGTCCCATTCTCGAAAGCGTCCCCTCAGCCGTGAAGATTTACAAAAGTCTTGGGGGCCCCCGACTCCCGCAGGCTTCTGGTGGGGAGCGGCTGCCATGTTTGCTCATGGAATGGCCACGACGGACCTACGAGATGGTAGTGCTCTCATGCTGACGCCAGCTTTAGTCTGAAACATCCAGAAACACTGTAGACTACCAAATCGATCAGTTCCGGTAGCGCCCCAACATGACCCGGTAGAGAAGAACTTGCCCTCCCCTCTTTGACTGATGGTTCTTGTTGCCTGTCCCCTCCGTTGTCATTTTACAGAACTTTTTGGACTGCTGAAAGGGGTTGTGTTCCGAACGCTGGTTGGTGGAGACATTTTGACTATATTCTTGACCTACGTTGTCGCGTAATGCGTTATATGACACGCCGCGTTAGCGCACCCGGAAGTGATCCGGGGCGCGGCGCGCAGCGCGTAACGTAAGCATAACAGGTCATGTGACTTGTTAATAAAACTTTTTATTGGTTCATTTTACTTTTGTTATTTTAATAATGAAAAGCTTGGTCATATGACCTAAAAAATACGCTTTTTATTGATTTCAAACTTTTTTTTTAAAAACATATATGTTATAATATTCCAGGCTAATGTACTTTCCCCGAAAATTTACAACTGTCCTGCAAGTAAAATATATTCCTTTTTCGAGAAAAAGGGCGTTTCTTCGTTCCATGACGGAGCCGTTGAGTAAAAGAGACTCGGCCTGCTGTCTTAGTCGCCGATACGCCTGATTATCAGATTCTTATCGATCACTTTATGTTGCAGGAGTGGAAAACACAACTGCCCTTGACCATTTATCTTTACTGCGTTCCTACATATTATACCTTTTATCCGTCATGTAATTGGACTGCTTTATTTCACTTGCCTTTTACTGATTCGAAAACAGTGACTAAAAGTAAAAACTTTACCAATGTAAATACTACTACCATGTTTTGTTTTAAAAACCTTTATTGTGAAAATGTCAGTATACAAATACGGGCCTATAACCACGTGGGCCGGCCACGGAGCAAACTGAAATCGTATATGATGAGGAGACATTTACATTATAGAGGAACGTAACGAACGAGCCATTAGGTTGCAAGAACTAAGGTGTATAACAGTTGCGGAATCGGTGGACGTACATTTTGTAATTAAAATACGACAGGGCCACTTACAAAAAAGTTATCTAGATATACATTTGCGTGCAAAAACCATGGGTGACGTTAATTCGAACTTTCAATAGTACAGTAATCAATAACACATCAGAACTTAATATCAATAGGGATGTCGAAATATTCAATCAATTCTCGTCCCCGCCCGCCATGAGCATCAAAACTGCATTCATATCTCGTGATATCAAGGTTGTTCAACCAGTACACAACAATGAGTTACGAGTCCCATTTATACCGGCGCCATTTTGGGCGAGGCCGGGCAGGTCCAAGATATAGTCAAAATGTCTCCACCAACCATCGGCCAGACCAGAACCCCTTTCGGCCCTTTATGCTACAAGATGGTGTCTTCCATTCAGAAAATATTGTTGGCAGCATTTTGAAAGGAAACATAAACAGCCGTTCTCCTAGTGAGTCTCACATTGTTACATTTAGGAAGAATGTTGAAGAGTAGTATGTGGAAAATCTGAAGCCATTTTTCTACAAACTCTCAATCAGCCTTGGATGGAAAAAAAATCCTGAAGAATGTACAAACTGAAAACCAATTTTTGTCTGTATAGCATCAACAGCAACGCTTGAGTCAGCTTTGTGTCAAGCCGCCATTTTGATTCAATCAATAACGTCCCCCTGCACACATTCAGGGACCTGGACATGTCTTCAGATGAAACGGATTGTGGGACAAGAAGCAAAAAGGAAAAGGAAAAAAGTTCCGTCGGACCTCGGGAGCCGGCCGCCTATGTCATGTGCGACCTTTGGCCACACCAGGGCAATAGTGAAGCTGCAGCAGGTGCAAATAAGCTTCAGACAGTCTTACAAGCACTGCTCAGAACTCTCAACTATGGCACTGAACATCCAGGACTTGCCATTCGGATCTTGGCGCCTTGTGCTGGTTCCGACCTATTCACACATCGGTCCACTATTGACATCACCTCATAAGCCAACGGGGCACCCCACGCCGACTTTCGGCGCAGCATTGTAGGATGGCCACACCAGTGCGGCAACTTGCTGGACACCACATCGGTGCCATCCGGATCTCGGCGCGTTCGAGTCACTGTACCGCAAGAGTGACCGCAACTCAGCTGGACACGCCGTCTTTCGGCGCAGCATTGTAGGATGGCCACACCAGTGCGGCAATTTGCTGGACACCACCTCGGTGCCATCCGGATCTCTGCGCGTTCGAGTCACTGTACCGCAAGAGTGACCGCAACTCAGCTGGACACGCCGTCTTTCGGCGCAGCATTGTAGGATGGCCACACCAGTGCGGCAATTTGCTGGACACCACCTCGGTGCCATCCGGATCTCGGCGCGTTGTGCTGCCTTTGGCCTACTGTAGCCGCAAGTGCGGACGCAACTCAGTTGGACGGTGAGTGAAACGCTAAGGGGCGCCGCACTGCAGCCGAGGAGCCTCCATCTTGGGGGAGACGCACAGCCCCCACTGACTGACGCGACCTCAAAGCTCAACGGGGCGCCCCACGCCGACTTTCGGCGCAGCATTGTAGGATAGCCACACCAGTGCAGCAACTTGCTGGACACTAACTCGGTGCCATCCGGATCTCGGCGCGTTGTGCTGCCTTCGGCCTATTCGCACATCGGTCCGCTACTGACGCCGCCTCACGTGCCAACGGATTTTCTACGCTTTTTGTAGCCCTATGCCGCATAACAGGTCATGTGACTTGTTTATAAAACTTTTCATTGGTTCATTTTACTTTTGGTTTCCTAAAGATGGAAGGCTTGGTCATATGACCTAAAAATAACACTTTTCATTGGTTTAGAACATTTTTTTTTCCCAAACGATGAAAGCCCCACCTTGTTTCTGGATGATTCAGACTGAAGCTGGCGTCAGCATGAGAGCACCACCATCTCGTGGCTCCGTCGTGGTCATTCCGCGAGCAATCATGGCAGCCGCTCCCCACCGGAAGCCTGCAGGAGTCGAGGGCCCCCAAGAGTTTTGTAGAATCTTCACGGCTGAGGGGACGCTTTCGAGAATGGAGCCCAAGCCCTAGCAGGCAAGCGTCCGAGTTCCAAGGTGTCCCAGGGCCATTTTAGTGGACCAGGCCCAAAACCGAAGAGCCGTCCGCCATTTTAAGAGTCATGTGGCAGCCGCCTATCGCTGCACTGCAAGAGTGGGAGCAACTCAACAACATGGTGAGCGAGACGCTGTAGCCGCAAGAGCGGGCGCAACTCAGCTGGATGGCCGCCACCTGGGGAGGCCCGTTCACGCCGCCTCCCCCACGCCCCCCCCGGGCCGCCCCACGCCAATTTTCGGAGCAGCATTGTAGGATACCAAAACCAGTGCAGCAGTTTACTGGACATCACCTGGGTGCCATCAACATCTCAGCGCGTTCTGCTGCCTTGGAACTATTCGCACAACAGACCGCTACTGACGAGGCCTCCTCCGCACCACCCGGGACGCCCCACGCTGTTTTTCTTTGCTGCATTGTAGGATCCCAAAACCCAGTGCGGCACCCAGGTGACATCACCTGGGTGCCGTCCAGAACTCAGCACGTTGTGCTGCCTTGGGACTATTCGCACAAAAGACAGCTTCTGACCATTGTTGCTTTTTTTGTCAAAAATGTTTAAATGTTTGTTACAGTTTTTGTTCCGTTCGTTATATTTAAAAGTTAATAAAGTTTTATAATCCCACTTTGTTGGAGTGCTATATATTTTTAAAAAATCGGGTGAATGGGGCCTTGAATCGGGTTATTGTCATGTGTGGGCTTTGCAAGTGTACTGCTACAGGATCGGACATTTCAAACTCAAATGCACGTTCTTTTTCTTACCTTTCCGAAGCATGGAGCGCAATAGCAGGCAGAGAAAGGGTGATGCAAGTGTTGAACACTGCCTGGCCTGGAAGTTGATGGCAGTGCCCCCCCCCGCCCGCTCCTGAAAGAGGACACACACACACCGCCGCCCGAGTACTTCACAGATCATTAAAAGACCATGCGCTTGTTCATGAGGCTTAAATGGTTTATCACCCCTTCTAGAACCCCTGCATCGACCCTCTGACGTTTCCTGGAAAAATTACCACGTAACACAATACCAAGCCCTGTCAGCTGAAACCCCCGACGAATCGTGGGGCATATTATCAAGGGGGTTTATCTCCGCTTTTTTGGCTTTAAAAGCCAAGAAAGCGGAGATAAAATTATCTCCCTATTACCAAGCTGTCGCTAACACCAGTTAGTGACAGCTAAAAGGAGATAGCGACCATCTTGGGCCCCGCTTTGCATGTCAGTGATATTTATCACTAATGACATGCAAAGTGGGCGTGCCAAGATGTTACCGACTGGAAACAGTCCCTAACATCGCTATCTCCTATTACCAACTTTTGGAGATATTCGCGCTAAGCGCGAATATCTCCAAAAGCTAACACCTGACCTGAGCAGTTCTTAGCCATGTTATCCAATGGGAGGTGGATAACATGGCTAAGAGCATTTGCTCGATAATGCATGAATATCGCTGACTTTTCAGCGATATTCATGCATTGCGGCCGTTTTTTATCGCATTTGCGATAAACCTTGCTAATAGCAAGGTTTATCTGCGATAAAAATCGCCGATGTGCGGCGATAATTTTTGTCTCTAAACAAGTTAGAGACAAAAATTATCGCTAGTTGTTGGTAATATGCCCCCGGGTTTTTGCTTGCAGAAATCGGGAGGCGGGAGACTAGCACTGAAATCAGTAGTCTCACGCCTGAATCGGGAGGGTTGGTATGTCTGGATTCTCTACAGCTGGGGCCATAAACTACATCCGCAGGGCTAGGTGATAGCCTGGGTCCGGCCTGGACAATCGGACACAGAGGAAGAGGAGTGTCAGAGGGTGCGGTAGTGAATAGGGTGAAAGGGAGGTGTCGGGCGGGCACAGGGTGTGATTCTCAGGGAAGAGCAGCGCAGATGGGGAGAAGTATATGGCCCATGCATGAGAGAGAGAGCGGGGGTGACCAGTGCGTGGGGGAGATGCTTGCGAGGGTGGGGAGCCGTGCTGAGAATCGACAGCGTGCAGAGAGTGGGTCTGGTCAAGGCATCTAAAATGGCTGCCGTGCACGACAAAAGTCTGGCATTGGAAAAAAAGCAAGATGGCGCAGACAATGTTTATCAATACGAATTAATTTATAACAATTATTTTTAACAATATATTTACTCGCAGTGTCAAAATGGCGGTCAACACTTCCTGATTTCCATCGAATCGAACGTTAACAGACGTCACGCAGCAAAAAAAATAAAAAAAAGCTCACGCACAGCCGCTGGAAGACATGTATCAACATATATGAGCCTCCTCAGCCACCCTCAGAAAACATAAGGGGTCAGGATACGTCTCCCGCACCCCCTTATACCTAGTAATTTAATTAAAACGAAACACAAAATGGCGAATTCCCGTTTCGCTACCAGTTTGCGGCCCAGTTCGCGGCCCGGGAAGCGCTTCTACCGTGAAAAATATATATTTTTTTATTTTCCCCATGGGGCCCTTTAATAACCCCAACATCATTCCTAGGGGGTCAAGAGAGGTATACCTTGCCCCCTTTCATTAAATTCCCCCTTCGTTTTTCACCTCTTCTTCTCTCTCGATCCTACCGAGAGATAAGATGGCGGCCGCTCCGGACTGTTTAGAATGTTGACAGACACCGGAGAGCCAATCAGCTTTCTGCGCGCAAAGTTCCGTTTCGCGAAAAGTAAGCGGACCGGAGCGCAGCCCGGAGCGCTGTTACAGATATATATCTTGTTTTGAACGTTAATTTCTCAAAATCCACTGGAGCACATATATTGAGACCTAGCAAAGGCACATCGGGCTAACAGTCCCTACAATTTTGCCAAGTTTCGTGCAAATCCATTCAGCCGTTCGAGCTAAAAGTGAGGCCAAAGGCCCTATGGAAATTAACATGGGAAAAACGCGTTTTGGGACCCCCCTTTTTTCTCGGCCCCCCTTGACGAAACCCCCCCAAATTTTCGGGAGCTGCTCAGAAACAAAATGTGCCATTTTCGTGAAAATTTCAGCCGATTCCGTCCACAAACGCCAAAGTTATTAGACATAGAATTTTCAAAAGTTCCATAGACAAATAATCCTAACTATATATACCTACTGGCGATAGCCAGTAGGTAATATATATATATATATATATATATATATATATATATATATATATATATATATATATATATATATATATATATATATATATATATATATATATATATATATATATATATATATATATATATATATATATATATATATATATATATATATATATATATATATATATATATATATATATATTACCTACTGGCGGTCGCCAGTAGGTAGTTATAGTTAGGACCTAGTTTCCATAGGAAATCCTCAACATTCTATTTGGAATAACTTTGGCCCTGGTTGAAGAATCTTAGCGAATTTCTCAAAGAAGATGGCTCAGTCCGCTGCGCTCCTTCCCTAAAAGTTTGGGGGGGATTGGTCAAGTGGGGGCTGAGATAAAAGGGGGTCCCAAAACGTGTTTTCTCCATGTTATTTTCCATAGGACCTTTAGACTCGGCTACAGGTCGAACGGGTGAATGGATTTATAAGAAATTTGGCAAAACTGTACAGTCCGGCTCGCAGATTACGCTTTTTTTGGAATGGTGTAAATCCGTTCTGTAGTTGTTGAGAAAATTAAAGTTAAAGTCAATTATATATCTATAGGCGCGCATGCGTGCGCGCACCCAGGTGGCTGCGCGTGAGCGGTATTTTTTTTGGCTGCGTGACGTCTGTTAACGTTCGATTCTAAGGAAATCAGGAAGTTTTGTCCGCCATTTTGTCACTGCGAGTAAATATATTGTTCATTTCAAAGCGTTGAAACATGGAAAGGGGAGAAGGTAGAGATTGTCTTCCTGCGTAGGTTTTCTCAGGGTGTGCAGTAAGGCCCTTAAACGCGAAAAGATATAATTTTTCCCCGAAAAAAAAATACGGGGTGCGCGCACTCGGTCGCGCACACCTATTTACAAGAGTGTGAAATTGGAGGTAAATCAGAAGTTTGAGTGCTTAGATATAAGGTGGCTCTGAAAAGAGCCCTTGTGTTAATTGAGTGTTTTCTGCATTTATAAGTAAGTACCGATGCAGAGGAAGATTCTGTTTCCCTCATTCGTGAAATGAACACCGTCTCTCCTATAGACATCTTGCATGTGGTAGCGCAAGTTGTTGTGGTAAATAGAACCCATGCTATAATCTCTGAGGAACGCAGAAACAGATGTATTTACATGTCTCCTTGCTTTCTCAAATTGTGCACAATGGTGATTGGACCAATTCCATTTCTGTCTTTGGCATATATTGGAATATACCAAGGCAGATCGAGGAAAAGTGTCATCAATTGTCGAAAGGTGTCTTTTAGAAGCATTTCCAGACCTACCCCAGTGATTGTGCCTAGATCGTTCCCACCACAGTGCACAATTATAAGGTCTGGTTCTGGGAGATGCATAAAAGTTTTCACCAATGGAATCAATTGGTGACATTTCAATCCTCTTTTGGAAATCCATGTTATGTGTACATTTGGTAAGCTGAGGTTGCAAATTTGTCTGCTTACTGCATATTTTTCACTCCAGTGAATATAACTGTGTCCTATTAGCCAGACCTTCATTTTCAAGGGATTTGTAGTCGTCCTCCGATCGGTTCTGGAAGTGGAATGGTAGTTAGAAGTTGAAATTCTAAATAAAGAAAAAGGAAGAGGCTGGGTGTGGTTTAAAAAATAAAAATGATTGGTTGATTGTAAGAAGTGGAGATTGAACAGTACGTTGCATGTTAATGTTTATGTTAAACGAAAAGTACTATTGGGTGTGAAAAAACAAGACATGTAACAGAGTTGTGGATTGGCAGGTGTTTCTGGAGGGAAAATAGTGTTATTAGTTAGCTGTAGAACGTTGAGACATGAACTTTTGACCTCTGCCTTCAGCAAGGTGCAGAATGAGGTGTTACCATGGAAACAGCCGGAGATGGCAGTTGGTGATGGGTTCACTCTTTGGTGCCTCTGCATCTGAGTCTGTTCTCTGGTGGCTGGAGGACAACTGTTTGTTATTGTGGAGATGAAAGGGTGATAAGGAGAGAAATACGACATAGCGTCTGGCCTGTAGAAGCGTGGGAGCAGTGATTAACTCTGAGTAAAGCGGAACTGTGTCGGTGCTTAGTAACAGTAAAAAAAAAAATGTTAACAGTGGTATAACTGTGTTTACGGTGCGCGACCTACTAAGAAAGAGTTCACGGGCCGTAATTGGCTTGGAGGTTCTAGTATCAGTAAGTGAGTTCAAGAAAAGAAAACATTCAGGACTTTATTTATGAAGGCGTTGCGCCACCAGTGCGTTACTTTTTCCCATTTTAAAAAATGAGGCCCCGGCGGCGGAAGGTCTTCATAAATAAGGTCCTCAGTGTCTACAGTTAAGGTTATGTGGAACCCATGAATAGTTTTTCAATATGATATCATTTCAGTTGAGATTATGGATTAAAAGAGAAACCGTGAATATTTGAAATTTTTATTTAGAAATGTACTATTTTAAAGGCAAATCATTATGTAATCTGAGTACAGAAATTGCAAAAAACACAGTAATTGGTATTGTCAGTAGTACATGGAATACAAACGCTATAGTTGAAGAAAAATGAATATAGTTGGAAAAAAACATTGTACAGTCTTATAAGGAAGTATATTATATTTTAATAAATGGAAGAAGGTTTGTGGCCTTTCAGTATAGGAACGATATATGAAAATGCAAGTGGTTATACATCATTACTTTATGAATCAGCTGTCAAACAACACAAAATCATAATGTCCATTGTTAGTAAAGCAAATAGGTCTGTTCTTCAAAAGAAAATATGGAAAATAACGTGAAGAATATAGAAAACCAAAAGGAAATGAGGACGTCAATGGGTTGTTTGAGAGTTATTGAAGCATTGTTAAGGCAAAATAGGTAGTTTCTGCTTGTAACAGGAAATCAGTTTTATCATTTGAAATTATGTCAGCTATCCAATGGAAAAGAGTAAAGCAGTACTGATAATCTCTTATAATCGGAGCCTCTTTTACCATCAGAGTGCAGGTCGGTGGGTTTTCGATGTAGCTCGCTGTTAGGAAAGAGTTAATTGTCCATTGTGTAGGCAAAGTATGCAGCAAGTGCCTCTAACATGAAATCACTGTTATCATCTGAAAACATGTCAGCCATCCAATTGAGAAGATCAAAGGAGCATTCATGATCTGTCATTATTGGAGCGTCTTTTACCATCATTGGGCAGCTCGGTGGGTTTTCGATGTAGCTCTCTGTTAGGAAATCTTGCGCCGCTGCGAATATATTCCAATGACCCAGAACTCCTTGTATCGCTGAAAAGGCCATAAACCCTCCGTTGTAACAAAGCTGTTCATGATCAAGTAACGGATTCATGAGGTGATTGTAATTCGGTTCAGGAGGTACCAAATTGCAGAGACATAAATCCAGGGCCCACGTGAAATCACAGCTCAGGCAATGAAATACAGGCTGCACACAGGTGAAATACGAATATCGAAATGATAATCGATATGATGCATTCAAAGTCGAGAGTGGTAAGATGCCGTAGTAGTCAAGCATCCTCTGGCGAAATAGTTCTAAGTGGCCCGGCTCGTTTGCGAAGGCAGGAGGGACATCCATTTTGAATTTCCCAAGATGGTAAAGGAAACGGCGCAGCACCGCTGGTTGTATAGCAATTCCACAGAATTAGGTCGCCGGCTATGCAGTGGAGAGAAGCAGAATGACTTGATACATTTTCTAAGAGTTTAGTCACTTATATATTGCTTAGTGGTTATTAAAAAAGTAGCTTTTTTTGAACTGGAGGATGCGTTAAAAAATAAGGGAGTGATTTGAGGGAGTTGTAAAGCAAGGTCAATTTTTTTTTACATCAATGCTGTTTTCTGTGAATGTTAGCTTAGTGAAAGATATGTGTGTGAGCAGATGCAACGTTCAGTTTTAAATGTGACAATGGCGGTCTTGTTCATGTCTTCCGATTCAAGGTCGGTATTCGCTGCCAAATACAAAGATTAAGAAACGCATGCGTGGGGTACATAGTGTGCATTCTTAAAGGAAAGCAAATGAAGGGTTATTTTTACCGCGTTAGCATTGTCGTTTAAAAAGTTACAGTGATTTCTATTATATGTGAAGAAAGTGTCACTGATGAAGACTGAAAATAAATCCTTATAAATGATACGGACTGGTGTATTTTAGAAAAGGTTTGTAACATTACATGAATTGTGTAAAAAAAATAATGTAATTGAAAGTGTATGGTTTGAAAATGAAAAGTAGAGGTTTATAGTTCATGTTTTGAAAGCAGTTCTAGAGGGTCAGAAGAAAGTGTATGGTTTGAAAATGAAAAGTAGAGGTTTATAGTTCACGTTTTGAAAGCAGTTCTGAAGGGTCAGATGCATGATAGATTTATTAAAAATAGAACATGTTTTTAAATAGTATTTTGGAAAAAATATGTGCCTTTATGTACTATTTACATTATGTGCCTGTTGCGTATTCTTTGAGTTTTAGTAATCCTGTGTCTTATAAGTTTTCTAGGGGCGGTTTGAGGTTCATGGTGGGTTTGGGCAGGGAGGGTAGGTTGGGGGTTTGTAATAGGGGGTTCGGCTGGGGTGGAGTGCGGAGTTTAGTGAAAAGTGAGGGGGGCGGGGAGTTACGGTGTTTAGTAATGGAGCAGAGTCAGAGGACGCCACATTTGTGTTATGGGCTGCCACGGAAATATGTATTTATTCTCAGAGGTTTATTATATTAAGCATATATATTAGCATGGTGGCTCTCGTCGTTTTGTGGTTCTGTGTATGTTTATAATGCTGGCTCTGTAGTTTTTGTTTATGGACCTTATTGCGACACACAGGGGACCTACGTTGCACAGTTGGAGATCAGAGACTTAGGAAATAAAACTTTATAATTGTAAGGGCTGTAAGCGATAGAAATCGCCCGTTCTCGGTGTAAAAAATATCACCGCTATTGGTGGTATTTTCTACGGTGTTAGTACTCGAAGGAGACTAGTAACATATATGTGAAAAAAAATTATGTAATAGGCTCAGCATTTTACATTATCTTGGAAAACAAAAGTTGCTTTTACATAGCAATACGTCTCTTATAATTAAGGGACGGAGTGTATATAGTGCTATTTAGTACTCTGCTATGTGATTGATGTCGAATATTTCATAAGAGGAGGCTTTAAAAGTTTTACGATAAACTGGTTTTCTAGGGAAGTGGGTGGAGTGTTCCGTGTAAATTGCAGAATAGAAACTAGTAAGAACCAATTGGAAGTGTTGTTTTCAAGTCACATGACTGCACATGCGTGTCTCAACGCGATAGGTGGGTGCGCGCACCCGGTCGCGCACTATAAGAAAGCGGCGAGAAAATATCAGCTACTATGCTCTTCAAGCTTGTTTTGGTACAAAGAGTTAGTTCTGAAAAGAACTTTTTTTTTTTTTTTTTTTTTTGGAAACAAGTGTTATGATGCTTTTGATTTCTTAAAGTTGCGACGACATTTTTCAGTATGTCATACTATCCAAATAAAGTGAAGAAATTTAACTTTTCTTGGAGCATTTATGACTCTCAATTATTTGTTTAATTAGAGTAAAGCTTTGCTCTCCGTATACAAGAAGTTCTCCACAGTTCGTGCATTTCATGTGCACGTTCGCCAGATATGGTCTCAAGTCCATCTCAGCACTCGATGGAGATACAGGTCGTCCACCGGAAGATGTGTTGATTACTTCTGATGGTAATAGCGTGGCCTCCGTTTTTTTTGTCATAGGTGGTCGCTCATTTTCATCAGATTCGTAAGATGAATGCGGAACGGTAGCCATTGTACCGAAGTCTTCGGGAAGATGTTCGACGTTGTTGTCTCTTGAGAGTAGAAAAGAAAGTGATGGTAGTGGGTGGAGTGCTGCGTGTAAATTGCAGAATAGAAACTACCAAGAACCAATTAGAAGTGTTGTTTAGAAGTCACATGACTTCACATGGGAGTGTCAGGTCCTGTACGCGATAGGAGGGTGCGCGCACCCGGTCGCGCACTACAATAAAGCGGCGAAAAAATATCTCATAATATGCTCTTGGAGCACGTTTTGGTAGAAAGAGTTAGTTCTGAAAAGAACTTTTTTTTTTTTTTTTGGGGGGGGGGGAAGAAGTGTTATAATGCTTTCGATTTCTTAAAGTTGCTACTACATTTTTCAGTCTGTAATAGTATGAAAATGAAGTAAAGAAATTTATCTTTTCTTGGGGCATTTATGACTTTCAATTTTGAGTTGAATAAGAACGAGGCTCTGCTCTCCGTACAAAAGAATTTCTCCACACTCGTTGCATTTCATGTGCACCTTCGCAAGATATGGTCTCAAGTCCATCTCAGCACTCGATGGAGATACAGGTCGTCCACCAGAAGATGTGCTGGGCACCTCTGATGGTAATAGCGTGGCCAGGGCTCTTGTCGATGCTTTTGCATAATGCTCAGGGTGCCTTTGTTTAACATGCCGCAGCATGGTGTGTATAGAAAACGAATATTTTTTACTTGGATTTCCCCTTGAGAGCTCCGAATTGCATATCGTGCAGGTTACTTTTGGCGCATTCACTTTCTTTTGATCTTCAGGATAAGTGAAAAATTGCCAAATGAAAGATTCCTTTTTTCTTCTTAACGGTGGTCGCTCATTTCCTTCAGATTCGGAAGATGAATCTGGTAGGGCAGCCATTTCAGCAAAGTCTTCCGGAAGATGCTCGACGTTGTTGTCTCTTGAGAGTAGAAAAGATTGTGAGGAAAGTGGGTGGAGTGCTGCGTGTAAATTCCAGAACAGAAACTACTAAGAACCAATTGGAAGTCTTGTTTTCAAGTCACATGACTTTACATGCGCTTCTCAGGACGTGTAGGCGGTGATACTATCTAGTTACGAACGTGATTACATACTTAGGAACTAGCATTCAAAAAAACTATGAAATTCACTGAAAAAACCATAGGTTTTACACACGTTATAGTTAGGAAGTAGCATTTGAAAAACCTATGAAATTCACTGAAAAAACCATAGGTTTGACACCAGTTATAGTTAGCTGGAAATTTTACTGACATAAAACCAATGAAATTCCACGTTATAGATAGTTGGACTCACTATAACTTGCGCGTGTAATGCACTGCTGATGACATTACATATTACATCACTCATGACATCACTGATGACACCATCTTTGTGACAGAGTGACAGACCTCCTTTCAGTGTAAGGTAACCCTTAAAACACATATTGGAAAATAGAAATTAACATTTTCAAAAAAATGGAGATACCCATACCAGTTACAACAACCAATTCAGTAATTCCACCATCTATATACACATTCTCTCATTTACCAACAGTTCTATATAGTCACTCATACATATACTCACTCATCATATGTAGTGATACACCTATACATCCTGTAACACACCGACAATCATCCAAAAGTAACTCACACACATACTCACACATGCAAATAAACTATTGAACATCCATTTATTTGCATATAAAACTATACACACTCAACCACCCATACAGTCCTGCACATATGGTGTCTTCTAAACACATACAAAAAGAGAGTTAGTCATTCATGCATCTATGTGATTAGTAATACCCCCATAAAACCATAGAAACACTCATACTGATACTAAAAAAACATCTAAGAACCCAAATACCTACACATGTAGGTACTCATCAATCCATGCAACCAGTTATTCACAAAGTGAAACACTGATACATATAATCAAATATTTAAACATTACTCGCTAATATATGTATTCACTAAGATACACTTAATAAGCCAGTTATCCAATCATTTCTTTTTGAAAAAAACATTCATTAAGACAATAATTTAAACATTTATTCTTCCCTCGACCTTTACATATACATATATAAAACATATTTATTTTTTAGAAAGACACATATTCACTGGATGGTGTCATAAGTGATGTCACTGACCATGTCATGAGTGATGTAATATGTAATGTCAACAGAAGTGCATTACACGCGCAAGTTATAGTGAGTCCAACTAAGTATAACGTGGAGTTTCATTGGTTTTATGTCAGTAAAATTTCCAGCTAACTATAACTGGTGTCAAACCTATGGTTTTTTCAGTGAATTTCATAGGTTTTTCAAATGCTACTTCCTAACTATAACGTGTGTAAAACCTATGGTTCTTTCTGTGAATATATATATATATATATATATATATTACCTACTGGCGGTCGCCAGTAGGTAGTTATAGTTAGGATTTTTTTCAATGTTAAATCTCAAAATTCTATTTGGAATAACTTTGGCGCCGGTTGACGAATCTGCCTGAAAATTTCCTGAAAATGGCCTCGCGGGGTTCCGGTCCTTCCTGAAAGTTTGGGGGGGATACGTTAAGCGGGGGCCGAGATAAAAGGGGGGTCCCAAAACGCGTTTTCCCCATGTTAATTTCCATAGGGCGGTCGATTTCACTTTTAGCCCGAACGGCTGAATGGATTTCCACGAAACTTGGCAAAATTGTAGGGACTGGTAGCCCGATGTGCCTTTGCTATGTCTCAAGATATGTGCTCCAGTGGATTTTGAGTAATTTAGGTTCAAAAAAATATATATATCTATAGGCGCTCTCCCGTGCGCGCACCGGAGTGCGCTCCAGGCGCGACACGCGACTTGCGCGCAGGAAGCTGATTGGCTCTCAGTTGTCTGTAAACATTCTAAACAGTCCGGAGCGGCCGCCATCTTGTGTCTCGGTAAAATCGAGACACAAGGGGTTTGAAAAAAAAAGGGGCAAATGACCATAAGGGGGAAGAGTAGACCCCCTCTGACCCCCTAGGTTTGATGTAGGGACTAAAATAGGGTCCTGCAGGGCATTAAAAATTTTTTTTCGTTTTGCGCGGGGGAAGCGCATGGTACGCGCACCGGCGAAGCACGGGGAAAATCCAGGACCATATTTATGAAGGCCTTGCGCTGTTAGTTTTGCGCTTCCTGTGCGTCAATTTTTGTGACGCACCAGCGGTGTAAAAAAATGCGCATTGTTATGCAATATTTAAAAAGTGACGCATCTATCTAGATGCGTCACTTATTAAATATAGTGCAACGAGGTACATTTTATTACACTGCTGGTGTTATGCGTCACTTTTCTGTGCGCACTCCTTATGACATTCCAGATGTGTCATAGTTAATGTATGACGAATAATGTTGCAAGGAGTTACAGATACGTCAGTATTTCTGACATATCTGTAAACATAAAAGTGATGCGAGGCAGGTGCAAGATTTTGACGCAACAGCATCCTAAAAGTGACGCAGAGAAATCTTATAGATTTCAGTACGTCGTTATTACCAAGCTTTTTGCGAGGGATTGCCCCCTCTGCATACATTATACCTGATGCAGATATAATGTGGCGCAGAGTTTTAAAAAGTGACCCATGTACCTAGATGCGTCACTTTTTAAAAATAGCGTCAGGTATAATGCATGCAGAGGGGGTGTTCTCCCGCAAAAAGCTTTGTAATAGCGACGCAGTGAAATCTTTGAGATTTCACTGCGTCAGTTTTAGGATGCTGTTGCGTCAAAATCTTGTGCCTGCTTTACAGCAGGTGTTAGACTGAGGCAAGACCTTTCACATGCTGCTTTCCACATTTGAAAGGACACATTACTGGAGTTGCGTCACTTTTGTGACGCACTCCAGCAATGCGTTACTTGGAATGTCATAAGGAGTGAGCACAGAAAAGTGACGCATCGCACCAGTGGTGTAAAAAAATGTGCCTCGTTGCGTTATATTTAAAAAGTGAGGTATCTAGGTAGATGGGTCACTTTTTAAAATCAAGCGCCACATTATATCTGCGTGAGGTATAATGCATGCAGAGGGGGTGTTCCCCCACTAAAAGCTTTGTAATAGCGACGCAGTGAAATGTTTGAGATTTCACTGCGTCACTTTTAGGATGCTGTTGCATCCTTTAAATATAGTGCAACGAGGCACATTTTATTACACTGCTGGTGTGATGCGTCACTTTTCTGTCCACAGTCCTTATGACATTCCAGATGTGTCATATTTAATGTATGACGAATCATGTTGCAAGGAGTTACAGATACGTCAGTATTTCTGACATATCTGTAAACATAAAAGTGATGCGAGGCCGGCGCAAGATTTTGACGCAACAGCATCCTAAAAGTGACGCAGAGAAATCTCATAGATTTCAGTACGTCGTTATTACCAAGCTTTTTGCGAGGGATTGCCCCCTCTGCATACATTATACCTGATGCAGATACAATATGGCGCAGAGTTTTAAAAAGTGACCCATGTACCTAGATGCGTCACTTTTTAAAAAATAGTGTCAGGTATAATGCATGCAGAGGGGGTGTTCCTTGCAAAAAGCTTGGTAATAATGACGCAGTGCGTCACTTTTAGGATGCAGTTGCGCCAAAATCTTGCGCCTGCTTCACAGCAAACCTTTCACATGGTGCTTTTTCCATGTGAAAGGACACATTACTGGAGTTGCGTCACTTTTGTGACGCACTCCTGCAATGCGTTACTTTTGTGTTTACAGATATGTCAGAAATACTGACATATCTGTAACTCCTTGCGAATTGATTAGTCATATATTAAATATGACATATCTGGAATGTCATAAGGAGTGCGTCCAGAAAAGTGACGCATCGCTGTTTTCACGTAGCGATGCGTCACTTTTCAGAAATGAGGCCTCCAGTTTATTCACTGTGTCATAACTTTCTTTTCTAACACTCACCTTCTTTCATTCCTCCTACTTCACTTCCTTTCACCTCTCATACCTTTCTGTTCTTTCTTACTCATTCTCCTTTCAATTATCAATGCACTATATTTCACTTACTCTTCATTTTTTAAGATTATAGCTCTTTGATGAGAATTGGAGGTAGTTCTGAAAAGAACTTTTGGTTTTCTTCTTTTAACTGAACAGGAACAAAAACAGGGAATAGAAACTGCTCAACAGGAGCAAAAAGAAAAGAAAAAAATTAGGGGTGGGAAGGGCAGTGATGGTTCTCCAATGCCCGAACCATGAGCAGGACACTTTGCTCCCCATAGGTGAGGAGTTGATTGCAGTATCTGCATCTGACGACCCCATGGTTAAATGCAGGTTGAATGTTTGCTACCTGCCCCTGTGATTGTTCTCTTCCAGAAGAAGTTGCTCCTCCTGTTGATGTAGAGGCCCCGTCTCTGGAAACCTCTTGTGCCAGAGCCCTGACACTTTCCCGGGCAAAATTCTGGGGGTGCCTCCTCTCCACATGGCGAATCATGGTGAAGTTGCCAAAAGAGTATTTTTTTGGGGGGTTACCCCGTGACAGGACCTGTTTGCAGATCCTGCACTCTACTTTTGGTGCATTCACCTTCTTCTGGTCTGCTGGAAACTTAAAAAATTTCCAGATGAAATGTTCTTTGACCTTCGGCTGAGGAGGCTCTTCATCAATGAAATCATTGGAGTCATCTTCACTGCTGGATGGTCTGGCAGCCATGATGAATCCAGGAATATGGAGCAGCAAAAAAGGCAGGTCTTTCAGTCACAAAAGTGAAAGAAGAAGTGAAGGAAATGGGTGGGGATTTCATTCATTGTAAAAAAAAACTGTTAGCAACCAATGAAAAGTGTTATTTTAGGGTCACATGACCCGACGCGTTTACGCTGCGCGCTCCGGTGCACTTCCGGGTGCGTTTACGCAGCGCGATCGTAGGCGCTTCCGGGGCGCAAACGTGGCGCGATCGTAGGCGCTTTTGCGTGCGTTTAGGCGCCGCGCACGTAGGCGCTTCCGAGGGCACGTACGTTGCGCGCCGAAGTGACGTCATCAATCTTTTATAGAAATGCATAATCATTTTCCATATTTAAAAAAACAAATTTTATTTGTATGGTACGAAATGTTTTGCATTATTATTAACTTTTCATTCATATTTTTTTTTCACGAACGACAGTTGCGCTCTGGGTGCGCTTTCAGATGAGCTCTCGGAGAAGCTTACAGGAGAGCTTAGCTGAAAGCTTCCCGGAGCGCGCACCCAGAGCGCAAAAGAAACAAATTATATAAAAAAAATGAATACTTAAAAAAAAACAGCAAATTGTAAAAAAAAAAAAGGTTAGAAACTCGATATACAAAGGAATTAGCATTTAAAAAACCTATGAAATTCACTGAAAAAACCATAGGTTTCACACCAGTTATAGTTAGGAATTAGCATTTAAAAAACCTATGAAATTCACCGAAAAAACCATAGGTTTCACACCAGTTATAGTTAGGAATTAGCATTTAAAAAACCTATTAAATTCACTGAAAAAACCATAGGTTTCACACCAGTTATAGTTAGCTGGAAATTTTACTGATATAAAACCATTGAAATTCCCACGTTATAGTTAGATGGACTCACTATAACTTGCGCGTGCAATGCACTGCTGATGATGTCTTATTAAGCCAGTTAACCAATCAATTTTTAAAAACCATCCATTTAGACACTTATTTAAACATTTATTCTTCCATCAACTTTTACATATACATATATAAAATATATTTATTTTTCAGAAAGACACACATTCACTGGATGGTGTCATCAGTGATGTCATGAGTGATGTCACTCACCATGTCATGAGTGATGTAATATGTGATGTCATCAGCAGTGCATTGCACGCGCAAGTTATAGTGAGTCCATCTAACTATAACGTGGGAATTTCAATGGTTTTATATCAGTAAAATTTCCAGCTAACTATAACTGGTGTGAAACCTATGGTTTTTTCAGTGAATATATATATATATATATATATATATATATATATATATATATATATATATATATATATATATCCACGGATTCCTCTTCAAATTAGGAAAAAGGACGACAAGCCGCACCACCAGGTACAGGAGAGATTGTTTATTTCAGGGCATAAACAATATATATATATACGACCCATAACACTAACATAAGGGAAATCAGCTTTTTATCCCTCAAAGGCTGCTACAAGCTACAGGATATCTACATGTCAAGGTCTTATAGTGGATAGAAAAAGTTAGTATGCAGTCCAAGTTGATGTATTTTAATCATGGTGTTTCATACTGCATGTGTGGAAAGTCCCCCATTGTAGTGTAAACAGCAGTAGTCAACTCTATATAAACCCTATGAATTAACCACGAAATCAGAATCAGAAAATCAGAAAATGCTTTATTCGATTTCTTTTAAAAAAAATATTTTTATTTGGTTTCCCCCTCCCCCATTTTCATTGTACAGAGCACATAAGAAAATTCATTACAGTTTAGCATGCAAGGTTTGTCACAAATCAAACAAAAATTATACAAATAAGTGAAGCAGAGTGAAAATGAAGTGCAGGTGAAGGCAAAGCAGGGAATGCAAATAAAATAAAACAGAGGCTTAGCATAATTCATTTTCTAGGCTACCCCGGATCTCTCTCCTTCCACCTTTGTACATGATCCCATATATTTTTTCCAAGTTTCTTGCCTATTCTACCCCTCCTTGCATAGATTGCTTTCTCAAGGTTAAAGGCAGCTAGTAGTTTCTTTAGCCATTGGTGGAACGTGGGTGGTAATCGATCCAACCATGCTGTGGCAATACAAAGTCTTAAGACAGCCATAGCCACAAAGACAAAATACTGATGATTAGTCTTACCAGCTCTATCTTCTATTCCTAAGAGTACAACTGAAGGTGTTAGGGTAACTTCTATTGTTAGTGATCTTTTAAGAGCACTTCAATTTCCTCTTGTGTTGTTTTTAAGCATGCACAAGTAGCAAACATATGGACTAAATCAGCCTGAGTACTGTCACATCTTGGACACGTAATGCCAGCCACCCCCCCCCCCCCCACTGCGCCACCCTGGATGGAGTGTAATACAGAAAGTACAGTGTCTTAAAATGCTGTACCTGGAGTGATGCTGAGCATAGTAATTTCCACCCTAGTTTCAATGATCTACGGAAATTTTCCTTCTCTACACCCAGCTTTTGTATCCATTTACCTTCATATTTTTCCAAATCGTCTGATTGATACTCTATTAATTCAGAATAAAATCTTTTAATTGTACAGTCTGTACCAGCCTGTATAGTGTCCAAAATTACATTTATTGCACATCCCGCCGGCCCTCCAGTTTTTGTCAAAATAAAACTTCTAATTTGCAAATATTTAAAGTAATGGTTTGCATCTAGCCCATATATTGCCTGTAAGTTGTTGAACTGCATCACCCCCTGCGCTCCTATCAGGTCACCCAGTCTGCAAATCCCATGTTTTCCCCATTCTGAAAACACTGCCGATGAAAATATATCACCAGGGAAATTGGGATTATTCCTCAACCTAGTGTAGGCATTGTATCTGCCTAGGCCAAACTTTTTCGAGAAAGAAGACCAAATCTCATAGGCGGCCATAACAGTCTTAAATTTAGTTCTCTTGAAGTAACTATACTCTGTAAATTTCAGCATAAAGTTTTCAGCTTGATCCCCTAGTGCTAGTGAGTAAATTGCCAATGTTCCTAACTCAGCATGTCCTTCACTCTCTGCTCCTCCAAGCAGACCTGTCATATATTGAAGGCATGCTGCCCAATAATATAATTTTAAATCCGGTAGGGCCCTCCCTCCTCGCTCCCCCGGTAATGCCATGTATCTAAGCGCCCTTCGGGTCTTCCCATGCGCCCACACAAATCGGTTTACCATGTGCTCCAAAACCTTAAACCACTTTCCTTCAAACAATAACGGTATGGCCCTAAATAAGTACAAAAACTTTGGAGAAAGATCATTTTGACTATGTTGGTTCGGCCTACTATCGAAAAATGTATATTATTTAGTCTGTCTAGATCCTTCTTAGCTTTATTTATTATCAGTGATATATTTAACTCCACAAGGTTATCTAAATCTGGGGTTATTGTTACCCCTAAATAAACTCCACTTTGGAACACCCGGCAATCAGTGCAATCTATCTTGTTATTTTTAATAATTTGCAAAATCAAATAAAGTAATAACCTTTCGGGTATGATGAGTGGTGCCCCTCCCTGGTATAAACCTGTGTTGATTGATACTAACCAAAGTATCAATTACCTTCGCTATTCTTAAGGCAAGTATCTTAGAGTATACTTTTGTGTCTGTGTTCATTAAGGTTATTGGCATGTATGACCAAGGTTGGTTAGGTGGCTTGCCCTTTTTCAAGATTATAACAATATCAGCCCCTGCCCAGCTGTTTGGAATTTATATTCCTGTCTGCTCTTCCTGCATTGTAGCAATAAAATCATACCTAATCACATCCCAAAATGTTTTGTAAAATTCCAGTGGGATTTGATCAGGGCCTGCAGCCTTCCCTGATGGGAGGCTGGTTAAGGCAGTCAGAATTTCTTCTGGTGTAAACGGAGCCTCCAGGGTATTAGTCTCTTCTTCCAATAAGGTATCAACCGGTATGGTGTGTAGATAATTACTTATTTTGAGAAGATCAATCGGGCAGTCTTGATCATACAAGGAAGTTTAAAATTTTCTAAAAACTTCTTGGACCCCTTCTGAATCTGTGACTTGTTCCTGCACCATCTTGTATCTCTCTTACTTGCCCCATAGACACGTTCTGTCATGTTCGAATAGCAAGTGTGCGGCCAACGGTCTCATTAAATTCATAACATCTTTCTCTATTTGCTAGATATGTTTTTGCTGCCTTATTAGCCATACCCTCCTCAGCCTCCATCTTTGCTTTCGCTATTCTAATCAATACTTGATCTAGAGGGGCACCCCTAAGCACACTCTGAGTTAATTCCTCCTCTGCCTCTGCCACTGCTTGAACAAGTTCTGCCTCCCTTTGTCTATCCTTTCTTCGGCTTGCTACGCTAAAGCTTATTGTCTCCCCTGGTATGGCCGCCTTAAAGGAATCCCACATATTCCCAGTTGCCGTACTGCCTCTGTTGATGTCTAAGAAACTACTATTCCAATTTCTCCTATGCATAAAATAGGCATCATCCTTAAGCAGCCCTCTCCCAAATGTCCAAACTCGCCCCGGGCCAATGCCCAACCTGGTGTTTAACGATAAGATCAAGGGATTGTGATTGGATATTATCAAGCTTGACTTTAGGTTGCAGAGAATGTGAGATGAAGAAATAATCTAATCTGGCACAGACTTTATGTGGAGCTGAATAATAGGTGAATCCCTGCTCAGCAGGTTTTAGGGCTCCCCATTCATCCGCTAGAACGTTATTCCTTGTGAGGTTATATAATGAGCGCCAAACTCTCTTTTTCATACCCTGGTACCCCCCACCAGAGATCATTCCCAGCCCTCCTGCTCCATTAATATTAAAATCCCTAGCCAGAATTACATTGGGGGACCAGGTGGCTAGCTCTAGATCATAAAAGTCCAGAATATCATCTTCAGTCGAACCATAAATGCAGCTTACAGTAATCCATTTCTCATTAAGTTTATACTCTATAAGAACCTATCTCCCCCATTGGTCTTCGAGCTTCCTCCTTACTATAGTATCCCTGCATTTCGCTAGTATTGCCACTCCTCTATTCTTAGCCGCTTGCTTAGAATAAGCTAATACGGAAAATCCCAGTTGATCTAATAAGTGACCTTGTCCCCCTTCTACATGGGTTTCCTGTAAACAGACCAAGTCCACATTTAGAGATCTTAACCATGTTGCAACCCGCTGTCTTTTGATTTGATCATTTAGACCACAAACATTGACCGTAACTACACGTATACTCATTAATGCACAACAAATGGTTTTACCTTCAGGCTCAAACCAATAATAAGCAATATTTTGACATTTATCTCTTGCTGAAATACATTCTCCCAATTAAACATGCCAGTTTTTTCTGTGCTGCCCTGCATGTGATAGCCAATCTAAAAAAATGTGCCCTGTACCCTCCCTCCCACCCCCCCCCTTACGGGCAAATAGGTCAGTCCTGACCTATGCGTGACAGCTGTAGCCCCAAGTGTCACCCGCCCCTCCTGCCCCTGCTCCTGAAAAAAAAGAACCTTCACGTGCCTCTGAGATACACACTGCTAGATGTTACTGCCGGTGCAAATTTTACCCAAACTTTAACCTTAACCTCAGCCTTGTTACTTCTGATGCCTAAGGGCCACTGTCATAGACTTTGAGCCTCCTTTCCTTCCTTTCCTCTCATCCAGATACGCCTGCGCTTTGATTTCTGAGAAGAAAATCTTAATATGCCCATTATCTATGACTTTGAGGCGACATGGGAACATTAGATAGGCCTCACAGCCAATATTTTGAAAGGGGGTTATCATTTGCCTCATTCGCCATCGCCTTTTCACTGTTGCATGGCATAAGTCCAGCCGGGCAAAAAACGTTGTGCCATTAAAGGATCGTCTGGCCTCAGGTTTGGCTTTGTCCATAATTTCCTGTCTTTGTAGAAAATTTCCTACATATATCAGAATCGCCCTCGGTTTATCTGCTGTTGGCCCTTTCCTTTGTACCATAGGGAACCTATGAGCTCTTTGTATCTCACTCTCCCAATTCCAGGGAGACAATTCTAGGAAAGCCCCCTTAAGTAAACTAACAACAAATGCTCGCACATCCTTCCCTCTTTTCCTTCCGCGACCCCTAAAAGTCTAACATTGTTCCTCCACTGTCGATTTTCATAGTCCTCGAGCTTCCAATGCACATCCGATGCCATCTTTTCCTGTTTGTTTTTTAACTCATTCTATTTCCCAACATCATCCTCTAGCCTCTCAGTTCTTGCTTCCACCTCTGTGACCCTGGCTGCCAAATCTGCATAGAGTTTGTTCACCTTGCGTAGGGGGCCCTGTATTTTTTGATTGGCCTGCTTCGCCCTCCGGGACTCGCTTCTGGCCTACCCATGCATTTGTTTCAGGGAAGCATATAACATATCCATGGTGGTCGTTTGTCCTGAGGTATTATTCTGGGTTTGAGGTAGAGTGGTGCCCCCTTCTTGATAAAGCTGGGAAGTTGCTGAATAGTCCCAATCCAACTTTTTGGATACCTCTGGATGGGTAGGGCTCACATTAGACTTTACCCGATTATGAGATCTACGCTTGAGACTTCTTGTCTTGGCCCTCTGTTTTGTGCGTACCTTGTGCACTAACGCACTTTCCTGAGATGACGCTGCTGAGTCTGTTCTCCCCTCAGCTTCTGAGGTATCGAAGTCACTTTCCGTTGCAGAATCAGATGCTGTCTTTTCATCGTCCTCATCCCCCTCTTCATCATTGACAGAGTAAAAACAGTCATCACTGGGAGAGCCTGGATTGAGAAGCCCGCCCCTTGTCTGTTCTCTGGATTCGCCCCGGCCATTGTGTTTTTCAGGGTCCGGGCCAGCACCATGCATTTCAGGGATAATATCCTTAGGTCGCGTTATCTGCTCTATGCTTTATTCGATTTTAGACAATTAATAAAATCATAAAAGCAGAATTTAAAAAAGCAATTCATACAGATAAAAATGAACTCAATATGTAAAAACATCTGACCCGACTGTGCACGATTTTTGATATTAAAATCTATCCAGTTATAATTTTCCTTTTCCTCACAATACTTTTCAAGAGTCTAATCACAATACCTATACAATACATATTGTCCAATAGTTGTAGATATTAAAAGGCCGGGCGACATTGTAGCCATGGGTCCTTCTTCAAAAAAGGCATGATCCATATTGCTCTTTCCTTGAAATAAAATTTAGAAAAAAGGTCACATGCCTTGTTGTTTGTCGGATATGTTATGACATGGACAATAGCAAAGGTCCCTGGACCAATCATGGATAACTGGAAATGTAACCAAGCGATGGAAACTATCAAACCTAAACCTGGTAAGGACATTTCTGTCATACCCACCAGTACACCACACCAGTTAAGGTTGAATGGCAATAGGTGAACAGAGTCAATTGATGCTGTATCACCAAACTTTTATCAATTTCCACTGCTATTCTAAGAGACTCAAGATGTGTCAGACATAAAACGTTAAACTCTTTCCTAGATATGGAGCACATAGTTTCTGTGTTAATATAAAAATCAGGTCTGCTCAAATCATTTAAAAATGTTCTTACATAATTCAGCCAGTGGATTTTTTTAGCCTGATCCAACTTCATAGAGTCCTTAATAATTTCTCAGTTCAACCCTATACTAGAGGAACTCCAGACTCTATGCCAGAGCAAAATAGGTTGTATTTTAATTACATCAGTTATATGAGGAATCCCCAGTTCACTGTAGCAATTATAGGCAGGTGTGCTCTGGGGAACAGCTAAAATAAACCTTAACAAAGCATTTTCTACGAACTGGATTGGGGAAGCATCATAAAACCCCAAACTCCTGCCCCATATATTGCAATGCTTATGCTTTTGGCTTGATAGATTTTGAGAAGGATCCTCAGGGGCCTTTTACCCATTTTTTTTTAAATGTATGACCGCCACGGCGGACCTCTTAAAAAGAAGGGTCCTACTCTTAACCGCCGGTCCCCAGGATCCAGAGTCCTCAAATAGAACGCCAGGGTAAGAGAACGTTTTGGTTGAATCTATCCTTCCATTCCCAGCTGTCATACTTCTACATTTGTTTTTCCACTTCCCACGTGACATCACAAACGTTTTCTTTACGTTAGGTTTAAGGCCCCGATTATCCATAAAATCAATGTAAGTGGCAAGGGCTCTCTGTAAGCCAAGCTGGGTTCTTGCCATTAAGACAGCACCATCCGCGTAGAAAAGGGAGACAATCGGCTTGTTGTTAATTTGTGGAGGATCTCTCGCCCTGGTCACCAGTTCCTCTTCCAGGGCATTACTATAAAGTGTGAAAAGGAACGGCTCCAGGACGCAACCTTGTCTGAGGTCGGTCTCCACGCGGAATGACTTTGTGCAATCCCCCTTTATTCCATACCTCATCTTCGCTGTGGCCTCCGCATATAATTGTCTCAAAAATTGCGCCAGTGCAGGGTCAACTTTTAATTCCTCTAGGATTTTCCACAACCTGCTATGGGCCACACAATCGAAGGCGGCAGTAAGGTCAACAAATACCACGTAAAGCATCCCAGCCTAAGCTTGGGTACTTCATCATTAAAATACAGAGATTTAAAACCTGATCGATTGTGCCCATCCCCTGCTTAAAACCATATTGGACCGGACTTAAAATATTATTATCTTCTGTGCCCACTTGAAGCCTATTCAAAACGATACTTTATGCTATTTTCATAAGCAAATCTAAAAGGAATATGGGTCAATAACAAGCCGGATTTTCACGCTCCTCTTTTTTAAAAATCGGGATTAGCATGGACCAGGATTTAATAAAACCCTTTGCACAGCATGCTTCCAAAACCTGAGTTAACAGGGGGGCCATAACTCTGTGGTGCATTTGTACAGGTCTAGCGGTACCCCATCGGGTCCTGGTGCCTTGCCTCCTTTACTTGCATTAATAGCCGCCAAGACTTCACCATGAGTAATGCAAATATCAATAGGCAAGAAATCAGTGGAGTCTCCAGATAGTTGTGAATTAGGAACTATAATAGTATCCCAGTTCCCCTTATTACTATATACATACGAGAAGAAGTCAATCCACGTTTTCTCATCAATAGCAACCTCTATCTTTGCTCCGTCAGAAAACAGAGCATGTATTGGGAAGCACTATAATAATGCTTAGGAGAAGATGGTCACTCAAGACGTTAGCGTGAGTTGTGAATTCATCAAACTAATTAGCATAGCGATTTGGAACAATATTTTGACACAACGTTGGATTCGAATACGCAATGTTTTCATATGCACAACGTTGGATTCCAAAACGAGCAAGTCGAATACGAGCGTGTTTTTAATCGAAAGCCCGAACAGACACATAAAATGTCAATGTTAGTTTGTGCAAAATCATAAATCTCGAAAGTTCTTTACAGATTGCTTTGAAATGTTGACACAACATTGGATTCGATGAACCGTATGTTATATATACACAACGTTGGATTCGAAAACGCGTGTGCCCAAAACGCGCTTGTTTTTAATCGAAAGGCCGAACAGACCCTATCGATATGGTTGCTGCGCAACAAATACAAGGGACGCATAGAGACAATAGTCTACATATATTAGGATGGACAGTTGGTCTCAGGATGGCAGAACGGGAAGTGGGTGGAGGGGGGGGGAGGAGTTAGTTCATTTTGCAACATTATGAAAGGACGCATAGAGGCAATAGTCTACATATATTAGGATGGACAGTTGGTGTCAGGATGGCATGTTCATTAGGAGCCAAGGGATCGAAACGTTGACGCTTAAAAAACAGTGTTGCATGAAATTCATTTGCATATTAATCTGTACACACTGTATGTCGAGACTTGCTGTGATTGATTATTAATTCGCAAGCGACAATTGGCTCCAAAACTCTTTTTGCCTGTTAAAACTTTTCTTTCAATTCACTTTCTTTCCTTAACCTAAGGTTTTTCTAATTTTCGGGATAGGTACAGGATTGTGCCCTATCTAACTGTTTGTATATGACCCTTTTTAGATCAATCTAATTCCTTTTTAAATTTAAATTAAATATTCCTCGCCCGGCTGGGCCTGGAAGCTGAACTATAGTACTTACTGTGGTCTATAAGTTTATTTGTCTGTCTATTCATTCCCTGAGCACCCTTGTTCTCTCTAATAATTAAAAAAGTAGAACATAATGTAAAAGCAATAAGTGTCTCTGTTTTCCATAATATGAATATTAATTCATGTAATATAGTTTTGATGTATTTACATATTTGTGATAGTTTTAAATATAAATACTGTTTCAATTAAATTATTTAGATCATTTTATAATTTTGGGTGTTAGAAGGTGTTTTAGGGTTGTTGGTGGGAAATAGTTTTCAAAGAAATCCGATTGTGTTTTTGCTTTAGTTAATTGTAAGTATTAGATTTGCAAATTCTTTTTTAATGTATTAAGTTTTTCTTAATAACTATGTTTTATTAGTGGAAGTGGGTGGGTGGTGTTTTATTGTGTCATTATTTGAAATAATTCTACATTATTTAATTGAATTCAGTTAAATACAATTTAAATGAAACTGGGCATTTTAGGTTTAATGAATACATGTTTTAATTTGTTTTTTAGTGGATTGTTGGATCTGTTTGGGGTTTGAGTGGGTTTCTTTTATATATTTAAAAACATTGCTACACCTGTTGACAGTATAAAGTAATAATGTGTTCATGAAACAATATTTGCAGAAATAAACATTATTAGAAGATACAAATCCAGGTTCAGCATTAAAGTGAATAAATAAGTTAAATAGACAAATTAATTAAGAAACAAATAATTATTACAGTGTTTCTGAAACTTTTGTGATCCACATGTCTATAATGGACATGAGGAGGTTGAGTATTAGCATCATATGTAGTGCACTGTCATATGAAGATTAGGCATTTTACATTGAAATGGTCACTAAGGTTTCACACCCGTACAGTTTTACTGATAAAACTATTTTGCTCACAAATGATAATGGGTGGAAATCGTGTTTCAGTCAATTTTTATTTGTTCTGATCCAGTTTTGGGGTAGAAATTATAATATTTCATATTCGATTCCCAATATGTGCACTTTTATATAAAATCTAAAACTAATATATGTACACTTTTCAATGTTTTGAGAATTTTGGTAAATTGGATTCCTCCCAATATATGCAATTTCCCAAATGTGTGTGTGATTGTGGTTGAATAGTAAATCACACCCACCCTAAAAAGTTGCATTTTATTTGATTTGTGTTGCATTGGATTTAGAGTAGTCAATTTAACTCCCCAATAAATACACTTTCGTCAGAACTTGTGGGATTGGAGTTAGAATAGTCAATGTGAAACATTTCAAAGTCTGCACCTATGCCCCTCACCTTATCTAATGCTTGTGGTATTTGAAATAGAATAGTAAATCATACCAACACAAATATATGCATGTTAATCAATGTTTGTTGGATTACAAATAGAAGTAAACATTTTGCTGCCTTTATTTGTATTTTTTATTCACTGTTTAAGGGGTTAATATAATAAATATGATTTTCAATGTCATTCTTTTAAAAAGTGGTAATTGCATTTATCTGAGATTAACAAATAGTAATATTCCACAGTTCATAATTGTTATGCAGATTTAATTATTACATTTAGTTCACTGGTTCTCAGTATATTATTATTTTATGATTTTTAATCATTTTATAAATGCTTAGTATAATTGGGAAAAATGGTACATTACTTAATTCACTATAACCAGTGCACATTATTACTATTTGTGTTTTATAATAAAATGTATATTGGGTCAATGTTATTTAAAAAGAATGTTATTGTATTATTTATGATATGTAATAAAACAAAACATAAAAAAGTATGTCAATATTAAAACAAATATCATGTTACCTACACCTACTCTCTTCATACTTATTAACATTTGTATACATGTTTTAGAATTACAGTGAATATTTGTATATGATGTAGGTACTTTGCTGATGTAAAGCATTACATAGTTTTACATGTAAAAAAATAACAATATTCATTTTAAATAAAATTAAAATGAATAATATGAATATTTTATCAAATTCATTTTTTAGACAATTATTTGGTTTGCATTATTTTTCCATGATGTACATTTTTGAAAACTATATATTGAGAAGATATATATTTTAAATACTATATTTCTGAAATCTGTATTCTTGTATTTGATGTTTTTGTACTATTGACCTTTACAATCGCAGCTTTTTGTTTGTAAATATGTTTGCCATTTACATATTAGATATTGATATTTTTAGTATCAATATTATTGACATAATATATGTGTTTCAGAAATGTTTTGTGGAAGATGCACAATTTTTAGGTCTGGTAAGACACAGGTTTAAGTGTTAGGCACACCTCATAGCATAAAAAAAGAGAAAAAATAGTATGCACTGGAATGTTGTTTAGCCTCTTTATAGTGTGGACATGTGGAAGCCCTAAATTCTTACACCCTAAAAAGACACCTCAACCATACCCCGACTCATGAATGGGGGTACGGTGTTAAATCTCAATTTTATGAGGCAATGTGTCTCAAGATAAGTCAAAGCATGCCATATCAACAAATACAATTTGATGAAAGCAAAAAAGTAGAGTGGAATGCTTGAGTTCATATTAGCCACTGATAATTACTCGAGCCATACCCAACCCATTGTTTGTTTTGCCTATCATGCCACCTCAGTTAAGAACAAAGAAAATGCAGATCAGCCTCGGCCCTGCTCCAATAGAAACAGTCCAGCCATGACTTCCATGCTAGGTCCTTTCTGAACAGCAGCACAAGCAACTCTTTTACACTAAGAGCATCTCACCCGAAAAAACAGACAAGCATTTGTGAAAGTGAATGGGGCTGGCTGTATTGTGGTACCAGATTCAGATATATGACCAGACTAACTGTGCCTCATCCTTGTGCAAGCATCCTCTTTCTGTGTTTTCAATGTCTATGCCATGTTTTTTTTTTATTCTCAAAGTAGGAGTCCGTTTTTAAAATTAAAATGACCATGGCAACATGGCTGACTTCTCCTATGGTGTGGGGGTACTTTTCTATTTTCCACTTAAAAATATCAAGCTTTTCCTGGGGGTTCTGAAGAGAAGAAAAAGTACAGTAGACTATCTGTTCTAAATAGGGCAAACACTATGATGTGCTTACGCTGATGGCCCCTCGTCCATTGGACCATGGTGATTGGTCTCCATCAGTAAGGGCACCACCAGTGGAAAAATGATGGTATGCCTAAATTTAAAACGAGTGGGCAGATCTTAGTTTGGTGAAAAGAGTACTCTGCAAAATTTTAGGAAGAGGACTCTGCATGCAAAACTCCAAATGAGGCCCCAACTCCCTAAAGAAGAGCCTTTGTATATTTCCCCTGCTTGTTTGGGCCTATAAATTCTGGGCAGTGAACACTAGTGATAGTTGTCCCACTCACCCTTATAGAGTGAGGCAATCATCATTATGACCTGACAGTCCAGTGGAATACAGGTCACGAGGTCAAGGGTTTCCAATGGCAGAGGCAGTTGAGGCTCCACAAGTGGAAGTCCAACAGTTCCCCCAATTCTGAATGTGCTGGAAGAACCTAATTTGTCAAGTGTGTGAACCACCAATTTAGGATGGGTCATCCCCTCCATCAACCTCTAAATGAAGGTCTATACTTTTTATGGCAAGCGTCTACTTCTGTGCCTTCTTAAAGGTACATTTTGCCATGCTACACCATGTCAAGATGTATCCCTTGTTTCAGAATTCATCTCAGCTCGTTGATCTTAGCCATGACACCACCATTCTATTTTTATCTAATTCATTAATCATATAGTAAAGTAAAACTGGTGTCACACTACAGTGCCAATTCAAATAAGAAAAGCCTCTAAAAGTGTAATAGTTAGTTCTGTAAACCAGCGGTGAAAGTCAGGCCCAGTATTGGTTGACATTCCTAATGTGGCACAGTAGGGAAGCTCATGATGTTCGATCCTGAGCTTGTGTTTATTTCATTGCAATCTCACAATTTCTCACATAAGATTATTTCAGTGTACATAATGATATGGAATGCTAGATGTACATGCATTTCATTTGCATTTATATAGCTCTTCATAACACTTACGAAATGTTGATGCACTTCAGTGAAAGGGTAACAGCTAAACATCGGGGGTACTTAACATGCATTTATTTTACAGTCTGGCTCGACAGTGCAGCTGTCACCAATAAGTTATGTGAGAATCACCAGGAGAGTGGCTTTGACTCCGCCCATGTGATAGGAGCAAAGAGGTCATGTTTTGATTGGGCAGAAGCTCAGTGGTGTAATGAAACTTCAGGGGGCCCCCAGCAAAATACATGAAGGGGGAACCACTCTCCCTGGTCCACCACTTACTACTTTTGCTGAGGGTGGTACCTGGAGCTTGGGGCTAATATGCACCGCTCTCGTTACACCACTGCAGAAGCTGTGTGCTTCCACAAAAAAGTGCCTGCCCTCCACTGAGCTTAGATCATTTAGTTTATATCCAGCTGCCTGAGCTTGAACCTTCACAGGCACACAATGACACTGTAAAGCTATTAAAGTTTCTTAGATATCTATATAATTTATGATATTTTTTCAGGCAGCAGCACAGATGAGAGGACAGCAAACATTAATCTACATGGATTTTTAAGTCTGGCTAGATAGTGCAACTGTCTCATGACTTTTTAACCTACACCAATATTATTCCACAGAAATACATGTTCATACCAATGCTCTCTACTTGCAATGCTTCATGTTACCATACTACATTCCTTTAAATCAAGACCTATTGGCATTGCCAGTTCTTGGTTTAGTATTGCTTCCCAGCACTAATGACACAGTATTTATTTCACTTTCATTGCATATCTTTCCCATTCGTATGTATTTGTGCAGAAACAGAAAACATCATTTGTAGCTATTGAAAATATATAACTGTTGCAGTCTTATTCAGGGCGTTTCTATTACCAGAGCACCTCATCCAAGTAGCCGGCATCTCTTGTTAAATCTCTGTGCCTTTGTGCACTTCCGATCAATGAGCTTTGTCTCACTCGCATCCTTGCTCAGAACAGCTACTGTTTTATACTTTTTCCCTCCGTGCTCGCGCAGCCATTGTCAAACGAAGCCAGCCTGAATATATCCCTTGCTGTTGTTATCTCAGCTCAGCAGTACTTCTGATGCTGGGGATATTTTTAGGCTAAGCAGCACAAATTGATATTTCCAGTGACATAGCGAGCTCCGAGAGAATCACAAGCCCTGACCTGAATCCCAATTGATAATCAAGCCATGCTCTTTCCAAGCTGAGCCTGTAGTCTCAACATTGGATGAAACATCAATGTTTCATTCGATGAGCTGTGCACAGCTCAATTTACGGTAAGGCTACTGGAGCGTCGATATGAACTGAAAAAAAGTTGCATGTTTAAATCAGGCAACTGAATTTATTAACTTACCATAACAGGGATAATAAAAACACGGGGCCTCATTTATGAGGCCTTGCGTCAGTTTTGCGCTTCCAATGCGTCACTTTTTGTGAAGCATCGGCGGCCTAAAACATGCCTCCAGTTGCGCACTATTTACAAAGTGACGCATCTAAGCAGATGCGTCACTTTGTAAACCCCTGTGCTACTTTATACCTGCATCAGGTATAATGTATGCAGGGGGGGCGTTCCCCCACAAAAAGCCTCGCAGAAGGGACGCAGTGAAATCTATGAGATTTTACTGCGTCACTTCTAGGACGCAGTTGCGTCAAAATCTTGTGCCTGCCTCACAGCAGGCGAAAGACTGACGTAGGGCCTTTCACAAGGGGCTTGCCCCATGTGAAAGGACACATTGCTGGAGATGCGTCACTTTTGTGACACACTCCAGCAATGCGTCACTTTTGCGTTTACAGAAACGTCAGAAATACTGACAGATCTGTAACTCCTTGCGACATGATGCGTCATACATTAGATATGACGCATCAGGTATGTCGCAAGGAGTGCGCACTGAGAAGTGACGCATCACTGCTTTCATGCATAAATGAGGCCCCAAGTCTCTACTTCTACATTTAAATTTAAAAAATCAGCCTGAGGCTGGCAAAAATGTGAAGTAGCCCTGTTTTTCAGTTCACCTGTGAAGCCGACTAAGGCCATAAAAAAATACCTAAATCTGCTACATATAAAAAAGGTGGATTCCTCCCCCAAACACAGTAAAACCTTTTCTGTTACATTTGCCCAGAAGGCAAGGCTGGCTGTAGTTGGTGTGAATGCACTGCCACACGCTACACATAAAGTGCTAACCACATAGATACATTCTGATTGGCTACAGCCAATCAGAATTGCTGAAGCACCGTCCTTTTCCAGACTTTTTCAGCTGGTGAAGTTAGCTGCCATGAGACAATTAGAACTGATCTCTGTGGTTAGACCTTTTTGTCTGGTTTATAGCAGCCCATTCATGAATTTTCTGTTAGTTAAGGAAATAGTCCAGGACAAAATAGGTGGACAGGAACAAATCAATTCATGGCTAGGCTGCCATCAATCTTTACACAGTACCTAAGACACAATACAGTTCTTAAAAAGCAGGTTGTACTAAAAATTGTGCGTTCATCAGGTAACATCAGAAAAAATATAATGGCGGGTCGAACTTGCAAAAATCCCTTGTCCTTCAATATAGGTATCACTTTCTTTTTACAAACTGTATTTTTTTTACTTTGCAAAGAAATAGAAGCAAAAACATACAGTGGAAGTGATCAGATCCACATACATCTTTTCCTCAAAGAACTGAAAGAGGTTATGTCAATCATTATCAGGATGCAATACAAACAATCTTGAAGTAAATGGCCAGATATACAGCCATTTTTGAGGGTCACAAATGGGAAATAGGCCTGTATTCGACAGCTAAAAAGGGTTGCAGGATGTACCAAACCTATATTGCAAGTTGGTAACCTGTTACCGACTTGCAAAATAGGTTTTTTAACTTGCAATTAGGAAGTGGCGTGCCGCTGGGGGATATAAGATTACAATGCAATGCAATCACATTTACCACCAATTTCAAATTGGTGGGAAGCCAGTTGCAAATGGAAAGGGGTCTTCAGGGGACCCTTTCGCCTTGGTGATTGGCAGCGAAAAAAGATTTTAAGAGCTGGCAGTGTTCCCACAGAAACGTTTCATTTTTATTTGTTAAACACATCCCGCTTTTCTGTAAGAAAAACAGGCTGCATTTAAAAAAAAAGTTGCTTTATCTAAAAAGCAAACACAGACATGGGGGTCTGCTGTCCCCAGCAGGCCACCATCCATGTGTTATTGCCCATTTCCAATGGCTCGCAAACTGCGACCTGCCTCATTAATATTGATGAGACAGGTAATTTGCGACCCCATTGGGAATCACAAAATGTGTCTGAGACACATCGGTACATTTCTTTTTGTGACTCGCAAATTGTTACCCCGCTAAAATTCGCGAATTGCGAGTTGCAAAAGGAAATGGTCATACATCAGGTCCTAAGTCTCATAGTAGGGGCAACCACTGGGGCTCCCAAGATCCGGAACAACATGGCAGAAAATGCAATGAAACCGAGTCAAAATGTAAATTATGCACTTAGGAATCTCACATTAACATCTGCTACATTAGTGGCCTCATACATTTAGTCCAATGGTTCCAAACTGCTGTCAGAAGTAGAATCATCAGTGTCTTTAAAATTAAGAAGCAGGTGAGCCTATAGAAATATCTCATTGGCTGCATCCTCATCCATACGCAACATTTTCATATGTTGCTCCTCCGCCGCCCCCATTTCAGTTAGTCCCTCAACCAACGGTCTAAAGTAGGAGCCCTCTCTCCCAACAACCAGATGGCCACTCAGTAATTTGCCAACAGGAGGTCCAGCTGCAACAGATTATAGGGGATTTTGTGACCTTCCAGCCTGGTCACTATGCCCAGTAAGCATGCCAACGGTATTTGGGGGGATCCTCAAGCCAGTGGCATTCACTATATGTGGCAAAAACCTTCTCCCAGTAACTCTGGACCTGAGCACATTCACAGGTCAGATGTATAAAGGTAGCAGCCACCATCCCACATCTACCACATTTTGTTTCCATGGTGGAATTCATTTTATTCAATTTATATGGGGCTACATAGTTGCAGTGTAGAAAGTGAAAATGCAGTAATTTAAATCTATTATTACTTTGCACTGTATGCACCAGTTCAGCCGCCTTTTCCCACTCCAAATCTGAAATGGGCAGAATCAACTCCTAGACCCAGGCTTGACGAGATGCATGCTGTTTCTGCACCATATCTCCCCTGAGTGCTCTATAAAAGAGGGTAATCAGGTCTCACCCCTCCCCCTGCTGGAGAAGGCTGTCGAGCAACCTAGGGGTCTCTGTGCAGCAAAAAAGTTGTCCAGAGCTCCCTCACAACGTTTTACAATTTATTGTAATGCAGGATGTGTACTTGTCTGACCATGAATGTGTCCTGATCCTCTTGGAACATAATTATCATTTCTCCTGGGTATACATCAACAGCAACCAGGCACCCTCTCTGCCCTTCATTGCTCCATGGACATGTCTATGTCTATGTTTTTAAAGGGAGCTAAGTCCCACAGCTTCAATTCCATGCTGAAGGGAGCCCTACGTATTATCTTCTGTACCGTCTTTTCCCAGATCCCTGCCGTGATTTTAATCAAATATAGAATTGGATGGTCAGACCTGCCCCCACACATCAGCAGCTGCAGTAATGAGTCTCCTCTCAATCCGGATCCCACCAGTTGCTTCTCCCAATTATTGGACTCTGTTACCAGTGGACTGCATACTGTAAGTGTGCAGCATAACAGTAGCATTGTATATCTGGGATGACAAGTCCATCCTCCTTCAGGTCATGCTTAAGGGTCATCAGTGCCACCCTATTGTTCCTTCTCACCTATACAAAGGAAATTGACAGGCCATCGAGCCTACAGAAAAAAAAATAGCAGAGTTCAGGACAAGGTACAAACACCTTGCGAGAAAGACCATTTTTACTATAGATGCCATTCCCACCACAGATAAGGGAAGCCTATTCCAGAAATGGATAGAGTTCTCAAGTCCCATCACGACCCTATCAACATTTTTGAATTGGTAATGCCCCTCAGTGTGCGTGACCCATATGCCCAGACACCGAAACCCTCAGAGTGGGCAATTGATCCAGAGTTTTACCAATTAGTTCCCCTAGGGGAAACAAGAGTGACTTCTGGACATTAACCCTTAAGCTCGAGATCTCCCCAAGGGAGCCCAGCAATCACAATGAGAGCAGTACCTACTAAACAGGGGAGTGACTACACAAATTCTGTCTCCCACCCTAATTCCCAAGTCTTCATCTCACCACTCAGCATGAGAAACTCGATTGTCAGCGCAAACAGAAGGAGTGAGAGGGGGCACCCGTGACAAGTGCCTCTACCCACCTTTGACGTATCAGAGAGTTCATTGCCCACTCATGTCAGAATAGAGGGCTCCATGTATAAAAGGCAGATTCAGGGACCAATATTGGTATAATTAAAGGCCTTTTAGGTTGGTTAAATTTGCAACACATCACACAATGTAATGTGTCTTGCAGAGACATGTTGTTGCAGCCACAAGGACAGATAGACCCAAGGTCAAAACATCCTGTGGGAGATGCTCACAATAGATGCAAGAGATTAAACCTGAACCTAGTGAGCAGAAATTGGTCTCTATTGTTTTTAACAAGGACAAGGTAAATCTCCATAAGCTGTGTCGTTTTAACAATATAAATCTTTGAACCATGGTTTTCGTCATTTCGGTCTCCTCTATACATTATCCTTCTTGATAAAAATGTATCCTTCACCTACCTTTTTTTCGGAATTACAGGTATTCGCTGGAATGTGAAACAGGAATCTTTAATATGCCTGATCCATGTGATTTTTAAGAGCGCAGTCAAGCAAGAGACTATTCTTTAATATCAAGCGATTCAGGGAGAGTTCCTCCTTTGTCCATAGTCTAATCCAACCCATCAAAGGACGGAGAGCTAAAAGATCACTCACGTAGCCCATACCCTGCTCATCATGAACGCACAGTGCTTTGGGTACAGCAAAGTAATCGGATCAGAAATGTAATTTCAATGGTCTGAGGGCTGTTAGCTGTCACATAGCCCCAAATCTCACTACCGTAAGAGGCCGTGAAGATGTATTCAGCTTGATAAATCTTTACCCGGGTCTAATGGGGTTTACTGCCCAATCTAGTAGAAAAGTTGACAACTTGTGGTTATTGACCTAACTCCTCACTCTTAGCAGCTACAACTCCTCACTCTTAGCTTCCAAATCAGTCAAATCACATTTTATCACAGAGTCACCCTCAGATCTTTCATTTAAAAAGAGCGGTGCGTTCTGGGAGAAGTCTTGATTCACTTCAATTGAATAATTTAACTAATTTAACTAAAACATTTGATATAAATGTTTTGTAAAAAATAAACCCAGAATTATTAATGTGATGTCCTGGTGAAATGGAGCTATTTTTGCGAATTTCACTAAACTAACACTTGTGGATGTATATTTGCAAAAAACAGGATGCCAAAAAGGGTTAAAGTCGTTGTCAGGGCAAACCATTCATACTCAGAACGGGATATTCTTCCCTGCCAATGACCCACTTTACTAATTTGTCATTGAAAGAGGTGCAAATTACACCATGATGCATAATGTAATATAGCTACTACAGTATTAGAAATACTCCCAGGTAAACAAAATGAAGATTTAACTGGAAAGCATACCTAATACATTTATGAGTCAAAATATGCCGGTTTTTGCCGGTATTTCCAAATCCTAGTTGTATGCACCCACATTTGTAAAAAAAAGATTTCTGTGTGCATACCTAACTTTCAATCCATTGTTTTACTGCGAGAGTTGTGCTAAAAGCCATTATTGTGGATTTTGTATGGTAACGAATTCCACCCTCAGGCATAAATGTCGAAAGATCATGAACCTATGAATGAGGACCATCTGTGTGAGCCAACAGACTGCAATTTATATACCCCTAAGTTGAGCTAGCTGTGCAAAACATGACGTGAAATATACCTAGGTATATTCGTGTTTAGGTTGTGTCTTTTAAACAGCTTTCTCGATCTTGCCAGGCTGGTTGTTTCTCCGCTTTGGAGACCGGCACACGGAAGGAAATCACAGCGGCGTTCAGCATTTGGAAAAGAATTTACAATCATTGATGCCTATGCTCACCTTCGAGGTTTATGGAGATTTCGAGCGGCATCCATCTCCTTTGGAACCGGAAGCTTCAATCGGCTTCCCTGCAATGCCGCGATCGTTCCTTCTGGCTCTCCCTCCCACAGCTGCCGTCTGTTCCTCGAGCGCGGAGCTACAGGGAGGGGCTCTCGCTCAGGGAGAACGCTTGACAATAGAGCGGCAACATTGTATCAGCCCGGGCTGTAAACTTGCATCAAGCCCCGCATCAAGTTCTGCTACACGCAGCGAAGGCGAAACTGAGCAAGAAAAACTTGGTGGGCTTTTTCCAGTGCATTTTATTAAACTACAGAAGGTGAAGAAAAATTACCTACGCTCAGTTAAAGAAATGCCAGCAAAAACTTCAGCGTCAGCTGCAGCAACCAGAGCTAGGGTAGCTAAAGCTGCTAGAATTTTGCGCAAAGAAGCTGAACGACAACAACATGAGCAGCATGAACAGCTAGAAGAACCTGACAGAAGAACACGCTTACTGTCTAATGTGGATAAAACTAAGACAAGAAGCCAGCAGGCACTATCAGACTCCACAGCAAGACAGGAGCTCCACGCTGCCCGCAGGAAATTAAATTCAACAGGGGATACAGTTCTTGACCTATTCTTAAAAAAGGGGCTCCTCAGCGGTCCCAGCAAGCCTGCTTCAATGAATGAGACCCTCCCTCTACCTCCTACTACTCTCAATAATGTAGATGCTGAGTCAGGACAGCCAACTACGGAGACATGTAGTACACCGGAGCCGCAGCACCCTGTTGTAAACTACGAAACTGTAAGTAACATTAACATTAACGAACAGACCCCTGCGCCATGTGCTTCTGAGGTCCCGGTTAGCACAAACCACGCCTCAGCGTCTACACGACAAAATATGTCTTTCTCTGGAATAGGGGGGAACATTTTGAGGGTGCAGCTAGATTCAACCTCACCTTTGTGTGGCACAGCTCAAACTAGCCAGGCGACCCCTAGCGAACTTCTAACTGAGCATTCAAATACAGATATTCCCCCTATACTACAACCAGCTGTCTCTAGGGACTTAGAATTGGTGGAGGAGAGCCATATATTGACCCAAACAATGACTAAAAAAGACGGCAGGGAACGATACATCGAAGAGTCAGGCTTCTGAGGAGAAGGAGAAGGAATCCTGTGAATTTTATTCATTCTCTGATGAAAATGGTCCAAATACATTGGCGGAGTGGTCAAACAACACTGACTCTTTTGATGGTCTTGAGGACTCTGAACTTCAGATTAGCTCGTATGATGAGAGCTCAGAAGAGCAGGATACTAATGTCAATACGGTTAGAGCCAAATCGAAAACTATCACCAGAATACAGGAAAAAGGCGCCAAGGATAGACAGACAGCTCCTGACTTATCTCTGCAACCAGCTACAACATCTAATCTCCCAGTAAATCCAGAGATTTCTCAGTCAGCTGTAGAGACTATTTTACAAGCCATAGCGGCTCATAGAGAAGAGGCTGCACAAGACAGTAAAAAATCGAGAGCTGCACTTCGGAAAATGCAAGGAGTGGTCCGGAAACTATCTAAATCCTGTAATCTAATAGGTGAAAGAGTCACCGAGATGGAAGCCAGGGTTATGTCTAATGAAAAAGAAACTACATTGAACGCCTAACGTTTGAAGCTTCAAGATGCTGAACTAGTTGATATAAAATGGAAGCTTGAGGAATTTGAAAACCGACAACGTCGGAACAATCTCCGCATTTTAGGTGTCCCAGAGAAACTTGAAGGGGGTGATACTAGAGCATTTGTGGTTAAATTACTAGAAGACTCTATCCCTGCACTAAAAGACTGGAATCTGAATGTAGAGGTTCAACAAGCTCACCGGATGCCTTTTAATATTCCAACAAAACCTAGCATATACCCTAGAGCCATATTGGTCTATTTTGGTAATTTCTTAGTGAGACAGATTGTAGCTGAGAAGGCTAGGCCTGATCACAAGGTTCAATATAATGATTTTGCATATTTTACAAGACCAGATTTCTGTCATGTAACGGTGGAAAGACGTTGGCAACTAAGATCTCTGATCAAACCATTTCAGGACAAAGGCGCACAAGCATACCTTAATAATCCTGCAAAGCTAAAAATTGTATATGGTGGTCTTACCAAATTTTTTGTGTCAGAGATCAAAGCAAAAGCGTACTTAGATCAGATGTCATAATTTGCTTATTAGACTGTGAATGAAACTGGAAAAACTCTTATGCTTAATGAATTACTTCATTAATAGCTTTATGCTCCCATTTACCTTTAAGTGATACGTCGTATCTGGCATCATGAGTATCATTATCAATATGGGAGTATTTCAAGTTATATCTCAAGTTCTATATATTATATTGTACTGATATAGACTAAAGGTTTTTTTCCTTTCTATTCTCGACTTTTCCTTTTTAAATCCTTCTTTTTTATCTATTAGTTTCTCTCCTTTTATCTTTTTCTTATTCCTTCTTTTCCTTCCTATATAATGTTTATTTTTTGAAGCGGTTGCTCATACACGATGCTGCTATCACATCACTCAGACTCTGGTTGAGTCTGGTTGCCCACTGAATTGGGGGGGGGCTTAAGAGGGAGGGGGGTTGGGTGGCTAAGGGTGGGTAAAAGTAAGGGTGGGTCACCTTGGGGGGTGAAAACAAAAAACAAAAAAATGAACCAGTTATTCTTGCAGAGGATATATGTAAAAAGAGATTAAATAGCATACTAGCTGAGTTAGAATTTTATTTGCTTGAGGCACTGCGACAATCTTTTTCCATTAATAATGGGTAGGTTAAAAGTTAAGACTTGGAATGTTGGAGGTTTATTAACTGGAGATAAGTTAAGACGAATGACTGAATTGCTTAAATTGGCTCCAGTAGACATACTTTGTCTTCAAGAAACGCATCTGCCATGGGATAAAAAATCATGGTTGAATATTAAATGGTATAACTTATTGGCGGTCTCCACACAGACATCAAATATAAGGGGGGTGGCGATACTTGGAAAAAAAAACTTGGGGTTAAGTGTACGACATCTATCAGATCCCCATGGCAGATGGGCTATTGCTAAACTTGCTTGTGGTATAAACATCTGTACAGTTTATGGTTCAAATCTAGATGATTCCACAATCTTTGAAGAACTAGAGATTGAGCTGCCTATGTGGCAGGGCCCACTAATCCTCTGTGGAGATTTTAACATTTCATTAATACCACCATTGTCTAATATCCCCTCCAAAACAAAATACCAAGGACGCAAACCCAAAGTTTATAAAACCCTTAATAGACTTATCAACAATCTGGGGCTAACAGACTTGTGGATACATAACAATCCACGTGATCAAGGTTCTACCTATTTCTCTCATCCTCATCAAAAGAAGGTCCGCATTGATTATATTTTTGTTACCACTGACCTTATTCCACTATCAACTATAAAAAAAATGCCAAGAATAATCTCAGTCCATAATGCTTTAATTTGTGTAATTACATTTAATCCTCTTATTACTCAATCTAGGTCTTGGTCATTTGACCGAAAGCTACTAACCAACACTGAATTCATCTTGCATATTAAAAAATGGTCTGAGGAATTTTTCAACATTATTCATTTTAGTACCTCCAGAAATATAGTTTGGGATTCATATAAATCTGCTTTAAGAGGTGAGATCTCTAGCTTCCAACATGCAGCACGGCTCAAAGCTAGAAAACTGTACGAAACAAAGATAAATGACTTTAGGAAAGCTGAAATAGAACAAACATGCTTAATAGAACAGAATAAAAAATCCCATAATCAATGGCTCCGGGTGGCGATCCAGAAAACTGAGCTTAATTATGAATTAAGTCAAAAGGCCGCCCAAACTTACAGAGCTTATAGGAAGAAGGTTTACGAAACAGGTGAAAAAATTGGCAAACAACTGGCCCTGCGTACACGTCAAAAAAATGTGCATAATAATATTACTTCTATTGTAGAAGGTGGACATACTTATGTTCAGTCTACAGATATTATTGCCCAGTTTCAACAGTATTATCAAAAATTATATTCTGAAGAAGGGACTAATTCCGAACAAGATATAGATATGTTTTTGGCTGGTTTCCTTAACAACACGGCAACTACTAACCTGTTGGATGATGAGATGAGAGAAATACTTGAAGCTGAGATTACTATTGATGACGTTAGAGAAGCTTTATCACTTTTATCCTCAGGTAAAGCTGCAGACCCTGATAAATTGCCAATTGAGATTTATTGGATCCTTAGCCCCCTATTAAGCCCTTTACTACTGGACTTATTGTTAGGTGTACAGTACAATGGCATTCCCCCACCTTCTTGGGATGAGGCTAGTATTATAGTATTTCCCAAGAAGGGAAAATCGCCCGAACAGCTAACATCGTATCGACCCATTTCATTGATAAATTCGGACTCTAAATTATGTGTCAAAGTGATGGCTCGCAGACTCAGCGGGGTCATTGGGCATCTGGTCTCTCCGTGGCAACATGGTTTCGTTCCGGGTAAGGGGACAACGGATCATATTCGCCGCACCATCGCTCTTTTCGACGCCATGTCGGTCACGGGGGATCAGATGTCTATGATCCTGCTTGATGCTGAGAAAGCCTTCGACCGTGTCTCATGGAGCTTTTTGTGGGTTGCCATGACACGTCTTAATTTCGGCCCCAAATTTCTTAAATCTATAAAATCTATGTACCACCAACCCAAAGCAAAAGTCTCAATCTCAGGATTGGAATCCAATTTTATTAATATAACAAGAGGCACAAGACAAGGATGTCCCTGTTCTCCTTTACTTTTCGCCCTTTATATTAATCTTCTTATTTTAAAACTATTAGAAAGTAATAATATAAAGCCAATTGTATATAACCAATATGAAACTAAAGTTCAAGCCTATGCTGATGACATCGCGGTATTAACTTCTCACCCGATCGAAGCTATATGCGAAATTGAACTACTCTCTTTGCAATACGGTAAATATTCGAGTTATTCTTTGAATAGGGGAAAGACCATTGTGCTGTGCACAGACAACACTATTTGTTCAGATGCGAGAAGAGCAAATAACGCGACATATCTGGGTGTGATATTATCTGCCGACATAAAGATACTAGTCAAAAATAATTTTGATCCACTAATAGATAAAATTAAGATCGACTTGGATAGGGTAAATGGTTTGCATCTTTCCATTATAGGTAGAGTGAACTATTTAAAGATGAATATACTACCGAAATTTTGTATCTCTTTCGTTCCATTCCTTTACTTATAGATTCTAACATAATTAATTTAATTAATAAACTTACTTCCAAATTTGTCTGGCAAAATGGGAAGATCAGACGATCTCTACTCTATCTATCCACTCCGCTTAACAGAGGTGGGCTTACTGCTCCGAATTTAACTCTATACTTCTGGGCAGCCTTTTTAAAACACCTAAAACCTATGATTCTAGAAACACCCTTAGCCTTGGACACTTCTAACATTACTATACCCACAATCTATGAATTAATGTTAGGGCAAGAAGCGAAAGGTTTGTTATTAAGAAAAACTGAAAAAGCCCATTATAATCAAATTAAGGGTGAAATTATTAAAAGTGCCTGGCTGATCTGGAATAAGATACTTAAACACACACAGATCGGCAAATTCAACCGATATACGCCCATTTTCCATTCTACCATTACTCCTGATCTTGATTTTGAACATACAGCTAAGAAGTGGTATAGTCTAGGCATGAAAACAATTAACGAAGTGTGGATAAATGGTCCACAAACTACATTTCAAGATGTTAAAATAAGATTTGGTCTCCCAGAAGGTGATTTTCTTAAATTTGCACAATTACAGGCAAAATTAAAAGCTAAAAAAGATGTTATTAATCTTCAGAAGAACGATTTAATAGAAGCATGCTATCTTGCAAAAACTAGGATTGGAACATTATACAATATTTTATTAACTAATATTAACGATGATCTCGAGAAAACAGAAACTAAATGGATGGTAAAATTAAACAATCCTGATATTGATATAGATAAAACACTTGAAATGAGCAATAAATTATTTATGGCTAGTAATTTAAAGGCACAGCTGTACAAAACCATTTATGATTTATATTTTACCCCTGCTAAACTTTTTGCATGGGGGAAAGGGGAAAATGATCATTGCCCACATAGTTCACAAGGTCCAGCGACTTTAATTCACCTCTGTAGCAGCTGCCCCGAGCTACGTATATTAAAAAATATGATTGACACATTTTGGGAGAAAGTCTTTCATCACAAACTTCCAGAGTCTGATACCCTGTTTGTGTTGGGATATGATAGCTCGCTAAAACTAAGTAAATCTGAACAAAACCTTTTATTTATAGGTACAGCTGTATTGAGACTAATCTTGTCCGCGCGCTGGAAGGATACTCTTCCTCCTACCTTTCAAAGGTGGCTAGCTCGATTTCTCGCAGTTTACTCTTTTGAATCTGCAATATATGCAACTAGAGGAATCAAAACAAAATTACGTGGTAAAGAACTGTGGCACCCTATATCATTATGGAAAGAAGAGCTCTGTCCCAGTGGAATTGGTTAATGGAAATTTGAAGATTCATATGTACTTTCTGTTATTTGTTCTTTTCTTCTGAATTTAAATGTAAACAATCGATGTATCATATTAAGTTTGTATTTTGTATTACCCTCTGCTAAATGCTGGTTCCACATAAAAAAAAAGAAATAAAAAAAAAAGAAACATGTTAACGTTTGGCACTATATTCCATATCATACTGGTAGAATCAATGTATCTGATATGTAAAAGCGCAGGTGCAGGGAACATATACGTATACAGTACTATTAGCTGGTCGATATAGTAGTATTTGGCATTATATTCAGTTCCAGTACAAACAATCAACAAATTTATCATATATATATATATATATATGTATATTCTTCCCACTCTCCTTACGAAGAAAGATTCGCACTCACGGGTACTTTTAAAGATGTTATCTATTTTATTTCGATTTCAGGTTTGCACAACCAACGCGTTTCAGTGTCTGCTGACACCTTGATCACGGTTGGATGTTTTTCCTCTGTTCAAAACCTATATACATTTTTTTCAAATTTGTTGATCACATGACTTCCTGTTTCATTATATATAGAATTCTGGTAGATGTAGTTTATACATAAAAAAATACATTTCAATCAGTTTTGAGTTCATTTCCAATCCACATTGATTAAAAAAAGATTAAAAGTTCATTTATGGCAATAACTTTTAAAGAAAATACCCTAAATGATTTTATCAAATAAATTATAATTACACTTTCTCATTATGCCCTCCAGTGGGCAGTCATAAACTTTTTCAATATATTTTACGTGATTATCTTGTTGATGAAATTTTGGGTATAGTTTATATTCACAAATTAATGCCACTTGTACTTATCTAGTATAACAATCACTAGGCTAAAAAAACGGGTAAGGGAAATGACTGAGGGATTAAGGGAAAGGGAAGGTAAGGGATAGGGAAGGTTTTAAGGCTGTTAAAGAAAAGGTTAATTGACCTATTCTTTGAATTCAGTCATTCCACACTAGTATATTTTATAGGAAGTCACATTGTATACATTGTATTCCCCCGGAAGACAAGCAATCGGGAAAAACAAAAAAAATGTTTATATAAAAAAGGGGGGGGGGGGTTGGGTTATGGGTTTCTGGGTTCTTTAAATTTGAGAAGCTATTTACATGTGCTGGTTACAGGAGGTGTACATACATCTCCTCATCTTGATTAAGTCCAAATGGTATCAATGTTCTCAATGAAAGAATCCAGCGTGATTCACATTGCCGGAGTCTTGTTTCTCTGTCCCCACCTCTTACGTGTTTGTTCATGCTTTCAATACCATAGAATTTCAGGTCTTTCCAATTACTGTTGTGTTTGTCCTCCATGTGCTTTGCAACCGCATTACTTCTGTCTTTCTTCGCGGTGGCTCTCACATGTTCCAAAATTCGGAGTTTTGTTTCTTTCTTCGTACTCCCCACATATTTCAGGAGGCAAGGGCATTCAATAATGTACACCACATATGGTGCTTTACAGTTTATGAGTTGCCGAATGTTCCATTTTCTGTTATTGAAGCCTGTGAATGTTTTTGTATTTTTTGCAATCTGACACGCTTTGCAGCTTGAGCATTTTACAAACCAGTTGTTTTTAGCCAATCCTTCTTTTTACTTTGATTGTTCCAGTAATGACTTTGTACTAGTTTGTCCTTTAAGTTGCCTGCTGTTTTATATGTTATTTCCAGATGATTCCCTACTATTTCTGCCACTGTTTGGTCCATTGTTAGGAATTTCCAATTCCTTCTCAGAATGTTTGTTATTTCCTTAGACTCTTCTGAGTAAGTTGTTATGAACCTTATATTTCCTTCTTCAGGAGTGATTGTTTTTTCTTTCAGGATTTCATCCCTTGTTTTTTCTTTGGATTTTTCCAGGCCCTTGACAATTACCGGTCATTGGTATCCGCTGCGTTCAAAGTTTTTTGCTGTACGTTCGCTGTGTTTGTGCCGTTCCTGGGCTTCTGAACAAATTCTTCGAATTCTGAGGAATTCCCCAAAGGGGATGCTACAGATTAATGAATTTTGATGGAAACTGTTCGCGTGTAACATTGAGTTGGTGGCAGTTATTTTTTGGTGTAGGATTGTCTGGATTTTTCCTTCATTGATGTAAATCTCTGTGTATAAAAAGGTTACACAATCTTTGCTCAATGTATATGTGCATTCGAAACCAGCTTCTGTTGTGTTTAGACAGGAAAAGTAATCTTTGAAATCTTGTTCTTCCCCGTCCCAGATGAAGAATAAATCATCTATAAATTGTAACCACATAATGGTTTTCTCAGTGTATTTGTCATTATTTGGGTGCCAGCGAAGTGCTGCTCCCACAAGTCCATCGCTAGGCACGCGTAACTGGGACTTGAAGAAAAACCCATAGCAGTTCCATTTGTTTGATTGTATATTTCTTCTCCAAAAAGAAATACGTTGTGGTTAGGGCACAGTTCAATCATCTTTAGAATCATTTCATTATGTTTTGTGTACTTGATGTTCCGTTTTTGCAGGAAGTACTCACAGGCTTTAATTCCAACACTGTTTTTGATGTTTGTATATAGTGCGACAACATCCATCGCTATTAGGCAATATGAATCCTGCCACAGTAGCTCTGCCAGATGTCGTAACAGATCACTAGTGTCCTTTATGTATGATGTTAGATTAAGAACAAAGGGCATTAGGAAATGATCAACATAATTTGCCACTGGCTCATACAAAGAACCCTTTGCCGAGACAATCGGTCTCCTGGTGGTTTTGTCTGATGTTTATGGACTTTGTGTAGAAAGTATATAGTTGCCATTAGCGGATGTTCCCTTTTTAGATATTTTATTTCATCATCATTTAGCAGATTCGGGTTTTTCAATTTTTCCAGTTATGTATCCAGTTCTTTCTTGTACCTTTCTGTGGGGTTGTCTTTTAGTGTGATGTAGTATTCTGTATTGTTAAGTTGTCTGTCAGCTTCCTTTTCATATTCAGATTTTTCCCACACCACAACATTTCCTCCTTTATCTGCTATTATTAGAACTATTTGATTGTCTTCGATTAAGTTCTTCAGTGCCTGTCTTTCCATTTCCGTTCAGTTGTCCTTATATCTTTTTGGCTTGATTTTATACAGATCTTGAATTACATTTTCACTAAAAATGTCTATTTTATTTCCTGGTGGGAGGTGTGGTAAAAACCGTGATTTAGCTTTAAAACCACTAAGACCAGAGGCAATTTGTTCCTGAACTGTTTCCAGCTCAATATGATCTTCCTCATTCGGTGTGTCCAAGTTTAACAGTGTTAAGTATATGGATGTTTCTCCCACTGTAGGTCAAGTCACTTGTTCCATTGTTTTTTCCTTTTTTTCAGCATGGTGACGCATCCGATCAGTTTCTTTAAATACTTTGGCTAATTTTATTGTTCTGACGTATTTGTATAGGTCTATTCTGGTTTGAGCCAAATCCATATTGCTTTTGGGGCAAAAGTTCAGGCCTCGTTGCAGGAGAGTCGTTTCTGTTTCTGTTATCTCTCTTTTTGAAAGATTTATCACAATCAAATCTTCCAATTCCTTTTCCTCTGCAATATTTTCTATAATATTTTCCTCATACTTCGTGTCTGTGCTCCCACTTTTTCTTGGGATCCTTTGTCTTCTCCCTCTCCTGGTTTGTTTATTCCGCATCCTCTTCCCCTGGTTCTGCCTCTTCCTCGATATTGTTGCGGCTGGCTGCTCATATTTTGCTCCCACTGGCGTTGTTGGAGCCCTCAAAAACACTAATCTTACATCTTTGAAACATGTTAAATTTTGGCACTATATTCCATATCATACTGGTAGAATCAATGTATCTGATATGTAAAATAGCAGGTGCAGGGAACATATACAAATACAGTACTATTAGCTGGACGATATAGTAGTATTTGGCATTATATTCAGTTCCAGTACAAACAATCAACACATTTATCATATATATATATATATATTCACTGAAAAAACCATAGGTTATAGACCATATATAGTTAGGGATTTGCATTTACAAAACCTTATTTTACTCGCATAAAACCATTGAAATTCCATATATAGTTAGTTGCGCTAACTATATATCGCGCACCCGCAATCCACTGCTGATGATGTCACATATTACATCATTCATGACATGGTCAGTGACATCACTGATGACATCACTGATGACAACATCCAGTGACTGTATGTTTCTGTAAAGTGTAAATATGTCTTACATATTGAAGAATGAGTGGATGTATAAGTGTCTGGATGAAGGATTTAGTAGGTGCATGACTGACTGTATGAGTGAGTGATTAAATATGTCTCACTGAGTGCATGGGTTAGTGACTAAACTGTCTTAATTTGTGCATTATTATGTCTGTTGTTCTGTAAACTGCTGCATGTGTTGATAAGTAGCTATATGAGTAACTATATGGGTTATTGATTGGTAGCCCAGGTATTTGTATGGGAGACTGAGTGTGTGTGTGGGTGGCTGGAAGGTGTATGACTCTGTGCATAGATGTGTGAGCAGTTGATTCACTAGATGTATGGTTTCAAAAGTGCACGTGGAAACAGCTGTATGGGCGGTTGACTGTGTGCATGAGTGTATTGGTGAGTGAATGGATATCTCAGTGCTACATGTCAAAGTAAGTAGATATGTAAAACACAGTACAAGTGAGAGTTGACATATATAAATAACTGTGCATAAGAGCTAGTGATTGTGTGAGTGGCTGTATGGATCATTGTGAACTTGTATCAGGGATTGTATAAGAGAGTAAATATGTGTTAGTATATGTTTGAATAAGTAAAGTTTGTATAACTGTATAGTTGAGGAAATGGAGGTGCGATTGATTCTTTGCATGACTGACTAGGTGTGTGAGTAACTCCATGGATGAGTGACAGTCTGTGAGTGTCTGTTTACACTGAGTGTATCTAAGGTTATATTAGAGTCTGAAGAGATTCATCGTATTATCACACGAAGGATGTCATCAGTGATGTGATCAGTAATGTCAAATGAGATGTCATCAGTGATGTCATCAGTGATGTCATTTGAGATGTCATCAGTGATGTCATCAGTGATGTCACTGACCATGTCATGAATGATGTAATATGTGACATCATCAGCAGTGGATTGCGGGTGCGCGATATATAGTTAGCGCAACTAACTATATATGGAATTTCAATGGTTTTATGCGAGTAAAATAAGGTTTTGTAAATGCAAATCCCTAACTATATATGGTCTATAACCTATGGTTTTTTCAGTGAATTTTCAAGGTTTTGTAAATGCAAATTCCTAACTATATATGGTCTATAACCTATGGTTTTTTCTGTGAATTTCATTGGTTTTTTAAAAGCTAACATCGGTAACTGTAAAATGTATTCTTCTTTAAATCTTAAAATATATTTTAGATGTTTATTAATATTTTTTTTTTAAATATTTTTTTTCTTCGCTTCCAGTTCGCGAACCGGGAAGCTTTCCGTTAGCTCATCTTGATGCCGCGACCTAGTCCGCGAACCGGTCAACGTTACGTTAGCGGAACTGTGACGCGTCGCGGAAGCGCGACGTATCACGTTGTCGCGTAATGCGTCTAATGACGCGCCGCGTTAGCGCTCCCGGAAGTGCTCCGGACCGCGAACCGGAAGCGATCCGGGACGCGGCGCGCACCGCGTAACGTAAGCGGAACAGGTCATGTGACTTGTTTATCAAAGTTTTCATTGGTTCATTTCACTTTTGGTTTCCAAATGATGTATGACTAGGTCATGTGACCTAAAAATAACACTTTTCATTGGTTCAGAACTTTTGCTTTTCCCAAATCATGTAAACCCCTCCTTCTTTCCTCACTCTGACTTTCATCTTGGTGAGAGAAAGACCATTTTCCTGGAGTTCAGCAATGGCTTCTATACTTGCTGCAGCTGGTGCACCCCCACCACCACCTCCACCTCCTCATAAGAAGAGAGGACCACCAAGTCAATTTATCTCCAACAGAGAGGAGGAAGAGGAGGAAGAAGAAGAAGAGGATAGAGATCAACCACAATTTATCCCAGAGTTGCCCCGTGTTTCTAAGAGGAAAACAAGTTTCATCTGGCAGTTTTTTTCCATCCCTCCAGGGCAGAAGAAGGTGAATGCTAAATATGCCACCTGCCTCATCTGTAAATACAGATTGTCTAGAGGCACAGAGAAAAAATATAGTATGGGGAACTATACTATGCATCGCCATATGGCCAGGTGGCATCCCTTAAACTACAGCCGGGCTGAGTTAAGGGACCTACAAGATAATCCCCCGACAACTCCTGTGGCCAGATCTACGTCAACAATGTCTTTGACAGGAAGAGAGGCACAGGAAACTGTGCCAAACATTCAACCAAACTTTAAACATATGAAGTTTACCTGTATATATTGTGGTGCAATGCTGTCGTATGGGAACATGAGTGTGAACTTGATCAATATGGTGTTCGAAAACCATAAGTGCCCTAATGCACCCAAGCAGTAATTTTTTTTTTGCTCCTGTTGAGCCCTTTTCAATTCCTGTTTTTTTGTTGTTTCCCCTCCATAAAAAACACAAAAAAAACATAAAACTGTTCTAAAAATACAAAAAAATCAAAAAATGTTCAGAAAAAAAAAATAAATAAATAAAACAACAAAAACAAAAAAAAAAAAGTTCTTTTCAGAACTACCTCCCCTTTCAAATAAAATTGCTAGAATGTTTATCACTCTGGCAAGCTCTATTTCTTTTGGTTCGCTTCAAGTTCGCTGACCGGTTCGGGAACTTGAAGCGAACCAAAAAAATATTTTTTTAAAAAAAAGAAGAGTTAGTATAAGGGAAATAAACAGAGAATAATGTAAAAAGAAAGACAGCTATAGAGAGTAAATCAGAGATAGTGTCAGTGACATCATCAGCAGTGCATTGCGGGTAAAAAGAGTAGAAAACATTTACCTTATAATTCTTGTTACCTTTTTAAAATATTTTTTCATACTTTCAATCTGTAAAAGAGAGAACAAACATTTCCAAAAATATTAAAACATGTATTTAAAAATTAGAAAAGACAAGGGAAAAGGTTCAAGAACAAACAGTTTTTCAACAACTTTGACATTTACAGAAGTCTCTGCTTCTCTACGTCCCCTACACAATCCTAAAGATATATATTTTAAAGAAACTGTATCTTGATGTTGATGAACTGAGGCCTATTTTGGAACATGGTGCTTTTTTTGCACTGCTAATGTCTCACAATAGTGATGCAATAGCAGCGCAAAAAAGATGTAAAGCCATCATAAAATTGTGTCTAACATTTTAAATGATTGTTTCAGGATGCAAATGTGGCGATTTTGAGATCACGAGGACAGTATTCCAGGTATGCAGAGAAATCAGGAAGAATCATGGTAACTACAAGTCCCAGACTGCCCTGGGATTTTCTAGTGGGATATAAGCACTTCCTTTCCAAGGGGAAAGTGCTTGTCAATTAATCCTGTTGGAGAATCAAGGAGGGCGGATGGTATTCCCCGCCGGATCCCAGCGAGAAGAGCACAGCCTTTTTGGAAGCCTGTTTGTCCTGACTTCAAGTGCCTGAATACCGGCTGGTATTGTAACCCCATTCTGATTGTTTGTGAGAAAAGCGCGGGCTCGCCTTTTCTCTACTTGTCCTGAAAGCTTTGGAAACTGGATACTTTGTTTAAATAGTAAGTGTAGCCGCGATGTTATTGTGAGGCGCGAGACGCTTCTGATTTAACACGCGAGAAATGTAACAGTGTTTCTATTTCTGTAAGCGACCGGATTTTGGACGCTCATGGAAAAACGCTGTTAGTTTGTAGCAAGGTTTTTGTGTAGTTAAGCAGGTACTGAATCTCCGGAGTATAATCGCCTGCTCTTTGTATTCGAGACATTTGTAGCGCTGCAAAGCCAACGTTATTATTTCTTTGTGCCAGAGACACTGTATCTTTTTGTGGATAATCCTGCCCCAGTATTGTGAAGGAAACAATAAGAAGGGAGCACGAGAGGAAAAAGAAGTAACTTTCTTGAAGGGGACTAGTGCTGTGAAGAGGCACGTGTTTTGGTATTAGCCTCCTGAACCTGCATTTGTTTTGGACTTTCTTTTATCGGCATCAGTGAGATAAGTCTGGGATTACACTGGAAATAAAGGAAGGGAATAGAGGAATCCTGGTGAGTGAAGAAAGGCACACGCACAATACAGGAAAAACAGGGGTCAGTGAGTATATGAGTAATTGTGTGTTTTGTCATCCCACTTGCAGCCTTGAAGGTATACTAGACCCAGCCCAAAGAGTAAATCAAGTCCCAGAGAGAAGTCGGGGGAACACACCTTCATCCTCTTTCCCTTTTTTCCTCTGGGGTGCGGAGTCTGACAGAGTAGTATATATTCTCTGCTGGGTTCCGTATTGTGAGGAAATAAGGGACTTAGCGTCAGATATCGTCTCTGCTTGGCCACAGGACAAGGTTAGTGGTGTTCTTGGAGCTTACACTACTGCCAATCTCGACAGCAAATAAGATGTGTGCTTTCAAGAGCTTTCTTTGAGGTGAGGCCTATTCATTTTTTTTTTAAAAAAACAGTACTCAGGAGTACAGCACTGTAAGCATTAAAATTGACACTTACAGAAGACTCAGTTTCTCCATATGTACCTCACATTTCTAAATGTATATCATAAGTACAAAAAGCAGAACATTAATTATACATATTAAATGGTTTATTTTTGCTGTTCTCAGAATGTATCAAATTTCACTTAAATCAGTGACTTAAAGGTATTCATCATGTAACAGCGGGGAAAAAAAAACACAATCAAAATGATTGTGTTTAAAAAACCCATTCAACATAAGAAATCTGAATTCAAAACTCCTTAAAATTAACTTACTTTCAATGACGTCGAAGGATGTCCTATGAACAGCGTCCACTGTGTTGTGCTATAAATATTGTCAGCCCGCCACTTTCTGAAAGAAAACCTCCAACGATTCGAAAAATATGTTACATACAAGAAAAGACTTCTCACATTCTACCACATGTTTCCACTTGGCCAAATCATGTTGCAGCTATTCACAAGTCTTGTAATTCTTCCAATCAAATCCCGTCATTTTCTATTTTCGCAACTTTCTAAAAGAAAACATTTAAGATAATTTTCACAATCCTGGACTACTAATATGTTACCCTTCTTTGTCACTCATGTTCTCCTTTTCCTATGACACTGATACTGCTTACTATGAAGCAGACTTACTTGCATCAGGTTTATATAGTCGGATTTTACAAAATAACATTATAATTAAAAGTTTTGGACCAATAATCTAGACAGCATTGCAGACTTACATTCCCTCAACTTGATGAACCTTTTCCAATTCTTCACAGGAAATCCCGAGATTCTTTCTTTAAAATTTTGGTTTTAAAAACACCAGGTAAGAATTTTTAAGGTCAAACGGCAATTTTTTTTTGAAAGTTACAACGGAATCATTGCAGAATGACCAGCCGTTTCGAGACTTTAAATAAGCTGTATAATGTCCTGAAGTTGTTGAAGGACCATCGTGATAGATAATTGCTACAGTTACAAAAGTCCTTCCTGATATTGAAAGCTGAGAAGCCACAAAATTTTTTATTAAAGTTGACAATTTTGATCCATCAGGCCTACATCGTTGCATCATTAAAATGACATACTGTCCATATCTACGTATAAGTAATGTTGACATCATTTCAGATTTACATTGGCTACACTCCATGTTGTGATCCGCTGCATTTACTAGCTTATTAAAGGAGACTGATTTACTGTCTGGCAAAGTTAAATATATAAATCTTTCTGAGTCTACACTAGTAGTACTTGATACCCTACAATTCTCGCAGTCATGCTGCCATTGATAAGAAAGCCCAAACAGTTGATCTACATCTACACCCTCATCTTGCAATATATCAAGCATATACATTAAAAACTCCTGACAATCTTGCTGATTATTTTCAGAGAAGTCTGTTTGACCTGAACATTCATCTAACAGATAACGAACTCCAGACACACTTTCTACTTTTGTTCGATCAGTGCTACATTTCTCGAAAACAGAATTCAACAAACAGCATAAAATTTGTTCTGAATTCAACAGAATCTGTTCTTTTAAACTCTCTAGTGAAAAGAGAACATTAACCACTACATTTGCATAGCAGTTGACACCAGAACTGTTTTCAAATTGAAAACCGACAACATCTTCAACAGAATCCACTTTCTTTCTGCTAACAATTTTCGGTTCATTGACTTTTAGTCTTTTTGCAACAACCTCCCTACTATTACTGCTATTTCTACGTTTCCGGCCTACCACACGTTTCTCAAACAAAGGATATTGAGGCAAATGTGGCGCATACTCTCTTCTTAACCTATTGTATTCCTTAACACAATCTAGATCCGCACAAATATTTGTGACATCACAGTCAATTAAGTACAATCCCGATAAAGTTCTAACTCGTGACAATGCCACATATGCCATACCCTCCTTGAACACAGAACTGCCAATATTCACCAATGCACAGTCTACACTTAAACCTTGCGATTTATGGATTGTCACCGCATATGCCAAGCAAACAGGAAACTGTTTACGGCGAACATATAAGTCTTTAACAAGCAAAAACCTAGCAGAACAACGACCAATTTGCTGTACTTCCTCAATGCCATCAAATTTAATTCTTAAAAATTCTATTCCATCTCTATTTCTGTATTTCTCAAAATCAACAACATTACCCATTGATCCATTTACCAGACCTCTTTCTACATGTAAATTCCTTCTCAAAATGATTCGGCAATTTAAACACACATTCAAAGTCTTTTCAAAACCCGCTGTTTTAGATATAGTCTTCTCTAATGAATCCAATTTTGATTTCAAATTGTCTGACAAAATAATTGTTGATCCCATATGCTCTAATTTGTCGATAGCTTCAAGTTTCACAATCTCTTGCTTTTCTAAATTCAACATTTTGTTGTTGAAGATGGCACATTCTGCAAGAGTTGGCATGAGACATATCCCAGATTTCTTCTCAGTAATTTTCTGAAAAATATTCTCAGGCACAATCTCTTGTTTGGGATATAAATTTGACAGTAATCGTGCATTTAAAGCTTCTTTCCCATGCTCAGTCACTTTTCCAATTCTAATATCTTGTAGAATATTCTTGTAATCTTCATCCTTTGCCTGACGCATATTTTGATGCAGTTCTGCATAATTGAAGTTTAACCATATATTGACGTTGCCAATGCTCCCTAGGCACTTCCTGGTATCTTCATGCGTGAGTATTTTGAACACGGGTTGACCTTTTACTGGTGTCAGCTGCAGAAGATCTCCGAAAACAATGATGTGTTTCCCACCAAATAACACATCATATTCAGTTTTAAGTACTTCTTGCATTCTCAAATGCACAAAGGCAAGCATGACATTGGAAACCATGCTTACTTCGTCAATGATAAGTAGTTTCATTTTCCTCAAGACTCTTGAAACTTCACAGCAAGCATCTCCAGATAACTTGTTGTATTGTAATTTGTTGTCATGCTCCACCGGCAGCATCAGTAGACGATGCAAAGTAATACCTTTAATGTTATGTGCTGCCAGTCCAGTAGGAGCGGTGACAACACAAGACAGCGATGACTCAGTCCTTTCCTGCAAATAACAAGAGATTGCTTTAATGAGGAAACTTTTTCCAGTTCCCGCTTCTCCACTCACGTACAGTCGGACAGGCTTCAACGATGTACATGAGCACTCTTTCTTCTCATGACTTAATCCGTGCTCAATTTCCTTGGTAACTTCATCATATATTTTCCTCTGCTCAACGTTGAGTTGTTTTTCCAAGTCTTCTAAGTTAACTGAATCCTCCTGAGCATGTGCCATGGCTCTTTCTACTTCATTCATAGCAGTGGCAGCTTCATTTTCGATAATAGGTCCTCCAAGTGGATCTTGACTCAATGAAACAGAACTCTGACTGTCCTGAGAACTGTCTCTGGCAATCTCGGCTGCAATCGTTGCTTCCTGCTCAATTTCCAAAGTTAGCATTTCTTGATATTTAGAAAAAGCAGGACATTCTATGGACTCCTTGGCTGCATTGAAAGAGTCTTCATAACAGAGGAAATCTCCAAGCAGTTCCTCTTCTGCACGCCAAGGCTTGAAAAGTTGCAAAAGTGCTAAATAAAAAAACTCCTTTTTTTCTGGAGATTCACCACTCAATTTTCGATGGTTTACTAATTGGCATTTTCTTTGCTTGACCAGGCATCCCTCACTTCCAATTACAGCATACACTCCTTTCTCAATATCTTCTTTGATGTTCCTCTTGAATATATAATTTTGGAGAACCTCATATAGACAAACATTCTCAAGGTGACTGCTTCGATTTGGATAATTGTATCCAACATGTTGGTCTTCAAAATGTCGGTACTGTTTGGTTCCTTTTCTGCCAAATACTCAATTTCCCGGACAGGTTTTAGAACTCGATTTCGCGTTGCAGCAAGACCAAGACTCGCCCAAACGAGACTCCTGGATTTGTCATAGAGACTTGCTGAAGACAATCGATCAGAACATTCGTAAGCTCCGATTTCTCGATGCGACAACATCTTCAGACTGAAACTGTACAACTTCTTGCTGAGGCTCTTTTCATGGGAAATGTCCTCCCACATATCCTTCAGTTCGGTCTTTTCTTTTTTGGTGATGTAAGATGTCACATACCGAGCCACAGCCATACAGTTGTCAGCCACAAACTGTATATCCATGTTAGCATTCCACATGGACAAAATCACTGGGTTGTAGTCATTGATGTACGTGGACTCTTCGTTCCTTTTCAAATTGTATGTATTCTTGGGTGATTTCCTCGTCACATTATGTCGCAGCGAAGACATCAAACTGTTCACTCTTCCTTTAGAAATCACCGGTCGTGGAAAGTTGAAACGACATTTGGTGTAGAACTTCTCCTTGTTTCTGAATTTACGACGACAGTACTTTCCACAACGATGGCTTTGGAAACGTAGAACTTGTTCTCTTAGACTTTTCTTCTCCGTTGCGTTTGGAACAGCACACGTAGAATATTGTTTGATGAAATTCATCACTAAGTCATCCGGATCTGTTCCAAATTTAGGTGCATCCTTGATCCACAACAACATATGTATATGAGGGGCACCTCTTGCTTGGTACTCCTTTCTTCAGAAGAAATCCAACACCTCTCCAAGAGGTGGATTCTTTTTATTTGTGATGAAAGACATCATAGCTTCAAATCTATGATTGAAGTACCTGCATACATTCACTGGATCCAAAGAACACAGTTCTCCAGCTGTCTTGAATTCAATGTTTTCAATATTTCCATTTGCCTCTCGTAGAAATTCAAGTAAGTCTTCCCAGCCATACTCGGCACAGCTCAGAGTGAGGAACCATGTTGGAGTTCCTAAGTTCCTCAGCATACATTTTAAATCACCATGACGACGGTACCAGTACTCATTAGTACCACGCTGACACGCCATGAGATTAATTAAGTGAGAATCCAAAATACTGTCTTGGACATTGACTTTATGCATAAAGTCACTTGCCGAGATGTTTCGCATCTGTATACCACTTTTTAAGATGTGGTTCACTGCATATGACAGTCCAGACAGATCGCTTTCAAACAGGAGATGAAACAAATAGGGAATGCATTGCCGAAACCTAGGATCTTCTGCATACAATCGTAAAGTCCGGTATTCAGACGCAGGAATTTGATGAGGTCGCTCATCATATCTTCCTCCTTGACCTGTGGGAAATAGCTGTGGGAAACACCGAGCTTCCAAACTTTCCTCCCAAACACTAATGGGACTCCCTTTGGCTTGTTTCATTTGAAACAACTCAATAGCATTCCCCATGACTTCCTTGGAATGCAAAGGATGAACACTATAATGTTCATATATTTCTTCACTTTTAGAGGCCTCTACTTTCTCAATTTGGCCAGCACACAAATCGCTATCCTCTTCATCACTTACTTCCTCTTCTGCAACATATACATTCTTATAGTACTTATTATTTTTCTTCAAATACACTGTTGCCTTTTTGACTTTCCTAACATCCACTAAATCTTGCCATATTTTCTTATTCTTTGTCGGAACCCCATTAACCAAGATAACCAGAGGTTCCTCTTCCACTTTTTCTATTCCAATTGTGTTAATGTTTTTGTTCAAATCTAGAGGCAAATAAACAACTCTTCCCTTTAATCCTCTCTGTAAATCTGCTGGAGGCAACTTCCCTGTCTTTGGCTCCATTCTTACAATAGCCTGAAAGGGATGGATACTTTGAATCAAAATATATTCATAAGTATTTAAATCCTTCAATTCAGAAGGAATCTCAACCAATTCCAGATTATTATGAACTGCCCTAGCAGGCATCTGGTTTTGGTTTAATTTATTACAACAATAAGTACACACACGTTGATCCGATCCCAAATCAAAATAATTTTCTACCATCAAGTATGTGGCAAAATTCTTCCATTCACTATTATTTTCCCTTTCACTTTTTGCATATAAATCCACTACCTTAGTCTGATTCTTATAATAAGTGCGTCGACAACATACACAAGTGAAATTAGGCCTCTCACTTGATTTCATCTGAAACGTGGCAATTTCCTTCTGAAAATTATCTGTACTGGAAACCTGTACATTATCTTCCACATTACCCTCTACTTCAGGGTCAATTTGAACATTCTTATCTTTACTACCAAAGTAACAAAACTCAATTTCTTCACAAATATTCTTCACATCTATTTCAGAACCATGCAAAAGAGCAGCACATAATTGTTTAAGCATAATTGCTGGACTCTTAGCATAATACAACATTCTCACTAATTTTCTCACTTTATTATGATGCACTGCTAGCATCCTGAAATGATGAAAAACACTCTGGCATACTCTCCTGGAAAGACAAGCCAGTGAATGACCACGCAAACCTGTCATTTGTCTCACTCTGCAAGGATCTAAATCTTGCAACAACTTCATTTTCTGCTTCAAACTTTTCTTATTAAATGTCCGTATAAAATCACAAAGCAAATTGATGGAAACCTGTCGCACACTGCAAATAGAACTACACTTCCAAATGTACACAGGACCCTTAGGACGTCTTCCTAAAACCTCATCACTTAGCGCCTCTTCTGTCTCTGTTGTCACAAGTTGTTCTTTTTCAACTGGACAACCATCCTTCACTTCATAAGCTCGACCACTGGTGTCAACTGCAAACACCAAATCATTATCCTGAAAATAACTCTCCTCATTAAAAAATGCCTCACAACTTGAACTATGCATCCATTCTCCGGAAAAAACTTCACAAAAGTTAGTACGATTTACTACTCTCTTCCATCTACTTTTTGTTTTGAAATCAGAAATTACCTTGCTTAGTTTCCTAATTCTATTGATTACCAAAATAAACAACTTTCGCTTAATTTCAAAAGCATGATCAATAATTTTCTCTACATTTTTCTTCTTCTTATAAAATGCCGCTTTCTGTTGGCCTTTCTTTTTAATATTTTTCAATAAATTAACTAATATCCTATTACGGAACATTCGATTTCGAATGTCCCTAAACTGTTGTTTCCTTCTACTATCATGCACAGAGTTATCTCTTCCTCTACCAGTAACATTTGTGATGGGTCTCTCCTTTCCATTTAAATTACTTTTCTTTTTGTGGACTGAAACATTTTTTTGAGCAAAAGTTTTTTTACTACAAATATTTCTTAAGAATGATTTCGTGCTCTTACCCGGACCTTTGTTGCTGTTTTGACAAGTATTTGGGGAAGAGGACTGCTGCAATAAAACATCATCCTGCTGTCTTTGACGTTTTCTAGCCTTTCTTATTCTACTTTTTGTAGGCATTTTCCAAACTATGAAAGAATCTGCAGTTGAATCTGTGGAAAAATATAATATAAAATGTTATTAACCACTATTACCAAACAGTAAATAAATAACAGTCATCTAAAACTTAATGTGTACTAATTATTTAACATAGCAAATGTTTTCCACCAGCACTGCATCACAAAAATGACACTCAATGGTACAAAACAGGCATACAACAATCATAAATCACTCCCTAATATTTTAAATGATTAATTCAGGATGACGATAAGATGTAGCCTATCTAAAGATTTGTTTAGGCCCAGATCTTTAGACTGGGGTGAATGTGTGTCATTGATCCACATTCAGTCCATCACCTGTTTTGTTTATTTGAGGTGAGGCGAACACATGGCTGCAGATAAGATTTTCACTGAAAAAAACCAAGGTAAAAAAACATGTGAAGGCCTACCAATGAAGTAAATCATTAAATGAAAACCAATACATTTCTGGAAATATGCACTACTAGTGCTTCATAAGATGTTTTGGGTCATATTTATAAGGCATTTGAGTGTCTATTATGCTATTTTACGTTCTTCATGGTGCAAATTTATTGTAAATACGCTCCCACCTGCGGTTGGCAAATTTAGATTTTGATTATGGGAGTTACATAGGCATGTTAATAATTTCCCAAAAATGGTGTATGACCCCAAACAACCTTTGAAGCAAATGCTCTTAGCCATGTTATCCACCTCTCATTGGATAACATGGCTAAGAAGTGCTTGCAAATGGGAAAAAAAACGGCCGCAATGCATGAATATCGCAGAAAAGTCAGCGATATTCATGCATTTTCCAGCAAATGCTCTTAGCCATGTTATCCACTTCCTATTAAATAACATGGCTAAGAACTGCTCAGGGCCCCATGAGGAACGCTTTCCATTTAAAAAGGGAAAAATAACATCAAAGACACTAAAATGCCTTCTAAATATGACCCCAAACAACCTATGAAGCTCTAACAGTACATATCCTGAAATTTAATTGATTTCAAAATTTGTTTTTAAACACAGCATGTAAATCAATTGTATACCTGTATTCATGAAGAAATGACTAAAAATGTCCTTGAGACACATGAAAGTGTTTTCTGGAATGCCCTAGCACCATTTTTTGGACACTATTAACATGGCTAGGTAACTCCCATAATCAAAATCTAAATTTGCCAAGCGCAAGTGGGAGCGTATTTACAAGACACTTGCCCCAAGAGGAACGCTTTCCATTTAAAAAGGTAAACATAACATCAAAGACACTAAAATGCCTTCTAAATATGACCCCAAACAACCTATGAAGCTCTAAAAGTACATATCAAGAAATGTAATTGTTTATCACAAATGCGATTAAAAACGGCCGCAATGCATGAATATCGCTGAAAAGTCAACGATATTCATGCATTATCCAGCAAATGCTCTTAGCCATGTTATCCACCTCCCATTGGATAACATGGCTAAGAACTGCTCGCAAATGCGAAAAAAAACGGCCGCAATGCATGAATATCGCAGAAAAGTCAGCGATATTCATGCATTTTCCAGCAAATGCTCTTAGCCATGTTATCCACTTCCTATTAAATAACATGGCTAAGAACTGCTCAGGGCCCCATGAGGAACGCTTTCCATTTAAAAAGGGAAACATAACATCAAAGACACTAAAATGCCTTCTAAATATGACCCCAAACAACCTATGAAGCTCTAACAGTACATATCAAGAAATGTAATTGATTTGAAAATTCGTTTTTAAACACAGCATATAAATCAATTGTATACCTGCATTCAAGAGGAAAGGACTGAAAATGTCCTAGAGACACAGAAAAACGTTTTCTTGAATGCCCTATCACCATTGTTTGGACATTATTAACATGGCTATGTAACTCCCATAATCAAAATCTAAATTTGCAAAGCACAAGTGGGAGCGTATTTACAAGACACTTGCCCCATGAGGAACACTTTACATTTTAAAAGGAAAACATAACATCTTAGACACTCAAATGCCTTATAAATATGGCTCAAAACAACCTATGAAGCTCTAGCAGTACATATCCAGAAATGTAATTGATTTCTTAAATCGTTTTTAAAAACAACATATCTGTTTCAGCTTACATAACAGACCATGGAATGGGCTCCATGTACCACAATAACTTGTGTTACTGCATGCCAGAATGCTACACCAAATATGCAATTACAATTTCTCTATGAAACTAATTCTATTAGTATATCACTAGAGACAAAACCACATTTTAAAAACACAGCTTTCTTCATCATTTTCTCCTTAAATCATACTATTCTCTATCTAAATTAAATAAATCTTTTCTCACCTTAGCAAATATTTTTTGAGTTTTGAAAACAGTCTCAGAAATACACCAAATTGTCTTCAGCAGAAGAAAAAGGATGCACTCCAAAGGCTGCAGCTATTGAAAGCACAGAAATACAGATATTCATTTCACATATCTCTCATATTAGCCAATCATACCTCTTCCCTCACTTTTTTCAAATCAAAACCCTTCCCCCCTCTGCCCTCTCTGCCTTGTTTCCATAGCAACCACCTCCTGGAAGACCTCTCATGTTTGCAAATTCACACAACAATGTTTCAATTGAACTCTGAACTCTCAGTGCACCTGCGTATCTAGTGCAATCTTTCATTAAATGTTTCTTCCTTGACCATTCAAATTACATCTTTCAAAGAACACATCCATGCACCCTAACTTTCTGTTTTCAGAAATGGAAATGCACCAATCACTGCTAATGAATCATTAGCATTGGAAATCCACAGTTTTTTTTCTTTAGAAACTCCTACTGTTTCAACTGCCCTTTCATTACCACACTTCATCTGACTGCAGAACAACCTTCTCCCACCATGTTTAAGGTCTGGATTGTTGGACATAGTTACATCCACTGGGCTCAAAGGTATGCTGAGAACAGAAATTTACCTAACCTCAATTTACAAGATGTGGAAATTAAGTGGTTGGGCCAAAGAGGATTAAAATGTCACCAATTGATACCATTGGTGAAAACCTTTATGCATTTGCCAAAACCTGACCTGTTAATAGTGCACTGTGGAGGTAATGATTTGGGCACTTTGACAGGGGTAGGTCTGGAAATGCTTTTAAAGGACACCTTTGAGCAATTAATGGCACTTTTTCCTCAAACTGCCTTGGTATATTCCAATATATGCCAAAGACAGAAATGGAGGTGGTCCAACCAATTTTGTCCACAAATTGAGAAAGCGAGGAAGCATGTAAACAAATCTGTTTCAGCTTTCATGAGAGACCATGGAATGGGCTCTCTGTACAACAATAACTTGCGTTACTACATGCAAGATATCTACAGAGGAGATGGAGTTCACTTCTCAGATGAGGGCAACAGAATTTTCATTCTGAATTTAAGACTGTGCATTGGTACCTACTTATAAGTACCTAAACGTACCATAAACCCAAAAGTTCTTCTCAGAGCTACCCTTCATCTGATCACTCACAATTATTATTTTTTTCTAACTTTTTTCATTAATTTTCCACAAAATTCGCTCCCCGGGGCGCTACCCGGTTCGCGAACCGAAAGCTAACCTCGCGGAATTTTTTAAAAAAATGTTTTTTCCGCACATATAAGCCTCCTCAGCCACCCTCAGTAAACCTAGAGGGTCAAGATAAGTCTACCATGACCCCTTCTACCCATTCTAAACATTATTTGCCCTCCATCTTGTATCTTAATGCGACAGAAACACAAAATGGTGGACTCCCGTGACGCTTAAGGTTCGCGAACCGGGCCGCTTCCTGGAAAGCGGTCCTAAAAAAAAGGTGGGAAAGTAATTTACAGAAAAACGACTAGAGACACTCTCACCAAATATAGATTAGCTCATACTACATAACAATCCCTTTCATTTTCACAAATTTGATTGAAATTCCATTTAGCCATTAAGCCTGTAGACCTCTCTAAGTACCGTGAGGTAAATTACTTCACTAAACACATCTGAAGTGTTGGAATTGACAACCAATGAAAATGTTACTTTCATTTTCTACTTTTATTACCTGACATTTGATTGGTTATATACCTGTATATATATAAAGGAAGAGAAGGAAACACAGCCATTTTGACTACTACTTCTTGTTGTACCTCACATTTCAATAGCTTCCAAAAACTTCTACTTCTTTGTGAAGGTAAGTTATAATTTCTAAAAATGAAATATATTGTGCACTATAACTTAATATAGTAGACTTTTTCTGCTAGATATACACTATACCTCTGTAGTAGTAATGTATTTAGATAGACTTCTCTGTTATAGTTATGAATGGAGTTAGGCTTGTCTTGGTTACATCACATACACTTTTTTATAGTCCTATTTCCACTCTGATACTATACACTGCCAAAAGAAAAATTCACTGATAAAAACTAACTATCTAAAATTAATCCCAACATTGCCCTATCTCTTCTAATATATATTTTTTTAATCCAAATTTCAGGCAAAATGGAAGGCGAGCAGCAAGTTTCTTTTGAGATGGACCTGCAAGAGAGCAGCCAGGAATTGATTGAACAGATTGACATGGAATTTATGGATGAAAGCTTGGATAATGAACTGCTGCAATGTGTCCAAGCAGTAGATGCCCTCCTTGCAAATGAGGACATTTTACAACCTCACAGATTGCAAAGAATATTTCAAGAAAATAATGACATTTCAGACAGTGAAATGTTAGAAAGTTTAATAAATTATGAAAAACAATCAAAATAAAAAAAAACTGTAAAAAAAAGAAAACAAAAAAACGAACAAAAACAACAAATAATTAACATACAGTATTAGAAAAGTCTATCATTCTTTTATCCTTAAAGTTCGCTGCCCAGAACGCTTTCCGGTTCGCGAACTTGGCGCTTACCACGCAAAAAAATTTTTTTTTATTTTTTTTGGGACCCTCCTAGGCCCTTTTAAAACCTCCACATAAAACCTAGGGGGTCAACGAGGATCTACTATGCCCCCTTATGGTAATTTCCCCCTTTGTTTTGGCCTCCTCTTGTCTCTCGATCCTACCGAGAGACAAGATGGCGGCCGCTCCGGACTGTTTAGAATGTTGACAGACACCGGAGGGCCAATCAGCTTCGCATCGCAAAGTTCCGATACGCGAAAGGTTCGCTAACCGGATCGCTGCCCGGAGCGCTGTTACAGATATATATCTTGATTTAAACGTTAATTTCTCAAAATCCACTGAAGCACATATATTGAGACCTAGCAAAGGCACATCGGGCTAACAGTCCCTACAATTTTGCCAAGTTTCGTGCAAATCCATTCAGCCATTCGGGCTAAAAGTGAGTCCAACCGCCCTATGGAAATTAACATGGAAAAAACGCGTTTTGGGACCCCCCTTTTTTCTCGGCCCCCCCTCCACAAAACCCCCCCTAATTTTCAAGGGCTGCTCAGAAACAAAATGTGCCATTTTCCTGAAAATTTCAGCCAATTCCGTCCACAAACGCCAAAGTTATTAGGCATAGAATTTTCAGAAATCCCATAGGGAAAAAATCCTAACTATATATACCTACTGGCGACCGCCAGTAGGTAATATGTATATATATATGTCAACGAGATCCGAATTTAACACTTTAACAAGCATGCTGGCCAATAAGTGTGGCTCCTCACTGTAACTATATTAATGTGTTTTTATCTAGGAACCTAATCGATATTCCTATTTTATGCCTTTGTACGGTTACAATCAATAATATCCCTATAATGGCATAAGAATTATATCCATATCTAGTTGTAGCCCATGCAGTCACATTAAGCAAGGCTACTTCCCCGGACTCCTAGAAAGCACAACGAGTTCTCTAAACACACCAAACCTCCAGCAACCTGGGAAATCCCCATTTGCTTTTGTTTTGATTTGTCATAGAACTTCTGCGAGCCCTGTAAGAACGGCCAGTTCTTAGTGACATCTTTATTGACGTCTTATGTCCAACCTTACGTCAAACCAGGCACCATTCAGGTATAAATATACCAACGTTGCCTTAAGCAAACACACAGTGGTGGTTTTGGAGCAGAGCAGCTATCTACTTGCCCGAGAGCCCAGCTGATGCAAGAGCCCACAGACGCTGCCCCTCCTCTTTGATGCGCTGAGAAAGACGCTGTCATTTTCTCCAGCCAAGGAAATCCAGCTCTGGCATTTCCAGCCTACCCTTGCGGGTTGCTGGAATATCGAGTCCTGAGGAAAGAGATACCAGACCTCCCACATTCTATTACCAAGGTACGGCGCTTACTAAACCCTTAAAGAGAATTCTTGAGTCAGATTCGTGGCAAAACCAACTTAACTTAAACTGCTACTTACTTACTCCTTCCCATGTATTAGGCTTAGGTCAGATACACCGGGGTAGGCGTATTTAGAAGCACCAGTTGAGTATGTTAGTCAATGTATATATGTATGTATATCTTTTATCAATATTAAAGTATCTTATGGCTAAGAAACCATATCAATGCTTTTACAGTATTATTTCATAAAACTCCTTTTACTGTACGTACTTTACTTTACATTAAGTATTGCAATTGTGGCAATTAATTTCTCTTGCATGAGAAGGAAGACTGCTCAGTAAATCACACCTTTTATTGAAAACGCCCGTCTCTCTTTTCTCTGCACTCTGGTGAAACTAAGTAAGCACAATTGACTGAGTGAAATAGCTGTCTATTGTTTTCACACGACTCTAGAGATACACTCTTATTCTGAGGGAGCAAAGTTGTCATGTTATATGGTTGTCAGAAGCTAATACTTTCTTGTCTGTCCAGGGAGGTTAAACTCCTCCTCGTTAATTCTAGTGACCTCTGAGCTAGCTGGCAAAACTTAAGTCTAATATAGTCAGTAGAGACCTAGTCGACCTCAGTCCTACGTCTACAGTGCTGAATATATTATTCCAATGTGCAGAGCCTATTGGGAATATAGGAACTACACTACAATATATAGGCACATGGTCTGGACCTGGTGCCTTGTGTTTCTTCATAGCGTTCAGTGCCCTTTCCACCTCAGGTATTAGAATGTAAATTGTGCACTACCGCATAAAGCTCTTCTCGCTCTGGTTGGGTGCCAAACGGGCCTTTGAAGTTTACTCCATATAGGGTACTAAAGTGACTGATCCACTTAGGAGGGCCAATATGAGTTTCTAATGTATTTACTGCCACCTTTTCCACCCTTGTTACCAGTTCCCAGAATCTTCTGGTATTTTTACAGTGCAAGGACTCCTTCATTTACACCCATAATGTCAATTGATGAAGTAACTTCTTCGATTTTAGAAGCTATTTATAGTCACCGCTGCACTCTTGGAATAACGATTTGCTCTGGTGGCTACAGTGTCCACGTGCTAGGGAAAATTAGACAGCTGTCTTCATTCTAGAACATTCTTCATCATACCAGATGACCCCAGCACTCTGTCTACCTCCATTAGAGCTCACAGTTGTGGGACCAATGGATCTAGAAATCTTATCTTAAGTGTATACAGCACTTAACCTCTCGCGCACTGTTACTACTTGCGGAAAACCGCTACACATTTATAAATACTACAACGCTTATGGAATTTCAAAAGTAAGTGTATTTATAACATATTTCCACAACAAATATACTCTTTTGTTTTACACTGATAAACACAAAGTATGTTATTACATTTCAACACAAATGTATACAATATAAACATAAGTAGATGTCGAATCTTTCATTTCTGGCAACTTTTTCTTTGTTATGCCCAATGCATTTCAAGCTCAATGGAGCTCTTCGTCGGGGGCCTGTGAAACTGAATATGATTTTCCGTTAGTAAATTCATTCAACTCATCATGGCATCACAATCTTAATGGTTTTACAAAGCAAAAAATGTATGGTAACATTCACTTCTAAAATACCCTTCACCAACACCACAATGTGTATGGAAAAATCAAAAGACAAACTCACTGAAGTCGCAATGAACCAGAAATCTCCTCTCCTAGAAGAAAATGAAACACAAAAACAACCTCCATCTTATCTGTCGTTATAAAATCAACTACCCGACGAAAAAATCACAAAACACTAACACAATCTCTTACCTTGAACACTCAATACACTGTGCTCAAACCAAAATCTCCAACACACCCAGTCGTCCCTCTTCTCCTGTAAATACATAGAAAACATCAGCTATACACCAGGATCCTTAACCCTGAGACACCTATCGGCTCAACCACCAGTGTACCAGAAGCTCACCTCGCTAGTAACTCCTGTATGTGCAAACCGTTTCCCTCTCACGTTCAAACGCTCTCGCTATGGGAACAGCTGACAGCATGGATCAACCACACCCAGATCTTAAAGTGGTGAACCAAGGTTCAACATTGAAAATGGACTAAAAAATGAACAGCTACAAACCAAACCACGAACGCCATGTTTAAAGAGCAAAATAACCCTAGTGAAACCAAGAATCACATAAGTAATAGCTGTGCACATGTTTAAAGTGAAGAAGAAAAAAATGTTACCATTTAGTCAAATATTGAAACAGCAAAATGCAGATAAATACAGTTAGATGCAGACATCAATCTCGTACAGCATTAAGGCGAAAGAGGAATCATAGAAAACATGATAAATCGATTTTCTCATTAAGACCTTTAGGTTCTTGTGTGGCAAGATATTTTATCCAGTGAATTTCTCTTTGGAGGAGGGATCTGGATAGATCAACCCCCTCGTGTGTTCTTACTACCTCTAGAATGGAGAACCTGATTTGGGCTATGCTATGGTTGTTTTCATTCTAGTGTTTGGCCAAATTACTCTTGACATTTTTGTTTCTTATTGTACTCTTATGTTCAGAAATCCTTGTTTTGAGTTTTTTTTCTGTTTTACCTGTGTAAATTTTCCCGCAGGGACACTTTATGTAATAGATTAAGTTCTTAGAGTTACAATCCCTGTTGTAGTGTAAAAACAGTTCTTTACCCGTTTGAGGATGATGTAGCCCTTGCCCTTCAATCACATTTGAACAATGGACACAGTTTTGACATTTCTTAATGCCTCTGTGAGTTACTTCAGTGTCTCTTGTGGGGGTCATCAACAGTTCTTTTACATTTTTTGATCTCTTGTAGGCAAAATTAGGCTTGTTGGCGAAGATCCCATTGAAGTCAACTTCATTCTTTAGAAGGTCCCAATGTTTATGTATGATGGTTTTTAATTTCTGTGATGCGGTGGAGAATTTGGATACAAACACATGTCTGTCCTGCAATTTCTTAGGTTTCTGCATCAAAAGGTTATCCCTACTGTAAACTTCTATCCTGTCTCTTGCTTTCTTCAAAACATCATCAGGGTATCCTCTTTCTTTGTATCATTGTTGTTGCAAATTGAGATTCTTTTTCAATTCATCCTCATGTGAACAAATTCTTTTAATCCGCATGTATTGGGAAACTGGTAAGTTGTTTTTAAGGTTTTGTGGATGAAAGCTTTGATAGAATAGCGAATTGTTTACATCAGTGTCTTTTCTGTGTACTGTGGTTTTTATCTACGAATCTTGAATGCTGATCAAAACATCTAAGAATGGTAGTTCCTTTTCACTGATCACATATGTGAATTCAATATGCTCTGAACATTGGTTTAGTCTTTCAATTTCAGATTCCAGACTTTGCTTGGCTCCTGACCACAGCACAAAAATGTCGTCAATAAACCTCCTGTATAGGGTTGCATGATCGTTCCACAACTTTTTGGTATAGATATAATCAGCCTCAAATTTAGCCATAAAGGTATTGGCATATGCCGGGGCCCCGGCAAATCCCATCGATGTTCCATTCTGTTGAAGAAAAAACTTTGATGACCATTGAAAATAACTATGGTACAAACAAAAATATAAGAGTTCCAAAATGAATACCTTCTCTGCTTTCACCGATGTTTGTTGTAGCAAGGCCCACTCCACGGCTTCCAATCCAGCTTGGTGAGGAATAGAAGTGTACAATGACTTGACGTCGATTGTACACATTATTGTTGAACTGGTGATGTTGATGCTTTTTAATGTCAAAAGAAAATCATTGGTGTCCTTTATGTACGATGGCCATTTCTGAATAAATGGCTGCAAAAATTTGTCAATATACTGACCGAGTGGTTCAAAGATAGTACCACATCCGGTCACAATGGGGTGCATTGGTGGATCTAAAAGGTTTTTATGCACCTTCGGGAGCATGTAGAGGGACGGTCTTCTCGGGTTTTGTACTGTTAGGAATAGTTTAGTCGTAGTCGATTTGTGTCCTAATTCCAAGGCTTTGGGCAGAATTTCATTGAGGGTAGTTTGTAGTTCAACTGTTGGATCTCTTTCCAGTTCAAAATAGGTTGTGGTGTCTGATACGTGTTCATTCACTTTAGAATTGTACATTGTTCTGTCCATCACTATTATGGCACCTCCCTTATCCGCTTTTTGTATGAAGATGTTCTGGTTTTCTTGAAGTCCTTTGATGGTTGTCCTGTCGTAAACTGATAAATTCTTCCTTTTAGATTTTCTCAAATTTAAACTGTCCAAATCATTAATGACAGAGTTTTCAAACGCATCCAAGATTTTATGTGATACTGGAGCTTGAAATTTGGATTTTGGTTTAAATTCCAGAAATTCTGGTTCTTCTTTATCCGTTTGAGGTGGTGCCACGTTGGTAAAAAAAGTCTAAGTTTCAAAACACGCATGAACTTGTAAAAAGCTACCTCGCTCTCAAGTTTGTTGGTATCATACGTAGGGACGAACCCTAAGCCTTTATTTAAAACTCTTAGTTCATCTTTAGTCAGTTGAGTTTTGGATATATTCAATACCAGATTTATTTCGTGCTTCTTGTTCGAACCCCTTCTACCTCCTCTCCTTGTCTTGCTGGCTTTTTCTGTTGTTTCCCTGGTGGTTGACTCCCATCCCCTCCCTGGGCTAAAAAAGACTGGCTAGTACCAGGTGTTTTTGATGAATCAGTTGGAGTTTGGCTTGTAGTTGTTTCAACTATTTGAGTCTGGGCTGCAGGTCTGTTGGTGTTCAATTCGCTGTCAGAGACTAAGCTCTCTTCTGATGTTGTAGCTGCTTTTTTCTTTGGAAATGTTCTACGTTGGGCATAAACTTCAGCCCAAGTATAGACTTCATTTAATTTATAATCCAACGTATCTCGTTTGAATTTTCTCAACTTGCCTTCTTGTAACTCCTTAGAATATCTCTCGAGTTTCGAATTTAAATCCTCCAATGATTTATCCCAGTCTGTTTTATCCATTCGAGACTCCAGATTGTGTTTAATCTCGTCGATCTCATTCGAAAGTTCATGGATAACTTTAGCTAATTCCTCAATCAGTAGAAGGATCAAGTCCAAAGAATAGTACAAAACCCGAGAAGACCGTCCCTCTACATGCTTTAGATCCACCAATGCGCCCCATTGTGACCGGATATGGTACTATTTTTGAACCACTCGGTCAGTATATTGACAAATGTTTGCAGCCATTTGTTCAGAAATGGCCATCGTACATAAAGGACACCAATGATTTTATTTTGACATTAAAAAGCATCAACATCACCAGTTCAACAATAATGTGTACAATCGACGTCAAGTCATTGTACACTTCTATTCCTCACCAAGCTGGATTGGAAGCCGTGGAGTGGGCCTTGCTACAACAAACATCGGTGAAAGCAGAGAAGGTAATCATTTTGGAACTCTTATATTTTTGTTGTTATCATAGTTATTTTCAATGGTCATCAAAGTTTTTTCTTCAACAGAATGGAACATCGATGGGATTTGCCGGGGCCCCGGCATATGCCAATACCTTTATGGCTAAATTTGAGGCTGATTATATCTATACCAACAAGTTCTGGAACGATCATGCAACCCTATACAGGAGGTTTATTGACAACATTTTTGTGCTGTGGTCAGGAACCAAGCAAAGTCTGGAATCTGAAATTGAAAGACTAAACCAATGTTCAGAGCATATTGAATTCACATATGTGATCAGTGAAAAGGAACTACCATTCTTAGATGTTTTGATCAACATTCAAGATTCGTAGATAAAAACCACAGTACACAGAAAAGACACTGATGTAAACAATTCGCTATTCTATCAAAGCTTTCATCCACAAAACCTTAAAAACAACTTACCAGTTTCCCAATACATGCGGATTAAAAGAATTTGTTCACATGAGGATGAATTGAAAAAGAATCTCAATTTGCAAGAACAACGATACAAAGAAAGAGGATACCCTGATGATGTTTTGAAGAAAGCAAGAGACAGGATAGAAGTTTACAGTAGGGATAACCTTTTGATGCAGAAACCTAAGAAATCGCAGGACAGACATGTGTTTGTATCCAAATTCTCCACCACATCACAGAAATTAAAAACCATCATACTTAAACATTGGGACCTTCTAAAGAATGAAGTTGACTTCAATGGGATCTTCGCCAACAAGCCTATTTTTGCCTACAAGAGATCAAAAAATTTAAAAGAACTGTTGATGACCCCCACAAGAGACACTGAAGTAACTCACAGAGGCATGAAGAAATGTCAAAACTGCGTCCATTGTTCAAATGTGATTGAAGGGCAAGTGCTACATCATCCTCAAACGGGTAAAGAACTGTTTTTACACTACAACGGGGATTGTAACTCTAAGAACTTAATCTATTACATAAAGTGTCCCTGTGGTAAAATTTACACAGGTAAAACAGAAAGAAAACTCAAAACAAGGATTTCTGAACATAAGAGTACAATAAGAAACAAAAATGTCAAGAGTAATTTGGCCAAACACTGGAATGAAAACAACCATAGCATAGCCCAAATCAGGTTCTCCATTCTAGAGGTAGTAAGAACACACGAGGGGGTTGGTCTATCCAGATCCCTCCTCCAAAGAGAAATTCACTGGATAAAATATCTTGCCACACAAGAACCTAAAGGTCTTAATGAGAAAATCGATTTATCATGTTTTCTATGATTCCTCTTTCGCCTTAATGCTGTACGAGATTGATGTCTGCATCTAACTGTATTTATCTGCATTTTGTTGTTTCATTATTTGACTAAATGGTAACATTTTTCTGTTCACTTTATTTTTTTCTTCTTCACTTTAAACATGTGCACAGCTATTACTTATGTGATTCTTGGTTTCACTAGGGTTATTTTGCTCTTTAAACATGGCGTTCGTTGTTTGGTTTGTAGCTGTTCGTTTTTTAGTCCGTTTTCAATGTTGAACATTGGTTCACCACTTTAAGATCTGGGTGTGGTTGATCCATGCTGTCAGCTGTTCCCATAGCAAGAGCGTTTGAACATGAGAGGGAAACGGTTTGCACATTCAGGAGTTACTAGCGAGGTGAGCTTCTGGTACACTGGTGGTTGAGCCGATATGTGTCTCAGGGTTAAGGATCCTGGTGTATAGCTGATGTTTTCTATGTATTTACAGGAGAAGAGGGACGACTGGGTGTGTTGGAGATTTTGGTTTGAGCACAGTGTATTGAGTGTTCAAGGTAAGAGATTGTGTTAGCGTTTTGTGATTTTTTCGTCGGGTAGTTGATTTTATAACGACAGATAAGATGGAGGTTGTTTTTTTGTTTCATTTTCTTCTAGGAGAGGAGATTTCTGGTTCATTGCGACTTCAGTGAGTTTGTCTTTTGATTTTTACACACACATTGTGGTGTTGGTGAAGGGTATTTTAGAAGTGAATGTTACCATACATTTTTTGCTTTGTAAAACCATTAAGATTGTGATGCCATGATGAGTTGAATGAATTTACTAACGGAAAATCATATTCAGTTTCACAGGCCCCCGACGAAGAGCTCCATTGAGCTCGAAATGCATTGGGCATAACAAAGAAAAAGTCGCCAGAAATGAAAGATTCAACATCTACTTATGTTTATATTGTATACATTTGTGTTGAAATGTAATAACATACTTTGTGTTTATCAGTGTAAAACAAAAGAGTATATTTGTTGTGGAAATATGTTATAAATACACTTACTTTTGAAATTCCATAAGCGTTGTAGTATTTATAAATGTGTAGCGGTTTTCCGCAAGTAGTAACAGTGCGCAGAGGTTAAGTGCTGTATACACTTAAGATAAGATTTCTATAGTCAGCCACGGAACAGGACAGACGTGCTACCTCAACTGCACGCTTGGTTTAAATTTGAATAGATTGAAAAATAGTGAGATTAACAGAGTTTAAAAGCAGAGTGCTCCTCTCGCCCCAATTCACCAATGGATCTAAACCACAGAGCCATTAACTCATTTACCAACCCATGGGAAGCTGCTTAGATTTCCCTGCCATCAGACAGCGGATTCAGGATTATGACTCCATACTTGCCAATTATGTGTTCTAGTAGGAGGAGTTCAAGTAAGTACTTCTAGCTGCTCCAACTTGTTCTTCTCCTGCTGTTAGTTGGGGCGATTACATGTTCATACACCCCTTCCCTTCGAATATTTACATTGATACACCAACTTGGGTGCAGCTTCAGACAAAGTGCTGCAAGGCTTGGTCGCTCTTCACTCTTTTGACTACTGTCATGTCATACACAAATTCCAATCCCTCTGTGTTAACTATAACTAGTCAATTAATGACTGGCTTCTTCCATTGTCAAAAGTTGCCATGGCAGTACTATCCGAGGGGGTGCAACTATTAATAAAACGCAGCTGGTAGCTTATCAGAAAGTCAGTGAATGCATCAGCTTTTTGGTAGATTTAAAACTGCTAGAACAAAAGTCCTGTGCATACGTTAGGTTTGGAATATTGTCAAGATCCTCATGGTAAACAAACAACCGCATCTAATGAAACAAGGTAGACAAATCTGAATAGTTTTTTCAAATGAAATATATTTAGCCTTCATTATAGGAAGGGTGACACCAAAGTAAACAACCAACCAACACGTGTTTCGTCATGTGGGTGCTGTACTCGTCACTCTTCAGGGCTGTCGGTTGTCAAAAGTCATGGGTTCGATGTGCCAGTGATATTTCCCACCCGGCAGGCACAAGTTATGGCAGATGGTATCCTGGTACAGTTAAAACTTCAAGTGAAGGAAATGGTAGGAATGTCAGGTACAGCCGTCTCTACGGACATATGTGAAGTCGCGCCACAGACAAGACCGGTGTTGTCTTGTTCCTCTGTTGGAGAACCTGTGCGTATGCTAGCCTAACTACTTACCAGCAGCGGGAGCGGGAAGTGTCTAGCGCACTGTAAGTGATTTAAAACTGCTAATGTCTGTTTCTGGAATACCTAGGCATAGAACTTCTAATAGGACCTCACTATTATTGATAGCATCAGATGGTTTTGTGTTGAAATCTCTGCAAATCGTCAGCAAATACTTCCTCTCTTTACTCTCCTTTATTGATTTACAGTTGGCCGCATCTGCCCTGACACTGTTGTTATAATTGACAATGCTCCCTCGTAATGCCTGGACCTCTGGGGACAACCCTGGTGTAAGGTATACAATCAGGACAACAACTACTCCTCTTTGAGAACTCATAAACCAATTCCAATTAATTAGGGAATTGTAAAGCGCGCTACTCATCCTTGAAGATCTCAAGGCATTGTGGGGGTGGGCGGAGGGGAGGGTAAGCAGCACCATTAAGTCAAAGGGTTAGGTCTTTAGCGTCTTACTGAAAATGTTCAGAGAGGGGGCGCGTCTGATGTCGATCAGGAGCTCTTTCCAAGTCTTGGCCGCCATGTAGGAAAAAGACCTTCCACTTGTTTTGGCTGTGTGGGTGCACTGGGTTTCTGCAAGGTCAGAGGAACGGAAGTTTCTCTTGGGTGCTGTGACGGAGTTTCTCTCATTGAGGTATTGGGGTCTGGTTTTGTGGAGGCATTTGAAGGCTTGGGTGGGTATCTGAGTAACATGTAGTATAGTGGATGAAAAATGTGCTAACCATAGTTCCTCTATTCTGCAGTTCAATTTGCAGGACACCTACAAAGTAGCCCCTTCCATAGGGCACCTCTTCCTGGGGCAGACAGACCAAGTACTAATATTGAGAACCCCCATTACATTGATTCTTGTGTGCACCCATGTTATTTAGAAGCAACATATAGCAGCTCTATGAACTTCAACCAGTCCTCATCCTCAGTTTTGATGGACAACCCACAATATTCCAGGATAGAAACGTATAAATAATCATCATTATTAGCAGACCTGTCCACTACACTGGTCATATGTGAACCCCATTTATGTCTTATTAGCAAGCTGAGGGGGCAGATTTTTCTATATTCAATCGGACTCTCCTGTGGCAGACTCTCTGAGGCAGGTAGCAAGTGATGCTGCTGTCAATGACCAATCCTTACAGTCCATCTTTATCGCTTTTACCACAGGGTTGGGGAGTTTGTTTGTTTTGCTGTTTTTACTCGCAATGATATACAGGTGTTTAGGGGCCACTCCATTGATAGACAGTAGGTCACTCTTCAACAACCCCTCAGGTGATCTATGGATTGAAAGTTGCTTAGATCTGGAAGGTGATCCGAGGGGCCAATATTGTCCTGATAGAACTGCTTCTTTTTGGCCAAAAGCTGGGCATGGCCAAACAGCGACCAGCATAATATAAAAGTTGTCTATATGTATGAGCAATGTTAAGGATAAGAAGCATTTTGTGAGTCATGTCACACAATGTCAATTGTTAAACAATCTAGCAACACAACTTAAAACCCAACTTTCAAAAATCTCCAAGTCACTCACATAAATTTGTTGTCAAAATCAAGTCTGGTATAACTATGCGCAATCATTAGCATAGTTAAATGTGCAGTCTACATAAACACTCACTGCAGAAATCAAACTCTGACCTCTGATTATACTCATAGTCAGGAAAGGATCAAGCCAACAACTCCAATAATGAACCGAGTCAATAAATATTACAAAACTGTGACTATATTGAGGTCACTCAGGATATATCTCAGAGTACATTCCATGCTGATATATAGAAGAAAATATTTACAACATAGAGTAGTACATGCTGAGCAACAGAGTCCAAAAAACTCCTAGGCATGCCGCTGATCCCTAATCTTGATGAACACTCTTGTCATACTGTTGGAAATGGCCCTTAATGCAGGATAACCCCATATCTTTTTCCTTCCTCCTCCCCTTTTCACTGAATGCATTTTTTTGGGCTTTAGGGCCCTGGGCACTTTATCACTATTAGTTCAAGTTCAAGTTTTTTATTTATGTTTTGGAACTCGTGAGAGGTCCACATAAAATTTACAACAGCATAACAATTCATTATTACACAGTAAAGATAGCAAACATATTATTACAGATCCAAAAAACATTTTAAAAGGTTAAAAATTCTTGAACAAAACATTTCATTCGGGGGCTTAAGGCTAGCTTCAGAAAAGGCACTAGCAGATAAAATACCAAGTTTTAAGCAAATTGGTCTCACCCACTTATGACGGGAGTTTGACAAAGCCGGGCATATAAACAAGACATGAGAAAGGTCTCGGATCGAGCTGTTACACAGAGTACACTTGTTAGAGGAACCATACCACTTGGATAATAGGTTATTCAAAGGCAACATATCTTGCCTTATTAAAAACCAAAAACGACGAATGCCGTGGGGAAGATTCCAAGAAACATAGAGTTGCATAGTTTTAAAAGCATAAGAATTAATCACCGGCAGACCACCTTTCTTTGTCCTTATCTGGTCCCTATCCAACGAGAAGCTTAACTTCCACGTTGCTAATTTTAAGGAGGCTTTTAACTGATATATAGATAATGAAAAAAGAGCAGATTCCTCCAATTGCAATAACGAGACCGCCTTTCTAAAGTTTTTTACAATTGGAGAATACTCTTTTAGATGACCCAATAATTCCCTTTGAATAAGGTGTCTTAATGTGGCTGGTTCACATTTAGCTATGTAAAAAATCCATCTTACTATCCCAGCCAAGCCCTGAACCCAGCTACTTCTCATGCCATACTCAAGCCTAAGAGAGGCCACTGAGCAGGCAGAATTAACAGAAGTTAATTGCCGCAAGAGTCTGCCTTCAATGGTGTGGAGAAAACCCCAGTAACTCACATCAATAAGTTCAATGCCGTAGAGCAAAGAAGCAGGGATTTTTGTGAGGAAAGCTTCTAGCAGATGGGAAAAATACAGTTTTCCTGTGGCTTTATAGAGTGCATTTAAGCCCTAACCCTGCATCAGAGCCTTGCGCATATTATTCTTAATATGGGCCTTGTTACTCATATTACGACATATTATTTTTCCTAAAAACATGTAGGATTTCACAATTTCTAGCTTCTGGCCACCTATTGACCATGTGAAATTCCCATGAGAGTTTCTTTTCTTTCCGGTCAAACATATGACTTTACTTTTAGAGATGTTTATCTTTAAAAAGTGCAACTCTGCGAAGACATGTAATGAATGCAGACGATTGTTCAAACATTTCGGCGTCAAATCAAACAACAATATGTCGTCAGCATACATTAAGCATGCAATAGCTTTATCTCCCAATACAGGAGCGATACCACTGCTCAAAGACAAAACTTGAGGGAGATCATAAACATAAAGGGAGAATAATAAAGGAGACAACAAACAGCCCTGTTTGAGACCATTGGCGAAGGGGATGGTGTGTGACAGACCTCTTTCCCCTCCCATCATTATTCTGCACCAGGTATCTGTATGGAGGTCCTGTATTAGATCTAACAGTAAAGGTGGCATGCCTAAAGATGATAGTTTCCTCCACAGCAAGGGGCGGTCAACTTTATCGAAAGCTGTGGAGAAGTCTATAAAGGCCGCATATACTCTTCCACCTCGGACCGTGATGTATTTATCCATTATCACCTGTAAAGCTGCTAAATTATCCATAGTGCCGTGGCCTTTACGGAAACCCGTTTGTTCGAATGGAAGAATGTTCCTCTGATCCACCCATTCAGTTAACAATTTCAAAAGGCATTTAGCAAAAACTTTGCCACTGGCATCCAGGAGGCAATCTGGCGGTAATTTTGAGGAGATAGCCGATCACCCTTCTTGAAAAGGGGGACAAAAATACTCCCCTTCCAAGAAGGAAGAACTGACCTGCTTAAAAAGCAGTGGGCAAATACAGGAGAGAGGATTTTACTCCATTTTAAGCTACTCTGCTTTAAGACAGAAATAGGCAGCTCGTCAGGACCCATAGCCCCAGACAAACGCATTTCCCTTATTGCCAGTTTAATAGACTTCACAGAAGGAGATTCCTCCTGGGCCAAATGAACCACCTCAAAACTTCCCGCGGGAAAAGATTCACCATTACTTGCATAAAGTTTTTTAATATGCTCTACCCAGGTACGTTCCTCAAGGATCACTGAAATAATATAGACTGCCAAAATATCGACCTGCAAAAATATCGTTGACAAAATATCGACAGACAAAATATCGACTTTCTATCTACAAACAGGTAAGTACAAAAATATCGAGTACAAAATATCGTTAACAATAATATAGATGTAAAAAATATCGACTTTATTAAAAACAGTGTTAAATTAAATTAATATTAAATTTTAATGACTAAAATATACTTAAAAATACTTAAATTAAATTATAATAATTAAATAATAAATGAAAATAATAAAAAAAATTACAATCTTATTTGTTGACCCTGAACCCTAAAATATACCCCTTTACCCAAAAACCCAAAACTGACCCTGAACCCTAAAAATACCCCTTTACCCAAAAACTAAAAACTGACCCTGAACCCTAAAAATGCCCCTTTACCCAAAAACTGAAAACTGACCCTGAACCCTAAAAATGCCCCTTTACCCAAAAACTGAAAACTGACCCTGAACCCTAAAAATGCCCCTTTACCCAAAAACTGAAAACTGACCCTGAACCCTAAAAATGCCCCTTTACCCAAAAACTGAAAACTGACCCTGAACCCTAAAAATGCCCCTTTACCCAAAAAACTGAAAACTGACCCTGAACCCTAAAAATGCCCCTTTACCCAAAAACTGAAAACTGACCCTGAACCCTAAAAATGCCCCTTTACCCAAAAACTAAAAACTGACCCTGAACCCTAAAAATACTCCTTTACCAAAAAACTGAAAACTGACCGTGAACCCTAAAAATGCCCCTTTACCCAAAAACTGAAAACTGACCCTGAACCCTAAAAATGCCCCTTTACCCAAAAACTAAAAACTGACCCTGAACCCTAAAAATACTCCTTTACCCAAAATGTATCAATATTATTTAATTACCAATTAATTATTAATTAACAATAACAATAAAGTAAATATATTAGCACATTAGCTGTAATTATTTTATTAATTAATATTATTTTTCCCAATTAATTACTTAACAATAACACAAAATTATATATATTAAAATGTACTCTAATTAATGTAATTAACTAATTACAATTAATCAATTACCAATTAATTACTAATTCAAAATATGTACACAATTATATTAATTAATTAACTAATTATTATTAATTATCAATTAATTATTAATTATAAATATTTACAAACATATATTAATTAATTAATTATTATTAAATTACTTCCCACCCTATTCCCCTATAAACCCACAACCCGCTACAGAATTACATAACGCAATTATTAAAAAAACAAATTCCATTTAATAAAATATTTTATTACATTAATACACACTTTTCACACATATTATTACATAAAAATACACTATAAAATATTATATATTATTAAAAATTCGATATTTTTGCTATCTATATTTTAAACAGTCGATATTACTTCACTTACCTGAAAAACGATATTTTTGTAGTCGATATTATGTCCAGTCGATATTTTGTCCAGTCTATATTTAAAACTCGATATTATGTCCAGTCGATATTTTGGAGTCGATATTTTGTCTGTTCACCGTTCCTCAATAGGAATGGGGGTGGGACTCGTCCTTGCACCACAACCCTTACCTATTAGAGACCAGAACGTTCTTGCTTGGCCATAAAATGCTGCCTCCCTCAATTGTAACCAGAGTTGGTCCTCCCTATCTTTACGTAATCTGAACTTCAACCTTTTCCTTCTCCTTTTTAATAGAGCTATACTTCGTGTTCTTTCGGGAAGAATGTTCAAATATTGGTCCCTTACCAATTTATTTATTTCTTTATTTAATAAACAAATAGAGTTGGGAGGGGGTTTGGGAGCCTATTTCTTTTAAGTTGTCTGGCTAAGGAGGTCACTTTCACCAATAGAACAGAAAAGCGTTCAATTTCAGCACCATCCCAATTAACCAAATCAGATTTTGCAGCATCAAGGATGCTCTCCAGCCCGCTAAGGGCCTTTATATCCCAATAACATCTCCCCATAAACCACTGAAGCTGACCAAGTCCCTATTTAGCGACCAACGGTCAGACATAGGGGGTGAGATGTTTAATGAAATGGCCAAAGTAGCATGGTCGCTGAGACACGTTTTAGAGATCACAAGATCATTCAATAAAATAAAAGCAGAATTGTCCACTATTACATAGTCCAATATTGATTCTCCCTGGTATGATTCATGTGTGAAATTTGCCGGAGAATCGGAAGGAAGTCTTCCATTCACCACAATCCCATCTATCTCAAATACTTCTTCCAGGAGCATTTTCCCTCTTTTATTTGTTTTAATGTTCCCAGGCAGTACAGCTTGGGGAATGTGCAGAGATTCTTCCCTATATTTATTCCTAAATAGAGACAAACTTGAATTAGAAACTATACAATTAAAGTCTCCTACCAAGATTATGTGAGCGGACGGGATCATCTCTCGAACTTTCTTGGCATAGGAGAAGACCTTCTTCAAAATAGGATTAAAACATTCATCGGGAGGAATATACACATTAATCAAGACAATTGGAGTGGGAATTTCCATATTGTCTAGGCAAAATAATGTTACTGCCTGAAATAAATTACAGGGATCCAGAAAATGAGAAAAATTCAATTTTATCCGGTTTGAAAGACAACAAGCAATATCCCCTCTTGCATAGCCTCTAGAGGAAGAGGAGGCTTTACCCTCCAAAACAATGTAATCGCTTCCCACAACAAGATTCTCAGTGCGCCATGTCTCTTGGAGACAGATCACACTGGCCTCAGAAGAGAGGAGGAACTCGATTTTTTCAGAGTTATTCTTTAAACCTGCGGCATTCCAAGACAAAATTTTTAGATTGCTGCTAAAGATCAGGTTGCATTTCCTGACTAGTTGTGGGTTTCCTTGCAAGAACACCGGGCAGCCCATTCCAGCGGGAGCTCTCATCATCAATCTTACTACGTACCGGTGGGGGGGGGTGGATTATTTCGGATACACAGCGAATATTTTTAGATAAGAAAATTTTTAAGTCATTGTAAACATCAAAACGTTCTTTCCTACCCAGAGCTGTAGGGAACAGAGGGACGGGAGAACATACGCCCTTTTAGGATTTAGTTAATCTATCCTTCAAGACCTTCCCCCAAAAAGGCGTGACATCAATCCCCCTACTCTGAAAGCTCTCAGAACACTGGCGAATCAAATTTACAATGAGCTTAGAATGGAACTTGGCCCTCGTTAGAAATCTTCCATCTGTTTTAAAAATAAAAATCAGGTCTATATCCGAAGATTGGATTAATTCCAATTTTCTGGACTCCTGGAAACATTTAAGAAGAGCGGCTCTATTCAAAACACAATCTGCCTCGAACAGGGGAGAGAAATCGAGGATAAATGTAGTTATATTTTCCTATTTCCTAAGATCAATAGATCTGCTTGTGTCCTCTACACCTACCGTCAAGATCGAAAATGACCTAGCCAATGGGTTAAGAACCGACAAACCCATATCCAAGGGTTTATTAATAGTTACCCCCAGATGACCCGCCTTAAGTGGCTCCCCCTTGACAACAGAAAATCCACCCTTTGCAACATTAGGAACGACAGGGACAGACTTAGAGACCAGTAGAGGAGAGGCTGGTATTTTTATGTGGGGAATAGAAATTAGTTCCAGAGGAGGAAGTTGAGAGGAATCTTGAATTACTTTTATATCCCCTAATATATTTTTTGAACCAATTGGGAGCCCCTCAGAAACCTCTTCTTTAAATGAGATTTCCTGCTGGGCTTCAAAGAAGATTTTCCTCCGCCTATTTTTTTCAAACCTGCGGATTAACTTCCTTTTATTTCTTCCCTTCTTATTTAATTTACCAATTTTTCCTTTTTTCCCACTAGCAGCCGCTTCCAAAACCTCCTTATCTTCCTTGCCATTCTGTTGGTTAAAAATTGCAAAACACTCCTTTTCCTGCCTCACACTCAAGGCAGCCGGAGCTACAACTATAGGACTGTCGTGCTCCACCACAACTATAGGACTGTCATGCTCCACCACACAAATAGAGGCAATTATATGTATAGGAGAAACCAATTTTTCACCTACTACAGAAACTTGGGGGACCTCGGTAGTAACAGCTCCACTCTCTAATGATATCTTATTCATCCCATCCCCCTCCGTAGGGCTAACTCCAAAATTTGGGGGAGGAACCTTGTCCTGACGATTATTCACTAAAACTTTTAAGATTTGCGTTACCGTTTCCAGAACACAATCCGAACCCCCAACAAATTTTTCTAAAAGAGTTAATATAGAAGAAAGCAGACTTTCCAGTGAAATCAGAGACTCGGAGACAGGTTTATCAGATCTAACGGGGTGAGAGACATCTAGGCCTGTTATGTTAAGAACGGGGCTCAATGATGTACTATTAAGGTGTGAATTATTGGAAGGCGTACTGCTATACAGTTGAAGGCCAGAAGGGACAAATGTTGTTGGAGTCTTTGCCAGATTAGAGATCCTGCTAGACTCATCGGCAATATACCACTTACACAGCTCTAAGTCTATTTCGGAGGCTACCGATTTATTACTATCCTCTTCTCCCTGAGCTAATCGACTGGGGGAAGTTTTTGGGCAGGACCCTCTAGGGCAATGTTTAAAAAGATGCTCAATAGAATTGGAAGAGGGATTATGAACTAATGCCTTCGTACTTTTAGGGTTATTCTCCTGGGTGCAATAGAGATTTGAAGGTAGAGAATCAATCTCTGCTACTTCATTTATCTGGGTTTTGACCTCTTCTTTTTTATTTCTCCCCAATAATCTCTCAGAAGCGCAAAAGTCCTTTGAAGGGGATAGATCTATCGCATCCTTGCTAATTTCGGCCATATCATTCAGTTTGGGTTTTGGCATTATAGCTTTATTCGATCCCCGTTCCCAGAGACTGAACAGCTGGCAATTTCCCTTTCAGTGTGTTGTAAGACCATCCTTATTTCTAAGTGGATTAGATTTAGTTTTAGAACACGCTCTACCCAGCAAAATTCTCCCAGACCTTAGCTTTTTTGCGGTCATCCTTATACGTGAACCTAGATACTCCAAAGTACAGTGCAACCCGAGTGAAGCTTTCAACCACTCATATACACTTTGTCAGACCACACAATTAATAATAAAAATATAAGTTAGGGGGTAAGCCCAGCTCCAGCCTTCTTCAGCCTCTAAGGACCCGCCCTTTGTCCGGGCTTCGTCCGGGTATCGTCCCGCACGCGTCCCGCTTCGCGGAGAGCACAGACTGCTCTTATAGCCCTCAGCAGTTAAGGGGGCATGGCCGCTGTGGGAAGAGGCTACAGCTGGTTTCAAAGCCTCGCAGTCCCGCAGCGGTAATACATCAGTCAATGGCACCCTGAGAGAGCGAGTGCGGCGCCTGTGACGTCCTTCCCAAGCCCCAACAGCAGCAAAGTCAACAGGACTCCTGGTCTTCCACAAACCACATAACTAACTAATGCTAAAGTACGGGGAAAAGCCATCACAACGCGGGTTTTACCATGCGTTGCTTTTACATCGCATGCGTTACAACGCATGCGATGTTACAACGCATGGTAAAACTACGCATACCATTACATGGCGTGCGTTTTTACAACGCATGTGATGTAATGTGTAATGGCGGCGGGGTGGTGGCTATTCACGTCGTTGTGAGGAAACTTAGGCTGTTTCCTCACAATGACATGAAGCAAGCAGGAAGGAGGAAGCAGGATCCAAAGGCGACGCTGGATAGGAGAGAGGTAAGGGGGTTTGTGCATGGGGTGGGGGTTACTTTTGTAGGGTTTAGGGTAGTTTAAAAGTAGTGTGGTAATGTTTGTGTTGTGTGTGTGTTTTCAGAATAACCTATTGACATATTGTGTGTTTATGTGGTCATTATGTGATTGTTTCATGATTTGCAAATTTGTCTTTATAATTTGTAGTAAATGTTAAATGTATGTGTGAAGTTTTTGTGTGATTCTCCAAAAAGTAGGAGGAAATCTTTTTATATTCTCCAAAAAAAAGAAGAAATAAGAATGGGTAAATAAACAACCCAAATCACAAAAAGTATATAGTGTGATTTTTCTAAATAAAGAATAGGACTTTTGGTAAATTTCTTTCTTAAACTTTTAGAAAGTTGGCATTGTTTTACTTTTGCAATTTGTTTTCTTTTGCCTGTCTCTGAAATCATGTCTGGGGTCGGTGACAACTGGGCTTTATGTTCTCCCTCTAGACAGCCACACACAATGGGAGCTTAGGTGTGATTTGATGGGCTGTAAGGGGCAATTAACTGGCTTGATGGAGGAGCTGAGCAGGAGCTGAGCACTGCCTCACTTATTCCTGAATATACTGTGTCCTGTCCAGTCAACACACAAATGGCTGTATCCCCCCCCCCTTTTAGGGAGTGTTGAGCCATGGAAGGAATGGCAGAGACTCAGTACACTTCAAAGGCCTCTCTTTCAGGTCTGCCCCACTTCAAAGGCCCCACTGGGTATAAGTACTGGGCCTCTGACACCACCAACTCAGTACACTTCTGAGCATATGGATAATTTGCCAGGAAGAAGGACTGATGTGCTGCTGAAAGGACTGCCACTCTGTTGAACTGCTACTCCGTTGGACTTCCGCTCTGCTGACCTGATGCCTTCTTGCCTGGGAGTGAGAGGGACTAGCCCTTCATTTCTGCAACCCAGAACCAGCGTGACTTCAAGGGCTTGCTGGCTTGCCTCCTGCTAGATGTCTCATGGACAAAGACCTCCAACCCATCTGCAAGCAGCACCTGGACTTTTTAGTCTGAGAGTCTTTCCTTGCAAAGTGTTGCCAATCCACTTCTGACCCTTGGAAGTGGGTATAAGAAATGGAACTGCCAAAATCCATGCATCGCTGTCATTGCGCCGCATCCCCACTGCTGCGAGGATTGAGGACCCCTCGTCTCCATTGATGCATCACCCCTGCTGCAAGGATCGGGACATTGCATCACCTTCATTTCTGATGCATCTCTGATTTTGCGCAGCTTGGAGCTGATGCTTTGACTACATCCCAAGGATTGATGCTGATGCATCACCTCCTTTGCTCCATGCATCTCATCCTCAATGTCAATGCAACTGCGAGCCAAGGTACTGTTCCAGCGGGCCAAGGCTGGTCCCTGTATCTGACCCACAATCCATTGCAGTCAGCCTGAACTTTTGGATTTGACCCTGTCTAGTGTGGCCATATAGCCCTGGTTGACTTTTTATGCTTTTAAGAACTACATTTTAGTTTAGTCTTTAAAAATGTACAACTCCGGTTATATGTATTGTTTTTTTTGTTGTTTTAGTCCATTAGGCTCTATTTTTCTAACCTCTAACCAGGAGTAGTATCCTTTTCTGTGGTGTTTTCACTCTGTAACTGTTTGAAGGGTTGCACAAAGGGTGAGCACAGGTTAGTTTAGGGTGTATATCTGACTTCATCCCCTGTGAGTGCTCTAGTGCGCAGGAGCTAGTGGGACACCTACTTAAGGCGAGCTGCCTCAGTGTTTGTTCCTGACAAGGTATCGACCGGTTGATTAGCGCTTCGCGCTCTTTCAGTAGAACTGCCGCTTTTAAACTGCCCTTAATCTATTTGCTTTACCTTCTGTGATTCTTCCTTGTTTTTGAACTTGCGATTCTCTGCCCCATGACTTGCACTTTAATTGGTGACTCACCGCTGCTTTGAGCGGGTCCGATTCCCGGGGTCGGGGTTATTTTACAGCCGCCATCTTGGAGTGGAGTGGCTGGCTGACCAGGCGCTTAGTTACACCAGGCACCAGGGACACTCTTGTGTCCATTAGACAGCGACTGCAGAGATGCGATGTGGCTCGGTGAGTCCCTTGTGTGGTCCTCTCCAGTGTGCCTGTGGTAATTGGGCGGTCAGTGCCCCCACCCTTCCATGTTGTTTGGGTGAGGACTCTCTTTCTGGAAGCGGATGCTCCCCGCGTGAGCTTAGTGTCTGGAACCTGAACGTTAGGTCGCTGGTGAAACATCATCAAGATATCCATGACCTCATTGAGGCCAATCCACCTGATATCTTTTGTTTGACTGAGACCTGGCTTCAGGAGGATGATACAGCGATTCTTAATTTGGCCTTCCCTTCCGAGTATTCGGTTTACACACTTAATCGTGCCACCAGAGGTGGGGGATAAGCGCTTGCTGTAAGATCGTGCTACCCCTGCGATTGGAGAGGTTTGAAAATCGCAGGCTGTGAAAGTGCCTCGTTTAAGATCTCCATCTCCCCCCATTTCTCTTTTTCGGGCGTGCTGATTTATCGCCCTCCAGGCAGCGATGTGGCATTTAGGGAGGCTCTTCCGGACGCCATTAGCACACTGGCTGTAGGATGTGCTAATTTCTCTATCCTTGGGGATCTGAATCTCCACTTCGACAATTCAACCACACCTGCTGTGAGCAGCATTCTGGCTGATCTGGAGGCTTTTCAATTGTTTCAATTGATTACGTCCCCCACACATGCAGGGGGCCACACTTTGGATCCTTTCTTCACAAGTCTTGCAGAGGCAAGGGTCTCAATTCCATCTCCCTTGGCCTGGACGGATCATTTCTTAGTGACAATCCAGTGCCCATTGCAGGTACGCCCTCACAAACCTACGGTCTGAGTTGTACCCAGACGACACTGGAATAAATTAAAACTGGAGGATTTTCATCGCCTCCTGTCTGAGGACCCGTTGGGCCCGTTAGATACTGTGGAAACATGTTATGACCGTTTCTGCGAATGGGTCACCTGGGCCCTTGATTCCCTTATTCCGGTGACCTTGAGCAAATACGGATCTAGGGACCCCACCCCTTGGTGCGATGGATCTCTGCGTGCGCTGAAAAGCACGTGTAGACGGGCTGAGAGAGAATGGCGAAAAACCTATGACACCAGCATAAAAGCCCTGTATCTGGCTATCATTAAATCTTACCATCGTGCTGTCTGTAGAGCTCGTGCGGCATTCTATGCTCTTGAATTCTGCAACAGCATGAATCCATCCAAAACCATCTTTAAAGCTCTCAAAGATTTGATGGCAAAAAAGGCCTCGGCGAATGATACGTCTTCGACATCACACTGCGAAACCTTGGCGGCCTTTTTTCTTGGCAAAGTTCAGGCCATCTATCAAGCCTTTCCCTTGGCGATGCCACATGGTGGTGGGCCTTCCAGCCCCCCAGTGCAGGATGTTCTACATTCTCTTCCCTGCCTTCCACCTGAAAGCTTCAAGAAACTGGCTCAGCTAGTTAAATCTGGGTCTCCGGCAGATCCTTTGAGACCGGCCTTGCTTAGAGACCCGGCATTTTTCGATCTTCTGCCGGTCTGTTCCTTGATTAACATCTCGCTTGCATCTGGTGTGGTTCCCGCCAAGTGGAAGCAGGCAGTGGTTATGCCCATCTTGAAGAAGCCGTCTCTTGCCGCTCGTAAACCTGAGAATTATCGTCCAATATCACTCCTTCCGTGGCCGGCAAAAGTTGCGGAGGCGCATGTCAATATTGCTCTTTCCGACCATCTTACGCGGGCCAACATTCTGAATGCCACGCAGAATGGATTCCGTGCTGGGCACAGCACGGAGACGGCCCTCCTCTTCATGGTGGAACACCTGCGCACTGTGCTAGATTCGGGTCAAACGGCGGCGCTCATTTTAATAGATCTTAGCGCCGCCTTTGACACCGTCTCGCACAGGATTCTTTTGCAGCGCCTGGAGGAAGCTGGCGTCGTTGGCTCCGCTCTCCAGTGGTTCCGCTCTTTTCTTACTGACCGATCTTTTTGTGTGGCCGTTCCGCCCCATCAGTCAAAATCTTACCCTCTGGATCTTGGGGTCCCTCAGGGATCTTCGCTGAGTCCCACGTTGTTCAATCTATACGTGAGGCCGCTGGCTGATGTTGTCAAGCAGTGGGGCATGACCATGGTGTCATATGCTGACGACACTCAGCTGGCGGTCACTCTCAGCGGGGATTCCCGTTCGGATGCCCCAAGATTCCAGAGTGGACTCCGGGCGGTCGCCAGCTGGATAAATTCCGACTGTCTCCAGCTGAACGCTAAAAAAACGGAAATCATGATTGTCGGCAAGCAAGCGGAGCTCTGGGGCGATATGTGGTGACCCTCTGAGCTTGGTCCCACCCCAACTCCGGTTTCGGAAATAAAAAATCTCGGGGTGTGGTTAGATCCGGCCCTCAGTTTTGTCTGCCACACAAAGAGAACTGCAGCCTGCTGTTTTGGAATCCTGCGTGGCCTAAGACCTGTGCTAAAAAATTTTGACGCCTCGACCAGGCAGCTTGTGGTGCAGGCGACAGTGATCTCTCGGCTTGATTATGCCAGCTCCCTCTTGGTAGGGATAAACCAGGCCGAAGTCTCTCACCTGCAATGTGTGCAGAACGTCGCCGCTAGAGCAGTGGTGGGCCTACCCAGGTTTTACTCCGCCGCTAACACTCTGTGCTCTCTCCAATGGCTGCCGATTAAGCAGAGGATTCAATTTAAAGTGCTCTGTTTGTCCTATAGGATCCTCAAGGGCCCCTCTGCTCAGATCCTTCGGAATCTCCTATCCCCTTATGTCCCGGCTCGCCCTCTACGTTCGTCGGACCTTGAACTCGCAGTAGTCCCCCGGTTTAAGCTTAGCCGTGCTGGTGGCCTCTCCTTCCGAGTACGGGCTGCGGCGTTGTGGAACTCCCTTCCTTCAAAGATCCGTGCCCTTGACGATCTCTTCTCATTTCGCAGGGCTGTTAAGACTTTTTTATTTCCTTAATTCATTGTATCTCTAGTTTATCTCCTTTTTTTCTTTAGCTGTGTTATGTTGTTACCTTGTCTGGCGCCAGGACGCTCCTGCGCTGGAGCAGCTGTGCACGTAATAAATAATCATAACATAACACAACTTCCCCGGACTAGGCTTGTGGTTCCTGCTTGAATAGGATGCATACCTCTGCCAACAAGAAACACAATTTCTAATATATACTAATTCTGGAGTGGTCAAGTTAATATATTCCTCAAAGTGCAGGCTTCCTTGAGGTGCTAAACTTTCTTTTTATGAAGATCCAATACTAGTGTAACTATATCAGCCTAGTGTTTATGCTCTGGCCATTTCGAAAGTAAGAAGATAGTGTCCACAATGTAACTATGGTATCAGACATTCCTCTGCTTCTATCACATGTGGTCTAACTCCAAGTACACATACCAATATCGCCTTTCCTACTTCTTCTACCTGATACCATTAACTCAAGGTGGCGCTGCCCCGGATAATTAGACAAACCTCCATTTTGACCTGTTAGGTCATAATGACCTGGACAACACAATAGCAATTGAAACACAACCCAGGCTGGCGTCAAACAGGATTAAATGATCACTCCAAAAGGCAATGGGAAGAGATTGCTGAGTGTTGATACGACAATCTACGCTTAGAATGCTGTATGATATGGTAGCAGTGTTGTAAACATCGTACACTACGCACCCACAGTGAATCTGTAAAACACTGCAAAACAGCAGAGTAGTATAACTCTACACATATAGGATCACCTGCACAAAATAATTAATTACATCACCAAAAATGTGATGCTTGCTCACATAGTGCTGTTTTGTTACCACAGATAATTCTCACATCTTGCATGCCATTCAAACACTATTCAATCACTTACTTTTGCCGTCTTATCATAATACAATAAACTCATGTCATACTTATTGCGTAGATTCGAATCCATCCGCTTGTTAATGGCCTACATGGTCTGATCAACATAGAGATCCACCAATTCTTTTTTATAGGGTGTGATGTTGAAAAGCTCTGCAAAACACACTGTTTTCATCAATGTAGTGCTCGCTGATCTTTACTTCCTTTAAAGTGATTCTCCTGGTTAGTTGTGATATGTAGGCATCATATCCTTCTTTTATACTCTGATAGTCATAGCTCTATTTGGCAAGTGTTTATTCTGATGTTGCCCAAACTACATTGACAAGTCATGGCGTTGATGACATGATCAGGATTAGAAATGGTAAAACCATGTTGTTGCTAGAGATACCTCAACCTAAAGTCAATCTCATTTCAGTACATTGTGTAATTAGAAATATCCGAGTATCCATAAGGAAAACGTTGCTCTGTCATTAGGCGGTTGAATAATTTCCTTTGCTCTTCCAGTCTTGGTACAATAAGGATGCATAGATAAATTGGTTGGACTTTTTTATCATGAATATATTCAAAAAAAAGGAACAGTAGGTTTCAAAATGCATTCATTGTTCTCCAGTTTTTAAAGCGTTCTTCAAGAAGTGGTTCACAACTTAGTCACAAACATGATTTCTTCTTTGCTTTGTTTTAGATGGACCTCATATATGGCCCCTATGGTTCCTGTTTTTGAACCTGCTAAAGAATGTGTTAAATGTTCACAAAGGATAGCCTCTTAAAATAGTGTTTTTTCTGTAAATGCACTAGCTTTATGATAAAAACTGTTCAAGTCAGTGAAATTCCCTCTATCATAGAGATACTGTCCATGAGGTAAGTATTCTTTATTGATTCGAAATGGAAGCTCTTACAGCGGCGTCACTAGGGGGTGGGGGGGGGGGGGGGGTGACACCATCATATGGGGGTGACACCAATCTGGTTATGCACACAGTTCCAGAGCCTCGCCTCCGCTCTGCTTTAATTATAATCAGGAGAAACAAATACTGCAGTGCACGCCAGCGCCACGCACGCACCACCTACCACCATAGTGGTGATGGTGCAATGCGCGGCCGCGGTGTAACCAGTTTGTGGGTCCCAGGGCCGTCAATCTACTAGCGCTACCAATAACTGCCCCAGGCCAGCCCCCGCGCTGTTCTCTGCTCTGACGTGCGCCACCAGCACGAGCTTAAACAGAGACGGTCTCGGCAGGGAGGGAGGAGTGCTGCTGATCGATTTGCAGAAGCAGAACTCCTACCGTAGGGGCCCAGCCCCCACCACAGTGGAGTCTGAAAAGGTAAGATATTTATTGTAATCCAATCAGGCTGCTCGTAGTACCCGGAAGACCACACACACTGCAGTTACAGTTCATGTAACATTACAGTGATTCACCTGGAGTCAGCTTGGATGCCCCTGGGAAGAGATGCAAGCACGAGGGCTGCTGTCGGAAAAAGGCAATATCACCCACTCACGAGTTCCCCTGCATCACATGTGCTGATAGGTACTGAGAAAGGTCAGGGCAGTTGCACCACTGTGTCATGCACCTCGTTATTAAACTACCACTGTAAAAACGTCATGAAAATATGCCTTTTAAACGTAAACAGCGCATACCTAAGGGGTTTATGGCGTGAGTAACCACATGCATATATGGGTTTTCCAGCAAATTTCATTTTCAAGTCAGTTCCTTTACTTTTGCTGGACCTATTAAAACGAGCGTTGACAAAGTCAGCAAGTCTGATTAGAACTAGCTAACGTATGTAAACAGAGGCATGCATAAACAAACACAGACAATGCATGCGGTCTCTCAGTGGAGCATGCTTCTTTTTAGGTCACCTCACTGGACATTTTTTATGCTGTTTTTTTTATAGCGCAAAACCGTCCCAAGGACATTAGTGCACTTAACAACAAAACCATACTACTTACACATTTTTTCATTTTTAAGCAGCGAAAGATTAAGTGATTTGCCCACAAAAACAGGCTGCTAAGCATAGACAAGGATTCAACCCCTGCCCCCTAGGTCAGCAGCTCAGTTCCACTAGGTATTCACCCCAACGCCATCATGTGGCAAGGCACTTGCACTGTAAACTGAGGAACAAAAAAAAGCAGCACCAGATGTTTAGGACAAAAAATTCAGGGCACAGACAAAAACACAAACAGAAAGCGACAGGTTACACAGAGGCACCGCACAAATAGTCTGTTGGCATTTGTGTTTACCTACCTGTAGTTGCATGCCTTAGCAGCAAAGCATTTCCCAAACTGTGGCTCAGGACCCACTGGAGGGTCTAGCTTACTTTTGGTGGGTCTTGAAAGTAAGTCCGAGCAATAAACAAAGATGCTTGTACATTCTGTATTTATCTTGTCACATTTCATATGCTTCAAAGATAGAGGACATGACCTGACATTTGACTTCTGACAAATTGCTGCTTATGTTTATTATAACGTGGAGATTGGTATTTACAAACTTCTCTCACTTTGTGGTCAGAGAAAGTAAAGTGAATTATATGACAATCTTGCCAGGCACAGGGAGTGCGAAAGGAAAGGCTGTCAGTTTTTGTAACCCACAACAAAATGTAGATACCTGTAAATTAAATGTACACATTCACCTGTGAGAAAACCAAGCACAAAGCCCATTTAGTTCTGAAGAGTTATGGAAACACAGATTTGAATAGGGTTAAAACAAATCAGAACACTCAACTTATTGATGCACCAATACAGTTTTATCAGTAAAACTTAATGTCTGTGCAAATTTAGTGGCCATTTCAATGGACAAACTAAAATGACACCCAAAGAAAACAATAAGAATGGGGTTTTGTGACATCTCACTGAGTGCAGTGGGCACAGTGTGGTTTGGTGACATAAGGCCAGAACAAGGAAACATTTTCTGAGATAAGTCGGTGTGCATTGGGACGTTCAGCTTTAGAACATGACGGATGCCAAGCATATAATGCTGCATGTCTGCACGTGCCTCCACAATAAAGCAACATGTCATTGAGCAGACATTGCCTCTGGGAGTTTTTTGGTGCCCCAAGGTAAGACCTTCCTCCTGATGACCTAAACAACATGAAGAAAAAACCTTCAGCAGTAGGCACAAAGTTATTTATGTGGCACAATACATACATGTGGGCCCTCTCCCACCCCTCGGTACTCTGTGGTTCATGGGGTTATCCTCAGGTGATGCCACCAGGTGCAGGTAGGTGGTCCAAAATCCTAGGATCAGCAGGCCTAGCGCCACCTCAGAGTCTTCAGGGGCAGCAGCTGTGGGATGCGGCTCCACCACATCCTGGGGGCAGCATGGGGACGCACCTGCTGCCCCCGTCGGCCCAAATCTGTAGGGCCTGCACTGCTCCGGGCCCTTGAAGCCTCCAAGGCCTCCACGAGTTGTGCTCCTGGCCCTGTGCATACAGCAATAATCCAGGATCCAGGTCCCACGCAAGCCCCACGCTTCTCTTCCAATCCACCACGCTGCCGGCGACACTCAGGCTCTGCAGCTTTGGTCCCCTGTGCTCCTGACCATGCTGAGAATCCACACAATTCCCCACCGTACCCCTGGTCTCACACAGGTGCAATTTCCTCCGGCCACAGTGCTCAAAGACAGCTTTTATGTGTGGGCCTGTGACTTTGTGGGCACCAAACTCTCCACCAGTGGCGCACCAGGCCACACGTGAACTTCAGACCCTGCAGCAGCCGCGCGTCGGGCCCTTGATGGGCCCTACACTCTACCAGCCGTGCTCCTGGATGCATGTGGGCTCCACACTGTATGTCAGCAGTGCTCCTCGCCCTGCGTGGGCTTGAAGCCTTCAGCCACTGTGCTCCTGTGTCCCTACAGCCACTGTGCTCCTGTGTCCCTACAGCCACTGTGGACTGTGCTCCTGTGTCCCTACAGCCACTGTGCACCTCTGTCCCTAAAGCCACTGTGCTCCTGTGTCCCTACAGCCACTGTGGACTGTGCTCCTGTGTCCGTACAGCCACAGTGCTCCTGTGTCGCTACAGCCACTGTGCTCCTGTTTCGCTACAGCCACTGTGCTCCTGTGTCCCTACAGCCACTGTGCTCCTGTGTCCCTACAGCCACTGTGCTCCTGTGTCCCTACAGCCACTGTGCTCCTGTGTTGCTACAGCCACTGTGCTCCTGTGTCCCTACAGCCACCGTGCTCCTGTGTCCCTACAGCCACCGTGCTCCTGTGTCCCTACAGCCAGCCGTGCTCCAGTGTCCCTCCAGCCGCTGTGCTCCTGTGTCTCTACAGCCAGCTGTGTCCACTGGCGGACTCGTAGCGGAGGAGGTCCATGCGGTAAGTCGTGAGGGGGTGACACCATGAGTTACCCGCACCGGGTGACACCAACCCTAGTGACGCCACTGAGCTCTTATACTATTGAAGTGAGCTTTCGTCCTTTTGTTTAGGGAGCAATCTATGGTCTCATTTACCACAAAAAGACGCAGCACGGTGCCGCAAGCCATTTTGCTGTGCTGAGCTGCATCATTTTAAAAGCGCAGGGAAACATTGTATTAACAATACAACACCTCAGCGCACTTTTCCCTGCACTGGCGAATAATTTGCTGCTGTGCATCAGTGCAGGCACAATTGCGTCATGGTGCAAGGATGCCTCGTTGCAGAGTGATTGTTTTTTTGCATGAAGGCATACCTTCCTGCACAAAAATAAACATTGATGGCATTTTCCTCTTTCTATGCTGGCTGCAGAATGCAGCACACATAGACAGAGGAAAAAATGAGGAGAAATAACAGTATTACTCCTCATTCGGCCACTCCTATGCCTGCCCTGGGGAGGTGTAGGGATTCTGACTCATTCCCAGGTTTACAACACACTGTAAATCTGGGATTGTGTCAAATGTCATGGGTGTTACATGGGAACACCCAGAGCAACACCCATGCAATGCCCATTTCATCCAGAGTAATGCGTGAAAAGGGGCTCATATTTACAAGGCAATAAAAAGTCACGCAGGGTGACTGTACGTGGCCTTGCAAATATTGGCAGACACACTGCATGACCAGTGCATCCAAAAAAGTGACGCACCGACGATGTAATGGCCTTATAAATGAGGCCCCTAGATTGCAACATAGCTCCTTCTGCCTGAATCACGAGATTAAGGAATAGTAAATCTATATCATGCTCTGTCAAAGTAAATATTGAGGAGCAGATTTACAAGCCCCTTGCGCCGCTTTTACGCTGCCATTGTGTCACTTTTGTGACTCAGCGGCGGCACAAACGATGCACCATGGTGCGGCGTATTTACAACGTGACGCATCTCCCAGATGCGTCACGTTGTAAAGCCCTGCACCAGAAGAGTCCTACCATCGCAGGGGAAGGCGTTCTGGAGCAGGAACGCCTCCCAAAAGTGACTGAGTGAAATCTACAAGATAATAACTGTCAATAATATCTTCTCTAGCACACTGTGTTGTCTCTACTGGGATTAGTGTTAAAACCGACACCATTATTTTAAAGGCATGAACATCGAAGCTTGAAGGACTAAAAAAGTAAAACCTGTCAAGGTGTCTCTAATATGGAGATATAATTAGTTTCAACAGTGAAAGTAGTTCTTAGTGTTCGAGGGTTCATCTCAATAACAGGTAAAAACATAGATGAGTAAGGTAGTAAGTGAATATTTCTGGCAAGCTTAATTGTTACAAAACAATTTACCTAAAAATAAGAAAATGTAATTGGAGGTCAGCAGGATAAAACAGATAAGAACAGTAGTTTCTGTGCAATATTATTGTTAAAAAACAATGTCATCATATATGAAAAGTTGCAAACCCGGTTACTTTAAAAAACATATTTTTTTTCTTTCAACTCCTTAGTAGAGAAGATGCCCATTTCGTAGGACAGCAGTTTCTATTTTTGTATTTCGATTGCCTATTACGTTTTCAGGAATGTACGTTATGGCTGTGCGTACAATCATAGATATTCTTCAAGATTATACACAGCAGTAAACATGCACTTAAGCACAGAAGACAAATCAAATGTAATCAAATGAGGTTGCATGGTGTCCTAAAAGTGTATTTATTCCACCACCATTCTGCCTCCATTTAACCTGTGATGTCTGCCTATTTCCCATTGGTCTGGCACGTGTAACATAATAAAATTAAAAGGAAAGGGAAAGGTCAGGGATACAGATAAAGGATATATTATCATTTATACATATATAGGAGGCATGTGTCTGATGGCCAGCCCCGTGAGTAGTAAGATTTCCTCTTGAACCAACATATCGGAAGTGATATGATATTATCTTGTGTTATCAAAACCGTTTTCTGTACCGTTAATTGCAGACAGAGAGACTGAATTCTCCTCATATTCAGTCATCAGCTTCTCTGCCATAATGTACTTCAAGACCCCTATTCCCTTTTTTTTTTAGAAATCTATCCCATAATCCCTCGAATTGTGGCATCCTATCATTCAGTTTGTATAACAGCCTCTCAATCTCCTCTGTGTACCGTAAAATCCCAATCTTAGTCAGTGCTGTGGAAGGCCAACGCTTAGTATGGTTTGCTAAGAGAAATTGATGACTAAGGTGTCTTTTAATAGTACCATCTTCACTCTAAGGTCTGCTGTCCCGTCCATTTCTACCTTCATTTTTTCCCATATTTGTTGTCAACAGCCCCTTGTTGTTTAGCATTCCCGTAAAACATGCACAAATCACTCATTTCTACCCCACATCTACAAAAGTGTATGTGTGGGGGGCTGCAGGGGAATTACCTATTTAAGGTAGCTAGGAGTATGCACAATTATAAAATAGGCAGAATGCTATTGGGTGTATTTTAAGTGGTATTCTCTCAGCCCTCAATGATTGTCGCCCATCAGTATCACCCATTCTGCATCTGAAAATTGTATTTGTATGTTAACCTCCCACCAGTGGCCTAAGCTATTGGAAGTCTTGCGTGAACAAATCAGACCAATAAGCCCTAAATACCAGAAATTGCTTCCCCTAAGTCTTTCCACGTGTGGACAGATTGGAAAATGAGGAATTTGGTCAAATAGTTCAGGGATGGTCCCATGGAGGATTTCAGAGCATCCATTAGCTGTACACATCCCCATTATCTTTGTCAATTCCTGGAAGAATTCTGCTGAATCTTCTTTAGCTAGGTTATCAATATTGCATACCTAGTGGACCTTCCACGTGGATCAACTAACTTCCTCACTTCCTGTTGTAATATCCACATTTATAAATATCAGGGCCTTAGAGTGCAGTTAGGCGATAGTGCTTATTGGTTTATGAGCTTGATGACTATATGATGGGATTGGCTTCTATTTTCAGGTGAGGTTGGCTAAAGCAGTATATGGCAGGTTCACTTATCTTATTCAGCAAACTACTCTTAATGGATACCGACATGGGCATTTCCTTCTGTGTCCTAATGATACATACATAGGAGCCGATTCCGGCGCTGATCCGACCCTGCGCCTGGTCTCCTCCTCCGCTCACCACGTATTCCCCCACGGCTGCCAAATCCCATCTACACCCGCCTCCTTCTACAGCACCTGACCTCCTTATCCGCATTACTCTGTCTACCTTCCTCTTTCCCTATCATCACCTTTAAAAATGGCAACCCGGTCTTGATCATGATCCTAGCTTGAGAGGACCAAAACGCTGTTGACCGATCATACAGTGCAATTCACGGCGTACCCTCAACTTTGGTTCACAAACAGTTATATGTCTTCCAATCATTGAAGAGGAACCATTGTTTTTGTGCATAATATTTTTCTTCACTTTGTCACCTTGCGTCCCTCGCTGTGTTTCCACTTGTCACTCGCGCCGTCACACTTTGTTTCATGAGCACTACATGCACAAAGTCCCCTTGGGTTGCTTCGCATTTCATGCCCACAGTGCTCTTATAACTGTCCTGTATGAACTATGATTTTTTTTATATATGATGCCATGAGCACTTTTGAAAAAATACCGGGAGTCTCTCCTTTCTTTGCTACCTTGTAATGTTGTGTACATACCTGTGTATCTGCCTTTTTTATTGAATCCCGTTGAGACATTTTTGTTTAAAAACAATCTGAAAATGTCACTTTTAGAAAGTTTCCATTTTCTTGAGCTAACCATTTGTGCCTTCCACCAGTACCCTGGGTCACACGATTGTCACACAACTGTAAATGGGTCTGCTGTTGAGATTTGTGTCTTTTTTGCCAGACGCTGACACAAAAGGGTTTAGGTATGGATAGGATGCGCCATTCGGCCAGGACGGTTGGGGACACAGCTGTACCCAGCCCTGCTTATATTTTAAAAAGCTTTACCTCCTGCACACACAGAGGAACCTGACAATAGCTTTTTGTCAGCGCACATTTCTTGGAGTTTTGACAGGGTAAGGGAAGAACAATCCAGAACCAGATGGAGGAGGTAGCATAGGGAATCCTCCGCTTCAAAGGCTAGTATCCGATATAAATATTGGACCTCCAGAGCCACTCTTCAGCAGCTGCTTCCCATGCAGGTAAAAGTGTGGGGTAGTAGGACTGGGTGGAGGGGGATTTCAACAGACAACCACGAGGGAAAAATTAATAATTAATTTTCTCTTGTCATCGACTGTCGAATTCCCCCATACCGCCCCACCACTCTCACCTGCTCGGGCCGCGGCTGCTCTTCAGTACACATCTGAACTAGAAGACATTATAAGAGGAAAGACTGCCTTGTTTCCATGAGGTCCGCTCTTCTGCCTGAGGCCCGTTGTGTTCCACATAGGACGGCCCAGTTGCTTGAGGCCTGCCTTGTTCTGCAGAAGACTTGCCTGTTGCTTGAAGCCTGACTTGGCCAATAGACGCCTGTCCTTGTTTTTGAGGCCTGCCCTTCTATCGGAGAAGAAAGGCTGGACCTGCTCCCTTCAACCCAGGCTACCTGAGTGACTTCAAGGGCCAGTTGACTGACCTCCTGTTCTGAGCTACAAGGATACAATAAGTCAAAGTAGCTTCCCTCCAAATGCACAGTTATCCTAAAACTAGACCTGCCTGGACATGCAGCTGAATCTGCCTGAGATCTGCTGGCCTCTGCTAGAGTGAGTTCCTGATCCCCAGGACGTTTCTCCACTGGTCCTGGGCCCTTAGCTGGCATCAGAATGCACTCCTATTCATGAAAAGAAGAACCCCTATATTGTTGAGCTTTTTACAATTGCAAATGGGCCTGTTCACACCGAACATCCGCTACCATCAATGCCCGTCAGCATGAAGCTCCAGTGAACCCAACTCTTAATGCTACAGCAACTGCCAGTGACAACTGGAAACACAAGATATGCAATTAGAGCTACAGCAATGACAGCCTGCGGTGACCGCCAATACAAAAATCCAGCTACGACCATCTGCAATGCCCAATGGGGTATTTGTCCTACAGTGACGACTGTCCAAGAAACTCTTCCTTCTCATCACATCCACATCTATGTCCACTATGAACTGAACTCTTCACATCAAACTTTGAGAAGGTAACATTTTCAGATGGGCTAACCTGGTTGATTTATCCATTACAGTCGGACTGAACCTGTTACTTTCCCTGGTCTAGCATGCCCAGGAGACCACCAATTGACGATTTGTTCTTTTAGGCTCTATATCTACCTATACCTTTGAATTTGCATATCTCTGGTTCTACTGATTAGATTTTTGTCATTCATGTATCATTTTATTTATTAAAAGTTACTCTATTTTTCTAAATTGGATTGGTGTTTCCACTGTATTACAGTTTGTGTGCTGGATACATACTTTACACTTTACATCTAAGTTAAGCCTGATTGTTTTATGCCAAGCTACCAGAGGATTAAACCCTGGTTAATTTAGTGACCTTTGTGGTTCACCATGACAAGGATTGTGGTTAATGCCTGAGTGGGCCTCCCCCCAACCCACAACCCATATTTTACAAATATGATACATGCTTTTGACCCATGTTATAAAATTAAGATGTTTGCCCATTCCTTCCATTCCATGAGGTCAGACACCTTTTGCCATCTAATAACAATAATAGCTTTTTGTTAACATCATCTTTCACTTGCCATATCATATGTGTAAAGATTCTCACATGGCTAGAGGACAAATGACCTGGGACAGACAGTACTTGGTTGGAGTGTACAGGAGTTTATAGTTCTTCAAAGGGGAAGCTAGTCTTTTTGCTAATCTCTTGATCCAACATTAATCCATGATATGGGTCTATAATTTTGTCATTCTAACAGGTCTTCTCCTGGTTTAGTTATAAGTGATATTGTAGCTTTATTGAAATCTGATGGTAACGAACCTTTTTCCATGGTTTCTTGGTAAAGTAAGACCATTAATGGGAGTTTTGCAATTTTGTACAGTTCTACAGGAACTTGTCTTTTCCTCGTGCCTTGCTGGATTCCATGCCATCAATGGATTTCGCCACTTTGTCTTCAAAAATGTCCACATTTAACTTGTCTGCTTGGTCTGTGGTCGGGGCAGGGATTTTGAGATTTGTAATAAAGACTTTGTCCACAATTAGATAATCTTGATTTTCTGATGTGTAAATGGTTTTATTGTATGTGCAGAATTCAGACACAATGCCCAAATCGGTTTGTGACCTGTTCTGCTTTTCCATTACATATAGCTGGGATTGGTCTAGCAGATCCCAGCTGCCAAAGTTGCATTGCTTAGAGCCTCAGGGCCATATGTATGAAGGAACCGATTTGTGATTCTATATTTGCGATTTTTACCGAATCGCAAAATCAGAATTGCAAACCGGTATGTATTAAATAAATCGCAAATAATAGCTATATATTTGCGAAACCCCCAAATGCGATTCCTTAACCTGAAGAAATCGCAATTTTTGCAATTTCTTAACGGAAAAAATCGCAATTTTGTGAATTTCGCAAAACTGTCACTCAGAAACTAAGGTGCACCTGAGTTGCTGAATCAGAGGCAGAGTGAAGGTCTGTTTGAGAGACTGAACTGTGCTCCTGAAACAGCATGGCAGAAAGTGGAGACATGCCCAGGCAGGAATCCCAGCAGCAGGAGAGAGAATGCTCCAGGAAAAGGAAGCCAACATTTTCTGAGGCTGAACTGGAGGCTTTGATAGAACAAATGGTGCCAAATATTGTTTGGCAAAAAATCTCTAAAGGTGCCAGAGAGCCGTAAAAGGAGAATTTAGGAGGACATCCAGCGTAAGGTGAATGCTGTGGGGGTGACAGTCTGGAGTGTGGAGGACCTCAGAAAGCACTGGTATGACCTGCGCCAGCGCTCAAAAGAGAGGCTAGCTGCCAGGCTGGAGCAGTCAAAGCAGACTGGTGGTGGGAAAACTTCTGTGTCGGACTCTACACCTCTTGAGGAACTGGTGGAGGGGACCCTGCAACCAGAGAGTGTGGGAGGAGTGGCTGATTTGGACAGCTCAGATCAACCAGCATCTGGAAAAGGTAAGAAGCATGCCCTCACACCCCTTACACCCCCCAACACCCCCAGCAGTGACCTAGGGGCAGTAAAAAAGATATGTAGTCCAGAGCAGGTACACAGGCAGACACATAAAAACACCGATCTCGATCGCATGCACCGATTGACAGTGTGCACGCGGATGTGAGTGTCCTGAGGCGGAAACCGGGACTGTTTGTTGTGAGTGAGCAGCAGAACCGTTTTTAAAAGCGTACTTGTGATATTTTGTACTTTGCTCTTTTAACTGACCCATTGATCATTCTGGGCATTATTTTAAAACTTACTTACTGTCCTTTGCTCCTCCGATCCTGCTCGCCCCATTGCAGCTGATTAGGCGCGGCCGGGGTCCAGAGCTGAAGCCACCATCTTAGGTGACGAGCAGGCGAGCGGTACAGTGCTCGGCCCCTCCCACCTCTACATCCATAAAATGATTCTTCCGCCCAGGAAGCGCAGAGGACGAGCGCAGCGGGCACGTCGACGGTGCGCCGAAGACGCGCCAAAGACAAGCCCATCTGAGCCCGTCCGCGACCAGCCGGGACTAGGGGCAGACCATGCTGCCCGTCCTATCCACTATTCCAGGGCAGACCTTATGGAATACAATAAAGGTCAGGGCCATCTGTCGATGGAGACACTCAGACGGGTCAGTAGAAATGGTATTCTGACTAAGGGTTGTTCTCCGGTAGCCCCTGTAAATAGCCAGGTCAATCCTGGTCTGCATCCCCACTCACTGGCAATCCTTTATCTAAACACTTGTTCCTTGGTGAAACACCAGATGGATATCTTCCTTCCATTGGACATGGAGAAACCGGATATTCTCTTACTCACCGAGACTTTGTTGACTCTTGATTCCGCCCCTGATATAATAGCAGCCCTCCCAACTAATTACTATATTATCCATGCAGATCAGGACACGGGGAAAATGGGCGGGGGAGTAGCGGCAGTTATCCGCACAAGTTTGGAAGTTACCACTCTGACCTGCCTAACGTTATTAAACACGGATAACTTAGTGTTAAAGATTGACTTTTCCCATATGAAGATGGCATGCGTCCTCCTGTATAGACCTCCTAACTCGATGCCAACATTTCCCCTGGCATTGAGTGATCAAGTTGCTAATTTATCACTGGATCATGCCAGGATTTTCTTAGTAGGTGATCTAAACTATTGGTTCAATGATCCTATGGAAAGCCCTCAATCGGCCGAATTGACTGAACTTATGTCAAATTTAAACTTCTCACAATTAGTGCTCTGTCCTACTCATTGCAAGGGCCACATTTTAGACCAGGTGTGGACCAACACCACATATGTAACAACCCCGACAACCCTGTCCTGTCTTTGGTCAGATCACCTAATCCTTAAATTTAATTTATGTTTCCCCCCCGCTAGGACAACCACAGCGGCCACAGATGGTCTAGCTAGGAATTGGAATGCTATGGATAGGGCAGAATTTTTACAGTCACTAGCCAACACTAGTCCCCCCCTCCATTGTGATATTAACTCCTCAGAATCCAATCTTTCAGGCTGGCTACAAGCTGCTAGTGATTTGCATGCCCCCTATAAAAAAGTCAGACTGGCACGGCGCGCTGACACCCAAGGATAGGTTTCCTCTGATTTAAAATCCAGGAAATCAGCTCTGCAGCAGTTGGAACGTCAATGGCGTCGTGACTATGACCCTGAGTTAAAGTTCAAATATACAAGGGCCAGGAAGGAATATATGAATGACATTTCCGTTGCGAAGGTGGCTTATTTTTCTTCTCGAGTCCTTAAATCCTCAAATAGATCCAAGGACATCTTCACTATTCTTAATGAACTAACAAACTTGGATAATGTCCGTCCCAGGATAACTCCGACCCAGTGCCTCTGTGACTCACTTAATACTTACTTCAGTGAGAAAATTGTAGACATTAAAGCCAGCATCCCCCAGTCTGTGACTTCAATTACTACCGGTATGGCAATCAAGAACAGCCCTGGCACTCTCTGCAGTTTCCCACCTATCACCCAGGATCAATTTCAGGAACTATTAACAAGAGTTAAATCTGGTGCCCCCTCGGATAGCTGCCCCCCTTACATCCTGAAAGAGTGTTTTTCCGTCCTCCTGGCCCCTGCCCTTACACTCCTGAATGACTCTCTGACCTCCGGACTAGTCCCTCTGGCCTTTAAGGGAGCCACGGTCATACCGCTCTTGAAGAAACCTTGGGCTGACCCATCTTGCAAGGCAAACTACCGGCCCATCTCCTTATTGCCCTATCTGGCAAAGGTGTTGGAGGCTCACGTAGCTAAATGCCTCTCTAACTTCCTAGAGGAATCAGGCTGTTTTGAACCCCACCACGCATGGTTCCGGCTGGCACACTCAACAGAGGCAGTGGTAACTACAGTCCTGGACACCCTCCGGGACTGTGCAGACAGGCGTTCTCCTCAGGCTCTGGTGCTCCTGGACTTGTCGGCCACGTTTGACACGGTCGATCACAACATCTTGATCGACCGTGTCGGACAGGCCGGCATCCGGGGCACGGCGGCCTGCTGGCTGATGTCCTTCTTGGAATACCGCTTTCAGGCAGTAAGGCTTGGAGACCTAGCTGGTTCAAAACAGTCTATTACATGCGGAGTTCCACAGGGCTCCTCCCTGTCACCTCACCTGTTCAATCTCTACATCCTCCCATTGATTCAGGCCCTTAGAGATGAGCAGGTGATGGTATTTAACTACGCTGATGATTTACAGCTGTTATTTACGATTGATAACTCTGAAACCTCCATCTTGCACTTTCAATCAACCATGAGGTACATCAAAGCATGGATGGACCAAAATCAGCTGAAACTAAACTCGGGAAAAACCAAGTTAGTCCTCACTGGAGATAGCGCCAAACACTGGCGCCCCCACTATTGACCATCGGATTTGGGTCAAGCCCCGAAAACCCTCACCATCGGCAAATACGCTTGGGGGTCACCGTGGACTGCGATCTTTTGCTAAAAGCACAAGTGGGCCAGGTGGTCTCTAAGTGCTTTTTCCAATAAAAAAAAATCCGGAAGGTTCAGCGTCTTCTCACCTTGGAGGCAGTTACCCAGGTAGTGATCGCCACCGTTTTGTCCCATCTGGACTAGGCGAACTCCATTTATTTAGGTCTCCCCCTTTACTTGTTAAAACGTCTCCAGATGGTGCAGAACTATGCCGCTAGACTGATTTTGAATCAACCTAGATGGCACGCAGCCACTCCTTTACTCATGAAACTCCATTGGCTTCCAGTGACCCAACGTTGTGCTTTTAAAACAGGATACATGATTTTTAAATCCTTACATTGCAAAAGTCCCAAATTCATTGACCAACTTATTACAAAGTACGTACCATCTCGTAACCTCCGCTTATCCCATCACGGCCTCCTTCAGATGCCCCCTTTTAAACTCAAGCGCTCTGGCGGTCGTAGGTTTGCAACATTGGCTCCTTGTCTGTGGAACACTTTCCCTCTCGAGATTCGGACCTGCCAGGACCTCCTCTCATTTTGGAAAGCTTTGAAGACCTGGCTTTACAGACAAGCATACCAATAACTCCCCATCCCACATCTACGATTATGTTACTGTTGATCTCAGTGCCAAGAAACCAATTGGTGATTGTGCGCTTAATAAATGCCTTATTGACATAACATAACATAACACAGCAATGCAATATGGGAGATGTAGTCACATGAAATTCAAAGTTGTGCATTTTCAGCCAAACAAGTCAAATATAGAATCTGGAGGTCAGGAAAGGGAATAAATTAGCCAATGTAATCCCAAACGGTGACAAAAATGTATTTAAACAGTGCAATTGAGTACAGTAAATTAATGTGGGCTGTTCTGTCCACATCACTATCTTCAACACAGCCTACAGGCAGTGGACCAGTCAATGAAGGTGCAGACTCAGGAGATGCCGGGCATGATGAGCACACTGATGGGGAGAACAGCCCTGTGACCACTCACAAGAAAAAGAGGAGACACATAGTGAAACCACTACCACCAATGGAGGATGAGGCAGATGGTAGTGGTGAACATTTGCTAACTGATACCACACAGCCACGGCAAGAGGACCGTGCACCAGACCATCCAGTGCCACAAAGTACAGGCAGGCGCAGACGTCGCACGACTACCAATGAAGAATCAGTGTTTGCGGGCCTGGAACTCAATATGTTGCAGGTGCCGTGCCTGCAAGCCAAAAACATGTAACTGTCACAAAAAGAGGTGAGGGCAGGCTTTAGGGGATTGAGAAGTGACCTGAGGGATGCCATGCAGGCGCATCGTGAGAAATTGCAAGCAGAGCGTGCTGCTAGACGCAGAGAGCTGCAGCGCCAAGATCTATATACACAGGCCATTAACCGCTTGGCCTCTGCCACAAGCATCCAGGCCAGGCGCAGCATAGAGATGCAGCGTCAGTTTACACATGCTAGCCAGGATATTGCTAATGCACTTTTGCAAAGTACCACTGCTGTTGGCGAGCTGCGGGCAGTACGCACTACAGGGGCTAGAGTACTAACTCCCAGTGAAGAGGACGTGCAGTCAGGTCGCAGCAGCACCACCCCACCAGCCATCTTAGAGAGGCGCCGTAGTGGCAGGAACAATAGGCCTACACCATCCAATTAGCATCACGCTGTGCAACATCTAACTTTACACTCACTCCTGTTTTCTCAATAGCACTGTGACTAAAACATGTGCTGGACAAATGGAGTGTCACTACTTTGCATGAAGGTTGTGTGTCAATATTTTTCCTGCAAGTAAGGAATAAATACACATTCACACACACAAGAAGTGGCATTGTGTAATTTTTTCTTACCTAAAAATAGTTGCGCGCAATTTCATCACGCCTCTGGAGCCCAGCTGCTGCGACAGCTACAGAAGCTAACAAACATTCTGGTCCAGGCCCCTCCACGTCAGAGGATCCTGAGTCACTCAGCTCCACTGGTGTGCCTTTTCTTGTGGCAATGTTGTGCAGCATGGCACATGCTACCACTATTTTGCAACATGTATTGGGTCTGTATTGGAGTGCACCTCCACCTTTGTGGAGGCACCGGAATCTGCTTTTCAGGATCCCAAAGGTCCGTTCGGTGGTGCCTCTGGTTGCGATGTGTGCCCTGTTGTATCTGCGTTCTCTAGCATTGGCTGGATTAAGGTAGGGAGTCAAGATGAAATATCGGACTGCATATGCACTGTCACCTGTGGGTTGAAATGTAAATGGTTAGTCAGTGAAATGCACATGGTAGTTAGTACAAATGTACCCTATGTTTAAATGTATTTACCAAGTAGGTATCTCTCGCCAAACTCCCCTCTTGTGAGTCTATGGTATAGCCCACTGTGACGGAAGATGAATGCGTCATGTGTGCTGCCAGGATACTTTGCCACAATGTCAGTTATGATGTGTTTGGCATCACACACCACCTGGATGTTTAGTGAGTGGTAGCATTTCCGGTTCCTGAAGATGTACTCATTGCTTGAGGGGGGGGATATAGCAACATGTGTGCCATCTATGCATCCTATCACGTGTGGGAATTGAGAGATTTGGTAAAAGTCCTGCTTTGTCTGGGCTAGTGCCTGTGGGGTGCTGGGGAAGTAAATGTGATGTTGCATCCTCTGAACCATGGCATTTAGAAAGGCATGGAAGAATCGCGAAAGGGCACTTTGTGACACCCTTCCTGCTGAGGCAATCACCCCCATAAAACTTCCTGAGGCCAACAGGTGTATTGAACACAGGACTTGGATTTCTGTGGAGATGGCATTTGTCCTGCGTGTGGGGTGTTCAAGGTAGGGCTGAGTTCTTTAATGAAATAATTAATGCTGTGTTCATCCAGCCTGTAGTGGGTGTAGAGGTCCTCCTCAAGGTGCTGGGAGATGGTGACGCGCAAACGGAATATCCTCTCCTGGCATCTCCTCCTCTGTGCAGCAGCTCTCATTCGCATCCTCCTGGCTACCAGGCAAAGCCCCGCCATTGTGGAAAAAAGTCTGTTGAGTTATGTTGCTGCTTATATAGGTTGCACCTGGTTACCACCTGCTCCTACTTGGTGGTAATTGCGATTCTGTAAATTGCGAATTAACGAAATTCGCTAATTGCAATTTTTTCATACATACCATTGCGATTCCTTAATTTGCGAGAATGGCCAATCTGCGATTTTTCAGCGATTACCTACTTTTGTGATTTTCCGTTTGTGAATTTTGCAAACGGAAAATTGCAAAAGTAGATAATCGCAGAATAATTTGCAGATTGGCCACTCTCGCAAATTAAGGAATCGCATTTTTTGCAAATCCTTGCTTTGCTCTGTTTTTCCAAAATTCTGCAAATTTCGGCCTTTGCGAATGCGAATTTCAATGATACATATGGCCCTCAGTGCTTCTTCTCCCTGCTCATAGTATCTTTGAGGGAGTTTAACAAGTGTCAACGCTACTTGTGCAGTGTGTGAGAGATTCAGATCATATTTGCCTCTGGTTGTTGTGGGTAGGAGTTGTAGCATATTGTGAGGTAAGATCTTTCATTTTACACTCTGTAATAGTGTATTTTTCCAGTGGCTACGTTTCCCTCATTAATTCCCCCCAAAACATGCTTTCTCTGCTTCACAAAGCATTTTCGCTTATTCCACCATGCCTTCATTGTCATATAAGAGTCACTGTGCATGGAAGCTGTTATGTTTGGCAACTACCCCTTCTCCTAGGTAATGGTCCGGAGTGGGAGTGTCCTTTTTTGAATGGTTGAATAAATGGAACCGGAACCTGGGGCTCTGGGTTCGGTGACCAGACGAGCAAAAGGTGGTGTCTGTGTGCGTCAGTTACTAGTGCTTTTACTATGCCCCGAATTCTGTGTATTGGCTGGTGCACAACGGAACACTGGCAAAAAAGGTGGGATCGCCTTTAGGGTTGTGCCTGCCCCCCCCCGTACCCACGGTCTGCCTGGAGCTGCTGTTTTCTTTTGTCTGCTGCGGGGGTGAGGTGGCCGCATAGTGCCGGGTGAGGCAGCCGCAGAGTGCTGTGTGTGGCATTGGACCAGTAGTGATGGCCTGTGACCTGGGTTTTCACCCAGCTTCTGCTTTGCGTGGTATCCTTTCCCTGTGGCCCAGTGGTGCACCGGCTTGTAGAGGTCGCAAGGGGTTGGCCCCGCCCTACATCATTGCCGTGCTGCACCCCAGCAGAATTGGACTTTGTTTTTCCTGTGGCCACGGAGATGGAGTGGTCTTTGATTGTGGTCATTTCCTGGACGCAGCTGCTGGAAATGCAAGGGTTTGGAAACACAACTAAGATGCTCCAAGTAGCCCTAACCTCAAGCATCTCCAGCACAGTGGGACTGCATCTTTGGTGGGCTGCTCGAGGTGCTCTTGGACTCCAGTGCCTCCAGCCTGTGGGTCCTCTTGAGGGTCACTTTTGAATTATTTAGGGCTCCCCTGATTCCTCGGGCCTGCCCTGACTCCCCTGCTTGTGGTGAGTGTCCTGGACCTTGCTGGTCCTGACATTGCATCTTTTTCTACTTCCACATTGTTTAAAGTTGTCAAGGCTTGTTATTGCTCCTGCTGGACACCGACCCATCAACTCTCGACATCTGACATGGGACAGCTTGTGTACAGCTCCTGGTCTTCCACATCATTGTCTGCTCCACACAGCTGCAGGTACAAGGTCACCGTCAAATCTTCTACGAAACCCGAATTCAGTAGACATTTGTCTCCCATGCCTCCTGCTCACTTACAAGTGGCATAGACTCTGTCCCCTCTACTTTCAGATACTTCTTGACTTGAATCCACCTTTGCGTTCCACCAGACACTTTAACCTGCTCCGGCAGCGGCATCTTCCTGAGGTCTTCCATTGGGTTCGAGCATGGTTTCCGATGCCACTTCACACCTATGCACCCGGCTCTCCTGGGTCAGGTATCCTGGTTCCTAAGGTATCCACGGGTGAGGTGGCTCTCCAACCTTCTGTCTTCCACTGGGTTTCTTCAGTGTCCTCTGGAAAGGGTCCTTTTCCTTTAAAATTGCAACTGGGACTTACACGTTCCTTTATAGGGAGAACACAGTTCTGTTCTCACACTGCACACGACCTCCATGGGGCTCCTAGATACTCACCTTGGGTTCTCTGCACTTCTACGTCTGCTGATTATTGTCTTAACTCGAGTTGTGGTTCGCATACCACTATTTTAGTATAAGGTTTGGTCCCCCCCTGGTGACCACTGTGTATTCTGTGCTACTTACCTGTTTCTTTTCCAAAGTAATATGTGTATTTTGTATATCTCCAACTAGGAGATATCTAAATGTCTTAGTGAACATCTTATAATGAATGCATATTTCTATAAATACTTGTGTGGTGGAAGACTAGAGAACATCCTTAGGGCTGCTGATTGCTCAAACTCTAATACCTTCTCAAAACATTATTATAAACCGTTCAAGCACAAGCCGGATGTGGTTTTACAAGCTACCAACATGCATAATGGTAGCCTCCGGTCTTGTAATGAAAAATACATTCTCCCAAATAAGTGCCAAGAGATTCTCGATTTCATTAAAGACATAGAGACGAACATTATCATGCCCTCCCATCTTTGGAGTTGTTTGAAAGGTTTGGATAACAACTAAGGGTGGGTGGGGAACTCCGCTATGCCGGCAGAGTTCACAGAGTTTACCACTCCGCGCTCTGCAGCGGAGCCTGGAGTTCTGCAAAAAAAATCTCTATTGCTGGCGGAGCGGAGTTAACTCCTTACCCTTTGAAGTGCTCATTCAGTAGAGGGGGGAGCGAGGCTGGTGATTCTGTTTGCTTGCCACACTGCGTCTCCCTCCTGCATGCAGTGGTCTCACCAGGTTTTTGTGAGGTGTGTGCTTGGGAGGGCCATGCACAGTCACAAAGTGGACGTTGGCAGAATGAGCATCGGTAGATGGCGCCTACCAGTAAGTAACGGCAGGTTTACCGGGCCCGTCCATAACACATTTTTGTGCTGCCTAACTTGTAAATATGCTCCACTTAGTGTCTCTCATTTAGGCTCCAGTCCTCCTTGAGTCACTCTAAAAGTAAAATGAGCAATCTAAAATTAGTCTCTGGAGACGTTGCCCGGGCTTGAGGGGGCAGGACCCTAGATGGTGATCTTGGCAGGCAGAGAGGGTCTGTGTGGGGGGACTCTGGGGAACCCATGAAAAGGGCAGGGACCAGGCAAAGCACTGAGGGAAAAAATAAGGCCATCAATTTGCAGTTTAGTTAGCATCGGCTGCACAGGGTGGTATGCGGCTCCCAGAATCAGGGGGAGAGGGCAGATCAGTTCGCCCCCACTAACTACCACCCACGCCCGCTCGACTTGGCATCTTCATATGCAATGCCACCACTCCCATCAACACATATACCTACCCAGACCCCATTCCCTATTTCTAGATTACCCAAGTGTAATTCTCATGGCCAAAACTTCATAATCTGCTGAAACACGGAACTCTGCAGAATTTGGCAAAGTTTTTCTGTCACTTCGTGCAATTCCACAGGGTGAAACCCTGCCTATTTGGCCCACCACAAATAACAACATAAATAATAATAAAAAAAAGAAAGAAATCCAAACCATACAAAACTAAAAGAGGTTAATAAAATGTAACATTTAAAAAATTGAAGATTTTCTAATATTCCTCTTCAATTTCAGATAATTCCTAGTAGTTTGTGTCTACATGTCCCCATCACCCGGAAACCTCTGCGAACTGAATGCCTACTCTGCTTGATTCTGCAATGCAAGTACTTTGGTTTTTGAGGAGTTTCTTCATTTCCTATTGTGCCCTATCATTTACACACTTTTCGTAATACATGATGGAGAATTTTGGACCACATTTCAAAGAGACATATTGTACTGTAGGCATGCCTATTAGGGTCTAACTGTATTCTGTTCTAGAACAATTTTGTTTGCGTTGTAATATTTCAATGTGCCTGTGAGGTGTTTGAATTAAAGGAATAATACGGAATGTTAGCCTCTGTGTCATTAATGAAATCCAGGTTCTCTTGCTATTTAATTCGGAGAACTGATATTCACATGAATGCGCTTTCCTTACATGTACGCATGCAAACACATATTAAACAAATGCAACAAATAACTTTGTCTGACCACTAAAGAAATCAACAGTATTCATTCGTACAAGAAAATGCTTTGGAATTACACTTTGTGACCTACACACTCGAATGAGACCTTGACCTGCTGGGCATCACTCCGATTATAACAGCTTCCACCTGCTTAAAGGCTTCACCACACTAATCACATCTCACTTTCATACACAAAGATACATTTAGCTACTCAATTGTGCTGTTGACAAGCTCTCACAACAGGCACCACAAACCTTAGCAGAAAATTACAATGTAGTGTCTTCGACACTTTTTAATATCATCCCGGGGTCTTCGGCCACGTCAGACAAGATAACAACTTCAACTTTACCAAGTTTAGTGCCACATTCACACAACATTCAAAACCTCTCCATTAAATATCTCACAATCTCCATGAACACCTCAAGCTAAGCACAAGCAATTAGAGTGTGCAACCCTATTAACTCACACCTACACTATAACAACTCTTTCACGAAGTGCCGGAACTCAGACAATCCTCCAAACTGAAACATGGGCTCTAGGGCTGGTATTGGATCTATACTGCTCTAACAAGTATTCTCTCTACCTTGTCCCAGGGCCTAACCATCCTCGTTTTTCTACCATCTGCCAGAACACTGAGCTGAATATATACATTTCCCTGTGATGGACCTTTTTTAGTTACCTGAAAAATAAAGAGTAGTTAGTAACATCTAAAAATTTTACTTACACTGTAACCCCTTTGACTAAACAGTAAGGACACAGAAGTCGATGAATGGGGTAAACTGTAGGTTTATTAAAAATTCAAAGCCAAACTGATATATACAAGTCTCATGAATATTTTGCAAAACTACAGAAGCACAATTGAATTGGTAGTCTAAAACGTCGGACAAATTTTACCCTTAATAGCAAAAAGCATACAAGGAATTCAGTAATAGCGATTCAGAAATTAAGGAATAAAATCTGATGATCAGTATATGATTTCCAGTGTTTTTGTCGATATTTGAGTAAGTCTAAATTACCTAAACTAAGCCTAAACTATGTAGTGCTAATTGGGGAACCCCTAATTAGATCTAGTAAAGCAGGAAGCTGTCAGCATTGCAGAGACACACGTAGTAGTTCTCCAAAATCAGAAGAATTGTATAGCATAAAGTCACACAACAAAAATATAGCAAGGAGGTCTGTACCCCATTAAGTCTTGAGGTAATCTGACTAAAATTAATTGTGACCACTTACTAAAACTTCACCGAGCATTTGAGAATCCCACATCACCTGGTTCAGTACTTTGCCACCTTCTCATGGTAAACCTTGACTGTTTCATTTGATACTTCCATCTCTTGGTCTGAAAGTCAGAACATCCCTGATTTCTCCCATCTCCCCATATATTTTTTTGAATTGGGGTCCTCCCTTTGTTCATTAGCGCCTCTTATCTTTGCCAAAAGTTGTACTTCAAAGCTTCTGTGTCTCTTATGGACAATGAGATCATATGAACACAACTGCAGAGAAGAAGAAAACATATCAATCAAACAAACTCTCATGTTGAAGGATAAAACTTAGAGTCCAAATGCTTAAGGCCTTTGGTCAAGTTAACATTTCAATGCACATTTTAAATGCATGATTATGGATACACATGTAGCTATAAAGTAAATGCTGGATACTATTCAAATGGAAATACCTGACACACCCGTAGGTTGCCTGGAGGCGACCGCTGCTCCACTGGATAGAGAGGCTGTGTGTTTGCTGACCGAGGGCTGTTGTTGTTGGACCTCGACCTCGCCGCCGCCGCAAATTACGCCATCAGCGGCCGCGGAGCGGGAGGACCACAGCCCCCAGAATCCCTGGCGTGATTGCCACGCCCACCGACACGCGATCTTTGGCGCCCGGAGGCGCATTTAACATCGGCGCTTCCCCGGCAGAGATGGGGAAATACCTGACACACACGTAGGTTGCCTGGAGGCGACCGCTGCTCCACTGGATAGAGAGGCTGTGTGTTTGCTGACCGAGGGCTGTTGTTGTTGGACCTCGACCTCGCCGCCGCCGCAAATTACGCCATCAGCGGCCGCGGAGCGGGAGGACCACAGCCCCCAGAATCCCTGGCGTGATTGCCACGCCCACCGACACCCGATCTTTGGCGCCCGGAGGCGCATTTAACATCGGCGCTTCCCCGGCAGAGCGGGGGAAATACCTGACACACCCGTAGGTTGCCTGGAGGCGACCGCTGCTCCACTGGATAGAGAGGCTGTGTGTTTGCTGACCGAGGGCTGTTGTTGTTGGACCTCGACCTCGCCGCCGCCGCAAATTACGCCATCAGCGGCCGCGGAGCGGGAGGACCACAGCCCCCAGAATCCCTGGCGTGATTGCCACGCCCAGCGACACGCGATCTTTGGCGCCCGGAGGCGCATTTAACATCGGCGCTTCCCCGGCAGAGAGGGGGAAATACCTGACACACCCGTAGGTTGCCTGGAGGTGACCGCTGCTCCACTGGATAGAGAGGCTGTGTGTTTGCTGACCGAGGGCTGTTGTTGTTGGACCTCGACCTCGCCGCCGCCGCAAATTACGCCATCAGCGGCCGCGGAGCGGGAGGACCACAGCCCCCAGAATCCCTGGCGTGATTGCCACGCCCACCGACACGCGATCTTTGGCGCCGGGAGGCGCATTTAACATCGGCGCTTCCCCGGCAGAGCGGGGGAAATACCTGACACACCCGTAGGTTGCCTGGAGGCGACCGCTGCTCCACTGGATAGAGAGGCTGTGTGTTTGCTGACCGAGGGCTGTTGTTGTTGGACCTCGACCTCGCCGCCGCCGCAAATTACGCCATCAGCGGCCACGGAGCGGGAGGACCACAGCACCCAGAATCCCTGGCGTGATTGCCACGCCCCCCGACACGCGATCTTTGGCGCCCGGAGGCGCATTTAACATCGGCGCTTCCCCGGCAGAGCGGGGGAAATACCTGACACACCCGTAGGTTGCCTGGAGGCGACCGCTGCTCCACTGGATAGAGAGGCTGTGTGTTTGCTGACCGAGGGCTGTTGTTGTTGGACCTCGACCTCGCCGCCGCCGCAAATTACGCCATCAGCGGCCGCGGAGCGGGAGGACCACAGCCCCAGAATCCCTGGCGTGATTGCCACGCCCACCGACACGCGATCTTTGGCGCCCGGAGGCGCATTTAACATCGGCGCTTCCCCGGCAGAGCGGGGGAAATACCTGACACACCCGTAGGTTGCCTGGAGGCGACCGCTGCTCCACTGGATAGAGAGGCTGTGTGTTTGCTGACCGAGGGCTGTTGTTGTTGGACCTCGACCTCGCCGCCGCCGCAAATTACGCCATCAGCGGCCGCGGAGCGGGAGGACCACAGCCCCCAGAATCCCTGGCGTGATTGCCACGCCCACCGACACGCGATCTTTGGCGCCCGGAGGCACATTTAACATCAGCGCTTCCCCCGCGTCGCGGGACGCGCGCGGGCGGCGCCGGGCTAAGCCCGGGCAAAGGGCGGGCCCTCTGTGGCCCTCCGGGGACCGAGGAGCCGGGCCGGGGCCATACCCTTTTCGCCCTTATGTCCACCATGTGAGCAGCGTTCTATTTTGTGAGTGACATTCAGTTATTATTTTATGTTTACTTCTCGTATTAAGCTAGCAATCGACTTTTAGCCATTATGACTACTAAAGTGGTGACTATGGACAATTTTCTCATCAAGAAGGTAGCGCAAATTAATAGTAATAGGAGGGCTTCATTGGGCCTGGAATACTCATCTGCTATTACTATTGCACCAGACCCTTCAGTTACTGTTTCTGATAATTCTGTGGCTAAGGAACACTCGGTCCCTGCAGGCAAAGTAACTACTGTAACAGCCATGGTTCACGCAGGCCAGCATGATGAGATCCCTTGTGCTCCAGTTCCCACAGTATTGGCCATTTCATCTACAGGTCTAAATGATCCTGCAAATAAAGAATCCCCTAGAAAATTCAAGAAAGCCCGAGTGAGACGGAGGGGGAAGCAAAGTAAGGCAGGTTATAAAATTACACAAGGTGGGGGGAGCGTGCCTGAAACAACACCTTTATTGTATGAGTTGAGATCTTCAAACCTGGGAGAAGGAGGGGAGGCTATTTCACAGAGCCGACCCATAGATTCTGTGTTGCTTATAGATTTTTCACAATCAGGGATCGCAGATAATACTGATAATTTTCCCCTTGATCCCACTACAATGAGTAAGCATCTTCTGTCTAGTACGCCAACTAGTTTATCACTACTAGATTCATCTACAGGGAATGATAATGAAAGGTTATCAGGATCACCAAAAATGCCCATTGAGGCATCTTCCAGGTCTTCTATTTCACCCCTCACTATAAGAACAAGTAAAAAAAGGGGGGGTGAGCCACTGTCTAATCAGCCTCAGAAGATAAGGAAAGGGGTGGTTCAGACCCCACAGCCACAAACTGGTCAAATCTTAGTAGGTGAAGAGGCCATGTTGGCTAAAATCCTTGAATTAATCAGGGGGGTGATGCAATCAATTCTAGAAAAGACTGACTTGATGTCCACACATTTGGACATCATAGAGAAAAAGGTTGAACAGAATTCCCTCCTTCTACATGACCTAATAAAAGGCCCGGGAAAAGCTAAGACAAATCCCGTAGTTAAGACTATCCCTCCCGTAAAACCTAAAGCTGCAGCGCCCCTTATAACACCAGCTCTTATAACCCCAGTAATCAAGACACCAGCACCTGTGTTAAAAAAGAAATTAGTGCAAGAAAAGGGAAGAGTGGATAGCCCTACGATTCTGCCATCAACTCCCATACTGCAACCGCCTGCAATCCAGCTGGCGGCCCCAGTAACTAAAGAACAAACTCAAAAACCTGGGGGATCTCAGAATCAGGGAGGTAGGAAAGACCCCTCAACAACTAATCTGAGAAATATGAATCCACCAGCTACTCCCGTAGAAAAAACAAGCCACACTATAGACTTACCCCCAGATTCTGCCCCTTTTGTCATCGTAATGGCAGGGGTCCCAGAACTACCTGCAGGTAAATGGGAAGATCACGTTGCCTTACGGAACAAGGTTACATTCTGGCTCCGAGACAACAGACCGCTGCCTGCATCCATTAATGGAGAAATTCTAAGTGTAAGGCGTGCCCATTGGGTGGGAGTCAGACCTAAGGATAGAAGGGGGGATGTAATAGTCATCAATTTCAAGGATTATAGGGCCGTGAGGCACATTGGAGATTGGTTCGATGCCAGTAGCAGCGATGCCATCTCCACACATCTTTTATCCTATTTCTATCCCTACGCACCATCTAAAGACTATAACAAACAGGGTCGGAATAGGCAGCTATTTAAGAAAACATCATACCGACCGCGGGGTTTTAGAAAAATGGGACCATGGGATATGCCCGGTTTAATGGGGCCACCATCTTCGATGGGTTATCCTGTTTATGCAAACGCTCAGGACCCCCATAATCACATACAAAGGGCGGGGGAGTTTTATCCCAGATACCAGGTAACTGATTATCAATACCCCCCTATAAATAGCCAATACCCATCACATCCCGAGCCCAATCATCTGCAAGGGAGACCATGGATTAACAGAGAGTTCCACCCACCCATGTACAATCTACCTATCCAAAATCGCTTCCAGATTTTTAGTGGTCTGGACGGGGTAGATTGACAACAAGCTCAGACATCTCAAGAAATTCTGGTTGGGATTAAGGTTCTTCCTCCAGTTAATCACTCCTCTATTAAGGAGTTGGTTCCCCCTGAAAGTACTGAGATTTTGTGCGGCCATCCCCAAGATCAGCCAACCTTACAAAAGGCCCCTAGCACTGACAGTTTGTCACCATGTAACAGTAACATCCTGGAACAGATGCAATCCCCCATAGTTGATATCAATAACAGGGGAGGGGAACAGGTAGGGGAAGGCCTGATCCAGAAAGATAATGATTCATGTGCACTGTTGTTCTGGAATATAGCAGGGTTTAGGCAAAAAATCACAAATCCTGCATGGGAGTCAGTAATAGACGGTCAGGATATAGTGGCCTTGCAAGAAACTTGGATACAGGAATCAATCCATGTAAATGGCTATAGAAGCTTTTTTACACCAGCTGTTGGAGGTCATTTTGGAAGAGCTAAGGGTGGGTTGACAACACTTGTTTCAAATCAACTTAAAATTAAACAAGCTCACTGTCATTTAAATTCCTGTTACTTCCAAATTATAACTTTACGGAATTATAAAGGAGCTGTGGTATTAATTATTAATTTTTATAATAATGTCCCGAGAGATGATATTCTGGTCGTAATGAAGCAGCTTAAAGATGAAATTCAGTTAGAGGTAGAGAGAAATGAAAGGGAGCTGATAATTATATGGGGGGGGGATTTTAATTGTTCATTATGTACTAAAAGGAATCAGGGCCTATGTGGCCTAGTGACAGAAAGAGACATGCACTTAACACACTTTGAACATACCCTGATGGGGGATTTACTTAATGAATTATTATTCATGTTTGATTTGGGGTTCGCCAATGAATCTGTCCCAGAACCCACACCGTTTGCTCCGACTTTTGTTGGGAGAGGCTTATTGACAACTATTGATTTTATTATTACCTCCAGTAACCTCAATCATAGACTTCTGGGGGTTACGAATATCCAATTACCCATAAGTGACCACCTTCCACAATCTCTTAAGGTAGCATATTTGTTCCCAGACCCATCGACGGCCGCGTCTCTAGTAGAGACAGCGGTTGATGTTGTCCTTGGGAGACAAAATGGGTACACACTAAAATGGAGTAAAGTAATCCCCACAACCTTTTTTGAGAAACTCTGGGAGGCGTGCTCAAATAATTTTAGGATTTGCCTAAGTGACAGCTCCACTAACGATCAAATTATTGAGCACTTTGGAACAATAGCTGCAAACATAAAAAGTAGCCTAAGGGTGGAGGCAAAACGCAGAGCCAAGGGGCCCAAGAGCTGGTTTAATACTGCATGTACAAGGGCTTTGAAAAATCTAAAACATGCAGTACACAGATCCCCTAGGGATAAAAATGAAATAAGAGAGTGTAGGAACATATATACTCAGGCCCTGAGAGTAAGGAAAACCGCGTAGAATAAGGAGGCATTAGATTCCCTTTGTGAGGCCTCGCAATCTAAAGATTCCGCTGCATTTTGGAAAGCAATAAACACCCCTTTCCCTTATGAAACTCACACGGCGCGAATCGAGATTGCAATAGACGAGGACAAATGGGTAGACCATTTTTCAAACCTTTACAAGGCACAGGAAGACATCCATGGTGGGGGTCTTAACTCTAGCCTGGATGCACAACAGAGTTACAACCTGGTTATAACAATTGATGAAGTGCTTTTAGTCTTGGGATCTACTAAATGCGGTAAGGCTGCCGGACCCGATGGGATTCCGGCAGACCTGTTTAAAGCTAATACTGAAATCTGGGGGCCAATGTTAGTACAACTTTTTAATGCAGCTCTCTCACTGGGACTGAAAGAATCATGGTTCACCTCAGTCATTGTTCCCATCTACAAGAAGGGGGATAGGAATAGCTGTGCCTGTTACAGACCAATCTCCCTTCTTGATTCCTCAGTAAAAATCTTAGGACGTGTTGTGCTGGCAAGACTCCAAAGCTGGGCAGAGGAAAATGATATTATTAGTGATTTGCAATTTGGTTTTCAAAAAGGGATTGGAACGATTGAGCAAGGGTTAAACCTAATGCTTTTGCAGCATAAATATATAAGGATTAAATCTGAACGCTTGTATTTTACTTTTGTCGACCTTTCTTCAGCGTTCGACTGTGTATCACACCCTAAATTGTGGGAAATAATGAAAGGTTTGGGAGTGGACAATAACATCATCTGTTTTTTGAGGGAACTCTACAGTGGAGCCACAGCCTCTGTTCGCTATGGCAGGGGAGGAGAATGCTCCAGACAATTTAGTGTAGGCCGTGGAGTGCGGCAAGGCTGCGTATTGGCACCTTTTCTGTTCCTCTTATATATTAATGGGCTCGAGCGTCATCTGCTGCAGGAGTGTAGGGATATGCCCAGGGTGGGGAGAAGGGAAATCCCTGCGCTCATGTATGCGGATGACGCAGTACTCATGGCACGCACTCCACGTGCCCTGCAGAAACTAGCAGTTAGTTTTGAGAAATTTATGTTGAACCTGGACCTACTAGTAAACTGTAGCAAGACCTTCACAATGAATTGTGGCCTAAAACCAGGTAAACAAATGAAGCGTATTTTCTTAAACAATGTGCCGCTGGATAACACCCCAACCTTTTCTTATTTGGGTATTTTATTCCATGAGTCAGGTTCTTGGACAAGCGCTATTAAGGCTAGAATCCTTTTATTTATGAAAACGATCATGGCTCTACAGAATTTTGTTAGAAAATTGGGCAGGAAACCGATAAAAGAAATGTTAACCATCTATAAAGCTACATGCTTGTCTGTGGCTATGTATGGCTCAGGTCTGTGGGGACACGCAAATGTTGACCAAATCCAGCTGGTAGAGAACAAATCTCTGAGGGGAGTTCTAGCAGTTCCACAGTGTGCTGCCACATTTAATTGTCACGCTGAACTTGGCCAACCCTACATAACGGATATTATCAGAATTCAACCTATCCTATTGTGGCACAGGGTATGGACTACTAACGAATGCGTTATGAATCGGGCCCTGCTACGTGACACCCTCAGTTTGGACCATGCGGACAGAATGGAATGGCTGGGATATGTTAAGCACTTTTTGACCGAGATTGGTCTACATTCATATTTCTCGGACCCATCCACAATGGACACTATTCCCAGGAAGACACTAAAAACCATCTGCCTGAACCACCTGTTGGATAAGAGGAAGAGAGTCGAAATCTTGAAATCTACAGTACACTCTCACCTTCCTACCCTCTGTGAGACTAATACTGTACAGCCATATTTATCCCTGTCCATGACTAATTATGATCGTTTTCTTTTAACCCGTTTTAGATTTTGTATATATTTTAGATTAGTGTCTTTTCCATCCATGAACTCATGGAACCACATTTTGCCCGCTTGTTTGTGTGACGGCACGTCACAACAATCTGATATACATATCCTTTTTTTCTGCAAATTTTATACTGCTATACGTAGGAAAACCATAGTCCCTTTTTTAAAAAATATGAATTTAACCAGATGCCACCCAGCTTTTTTAGAAGTACAGAAAATGGACACGATTTTAACTGTTACTGTGATTTTAAATTATTTAAAAACTGTTTTTAAACTTAGGAAACAAATTCAAACTGAAACATCCTAGACTCCCTATCGACCTACCTCACTGTACTACTAATTATGAGAAGTAATTATTGTAACTGCTGTAATCATTGTATTTTTTATATGTTTGTTACTTTTATGGTTACTTGCTTTTTAACCGAATAAAGTTTATTGAACTGAACTGAACTGATATGTGTATATTACCTACTGGCGGTCGCCAGTAGGTATATATAGTTAGGATTTTTTTGAATAGGGATTTCTGAAAATTCTATGTTGAATAACTTTGGCGTTGAAGGACGGAATTGGCTGAAATTTTCTGGAAAATGGCACATTCTGTTTCTGAGCGTCCCCTGAAAGTTTGGGGGGGTTTCGTGAAGTGGGGGCCAAGAAAAAAGGGGGGTCCCAAAAAGTGTTTTTAACATTGAGTTTTCCATAGGGCGGTTGGACTCACTTTTAGCTCGAACGGCTGAATGGATTTCTATGGAACTTGGCAAAATTGTAGGGACTGGTAGCCCGATGTGCCTTTGCTAGGTCTCAAGATATGTGCAATAGTGGTTTTTGAGTAATTTAGGTTCAAAAAAATATATATATCTGTAAGCGCGCCCCGGTACGCGCACCGGGAAGCACTCCGGGCGCGCTACGCGACTTGCGCGCGGAAAGCTGATTGGCTCCCCGGTGTCTGTAAACATTCTAAACAGTCCGAAGCGGCCGCCATCTTGTGTCTCGGTAGGATTGAGACACAAGAGGTGGCCAAAACAAAGGGGGAAATGACCATAAGGGGGCAGAGTAGATCCTCCCTGACCCCCTAGGTTTGATGTGGGGGCTTTAAAAGGGCCCCGCGGGGCAAAAAAAAAATATTTTTTTTTCTTATTTTTTTGCGGGCGGAGCGCCCGGTACGCGCACCGGGAAGTGGTCCGGGGAGCGTAATATGGGGAAAAAAGAAGGATAGACTTTTCAAATATTGTATGTTTATTGATTGTTTTTTTGTTGTTTTTGTTTTATTTTTATTTTATTTAAGTAGCAACATGCAGGTACCAATGCAGAGTCTAAAAATTAATATACACCGTTTCCTTTGTAGATATCTTGCATGTTGTTTCAGAAGTTATTGTGGTATATGGAATTCATACCATAGTCTGTCAGGAAAGCAGAAACAATATGGAGGCAGGAGATGATAAAGAGATGATAAATACACATTGGAGATAATATAGTTGGAGAAAGGAAGTAACTATGAGCAAACTTACTATGTAACACAAAAAAGTTGCACAGTATTTTTTAAGTCTCACTTTATATTATATCTTTTTGGGTACTATTTAATAATTTTCATATAAAAAACAATAATGTCTCAAACAATTTTAACTTTTAAAATTTAAATTTATTGTTCTGATTTTTCAAAATCTAAAAGAATTTGTAACATTAAATCATCTGGTATGTCCTCCTTCTCATTCCATGATTCACATTCTTCAACACATTTAATTAATTCTTGGTCTAAAGTGTCATCCAAAAATTCAATTTCTTCATTTTCTTCCTTAGGATTGTTTTCAATCTTAATTTGAAAGGAAATATTATTTTCTTTCTGTTGTGCTTCCATTTTCTTGCTGTAAATTGCATAATAAATAAATATATCAGTAGAGATAGGGCACTGTTGGGTTTAAGTTCAGAAAGGTACTTGTGAGTTTTTAACAGTGAAGTTATCTTTGGGCACTGTATGGTTTCAGGCAGTAGAACTATTAAAAAGTGCCTGTGATGAAGACTAAGTAAATTCATAATTATAACAGAGAAGCCTATCTCAATCTCTAACTCTTACAGAGGGACAGTAAATAACTATCTGAAAAACGTTTCCCCAAATTAGCATAACATAGTTCTCCTTTCAAATTTTTAAAATAACATCTTACCTTTCAAAAAGAAGTTTAAGTTGTCAGTGAAAGTGCTCTTGAAATGTACTTCAGGAAGGAGTAGTCAAAATGGCTGTGTTTCTCTCTCTTTCTTTATATATATTCAGGTACATAACCAATCAAATGTCATGAAATAATAGTAGAAAATGAAAGTAACATTTTAATTGGTTGTCAATTCTAACACTTCATATGTGTTTTTGTCATGTAATTTACCTCAGGATATTTAGTCAGGCCTACAGCATAAATGTCTCAATGGAATTCCTTCAAATTTGGGTAAATGGTAGGGACTGCTATGTAGTAGGACCTATTCTATATTTGATGAAAGTGTCTCCAGTGGTTTTTCTGTAAATTACTTTCCCACCTTTTTTTATCGAGCGCTTACCGGTGCGCGCCCCGGTACGCGTACCAGCAGCGTTACGGGAGTCCTCCATTTTGTGTTTCGGTAGAATTGAGACACAAGATGGAGGGCAAACAATGTTCGGAATGGGTAGAAGGGGACACGGTAGACACTTCCTGACCCTCTATGTTTTCTGAGGGGGGCTTAGGACGCTCATATAGGCAAAAAAAAAGATCGCTTGGAGAGCGCCCGGTACGCGCACCGGTAAGCGTACTTCGGTGAAAATTAGTGAAAAAAACGTAGAAAAAGATAAACGTTTAGAATGATCAGAGGTAGGGTAGCTCTGAAAAGAGCTATTGGGATCTGTGGCTGATTTAGGTACCTACAAGTAGGTTCCAATGCACAGTCTTAAATTCAGGAGGAATATTCTATTCCCCTCATCTGACAAGTGCACACCATCTCCTCTGTAGATGTCTTGCATGTTGTAACGCAAGTTATTGTTGAATATTGAACCCATTCTAAAGTCTCTCATGTAAGCAGAAACAGATTTATTCACATGTTTCCGTGATTTCTCAAATTGTGGACAAAATTGGTTGGACCAGTTCCATTTCTGTCTTTGGCATATATTGGAATATACCAAGGCAGTTTGGGGAAAAAGTGTCATCAATTGATGAAGGGTGTCCTTTAAAAGCATTTCCAGACCAACCCCAGTCATAGTGCCCAAATCATTTCCACCACAGTGCACTATTAAGAGGTCAGGGTTTGGCAGATGCATAAAAAACTTATATTAAAAACATATAAAATATATTTTTTCCTTTAAACGAATAATACATTTTACAGATTTTGATATTTGCTATTAAAAAACCATTAAAATTCACTGAAAAACCATTGGTTATAGACCATATATAGTTAGGAATTAGCATTTACAAAAACCTTGAAAATTCGCTGAAAAAACCATAGGTTATAGACCATACATAGTTAGGGATTAGCATTTACAAAACCTTATTTTACTCACACAAAACCATTGAAATTCGCATATATAGTTAGTTGCACTAACTATATATCGCGCACCCGCAATCCACTGCTGATCATGTCACATATTACATCATTCATGACACGGTCAGTGACATCACTGATGACATCACTGATGACATCTCAAATGACATCACTGATGACATCACTGATGACATCACTGATGACAACACCCAGTGACTGTATGTTTCTGTTAAGTTAAAATATGTCTTACATATTGAAGAATGAGTGGATGTATAAGTGTTTGGATGAAGGATTTTAGTAGGTGCATGACTGACTGTATGAGTGAGTGATTTAATGTGTCTCACTGAGTGCATGGGTTAGTGACTAAACTGTCTTAATTTGTGCATCATTATGTCTGTTGTTCTGTAAACTGCTGCATGTGTTGATCAGTAGCTATATGAGTAACTATATGGGTTATTGATTGGTTGCCCAAGTATTTGTATGGGAGACTGAGTGTGTGTGGGGGTGGCTAGGAGGTGTATGACTCTGTGCATAGATGTGTGAGCAGTTGATTCACTAGATGTATGGGTTCAAAAGTGCATGTGGAAACAGCTGTATGGGTGGTTAACTGTGTGCATGAGTGAATGGATATGTCAGTGCTACATGTCAAAGTAAGTACATTTGTGTAAAGAGCGGAAGGAGGCAAATAAAGGATTTAAACTGTTTTATTCTTAAGGTAACATATTGACCCACTGGTGCTAGAGTCCAGGCATCTCTTCAGTTCAGCTCCAACCGCTTCACTGAAGTAGAACCTGGATCACTAGAATACAATAGCAGAATTCCATATTGCATAGCAAAGAGTCTAACACAGAAGAAGAACTACAAAACTAATTAAAGAAAACTACAAAAGAAATGGAAGACATACACCACATGTTCCTTTCTAAACAAAAGGAAACAAACAAAATAAGGAAAACAAAATCAACCTAAAACATAATCACAGAATTTCTTAGGTAATTTCACATTTCTTCTAGATAACATAGGAGCATCCAGAACAGGGGAATTCAACGAAATGTCATTTCCTAGATCAGTGCCCACCGAATCAGAGGGAGGTAAGCAAGCAGTGTCAGGAACAGGAATAGGAGAATTCTCAAAATTGTCACTGGAAAGGACGGGACCAGGATCTGGAGATTTCTCAGCAATGTAGGTGGAATGAACAGATCCAGGAACAGAACAAGCATTGTTATTGTCATTGGAAAGAGCAATATCATCAAACAAGGCACCATCTCCCATTTTAGAAAAGAAACGCTCTTGACCAGGTTTAAGAATTATTACAGAACTCTTGCTCCACCAACCTTTATCCTTAAGCAAAACAGTGGAATTGGTGACATCCTCAACTTGAAAAGGTTCAGAGAACTTAGACGAACCCTTGGGGGTGAAAGATGGTTTGATAATTCTAACCCAATCACCAATAGAAACATTTTTGCTTTTAGAATGATGGGATAAATCATGATAGGCCTTACCAGACACACGAGCAGAATAAATATTATCCCTAGCCTTAATAATAGAATCCTCCAAACTGATTTTATTAGATTTAGCACTACCAATTAAAGACATGAACATGCATCTAGGTACTCTGCCTCTCATTAAAAAATAAGGGGATATGCCAGTGCAAGAATTGGGAGTCAAATGGTAACTCCAAAGTTTCTCCTTAAGAAATTGTAAAACATCAAGATTGCTTTCTAAAGCGGCCTGAACGCCTTCCTTAAAAAATCTGTTAGCCCTTTCCACCTGACCATTCGAGCGAGGACTGTAAAGAGGAGCTCTGATGGCAGTAACCCCAAACTTATTCAAAAAAACTTGCATCTTACTGGAAACAAATTGGACACCATTGTCCGACATCAAAGAAATTGGCGCTCCCTCAACCCTGAAAATGTTGTCCAAAAAACAAACAACTTCATCAGTGGTGGGGTGTTCTACAAAAGAAAAATAAATCCACTTGGAGAAATCATCAATTAATACAATGAGAAATCTCATCTCTCTACCCAAACAGTCAAAAGGTCCCGAAAAATCAATGGAAAGCCTTTGCCAAGGACCTGTGGGACCATTACCTAAGGACAACGGTTCAGAAGCAACCTTCCAGTGCTTATCAGAATTGAGACAAACAGAACAATTATCAATGAATCTTTCCACCGAAGCGTCTCAACCAGGCCACCAGTAATGGCACTTTAGCAGCTTCTTGGTAGCAGACACACCAGGATGCCCAGAATGCGCTAACTGAATAATTCTATCCCTGAGGCCAGCAGGAGGGATGAACAAATCTTGTCTTATCAAAAAATCGTTTTGAATGGACAATTCATCGGAGACTTGAGCAAAACTTCTTAGAGGTAACTCTAAATTCTTAACAGAAGGCCACCCATTGGCAACATAAGATTTAACCTTCTGCAAAACACTATCATTAGAGAAATGATGTCTCCAATCCTTCTCCTCAACACCAAAACAACAGAATTCTAAAGCGTCAACAGAAGCCACTACGCATTAGTGCAGATCAAGAAGTTCATCACCAGAATCATCAACAGGGGGTAATCTGGACAAGCAATCTGCGGTAAAAAATTTTTCACCAGAGATGTGTTGAATGGTGAAGTTAAATTCTTGTAACCTCGCAATAAGTCTGACAAGTCTCGAGGAAGCATTACCACTTCTCACGCCGTCCATCATGTAGACAAGCGGTTTGTGATCAGTTACCAAAGTAAAAGGCCTTCCCCACAAAAAATTCTTAAACTTTTCGACAGCCCACACACAGGCAAGAGCCTCTTTCTCAATAGTGCTGTAGTGAGCTTCTGCACCCCTAATACCCCTGGAGATGAAAGAAATGACACGTTCTTTGCCCTCAACAACCTGGGTGAACACTGCACCCAAACCAACAGTGCTGGCATCAACAGTCACAAAGGAATCACCTTCAGGGTCAAAAGTGTTTAAACCGGGTGCCTTAGCAATGAGATTAACAACCTTTACAAAAGCAGAATCATGAACATCTGTCCACAAAAATTTAGCACCTTTTTTTAGTAGTAATCTAAGTGGCTCTACAACCAAGGCATACCCCTTCACGAACTTGGCATAATACTCGCTCAACCCAAGAAATGAGCGCAAGGTATCCTTGTCTTTGGGTTTACTGCAATTTTCTAAACTGGAAATTATGTCTTTCTTTGGAAAGATGCCTTCCGAAGTTATTTTATGGCCTAAGTAATTAATTTCACTGACCAAGAACTTACATTTATCTTTACTCACTGTCATACCCTTGTTGTTCAAGGTACTTAAAACTTTTTCCAGGATAACATTATGATCAGAAATAGTCTTAGCAAAAATTAGTATATCATCCTGAAAAGATTGTACACCTTTGAGACCACGAAACAAATTCTCAATCAATTTTTGGAAAACGCTGGCCGCTGACGCTAGGCCAAAAGGCATTCTAAGAAATCTATATAGGCCAAAAGGGGTGATAAAGGCTGTCAAGTCCTTTGACTCCTCTACTAAAGTCACCTGATGATAGGCGGATTTAAGATCAATAATGGAGAAAAACTTTGCCCCATTAACCGCCGCCAACATTTCCTGTATCCTAGGTAAAGGATAGGTCTCAATGACAATGTTTTTATTTAAAGAGCGAAGGTCAACACACAGCCTAATATCGTTATTTTTTTTAAGAGCGATAACTATAGCAGAAACCCACTCAGAACTGTCCGTAGGTTCTATGATACCCTGAGAACACAAGTCGTCTAAATGTGCTTTAAGTTTATCTCTCACTCCCAGAGGTACCATGCGGACTTTATGTTGGACCGGTAAAGCATCCTTCTTAAGTTTGATTTTATGAGAAAATCCTTTTACCTGTCCAACAACATCCTCAAAAACTTTTCCATGCTTATGAAGAATGGAAGACAGGGAATCATCCTCTAAAATAATACTACTGACAGGCATATCTCTTAATTGGATTGGTTGATCAGAACCTGGGCACAAGTTAATGCCGAGTTTGCCAAGGTCAAACCAACCCACAATATTCTTTCCGTCAATAGCCACGTAAATTTTAGTAAAGATTTGGCGAGTCTTAAATTTTAGAAAATCTTGAAAGAAACTCAACATTTTAATCTTAAAATTACCAAACGCCTTAGGATTTATGTCGGAAATGTTAAGCTTGACACCATTCCAATTTTCTTTGAAAAATACGTCAGATAAAATGGTTACTGGCGAACCAGAATCAGCCATGGCTTCAAACTCAACCTTTCCAACAGAAACAATACCCAAAGGAGCTTTGAAAGGGAGAATAACACTGTTAATATAATTCTCAAAAGAATCATCATGAATAGTGATAATCATATTGTGCATATCATTTTCAACATCAGAAACATAACTGACTGTAGTATTTACATTTCTCTTAACAGTTTTACAGAATGCAGAAAAATGACCATTTTTGCCACACTTGGTACATTTCTTTTTTAGTGTAGGGCAATCAGAAAAGTTCGCTAAATGTGATTTAGAACCACACCTAAAACAGCTTAAACCAGACTCCCTGTTAGTCTTGAAAAGATTTTTGCTTCGAGTTTGAACTGCGCAAATGGAAGAGACACTTGCATTTTTAACAGATTCCGCTTCAATGATTTTAGAAGATTCTATGGATCTTTCAATGCCTTTGGCTAGATCAATAACTTCTCCTAGCGTGGGGTTGCGGCACGCCAAAAGTCTTTCTTGAACCTTCTTTGAGAAGCAATTAAAAACAAATTGGTCTCTGATAGAAAAAATCAACAAGTGCTCCAAATTGACAATTGGCAGCTAATACCCTCAAGGCCGCCACGTAATCTTCTACTGACTCATCAGACAACTGTTTTCTTTTGTGAAAAGCATGTCTCTCAATCAAAACATTGGGTTCATCCTCAAATTGCTTTCCTAGTCTGGCAACAGCTTCCATGAATACATCCCAAACAACATCTCCTTCACCTGCCGGTGCTGCAATAGGTTCAAGATTTTTAAAGATCTCAATTGCAGCTGTACCTAAATAACTAAAAAGGATAGCTTTTTTCCTTTCAGGTGAGAATTTAGAACCATCAATTGCAACAATATAATTTTCGAAGGACTCAAACCATTTTTTCCAAGATAATTTAGGTTTTCCAGGAATTTGAAGGAAAATAGAAGGTTGGTTGCAAATTTGAGAAGAAGCCATGACAGACAACCAGTGTGCAAATCACTGAAATTAGCAGAGACTTGCAGTAATAGATAAGTGTGCAAATCACTGAAATTAAGAAAACTAGCACTCGTAGTGTAAGTGTGCAAATCACTGAATGGGTAAAATACACTTGAAATGGCAGTGTGCAAATCACTGAAGGATAACTTGCACTTGAAATGAAGGTGTGCAAATCACTGAAAAATAACTTGCACTTTAAAGTAACAGTGTGAAGGATAACTTGCACTTGAAATGGCAGTGTGCAAATCACTGAAATAAAACTTGCACTTGAAATGAAAGTGTGCAAATCACTGAAAAGTAACTTGCACTTTAAAGTAACAGTGTGCAAATCACAGAAAAGTAACTTGCACTTTAAAGTAACAGTGTGCAAATCACAGAAGGGTAACTTGCACTTAAAATGACGATATGCGCGTCATTGAAAGGTAATCTGCAGATAAAATAATAGTGTGCAAATCACTGATGCAAAATAAAGCAAACATGCAATGCCAAAATGAATAGTGTCTGAAGAATAAAGTGAGCGAATCACTGTGTTCGCTGAGAGGTTGAAAACGGCTTTAAATTGGTGAAGAAAGAAAGACGAATCAAGCTTCATTGAAACAAGTACGCGCTTATATTATGAGCGTGTGGACAGTTTCCATGACGATCTTGAAACGCGTTGTTAAAATGGCCGCCCGTTGCGTGCAAAGCGATGCGTTCCAATGAGCTCACGCGTTAGGAAAGCGTGAAGACGTGACTGCATGCAGCGTCACAGAGCTCAGAACGCGGAGAGACGTAGAAGGGTCTTGAGTGCAGGCAACCAGCGCGAGCGGCAATTAACGGCAAAAAAGAAAAGTAAGGGCCGTTTTGAATCCTTAAAGTTAATAAAATCATAACAGTACCTTAAAACGTAGTGAAATTACGAAATTTTCATAGCGGATGCCTGGGTCTTCAAAGGAGGACAATGGTAGCCGGCACAACCACGCAGAGGTCCGAATCAAAGGGCTTCAGGAAAGAAGAAGTCTTCTTTTCTTAAGGATAGCTACACAGTGGGTCAGTAATTAATTAATTAGCCTCGTCGCCATTGTAAAGAGCGGAAGGAGGCAAATAAAGGATTTAAACTGTTTTATTCTTAAGGTAACATATTGACCCACTGGTGCTAGAGTCCAGGCATCTCTTCAGTTCAGCTCCAACCGCTTCACTGAAGTAGAACCTGGATCACTAGAATACAATAGCAGAATTCCATATTGCATAGCAAAGAGTCTAACACAGAAGAAGAACTACAAAACTGATTAAAGAAAACGACAAAAGAAATGGAAGACATACACCACAATTTGTAAAACACAGTACATGTGAGAGTTGAAATATATAAATTACTGTGTATAAGAGCCAGTGAATGTGTGAGTGGCTACATGGATCATTTAAAACTTGTATCAGTGATTGTAAAAGAGAGTAAATATGAGTTAGAATATGTTTGAATAAGTAAGGTGTGTATAACTGTATAGTAGAGGAAATGGAGGTGTGATTGATTCTTTGCATGACTGACTAGGTGTATGAGTAACTCCATGGATGAGTGACAATCTGTGAGTGTCTGTTTACACTGAGTGTATCTAAGGTTATATTAGAGTCTGAAGAGGTTGATCGTATTATCACATGAATGATGTCATCAGTGATGTTGTTAGTGATGTCATTTGAGTTGTCATCAGTGATGTCATCAGTGATGTCACTGACCATGTCATGAATGATGTAATATGTGACATCATCAGCAGTGGATTGCGGGTGCGCGATATATAGTTAGTGCAACTAACTATATATGCGAATCTCAATGGTTTTGTGTGAGTAAAATAAGGTTTTGTAAATGCTAATCCCTAACTATATATGGTCTATAACCTATGGTTTTTTTCAGTGAATATATATATATATATATATATATATATATATATTCACAGAAAAAACCATAGGTTATAGACCATATATAGTTAGGAATTTGCATTTACAAAACCTTGAAAATTCACTGAAAAAACCATAGGTTATAGACCATATATAGTTAGGAATTTGCATTTACAAAACCTTATTTTACTCGCATAAAACCATTGAAATTCCATATATAGTTAGTTGCGCTAACTATATATCGCGCACCCGCAATCCACTGCTGATGATGTCACATATTACATCATTCATGACATGGTCAGTGACATCACTGATGACATCACTGATGACATCTCAAATGACATCACTGATGACATCACTGATGTCAACATCCAGTGACTGTATGTTTCTGTAAAGTTAAAATATGTCTTACATATTGAAGAATGAGTGGATGTATAAGTGTCTGGATGAAGGATTTAGTAGGTGCATGACTGACTGTATTAGTGAGTGATTAAATGTGTCTCACTGAGTGCATGGGTTAGTGACTAAACTGTCTTAATTTGTGCATCATTATGTCTGTTGTTCTGTAAACTGCTGCATGTGTTAATCAGTAGCTATATGAGTAACTATATGGGTTATTGATTGGTAGCCCAGGTATTTGTATGGGAGACTGAGTGTGTGTGTGGGTGGCTGGAAGGTGTATGACTCTGTGCATAGATGTGTGAGCAGTTGATTCACTAGATGTATGGTTTCAAAAGTGCACGTGGAAACAGCTGTATGGGCGGTTGACTGTGTGCATGAGTGTATTGGTGAGTGAATGGATATCTCAGTGCTACATGTCAAAGTAAGTACATATGTAAAACACAGTACAAGTGAGAGTTGACATATATAAATAACTGTGCATAAGAGCTAGTGATTGTGTGAGTGGCTGTATGGACCATTGTGAACTTGTATCAGGGATTGTATAAGAGAGTAAATATGTGTTAGTATATGTTTGAATAAGTAAAGTTTGTATAACTGTATAGTTGAGGAAATGGAGGTGCGATTGATTCTTTGCATGACTGACTAGGTGTGTGAGTAACTCCATGGATGAGTGACAGTCTGTGAGTGTCTGTTTACACTGAGTGTATCTAAGGTTATATTAGAGTCTGAAGAGATTCATCGTATTATCACACGAAGGATGTCATCAGTGATGTGATCAGTAATGTCAAATGAGATGTCATCAGTGATGTCATCAGTGATGTCATTTGAGATGTCATCAGTGATGTCATCAGTGATGTCACTGACCATGTCATGAATGATGTAATATGTGACATCATCAGCAGTGGATTGCGGGTGCGCGATATATAGTTAGCGCAACTAACTATATATGGAATTTCAATGGTTTTATGCGAGTAAAATAAGGTTTTGTAAATGCAAATCCCTAACTATATATGGTCTATAACCTATGGTTTTTTCAGTGAATTTTCAAGGTTTTGTAAATGCAAATTCCTAACTATATATGGTCTATAACCTATGGTTTTTTTCTGTGAATTTCATTGGTTTTTTAAAAGCTAACATCGGTAACTGTAAAATGTATTCTTCTTTAAATCTTAAAATATATTTTAGATGTTTATTAATAATTTTTTTTTAAATATTTTTTTTCTTCGCTTCCAGTTCGCGAACCGGGAAGCTTTCCGTTAGCTCATCTTGATGCCGGGACCTAGTCCGCGAACCGGTCAACGTTACGTTAGCGGAACTGTGACGCGTCGCGGAAGCGCGACGTATCACGTTGTCGCGTAATGCGTCTAATGACGCGCCGCGTTAGCGCTCCCGGAAGTGCTCCGGACCGCGAACCGGAAGCGATCCGGGACGCGGCGCGCACCGCGTAACGTAAGCGGAACAGGTCATGTGACTTGTTTATCAAAGTTTTCATTGGTTCATTTCACTTTTGGTTTCCAAATGATGTATGACTAGGTCATGTGACCTAAAAATAACACTTTTCATTGGTTCAGAACTTTTGCTTTTCCCAAATCATGTAAACCCCTCCTTCTTTCCTCACTCTGACTTTCATCTTGGTGAGAGAAAGACCATTTTCCTGGAGTTCAGCAATGGCTTCTATACTTGCTGCAGCTGGTGCACCCCCACCACCACCTCCACCTCCTCATAAGAAGAGAGGACCTCCAAGTCAATTTATCTCCAACCGAGAGGAGGAAGAGGAGGAAGAAGAAGTAGAGGATAGAGATCAACCAGAATTTATCCCGGAGTTGCCCCGTGTTTCTAAGAGGAAAACCAGTTTCATCTGGCAGTTTTTTTCCATCCCTCCAGGGCAGAAGAAGGTGAATGCTAAATATGCCACCTGCCTCATCTGTAAATACAGATTGTCTAGAGGCACAGAGAAAAAATATAGTATGGGCAACTATACTATGCATCGCCATATGGCCAGGTGGCATCCCTTAAACTACAGCCGGGCTGAGTTAAGGGACCTACAAGATAATCCCCCGACAACTCCTGTGGCCAGATCTACGTCAACAATGTCTTTGACAGGAAGAGAGGCACAGGAAACTGTGCCAAACATTCAACCAAACTTTAAACATATGAAGTTTACCTGTATATATTGTGGTGCAATGCTCTCGTATGGGAACATGAGTGTGAACCTGATCAATATGGTGTTCGAAAACCATAAGTGCCCTAATGCACCCAAGCAGTAATTTTTTTTTTGCTCCTGTTGAGCCCTTTTCAATTCCTGTTTTTTTGTTGTTTCCCCTCCATAAAAAACACAAAAAAAACATAAAACTGTTCTAAAAATACAAAAAAATCAAAAAATGTTCAGAAAAAATAAATAAATAAATAAAACAACAAAAACAAAAAAAAAAGTTCTTTTCAGAACTACCTCCCCTTTCAAATAAAATTGCTAGAATGTTTATCACTCTGGCAAGCTCTATTTCTTTTGGTTCGCTTCAAGTTCGCTGACCGGTTCGCGAACTTGAAGCGAACCAAAAAAATATTTTTTTTAAAAAAAGAAGAGTTAGTATAAGGGAAATAAACAGAGAATAATGTAAAAAGAAAGACAGCTATAGAGAGTAAATCAGAGATAGTGTCAGTGACATCATCAGCAGTGCATTGCGGGTAAAAAGAGTAGAACACATTTACCTTATAATTCTTGTTACCTTTTTAAAATATTTTTTCATACTTTCAATCTGTAAAAGAGAGAACAAACATTTCCAAAAATATTAAAACATGTATTTAAAAATTAGAAAAGACAAGGGAAAAGGTTCAAGAACAAACAGTTTTTCAACAACTTTGACATTTACAGAAGTCTCTGCTTCTCTACGTCCCCTACACAATCCTAAAGATATATATTTTAAAGAAACTGTATCTTGATGTTGATGAACTGAGGCCTATTTTGGAACATGGTGCTTTTTTTGCACTGCTAATGTCTCACAATAGTGATGCAATAGCAGCGCAAAAAAGATGTAAAGCCATCATAAAATTGTGTCTAACATTTTAAATGATTGTTTCAGGATGCAAATAAGATGTGTGCTTTCAAGAGCTTTCTTTGAGGTGAGGCCTATTCATTTTTTTTTTAAAAAAACAGTACCCAGGAGTACAGCACTGTAAGCATTAAAATTGACACTTACAGAAGACTCAGTTTCTCCATATCTACCTCACATTTCTAAATGTATATCATAAGTACAAAAAGCAGAACATTAATTATACATATTAAATGGTTTATTTTTGCTGTTCTCAGAATGTATCAAATTTCACTTAAATCAGTGACTTGAAGGTATTCATCATGTAACAGCGGGGAAAAAAAAACACAATCAAAATGATTGTGTTTAAAAAACCCATTCAACATAAGAAATCTGAATTCAAAACTCCTTAAAATTGACTTACTTTCAATGACGTCGAAGGATGTCCTATGAACAGCGTCCACTGTGTTGTGCTATAAATATTGTCAGCCCGCCACTTTCTGAAAGAAAACCTCCAACGATTCGAAAAATATGTTACATACAAGAAAAGACTTCTCACATTCTACCACATGTTTCCACTTGGCCAAATCATGTTGCAGCTATTCACAAGTCTTGTAATTCTTCCAATCAAATCCCGTCATTTTCTATTTTCGCAACTTTCTAAAAGAAAACATTTAAGATAATTTTCACAATCCTGGACTACTAATATCTTACCCTTCTTTGTCACTCATGTTCTCCTTTTCCTATGACACTGATACTGCTTACTATGAAGCAGACTTACTTGCATCAGGTTTATATAGTCGGATTTTACAAAATAACATTATAATTAAAAGTTTTGGACCAATAATCTAGACAGCATTGCAGACTTACATTCCCTCAACTTGATGAACCTTTTCCAATTCTTCACAGGAAATCCCAAGATTCTTTCTTTAAAATTTTGGTTTTAAAAACACCAGGTAAGAATTTTTAAGGTCAAACGGCAATTTTTTTTTGAAAGTTACAACGGAATCATTGCAGAATGACCAGCCGTTTCGAGACTTTAAATAAGCTGTATAATGTCCTGAAGTTGTTGAAGGACCATCGTGATAGATAATTGCTACAGTTACAAAAGTCCTTCCTGATATTGAAAGCTGAGAAGCCACAACATTTTTTATTAAAGTTGACAATTTTGATCCATCAGGCCTACATCGTTGCATCATTAAAATGACATACTGTCCATATCTACGTATAAGTAATGTTGACATCATTTCAGATTTACATTGGCTACACTCCATGTTGTGATCCGCTGCATTTACTAGCTTATTAAAGGAGACTGATTTACTGTCTGGCAAAGTTAAATATATAAATCTTTCTGAGTCTACACTAGTAGTACTTGATACCCTACAATTCTCGCAGTCATGCTGCCATTGATAAGAAAGCCCAAACAGTTGATCTACATCTACACCCTCATCTTGCAATATATCAAGCATATACATTAAAAACTCCTGACAATCTTGCTGATTATTTTCAGAGAAGTCTGTTTGACCTGAACATTCATCTAACAGATAACGAACTTCAGACACACTTTCTACTTTTGTTCGATCAGTGCTACATTTCTCGAAAACAGAATTCAACAAACAGCATAAAATTTGTTCTGAATTCAACAGAATCTGTTCTTTTAAACTCTCTAGTGAAAAGAGAACATTAACCACTACATTTGCATAGCAGTTGACACCAGAACTGTTTTCAAATTGAAAACCGACAACATCTTCAACAGAATCCACTTTCTTTCTGCTAACAATTTTCGGTTCATTGACTTTTAGTCTTTTTGCAACAACCTCCCTACTATTACTGCTATTTCTACGTTTCCGGCCTACCACACGTTTCTCAAACAAAGGATATTGAGGCAAATGTGGCGCATACTCTCTTCTTAACCTATTGTATTCCTTAACACAATCTAGATCCGCACAAATATTTGTGACATCACAGTCAATTAAGTACAATCCCGATAAAGTTCTAACTCGTGACAATGCCACATATGCCATACCCTCCTTGAACACAGAACTGCCAATATTCACCAATGCACAGTCTACACTTAAACCTTGCGATTTATGGATTGTCACCGCATATGCCAAGCAAACAGGAAACTGTTTACGGCGAACATATAAGTCTTTAACAAGCAAAAACCTAGCAGAACAACGACCAATTTGCTGTACTTCCTCAATGCCATCAAATTTAATTCTTAAAAATTCTATTCCATCTCTATTTCTGTATTTCTCAAAATCAACAACATTACCCATTGAACCATTTACCAGACCTCTTTCTACATGTAAATTCCTTCTCAAAATGATTCGGCAATTTAAACACACATTCAAAGTCTTTTCAAAACCCGCTGTTTTAGATATAGTCTTCTCTAATGAATCCAATTTTGATTTCAAATTGTCTGACAAAATAATTGTTGATCCCATATGCTCTAATTTGTCGATAGCTTCAAGTTTCACAATCTCTTGCTTTTCTAAATTCAACATTTTGTTGTTGAAGATGGCACATTCTGCAAGAGTTGGCATGAGACATATCCCGGATTTCTTCTCAGTAATTTTCTGAAAAATATTCTCAGGCACAATCTCTTGTTTGGGATATAAATTTGACAGTAATCGTGCATTTAAAGCTTCTTTCCCATGCTCAGTCACTTTTCCAATTCTAATATCTTGTAGAATATTCTTGTAATCTTCATCCTTTGCCTGACGCATATTTTGATGCAGTTCTGCATAATTGAAGTTTAACCATATATTGACGTTGCCAATGCTCCCTAGGCACTTCCTGGTATCTTCATGCGTGAGTATTTTGAACACAGGTTGACCTTTTACTGGTGTCAGCTGCAGAAGATCTCCGAAAACAATGATGTGTTTCCCACCAAATAACACATCATATTCAGTTTTAAGTACTTCTTGCATTCTCAAATGCACAAAGGCAAGCATGACATTGGAAACCATGCTTACTTCGTCAATGATAAGGAGTTTCATTTTCCTCAAGACTCTTGAAACTTCACAGCAAGCATCTCCAGATAACTTGTTGTATTGTAATTTGTTGTCATGCTCCACCGGCAGCATCAGTAGACGATGCAAAGTAATACCTTTAATGTTATGTGCTGCCAGTCCAGTAGGAGCGGTGACAACACAAGACAGCGATGACTCACTCCTTTCCTGCAAATAACAAGAGATTGCTTTAATGAGGAAACTTTTTCCAGTTCCCGCTTCTCCACTCACGTACAGTCGGACAGGCTTCAACGATGTACATGAGCACTTGTTCTTCTCATGATTTAATCCGTGCTCAATTTCCTTGGTAACTTCATCATATATTTTCCTCTGCTCAACGTTGAGTTGTTTTTCCAAGTCTTCTAAGTTAACTGAATCCACCTGAGCATGTGCCATGGCTCTTTCTACTTCATTCATAGCAGTGGCAGCTTCATTTTCGATAATAGGTCCTCCAAGTGGATCTTGACTCAATGAAACAGAACTCTGACTGTCCTGAGAACTGTCTCTGGCAATCTCGGCTGCAATCGTTGCTTCCTGCTCAATTTCCAAAGTTAGCATTTCTTGATATTTAGAAAAAGCAGGACATTCTATGGACTCCTTGGCTGCATTGAAAGAGTCTTCGTAACAGAGGAAATCTCCAAGCAGTTCCTCTTCTGCACGCCAAGGCTTGAAAAGTTGCAAAAGTGCTAAATAAAAAAACTCCTTTTTTTCTGGAGATTCACCACTCAATTTTCGATGGTTTACTAATTGGCATTTTCTTTGCTTGACCAGGCATCCCTCACTTCCAATTACAGCATACACTCCTTTCTCAATATCTTCTTTGATGTTCCTCTTGAATATATAATTTTGGAGAACCTCATATAGACAAACATTCTCAAGGTGACTGCTTCGATTTGGATAATATGTATCCAACATGTTGGTCTTCAAAATGTCGGTACTGTTTGGTTCCTTTTCTGCCAAATACTCAATTTCCCGGACAGGTTTTAGAACTCGATTTCGCGTTGCAGCAAGACCAAGACTCGCCCAAACGAGACTCCTGGATTTGGCATAGAGACTTGCTGAAGACAATCGATCAGAACATTCGTAAGCTCCGATTTCTCGATGCGACAACATCTTCAGACTGAAACTGTACAACTTCTTGCTGAGGCTCTTTTCATGGGAAATGTCCTCCCACATATCCTTCAGTTCGGTCTTTTCTTTTTTGGTGATGTAAGATGTCACATACCAAGCCACAGCCATACAGTTGTCAGCCACAAACTGTATATCCATGTTAGCATTCCACATGGACAAAATCACTGGGTTGTAGTCATTGATGTACTTGGACTCTTCGTTCCTTTTCAAATTGTATGTATTCTTGGGTGATCTCCTCGTCACATTATGTCGCAGCGAAGACATCAAACTGTTCACTCTTCCTTTAGAAATCACCGGTCGTGGAAAGTTGAAACGACATTTGGTGTAGAACTTCTCCTTGTTTCTGAATTTACGACGACAGTACTTTCCACAACGATGGCTTTGGAAACGTAGAACTTGTTCTCTTAGACTTTTCTTCTCCGTTGCGTTTGGAACAGCACACGTAGAATATTGTTCGATGAAATTCATCACTAAGTCATCCGGATCTGTTCCAAATTTAGGTGCATCCTTGATCCACAACAACATATGTATATGAGGAGCACCTCTTGCTTGGTACTCCTTTCTCCAGAAGAAATCCAACACCTCTCCAAGAGGTGGATTCTTTTTATTTGTGATGAAAGACATCATAGCTTCAAATCTATGATTGAAGTACCTGCATACATTCACTGGATCCAAAGAACACAGTTCTCCAGGTGTCTTGAATTCAATGTTTTCAATATTTCCATTTGCCTCTCGTAGAAATTCAAGTAAGTCTTCCCAGCCATACTCGGCACAGCTCAGAGTGAGGAACCATGTTGGAGTTCCTAAGTTCCTCAGCATACATTTTAAATCACCATGACGACGGTACCAGTACTCATTAGTACCACGCTGACACGCCATGAGATTAATTAAGTGAGAATCCAAAATACTGTCTTGGACATTGACTTTATGCATAAAGTCACTTGCCGAGATGTTTCGCATCTGTATACCACTTTTTAAGATGTGGTTCACTGCATATGACAGTCCAGACAGATCGCTTTCAAACAGGAGATGAAACAAATAGGGAATGCATTGCCGAAACCTAGGATCTTCTGCATACAATCGTAAAGTCCGGTATTCAGACGCAGGAATTTGATGAGGTCGCTCATCATATCTTCCTCCTTGACCTGTGGGAAATAGCTGTGGGAAACACCGAGCTTCCAAACTTTCCTCCCAAACACTAATGGGACTCCCTTTGGCTTGTTTCATTTGAAACAACTCAATAGCATTCCCCATGACTTCCTTGGAATGCAAAGGATGAACACTATAATGTTCATATATTTCTTCACTTTTAGAGGCCTCTACTTTCTCAATTTGGCCAGCACACAAATCGCTATCCTCTTCATCACTTTCTTCCTCTTCTGCAACATATACATTCTTATAGTACTTATTATTTTTCTTCAAATACACTGTTGCCTTTTTGACTTTCCTAACATCCACTAAATCTTGCCATATTTTCTTATTCTTTGTCGGAACCCCATTAACCAAGATAACCAGAGGTTCCTCTTCCACTTTTTCTATTCCAATTGTGTTAATGTTTTTGTTCAAATCTAGAGGCAAATAAACAACTCTTCCCTTTAATCCTCTCTGTAAATCTGCTGGAGGCAACTTCCCTGTCTTTGGCTCCATTCTTACAATAGCCTGAAAGGGATGGATACTTTGAATCAAAATAGATTCATAAGTATTTAAATCCTTCAATTCAGAAGGAATCTCAACCAATTCCAGATTATTATGAACTGCCCTAGCAGGCATCTGGTTTTGGTTTAATTTATTACAACAATAAGTACACACACGTTGATCCGATCCCAAATCAAAATAATTTTCTACCATCAAGTATGTGGCAAAATTCTTCCATTCACTATTATTTTCCCTTTCACTTTTTGCATATAAATCCACTACCTTAGTCTGATTCTTATAATAAGTGCGTCGACAACATACACAAGTGAAATTAGGCCTCTCACTTGACTTCATCTGAAACGTGGCAATTTCCTTCTGAAAATTATCTGTACTGGAAACCTGTACATTATCTTCCACATTACCCTCTACTTCAGGGTCAATTTGAACATTCTCATCTTTACTACCAAAGTAACAAAACTCAATTTCTTCACAAATATTCTTCACATCTATTTCAGAACCATGCAAAAGAGCAGCACATAATTGTTTAAGCATAATTGCTGGACTCTTAGCATAATACAACATTCTCACTAATTTTCTCACTTTATTATGATGCACTGCTAGCATCCTGAAATGATGAAAAACACTCTGGCATACTCTCCTGGAAAGACAAGCCAGTGAATGACCACGCAAACCTGTCATTTGTCTCACTCTGCAAGGATCTAAATCTTGCAACAACTTCATTTTCTGCTTCAAACTTTTCTTATTAAATGTCCGTATAAAATCACAAAGCAAATTGATGGAAACCTGTCGCACACTGCAAATAGAACTACACTTCCAAATGTACACAGGACCCTTAGGACGTCTTCCTAAAACCTCATCACTTAGCGCCTCTTCTGTCTCTGTTGTCACAAGTTGTTCTTTTTCAACTGGACAACCATCCTTCACTTCATAAGCTCGACCACTGGTGTCAACTGCAAACACCAAATCATTATCCTGAAAATAACTCTCCTCATTAAAAAATGCCTCACAACTTGAACTATGCATCCATTCTCCGGAAAAAACTTCACAAAAGTTAGTACGATTTACTACTCTCTTCCATCTACTTTTTGTTTTGAAATCAGAAATTACCTTGCTTAGTTTCCTAATTCTATTGATTACCAAAATAAACAACTTTCGCTTAATTTCAAAAGCATGATCAATATTTTTCTCTACATTTTTCTTCTTCTTATAAAATGCCGCTTTCTGTTGGCCTTTCTTTTTAATATTTTTCAATAAATTAACTAATATCCTATTACGGAACATTCGATTTCGAATGTCCCTAAACTGTTGTTTCCTTCTACTATCATGCACAGAGTTATCTCTTCCTCTACCAGTAACATTTGTGATGGGTCTCTCCTTTCCATTTAAATTACTTTTCTTTTTGTGGACTGAAACATTTTTTTGAGCAAAAGTTTTTTTACTACAAATATTTCTTAAGAATGATTTCGTGCTCTTACCCGGACCTTTGTTGCTGTTTTGACAAGTATTTGGGGAAGAGGACTGCTGCAATAAAACATCATCCTGCTGTCTTTGACGTTTTCTAGCCTTTCTTATTCTACTTTTTGTAGGCATTTTCCAAACTATGAAAGAATCTGCAGTTGAATCTGTGGAAAAATATAATATAAAATGTTATTAACCACTATTACCAAACAGTAAATAAATAACAGTCATCTAAAACTTAATGCCGTACTAATTATTTAACATAGCAAATGTTTTCCACCAGCACTGCATCACAAAAATGACACTCAATGGTACAAAACAGGCATACAACAATCAGAAATCACTCCCTAATATTTTAAATGATTAATTCAGGATGACGATAAGATGTAGCCTATCTAAAGATTTGTTTAGGCCCAGATCTTTAGACTGGGGTGAATGTGTGTCATTGATCCACATTCAGTCCATCACCTGTTTTGTTTATTTGAGGTGAGGCCAACACATGGTTGCAGATAAGATTTTCACTGAAAAAAACCAAGGTAAAAAAACATGTGAAGGCCTACCAATGAAGTAAATCATTAAATGAAAACCAATACATTTCTGGAAATATGCACTACTAGTGCTTCATAAGATGTTTTGGGTCATATTTATAAGGCATTTGAGTGTCTATTATGCTATTTTACATTCTTCATGGTGCAAATTTATTGTAAATACGCTCCCACCTGCGGTTGGCAAATTTAGATTTTGATTATGGGAGTTACATAGGCATGTTAATAATTTCCCAAAAATGGTGTATGACCCCAAACAACCTTTGAAGCAAATGCTCTTAGCCATGTTATCCACCTCCCATTGGATAACATGGCTAAGAAGTGCTTGCAAATGGGAAAAAAAACGGCCGCAATGCATGAATATCGCAGAAAAGTCAGCGATATTCATGCATTTTCCAGCAAATGCTCTTAGCCATGTTATCCACTTCCTATTAAATAACATGGCTAAGAACTGCTCAGGGCCCCATGAGGAACGCTTTCCATTTAAAAAGGGAAAAATAACATCAAAGACACTAAAATGCCTTCTAAATATGACCCCAAACAACCTATGAAGCTCTAACAGTACATATCCTGAAATTTAATTGATTTCAAAATTCGTTTTTAAACACAGCATATAAATCAATTGTATACCTGCATTCATGAAGAAATGACTAAAAATGTCCTTGAGACACATGAAAGTGTTTTCTGGAATGCCCTAGCACCATTTTTTGGACACTATTAACATGGCTAGGTAACTCCCATAATCAAAATCTAAATTTGCCAAGCGCAAGTGGGAGCGTATTTACAAGACACTTGCCCCAAGAGGAACGCTTTCCATTTAAAAAGGTAAACATAACATCAAAGACACTAAAATGCCTTCTAAATATGACCCCAAACAACCTATGAAGCTCTAAAAGTACATATCAAGAAATGTAATTGTTTATCACAAATGCGATTAAAAACGGCCGCAATGCATGAATATCGCTGAAAAGTCAACGATATTCATGCATTATCCAGCAAATGCTCTTAGCCATGTTATCCACCTCCCATTGGATAACATGGCTAAGAACTGCTCGCAAATGCGAAAAAAAACGGCCGCAATGCATGAATATCGCAGAAAAGTCAGCGATATTCATGCATTTTCCAGCAAATGCTCTTAGCCATGTTATCCACTTCCTATTAAATAACATGGCTAAGAACTGCTCAGGGCCCCATGAGGAACGCTTTCCATTTAAAAAGGGAAAAATAACATCAAAGACACTAAAATGCCTTCTAAATATGACCCCAAACAACCTATGAAGCTCTAACAGTACATATCCTGAAATTTAATTGATTTCAAAATTCGTTTTTAAACACAGCATATAAATCAATTGTATACCTGCATTCATGAAGAAATGACTAAAAATGTCCTTGAGACACATGAAAGTGTTTTCTGGAATGCCCTAGCACCATTTTTTGGACACTATTAACATGGCTAGGTAACTCCCATAATCAAAATCTAAATTTGCCAAGCGCAAGTGGGAGCGTATTTACAAGACACTTGCCCCAAGAGGAACGCTTTCCATTTAAAAAGGTAAACATAACATCAAAGACACTAAAATGCCTTCTAAATATGACCCCAAACAACCTATGAAGCTCTAAAAATACATATCAAGAAATGTAATTGTTTATCACAAATGCGATTAAAAACGGCCGCAATGCATGAATATCGCTGAAAAGTCAACGATATTCATGCATTATCCAGCAAATGCTCTTAGCCATGTTATCCACCTCCCATTGGATAACATGGCTAAGAACTGCTCGCAAATGCGAAAAAAAACGGCCGCAATGCATGAATATCGCAGAAAAGTCAGCGATATTCATGCATTTTCCAGCAAATGCTCTTAGCCATGTTATCCACTTCCTATTAAATAACATGGCTAAGAACTGCTCAGGGCCCCATGAGGAACGCTTTCCATTTAAAAAGGGAAACATAACATCAAAGACACTAAAATGTCTTCTAAATATGACCCCAAACAACCTATGAAGCTCTAACAGTACATATCAAGAAATGTAATTGATTTGAAAATTTGTTTTTAAACACAGCATATAAATCAATTGTATACCTGCATTCAAGAGGAAAGGACTGAAAATGTCCTAGAGACACAGAAAAACGTTTTCTTGAATGCCCTATCACCATTGTTTGGACATTATTAACATGGCTATGTAACTCCCATAATCAAAATCTAAATTTGCAAAGCACAAGTGGGAGCGTATTTACAAGACACTTGCCCCATGAGGAACACTTTACATTTTAAAAGGAAAACATAACATCTTAGACACTCAAATGCCTTATAAATATGGCTCAAAACAACCTATGAAGCTCTAGCAGTACTTATCCAGAAATGTAATTGATTTCTTAAATCGTTTTTAAAAGCAACATATGTTTCAGCTTACATAACAGACCATAGAATGGGCTCCATGTACCACAATAACTTGTGTTACTGCATGCCAGAATGCTACACCAAATATGCAATTACAATTTCTCTATGAAACTAATTCTATTAGTATATCACTAGAGACAAAACCACATTTTAAAAATACAGCTTTCTTCATCATTTTCTCCTTAAATCATACTATTCTCTATCTAAATTAAATAAATCTTTTCTCACCTTAGCAAATATTTTTTGAGTTTTGAAAACAGTCTCAGAAATACACCAAATTGTCTTCAGCAGAAGAAAAAGGATGCACTCCAAAGGCTGCAGCTATTGAAAGCACAGAAATACAGATATTCATTTCACATATTTCTCATATTAGCCAATCATACCTCTTCCCTCACTTTTTTCAAATCAAAACCCTTCCCCCCTCTGCCCTCTCTGCCTTGTTTCCATAGCAACCACCTCCTGGAAGACCTCTCATGTTTGCAAATTCACACAACAATGTTTCAATTGAACTCTGAACTCTCAGTGCACCTGCGTATCCAGTGCAATCTTTCATTAAATGTTTCTTCCTTGACCATTCAAATTACATGTTTCAAAGAACACATCCATGCACCCTAACTTTCTGTTTTCAGAAATGGAAATGCACCAATCACTGCTAATGAATCATTAGCATTGGAAATCCACAGTTTTTTTTCTTTAGAAACTCCTACTGTTTCAACTGCCCTTTCATTACCACACTTCATCTGACTGCAGAACAACCTTCTCCCACCATGTTTAAGGTCTGGATTGTTGGACATAGTTACATCCACTGGGCTCAAAGGTATGCTGAGAACAGAAATTTACCTAACCTCAATTTACAAGATGTGGAAATTAATACTTGGGCCAAAGAGGATTAAAATGTCACCAATTGATACCATTGGTGAAAACCTTTATGCATTTGCCAAAACCTGACCTGTTAATAGTGCACTGTGGAGGTAATGATTTGGGCACTTTGACAGGGGTAGGTCTGGAAATGCTTTTAAAGGACACCTTTGAGCAATTAATGGCACTTTTTCCTCAAACTGCCTTGGTATATTCCAATATATGCCAAAGACAGAAATGGAGGTGGTCCAACCAATTTTGTCCACAAATTGAGAAAGCGAGGAAGCATGTAAACAAATCTGTTTCAGCTTTCATGAGAGACCATGGAATGGGCTCTCTGTACAACAATAACTTGCGTTACTACATGCAAGATATCTACAGAGGAGATGGAGTTCACTTCTCAGATGAGGGCAACAGAATTTTCATTCTGAATTTAAGACTGTGCATTGGTACCTACTTATAAGTACCTAAATGTACCATAAACCCAAAAGCTCTTCTCAGAGCTACCCTTCATCTGATCACTCACAATTATTATTTTTTTCTAACTTTTTTCATTAATTTTCCACAAAATTCGCTCCCCGGGGCGCTACCCGGTTCGCGAACCGAAAGCTAACCTCGCGGAATTTTTTAAAAAAATGTTTTTTTCCGCACATATAAGCCTCCTCAGCCACCCTCAGAAAACCTAGAGGGTCAAGATAAGTCTACCATGACCCCTTCTACCCATTCTAAACATTATTTGCCCTCCATCTTGTATCTTAATGCGACCGAAACACAAAATGGTGGACTCCCGTGACGCTTAAGGTTCGCGAACCGGGCCGCTTCCCGGAAAGCGGTCCTAAAAAAAAGGTGGGAAAGTAATTTACAGAAAAACGACTAGAGACACTCTCACCAAATATAGATTAGCTCATACTACATAACAATCCCTTTCATTTTCACAAATTTGATTGAAATTCCATTTAGCCATTAAGCCTATAGACCTCTCTAAGTACCGTGAGGTAAATTACTTCACTAAACACATCTGAAGTGTTGGAATTGACAACCAATGAAAATGTTACTTTCATTTTCTACTTTTATTACCTGACATTTGATTGGTTATATACCTGTATATATATAAAGGAAGAGAAGGAAACACAGCCATTTTGACTACTACTTCTTGTTGTACCTCACATTTCAATAGCTTCCAAAAACTTCAACTTATTTGTGAAGGTAAGTTATAATTTCTAAAAATGAAATATATTGTGCACTATAACTTAATAATAGTAGACTTTTTCTGCTAGATATACACTATCCCTCTGTAGTAGTAATGTATTTAGATAGACTTCTCTGTTATAGTTATGAATGGAGTTAGGCTTGTCTTGGTTACATCACATACACTTTTTTATAGTCCTATTTCCACTCTGATACTATACACTGCCAAAAGATAAATTCACTGATAAAAACTGACTATCTAAAATTAATCCCAACATTGCCCTATCTCTACTAATATATATTTTTTTAATCCAAATTTCAGGCAAAATGGAAGGCGAGCAGCAAGTTTCTTTTGAGATGGACCTGCAAGAGAGCAGCCAGGAATTGATTGAACAAATTGACATGGAATTTATGGATGAAAGCTTGCATAATGAACTGCTGCAATGTGTCCAAGCAGTAGATGCCCTCCTTGCAAATGAGGACATTTTACAACCTCACAGATTGCAAAGAATATTTCAAGAAAATAATGACATTTCAGACACTGAAATGTTAGAAAGTTTAATAAATTATGAAAAACAATCAAAATAAAAAAAAACTTTAAAAAAAAGAAAACAAAAAAACGAACAAAAACAACAAATAATTAACATACAGTATTAGAAAAGTCTATCATTCTTTTATCCTTAAAGTTCGCTGCCCAGAACGCTTTCTGGTTCGCGAACTTGGCGCTTACCACGCAAAAAAAAAAATTTTTTTTTTTTTTGGGACCCTCCTAGGCCCTTTTAAAACCTCCACATAAAACCTAGGGGGTCAACGAGGATCTACTATGCCCCCTTATGGTAATTTCCCCCTTTGTTTTGGCCTCCTCTTGTCTCTTGATCCTACCGAGAGACAAGATGGCGGCCGCTCCGGACTGTTTAGAATGTTGACAGACACCGGAGGGCCAATCAGCTTCGCATCGCAAAGTTCCGATACGCGAAAGGTTCGCTAACCGGATCGCTGCCCGGAGCGCTGTTACAGATATATATCTTGATTTAAACGTTAATTTCTCAAAATCCACTGAAGCACATATATTGAGACCTAGCAAAGGCACATCGGGCTAACAGTCCCTACAATTTTGCCAAGTTTCGTGCAAATCCATTCAGCCGTTCGGGCTAAAAGTGAGTCCAACCGCTCTATGGAAATTAACATGGAAAAAACGCGTTTTGGGACCCCCCTTTTTTCTCGGCCCCCCCTCCACAAAACCCCCCCTAATTTTCAAGGGCTGCTCAGAAACAAAATGTGCCATTTTCCTGAAAATTTCAGCCAATTCCGTCCGCAAACGCCAAAGTTATTAGGCATAGAATTTTCAGAAATCCCATAGGGAAAAAATCCTAACTATATATACCTACTGGCGACCGCCAGTAGGTAATATATATATATATATATATATATATATATATTTATAATATATATATATTTAACAAAATTATTCAAACTACACAAATGCAGATATATATGAAAACTGCAATTTGTTATCGCTATACTAAATCATTAGTGTGCATAGTCATATAAATGTCTTAAATTTTACAGTGGATGCACCTTCAGTATTTCAGTCAAGTGAACCACTTTTTGTTAATGATATTAGAGTACACAAATATATGGTACTACATGAATGTATATATGCTGTGTAAGGGTCGAGCCAAAATTAAGCTGCTCCAGTATGTTGTAGTTGATTACAGAGCAAAACCAAAGGAGGAGATGGCAAATTATTGACTACCAGCTATGAACTCAGCATAAGATATTGATTCAACATTTAAAGTGTGAGGTAACATTAGTAATACTCTGAACAACAATGTCAGAAACGTCCCCTTAAATCTCACCAATAGTGAAGGAAAGAAAGGAGAGTAGATGAACGGTATTGAGGGCTCCGAAGGGAAATCCCCTTATTAAGCAATATAACTCAAAGCCTTTAAACATCACTGAATCTTTAAAACTATACTCCTGAATGATCTAACTTTTCTTTCTTTCTTTCTTTCTTTCTTTCTTTCTTTCTTTCTTTCTTTCTTTCTTTCTTTCTTTCTTTCTTTCTTTCTTTCTTTCTTTCTTTCTTCCTTCCTTCCTTTCTTTCTTTCTTTTTCATCCCACCCAATAGAGAAGTTCAAATATAGGCCACGTGAAACACTTTCTTAAAAGTCCATTCCTATCATCTTCTGCCCATCTTTCACATTTCCCTTCTGTTTGATCTCCCTGTGCTTGTATTGTTCGCTAAAAGTATTTTGAGGCCTCCGGGTTTGTACCTTCACATGCCTATTCTTCACGTCCGTTACACAACTGGCACAGTAGCGCTTGAATGCATTGACCATGGGAAAAATAGCTGCCTTGATTTTTTGCAGTTTTTAATAATAGACCAATGAAGAATGGCAGAGATTAGGAAAATATAATATTCCTGGAAGTCTCAATATCAGATTTCTATCTTCACTGCCCAACTCCTAGTTATCTATTTATGACATGCGTTGCCCAGTCCTACAGCACTCTAGCCACTCCCTTCCCCGTGCCTTCAGGACCTCTAGCGGCAGACTGAAAAACTCACAGTACTATCACGTCACAATTTGTGGCTCCGTCGAACCTGATACCTTGTGAAAATGTCGTACCTTGGTGGCAAGTGCGTATTCCTCTAATTGTTCATGTAGAACCGTTTCCATCCATGTAAAGTGACGATAATGCTCAATCTCAGTATTGTGGCCTTTTTAGTTACTCAATCACCCGTTCAAGTTGTACCATCTTCCATTCCATGTGTGGCAGAAAATCCTGCAAGTTCTCCCATTGCCACAACTTCTCCATGAGAGGGAGATCTCTTCTTCGCCTTGCAGCATTCAGTCAGTTTGTCTGGACATAGTATTGGGCTGGGGGACCTTGGAGCGAAAAGGTCATTACTCCCCCCCCCAGCCATGCAAATTTACAAATCAAATCAATATCCCTCTGCAACTGGTGTACTTTCTGCCTACCAACATCACGTGCTGACCGGACAGAAGAGCAGATAACACAGCATTATCGAGCTATGTACCCTAGCAGTTCAATGGCTGTGGCTGTCAGGAGGCCACCATCATATGTGATGATAAACAACTACAAAGAGATACTTTTAAAAATAACAAGTGAGTATCATCTAAGTGATGCACCGCAATTCTTTGTATATATTTGAAGATCGCTGGACTGGGATATTTTGGCACTGTGTTATTTCAATGTTCTGCCCTCAATGCCAAGATATCAGTTAAACACGGTCAGAAAAAGAGCCATACACACCAGAAGCAGCTCCAGACTTGCAGTCAGTGCAGACTGTAATTCAACCTGCATAGCAGTGCTCAGTTGTTAGACGGGTATCGCATATATGCGAAGATACTTAGATACATACATTGTGTTGTCTGTGGAAAATATGCAGCGCTGAGCAGCAGCAGCTCTATCATTGTGGCACCATCTGTCTGCTTTCAAGGCCAGAGTGGAGAGTGAGTCTTTAGGAAGTGTGGTCAGGGAAGGAACAGAGAGCGGTGTGGGATGCTGCCAAATCATCAGGTAATATTTTTTTATATTGACTTGAGGGATGGAATTGAAGAGGATGGCAAGACATGAGATAAGGTTTTATTGTATGAATGGGGAGGGGTGAAAGGAGGTAATGTTCAAAAGAGGTGTGTGGTAGAGAGTCGGGTTGGCAGATAGGGGTGTTTTTAGTATTGGAGTTGAGGTAAGTATTTTACAAGGCATATAGTAAGGGTGACCGAACGTCAGGTAGAGATTTCTTTTAGTATTGGAGTCGAGGAACATATTGCAGATAGTTCTGCGGGAGAGTGGCTGCCTGCCAGGTAGGAATTTCACCTTGAAATTCTGAGTGACAGTTTAGACAACTTGTGCTTCACTTCCATTGTCACTCGCAACTTGTCACTTAAAAACATCATAGCTATTCACATTTACTCGTTCGTAACTCAATACACCAGTCACTTAAAAGAATTATCAGCTAGGAAGTCCAGGAAATAGATATCCCACACTAGAGGTTGGGTTATCTTCTCACAGTGGGGCAGAGAGGATTAACGGTGACCTTGACTTCTGATTGTGTATAAAGTTGAGGAGTTCATTCTCAGTTGTGCAGTTTTTCCAGGCACTCTCAACTGCTACAAGCTTTCCAATCATGATTTGAGAAGATGCTTGCTCAATTTGAGAAGATACTCAGACATAGTGTACAGATGTTAAGGTGGCAATGTGTTCCCTGGGTTTATGCTGATATGTGATTCTGACAATGGTGCTACATTCCTCCTCTTCTCTTATTGAGGGAGAGATCTTTCATGGTGTCCCGAATCTCAATTTCTTTCCTGGAACACGGATGTCCTCCCTCAAGTCTATCACAGCATTCAGTCCGTTTTCATCTTCATCATCTGACGATACCACTTTTTCTTTTTTTTATTGAGCAGAAACACAGACGATACATAAAAAGGAGGAAACTGCAAAATGAATTAGACTGTAAGCATCTTAGTATACATATAAATTACGTACAAAAAAGAGTATAAACAAGTATAAAGTGCAATGTGTCATTGTTAGAAATGGGGGTCTCTAGTTGGCAAGGGCGTGCACCTTTGTCCAAGTAGGGACTTTTCTTCCTAGTCATGATAAGGGAGTTACGCTCTTAAAATGACCCCTGCTCACCCCCTTGGTAGCTTGGCAGGAGCAATCAGGCTTATCTTAGAAGCAGTGTGTAAAGCATTTGCACCTAACCGATTGCAATACAGTGTAAGCACTACAAAAGGACACCACACCAGTTTAGAAAAATAGCCAATATTTTATATACAAGACCAAAAACTATAAGAATCCACAATACAGTACTTAAAAGTCTACTGTTATCAAAATACGCTTTAAAAACAGTTCCTAAATGTTGGTAACTCCATAACGGGCTATCACGGCATTGTGAGCAAACAAATCCAAACAGTGAAGGCTGGTCATGGCATCGTGGTCCAGCTACGGGTGTCCAGAAGAACCATAAACAGTACCTGTTAGAGATGCAGGGCGCCGAGGTCCTTGAAGTCACTTGCGTTGCAGGTCGAGCTCCTTTCTGTTGGGATCAAGAGCGGTGGCGTCGGCAGACGTCAGGTTCTGCGGTGCCAAATGCAGCGGCGCGGCGTGCGGTGCCCTCAGGTCGGGGTGGGTTTGTTGGCGGAGTCGGATGGCATTGTAGGTGAACCAGGGTCACTGTGCAAGGTGAAGGCTGTGCTCGTCACAGTGCTGGCAGGTCACAGTGCTGAAGCTCTGTCGTCGGCTGACAAACAGGAGTCGATAGTGCTGGCTTCGGTAGGCTAAGGTTGCGGTTAGTGATGAGGGTGATGCGTCATTTAACTTTACAAGCAGTGATCTTGAACCACGGTGAAAGCAGCGCCGTCTATTTCGTCAAGAAGCGGCCTCGTAGGGGATGCCAAGGCGTCTTCGTGAAGCGGAGTGGTGCGGAGTGCGATGTCCACAGATCGCGGTGCGAGCAAAGGCCCAGTGGCTGCATCAGCAGGCATCGTTAGTGAGACCAGGGTCATGGTGCGGCATTGTAGCGGTGCTCTTTGCAGTGCCCAGGCTTCGTGATAAAGCGAGGCAGTGCGGAGTGCGGTGCCCACAGGTCGCAGTGTGAGCAGAGGCTCGGTTGCGGCATCAGCAGGCGCCGTCGCTGAGATCAAGGTCATGGTCCGGAATTGCGGCGGTGCCCTCTGCAGTGCCATCAGGACAAGGAGTCGGCAGCAGCGTTGTCGAATTACTTTTCCTCTGTTGCAGCACAAAACACACAGTCCCCAGTGCTGTGGGCAGAAGAGCTTGAAGTCTTTGCGGTTCCTATGACTTTGTGAACAGGGGGCAAGCTCTACCTCAAGCCCTTGGAGAGACTCACAAATTAGGTTGCAGGAAATCCAGTCCAGGCCTTTCACTGCCCAAGACAGAAGCAGCCACTGCAGGTCAGCCCAGCAAAGCAGTTGTTCCTCCTTAAAGCTTCCCCGGCTCTTCTTCTTGGCAGTCTTCTTGATCCAGATGAGTTCTAATGTTCAGAGGTCTGGGCCCCAGTATTTGTATCTAAAAATCTATTTATCCTCTAGGCAGAGGGTGTCTCTGCCCATCCAGACCCAGTTCTGCCTTCTCTGGTGGGATTTCCCGGTAGGGGGTGGAGACGGCATTGTCTGAGGCAGACCTGGTCCTTTGAGGTGCAAGGAAATCTCCTCCCTCTTCCCCCATCGCAGCCCAGGTCTATTCAACCCTTTCCTGACCTACCTAGACTATCAGGAGCCACCCTTGCTTTCTAGCCATCTGTTGTCCAAAACCCAGACAGGCAATCCACATTCCAGCAGAGGCACACAGGATGACTGAGCAATAAAATATCTACTTTTTAAAAGTGGTGTTTTCAGACACAGAATGAAAAAATCACCTTCACTAAAAGATGTATTTTAACCGAGTTCAGGCATATTAAACTCGAGTTTCCCAGGGTCAATTTAGGATTATAAGATATTATAATCATAATTCCCATTCTTGCCTATGAGAACAGGTAGACTTGCAATAGTGAATAACAAAATGGTCTGTAATTCACTATCAGGACATGCCACACACACCAGGGAATGTCCTACCTTTCACATACACTGCACCCTGCCCACAGGGGTACTTTGGGCCTACCTTAGGGGTTCCTGACAAGTAAGAAAAGGGAAGGTTAGAGACTGACCAGTGTGTGCACGGGCCAAGTCGACATGACAGTAACAAACTGTGTGCAGACTCTGCAATGGCAGGTCTGAGGTACCTTTTCTGGGTTACTGACGTGGGTGGCACTATTCGTGCTGCAGGTCCACGCGTAGCATTTGATTCCCAGGTCCTGGCACACTTAGAGCATTTTACTAGGGGCTGATGAGAAAACGAAACAGCCAATCATGGAAACACCAATCCATAACATACCTTACCACAGGTGCGCTTGCACTTTACCACTGATCAGCAGAGCGAAAAATGCGCAGAAACACTATGCCAGATAAAATGGAGTCAAAACCGGGAGGGCAGAAAGCAAAAATTCAGGGGACTATTGCCAAAAGATGCCAAGTTTAACAGTCATATTGATACTAGATATGTTGTTCTAAATAAATTAAAGTTAGCAGCTCCTTACCAGTTACAATGCAAACACTGGCCAAAGTGCAAATGCAATCCAATACTAACATATATATGCAGCGCAAGTGCAAATACAGTACTGTACTAACAGACATATATAAAGTGCAGATGCAGTATTTCACAAAGATATTCTACTCCTACAAATTCGGACTGTTTCTCTATAGGTAATTTTCCCTGGCTAAAATCCAATGTGCTGATTTCCATAAAAACGGGATATTAATATATGTCTTCTTCTGGGCATAACTCTGTCTGAAAGGCAATATGCTAATTTGCCATCTAAACAAGCTCTAATAGGGAGAGGGAAATAGAAAAGGAAAAGCATTCATCCTCCTTTTCCAAACGTCGCTCAAATGTACAATCTGCCACAGTATTTTCCAAAATAGAATTAACAACAAGTGCTGTACATAAAGTGCAGAAGTGCTAAAGTGTAAAAAAAGACAATTCCCTTTTTTACTTCGATCCGACCCTACATCTCTAAACAGTTCTCCAGACTCTCTATAAATCACCATTTATTATTACATATTTTATTGGCCCCTTTTCTCTTAGCGTATGCTTCTTCAAATTTCCTAGTAGGAATTAGTTTATTGAGCCATTCCAAATAGGTGGATATTTTTTGGGACCTCCAATTCTGCAATACCAGTGAACGTGCCACAAGGGAGGCAATTGCTACAAATGTCTCCTCCCCTCTCGACATTCTGAGGTTTTGTCTCTGGCTTGCCCAACCAAAAAGTGCAATCTAGGTGGAGGGATCGAAATTCTTCTGGACTCCCCAGCTTATAGCCGGGGGAGAAATTTTCCCAGAACTGCCCTACCTTATGAGAGATAAAAAAGGTATGGAGCCAAGCTCCCTCACCTGGAATCTGGCATTTTAAGCATTTGTTCTCTATTTCAGGATAAATCTTATGGTGAGCATGGGGAGTATAGTACCACATCCAGCGTGACAGAAATTCCATTCTTTTACAATTAGCCGCATGTAGGGCCTTTCAGCCTAGCTGTGCAATGGCTTGCCAATCCTGATTTGACAACCTACATTGGGTCTCCAGTGCCACTTTTTCTAAATACTTATTAAACATAGTAGGTTCCCCTTGAGACCGTATACAACGATACAAGTTGCCCACCCCTCTCAGTTTTGCTCTAAATAGGGAAATTACAAGTGGAGTTGGGCTGGGGCCAGGTAAAAGGCTATACTTTTTTAGTAGTTGTAAGATTTGAATATGTATTCAAAATAAGCATTGACATAGCCAATATGTCTCGCCTTTTGGACCTTATAAGTGTTTAGTTATCCAGCACTATATCCTTGGTGCAACAACATCAACTGTTGCATGGCTAAACACTTATAAGCTCCCAAAGGCGAGACTACCATCAGCGCTAAAGTCCACCCTGCTGTGTGCAGTCTTTTTGGCCTGACAAATGGCTTGCATGCAGCCTACATAAAAAACACACTGGTTTACTAAAAGTAGGCCCTTAGTAATGCAAACATTAAAATTCAAGCCATTTGTCAGCACATAAACTAACAACACATGGCCTGCCCGGTGACAGATTTCATGGATGGCATTGAAGTGTTGCCTCAGACTTAACTCTGATATAGTAGTGCTGAAACTATTTTCAGAACGGGGGTTCACTCCGCTAGCTCACCACAGGGCACTCATTCCACACTTGTACGCCCTACCATTTTAAAATGTCACCAGCCACCACTCAAAATAACTCAATGACTCACTGACCACAATCTGTACATGCTTTACCTCTCCAACACCCACCTTACCCCCACCCCACACCGGCTGGCATCAGTGCCGCCATCAGGCACACCACAGACCATATTTTTAGGCCCCTGGAAAATGTTTGCGAGTGCCGATGCTATAGATCATGTGGTTCTGAATTAGTAAATCACCATTGCATACCTATATGTTGTTCGGTGAGGAGGATGTGACTCCGAAAGAAAAGAATATATATAATTTCTCAACCATGGACGAATATTATAAAAAAACACTCTTGTTTTTATGGTGCTTCCTACTGCATTTTTGCCTTATCATAGCACCATAAATAATGTGTGTTAATATTGCCTGGTGTATTCGGACCGAAATCCTTTCAAGGTGAACCCCTACTTGTTAGATGAGGAGGAGGGTGGGCCCTCTCTACATTTTGTTTGTTGAGGGTCCTTCCAATAATGCCTCTTTTAACCCTGTGGAAATGTATCAACTGTTACAAAAAGCATTTCATATTGAAGCAGAATGCAAGAATCTAACCCAGCATCAATTGTCACCTCTGAACATAAATGTAAAGGGCGAGGGACACTGAATGCCTTTAAGATTTCACTGACAGGTGAATCAACATGGCCAACCACTACAGAATTGCCAACACGAAATACAATATTCTAACTTGTAGACATGCTGTTGCCCCTACTGTGGGCTAAGTGCCTCATAATTGGCTCTTAAGAGAAGAGCCATCTGCCAAATGTAGCCAGTAGCACTCAGACCAGTCCTGCAGAATCCTTCCAGGACGTTCTGTTGCCAAGACACCCAAAGGTGCTTTACGGTGCACGCGCGCTCTTTGCATATTTGTTTGCATTCCCCTAAGTGCTAACCCAGAGAAGGTCAGGGAGACTGCACGCGAGTGGAGCCGGGCAAGGCGCAGGGCAACGGAAAGTGTGGGTCAAGGAGGGGGCCCATACTGGGACGGATGACCTGATGACCGTCAGGATGCAACCACTTCTCTGGACACACTGACTCTCAGTAGGAAGTTGAAAAGGGGCCCACAAGGGCTGCATGAGTGAAGTTTCAAAGTGAAAAGCAAGTGATACGGAGCACTGACCACAGAGGCAGTGGAGATGGAGTGGTCCTGACTGGGGGAGACTATAGAATGTAGGGCCGCAGTCAATCGTTGTTGAGTTTTACTGGAGCACCTTCGAGGAGCTTGGACGTACCGCAGAATATGTGGCAGCGTTGGAACGCGGCGAGAATGGAGAAGGGTGAGGACCAAGAGGTGACCAGCCTGGCGGCCCGAGTGCCGGAGGCCGAGTATGAGAGTGTTGGCAAGGACCTCCTTAGCTGGAAGCATGGGTGCCATGCTAGTTGAGAGAAAGCACGGGTGTGACGAGGATGAATTACTGCCCGTGGCTCCAAACAGCATTGTACGACTGAGGTATTTTCGCAGTTTGCTTTAAGGATGTCACATGTCATACGCCTCCGCCCCACTTCCCCGCCCTTGGAAGTGAGCAGATAGTAACGCAGCTCTCGCTCTTCTGGTGTACCAAGAAGGTAATATCCGGCAGAACCCTTTCCAGAAGAAGGCCGCGTTTGTTGTATTGTTCTATTTTGCGCTTCAACATTAAATACTTTTTTTCATAAACGGTCAGGAGGAATGGAGTAAGAAATCATAATGTTAAAATGTGGCACATTTAAGTATAAACCGAGCGCAGCTTTGGTTTCTTTATGTATTTCTTAACTTCAACACTGAGCGTGGTGTCCTTGAAGTGGGGGCTGCGCTCAGTGCTAAGGTTAAGAAATATAACAATAAACCGAGCGCGGTGTCCGTGAACGGGGCTTGCGCAATTCCCCCGCGGGAGCGAGCAGAAATGCTTGCTAATTGATAACATATGGCGCCAGCTGCTCACACCTGCAAGTGAAGCCAAACGTGCACGCGTTGCCTTTGGAAGCAATGCAATGCATGCAAGTTTTTGCAGGGAAAGCTGTGCTGATTACTAAAGGTCTCTTTCCTATGCGGCACATGCGCGCTGCGTAGGCAAAACCTAAAAAGGAGGCCTATTTGAAGTGCCACACCTCGCTTGGACTTCTTGCCAGGTAATGACGCTGCCAGCCACTTAAAAGTCCCCTAACTCATTGAATTCCCAATTAGTCCAGCGCCTTAGATGGCTGGCCTGTATTTGAAAACCAAATCTCTTGCAATCGGTTAATTCTAAAAAATAAGATCCTGTGGAGCAGGCCTGTTTTGAATAAAATATCTGTACTCTTGCAAAGTATGATATTGCGTTTCTTTAGGAGGTTTAGCTGCTTTCAAGACCTGTGAACCCGCCTCCTGCATCACCTTACCTAAAAAGAAATCGTTAATGGAGTCCTTGCGGTCAAGTAAACGGGCTGACAAATCTAAAAAGGCTGCTTCGTAATATGTACGAACTTGAGGAAGTGCAAGCCCCCCTGCCAAATTTCAAGTTGGAGCACTGGAAGTTTTATTCTCGAAGCCTTCTCACTCCAGACAAATCTTTTAAACAACATTTCAAACTCCTTAAAATAGATCAAATTACTTTTTAAAAGAAGATTTATAAACAAGAAGACCAGTAAGGGTAACATTGACATTTTAATTAGCGCCACCCAACCTATCAATGTAAGCGTTAATAACGACCACTCATCCAGTAGTTTTATAAAAAAAAAATCGTGGCTTCATAATTTCATTTATAGATTTCTATGTATTGGCTAGTGATATTGATCCCTAGATATCGGATTGGATTGGGACTAAGGACTTGCTGTTTATGACTATTGGAAGAACATCATACGAAGAATTCATTATTAAAACCTCAGTCTTGTTACGATTGATTTTGTAGCCTCCAATTAATTCAAATTGTGTAAACTCGGCTAAAATTAGATCGATAGCACTTCATGACTTTCCAATATTTACTCTTCATTGTTCGTGTGCCAACTATTGATATTTGTAAAAGGTTCTATTATAATGTGCCATCTAATTTTTATTCTGTGAGATCACATTATAAGGTCTTAAAATAAAAGGAAAAATTTCTGAAGTTGTAAATGTTAGAGATTTTATCAAACGCATCATGGATATGGTTATTTCAATTATTGTGGATGATAGTTCAGAATAATTTTCCTTCTTCTGATATGGGTAGGTCAGATGATTTCTGTTGTCATGCAATTTTAAGTAGTACAGTTTTCACCAATTGTTTTGTTTTGCTTTGTAGCACTGTTCGGGCATCGGTTAAAGGTGTTCTCTACCGTGGTGGGCTCAGCTAGGCTAATAATGTATTGAACTATGTTCAGCACACACATCCTACACAGTAGGGGTAAATATGGAGTGCCTGATTACAGAGATCCAGTTGCTACTATCGAAGTACTCCTCAAGTCTAGGATTAAAGCCTGAGGTGCTCCTGACTAGCCCCTGGGATTAAGTAGTAAACCAGGAGTACTACTAGACTACATTACACCTTTTCATCGATAAATCTATGTGAAACTAACCCATTGCTCCATGCTTTTCTCCCTCTCATTTATATGTTGACTTGTGATTTGCATTGCCTTTTGTATGTTTACTTTTTCTGCTGTACTTGCCATCACAAACAATTACAATATATTATAAATAGGTATAGACAACATTGTGAATTACTGTGTGATCTATATGAATTTCAGCTTGTTTTCTGCTGTCCTGACATTTTGTAGGTTATCTACAGCTTGTCATGGAAAACAATCAGAGCTAGAAAAAACATTACAGAAAATAAATAGCCCCACATGCATCCATTTTACTCACAAAGCAACTTTATTTTCCCCAAGAGAAAAGCAGCAGTTTCTGATTATTTGGAAATGAAGATCCCAAATATGATCATTGTATTAAACTGACAAGATTATAACACAAATTATCTCACTGATAATCTTAAATCTATCTGAGACATGAATAAGCAAGATGCATTAGGACATTAGGCATAATGAATTAACCGGGGTTGAGATATAATGCTTGGAAAAATGGAACCTTGTCTCTAATGGGGTGACATTTAGTAATGCAATCATTAACACGCCAAACACTAAAAGTCCCTTAGTATGAAAAATCACAAAGAAAAGAAGAAATGGAAACCGCAGTAAAAATATATATCAAAGCAAAAAAAAAGGCAATCAGAACAAAAACCAGCAGCCATAAATTAGACATGAAAAGCAAATTGCGAGAAGGGCAGAAGAGTGGATTTAAAGTACTCTGTGCATGTTAATAGCTTTCCAGTATAGTGTTCCTGATGAATCGACACGCTTCTTGAAAATAAAAAAAAGGAATGTAGCTGGCCTGAGATGTGTGCCACATAGTTATTCATTGCACTGCACCAGATTGGACCCAAGGTGCTTTCACACGAATAATCCTGGTTGTTGGAGGCAATGGGAACCCATTGATGATGTGCTTCTTATATGTGCTTTTCAAGACTAAATACAATTTACTGAATAGGAAAGAGTAGATCTGGGTTCGGTGTTTTCTCAAGTATAGACAATTTATTGAGTTTTTAAGTGTGAACAAAGCTACATTGCACCAGGTAAATCGGGGAGATATAAATGTAACATTCGATATTGCACCAATGCTGGCTCAGTTTTGCAAATCCAACACAATGCTAAATCCATGTTGCTTCAACATAAAAAACATTATAGTTTATGTATTATAAAAGTGTATGGAATCAACCTGGTACAGTATGGGAACATGCATATCAGACTTTTTGTGGGGGTCTGGCACAAGACCAAGGGGCAGATTTACAAGCCCCTTCTGCCGCTTTTACGCCGCCGTTGCGCCACTTTTGTGATGCAGCGGCGGCGCAAAAGATGCGCAATGGTGCAGGGTATTTACAATGTGACACATCTCCCAGATGCATCACGTTGTAAAGCCCTGTGCCAGAAGAGGCGTACCATCGCAGGGGAAGGCGTTCCGGCGCAGGAACGCCTCCCAAAAGAGGCTGAGTGAAATCTACAAGATTTTACTCAGTCACTTTTGGGCCCTTGCTGCGTCAAAACCCTGCTCCTGCTTGAAGCAGGCGTAAGGATTGATGCAGCATTGTGCACATAGGGCCCCCCTGATCATTGCTGGAGCTGTGTCACGCTTGCGACGCAACTCCAGCAATGCGCCGCTTTTACGGCACAGATGTGTGACGCATCTGTGCCGTTTTTGCCCCAAGGTGAGCCGCATTGTAAATGCGGCGCATCAAGGGTGGCAGAGCTGCGTCGCACAATTACTGACGCATCCCTGCCAATATGCAGGGATGCGCCAGTAATTGTAAATCTGCCCCCAAGTTTTCATTTGGCACTAGTGGTATACCCACGTTCAGGTGCCTTGTCAATAATATATAGTATTAAAAATGTAGCAGGGTTACAAATAACCACACAGGGCTGTGTTGACAAGCCCATTGATCCGGCGGTGTCTCACTTTATTTGACGCGCCTACGGAGCAATGGACTTGCCCATATTTACAAGGCCATGTAGAGTCACCCAACGTGACTTTTCATTGCCTTGTAAATATGGGCCCTTTTCACGCATTACTCTGTGTGAAAGGGGCATTCCAAGGGTGTTGCTGTGTGTGTTCCTACACAACATCCATGAAACTTGATGCAGTCTCAGATTTATAACATTTTGTAAAACTGGGAATGCATCTGAATGGTGATACTTTTATTTCTCCTCGTTTTTTCCCTCTTCCTTTGTATGCTGCATTCTGCAGCACGTGTAGAAAGATGAAATGCCATTAATCTTTGTTTTGTGTAGGAAGGTCTCCATTTTCATCCAATGACTTACTTGTACCTGTTACAAACGAATGCATTCTGCACACATCTTGTGTTAGTTTACCGACCGCAATGCATGGACCTTGGAACCTTTAAATACCTCGTACATTTGCACATTAATTTCGTAATTTATAATGCATCCCAGGTTTGGGTTAATTCGACAAAGGGATGTCAGACACTCAGCAAACAACAGCCATTCACTTGGTGGTTTGATCTTACAAATCAGCCACTATGATGTAAAGTGTTGCTTCTATCATCGACCCTGCTGACCTTATGAACCTTGAAAAAGTCAATCTGATGAAACGAGTCGGTTGTATTGGCTCCTCTTCGAAATTCGACAGGGACCAAACTATTAAACATAGTAGGACGTTTATATCGTCAATACATACTTTGCAGCCTGTGTATTGTGGCAAAATGCCATACTGCCACTGGCAACTTGACTGTCACGGTGGCTACCTATTTTTACTGTACAGAGTAAATCAACACTATATAAAAATTACATTGTACTTATTTTTTGTATCTGACAACAAAAAACGAATTTTTCTCCAGACACTCCTTGATATTCAATAATAAACAGGCTTATTTCAAAATATTTGAATACATTTATCAGTAGGAGAGCAGGGTCCTGAAATCGAGTGGGTTCTAGGGCATAATGCTCCCCCGGCAAATCCTACCTTTGCGAACAACTTGTATGGGGTTGAGAGAGGCCACAAACTTGATATAAACTGTGACTGTTATCCTACATCACCTCTGCACGGGACCCATGCAATAAAACCAGTTTTAGGACTAGCAGTAACAAATGGCTTACTGTGAGAACATCTCTCTTTTTGCATTATCATTCCCCTTTGTTTGGCCCGATTGTGCTGTACTCTGCTTACCAAGCTCCAGTGCATGTTCTCTGGCCCCCCCCAAAAATGTAAAAAATTGCTGTTCTTCGGCACATTTAACTTACCTAGGAGTCCCTAATATATGGTAGAAAGTTTACCCAGGGACTGGTATCTTAAATGTCACCAACGGGCTGCAGCACATATTGTGCCACCACTAAAGTGACCCTAAAGATCAAGAGGAAGATCTTCAAATAGTTCCCAAGCAACATGAGAAAGAACACCACCCACACTCTAGTCACCAGCAAGACTCCGGGAATACACTCTTTGCAGGGATCAAGAAGCAAAGAAGCAAATCACCAGAAGACTACAAAGCATCCACGGGTCATCAGCCACACAGAACTCGCATCACACCACAACTCAGGAAGCACCACTGGCTCCAGATGCTCAAACGCTCTAATGAATGAATACATGAAACATTACTATGTGATTACTTAAAATCATTGCAATTTCCTGGCTAGTGCAATCACAATGAGCAAAATAAAATTGAGTATAAAACATACTAATACATACATATGATAGATGTATCAAACCGTGATCAATCAATGCCGTCACAGTATTAAGAATGGGAGATGAAAATAAAGGCAGAACAACAGTAAATTTTCCTGTGGTTTGTCCTTTATCTGAACATAAATAGTTATAATGCAATTAATTTTGAAGGTGCATGCAATCCTAGCTTGCGGTGCCTATCTCCTAAAGTTACGATAAGCAATTTCTGTGTAGAACTGTTATAAAAAGTTATGTTAGTCACCAGAGGGATTTTAAACAGTGTTGTGTCACCGGACTCTCTCTAGTCTGGTTGAGCATTGTTCAAGATATGCCCTTAGGTGTTACCATTATGCAATTTACTGGCAAGTGATGTAAATGTAAATGTAAATGTACAGGAATTTATATAGCGCAAATCACCGAGCGGTTTCCAAGCGCTTGCTTAAGGAACCCGTCCTGGTATTCCCCTGTGAGATAACCCCAGCAGGGTATCCGCAAGGTGAAAGCAAGGCATCCCGCCGCGAGGGGCCGTTGTGGAGATTAAGCAAGCTATTGCCCAGAGTCGCAGAGTGTGAACCCATGAATCGAGTAGGCACCGGAGCGAGAATTGTCGAGTCCATGGACATTTTAGGACTCAAGACCCCGCCGAGCCGGGAATTGAACCCTGGTCCCAGGCCGACCTCTGCTTCCAGGTCTGCCTCCTCTAACCAGTGAGCCACACTTCTCCACTGAGTGCTAAGTCTGTGTGCAGTATGATGTTATGTACTAACATTTTACTGAATATGTTTATGAAACCTGAGGTGCCCTCTCTATAGAAGTCTTGAAAAGTAGCAAAGTAACGTGCCAATTGTCCCTCTTCCACTTTTGTGGTGTTTCTGTCAGCAATTGTTTGATTTTGTGATTAAGGGTTGTGTAAAATGGCATTGTAAGGTGCTACGTAATTCGGTCCAAAGACAGGCTGCTTAGAGCATCAGGAAATAATAGTCAGCCTATGGCGGCTGTCTGGGGCAAGTTTGTCTTCCTCATAATTTTTGTCACCGGGTCACTTTGAATCGCTCAGCAGGGATCTTACTTCTGACATACATTTTCCAATTTTGGCCAACTCCGGGGAGAGGTACTGGAAAAAGGCTGATACCACTTTTGTACATGTCCATACCCTTTTGGACAGGAGGGTCCATTTTTAGTAATTTCCGTCGTTGTCATTGCAAGGATGGGCAACAGCATATCAAGTGCAACAGGAAATCTTCTCTGTACTTGCAAAGTCTCCATTTGAAAATGTTTGATCAGGATTGTAGCCCTGGGTTTAGTTCTTTTGTTAACAGGGGTTCCAACCTGACCTACTGGATCTCTTTTAGGCATTTCCTTACCAGGGCCTGGTTTAGATATAATAATAATAATAATAATAAAACCATTTAAAAGCGCCTGGTTACTCAAAAAACAGTGTGTCCCCGCGCTGAGTACTGCAAAGAAGCTCAAAGAAAGGAACACGGGTAAGCCAAACATAGGCAGGAGAAGGGATAGGGATTATGTGCGTGGGAAAAAAAAGTTTTAAGTTTTCCCCGAAACCTGGTTTCAGAGGGTTCCATGCGGAGTTCGAGCGGAAGCTCGTTCCAACACTTGGCAGCCAGGTATCTGAACGAACAGCCACCCATCCTGGCTCTGGTGATTTTAGGGATTTTGAACAACATCGTTCCAGAAGATCTCAGATTCCTGGTGGGGCGATGTATTGTGAGAAGGCATTGTAGATATCCTGGACCAGTGCCATGGGCGATGCGGTGGGCAAAACATAAGGACTTAAATTTAATTTGTTCCTTGATGGGGAGCCAGTGGAGCTTGGACAAGGCAGATTTCCCTGAGGCTCTGCGAGAAAGTTTGAACACAAGGCGCGCAGCGGCATTCTGAGCACACTGGAGTTGGTGAAGTCCTTTTTTGCTCAAACCTAGTAGCAGGGCGTTCCCATAGTCCAGATGGGGGGTTACTAGGGAATGGACAATGGTCTTCCTGGAAAACATGGGAAGGAGGTCTAATACCTTCCGGAGAACTTTCAGTGCGCTGAAGCACCTAGCTGTGACTTTGCTGACATGAGGCATGTATGAGAGGTTTGAGTCAAGTATTATGCCCAAGTTACGCACCGAAACCACAGGACAGGGCGGACTGCCTAATTCCGCAGGCCACCACATGTGAGACCATGCAGAAGATGATTTTCCTACCACCAGCAGCTCGGTTTTGTCGCCATTAAGGCGGAGGCAGTTGCTTTTCATCCAAGCTGCCACGGAAGAAAGACAGTTGGAGAAATTGGTGGCATCTTCTTTGTGGTCAGGCGTGAGCTTGAACATCAATTGGGTGTCATCAGCATAGCTGACAATGCCCACCCCATAAGTCTCAACTATGCGAGCCAGGGGTTCCATATAGATATTAAACAATGTAGGGCTCAGACTTGAGCCCTGAGGAACCCCATGGCTCACCTTCCTGAGAGAGGATTTAAAGGGGGGCAGTGCATTTGAAAGCTCCTGTTGACCAAGAAGGACTCCATCCAAGCAAGGGCGTCCCTTTACTCCCATATCAGATAGCCGAGACAGCAGCGTTGAGTGCAGCACAGTGTCAAAGGCTGCACTTAGGTCTAAAAGTACCAACGCTGCTGTCTCTCCCTCGTCTACTATGTGTCTTAGACTCTCGGTGGAGAAAAGAAGGGCTGACTCAGTAGAGTATCCAGCTCTAAAACCTGATTGTGTGGGGTGCAAGAGAGAATGTTCTTTCAGATAGCTCATGAGCTGCCTATTCACTACTTTTTCCACAATCTTTGCACAAAAAGGGAGGAGGGAGATAGGGCGGAGGTTTTGAAATTGGGAGATGTGGATGTTGGCCTTCTTTTTAAGGGGGATTACTTGGGCGGTTTTCCAAGCTTCTAATACCTGGCATTCTTGAAAGGAGAGCGACACAATAAGACTGATGTGGTCAATTATTGTGGTCTCCATGACTCCTTTGCAGCGAGTCGGCGGGCACACATCGCTCGGAGAGCCAGATTGTATACTGTTTGCGATGCTAAGTAACTCTTGTTTCTCAGGGGTGATAAAACAGGAGACCCAGTGTTGCTGTTATTGGCTACTGCAGGTTTACTCGCAGCGGCCTCATCCTTAGTAAAGGTGGCATGGATTTTATCGATCTTGTTTACGAAAAAATCTGCAATGGAGTCACACAGTTCTTTCGAATAAGTATCTTGAGCTTCCAATCTGGTTGGGATCGTGAGTTCTTTATAGATAGTAAAGAGTTCTTTAGTGGGGTTGTCCGCTAAGTCAATTCTGCTTTTAAGATGGCAACTTTTTTCAGATCTCACTAGTTTATGGTATTTATTTAATTCACTCTTATATAATAATTTATCTTCAGGATTGTAGTGTTTTCTCCAGCTGCGCTCTAGAGTTTTGCATCTAGCTCTGGCAAGTTTTAGTTTTTCCGAAAACTAAGGAGCGGTTTTGGATTGCCTAGAGTTACTTTGCGGAGGGGGATTTTTTTGAAGAGCATGTCTGAAGGCTTCTTGGTTAAAATTTTTCCAGTTTCTTCGTTTCAGGGAGGGGGGTTTAAAAGATCTGTTTTCTATAGGTGTGTTATCAACCAAGAACGGAATGACAAAGTGATCTGACCAAATTATTCTAACTGGAGGGAAGGCTGTAATACCCTCCCAGTTCACAAAGATGGGATCCAGGAGATGGCCGTGTTGGTGTGATGGGGCAGCGGATTGTAGATTCAGCCCTAATGAAGCCAGAGCTGTCGCCACATCCTGTGCCTCCTTACATTCCCTGTCGTCAAAATGAAGGTTTAAATCACCTAAAATGATGAGCTTTTTGTATCGGAGAGCTGGCTGAGTGATAAAGTCTAAAAGCTAACTACCAAATGGTCCAGCTACTCCAGGCGGGCGGTATACCAACAGACCATTAATGACATTTCTCGGTCCTAATTTAATAGTGAATAGGCCGCTTTCACTATGAAGTACAGTGGCTTTCACTAAGGTGCATTCAAGCTCAGACTTATGAATGAGGGCTATCCCCCCTCCTTTTTGTTTGTGTCTATCTAATCGAAGTAGACAGTAGCCAGGGGGGATAGCCTCAAGCGCTTCAGGGGATGATTCCTCGTCCAACCACGTCTCGGTGAGAAAAAGCACGTCGGGATTATTAGTAGTTAATAAATCATGTATTTCTAGTTTGTGTTTTTTCAATGACCTGCAATTTAATAATATCATATTAGGTTTAGATGTTGCCTGTATGTTGTTCTTAGGGAATTGAAAGGTCTGGTCACAAAAATCACAAGCCATAGGTAATAAATCAGCTTGATAGCTGTGATCGCAGCAATTTGCCACACTAGGACGTAATAGAAGAAGCTCCTGTTTAGTATATTGCATGTAGTACCTGGCCGGTTCCGAGATGTCTGATGGCATCAGGGGACCAAGAAGACTCGGCCCGCGCCCCAGTCTGTCGCGGATGGGCGCAGACGGGCTGGACTCTGGCTTGACTCTGGCTTGACTCCGGCGCGAATACGGAGCGCCCGCTGAACGCGTCCGCTGCGCGGAGCCATGGCCGTTTATTTTTATGCTGGTGCCTCTCACCCCAAGGGAGGATAGCCCAACCCAAGATGGCCGCCGCAGTAGCTCCGCCCGTGCCCCAGGTCGAACAGCCCTGAAATCGGCCGGACCCTCTGGGGGAGGCAGCGCTAAGTAGGGTGAGTGCAAACCAATACAGATTAAAATAAAGATAAAATGATGCCTTCACCCGAAAATCGGTGTAGACATCAAGCGTCTCGCTAAATCCGCGCGCTAGTGCAGGGGGGAGAGGACACAAAGGGCAAGTGCTCACAAAAGGTAGTTTTAAAATTGAGACAAGAGAAAAGAGTGACCGCCCGGCTCAAGCCTCAGGGGACAATTGCAGAATTCTCGCGGGTTAGTCCTTCTACTGTTTTTATGCTGGTGCCTCTCGCCCCAAGGGAGGATAGCCCAACCCAAGATGGCCACCGCAGTAGCTCCGCCCATGCCCCAGGTCGAACAGCCCTGAAATCGGCCGGACCCTCTGGGGGAGGCAGCGCTAAGTAGGGTGAGTGCAAACCAATACAAATTAAAATAAAGATAAAATGATGCCTCCACCCGAAAATCGGTGTAGACATCAAGCGTCGCGCTAAATCCGCGCGCTAGTGCAGGGGGGAGAGGACACATAGGGCAAGTGCTCACGAAAGGTAGTTTTAAAATTGAGACAAGAGAAAAGAGTGACCGCCCGGCTCAAGCCTCAGGCGACAAATTGCAGAATTTGGTGTGCCTTGAGGGATGCAATGAGTCCTGGATGCCTTTTATTGCCCTTGCATCCGGCCAAATCTGCTTCCCGCGATAGATGGTGGATTTGTTTGTTTATAGCATTCTTTATGGCAGTGTGATTTATACCATCACATGACCAATTTTCAGTTGCCAAGTTTAGTAGCACCAATGCCTTTTGCATGTAGCTGTTCCAGGGATTGATCTTTCATTCGTAGAGTAGTTTGAGCACTGATTTAATAGATTCTGCTGGAACTTTAAGTACCTGGCAATGATATTTTGCTTGAATGTCCCACCATTCGTGTTTTTGCAGTGCAGAACAGGTGCTTTCCCCTGTTTACATTCCATTCTTGAGTGCTTGATCCACTTCCAACCTATTTATCCTCTCATTCAAAATCCTGCTTTTTTCTTCCGTTAAAATATCAAAATGTTCCTGCTTTAAACAGTTTCTCACCCCCTCTTCAGTTGTCCCTCCCTCTTCCTGATATACATTTTCAAAATACCTAGTAAAGGCTTCTTCGATTTTCTTTTTGCCATTCAGCTCGGCCCCCGTGTGCCTACCTTTAATCCACTGAACTATATTTCTGATCATTTTTGTTTTTTCAAGCTAGCAGTTTGCTATAGTTCTCCCCATATTCAAAATGAGCTCTTTCTAACCTTCCAATATATTGGCTATGTTTGTTTTAACGTCTGCTATTTCCAACAGCGAAGCCTGAAGGTTCTCCTGATTTATTCTTAAGCTGACCATTTCCCTTTCTATTTTCCGGATTCGCTCTTCTGGACTTGTAACTGCTTCACAATAGGCCCGCCTCCTTACTACCAATAAACTTCCTATTCTGCCTCTTAAATAGGCCTTATATGCGTCCCACACTATTCCCTCTGAGGCAGAGTCTTTTACGTTTTAAATCTAGCATAACCGTAGAGTGGTCTGATAAATGAGCACCCATGTGTTTGATGTCTTGTACCATATCCTTTAAATGTATGTCAATTCAAAATAGTCAATTTTTGATTGATGTCCATACTTCCTGTTATTATATGTGTATCCCCTCTTTGATCCAGGCCTTTGTCGCCAAATATCACAAAGGCCCAGTTGCTCAATAATTCGCCTTATCTGTCCTGCCATTTTGGGGTTTACTGTAGCTCTACTATTTTTGGATCTACCTAGGATATTATCCAGAACTACATTCAAATCCCCAGCCATAATGATCGGGTCCGGAAAGTTTAGTAGTTCTGTCAACACCTCCTTAAGGGGAGCGATCTCATCCTGATTTGGACCATAATATCCAACTAATGTAAACACTTCCCCAAAAATCCTCAGCTTTGCAATAACCAATCTTCCTGCACTGTCTGGCACACTATCTGCAATGGCGATTTTACAATCTTGTTTTACAAGGAGGGCCACCCACTTTGTTATGGAAGAGTGTCTTGTATATACTACGTATTGCACCCATCTTTTCACCTTAAAAATCTCTAGACATTCTTTTTCCGTCAAGTGTGTTTCCTGTATAATTATTATCTGAGCTGGGCAGTCTTTCATATACTCCAAAAAGTCTATCCCGTCTTCCCCTTACTAGTAAACCATTTACATTCCAGGATAGAATTTTCACATGTGCTATTTGTTTCTCACCCATCCCCTTTATCATCTGGGTGTGAGATCGGTATTACTGCGGCTTTTAAGGACTTTTTTTTGCTTTTCTCCCACATGCTCCCCACCCAGTTCCCCCTATGCCCTCCCTCGGAGAACCCAAACCAGACTCACCATGGCCTTTGCCTTATGGGTGTCCCCCCCGAGCGTGCCTTACCTTAATAAGCTAATATATAGGGAAAAAAAGGAGAGGAAAGAAAAACATCCATACAAATATCCTTATAAAATCATTTTGTATTCCGAGTATTTAGACTCCTGGTTGTATACTCTCAATCAATTCATCTACCTCGCAGACAGAACGAAAGTTATGCATTATGTTATTTAGCATCACTCTGAAAACCACTAGGAACTTCAGCTGAACTGTAGCCCCTAATTCCTTCATTAGATATATCCTCTCTCCCATTTCCCATTGTCGGTTGGAGGCAATATTAGATAGATCTGATCTGACTTCACATTTAACCACTTCCACGTCTACTGATTTTTTGCTCAAGGCTTTTAACGAACAAAATATTTTACCTTGTAGGTGAGGAAATTCACCAATATTCTCCTTTACTTGGTTCCATTGGTATTTAATCTGAAGGGGTCTCTGCGGATCCTCTGAATATCATTGTCAATCTCCTGCCCTGACTCTTCCAATTGTAGTTCCTTTTTGATCAGCTTAACTAAAAAATCCTTAAGATCTTCCCCCTCTTTCCCTTCCGGCACCTTTAGGATCTGCAGATTGTTTAGTCTATGGAAGTTTTCCATTCTTTCCAGTCTATCTTGCTGCTCCTGCTGTTTCAGTTTAAGACCCTCAATCTCTGCACTGTTCATTTGCACAGACATTCTAAGATCCCTCACTGTCTCCTCCAAAATGACTGTTCTATTAGTCAAATCATCTATCTTTTTCTCCAAATTCTCACATGCCAACATTATCTCCATTTGGTTCATCACTTAAGCCTTGAACCTACTTTTGATTTCAGAGGAGAGTGTTGCTAGGAGGGATCCTACCGAGGGCTCCCCGCTGCTTATACTGCTGCCTCTTTTCTCCTTTTCCTTCTGGCTGCTTTCTCTTCTAAGTTTTCTTGGACTTTGGCTTCTTGGTGTTCCGGATGTTAATACCTGAGCACTCTCTGCCCCCTCCTTAAAGGCAGCTGAGTCTTCTGACAATACAGGCTGAAATCAATTCAGGCTTATATCTTTTGTCCATTTAGACATGTCTGGTCCCCCCGAAGGGATAACAGCCCCTTACTGACCAGCTCCTGTCAATCGTCTTTGTTTGCCATGTTGCCTTTACTTAATATTGTTTTTGCAGGACTTTAAAGAAAGTCCTGAGGAAAGGTGTGATCCTAATCCATTGCTCAAAATCTTTCTGATTTTAATACTTTCTTATGGCTTGTATGTTTGGATTAAACTGACTTGTTACAGACTGCTGGGCTTATACATTCCTTTTTGTCCTTCTCCTTCTCCCCATCAGCAACTGATTTTCCACCATTTTTACCCTGTCCCAAAAGCTATTTACCCCTCCCTGTGCTCCTTAGAGTGTATCTAGAAATCCCCTTCTCCATCACAGTATATATTTCTCCAGCCTTGTCTATTGCACATTATTTCTTAACTCAGTACTCGCCCAGTCTTTTGTCCAACGGGTCACTTGCTGCTGGGGCCAGTGGGACAATGGCATTGTCTGATCTTGTTCCTTCAAATCTCACTTGCTGACTACTCTCTTCTCCTCACTCCTGCCGCTGCTGCTGCCGCTACAGCTACAGCTACCACTACCTCCTCTGCCCCACAAGAAGACTCTCAAGACCGCGACCCGACCTCTACGCACCCCCAGCAGGAATTGCCTGCTGTGGTTGCTCAGCGTCCCAAGTCTCGCTGGTACCTGTATAGGGTCGATACATTTCAGTGCGACTCTTCCGCGCGAGGTATGACACCAACTTATTTATTAATTTGACACTACTGCTGGTTTTGTCACTTAAACATTTCTAACTCCCTTAAATGAGTGTACTGTATTTCCTTTTTTACCTAGTAGTTTCCATAAGCCCTCTCGGAGCTCTCCATTGACCTGCCTCTAGCCGGCCACCATGTTCTCTCTCTACTGGTGAGCATGGATTCCATAATCACGTGTACAACATAAACAAATTGCATTCAAAGTTGGCCACCATGACAACACTGATACTTCTTGACAGTGTCACTCACTACCAATTTCTCATCTAATCGTTTAAAAAATACTAATACTCCCAGTATAGGCGTAACCTGGTGCATCACATCCATTTATGGAAAAAAGAAAACTAAACAAGGAGATCAGTAAACTATGGAAACTGGACCCAAAGTAGGTAACATCACCTACATTCTCCCCTACATTACACACATAACAGTTCTTGGGGACTGACCTTTTACCTAGAAACAACACTGATAACAGAATGCAGGATTTCTCTAGTAGCAGCCTCATAGATTATGCATGAGGATTCTTGGAATCTCAGCAGGGCTTATCCCTTCCATAAAAACTATGTATAAAGTTAATTCCCAATGTCATCCTTAGTCAGACACTGACACAGCAAGGTAAAATCCCCAGGGAAACCTTTGGGCATAAAAACATCACATCTTGCTGAAACAAAGTGAGGAGATCAGGACTTCCACGCCGACACAATGATGCTAGACGCTGAAGCACCCTGCATGCAGATTGTCAGTACTCATTTTATTGTCATGTATTTTATATTCTTACCAGAATTCATGATCCTATTGGAATGGTAGAAATCTACCATCCTTTTACGTTCTTAGTGCTTTTAGTCATTTATATCTGCTAATGTCTAGTGATCGTTACAGCACATCTATTTTACAAAAGAATAATGACTGTTTAATAAATACGTCCCTACCTTTTATTCTGTGTATTTCTTTGAGATCTAGTGAGCATGAGTGACTGAGCGAAAAGTAGTACACAGTTCCTATGGTCCTGAGGGATAAGGGTTGTCATTTTCGATAGTTGCCAGGAACTATTGTCTCCTTGGTAAGAGGAGTTCCTAGTGGCACTTTGAGCTAGCTGGTATACAGGCCAACATACCCAGTGGGGATGTCTGGAATCAGTCTGGACACCAAGCCCGCAGTGTATGTTGTCTAAAATGTGCAGATCCTGAATAGGTGTTATAGGAACTACACGACATGGCGCCCCCAACTTTGGTTGGATACTTATTTAACAGTCACATCTGAGTAGTTAAGTAGTGCTATTCTAAGAGACCCCTTCTCACTTTACACCAGAGATGTCTGGAGAGGGAGGGTACAAACTCTGCCGCAGGTGAGTAGGCAAAATCCTATGTATTGTCTGTTGGTTAATCATGCTTGAAGGACATATTGTTCCTATTGTGCATAACACCTTATCACAGTTTCCTTGCAAGACTCTTCCTACTAAAATAATGACTGAACAGGAAGTGTGAGAAAAGTCATCACCCTAAAACTAGCCGAATATGGCTTAAAGTCTAGGGGTGGGCCAGTAATAATTGTGATTGAGGCACACACATCTTATCCAACAGAGGTATTCTATATATAGATTGAATTCCCACATGCAGATGCATTCTCAAAAACATTTAATACCTTTTTTTTAACTTTGTTTATTGTTATTTTAATCGTAGAACAAACAAACAGTCATCATCGCATTACATCTTCCATGTATTCGGTACATCAGTACAAATGTTTAGTTTGTTGTTAATACGGAGCTCTAGGGATTTTTCACATCAGTACAAAAACAGACATCAGTCATACACAGCGACATCCCTCCTCCCATGATGACCTGGCGTTGTCTTACAATCTGTACTTCTAATCAGGATGTCTTGTCATTTTTATCACATCAGTATATGTACTTCTCAGTGCTCGAAATAAAGACTGGGTTACAGATTCCACCAAACCACCATGCACACAGCACTGCGATCTCCTTCTCATATATCCAACCAATGTGTTGTCAGCCCCTCGCTCCGCAGTCCCCTGTCTCTCTGTTGCAGTAATATATTCAAAACGGCTCATGTGGGTTTTCGTGGGTGTGCTATCAGGTAGCATGTTAACGGGGCCCAAATGTCTCTGGGTCTAGAGGCCACAGTAAGCATTTTTGCGTAGTTCAGGAGCCTTTCCGGGCAAGTCACTAAGTAATCAATCCAAAACTTAAACTTGGGTGCTCGCCCTCTCCCCCAGCGGCATGCTATTCTTCTCTTAGCCATAAGTAATGCTATAGCCACAAATTTACGGTGCTCTGCACGCACTTGTTTAACATAAACTAATGCTGCCATCAATGGGGTTGGGCTAATATGTATGTGAGTCATCTACACTAAGACCTGAAAGACCTGCTCCCAGTACGCATTCACTCCCGGACACATCCATGCCACGTGTAGAAAATCTGCTCCTTCGGCACGACATCTGTCACACCTGTCCGTGTCCTGCAATGCAAATCTGTGCATTCTAGCAGGTGTATAATACAACCTATGTAGTAACTTATAATGAATTATACGTAGTCTACTACTGGCTGATACCTGTCTCGTTTGCATACAACAGAATTCCCACTGTTCATCATTCAGGTCTAAGCCCAGCTCCTCTCCCCACTTCTTGCGGGCTGCAGCGTCCGGAGCTACCCACAGCGAATGCACTGTGCGGTATATTAAGGATACAAGGCGTCTAGCTGTCCCACATTATAGCATCAACTGCAGCGGTGTCATGGCTTTTGGTTCCGCCAGGAAATCCGGCGTCAAAGCTCGTATCCCATGCCTAAGGCGGATATACAAAAAAATATCCATTGGGCTCTGTAGCTCGTTCTGTAGCATATGTTCCTGCGTACGAAACTGGCTCTCACTGTACAGGTCTCTCCAGCTGCAAATGTGTGTACGTTTTTTAAAAGCATGGAAGATGGCTTCCTCCAGGAGCATTGTATAAATTAACAAAAGTGGTAACCCATCAACCTTGTTGGGATTGGGGTAGAGAACAATATATACAGAACAGTATCCCAACTGGTATGATTTGTAGACAGTTAGTAAGGATATGAATACAACATTATCCAGGGAGGAACAAGGAGACTCTATATGATTGTCACGTGTGCTCAAGGCATCATTTTAGTCAACATTTTTTCTCAAAAGATTGGGCAAGTACAGTTACAGTTAATATCAGCACTGCAATTTACAATTCAAGAATAACATCCCAAAGTTGTACAAGGTGCACGAGTGAAGAGGTGAATAACACTACGGCGACGCAAGTGACAGAGTGATCAGCGTGGGCGGCGCAAGGTGTTTGTGCATAGATACATACAGTGAATAAAGAACAGAGTGGTTTCTAAATGATTTAGAATGGTTATTTTCCGTTTGGCATTCTTTGCGAGAACCACTGTGTGAAGGGCGCCTAGGGTCTTGCTGATGAGTCGACAGCGTTTTGATCCGTAAGAATAGGGATCATCTTCAGGACTGTGTGGGTTGGTAGCACTGCTGTATGGGGAAGAAAGGGCATGGTTCAGAGAGGGAGGGGGAGGGGAAAACAAAACCACAATGGTGTGGGTGGTGAGGATATGGGTGTAGATCTTCCCGTATATCGTGACTGGTCGGCCGTTTAGGGGGAGCCGTTCTGTGGGGCTGCTGCGCTAAGTCTGGAGCAATATGGGTGCCTGGTGGGTCATCCCATGTTATTATCGCTAAGGAGTCGATAGTATCTGTGTAGGTACTCCGTTGGCCATGGATCCGGGAATTAAAAAGTGAGACCCTTTGGAGGAAAGGTATGGTAATACGCTAAAAAGTCAAGTGTCAAAGAAAGGCAGAAAATTCCTACTCACCCTACAAAGCGTTGTTCTGATGTTAAACAATTTCAGGGGAACTCCCGATGCCGCGTGGTCCGGGGGTGGTACGAACCGATCCAAGCATGATCGACGGGGTGAGGAGACTCAATCTGGGGACAAGTGAGAAGGGTAAGCAAGGGGCGCTGCACAAGTGGGAGATTAGAAACTAGATACGTGACGTGACTGAACAAGCCAAATTGATGGAAATGATAACACACAAAGAATTTCTTTTTCTCAATAACCCCCACCCACGGACACCTGTCCTTTATGACTTACCCAAAATCCACAAGGACTGCAACAACCCACCTGGACGTCCCATTGTTTCTGGCTGCGGGTCTATTCTAGAATCCATCGGAAAGTATATTGATGCCCTCCTAAAAGAATTTGTCCCCATCACTGACACCTTCATTAGTTACACCACAGATGTTATTAATACTATTGAAGACCTTGATTACGACATTGAACAAAATCTCATGGCAGGACTAGACATCGAGTCCTTATACACGAACATTCCCCACACAGAAGGACTACAAGTGATCGAAGCTCTTCTTGAGACCAGACCCCGACCTAACAAAATCCCTACCCACTTCATCATGGATCTTCTGCGCATTGCCCTCCAGAATAATTACTTTCTTTACAGAGACACTTTTTATCTACAGATCAAGGGAGTCTCCATGGGAGCTTGTTTTGCCCCTAATTTTGCGATATTGTATGTGCACCACATGGAAAAGACCCTAATCCTACAATCTACCAATCCCTTCCAGGACAACATAAACCTATGGCGTCGATACATAGACGATATCTTGCTACTTTGGAATGGCACAAAAGAAGCTCTCATGTCCTTTATTGACTGGCTAAATCAATCGCAGGAGCATCTTCGCTTTACATGTGAATGCACACATAACTACTTACCCTTCTTAGATGTCACTATCCATACTGAGGAGGGCAAACTAGGCACCCGCTTGTTCCGTAAACCAACAGAAAGAAATACGTTACTCCAATATACCAGCTACCATCCTAGAGGACTCAGAGATGAGTTCCCTTTGGGCAATTTCTTTGAATCAGGAGAAACTGCAAGTGGCGTCATGACTACTTTCGAGAGACTGATATCCTAACAAAAAATCTATCGCCAAAGGATACCCTAAACGACTTGTATCAAGAGCCCGTAAAAGAGCATGGTATTGCCACAGAGAACATCGGCTCACCGGTCAACCTAAAAAACCCCTATAAAGAATCCCGTTTGTCTCTAAATTCAGCCCCAGCAGTAATAAAGTGGCCAAAATAATAAAGAAGAATAGATCGATCCTTAGTCCTTTTGCTCCCTTTAAAGAGGAACCTCTCTTCTCGTATCAACGCGGGGATAACCTGTCGTCCCATCTGGTACATGCCATTACTTGGCCTGAAAAAACAACAGACCGCCACACCATCACTGCAGCATGGGGTCTACCTCCAGTTCTGGGCCATTACAAATGCCAGAATTGTTCGGTGTGTGACCTTACTACCAATACCAAAGTGTTTAAATACAAAGACAGAACCTACGCCTTGAAAAATCACATGAACTGGAGATCTACCAATGTGATCTATGCCATTGAATGCCCATGCAAATTAATCTACATTGGCCAGACCACCCAGAGTGTCAAGAACAGAATTGTCCAACATAAAGGTCGGATCAACTGCAAAGTAATCACAGCACCCTTGGTGTCGCATTATCTGGACAAAAACCATAAGGATACAGACATCATATGGCAGGTGGTCGAACAAATGACACATCCAACCAGAGGTGGAGACATTAGATCCCTCTTGAACAGAAGTGAATGTAAGTGGATGACATTATGTGACTCTGTCAACAGTTGACTGAACACTATTGATGAGTGGAACGGGACCATCACCATCTAATATCTTTGTACCGGCCCCTTTGATTCCCTCAATGAATTGCCTCCTTATACCCACTCCTCTCACTACCCAGGGTTCCCTTAATGTTCCAACCTGTCCTTGCTTACTATGCCCCCTATACGAATTAATATTGTCCTAATTGATTCTGTGTGTATTACTACTGTAATTGTTGTCGAATCAATCTAACATATTGTAACAACTTGATGCATGTTAATTGACTAAGCAGTTATTAATGCTAATGTTTACATTGTGATTAAGTAGTATTGGGCTATGTTGTGTATCTCTAGTTGCAGCTATATATTGTTTCCATTACAACTAAGTATACTGCCACAGACATTATTACTTATTGGTCTTTCATTGACCAATTTTCATGCTTGCCTTGAGCCGGCAGACACCAACATGATTGCGCATATACACCACTTGCCATGCAGCGCCCAGTTCAGAGCGCATTACATTAACAGGAGCGCCGTCATGCTCAGGTTCCTCCCCGCCCTCAGTCCCGCCCCTCACTCATACCCCTATCACCACGGGGCTTACGAGCGCGTTCTGACCCAAGTCACCGAGCGCAATCCACCGCCCAATCCCTACATAGCTCTGCTCTAAGCACACGGTTGCCCTAGTAACGTCTGGACACCGATTTATTTGTGCCTTCTTGTCCTCGACGAAAGGTACGTCCCACGCCAGTCCGGGTTCCTGACTGCTTCTAATACCGTCCGCCACTTGTGCAGTGCCCCTTGCTGACCCTTCTCCTTTGTCCCCAGATTGAGCCTCCTCACCCCGCCGACCACGCTTGGATCGGTTCATATCACCTCCGGACCACGCGGCACCGGGAGTTACCCCTGAAATTGTTTAACATCAGAATAACACTTTGTAGGGTGAGTAACCATTTTCTGCCTTTCTTTGACACATGACTTGTTAGCGTACTACCATACCTTTCCTCCAACAGGGTCTCACTTTATAATTCCCAGATCCATGGCCCACGGAGTACCTACACAGATACTATCGACTCCTTAGCGATATTAACACGGGATGACCCACCAGGCACCCGTATTGCTCCAGACTTAGCGCACCAGCCCCACAGATCGGCTCCCCATAAACGGCCGACCAGTCGCGATATACGGTGAGATCTACACCCATATCCTCGCCACCCACGCCATTGTGGTTTTGTTTCCCCCCCTCCATCTCTGAACCATGCCCTTTCTTCCCCATACAGCACTGCTACCAACCCACACAGTCCTGAAGATGATCCCTATTCTTACGGATCAAAACGCCGTCGACTCATCAGCAAGACCCTAGGCGCCCCTCACACAGTGGTTCTCGCAATGAATGACAAACGGAAAATAAACATTCTAAATCGTTTGGAAACCACTCTGTTCTTTATTCACTGTATATATCTATGCACAAACACCTTGCGCCGCCCACGCTGATCACTTGGTGTAATGATGTGGTGCTGGCAGCGATCTTTCAACACTGGGGTTCAGTGCGACATTAAAGTCACCCCCCCCCCATATTATATGAGTAGAACCCAGCTCAAAAATCTTGGCCCATAGCGAGATGAAATAGCCCGGGTCATTAGTGTTCGGACCATAACAGCAGGCCAGCGTAACAGATTCCGTTCCCAGTCTCCCTCACATTAGGCAATAGCTGCCTTGTGGATCTCCTGCAGTACCCGCCAGGTGAAACAGCACCCCTTTCTTCACCAATATCACTGTGCCTCTCGCATAGGATGAGTAAGATGAAAAGAGCCTATGATTCGCCCATCTACTGGCAAAGTTGGTAGAACTCTGCGAAGGGAGATGTGTTTCTTGTATCAAGGCTATATGCACTCGGTGCCTGTCGAAGTAAGCCAATATGTGCTGTTTCTTCCTCGGTCGCCCAGTCCTCTAACATTCCATGTGAGAATGTTCAGCGCAGCAACATCACCAGTAGTCTTACCGTTAAGAGACTCTCCTTGGTCGCAGCAAACGACAGTGTACGACACTCATACCACCTACACCGTCATGGCAAACTCCAGGAATACATTTCTGATCACTGTATACCAATTTGGTTGTGAGATTTGCATCTCTTTCAATAGACTCTTTCTGATTCCAACATAGAAAACAACATTTCGACTAAAGAACTCCCCTTCCCCACCTCCCACCCCTGTGCCCCCCAATCCCGCCGCTTCCATCCCACCCTCCTCCCACTGTAGCATACCCAACTTGCCAGTATCAATTTCCCTCCTGCCCCACCCTAGCCCCAATTCAGCCCGTATCCAACCCCAGGCCATGAACTCCCTTTGAGACCCACAACAAACAGTACGTGGGGTATACCCTATGGGGGACATTACAAGGTGGCCTCATAGAAACCCTCCTCCCAGAGAGCCCTACTGCAACCAGTGTGCACGGGCTCCTTGGAAGTCTGGGATGCCCAGTGCGCTGACAGTGTGACCTATTGACCCTGCTTAACCATACCTCTTACTGTAATGAGCATCGAGTTTTATTTCTATGCAGTGCCCATCCAAATAAAGGAATAACAGCAATCATTATAATCATGTCCAAGCATATAGTTCATAGCTCACTGCGAGCCGCCGTCTCTCTCCGCTGGTCGAGCCTGTTGTGCCGCATCTTCAGCCTCCACCGACCGGTGTGCACGTCTGATTTGCTTGAGGAAGTCCTCCACCTGTTGCGGCTTTGCAAAAAAACGTTGTTTGCCTTGATGCATAACTCGGAGTTGTGCCGGATATAATAATGCATAATCTATTTGTGCCTTCCGTAGTTTATTTTTAACATACAGGAACTTTGTCCGCTCCTCCTGCACCATGGGCGTGAAGTCCGGGTATATGGAGAACTTGTTCCCTTCATACAACAGCGATTGTTTACAGCGAGCTGCTCTCAGGGCTACGTCACGATCTCTATAATTCAAGAGCCGCACTATGATGGGTCGCGGAGTGGCACCCGGCGGCGGGCGGGGCCCCAGTGATCTATGGGCGCATTCCAAAATAAATTGACTCAAGAAGTCTCAGTTCCGATTGCCGACAACAGCAGTCTTTGTATGTACTCCTCCATCTTCCCCGCGTTGGTGGATTCTGGGATCCTAATCACGCGTATGTTATTAGGCCTACTGCGCGCTACCAAATCTTCATTCTTGGCCGGTATAACCCGCAACAACTGATCCATGCTAGCCAGCTGTGTAGTGTGGCCAGCCGCCACATCCTCGGAATCCGAAATATGTTGCTCTGTTTCCTTTATCCGGTCCTTGTCGCCTTCTAATTTATGCGCTATAGCTTCCATTCGGGAGGACATACGGTCAACTTTGTCCACGACAGTGGCGAAACCCTGCCTGACCTCCAGCAGGATGCTCTTAACGTCCGCCGCCTGAGTTGTGGTGCCACCCTGAGCGTCCTTGCCTCCATCCCGTTCTGGATCAGACTGTGAGTTGCGAAGAGATATTTTTGCTGCATCAAAATTCAGCTTCGGCTGCCTCGTGTCAGGTTTCCCCATGGTGGCACCTGAGTAGGCGCGGCCTGCAAGCAAATTGTATCCCGGTCTCACCTATGGATAAGCACCCCAGTCCACTCTCAGGCAGTCAACGTGCTGAAACAATACTCCGGTGGGGGGGCTGCTCTGCTCTGATCTACTGTCCTTCATATGCAGGTGTGCCAACCACGTGTTCCACCACCGCTCACGGCTTGTATATGCAAGTCTCAATGGCAGTGTCCGCTCCCTCTGAGCCAGTCCCACATTTACATAGTCTGGGAGTCAGTCCTTCCACTCCACCAACCTTGGGGGACACGAGCGACACACTGTGCACCTTAATCAGTGGGATCAGGCACCTGCCTCCGGTGGGCCGTCATTACTTAACAGGGAGCGTTACGCATTTGATCTGTCTGGCAGTGGAGTCTCCAATCAGTGGCCAGATCCAGGCGTTGCTGTCCCCAACACTGCTTTACTCCCTCCGCCTTCCTATCTAAGATGGCGCCTTCTGAGGTCTTTGCTGAAGGGAATGGTGCTAATGGGGACACGCTTCCAGTGCTGTAGAAATTGGAGGGGGGCAGATCTCCCCGCTTTATCACCACTCTCCCGGCCAGTCTCGCAGCTGCCTCCTAATTATGCCTCTCCCTGCCGACCTGTCCTCTACAAGGGAGACGCGCAGGGGTGGCCTTGAGTGCCTCTGCGATGCCCCCACAGATTCCCGCGTCGCAGCTATGGTGTCGCTCCTGCTGCCCTGTAGTGCTCCGCTGCGAGTGCTGTCTCCGCACCGGGGGGAGCAACACCTCCCCCGTTCTCACCTCCTTGCGAATGGCCTTCTCCTGTGTTTCTGTAACACCCATGGCCCCACAGATCACACTGCGGCCGCAGCGCTCACCGGGGGGCTTCCTTCACGCGACAGTCTCCTCACGTTACTGTGTTGGGCTGTATGACGGGCAAGAAAGGCTCAGTTTCTGCTCCTTCAGCTGCCGCTGACAGGCCCACACACCGCCAAGGCATCCACAGCCTCTAGAAGCCCACATATCCCTGCCTGCTCCTCCCCAGTCCTCCGCAGCTGCAGCCGGTCTCAGTTCAGCTCGCCTGATCTCGGCCAGCGTTTGTCCGATCGCTCTCAAATTTTCACTGAGCCTGCATTCAATAGTGTTCTTCAAGTAGAGCATAGTTGCGGTGGCTTTTAAGGTCAATTAGGAGGATAATTACAGAATAGTTGCACTGGGCAGCGGGAGCCTCACGACAATGCGCCACCTAGCGCCCCCAAAAAACATTTAATTACTACTTAGAAGATAACATACCGAATAAATATTGTCCATACTAGGACATTGAAATTTCACTCACTTACCAGATACCCCATAGAAGAAATGGAGTAAGTCTAGGCCAGCTCAGAAGAGACGGAGCAACATGGCCAGTACTGGCGACATATGCACCACATCCTGACACTGCCAGGAGGAGATTTACTCATATATCATAAAGAATTAATTAAAATCTACAGAAACATGACACTATTGTGATGAGAACACTCACACTACAGCCAACACCGGCTATACCAACAGGACTGGTCCAGATACCAACAGGACTGGTCCAGACTACTGCAACCAAATGACAGCACAGACATTACATGCAGTAATGGGTAAAATGCCCGCTAAACGAGAGCAAATGCCCTTTTGGATAGCTCAAAAAATAACACAGCTAGAGGCAGTATTCCCGAACACTGGTCCAAAAGAAAAGCAATGCCCATGGGAATAGCTCCCCCGGTAGAGAATTGTACCTCTAGAGGTATGGTCTTTGCTGCCATATATGCCAGGACACATGGTATCCCTTGACTAGCAGTAGTACCAGACGTATTGCGACAGATACAGAATGAGTATGGAGCAGAACCTGCTCTAAACTTAGGGATGAAGTTGTTAAATACCTTTGCCCAGGTATCAGCTATAATTTTAGCAAACTTTACAGGGGAAGCAGCATCAGTGGCAATACCCCAACTTTTGAGAGACTTCACTCCCGTACAACATTAGACAGAATTACCTAAAATAATAGAAACTGCTAAATCCGAATTAGGTAGAGACAGTTTGGGAGCCAGACCAGTGAAAGCTCAGCTAATGGAGAGTCCTGTGAAGGACAGTTTTAAGCAAGCACCTGCTGTTTCAAAGAAGAAATGACCAAATAATAATTAACAAAAGAATAAAACAAATAGATCTCAGTCCAGGGGTTGGTCCCTTCAGCCGGAGGCACCCAAAAAAATACATAATCTTAGGAATAGAGACAAAATTCGTAAAACAGACAGGTATCAGGACACTGATACACGTTGCTGTTGTTCCTTTCAGGGTTCATCAAGAAACTCCGAGAGAGAAGGACAATCGGAACACAGAAAGGAAGAGCGTACAAAGTCCAGAGACACGCAACGTGCTGTGGACTACGCACCTAATACAGAAAAAAAAACGAAACCTCAATTTAAAAAGAAGAAAGTATCAGGTCTCTAAGTTAGACATGCCCAGAATTCTGAGGACTTAACTACTGAATGGGTAATGGGCTTTGACGATGCTAGACAGCGCAGAAAAAGTAACAATCGCCAGAACGTTATGGAATTTTCAGGTGGCGGCAGAGTTGACTGTATAAATCACGGTGGAAACTCCTGATAGTAGGGTAAGCGTCCCACATAAGTTACATGAAATAAAACTGCGGATGGAGGGGGACAAACCAAGATGGAAAAAAAGGTCTGTTTTGGGACAGCTTAACCTTTGGCTATGACATATTGCTAGCTGAAAAAGATTGGCTGCCTGCTTTTGTTATGGATTGCCCAAACGGAGAAACAGTAATTATGCCAGCTGTCTCTGACCTGATTACCCAACACTTAGGGGCAGATTTACAATTACTGGTGCATACCTGCATATCGGCAGGGATGCACCAGTAATTGAGCGCCGCATCTCCGCCATCCTTGATGCGCCGCATTTTCAATGCGGCGCACCATGGGGCAAAAATGGCACAGATGCGTCACACATCTGTGCCGTAAAAGTGGCGCATTGCTGGAGTTTCATCGCAAGCGCTACGCAGCTCCAGCAATGATTAGGGGGGCCCTATGTGCACATTGCTGCGTCAATCCTTGCGCCTGCAGGCGCAGGGTTTTGACTCATTATGGGCCCAAAAGTGAGTGAGTGAAATCTTGTAGATTTCACTCAGCCACTTTTAGGAGGCATTCCTGCGCCGGAACGCCTCCACCTGCGATGGTACGCCTCTTCTGGCGCAGAGCTTTACAATGTGACGCATCTGGGAGATGCATCACGTTGTAAATACCCCGCACCATGGCGCATCTTTTGCGCCTGCCGCTGCGCCACAAAAGTGACGCAACAGCGCCGTAAAAGCGGTGCAAGGGGCTTGTAAATCTGCCCCACAAAACATACATTTGCACAGGAGTGGGCAGTGCCCTTGCTCCAGCAGTATGGGATGAAGACTCAACCCACCACTTCATACAATTAAAATCTACTCCAACTCCACAGACAATATGCAATTAAGCAAGAAGCTGAAAAACTGGTCAGGGAGATCTTAGATCAGCTTGAATACCAGGGGGTGATTGAAACTTGCACCTCCTCAATGCATAATCCTTTGTTTCCCATCATGAAACCTGACAATTCATGTCATCTAGTTTTAGATTACAGACATCTCAATTCATGCACGAAAACGTTTGCAGTACAAAACGCACATAGTGGCGCATTAATGAATAACATTAGGCGCAAAACATACAAAACAACACTAGATATCTCAAACGGATTCTTCTGCCAGAATATAGCACCTGAGAGCAGATACTTAACGGCATTCTTAGCTCTAGGGTCCCAGCGACAATTTTGTCGACTAGCCCAGGGGTATAAAAACAGCCCGCTGCTATTTTCAGTGAGAATAACTGAATTACTTTGAAATCTGGACGAGAAGGCATTGTCCTATGTAGATGATGTTAATCTGATGGATGATGACCTGGAGAAACACTTGACAAGGGTGAACACCATAATTTTGGGGTTTGCCTCAGAGGGTTACAAATTTAACGGAAAAAAATCAAAAATAGCCCACCTCAGGGTCCTTTCTTTGGATACAAGCTTTCAAGTGAAGGAAAAATCTTGGCAGCCAACTTTTTAGGAAAATGTGCGTGACTGCAACCTCCAAAAACATTGAAGAATTTACAATAAATATTGGGATCTCTAAATTTTAGCATAACATACATTTTAGATTATGCAGAAAGAGTTAAACCTTTCTACGACCTCAGAGGTACTGATTTTTCAGTTAGGGAATGGACACACAAACACAACCCATTGATCCTTATAGTTACGGTTCAATCTGGGTACACATACCTCACATGTAATGAAGGCAAAACAGTACCTATAGCTACAAATCACATTTGTACACAAATGCTGAGATGCGTTTTGCCTCCACAGAAAAAATTCTGACAGCTGTAGAGACTGCTGTAGTGAGAGAAAGAGCACTGGCTTTGGGAAAAAGAATAATAGTCGTGACCCCAGTACCAGCCCTGAAGGCTGCTACAAAGGCAAGTGTTCCAAAAGCTAAAGCCTTACCTCTAAGAAGGATACAATGGTCTAATTCTCTCACTGCATCAGACGTAGAATACAGATATACCCCCAGTCAAAAACACAAGCATTTTTGCAATATGAACAAGAATATCTTCTACCAAATGTAATGATTCCTCTGGATCAGTATGAATACATAATTTACACTGACGGATCTGCACAACCGGCAATGGAAAGTAAGCAGCAATACAGCTCAGCATATGCGATTGTGAAAGGTCGTATGCAGGGTGGTAAGTTCCATCTGAGCAGTACGAAGACCCAGTCTCTAGGAGACTGCACAGCTCAGTTAGCAGAACGAAAAGCTCTTTTATTGGCACCGATAAATACGGATCTCGAATTTCCCACACTAATAGTGTGCGATCCCTTTTACTGTGTCGAGTCATACAATGAATATCTATATTATTAAGGACAAAATGGGTTTAAGGACACAAAAGGTGTCACAATAAAGCAGAAACTGCTACGGGAACAGGAAGATGAGTTGAAAAACGAGCTACCAAGAGCTCACGTGATACAGACACTGAGTCATTAACGTGATGGTGTTCGCGTTGAAGGAAAATAATGACTGATGAAGCTACAAAGGGGGCAGTATGAACTGCATCCGTAGCTGCGCTCACTCATTCAAAAACGAGGATAGACCGGCCGATAATTATTGCCGTTATTGGTTCTCGCAAGGACAACAAAGCACTTCCGAAAGGTTTTCAATTCAAGCACTCCTACAAGTTAGATGCAAACAACATTCCATTTGATCAGATTCCCGTAGCGGGGGATAGAGTAATACCAAACATGGATCGTAGATTAGGCTTAATATTAGCTGCACACATGGGTTTAGGATCTGCACACACAGGAGTTATGGCAACTGTCTCTTTATTGAAACAGCACTATTGGTGGCTTAAGCTAACTAAGACATCCAAAGACTATGTCTTAAAATGCGACTTCTGTCAACAGATGAAAGGCTCCACCATACCACGTCCAGCGCAGACAACATTGCTAATTTCGGATAGACCACTATCATGCGTCTACCTGGACCACTGCGGCCCCTTACAATATGATGGGGCTTACAAGTATATCATGGTTGCAGTGGATTCATTTTCCAGATTGCTATGGGTATGGCCTCAACGCTCAGCTGACGCTCGAACTGTTATCAAAGATTTGCAAGTCTTTATAGGGACATACGCACGTGGCACATTACATTCTGACCAAGCCCCGCGTTTAGCTCAAGGGCATCCAAGGAGGCCATGGAAGGTTTGGGTGTAGCATTGTGGTAGTGCTCTCCATACTATCCTGATGAAAATTCAGTTGTGAAGAGGAACAAATGGGACTTAAAGCAATCATTAACAGCTAGAGTATTAGGCATGGACGGTAGTTGGGTCAATCATCAATATGGGGTTCAGGGGGCATTAAATAATATGGCAAGAAGTTCTCTAGGGGTTGTCACTCCTAAGTAACTCCTTTTCGGGACCAGTATATGGGTACCTGATTGATTGTGAAGGCACAGTTGCTGATGAAAAAGATTTTGACATGTATAAACATCTGGCTATCTTACAGGAACTGAACGAAGCCAGAGCCCTGCAAAGTAATGTGCAGCTAAAGAGGAACGCCACTGGGGAAGTGAAGTCAGTCACATCAAGACCTTTTTGAAATTCCTAAAGTTGGTGATTTGGTCATAGAAAAAAATAACGGACAAAAAAGAATTTGGGCCATCATACAGAAAGTCTGTACCTGTCCTGGCTGTTGAAGGAACAAGAATTGTACTTCTGCCGCCTCTTGCCAGAAAAAAGGGAAAAAGATTTGTCACCATTGACCTGATCAAACCAAACTATGTGTCCGAAACTGAATAGTAGGCCTCGTGGACTTCTAAGTAGTTGACGCACTCCTCTCTCTACTATACAGGAAGTTCAAACAGAACAGCTCATCATGTTTGAGGAGATACCATATGGAATGATAGACTAAAGCAACAATGCAATGGAACTAGTTCCCCTTGAACAAGTAATACAAAATCAAAATGAAAAACAAATTTCAGTTCGAACTAACACTGATGTATACATAAACATGCCTCAACAGGAGCCAGCTGCAAGCACACCGAAACATGGAGAGCTACCAAACATAGATCAAACTGCATCCGGCTATTTCAACGACTTTGATACCTTTTCTTTGGATCCAAGTGAACCTGAAACAAAGCCAGCCCCAATTTCTTGTAAACAACAAATCAAAGACATCTATATCTTTCTTAAAAAAACTTACCTGATGTCACCTTGAGTAGAACTTTGGATAAGCACTGGGATACTTTTCTTTCTCTTTTGGTTAGGCTTAGTGATTGTCTTTTGCTTACTTGTTACCAGAACTTATCTTCGCCAAAGCTCTGCAGCATCAAAAGTGAACTTAATACTGAAACCACATGTTTCATCACAACGTGAACAAAGAGACTTGTCATCAGTGAACATTACAGCAGTTCCTATACCAGATGCTATAGTATGGACAAGGTTGAGTATGATATATCCGGACCAACAGAGATTTAAAAAATACTACACTTATTTCTTTAAATGATGTCATTACCTCCAGTACATTTTGCGATGATTGCGATTCTGATTTAGAGCAATCTGCTGCATTTTCTAGCAATGAAATGTTAGAAGACACATCAGACTTCAACACAATGTACTATTATCAACATTATGGTTATCACTTACTACACAAATCTAGTAACCCTAGAAATATTTTCACATACTACCAATGGGAACATTGTCCAACACCTCCAAAAAGGAGTTAAAAAAACATTGCACAAAAGTTTGTATACATTTCAGGGTTTATTATCTTTGATCCAAATCTATATTATTATACGGTTGCACCTACACCTGCCCCGAAGAATATGTTAACTAACACCAAACAGATTTACTCTGCTTCTTTAATACCCAACAGTCTGTCTGAACAGGGTTTTGACTTATGGAAAGACACAATTGACTTAAAATCAGTCTGGGAGTCTAGAGACTGGCAAGTACAGGGAACAGAAGCACTATTTAGAGCATGTCTCATCCCTCAGCAGATGATATTTCTAAATGAGACTGTGCAACAAACTTCCTGCCTTGGACTAGCCAAGAACAAGGATTTAAACACACCTCGGTTTCCAACACCATTGCATGCAGAGCCAAACTTTACATCGAAAGAAGGGGTTACTTTGGATGACATTCAACAATACAATAGGACGGTCCCCAATTGAAAGGGATGAATGATTTGGCCCATAGATGCTAACAGATATCAGGAAAGATCCAGGGGTACAACTGAAGGGTACACTATTCGTAGGCCAGACTCACCCTATGTACAGAGAGAACATCCAGGGGTGGTAACATCATACAGTGTTGGGAAGTTATGCCTTGATTGGCTAAGAACCTCAACACTAACACAGGTGAAACAACATTTATCCTTACTCAAAGGGGGATGTGGACCTAAGGGATTTTTTAAAAGGACCCCGAAAGCCACGTCAAAAATATTTCTATTATGCTGTCTATAATGACATCTGGAAAATCTCACAAGAAGAAGCAGCAGAGAGAATACAAGAAATAGATAGGATCAATTTAGAGAAAGCGTTAGCCGTGGTTGACAGTGGTATGCCTACTTTGAAATCAATATATTTACTGGGCAACATAATAACTTCTGCTATAGACATACTAGAACAGGATTTGTTCATACTACAGCACGGACAATCGCAGTTAGGCTCTATTATGTTATTGAGCTGGACAGTGCAATTATTGCGTACAGTATTACGGGCCTTGGCGATTTATCAACAGTATGTCATTGCTTCAGCATACAATCTGACAGGAAAACAGATTAAAATGGCACAAAGAGGAGCGAAATATACGATGTTGTGCATTGAAAAACTGGATAGGTTGGCCTTTAGTGTAACGGAATCACCTTCCACTGAGTGGTTGGTCCATGGCTATAAAACACTACGGGTCACAACTCTCCACTTTCAGTACTGCCTAGAACAACAGCAGGCAGGCAAATATGTAGAAATGGGTATGGAATTATCAAGGAATTTCGAGAATTACCAAACAGATTTCGATGCAGGAGTGGGGATCGAGAAGTGTTTCCGAGCGGAACAAACTGTGAGAGCGATTGAAGTAGATCTCTCATATGCCAGGATATTATGTTACACAGAGCCTGTAATGGTTCAGTGGCTAACCTGCCTTGCCATCTGAGGGGTATCCCAGCAGCTGTGATTACTCCGGTTTTCAAGCTGCTCTCAAATGAGAGATACTTGATGCTGAATGATCAAGGTTGCTGTGGCATGGTTCTAGGCTTCGCTGATCTAGTAACCGTGTACTCCAGGGTTACTTGCTGTATCCAAGTATGGTTTACACCGACAAATGCAATCAGGGAGGTGCCGCTATGGCCTTTGCTAAATGTTTCTCTTATACAGTTTGATGCTATGAGCAGAATGAAAGCCATGCTTCTACAGAAAACTGTGCACTAAACCTCCGCCCTGTAGACTTTTGATCTCCAGATCGCAAGGTCCTCGGCCGAGATACAGGCACTCAAAAGTACAAACTGCCCCTTCCATTTTGCAGACATGGTAAATCGTATCTTTAACATGTTTGATACGATGGGTATAGCCCACCTATTTAAGGCCATCGGTTCTGGACTATTACACACCTTTCAGACGGTTCTCAAAGTTATACAAACTTTATACACTCAGTGTTCGGAATCGTTTTTGGAGGAATTCCGCTGATCCTGTTCTTAATAGCAGGCATCCTGATTGTACTTTTACTGCTACATAGTGGACGCTCCAGTCAGCAAAGAAATAGAGACAGCACTCCTGGAGCGTAAATACAGTTAACGCATTGTACAACATCTGGGGACACCTCGCCTACCGGAACTGACCGCCTCTTGGTTCCAGTCTGATTGGACTGTGTCCTACCTGTTCTCTGGTGCCCGGTCTGTGGAGAAAAATGCGTGTTGGTTCTCTGTCAAACATTTCCATTATGTGCGCATGCGGACTTCGACGCTCTACTGGACCCAATAATAGCCCATGTTCTGCAGTGTCCCCAGCGTATCCCAATGTTGTTGGCAGCATTCTTAGAGCCATCACAGGACGTTTCGGCTCCTGTTGGATTGAATATCGGCTCCCTCACTGACACACAGGCTTTGGATGGCGCACAGACTGCCCCAGCACCGGCTGCAGGCAGTGCTGAAGATCATCTGTGCTCAATCGATGTAATGTGCGCGGTGCTCAACCAGCAAGGACTCATAAACATTTGGCCCATCATGTGCTGGGAAAAATGTGGCTTTTAAACAAAATGACAATTGAAACTCAAAACAAATTGACACTTTTTCCTTCATGGCTTTCCACTGGTTGTAGTAGTTCAAACTATGTATACAAAGACATGGGAGCTATTGCTTGAGTGCCAATTTTTGTTTTTTACCACCGTTTTTGAAGTTTTAACACTTTTAAGCATGTCTAGCTATTGTTTTTAATGTCATTATTTGCGTACCAGTATCTAGACAGCCTAATAGTACATTAGAATTTCATTATGTCGTCCAGTCGAATGAGGAGTGGGTGTTATATTCCATATAGGTATCCTAATATAGGCTCAGGTAACATCACCTATATTCTCCCCAATGTTACACACATAACGGTTCTTGGGGACTGACCTTTTACCTAGATACAACACTGCTAACAGAAATTGGGATTTCCCTAGTAGCAGCCTCATACATTATACATGAGGATTCTTGGAAGCTCAGCAGGGCTCATCCCTTGCATAAAAACTATGTATAAAGTTCATTCCCGAAGTCATCTGAAGTAGGACACTAACACAGCAAGGTAAAACCCCTGGGGACACCTTTGGGTATAAAAACATCACATCTTGCTAAAACAAAGAGAGGAGATTAGGATGTCCATGCCGACACACTGACGCAAGACGCTAAAGCACTCTGCATGCAGATACTCCAGCTCACAGTGGTCTGACATCCCTTGCGGGGTGTCCAACCCAAAGCCAGGACGGGGCCCACAGTTTCTCACTTCTGGTAATGGGGGCTGACTTTATCCTAGGAGGATTCTTGGTTTAACACCTACATACATGCTAGGTACACTTAGGTACATCTAGTTAGGGTAGCATCATAGGAGTATGCATTATTATTATCATGTTATTGTCATTTACTTTATATACTTACCTGTATTCATGATCCTATCAAAATGGTAGAAATCTACCATCCTTTTACGTTCTTAGCGCTTTTAGTCATTTATATCTGCTACTGTCTAATGATTGTTACAGCACATCTATTTTACACAAAATTAATGACTGGCAAATAAATACTTATTAAAAACATTCCTACCATTTATTCTGTGTATTTCTCTGATATCTAGTGAGCACGAGTGACTGAGCAAACATTAGTACTCTGTTTCCATGGTCCTGAGGTATTAGGGTTGTCATGTTCGATAGTTGCAAGGAATTATTCTCTCTTGGTAAGAAGAGTTTCTAGTGGCACTGTGAGCTAGCTGGTATCCAGGCCAACATACCTGGTGTGGGTGTCTGAACACAGTCTAGACACCAACCCCACAGTGCATGTTGTCTAAAATGCACAGATCCTGTATAGGTTTTATAGGAACTACACAACAAAAGCACAGTCCCTACACCAGGGATCAAATTACAACCCTAGGTTAAACCTACAAAATGGCCATCTGGAAAGACCAAAAATGAATTAAACTAACATATGGATGACGCTTCTGCATACATGCAAAACAAAAAACAACAAACTGTAATGGGGTGAAATCATCCATGCACAAATGGCAGTTTTCGCCATCACAACCCTGATATCTCAGAAGCAGATAACCTATATTGAAGTAGCCTTCCCGGCACAAGAAGTAAATAACGTAAACCAAATTGTTACAAACACACTGACAACTATGTAATTAGATAAATTGCCAAGGGGTCAATGCCTGAAAGAAATGCCAGTCCGGAAAACTCTGAAAAAGACTGAGACCAGATGGTGCCCACGGACCTAAGGGTCTTCTAAATGGCTTGTTTAAGTATGATCAATCCTTTTGGGTCTTGTATGTCACTCCATTGTTTAATCAGGCTTTCACCACCAACTCCAGCCCTGCATCTTGAAGAGGCAGCTTTCTACATCCTATTTTTATATTGGGCCTTCGGTCCAACCCAGCAAATTAGAGATTGCTCGCTCTTATTGACATTGAAGCCACACGTAATGCCTTTGACCTACTAATTGATCTTGAAGCCTGGGCCTCATCCGAAAACATAATCCTGAATACTCAGATGGGATTTAGAGCTGGTATGAGCACAATGACCAACCTTCTTGCTGTCAGTCTCCTTCTGGAAAAAGTAAATCTCAAAGCCTCCAAATTATAAACCTGCTTTGTTGACCTAAAAGCAGCTTTTAATAGGGTCCAGAGAAATCATTTTTGGGCCAAGATGGTAAGATGGGGGGTACCTCTTAACCTACTGAGGGCCCTAATCAACTTGTATTCAGACACCTCGTCCGAGTAAAAATAGGCAAGGGCGACAGAACAATTGGTAAGATCCCCACACCCATTGGCTTAAAGCAATGGTGTGTTATCCCACCTTGCCTGCTCAACATTTTTATGGTTGACCTTGACTGACCACTATCAGAAGTAACAAGTGACCCTCTGAAATTAGTAAAGAAATCAGAGTGGTGTCAACAGTATGCGGACAACATTGTCTTATGCAGTCAGATTCCAATTGGCCTCCAGCACTTAATAACAAGTCTACACAAATATACTGAATTGCTTGGTTTGGAGTTAAATTATAGCAAAACAAAGGTAAGGTTTTTTACAGCAAAATCCAGCCCCCACCATACTTAGTCCAAGTGGAAACAGGGTACAATGTAGATCTGGCTATATCTTATAAACACTTAGAAGTGGTAATGAACACCAGATTAACCTTCAAGGAGCACCTAGCACAAAGAAGGGCCCTGGCTAACAAGTTACACTTTGCATTTAACTTTCTCCAAAAAAAGATGGAATGCACGTCCCACTCTTACCTACTACAAGTTATATGGGCTAAGTTTCTCCCCTCACTCGCCTATGTTTCGGAACTCCTAAAGGGAAGGGATGCAACCATCCTAAACCAACTCAAGTCCATCCTGTTCAAACGTTTTTCCAACTGGAGTTCTGGACTTTTTGGTTCCGTCCAGAGGTGTCAGGGTACAACACCCAAAGACCCCGGAGTCCCACCTGCCTTGGTGCACAAATGAACAGAAACACGGGCTTCTCGATGGTGGCGTCAAAGACCAAAGGTTTATTACTGCAGGGACACAGAAGTCACAGAATCTACACACGGGCAGAATTCAGGAGACTGTTCGATTTGTACAAAGTGGGTTGCTCCTTATATACTAAAAATTGTGCTCTAGGCAAATATTTCACATGTCGGTACATTCCCAAACCTTTTGTGTCTCTAAACAATAAATATTTGGCGTTACACAGGAACTGTCGATAATATCTGATACCAAACATCACGAAGAGGGGTTCCCACCAGTCCATCACAATCCCTTGTCAATATTGCATTCAAGAGCCGGACCGCCTCATCGTAAAGTTCGTTACCTCCCCCTAATAAAGGCCCAGAAGGAAAGGAGCAGAGCCAGGTGCAGAAGATAGAAAAGCGGGATTAGAGATGTTTGTGGGTTGTAAATGGGCAAGGCTACCGGCTTCGGCCGCCTAATCATGATCAGGTACAATGGACAGGAAAACCAGTTCAGGTGGGCTGGCCTCGGGCAGAGGAGGCAGCCTTTGTCGAGTCATGCAGCTTCAGCGTGATCTGGTTTAAGGTGCACGTGTCATGTAAGAGGTGAATCTCCGGCTAAGGCTACGTGTCCTTAATCAAAGTGAAGTGAATGAAATGATCAGAGGCTATTGCATATGTGAGGGCAAGGAACCACAAAATGGCGGCCACAATCTAAGATGGATGCCATGGGTAGATCAGAAATGTGTTCATTACAGGAGTGCTCTTGCTCGTAGCGTAGCGAAAACACCAGGATATGCTAAATGAATCATTTGCGGTTCACTGATACCATTTTTATGTATTTCCGACAAACTTGAAAACACGGGTTCAAGTCGTCACGGAACCGTCACAGAACCTCAGACCCTCCTTTTGCCCTTACATAGGCAATTACTCAATCTATGTCTGAATCTAGTTCTATGTTCATCAGGTCAGTGACATGTTGTTGCATCATCATCCTTTCTCGTGTCTTTTCTCCAAACGCAGGTGGTTTTCTGAGACAAGTTGCAGCACAAAGACTACACAGAGCAGGACCACACTGGATAATCAGACAACATGAGAATAGGAATACTAAGATGACACCAATGACCATTAGAACCTTCCATCCCCACGCTGAGATCAGAGTCCAAACCCACTCCATGAAGGACCAGTTTCCCTTGTCTACATGTATGGAGTCCGAAATCTTGTGCAACTTAGAGATCGCCTCGTAAACTGTTGGAGCATTATTAGGAATAAAGACACAGCAGCTCGATTGGATCATTCTGCATACCCCACCTCGATCTGCAAGTATAACATCTAGAACCATACGGTTCTGCAATGTCATGAGCCTATCCGCCTGAAGCTCAGCTGTCAGATTGCTAAGGGCACCAGCAGTTTCGGTAATAGTAGATTCAACTACCCGTGTTAGCTGACGTATGTTTCTACTATTGGCCATAGGCCCCCAGAACGGAAGGAAGCCTTTGAAGAAGTCTCCAGCTTCCTGACCAGCGGTATCTTCCTTACTGAAAACACCTCTAGCTACTCTTGTTCTGTGGTAATCCGGTGAAGCAGTGTATGTCGGAGGCAACAATCGAGCAATATAACATGATCCTGAGAAGTCAGCAGGCAACCATGTATAAGCTCTGTCTTGACAAATGAAGTAGGTACCCCTAGCAGTGAGGAAGGCAGGGGAAGAGTTTGCCGGAAACACATAAGTCTCTACGCACTCACTCCTCCCTAGCTGAGCTCTCGGATTTCTCCCATTACCTTGCAGACAGACCTGACCTCGGTGAGGTACGACCCAGATTGGAGTTGAGCTTTTACGCTTGCTTTCTCCTAAACTAAGGCGATACTCTGAAGTATTCCAACTTAAATATACTCGCAATTCGTCTCTAGGGTAAGATGGAGTATTATTGACGTCCTTGATCATGTCAATAATTCCCTGGACTAAAGCTTTGTTGGCAGAGTTATATTTAGTGGAGCGTGGTGGACGTGGAGGATAGGTCTCAAGGGCATAAGCAAAGATGGTTTGGAAGGCCTGAAATGATCCATTATAGCTGTAAGGCAAAACCAAATAGGGAATACCTTTATCCATAGTGTGAGGTATCAAGCCACACACCCAGCAGTCTGTAGTGTTAACTACCAGTTGGTGTTGGTGCAAGAGCTGTACAAAAGTATTATTAATGAATTCTGAGCGTCGAGCTTGCTCATGTTCAGGAAACGAGTGAAAAGAGTGCATAGAAGAAACAGTAGAAATAGCTGGATCAAGGGGAGGCACTGTAGAAACTGGCACAAAAATCAAATTTATGCTAAAGACAATTCCACCCACCAATGTTGCTAAAACAATCAAAAATGTAATGGCACATTGCATCAAGAAACATTTGCTGTGGAGAATTCTATTTAGTCTGTTTCTGCGAACGTAAATCACATTTTCTCGTTGCAGCGCAGGAAGTTCCATCTTCTACAATCCGCTCGCGACCACTGATGATGTGTACGTAGATGAAAATGCCTCTGTCAGCCCTGGGAGTTCCCAGTACTAACAGAAAGATCGACCTTGTGTCAGACCCCTGCAAATTCAAACTAGGCACACAGCCACGACCCTACGGCTACCCAGACGGCAAGGCAATTTATTAAAAACAATAAACAATAGCAAACTTCCTGGCTGAAAAGCAAAAAGTCCAATGTATATAAATATCAAAATCACAATATGCAGTTGCCTGCTTTATTAGTTCGTTTTATGGCTTCTAAGGTTGTATCTCTTCTTTGCTGGTACTGTTTGATCAGAAAATAGTGTATCACTAGCAGCTGTTGTAGAGTTTAAGTTCGCAGATGGCAAAGTTTCTTCTGATGCTGGAGACAAATGTTCAATGTTCAAAGCAGTCTTTCCAGGAGGAGAGTCAAGTTTCAAAGTGTCAGTAATTAAATCGGCATCACTGAAAGGGACAAATCTCGGAGTTATTTCAGATTCGGAGGCACCAATTCCTTTCTTCACCCAGTCGTCGTAGGGCAGCGGCAGTGGAACACGCTTTACGTGAGAAGCGTGGATCCAGTGCTTGCGGCCAGCAACACGTACAGCTGTCCTCGTTGCCAGCAGGATTTGGAAGGGGCCGATGTAGCGAGGCTGAAGATTCTTTGTCCTCGCGAAGTTCCGGACCACAATGAAGTCACCCGGTTTCAGCTGATGCCCTGGACTCTCCGGAGGCTTTGGCAAAGCATCAAAAACCTGTTGATGAATAAGACTTAATTTAGCAGTCAAGTCATAAAGGTAGTCTATCAACATAGGATATTCAATGGAGCAGAATTGTTTAGGCCTTGGCACACCCCAGACATTTGCCGGGCGGCCAAACACAATCTCATATGGAGAAAGCCCTATTCTAGAATGCACTGTTGCTCTCGTTGATAACAAGGCCAAAGGAAGTGCGTCTGGCCAAGCCAAACCTGTGGATGCTTGTATTTTGGCTATTTTAAGCTTGAGGGTGCCATTGTAACCCTCGACTAAACCAGCAGACTGGGGATGGTTCGCACTGTGAAATTTTTGTTTCAATCCTAGACCAGCACACACACTCTGCATAACTTTCCCTATAAACTCACTTCCGTTATCTGACCATACAATCCGTGGCATTCCATACCTAGGGAAAAATTCTTTTAGAAGAATTTTGGCAGTTGATAAAGCAGTGTTGTCCTTTAGTGGGTATGCTTCTATCCACCTGGAAAAAGCACAAACTACCACCAGGACGTATTTTAAATTGTTGCAGCGTTCCATGTGAATGAAGTCTAATTGAATTACTTCAAAGGGACAGGAAGGAGGGGCAAAATGACCAGCTGGAGTTGGAGTTCCCTTGCCAGGATTATGCATCAAGCACACCATACAATTTTTCACCACTCTCTCTGCACACTTATTGATTCCCTCATTCTTCCAGACCGGAGCCAACATCTTACATATCCCTTTAGAACTTATGTGCGCCACTCCATGCGCCATCGTCACTACTGCAAGCACATACGCATCAGGCAACATCCAACGCTGCTGTTCTGTCAAATCGATCCAACATCCATTCGAGTCCAATTTGCCCGTACTTTCTCTCCATACGCGTTTCTCTTCCTCAGTCGCTTCTTTCTGAATCTCTTTCACACTTTCCATTGTGTCCTCACACATTCCAGACTCAGCAATCCATCTTGCAGACGTAGCAACATACATTCTACTCATCATGTCTCTAGCTGTCTGTTTAGCAGTTTCATCAGCAAAGGCATTTCCCCGACCAACATCATCCGTGATTGCTTTATGAGCACTGCACTTCACAATCGCAACTTCAGTCGGTAAGGTTAAAGATTCTAACAAGTCGTTAACTAGCTGACCATGTTGAATCTTAGTCCCATGGGACGTAATGAAACCCCTTTCTCTCCACAACCGGCCAAAACTATGGACCACGCCAAATGCGTACTGACTATCTGTAAACACATTCACTCTCTTTCCCTCAGCTAAAACACACGCTCTCGTAAGAGCTATTAATTCTGCAGCTTGGGCAGAATTCTGACTCACTCTTGCAGTCTCCACAATCGTCTTCAAAGTCGTTACCGCGTAGGCAGCAGTCACATCACCATTCTCCAATTTAAAACATGACCCGTCCACATACAGCGTACCATCCGGGTCGGATAGGGGAGTATCCCTCAAGTCGATACGACCTTTTGTCTCTTCCTCCGTTTTGAAATAACAGTCATGTGGCTCAGAATCACTCGACTCTTGATCAGTCGGCAACAATGTTGCTGGGTTCAATACATTGCATCTTTTAATCTGAATATGACTCGCTAATAACGTCAGCTCGTAACCAGATAATCTCGCACTAGTAAGGTGTTGTGTCTTCGTTCGGTTCATGAGTGTATCCACTGCATGAGGAACCATGACCACTAGCATATTGTTCATCACCAAACCAGCAGATTGTCGAATGGAAGCTGCAGCTGCCGCTGTAGCCCTCAAACAACTAGGTAACGCTCTAGCTACCGGATCTAATGTTGATGAGAAATACGCACAAGGGCGTTGTTTATCACCAAATTTCTGTGTCAGAACACTCAACGCGCAACCTTCTCTTTCGTGAACGTAGAGCGTGAATGGCTTGCTATAATCAGGTGTACCCAATACGGGAGCTGAACACAGTGCTTTTCGTAACTCAATAAAACTCTCTTGACATTCATCAGACCATGGCACCGGACTCGGAACATTTTTCCCAGTCAAAGCTACCAATGGCTTCGCTAACAGTGAAAAATTTGGAATCCACTGCCTACAGTAAGAGGTAATACCTAGAAAGGCACGTACTTCCCTCTGTGTGCGTGGAACACTCATCTGCGTAATTGCTTTTATTCTTTCTGGGGTCAACTTCCTTCCCTCCTTTGATAAGAGGTGACCTAGGTAGGTTACTTCTTGGCAGCAATATTGCATTTTGGAAGGGGACACCTTATGATTCAAATTAGACAAATGATGCAATAGTGAAATCGTAGCTGCTTTGCAAGTTTCCTTGTCATCGGCAGCCACTAAAAGATCGTCTACGTACTGTACTAGCGCAGAGCCTGGAGGAAGGACAAAAGAATCTAGCTGACTTTTTAAAGCTTGACTGTAAATGGATGGACTTTCACAGTAGCCTTGTGGAGCGCGTTTAAATCTGAAACTGCGACCTCCTAAACAGAAGCCGAAAATATCCCTACTTTCTTCAGCTATCGGAATGCTGAAAAATGCATTCTTGAGGTCTATAACTGAAAACCAATTGGCTGTAGCAGGAATCAATGTTAACAGGGCAGTAATGTCTGGCACTACAGGAAACTGTGGAATTACAATCTTATTAACTTCTCTAAGGTCTATGACAAACCTATAGACTGGAGGCTTTGTAGGATCAGTTCGTTTCAAAATCGGTAATACAGGACTATTACAAACATTTCCTCGCGTTTCTTCAACCACACCTTTTTTAATCAAATCTTGCACAATCAATAAGAGTGCACGCTCACCTTCACTTGATATTTTATATTGGGGAATTCTTGGAAATTTCACATTCGCTTTCAAAGTTACTACATACGGTGGAATCTCTAGTAGACCTACATCATTGGGACCAGTCGCCCAAAGAGAATCAGGGAGTGAACGTAGCTCCGGCGGGAGTGCGTCCATTGACAAGTACATCGGAGAGGTGATATTTTTGCCCAAAGTAAGCTGTACTCCTTCCGGAGAACAGTACAATGTCGCATATAGTCGTTTTAACAAATCTAAACCAAGCAGATTTTCATTACAACCTGTCGTCAAAATCAGGGGTGCTTTTAATTGACACGGTCCAACAGAAATAGACAAAGGACCAGATATCGGGTTGTACACAGGGGCGCCTGAAAAACCTACGGAAACATTTGTTGAGCCAGACAAAGGTGCGCCAGGGAGTTTCGCATGCATGATAGAACTTTTTGCGGCACCAGTATCCAACAGAAACGGTTCGACTACACCTGATGTTGCTACTGCGACATAAGGCCCACTCTGATCCACTGGAACTGATACTACTCCCTCTCTCTGTCCATGGCTGTCCTAGTACCCATTTTGTTGAAATCCCTCTTCAACTTCACAATAATCCTCAACAAGATATTGCTGAGATCTATTCTGTTGAGCTGACTGTACATTTCGTTGATCAAAGTGATTAGAAGGACGATCATTCGTTTGTGGAGGCATAGCACCTCGTCCTCGACCTCTAGAATTCTGCGCATAACCACCACGACCTCTCTGAGCTGCTGCTGCATTATTTTGTGCTAAGATCGGACATTCATTTTTATAGTGCCCCTCTTTCTTGCAGTACGCGCACTGATTCCACTGATATTGAGGCCTTGATGTACTATAATCTGTCCTTTGATATGAGTTTTGCTGCGTATTAGATTGATTTGTACGAGGCGGATACGCCTGCTGTAAAAGAACTTTAGTTTTTAAATCTTTCGTTTTCTTCTCTGATTTCTCCTTTTCCTCTTTATCCCTATTTTCGTAGTACTGTGCAGTCGCAAGTATTTGCGCTGTCGTAGATACAGCCCACGCACTTTCTGAGTCTTTCAATTTATTGCATAATTCAGGTAACAAATTATGCACAAACTTATCGATAAACAATCTCTGTCCTCCTTCAGTGCTCATGTCCTGACCACTATGGTCTACAAAAGTCTCTTCGAACCTCGTGAAGAAGTCGGAGACACTTTCGTCTTTCTTCTGCTTGCATGCGGATAATTTATCCCAATTAACACGCAATGCTGGCATCAGAGTCTTCATTAAATCTATTATTCTACCAGGAAGATTAGCAATTAGGGGTTCGGGTTTCGCACCACCCGTTTGTTGAGCATCTGCTGCAGTGATAGCTGCCCAATCACCACCTAAAGCAGCCTGATGATCCTCTCTACGAATTTTAGCCCACACTGGTTGCGGAACTATATTACCAAACAACATGTCAATGTCTGCCAAATTCATTATACAAGCTTCAACTGTCTGTGTCAATTCCTTGTAATATCCGGCTGGATTCTTACGTGGATCTGGCAAGGCCTGTTTCACTGCTAACACTTCTGCTCGCTTCCATGGAATATGTATCCATACTCTTTGGAACTGTGCTGGAGCAGCTGCAATACCCGCATTATCATCACGTTGTACTGCTTCGCGCCAAATTGGAGGAACCTCCCTCATTGGATATTGGCGACTTGGCTTCACTTTACCTTTTTCTAAATCTCTCGGCGAACGAAGAGATGGATCATATCTAAAACTTAAAATGAGTTCCATTGCTTGTTTTATATTATCGCCCACTATCATTCCTGCAGCAAACTCTTTTTGAACTTTAATTAAGTCTTCCAAATCTGATTCGACATCGTCTTCCTCTATTTCCTCACGCAACAACGAGCACATCTCATCAAAGACGTACCGTTGCGTTGGCTCTCCCCATTGCATAAATGTCTCTAACACATCTCTCGTACTATATCTTCTAACTTTCGTAATCCATCTGAGAGCCGTGGAGTCTAAAACTCCCCGTTCCTCAGTACTTGGTAGCTGACTCCGTCTCTGAACAGAGTCTGGAGTAGGAGTCTTAATCAAGGTTTTATATATAGGAGACAGCATATTAGTAACAGAATCAGTGATTCTTCGACGAACAGAAAGTGGAGTTAGTACACTCGCAGACATAGAGAATGCAGTAGAGGTAGGAATAGATGACGAAACAGTAGGAGTATCGAGGAAAATAGTTTGAGGAACAGTAGGTACAGTGGTAGGTATAGGAGCTGGCAGCGTAGGAAGAGGAGGAGCTGTAGGAACATTTACATTCACCACAGGAAGTATAGGAACTTGATTCTGAGGAACAGGAACACCAGGTTGTCCAGCAACCGGCAATTGAACATTCGGGATGAGTGGAGCCGTAGCACCTTGTGCATACGGTGGAGGTGAACGTAACAGATAAGACAACAGAGGATCGTTTTCGGAATCCTCCAGTATCTTAGCCATTTTCGATGGCAAGGCAGGATAGCACTTGTCAATCGCTAAGTTATGCTCTCTAATGGCTACATCTATGGCCTTTTCACACTCGTTAGCCTGCAACTGTTTAGTCGCTTGCTCTAGAGTTAACTCTTCTAGTTCTTTTTGCTCTTTTTTCAACCTTTTCATTTCTCTCTGTTTGGATTCTTTTCGCCAATAACGAAAAGAGTCAAACATTGCCGGCCGGGCTTTCTTCCTAAACAATTTCGCTTCTAAGTTGTCGAGAATCTCTTGTTCAAAACTACCATGCAGTGGCCAACTAAGGACACCATCCTTCTTACAATAACGGACCCATATCTCATTATAAGTTATAGGACCCACACCATACTTACAGTATAAATCATAAAGGGGAGTCCCAATCGGAGGAACCAGACAAGAGTCCTCTAATCGTGAGTCACTGTTGCAACTAAAACAAGACAACATTTTCCGACTTACCATTTTCAGTCCGGAACACAAAACAAACAGACACGAAACAAATTGTGCACTTGAACCAAGAACTTAGGCCTACCAAAAACCAAACTAATGTATCGATACCCAAAACTGAACCAAATAGATTATCGTAATTAGAACAACCAAAGATAATCTTACAAAACCAAACCAAACCAAGAACCGATCAAGGATTTTTAACAATCCTCACAAAAGTAACCAGCTAGCTATCACTAAATACTTAACTGAGTCACTGAAGACGTCACCAAGGAGAAACCCGTCACGTTTCGCCGTACTAAGGACTGCACCACTTCGGGTCCAAGACAGGGCGACGGTCAAGGCAACAGCCCACTGCAGCCGTCCTGAACGGGAACCCTCGTGGAAGAGAACTTCAGGGCCACTTTTGCGATATGCCGGGATCGATGAAGTGGGGCGCCTCCCTCAGGAATCTTCACACGAAGCTTCTCGAACTCTTCAGGCTTTTGGACCGGTACCGAATGACGTCGCCCCACGTTGGGCGCCAATTGGAGTTCTGGACTTTTTGGTTCCGTCCAGAGGTGTCAGGGTACAACACCCAAAGACCCCGGAGTCCCACCTGCCTTGGTGCACAAATGAACAGAAACACGGGCTTCTCGATGGTGGCGTCAAAGACCAAAGGTTTATTACTGCAGGGACACAGAAGTCACAGAATCTACACACGGGCAGAATTCAGGAGACTGTTCGATTTGTACAAAGTGGGTTGCTCCTTATATACTAAAAATTGTGCTCTAGGCAAATATTTCACATGTCGGTACATTCCCAAACCTTTTGTGTCTCTAAACAATAAATATTTGGCGTTACACAGGAACTGTCGATAATATCTGATACCAAACATCACGAAGAGGGGTTCCCACCAGTCCATCACAATCCCTTGTCAATATTGCATTCAAGAGCCGGACCGCCTCATCGTAAAGTTCGTTACCTCCCCCTAATAAAGGCCCAGAAGGAAAGGAGCAGAGCCAGGTGCAGAAGATAGAAAAGCGGGATTAGAGATGTTTGTGGGTTGTAAATGGGCAAGGCTACCGGCTTCGGCCGCCTAATCATGATCAGGTACAATGGACAGGAAAACCAGTTCAGGTGGGCTGGCCTCGGGCAGAGGAGGCAGCCTTTGTCGAGTCATGCAGCTTCAGCGTGATCTGGTTTAAGGTGCACGTGTCATGTAAGAGGTGAATCTCCGGCTAAGGCTACGTGTCCTTAATCAAAGTGAAGTGAATGAAATGATCAGAGGCTATTGCATATGTGAGGGCAAGGAACCACAAAATGGCGGCCACAATCTAAGATGGATGCCATGGGTAGATCAGAAATGTGTTCATTACAGGAGTGCTCTTGCTCGTAGCGTAGCGAAAACACCAGGATATGCTAAATGAATCATTTGCGGTTCACTGATACCATTTTTATGTATTTCCGACAAACTTGAAAACACGGGTTCAAGTCGTCACGGAACCGTCACAGAACCTCACAACTTCCCTAACACATTTCACAAGCACAGGTGAGATTGGAGTTTGGATCTTTCCATCAATCCTTGGTACGGATGGCTGTACTTATCAAATTGTCTTGGAAGATGAGATCAGCCCTACCTGAATCACTAGCTGCCCTGTGTTTGTCAGAAATGAAGAACCAGCACACCCAAACATTACTGGCCAACAGTGCTTTAACACTCTCTAATCACCCTTAACATGTCTAAAGTCTGGGACTTAAACATCAGCTTTACTGCCTTTACATTCTTTTCCAACAACACAACCAGGTTACACTCCTGCACACTCAGCAAAACAGAGATGGCTCATACAAAGCATGGATGGACTGTTCTTCAAACCAACACCAACTGAGGCCTGCAACCCTACCTCATAAGTCACATCTCTCAGATCATCCAAAACTTTATTCCTCTAATTTGTATGGTAGCCTTCCCACGAAAAGACCAACTACCAGATTGGAAACAAACCTGGTCACAGCCCTCCTGTCGATTTTGCGTTTGCTTTGAAGAGAGCGTACTACACTTCTTGTGCATTTTCCCTGCCGTCATCCATCTCAGATAGAAACTGCTATGACCAGCCCTGAGGGCCCTCCAGATAAGATCCTGCTGCCCTGCTGTGATGGAACTACTGAACAGCCATATTATCCAGCTCTGCTGCAGGGCAACAACGTGTTTACTACAAGTTAAAAGACTGCTGTTAGTGCAGTAGGGGGCTATTGTGTTATAAAATCAAATTTCTGCCTCACGTGTATGTCATCATGCAATTTGCTTTTTTCACCCTGGAGCTTAGAACTCTTGCACTCCATTTTGGTATTTATTGTGATCCTTGATCTCTTTTAGAGATTAGCGTTTTTTTAAACACCTTCACATTTTAATCTAATTTATGTTGTATTATTTAAAGTTGTGTTTTATCTACCACATCATAAGTACATTTGAACTTTTTATTGGTCCGCTTTGCAATGATTTTTTATTAATCTGCAAATAAAAATTTACCTACTTACTACTATAGGCAATCTGATTTAGATAAGTACAAATTTAATATGTTTGCCTGTCATATTAATGTTGTGGATATTAACTATACCACTAATCTATTTTTTTATATTCTTTATATCTCACATCAGCACCCAAGGGCAAGAAGAGGGACAGCACAGAAGTCCCCTATCAAACTTTTGTTTTTCCCCTTATTTCATGAATTTATTTTGGTAGCCGACTTTTGCTAGTCTGTAGTAGTCTATAGTTTTCTTCTGCTTTTTTGGTAAACTTTCTCTCTCCCTTACATACTTTATGGTACTGTAAGACTAAGAACACATGTTTGGTAATCTACTGTGAAGATTGAAGGCCGAAGTAAGCTAGTATTATAAATAATATCCACCATGTATGTTTGTTAAGAAGGCTTTTTTTTCTTGCTCATGCTCTAACAGTTAACAAGAGAGGGCCACGATCAAGAACCACTCCCCTAACCCCCAATGTTGTGCTGTGTAATTCATTTATACAGAATACCAGCAGTTCCTATGACCGTGCAGCATGGCTGTAAAGTATGAGATCCCATTGCATTTGCCAACCAACACCATATGTCTTTCAATGATCATTATCATTTCACCCCTGCTTTGCGCATCAGTGACTCGGAGTCATAATCATCATAGGCTATCTCTCTGCCCCTCCATTATGGAATGTTTTTCATTGTCTTGACTACCTGGCTTTTCTAACATTGTGAACCCAAAAATGCCCAGGGTGATTGTTCTGATAGAAGATACTGCAGTGCTAACAGACCTGTAATGATGTATTGTGATTCTATTTTTTTATAAAAAAATTAAGGAGAGACGTTTTTGGCATTATTTATCTAGCCACACAGAATGCTGCCAGCTCAAGTGGCGCTGCAGGAGGAGAAGGAGATTTGGGTGGAGGGTAAGAAGCAGAGGCAAGGACTTGCGATCATAAGTCACATTGCTTGCTTATTGACAATTACTATTATAATCACTAGCTGCAAGGGTGTTGTGGTAACTCATGATCGTGAACCCCCTGCTTTACCAGCTGCAGCAGTGGTTGAGGTATATACTCTTATATCCGCAACTCAGTAAAAGCTCACATAGTAAATGTTAAAACTGATAGCTTGAAGGAAATGAAAATGAACAGAACATTAAAAGAAAGGATGGGTGAAATGGTATATGAAATTAAAGGAAAGGATGTGAGGGTCGGTGAAAGGATTCATTGGTGGGTAATGAGTAAATGGATGGATGGGTGAAAGGATGCTTGAAAGAAAGGATTGATACAGAATGGGTGGAAAATGGTTTGGAAATTTTAGTGAAAGACAGGATAAGAGAAAGTAAGGCTTCAATCATGATGGCTAGGGGTGAATATAGAAGAATTAAAAGATGATTACGTAATTGCTTGGATGAATAAACAAAGAAGCTCTTTTGGCTCACATATTTTGCTTACTTTGTTTTATAGTTATCAAAACTATGGTTCTAAGTGGGAGGCATTAAAATTGTTGTTCTAATCCCTTGACCCACTGTATTTGTTTAAGCAGATATGTATCCCACCCATCATCATTCATCATCCCCCTCACTTCAGTATGATTAAATTTGTGACCGCAGTGTTTGCTGTGCAATGTGTGGCTGCTTCAGTTAATGCAGCATTTCCAAAGTTTCCAATGCACTGCAAACCAAATACACAAGGTGTGCTTCCCTTCGCCCACTCAGTCACTTCTTAGTTCTTCACTCCTTTATTATTTCCAAAGTTCTTCCATCCCAGCCCACCAAAAAATTAAAGAATCTATTCTAGGCATATGACACATTTTTATGGCCATGTTCAGTGATTCCAAAATATATTTCATGGTTTCCCCTAACAGGTTTATTTTACGCCTGTTCAGATTTTTCCCTTTTGACTATCATCTTATTACAGTGACTGAATAAGCCAAAGCTTTGTCACATGATGAATCGATGATCAGTGGCACCTCTCTATTCTATAGAAAAACCTCCACCTGCAGGTCTAATCCCTCTATCTTACCCTGCAGTAGAGTATATCAAATTTCCTTTCTTACTAACCGGGTGAATGAATTTGTTGGGAATAATGTATGGTAGTGTGTGAGGCCAATTAGTAAAGTGGGACTTAGTGCTTGATTTGATTTCAAGTGTGGCAAAGTGTGGCGTAAGGGATAATCTGTGAAAGGTGTTTGTAATCCCTATTTTGCCTCATGTGTCTTTATATGTGTGACTATGAGTACAAGGCTGTGACACATCATGATGCATCAAGCTAGTCTGTCTGTGTAAACACAATCCATCACGTAACCTCAGATCTGCACACAAAAATCTGCTGACTATCCCCTCAGTCAAGAGGAAACGTCAAGGGGGCAGCTCTTTCCAGTACTTGGCTGCATCCTTATGGAACTCCTTGCCTTCTTCTCTGAGATACAGTGACAATCTGCTTGCATTCAGACATGCCTTTAAGACCCTGCTATTTAGACAGGCATACCCTTAGACTGGCTTTCTCTCTCTAGTCATTCTGTGTTGTGTTATGGTTTCCAAAAGTTCTAGTAGTGCCAAGAAGCCCATGGGCGTACGTGCGCTGTATAAATAAAAATTTAACATAACATAACATAACATTTTTGTGTATTCTTTCCTGTTTTTCTCTCCTAGGTTTACATCAGGAGCAGTTTCAGCCAATGTGTTGTAGCCACTACACAGCTTTGCTGGCCTGCCCTGACATGCAGAGAGGGTATCTATTTTTAATCTCTTCTCACGTGCACTTCACTGTATCTTGATTGTTCTGATCCTGAAGAAGCGCTAATGACCCTTGTGGCAACAGAGGCGCGAAACATGTTGACCCATTACACCCGGGCATAATGTGCTTTTCTGGGGCAATATCCATGAGTTCCGTCATATTTTCTACATTTTCTTTGTGATGACCCTTAGTCAGTTTTAATCACTTTGCACATACTTTTTCACCCTCTATAGAGTACCCACATACCCCACACACCGCATTTATCATCCAGCATTTCTTGAAAAGATCTCTGCTAAAGTGACCCTTCGGGGGACCCTTAGAGCATTGCAGCTCCAGCCCGACGAGGAGCATACGCCCGTTGATGAAGCATGACACCCTCCCGGGTGTGTGAGGGCAACAGTAGGAAGGACTTGCCCTTTCCATCTCACTAGTGGGTGTTTAAAACCTGGGTTTCTGTTTTTATTTCTTTTTTCTCCCTTAATAGGAACAGGAACAGTGTTGTTTTGTTGAAACGTTAGGCATGAAGGGCATGAACATTGGACCATAAGTAGCTCCTGGGTCCCCCCTTCCAATTTGTTTATATATTAGTTCAATAAGTGCCATGTTTTTTATGCTTTTATGCTATTGTGTGCTGAATCCGATTTGCCAACCAGACCTTTTTTGCTCAGAGGTTTTCTTATGTCTCTTTTTATTATTGTGAGATTATTATTATTGTTATTGTCCCCAAAATGACTGCCTTCCTGACATCTGCCAATGTACCCACTCTGGGATATTTGTGATCATTTTCAGAGAGGTACAGGGACATAGGGTGTTGGATCTCAGACTTAGTGGGATCATTCCCAAGTAAGTTATCATGAAGTCAGCATGTATTGGAGATAAGTAACCTGGATGCGAAATTTCACATGTAATTAGGGGGGCATGACCAGAAATGGTGGTACACCTATGAATGTTCAACCATTTTGGCTATTTGTGGGGTACCAAGGAAGTACTCTATCCTAATATTGTCATATGGTTACTACGTTTCTATATATTGTGTTAAGTTAGCATGTGCTTATTAAATGTTTAAATGCCATATTTTCTTTCTGCTTCGGTTTGCACACGACACCTAGCTGTTATTACAGCTTTTAACCTAGACGAAAGATGTGATTTATTTGAGAATAATATGTTATTGCACTGGTATCAGTCGTGCCTGGAACACTTGGTACAACTGTCTGCACATTGAGAACTGCACACTCTCCGAATAACCTAACACAAGGTTGCTGCAGGCCTGATCCTCGCACCACGTTAGTCATAACACAAATAATGTTTGTGCCAACATTTGGCTCTACGTGAGTTTAAGATACAATTACAGGGAATGAATCAACACACTTGATGCTTCGCATGCTGAGAGCTGGTAGCGGTTGATGTGATCTCCTCCTACTGAGAATTAGAGGTATGGGTCCGCCCTGCTAAGAGCCCAGACGAGACCTTCTTAGATATAATATAATATGCTAATTAGGGTGCGCGAAATATAGATGATACAGAATTCTATAGATTTTGCATCATAACATGTTATCACCTTTTGCTTACTATGGATTAGTGACTATGCTGCTGACTCTGATTTTTATAATATGTATGTTGATATTATGCAAGATACTGCGTTTGAGAATGCTGCATTGAAAAATAAACATTTCAAACTTGCACGTGTTTTCATTGCCTCCCAGTTTCGGTTTGGAATGATAATATAACGAAAGAGTGTTCATGTGTTCCACGATACCTGAGGTACTCTAAGTTCATGTTCTGGATTGTCTAAGACATTGGGAAGTATTTACTGCCGATGCGATACTGTAGCTAGCTTGGTAAGGGGATTACTGAAACAAAGGTGAGTTGTGGGTCATCCTAACTCACCTAGGTTCTAGGTCTCTGTGCACAGTTCTGTGAGAGAACGGAAACCCTGCGACATGGCGCCCATACGTTGGTTGGCCTTATAACATGACACTCGAGTAGTATATCATTCAAACCTTAACGCCTACATTCCCGTTTCCGGAAAACGGCGGTGTCGGAAAAACCTACCTATTTTTGAAATAGGTCCTTTTCGAGCTTGAATCAATCTAAAACGGTTTCTTTGAATTACTACCCAGTTGTACTACAAAGTATAATTTGTTTTTTCTAGTTCCTGTGCTAACATGGCTCAAGCCGTGGACATCCCGCAGCATAGTCGCATTGCGGTGCGTGACCATTTGCGGATGTATGATGTTCCGTTGGAAGGCTTGGCTGTGGTTCTGGTGGTGAGCGCGGAACATGCTTACCCGTACGAACTGTTTTATTCGTGGGTGACATTTCCAGCGGTGGACGCTAATTCTGGTGTGTTCCACTCATACACTTCTTCGGATGTACCGGCTGCGTACGTTCCGTACAGAGCACTGGAAGTTCCTATTGACGCTTGGCAGCATGGAGTTTGGTTTGGTGGCGCCCTACCGCACGCTTTAACCGCTCCGAGGTTAGGCCCATTGTCCATTCCGGGCACTCCTTGGCCCGCTTTGGCTGGCTTTACTCCTCACCCCCGACGTGCCACTTGTAACGTGGGAGAACTGTGGCGGCTTCATGAAGTCGCGGTGGAAGTGATTAGAGCGCTTGTTCATTACACTAGCCGTAATGTTCAGGACGCGGCCCCTAGAGGTGCACAGCTTCGAGCAGAACATGCTGGTCTGAAAATCAACCCGGTCATGGTTAATTCCGTGATGGGTAAGAAGCCCCAGGAAAAGGACGATTTTCCGTTCTGGCTTGCTGAGAAATTCGGCCAGCTGGAAGCTGTGTTTCCCAATACGAGTCCTGGTGATAAACACCGGATTCTCACACTGAGTTTGCCGAAAGATCTGTCTCCTGACCTTGCTGATTGTGAGACCTGGGGAAAAACTTTTGCAGCGGTCTATTCGAGGTGCTATGGCTCCCCGTCTGTGACCAATCTAGGTGGGGTTCTTAAGCGTGTTCAAGACGAACACGGACCAGAGGCGGCTGTTGAATTGGGCATGCTCCTGTGTGGCTCCTTTGATGTGGTTTGCGATCTGATCCTTGCGAATGTCAAGGGGGATGCAGTGAACTTTCAAGTTGCTAACGCATTGGCGTTGGTTCCCGAGGCCGACCGACCCCGACAGTTGGCAAAGATTATTGTGACTGCTTACAAAATGGTGGGTCGCAATGCGATGGGGGTTAAATCTTTTCCTGAAAAGGAGAAGAAACAGCCCCAGGTTCAGACATCGGAAACTAGTGGTCAACAAAAGTCCAAAAAGCAAAATTGGCCTAAAAAACAGAATCAGGGTAAGCAACAACAACAACAAACACAGGTTTCTGCTCCTGCGTCTCCGTTGCCTGCACAGTCGGTTCGTGTTTATGATTTGCACGACCGCGCGATGATTAAATCGCCTGAAAGATTTCAGGTTTCTGACCAACGCTCTCCTCGTTCCTTTCAGGACTCATCGGCTCCGTCAACCGGTGGTGGAGGGGGCGGCAGGGGCCGGGGTGGCCAGCAAGGACGTGGTCAGCCCCGCCCGCGTGCCAGTGGAGATCAGCAGGAGGGCTCTACGCCCAAGAGACCACAGTTTACTACGAAGAAAGTCGCTGCACTGACCGCGCATCGTTATGCCGAAGATAGTGAGAACGCGGCTTCGGAATCTGACGTGGGCTCTGACCTTGCTAGACAGCGCAGCAGAGATTACCATAGTGAGAGAGGCCCTCCGTCCACTGTTGAAGGTGACAGCGACTGATTCTCATGTTGTGATTGAAACAGCTGATACGCATGTTGCTCCCCCTGAACGACTTTTTGAAATTGTCCTGTTAATTGAAGGTGACATGCAGCGAACTGTAAAAGGGGTATTTTGGGAAAATCTCTCGTCTACGTATGACATTTTGCTTTCGGAGGCTGACTGGCCCCCACCTTTTGTTCTCGCAGCTCCGCGAGGGGAGGAGGTAATCCTACCCAGCTTCGCGCACACAGTGCCGAGGGTGGAGGCGCTGCATTTTGCAGAAGAGTGGTCTCTGGCGCTTGCGCCGGCTGTGTACCGCAATCAATGTGGCTGGGATAAATTGTCACCAAGCCATGAGATTCCTTTACGGTCACAGCCACAGCCTCAACCTCAATATCCCATATGGCGTGAAGCGAAGGCTTCAGTCGCAGCTATCCTTGAACAATTGGAATATCAAGGTGTAATTGAAACGTGTGTGTCACCGATGAATAACCCCCTTTTTACTGTGAACAAGCCGGACGGCTCATATCGTTTGGTTTTGGATTATAGGCATTTGAACTCGCATTGCCGTAACTGTGCAGTACAGAATACGCACGGCTCTGCGTTAGTGAATAGTCTTGAGCGTAAACGGTTCAAAACCACGCTTGACATTTCCAATGGTTTTTATGCCCATAGATTAGACGGTCTAAGTTCCCAATGGACCAGTTTTACATGCGCCGGTGTGCAAAAAATGTTTAAACGACTCCCAATGGGCTACAAGAACAGTCCTGGAGTTTTTTCCGCACGCATTGTCTCTCTTTTGGAGAGCTTCAACCCAGTTGCTTGTTCGTATGTGGATGACATTTATCTCACAGACGACGATCTTTGGGAGCATCTGTGTCGAGTAAATAGCATAATTTGTAACTTTGCTGATATGGGTTACAAGTTTAACTTTGCAAAATCGCACATTGCAGAGTACACGGTGTTGTTTCTAGGTTACGAGCTTAACCATGAAGGGAAGGGTTTAGCACCCCATTTCCTGGAGAAATGCGCACATTTGTGCTCTCCGACAACATTGAAAAAATTACAATCTCTTCTGGGCTTTCTGAATTTCGGGAGGACATACATTCCGGAATATGCCCAGCGTATCAAGCCTTTGTATGCTTTGATACAACCATCTTTTTCCAAATCATGCTGGCTGCCTGAGCATTTGGCCATTCTGCAGTCTTTGCAGGCTGATTTGCTCGCTTCTGAATACTTACAGACTCGTGATAACCAGACCAACCTGGTGATAAGAATTATCCCTGGGGCGGTGGGTTTCACGTACCTGACTTTTAATGAGGGGGATACAGTACCTATTGCTTACAAGTCACACTTGTACACTTCGGCTGAATTGCGTTTTTCCACTGTGGAGAAAGTTTTAACGGCTGTGCAGATGGCAATTCTTAAGGAACGTGCCCTGTCACAAGGAAAGCGCATGTTGGTTGTTACCCCGTGTCCTGCCTTAGAGGCGGTTACGAAAGCCAGTGTACCTAATTCCAAAGCTTTGCACCCTCGGTGGATTCAATGGGCTGCGTCCTTGACGTCCCAGGATGTCACGTTTATTTTTTACGCCACTTTACGGTCACAGGAGTATTTACAGTATGAATTTGTTCATCCTGCTCCATTAGCAATGCGGCCGTTGGAGGATTTCCATTGCATCATTTACACTGATGGTTCGGCGCAGGTTGCGCATGGCTCTAAACATGCCTACGTTTCCGCTTGCGCCATTATGGTCGGTGCCATGTTGAACGATGAGTTCAAGTCCAGTGTCGTGCACACGCAGACGCTTGGAGACTGCACCGCACAATTAGCAGAACTTCGTTGTCTGATGCTTGCATTAGAGTACGCAGATCCTAGTGTGACGACTTTGATCGTAAGCGATTCTTACTACTGTGTCCAGTCTTACAATGAAAACTTGTTCTTTTGGATTCAGAATGATTTTCGTGACTCCAAAGGTAGCACAATAAAACATAAAACGATCTGGGTCCGAGTGGCGGAACTTAAAGAGAAGCTGCCACTCGTGTTTGTAATTCATACTCTCGGTCATCAGCGCGTGGGGGTCCACGCTGTTGGCAACTTGCTTGCTGATGAAGCAGCGAAGTCAGCGGTATCAAAATACTTAGTTGCAGCGGTCACGAGGTCCAAGAGCAAAATAGATGATGACATCTTGGCAGCTATTGCTGCAACGGAGAAGGGAATTAAATATCCTGCGGGATTCCCTTCTAAATACACATACCACTTAAGTCCCGATAAGGTTCCTTATGTGAAAATCCCTGAAGTTGGCGAGCGTCTAGTTCCCAACTCGGATCGCAGAGCTGCTTTGATTACAGCGGCACATGAAGGTGTGGCGTCTGCGCATGCGGGCGTCTCGGCCACTGTAACACAGCTACAACAGAGATTCTGGTGGCGGGGACTGTACAAACAGACGCGTGAATATGTTCTTCAATGTGACATTTGCCAGCAGATTAAGCCTTCGACTGCTGCGCATCCGCCTCAGACACAGTTGTACATCTCGAATAAACCACTTGGATGTGTTTATTTGGATCACTGCGGTCCATTTTCTTCTGATACTGCGTATAAGTACATCTTAGTCGCAGTTGATTCATGCACACGCTTTGTGTGGGTATGGCCGCATCGGAGCGCTGATTCACGTACTGTCATTAAGGATTTGCGAGTCTTTGTGGGAATTTTTGCCTGTGGTGCCTTCCATTCGGATCCGGGTCCGGCATTTGCCTCTAAGGCATATAAGGATGCTATGGTTTCGATGGGGGTCCAAGTCAAATTTTCGAGTCCCTACAGACCTGAGGGTAATAGTGTAGTTGAACGAATGAACCGCGACTTAAAGCAATCTTTGACAGCTCGAGTTATAGGCACTGGCAGAAACTGGTTAGCCCACCTCATAGGCGTGCAGCGTGCGCTTAATAATCTCCCTAGAAGGTCTCTGGGTGGGCGGACCCCATACGAAATGCTCTTTGGAATCAAGATGTATGTACCTGACCTTGATGGGCTGGACTACAAGGCCCAGGCCAGGGCCTTTGACGTAGATGAACATTGCAATGTTTTACAGAATCTACAAAAGACCAGAGACAGTCTTGCAAAGGAACATTTGCCCTCCACATCGGATGATGCGCTGCTGATCCCGGTAGTTGGCTGGCTACCCCAAGTTGGAGAACTGGTTCGAGAGAAGATCGATAACAAGAAAGAGTTTGGTCCCTCGTATCCAGCACCGGTTCGAGTTCTTGGAGTGAAGGGCACAAGAACAGTCATTTTACCACCACTTCCAGGTCGTAAGGAAAACAGATTTATTTCTATTGACAATGTCAAGACACACAGGGTGGCCGATTCTTCATAGCATGACACCGGCTGTATCCTGTCCTTCCATGGTGAGGCACTCTGTGCTGGCTATTACATCTGGTGCAGAACAGGAGGTGTCCCTTGAGATGCCTGCCATATCCAGTCCTTTATTAAATACAGTTCCTGATACTAACATTGATGAGCTAAACTACACTTATCCTTCTGATTTGTCGATGCCTGATTTACAGACCCGTTTGGCAGGCCAGTCCAGATTTTCTTTTGACTCTGTTTCGGAAACTTCAAAGAAACCCACAAACATTGCAAGATATGCCACGTTGTTTAAAAAACATTTTTTAATTCCGCCTTGGACATACATTTGGTTGATCCTATTTTCATTCTATCTTTTTATGTCAATTCGTTTTGTGTTTTATTTTTTCCGCCTGATTGATGGTCACTACGTTAAAGAAAGAACAGGAATTCGGTACCTTAATGGAACATTGGCCCCTCTTTCCTCTTCACATTCTTCGCACAGACTGAAACGAAACTTAAATACAGTTAACATTACTGCTTGGCCTGTCCTTGATGGGATTGTGTGGGATGCGGTTAGGTTTCAGATACATGGGCCTACTGAAGTTATTAATGTTCCAAATGTGCTTAGAGTAAACATCGGAGATGTGATTAAACAAAATATACGTTCTGATGATTGGGATATTCAGGCCGTAGAAGCATTATTCTCGGATTTGAAGTATTATGCTGCCTTCGATGCTGAGGATCTGTATACAGATTCTATTAATTATGGTGATTTGTTTTGTTTTCAACACTATGGTAATCATTTTTTACATAAGACAAATTCCAGGAGGGTTGCTGTAAATTATACACAATGGGAACATTGCCCTGCTCCATTCAGTGGCAGTTCCAATACATTTCTGAAAAAATATACCTATTTTACAGACTTTGATCAGTCTAATCCTGAGTCATTTTATTTTAAAATGACACAAAAGCCCATTTCCAAAGTTAGACTTACCGATACAAAATTGCTGTATTCGAAGTCCTTTTTAGACAGGTTGGCTGTAGATGGCTACGAGTTCTGGAAAGGAACAATTGACCTTAAATCGGTTTGGGGTACCAAAGATTGGCAGGTACAAGGCACTGAGGCTTTGCACCGTGCATGTCTCATCCCGAACCACATGTTGTTTTTAAATTCGACCATTTTCCAGACAACATGCTTTGGATTGGCTACTTCTAAAAAATTAAATACACCGACCATCCCAGATTTAGATGAATATACAGGTTGGGGTAATTTCACTGGTTCCGCCATTCAGGAGTTGCAAACTCTTTTACACAATTCATCCTTTAACATTTCCATTTTGGATTCCAAGGGTTGGCTGGTATGGCAAAAGAGTGCTGATTCTTGCCAACGCCGTTTTTTGGGTTTGGCTGAGGGGTTCACAAAACTCAGGCCCGATCCACGTTTTGAAGACGACTATACTGTCACGACTTATTCTGTGGGGAAGCTGTGTCAGAATTGGTTACAACATTCCACTTTGGCTGCAGTTAAACTACATCTGTCTCTATTAAATGATGATGTGGATTTGAACGATTTTATAAAAGGCCCAGCTAAAGGTAGATCTAAAAGATGGCTGTATGCGATTTACAATGAAATTTGGAAAGTTACCCAGGTTGAGGCAGCTAAACGCCTGAGAGCTATTGATCAAGCTAATTTAGAGAAAGTGCTTGCAGTTGTTGATAACAGCATTAACACGCTTTCTTCCCGAATTTACACGTTAAATAATATTGTGTCTTCTGTTGTTGACATTGTACATGATGAAGTGTCCGTGTTATATCATGGTCAAAATCAATTGCGTTCTGTGATGCAGTTTGCGTGGACACTACAGACTCTTAAGTCTGGTCGAGTGCCATGGACTTTTATGAACGTCTCATCATTATTTGCCCCATTTAATCTGACTGAAAAACAGCGCATGTTGTCAATGAGAGATGCAACATTCTCTATGTTACATATTGAAAAATTAGAATCCCTACCATTTTCGGTGGCTGAAGTGACTGCAGCGACATGGCTTATTCATGGTGTTATAACATTACCTTTTGCTTTGTATAAATTTACAAATTGTATGAAATATATAGCCATTGGGCGATATGAACCATTAGGCAGCGCTTTCCTCCATGAGACATGGTCTTTACCATACACTTACAGATGCCTTAAGGAGGGAAATGAAGTGAATCTGAATGGTGAAGAATGTACACAGTCGCCTGACCGCTCACTAATTTGCAGACACATCCAGTTGCATGGTTCTTGTAATCAGGACAAACCTAATTTGGCCTGTGTTTTGAAAGGGACACCAGTTCCTGCAATAGTTCCCACGTTCACGTTGTTGTCCAACGGTAGTTATTTACTTTTGAATAACGAGTTTTGTTGTGGGTTTGAGGCCGGTATCGCATATGTGGTTACCGTGTCAGAAAGGGTGGTTTGCTGCATGAATGTGTTGTATCCTCCCACGCATGGGAATTCAGAAGTTTTAATTTGGCCAAGAATACCAACCTTGAAAGCTGAGTTCAATGGTTTAGGCCGTATAAGAGCCCTTTTGTCTCAAAAACAGGTGGCCCTGAGCTCTGCCCGCGAAACTTATGTCCTTCACATAGCAAACACACGCACAGAAGTACAAGCCCTTTTAAGTACTGATTTGCCGTTTCATTTTTGCGAGCTGGTTCATCAAATCTTCAATGCCTCCTCCACGACGAGCCTGGCTCATTTTTTTAAAATGGTTAGCAGTGGTCTCGTGACTACATTTGAAAAAGTATTTGGTATTATCCCTGCGTTCTTTCATTCTATATTGGCTAGCCTATTTGGCGGATTTCCTGTTTTGCTGGCTTTGGCTGCAGGCGTTCTGGTGCTATTTTATTTTATAAAACATGGATGCCCATCCTGCGCAAGGAAACGCACAGCCCCTACTGATGCAGTTTCGCAACCGGATGCTTGATTATTATGGATCCCTGCCGCTTGCGACCTTAAGCACGGCTTTTGGATTATCCTTCAGATTTTCCTATTTCACCTGTGTCCAGCCTGTGTTTCATTGCCTGAGCTGTGATTTCGACTGGGCCATTGATTTGTGTCTCTGTTTACCGACTTCTCCTGACGTCAACTTTGATCAGCTGATGTACCCCGTAGTGGCTCACGAGTTGGTCTGTTCTGGCGAAAAGGTTATGGCTGTGGCAGCGATGCATGGACTAATGGGTCAGTGGGACATATTCGCAGCGGCGCATGACTTTCTGGCACAGAGCGTTCTCGAGAACCCACTGAGTTGTCCTCTGATGTTGCTAGAGGATTCGGTGTTGGAAGAGCACGTATGTTCTTTCCCATTGCTTAATTGGATGGCTGAACTGTTTTCGGATGATGGCAGTGATTTCATGTTGGAAGCTGTTGCTATCTATTTTGCATATTCATTCAACGAGGAATGACTCTGAATACTTCCATCATTATGGCACGTGACTTTTTAGTAATTCTGAATGGTGCCAGTTTCAATACGAACATTCGATTTTTTCATATGTTCTAGGCCTGTTAATTATAGTTAGGCCTCAAGTTCGACTTTTTATATTTTGTGTGGCCACTATAGGCATTCATACATATTTTTTGTGTGTTTTTGAATTTTACATACATTTACATACATTTAGCTTGGCTCAATATCATTGAACTCTGCTTTCATGTCTTGCCTCTCATAGAGTATTGGCTTATATTTTTGTCTTTTGACCGTCCTCGGATCATTGGGGGGGTGTCATATGGTTACTACGTTTCTATATATTGTGTTAAGTTAGCATGTGCTTATTAAATGTTTAAACGCCATATTTTCTTTCTGCTTCGGTTTGCACACGACACCTAGTTGTTATTACAGCTTTTAACCTAGACGAAAAATGTGATTTATTTGAGAATAATATGTTATTGCACTGGTATCAGTCGTGCCTGGAACACTTGGTACAACTGTCTGCACACTGAGAACTGCACACTCTCCGAATAACCTAACACAAGGTTGCTGCAGGCCTGATCCTCGCACCACGTTAGTCATAACACAAATAATGTTTGTGCCAACATTTGGCTCTACGTGAGTTTAAGATACAATTACAGGGAATGAATCAACACACTTGATGCTTCGCATGCTGAGAGCTGGTAGCGGTTGATGTGATCTCCTCCTACTGAGAATTAGAGGTATGGGTCCGCCCTGCTAAGAGCCCAGACGAGACCTTCTTAGATATAATATAATATGCTAATTAGGGTGCGCGAAATATAGATGATACAGAATTCTATAGATTTTGCATCATAACATGTTATCACCTTTTGCTTACTATGGATTAGTGACTATGCTGCTGACTCTGATTTTTATAATATGTATGTTGATATTATGCAAGATACTGCATTTGAGAATGCTGCATTGAAAAATAAACATTTCAAACTTGCACGTGTTTTCATTGCCTCCCAGTTTCGGTTTGGAATGATAATATAACGAAAGAGTGTTCATGTGTTCCACGATACCTGAGGTACTCTAAGTTCATGTTCTGGATTGTCTAAGACATTGGGAAGTATTTACTGCCGATGCGATACTATAGCTAGCTTGGTAAGGGGATTTCTGAAACAAAGGTGAGTTGTGGGTCATCCTAACTCACCTAGGTTCTAGGTCTCTGTGCACAGTTCTGTGAGAGAACGGAAACCCTGCGACTTGCCCTTTCCATCTCACTAGTGGGTGTTTAAAACCTGGGTTTCTGTTTTTCTTTCTTTTTTCTCCCTTAATAGGAACAGGAACAGTGTTGTTTTGTTGAAACGTTAGGCATGAAGGGCATGAACATTGGACCATAAGTAGCTCCTGGGTCCCCCCTTCCAATTTGTTTATATATTAGTTCAATAAGTGCCATGTTTTTTATGCTTTTATGCTATTGTGTGCTGAATCCGATTTGCCAACAAGACCTTTTTTGCTCAGAGGTTTTTTTATGTCTCTTTTTATTATTGTGAGATTATTATTATTGTTATTGTCCCCAAAATGACTGCCTTCCTGACATCTGCCAATGTACCCACTCTGGGATATTTGTGATCATTTCAGAGAGGTACAGGGACATAGGGTGTTGGATCTCAGACTTAGTGGGATCATTCCCAAGTAAGTTATCATGAAGTCAGCATGTATTGGAGATAAGTAACCTGGATGCGAAATTTCACATGTAATTAGGGGGGCATGACCAGAAATGGTGGTACACCTATGAATGTTCAACCATTTTGGCTATTTGTGGGGTACCAAGGAAGTACTCTATCCTAATATAGATAAGGCGGGAGGCCAAAATGTAGCCGCAATGCTTAGCCTGTGGGTGACGTGGTGGCCATATGTCTATTAGACCCATCTCCTCCAACCAGTGTTTTACCTCCAAGGACGTTGCCCCAGTCTGACTCGACCTTTGGCCTGATCTATCCACATAGGAGCCCACGGCAGTCTTAAAGTCCCCATCAAAAAATCTCTGTCTGCAGATTATGATACTGATTTATCCAAAAAATGGGAACACTTGGTGGTAGGAATGTTGTTGATTTCCACATATTTGGACACTTTCACTTGCAGAAAAGTATTGTATGACATTCTGGATAAGTAAAAATGATGAGATCAGTACAAGCCACAAGCCTCTGGACTCCTCAGGGAGTCTACTTTTCAGATATGTTGGTGATGATAGCCAACCCTGGGCCAAAATACCATAGCTGCACCCATTCCCAGAAAGACAATGAATTTTAAGGAACAGCATTAGTGCCTCCAAATTGTAGTTTTGGTAGGTTTCATTGGGACTGGAGCCAATACTTCTGCTATCAATTTTCATTGAGAAATCTTTATGAATCCACAATGTGTTTTGAGGCCTTTTCTGTCAAAGGAGCTACACCCAGCCACAGAAGTACAGATGATATTTTTGCAGCAGAAATTGAGATTCTCAAGAAAAGATTCTTGACAAGAGGATATGACAATCAACTACTGAACAATGCACATGAAAAAATACACAAAATCTCCAGAGAGTCTACTTTAAAAAGAAAACCAAAAGGGTCTAAACATTGTGCTGATAACAAGATTGCTATTATAACAAAATACAGTGCTAACAGCTCCAAAATCTTTAATGCTTTCAGAAAACACTGGCACCTACTACAACTTGATAAAGATTTGGAAAAGTATGTAGGTAAGAAACCTCGTATTGTTTATAAAAAAGGCAAAACACTTAGAAACTGGCTTAGTCCTTCGATCATCAGAAACCCTGTATCCAACAATCATGTGTTGACTGGTACTAACAAATGGATGCCTATTAAACCTTGTGGTTTTTACAAATGCACTATGTGCAACATTTGTCAATTTGCTCTGGATAAAAAAAAGACTTTTTCCTATAACACTAAGCAAACCCACCACATTAGACATTTTATCAACTGTAACTCGAAGTTGGTAGTATATTGCATCATATGTCACTGTGGATTGATTTATGTGGGAAGTACCATTCGCCCTCTTAAAGAAAGGTTACAGGAACACATCAGAGCTATTTGTAACAACGATGCCAGATACCCACTAGCAGCACATTACAACAAGGAACACTTAGAATTAGAGGTACTGGGCATTCGCTTCCATGGCATGGATATGATCAGACCAGACCCTAGAGGAGGTGACAATACTCTGGCACTTCGCAAACTTGAATCCCAATGGCTAATCAAGCTCCGTGCGGTTGATTTGGGACTTAACATTGACAGAGAACTACATGTTTTCCTTAAAGAATAATCTGATTTTTCTGTTATAAATGGGATTCAACTAAAATTCTATAGATCTTCTCTGTTGTTCACTTATTACTATGCTAAGACATAGGTTAATAAGTCGATCTTTCATCATCTGTATGTAGCTATACTTTCCCTATTGTATAGTTTAGGCAACTCCAATTATCATGTTAAGACTAGGTTAGACACTCTGTGAAGACTAAAGATGTTTTGTCTTTCCATATTTTTTATTGTTTACGTTACACCTTTTTTGTATGACAAAAAATCGATTGCTACCAGGGATTCTATGTACTCTCGGATATTTTTCTTCCTTTACTGATCCCTTTCCAAGATGGCGGCCATTGTTTAGTGTTTATGTTAAACCCTCTTTTTATAACAAAAGAGATTGCTACCAGGGGCTCGATGTACACTCCGATAGTCTCTCCCTTTACTTATCCCTTTCCAAGATGGTGGCCATTACTGGCGTCTCTTGGATGTACTTCACGCCATTAGCGTATGATATTACTATGGCTAACTAACGTTTACTCTAACACTGGACTTGCCACCTTACACTCCGATAGTCTCTCCTTTTACTTATCCCTTTCCAAGATGGCGGCCATTACTGGCGTCTCTTGGATGTACTTCACTCCATTAGCGTATGATATTACTATGGCTAACTTACGTTTACTCTAACACTGGACTTGCCACCAAACTTTAACAAACTTGTTATTAGACAATACGCTGGCCATATTTGTATTCTGACGGATATACTAGCATTGTCATTTTTTAATGAGATTTAGTTCATAAACGGTGGAATCCTGCCTCGGATTCATCTTGTAGGCACATCGGGATACTGAATTCGCCCATTTTTACTATTAGGGCTCATATAAGATTACACTTCTTGCCGTTATAGATGGCTGCCACACATGTTGGTCGAACACCGTCTCGGACATTGGGTCGGCTTTGGCAGTCTTCCCGCGTAAACACTCTCATCACGTCTATTTTCCATTTAAATAGAACGCGGGAAATCCGTCCTGTTAGCGCCTAGCGGTGGAGATTTGCCCTCGATGCTGACAGCTAGGAGGTAAGAGGAGGGTAATTACATGGAGGGAATATGCTATGTTAGACATTTTTCATGGGTTATACGATCGTAGATTCCCTTCATTTTGTGACGTCCAAATAGCTTCCGTTTAGCGTTTTCCGGCTTAGAATGGGTGCCCTTACTGTATTAGTTTGATATGTGTGCAACTTCGAACAACAATGGAGGAACATGTGTTTCTCCTTTATGGTATTATTTTTATGAGCATCCTTATCGTGGGATCTTGAAATCCACACCCCGCTTTCTGAGTTATTTTAGTGCGTTTGCCGCTCAATGTCACTTATGTGTATGCTCTTAATAAGAGTAATCATCCACATAGTCTAATATGACATTCTTCCAAGTATTTGATTTTAAATCTACATGTACTAAATCTATATGAGTGAGGTAGTGTGGCTCACTGGTTAGAGGCGGCAGACCCGAGAGCAGAGGACGGCCCGGGACCAGGGTTCGATTCCCGGCGCGGCAGGTTTCTGGACCAGGGTCAGCGGACTCGATAATTCTCTTGCCTCGGTGCCCACTCTGATCAGCGATCACACTCGGCAACTCTGGGCATTAGCTTGCCTCATCCTCACTAACGGCCCCACCAGACCGCCGGGGATGCCTGGTCTCACCCTGAAGATACCCATTAAGGGACCATCTCTCAGGGAAGCCAGGAAGGGTTTCGCAGCGGTCGAAGCGCCTTGGGACCCTCCGGGTAAGTAGTGCGCTATATAAATGCCTATACATTTACATTTACATTTATATATACTATATTACTTCACAGACTTATCAAGGTCCATGAATATGACTATGTGAACATGTGATTAATCTCCACGCAGCAAGTCGCACTATTTAACAAAGTGAGTAGTAAAGGGATGACCTTATATTATTGATATTGTTATGCATACTGTACTAGGACCTTTGGACGCCAGGGTTTGTCTCTTTTATATTAACATTGAGAACTAGCCACCACATCAGGGCATGGCCCACACCATAAGTAATTTTTGGAATTGTAGTTCGAATACGTTCCGGTATGTCTGTTTGGCACCTTCTAATTTCCGCCTTCAGTATCAAAACTAGTATATTTCCGTTTTTATTTTTTGACTTACAGGACATATTTCTATGACTTTCCACATTACAAGAAAATACAACGTGGGGCGTAACATTACGAAGTTAGAAAGGTGAAATTAATCCCAGGAACATTCCGTCGTGATTACCATACTTATTAGGTAGGCCTTAATAATCGTTATATAGCTCTGACGAACTTTCTGTACATTTGCGTCTCAATAATTTCTAAAAGTGCCCTTCTCTCTACACATTTCCATTCCATTAGGATTCCAATTTTCAACACCATAATTTGCATCCCTTGATGAATAAGATCCTCCCGACCATTACACCTGACAAGAAATTTTATTGGTAGGTCGATATTTGGAAAGTGTTCATCTTTTGGAATTATAGGTTTGTGATTCATTCTCCCAAGGTGGGTCTGGATCAAGATATTCACTCTCCTATGGGAGCTAACTGTGAACAAGGGTAGTGAAATAACGAATGGAATATATTGTATCGCATACATTTTTAAACTAGAAATTATCAGGGGACTGTATTCATGAAAGTCTGAATCTTTTGAATCTTTTGAAATGTACTGTACCGTATAACTTTTGAACTAGGTAACATCATGTCATTGACTGTTTTGCAATTTCAGCACTACCATAATGAGTTCATATGTAGCATGAGTTGTTCTTTCGTTAGTGGTTTTTCTTAGGACAGACTGTTGAAGGTTTATGCAAATTGTGTAAATATGAGACCATATTTTTTATTGTATAAAATTAGGGAAATTGTATATATTTAGTTCACATTTATCATAAGTACTTATTGTAATTTTTATGCTTCCAGCCTTGAAAAAGCCTCAGAGTAGGCGAAACACGTGTCGGCGGTGCAAAGCTGGAAAACTTTTAATGTGTTTGAAAATAAAGATTTTGAAGTACAACGACTGTTTTGGATCCATATTTTGAAGCCTTTTAACTACAAATGAACTTATTGTTGATGTTGGTGTAAAAACCTTCAAAACTAATACTTTACGGAAAATTTCCAGATAATCAATCTCTTAGAGAGTGCTTGAGTAACTTGGTTTTCCCAGATTCCAGCCACAGAAGTGTGGTACCGTTATTTTTAGAAGAAGCATGAGAACAAAGGTTTGTAGGAATTTTGTGGCTCCCCGTAGCTTTTGGAACTTCATTTCACAAAACTCTAAGGACAGTGCTTGATTTCAGACAAAGGGCTCAATTACGATGTCAGTCGGAGACACCGTCGCTGTCTCGGGCAGTCCTGACACTGCAAATACAATGTGAGCACACAAGGTGTGGTCGCATATTCCCATTTCTCAATGGGAGCTTGTGCTGCAGCTGTAAACCGGCAGTAGCACAAGCTCCCATTGAGAAATGGGAGGTTTTTGTTATCCCTGCACTGCGTGGCAGGCACATCAAGCTGCCTGCCACACAGTGCAGGGATTAACAATGTTGCCCCCTTGGCCCCCAACTGGAGGCCCAAGGAGAAGGGGGCCCTACCTGGGGCCTTGGGCTGTAAGAATTAAAACTGCAATGAGGTTCGGTAAGCTGTGGTATGAGGTGTTCTGAGTTTCATCATAATGAGGCCCAAAGTGTGAGGCTTGCAGGGCCGTTTGGGAAAGTAAATATTGTTGGATCCACACAAGTTAGACCACCCTGATCTTCCCTCAGTGTCCACTTTTCAGAAATGTTTAAGTTTGGTAGGTTTCCCAGATGGCTGCTGAGCTCGGGACAAAATTCCATGAATACCCACATCACCAAAAATGGTTGATTTAGCTGGAGAAAAATTGACGTCTCAATGTTGCATTTTGGAGCCTTCACGGTTGCAGGCAATAGACCCAGTCACAGAAAAATTAGGTACAGTTTTTATCAGGAGAACTGTGGGAACCCTAGGTGGTTGGAATTTTGGGGATTCCTACAGATTCCAGAACAAGTTTTTATATTTTACTTTTTATAGACTCCCTAACATTTTCTGATGCCTGATAGTTACGTGTTTGACTACTTTACTATATATATTAATTTCTTAGCTTCCCCAACACATCTGAGATTATACATTTTACAGTTCCTCATGACTTTGAGAGAAGGTAGGTATTTTTTTTTTACATCTCCTATCTTCAGTTGTCCTTGAGAGAACCAGCTAGTAAAACACAATAAGTTTGCCTCTAATAAAAGTTAAGAAGTTAGTTACTTTTATGTTTAGGTTTTGTTCTTGTGAGATTCAGTTTAATAGTGTTTCTATGCACTCTTTGTATATCTCAAGCAGTCTCCTCAATGAGGTGTTCACCCAGCACTGCATTAATTTGTAAATGGACCACAACAGACTTTACGTAAGCCCACTGTGACCTTTCAGGGATTCCATTAAAGCACATTTTATTTCAGAAAGCTCAGTTTTTTAATACTGGCAGACTGTTTTTCAATAAAGATTTGCTCTATGCTAATTGGCCAGGAGCCTGTCCATTGCCCTGAACGTTCTCCACCATTTCATTATCAGCTAGTTCCAGCCTTGAAGTTCTAGTGGTGAGATTGTCCCATTTCCTATGAACAGTATTACATGAATTCTACTTTTGATGATGTTCAAAGTATTAAAATGTATCTTTTTATATTGTCTCATTTTTTTAATGATTGCTTCCAAACCCCCTTCTGCAGCAACTTAAGACACCTACTCATCATTCTCCTTATCGATTCGATCCCTTCACTTGAATGGCCTAATAAGTTTTCAAAGAAATTACCATCAAGGATTGCATGTAGCCAGGTTCTGAGCTGGGATGGTGCAGTGAGCTAAAAACGGTGATGGATCAAGCCCTGATCTTTGGACTGGGTAGGAGTGTTCTGCTTAATTCAGATACTCTGTCCATCACCACCCCCTTTTCTGAATCGTTTTGTCCACCATACGCGTGGAAGGGTATACTCAGATGTGAGTCCCTTGCTCACTGCACCATCAGGATTCAGGCAAGCCGGGCCGAAGACGGCTGAAATGCCAGAAACCGGTCCCCGGAAGCTTGTTTCCTTCCCAGTATAAGAATTGGCTTGGTAGTTTGGTCTGCCCTGTTCCCATGATGCACTGGGCCAGGGACAGAATAATTTGCATGTAGCCAGGTTCTGAGCTGGGATGGTGCAGTGAGCTAAAAAACGGTGATGGATCAAGCCCTGATCTTTGGACTGGGTAGGAGTGTTCTGCTTAATTCAGATACTCTGTCCATCACCACCCCCTTTTCTGAATCGTTTTGTCCACCATACGCGTGGAAGGGTATACTCAGATGTGAGTCTCTTGCTCACTGCACCATCAGGATTCAGGCAAGCCGGGCCGAAGACGGCTGAAATGCCAGAAACCGGTTCCCGGAAGCTTGTTCCCTTCCCAGTATAAGAATTGGCTTGGTAGTTTGGTCTGCCCTGTTCCCATGATGCACTGGGCCAGGGACAGACTAATTTGCATGTAGCCAGGTTCTGAGCTGGGATGGTGCAGTGAGCTAAAAGACGGCGATGGATCAAGCCCTGATCTTTGGACTGGGTAGGAGTGTTCTGCTTAATTCAGATACTCTGTCCATCACCACACCCTTTTTTGAATCATCAAGGATTGCATAAGCATATAATATGATACCCCCTTTCTTTGCCTTGTTTTGTTCCCTCAGTTTTATTTCTACTTCCTTTGCTATCAAATCTGTGATTATAAACTATAAACCTAGTGGACTTAATGCCCCTACCTTCCTTAGAATAACGGTTTTATCTATTGATTCTGGGCTTACTACAGTCAGCATTGCTGCCTTGGAAAGAGTTGTCTTTCTTGTTAAAATCCCTTCTGGCACACTCTGCATTTAACTGCTAATTTAGCCTCACCCTTCATAATCTCTGATTTCCCATGGATTGGAGGACACATTAACTAGAAGACAGACTGCCTTTCTCTTTTGCAGGGCTGAGCACTTTCAATTCCACAAGTATCGGAGAGAAGCCCTTCTAAGAAAAGGGACAGGGTCAAAGTATCAGTGAAAACAAAAAGGATCCCTTTTGTGTTTCCCACTTTCACTATCAGTAAAATTGTGTAAACATTTAGGGGGTCATTAGGATGCTGCCATCCTATTGTTATTGGGACCACCTGCCAAAGGTGGGGGTCCCGTGGGGGGCATTAGGATGGACCCGCCACAGTGGCGGGTGCATTCTGCATATTTAGCATTGTGGCGGGCGGTGCTCTCAGCACCGCCTGCCACAATGCTAAAAATGCACATATGCATTTGCTTACACAAAGCGGAAGGCACCGCACGTTTTGTTTATGCAAATGCAGGAGGGTACCACAGGTACCCGCCATGTGCACCCCCCCACCTCTCCTTCACACTGGGGGCCCACAGGGGGCCCCCAAAGTGAAGACTGCATGCCGTTCCGTGGCGGCGATGGGCATCTAAAGAGGCCCATGTTAATATGGATGGCGGTGTCTGATAGACACTGCCACCATAATAAACCTTTTCGCAAGGCGACCGGGGCGAAAAGCGGCGGACGGTCTTTCTGTCCGCCGTGGTCCCCCCCGCCATCCTAATTCGGCGGGGGATCATTTAGGTGAGGATGGCGAGCAGATTGCCCCCACCAGGCCGGCAGTGGCTACCGCAAACTGACGGGGGCAATCCGCCTGCCATCTTAATGGGCCCCTTAGTTCCTCAATACATTTACCCTCCGTATTCATATACTAGCAGGCTTGTCATTGAAGCCTACTAATGTAAAATATTTCTTGTTTATTAAAACCTTTCATGAAAAACACAATGTATACCATATTTCATTAAAATGATACAATATTATTGCAATTTTTTTTTTTTAAACAATATACAATGTGCAAACTATCATCCCCTGAATATCACAATATTGCATACCACAGATTTCTTTAAAAAGAGGAATTTGCTCGATTATAAATATTCACAGAACTGACAGTCAAAATATTTAGTCAGAAATTACAGATTTCATCACAAGGTGTCGATGCAGGGTTTCGGTGGTATTAGGAAGGTTCACCCCAACTTCTTCAGGACACAGTATTATAAAAACTTGACATATATCTAACAAATAAAAAATTGCTTTCAAATGTATGGTCAAAAAGGAAAACTTTACAGAGACATGTTTACATAAGCAGGCCCAGTGTATTTTCAATCTATCTAGTGTTCCTAATAGATAACAAATATACATTTAAAAAATATATATATTTAATGGCGAGTATTATTGTGAGACCAAAGGTACCAGCATGGGTGAAACTTTCGCCCCGGGTTTGGCCTGTCTGTATGAAGGTTCAGTTGAAGAGAGGCACATATTGAACGAAATGGCACAATTTTTTGAGAATACACTTCATTGGTCATGTTTCATTGAGGACTTTTTTTTATGGCAGGGAAGTAAGAAATATTTAGATTTTTTATCGAACGGTTGAATTGTGAAGACCCAGATTTTAAATTTACTTCAACCATCAGTCAGTCCTACTGTGATTTCCTAGATATCGAGATTGGAGCAACTGATAATGTACTAGAAGTAGAACTCTACACCAAACCCTCCTTCCATTCTTCACTACACCAACAATTACCGAACTGTCAAAAGGATAATATAGCCTTCGGGCAGTTTTTAAGGCTCGGAAGAAATTGCACAAATAGGCTGAATTTTGAGACACAAGCCATACGTATTGAGAGGGAAGATTCTGAATGGAGGCTACCCTAAAAGAATTATTAGGCAAGCATACAAAAGGGCTAAATATTATATTAGGGAAAGGCTTTTTGAAACCAACCAGAAAGAGCAGGATAATCAACAAAGGATAGAATGCATAACACATTTTTCATGTATTAGTAAAAAAATCTAAAATCTGATCAACATAAACTAGTCCTTACTTAATGAGGCAGGGAAGGAGTGTGTAGAGAAACCCCTGTTCACTTGCGCAGAAACAGAACAATTAGAAATTGCCTGTGTTCTGATCCAGTTTTTATTCTTCCTGCTAAGTTGGCTAACCTTTCTCTGCATTAGTGCTATCCCTCCTTTTCTTTTCTCAAATCTCTGTAGGATAACTGGCAGGCACAAAATATTCCCCAACCCAATCACCTGTCTTATCTCGCCCGGTGTCTTTAGCTTCTGGCTCACCTATGGCATCTCCTCCTTCAACTAAACCATAGCACTTACACTGAGAGGGATTCAAGTCTCCAAGTCACTTTCCCCGGAGCAAAAAGAAAAGCACCCCGCTGGTGAGCTCATTCCCCCTACAAATCCTTCTGTAACATCTAGCCCTGCCTATACTAGGCTCCAGGTAACAAGCTTCATCTGACGTGACAGGCTAGATAGGTGAAAAGGTGATTCCCAAGATCCAAGTCACTGTGTTACAGCTGTGATGAAGATACCCATTCCAACACTATTACAGGTAACACAGTATAATTTGAAAAAGTACAAAAGAAGAGGGAGAATCCAATGCATATAAAGACTAGGTAAAATATATGCTACATTGGTATTTCTTCCATAAGAACATTACATTAAAACACTGAGTCAAAACGAAACCTGCTCCTGATCACCCTACATAATAGTCGTCATATCCCTGCCATGTTTTAAATATGAGAGGACAGTCCTGGGCACACGTGATAAGGATATGACTATGGTATTAATGTTTCGTATAGTTCAAATTTCTGCGGTCGACACCAGTGTACTGTTCAAATGTTTCTAATGATGCAAAAACAGAAGTACAACCAGCCTACACGTGTTTCGTCACAATAAAGGAACTATCCTGTGACTCTTCGGGGCTGTATGGTGGAATCAAGTGAACATTGGGTGTCAGGAGGCCGGTGATAATTCAAAACCGGCCAGGGGGTAAAGGAGGACCAAGTGGTCCACTATCTAGTTCAAGTCAGGTGGGTGGCCCCAAATAGTGGGTCACTGTAAATGGGGTAGTACGAAGGGCGGTGCAGCCCTGAATGTAGGAGGGGCTCTTATAGGAGGTGGAAATGTCTATAATATAAGGAATTGATGCAACGGTGAAGGCGGGGAAAAATTGAGACGCCTGGGGTGAAGTGATCCAGAATGTCCAGTGTCTCGGGGAGGCAACCAGGGGCGAATGTGCCGTACTGCTGGAGGATCCTGACAGCCTAAGGGAATGATGTGCTTTTCTGTCCAGGATCTTGGAGGGAGCGGGAAGGCGGGATCGCCGTACTGCTTCTATCCGCGTGAGCGAGAAAGGAAAACACTGGTTGCGTCACTATTAGTGGTGAAATAGTGTAGTAAAATACGAAATTAATTTGAGTGGTGGACAGGTGGGACAGAAGAGGGAAGGATTTAGAATATTTTTTGTTTTGTTTTGGATCTCATAGAAGTAGGAGGAGGCTTGTGATGAGTAAAAGGGAGGTGGGGGGAAGAGTCTGAGGGAAGGGTTTTAGCAAGGCTTGCTTTGGAGATTGGAATAGTAAATGAGGTATGAGATGGGGCAGAGTGGGGAAGAGTCTAGAAAGGGTTATTTTAGGGATCATAGTGGAGGTAAGGGGTTTTGGATGAATGAGAGAGTTGAGGTTGAGGATATATTGAGAGCTGTATAGGGCCAAAAATAGGGTAGTTCATTGGATACGCCGAATTATAAAAAAAGGTAATAAATATATAGATCCTTAAGTACATGGAAGGTATATAGATGCAGAAAGGAAGGTAGTATATGTAGATTAAGGTTCCATGTTAAAATATCGATTGCAAAAATATAGTTGAAAAAAATATCGGAGTAAAAATATCGATTACAAAAATTTCGAATTCCTTTACTTAAACAGGTAAGTACAACAATATCGATGTAAAAAATATAGATGTGAAAAATATCGACTTTAAAAAAGATTATAAAGTTTTAAAAATGAATCAAAAAATATTAATATTATTAACAAAAGAAATTTATTTTAATATATATTTAAACTAATTATAACAAAGAAACTTAATTTATGAAATATAAACACATATTTACTTAAATATATTTTATTAACTATTATCTTTATTTAATTTACAAATGTTTTAAATTATATTAAAATAAAATAAACACATATAAATAATTAAAAATAAAATATTCTATATTTACTTAACGCATTAAACTATAAAAAAAAATAAGACATACATTTAATAACAAAATAAAAACATTAGTAGTTAAAACGTTGGATAGCGAAGGGGTAAAATTTACTATTCCCACTCTAGTGAGTGCAACAGTAGAAAAAGCGCTGGATAGCGTAGGGGTAGAAATTACTATTCCCACTCCAATGAGTGCAATAGTAGGGAAAGCGCTGGATAGCGGAGGGGGAAAATGTACTATTCCCACTCCAGTGAGTGCAACAGTAGGGAAAGCGCTGGATAGCGTAGGGGTACACATTACTATTCCCACTCCAGTGAGTGCAACAGTAGGGAAAGTGCTGGATAGCGGAGGGGTAAAATTTACTATGCCCACTCCAGTGAGTGCAACAGTAGGTGAAGCGCTGGATAGCGGAGGGGTAAAATTTACTATTCCCACTCCAGTGAGTGCAACAGTAGGGAAAGCGCTGGATAGCGGAGGGGTAAAATTTACTATTCCCACTCCAGTGAGTGAAACAGTAGGTGAAGCGCTGGATAGCGGAGGGGTAAAATTTACTATTCCCACTCCGGTGAGTGCAACAATAGCAAAAGCGTTGGATAGCGGAGGGGGTCAAAATTACTATTTGAACTCCAGTGAGTGCAACAGTAGGGAAAGTGCTGGGTAGCGTAGGGGTAAAAATGACTATTCTTACTCCAATGAGTGCAACAGTGTTGGGAAAGAGCAGGATAGCGTAGGGGTAAAAATGACTATTCCCACTCCAATGAGTGCAACAGAAGGAAGTGCACTGGATCTCAAAACAATAAAAGATAAGACCATCAACATTTTTATTAAATTTGATTTCCATAGTAACATAATTAATATACATTTAAATATATTATTATTAAAACAGATAATTAAAAAAGAATTTACCCATTATGTAACACTATAAAATCCACAACACACACCTACAATTAATTACACAATTACACTTGATAATTACTAATTAATTAATGAAAATTAATTGATTATTATTTATTAATTAATTAATATAAAGTTAATTAATTACCACCTTTCACACCATTTACACATATTAATACCAAAACTCACACCTAAAATGAATTACACAATTAATAATTAATTGATGGTAATTAACTTAAAAGTATTTAAAAATGTATCAATATTTTTTTTCATTATTTACCACCCTTCACACAATTTACACATATAAACACCACAACACACACCTAAAACTAATTAAACAATTAACCTATTTTTATTTATTAATTGACAAATTGAAATGAATTAACAACGAATTGTTAAACTAGTATTAATTAATCAATTAACACATTAATTATTCAATACATTTTATAAAATTAAATTACTTCCTACCCTATTCCCCTATAAACCCACAACCCGCTACAGAACTAAAAATGCAGAATTAAACTTAAAATAAATTAATAGCTAGTAAAACTATAAAACATTTCATAAAATAACAAACAATTATCATTAAAAACACTAAAATACATAACATTATTAATAAATCGATATTTTTGTAAACTATATTTTTGTAAACTATATTTATTACAAAAATATTTATGTAATCAATATTACTTACCTGTCATTCGATATTCTTGTCAACTATATTTTTGTTCTCGATATTTCTTCTCCACTATATTTTTGCAGCAATATTTCTGTCCCACGATATTTTTCCAGCGATATTTCTACTCCGCACCGTGGATTAAAGATACATTAAATAAACTCCGGCTTTCAAGTGTTGTTGTATTTCAAACTAATTTTATTTATTTATTTATATATATTTCTTACATTCCAATAGTGAAGCAATTGTAGATAAACAGTTATGATAACGGATTTAGGGCCCGATTCACAGAACTAACTTAAGACAAAATCCTAAACTTACTATCATTTTGGTATTCACAGAAAGCACTTACTCATTTTGGTATTCACAGAAGGCACTTACTCATTTCGGTATTCACAGAAGTTAGGAGTCCTAACTTTAGGACTCCTAAATGCCTTGTCTGAATACCGAAAGTCTGAACGTTAGGATTCTTCTCAGTTTAGCAGTAGTAAAGTTAGGACTCCTAACTTTAGGACTCCTAAATGCCTTCTGTGAATACAGAAAGTCTTAAAGTTAGGATTTTTGTCAGTTTAGGAGTAGTAAAGCTAGGACTCCTAACTGTAGGTCTCCAAAACTGAGAAAAATCCTAACTTTAAGACTAATGTAACTATTAGTAATATGTACATTTGTTAAGCAGAATTAATGAATATATTTCTTTTTAAACAAGATTATTCTACATGTTTATACAAAGCAATACACATATAGAGGTACATATCTGTGGTAACAATAAACGCTGATATACAGTGAGATATGCTGTATATTTCTGTTTGCCTATGGTGGTTTTGAGGGGTAAAGCCAATTCTTGTGTAGTTTTGTGAAGATGAGGTGTTATCCAGGGATCTTATGTTGGGGGGGTAAAGAGTTCCATAATTTGGCTGCTTGAACAGAGAATTATGTGCCACCAATGCTTTTTTTCTTATATCTTGGGATTTTGAGGCGAGGTGCCACTCTAGAGTGCCGGTTCCTTTGTTGAATGTGTTTGGTCATTTAATTTCTGATAAAGAGCGGTACTGTTACATGTTTGCTTTGTGGGTGAAACAAAGCAGCTTGGATGTGGATCTTCTGGCAACCAGTATTCAATGCAGGACTTTCAAGCCAGAGGAAATGTGGTCTCATAGTTTTATATGTAAGAGTAGTCTGGTAGCTGAGTTCTGAATCCGTTGTAGTCTTTTCATGGTCTTTAAAGGTGATGCGTGGTAAATGCTATTGGCGTAATTGAGTTTGAACAGAACAAGAGCGATGGTAGCCTGGACCTTGCGTGAAAATCCTAAATGGGGGAAGATTCATCGCAGAGTTTTTTACAGTAACAAAGGGTGATCTTGCTAGCTTATCAACGTGGGCATTCATTGATAGCCTGGAGTCCATGGTCATTCAGAGGTTTCTTACTTCCTTCAATACTTAAGTCCGTGTTCCCAGATCATCAGGCCACGCAGCGAGCGGGTCATAATGTTTTCATTCGCCCCACATGAGTATTTCAGTTTTTAAAGCATTTAATATGAGATGGTTCCAAGTCATCCATTGATCCATAGCTCTGAGACAAATGAAAATTGGTGAATTTCCAACATCTTTGGGGCATTGCAGTTGAAGGAGTATTTGTGTGTCATCTGCATAGTTGCAGCTCATGAGTTGAAATTGATAATCAGTGCCGGTAATGACTTATTGTAGATGTTGAAAAGCATGGGTGAGATAAAAGTACCTTGAGGGACCCCTGCTTTTGTGGAGTACGGTTTGGACAAGAAAGTTGGGTATGGATGACATTAGTTCTGTTGCGAAGGTAGGATGTGATCCGGTCTAGAGCAGGCCCCTCTGTGCCCTCTTTATAGAGTCTTTGTTAGTGTCATGGTCAACCGTGTCAAAGGACGCCAAGAGATCCAAGAGAAGTAGCGCAGCTACCCCATTGGGGTCAACTGTGTTCTTCAAGTCATCCCAGATGGCAAGGAGGGCAGATTCATACCTCTTCCTGGATGGAATCCCGTTTGGAAGTCTGAAAGTATGGTATTCTCTTCAATGAATTGTGACATCTGGGTTAACACTGTTTTTTGTATCGGTTTGCCCAGGGAAGGTCTATTTGTAATCAGTCTCTAGTTGTCAGGGTTCAGTGGGTCCAAAATAATTTTCTTCCGAAATGGGCATATGTATGACTTTTTCAGTTCTTCTGGAAATATTCTGGTAGTTAAGGAGTTGCTGATGATTCTCCTTAATGGAGTGACAACAGAGGTTGTTGAAAGAATTGCTTTGAAGGTTTGCAGTGGACACGGGTCAGAAGGGCTGGAAGTAGGCCTGCATGCTTTGACTGGGTCCATAAATTCATCTTGTGAATTGTGTTGGAAGGAACAAAGAGGCTAGGTCAGAGTATTCCTGGATTGTTGTTTTGTAAGAGGGTTAGTGCTGATGCGTTGTCTCTCTTTTAAGTATGAGTCCATCCTGTCTGCTTTGTTTGTGTAATGATTTGCCAGTTTGCTTGTGAAAGCTTGGGTACTGGGATGAGTTCCTTCTAGGCAATTTGGTTTACAAAATTCTTATTTGGACATTTAGCATTTTGAATTCTGTCTCATTAGTATCTTTTCTTAACTTTTTTGATAGCTGACTTGTACAATGTGTTAATTTTCTGTAGGCAAAGTTTGTCTTGATTGATGTTTGTTTTGAGCCTGGCAGGTTGCAGCTTTCTAATTTGTTGTTTCGTCTCTTTCACCTCTGTATTCCTCCATGGTGCTTATTTTCTTTTGTTCTGTTGTGTGGTTTTTAGTGGTATTAGGATAACAAAAACTTCCTGTAGCCACTCAAATCATGTTTAAATAAAATTTATTGTTTCTAGATCTGTATTGGATGTCAGTTGTGTTTCTAAGAGTTCCAAATTAAGCTTGTTCTACAGCCAATAGATGCATGCAAGTAAGGTGGTTTTAGGTGCGTCTCTTAGTGTTGTTTTACGTTGGAAGGCAACCAAATGGTGATCTGACCATGTGACTGGAGTCATCATTTGAAAGGTAACTAGTTCTGTATTAGCAGAAATGACATCTAGGATGTGTCCTGAGATGTGTGTGGGTTCTTGGACGATCTGATGAAGATTCAGTGCGTCTAGGCCAGCTGTGATTGGTTTGGGATGGGGCATATTGGGTTTGTCAAACCAAATGTTGAGGTCACCCACAACGTATAGGTTGGAGTGTAGTGTTATCAGGTTTGAAAGCATGTCTAGAAGTGTGTCTGGTAATATTGTGTTACTAGGTGGATGTCTGTAAAAGAGCAGGAAGTTACAGGAGGAAGACAGTGTAGGATTACATCTGTTGAAAAGGATAACACCATTTTTATTGAGACATCATCAACTTTAGTTATATGTAATGTTTGCATGAACACAACGGCTAGGCCATCTTCTTTTTTGCCTATACGATTTTGGATGAATGTTTGATAACTGAGAGGAATGGCTTCATGTGGGACTGGAGCCATGTCATCTTCCAACCATGCTTCATTTATGAATAGTGTGTCTGGTTTTGCATCAGTGAGAAGGTCGTAGATGTGATTTTTGTTTTAGAGAGCGATCAAGCATTTATTTGTAGACAGTTTAGAAAATGTGCTTTGGTGATAGTGTGACTTTGTTTAGTGGAGGAGTGAGCAGTACTTTGTGGGCTTGCAGCAAGTGTGTCCTTAGTATTGGTATTGGGTATATGAGGTTAGCAATGGTGTAACTTTTCTGAATCATGTTCTTTGTCCAGCAGGGTAACCAGGCATTTTGATAGGTCTGCATGTGTAGGTGGTGGAGACAGTCTTTGAGAGTGAGTTGGTGCGCTGTGTTGTGCAGTAGACCTGGGGAAGCGAAGTTGTGAGGTGTGGCACGTTGTTTTGTTTATGTCTGTTTAGGGCAGAAGGTGTATGAGTTAGGGGTGGTTGTGCAGCATATGGGTCATGTAGTAAGGTTCTAAATTGTCCAATGGATGAGAAGCGGTTAAAAGAGAGTTGCTGTGTTGCTGTATATGTATTAATCGTGGTGGAAGAGAGAAAGCTTGGCATAGGAGTTTGCTCATTTGTGTAGTTTGAAAGGTGGGTTTATGTGTTAAGTTTGTGATGGTAAGTATTTTGAGTGTTGTGCTTGAGAGATTTTGTTGTGCTGGTGTGCGTGATATGTTTTGTTTTGGAGGAGTAGCGAAAGGAGGTGCTGATGTATTTGTTTTATGAGATGGATTTGCTAGTATAGTATTGTTTGTGAGTGGAAGTTGTAAGGTAAAGGGGTGGTGATTTGTTTGTGAATAGAGTGTATGTTGTGTATAATAGGGGATGAAGTAGAGTTAAGAGGGTTTGTCATAGCCTTGCTTGCTGTAAGAGGTAATATGCGTGGTTGCAGTGGAGTGTACTTTTTGTGCGGTTGTGTTATTATGGAAAAAAGAAGAGGAGGGTTTTGGTTGGAGAAATTATGGAAGGCTGAGTATCGGTTTGTTATTGACAAAAAGGAGTCTATTATAAATAATTAGAGCAGGGAGTGTGTGTCTGGATGGGATGTAGTTAAGTATGGTGTGAATTTGGCTTGTGTTAGCCATGAGTGCATTGCTTAGTGGTATAGGACGGAGTTGTGAATATGGTTGTGTAGGGTAGACAGCTATAGTGGAGAAGGGTTGACTCTTCAGATTTTTATTTTAAACGGAAGCTCTATGAAAAAAAACTAGAACACATGGAATTGTGTGTATTATTGGATAGTAACACTTCTTTAATGTCGTTTTTGGATGAGGAGCGTGTTCATTTTGTGTGGGCCTCCTTATTGCAAGGGCTAGCTCAAAATTCAGAAGAGAAAGTTGAGAAGAAGCTGGAGGTGCGATTTGAAGCTATTCTCAAGTGAGATGTGAGTATGTTGAAGGACGGATAAGAAGTATTGCATTTTCCTGAGGAGAGTTCTGGTTGATGCACAAAAAAACTGGATCTGGGAGTCCCGATGAGTTTCATTCCATTGACTGCCAGATGAGGTTTTACTGAGCACATCAACCTGAGGATGGAGTGGCCTCATAAGTATAACCTTCTTACTTTTCTGCCCTGACAGAGAGAGGCCTTAATCCTTTTCCAAAGTATTGCTTACTATGCACACACACACAAACTGTAATTGGTGTACTGAAACACCTTATTAGAATGTGCAACTTCTCCCTGGCCATTGACAGAGGGCCATTGATTTCCACTCATAAATAAGCATCAACCATAGAGAGAATTACTCTTTATAAATAAACTCCAGAACAAGTGAATTAAAAGGGATACGCATGGATGAGTAAGTGGTTTTAGGGATCACAAGGCAGTTAAGAGGTATTGGCTACTGAGGTATTAGGGAAGAACACAGAAACATAATATTACATGATGCTGGATAGGATCGTGATTTACATTTTATCATTTTAAGTTTTTAGGTTACCATTTTAGGTTTTATTTGTAATAGAATTACATTGTAAGGAAGCCAGATGTCAGAGCTAGGTGTAGATACCTATAAAGCAGCTAGAATAGATAATTGTGAGATTCTTCCTAAAGAGAAGGAGATCCTGTATATGTATAAGGTCTGTGGGGACCGGGTTCCATGGCTTAGGAGCTGCCTCTGAAAATGCTCAAGCTGTCTATTTGTTGGCAGTTTAGTTCATTTGTTTTCAATCTTAGATTGTCTCTGTTTCTAGGTTTAACTTCATCCTGGCATCTTCACGGTAGGAAGGCAGCTGACGATATCGTGCTTTAAGGAATTTCACTTTGAGATAGATTCTCGAAATCAATGGAGATCTGTTGTAACATGATGAGATGAAATGTGCTGTTCCCAGGTTGGAGTCTTGCTACTTCAGGTATCACAGATTGGAGAGGGGCCAATGAAGTTTTAGGACGCCCTATTAGGGCAGCATTACTAAAGTCAATTCAAGCGATCACTATAGATCGCACCACTTAGTGGAAGTCAATTGGTCTTTAAAAATGTTTTTATTTTTTGGGTGGATTGAAACGCTTTATTTTATTATAAAGAAAGTTCAAACCATATAATTATACTCCGGATAATAATGTAGCTGACCTAACGAACCATGGAAGCACAAGAAATAATGGAAGATTAATATGCAGCTAAGAAATGTTGAAAAGCTGTAATTTACTGCTCACTCGCCCTCCGGTTGTCACCGGAAACTGCTTAATTCAGCAATTTAATAGCATCATAGTTACACTGGTTATAAACGTTCACCTATATATAGAAATAGAAGCCGTTATGCCTTTCCTTCCAGTCGTATCAGTTAGTGTTAGTTTGCCTGGCTACGTCTGCATAGCTGCAGAAAAATAGTAAGGCACAGCGAGCAAGTCTTTTGAATTTTCAAAAGACACTACGAGAAGAGTGAATAAGAATGAAAACGGAAAGACATAATCCATATAATTGGCTGCCTTCACAATGCACCCAGGTGTGTTCTTTTACAAACGGCTTACGTGTGCGTGTAGCGCCTCGCTCTCATTATTTCTGCCAGGGCCACCGTTATCCCTGTCATTACTTTCCCGGAGCGAACACATTTCACGCGCGGCCTTTGACGCAGCCAGGTCGAGGGGCCTTGTCAGAAGTCACAGGAGCAGCTAACACGCAATTATTTTCATTTTAGCACAGCCATAGCAAACATAAATCCCCTTGGACAGTTTGGCTGGTAGAGTTTAAATAGAATGTTGTGAACAGCCGACCTTTGTAGACTGAAGGCAGGCCCTGGGGTTAGCTGACTACGGAAGCCTGCTTGTTCCATATGGCAGACAGCTGTACCTATCAATCTAAGCGAAAAAAACGTAAGGCAAAATATACCCCGTCCCTTTTAGCTTCTGAGCAGTTTTTTTAGGCACCAAAGCGTGTCATTCAAAACTATCACCGACTTTCCATCCACCGAAATGTATTCGGCTGGAGTACGAATAGAGCAAATGTTTTTTTTCGTCTTGACGTAATTAAGCTTTTCAGATTGTAAGTATATGAATCTATCAGTTGTTTTTAGGTCGAGTATTCAAGACCTCTTGTTTATACTTTAGTACATACTTATTATATATAGTTATATGTGCATGCACTTTGTGGGCTCTGGAGATCAGACCAGGACCTGTCTGCTTCCGCCGAGGGACTTTTTTTTCTGTTCAACTCTCTCTATTCAACTGTCTTGATATAAAACGACCAGCAGATGTAAGCAAAAAAAACGAATCTGCTGAGAGACTTTCTTTTTTATTTTTTTTGCAACTACCTCTGTTTAACTTTCTTGATAGAAAACGACAAGCAGAAATCAGTAAAATACCAGAATCACTTTAGCGTTCTTTAGATTCCAGTCCATAGAAATTGTATTTCACGAGCACCTGTAGTCAAAAATATTTTTTCAAAATCTTGTATTTTCAGTGATATGACCTCCGAAGAACCTGATTTTATATTAAAAACAGAGCTTTGGTATATACCCGCTGAAAGGCAATATTTCTCTCCATGAGTTTCCATACCTGGTGTGTCATACAGTTTGGTGCTTACTTTCCCTCCATGTTAAAGAACAGTTGATGTTTTAGCAACCAGGCTAATGCGCTGCATAGCTAAATACATATGAGGTCCCAATGTCGAGACTGATTGCATTGCAAATGGTTGTTTACATTACTTGTTGATGCAATTTACCCCCCAAAAAACACTCTTCAGTATAATGTCTGTAAATGTAATTCTGATCACCTCTAGACATGGTGTGTTAAAGGATAAGATTGGTTATTGAGTTTTCACACATCTTCAAAGCACCTATTTAGGTGGCATGAACATTATCTATGTCTGACTAAACTGCCACCTTTAGGTGTACCTTATTTGATCAATAGAAGAAGTGCTTTACGCATCAGGACTGCAAGAGGCGTTTGGCTCCACCTTCATGTAGATCATTCTCTATGCAAATTTTGATTGGAAAGATGGCGTGTACTATCACTGAAAATTAGTGATTGTATTTAACTTTTGCCACGTGAAAAAAAGGTATGCTGAAAGCAGTAGGTCTGAGTTGGTTATGGTGGCAAGCCTATGATTATTTTTTTAATCACTTTATTAAGAAGTTATAAAGCAAAGGCTGACTCATTTATTCTAAAAAGTAGGTGTTGAATGCAAAGTACTTTATTAATTGATTTGCATCACAGTGATACTAGTCTATAGGGCAATCCGGCGGTGTGTGAAGGATTTGGCTGACAGGTCAGTGTGTGGGCCTTTTTTTCCTCTGTTTATGAGTGGTTTTTTTTGTCTGCTGCACTTATGTTTACTGTCAATTTCCCTGATATTAAAACGAACAATGCCTGCAGCAAGTTTAAATCTGTGCAGTGTTCTACACCTTGTAAAACACCTATAAAGTTTTTTGTAGTTGCAGGTTCAAAACTTCCCTAGTTTGGGTGACGTACAATATTGGTACAATATTGGTCCTCAACAGCAAGGAGCATATAAGAATTTCGAGTGGCAGCAATGTAAATAATAAGAAATACAATTTTACGACTAGACACATGGTTTCGATCCTTATCCCCATACATGGAAAAGATTCAAAATGTGTGCTTAGCCCTAACCAAAATTAAAGATAGGGGAAACCCTATTGAATCAAGGAAGAAAGAAAGATGTCAGCATCAGAACCTCTATAGGTAAGGAAACATGCAGAGCATAAAGCCACACAATCAGAGATAGCGAGAGAAGTCTGTACCTCTCTATGTTAAAAGGGAATCTTATCAAACTGGAGATGGGCTCACTAATTAAAATGCACAAATAACATTTTAGACTTATGACCAAATACACATCATAGTACTTTTCCAGGTCCTAAGAAAGAACTTGGAGACTTGAAATCTACTCCCATATTCCAGTCTCCTCTCCCATCGCATCCTTTGATTCCTCCCTTTGTCTGATAGTACCTACTTGTAACACTCCCTTACATTTTCATTAAAATGTATTACTTTGCCAGTTCTTTCAAGTCTTACTATCCCTGAAATACTTTATATTAACTAATTGATGTATTTGGTCTGCACCTGCAGAGGAGAACACCATGCAGAAAAATAACTTTATCCTTAGTATTGTCTCAACTGTAAGCTTAGGGCTCACAGTCACACTAGATTAACAGTTTTCTTTACATGCATATTAATTCTGCAATCTACACATAATCCAATAAATGATATTGAACATACATGCCATTCATTCTCACTAATCTTTGGCGAAAATACTGCATTAAATGCATTTTAGCAGAAAACCTGACAATCTAAACCTATAGAAGAATAATATCAGCAAATCAAACGTCTCTGAAAATAAAACATTTTAATACACATATATGTCCTAAACCCAGGAAATAGCATTAACAACGTAGTTGGAACCATGTGTGCCATTACCACGTTTGCCGTTATCACGCAAACGTTCCGACGCTTGCCTTTACCACCCATATCCCTTGACCACACTTTTTTGTTTACCACGCATGCCTTTACAATAATTTTCATTGTAAAGGTGGTAAAGGCATGTGCATGGTAAAGGCAGTCAGCGCTCTAGATACAGAGCGAATGGGCGGGGTGGGAGGTGTTGGAGACTTGGAGGGACTTCCTCCTGTTCAGACTGGTATTGAAGGACCAGGAAGGATCAGGACGCAGCTTGGTGCGTAGGGCTGGGGGCTGGGCTTTAGGGCACAGTCGGGGTTTTAGGACAAGGGCAGGTTTTAGGACTCAGGGCGGGTAATGAGGTGTTTTTAGAGCTGGGGTCTTGGTAGATTTTAGGGCTGGTGGCTGTGTTTTAGGGGTCAGTGTGGGGGGTTCAGGTAGTTTATAGGGCTGAGGACCAGTTTGAGGGCTCAGGGTGGGGTGTTGGGGTGTTTTTAAGGCTGGATTGGGGTAGGTTTTAAGGCTGGGAGCCAGTTTGAGGGCTCAGGGTTGAAGACCTTGGGAGTTTTAGGGCTGGGGGCTGGGTTTTATGGCTCAGGACGGGGGGCTGGAGTGTAATCTTTACCACACATATGCCATTAACAATCATGTCTCTGCAACAACATTTGTTGTAGAGGCATGCATGGTAAAGACATGCTTGGTAAAGATGTGGTCATGGTAAAGACCACATTGTTAAAGCATGGAATATAATCTCATAAGTGGTTCCATCATACAACCCTCAAACACACAATAAATGCACCTTCTATATCTAACATGTACCATTTCTCATTAGTATTATTGCATCACATAAGTACAAAAAGGCCAAGTATATATAAAGATCAAACCCTATTTTATGACTGAGCAACTGGTGATAATTATTATGTGCATTATGCTTTTACAGATACATGTTATAATATTTATGGTCACTGGAAATTGCAAATGACCGGTTACAGACACATATATTTACTTAGGAAATACATATATTGAGTTTTTCCAAGTAATGTGCACTGTATGAACATTTTATCTGTATATGAGTGGTTTTATTGGTGTTTTAGGGCACATTGGATATATTTATATATTTAAAAATGTATATATTATTTATATATTTATTATTGTATACTTTGCAATCAGTTAATTACAGCGATTTCTTTGCACATAAGGGTATATATATATATACATATATATATATATATATTCACAGAAAAAACCATAGGTTATAGTGGATATATAGTTAGGAATTTGCATTTACAAAACCTTGAAAATTCAATGAAAAAACCAAAGGTTATAGGCCATATATAGTTAGGAATTAGCATTTACAAAACCTTATTTTACTCGCATAAAACCATTGAAATTCCATATATAGTTAGAAGCGCTAACTATATATCGCGCACCCGCAATCCACTGCTGATGATGTCACATATTACATCATTCATGACATGGTCAGTGACATCACTGATGACATCACTGATGACATCTCAAATGACATCACTGATGACAACTCAAATGATTGTATGTGTCTGTAAAGTTTAAATATGTTTCACATATTGAAGAATGAGTGGATGTATAAGTGTCTGGATGAAGAATTTAGTAGGTGCATGACTGACTGTATGAGTGAGTGATTAAATGTGTCTCACTGAGTGCATGGGTTAGTGACTAAACTGTCTTAATTTGTGCATCAGTATGTTTGTTGTTGTGTAAGCTGCTGCATGTGTTGATCAGTAGCTATAAGAGTGGCCATATGGGTTATTGATTGGTTGCCCAAGTATTTGAATGGGAGGCTGAGTGTGTGTGTGGGTGGCTGGGAGGTGCGTGACTCTGTACATAGATGTGTAAGCAGTTGATTCACTAGGAGTATGAGTTCAAGAGTGCATGTGGAAACAGCTATATGGGCGGTTGACTATGCATGGGTGTTTTGGTGAGTGAATGGATTTCTCATTGCTACATGAGCAAGTAAGTACGTATGTAAAACACAATACATGTGAGAGTTGAGATATATAAATAACTGAACATAAGAGCCAGTGAATGTGTGAGTGGCTGTATCGATCACTGTGAGCTTGTATCAGGGATTATATAAGAGAGTAAATATGTGTTATTATATGTTTGAATAAGTAAGATGTGTATAACTGTATAGTTGAGGAAATGGAGGTGTGATTGATTCTTTGCATGACTGACTAGGTGTGTGAGTAACTCCATGGATGACTGACAGTCTGTGAGTGTCTGTTTATACTGAGTGTATGTAAGGTTATATTAGAGTCTGAAGAGGTTCATTGTATTATCACATGAGTGATGTGATCAGTGATGACAAATGAGATGTCATCAGTGATGTCATTTGAGTTGTCATCAGTGATGTCATCAGTGATGTCATTTGAGATGTCATCATTGATATCATTTGAGTTGTCATCAGTGATGTCATTTGAGATGTCATCAGTGATGTCATCAGTGATGTCACTGACCATGTCATGAATGATGTAATTAGGCGTGGGCGGAAAATCCGTTCCGCTCGCGGATTTTGCGGATTTTCGGGAAATCCGCAATCCGCGAGATTTGCGAATTTCCCGCAAAATCCGCAAATCCGCGAGCAGCGGATTTTGCTCGCACTGTTCGCACTGTTAGCGTGAGTTCGCGCCCCGCGAATAAGTGCGAAATTGCAGAAATACGATCTTGGCAAAACTGAAAGTAACTACTTACCAGGTTCAAAAGTTCAGGCACATCATTAGTAGCCATTTCCTGTAGGGCTTCCTGAGGGGCCCCTCCAGAGTTCAGTTGCCAGTTGAAACTATTATGTGACCCTGCTCTGAACCTCAGAATAGTTACACATATGCCACAAAGGTCCTGAATTACAGCTAAGGGAGACAAGCAGGAGCCAGGCTGGAAGTTAAAATCCATTAATCAGCCCCTAATTCATTATTGTCAGTTGGGGCAGGGCAGGTGTTGTAACTAATTTTGCAACAATGAAAGCACTTAGCAAGTGCAAAAGATCACTAATCAGGGCGCACTAAGGAAGCAGGTGCCAGCTAAAAAAATATTCTGTGACACATTAATCAGCCCCAAATTAATTCAGGTCACTTGAGGCAGGGAAGGTGTGCTTTGCTTTGCCGAAAATAATGTACACTGGACAACCAGAGGGTGTAGTGATGAAACAGAGGGTGGCATGGGTGGGCCAGAGGGTGGCATGAGTAGTCAGAGAGTGGCAGTGGTGACAGAGAGTGGCAGTGATGAAGAAGAGTATCCCAAACAGGCTGGACACGTAGAAACAACAAGTTCGCAAAACTTGCGACCCGACAGGTAAGTTCGCAAATTGCGAAATTGTAAAAACCCTCGCGAACTGGCAGAAACACGGGCGAACACAAAAAAAAAAAAAATCCGCAAATTCGCGGGAATTCGCGGATTTTGCGGATTGCGAATCCGCAAATCCGCAAAATTCGCGGATTGCCAATCCGCAAAATCCGCTCATGCTTAGATGTAATATGTGACATCATCAGCAGTGGATTGCGGGTGCGCGATATATAGTTAGCGCTTCTAACTATATATGGAATTTCAATGGTTTTATGCGAGTAAAATAAGGTTTTGTAAATGCTAATTCCTAACTATATATGGCCTATAACCTTTGGTTTTTTCATTGAATTTTCAAGGTTTTGTAAATGCAAATTCCTAACTATATATCCACTATAACCTATGGTTTTTTCTGTGAATTTCATTGGTTTTTTAATAGCAAATATGAAAAGCTTTAAAATGTCAAGTACGTGATAGATAAAAACATTTTCGTATTTATGCACGCTGATGTGCTTTGAACGCTGCACCCCCCCCCTCCCCTCTTTTGCCTTAGTAGTACTCTCTCTTTGCAGATACTGAAGGGTAGTTAACGCAGGCCTTTACCCCCGTTGTAATCCGTCGTGCCTCCTTGTCTCTCCATTTGATTGATTGTTGTCCAAGCATTTACTGTTTTAGAATTGGTTCTCTTTGGATCATTCTCTATTTACAAACAAGCACAAAGTTGCAATACTCTGTTTAGTCTTTGCAGATAGTGAAAAATCGTGTAAAAAAATAAAAGTAATCGAGCAAAATCAGTAGGCCACTAATTGGATCTCTTTTTGACCTCGCTAAAATAGAAATATTAGGAACAACCCTTCTTGAGAAATACGAAAATAGTGAGATGAACTGAGCTCCACACCATGAGGGCTGCAAAACAGCTCGACTCCGCCACCCACACCGCCCAAAATAACGGCAAACCCTATGCAAATATTATAAATATACACAACACACCACCAAAGAAACAGAATAAAACATTTTATTAAATAACTATTTACATAACTATTTTATACTTTTTATTGCCCGATCCGGCTAGCTCAATCGATCGAGCATGAAAGTCATGCACTGATAACAAGCGTTGAGAGTTTGTAGAATGATGGCTTCAGATTTTCCACATACAGTGTAGTGGCGCGAACTGGCAGGGGGCGTTTGGATTCTACCCCTTCTCCAAATAAGATTTTCATACGTGAATGTTCGTTCATGCTTTTTGTCCCTGAGTTGCTTCCATGTCACTGCCTTACATAAATGGCATAAGTCCTGGTTATTGAGTGCCATACTTCAGAGTTCTAAGCAGTTCTTGTAACACTGTTTAAACCTTATTTGCACCTGCTGCAGCTTCACTATTCAAAGTAAGTGGGGTCCATTTGAAAACAATGTGATACGGTGCCTCCCTAAACCGCTTGACGGAGGCTCCCGAGGGGCGGTGAGATGGCACGGACTGAGAGGGGGCGCTTGGCTCCTGCCCCCTCCCCAAGTCGTGTTGCCCTGGTGAGGCCTGAGATCGCCCCCGGCATAGGTGGCCGGCTCCCGGGGTCCGGCGGAATTTTTTCCCTTTTGAAGAATCTTTCATTCTGGACCTTGTCCCACAATCCGTTTCACCTGAAGACACGCTGTCGTAGGGCGCCCCTTTACCGTTTTAGTTGCCATTCCGCCCGCTTTTGGTACTCTGTGCCTCTTCCGCCATTCAGCTGTTTACCGCTCGCTCTTGCGACTACAACGTCTCGCTCACCATGTAGTTGAGTTGCTCCCGCTCTTAAGATTTGACCGAACTTTTTGGACTGCTGAAAGCGGTGGAATTCCGACCGCTGGTTGGTGGAGACATTTTGACTATATTCTTCACCTGCATTGTCGCGTAATGCGTCATATGACGCGACGCGTTAGCGCACCCGGATGTGCTCCGGTGCGCAAGGCGCAGCTTCCCGGAAACGATCCAGAGCGCGCCGCGCAGCGCGTAACGTAAGCATAACACGTCATGTGACTTGTTAATAAAACTTTTCATTGGTTCATTTTACTTTTCTTTTCCTAATTATGTAAGACTAGGTCATGTGACCTAAAAATAACACTTTTCATTGGATTAAAACTTTTTTTTTCCCAAACGATGAAAGCCCCACCTTGTTTCTGGATGTTTCAGACTGAAGCTGGCGTCACCATGAGAGCAGCACCATCTCGTAGCTCCGTCGTGGCCATTCCGCAAGCAATCATGGCAGCCGCTCCCCACCGGAAGCCTGCGTGAGTCGAGGGCGCCCAAGACTTTTGTACAATCTTCAAGGCTGAGGGGACGCTTTCGAGAATGGAACCCAAGCCCTGGCAGACAAGCGTCCGAGTTCCAAGGTGTCCCAGGGCCATTTTACTGGACCAGGCCCAAATCCGAAGAGCCGGACGCCATTTTAAGAGTCCTGTGGAAGCCGCCTACCGCTGCACCGCAAGAGTGGGAGCAACTCAACTACATGGTGAGCGAGACGCTGTAGCCGTAAGAGCGGGCGGTAAACAGCTGAATGGCGGATGAGGCACAGTGTAGCAAAAGCGGGCGGAATGGCGACTGAAACGATAAAGGGGCGCCCCACTACAGCAGACAAGCCTCCGCCATGTGCTTCAAAACTGCATATGTATCTCGTGATATCAAGGTTGGGCAACCAGTACAGAACAAGCAGTTACGAGTCCCATTTACACCGGCGCCATTTTGGGCGCGGCCGGGCAGGTCCAGGATCTACTGAAACATAAAAAATGAGGCTGACGTCTCTGAAGCAGTTCACGAACAGCAGGACATAGCAAATAAACATGAACTCTCTAAAGCTGTTAACTCACTGCAGAACAAAACAAGTGAACCTGAAACCTCTGGAATAATTGTCGCTCAAAAGAACAACACACAAAACTCTGTAGAGCCTGAAGAAAAAAAAACAGAAGGGCACTGTAGTTTCAGACACACTTAACACTAATGATGAAACAAAGATATCGTCTGTTTATAAAGCAGTTATCATCTTGACAGAATTGACAAAGAAGTGTACAGACACCAATGCATCAGCATTCTCGGAGATAACATCTTAAGGAACAAAGAAAGACCTGTTCACTCTTGACACCCCAGGTGCTGTGTATATTGCACTATAGTGCTGCATCGACAAAACGGGCAACCCTATTGATGTGGATTTTTCATTATTGATTATTGTAAAGAAATGGCGACTCCCCCCTTTAGCAGATTAGCTAAATGTTTGCGTAATTTAGGCATAAAAGTTATATTATTGTTGTTGTTGTTGTTATCGTTATAGTTCTGGTTAATTTCAAAAAATGGTTAAATATATTTACAGTTTTTGTTGCGTTCGTTATATTTAAATATTAATAAAGTTTTAAAATGTAACTGTCTTGGAGTACTATATTTTTTTAAAAAATCGGGTGAATGGGGCCTTGAATCGGGTTATTGTCATGTGTGGGCTTTGCAAGTGTACTGCTACAAGATCGGACATTTCAAACTCAAATGCACGTTCTTTTTCTTACCTTTCCGAAGCATGGAGCGCAATAGCAGGCAGAGAAAGGGTGATGCACGTGTTGAACACTGCCTGGCCTGCAAATTGCTGCCAGTGCCCCCCCGCCCGCTCCTGAAAGAGGACACACACACACCGCCGCCCCGAGTACTTCACAAATCTTTAAAAGACCATGCGCTTGTTCAATGGGAAGTGGATAACATGGCTAAGAGCATTTGCTGACTAATGCATGAATATCGCTGACTTTTCAGCGATATTCATGCAATGCGGCCGTTTTTTATCGCATTTGCGATAAACCTTGCTAATAGCAAGGTTTATGTGCGATAAAATTCGCCGAAGTGCGGCGATAATTATTGTCTCTAAACAAGTTAGAGACAAAAATTACCGCTAGTTGTTGGAAATATGCCCCCGGGTTTTTCCTTGCAGGAATCGGGAAACGAAAGACTAGCACTGAAATCAGTAGTCTCACACCTGAATCGGGACGGTTGGCATGTCTGGATACTCTACAGCTGGAGCCATACACTACATCCGCAGGGCTAGGTGATAGCCTAGGTCCGGCCTGGACAATCGGACACAGAGGAAGAGAAGTGTCAGAGGGTGCGGTAGTGAATAGGGTGAAAGGGAGGTGTCGAACGGGCACAGGATGTGATTCTCAGAGAAGAGCAGCGCAGATGGGGGAAGTATATGGCCCATGCATGAGAGAGAGAGCGGGGGTGACCATTGCGTGGGGGAGATGCGTGCGAGGGTGGGGAGCCATGCTGAGAATGGACGGCGTGCAGAGAGTGGCCCTGGTCAAGGCATCTAAAATGGCTGCTGTGCACGACAAAATTGTGGCATTGGACAAAAACGCAAGATGGCGCAGACAATGTTTATCAATAAGGATTCATTTATAACAAAATATTTACTCGCAGTGACAAAATGGTGTTCAACACTTCCTGATTTCCATCGAATCGAACGTTAACAAACGTCACGCAGCAAAAAAAAAAAAAGCTCACGCACAGAGCGGTTTTTAGCCATGTTATCCAATGGAAGGTGGATAACATGGCTAAGAGCATTTGCTGGATAATGCATGAATATCGCTGACTTTTCAGCGATATTCATGCATTGTGGCCGATGTGCGGCGATAATTTTTGTCTCTAAACAATTAAAACGAAGCACAAAATGGCGAATTCCCGTTTCGCTACCAGTTTGCGGCCCAGTTCGCGGCCCGTGAAGCGCTTCTACCGTGAAAAATATATTTTTTTTTATTTTCCCCACGGGACCCTTTAATAACCCCAACAACATTCCTAGGGGTCAAGAGGGGTATACCTTGCCCCCTTTCAATAAATTCCCCCTTCGTTTTTCACCTCTTCTTCTCTCTCGATCCTACCGAGAGATAAGATGGCGGCCGCTCCGGACTATTTAGAATGTTGACAGACACCGGAGAGCCAATCAGCTTTCTGTTATCCAATGGAAGGTGGATAACATGGCTAAGAGCATTTGCTGGATAATGCATGAATATCGCTGACTTTTCAGCGATATTCATGCATTGTGGCCGATGTGCGGCGATAATTTTTGTCTCTAAACAATTAAAACGAAGCACAAAATGGCGAATTCCCGTTTCGCTACCAGTTTGCGGCCCAGTTCGCGGCCCGTGAAGCGCTTCTACCGTGAAAAATATTTTTTTTTTTATTTTCCCCACGGGACCCTTTAATAACCCCAACAACATTCCTAGGGGGTCAAGAGGGGTATACCTTGCCCCCTTTCAATAAATTCCCCCTTCGTTTTTCACCTCTTCTTCTCTCTCGATCCTACCGAGAGATAAGATGGCGGCCGCTCCGGACTATTTAGAATGTTGACAGACACCGGAGAGCCAATCAGCTTTCTGTTATCCAATGGAAGGTGGATAACATGGCTAAGAGCATTTGCTGGATAATGCATGAATATCGCTGACTTTTCAACGATATTCATGCATTGTGGCCGATGTGCGGCGATAATTTTTGTCTCTAAACAATTAAAACGAAGCACAAAATGGCGAATTCCCGTTTCGCTACCAGTTTGCGGCCCAGTTCGCGGCCCGGGAAACGCTTCTACCGTGAAAAATCTTTTTTTTTTTATTTTCCCCACGGGACCCTTTAATAACCCCAACAACAATCCTAGGGGGTCAAGAGGGGGATACCTTGCACCCTTTCAATAAATTCCCCCTTCGTTTTTCACCTCTTCTCTCTCGATCCTACCAAGAGATAAGATGGCGGCCGCTCCGGACTGTTTAGAATGTTGACAGACACCGGAGAGCCAATCAGCTTTCTGCGCGCAAAGTTCCGTTTCGCGAAAAGTAAGCGGACCGGATCGCTGCCCAGAGCGCTGTTACAGATATATATCTTGGTTTGAACGTTAATTTCTCAAAAACTACTGGAGCACATATATTGAGACCTAGCAAAGGCACATCGGGCTAACAGTCCCTACAATTTTGCCAAGTTTCGTGCAAATCCATTCAGCCGTTCGAGCTAAAAGTGAGTCCAACCGCCCTATGGAAAAATGAATGGGAAAAACGCGTTTTGGGACCCCCCTTTTTTCTCAGCCCCCCCTTGACGAAACTCTACCAAATTTTCAGGGGCTGCTCACAAACAAAATGTGCCATTTTCCTGAAAATTTCAGCCGATTCCGTCCTCAAACGCCAAAGTTATTAGACATAGAATTTTCAGAAATCCCATAGGGAATTAATCCTAACTATATATACCTACTGGCTATTGCCAGTAGGTAATATATATATATATATATATATATATATATATATATATATATATATATATATATATATATATATATATATATATATATATTTTTTTTTGCATTTGCATTTGCATTTGCACGAAAATACGACGCCCCGAGAAGAAAGATACAACAGGATAAACTTAAGAATCGAACCCCAGCCAGTACTGAAGAGTCTGAAATTTCAGAGGACGAATCAGTCAGAGCAAGGAGCACCGTGGAATCAGGAGGTGCAGAAGGTGGTGGGGGTAGAGTCGATCTTACTGAAGACGATCCTTTTTTCGAGGAGTACGAGGTCATCAGAGGACTCAGAGAGCGACCCGCAGCAACAACACACCCTCCAAAAACACCAAAAGGAAAACGAGGAGGGGGAGGCGTGGGCGCCCAAGGAAGATCCACACCGGTGGTAACAAGGAGCACCCGAGGGAAGACTTGGAAAGGACCACAATGAGTACAACAGAGAACACCATAATCAATCTCTCGGACCGGATACTGACTCCCAAAGAAGAAGAACTATTGAAACTTGGACTTACCTTTTGCCCAACTCCTGCGTTTAGTTACACACAAACCAGGATAGATCTTTTCAGATTTATCAGAAAACTGAAATTACATAAAATCCATACTCTGAACCCGAAAGCATCTGATGGAACCATTATCGAAGGAGAAGATCCACTCTCAATGATTACAGGACAAGATTTCGAGGCAATTGCGGTAGCACAAACACTCATTGGAACTAGCTATTCCCTGGATTGGGAGGTTCAACCTACACAGACTCTGGAAGACTGTGGCATTACTCAACAAGGTTGTAAGAGTGACATGATCATAAAATCTAAAACAAATCCGAGAACACCACATGACGGAATAGATACTTTCCAGGAGATGGTCATTGAGGAACTTAAGTATCTCCAATTGGAAGGTTTCAATGCCAACAAGAAGAATTTGACCAAGGATGAATGGGCAATAATTCAGAATTTGAAAGACGATAACAGCATAATCATCAAACCCAGTGATAAAGGGGGCAATATTGTCATTCTTAAACGAGGACAGTATGAGGATGAGGCCCTATCCCAACTGAACAACAAGAAACATTATGTGGAGATAAAACGCACAAAATATATCGAAAGCATAAAAGCATTCAATGACCTAATTAACAATTGGAAGGATAAAGGCATCCTTGATCTCAAAGACTGGAAAAATCTGAAATGCGATCACCCGCAAATTGCGACCTTCTATCACCTGCCTAAGGTACATAAGAGTAAAATTTGGCCTCCAGGCAGACCGATTGTATCTGCCAAGGACAGTTTACTAGAGAAAACATCGAGCTATATCGACAGCTTCATTGCCCCTTTCGTGAAGGATCTCAGTTCGTATCTAAAGGATACGAAGGACTTTCTGCGGATCATACAGGATGTGGTTTGGGAAGAAGATATGTTCCTTATAACTTTGGACATTGCCAGCCTATATACATCGATCAAACATGAAGACGGCCTAATGGCAATGAGAAGCTTCCTTGAATTAAGACCCATCAAGTACCGAAGCCATAACCAGATGTTATTAGAGCTCACGGACTTCTGTCTCCGTAATAACATTTTTTTGTTTGCAGGAAAACTGTATCTACAACTGCAGGGGACTGCGATGGGCACGTGCTTCGCTCCCAGCTACGCAAATCTTTTCGTGGGCTGGTGGGAGAAGCACGTGGCCTGGGCGGGGACTAAAGAACGGTGGATGAACAATATCGTTCTCTGGACCCGCTACATCGACGACTTGTTCTTGGTGTGGCGGGGTTCACAGAATGAGGCTGAGGAATACATCTCAGATTTGAACAAAAACAATCTAAATCTCAGTTTCACCAGCAGCATTAGTCAAAGTGAGGTGTTCTACTTAGACCTACGGGTCTTCGTGGAAGACAAAAAAATACAAACCGCCGTTTTTAGAAAACCTACGGCGGGTAATACCATACTGCACTCACGCAGCTACCATCCCCGAAGTGTCATTAACAACATCCCCCTGGGAGAGTTCTTGCGAATGAAACGCAATTGCTCGACCTCTAAGGAGTTTGTGAGCTCTAGGGAACAGTCAAAAATGAGGTTCTCTCAGAGAGGCTATGGGAAAGGAATTCTCACACAAGCAGAGTTGAGGAGCAATTTGGTCGAAAGGAAGGATCTATTAATTGATCGATCCAAGCCTAAAGATAACAAGATCAGGTTAATCACTGACTTCTCCGAAAAATCTCCAGAAGTCTTCAACGCAATGCGGAAGAACTGGAAGATCCTAAAAGCAGATCCTATAATAGGGAAGTCCTTATCTGATCACCTTCTGATAACCTATAGAAAGGGGAAATCTTTCAAAGACCATCTTGTAAATAGCCACTTTGAAAAGAAAAGGAAGACAAAACCACCTGTTTCCGGCTTCTATCCTTGCATGAAGTGCAAGGCCTGTAGGAATTCACAGAAAGTCAAGGAGTATTACATACCTGGTCAAAAGAGGAAAGGTAGAATAACTAAACTGTTGAATTGCAATTCTGACTACACAGTCTATTGTCTAACATGTCCCTGTGGGAAGAGGTATGTAGGGAGCACGGTGAAACAAACCAAACTCAGGGTCCTAGAGCATATGAGGGCGATTACATCAAAGGACCCCAACTACCCAGTAGCCCGTCATTTCGAACAGGAACATGATAGCAATAGCAATCTTTTGACTTTTTTCATTCTAGATCAGTTGGTCAGAACAGAAAGAGGGGGCAATTGGGTAAAAAAGCTGAGAACACTGGAATCACGATTCATTATCCAGTTACAGACCAAAACCCCGGAAGGGATGAATAATGAAGAAGAGATGTGGACTCACATCTGAGCATCCCTCTCATATTTCCTTCCCTCTTTGTTGAAGAACCAGTGATGTAAATTTGTATATAGTTTCCTTTAAACAGAGTAGAGTGATGTTACCACTAATGTTTTGCATATTATTTTTTAATGTTTTGATGAATACAAATGCAGTCATTAATCAGTTGATTAGATTCGGTCATTGATGAAGTAAATAATGTCTATGCCCATCCAGGGCTAAAATTATATATATGATAACTGCGATGCAACAATGGTAACGTAAAATCATGTGAACATAGGCGACTTTCACGATAAAATTTAAGTGAAACTCGCATCTGTTGGTACCAGCGGCACACTTACCATCTAAATCTATGGGTTGTAAGCGAGATCGAGTATTGTAATTAATTTAATGTTTTCTTTCTTAAATTCAAATGGATATGACAAATGAAGCAGCTATTTGAGTTCTCTCGCATTGTGTTTATATGTACATATGTAATATAGTGGATCACATATTGAAAGATGGCCGCCGCAGAAGCAGTGAATGTATTGTTTTAAGTACCTTCGTTTATGTCAATGCACATGAATTGACACGTGACCAATGACGATCACGATGTTTCTTGATTTAAATTCGATTTGTAAATAATGTCAGTTACACTGACGAAGGCGGAAACGACGAAACGCGTTTGCTAACTGACTATCGAGGGAGTTTAATGAATAAAGATTTGGCTGACCTACGCCATATTTGCTTCGAGTGCTCTCATTTTTTGAAACCCGGGAGCTTTGGGGGTTTCTGCGTTTTGCCAATATATATATATATATATATATATATATATATATATATATATATATATATATATATATATATATATATATATATATATATATTACCTACTGGCGGTCGCCAGTAGGTAGTTATAGTTAGGATAATTTTCAATGTTAAATCTCAACATTCTATTTTGAATAACTTTGGCGCCGGTTGACGAATCTGCCTGAAATTTTCAGGAAAATGGTCTCATGGCGGTCCGGTCCTTCCCTGAAAGTTTGGGGGGGATTCGTCAAGCGGGGGCCGAGATAAAAGGGGGGTCCCAAAACGCGTTTTCCCCATGTTAATTTCCATAGGGCGGTCGATTTCACTTTTAGCCCGAACGGCTGAATGGATTTCCACCAAACTTGGCAAAATTGTAGGGACTGGTAGCCCGATGTGCCTTTGCTATGTCTCAAGATATGTGCTCCAGTGGATTTTGAGTAATTTAGGTTCAAAAAATATATATATATCTATAGCCGCGCTCCCGTGCGCGCACCCGTGAGCGCTCCCGGCGCGACACGCGACTTGCGCGCAGAAAGCTGGTTGGCTCTCAGTTGTCTGTAAACATTCTAAACAGTCCGGAGCGGCCGCCATCTTGTCTATCGGTAAAATCTAGTCATAAGAGGTGGCAAAAACAAAGGGTGGAATTGACCATAAGGGGGCAGGGTAGACCCCCCCTGACCCCCTAGGTGTGATATGGGGGCCATTAAAGGGCCCCGCGGGGCCTCAAAAAAATTTTTTTTTTTTTCGATTTTCGCGGGGGAAGCGCCTGGTGCGCGCACGGGGGAGCGGGGGAAGCGCCTGGTGCGCGCACGGGGGAGCGTATCGGGGAGGGTACTATGGAAAAATAATCACTTCAAAAATTGTATGTTTATGAATTGTTTTTTTTTTTTATTTGTTTATTTTATGTAAGTACCTACATGTAGGTACTAATGAAGAGACTTAAATTTAATGTTCACCATCTTCTTTGTAGACATCTTGCATGTTGTTATTGTATTTTTTGTGGTATAAGGAATTCATAATATAGTCTGTCTGGAAAGGAGAAACAGATCTTTTAAGCACTCCCTGAGAATTTCTAGGGGATCATGAGTAGTCTGTCCTGTTCACTTATGAAAATGAGGTGTAAAATATTCATATGAGATAATATAGTGGGAGAAAGGTAGTAACTATGAGTAAACTTACTATGTAACAGAAAAATAGTTGAACAGTATACTATAAGTCTCACTTTATATTTTAAACATTTTTGGTAATACTTCATGAATTACATATAAAAAAGAATATTGTCTGATACAATTGATATTATTAAAGATAAATTTATTCCTCTGATTCTTTTTCATAATTTAATAAAATTTCTAACATAATATTGTCCGGAATTTCCTCATAATTATATGTACATGATTCAATTTCTTCCAAACATTCTATAAACTGTTCATCCAAAGAGTCATCTATGAAATCAACTTCTTTTTTTTCATCTTCTGGTTTTTCCACCTTTACTTTGATAGAAGTATCATTTGCCTTATTTTCTCCTTCCATTTTCTTTCTGAAAATTGCATATAAATTAACTATATTAGTAGAGCTAGTATACCAGAGAAGCCTAACTCAATCCATAACTATTACAGAGAAGTCTATGTCTATCTCTAACTATTAAAGAGGGATAGCATATCACTAACAGAATATTTTTTAAGAAATAAACTTAATGTGTACAATATACTTCCATAATTAGAAGTTACCTTAGAGAAATTAGTTGAAGTTGACAGTGAAATTTGTTTTCAAGTGTACTTCAGGAAGCAGTAGTCAAAATGGCTGTGTTTCCCTCTCTTCTTTTATATATATTGTTGTACTTAACCAATCAAACGACAGGAAAAAATCGTAGAAAATGAGAGATACTTTTTAATTGGTTGTAAATTCTAACATTACAAGTGTGTTTTTGTCATGTAATTTACCTCAGGATATTTAGACAGGCCTGTAGCCTAAATGTCTCAATGGAATTTCACCAAATTTGGGCAAATGGTAGGGACTGCTATGTAGTAGGGCGTATTCTATATTTGATGAAAGTGTCTCCATTGGGTTTTCCGTAAATTACTTTCCCACCTTTTTTTATTTTGCGCTTACTAGTGCGCGCTCCAGTACGCGCACGGGCAGCGTAACGGGAGTCATCCATTTTGTGTTTCGGAACAATCGAGACACAAGATGGAGGGTAAACAATGTTCGGAATGGATAGAAGGGGGAACTGTAGAGACTTCTTGACCCTCTAGGTTTTCTGAGGGGGGCTTAGGAGGCTCATAAACGTAAAAAAAAAAAAAAAAAATCTTAAATTTTTCGCGGGGGTAGCGCCTGGTGCGCGCACCTTTAAGCGTACTCGTACGCGTACTTTGGTGAAAAATAGTGAAAAAAGTTAGAAAAAAATAAACGCTTTGAATGATCAGAGTTAGGGTAGCTCTGAAAAGAGCTTTTGGGTTCTGTGGTTGATTTAGGTACCTACAAGTAGGTTCCAATACACATTCTTAAATTCAGGAGGAATATTCTATTCCCCTCATCTGAGAAGTGCACTCCATCTCCTCTGTAGATGTCTTGCATGTTGTAACGCAAGTTATTATTGTATAATGAACCCATTCCATAGTCTCTCATGTAAGCAGAAACAGATTTATTTACATGTTTCCGTGCTTTCTCAAATTGTGGACCAAATTGGTTGGACCAGTTCCATTTCTGTCTTTGGCATATATTGGAATATACCAAGGCAGTGTGGGGAAAAAGTATCATCAATTGATGAAAGGTGTCCTTTAATAGCATTTCCAGACCTACTCCAGTTAATGTGCCTAGATCGTTTCCACCACAGTGCACAATTATAAGGTCAGGTTCTGGCAGATGCAAAAAGGTTTTCACCAATGGTATCAATTGGTGACATTTTAATCCTCTGTGGCCAATCCACTTGATTTCCACATTTGATAAATCAAGGTTATGAAAATTTCTGCTAGCTGCATACCTTTGAGCCCAGTGGATGTAGCTATGTCCAATAACCCAAACAGAGTACATGATGTGAGAAGGTTCTGGTCCAGTCAGATGAAGTGTGGGAATGAAATGGCAGTTGGAACAGTAGGAGTTCACAAAAAAATAATTGTGGAGTTTCTGTGCTCTTGAATCACTAGTAATGATTGGTGGATTCAGATAGTTGAAAACTGAAAGTTAGGGTGTATGGTTATGTTGTGTGAAAGAAGCAATTTGAATGGTTTAAAAAAAATCACCAAAAGCAAAAATACCCTGTATAGGCTGCTGTATTCACAGGTCAAACATCCTTGCTGAGTTAATTTGCAACATTGTAAGATAAACTTTTGAACCTTAGAGTTCAGTTAGGAGGGAGTTGCTATGGTAACAGATAGAAAGGTTTGAGAGGGGGATGGGTGTTGGTTTGAAAATAGTGAGGGAAGAGTTTTCATTGGTTGAATTAAGGCATATGTGTACAAAGATAGAGATTTTCTATGCCAGTCTTGGTTTCAGTGTATTGAGAGCACACCTTTTCCTCTGCTAAAGAAAAATTGGTGTGTGTGTCTGACACTGTTTTCAATCTCCAAAAGCATTTCTAAAGGTAAGTAATGATTCATTTAATTTAGATAGAGATTTATTTTCTCTATGGAGAATATTTGGAAGCAGATAGTTATGTTTTAGAAGTGAAATTGTATGTTAGTATATAAGTCCTGCGCAGTGTTTTTTACATGTTATTTAAAAATCGATTTTGGGTGCAAATGAATGGTATTTTTATTTGGCCTTTTTTATGATTGCCATGTGCAGTTGATGCATGACTTTAAACATGGGTAATAAGTGATGCACTGGTGGCGCCAGGCTTTTATAAATGAGGCCCTGATTTTGTTTGATGAGATTGAGTGGTTTTAGTTAGGTTCTGTGCAGTGTTTCTTACATGTTATTGAAAAATCGATTTTTGGGTGCAATTGATTGGTATATGTATTTGGCCCTTATTTATGAATGCCATGTGCAGCTGATGCATGACTTTAAACATGGGTAATAAGTGACGCACTGGTGGCGCAAGGCTTTCATAAATAAGGCCCTGACTTTGTTTGATGATATTGAGTGGTTGTACTTAGGTTCTGTGCAGTGTTCCTTACATGTTATTTAAAAATCGATTTTTGGGTGCAATTGATTGGTATATGTATTTGGCCCTTATTTATGAATGCCATGTGCAGCTGATGCATGACTTTAAACATGGGTAATAAGTGACGCACTGGTGGCGCAAGGCTTTCATAAATAAGGCCCTGACTTTGTTTGATGATATTGATTGGTTGTACATAGGTTCTGCGCCGTGTTCCTTACATGTTATTGAAAAATCGATTTTTGGGTGCAATTGATTAGTATATGTATTTTGCCCTAATTTATGATTGCCATGTGCAACTGATGCATGACTTTAAACATGGGTAATAAGTGACGCACTGGTGGCGCAAGGCTTTCATAAATAAGGCCTGACTTTGTTTGATGATATTGAGTGGTTGTACTTAGGTTCTGTGCAGTGTTCCTTACATGTTATTCAAAAATCGATTTTTGGGTGCAATTGATTGGTATATGTATTTGGCCCTTATTTATGATTGCCATGTGCAGCTGATGCATGACTTTAAACATGGGTAATAAGTGATGCACTGGTGGCGCAAGGCTTTCATAAATAAGGCCCTGACTTTGTTTGATGATATTGATTGGTTGTACTTAGGTTCTGCGCCGTGTTCCTTACATGTTATTGAAAAATCGATTTTTGGGTGCAATTGATTAGTATATGTATTTTGCCCTAATTTATGATTGCCATGTGCAACTGATGCATGACTTTAAACATGGGTAATAAGTGACGCACTGGTGGCGCAAGGCTTTCATAAATAAGGCCTGACTTTGTTTGATGATATTGAGTGGTTGTACTTAGGTTCTGTGCAGTGTTCCTTACATGTTATTCAAAAATCGATTTTTGGGTGCAATTGATTGGTATATGTATTTGGCCCTTATTTATGATTGCCATGTGCAGCTGATGCATGACTTTAAACATGGGTAATAAGTGACGCACTGGTGGTGCAAGGCTTTCATAAATAAGGCTCTGACTTTGTTTGATGATATTGATTGGTTGTACATAGGTTCTGCACAGTGCTTCTTACATGTTAAACAAAAATCGATTTTTGGGTGCAATTGATTGGTATATGTATTTGGCCCTTATTTATGAATGCCATGTGCAGCTGATGCATGACTTTAAACATGGGTAATAAGTGACGCACTGGTGGCGCAAGGCTTTCATAAGTAAGGCCCTGACTTTGTTTGATGATATTGATTGGTTGTACTTAGGTTCTGCGCCGTGTTTCTTACATGTTATTGAAAAATCGATTTTTGGGTGCAATTGATTAGTATATGTATTTTGCCCTAATTTATGATTGCCATGTGCAACTGATGCATGACTTTAAACATGGGTAATAAGTGACGCACTGGTGGCGCAAGGCTTTCATAAATAAGGCCTGACTTTGTTTGATGATATTGAGTGGTTGTACTTAGGTTCTGTGCAGTGTTCCTTACATGTTATTCAAAAATCGATTTTTGGGTGCAATTGATTGGTATATGTATTTGGTCCTTATTTATGATTGCCATGTGCAGCTGATGCATGACTTTAAACATGGGTAATAAGTGACGCACTGGTGGCGCAAGGCTTTCATAAATAAGGCTCTGACTTTGTTTGATGATATTGATTGGTTGTACATAGGTTCTGCACAGTGCTTCTTACATGTTATTGAAAAATCGATTTTTGGGTGCAATTGATTGGTATATGTATTTGGCCCTTATTTATGAATGCCATGTGCAGCTGATGCATGACTTTAAACATGGGTAATAAGTGACGCACTGGTGGCGCAAGGCTTTCATAAATAAGGCCCTGACTTTGTTTGATGATATTGAGTGGTTGTACTTAGGTTCTGTGCAGAGTTCCTTACATGTTATTCAAAAATCGATTTTTGGGTGCAATTGATTGGTATATGTATTTGGCCCTTATTTATGAATGCCATGTGCAGCTGATGCATGACTTTAAACATGGGTAATAAGTGACGCACTGGTGGCGCAAGGCTTTCATAAATAAGGCCCTGACTTTGTTTGATGATATTGATTGGTTGTACATAGGTTCTGCGCCGTGTTCCTTACATGTTATTGAAAAATCGATTTTTGGGTGCAATTGATTAGTATATGTATTTTGCCCTAATTTATGATTGCCATGTGCAACTGATGCATGACTTTAAACATGGGTAATAAGTGACGCACTGGTGGCGCAAGGCTTTCATAAATAAGGCCTGACTTTGTTTGATGATATTGAGTGGTTGTACTTAGGTTCTGTGCAGTGTTCCTTACATGTTATTCAAAAATCGATTTTTGGGTGCAATTGATTGGTATATGTATTTGGCCCTTATTTATGATTGCCATGTGCAGCTGATGCATGACTTTAAACATGGGTAATAAGTGACGCACTGGTGGCGCAAGGCTTTCATAAATAAGGCCCTGACTTTGTTTGATGATATTGATTGGTTGTACTTAGGTTCTGCGCCGTGTTCCTTACATGTTATTGAAAAATCGATTTTTGGGTGCAATTGATTGGTATATGTATTTTGCCCTAATTTATGATTGCCATGTGCAACTGATGCATGACTTTAAACATGGGTAATAAGTGACGCACTGGTGGCGCAAGGCTTTCATAAATAAGGCCTGACTTTGTTTGATGATATTGAGTGGTTGTACTTAGGTTCTGTGCAGTGTTCCTTACATGTTATTCAAAAATCGATTTTTGGGTGCAATTGATTGGTATATGTATTTGGCCCTTATTTATGATTGCCATGTGCAGCTGATGCATGACTTTAAACATGGGTAATAAGTGACGCACTGGTGGTGCAAGGCTTTCATAAATAAGGCTCTGACTTTGTTTGATGATATTGATTGGTTGTACATAGGTTCTGCACAGTGCTTCTTACATGTTAAACAAAAATCGATTTTTGGGTGCAATTGATTGGTATATGTATTTGGTCCTTATTTATGATTGCCATGTGCAGCTGATGCATGACTTTAAACATGGGTAATAAGTGACGCACTGGTGGCGCAAGGCTTTCATAAATAAGGCTCTGACTTTGTTTGATGATATTGATTGGTTGTACATAGGTTCTGCACAGTGCTTCTTACATGTTATTGAAAAATCGATTTTTGGGTGCAATTGATTGGTATATGTATTTGGCCCTTATTTATGAATGCCATGTGCAGCTGATGCATGACTTTAAACATGGGTAATAAGTGACGCACTGGTGGCGCAAGGCTTTCATAAATAAGGCCCTGACTTTGTTTGATGATATTGAGTGGTTGTACTTAGGTTCTGTGCAGTGTTCCTTACATGTTATTCAAAAATCGACTTTTTGGGTGCAATTGATTGGTATATGTATTTGGCCATTATTTATGATTAACATGTGCAGCCGATGCATGACTTTCAACATGGGTAATACGTGACGCACTGGTGGCGCAAGGCTTTCATAAATAAGGCCCTGACTTTGTTTGATGATATTGATTGGTTGTACTTAGGTTCTGCGCCGTGTTTCTTACATGTTATTGTAAAATTGATTTTTGGGTGCAATTGATTAGTATATGTATTTTGCCCTAATTTATGATTGCCATGTGCAACTGATGCATGACTTTAAACATGGGTAATAAGTGACGCACTGGTGGCGCAAGGCTTTCATAAATAAGGCCAGACTTTGTTTGATGATATTGAGTGGTTGTACTTAGGTTCTGTGCAGTGTTCCTTACATGTTATTCAAAAATCGATTTTGGGGTGCAATTGATTGGTATATGTATTTGGCACTTATTTATGATTGCCATGTGCAGCTGATGCATGACTTTAAACATGGGTAATAAGTGACGCACTGGTGGCGCAAGGCTTTCATAAATAAGGCTCTGACTTTGTTTGATGATATTGATTGGTTGTACATAGGTTCTGCACAGTGTTTCTTACATGTTATTCAAAAATCGATTTTTGGGTGCAATTGATTGGTATATGTATTTGGCCCTTATTTATGATTGCCATGTGCAGCTGATGCATGACTTTAAACATGGGTAATAAGTGACGCACTGGTGGCGCAAGGCTTTCATAAATAAGGCCCTGACTTTGTTTGATGATATTGATTGGTTGTACATAGGTTCTGCGCAGTGTTTCTTACATGTTATTCAAAAATTGATTTTTGGGTGCAATTGATTGGTATATGTATTTGGCCCTTATTTATGATTGCCATGTGCAGCCGATGCATGACTTTCAACATGGGTAATACGTGACGCACTGGTGGCGCAAGGCTTTCATAAATAAGGCCCTGACTTTGTTTGATGATATTGAGTGGTTGTACTTAGGTTTTGCGCAGTGTTTCTTACATGTTATTGAAAAATCGATTTTGGGGTGCAATTGATTGGTATATGTATTTGGCCCTTATTTATGATTGCCATGTGCAACTGATGCATGACTTTAAACATGGGTAATAAGTGACACACTGGTGGCGCAAGGCTTTCATAAATAAGGCCCTGACTTTGTTTGATGATATTGATTGGTTGTACATAGGTTCTGCACAGTGTTTCTTACATGTTATTCAAAAATCGATTTTTGGGTGCAATTGATTGGTATATGTATTTGGCCCTTATTTATGATTGCCATGTGCAGCCGATGCAAGACTTTAAACATGGGTAATAAGTGACGCACTGGTGGCGCAAGGCCTTTATAAATCAGACCCTGACTTTGTTTGATGATATTGAGTGGTTGTACTTAGGTTTTGCGCAGTGTTTCTTACATGTTATTGAAAAATCGATTTTTGGGTGCAATTGATTGGTATTTGCATTTGGCCCTTATTTATGAATGGCATGTGCAGCTGATGCTTGACTTTAAACATGGGTAATAAGTGACGCACTGGTGGCGCAAGGCCTTTAAAAATAAAGCCATGAGTTGCTATTGTATAAACTTAAATATGTTGCAATTTATTGTTTATATTGTTTGCTTTTTAACATTACTTTGTTGTTTGCTAATAGTGGTCTTTCATGTGTTTTTTTAACAGAACAACAGATTCAAATCAACTTCTGAAAAGCAAGCAAAAATGCCTTCAAGGCAAAGAAATATCAAAAATACCATACGGAAAAGGAGAACATCAACAACAGAGTTTATGGAATCCTCTTCAACAACTACTTCAAAAAACACCAGAAAAGCTTCTGGTAAGCCAATTAAGTCTTTTCTTCGTAACATATGTCGTAGGAAAAAAAATGAAATTGCTAATGTGAATATACAGAAAAAGTCAACAAATCTAAAAAGGAAAGAGAAGCCCACAAAAAATGTTTCCATTGGACCAGGAGAGAAGAGAATGGTTAGCAATAGAAGAGTAAATGTTTTTAGGGACATTCGTAGGCGAATGTTTCGCAATAGGGTAGTTTTAAATTTGCTAAAAAATGAAAAGAAAAGTAAACTAAAAGCTGCTTTTTACAAGAAAAAGAAAAGTGTAGAAAAGATTGTTGATCAGGCTTTTGAAGTTAAGAAAAAATTATTTATTTTAATAATCAATAGAATTAGGATACTTAATAAGGCAATGGATGTTTTCAAATCGAACAGTAGATGGAAAAGAATTATTAATCGGAGTAATTTTTGTGAAGTATTTTCTGGTGAATGGATGCATAGTTCAAGTTCTGAGCCTTTTTTTAATGAGGAGAGTTACTTTCAGGAAAATGATTTGGTGCATGCGGTTGACACCAGTGGTCGTGCCTATGAGGTGAAAGATAGTTGTGTGATGGAAAAAGAGAAACTTGTACCTAGAGATGCAGAAGAGGTGTTAGCTGATGAAGTTTTAGGGAGACGTACTAAGGGTCCAGTGTACACATGGAAATGCAGTAGTATTTGTAGTGTGCGACAGGAATCAATTGATTTGCTTCGAAATTTCTTACGTACATATAGTAAAAAAAGTCTCAAACAAAAAATGAAGATCCTGCAAGAGTTAGATCCTTGCAGAGTGAGAGAAAGCACAGGTTTGCAAGGGCATTCACTAGCATGTCTTTCTAGAAAAGTTTGTCGGAGTGTTTTTCATCATTTTAGGATGTTAGCAGTGCATCATAATAACGTAAGGAAATTAGTGAGGAAGTTGTATTATGCAAAAAGTCCTGCACTTAAGCTTAAACAGTTAAATAGTGCTCTTTTGCATGGATCTGAAGTGGATGTGAAGACTATTTGTGAAGAAATTGAGTTTTGTTATTTTGGGAACAAAGAGGACAGTGTAGAAATAGATATAGTAATGGATGGTAATGCAGAAGATAATGGACAAATTTCAAGTATTGAAAAGTTTGATGAGGAAATTATCAAGTTTAAGGTGAAATCAAGTGAGAGGCCTAATGTAACTTGTGTGTGTTGTCGACGGACTCATTATAAAATTCAGACTAGGTTAGTTGATTTATATGCAAAAAGTGAATTGGAAAATAATAGTGAATGGGAGGATTTTGTAAGTTATTTGTTGGTGGAGAATTCTTTTGATTTGAGTTTGGATCAGCGTATTTGCACTTATTGTTTGAAAAAATTAAATGAAAATAGAATGCCTGCAAGAGCAGTTTATAATAATCTTCAGTTGATAGATATTCCTTCTGAATTGATGGATCTAAATACTTATGAATCTATTTTGATTCAATGTGTCCATCCTTTTCAGGCTATTGTACGCATGGAGCCTAAGACAGGGAAATTGCCTCCATCAGATTTACTGAGAGGATTAAAGGGAAGAGTTGTTTATTTGCCTCTAGATGTAAAGAAAAATATTAATACAATTGGTGTAGAAAGAGCAGAAGAAGATCCTTTAGTTATTCTAGTTAATGGGGTTCCAACAAAGAGTAAGAAAATTTGGCAAGATTTAGTGGATGTTAAAAAAGTCAAGAAGGCAACGTTGTATTTAGTTAAAAACAATGAGTACTACAAACATGTAAGTGTTGGAGTTGAGGAAACAGCTACAGAAGAAGATAGTGATTCTTCAGTTGGTCAAATTGAAAAAGTTGATGTGTCTAGAACTGAAGAAATATATGAACATTATACTGTTCATCCTTTGCATTCCAAAGAAGTAATGGGAAATGCAATTGACTTGTTTCAAATGAAGGCAGCAAAAGGAAGTCCCATTAGTGTATGGGAAGAAAGTTTGGAAGCTCGTTGTTTTCCACAATTATTTCCAACAGGTTGTGGTGGACGATATGATGATCGACCAGTTCAAATTCCTGCAGCTGAATACCGGACTCTAAGATTATATGCAGAAGATCCAAGGTTTCGTCAATGCATTCCATATTTATTTCATCTACTGTTTGAAAGTGATTTGTCTGGGCTTTCTTATGCAGTTAATCATATATTAAAAAGTGGACCTCATTTGCAAAATGTATGTGCAAGGGACTTTATGGAGAAAGTTAATCTGCAAGACAGTATTTTGGAATCTCAGCTAATCAATCTCATGGCATGTCAACGTGGAACCAATGAGTATTGGTTTCGTCGTCATGGAGAATTGAAATGTATGCTAAGAAACTTAGGAACTCCTACATGGTTCCTCACTCTTAGCTGTGCTGAGTATGCATGGGACGATTTACTTCAATTTCTACGAGAGGCAAATGAAAACATACCAAATATAGAATTGAAAACACCAGGAGAACTGTGTTCTTTAGATCCAGTGAATGTTTGCAGATATTTTAATCATAGATTTGAAGCTATGATGTCTTTTATTACCAACAAAAAAAATCCTCCCCTTGGAGAGGTTTTGGATTTCTTTTGGAGGAAGGAATATCAAGCGAGAGGTGCTCCTCATATACATATGTTGTTGTGGATTAAAGATGCACCCAAATTTGGAACAGATTCAGATGAAACAGTGATGAGTTTCATTGAAGAGTATTCAACATGTGCTGTTCCAAAATCTACTGAAGAAAACAATTTAAGGCAACAAGTTTTACGTTTTCAATCTCATCGTTGTGGAAAGTACTGTCGTCGAAAATTTAAAAACAAGGAAAAGTACTACACGAAATGTCGTTTTGCATTTCCTCGACCAGTGATTTCTAAGGGAAGAGTAAATAATTTGATGTCATCTCTACGACATACTGTGACGAGAAAATCTCCCAAAAACACATATAATTTGAAAAGAAATGAAGAATCTAAGTACATCAACGATTACAACCCAGTGATTTTGTCCATGTGGAATGCTAACATGGATATTCAGTTCGTTGCTGACAACTCTATTGCTGTGGCTCGATATGTGACATCTTACATCACCAAAAAAGAAAAGACAGAACTGAAGGAAATGTGGGAGGACATTTCACATGAAAAGAGTCTAAGCAAGAAATTATACAGTTTCAGTCTGAAGATGTTGTCGCATCGAGAAATTGGAGCATATGAATGTTCTGATCGGTTATCATCAGCAAGTCTCTATGCCAAATCAAGAACAATCATTTGGGTGAGTCTTGGTCTTGCTGCCACACGAAACCGAGTTTTGAAATCTGTACAAGAAATTGAATATTTGGCGGAAAAAGAACCAAACAGTACAGATATTTTGAAGACAAATATGTTGGATACATACTATCCAAATAGAAGTACTCACCTTGAGAACACATGTTTGTATGAAGTTCTTCAAAACTACAGTTATAAGAGGAACATCACAGAAGATATCAATAATGGAAAATATGCACTCATTGGCTATGAAGGATGTCTAGTGAAGCAGAAAAAAGGCCATTTGATTAATCATCGAAAATTGAGTTGTGAAGTTCCAGACAAAAGAGAATTTTACTACTTAGCTCTTTTGCAACTCTTTAAGCCATGGCGTACAGAAGAGGAACTACTTGGAGATTTTCTCTGTTATGAAGACTCTTTTAATGCAACTAAGGATACCATAGAATGTCCTATTTTTCTAAATTATCTGCAAATGTTGAATGAAGAAATGGAGCAAGAAACCACAATTGCTGAAGAGATAGCTAGAAACAGTTCTCAAGATAGTCAGAGTTCTACTTCATTGAGCCAGGATCCACTAGGAGGACCAATTATCCAAAATGAAGCTGCCACTGCCATGGATGAGGTGGAAAGAGCTATGGAACAAGCTCAAGAGGATGGAGTTAACTTAGAAGATTTGGTAACGCAACTAAACATTGAGCAGAAAAAGATATATGATGAAGTCACAGAGCAGATTGAACATGGATTCAGACATGAGAAAAAAGAGTGCTCATGTATATTATTTGACCCTGTCCGACTGTATGTAAGTGGAGAAGCGGGGACAGGAAAAAGTTTTCTAATTAAAGCCGTTGCAAGTTATCTGCAGAAAAGGACTGATTCACCACTGTCTTGTGTTGTAACTGCTCCAACTGGTCTGGCAGCACATAACATTAAAGGGATTACTCTACATCGTTTATTGATGCTGCCAGTTGAACATGATAATAAATTGCATTACAACAAGCTATCTGGAGATGCGTGTTCTGAAGTTTCAAGAGTCTTGAAGAAAATGAAACTTCTTATCATAGATGAAGTAAGCATGGTCTCAAATCTAATGCTTGCTTTTGTGCATTTGAGAATGCAAGAAATTCTTAAAACAGACTATGATGTGTTATTTGGAGGAAAACACATTATTGTTTTTGGAGATCTATTGCAGTTGACTCCAGTAAAAGGACAACCAGTGTTTAAAATGCTCACGCATGAAGATACCAGGAAGTCCCTTGGAAGCATTGGAAATGTTAATATATGGCTAAATTTTAAATATGCTGAACTGCTTCAAAATATGCGACAGGCCAAGGATGAAGATTATAAAAATATTCTACAAGATGTAAGAATTGGAAAAATGACTGAGAAAGGGAAAAAAGCTTTGCATAGTCGATTAATTTCAAATTTGTATCCAAATGACAACATTCTTCCAGAGAATATTTTTAAAAAAATGACTGAGAAGAAATCTGGGATATGTTTGATGCCAACTCTGCAAGAATGTTCCATCTTCAACCAAAAAATGTTAGACTTAGAAAATGAAGAGATTGTGAAACTAGAAGCAATAGATAAAATAGAGCATATGGGTGCAACAATTGTTTTGTCAGAAAATTTGAAAATTAAATTGCATTCATTGGAGAAAAGTATTTCAAAAACAGCTGGTTTTGAAAAGACTCTGAATGTGTGTTTAAATTGTCGTATCATTTTGAGAAGGAATTTAAATGTTGAAAGCGGTCTGGTAAATGGAGCAATGGGTTATGTTGTTGATTTTGTGAATTACAGAAATAGAGATGGAATTGAATTTTTAAAAATAAAATTTGATGGCATTGAACAAGTACAACAAATAAGTCGTTGTTCTGCTAGATTTTTACTTGTAAAAGACTTATATGTTCGCCGAAAACAGTTTCCTGTTTGTTTGGCGTATGCAGTGACAATTCATAAATCTCAAGGTTTAAGTGTAGATAGTGCATTGGTGAACATTGGAAGATCTGTGTTTAAAGAGGGTATGGCATATGTGGCATTATCTCGAGTCAGAACTTTATCAGGATTGTATTTGATTGCGTGTGATGAGACAAAGATTTCTGCAGATCTAGATTGTGTTAAAGAATACAATAGGTTAAGAAGAGAGTATGCTCCACATTTGCCTCAATATCCTCTGTTTGAAAAACGTGTGGTAGGCCGAAAAAGAAGAAATGAGGATAATTGTAGTGAGGTAGTTGCAAAAAGACAAAAAGTAGAGAAAACTGTAATTGAAAACAGGAAGAAAAAGAATTGTGGAGAAAATGTTGTTGGATTTCAGTTTGAAAACAGTTCTGGTGTCAACTGCTATGCTAATGTAGTGGTTAATGTTGTTTTTTTTCTTAAAAGTTTACAAGAACAGATTGTTGAAAATCGGGATCAAAGATTGTGTGGTTTATTGAATTCTGTGTTTCAGAAATGTAGCAGTGTTACAGCACAAATAGAAAGTGTAACAGAAATTCGAAATATTTTAGATTTGTGTTCTGGTCAAGATAAATTTTCACAGAACATTCAGCAGGATTGTCAGGAATTTTTAATGTATATGTTTGGTGTTTTGGAAGATGAAGGTGTAGATGTAGATAATCTTTTCAGTCTTTCTTATCAATGGCAGCATGACTGCCACAATTGTAGTTTATCAAGTACTACTACAATAGACACTGAAAGATTTATATATTTGACTTTACCAGACTGTAAATCAGTGTCTTTTAAAAATCTAGTTAAAGCAGCAGATCATAATATGGTGTGTACCCAATGTAACTGTACAATGCTGTCCACATTATTTATACAAAGGTATGGGCAGTATATCATTTTAGTTTTCCAACGATGTAGACCTGATGGAACTAAATTGACAACTTCTATCAAAAATTTTGTGGCTTCTCAGTTATCAATTTCTGGAAGGACCTTTACAACTGAAGCTATTATTTATCATGATGGACCTTCGACCACCTCAGGACATTATACATGCTACTTAAAATCTGAAAATGGATGGAGTTACTGCAATGATTCTCATTTAACTTATAAACAACGTTTGCCTTATGACTCTACAAATTCTTATCTAGTGTTTTTAAAACCAAAGTTTTAGTAAAGGGAATTGGCCTTTGAAGACGGGAATAGTTAATAAAAGTTAGTTAGTTAGTTAGTTAATCTAATATTTGAAATTATTTATCTCATGTAGATACTTTAAGTGGATCTCAAAGTAAAAAATACTGATATATCTGACACAAATTGGCCGTGAGGAAAATGTAAGATATGATGTTGTTAGATCTTTTTTCATAGGAAGTTGATGAAATCGAAGTTATAGAGCACAGGAGACTTTTTTCACCAAAAGGACCTTCACTATCTGCAATCTCATGTAGATACTTTAAGTGGATCTCAAAGTAAAAAATACCGATATATCTGACACAAATTGGCCGTGAGGATTGTGTATGGTATGATGTTTTTAGATCTTTTTTCATAGGAAGTCGATGAAATGGAACTTATAAGGAACAGCAGACTTTTTTTCTACCAAAAGGACCTTCACTATCTTCTACTTGGCCTCATGGAAAAGTAAGTGAATCAAAGATTAGTGTACATATATGAGATGTATGTTTGAATGGGTTTTTTTAAACACAATCTTTTAGATTGTGTTTTTTTTTTCCCGCTGTTATATGATGAAGACTTTGAACTCACTAATTTAAGTGGAATTCAATATATTCTGAGAACAGCAAAAATAAATAATGTAACATATTGTAGAAGTTATTGTGTTGTTTGCTTTATGTAATTTATATTGTGTTCACATTATTATGCACTCATTTTCTTCTTCACCCTTATTTACCTCTCTTTACTAATTTACACTCTTTTTTCATTGCTGTTTCTTTACTGTACTTCATTCACAACTTCTTAATGTAATAAGAACTATCTGCATTTCCTCAGTTCCTTCCACCACTTTTTATCTTTTTTATATTCTCTTAGTACCACTGCTTTAGTTTCCTAACCCTCTTTCTCTTTCTCCATTTTTTTTTCTTTCACACTCATTGTACTGTAGTTCAGTTAGTTCTTCCTTTTGTCTTTCTGTGTACTTACTCTCTCACTCCTGTTTTATCCATCGTTCTATACTAACTTCATTCCTTTCATCCCTTCACTCTGTGACTTCACTTCACTCACTCTCAATCATCTTCTATTCCTCTATTTTATTTATAGTTTATCAATCTGACTTCTCTCTTTTTCAATCATTTTTCTTTTAGTTTCTTATCTTTACTCATTTTGTTTTGATATTTTACATTCTTTTAGTATCTTTTTTACCTTTAGGAATTTGATCTCCAACTATTTCTTTTTCCTTTTTTTTTCTTTCTACATTACTTTCTTTCTGTTTTTGTATCCTTTACTATTGCTTCATTTCTAAGTAAACTTTTGAAGATTTTTAAACCTCATGAACTGTTTCTTCTATTTTAATATACATTTTTATGTAATTATAACATGTTTTTTCCTTTATCTTTCACAGATACAAATTTGCATAGATTATATGGTAAGTGTGTTTGTAAAATGTTTTTTGTTATCACCTTTTGTTTTATTTTCACTATTTTTCTGTCACCCTACCGCACACCTATTTCCTTACTTTGCTTCCCTCACTTATTCTTTTGTTGCATGTTTACTTCCGACCACATTCAATTTCTTTCAGTACTTCTGCCTATGCACACTCCTTCACTTACCTTTTTTACTGGTTCACTTAGTCCCTTTGTGACAGTCCTTCTTTTACTCTCTCTCTTCTTTCTGTCTATTACTCCCCATGTGTTACCCTTATTCACTTACATGTACCCTCTTTCACCCCTCTTTACTTATATTCACTGATATTTACTTTCCCTCAATCACTGCTATTCTTTTCCTCTGATTCCGTCACTACCTGACATTCCCATACTTAACTGTCCTTCTTTTTACTTTCAACATCCATTTACATTCTCCCTTAACCTCTGCTTTAGTCTTCTTCCTATTTCTTCTTTCTTTTGCTCCATTACTCATTTTTCTTTTCTCAGTTACTTCCTTTTACACTTTTTATCTGTCTTACTATCTATTACACAGTCCCTCCTTCATTTTTTTTTCTTTTTTTTTGTTAGTGCGCTGACGGTACGCGCACCAGTGCGCGCACCGAAAGCGCACCGAAGTGAAATATAAAAAAAAAATATTTTAAATTAAAAATATTATCGCAATATACATTATAGTGTTCATTTTTACAAAAACATACTTTAGCAATTCACTAAAAAACACATAGGTATGAGTATGAATAAAAAGTTAGGAATTAGCATTAAAAAAACCTATGAAATTCACTGAAAAAACCATAGGTTTCACACCAGTTATAGTTAGGAATTAGCATTTAAAAAACCTATGAAATTCACTGAAAAAACCATAGGTTTCACACCAGTTATAGTTAGGAATTGGCATTTAAAAAACCTATTAAATTCACTGAAAAAACCATAGGTTTCACACCAGTTATAGTTAGCTGGAAATTTTACTGATATAAAACCATTGAAATTCCCACGTTATAGTTAGTCGGACTCACTATAACTTGCGCGTGCAATGCACTGCTGATGACGTCACATATTACATCACTCATGACATGGTCAGTGACATCACTCATGACATCACTGATGACACCATCCTTGTGACACAGTGACAGACCTCCTCTCAGTGTAAAGTAACCCTTGAGACACATATTCAAAAATAGAAACTGAAATTTTTAAAAAATGGACATACCTATATCAGTTACAACAAGCAATTCTGTACTTCCACTATCTATATACTCATCCACTCATTCACCAACAGTTCTATATAGTCACTCATACATATACTCACTCATCATATGAAGAGATACACCTATACATTCTGTTACACACCGACATTCATCCAAAAGTTACTCACACACATATTCACACGTGCAAATAAACTATTGAACAACCATTTATTTGAAAATAGAGTTATACACACACTTCCACCTTACTTCTATTGAAAATTACACATATTTATTCTCTTAAACAATCACTTATAGAAACACATACTTATTTAAACAGGAAATCTTACAATCTCTTACTCTCACATATACTCAGTTATATACATCAATATTCATATATACTAGATTAAAACATATGTAGTTACTGATAAAGACACTAGTGAGACAGTCATTCACTCACTAACAAACACATATAGACACTCATCCACCCATACAGTCCTGTACATATGCTGTCTTCAAAACACATACAAACAAAGAGTCAGTCACTCATGCATCTATGTGCTAAGTAATACCTCCACCAAACCATATAGACACTCATACTAATACTAATAAAAATATCAAATAACCCATATACATACGCATGTAGCTACTTATCAACACATGTAGCCACTTATACACAAAGTGAAACACTAATATATGTATTTAAATATTTAAACATAACTCACTAATATTTATTTTTCAGAAAGACACATATTCACTGGATGGTGTCATCAGTGATGTCATGAGTGATGTCACTGACCATGTCATGAGTGATGTAATATGTGACGTCATCAGCAGTGCATTGCACGCGCAAGTTATAGTGAGTCCGACTAACTATAACGTGGGAATTTCAATGGTTTTATATCAGTAAAATTTCCAGCTAACTATAACTGGTGTGAAACCTATGGTTTTTTCAGTGAATTTAATAGGTTTTTTAAATGCCAATTCCTAACTATAACTGGTGTGAAACCTATGGTTTTTTCAGTGAATATATATATATATATGGTTTGTTCAATGTTTATGGGGGCGCACCAAATAGAAGTCCAAAAAAAAGTTTCGTTTGAGTATGTAGAAAAGTTCTTTATTTTTTTTTATCCATTCTTAAAATACAGATCACCAGATAATATACAAAAAGGTCAGCCAACGCATTTCACTCCCTACCAGGGACTTTCTTCAGGGCTGAAAATACAAATATATAAAAGAAAACTAACATCATTTTCATGTGTCATAGGTCTTGTACACATTTCTCATTTCACAGTTCATTTTAAAATTGAAAGACATATGATTAGATTGTTATTTTTTTCTCTCAAAAAGGAAATACAAAATATCCAAATTTTGGGAAAGACTGCGAAAGAGCTGTTAAAAAACACACAACAATAAATTACATTGTGCAATGATATTCCAAAACAAACGCTTTGTGGTTAGCCCAAAAACCACCTCTCTGAAATATGCCACCACGGAAGGGGGACAGAAAGAAATACGTGGAATGCCATAAAGAGAAATGGAAAATTAGCCACTTATTACCAGAACCACAGATAGATCTTGTTAGGTTTCAAAAAATTGACACACTTTAAAACAAACAAGCATCAAACAAGTTTAAATCATATACCACAATGTCATTAACATATGGGACTGCTCAGTGACCAAGAATATCAATACCTGCTAGTCTCCAATCCAAAATTCCCTTGTATCTATATCCTCCCAAAAGTACACAAGGGGGGGCCTTCCCGCCCGGCCGGCCAATAATTTTGGGAATAGGATCACCAACTGAGAGGCTATCAGAGTATATTGACCTTAAACTCAATAAACATGTTCAAAACCTACCATCCTTTATCCAAGATAGCAAGGACATTTTGAACAAACTGCAGGACTTTGACTGGTCAAATTACCTATATTTTGTTACTCTAGACGTTACAAGTCTCTATACGTCTATTCAGCATGACATCGGCCTAAAGGCCAGAAATTCTATCTAGACAGAGAAGGGGCCGACCTGTTACATAGAAACCAAATGGTTTTAGAAATGATGGAACTAGTGTTAACAAAAAACTATTTTTTAGTCGATGAAGTGTGGTACCACCAAAAGAGGGGTACTGCGATGGGAACAAAATTTGCACCATCGTATGCCTGTCTCTTCAGGGGACAAATTGAGAGAGAACATGCATGGAACCGGAGTGCCTCCCCCTGGACCAATAACATCGTGTTCTGGGGGAGGTACATTGACGATATCATCTATCTCTGGTCAGGATCTGAAACTGATCTTTTGGAGTATTTTGGGTATCTAAATAGGAACTACATGAATGTGAAACTGACAATCGAATACAGCAGAGAGAGTATAAACTTCCTGGACTTGAAATTTGACATAAAAAATGACAAAATCTAGAGCACTCTCTTTCGTAAAGATACTGCATGTAAAGCAGTACTGCAGGCAAGTAGTGCACACGCTAGCTCTACGATAAACAACATACCGTTTGGCGAGATGGTACGCCTCAAGCAAAATTGTACTGAGGAAGAACTATTTGACATGAATTTACAAATACTTAAGAACTGATTTGAAGCCAGGGGGTACAACAAAGAGGTTATCTACAAGGCAGAGTGTAGGACACGCAAAATCCACAGAAATGAAACCCTCACATCTAAACCACGCAAAAAAACTAAAACAAAGACAAATGTTAGATTCATAACAAAATATACCAGACACAACAGTAATATCTTCAAAATTCTGAAAAACAACTGGCACCTCCTGAAGGAGGTCCCAGGACTGCAGCCACATATAATGACCAACCCATCAGTGACATATCGTAGAGGCAGGATCCTACGCAATGAACTATGTCCTAGTTATCTAAAGCCAAAAAAAGACAATGGTGCAAATTGGTTGCCACAGAAACTGAAGGGTTTCTTTGTATGCAGGGACTGCAATATTTGTGAATATGGTTGTGACAAAACCAAGCAGTTTGCATTTAATGGCTCACAAAATGTTGAGATTTTATCCTTTATAAATTGTGCTACCACTTTTGTGGTGTTTATATTGGGTTGTACCTGCGCTTTAATTTACGTAGGTAGCTCCAAACGCAGTTTGAGGGTAAGAATTCAGGAACATAGGAGAGCCATCCTGAACAAAGACGAAAAATATGCTCATACAAAACATTTCTTGGAAAAACATGGTGGGAAACCAGATTTTTGGTTCCATGGTTTGGAACAGATACAACCTCTCACAAGAGGAGGGAATCGAGAGCTACTGCTCAGACAGCGGGAGGCAATATGGATATGTAAATTACAATACATAAAATACGGTATGAACTTGGATGATGAAATGCACCATTTTTTGTCATAATCTATAGTGATCTGTTGTAATGACAGAAATAAATGATACTTGAAATCTGTATACTATGATGAGTTTGATGTGTAAGGGATACTCAGACGTGCTAATAAGGTTCTTCCATAAAAATGGACAAAACTGAATGTGAGCTATACCTAGGCATGTTTGGATATTCCTGTATAAGAGGTTATCGTCTACCCTAGAAACCCACCCCTGTCACCTCTCACTATTTCTCTTCCTCCCTCGACCTACATTCCTCTCCCCCTATTTTTTCCCTTCTACTCCTCACAAGCAGATTGGCCTGTTCTTACTTTCTCTCTTTAAAAACACTCCTCTTAACTTGTTCAGTGAATTACTGTACTCCTTCATAGCTTGGATGCTCTCACCTATTGAGCGTCGTTCTGTAATTGGAGACCACTCTTTTTCCTCTGTGAATGTATCATACACCCACCCCTACGTTTTGAGAAATACGACCGATTATGTGGGTATATCTGAATGGACACCATTGAACTTTCAATCTGGTAATAACCAATATGACACAATGGGTCTTCTTCATATACATTGGTGGTAATCATAAGCTATAATATCTGTAAAAGAAACTTAGATGCCCTCGCTAATGGTTATTGACATTGTAAAAAAATTAGATAAAAGAAAATAAATAACACTGTTTAACCATAGCCAAGCGCATTTGCCATCTTAAGATGGTGCCCATGTAGAGATTTATGCTTGGGCAAGCCATACCTTAAGGATACGATCCGCTAAGCTACCATCGCTTTTTCAAAAGTGGGAACAAAATGTTAAATGCCATACACGTTCCCGGTGTACACTCTGGGGATACACCGGTATATAGCACCTTTTTTTCAATTATGATAACATCAAAAGATGTTATTAACTGAGAGGGATACAACACTAGGTAATACACGTCGGGTTTATTAATGTACCTCCTGTTATACGACTTTGAGATAGCACAAACTAGCCCGCTTCAGGTATAAGCACATAATTCCTTATATATTCTAAACGATGCTCACGCAATTATTGCCTATTTAAAGATGGCGCCCGTGAACAGGCTAGAATTAAGAGAGATACACTTCCGGGTTTAGAATCGCTACCTTATTGGTGGCTTATAATTTAGAATATAAGGCGGTCTCCGATATGGCGGCTCCAGCTTGGGACAATCCATGCCGCTACGGTGATACATCCACGCCGAAAGATACAGGTGAGAAACCGGGGGAAAGACTATAGTATGTGGCTAAGGGGAATTTTCCCCTTACTGCGTTATATCAGGCTGTACTGGGTCTGTGGACTTAACATGGGGGGTCTATATCATCATTTTTGTAATAACTGTCTTCCTCTGGGTTTGAAATAAGGAAGGATAATAGCATACGCGGTAACGACTCTGTTGACATATGTTCAAATGTGGCAATATAATATGCGAGTGCTCCACTGAATTCATATTCTTTGGGGAACACTGCGCCGCGAGAACTGGTATGCGAGTGCTCCGTTGAACATATAAATTTCAGGAAACACCGATTTGTGAGGATCGAATGCAGCGCTATGTATACAAATGCTAGGTGAACCCTTGATTGTTATTAAAGGATGGCCATAGCATACGCTAGTGCTTTATTGAAACTCGTAATATATGTCAGATGTGGCCATATGATATGCGAGTGCTCCACTGAATGTGTAATCTTTAGGGAACACCGTGCTGCGAGAATTGATACGCGAGTGCTCCACTGAATTCGTATTCCTTAGGGAACACCGCGCTGCGGGAATTGAATGCGGCGTTATATACACAAATGTCAGGTGAACCTCTTGATCGTTATGAAAAGATGGCCTAAGCATACGTTAGTGCTTGTTTAAAACCCGTAACAGTTAGGGAATGCCTGGCTGCACTAACCGAACGCTGCGTCTTCCCTAACGGTGTACATAAATATATGACAAACACACCTCATTTGGGGCAAAATAAAAGTGAAGTGCTGACTGCCAGGTTACCTGGATACCTTAATTGTGGCTTACTACTTACCAGGTACAGGACACTTGGGGTCGTTAGTTGATTGTATATTGTATAAATTGCGAAATTAGGAAATATTCTATGCTTGGGGCAATATGTATATAAAATGCCAACATCTTAGTTACTGGGCCACACTAACTGGGTTCGTGAACTGGCAAATTAGAAATTATTTTTTGCTTAGGGCAATATATAAATAAAATGCTGGCGGCTTAATTACTTGGCCATACTAACTAGATTCACAGGTGGGAGACAATATGTGTACAGAGTTCGCTTTAATATAGTGTAGCAAAGGGTTGTCCCCTTTTTTAATGGACAAGCAACTTTGTTTATTGGAGACTGCCTTACTGATACTGTTGGTCTCTCCAATATTAGAATTGCAACGACTTTGCATAGATACGGCCAGGAAAAGGAAGAGATTGAACTTCCTGGACTATTTGTGGCAACAATTTCCAACACCGGGAGCGTGGATACTTATAAGGGAAGAAACAAACCACACTGATAAAAGGTATGCATAAAAGAATATAAATAAAAAAATCAAAGGATCCCATTAATTGAAGGGACCTAAAAATATTCTCTTTTCCAAAATATTCTCTTTTCCTGAATAGACCGATACAAGAATATTCAAGTGGATAGGACTAAAAGGAAGCAATTTGGGAAAGGGAAGTACTTGACCCCACACTACCAGAAAAGACCGTTGTGGTAAGAACCTGTACCTCGATACTATATTGTCAGCATTATACGTATATATGGGAATAGGAATTGGACAACTCAAGAAGCATTGTGATGTATATGCAAGACGAGTCAGTATACTAGCGGGAAAAGAGCGTATGTAACAAACTAGCTTCCAAGTTTACATCTGTTTCTTTCTTAAACTTTACTGATAACATTCTTCATTTGCCTTTGCCAACCCCCCCCCCTCTTCTTCTGCCCCTCACTTTGGAAAATCCATACTCCAAAGGACATGAATATGACGGGAAACCACATCATGTATGAAATTTCTTGAAAATATTCATTGAAAATGTACCATGAAGATGTGAAATGACCATGAGCAGATAGGGAATAATGTATTGTTAATGACATTGTGGTATATGATTTAAAACTTGTTTGATGCTTGTTTGGGCTAACCACAAAGCGTTTGTTTTGGAATATGATTGCACAATGTAATTTATTGTTGTGTGTTTTTAACAGCTCTTTAGCAGTCTCTCCCTAAATTTGGATATTGTGTATTTCCTTTTTGAGAGAAAAAAATAACAATCTAATCATATGTCTTTCAATTTTAAAATGAACTGTGAAATGGGAAATGTGTACAAGACCTATGACACATGAAACTGATGTTAGTTTTCTTTTATCTATTTGTATTTTCAGCCCTGAAGAAACTCCCTGGTAGGTAGTGAAACGCGTTGGCTGACCTTTTTGTATATTATCTGGTGATCTGTATTTTTCTACATACTCAAACAAAACTTTTTTTTGGACTTCTATTTGGTGCGCCCCCATAAACATTGAACAAACCATCTAATTGATCTGGAAAGCACAGCAACGCCAAATAGCAGCTGACGTTGGGGTTGGCAGCACAAAGTATAAAAAAGGACTTATCTAGGAACTGTATTTTAGGTGCGGCATTGTAGGGTCCGCTGCGGCTTCTTGTGTTGATCTTCATTTGCTACCTGGGCCAGCAAGCACTAATATCCATCCAGCAACAAACGAGTAAAAAATGTCCAAATATGATGATAAACGTGAGGAAATGGCGCAGGACCTTTTTGGGAAAGACTCCAATACAACTTCTACCATACCAAATGTACAAAAAACTGGAGGACTAAAAGCATTGTTTCAAAAACTGGAACGACTTAGGAAGCAAGAACTCTCACGGTGATAGGATGGCGTAATCCTACAACAATATATCCATCAGAAAAAAGTGCCACAGGGTTTACGCATCCTTATCTTTCCCACATTTGAGGACCTAAGTGAAGAACTGTTAAAGGACTGGGAAACCAACTTAGAGGGTGCATCATGTGTTATGATGCAGATATTGTTAAAACATGCTGAAGAGAAGAGGGCGAAACTATTAGTAGAGATAGACAATGTAGTGAAAGAAATTGAGGCCTGAGGGAATTCTGATCTAATTGAAAAGAACTATGAGATTTTGAAAAAAGTCATTGATAATCACCAAAGTTATCTAAAGGACAAAAAATTGAGAAAGATAAAACGGGTTGATAAAGATTACCGTGATGGCCGCATATACACGTTTGCGAAAAAATTTGACAACATAACTGTAGATGATTCCAACAAAAAAAGAATGAGGGAGGAAAGCGAGGAATTAAAATCAGTGAGTAGCACCTCCCTTTCCTCATTTGATAGTATATCCTCTGAAACAGCCTCAGGTGGACTCCCTTTAGAAGCAGGCCCCTCCACTTTCCAAAAAGAAATTGAGAAATTAATATTAACTGGGAACCAGGCCAGGAAAGTACAACACCTAAAAAGAGAAGGAGAGGGGGCAGTGGGCACCAAAGGTCCCATGGGAGAGCAGGGCGAAGAACAAGTGAGGAGATCAGAAAGAGGGAAGAACAAATCCAAGGAACAAGTGAAACAATAATTTTGAGTGAAGGGAGTGAAAATGAGGAAAGGGGTAATCAATTTATCAGACAGGAGCTTAGATCCAGATGAAAAAAGTTTACTGTGTAAAGGTTTGGGGTTTTGTCCTACTCAGAATGGGGACTTCTCTGATGTACATGTGGACTTATTTAGATTCACAAGACAGCTAAAATTAAAGGAATTTTTCAGCAACAAACTCATGTGTAATTCGATATCTGGGAACCAAGGGGATGTAGTGGAACCTGTGATTATGTCTATTGCTGAGATAAAAAGTTTACAATATTTAACTACTTTGCATGAGGAATTGGAGGTGGATCTAGACACCATTCGATCTTAACACAATATCTCTGAAAATGTTTCTGGGGATAATGGACTACATCCCAAATCCAGATTTCTCCCAAACACATACCATCAAATTATTGACATATTCCATGAGCGAGTCAGTGCCCGCTTACATAAACTTGAGAGGGAAAGTAGGGAACAACGATGCAGGAACTCTAATCTCACAAAGGGAGAAAGAGCTGCCCTTAAGAGATTAAGAGAAGACCCCAAGATAGTAATCAAGGAGGCTGATAAGGGGGGAAACATTGTTATTATGAACATAAAAGACTATACAAGTGAGATTGAGAGATAACTGGGGGATAAGGAGTGTTATGAGCGGATAACACACAACCCGATAGGTCCCTTGACCATAGAAATCAATTCCAAGTTATTGGATTGGAAAGATATGGGACTACTCAGTGACCAAGAATATCAATACCTGCTAGTCTCCAATCCTAAATCCCCTTGTATCTATATCCTCCCAAAAGTACACAAGGGGGGGGCCTTTCCGCCCGGCCGGCCAATAATTTCGGGAATAGGATCACCAACTGAGAGGCTATCAGAGTATATTGACCTTAAACTCAATAAACATGTTCAAAACCTACCATCCTTTATCCAAGATAGCAAGGACATTTTGAACAAACTGCAGGACCTTGACTGGTCAAATGACCTATATTTTGTTACTCTAGACGTTACAAGTCTCTATACGTCTATTCAGCATGACATCGGCCTAAAGGCCAGCGAATTCTACCTAGACAGAGAAGGTGCCGACCTGTTACATAGAAACCAAATGGTTTTAAAAATGATGGAACTAGTGTTAACAAAAAACTATTTTTTATTCGATGAAGTGTGGTACCACCAAAAGAAGGGTACTGCGATGGGAACAAAATTTGCACCATCGTATGCCTGTCTCTTCATGGGACAATTTGAGAGAGAACATGCATGGAACCGGAGTGCCTCCCCTGGACCAATAACATCGTGTTCTGGGGGAGGTACATTGACAATATCATCTGTCTCTGGTCAGGATCTGAAACTGATCTTTTGGAGTATTTTGGGTATCTAAATAGGAACTACATGAATGTGAAACTGACAATCGAATACAGCAGAGAGAGTATAAACTTCCTGGACTTGAAATTTTACATCAAAAATGAAAAAATCCAGAGCACTCTCTTTCGTAAAGATACTGCATGTAATGCGGTACTGCACGCAAGTAGTGCACACGCTAGCTCTACGATAAACAACATACCGTTTGGCGAGATGGTACGCCTCAAGCAAAATTGTACTGAGGAAGAACTATTTGACGTGAATTTACGAATGCTTAAGAATAGATTTGAAACCAGGGGGTACAACAAGGAGGTTATCTGCAAGGCAGAGAGTAGGACACGCAAAATCCACAGAAATGAAACCCTCACATCTAAACCACGCAAAAAAACAAAAACAAAGACAAATGTTAGATTCAAAACAATATATAACAGACACAACAGTAATATCTTAAAAATTCTGAAAAACAACTGGCACCTCCTGAAGGAGGTCCTAGGACTGCAGCCACATATAATGACCAACCCATCAGTGACATATCGTAGAGGCAGGACCCTACGCAATGAACTATGTCCTAGTTATCTAAAGCCTAAAAAAGACAATGGTGCAAATTGGTTGCCACAGAAACCGAAGGGTTTCTTTGTATGCAGGGACTGCAATATTTGTGAATATGGTTGTGACAAAACCAAGCAGTTTGCATTTAATGGCTCACAAAATTTTGAGATTTTATCCTTTATAAATTTTGCTACCACTTTTGCGGTGTATATATTGGGTTGTACCTGCGGTTTAATTTACGTAGGTAGCTCCAAACGCAGTTTGAGGGTAAGAATTCAGGAACATAGGAGAGCCATCCTGAACAAAGACGAAAAATATGCTCATACAAAACATTTCTGGGAAAAACATGGTGGGAAACCAGATTTTTGGTTCCATGGTTTGGAACAGATACAACCTCTCACAAGAGGGAGGAATCGAGAGCTACTGCTCAGACAGCGGGAGGCCAGATGGATATGTAAATACAATGCATAAAATACGGTATGAACTTGGATGATGAAATGCCGCATTTTTTGTCATAATCTATAGTGATCTGTAGTTGTAATGGCAGAAATATATGATACTTGAAATGTGATGAATAATATGATGAGTTTGATGTGTAAGGGATACTCAGACGTGCTAATAAGGTTCTTCCATAAAAATGGACAAAACTGAATGTGAGCTATACCTAGGCATGTTTGGATATTCCTGTATAAGAGGTTATCGTCTACCCTAGAAACCCACCCCTGTCACCTCTTACTATTTCTCTTCCTCCCTCGACCTACATTCCTCTCCCCCATTTTTTTCCCTTCTACTCCTCACAAGCAGATTGGCCTGTACTTACTTTCTCTCTTTAAAAACACTTCTCTTAACTTGTTCAGTGAATTACTGTACTCCTCATAGCTTGGATGCTCTCACCTATTGAGCGTCGTTCTGTAATTGTGAGGCCACTCTTTTTCCTCCGTGAAATAGTTAGAATGTATCATACACCCACCCCTACGTTTCGAGAAATACGACCGATTATGTGGGTTTATCTGAATGCTAATTTGAAAATATGGAACGGTCGCACTCCTGGTTCAAAAAGTGGGTAATATGTTCATCCAAGTGGGTAGGTGCAGTTTGGTGTGCCCCACTGAGTATTGGGGTCCAGTAAACTCACTGTAGCATTATCCTGAATGAGGGTAACGTCCCCAAATGCACTCAATAAAGAAAATTGTAAGGCTGATGTAATTTGATTAGTATGAAATAAAGTTTTATTCAAAGTTCTTTTTGATTATATTTTCATTATTCTTTTCTTTGTAATGTTATAGTCACATCCAAACGTTTATATCAATGTTCTATATACATGCCCAATGCATTTCGGGCTCTAGGCCCTTCTTCAGGGGCTCGAAATTCTGTGCAAACAAAGGAAATATCCATCAATTTATTAGAACCATTACATATGAGTTGCTCATCGTATATACATTTCACCAAGGGTAAAACCTTATAGCCCACTGGTGCCACATGGAAAACGACTGTAGGGATGGTTTCAAGAATTATACCAAACATTCAAAGGAACATAAACATAGATCATTATAAATGTCCTCCGCTATTTTCAACAAAAGAAAAATAGTAAGTGTGCGTTAAAACAAGTAAAGTGTCGAAAATGTAGAAAACATATGACAAAATAAATACCTTAAAATAAGTCTTTTGTGTCATTCATAAGAATGTATATGATGCTCAATCACGAATCTTTATCTAAAATACCAAAAAGTACCAGTAAACAAACAAGCGTAAACACGACCTGTCGTCATAATATGTAAAAAACGTGTAGAAACCGTACCTTAAACGTGTCCTAATGTCCACTGAGGGATAGCGTATATTATAGCGAATCCGGACGGATTCTGCAAATGTAAAAAATGACAGGTATCCTATAAGTCACCTCATAAACTTATCAGTAGCATTATCCATAAGTCTATAAAGCGCGTATAGGGTCTCTTACCAGGATTCAGCGTCCAGCACCGCCATAACCTCGACCGAGCGTGACCCGGAAGTGTACGTTATGCATGAAAGACGGGAAGTAAATATGTCCGGTCTTAATGGATATGAAAGGTAGACTCACATCTCTGGTGTCAGCATAGGGAAAAACATATGAAAAAAGACTTTGATGGAATCGCGTGAAACGCGAAGGGTGCACGAAAACGAAATAAATGCTAAAAAGTGAATAACTACGTTCGGTTATAGTGAAGGAAACCGAGTGAAGACTCCCAATATATATATCAACATCGGGACAGTAAAATAATATAAATTGTGTGGAACGCGAAAGGTGCGTAAATACACTAAATAAGTAACTCACAATTTTTAAATGTGTACGATTGAGTGGAAATGTGATTATCCGAAATCGACCATTTCTGTACATGGGTAATGAAGATAATTACATTTCATCAAAAAACAACCCTGTACAAGTCTAGAAAACAGACCAATTACTGTACATGTGTAGTCTTGTACAGCCTATCATCAGAAACTGATTACAGTACTTGTGTTTTAATCTCAAACATGTCATAGAAAACAATTTGAGTCACTTCGATCATAGAGTCACTTCGGCTGAATGGTGTTCAAAAGGGTCATCCAGGATATCTCCCTTCTCAATAAATGTTGGCTATTGTTTCTCCCCGGTAAAATTGCTGGTTGTTCCAAAATTAAAAATCTCACTTGGCTAACTGTGTGATTATGCGCGTTGAAATGGGCTGCCAAGGGGGATTTAGCGTTTTTGGTTCGTATGTTGCTTTTGTGTTCTGTTAGTCTCGTCTTGATTTTTCTTTCTGTTTTGCCAACATATGCTAGGCCAAATGGGCACTTAATCATATATATAACATTTCGACTCTCGCAGGTCGCGTTTACTTTCAATTTTATAGGGGTTCCTTGACTGGGGTGTTGAATCTCTTTTCCTTTAATGATAGCATTGCAATTGCCACAATTGTGGCAAGGTAACGTTCCTTTATATGTTTCAGTAGGTGCGCTTTGTCGTTGGTTTAACAACTCTTTGATGTTTTTAGAACGTTGGTATGCAAATCTTGGTGGTGAGGAAAAAATACCATTAAAGTCTTCCTCTAGTGACAGTAACGACCAATGTTTCAATAAAATTCTTTTGATGTTGTAACTCTCGGTGGAGTATTTGGAAATGAATACCATTCTTTCTTGGGTGGTGCTTCTGTCTTGGTTTTTAGTAGAGTGTCTCTATCAACTTTGTTTGTTTTTTCCATTGCTTCTTGAAGGATGCCTTGGGGATATCCTCGCTCTCTGAATTTCTCTGTAGTCATTTTCATATCTTTCTGAAATGTTTCTTCGGTTGCTGAAATTCGCTTGATACGGAGGAGTTGGGAATACGGTAAATGTTTTTTTAGGGAATGTTGATGAAAACTCTGAAAGTGCAGTAGATTATTCCTGTTGGTAATTCTGGTCCAAAAATGGTAATTGCTTGCCGTGTATCTGGTGGGTGAATTGTATCCTGTCGTTGATTTGGTTGAGTTGTGATATGGCCTGGAGTAGTGACTGTTCCGATCCCTTCCATAAAATGAAAATATCATCAATGTATCGTTTGTACAAGATGAGATTATCCATTCAATTTTCATTATGTAGTATATTGTCTAGTTCGAATCTGTACATGAACAAATTTGCGTACGCCGGTGCCGCACAATTTCCCATCGCAGTACCCGAGCATTGAATGAAATACTCATTATTCCAGCTAAAATAGCTGTGATAAAGAGTGAAATTTAGTAATTCCATGAGGAATATCATTAAGTTTTGATCCATTTCTGTAAGCATGAGAAAAGATTCCACGGCTTCTGTGCCTAAGTAATGAGGTATGGAAGTGTATAGAGATTGGACGTCAATAGTACACAATAACATGTCTGTAGTATATTTAGTTTTATGTTCTTCCAAGATGTTTAAAAAGTTGGTGGTGTATTTGATGTATGTCGACATTGTTTGTACTATGGGCTGTAAGTGTCTGTCCAGATATTTTCCCACCGGTTCATGAATCAAATTTACTGTGGAGACAATAGGTCTACATGGAGGGTGTGTCGGATGTTTATGCACCTTCGGAATCATGTATATATATGGTTGTGCGGGATTCTGTTTTATGAGGTATTCTTTTTCTTTAGATCCGATGGTACCAAGGTTGATTGCTTTGTCAATGATCATTGTGAGAATTTTCAAAAATTCCATCGTAGGATCCTGATGAATTTTCAAATATATGTTTGTATCCATGATGTGCTCCTGTATTTTGGAATTGTAGTACTCCGTATCCATTATGACAAGGGCACCGCCCTTGTCAGCCTGTTTGATGGTAATCATAAACTATAATATCTGTAAAAGAAACCTAGATGCCCTCGCTAATGGTTATTAACATTGTAAAAAACCTAGATAAAAGGAAATAAATAACACTGTTTAACCACAGCCAAGCACATTTGCCATCTTAAGATGGCGCCCATGTAGAGATTTATGCTTGGGCAAGCCATACCTTAAGGATACGATCCACTAAGCTACCATCGCTTTTTCAAAAGTGATAACAAAATGTTAAATGCCATACACGTTCCTGGTGTACACTCTGGGGATACACCGGTATATAGCACCTTTTTTTATTATGATAACATCAAAAGATGTGATTAACTGAGAGGGATACAACACTAGGTAATACACGTCGGGTTTATTAATGTACCTCCTGTTATACGACTTTGAGACAGAACAAACTAGCCCGCTTCAGGTATAAGCACATAATTCCTTATATATTCTAAACGATGCTCACGCAATTATTGCCTATTTAAAGATGGCGCCCATGATCAGGCAAGAATTAAGAGAGATACACTTCCGGGTTTAGAATCGCTACCTTATTGGTGGCTTACAATTTAGAATATAAGGCGGTCTCCGATATGGCGGCTCCAGCTTGGGACCATCCATGCCGCTACGGTGATACATCCACGCCAAAAGATACAGGTGAAAAACCGGGGTAAAGACTATAGTATGTGGCTAAGGGGAATTTTTCCCTTACTGCGTTATATCAGGCCGTACTGGGTCTGTGGACTTAACATGGGGGGTCTATCTCCTCATTTTTGTAATAACTGTCTTCCTCTGGGTTTGAAATAAGGAAGGATAATAGCATACGCGGAAACGACTCTGTTGACATATGTTCAAATGTGGCAATATAATATGCGAGTGCTCCACTGAATTTGTAATCTTTTGGGAACACCGCGCCGCGAGAACTGATATGCGAGTGCTCCATTGAACTTATAAATTTCAGGAAACACCGATTTGCGAGGTTCGAATGCAGCGCTATGTATACAAATGCTAGGTGAACCCTTGATTGTTATTAAAGGATGGCCATAGCATACGCTAGTGCTTTATTGAAACTCGTAATATATGTCAGATGTGGCCATATGATATGCGAGTGCTCCACTGAATATGTAATCTTTAGGGAACACCGCGCTGCGAGAATTGATACGCGAGTGCTCCACTGAACTCGTATTCCTTAGGGAGCACCGCGCTGCGGGAATTGAATGCTGCGTTATATACACAAATGTCAGGTGAACCTCTTGATCGTTATGAAAAGATGGCCTAAGCATATGTTAGTGCTTGTTTAAAACCCGTAACAGTTAGGTCTCTCCAATATTAGAATCGCAACGACTTTGCATAGATACGGCCAGGAAAAGGAAGAGATTGAACTTTCTGGACTATTTGTGGCAATAATTTCCAACACCGGGAGCGTGGATACTTATAAGGGAAGAAACAAACCACACTGATGAAAGGTATGCATAAAAGAATATAAATAAAAAAATCAAAGGATCCCATTAATTGAAGGGACCTAAAAATATTCTCTTTTCCAAAATATTCTCTTTTCCTGAATAGACCGATAGAAGAATAATCAAGTGGACAGGACTAAAAGGAAGCCATTTGGGAAAGGGAAGTACTTGACCCCACGCTACCAGAAAAGACTGTTGTGGTACGAACCTGTACCTCGATACTATATTGTCAGCATTATACGTATATATGGGAATAGGAATTGGACAACTCAAGAAGCATTGTGATGTATTTGCAAGACGAGTCAGTATACTAGCGGGAAAAGAGCGTATGTAACAAACTAGCTTCCAAGTTTACATCTGTTTCTTTCTTAAACTTTACTGATAACATTCTTCATTTGCCTTTGCCAAAAAAATAAACCCCTCTTCTTCTTCTGCCCCTCACTTTGGAAAATCCATACTCCAAAGGACATGAATATGACGGGAAACCACATCATGTATGAAATTTATTGAAAATATTCATTGAAAATGTACCATGAAGATGTGAAATGACCATGAGCAGATAGGGAATAATGTATTGTTAATGACATTGTGGTATATGATTTAAAACTTGTTTGATGCTTGTTTGTTTTAAAGTGTGTCAATTTTTTGAAACCTAACAAGATCTATCTGTGGTTCTGCTAATCAGTCGCTAATTTTCCATTTCTCTTTATGGCCTCCAAGTAATTCTTTCTGTCCCCCTTCCGTGGCGGCATATTTCAGAGAGGTGGTTTTTGGGATAACCACAAAGCGTTTGTTTTGGAATATGATTGCACAATGTAATTTATTGTTGTGTGTTTTTTAACAGCTCTTTAGCAGTCTTTCCCTAAATTTGGATATTGTGTATTTCCTTTTTGAGAGAAAAAAATAACAATCTAATCATATTTCTTTCAATTTTAAAATGAACTGTGAAATGGGAAATGTGTACAAGACCTATGAGACATGAAACTGATGTTAGTTTTCTTTTATCTATTTGTATTTTCAGCCCTGAAGAAACTCCCTGGTAGGGAGTGAAACGTGTTGGCTGACCTTTTTGTATATTATCTGGTTATCTGTATTTTAAGAATGGATAAAAAAATAAAGAACTTTTCTACATACTCAAACAAAACTTTTATTTGGACTTCTATTTGGTGCGCTCCCATAAACATTGAATAAACCATCTAATTGATCTGGAAAGCACAGCAACGTCAAAAAGCAGCTGACGTTGGGGTTGGCAGCACAAAGTATAACAAGCACTGGCGTTGCCAATAGGTCTCGCAGTAGGAAAGTTGGAGCTATTGGTTTTGTAAATGACAAAGCCCTTTATGTTTTTAAAATGAAAACAAAAATAAAAGGCATTGTTATTTGCAATTGTAATAGCTCCAACTTTCCTACTACGAGACCTATTGGCATTTGGCAATGCAATAGGGCTCGCATTAGTAAAGTTTGAGGGATTAGTATTGTAAATGACAAATTTATTATTTATGTTTTTGTTTTGAAATTTTTGAAATTAATAACTTTGTCATTTACAATGCTAATAGTGTTAACTTGTGGAAATGTGACACCTATAGCATTTGTTATGCAATATGTGTTGTCTTTACATGACTTAGATGTATTAATATTAAAATTAGCAATGTTTTTTTTTCAATATTTATTAGTTAAATTAAAGATATTGTAATATATAATGGCAATAGCTTGAACTTTTGCAAATAATTTTGTGGAAGATTATGTTTTTTTTTTATAGTGATGAAAATCTAAGAACATAAGTGAAAGATTACATTTTTTGGGTGACATTTTTAATACATTTTGAAAAATTGAGAGAACATATTTGAATCAGTTGTTGAATTGTTGCACATATTGATGCTTTGTTGGCTCAGAAAGATGTTGTGGGTGTGCTGAGTGATGCTGTGGCGTTCAGTGATGCTCTGGTAGCGCATATTGATGTTGTGGTGCCCCTGAGTGATGCTGTAGTGGTGCTGAGTGGTGCTGTGTTGGTGCTGGGAGGTGCTGTGGTGGAAGTGTGCACTACCGGCTGGTGGTGTGTGTGACTGGTGAAAGCGTGCACTGATGGCTGGTGGTGTGTGTGTGCCAGGTGAAAGCGTGCACTGACGTCTAGTGGTGTGTCCCTGGTGGAAGTGTGCACTGACAGCTGGTGGTGTTTGTGCCTGGCGAAAGCGTGCACTGATGGCTGGTGGTGTGTGTGTGGCTGGTGAAAGCGTGCACTGATGTCTGGTGGTGTGTGGCTGGTGAAAGCATGCACTGATGGCTGGTGGTGGTGTGTGTGCCTGGTGAAAGCGTGCACCAACGGCTGGTGGTGTGTGCCTGGTGGAAGCACGCACTGACGGCTGGTGGTGTTTGTGCCCAGTGAAAGTGTGCACTGACAGCTGGTGGTGTTTGTGCCCAGTGCCTAGTGAAAGCATGCACTGACGACTGATGGTGTCTGTGCCTGGTGAAACTGTGCACTGACGGTGTGGTTGTGCGTGTGGTTGTGCGTGTGGTTGTATGTGTGGTTGTATGTTGTATGGCGGGCGTGAAACTTAAAGTACGGCCGGCCAGTCGTAAAAAAATAATTAGGGGAGGAGAAGCCCTTTGATGTGGTGTCACGGCCTGGCAGCCGTGAAAAAATGCAATTAGGAGAGGGAAAAGTAGTGAGGAGAGGGGTGTTGAGAGGGGAGAGTGGTGTTGAGAGGGGAGAGTGGTGAGAGGGGAGGAGAGAGTCAGGCCTGGAGAGAGTGAGGAGAGGGGTGAGTGAGGAGAGGGGAGAGAGGCGAGAGAGAGGTGAGTGAGGAGAGAGAGAGGGATTGGAGAGGGAGTGTAGTGGTGAGTGTTGAGAGGGTAGAGTGTCGAGTGGTGAGAGGGGAGATGAGGTGAGGAGAGGGGAGAGAGGAGTGAGTGAGGAGAGAGTGGGATTTGTGAGAGGGAGAGGAGAGGGGTGGGTGAGGAGAGCGGAGAGAGGAGTGAGTGGGGAGAGAGTGGGATTTGAGAGAGGGAGGGGAGCGTGGTGAGAGGGGAGGGGAGAAAGGGGAGAGAGTGAGGGGTGAGTGAGAAGAGAGGGAGGAGGGGAGGTTGAGGAGAGAGGGAAGATGGGAGGGGAGAGGGCTCACTTGCAACAGAAGAGCTACCTTACTCACTGGCACCAGAAATGGAACATAATTTACATACAGCAGAAATTGCATATATGATCACATGCACAATAAATGGCGTCAACAAGAAACATACAAATTAATGCTAAATGTATGCATTAAGGTGCTGAAAAGATTAATAAATTGGCTTGTTATGTCGCTACCAAAATAGTGAGACACCATTGTTTCACTACAAAAAGATATAGGTGACACTACCGTTTTCTTTACTCTCGAGTGAAGAAGAAAATGAAAAAGTCGATATTACAATTTGCCATCACCAATTTGCCTACTGTTCCTGTGTGATCAATAGTGCTCTAAGCATGCTACATTGCCACCATGCCAAGATGAACTGCACCCAAGAACTAAAGTGAACACAAAAAAAAAACGGAAAAGACAAAGGAACCACCTACTTGACACACAACTATCGTCATATGCCTGGTGCAATACAAACAACCAAAACAAAAAAAAGAGAAGCCAGCCAAACGTACAAAATGTCGTCTGTAAAGTATGCAGCCACTGGAGAAGCATGCTTGTGGGGACTGGGAGGAAGGGTGACGAGACGCAGGCCCTGCAGTGAATAATTAGGGGAGGAGAGATGCCGGCCTGAGGCAGAGCGCACGCTGGGGGAAGGAGCCTTTTTTTGGTGCAGCATCACCTGAACTGCAAGTATTTCAGAGTTAGTTTGTGAATCCTGGTTTAATGATAGCTAAAGAAAACCTCCTTTTATGTTCCGAGGAACCCCCTTTCTACTTAAGTCACCTGGTTTCTAATGAATCCGAAAGGTGTGATTTGACCTACAGTATCACCGTGACCCTCCATTCTTCAAGCACAGCCAAGTGGCAGTAAACCAGAGATTTAAATAATAAAACATAAATAAAACACTGCCGCGGCTCAGGTCATGCAAGGGAGGCAATTACTCTTCAACCTTTGAGGTTTCCTCGTGCAAAACGTTCCCGGAACCAGCCACCCCTATTGTTTCTTTTAGGCGCTAAGCACTCACCGCATTACAGCACATCAAGAGTTAATTGAAAGATGCTTGTAAGTGTTTTTATTTTAATTAGAGAGGCCAGCGCCGCCTTCTGTGTGCTGTCCATCTGCTTCGCATCAGTCTGTTAGCTCAGCTGGAAGGGGTGACCCGCGAGCGTTTGTAATCCCCAAAGTTTTCAAAGGCTAATTATGCCGAGGTCACACGTATGCATCCCACGGCAGGCGAGAGGAGAGTTTTAATTTCTACATGTGACCGTGCAAGTATTGGGTTCACTGTGTGGACGTGCGATTGTCTTCCGGTTGTTTTGCGGCTCGCCATCCAATGCCTCTGGCTTTAATTGTCTCAGGAGTCCCAGCCTTTCTGGGCTCCTTTTGTAGGATGTATTCCGGTGACTCCAAACATCAGAAGATGGCGAGCGTTTTGAAAAAGGCGAGGGCGCTAAGAGCTAACAACACAAAACACATTGTGTCAAAAATCGCATAAAGCATAGTGCCAAGTACGACTGAGCAGACGTTATTGGGTATTGAGCGTGATTAGCAACTGTGACCAGTTGTTAAATAATGTGCTGTTCTCAGTTGTTATATACGAGTCACGGAAGGGGAGAGGGAGGGGGTGGGCAACTCGAGCGAGGCTGTGCAATCCTGCAGCGTCCTTTTCATGGCCTCAAGCAACGGGATGACGGAAGGTGGGAAACGTGAGGTTGAGCGAAATCAGCAAAAAATAAACAAGAAAATACGAGAAGGGAGGGGGGAGGAGAGAGTGCGATGCGAGAAGCCGGATGGGGGCGGGAGAGCCTGGAGGGGGAGCGTGAATGCGCGAGGGGAGGCAGGCGGATTGGGAGGGAAGCCTGATGGGGGCGGTCTCAGGAGTCCCAGCCTTTCTGGGCTCCTTTTGTAGGATGTATTCCGGTGACTCCAAACATCAGAAGATGGCGAGCGTTTTTAAAAAGGCGAGGGCGCTAAGAGCTAACAACACAAAATACATTGTGTCAAAAATCGCATAAAGCATAGTGCCAAGTACGACTGAGCAGACGTTATTGGGTATTGAGCGTGATTAGCAACTGTGACCAGTTGTTAAATAATGTGCTGTTCTCAGTTGTTATATACGAGTCACGGAAGGGGAGAGGGAGGGGGTGGGCAACTCGAGCGAGGCTGTGCAATCCTGCAGCGTCCTTTTCATGGCCTCAAGCAACGGGATGACGGAAGGTGGGAAACGTGAGGTTGAGCGAAATCAGCAAAAAATAAACAAGAAAATACGAGAAGGGAGGGGGAGGAGAGAGTGCGATGCGAGAAGCCGGATGGGGGCGGGAGAGCCTGGAGGGGGAGCGTGAATGCGCGAGGGGAGGCAGGCGGATTGGGAGGGAAGCCTGATGGGGGCGGTCTCAGGAGTCCCAGCCTTTCTGGGCTCCTTTTGTAGGATGTATTCCGGTGACTCCAAACATCAGAAGATGGCGAGCGTTTTGAAAAAGGCGAGGGCGCTAAGAGCTAACAACACAAAATACATTGTGTCAAAAATCGCATAAAGCATAGTGCCAAGTACGACTGAGCAGACGTTATTGGGTATTGAGCGTGATTAGCAACTGTGACCAGTTGTTAAATAATGTGCTGTTCTCAGTTGTTATATACGAGTCACGGAAGGGGAGAGGGAGGGGGTGGGCAACTCGAGCGAGGCTGTGCAATCCTGCAGCGTCCTTTTCATGGCCTCAAGCAACGGGATGACGGAAGGTGGGAAACGTGAGGTTGAGCGAAATCAGCAAAAAATAAACAAGAAAATACGAGAAGGGAGGGGGGAGGAGAGAGTGCGATGCGAGAAACCGGATGGGGGCGGGAGAGCCTGGAGGGGGAGCGTGAATGCGCGAGGGGAGGCAGGCGGATTGGGAGGGAAGCCTGATGGGGGCGGTCTCAGGAGTCCCAGCCTTTCTGGGCTCCTTTTGTAGGATGTATTCCGGTGACTCCAAACATCAGAAGATGGCGAGCGTTTTGAAAAAGGCGATGGCGCTAAGAGCTAACAACACAAAATACATTGTGTCAAAAATCGCATAAAGCATAGTGCCAAGTACGACTGAGCAGACGTTATTGGGTATTGAGCGTGATTAGCAACTGTGACCAGTTGTTAAATAATGTGCTGTTCTCAGTTGTTATATACGAGTCACGGAAGGGGAGAGGGAGGGGGTGGGCAACTCGAGCGAGGCTGTGCAATCCTGCAGCGTCCTTTTCATGGCCTCAAGCAACGGGATGACGGAAGGTGGGAAACGTGAGGTTGAGCGAAATCAGCAAAAAATAAACAAGAAAATACGAGAAGGGAGGGGGGAGGAGAAAGTGCAATGCGAGAAGCCGGATGGGGGCGGGAGAGCCTGGAGGGGGAGCGTGAATGCGCAAGGGGAGGCAGGCGGATTGGGAGGGAAGCCTGATGGGGGCGGGAGAGCCTGGTGGGTGGGTGTGAATGCGAGAGAGGGGAGGTGCTGGTGTGGGAGGGGGGAGATACTGGTGTGGGAGGAGTGCTGCTAGGGGAGGAGAAGCTGGATGGCGCGAATGCGAGAGAGGGGAGGTGCTGGTGTGGGAGGGGGGAGTTGCTGGCGTGGGAGGAGTGCTGCTAGGGGAGGACTGGGCTGGGCTTGGATGCGATGCGCGTGCATGTACACGGGCACTGCATGAAAACCGCGGGGCTGAAGATGTTTTCGCCACATGAATTCTCGCTACGCTCGATGCGCGCAAGACCTAAAAAAGGACTTATCTTGGAACTGGATTTTAGGTGCGGCATTGTAAGGTCCGCTGCTGCTTCTTGTGTTGATCTTTATATATATATATATATATATTACCTACTGGCGGTCGCCAGTAGGTAGTTATAGTTAGGATTTTTTTCAATGTTAAATCTAAAAATTCAATTTGGAATAACTTTGGCGCCGGTTGACGAATCTGCCTGAAAATTTCCTCAAAATGGCCTCGTCAAGCTCCAGTCCTTCCCTGAAATTTTGGGGGGGATGCGTTAAGCGGGGGCCAAGATAAAAGGGGGGTCCCAAAACGCGTTTTCCCCATGTTAATTTCCATGGGGCGGTCGACCTCACTTTTAGCCCGAACGGCTGAATGGATTTCCACCAAACTTGGCAAAATTGTAGGGACTGGTAGCTCGATGTGCCTTTGCTATGTCTCAAGATATGTGTTCCAGTGGATTTTGAATAATTTAGGTTCAAAAAAATATATATATCTATGGCAGCGCCCCGGTACGTGTTCCGGGGAGCGCTCCGGGCGCGCCACGCGACTTGCGCACAGAAAGCTGATCGGATCTCAGGTGTCTGTAAACATTCGAAACAGTGCGGAGCGGCCAACATCTTGTGTCTCGGTAGGCTAGAGACACAAGAGGTGGAAAAAAATAGGGGGAAATGACCATAATGGGGCAGGGATAGACCCCCCTGACCCCCTAGGTTTGATGTGGGGGCCATAAAAGGGCCCAGCGGGGCCCCCAAAAATTTGTTTTTTTTATTTGCGCTTCCCGGTACGCGCACCGGGAAGCGGACCGGGGAGCGTACCATGTGGAAAAATGAATATTATAGTTTTTAAAAAATGTAGCCTTTTTTTTAAATTGGAGGTAGTTCTAAAAAGAACTGTTTTTTTTCTTCTTTTTGTTGTTTTATATTTTTTTTAATGTTTTTGAACCATTTTGTACTTTTTTTGGGTTTTCAGAACACTTTTATATTTTTTTGTATTTTTCGAGGGGAGAAACGAAAAAACAGGGAATTGAAAATGGCTCAACTGGAGCGAAAAAAAAGAAAATAAATAATTAGGGTTGATTGGGGCATTCGTGGTTGTCCCCAGCAAGGAAGATGAGCTTTACGCTCTGTTCTCCGTAGGAGATGGTCTTCCCACAATATTTACATGTGATTCTGAAATCTGCAAATCGGGGCTGAATGCACGGCATCGTCTCACTTTCCTCTGGTGCAGACATAGTGGGTTGCTTCCTTTTTGAGCTGGTTCTTGTTGATTGGGGAGGGTTACTGGCCAGTTCCCTCATCTCTGCAGCAGAATAGTTTATAGGATGCTTGCGCTGCATGTGGCGGATCATCGTGTGATTTCCAAAGGAATATTTTTTATTAGGGTTCCCCCTAGAAAGTTCCATGTCACAGATCAGGCAAGTCACCTTGGCTGCATTTACCTTTTTCTTCCCCTGTGGAACCGAAAAAAACTCCCAAATAATGTCTGGTTTGGGCTGGTATGGGGTATTTTGTTCTTGGAGAAATGTTCTCCTCCCTTCTTCCTCCTCCTCCTCCTCTTGCTCCTCTTGTTGACCACCAATGAAATCTTGTGGTGGTCCTTTTGGTTGTTGTGGTGGTGGTGGTGGTGCAGATGCACCAGCTGCTGCTGCTACTGAAGCCATTATAAAGATCAAAGTGGTACAGAGAGGTACAAGCAGGTCTTCCTCAGTCAAAGGACAAAGTCAGAAGAAGGAAAAAAGGTGGGGTCTTTCATCAGAAGGAAAAAAAAAATGTTTGGAACTAATGAAAAGTGTTATTTTCAGGTCACATGACCAGTGGCTTCATTATTATGAAACCAAAACTGTTATGAACCAATGAAAAGTGTTATTTTCAGGTCACATGACCCAGTCAGTCAGAGCATTTTATTTCGATTATTTAAAATCATAAAAAGACAATCATGAACATATATACATATATATACACATTGTTATTTACATAAATCAATCATGAATTTTATGTACAGTGTAATAAGAAAAATAAAAATGTACGTAATCGCAATACATTCAGATGTCTGGTTGCATAAAAATAAAGAGATTAACAATTTCAATAAAATTCATGCTAAAAGTATAATTTACAATAGAGGTAGTTCATATGGACATAGTACACATTTCATCGCCTAGCGCAATTAGCAGACCTATCTCATCCTATATATACAAAGTGCAAGGTGCCAGGTAAATAAAGGAAGACAAGTCAATAAAAGAATTTTTCCCCTACATCGCATTTACCAGTCTATCTAATGTATTCTTTTTCCCGACCGCAGCCACCAAAAAACTAGCAACACAAAACATGACCTGTGGACAACTTAACATTTGTAAATATAACAGAGCTGGTCTAACTTGTATAAAGCCAACCTCTTTCAACAACGGTAGCAGATATATACCTCTCATTTCTTGATAAAAATCACAAAACATGACGAAATGCATCGTATCTTGGGTTGAAAAGTTATCACATTTACAAGGGTTACAGTTTTCTGGCTTGCCCCAGGTTGGAAATTCACCCAAAGTTAGGTGTATCAAATTAAAACGAAACCTCGATAAAAGCTGTCTGTGAAAAGGTCTATTGACTATGGTCAGATAGGGTTCAGTTGAGGGAGATGTTAATAATAAAAAGTTTGTCCTCACAGAGACTTTCTTAAGCTCCTGCTCCTCTCGTTCCATACTGAGCATGTTCAGGAAATGTATGTACCTTTATCCACCCAACATCCTCTTTTGTGGTCACATGACCCGACGCGCTCACGCTACGCGCCCCGGGGGGCGCCCAGCGGTGCACTCCGGGTCGCGTAGTGTAAGCGCGTCGAAAGTTTACGATGCGCGATCGTATTCGCACGAGTGCTTCCGGGTGCGCTTACGCCGTGCGTTTCACGCAGACGCGGCTACGCGATATGTCACGATCATGTTTTCGTTCGCGATAATGGCGTTTACGGGATGCTAACTGGTGCGCGCCCCGGGGCGCTTCATATAATTACGCTTTCCGGTGCGCTCCCCGGGGCGCGCACCGGGAGCGCACCAAGGCAAAACATTTTTTTTTTAAAATAAAAAATTAAAAAATAGGAAAAAATTGTTGGGACTGGTAGCCCGATGTGCCTTTGCTATGTCTCAAGATATATGCTCAAGTGGTTTTAATGAAAGTTAATTTTGAAAAAATATATATTGGGCTACATTGGGTTTTATATATGTTAGAGTCCAATGTAGCCCAATGTAGCCAAATATAGCCCAAAGATGGCCACCAGAGACAAAAAAACAAATGTAGCCCAAATATTAGCCAGTTGTAGCCCAATGACAGAATGTCCCAGAGTGTTCTAAAGAACAACTAGTGCGCTAAAAGTCTTACTTATAAACTGAGATTTATAGTTAGGAATTAGCATTAAAAAAACCTTTGAAATTCACTGAAAAAAAACATAGATTTCACACCAGTTATAGTTAGCTGGAAATTTTACTGACATAAAACCAATGAAATTCCCACGTTATAGTTAGTTGGACTCACTATAACTTGCGCGTGCAATGCACTGCTGATGACGTCACATATTACATCACTCATGACATGGTCAGTGACATCACTCATGACATCACTGATGACTATACTATACTATAACTGGTGTGAAACCTATGGTTTTTTCAGTGAATATATATATATATATATATATATCTGTCAGGTACTGGATCCCACCAATTTCGAAGGACACAGAGACGGCACACCAGGAAATCTTGCACAAATCCTTTATTGTGCACTCTTTAACCAAGGACGACGCGTTTCGGTGTAAGCCTTTTTCAAGTAACCACCATCTTGTTTTTGACAAACTTATAGTCCCACATTTGTGTCAATGTTCAATGAACATAGAAAAAACATTTCACTGCATACATAATGTTAAGTAAGCACATTAGACATTCAACACTTTAGATATATTTGAAATCATAAAGGTGAGTGCAGTTTGATAAATTGGAACAAATAAATTATAAATTTCAAATTTTACATTTTGACACTTGTCACGATAAGCATCGTACCAACCTACGACAACCCCAATAAAGACTTACTCACCGAATGGGCACAGTATATGGCCAAGACATGTAAGGGCATGCTTGAAATGCTCGTGAAGTATGCTCAAATTGATCTGAACACAACACGCAAAGATTTGGCGGATCTCAGAAGTGAATTGGAGAAGTATAAAACTGAGAAAGCATTTGAGGAATTCACCAAAACACTCCCTAAAAGACTGCAAGATTACGAGGAGACCATAAAACAAAAGAAACAACGAAAGTTCATCAGAGATAAACGAGACTACGCGGAAGGACGCATACTGACGTATGCTAGAAAATACGACAAAGCACAGAAGAATATCAGGGCGAAGCGAGCCAACAAAAAATCCACAACGGTCACATCAGGATCAAGTTCGGATATCAGCACCGATACAGAAGATCGCACTCGAGGGATCCCTTTAGAGTCGCTTCCCTTGACCTTCCATCAGGAGTTCGAAATCTTGAACCAGAAGAACGAACCGGGCCAACAAAACAGGGTACAAACAAGGGGCCAAACATCCAGAGGCAAGAGCGTACAAAAAGTAAGAGGAAGAGGACACGGGACTCCAGTCGAAGAAGAAAACTGAAAAGAAAACACGGAAAAACCAAGATGTGCAAATCCGTAATCGATCCGAGTGAAACCAACAAAACCGTTGTAAATCTCTCTGAAAGAACATTAAATCCCACGGATATCTCGGTACTACAATTAGGACTATCTTTTTGCCCCAGCAGTCCCCTAGACTATGTGGATACTAGGGTAGACCTTTTCTTGTTTGTAAGAAAATTGAAATTGCTAAAAATGTACGCAACCCGGTCTAGCAATAAGCAAAAAACTTCAGACCCCATGGGACCCAATAACATTAATCTGCAGGTACATGACTTGGAACTGTTAAGGGACATGTACCAATTGGAAATAGCAGATGAAAATGAGAGAAACGATCATATTGTGTTACAAGCCTGTGGCGTAACAGGTGGACATGTCAAACATAGTGGCCTAAAACTAAAGACTAAATTCAATCCAAATGTCCCATTTGACAATATAGAAGCATACAACCAAGCAGTGATAAATGAATTAAAACGAACCAGACTGAACTTTAAGAACTCCAAATGGGATAATCTGACGAAAGACCAAAGGATCGCATTGAAGGCTTTAGAGGAGGATACGACGATTGTAATCAAGCCCTCCGATAAGGGGGGCAACGTAGTAATCATGAACTACAGAGACTACAAACAGGAAGCTATGAGACAGCTGAATGACCCCTCATGCTATGAACTGATCAATTGGGAACGATACAGACGCACCATAAGGAGTATCACGCACTACTTGGGGATTGGTATCATACCGGTCTATTAGACACCGACGAATATAAATTTCTAAAGACAGAAAATCCACGTATCCCCTGTATATATTTCCTCCCCAAGATCCACAAAGACCCCACTAGACCACCAGGGCGTCTGATCGTATCCTCAAATGGAGGACTACTGGAAAATACATCCATATTCCTGGATTTGTATCTGAATGAATATGTCCGCAATCTGAACTCATACTGTAAGGATAGTACAGATTTTCTGAGAAGACTGCATGATGTGAAATGGGAGGAGGGATACTATATGATCAGTATGGATGTATGTTCTCTGTACACTTGCATCAATCAAGTGAAAGGTGTAGAGACGTGTATGCATTTTTTGAGAAGTCGACATGTGGATTGTTGGGGGCATAATACCATGCTTCAGAAAATGATGTTGTTTTGTCTTCAAGAAAATATTTTTCTGTTTGAAAAAGCGGTTTACCGACAACTCTCCGGGACCGCGATGGGGACTTGTTTTGCCCCCAGCCTAGCGAATCTTTTCCTAGGCTGGTGGGAGGAACAGGTCGTCTGGGCTGAAGGGTCCGAGATGTATACTGACCACATCATGATGTGGGTCAGATACATCGACGATCTGTTTTTAATCTGGAATGGCCCTGAGACACTAGCGAGACAATACATCAGTCACTTAGGTATAAATGACCTCAATCTAAAGTTCACATATGTGATCAGCAACACATATTGTGAATTCTTGGATGTAGCAGTGGAGATTAGAGAAGGCAATCTGACCACGCGCCTGTTCCGGAAGACCACAGCCGGAAATGCGGTGTTACATGCGGCGAGCAACCACCCAGCTCCCCTCAAGAGGAGTATCCCCTATGGGGAGTTGCTGAGGGCCCGCCGCAATTGCAGCACCGAGGCAGATTTCCATAAAGAACAGAAAGCCATGATAGAAAGCTTTAGCCAGAGAGGATATAGTGAGGAAACATTAAAAACTGCCCAGATAAAAGTCCAGGACCTAAAACACGAAGAAGTTCTATTTAGAACGTCCAAGAGTGACTCCAAAAAGAAGTTAATGGAGAATAGAAGTCAACCAACTGCGCCCCGAATGATTACCAACTATAGCAGGGGAGCTTGGGCCCTGGAAAAGATAATGATAGCCAATTGGAAGTTAGTAACATCTGACCCAATTGTGGGAGGGCTAGTGGGCAGTAGACCCCAAATAACTTATCGCCGGGCACGATCTCTAAAAGACAGACTAGTGCATAGCTATCCTAAGGAACCGGCCAAAATAAAGTAGCCTCCAACTCCTAATGGCTTCACCACCTGTGGCAGCTGCAAATGTGACCGCAACGGTAAATCATGCAAAACTTACAAAACAGGATCTGGTCAGACTAGAACCATCAACCAACAAATCAACTGCAATACCGAGTTCACGGTCTACGTATTGGAATGCCCATGTGGGCTCCAGTACGTGGGCAGTTCGAAACATCCCTTAAAAATCAGGATTCTGCAGCACCTACGTGCAATTTCCAATAAAGATCATAATTATACCATGGCCCGCCACTATGAAGAAGTGCATAGTGGAAATAATGGTAGCCTGAGGTTTTATGGCATTGACAAAATACCGAAAACCATCAGAGGTGGGGACCGCGAAACACAGCTGAGAATTAGAGAGTCCCGAAACATTATAGATATGGAGAGCAAGGCCCCTAAAGGACTAAATTGTGGGGAAGAACTAGCATCCCATATAGGCTCCTAAGACTGAACAGTACAGAGTAGAGGCAAACCCGCAGTATGCTGAATGTTGTTTTGAATTACACTATCACTTTTTACTGAAAGAAATCCCCTATAGATAGACATATGTAATGAACAAGAGGTAGGAAAGGCGTAACCAATATTCATTGAATAGGTTATATCTTGTGGCTCCTACTGTCAAAATTGTATTATTATTATATAGGGGTATGGCACTATACTCACCGAAATAGACTGTATGTTGAGTATTGTTGTGGTTATATCTTAAATCGTATTTTTATTTTTCACAAATGTCACACACATTTCACTTTAACATGTATATGTCACCTTACACTCATCCCTAATGTAAAAGCACTCGATCCCTGACCCTATCACCGCCAGTTACCTTGTCACGAGCTACGTTTTATGGTCAGATTACGAGGGGAGCTCTCCTCTATTGACATACCCGGCAATGATCCTATTAAGATAGGACCAGACCGAGTCCATATGCCCGCCCTTTGCCTTTAAGCTCCCGTAATATAACTCCTGACTACGGTCTCGAACCCCCACCTTATCGTGCACTAAACTACAATCCCCAGTAGGTTTAGGGCCTGTCCGTCCACTCTCGATCCTCGTTGGTCGAAATTATCGTTACAACGATATAACGGACTAGAGTCCAAAATAAAATAAATTTTGTTGGACTACGGCAGTCGGGCTTAGGCACATTATGAACTACAGATCCCCTTAATCACTCTGTTTGGGACAGTTCTAAGTCATAAATATCTGACCAATACCATACAATAATTATCGTGACAAGTGTCAAAATTTAAAATTTTAAATTTATAATTTATTTGTTCCAATTTATCAAACTGCACTCACCTTTATGATTTCAAATATATCTAAAGTGTTGAATGTCTAATGTGCTTACTTAACATTATGTACGCAGTGAAATGTTTTTTCTATGTTCATTGAACATTGACACAAATGTGGGACTATAAGTTTGTAAAAAACAAGATGGTGGTTACTTGAAAAAGGCTTACGCCGAAACGCGTTGTCCTTGGTTAAAGAGTGCACAATAAAGGAGTTGTGCAAGATTTCCTGGTGTGCCGTCTCTGTGTCCTTCGAAATTGGTGGAATTCAGTACCTGACAGATATCGAGGTAGCGGCTGCTACTACCGACGGCATCAGCGTTGGTTGGTCGAGGTTCGTTCAAGCAGCATTGTGGACGTCATATATATATATATATATATATATATATATATATATATATATATATATATATATATATATATATATATATATATATATATATTACCTACTGGCGGTCGCCAGTAGGTATATATAGTTAGGATTTTTTCCCTATGGGATTTCTGAAAATTCTATGCCTAATAACTTTGGCGTTTGTGGACGGAATTGGCTGAAATTTTCAGGAAAATGGCACATTTTGTTTCTTAGCAGCCCTTGAAAATTAGGGGGGGTTTTGTGGAGGGGGGGCCGAGAAAAAAGGGGGGTCCCAAAACGCGTTTTTTCCATGTTAATTTCCATAGGGCGGTTGGACTCACTTTTAGCCCGAACGGCTGAATGGATTTGCACGAAACTTGGCAAAATTGTAGGGACTGTTAGCCCGATGTGCCTTTGCTAGGTCTCAATATATGTGCTTCAGTGGATTTTGAGAAATTAACGTTTAAATCAAGATATATATCTGTAACAGCGCTCCGGGCAGCGATCCGGTTAGCGAACCTTTCGCGTATCGGAACTTTGCGATGCGAAGCTGATTGGCCCTCCGGTGTCTGTCAACATTCTAAACAGTCCGGAGCGGCCGCCATCTTGTCTCTCTGTAGGATCGAGAGACAAGAGGAGGCCAAAACAAAGGGGGAAATTACCATAAGGGGGCATAGTAGATCCTCGTTGACCCCCTAGGTTTTATGTGGAGGTTTTAAAAGGGCCTAGGAGGGTCCCAAAAAAAAAAAAAAAAAATTTTTTTTGCGTGGTAAGCGCCAAGTTCGCGAACCGGAAAGCGTTCTGGGCAGCGAACTTTAAGGATAAAAGAATGATAGACTTTTCTAATACTGTATGTTAATTATTTGTTGTTTTTGTTCGTTTTTTTTTGTTTTCTTTTTTATTTTGATTGTTTTTCATAATTTATTAAACTTTCTAACATTTCAGTGTCTGAAATGTCATTATTTTCTTGAAATATTCTTTGCAATCTGTGAGGTTGTAAAATGTCCTCATTTGCAAGGAGGGCATCTACTGCTTGGACACATTGCAGCAGTTCATTATCCAAGCTTTCATCCATAAATTCCATGTCAATTTGTTCAATCAATTCCTGGCTGCTCTCTTGCAGGTCCATCTCAAAAGAAACTTGCTGCTCGCCTTCCATTTTGCCTGAAATTTGGATTAAAAAAATATATATTAGTAGAGATAGGGCAATGTTGGGATTAATTTTAGATAGTCAGTTTTTATCAGTGAATTTATCTTTTGGCAGTGTATAGTATCAGAGTGGAAATAGGACTATAAAAAAGTGTATGTGATGTAACCAAGACAAGCCTAACTCCATTCATAACTATAACAGAGAAGTCTATCTAAATACATTACTACTACAGAGGGATAGTGTATATCTAGCAGAAAAAGTCTACTATATTAAGTTATAGTGCACAATATATTTCATTTTTAGAAATTATAACTTACCTTCACAAAGAAGTTGAAGTTTTTGGAAGCTATTGAAATGTGAGGTACAACAAGAAGTAGTAGTCAAAATGGCTGTGTTTCCTTCTCTTCCTTTATATGTATACAGGTATATAACCAATCAAATGTCAGGTAATAAAAGTAGAAAATGAAAGTAACATTTTCATTGGTTGTCAATTCCAACACTTCAGATGTGTTTAGTGAAGTAATTTACCTCACGGTACTTAGAGAGGTCTACAGGCTTAATGGCTAAATGGAATTTCAATCAAATTTGTGAAAATGAAATGGATTGTTATGTAGTATGAGCTAATCTATATTTGGTGAGAGTGTCTCTAGTCGTTTTTCTGTAAATTACTTTCCCACCTTTTTTTTAGGACCGCTTTCCGGGAAGCGGCCCGGTTCGCGAACCTTAAGCGTCACGGGAGTCCACCATTTTGTGTTTCGGTCGCATTAAGATACAAGATGGAGGGCAAATAATGTTTAGAATGGGTAGAAGGGGTCATGGTAGACTTATCTTGACCCTCTAGGTTTTCTGAGGGTGGCTGAGGAGGCTTATATGTGCGGAAAAAAACATTTTTTTAAAAAATTCCGCGAGGTTAGCTTTCGGTTCGCGAACCGGGTAGCGCCCCGGGGAGCGAATTTTGTGGAAAATTAATGAAAAAAGTTAGAAAAAAATAATAATTGTGAGTGATCAGATGAAGGGTAGCTCTGAGAAGAGCTTTTGGGTTTATGGTACATTTAGGTACTTATAAGTAGGTACCAATGCACAGTCTTAAATTCAGAATGAAAATTCTGTTGCCCTCATCTGAGAAGTGAACTCCATCTCCTCTGTAGATATCTTGCATGTAGTAACGCAAGTTATTGTTGTACAGAGAGCCCATTCCATGGTCTCTCATGAAAGCTGAAACAGATTTGTTTACATGCTTCCTCGCTTTCTCAATTTGTGGACAAAATTGGTTGGACCACCTCCATTTCTGTCTTTGGCATATATTGGAATATACCAAGGCAGTTTGAGGAAAAAGTGCCATTAATTGCTCAAAGGTGTCCTTTAAAAGCATTTCCAGACCTACCCCTGTCAAAGTGCCCAAATCATTACCTCCACAGTGCACTATTAACAGGTCAGGTTTTGGCAAATGCATAAAGGTTTTCACCAATGGTATCAATTGGTGACATTTTAATCCTCTTTGGCCCAACCACTTAATTTCCACATCTTGTAAATTGAGGTTAGGTAAATTTCTGTTCTCAGCATACCTTTGAGCCCAGTGGATGTAACTATGTCCAACAATCCAGACCTTAAACATGGTGGGAGAAGGTTGTTCTGCAGTCAGATGAAGTGTGGTAATGAAAGGGCAGTTGAAACAGTAGGAGTTTCTAAAGAAAAAAAACTGTGGATTTCCAATGCTAATGATTCATTAGCAGTGATTGGTGCATTTCCATTTCTGAAAACAGAAAGTTAGGGTGCATGGATGTGTTCTTTGAAACATGTAATTTGAATGGTCAAGGAAGAAACATTTAATGAAAGATTGTACTGGATACGCAGGTGCACTGAGAGTTCAGAGTTCAATTGAAACATTGTTGTGTGAATTTGCAAACATGAGAGGTCTTCCAGGAGGTGGTTGCTATGGAAACAAGGCAGAGAGGGCAGAGGGGGGAAGGGTTTTGATTTGAAAAAAGTGAGGGAAGAGGTATGATTGGCTAATATGAGAGATATGTGAAATGAATATCTGTATTTCTGTGCTTTCAATAGCTGCAGCCTTTGGAGTGCATCCTTTTTCTTCTGCTGAAGACAATTTGGTGTATTTCTGAGACTGTTTTCAAAACTCAAAAAATATTTGCTAAGGTGAGAAAAGATTTATTTAATTTAGATAGAGAATAGTATGATTTAAGGAGAAAATGATGAAGAAAGCTGTGTTTTTAAAATGTGGTTTTGTCTCTAGTGATATACTAATAGAATTAGTTTCATAGAGAAATTGTAATTGCATATTTGGTGTAGCATTCTGGCATGCAGTAACACAAGTTATTGTGGTACATGGAGCCCATTCTATGGTCTGTTATGTAAGCTGAAACAGATATGTTGTTTTTAAAACGATTTAAGAAATCAATTACATTTCTGGATATGTACTGCTAGAGCTTCATAGGTTGTTTTGAGCCATATTTATAAGGCATTTGAGTGTCTAAGATGTTATGTTTTCCTTTTAAAATGTAAAGTGTTCCTCATGGGGCAAGTGTCTTGTAAATACGCTCCCACTTGTGCTTTGCAAATTTAGATTTTGATTATGTGAGTTACATAGCCATGTTAATAATGTCCAAACAATGGTGATAGGGCATTCAAGAAAACGTTTTTCTGTGTCTCTAGGACATTTTCAGTCCTTTCCTCTTGAATGCAGGTATACAATTGATTTATATGCTGTGTTTAAAAACGAATTTTCAAATCAATTACATTTCTTGATATGTACTGTTAGAGCTTCATAGGTTGTTTGGGGTCATATTTAGAAGGCATTTTAGTGTCTTTGATGTTATGTTTCCCTTTTTAAATGGAAAGCGTTCCTCATGGGGCCCTGAGCAGTTCTTAGCCATGTTATTTAATAGGAAGTGGATAACATGGCTAAGAGCATTTGCTGGAAAATGCATGAATATCGCTGACTTTTCTGCGATATTCATGCATTGCGGCCGTTTTTTTCGCATTTGCGAGCAGTTCTTAGCCATGTTATCCAATGGGAGGTGGATAACATGGCTAAGAGCATTTGCTGGATAATGCATGAATATCGTTGACTTTTCAGCGATATTCATGCATTGCGGCCGTTTTTAATCGCATTTGTGATAAACAATTACATTTCTTGATATGTACTTTTAGAGCTTCATGGGTTGTTTGGGGTCATATTTAGAAGGCATTTTAGTGTCTTTGATGTTATGTTTACCTTTTTAAATGGAAAGCGTTCCTCTTGGGGCAAGTGTCTTGTAAATACGCTCCCACTTGCGCTTGGCAAATTTAGATTTTGATTATGGGAGTTACCTAGCCATGTTAATAGTGTCCAAAAAATGGTGCTAGGGCATTCCAGAAAACACTTTCATGTGTCTCAAGGACATTTTTAGTCATTTCTTCATGAATGCAGGTATACAATTGATTTATATGCTGTGTTTAAAAACGAATTTTGAAATCAATTAAATTTCAGGATATGTACTGTTAGAGCTTCATAGGTTGTTTGGGGTCATATTTAGAAGGCATTTTAGTGTCTTTGATGTTATTTTTCCCTTTTTAAATGGAAAGCGTTCCTCATGGGGCCCTGAGCAGTTCTTAGTCATGTTATTTAATAGGAAGTGGATAACATGGCTAAGAGCATTTGCTGGAAAATGCATGAATATCGCTGACTTTTCTGCGATATTCATGCATTGCGGCCGTTTTTTTTCGCATTTGCGAGCAGTTCTTAGCCATGTTATCCAATGGGAGGTGGATAACATGGCTAAGAGCATTTGCTGGATAATGCATGAATATCGTTGACTTTTCAGCGATATTCATGCATTGCGGCTGTTTTTAATCGCATTTGTGATAAACAATTACATTTCTTGATATGTACTTTTAGAGCTTCATAGGTTGTTTGGGGTCATATTTAGAAGGCATTTTAGTGTCTTTGATGTTATGTTTACCTTTTTGAATGGAAAGCGTTCCTCTTGGGGCAAGTGTCTTGTAAATACGCTCCCACTTGCGCTTGGCAAATTTAGATTTTGATTATGGGAGTTACCTAGCCATGTTAATAGTGTCCAAAAAATGGTGCTAGGGCATTCCAGAAAACACTTTCATGTGTCTCAAGGACATTTTTAGTCATTTCTTCATGAATGCAGGTATACAATTGATTTATATGCTGTGTTTAAAAACGAATTTTGAAATCAATTAAATTTCAGGATATGTACTGTTAGAGCTTCAAGGGTTGTTTGGGGTCATATTTAGAAGGCATTTTAGTGTCTTTGATGTTATTTTTCCCTTTTTAAATGGAAAGCGTTCCTCATGGGGCCCTGAGCAGTTCTCAGCCATGTTATTTAATAGGAAGTGGATAACATGGCTAAGAGCATTTGCTGGAAAATGCATGAATATCGCTGACTTTTCTGCGATATTCATGCATTGCGGCCGTTTTTTTCCCATTTGCAAGCACTTCTTAGCCATGTTATCCAATGGGAGGTGGATAACATGGCTAAGAGCATTTGCTTCAAAGGTTCTTTGGGGTCATACACCATTTTTGGGAAATTATTAACATGCCTATGTAACTCCCATAATCAAAATCTAAATTTGCCAACCGCAGGTGGGAGCGTATTTACAATAAATTTGCACCATGAAGAACGTAAAATAGCATAATAGACACTCAAATGCCTTATAAATATGACCCAAAACATCTTATGAAGCACTAGTAGTGCATATTTCCAGAAATGTATTGGTTTTCATTTAATGATTTACTTCATTGGTAGGCCTTCACATGTTTTTTTACCTTGGTTTTTTTCAGTGATAATCTTATCTGCAACCATGTGTTGGCCTCACCTCAAATAAACAAAACAGGTGATGGACTGAATGTGGATCAATGACACACATTCACCCCAGTCTAAAGATCTGGGCCTAAACAAATCTTTAGATAGGCTACATCTTATCGTCATCCTGAATTAATGATTTAAAATATTAGGGAGTGATTTATGAGTGTTGTATGCCTGTTTTGTACCATTGAGTGTTATTTTTGTGATGCAGTGCTGGTGGAAAATATTTGCTATGTTAAATAATTAGTACGGCATTAAGTTTTAGATGACTGTTATTTATTTACTGTTTGGTAATAGTGGTTAATAACATTTTATATTATATTTTTCCACAGATTCAACTGCAGATTCTTTCATAGTTTGTAAAATGCCTTCCAAAAGTAGAATAAGAAAGGCTAGAAAACGTCAAAGACAGCAGGATGATGTTTTATTGCAGCAGTCCTCTTCCCCAAATACTTGTCAAAACACCAAGAAAGGTCCGGGTAAGAGCACGAAATCATTCTTAAGAAATATTTGTAGTAAAAAAAGTTTTGCTCAAAAAAATGTTTCAGTTCACAAAAAGAAAAGTAATTTAAATGGAAAGGAGAGACCCATCACAAATGTTACTGGTAGAGGAAGAGATAACTCTGTGCATGATAGTAGAAGGAAACAACAGTTTAGGGACATTCGAAATTGAATGTTCCGTAATAGGATATTAGTTAATTTATTGAAAAATATTAAAAAGAAAGGCCAACAGAAAACGTCATTTTATAAGAAGAAGAAAAATGTAGAGAAAATTATTGATCATGCTTTTGAAATTAAGCGAAAGTTGTTTATTTTGGTAATCAATAGAATTAGGAAACTAAGCAAGGTAATTTCTGATTTCAAAACAAAAAGTAGATGGAAGAGAGTAGTAAATCGTACTAACTTTTGTGAAGTTTTTTCCGGAGAATGGATGCATAGTTCAAGTTGTGAGGCATTTTTTAAGGAGGAGAGTTATTTCCAGGATAATGATTTGGTGTTTGCAGTTGACACCAGTGGTCGAGCTTATGAAGTGAAGGATGGTTGTCCAGTTGAAAAAGAACAACTTGTGACAACAGAGACAGAAGAGGCGCTAAGTGATGAGGTTTTAGGAAGACGTCCTAAGGGTCCTGTGTACATTTGGAAGTGTAGTTCTATTTGCAGTGTGCGACAGGTTTCCATCAATTTGCTTTGTGATTTTATACGGACATTTAATAAGAAAAGTTTGAAGCAGAAAATGAAGTTGTTGCAAGATTTAGATCCTTGCAGAGTGAGACAAATGACAGGTTTGCGTGGTCATTCACTGGCTTGTCTTTCCAGGAGAGTATGCCAGAGTGTTTTTCATCATTTCAGGATGCTAGCAGTGCATCATAATAAAGTGAGAAAATTAGTGAGAATGTTGTATTATGCTAAGAGTCCAGCAATTATGCTTAAACAATTATGTGCTGCTCTTTTGCATGGTTCTGAAATAGATGTGAAGAATATTTGTGAAGAAATTGAGTTTTGTTACTTTGGTAGTAAAGATGAGAATGTTCAAATTGACCCTGAAGTAGAGGGTAATGTGGAAGATAATGTACAGGTTTCCAGTACAGATAATTTTCAGAAGGAAATTGCCACGTTTCAGATGAAATCAAGTGAGAGGCCTAATTTCACTTGTGTATGTTGTCGACGCACTTATTATAAGAATCAGACTAAGGTAGTGGATTTATATGCAAAAAAGTGAAAGGGAAAATAATAGTGAATGGAAGAATTTTGCCACATACTTGATGGTAGAAAATTATTTTGATTTGGGATCGGATCAACGTGTGTGTACTTATTGTTGTAATAAATTAAACCAAAACCAGATGCCTGCTAGGGCAGTTCATAATAATCTGGAATTGGTTGAGATTCCTTCTGAATTGAAGGATTTAAATACTTATGAATCTATTTTGATTCAAAGTATCCATCCCTTTCAGGCTATTGTAAGAATGGAGCCAAAGACAGGGAAGTTGCCTCCAGCAGATTTACAGAGAGGATTAAAGGGAAGAGTTGTTTATTTGCCTCTAGATTTGAACAAAAACATTAACACAATTGGAATAGAAAAAGTGGAAGAGGAACCTCTGGTTATCTTGGTTAATGGGGTTCCGACAAAGAATAAGAAAATATGGCAAGATTTAGTGGATGTTAGGAAAGTCAAAAAGGCAACAGTGTATTTGAAGAAAAATAATAAGTACTATAAGAATGTATATGTTGCAGAAGAGGAAGAAAGTGATGAAGAGGATAGCGATTTGTGTGCTGGCCAAATTGAGAAAGTAGAGGCCTCTAAAAGTGAAGAAATATATGAACATTATAGTGTTCATCCTTTGCATTCCAAGGAAGTCATGGGGAATGCTATTGAGTTGTTTCAAATGAAACAAGCCAAAGGGAGTCCCATTAGTGTTTGGGAGGAAAGTTTGGAAGCTCGGTGTTTCCCACAGCTATTTCCCACAGGTCAAGGAGGAAGATATGATGAGCGACCTCATCAAATTCCTGCGTCTGAATACCGGACTTTACGATTGTATGCAGAAGATCCTAGGTTTCGGCAATGCATTCCCTATTTGTTTCATCTCCTGTTTGAAAGCGATCTGTCTGGACTGTCATATGCAGTGAACCACATCTTAAAAAGTGGTATACAGATGCGAAACATCTCGGCAAGTGACTTTATGCATAAAGTCAATGTCCAAGACAGTATTTTGGATTCTCACTTAATTAATCTCATGGCGTGTCAGCGTGGTACTAATGAGTACTGGTACCGTCGTCATGGTGATTTAAAATGTATGCTGAGGAACTTAGGAACTCCAACATGGTTCCTCACTCTGAGCTGTGCCGAGTATGGCTGGGAAGACTTACTTGAATTTCTACGAGAGGCAAATGGAAATATTGAAAACATTGAATTCAAGACACCTGGAGAACTGTGTTCTTTGGATCCAGTGAATGTATGCAGGTACTTCAATCATAGATTTGAGGCTATGATGTCTTTCATCACAAATAAAAAGAATCCACCTCTTGGAGAGGTGTTGGATTTCTTCTGGAGAAAGGAGTACCAAGCAAGAGGTGCTCCTCATATACATATGTTGTTGTGGATCAAGGATGCACCTAAATTTGGAACAGATCCGGATGACTTAGTGATGAATTTCATCGAACAATATTCTACGTGTGCTGTTCCAAACGCAACGGAGAAGAAAAGTCTAAGAGAACAAGTTCTACGTTTCCAAAGCCATCGTTGTGGAAAGTACTGTCGTCGTAAATTCAGAAACAAGGAGAAGTTCTACACCAAATGTCGTTTCAACTTTCCACGACCGGTGATTTCTAAAGGAAGAGTGAACAGTTTGATGTCTTCGCTGCGACATAATGTGACGAGGAAATCACCCAAGAATACATACAATTTGAAAAGGAACGAAGAGTCCAAGTACATCAATGACTACAACCCAGTGATTTTGTCCATGTGGAATGCTAACATGGATATACAGTTTGTGGCTGACAACTGTATGGCTGTGGCTCGGTATGTGACATCTTACATCACCAAAAAAGAAAAGACCGAACTGAAGGATATGTGGGAGGACATTTCCCATGAAAAGAGCCTCAGCAAGAAGTTGTACAGTTTCAGTCTGAAGATGTTGTCGCATCGAGAAATCGGAGCTTACGAATGTTCTGATCGATTGTCTTCAGCAAGTCTCTATGCCAAATCCAGGAGTCTCGTTTGGGCGAGTCTTGGTCTTGCTGCAACGCGAAATCGAGTTCTAAAACCTGTCCGGGAAATTGAGTATTTGGCAGAAAAGGAACCAAACAGTACCGACATTTTGAAGACCAACATGTTGGATACATATTATCCAAATCGAAGCAGTCACCTTGAGAATGTTTGTCTATATGAGGTTCTCCAAAATTATATATTCAAGAGGAACATCAAAGAAGATATTGAGAAAGGAGTGTATGCTGTAATTGGAAGTGAGGGATGCCTGGTCAAGCAAAGAAAATGCCAATTAGTAAACCATCGAAAATTGAGTGGTGAATCTCCAGAAAAAAAGGAGTTTTTTTATTTAGCACTTTTGCAACTTTTCAAGCCTTGGCGTGCAGAAGAGGAACTGCTTGGAGATTTCCTCTGTTACGAAGACTCTTTCAATGCAGCCAAGGAGTCCATAGAATGTCCTGCTTTTTCTAAATATCAAGAAATGCTAACTTTGGAAATTGAGCAGGAAGCAACGATTGCAGCCGAGATTGCCAGAGACAGTTCTCAGGACAGTCAGAGTTCTGTTTCATTGAGTCAAGATCCACTTGGAGGACCTATTATCGAAAATGAAGCTGCCACTGCTATGAATGAAGTAGAAAGAGCCATGGCACATGCTCAGGAGGATTCAGTTAACTTAGAAGACTTGGAAAAACAACTCAACGTTGAGCAGAGGAAAATATATGATGAAGTTACCAAGGAAATTGAGCACGGATTAAATCATGAGAAGAACAAGTGCTCATGTACATCGTTGAAGCCTGTCCGACTGTACGTGATTGGAGAAGCGGGAACTGGAAAAAGTTTCCTCATTAAAGCAATCTCTTGTTATTTGCAGGAAAGGAGTGAGTCATCGCTGTCTTGTGTTGTCACCGCTCCTACTGGACTGGCAGCACATAACATTAAAGGTATTACTTTGCATCGTCTACTGATGCTGCCGGTGGAGCATGACAACAAATTACAATACAACAAGTTATCTGGAGATGCTTGCTGTGAAGTTTCAAGAGTCTTGAGGAAAATGAAACTACTTATCATTGACGAAGTAAGCATGGTTTCCAATGTCATGCTTGCCTTTGTGCATTTGAGAATGCAAGAAGTACTTAAAACTGAATATGATGTGTTATTTGGTGGGAAACACATCATTGTTTTCGGAGATCTTCTGCAGCTGACACCAGTAAAAGGTCAACCTGTGTTCAAAATACTCACGCATGAAGATACCAGGAAGTGCCTAGGGAGCATTGGCAACGTCAATATATGGTTAAACTTCAATTATGCAGAACTGCATCAAAATATGCGTCAGGCAAAGGATGAAGATTACAAGAATATTCTACAAGATATTAGAATTGGAAAAGTGACTGAGCATGGGAAAGAAGCTTTAAATGCACGATTACTGTCAAATTTATATCCCAAACAAGAGATTGTGCCTGAGAATATTTTTCAGAAAATTACTGAGAAGAAATCCGGGATATGTCTCATGCCAACTCTTGCAGAATGTGCCATCTTCAACAACAAAATGTTGAATTTAGAAAAGCAAGAGATTGTGAAACTTGAAGCTATCGACAAATTAGAGCATATGGGATCAACAATTATTTTGTCAGACAATTTGAAATCAAAATTGGATTCATTAGAGAAGACTATATCTAAAACAGCGGGTTTTGAAAAGACTTTGAATGTGTGTTTAAATTGCCGAATCATTTTGAGAAGGAATTTACATGTAGAAAGAGGTCTGGTAAATGGATCAATGGGTAATGTTGTTGATTTTGAGAAATACAGAAATAGAGATGGAATAGAATTTTTAAGAATTAAATTTGATGGCATTGAGGAAGTACAGCAAATTGGTCGTTGTTCTGCTAGGTTTTTGCTTGTTAAAGACTTATATGTTCGCCGTAAACAGTTTCCTGTTTGCTTGGCATATGCGGTGACAATCCATAAATCGCAAGGTTTAAGTGTAGACTGTGCATTGGTGAATATTGGCAGTTCTGTGTTCAAGGAGGGTATGGCATATGTGGCATTGTCACGAGTTAGAACTTTATCGGGATTGTACTTAATTGACTGTGATGTCACAAATATTTGTGCGGATCTAGATTGTGTTAAGGAATACAATAGGTTAAGAAGAGAGTATGCGCCACATTTGCCTCAATATCCTTTGTTTGAGAAACGTGTGGTAGGCCGGAAACGTAGAAATAGCAGTAATAGTAGGGAGGTTGTTGCAAAAAGACTAAAAGTCAATGAACCGAAAATTGTTAGCAGAAAGAAAGTGGATTCTGTTGAAGATGTTGTCGGTTTTCAATTTGAAAACAGTTCTGGTGTCAACTGCTATGCAAATGTAGTGGTTAATGTTCTCTTTTCACTAGAGAGTTTAAAAGAACAGATTCTGTTGAATTCAGAACAAATTTTATGCTGTTTGTTGAATTCTGTTTTCGAGAAATGTAGCACTGATCGAACAAAAGTAGAAAGTGTGTCTGAAGTTCGTTATCTGTTAGATGAATGTTCAGGTCAAACAGACTTCTCTGAAAATAATCAGCAAGATTGTCAGGAGTTTTTAATGTATATGCTTGATATATTGCAAGATGAGGGTGTAGATGTAGATCAACTGTTTGGGCTTTCTTATCAATGGCAGCATGACTGCGAGAATTGTAGGGTATCAAGTACTACTAGTGTAGACTCAGAAAGATTTATATATTTAACTTTGCCAGACAGTAACTCAGTCTCCTTTAATAAGCTAGTAAATGCAGCGGATCACAACATGGAGTGTAGCCAATGTAAATCTGAAATGATGTCAATATTACTTATACGTAGATATGGACAGTATGTCATTTTAATGATGCAACGATGTAGGCCTGATGGATCAAAATTGTCAACTTTAATAAAAAATTTTGTGGCTTCTCAGCTTTCAATATCAGGAAGGACTTTTGTAACTGTAGCAATTATCTATCACAATGGTCCTTCAACAACTTCAGGACATTATACAGCTTATTTAAAGTCTCGAAACGGCTGGTCATTCTGCAATGATTCCGTTGTAACTTTCAAAAAAAAATTGCCGTTTGACCTTAAAAATTCTTACCTGGTGTTTTTAAAACCAAAATTTTAAAGAAAGAATCTTGGGATTTCCTGTGAAGAATTGGAAAAGGTTCATCAAGTTGAGGGAATGTAAGTCTGCAATGCTGTCTAGATTATTGGTCCAAAACTTGTAATTATAATGTTATTTTGTAAAATCCGACTATATAAACCTGATGCAAGTAAGTCTGCTTCATAGTAAGCAGTATCAGTGTCATAGGAAAAGGAGAACATGAGTGACAAAGAAGGGTAAGATATTAGTAGTCCAGGATTGTGAAAATTATCTTAAATGTTTTCTTTTAGAAAGTTGCGAAAATAGAAAATGACGGGATTTGATTGGAAGAATTACAAGACTTGTGAATAGCTGCAACATGATTTGGCCAAGTGGAAACATGTGGTAGAATGTGAGAAGTCTTTTCTTGTATGTAACATATTTTTCGAATCGTTGGAGGTTTTCTTTCAGAAAGTGGCGGGCTGACAATATTTATAGCACAACACAGTGGACGCTGTTCATAGGACATCCTTCGACGTCATTGAAAGTAAGTTAATTTTAAGGAGTTTTGAATTCAGATTTCTTATGTTGAATGGGTTTTTTAAACACAATCATTTTGATTGTGTTTTTTATTCCCCGCTGTTAGATGATGAATACCTTCAAGTCACTGATTTAAGTGAAATTTGATACATTCTGAGAACAGCAAAAATAAACCATTTAATATGTATAATTAATGTTCTGCTTTTTGTACTTATGATATACATTTAGAAATGTGAGGTAGATATGGAGAAACTGAGTCTTCTGTAAGTGTCAATTTTAATGCTTACAGTGCTGTACTCCTGGGTACTGTTTTTAAAAAAAAAAAATGAATAGGCCTCACCTCAAAGAAAGGTCTTGAAAGCACACAACTTATTTGCATCCTGAAACAATCATTTAAAATGTTAGACACAATTTTATGATGGCTTCACATCTTTTTTGCGCTGCTATTGCATCACTATTGTGAGACATTAGCAGTGCAAAAAAAGCACCATGTTCCAAAATAGGCCTCAGTTCATCAACATCAAGATACAGTTTCTTTAAAATATATATCTTTAGGATTGTGTAGGGGACGTAGAGAAGCAGAGACTTCTGTAAATGTCAAAGTTGTTGAAAAACTGTTTGTTCTTGAACCTTTTCCCTTGTCTTTTCTAATTTTTAAATACATGTTTTAATATTTTTGGAAATGTTTGTTCTCTCTTTTACAGATTGAAAGTATGAAAAAATTTTTTAAAAAGGTAACAAGAATTATAAGGTAAATGTTTTCTACTCTTTTTACCCGCAATGCACTGCTGATGATGTCACTGACACTATCTCTGATTTACTCTCTATAGCTGTCTTTCTTTTTACATTATTCTCTGTTTATTTCCCTTATACTAACTCTTCTTTTTTTTTTTTAAATATTTTTTTGGTTCGCTTCAATTTCGCGAACCGGTCAGCGAACTTGAAGCGAACCAAAAGAAATAGAGCTTGCCAGAGTGATAAACATTCTAGCAATTTTATTTGAAAGGGGAGGTAGTTCTGAAAAGAACTTTTTTTTTTTGTTTTTGTTGTTTTATTTATTTATTTTTTTTCTGAACATTTTTTGATTTTTTTGTATTTTTAGAACAGTTTTATGTTTTTTTTGTGTTTTTTATGGAGGGGAAACAACAAAAAAACAGGAATTGAAAAGGGCTCAACAGGAGCAAAAAAAAAATTACTGCTTGGGTGCATTAGGGCACTTATGGTTTTCGAACACCATATTGATCAGGTTCACACTCATGTTCCCATACGAGAGCATTGCACCGCAATATATACAGGTAAACTTCATATGTTTAAAGTTTGGTTGAATGTTTGGCACAGTTTCCTGTGCCTCTCTTCCTGTCAAAGACATTGTTGATGTAGATCTGGCCACAGGAGTTGTCGGGGGATTATCTTGTAGGTCCCTTAACTCAGCCCGGCTGTAGTTTAAGGGATGCCACCTGGCCATATGGCGATGCATAGTATAGTTGCCCATACTATATTTTTTCTCTGTGCCTCTAGACAATCTGTATTTACAGATGAGGCAGGTGGCATATTTAGCATTCACCTTCTTCTGCCCTGGAGGGATGGAAAAAAACTGCCAGATGAAACTGGTTTTCCTCTTAGAAACACGGGGCAACTCCGGGATAAATTCTGGTTGATCTCTATCCTCTTCTTCTTCTTCCTCCTCTTCCTCCTCTCTGTTGGAGATAAATTGACTTGGAGGTCCTCTCTTCTTATGAGGAGGTGGAGGTGGTGGTGGGGGTGCACCAGCTGCAGCAAGTATAGAAGCCATTGCTGAACTCCAGGAAAATGGTCTTTCTCTCACCAAGATGAAAGTCAGAGTGAGGAAAGAAGGAGGGGTTTACATGATTTGGGAAAAGCAAAAGTTCTGAACCAATGAAAAGTGTTATTTTTAGGTCACATGACCTAGTCATACATCATTTGGAAACCAAAAGTGAAATGAACCAATGAAAACTTTGATAAACAAGTCACATGACCTGTTCCGCTTACGTTACGCGGTGCGCGCCGCGTCCCGGATCGCTTCCGGTTCGCGGTCCGGAGCACTTCCGGGAGCGCTAACGCGGCGCGTCATTAGACGCATTACGCGACAACGTGATACGTCGCGCTTCAGCGACGCGTCACAGTTCCGCTAACGTAACGTTGACCGGTTCGCGGACTAGGTCGCGGCATCAAGATGAGCTAACGGAAAGCTTCCCGGTTCGCGAACTGGAAGCGAAGAAAAAAAATATTTAAAAAAAAATTATTAATAAACATCTAAAATATATTTTAAGATTTAAAGAAGAATACATTTTACAGTTACCGATGTTAGCTTTTAAAAAACCAATGAAATTCACAGAAAAAACCATAGGTTATAGTCCATATATAGTTAGGAATTTGCATTTACAAAACCTTGAAAATTCAATGAAAAAACCATTGGTTTTAGGCCATATATAGTTAGGGATTTGCATTTAGAAAACCTTATTTTACTCGCATAAAACCATTGAAATTCCATATATAGTTATAAGCGCTAACTATATATCGCGCACCCGCAATCCACTGCTGATGATGTCACATATTACATCATTCATGACATGGTTAGTGACATCACTGATGACATCACTGATGACATCTCAAATGACATCACTGATGACATCACTGATTACAACATCCAGTGACTGTATGTTTCTGTAAAGTTAAAATATGTTTTACATATTGAAGAATGAGTGGATATATACGTGTCTGGATGAAGGATTTACTAGGTGCATGACTGACTGATTGAGTGAGTGATTAAATGTGTCTCACTGAGTGCATGGGTTAGTGACTAAACTGTTTTAATTTGTGCATCATTATATCTGTTGTTCTACAAACTGCTGCATATGTTGATCAGTAGCTATATGAGTAACTGTATGGGTTATTGATTGGTTGTCCAAGTATTTGTATGGGAAACTGAGTGTGTGTGTATGGGTGGCTGGGAGGTGTGTGACTCTGTATATAGATGTGTGAGTAGTTGATTCACTATATGTATAGATTCAAAAGTGCATGTGGAAACAGCTGTATGGGCGGTTGACTGTGCATGAGTGTATTAGTGAGTGAATGGATATCTCAGTGCTACATGTCAAATTAAGTACATATGTAAAACACAGTACATGTGAGAGTTGACATCTATAAATAACTGTGCATAAGAGCCAGTGAATGTGTGAGTGGCTGTATGGCTCATTGTGAACATGTATCAGAGATTGTATAAGAGAGTAAAGTAAATATGTGTTAGTATATGTTTGAATAAATAAGGTGTGTATAACTGTATAGTTGAGAAAATGGAGGTGTGATTGATTTTTGGCATAACTGACTAGGTGTGTGAGTAACTCCATGGATGAGTGACAGTCTGTGACTGTCTGTTTACACTGATTGTATCTAAGGTTATATTAGAGTCTGAAGAGGTTCATGGTATTATCACATGAATGATATCATCAGTGATGTGATCAGTCATGTCAAATGAGATGTTATCAGTGATGTCATCAGTGATGTCATTTGAGATGTCATCAGTGATGTCATCAGTGATGTCACTAACCATGTCATGAATGATGTAATATGTGACATCATCAGCAGTGGATTGCGGGTGCGCGATATATAGTTAGCGCTTATAACTATATATGGAATTTCAATGGTTTTATGCGAGTAAAATAAGGTTTTCTAAATGCAAATCCCTAACTATATATGGCCTAAAACCAATGGTTTTTTCATTGAATTTTCAAGGTTTTGTAAATGCAAATTCCTAACTATATATGGACTATAACCTATGGTTTTTTCTGTGAATATATATATATATATATATATATATATATATATATATATATATATATATATATATATATATATATATTCACAGAAAAAACCATATTCTGTGAATATATATATATATATATATATATATATATATATATATATATATATTCACAGAAAAAACCATAGGTTATAGACCATATATAGTTAGAAATTTGCATTTAAAAAACCATTGAAATTCAATGAAAAAACCATAGGTTATAGACCATATATAGTTAGGGATTAGCATTTAAAAAACCTTATTTTACTTGCACAAAACCATTGAAATTCCATATATAGTTAGTTGCACTAACTATATATCGCGGACCCGCAATCCACTGCTAATGATGTCACATATTACATCATTCATGACATGGTCAGTGACATCACTGATGACATCACTGATGACATCTCAAATGACATCACTGATGACATCACTGATGACAACACCCAGTGACTGTATGTTTCTGTAAAGTTAAAATATGTCTTACATATTGAAGAATGAGTGGATGTATAAATGTCTGGATGAAGGATTTAGTAGGTGCATGACTGACTGTATGAGAGAATGATTAAATGTGTCTCACTGAGTGCATGGGTTAGTGATTAAAGTGTCTTAATTTGGCAATCATTATTTATGTTCTTCTGTAAACTGCTGCATGTTTAAATCAGTAGCTATATCAGTAACTATATGGGTTATTGAATGGTTGCCCAAGTATTTGTATGGGAGACTGAGTATGTGTGTGGGTGGCTGGGAGGTATATAACTGTGCATAGATGTGTGAGCAGTTGATTCCCTAGGTGTATGGGTTCAAAAGTGCATGTAGAAACAGCTGTATGGACAGTTGACTGTGTGCATGAGTATATTGGTGAGTGAATGGATATCTCAGTTCTACATGTCAAAGTAAGTACATATGTAAAACACAGTCCATGTGAGAGTTGACATATATAAATAACTGAACATAAGAGCCAGTGAATGTGAGAGTGGCTGTATGAATCATTGTGAACTTGTATCAAGGATTGTATAAGAGAGTAAATATTTGTTAGTATATGTTTGAATACGTAAGGTGTGTATAACTGTATATTTGAGGAAATGGAGGTGTGATTGATTCTTTGCATGACTGACTAGGTGTGTGAGTAACTCCATGGATGTGTGACAGTCTGTGAGTGCCTGTTTACACTGAGTGTATCTAAGGTTATATTAGAGTCTGAAGATATATTATCACATAAATGATATCATCAGTGATGTAATCAGTAATGTCAAATGAGAAGTCAGTGATGTCATTTGAGATGTCATCAGTGATGTCATCAGTGATGTCATTTGAGATGTCATCAGTGATGTCATCAGTGATGTCACTGACCATGTCATGAATGATGTAATATGTGACATCATTAGCAGTGGATTGCGGGTCCGCGATATATAGTTAGTGCAACTAACTATATATGGAATTTCAATGGTTTTGTGCAAGTAAAATAAGGTTTTTTAAATGCTAATCCCTAACTATATATGGTCTATAACCTATGGTTTTTTCATTGAATTTCAATGGTTTTTTAAATGCAAATTTCTAACTATATATGGTCTATAACCTATGGTTTTTTCTGTGAATTTCATTGGTTTTTTAAAAGCTAACATCTGTAGCTGTAAAATGTATTCTTCTTTAAATCCCAAAATATATTTAGATGTTTATTGATAATTTTTTTAAAAAAATTTTTTTTTCTTCGCTTCTAGTTCGCGAACCGGGAAGCTTTCCGTTAGCTCATCTCGATGCCGCGATCTAGTCCGCGAACCGGTCAACGTTACGTTAGCGGAACTGTGACGCGTCGCGGAAGCGCGACGTATCACGTTATCGCGTAATGCGTCTAATGACGCGCCGCGTTAGCGCTCCCGGAAGTGGTCGGGACCGCGAACCGGAAGCGATCTGGGACGCGGCGCGCGCCGCGTAACGTAAGCGGAACAGGTCATGTGACTTGTTTATCAAACTTTTCATTGGTTCATTTCACTTTTGGTTTCCAAATGATGTATGACTAGGTCATGTGACCTAAAAATAACACTTTTCATTGGTTCAGAACTTTTGCTCTCCCCAAATCATGTAAACCCCTCCTTATTTCCTCACTCTGACTTTCATCTTGGTGAGAGAAAGACCATTTTGCTTGATCTGAAGAATGGCTTCTGTACTGGCTGCAGCTGGTGGAACCCCACCACCACCTCCACCTCCTCATAAGAAGAGAGGACCACCTAGTCAAATCATCACTAACAGAGAGGAGGAAGAGGAGGAAGAAGAAGAAGAGGACAGAGAGGAACAACAATTTGTCGAAGAGTTGCCCCGGGTTTCAAAACGAAAAACCAGTTTCATCTGGCAGTTTTTCTCCATCCCTCCTGGATCAAAGAAGGTTAATGCTAAGTATGCCACCTGCCTCATCTGTGATTACAGATTGTCGAGAGGCACAGATAAGAAATACAGTATGGGAAACTATACGATGCACCGACACATGAGCAGGTGGCACCCCTTAAACTATGGACATAAAGAAGTTTGCTAGCCCCCACGATAATGATTATTATAAGGAATTCAATCAACAAAGCACAAACAAAGAAACTCTTCAGTTTGTGCAGGTATTTTATTTAAACCTGTTGCAATTTTTCTATCAAATTTAACTTTTCATGGAAGGGAAAGATACTTCTGAACCATAATTATACATATTTACAACATTTAAACTACAAACATATATACAAATATTAAACAATCTTCTTTAACAAAAAGCTACGTATTCACAAATATTTACTCGTTGTGAGATATTTCGTTGCCTTTATGAAATATTTCTCACTTTTTGATTACCAAAAAACAAAAGAAAGCAACCCATTCATTGCAAGGGAGAATTAATTCAAAAAACAATTGATAATGCAGTCAACAATAAATTTATAATTTGTCTTTAAGTGCCGACGCGTTTCGAATCTGAAGGTCAGTGACAGATTCTCATCAGGGCTCTTTCATTGGGGGTAATCTTGATCTATGGGCTACGCGGTCCCGCGGGTCCAATATGTGTAACGGAGCTAATAGCTTCCAGGGTCCTGTTTCTGTGACTGTAGACCTCTGTTGCTGTTTATCACGTGGAGGTGTATTAGTTAGAAATTCCGAAGGTGTGGGAGATGTCCTCCGTGTTCACACAGGGATTAATATTCCTTGAATTCCAATTCTGATTTGGCTTTGCAGAGCTCTTCCGCTAACGCATTAATCTTTTCATGGTAGTTCCTTGTTTCCAGTTTAACCTCCTGCATCAGTCTTCTTTTCAGAAGACTGATGCAGGAGGTTAAACTGGAAACAAGGAACTACCATGAAAAGATTAATGCGTTAGCGGAAGAGCTCTGCAAAGCCAAATCAGAATTGGAATTCAAGGAATATTAATCCCTGTGTGAACACGGAGGACATCTCCCACACCTTCGGAATTTCTAACTAATACACCTCCATGTGATAAACAGCAACAGAGGTCTACAGTCACAGAAACAGGACCCTGGAAGCTATTAGCTCCGTTACACATATTGGACCCGCGGGACCGCGTAGCCCATAGATCAAGATTACCCCCAATGAAAGAGCCCTGATGAGAATCTGTCACTGACCTTCAGATTCGAAACGCGTCGGCACTTAAAGACAAATTATAAATTTATTGTTGACTGCATTATCAATTGTTTTTTGAATTAATTCTCCCTTGCAATGAATGGGTTGCTTTCTTTTGTTTTTTGGTAATCAAAAAGTGAGAAATATTTCATAAAGGCAACGAAATATCTCACAACGAGTAAATATTTGTGAATACGTAGCTTTTTGTTAAAGAAGATTGTTTAATATTTGTATATATGTTTGTAGTTTAAATGTTGTAAATATGTATAATTATGGTTCAGAAGTATCTTTCCCTTCCATGAAAAGTTAAATTTGATAGAAAAATTGCAACAGGTTTAAATAAAATACCTGCACAAACTGAAGAGTTTCTTTGTTTGTGCTTTGTTGATTGAATTCCTTATAATAATCATTATCGTGGGGGCTAGCAAACTTCTTTATGTCCACATTTAATTGGTCCAGCTTCCCCTGCATCCCAGGACCATACTCCTTTTCTTTACAAAACCCCTTAAACTACAGCAGGGCTGAGTTAAGGGATCTTCAAGACAATCCCACGTCAACTCCTGTGGCCAGATCGACCTCCACAATGTCATTGACGGGAAGAGAGGCACAAGAAACTGTGCCAAACATCCAACCCAACTTCCAGCATATGAAGTTAAGTTGTATATACTGTGGTGCTATGTTGTCATATGGCAACATGAGCGTCAACCTGATGAACATGGCATACGAAAATCATAAATGCCCTAATGCACCCAAGAAATAATTTTTTTTTTTGCTCCAGTTGAGCCGTTTTCAATGCCTGTTTTTTGTTGTCTCCCCTCCTTAAAAAAACACAAAAAAAACATAAAACAGTTCTAAAAATACAAAAAAATCAAAAAATGTTCAAAAAATAAAAAAAATAAATAAAACAACAAAAACAAAAAAAAAACAGTTCTTTTCAGAACTACCTCCCCTTTCAATCAAAATTGCTAGAATGTTTATCACTCTGGCAAGCTCTATTTCTTTTGGTTCGCTTCAAGTTCGCTGACCGGTTCGCGAACTTTAAGCGAACTAAAAAAATATTTTTTTAAAAAAAAGAAGAGTTAGTATAAGGGAAGTAAACAGAGAATAATGTAAAAAGAAAGACAGCTATAGAGAGTAAATGAGAGATACTGTCAATAACATCATCAGCAGTGCATTGCGGGTAAAAAGAGTAGAAAGCATTTACCTTATAATTCTTGTTACCTTTTTTTAAATATTTTTTCATACTTTCAATCTGTAAAAAAAAGAACAAACATTTCCAAAAATATTAAAACATGTATTTAAAAATTAGAAAAGACAAGGGAAAAGGTTCAAAAACAAACAGTTTTTCAACAACTTTGACATTTACAGAAGTCTCTGCTTCGCTACGTCCCCTACACAATCCTAAAGATATATATTCTAAAGAAACTGTATCTTGATGTTGATGAACTGAGCCCTATTTTGGAACATGATGTTTTTCTTGCACTGCTAATGTCTCACAATAGTGATGCAATAGCAGCGCAAAAAAAATGTAAAGCCATCATAAAATTGTGTCTAACATTGTAAATGCTTGATTTAGGATGCAAATAAGATGTGTGCTTTCAAGAGCTTTCTTTGAGGTGAGGCCTCTTTTCTTTTTTTAAAAAAAACACTACCCAGAAGTACAGCACTGAAAGCATTAAAATTGATATTTACAGAACTCAGCTTACCCATATGTACCTCACATTTCTAAATGTATATCATAAGGACAAAAAGCATAACATTAATTATACATGTTAAATGGTTTCTTTTTGCTGTTCTCAGAATGTATCAAATTTCACTTAAATCAGTGACTTGAAGGTATTCATCATGCAACAGCGGGGAAAAAAAAACACAATCAAAATGACTGTGTTTAAAAAACCCATACAACCTTCGAAATCTGATTTCAAAACTCCTTAAAATTAACTTACTTTCAATGACGTCGAAGGATGTCCTATGAACAGCATCCACTCTGTTGTGCTACAAATATTTTCAGCCCGCCACTTTCTGAAAGAAAACCTCCATCGATACGTAAAATATGTTACATAGAAAAAAAGACTTCTCTCATTATATCACATGTTTCCACTAGGCCAAATCATGTTGCCGCGATTCTCAAGTCTTGTTATTCTTCCAATCAAATCCCGACATTTTCTATTTTCGCAACTTTCAAAAATAAAATATTTGAGATTATTTTCACAATCCTGGACTACTAATAACTTACTCTTCTTTGTCACTCATGTTCTCCTTTTCCTATGACACTGATACTGCTTACTATGAAGCAGACTTACTTGCATTAAGTTTATATAGTTGGATTTTTAATCTAGACAGCATTGCAGACTTACATTCCCTCTACTTAAAATTTTGGTTTTAAAAACACCAGGTAAGAATTTTTAAGGTCAAATGGCAATTTTTTTTTGAACGTTACAACAGAATCATTACAGAATGACCAGCCATTTCCAGACTTTAAGTAAGCTGTATAATGTCCTGATGTTGTTGATGGACTATCGTGATAGATAATTGCTACAGTAACAAAAGTCCTCCCTGATATTGACAGCTGAGAAGCCACAAAATTTTTTATTAAAGTTGACAATTTTGATCCATCAGGCCTACAACGTTGGATCATTAAAATGACATACTGGCCATATCTACGTATAAATAATGTTGACATCATATCACATTTACATTGGCTACACTCCATGTTGTGATCCGCTGCATTTACTAGCTTATTAAAGGAGACTGATTTACTGTCTGGCAAAGTTAAATATATAAATCTTTCTGAGTCTACACTAGTAGTACTTGATACCATACAGTTCTCGCAGTCATGCTGCCATTGATAAGAAAGCCCAAACAGGTGATCTACATCTACACCCTCAACTTGCAATATATCAAGCATATACATTAAAAACTCCTGACAATCTTGCTGATTATTTTCAGAGAAGTCTGTTTGACCTGAACATTCATCTACCAGATAACGAACTTCAGACACACTTTCTACTTTTGTTCGATCAGTGCTACATTTCTCGAAAACAGAATTCAACAAACAGCATAAAATTTGTTCAGAATTGAACAGAATCTGTTCTTTTAAACTCTCTAGTGAAAAGAGAACATTAACCACTACATTTGCATAGCAGTTGACACCAGAACTGTTTTCAAATTGAAAACCGACAACATCTTCAACAGAATCCACTTTCTTTCTGCTAACAATTTTCGGTTCATTGACTTTTAGTCTTTTTGCAACAACCTCCCTACTATTACTGCTATTTCTACGTTTGCGGCCTACCACACGTTTCTCAAACAAAGGATATTGAGGCAAATGTGGCGCATACTCTCTTCTTAACCTATTATATTCCTTAACACAATCTAGATCCGCACAAATGTTTGTGACATCACAGTCAATCAAGTACAATCCCGATAAAGTTCTAACTCGTGACAATGCCACATATGCCATACCCTCCTTGAACACAGAACTGCCAATATTCACCAATGCACAGTCTACACTTAAACCTTGCGATTTATGGATTGTCACCGCATATGCCAAGCAAACAGGAAACTGCTTACGGCGAACATATAAATCTTTAACAAGCAAAAACCTAGCAGAACAACGACCAATTTGCTGTACTTCCTCAATGCCATCAAATTTAATTCTTAAAAATTCTATTCCATCTCTATTTCTGTATTTCTCAAAATCAACAACATTACCCATTGATCCATTTTCCAGACCTCTTTCTACATGTAAATTCCTTCTCAAAATAATTCGGCAATTTAAACACACATTCAAAGTCTTTTCAAAACCCGCTGTTTTAGATATAGTCTTCTCTAATGAATCCAATTTTGATTTCAAATTGTCTGACAAAATAATTGTTGATCCCATATGCTCTAATTTGTCGATAGCTTCAAGTTTCACAATCTCTTGCTTTTCTAAATTCAACATTTTGTTGTTGAAGATGGCACATTCTGCAAGAGTTGGCATGAGACATATCCCGGATTTCTTCTCAGTAATTTTCTGAAAAATATTCTCAGGCACAATTTCTTGTTTGGGATATAAATTTGACAGTAATCGTGCATTTAAAGCTTCTTTCCCATGCTCGGTCACTTTTCCAATTCTAATATCTTGTAGAATATTCTTGTAATCTTCATCCTTTGCCTGACGCATATTTTGATGCAGTTCTGCATAATTGAAGTTTAACCATATATTGACGTTGCCAATGCTCCCTAGGCACTTCCTGGTATCTTCATGCGTGAGTATTTTGAACACAGGTTGACCTTTTACTGGTGTCAGCTGCAGAAGATCTCCGAAAACAATGATGTGTTTCCCACCAAATAACACATCATATTCAGTTTTAAGTACTTCTTGCATTCTCAAATGCACAAAGGCAAGCATGACATTGGAAACCATGCTTACTTCGTCAATGATAAGTAGTTTCATTTTCCTCAAGACTCTGGAAACTTCACAGCAAGCATCTCCAGATAACTTGTTGTATTGTAATTTGTTGTCATGCTCCACCGGCAGCATCAGTAGACGATGCAAAGTAATACCTTTAATGTTATGTGCTGCCAGTCCAGTAGGAGCGGTGACAACACAAGACAGCGATGACTCAGTCCTTTTCTGCAAATAACAAGAGATTGCTTTAATGAGGAAACTTTTTCCAGTTCCCGCTTCTCCACTCACGTACAGTCGGACAGGCTTCAACGATGTACATGAGCACTTGTTCTTCTCATGACTTAATCCGTGCTCAATTTCCGTGGTAACTTCATCATATATTTTCCTCTGCTCAACGTTGAGTTGTTTTTCCAAGTCTTCTAAGTTAACTGAATCCTCCTGAGCATGTGCCATGGCTCTTTCCACTTCATTCATAGCAGTGGCAGCTTCATTTTCGATAATAGGTCCTCCAAGTGGATCTTGACTCAATGAAACAGAACTCTGACTGTCCTGAGAACTGTCTCTGGCAATCTCAGCTGCAATCGTTGCTTCCTGCTCAATTTCCAAAGTTAGCATTTCTTGATATTTAGAAAAAGCAGGACATTCTATGGACTCCTTGGCTGCATTGAAAGAGTCTTCGTAACAGAGGAAATCTCCAAGCAGTTCCTCTTCTGCACGCCAAGGCTTGAAAAGTTGCAAAAGTGCTAAATAAAAAAACTCCTTTTTTTCTGGAGATTCACCACTCAATTTTCGATGGTTTACTAATTGGCATTTTCTTTGCTTGACCAGGCATCCCTCACTTCCAATTACAGCATACACTCCTTTCTCAATATCTTCTTTGATGTTCCTCTTGAATATATAATTTTGGAGAACCTCATATAGACAAACATTCTCAAGGTGACTGCTTCGATTTGGATAATATGTATCCAACATGTTGGTCTTCAAAATGTCGGTACTGTTTGGTTCCTTTTCTGCCAAATACTCAATTTCCCGGACAGGTTTTAGAACTCGATTTCGCGTTGCAGCAAGACCAAGACTCGCCCAAACGAGACTTCTGGATTTGGCATAGAGACTTGCTGAAGACAACCGGTCAGAACATTCGTAAGCTCCGATTTCTCGATGCGACAACATCTTCAGACTGAAACTGTACAACTTCTTGCTGAGGCTCTTTTCATGAGAAATGTCCTCCCACATATCCTTCAGTTCGGTCTTTTCTTTTTTGGTGATGTAAGATGTCACATACCGAGCCACAGCCATACAGTTGTCAGCCACAAACTGTATATCCATGTTAGCATTCCACATGGACAAAATCACTGGGTTGTAGTCATTGATGTACTTGGACTCTTCGTTCCTTTTCAAATTGTATGTATTCTTGGGTGATTTCCTCGTCACATTATGTCGCAGCGAAGACATCAAACTGTTCACTCTTCCTTTAGAAATCACCGGTCGTGGAAAGTTGAAACGACATTTGGTGTAGAACTTGTCCTTGTTTCTGAATTTACGACGACAGTACTTTCCACAACGATGGCTTTGGAAACGTAGAACTTGTTCTCTTAGACTTTTCTTCTCCGTTGCGTTTGGAACAGCACACGTAGAATACTGTTCGATGAAATTCATCACTAAGTCATCCGGATCTGTTCCAAATTTAGGTGCATCCTTGATCCACAACAACATATGTATATGAGGGGCACCTCTTGCTTGGTACTCCTTTCTCCAGAAGAAATCCAACACCTCTCCAAGAGGTGGATTCTTTTTATTTGTGATGAAAGACATCATAGCTTCAAATCTATGATTGAAGTACCTGCATACATTCACTGGATCCAAAGAACACAGTTCTCCAGGTGTCTTGAATTCAATGTTTTCAATATTTCCATTTGCCTCTCGTAGAAATTCAAGTAAGTCTTCCCAGCCATACTCGGCACAGCTCAGAGTGAGGAACCATGTTGGAGTTCCTAAGTTCCTCAGCATACATTTTAAATCACCATGACGACGGTACCAGTACTCATTAGTACCACGCTGACACGCCATGAGATTAATTAAGTGAGAGTCCAAAATACTGTCTTGGACATTGACTTTATGCATAAAGTCACTTGCCGAGATGTTTCGCATCTGTATACCACTTTTTAAGATGTGGTTCACTGCATATGACAGTCCAGACAGATCGCTTTCAAACAGGAGATGAAACAAATAGGGAATGCATTGCCGAAACCTAGGATCTGCTGCATACAATCGTATATTCCGGTATTCAGACGCAGGAATTTGATGAGGTCGCTCATCATATCTTCCTCCTTGACCTGTGGGAAATAGCTGTGGGAAACACCGAGCTTCCAAACTTTCCTCCCAAACACTAATGGGACTCCCTTTGGCTTGTTTCATTTGAAACAACTCAATAGCATTCCCCATGACTTCCTTGGAATGCAAAGGATGAACACTATAATGTTCATATATTTCTTCACTTTTAGAGGCCTCTACTTTCTCAATTTGGCCAGCACACAAATCGCTATCCTCTTCATCACTTACTTCCTCTTCTGCAACATACACATTCTTATAGTACTTATTATTTTTCTTCAAATACACTGTTGCCTTTTTGACTTTCCTAACATCCACTAAATCTTGCCATATTTTCTTATTCTTTGTCGGAACCCCATTAACCAAGATAACCAGAGGTTCCTCTTCCACTTTTTCTACTCCAATTGTGTTAATGTTTTTCTTCAAATCTAGAGGCAAATAAACAACTCTTCCCTTTAATCCTCTCTGTAAATCTGCTGGAGGCAACTTCCCTGTCTTCGGCTCCATTCTTACAATAGCCTGAAAGGGATGGATACTTTGAATCAAAATAGATTCATAAGTATTTAAATCCTTCAATTCAGAAGGAATCTCAACCAATTCCAGATTATTATGAACTGCCCTAGCAGGCATCTGGTTTTGGTTTAATTTATTACAACAATAAGTACACACACGTTGATCCGATCCCAAATCAAAATAATTTTCTACCATCAAGTATGTGGCAAAATCCTTCCATTCACTATTATTTTCCCTTTCACTTTTTGTATATAAATCCACTACCTTAGTCTGATTCTTATAATAAGTGCGTCGACAACATACACAAGTGAAATTAGGCCTCTCACTTGATTTCATCTGAAACGTGGCAATTTCCTTCTGAAAATTATCTGTACTGGAAACCTGTACATTATCTTCCACATTACCCTCTACTTCAGGGTCAATTTGAACATTCTCATCTTTACTACCAAAGTAACAAAACTCAATTTCTTCACAAATATTCTTCACATCTATTTCAGAACCATGCAAAAGAGCAGCACATAATTGTTTAAGCATAATTGCTGGACTCTTAGCATAATACAACATTCTCACTAATTTTCTCACTTTATTATGATGCACTGCTAGCATCCTGAAATGATGAAAAACACTCTGGCATACTCTCCTGGAAAGACAAGCCAGTGAATGACCACGCAAACCTGTCATTTGTCTCACTCTGCAAGGATCTAAATCCTGCAACAACTTCATTTTCTGCTTCAAACTTTTCTTATTAAATGTCCGTATAAAATCACAAAGCAAATTGATGGAAACCTGTCGCACACTGCAAATAGAACTACACTTCCAAATGTACACAGGACCCTTAGGACGTCTTCCTAAAACCTCATCACTTAGCGCCTCTTCTGTCTCTGTTGTCACAAGTTGTTCTTTTTCAACTGGACAACCATCCTTCACTTCATAAGCTCGACCACTGATGTCAACTGCATGCACCAAATCATTATCCTGAAAATAAGTCTCCTCATTAAAAAATGCCTCAGAACTTGAACTATGCATCCATTCTCCGGAAAAAACTTCACAAAAGTTAGTACGATTTACTACTCTCTTCCATCTACTTTTTGTTTTGAAATCAGAAATTACCTTGCTTAGTTTCCTAATTCTATTGATTACCAAAATAAACAACTTTCGCTTAATTTCAAAAGCATGATCAATAATTTTCTCTACATTTTTCTTCTTCTTATAAAATGCCGCTTTCTGTTGGCCTTTCTTTTTAATACTTTTCAATAAATTAACTAATATCCTATTACGGAACATTCGATTTCGAATGTCCCTAAACTGATGTTTCCTTCTACTATCATGCACAGAGTTATCTCTTCCTCTACCAGTAACATTTGTGATGGGTCTCTCCTTTCCATTTAAATTACTTTTCTTTTTGTGAACTGAAACATTTTTTTGAGCAAAACTTTTTTTAGTACAAATATTTCTTAAGAATGATTTCGTGCTCTTACCCGGACCTTTCTTGGTGTTTTGACAAGTATTTGGGGAAGAGGACTGCTGCAATAAAACATCATCCTGCTGTCTTTGACGTTTTCTAGCCTTTCGTATGCGACTTTTGGAAGGCATTTTCAAAACTATGAAAGAATCTGCAGTTGAATCTGTGGAAAAATATAATATAAAATGTTATTAACCACTATTACCAAACAGTAAATAAATAACAGTCATCTAAAACGTAATGCCGTACTAATTATTTAACATAGCAAATGTTTTCCACCAGCACTGCATCACAAAAATGACACTCAATGGTACAAAAAAGGCATACAACACTCATAAATCACTCCCTAATATTTTAAATCATTAATTCAGGATGACGATAAGATGTAGCCTATCTAAAGATTTGTTTAGGCCCTGATCTTTAGACTGGGGTAAATGTGTGTCATTGATCCACATTCAGTCCATCACCTGTTTTGTTTATTTGAGGTGAGGCCAACACATGGTTGCAGATAAGATTTTCACTGAAAAATATCAAAATAAAAAAACATGTGAAGGCCTACCAATGAAGTAAAGCATTAAATGAAAACCAATACATTTCTGGAAATATGCACTACTAGTGCTTCATAAGATGTTTTGGGTCATATTTATAAGGCATTTGAGTATCTAGTATGCTATTTTACGTTCTTCCTGGTGCAAATTTATTGTAAATATGCTCCCACCTGCGGTTAGCAAATTTAGATTTTGATTATGGGAGTTAGATAGGCATGTTACTAATTTCCCAAAAATGATGTATAACCCCAAACAACCTTTGAAGCAAATGCTCTTAGCCATGTTATCCACCTCCCATTCGATAACATGGCTAAGAAGTGCTTGCAAATGTGAAAAAAAACGGCCGCAATGCATGAATATCGCAGAAAAGTCCGCGATATTCATGCATTTTCCAGCACATGCTCTTAGCCATGTTATCCACTTCCTATTAAATAACATGGCTAAGAACTGCTCAGGGCCCCATGAGGAACGCTTTCCATTTAAAAAGGGAAAAATAACATCAAAGACACTAAAATGCCTTCTAAATATGACCCCAAACAACCTAAGAAGCTCTAACAGTACATATCCTGAAATGTAATTGATTTCAAAATTCGTTTTTAAACACAGCATATAAATCAATTGTATACCTGCATTCATGGAGAAATGACTAAAAATGTCCTTGAGACACATGAAAGTGTTTTCTGGAATGCCCTAGCACCATTTTTGGGACACTATTAACATGGCTACGTAACTCCCATAATCAAAATCTAAATTTGCCAAGCGCAAGTGGGAGCGTATTTACAAGACACTTGCCCCAAGAGGAACACTTTCCATTTAAAAAGGGAAAAATAACATCGCAGAAAAGTCAGCAATATTCATACACTTTCCAGCAAATGCTCTTAGCCATGTTATCCACTTCCTATTAAATAACATGGCTAAGAACTGCTCAGAGCCCCATGAGGAACGCTTTCCATTTAAAAAGGGAAAAATAACATCAAAGACACTAAAATGCCTTCTAAATATGACCCCAAACAACCTAAGAAGCTCTAACAGTACATATCCTGAAATGTAATTGATTTCAAAATTCGTTTTTAAACACAGCATATAAATCAATTGTATACCTGCATTCATGGAGAAATGACTAAAAATGTCCTTGAGACACATGAAAGTGTTTTCTGGAATGCCCTAGCACCATTTTTGGGACACTATTAACATGGCTACGTAACTCCCATAATCAAAATCTAAATTTGCCAAGCGCAAGTGGGAGCGTATTTACAAGACACTTGCCCCAAGAGGAACACTTTCCATTTAAAAAGGGAAAAATAACATCGCAGAAAAGTCAGCAATATTCATGCACTTTCCAGCAAATGCTCTTAGCCATGTTATCCACTTCCTATTAAATAACATGGCTAAGAACTGCTCAGGGCCCCATGAGGAACGCTTTCCATTTAAAAAGGGAAAAATAACATCAAAGACACTAAAATGCCTTCTAAATATGACCCCAAACAACCTAAGAAGCTCTAACAGTACATATCCTGAAATGTAATTGATTTCAAAATTCGTTTTTAAACACAGCATATAAATCAATTGTATACCTGCATTCATGGAGAAATGACTAAAAATGTCCTTGAGACACATGAAAGTGTTTTCTGGAATGCCCTAGCACCATTTTTGGGACACTATTAACATGGCTACGTAACTCCCATAATCAAAATCTAAATTTGCCAAGCGCAAGTGGGAGCGTATTTACAAGACACTTGCCCCAAGAGGAACACTTTCCATTTAAAAAGGGAAAAATAACATCGCAGAAAAGTCAGCAATATTCATGCACTTTCCAGCAAATGCTCTTAGCCATGTTATCCACTTCCTATTAAATAACATGGCTAAGAACTGCTCAGGGCCCCATGAGGAACGCTTTCCATTTAAAAAGGGAAAAATAACATCAAAGACACTAAAATGCCTTCTAAATATGACCCCAAACAACCTAAGAAGCTCTAACAGTACATATCCTGAAATGTAATTGATTTCAAAATTCGTTTTTAAACACAGCATATAAATCAATTGTATACCTGCATTCATGGAGAAATGACTAAAAATGTCCTTGAGACACATGAAAGTGTTTTCTGGAATGCCCTAGCACCATTTTTGGGACACTATTAACATGGCTACGTAACTCCCATAATCAAAATCTAAATTTGCCAAGCGCAAGTGGGAGCGTATTTACAAGACACTTGCCCCAAGAGGAACACTTTCCATTTAAAAAGGGAAAAATAACATCGCAGAAAAGTCAGCAATATTCATGCACTTTCCAGCAAATGCTCTTAGCCATGTTATCCACTTCCTATTAAATAACATGGCTAAGAACTGCTCAGGGCCCCATGAGGAACGCTTTCCATTTAAAAAGGGAAAAATAACATCAAAGACACTAAAATGCCTTCTAAATATGACCCCAAACAACCTATGAAGCTCTAACAGAACATATCCTGAAATGTAATTGATTTCAAAATTCGTTTTTAAACACAGCATATAAATCAATTGTATACCTGCATTCATGAAGAAATGACTAAAAATGTCCTTGAGACACATGAAAATGGTTTCTGCAATTCACTAGCACCATTTTTGGGACACTATTAACATGGCTAGGTAACTCCCATAATCAAAATCTAAATTTGCCAAGCACAAGTGGGAGCGTATTTACAAGACACTTGCCCCATGAAGAACACTTTACATTTTAAAAAGAAAACATAACATCTTAGACACTGAAATACCTTATAAATATGGCTCAAAACAACCTATGAAGCTCTAGCAGTACATATCCAGAAATGAAATTGATTTCTTAAATCGTTTTTAAAAGCAACATCTCTGTTTCAGCTTACATAACAGACCATAAAATGGGCTCCATATATCACAATATCTTGTGTTACTGCATGCCAGAATGTTACACCAAATATGCAATTACAATTTCTCAAAGAAACAAATTCTATTTGTATATCACTAGAGACAAAGCCACATTTTAAAAACACAGCTTTCTTCATCATTTTCTCCTTAAATCATACTATTCTCTATCTAAATTAAATAAATCTTTTCTCACCTTAGCAAATATTTTTTTGAGTTTTGAAAACAGTCTGAGAAATACACCAAATTGTCTTCAGCAGAAGAAAAAGGATGCACTCCAAAGGCTGCAGCTATTGAAAGCACAGAAATACAGATATTCTTTTCACATATCTCTCATATTAGCCAATCATACCTCTTCCCTCACTTTTTTCAAATCAAAACCCTTCCCCCCTCTGCCCTGTCTGCCTTGTTTCCATAGCAACCACCTCCTGGAAGACCTCTCATGTTTGCAAATTCACACAACAATGTTTCAATTGAACTCTGAACTCTCAGTGCACCTGCGTATCCAGTGCAATCTTTCATTAAATGTTTCTTCCTTGACCATTCAAATTACATCTTTCAAAGAACACATCCATGCACCCTAACTTTCTGTTTTCAGAAATGGAAATGCACCAATCACTGCTAATGAATCATTAGCATTGTAAATCCACAGTTTTTTTTCTTTAGAAACTCCTACTGTTTCAACTGCCCTTTCATTACCACACTTCATCTGACTGAAGAACAACCTTCTCCCACCATGTTTAAGGTCTGGATTGTTGGACATAGTTACATCCACTGGGCTCAAAGGTATGCTGAAAGCAGAAATTCACGTAACCTCAATTTACAAGATGTGGAAATTAAGTGGTTGGGCCAAAGAGGATTAAAATGTCACCAATTGATACCATTGGTGAAAACCTTTATGCATTTGCCTAAACCTGACCTGTTAATAGTGCACTGTGGAGGTAATGATTTGGGCACTTTGACAGGGGTAGGTCTGGAAATGCTTTTAAAGGACACCTTTGAGCAATTAATGGCACTTTTTCCTCAAACTGCCTTGGTATATTCCAATATATGCCAAAGACAGAAATGGAGGTGGTCCAACCAATTTTGTCCACAAATTGAGAAAGCGAGGAAGCATGTAAACAAATCTGTTTCAGCTTACATGAGAGACCATGGAATGGGCTCTCTGTACAACAATAACTTGCGTTACTACATGCAAGATATCTACAGAGGAGATGGAGTTCACTTCTCAGATGAGGGCAACAGAATTTTCATTCTGAATTTAAGACTGTGCATTGGTACCTACTTATAAGTACCTAAATGTACCATAAACCCAAAAGCTCTTCTCAGAGCTACCCTACATCTGATCACTCACAATTATTATTTTTCTCTAACTTTTTTCACTAATTTTCCACAAAATTCGCTCCCCGGAGCGCTACCCGGTTCGCTAACCGAAAGCTAACCTCGCGGAATTTTTTAAAAAAAAGTTTTTTTTTCCGCACATATAAGCCTCCTCAGCCACGCTCAGAAAACCTAGAGGGTCAAGATAAGTCTACCATGACCCCTTCTACCCATTCTAAACGTTATTTGCCCTCCATCTTGTATCTTAATGCGACCGAAACACAAAATGGTGGACTCCCGTGACGCTTAAGGTTCGCTAACCGGGCAGCTTCCCGGAAAGCGGTCCTAAAAAAAGGCGGGAAAGTAATTTACAGAAAAACGACTAGAGACACTGTCACCAAATATAGATTAGCTCATACTACATAACAATCCCTTCCATTCTCACAAATTTCATTGAAATTCCATTTAGCCATTTAGCCTGTAGACCTCTCCAAGTACCGTGAGGTAAATTACTTCACAAAACACATCTGAATTGTTGGAATTGACAACCAATGAAAATGTTACTTTCATTTTCTACTTTTATTACCTGACATTTAATTGGTTATATACCTGTATATATATAAAGGGAGAGAAGGAAACACAGCCATTTTGACTACTACTTCTTGTTGTACCTCCTATTTCAATAGCTTCAAAAAACTTCAACTTCTTTGTGAAGGTAAGTTATAATTTAATATATTGTGCACTATGACTTAATATAGTAGACTTTTTCTGCTAGATAAACACTATCCCTCTGTAGTAGTAATGTATTTAGATAGACTTCTCTGTTATAGTTATCAATGGAGTAAGGCTTGTCTTGGTTAAATCACATACACTTTTTTATAGTCCTATTTCCACTCTCATACTATACACTGCCAAAAGATAAATTCACTGATAAAAACTGCCTATCTAAAATTAATCCCAACAGTGCCCTATCTCTACTAATATATATTTTTTTAATCCAAATTTCAGGCAAAATGGAAGGCGAGCAGCAAGTTTCTTTTGAGATGGACCTGCAAGAGAGCAACCAGGAATTAATTGAACCAATTGACATGGAATTTATGGATGAAAACTTGGATAATGAACTGCTGCAATGTGTCCAAGCAGTAGATGTCCTCCTTGCAAATGAGGACATTTTGCAACCTCACAGATTGCAAACAATATTTCAAGAAAATAATGACATTTCAGACACTGAAATGTTAGAAAGTTTAATAAATTATGAAAAAGAATCAAAATAAAAAAAACACTTTAAAAAAAAGAAAACAAAAAAAAACAAGAAAAACAACAAACAATTAACATACAGTATTAGAAAAGTCTTTCATTCTTTTATCCATAAAGTTCGCTGCCCAGAAAGCTATCCGGTTCGCGAACTTGGCGCTTACCACGCAAAAAAAAATTTTTTTTTTTCGACCCTCCTAGGCCCTTTTAAAACCTCCACATAAAACCTAGGGGGTCAACGAGGATCTACTATGCCCCCTTATGCTAATTTCCCACTTTGTTTTGGCCTCCTCTTGTCTCTCGATCCTACCGAGAGACAAGATGGCGGCCGCTCCGGACTGTTTAGAATGTTGACAGACACCGGAGGGCCAATCAGCTTCTCATCGCAAAGTTCCGTTACGCGAAAGGTTCGCTAACCGGATAGCTGCCCGGAGCGCTGTTACAGATATATATCTTGATTTAAACGTTAATTTCTCAAAATCCACTGAAGCACATATATTGAGACCTAGCAAAGGCACATCAGGCTAACAGTACCTACAATTTTGCCAAGTTTCGTGAAAATCCATTCAGCCGTTCGGGCTAAAAGTGAGTCCAACCGCCCTATGGAAATTAACATGGGAAAAAGGCGTTTTGGGACCCCCCTTTTTTCTCGGCCCCCCCTCCACAAAACTCCCCCAAATTTTTAAGGGCTGCTCAGAAACAAAATGTGCCATTTTCCTGAAAATTTCAGCCAATTCCGTCCACAAACGCAAAAGTTATTAGGCATAGAATTTTCAGAAATCCCATAGGGAAAAAATCCTAACTATATATACCTACTGGCGACCGCCAGTAGGTAATATATATATATATATATATATATATATATATATATATATATATATATATATATATAAATTCTGTTTTATTAATAGCTGCCTTTCGAAACAGATAGAGATCATTCAAACATCTGTGGGTAATTGAAGAAAAGATTGAGGGGCATATTAACAAGGGCCAGCGATAATTATCGCTGGCCTCACATAGCGATAGAAATATTATTGCCGGCTATCGCTGAAAATGTTAGCCATGATAACGATATATTTACAATGCATAACGCTATGGCGATAATATTTCAGCGATTGCGGTGTTTACCATGGAACATCAATGGTTTTTCAGCGATGTTCCATGGAAAACAGCGATAACATTGCTGATACGGCCCTGTGGTCGTATCAGCATAATACACTTACCATTAATGTTATGCCTTAGTCTGGAATTTAACAAACATTAAATTCTAGCGTTAAGGCCGAGATAGCATGATTATTTTATTGCTGCACATTCTTCCTGCCTTCGCAATATTTTCATGTGTTGTTTTTACAGCCACGCCCTATTTGCATCTCATTAGCAATGCGAGGCGAGGCCGTGAAAAACGGGCTCTACATCAAGGACACACGCGCTAACATGTCCTTGATGATATTGCGAAATATTTATCACCGCTTATCGCCCGAAAACGGATGCTAAAGCAGCGATAATTATATTGCCAGCCCTTGCTAATATGCCCCTGAAAGAGCAAAATTATGGAATAGGAGATAAAGGGAAGGAAGAAGGCGAGGTGGAGGGGATGAAACATTGATATATCCCAGGTCCAGGAGCAGGTTACAGATCTTCAAGAAGGGTATTTTCTCTACTGTGGACCCAGGGCAATGCAAATCAGAAAAGAAAGGTATGAGCAGACATGGTGAAAGAGTCTGTGAGTGTGCTCCAGCTGGGTCAGTGGGTAAGGGAAGTGGGGGTTGGGGTAAAGGGGTGGAAAAATAGAGAGAGGAAAGGAGACGATGAGCGATGTAACAGAGCATCTGGAAACAGGTTGCGGCTGTAGAGCATATGCCCCTCAGGTAGCAGGCTCAGTGTCTAGGACAGGTGACCATATCGGGTAGTGGATCTCTCTTTTATCTTACACGCTCCATATAATCAGTTCGTAAGATGGTATTTTGTAGATTTACATTATCTATTCATCATTTTCCACACTTTAATAGTGTGCTATTTAGAACAGAGACCCATTCTGGATTTTGCTGAGCAAATACCTCATCTCAATTCAGCTGATTTCCTCTCCTAGAGTGTTAAACTTCATGCTTGAATATTCAGATCATTTCCTTTGAACCTCAAGTCTACTTCACATGATGTTGATACCTTCGTCACAGAATTTAGCCTTGCTACTTTCTAAAAATATATTTAGAAGTTTATGGAACTTGCTTGGGTGATATTTGTTTTACTGTATGTGGGACATTTTTGCATTTTCTTTTTGATTATTTATAAATTAGATTGCATGATCATTTGAACATGTATACACATATGATATGCTTTTTTTTATTCTACTGATTGATTTATTTTGTAATCTAAATTAATTTAACAATAAACACTTAAGGTTCAATCACAAACCTCTCTGTCATTTTTGTGGTGCCTAATTGGTTGCACTGTATTTGAAATGCATTGTTGATCTTCACGTCTTCTTAGGTCTCGCCTATGCAGCGCGCATGCGCTGCAGGGAAAAATAACTATTGATATCACTTTAGCTTATCAACCAAAACGTGCATGCATTGCATTGCTTTCAATTTCAATGCATGCACATTCGGCGATTCCCTTGTGGGAGCGAGCTTTGGCAGCATATGTTTACTCGCTTCCGCAAGGGAATCGCCGTGTGTTCTCTTGCACCCCAACACCCCTCCCACTTGTTAGCCCAGAGCAGCGGGATGCTGCAGATGCATTCGCGGCCAAGCTTGTTTGTTTTGTTTTGGGAGAGAAATGTAACTGATTATAAAGTGACCACAATATCTTTTTAATCCAGAATGGCTGCTATGTCTGACATCCTTTTTCAGTTCCGCGCTTGTTTGTTAGTTTTTGAAGATAAGTGTAACTGATTATAAAGTGACCACAATATCTTTTTAATCCAGAATGTCTGCTATGTTTGACATCCTTTTTCACTTCCTTTGCTAGTCTTTTTCTCTGTCTAAAGCCTTTTGGGAAGGAGTGGCACGTTGTGAACCAGCGAAAAAAAAATGAGCGCGCGGCTCGATGAACTCTTTTTAAATGGAAAATAATGTTTCTTGGTCGTACAGCGCAGAGGATTTTGGGATAGCGGCTCGCACAGTAGAATCCTCGACTCGGCCTCATGGAACACTGAGCGGTATGCTGATAGCGGCTCAGGTATGATTTTCAACCTTTTAATACCTCACCTTTTGTAAGTGAGGCGCGGTCACACTTCAACAAAGCATCCGAAGATATTGTAGTATAATAAAAAAATAGACTGATACATATGAACGATTTTTCTGCGTTTGTTTTGGACTTTCGGGTTAGTAAGGCGGTTTGTTCATGCGGTTGGGACAAATATGGCAGATTAAAATCGGTATGGGATTCTGCAATGTTTAATGCCGGCGAACAGAGTAATTGCAAAAGCAGCTACAAACAAGCTGTCTCCTAGTCCACCCTTTTTTGGGGGGGCTGTGGTACTAACAAAGACAATCTTGTTTATTTCTAGGTCCTGTCACAGTTTCGGTTGCTATCTCCCCAGTGCTAGCTTGTGGTTTCAATTCCTGCAACCCGCTCCCCTTGATGGTCTCACTTCCCCGATTATGATCCCATTTACCTTCCACCAACATGGTTTCACTTCCTGTACTGCCAGCTTGATCTCACTTCCTGTCTCGGTTTCACACCCTCCTAGATGGTCTTCCCCACCATCCTCCAGCATCCTGATTTTATCTCGTGCTTCCTGGGTCTCACCTCTCATTTTTCCTAAGATCTTTTTTCCCACGCCTCGGATACCGTGCCCTCCCCTTTGTGGTCTCACCAACCGTGCCCTCTCCTTTGTGGCTTTGGCTCCCATGCCCTCCCCTTTGTGGCCTCTGCTCCCGTGCCCTCCCCTTTGTGGCCTCACCACCCGTATTCACTGAAAAAAACCATAGGTTATAGACCATATATAGTTAGGAATTAGCATTTACAAAACCTTATTTTACTCACACAAAACCATTGAAATTTCATATATAGTTAGCTCCACTAACTATATATCGCGCACCCGCAATCCACTGCTGATCATGTCACATATTACATCATTCATGACATGGTCAGTGACATCACTGATGACATCACTGATGACATCTCAAATGACATCACTGATGACATCACTGATGACAACATCCAGTGACTGTATGTTTCTGTAAAGTTAAAATATGTCTTACATATTGAAGAATGAGTGGATGTATAAGTGTCTGGATGAAGGATTTAGTAGGTGCATGACTGACTGTATGAGTGAGTGATTAAATGTGTCTCACTGAGTGCATGGGTTAGTGACTAAACTGTCTTAATTTGTGCATCATTATGTCTGTTGTTCTGTAAACTGCTGCATGTGTTGATCAGCAGCTATATGAGTAACTATATGGGTTATTGATTGGTAGCCCTAGTATTTGTATGGGAGACTGAGTGTGTGTGTGGGTGGCTGGGAGGTGTATGACTGTGTGCATAGATGTGTGAGCAGTTGATTCACTAGATGTATGTGTTCAAAAGTGCATGTGGAAACAGCTGTATGGGCGGTTGACTGTGTGCATGAGTGTATTGGTGAGTGAATAGATATCTCAGTGCTACATGTCAAAGTAAGTACATATGTAAAACACAGTACATGTGAGAGTTGACATATATAAATAACTGTGCATAAGAGCCAGTGAATGTGTGAGTGGCTGTATGGATCATTGTGAACTTGGATCAGGGATTGTATGAGAGAGTAAATATGTGTTAGTATATGTTTGAATAAGTAAGGTGTGTATAACTGTATAGTTGAGGAAATGGAGGTGTGATTGATTCTTTGCATGACTGACTAGGTGTGTGAGTAACTCCATGGATGAGTGACAGTCTGTGAGTGTCTGTTTACACTGAGTGTATCTAAGGTTATATTAGAGTCTGAAGAGGTTCATCGTATTATCACATGAATGATGTCATCAGTGATGTGATCAGTGATGTCATTTGAGATGTCATCAGTGATGTCATCAGTGATGTCACTGACCATGTCAAGAATGATGTAATATGTGACATGATCAGCAGTGGATTGCGGGTGCACGATATATAGTTAGTGGAACTAACTATATATGAAATTTCAATGGTTTTGTGTGAGTAAAATAAGGTTTTGTAAATGCTAATTCCTAACTATATATGGTCTATAACCTATGGTTTTTTCAGTGAATTTCAATTGGTTTTTTAATAGCAAATATGAAAAGCTTTAAAATGTCAAGTACGTGGTAGGTAAAAACATTTTCGTGTCTATGCACGCTGATGTGCTTTGAAAGCTGCCCCCCCCTTTTTTTCTTTTAGGAGTATTCTCTCTTTGCAGATAGTGAAGGGTAGGTAACGCAGGCCTTTGCCCCCGTTGTAATCAGTCGTGCCTGCTTCTCTCTCCATTTGATTGACTGTTATCCAAGCATTTACTGTTTTAGAATTGGTTCTCTTTGGTTCATTCTCTATTTACAAACAAGCAGAGTCGCAATACTCTGTTTAGTCTTTGCAGATAGTGAAAAATCGTTTAAAAATACAAAAGGAATCGAGCAAAATCAGTAGGCCACTAATTGGATCTCTTTTTGACCTCGCTAACATAGAAACATTAGGAACAACCCCTCATGGGAAATACGAAACTAGTGAGATGAACTGAGCTCGACACCATGATGGCTGCAAGACAGCTCGGCTCCGCCACCCACCCCGCCCAAAATAACGACAAACCCTATGCAAATATTATAAATATATACAACACACCAGCAAAGTAACAGGGTAAAACGTTTTATTAAATAACTATTTACATTGCAGCCTGCTGCAACATCCATCCAAACAAGCCTTTGTATTTGGGGCTCAAAACCGGTGGAGAAGAACTTGCCTTCCCCTCTTTGACTGAAGGTTCTTGTTGCCTGTCCCTTCTGTTGTCATTTAGCAGAACTTTTTGGACTACTGAAAGGGGTTGTGTTCCGACCGCTGGTTGGTGGAGACATTTTGACTATATTCTGGACCTGCGTTGTCGCGTAATGCGTCATATGACGCGCCGCGTTAGCGCACCCGGAAGTGCTCCGGTGCGCGAGACGCAGCTTCCCGGAAGCGATCCAGAGCGCGGCGCGCAGCGCGTAAAGTAAGCATAACAGGTCATGTGACTTGTTAATAAAACTTTTCATTGGTTCATTTTACTTTTGTTATTCTAATGATGAAAGGCTTGGTCATCTGACCTAAAAATAACGCTTTTCATTGCTTTCGAACATTTTTTTTCCCAAATGATGAAAGCCCCACCTTTTTTTTTCTCACTCTGACTTCTAAAGCAAAGGACCCAGATGCATTTACAGTTTATCACTAACAATGTTCCAGGCTAATGTATTTTCCCGGAAAATTTACAACTGTCCTGCAAGTAAAATATTCATTTTTCGAGAAAAAGGGCGTTTCTTCGTCTCATGAGGGAGCCGTTGAGCAAAAGAGGCTCGGCCTGCTGTGTTAGTCGCTGATAGGCATGAATATCAGATTCTTATCGATCACTTTATGTTGCAGGAGTAGAAAACACAACAGCCCTTGACCATTTATCTTTACTGCGTTCCTACGTATTATACCTTTTAACCGTCATGTAATTGGACTGCTTTATTTCACTTGCCTTTTACTGATTCGAAAACAGTGGCTATTATTCAAAACTTTACCAATGTAAGTACTACTACCATGTTTTGTTTTAAAAACCTTTATTGTGAAAATGTCAGTATACAAATACGGGCCTATAACCACGTGGGCCGGCCACGGAGCAAACTGGAATCGTATATAATGAGGGGACATTTACACTGTAGAACAACGTAACGGGCGACCCATTAGGTTGCAAGAACTAAGGTGTCTAACATTTGCGGAATCGGTGGATGTACATTTTATAATTAAAGTACGACAGGGCCAGTTACAACAAAATTATCTAGATATACATTTGCGGGCAAGTACCATGGGTGACGTTAATTCGAACTTTCAATAGTACAGTAATCAATAACACATCAGAACTTAATATCAATAGGGATGTCCAAATGTTCAATCAATTCTCATCCCCGCCCGCCATGTGCTTCAAAACTGCATACGTATCTCGTGATATCAAGGTTGGGCAACAAGTACACAACAAGGAGTTACGAGTCCCATTTATACCTGCGCCATTTTGGGCAAGGCCGGGCAGGTCCAGGATATAGTCAAAAAGTCTCCACCAACCAGCGGTCGGACCAGAACCCTTTTCGGCAGTCCAAAAAGGTTCCGTTAAATGACAACAGAAGAAATAGGCAACAAGAACAATCAGTCAAAAGAGGGGACGCTTTCGTGAATGGGGCCCATGCCCTAGCAGGCAAGCGTCCGAGTTTCAAGGTGTCCCAGAGCCATTTTAGTGGACCAGGCCCAAATCCAAAGAGCTGGCCACCATTTTAAGAGTCCTGTTGCAGCCGGCTATCGCTGCATCACAAGAGTAGCCGCAATTCAGCTAGATGGCGGGTGAGTCACTGTACCGCAAAAGAGGACGGAACTCAGCTGAAAGGCGAGTCAAACGCTAAGAGGCGCCCCACTGCAGATGAGGTGCCTCCACCTGGGGAGGAGGGAGAGGCCTGTTTGCACTGCCTCCCCCCCCCCCCCCGGCACCCCACGCCGTCTTTCAGCGCAGCATTGTAGGATGGACACACCAGTGAAACTTGCTGGACACCACCTCGGTGCCATCCGGATCTCGGCGCGTTCGAGTCACTGTACCGCAAGAGCAGGAGAAACTCAGCTGGATGGCGGGCGAGACGCTGTACCGCAAGAGCGGGCTGTACTCAGCTGGATGGAGGGTGAGGCACTGTGCCGCAAGAGCGGGCAGAACTCTGCTGGAAGGCGGGTGAAACGCTAAGAGGCGCCCCACTGCAGATGAGGTGCCTTCATCTGGGGAGGCGGAAGAGGTCTGTTTACGCCGCCTCTCCCCCCCCCCCGGGCACCCCACGCCGTCTTTCGGCGCAGCATTGTAGGATGGCCACACCAGTGAAACTTGCTGGACACCACCTCAGTGCCATCCGGATCTCGGCGCGTTGTGCTGCCTTCGGCGTACTGTAGCAGCAAAAGTAACCGCAACTCAGCTGGACACGCCGTCTTTCGGCGCAGTATTGTAGGATGGCCACACCAGTGCGGCAACTTGCTGGACACCAGTCGGTGCCATCCGGATCTCGGTGCGTTGTGCTGCCTTCGGCCTATTCGCACATCGGTCCGCTACTGACGCCGACTTACAGGCCAACGGATTTTGTAGGCTTTTTATAGCCCAAAGCCGCATAACAGGTCATGTGACTTGTTTATAAAAGTTTTCATTGGTTCATTTTACTTTTGGTTTCCTAATGATAAAATGCTTGATCATATGACCTAAAAATAACACTTTTCATTGGATTAAAACATTTTTTTTTCCCAAACGATGAAAGCCCCACCTTTTTTTTTCTCACTCTGCAATCCAAAAAGGTTCTGTTAGATGACAACAGAGGGACAGGCAACAAGAACCATCACTCAAAAAAGGGGAGGGCAAGTTCTTCCCTACCGGGTCACGTTGGGGCTCCACCGGAACTCATCGAATTGATAGTCTACAGTGTTTCTGGATGTTTCAGACTGAAGCTGGCGTCAGCATGAGAGCACCACCATCTCGTAGCTCCGTCGTGGCCATTCCGCAAGCAATCATGGCAGCCGCTCCCCACCGGAAGCCTGCGGGAGTCGGGGGCCCCCAAGACTTTTGTAGAATCTTCAAGGCTGAGGGGACGCTTTCGAGAATGGGGCCCAAGCCCTAGCAGACAAGCGTCCGAGTTCCAAGGTGTCCCAGGGCCATTTTAGTGGACCAGGCCCAAATCCGAAGAGCCGGCCGCCATTTTAAGAGTCCTGTGGCAGCCGCCTATCGCTGCACCGCAAGAGTGGGTGAAATTCAACTAGATGGTGAGCGAGACGCTGTAGCCGCAAGAGCGGGCGGTAAACAGCTGAATGGCGGATGAGGCACAGTGCAGCAAAAGCGGGCGGAAAACCGCTGAATGGCAAGTGAAACGCTAAAGGGGCGCCCCACTACAGCAGATGAGCCTCCACCTGGGGAGGCCCGTTCACGTCGCCTCCCCCCCCCAGGGCGCCCCACGCCGTTTTTCGGAGCAGCATTGTAGGATGCCAAAACCAGTGTGGCAAGTAAAGGACATCACCTGGGTGCCGTCCAGATCTCAGCGCGTTGTGCTGCCTTCGGACTATTCGCACAACAGACCGCTACTGACCATTGTTGCTTCTGTTTACTGTTTTTGGTGCGTTGTATATATTTATAAGTTAATAAAGTGTTATAATCCTACTACTTTGTTGGAGTGCTATATATTTTTAATGTGACACATATTTGTGAAGACTTTGATGTACAAAAAGGCATCCCTGGAATCTTTCGCTTCAGGCTCAGTCCCACACACCCTCACAGTGAGAATCCCCTCCCCAATCACAATACAGGATCGTTATCAGATAGTAGGAACGCGTGTGGTGTGACGGATCTCATCGGCTGGGGACCTTGATCTACTGTAACTCCTTTGAAGAGGGGTGATTCTTTACAGTTGAGGCCATAAACTAAATCCGCAGGGCTAGATGATAGCCTGGGACCGGCCTGGACAATCAGACACAAAGGAAGAGGAATGTCAGAGGGTGCGGTAGTGAATAGGGTGAAAGGGAGGTGTCGGGCGGGCACAGGGTGTGATTCTCAGGGAAGAGCAGCGCAAATGGGGGGAGGTTTATGGCCCATGCATAAGACAGAGAGCGGGGGTGACCAGTGCGTGGGGGAGATGCTTGCGAGGGTGGAGAGCCATGCTGAGGATCGGCGGCGTGCAGAGAGTGGGTCTGATCAAGGCATCTAAAATGGCTGCCGTGCACGATAAAAGTGTGGCATTGGAAAAAAAGCAAGATGGCGCAGACAATGTTTATCAATACGAATTAATTTATAACAATTATTTTTAACAATATATTTACTCGCAGTGTCAAAATGGCGGTCAACACTTCCTGATTTCCTTCGAATCGAACGTTAACAGACGTCACGATCGGCGGCGTGCAGAGAGTAGGTCTGGTCAAGGCATCTAAAATGGCTGCCGTGCACGACAAAAGTGTGCCATTGGAAAAAAGCAAGATGGCGCAGACAATATTTATCAATACGGATTAATTTATAACAATTATTTTAAACAATATATTTACTCGCAGTGTCAAAATGGCGGTCAACACTTTCTGATTTCCTTCGAATCCAACGTTAACAGACGTCACGCAGCAAAAAAAACACAAAAAAAAAACGCTCACGCGCAGCCGCTGGAAGACATGTATCAACATATATGAGCATCCTCAGCCACCCTCAGAAAACATAGGGGGTCAGGATACGTCTCCCGTACCCCCTTATACCCATTTCCCACATTTTTTTCCTCCATCTTGTAATTTAATTAAAACGAAACACAAAATGGCGAATTCCCGATTCGCGTCCCGGTTCACTACCCGGTTCGCGAACCGGAAAGCACTTCTACCGCAAAAAAACAATATTTTTTTATTTGCCCCACGGGACCCTTTAATAACCCCAACATCATTCCTAGGGGGTCAAGAAGGGTCTACCTTGCACCCTTTCATTAAATTCCCCCTTCGTTTTTTTCTCCTCTTCTTGTCTCTCGATCCTACCGAGAGACAAGATGGCGGCCGCACCGGACTGTTTAGAATGTTGACAGACACCGGAGAGCCAATCAGCTTCGCTTCGCAAAGTTCCGTTATGCGAAAAGTTCGCGAACCGGAGCGCTATCCGGGACGCTGTCACAGATATATCTGTTTTTTAAAACGTTAATTTCTCAAAATCCACTGGAGCACATATATTGAGACCCAGCAAAGGCACATCGGGCTAACAGTCCCTACAATTTTGCCAAGTTTTGTGCAAATCCATTTAGCCGTTCGAGCTAAAAGTGAGGCCAAACGCCCTATGGAAAACTCAATGTTAAAAACGCGTTTTGGGACCCCCCTTTTTTCTCAGCCCCCCCTTGACGAAACCCCCCTAAATTTTCAGAGGCTGCTCGGAAACAAAATGTGCCATTTTCCTGAACATTTCAGCCGATTCCGTCCACAAACGCCAACGTTATTAGACATAGAATTTTCAAAAGTCCCATAGAGAAAAAATCCTAACTATATATACCTACTGGCGACCGGCAGTAGGTAATATATATATATATATATATATATATATGCAAACAGCTCCTCTCACCTTCCAGCAAGCAAACAAGCATGCCACGCCGGCGACGAAGGAGACGGACCACCAGGTACAGGAACAATGTTTTTATTTCACCACAAACAACAGCTACGCGTTTCGGGCTGAACCACCCTTGTTCACACTGTGCTTGTCAATAAAATGAGTCGCTTTTTTATTCATGCTTAAAGTGGAACACACCCCTGACCATTACATCATTAGTCACATGATCATGGAAAGAGAAAACATACAAGTGCATTATTTTCATTTTTTTGTGTTTTGAAGTTTTCTAACAGAATAATTCTTAATTTTTTTGAATGTTTTCATAATAACATATCAAGTGATTTTAGAGTTATTTAGAAAAATTTCTATAGTACCAATAACTATATTTCATGTAAATGTCTCCGTTTGCAGTTCTTTTGAATTCTATCTGTATAATACAAGAACTGCAACTCTATATGAATTACATAAATTGGTTATTTGATAAATATTAAAGATGTCACATGAATATATAAATAACATGGCAATACTTTTTTACAAAAATCACTTAAAATATATTACAATCCAATAGTGCAAATAGCAAAAGCAGCGATTAAATTTGAAGTGCAAACTGTCCAAAAATACGTACAAAAAAGAAGCAAAAAGTGCATACTGCATGATTCAAGAAGCCTATCAATGTATGTAACAATAATATCTCAGATCCCTCAGATAAAATCTAGTTAAAAACATAAAAAATCATGAACTTCTAAAATTTATCATGACAGTATAAAATTTAAATAATGCAGACAATCATCAACAATTATTATAAATAAGTATAAATATTTACAAAATAGAATAGAAATCAAAATAAGTTACAGTATCCAAGAAAATAGTATCAAACGGTAAGCACGATGAGAAAGTGTATAGAAATATATATACAAACAGATGCCTTGTACTCAATAATAGGGATCCTAACTATTAAATCAGTAGACAAATGCAGCCTGAATGCAGAATGCAAAAGTACATCTATTCAAAGGAAATGGTGCATTTCATCTATATTGTTAAGACCATTGGGCCACATGCTATCAAATTCTAGAATCATTTTTGTTTCTAAATGCCTTAATATTAGCTACCGAATTCCACCCCTTCTTACCTTTTGAATAGCTTCCATTACAAAGTATTTTAAGCAAGCCACGTCATTATTGTGTGTGCTTTTGAAGTGGCGGGCCACCGGATAGGCCGGATCATTATGTAGAATAGCCCTTAAGTGTTGCAATATTCTGACATGCACCTGTAGCTTGGTACTGCCAATGTAATTCAAGCCACAGGTGCAAGTCAAAATATATACGGCATATTCAGTCTTGCAACTGAAGTTGCCAGTAATGGGTATTTCTTGTGTGCAAAAAGGAGTGGAATAATGAGTAGCATTAAGACCAAATTAACAGGCTCTACTACTAGAACATTTTCGAAAACCCTTTGTTGGTTGGAGACAGGAAGTATTCTGTTTTAATTCTGGGGCAGCCTTATCCAAGACAGTCCCCATGTTATTAGCACTTCTGAATGTGATAGTTGGAATTTGTGGAAGTCTGGAATTGAGCACTGTGTCGGTCAGTATGATAGGCCATCTTTTCTTTATTATGGCTCTAAATTTTTTATCTTCGCTACTAAAAGTGGTTATCAATCGTGGACACTCCTTAGTGCAAATAGAATTAGTAGATTCAATTTGTATTTCAGCTGCAGTGTCTATTGGATTATTAGTTTTAAAAAGACTTTCTCTGGATCTAATCTTGGCCATATCTACAGCATGTTTTAATACTGAATCAGTATATCCACGTGCTTTAAACCGTGTAACCATTTCATTAAGGCAAGAGTCAAAATCATTAGTAGTACTACATATTCTTTTTAATCTTAAGATCTCACCATACGGAATGCTAGATATTAAATGTTTTGGGTGCATACTAGTCACATGAAGCGTAGCATTTTCGGTGGTGGATTTGCTATGTAATATAGTTTCGATGGAGGAATTGTCAATATAAACCTCTACATCTAAGAATTGCATGCGCATCTTGTGAATATGGGCGGTAAAATGCAAGTTCAAAGAGTTAGTATTTATGTCTTGTACAAACTTGAGGGCCTGATACTCATTTCCCTGCCATAAGATGAAAATGTAATCTATATATCTCAGATAACAGTAAATGTTCTGATCCACCCAAGACTTGTGTTCAGCAGCAAGGACCTGTTCCTCCCACCAGCCGACGTGTAAACACACATAGCTGGGGTAGAAACAGGCCCCCATCCCTACTCCTCTCAATTGTTTAAATAAATCTTTACCGAACAAGAAGAAATTGTTGTGGAGGCACCATTCAATGAGACAAATAATGATTTTGTTATGTTCATAGTACTCAATCGGTCTGTTGGCCCAAAAATTGTTTGCAGCGGCCATTCCTTGTGAATGATCAATGCTCGTGTAGAGAGATTCTACATCTAGCGTCATTAGGAGCATATTCAAACTCCATTTAATTTTTTTAATTTTGTCTAAGAAATCACTAGTACCTCTTACAAAGCTAGGTAGACTATTCTCACTATATCCTGCAGGAAATAATCTATATATTCTCCTGCCTCTTCACCCATACTTTTTATGGCCGATATGATGGGCCTTCCTTGTATGGGGCTTACCCCTTTATGAATTTTAGGGATTAGGTAAAGGGTTGGGAGAACAGGAAATTCAACATTCATGAATTTAAATTCTTCAAAAGAAATTAAACCCTCCCTGCGCCATTGTCCCAACATCTTATACAAAGTCTCTTTAGCTTTTACATACTCCTTTTGAGTCGATTTTTCATAACAAATATTGTCATTTAATTGTCTATAAGCTTCTTGTATATAATTTTTTTTTGGCCAAATGACCAAGTTGCCCCCTTTGTCAGAGTTTTTGATTACAATTTCTCGATTTTCATCCATATTTTTCAATAGCTTCATATATTGACGTTTTGTATGCAAGATCTTCTTTCTATTTTTGCCTTTGATAAGTTGATAAAGCTTCTTTATATCACTAATTACACAGTCATGGAAAATGTTGATGGAGTCTTTCGGCATGAGCGGCATAAAACTTGATTTACTTTTGAAAGGACATAGACCCGCACCTTTTTGATGGATATCAATTTTATTTAATCTAGTTTGGGTAGCTAGATCTTGATCAGTTCCTGATGATTGTAATTCGGCGGTACTGTTTAAATCATGTGTAGTCAAAAGGATATGGGCATCCGAGGCAGATAAACCCCTTGTAGCTTCATTTGAGTTACTGTTCATGTTTACTTCAGATGCTATGGTATCTTTAACAGTCTTAAGAGCAAAATGTTTTTTCATTTTCAATTTTCGAATGAAACAGAACAAGTCTAGCCGTGTCATAGCATAATTAAACTCTGAATAGGGCAGTTAATTCAATCCCTAGGATAATAATTGTTCCTCAGCTTTGCTCAAAACAACTGTAGACAGATTAATGATGGTTTTATCTATTGGCGTTGTTTGACCCAAGTGCTTTTCTTCTTTTTTTGTTGAGATTTGTTTGCACTTATGTCTCCTTTCTTTTCTCCGCCGGTTTCTTCTCTGTCTATTTCTTGTCTTTGTTGCCTCAGTCATAAGGTTTGAAGTCCTTCTTCCATGATAAAATCAATCTCCTGTTCTAAATTTAATTTTGTTAGTCCTTGTAAATCGGAGGTTACAGAGTCAGTACTGGACTCGCTGGTCAAAGAAACTGAATCTATACTAAACTGATCTTCATTTTCATTTCCGTTTCCTTGTGTATTTGTGTTGGCACGTATAGAGGCCAAAGATGTGGATGGAGTACTTATGCTTTTTTTGCTACTGTATTGTTGTCTTTTGATAGCATTGTACTTCCGCGCAAATGTAAAAATGTGTCCATTATTATAATCATCCTCATCACGTGTGAATTTGTGTGCCTTTCGGAATTTAATTTTTTCCTCGTGCTTTTTTTAAATGATCGTTCATCATGTCAGTTAGTCTTTTTGTTTCTTCAGTTTCTCCTCGTGTTTCTATTTCCGCTTCAATGGTTTTAATTAGCTCCGGTCAATGACTGCATATTTAATTAAGATGTGAACTAAGTTCATAGATGCGGCCAAATTGCTCTCTCTCCACTCCTTTAACATAGCTGGGTTTGGTTTATTGAAACTGGGAGCTAAAAGAATGCGCAGACCACGAGGAACTCAGCCTACTTCCGCATATTTACTGAGTGATTTGTGTTCCCACCATTTAGTAATTTCTAGCTTTTAATTCTTTTCCAAGTCCTTAAATAAAGTTCTCACACTTGCTTGTTGTCCAGCGTTCATATTTTCATTAGATGTTTTTTCGTATTTCTAATAGATGCTGATATTTTGCTGAATAACTCCTCTGCTGCTTCTTCGCATATTTTTACAATATCAGCTGACATTGTTAGTGTTGTGGTAGATTTCTTTTTTAATGAAGATTAGAAATGCTACCGCGTACTTATTCCACTGTCCGTTACTTCCCCACCAGGATGTATGCCTCTGTTCCACTCACCGCATGCAGGAAAACACTCGTCTGTAGGTGCTCCAACCCAAGACATCCGTCGTAATCCTTGCCTCAGTTTTCAGCAGTTTTCAGCAATCCAGGGGGCAGCCGCCGCGATTCCACCACGGAAAAACAACAGCAACGGTTTGATGGCAGCCGCCGACTTCAAGGGAAGGGGTCCGTTACAGAAGCAAACCAACTTCCGTTGTAATATAAGCAAACAGCTCCTCTCAACTTCCAGCAAGCAAACAAGCATGCCACACCGGCAACGAAGGAGGCGGACCACCAGGTGCAGGAACAATGTTTTTATTTCAACGCAAACAACAGCTACGCTTTTCGGGCTAAATCACCCTTGTGCACACTGTGCTTGTCAATAAAATGAGTCGCTTTTTTATTCGTGCTTGAAGTGGAACACACCCCTGACCATTACATCATTAGTCACATGATCATGGAAAGAGAAAACATACAAGCGCATTATTTTCATTTTTTTTGTTTTTTTGTTTTATATATATATATACTACCTACTGGCAGTCGCCGGTAGGTAGTTATAGTTAGGACCTAGTTTCATCTAAAAAGTGTTACTTTTTTCCCAAAAACTTTGACATCGTTTGACGAATCTCCGCGAAATTTTCAAAACTAGTGGGCCGCTCCGGTCAGCTCCTGTCCTAAAGTTTTGAGGTGATTCCTCAAGCGGGGGCCGAGAAAAAAGGGGGGTCCCAAAACACATTTTCCTCATGTTAATTTCCATAGGACAGCTACAGCCCGAACTGCCAAACGGAATTACACCAAATTTGGCAAAAAGTTAGCTCTTGGTTCAGAGTGATCCCTTTTTGTTAAATGGTGTAAATCTGTTTAGTAGTTGCTGAGAAATAAAAGAAAGAAAAAATGTATATATCTGAGCACTGAGGAGGGGTCACAAATCCTCCCGGGCATGGGCTTCACTCTGATTGGCTGCCAACACTCCAAACCAGGAAGTGTTGGGAGCCATCTTGTGACTCGGTAACCAATACACAAAGACGGGACTGCGGGGGGTTTTCTCTCTCATAGCAGAGAGAGGTCCGGCATATATGCCCCCGACCGAGTCTTGAAAATGAAGGTTATGCTGTTCCTCAGGGATCGGTGTCAGGACAAGGGAAATCAAAACCAACCCGAACGCAGGGGTTCAAAGTTGGGAGTCCACATATTGGATTATAATGCCCTCTCATACCCAGCTTGGTGTCATGCTTCATCATCTGGGCTGCTCCTCGTTGGGTCGGCGGTGCAATACCCAATGTGTATGCCCGGATGTGGGTCCTGTGCTCTTCATGCAACTGAGTCAAGCTGTCCTGGCTGATGATGGCTGAAAGCCCGAAACCGGTCCTAGGAAACTTGTTTCTAGCCCAGGGAGGACCTGGCCTGGCAGTTTGGGCTGAACTGTTCCCATTGGGCACAGGGTCGAGACCGATTTGCATATGGCTGGGTCCAAACTTGAATGGCATGGTGAGCAATAAAACAAGGGATTTAGGCCCAGATCTCTGTATTAGGATGAATGTATGACATTGTTCTGCATACTGTCCATCAATTCTTCTTTTTGCAACTGCTCCAGCTGTGGCAGGGCCGTAGCAGTGTCAGCCTGATGAGGCACAGAACGCACCATGTCAGCCAATCCTTTGCAGTAATCTAGTATCAGATCATCAGCATTTGCAGGTACATCTAGCAATCTAATTGCCCTTCCTATGATGATTTAATGGGAAGAGAGTCCTGACCTACAAACGGGTGGGCTGTGCAGACTCATCAACACCAACGGCAAAGCATTCTGCAATTTCAAAGACATAGAAGCACACACTTTGGCAAGTCTTAATTTCAGTGTCCCATTGAATTGCTCCACCAGACCTGAAGTGAACCCTTAGGTTGTTGACTGCAATGCAGTGTATGTTCAACCTGCAAGGCAGCACAGAGCATCCTCAGCACTTCTTTATTGAAATGTGTGCCTTGGTCCGATTCCAAAGAAGCCAAGAAAAAACTTTCCTACTGTGAGAATATAATTTTTTTGTGGAATATGCCTCAGCCCATCAACAACAAATGCACATCCTCTTCCTGCAACCTCTTAAATTACTACCAAGTATCAACTGTTGTGAGCTAAATGTTATTATTGGTCTTGTCTGCTCCTTCATTTACATACTCCCCATTAAATATGTAAGCAGTCTAAGCACAGTACCTTGCGACTTCGTCAGCAAATCTGATGCAGAATGACACATAATCATCTTCCTTGCAATATGCAGAGCATTTCACGACCGCAACTTACGCAAGCAATTGCAAAACCTCTAACAGTTTTCTCACCTTTTACAGATAGGGGATCCAGATGACATCATAAATCTCCTCTGGGAACATAGACAGTCAAGAGATAACCCATTACTATACTTTCACATCTTTTAATGCTGAAACCTATCCCTGCCACTGATTTTAGTAGGCCAGGCAGTGATGCAGGCACTGGATCGAAAGTGGCTGGGAGGTAAGCAGCAGTTCTTCCAGCTCCCCCATGATTTTTTGTTAACATTGAAAGAGTGCAGCCCTTTCTTTCACAGTAGAAAAGGGAAAATGTGTTGTTATAATCAGGCTTTCCTAAGGCCAGGGCATGAAAGAGGCTTTCTCTCTAGTCTAGGAAGGCAACCAGACAAGTCCCAATGCACTGGATCTGACACATCCTCGTGTGTAAGCCTTTTGTAAGGGCTTGGCCACAGAGAAATGTTGGATATCTACTGACAATTGTAGTCCACCATTCCCCAAAAAGATCCCGACTTCATTCTGTTGTCCATGGATTAATTTGCATGGTTGTCGAAATTCTCTCTTGTGGCATCCTTCTCTCACCTTTCTTGATATGATGACGAAGATATAGAACGTCTCTCAAACAGTACTAAAACTTATCTGGGGACACCTTCTGATCCTGGATTTTTATTTTCCATACAAATCGGATCCGTATTTTTTTTCCATACAAATTGTACAAGTCCCTTCCAACCCATGTAGTACGATTCGTACGGGAAAAATACATACAGATCAGCCCGATCCTTACAAATCGGATCGGGAAAAGCTGTACGACACGGACTTGTAAAAAAGACCATACAATTTGTAAAAAGGCTGTCCAACCCGTCAAGTACGATTCGTATCGGGTTGTCAGCATACGATTTGTATGGAAAATGGCCTCTATACGGGGAATGACTCATACCAGGCAACGAAGCGAACCCCTATACGCCTCGTACCCTGGTATGACTCATTCTGGGGGTACGACTCATACCCGGGAAAGGGTTGGATAGGGGTATGAGGCGTACAGGGGTCCCCCCACATGCGAGGTGTCTGTATGGTGCGTACCCCAACATCGCGCATGTACGCACCGTACATACGCAATTTTGGGGTATGGTGCGTACACAGGCGATCTCGGGGTACGGTGCGTAAATATGCAATTTTCATGTCATCTGTATGCACCGTACATACGCACTGTACCCCCATATTCATGGGGTGTATGACACGTACATGGGGGGTCTGTATCGTACTGTTTTCGGGGTGTACAAGGTTTTCCCTGCACTTTTTGGCTCCTGTAAAAAAAGAGCCATACGGAGTGCCATTTGTACCAATCGTACTTGACGGGTTGTAAACTGCTGCCGGGAATACATGGGGACGTCGCGTACAGAGCAATCCCAATCGGAATCGCTTGTATATACAAGTTGTATGGTCTTTTTTACAATTTGTAAGGAGTGCGTCTATTTGTACAGATCCTACTTCCTAGCTTGTAGGGTAATCCTTACAAGTAAGAGTTGTATGGTAAAACACTCCATACCACGATTTGTACAGCGTTTTTCCAGGATCAGAATCGGCCCCCTTATGTCCATTCTCAGCCAAATGGCTTAGCATTGCAATAGTATCAGTTTTGCATGCTTCATGAGTATTTGACTCAACCAGCAGGTCATCAATATACTGGAGTAGGCGAGAATTATAGGGCATAAACAAGGAAAGGACTCAAAATAATAATCTGGTTAAAGATAGAAAGCTGCTCTGTATACCCTTGGAGGACTCGGCACCATTCCAAAACATGGCTTCCAAGCCTGAATGGAAAAAGGGAACTGACTGCCCTCATGCAGGGGTATGGAGAAGAATACTGGCCACAAATCACTACCAGTAAACCACTCATCCGTACGTGGAATGATCTCTTTCAGTATACTTTGTTGAATCATTGTCTCTATCACTGGGTTTATTCCAGCAAATGTTTCAGGGGTCAAATTATACTGTGGTCTTCTGGGATATTCCACATTCAGCTTGATCTGAATACAGTAAGATCAACTCCGTTAATGAGTACAATGTCCTTTCCTGAAAAATCCCAAACTTTTCGTCTCTATGAATCTCTGAGATCTAAAGGCACGTCTTCTGTCGTCAGCAGATATATTCGAATAATTAAATCCTGATTTGCCAACTTGAATGCAATGTCCTCATCATGAGTTTGCAGTTCTATTCCTTTTGGGGTACAGTATATGGTGCAGTTCAGATTGCACAACAAATCACATCCTAACAAACTCATAGTACTCAAATGACGTACCAAAAATTAATGATAAAACTCAAAAAATCCTATCTCTACAGGGACATCCTCAGTAATGGAGTTCTTCATTTGTTGATTAACAACTCCTAAAACTTCCTTCTCCTGTGGGCACCATCAGGAAGACTGAGTGATGATGACATTTTCACTTGTCTCAGACATGGGGAATTGTTGGTCAGGATTATTGTTCTAAGCATTGTGATTGAAATTTGTGACCTGGTTTGAAAATCATGCGGAAACATTAGCGGCCTGCTAATGTCATTGTAGGTTGGGGAACCTGCATCACTGGGGCTTGGGCACATTAGAATTCTGAGATCTAGGAGCCTAATCCAGATCTTGGCAGGACTACAGTCCAAGTACTCTGGCAAGGTGATGGAATCTTGCAGGACCTACTTAGATGGAGGCTGACTGACTCTCCATCTGTGTCGACCGAGTGTTTACAGTCGCGTAGACAGCTCATCACAGCCGACAATTAGGACTCCCCCGCCGGCGAATAGAACTCCATCACCATCAGGGTTGTGGCTATGTGCCCAGCCTGTTTAAATTACACAGTTGTTCTGTTGGTGTTCCAGCGGCAGCTTGCCGAGCAGTGAATCGGTTGTGGGACGCGGTCAACATTGAACTAGTTTTGTGCTTGTAGGATGGTTGCTAGCACCACACACTTGATGAGATTTGCTCTATTGTTTACACAGGCATAACACCATAAAGCACACTTCATTTCAGACCATGATACTTTGCCATTCCTGTGCAGCAGAACTTTGTACCAGAGCACTATACCACTGAATCCAGTTTTTCATTTTATTTTTTGCTTTCTGTTTCTTGTTCATTTACCCCTTATTCTTTATCATCTTGGGGGGTATTTAATTTATTTAAAATAATAATCTCAAAATGGCAGGGATGAAAAGCCCTAATGTTTACTGAGGGTGAATTGTCAGTCACGGTAGATGAGATCCTTAGAGTAGAGCCACTATTGTTCGATCCGAAGTCCAAATCACAACATGCTCTGCATTACCTTAGCCCCTAGCTCCTGGGACATTGATGGGGTCTTCTATATCACTTTGCCCGGACCCTTGATCACTGAAGAGGAATACTTACTGTACAGCTGCCATGAACGGGAGCGAGTCACCTCAGGATCGCAACCATTGGGGACTACCTGTCCCAGAAGCCCTCCTGGCCTCACACCTGCACTGGATCAGTGATATCAAAGGCCCGCAGAAGCCCCGCTGCATGGATTGGATAAGCCGGTAACAAGCTGTATCGATACAGCGTGTTACTGGCTTATCCAGAGTATCTTCAAATTCCTCGCGGACCAGTCACCATTCTGGCCGCAACGCTTACACGGCGCCATTGATTACGCCGAATCACTGGATTTCCCCTGAGAGAAAGAAAACAATCCGAGATTATTCACCTCTTAGACCGCGACCTAGATGGCGCCTATAACCACGGCTGAAATCGGAACTTCATCATTCCAACCAAAACCTCACGCGATGCCATCCGGCACCTTGCAGCCCAAGAATTCACAACCATAAGGCACCAGTCATTCCTCTGTAATAGAGCATCTGTTGAGGACGCAACTTACCAAGTTACCATCTCTTAAACCATACGCGACGCAATTAACGCGTGCCGAATCGTAGCACCGGATTAGTGCACGCAAGCATCGACTCTGATGTGCCATTTACCAATTTTCAAGCAAATTAAAGTGACGCCACTACTGCATACCAAACCTCGGTACCTGCACAGTGCTCGCAGGCATCGCCTTTAACATTGCCCCATACCAGAGGGACACCTCAGACATGGGCACTGCTTTGCAGTTCTAGCATTGAGGCCATTCCAATTGAAGAGACCTCTATCACGGACGCATACTTGGCGGTTACAAAACTTTATTCAGGCAAAATAATTTTCAAGTCCTGAAGATGATCCCCTTATAACCGAGCTTGGGATCGAAACGTCGACTCCTTTTTGAGTAATCCATACATGTGACCCTACTGTATTATTGTATGTATGATTAACTCCAGGATACACTGCCAATTTAAATCCATATCAGTGACCTGCAAGCTCACCCTGTTTGCCTGATATTTCTTTCACTTACTGTTCCTTTCACTTCCTCCCCACGTACGGCACAGGACTGTGCCCTACTGTAATCCTATTGTTTTGGTTATGTGCTATATCTTTATATCAAACAACCTACCAAATCAATAAAAATTCCCTGTCCGGATGGACAAGGGACTGTGAACTATATAGTAGCCCATTGTGGTCTATATAATATTTTTGTTTACCCTTATTCTTATATGCCAAGGACCACTTGTTTCCTTGATAAATACTTGATACCCATGGTCCTGAGCCATTTACTGGGTTCCCCTTGTCTTTCTTCAAAAAACAGGATGTGGCAAATGACTTGGTCTGTGTAGCTACAGTAGCCCCACTAGAACTTCAAAAGAAGGAGACATTAAGGGAAGCTTAAGAGCCAAAATTAAAAGCACAAGGGGAGGTTCTCGCCCCATTCCATTGAGCACAGGTACTTTAAGGAAACCAAAAAGGGAGCAGCAGGTCATGGTAAAGAAGAATCTGGTACAGAATGTCCCTGACCCTATGCTAACCAAAGATTCAGCCTTAGAAAATTGCACACTTATATATTTGAAATTGGAAGAAAAGGTGGGTTCTCTGGTAAGCTAAGAAGGGTTCCTTAGAGACAATTCAGAAATTATCTAGAACCACTAATACTCCAATAATTCCGACTGTCAAAGATCAAGCTGTTCATGAGACATGTTTGCTCATCTAGAACTGAAACAGCTTCAGGGGAAAAGGTGTTAATGAATCCAGTTACAGTTGAAGTAACAATATCTTTTGTAATTCTGTGGGACCAGGGTTCTCACACCGGAGAAAGAATTAATGAAATTTCAGGAGGTGGGCCCAGGACTACTTTCTGGGTTGACTGTGTGGTGCATAGGGGTGCTATGCATACTCAGTAGGCCCCGGTTGGGGTCACTCAGGTTTGTTCCACTGCTCTGTATGTTTTTACATCTACCCCCCGCCTCCACTACTTACGTTTTGGTCTTGGCCAATGTCCTGTCTGTTGTGCAACCTGCTCAGAATCTTTTTCAGCAGTTAAAAAGTAAGGTTGTACATTGGCTTGCAGGGAAGGCCCCCGAAACATTAGGTCCATGCTTTTTGATGAAATAATCAAGGCATGAAGAGTGGGCCGTATAGGGAATGCTCCTTAGTCTTTTGCGGACATTGCATTGTAATTAATTTTCGTAATTACTTTAGGGCTGGATTTATGTTCACAAACCTTGGCTTGAATTCACTATCTACTGGCAGTATTATAGATTTAACCCTGTGTTACTTTTACAAACTCTCGTCTTTAGGGTTGTCTCAACGTTGGGTTTTTCCTCGAGAGGCCACCAGGCTCCTGGACGAGATAATATTGTGAGCCCTTCCTGGAATATTGTCACCATGTCCAATGTTGGTTGTTTAATCCACTTAAGGGCTTGTAGCCCTTAAGTGGATTGAACAACCAAAATTGACTGGGGTAGAAGCCCACTATCAGCAGAACATCTAAGGGTCTGGCTACTACCAGGGCACTTCAGGTTATGTCTTGGAATATAGCAGGGCTATGGGAGAAATTTGATGAACAGGACTGGACAAAGTCTCTTGCACCATATGATAATATATGATTTCAGGAGACCTAAGATACAAGGAGTGGGTTTAATATGGAAGGTTATATTTCTTTCTCAATCACTGCCGTCCCATCAAGAAGCGGAAGAGCGACCGAGGGCCTTGTAACTTTTGTCAAATTCGACCTATCATATAAAGTGGAAATGAGTACCTCTCCACATATTTTAGGTGTTTTATTTTCCTTCAAATAACAACACTAGAATTCTGTGTATTAATGTATATAATGCAATACACAGAAAGGAATCAGAGGATGTGATGGTTACTTTTTTTCTTTCTTTTTGTTCTGGCTCCTACAGTGTTTACACTCTTATGATGGTTCGGGGGAATTTTAATCTGCACCCCTGTAACTGCTGTTATGTATATGAGGGGGGTCTGATGATGGAGATTACCAACAGGACCAAATCCATCTCACAAATACCCACCAGGGGGATTAAATGAATGAGTTGTCTGCTGAATTTAACCTGGTAAATCATCGAGTCTAGAGAGTTTGCTTAAGGGTCATAATGCACCAACCTTGAAGGGCCTAGGAGGTGGCTCCAATATGTATTATATTTATGCATATGTAGGTTTATATTTTTCTCTTATTTTTTTTTGCAGTACACTGGAACATATATGGTGGCCATATTCCTTTGGTTTCTGGCTTCCAATGGAAAACTTATCCCATTATATCTGATCATCGTTTTATGAATAAGGTGAAGACAACTGACCAGGGGTGTAGACTGAAGTGGGAAAACAATGTTCCTATAAAAAGTTAGTTACATCTTGCCTTCTAGAAAATCAGACTAGTCTGAATGTAGAGGCTTCTAATCACATCATTTTGCTAGCACATGATAAAATTGGAAGTTACATCAATACTTCACTTTCCAACCAGGCAAGGCCGGGTTCTCCGGTACTGTGTTGCTGGTTCGACAATTCCTATACCAGTGCACAGAAGTCACTTTTAGCTCGGTTAAAAAATAAACAGCAACGGGCTCCTCGAAAGTAGAGGTCTCCTCCTACTTGCTTGGACAAGTGAAGGTATATTTACACCTGGTAGGTGCCTTAGAATGTTAGCATTGACGTAAAGTCGGGCAGAGGAAGATGTCAGGAATGAACCCTTAGGGAATATCGGTTCAGGCATAATAAATGAGTTCTTGGATAAATCAATAATCCTGGGCTAGGGAAACTCCCAACAGCTTAAGGGTCTGGTTTCTAAGAACTCGTTGTGACGTTGGGCTGGCCGGATGTACGTGACCATGCCTGTATTTGGATAGCATAGCTAGTGGCTAAATAATGACTAGGATCTTATGCCTATATGAGGGCAATGCAAATTGTGCCTATATAAGTACATGTATCAGGAAATCCTATGTACAGACACCGAAAGCAGAATACTACACTGGCTCTTTGCTATGATGATGATGCTGTTTTAATTTCCTGGACTGCTAGAAGCTTACAGCAGCTATTAGATTTTTTTGTTGAGTTCATGGGCAGTACGGATTTGTGAACCAATTTTAATAAGTCACATGTGATAGTTATGGGGCAGAAGAACATCGAAAGTTAAACTTTTAGAGTCCAGAGCCATATCTTAAGTAAGCTTGACAATTTTATATATTTAGGTTTTTTAATAGATTCTTTAATTAAAAAGAACACTGGAAATCTTAAATGAGAGTGTGTGCTTTGGTGAATGACTTTTCTTCCCGATTGAGTCAAAAGCCACTGAAAATTATGTTGCAGGTTTATAAAGCCAAGTGCATCCCAATGTCAACTTTTGATAGTGAAATCTGCGGCTAATCGAACTTAGATCCTCCTGGGATAGCTGAAAATGAATACCTCAGATGTTTTTCGGACTTAGAGCAATACACCCCCACAGAAATACTACATAAAGAGTAAGTATGAGCTATATTGCAGATTACATTTGGTTGCAACCTCTTTTGTTTTGGTTTGTAATTTTTTCAAAAGATGCATTTAACCTGAACAGACTAATTATATTAGACTGTATGAAACTATACAACATATCTAATATTCCCAGGTAAGTATGTATATATAGAGAACTTTAAGGGTCTCATGTATGAGACCCCTTGCACCACCAAATCATCACTTTTTGTGACGTTCTGTGGCACAGGAGCCTGCTCCATATTTATGTGGCAGCACTAAGCCACTTTTTTTTACTTAATGCTGACTTGAAAATAGTGTTCCCTATAATGCAGTTTTTTGCATTAAAGGGGTGTGCATTGGGTGTTGCTGGGGGCGTTCCCAGCAACAACCATGTCTTTTGATACTGTCCCTGATTTACAAGAAATCGTAAATCTCAGGCAACCCCAGAAACGTATGCCTTCCCAGTGGAGGGCTAAGAAAGACTCAACAAGGAGAAATATCTTAGTTTTTTTCCTTTTTCCATGTGTGCTGCAAATGCACATATAGAAAGAGGTAAAAGCTTCTTGTGATTCTTTTTGGGCAGGAAAGTTTCACTTCAACTGTGGATTAACCACAGGCACATGTTCATCAAGACAACCAAGAGAGGATGGCAAGTTTACCACCATCAACAGACGCAGAACCTAATTTCCTCAAGTGCATGACTATGATTAACTCTGTGGACTATTTTCTGGACACGTTAACCTCTATGATGCCAGTTGTATATTAGACATTGGACATCAAACAGTTTTGGCTCTTCATTAAAGGTTTCATTCACCATGACTGACTTTTTCTTTTTTGTTTTATTTTTGTTTTCTATCCTGTTTTGGCTTATTTTGTTTTATTTAATAAAAGTAAGACTAACAGAGTCGACAGCTTGCCACCATGCAAGAAGGGGATATAATCAAAACAATCAGATTCAATAGGCACAATCTAATTGAATTATGTCATAAGCTGGAGCCAGATATTTTGTTCACAATAGCATTTGCACAACAATAACATCAATAGTCATAAATCCTGGCAGTAGTCAATTTGGTGGCATCATGGTCATTCTTATATACTATTGCAGTATCTGGAGGAATGCCACAACCTGCTTTAAGTGATATGCTGCAAAAAAGTTCGTTTGCCAATTATGTGACACTGCAGCAGCTTCAGATGCATATCACAAATTGATCATGCTGCCAATGTGCAGGGAGATCAGTATCCTTTGAGTTGACTACCACATGTAGTTAGATTAAATCAAGCAGTACATTCTGGCGTCTTGCCCACATTAACAGAAAACAAGTCTAATGCAATTTTTCAAACTTCCATTCAATCACTGTGCAAGTTGTCTCAGTACAAGATAGGTACACCTAAAGTCTGTATGTGTCTTCCACATGGTCAACCAATGTTCCCTTTGTACTTTGCAACAGCACCATATAACACCACATGTGACAACTCTGAAATGTTCAAAGAAAGATGACATGGCGAATGGACCTAAAACAGAGAAATACAGGAAGGTTCAATAAATTACAATACAAAATAGACACCGTAGAGATGAAACTATCTGAGGACACATTTTCTAAGTACAATCAAAGATGAACAATGCAAATGAACACAGTGGTCAATGTGTCCCAACTTTGATCAACAAACATATTTGCCCTGGATGTCACTTTACTTGGTCTTTTAAACAAATTTCCAGCACAGAGTTTTATCCTCATTACTGTAAAAGTTTATTATTTCATAAAATAAAATGCAATGATTTACGAACATTCAGTGAAGAAATAGTTAATGAGATCTTGATGCACGTCAATTCCTTCCTCTTCACAACTATCATCTTCATTTGGCATTTAATCAGCCTCACCCAGTGGCTTTCCATGGTCGTATGCATCTGCAATTTATGTGAAATTCTGTCGCAGGGCATGATGTTGTGGAACATGCAGCATCCCGTGGTGCTTTTACATATCTTATTGGGTGACTAGAGAAGGACTCAACCAGTCATGTCTAGACATCAAATATAGCCTTTAGGAGACTAAAAGCTCACTCCACTGGCCTCCATTTTCTTCAATGGCCCTGGCCTTTGGGGATTCCTCATTGATGCTAACAACTATGGTCAGTTAGGATAAGATGAGTCTCCTATAAAGGATGTAAAACAAATTTGCAAAGCATTGTAACACAATTTTTGATTGTTACACTTTACAATAACCAAACAATATTATGACAGATAGTACTTACTAAAAAGCCAGGCACTCTCAGGTCAAAGTTATTACATTTGCAGGGGCATGCTGCTATTCTGTAGTACACTGGAATCATGAGTTAAATCAGGAAAGCGTGCACATATGCTTGTGATGTACACATCTGGTAAGCAGACAACTTGCATTTTGATTGAATAGAAGTTCTTTTTGTTGTGCTAAACCTGTTCTCTTGCTTGTGGTGGCACTAAGGCAATATGTGTGCCATCTATTGCGCCAACCACATGTGGTAGGTGGCCCAAGGCATACAAACCCTCTTGACTTTAGCAACATCCTAGTTTGTAGGAAACAGAATGAAGCTGTTGCTGTGTCTCATCATTGATCAAAGGACTTATTGAAGTTCACCACTGAAAGTTGGTTGTGACATTCCACAGATACTGCTGCAGTGTGTTGGAATGATCCTGTGGTCACAAAATGGAGTTCTACCATTATTTTGTCTACTGGTGTTATTGATGTGGGATTCAAATTGTGAGGCAGAAGGGCTTGCTACAGCTGATGACATTAATCAAGAATCGTTTGTCCATCCAATCTCAATAGTTTGATAATAACCTGTTCTTCAATGGTGGAAAGGTCTGGAAATGGTCAAAACAGTTTAGGCTGTTGTCTCTGCACTCTGCCTGGGCTCATATGTCTGCATTGAAGAAAGCAAGTTTGTTGTAAATGTTTGCTTACATATCTTCCATTTAAACCACACTTCACATCTAGTTTTAAATACATATACATTTTTCTTACATGATTAAACAGAACCTTATTGTTTCTAGTATATTTATTTTTCAATTTCCTGTTTATTACATGTGTAAGTTATCAATTTTTGAATATGTCAATAATCAATTTTTAACATATTATTTTCACATTAATATATTTTTATTTCATTTTTAAATGTAAAAATACCATCAATTGCCTTATAAACACCACCACATGAATCTTGGTTCGTATCACATTAAAGCACTACATTAAACTTTTTAATAAAAACAAATGAAGAACATTAGCATTTTCAACATGTGAACAAAGGAGCCACCAATTTGAGAGGTGGTGGCGCAATTAACAGTCACAAACACACTATTCTGCAATGTTGGAAACTTCCAGGGTGGGAACCCAGTAAAGAAGCATGTCACCAACTAGCTTGGTGAATGAGGCTTTGTTTAAAAACCCTGAAGGTTCTGCATGCATTGCTGTAAATTAGAGACTCCATAGGAACTTTTATGAGGTAAACAAGGTACTCGCTCTTTTTGTTTGATATATACAGTCAAAGGAAGACGAGCGAGTTTTTGTTCTCTCTCTCTTTTTCCTGTTTGTAATATTTTGCATGCCGTCCACAAATCACTTGGAACCACAATATCAAAACAAGTATTACATCAGTCCGAAAACCTTTAAAATTGTCACAAATTGCTCAATTTGTTTGTACCATTCCAACGGCTTCTCTCTTAATTTGGTAAATTTATTTGTAAATGGTAGAAGTGTACTCCTACTCCACAGTACATATATGTAGCCTCCACTAGGGGCCTCCCATAAAGGAATGCTTGTAGCTCCCATCCCCCCGTCCTGGAGGAGGCAGCTCTCCCGTCGCTCCTATTGGGAGTTCTATTTGACCATTTTACTTCCCCCTTCTATAATTCACTTCAAATTCAGATATTGTAAAATAATTCCTCAATTTGCATCTTCATCTCTGGTATTCTCACATGTTCAATGCCCTGTTCACTAAAACCCAGTCAGCGGGTTGTCTTCTCCCTCTGAGAGGTTTCTGAAAATCTCCTCTAAACAAATCTCATACAACTTTAAAAATTGTCATTTTCAATTAAAATGTATTTGATTCAACACAAAAATCTATATTTTACTGAAAATCGTGTTCAAATCATTAACTAATAACAGCGCGTTCAAATGAAACCTTGTCCTGAGGGGAATCACCCTCATCGATGCAGATTTCCTCTGTGCTCAAGGTCCACCACACTAATCATACTTCATGCAACGACATCTCATGACAAACCCCGCAAAACTTCAGCAGACAATTACAATACACTTTTTAATATCTTCCCGGGACCTAAGGCCGCATTGAACCCAATAACCGCTTCTTCACATTAAGTGCTACACTCACATGATCGTCTAAAACATTAGCACACCATATCACACGATCTCTTCATGACACCAAACAATTGCCATAAATCGCTCCTACACAGCCCTATTAATACTCAGTCCTCAGCTGTTAAAACTCACTCTCAACCCGCTGGAGTATCATCAACACCGGTTCTCCAAACCACAACATGGGGACTAGGGACTGAGATTAGATCTGAACTATTGTAAAGTAACAGTTTTCTAACCCTTCCACTTCAGGTACTAGCCATCATCAGTATGTTACCACTTGAGAATTATCTGGGACGTGTCTTCAAATTTTCTCTGTCGATAGATCTTTTTAGTAGCCTGAGAGGAAAAGGGGTTAGCAAAAAATGTTAATCTTGAGGTACAGTGTGACCATTAGCACCACACAATAAAATTTTAAATCAGTAGCTTGAAGTTAAAACGTTTAATACAAACTCAAACCAGACTAATATAAATCAGTCTCAAGAACATACTATAAAAGTACAGGATTATCAAAGAAAGACCGAAGCGATGTACAATATTGGTCCTAAACAGAAAGCAGCACATAAGAGTTTTGGTGGCCTTAGGACTCTGTGCACTTTGCAACTGCTAACCAGTGCTAAAGTGTCTGTGTTCTATCCTTTAAACATAGTAAAACTGGCTTATACCCAATTGGCACATTTCATTTACTTGTAACTCCCTAGTAAAATGGTACTATGTGCACCCACAGCCTGTAAATTAAATGCTACGAGTAGGCTGCAGCCCTGATTGTGGTATCCAAGTAAGCAGCCTTGCAAACCTGTATCAGGCCTACCGCAGAACACAGCAGCAAGGCTGGTACTTAATCTTCCACCAAGATCTCCATCAGCACCCAGCTTTAAGCTTCTACACTGGCTGCCTGTAAGAAAACACATACGCTTTAAGATTCTTTGCTTGACACATAAGAATATGTACATAAAAGGTCCAGATTTTTGGGCCAAAATGTTAAGCTGGTTTCAAACTGGTAGAACTTTGAGATACAGCAACCAAGCACTCCTCCCATCTCCCAGGATCCGTACCACCACATGTGGAGGGAAATCTTTCTTGTTCCTTGCTCCCTGTCTTGGGAACAAACTACCCTCATATCTATGCAACACAAGAGACCATAACTGCTTTCATAGGAACTTAAAGACATGGCTGTTTGACATCTAATTGCACCAAATCAAGCTCATCCCAGAGTCATCCACCAGCGCCATGAGACTTTCGAGTGATATTTGCGCTTAATAAATATTCTATGATTTGATAGTTGACATTTGGGCTTTGAGTATTCCTTCTAGAAAAAAACACACAATAGGTAACTGAGATGTGACTGGATGGCCCATCACTGGCAGGATGGGAAGGAGGAGCTGTGCAAAGCCTTACTTATACCTGAATTGGCTGTGTCCGGTCTCCACTCAAAGGGATCATACCCATTTAGTTAGCCTGGAGCCTGGACAGAGAAGGCAGAATGCCTGTGGACTTCAAAGGAAACTTCTAGAAGATTCTCCCCCACTTCAAAGACACAACCGGGTATACACATTGTACCTCAGACACCAACTCTTCAGTACACTTCTGCACCTGTGGATACTTTGCCAGGAAGAAGGGTTGCTGCTCTACTGAAAGCACTACCACACTGCTGGACTACTGCCCTGCTGGACTACTGCCTTGCTGGGCTACTGCATTGCTTTGCTGGCCTCGTTTCTGGGTGAGAAGGACTGGATCTGCATCTCTGAACACAGGATCCCAGAGTTTTTGCAAGGACTAGTTGGCTGGCCTACTGACCAGAAGCCTCAGGGACATAATAGGCTTCCAACAACTTTGAATCCAGGACCTGGACTCTGCCACACGTGAGTCCCAAGTGGTGCCACCCCAGTCTTGGACCCATGGAAGTGGGCCCGAAGGTGATCTGCCAAGCTCAGCTGTGGTCCCGATCGGAAGTGATGTGAAGTCTCCTCTGAACCGAACCAAAGCAAAGCCAGCTTTTTGGAACCGTTGCGGGATGACACACAGTCTCACAAAGCCACAAACACCATGCACCAGGTTTTAAGGTATCCCGAGTGCATGTTGTGGCTTCAGCCGGGTCTGGTGGCTCAGTGGACTAATGCATCCACTGCAAGGGTCTGTGTTCGACCTCATGGTCACAAGTTCAAATCCAGGCGGGTCCACTCAGCCTTTCATCCATCTGAGTTTGCTAAAATGAGTACCATTGTGTTGGGTAACAAACATCTGCTATCAGTGCCACAATGCCTCCAGGTGAACGTGTGCTTTACAAATACACGTTATGTTGTTCAAAGCCTGTACAGTACATAAATGGTATATGTGACTGAACCAAAGTATTAGAAGCCTGTTGGCTCCATTTTGGATACCCGTGCCCTCACATTTCATAAGCTGGATTTACGTTTTGTCTTAGACAATCCTTTCCTTTGCACAAGATGGAGGGAAGTTTTTTTCCCCATACAATAGGAGTATATTGCTCACATTCCTGGTACTCACTGAAGTGAGGAGAGTGGGGGCAATGCTGCTTTAGAAATATAATTACGTTTTGAAACATTAGCCAACATGAATACTGTCCTCTGGTGGGTGGTAGGCGAGGGGGGAGACTAAATACTCAAGGTGAGGCAACGTCTAGTTGATGCTTGCCCCTTTGTGATTGCCTGATTATTCCTTCCATTTGGCTGAAGACACACAGGTGTGGAAACCCCAAATCTCTTATGTGGATGCTCCATGTTAGAGACTATCCTGCTAAGAGAAGTGTTACTCTGCACAAAACCTATGTATGGATAGCAGCCTTTAAAGGTAGCTTTTTTGTGTGTTTCCTACATGGACATTCTTGTTTTCCCTATGTTAACCTAACTATGCACATTGTAGGCTGGTTTTGCTTTGCACATGCTTTTCCAAACCCAAGCCTGTTTTTTGTGCCACATTATATTGTCACATTTAGCTATTATACGTTTCTGTCCTTTTCCTGGGATTTAGTCTGCACAGCCTAGGCACGGTCAAACAACACTGCTTTTTGCTATTCTCTGTGATCAGCCATCAGCACCTAGACATAATAGAGACACCCAGCTGCTGTTTTTGAAAACACATGTTTTTTTTATAGAACCTGGGACATGTCATTCTAAACAAAAAGTGAGTGGATACTGGCAGACAGCGCAAAGGTCCTGAGACAAGAGAGCTGCATCCGATGGGATGCAGAACAACAGTCTATGAATGCTAAGGTATGGGGTCTGCTTCTAAGCTCAGAGATCTACAATATATAACCATTTATCTCTCATAGTGAGGGTGGTTTAAGGCAAATTTGTCAGATAATGTGGCGGGACTCTCTAATAACCATGCTAGTAGCATTCTTTTTTTAATTTTATTTTAATAATTTTATTGAATTTAACTTGTCACATTCAGGATAGCATTAGTATATATTTAACCTTTATCATGCAGAGTATTTCAGTCCATCATTACATTCCCTCGGTCCCCCCTTTTTGACATTTCCATTGCTACCGTTGATGAAATACATAATTCTCCTCTATATGTATTCCATGCACCCCATTTTGTGTCCCAGTTTTTAGGACAACCCCTGGATTTGTAGACATCTTTTTCAGCAATCATACATTTGTCCATTTCTGCCACCCATCCTATTGCCAATGGTCGATCTGCTGCTCCCCATTTCATAGCGATTGCAGTTTTCACCAATGTGTTCCCTAAGGTGGCTAATTGCTACTCTATTTCTGTTAGGTCGGTTGCATACCATACATTTAGAATCTCCATTAGAGGTGTTAGAGTGATTTGTTTCCCTAGTGCATCTTGTAGCTTCTCTGTGGCCTTCTCCCACAGGAGTCATATCTGGGGCAGTCCCATAGAATATGATAAAATGTTGCTGTTTTGTTACATCCATGCAGACAGAGTGCGTCCTGCCTTGTTCCAATTTTAGCTAGGGTTACCCCGGTGAGGAACGTTCTATGAAAAACTTTTAATTGAATGAATTGAAAACTATGATTTATAGCTGCCTCTCTTGGGGACATCAATGCGGTTTGCCAATCATCATCATCAATCTGCCCCAAATCTGCCTACCAATGGCATCTGCGACTGTCGAAGGGGTCTGGGATAGGCTCTTATAATAGCCAGTCCTCCAAGAGAGATGAGTCTGGTACATTTGTCAAGTCTGGGAGTGCTCTCTTAAGAGCATGGCGAATCTGTAGATATTGAAATATCTCCATGTGTGCTAGTTCATGCTTTGCTTGTAATTCTTCAAATGTGAGGATCTTACCCTTATGTAGGAGATCTCCAATGGTGGAGAGTTTGATGGTGTCCCATTTATCAAAACCTCGGTGTTGACAAAGCAACCCCAGCTGTTGAGAGGACCATAGGGGTATAGCTTTCATCAATGCTCCCGTCTATCCCAGACGCTTAGATGCCTTATGCCTGATGGATACCATTTGAGCCATAGGGTCCAGATATCTCCCTTTATGGAGCTTGGTGTATAGGACCCCAATATACCCCTCTGGTCCCGTTTGATATCTTTCTAGCCTGTATGCTGGGTTCATCGGGGTGCTGTACAGCCATTGATTAATCGCCACCAATCTTATGCCCAATAATAGAGCTGTATCTGGGAGTGCGATCCCCCATAGTACCACCCCTTTGTCAATTTCCCTAAAGCTAATAGTGGTATACCTCCATCGCACAATAGTGTGTGGACCTCCAAAGCCAAGCTATTAAAATAGGAGTCAGGGACCTGGTATGGGCAATTCCAAAGCAGGTAATTGCATCGTTGCAGAGCTAGCATGTTAAATAGGGCCGCTCGACCAAATAGTGACAGTGGTAGTGACCACCAATGTTTGACATCCTCATGGAGTCTATTTAAGGGGACTGCTAAGTTCTTGTCCTAAAAAATGTTAGGGTAGGGTGTAATGAAGATACCCAAATACCGGAATCCTTTGCAGGCCACCTCCATTTAGCCTAGGTGTGAGCCATGTAGAACAGTTAGCATTGGCTTAGTCCAATTATTAGCATATCCCGAATATTTGCTTACGTTTGTGAATATATTTAGTAATGCTAAGTAGATCAGGGTATCATTTACTTACAATGAAATCTTGTCCTCATTGTCTGCCTCCCATTTTAGACCCCTAAGAGCCACATCTCCTCTCACCCATGATGCCAGTGATTCTAGTACTAAGGCGATAAGTAGGGGAGGGCAGGGGGCAGCCCTGTCTGGTCCCTCTGTTCTGCTTAAACCTCTGTGACCTCGCAAAACCCCACCCCCTCACCTGAAACTGCAAATCAGTGTAAAGCAGTATGATCCAATTTGTGAACTGCGGGCCAAACCCCAGGCGGCCAGCACTTCGTAGAGATAGGTGCAAAAACCACAGTTGATGGACAAAATGCAGAACAATGTCATACATTCACCCCAGTACAGAGATCTGGGTCTAAATCCATCGTTTTTTTGCACTCCACACCACCCCAGTTCAGACATGGCCATATGCAAATCAGTCTGACCCTGTGCCTCATGGGAACATTTCAGCCCGAACTGCCAAGCCATGCCTTCCCTGGGCCGGAAACAAGCTTCTGAGGACCGGTTTCTGGCATTCCAGCCGTCTTCAGCCCGGCTTGCTTGAATCCAGTGGTGTGGAGAGCATGGGACTCACGTCTGAGCATACCCATCCCACTCGGGGTGACAGTTGCAAAAACCGCAGTTGATGGACAGAATGCAGAACAATGTCACACATTCACCCCAGTACAGAGATCTGGGCCTAAATACATCGTTTTTTTGCACTCCACACCACCCCAGTTCAGACATGGCCATATGCAAATCAGTCTGACCCAGTGTCTCATGGGAACAGTCCAGCCCGAACTGCCTAGCCATGCCTTCCCTGGACCAGAAACAAGCTTCTGAGGACCGTTTTCTGGCATTCCAGCCGTCTTCAGCCCGGCTTGCTTGAATCCAGTGGTGTGGAGAGCATGGGACTCACGTCTGAGCATACCCATCCCACACGGGGTGACAATTTCAAAAACCACAGTTGATGGACAGAATGCAGAATAATGTTATACATTCACCCCAGTACAGAGATCTGGGCCTAAATCCATCTTTTTTTGCACTCCACACCACCCCAGTTCAGACATGGCCATATGCAAATCAGTCTGACCCTGTGCCTCACGGGGAACAGTCCAGCCCGAACTGCCAAGCCATGCCTTCCCTGGACCGGTAACAAGCTTCCGAGAAACGGTTTCTAGCATTCCAGCCGTCTTCAGCCCGGCTTGCTTGAATCCAGTGGTGTAGAGAGCATGAGACTCACGTCTGAGTATACCCATCCCACTTGGGGTGACAAGTGCAAAAACCACAGTTGATGGACAGAATGCAGAACAATGTCATACATTCACCCCAGTACAGAGATCTGGGCCTAAATCCATCGTTTTTTGCACTCCAGACAACCTCAGTTCAGACATGGCCATATGCAAATAAGTCTGACCCTGTGCCTCATGGGAACAGTCTTGCCCGAATTGCCAAGCCATGCCTTCTCTTTACCGGAAACAAGCTTCTGAGGACCGGTTTCTGGCATTCCAGCTGTCTTCAGCCCGGCTTGCTTGAATCCAGTGGTGTGGAGAGCATGGGACTCACGTCTGAGCATACCCATCCCACTCAGGGTGGCAATTGCAAAAACCACAGTTGATGGACAGAATGCAGAACAATGTCATACATTCACCCCAGTACATAGATCTGGGCCTAAATCCATCATTGTTTTGCACTCCACACCACCCCAGTTCAGACATGGCCATATGCAAATCAGTCTGACCCAGTGTCTCATGGGAACAGTCCAACTCGAACTGCCAAGCCATGCCTTCCCTGGACCGGAAACAAGCTTCCGAGGACCGGTTTCTGGCATTCCAGCCATCTTCAGCCCGGCTTGCTTGAATCTAGTGGTGTGGAGAGCATGGCACTCACGTCTGAGCATACCCATTCCACTCGGGGTGACAATTGCAAAAACCACAGTTGATGGACAGAATGCAGAACAATGTCATACATTCACCCCAGTACAAAGATCTGGGACTAAATCCATTGTTTTTCTGCACTCCACACCACCTCAGTTCAGACATGGCCATATGCAAATCAGTCCGACCCTGTGCCTCATGGGAACAGTCTCGCCCGAATTGCCAAGCCATGCCTTCTCTTTACCGGAAACAAGCTTCTGAGGACCGGTTTCTGGCATTCCAGCTGTCTTCAGCCCGGCTTGCTTGAATCCAGGGGTGTGGAGAGCATGGGACTCACGTCTGAGCATACCCATCCCACTCAGGGTGACAATTGCAAAAACCACAGTTGATGGACAGAATGCAGAACAATGTCATACATTCACCCCAGTACATAGATCTGGGCCTAAATCCATCATTTTTTTGCACTCCACACCACCCCAGTTCAGACATGGCCATATGCAAATCAGTCTGACCCAGTGTCTCATGGGAACAGTCCAGCTCGAACTGCCAAGCCATGCCTTCCCTGGACCGGAAACAAGCTTCCGAGGACCGGTTTCTGGCATTCCAGCCATCTTCAGCCCGGCTTGCTTGAATCTAGTGGTGTGGAGAGCATGGCACTCACGTCTGAGCATACCCATCCCACTCGGGGTGATAATTGCAAAAACCACAGTTGATGGTCAGAATGCAGAACAATGTCATACATTCACACCAGTACAAAGATCTGGGCCTAAATCCATTGTTTTTCTGCACTCCACACCACCCCAGTTCAGACATGGCCATATGCAAATCAGTCTGACCCTGTGCCTCATAGGAACAGTCCAGCCCGAACTGCCAAGCCATGCCTTCCCTGGACCGGAAACAAGCTTCCGAGGACCGGTTTCTGGCATTCCAGCCGGTCTTCAGCCCGGCTTGCTTGAATCCAGTGGTGTGGAGAGCATGGGACTCACGTCTGAGCATACCCATCCCACTCGGGGTGACAATTGCAAAAACTACATTTGATGGACAGAATGCAGAACAATGTCATACATTCACCCCAGTACAGAGATCTGGGCCTAAATCCATCGTTTTTTTGCACGCCACACCACCCCAGTTCAGACATGGCCATATGCAAATCAGTCTGACCCAGTGTCTCATGGGAACAGTCCAGCTCGAACTGCCAAGCCATGCCTTCCCTGGACCGGAAACAAGCTTCCGAGGACCGGTTTCTGGCATTCCAGCCATCTTCAGCCTGGCTTGCTTGAATCTAGTGGTGTGGAGAGCATGGCACTCACGTCTGAGCATACCCATCCCACTCGGGGTGACAATTGCAAAAACCACAGTTGATGGACAGAATGCAGAACAATGTCATACATTCACCCCAGTACAAAGATCTGGGCCTAAATCCATTGTTTTTCTGCACTCCACACCACCCCAGTTCAGACATGGCCATATGCAAATCAGTCTGACCCTGTGCCTCATAGGAACAGTCCAGCACGAACTGCCAAGCCATGCCTTCCCTGGACCGGAAACAATCTTCCGAGGACCAGTTTCTGGCATTCCAGCCGGTCTTCAGCCCGGCTTGCTTGAATCCAGTGGTGTGGAGAGCATGGGACTCACGTCTGAGCATACCCATCCCACTCGGGGTGACAATTGCAAAAACTACATTTGATGGACAGAATGCAGAACAATGTCATACATTCACCCCAGTACAGAGATCTGGGCCTAAATCCATCGTTTTTTTGCACGCCACACCACCCCAGTTCAGACATGGCCATATGCAAATCAGTCTGACCCTGTGCCTCATGGGAACAGTCCAGCCCGAATTGCCAAGCCATGCCTTCCCTGGACCAGAAACAAGCTTCCGAGGACCGGTTTCTGGCATTCCAGCCCGTCTTAATCCCGGCTTGCTTGAATCCAGTGGTGTGGAGAGCATGGGACTTACGTCTGAGCATACCCATTCCACTCGGGGTGACAATTGCAGAAACCACAGTTATTGGACAGAATGCAGAACAATGTCATACATTCACCCCAGTACAGAGATCTGGGCCTAAATCCATCGTTTTTTTGCACTCCACACCACCCCAGTTCAGACATGGCCGTATGCAAATCAGTCTGACCCTGTGCCTCATGGGAACAGTCCAGCCCGAACTGCCAAGCCAGGCCTTCCCTGGACCGGAAACAAGCTTCAGAGGACCGGTTTCTGGCATTCCAGCCATCTTCAGTCCGGATTGCTTGAATCCAGTGGTGTGGAGAGCATGAGACTGACATCTGAGCATATCCATCCCACTCGGGTTGACAATTGCAAAAACCACAGTTGATGGACAGAATGCAGAACAATGTCATACATTCACCCCAGTACAGACATCTGGGCCTAAATCCATCGTTTTTTTGCACTCCACACCACCCCAGTTCAGACATGGCCATATGCAAATCAGTCTGACCCTGTGCCTCATGGGAACAGTCCAGCCCGAACTGCCAAGCCATGCCTTCCCTGGACCGGAAACAAGATTCCGAGGAGCGGTTTCTGGCATTCCAGCCGTCTTCAGCCCGGCTTGCTTGAATCCAGTGGTGTGGAGAGCATGGGACTCACGTCTGAGCATATCCATCCCACTCGGTTTGACAATTGCAAAAACCACAGTTGATGGACAGAATGCAGAACAATGTCATACATTCACCCCAGTACAAAGATCTGGGCCTAAATCCATCGTGTTTTTGCACTCCACACCACCCCATTTCAGACATGGCTATATGCGAATCAGTCTGACCCTGTGCCTCTTGGGAACAGTCCAGCCCGAACTGCCAAGCCATGACTTCCCTGGACCGGAAACAAGCTTCTGCGGACCGGTTTCTGGCATTCCAGCAGTCTTCAGCCCGGCTTCCTTGAATCCAGCCAGTGCTGTGGAGAACATGGGACTCACGTCTGAGCATACCCATCCCACTCGGGGTGACAATTGCAAAAAACACTGTTGATGGACAGAATAAAATACAATGTCATACATTCACCCCAGTACAGAGATCTGGGCCTAAATCCATCGTTTTTTTGCACTCCACACCACCCCAGATCAGACATGGCCATATGCAAATCATTCTGACCCTGTGCCTCATGGGAAGAGTCCAGCCCGAACTGCCAAGCCATGCCTTCCCTGGACCGGAAACAAGCTTCTGCGGACCGGTTTCTGGCATTCCAGCCGTCTTCAGCCCGGCTTCCTTGAATCCAGCCAGTGGTGTGGAGAGCATGGGACTCACGTCTGAGCATACCCATCCCACTCGGGGTGACAATTGCAAAAACCACAGTTGATGGACAGAATGCAGAACAATGTCATACATTCACCCCAGTACAGAGATCTGGGCCTAAATCCATCGTTTTTTTGCCCTCCACACCACCCCAGTGCAGACATGGCCATATGCAAATCAGTCTGACCCTGTGCCTCATGGGAACAGTCCAGCCTGAACTGCCAACCAGGCCTTCCCTGGACCGGAAACAAGCTTCCGAGGACCGGTTTCTGGCATTCCAGCGATCTTCAGCCCGGCTTGCTTGAATTGAGTGGTGTGGAGAGCATGGGACTCACTTCTGAGCATACCCTGCCAACTTTTGGCGAACAAAGAAAAACCAAAGGAAATGATGGACTGAGCGTTGACAATACAAGCACTCACCCCCAGTCAACTGATCGGGGTTTAATCCATCACCGTTCAAGGAGATTGGCCTGTAAGATCTACAACTGTCTGCTGGCTTCCCAGGTTTACGGATTACCACTATGGAAGCCAATCTTTGATCTTCAGTCAGAATTCCCTTCTCCAAACTTTCTGTATGCATGTGTTTAAGGTGGGGTGCTATCCAGATAGGCCATCGATTTTAGGAACTCAATTGAAATGCCATTGGGGCCCACTGCTTACCCTGATTGGATGCTTAATATGGCTTCGCAAATTTTGTCATCCGTTATATTGATGTCCAGCTCCGCCTTGTCTGTCTCAGACAATGAGGGCGAATGTATATCTGCCAACAGCTGTCGTGAGTCATCAGATGTATAGGTGGTGGAGGATTTATCCGCTATTTCTTGGGGATGGGAGATCCGTTTATTCCATGAACGGATAGTTCAGGTACCCACTGTTCCCCATGTTCCATTCTCTTTAGCCAGGCAAGCATTTTTCCTGCTCTGTCTTCCAGTTCGTACACCCCGTGACGTGTATAGAGTATTTTCACCTCGTGCACCAAAGTTTTATACTCGAGTTAAGGTTAAGCGGCGTGTTAGATCTGGAGGTCTCTAGTTAGCAATGGTATTCACCTGTGTCCAAATAGGGACCCTTACTTCTAAGTCAGGATAAGGGGATTACACTCCTAAATAACCCCTGCTCACCCCCTTGGTAGCTTGGCACGAGCAGACAGGCTTATCTCAGAGGCAGTATGTTAAGCATGTGTGAATATACACAGTAATACAGTGAAAACTCTACAGATGGACACAGCACAGGTTTTATAAAATAACTATTCTTTATATAGACGTAACACAAGATCACAAACGGCAAAAAATCACAATACTGTACTTAAGATTGACTTAAAGATGATAAAAGTTGTTTAGTTCAAGTTGATGATGAATGTGACAAAGTTCTCAACAAAGTACCTGAATGCGTAACGCAAAATGAACAAAAGGCTCACAAAAGGGGAGATGCGTCGGTTTCGTGATCCGGGGGAGATGATGTGTCGCGCCTCAATGCTTGCGCAGAGTAGGGGATGTGTTGTGATCCTTAACAGTGCGGGATGATGCGTAGATTCTCAGCTTGCGGTCCGGTTGCGATGCGCAAGATGACGCCTCGATGCGATTATACTGGTGCAATGCAAGAAGATGGCGCCCTTGAAGCGACGATGCGATGACGATGCATAGATGCCCTGGCAGCCTTGCGATGACTTTGTACTTTGGAGCCGCATCAGGCCCTGGATACGCTTCTCCGGTGATGCAATGGCGACTCTCTAGATGGCATCACACTTCTCCAGTGAAGCAACAGCAGGCAGCTTTGACGAAGACATGCTTTCTGGGAGATGCGGCTGGGGCACGCTCCTTCGGTGGATCGGCGATTTCAGCTGCGGCGGCGTCATGCTTCTTCTCGTTGCATCGCGCTTCCAGCTCCCAGCGACTCACAGTCTTCTGCAGTTAGAATTCCCAGCAAGGAAATTCAGGGGGAACTGGAGATGAAGTTTTTTGTCCCTGAGACTTCAGCAGGAGGCAAGCACAAATTCAAGCCCTTGGAGAATATTCTGTAAGATGATGAAAGCCCTTAAAAAGTTCCTTCTCCTTTTCCTTGGCAATAAAGAAACCACTGCAGGCCAACCCAGCAAACAGCACACTGGCAGAGGGGCTGTCCAAACTCCTGCAGCTTCCTTGGTTCTTCTCCCTGGCAAAAGGTTTCTTGTTCCCAGAAGTGATCTAAAGTTCTTGGGTCTGAGTCCCAATATTTATACCCCAAAATCCTTTGTTCTCTGAAGGCAGAGAGGCCTCTGCCTCGTCCAAATCAGTTCCTGAGCACTCTGTTTACAGGACTCATTCTTTCCTTTCACAGTGCAGGGCAGAAACATCAGACGCTCCACAGGAGGCGGAGCCAGCATTGTGGAGGGAAAGCACAGCTCTCTGGAGCACTTTGTTTACATGATTCCTTCTCTTCTTTCACAGTGCAGGGCAGAGACATCAGCTGCACCCCACGGGGGTAGAGACAGCATTATGGAGGGAAGGCCCAGCCCTATTCATGTCCCAGGTGCAACTCCTCCCTCCCATCTAGATGCAGATCTCTCTATTCACCACCACTGGGCTGACTCGTTCTGTCTCCTGGAATCCCCCAGCCCTGTCACTTAAATTCCAGACAAGGAACACACACCTAGCAGAGGCATACTTTGGATAGTTAGACAAGCAAATACCTACTTTCTAAAAGTGGTATTTTCAAACACAGAATGTTAAAACCAACTTTACCAAAATATGTATTTTATCATTCTGAGTACAGGCATATTAAATTTGAATTGTCTACCATGTTCCCTGAGTCAGTTAGAATTATAAGATCTAATAATCTAACTGCCGATTCTGGCCTATGGAAAACAGGTAGCCTTGCAATAGTGAAAAATGAAAATGGCTGTAATTCACTATTATGACATGCCATACACACCAAGGCATGCCCTACCTTATACTTACAATGCACCCTGCCCGTGGGCCTACCATAGGGGTGTCTGATATGAGGAAAAGGGAAGTTTAGGGACTGGCAAGTGGATGCACTGGCCAAGTTGACATGGCAGTCACAGACTGCACACAGGCTTTGCAGTGGCAGGCCTGAGACACACTTTCCAAGCTGCTTCTGTGGGTGGCACAACCAGTGCTGCAAGCCCATCAGCAGCATTTGATTTACAAGCCCTGGGCACACATGGTGCACTGTGTCCAAGATGGCGGAGAGGAGGGAGCTCTGATCCGGAGCTCCTGTCGCCTGGATCACTAAAGAGTGTAAATCCTTGTGTACACCCCCCTCCCGGATGAACAAAAATACAAGGATTACAATAAAGGGAACTTACCGGACAGAGGAGAAACAAGAAGCCTGAAGGTGTGTGCACTCCTGACAAAAGTGCCTTATCATCGGCACCTTGTCTCCCCCTTCACAGAGGAACGACCAGCGAGTTACACCGCCATCGAGGGAAGGCATTATTAGCGTCCCTCGCAACATCTTCCTCCGGGAAAAGGAGCCACCGACTCTGCTACTGTCTGCTGACTCTGCTCCTGCTCCCATAGAGGAAATCACCACCCCGTAAAAGATCGCCAACCCTAAAAGGGAGCCGCCGACCCTGAAACTGCATGCCTCCGGTCTCCCACTCCCTTATGAACCGGTGAGTGACAATGAGACAAAGGGCTCAGGCCTGATAGCTCGGTCTCCGAAGGAAGCCTGTACCGAAGCGCGGCTCCATCTGCATGAGCGCTGAGCCCCCGGTGCCTGACCCCAAAATGGCAACCGTCTAAGACAGTTAAACTGCAAGCTCAGTTACTGTCTCGATTGAAAGCCAAAGTCTAAACCGCTTTTGTAATCCCCACAACCAGTGCAATCCAACAGGCACATGAAGCTCCCCTATTAAGACAATCTCGACTAAGCAGCCTAATTTCAGGAACACTAATTGAACACCTAAGCCTGATCCCAAAATGGCGGCCACACGGAGACTATCACTCCGACAACTAATCCATCCGGCAACCCGGTTTTGTGCCTAGAAACTCAAGTGAACTCCAGCAGGCATGTTAATCAAAGAGTGTTTTTATCAACAATCATATTAAAAACCAAACGGAAACCACTACAAGCAGCTCCACAAGCAGAACAGTCCAGAAGCCTGATCCCAAAATGGCGTCCATTTGGGACAAATAACTCCCAGAGCTCTCGCCTTGCAACCAAACAGGACAAAATAAGCCATGCCAAATAATCGTTGGCTCTAGCTTAAGGGAACCAGAATTTCTCTTTAAAAAAGAACCGGATCATCTCACAAAAATTGAAAAATTAACTGCCAAAACCATAGCATCGCAATGGAAAGCACAAAATGACCAAACCCCTCAATCTGAGAATTACAAATCAGGCAGTAAGATCAAACTGATCGCCGGAAATCTACCCTCTGGCACAGTTGGTTCCTCCTCTCCCTGTATTATAGCCCCCAGTTGACTACAATGCATCTACAGAACAGAATAAATAGACCACAGGTCAGACTAACCCCCCTGAACCAACTCAGCACATGGCTTAAAATCCCATGGCAGGAATCCTTCTCCATCACGTACCCTACCAACCTCTCACCCAAAGCGAAAAGAAATTTTAAACAAAGGTTGTTAAAATAACACCAAGAATGCCTAATTGCGGACCTATACTACTGAACCTCAAAAGGCTTGCAGAAAATGGACCTCATTTTCCACACCCAGAGTCCAAGGGGCTGGAACTCCATTCTCAGATCTCACCTCCATATATATAAAACTACCACCACCCCTCTAAGCTGTAAACTAACGTTACTAACACCCAGCCACAGCACTCGCTACGGACACACCTGTGTGACCATATACAGCAATGGCACAATCCTGATCCAAGCCAACAACGACAGCCTAGAGGCCTTCGACTCACTCTTCCCCACACTACGTCTTGCCCTCACTTATCCATCCCAGCCCGACGCAAAAGAAACCCTATCCTCTAGGCACGCACACAGAGAAAACCTTTCAACTCACCCACCCACTCAAAAGATACGCTGTCAACACCAAAGACAACAAATCAGCCTCCAACCACTAATGGTCAAACCTGGGACACACAGAGACCAGCACCCCCCCCCCACCCCTCCCTCTTTGAGCATAACACAAAGGCTGGCTCAACTAGAATTCCAACTAGGAATAGCTACGCAAAATATTAACAGAATTTTATCCAAACACAACGTCCCCTCCACTCAGGGCCCACCCCTCTCACTCCCTAGCGCTCCCAATAAACATAGATAGATAAGGAAAAATACTGGGGCGCGCTATCTTCCTACCACAAAGCAATACGTTGTGCACGAAAAGCACACATTGCTACTCAAATACAAGAGGCTGGAAACTCCCCTAGAGTTCTCTTCCAAATACTACAGACATTTGCTAAACCGACAGCATGTGAAGCTCCTGACATGTCATCTCAACAGCTGTGTGACGAAGTTTCCTGTTTCTTCATTAATAAAATTGATAACATTTATGATAAGATATTATGTACAAATCAGGCTGCATCGACTAATATGACACCCCTCCTTAATCCCACAGATTTTATACCGGACTCACAATCCCTGGACAGCTTTCCCCTTATCTCACTTCAAGAAACCTCTAACCTCATAAAACGGATTAAAAGTGGAAGTCCAGAGGATGCCATCCCTGCCAGACTAATGCCCACATTGGATGAGCAACTAAGTCCAATAATCACAGATTTAATAAACCTTTCACTCACCTCAGGTACTGTCCCCAAGGAATGGAAGCGAGCTCTTGTCAGACCCATAAGAAAAAACACCGCCTTACCATGGTCTGACCTGACAAACTTAAGACCCATCTCTCTGCTACCTTTCCTGGGGAAAGTTATAGAAAAACATGTCAATCGTCACCTGTCCAGACATATTGAACAGGTACAACCCTTGGATGAATCCAAATCAGGATTCCGCCCCAAATACAGTACAGAATCTACCTTGCTGTCTGTTACTGATGATCTCCACGCCTACCAAGACAAGGGCCTCTCAGTCATCTTGGTTCTACTAGATCTATCGGCAGCGTTCAACACCGTGTCTCATTCCATTCTGACTCAACGGTTGTCGAGCGCTGGCCTTAAGAACAAAGCCCTTGAATGGTTAAAGAGTTTCCTAGCCGATCGCACCCAGAGAGTCACCATGGGTGCATATCGCTCAACGGAAAGTGAGATCTCTAAGGGGGTGCCACAGGGCTCATGCCTGAGCCCCACGCTCTTTAATATCTATGTGGCACCCCTAGCAGGAGTGTTGCGTAGATACGGCTTTGTCCCCGTATCTTACGCAGATGATACACAGCTCCTGTTCCCCTTCAAAACCCTTTCCGCTGAGGTTAGGAACTCCTTCTCGTCTGACATGAAAGAAGTAGCGAATTGGATGGCCAACAACTATCTCCAATGTAATGTCAGCAAAACGGAGATCATGTTATTTGGGGAAGCTAAAATACTCTGGACTCCTGAATGGTGGCCATCAGAGCTTGGAGCAGTCCCTGAACCAAAACAGGTCGTGAAGAACTTGGGTATTCGGCTCGACCAAGACCTGTCATTAAAACAGCATACCAGCTATATTTCAGGGATATGTTTCCACACCATTGGCCTGCTCCGAAAAATCTTTCCACTGTTACCTAATTCAGTAAGAAAAACTCTTGTTCAAGCACTTATCCTGAGTCGGATAGATTATTGCAACGGTTTGCTATTATCTGCCAACGAAGGAGTGCTAGACAAACAGCAGGTCATTGAGAACACGGCAGCTCGCCTTGTTCTGAATGCCCCCCTAGAACTGCCTCTAAACCCCTCCTTGAACAATTGCACTGGCTTCCAGTCAGACAAAGGGCAAAATTTAAGATATGCTGCCTGATTCACAAATGCTTGAATGAACAGGGACCCATCTATCTTGAACGGAGATTTGTCCCCTATGTTCCAACACGATCCCTTAGATCAAGCAACAATCTCCTCTTGGTGGTCCCCCATGTCAAAAGAGCCAGACAGGGAGGAAGAGCTCTGTCCACTATGGGCCCTAAACTGTGGAACAAATTACCCCTGGCACTAAGACAATGCAAAGAGCACCTAACTTTCCGCAAACAATTAAAAACTATCTTATTCAAAAATGAAATCTAAATTCCCTTCTCCTCAGTATGTCTGTTGATTTACCGGTCAAAAGCGCAGAGATACTCCTGGCGGAGTGATTCAAGCGCTATATAAACCCACAAATAAATAAATAAATAGATATCACCACAAAAATATACGACTCAGATGGAAGACAACCCCCCTAAGATATCAACCACATAGGCCCAAGAGGACGATCACTGCAATGTCCATGCAAGAGGCATGGGATCTTGCCGAATCCTATAAAGCAGCGCCAATCACCACCCTCAGTTCTGCGATCCCAGTAATCACTGGATTTGGGAGAGAAATCACAACCACAAAAATAGCGAGACCTCCAGGGCACCTCACAAATATTCCTAGGGCCCCCCCAAATGAGGAACTAAACAACAAGAAGGTGGACAACTGCATGCTCATAAACTGCAGATCTGCGAACAAACATGCAACAGAACTGGCAGAAACCATCCTAGCACGTGACATAGACATCATGTTCATCACTGAAACATGGTTGAACAAATCCTCACCCCCTATCTTCGATATGCTCATACCCCCGGGATTCTCTATCATCAGCAAGGACAGGAACAACCAACGAGGTGGAATGACTGCATTCATATATAAAAAGAACATCTCTATAACAGATAAACTGGAGTACCTTACAGCCACCATCAAAACATTGGATAACAAAATGTTTCACTGTCACCTCATCTACCGAAAACCAGGAAACAATACCAGATTCGGTGAACAGTTGGCTGACCTGATCTCACACTGCTCACTCTCAAACGAGAACAACCTAATACTAGAAGACCTTAACCTTCACTGAAATGAGACCAACAACCTTCAAATCCAAACCTTAAACAAACTCCTTCACAATAACAACTTGATCCAACACTGCACTGAACAAACCCACGACAAAGGCTCAATCCTGGATGCCATCATAGCCCACGAAGATGCAGTCACCATCGATCGCACCCTCCCTGTCGACTGGTCTGACCATCATCTCATCCTCTTCCACATCAATCAAAAAACACATCGAATTCCTCGCACGAATGATCTCTTCGACTGGACGAGAAACCTGAGACAGATCCCCTTGGAAGAACTAGAAGAAAGACTGAGCACACTCTTCCCCTCCAACGTAGGAGAAAGGTCCACAATAGAATTTACCTCACAATATAATGAGGCTCTCACCGACATGCTGGACAAAATAGCACCCCTGAAACAGAAAAAGGGCAAGTCCCTACCATCGAGATTGTGGTTCAACACTGAACTAAACCTGGAAAGAAGGCAACTAAGAGCAGCTGAAAGACTTTCGCACAACAACCCCTCGACAACCCACCTCGAACTACTCAAAAAGGAACGTAGGAAATACAATAAGCACATCTCGCATGAAAAATCCTCCTTCTTTTGTGACACATTGAATAATGCAAAAAACCGCCCCAAAGAACTCTTCAACATTATCAGAAAACAAACATCCAAACCAACACCTACTGCAATTCCAGCCTCCAAAGACCTATGTAACAAATTTGCCAATGTCTTCAATGAAAAAATACTAAAGATTGAGCTCTCACTGATGGACCACTCGCATCCCTCAAAGGCAGGCCCGCTACTCATCAAAGAAGATATAAACCCACCTAGCCAACCAACCAACAACTGGCTAACCTTTGCACCCACCACTGAAACAGAAATTATTGAACTAACTACCGGATCCAAACCCTCATCGCACCTTGAAGACCCCCTCCCCGCTCAACTGGCAAAAAATCTCAAACACTCCTTAGCCCCTATCTGGACTGTGATTATAAACAGCTCCCTGGAAAAAGGAATCATGCCTGACGGCCTCAAAATAGGGCAGGCAACACCATTAATAAAAAAAGCAGGTACCGACCCTAACGATCTCAACAACGACAGGCCTGTCTCCAATCTTCCTTTCCTAGCTAAACTACTAGAAATATGTGTTCTCCGTCAACTCACCCACCACTTGGACATTAACAACCTCCTCGACCCGCACCAATCAGGCTTCAGGAAAGGATGTAGCAAATGTCATAGATGATGTGCACAAATCACTGGACAAGAACCGCTGCTGTCTACTCATACTCCTTGACCTTTCGGCGGCCTTTGACACGATCGACCACAAACTACTCATCAACACTCTCCAAGAAAGGGTAGGAGCAAAAGGGGTGGTCTCACAATGGTTCACCTCCTTTCTACAAAACCGCTCCGAAAGAATAAAAATAGGAAACTCCACGTCCGACCTACACCCTATAATCAGAGGTGTTCCCCAAGGCTCAGTGCTTTCACCTGCATAGTTCAACATCTACATGGAGCCACTCACCATCATCCTCAAAAAAGCCAACATTCCCTTCCACCTCAATGCCAACGACACCCAGATCTACCTTGAAACCTCCTCCAAAGCAGAGATGCAAAGACTAAACAACACCCTAAGAGAAGTACAAAAGTGTCTGTCCCTAAATCATCTGAAACTAAATCAAGACAAAACGGAAATCCTTCTCACAGCCAACAAAGAACAGACCCCCCAAATCATGGAATGGATAAAGTCTATTTATGCTCTCGACTGTACTCTCATCCCAGCAGACTCAGTGAAGTCATTGGGTATCACTCTAGACCCCAACCTGGATATGATCAAACACATCAAGAACACAGCAAGAGGTACCTTCTTCAACTTAAAGCTACTGAGCAACATCAAACCCTTCATCCCACCAACTGACCTTACGCAAGCTACGCAATCCCTTGTGCTATCCAGATTAGACTATGGGATCTCCACCCTCACAGGCACAGCTAAACTTCACCTTGCTCCTCTCAGAACAACACTAAATGCAGCAGCCAGAATGGTGACGGAAGTAACGAAATACGAACACATCACCCCCGCTCTAAACGAGCTTAAATGGCTCCCAATAGAAATGCGGGCCAATTTCAGAACTGCTTGCGTCACCCACAAAGCTCTGCACATGGGCAAACCCACCTATCTACCTGCCAAACTCAAAAAAGCGGGACAGACAAGAAACCTCAGAAGCACCAACTCTCTGCTACTCATCCCCCGAAAACCTGCAAACAAAAGACCTTATCTAGGTCCTTTACCGGAAATGGACCCAAAATCTGGAATGCCATCCCTATACATATTAGGACAAACCCTTCCTACAAAGCATTTAAGATCCAGCTCAAAGCACTCTTCCTCAATAGAGTTCCCACAAAGTGACAATGGACCTACTTGAAAGTTTCTGTGTAATAGACTGTTATTAACTAATGTTGTAAGGCGCTCCGATACCTCCGGGTCTGGCTAGCGCTCTATAAAACTCCAAGAATGAAAACAAATATTTAAAAAAAATTTAAAATACTAGGTCTGACAAGTAAATCAAATAACCCAATGATGGAATCACTGATTAGTACATCAATTTAACACAGGGAGCACTTGCACTGTGGCACTGACTTTATAGGTTTCCCAGATGGTCTGCGCTTAGTCTACGGAAACTAGATTTTCATAAATAGCAGTCTGTCTGCTCAGTGAGCTCCTCCTTTATGTCTGGAACCGGTAGGAGCCAGAGTTTAATATTTATGGAGCTGTGTGCCTTCTTTGGTTAAAGGTGTGCTAGAGCCATACTGGGGAGTGATCCGAGATCCCCCTTGGGAGCCCGCAAGAGTTTCGGAAGTAGCCAATGTCTGCTAAGTGCGTAAGGAAGTAATCGATGCAGGACATACTATTATGTGCGTTAGACTAGTGGGTGTAATACGACATGTTTGGTTGCAGTGAGCGCCATACTTCTGTCAGTCCCATGGCTTGAGCGAACTCCTCCGTTTGAGTGCTATGTAGGGTTGGGGGTCATCGAGGAAACCTATCTAGTGCATCGTCCATAGTAATTTTAAAGTCACCTCCAAGAATTAGGATACCATCGGTGGGATCTATCAGGATTTTGCCTAAATCAATGAGTGCCTCTTTTCCCAGCACTGGCGGGAGATACACCGATGCCGCATTTATTGGTTTCCTCTCCCAAGTGGCCCCCATCACTGAAAATCTTCCTTGTGGGTCCCCCCTACGTACGAGTGGGCATGGGAGCTAGGTTCCTCCGCACTAGGATACCCATTCCCCTGGAGCCAGATGTAAACCCTGCATGAACCAATAGTTTGTACCCCCACCTGCTGAGGGCCTTGCAATTATTACCCACTAGGTGTGTTTCTTGTAGCAATATTAAGTCTGTTGCCTGTCTCTTGATCAATTGCGACAGTACTCCCCGCCTCATTTTGTCTCCCAATCCGTTTACATTCCACGCCAAAATGGACAATTTTGTGGCTATAGTGCTGCCCATGACGAATCATTGTTAGGACTTAGCAAAATACCTGCGGAGATCACCAGAGGGGTGATCGACTCCTCCAATACATAAGCATCTATGTGTAGTAACCTGGCTCGGTCCTTCGTTCCAAAATGTTCCGTGAACTCCAGCTGTCTAAACCGTGCCGGCTTAGGGAGGACACAACTTTCCAAATCAGTTTATAACACTGTGCATCGTGACCTTCAAAATTAAAACCAACAAAAGAACCCTGCCGTCCCCCTCGCTCTACCCCCTCCCTGCCCCATGTTGGTGGGTTTTATACTACCGACCCCCCAACACGGCGGGGTGTCTGTCGCCCACCCCCCATGTGCAAGGTGCATGGTTTACAACCCTCCTTCCCTCACTGTGAATTAAGGATATACGCATATTACACATTATATCATTTGAACATGTTCAAATCCCTTCTGAAGCTTTTACTACCAGAGCAGTACATCATCGGCAGTCCCGCCTAGGTCGGCATTAGCAGAGCATACCCCATCAGCGATGCGTTAGTGGAGAATACCCCTGTACCTTTGTCAGGTGTCTTACCCTGTACCCAGGCAAATTTGGCTTACTTATTTAGTGCCTGCGTTGTGGATTCCTTTCCGCTGGCCATTGCTGCTCCCAGTTGTTCAGGGCCCTGTACCAGTACTCGCCACAACCTGTGCAGGGGGGATTTCTGCCTCTGCTGGCATGTTGGGTTACCTGGTCAGGCGAGTGATTTGCTCTTTAGGGGAGTGAATAGCAATGAGGTGCTGCACCAATTCACTGTACTGTAGGTGAGAGGCGGGGGGGGCACGGAGCCGGAAAGAGCCCTCGACTGCATCACAAAACCCTGCAGTCCTTTCTGTCCATGCTCTATGTTGCAGCCAGTAATAATGGCTGTGTGGCGCTGGAGGGTCGTTGGTCCTGGCTGTACCCATCGTTCCCAGCCTCCGTGGATCCCCGCAGATTGAGTGGGATGCTTCCTTGTAGGCTGTTTTGCCCCCGGTGTGCGTGAGGCTGTTTGCGTCGGTCACTGGCCATAGACGCTTATTGGGGGGCATTCACCATGTGTGGCCGACTTCCCAGCCCCACGTCTCTCACGGCTAGGGGCTTTCTTGACCTGGTTTTGTTTGCTTACTGTGGCACAACTAATGCACATTAGAGCACAATAATATATATAATAAATATTAACTTTATTCATGTATCTTTTCTATTCATTGTGGACAAGTATGTGTGTGAGAACAAAAGAGGGTGACCTGCTACCACGATCCTGAGAGGGTTGGGAGTGTTGTGTTCTGGGGTGCCAAATCACTTGTCTCTCTTGAATGGTTAGGAGGGCAAGTGAGGCACTATGAGCTGGTCGGATTTGGGCTCATACATGCTGATGGGTTATGGTGACTCAGTCTCTACATGTTGAGGTTCTTTTGTCCCAAGCATAGTTCTGTTCCTGAACAGAATCCCTGCGACAGCTTGAAAGGAAAACCACCTCCAACAAGTTCTACAGTTGCAGGCAGTGGATACACATCCCATGTCTAATTTTGTTATGTAAATGGTGGGCCCCACTTGCTCCACTTCCAAGCCTTCTATGGCCAAGGAACTCAGAGCTTTGAGAAGTACTCCAAGGAATGCTATGCTTCTATGGTTGATGTCTGCCTTACCACCAGTCTCCAAATGATGAGAGCTGTTTTTCCTGAGTGTGGATCACTTAATGGAAGACCTTAGAAGCCTGTCCGCTTCCTGAGATAAGGAAAGAACATGCTAGCCATGCAGGAGCAGTATCTCCCCAAGAGGTGAGAGGTGTAGCTTGTATAAGGGGCATTGGAAGCACCCAGAAGTGAGGACTGAGGAGAGCAATTTGTCAGTTCATAGTGTTGGTGGCCCCGCAGTTGCTATGTGCTAGTTCTTGGTGTGAATTTCAAAACTGTGACCGCAGTTGTCAAAGCCTGGTGATGGCATGCCAAATTCAGCTTGTAGTAATAGTAGTAGAATTTGTATTGTTTAATTAATTTAAATGTTACAATATCTTGATTCCACAAACTAAAGTTAAAAGAAATAGCAAACAAATGTATCATTTAAAGCATCTGATATATAAGCACCATACAAATTAATTCATCATTCTCTATAAAGTGCTTGTCTATGATTACAAATTCACAAATAGAACTTAGAGAAACAAGAAGGATGCAATACATAGTTTTAAAACATCTCGTAAAAATGCAGAAACTGCACAGTACTAATGTACTTGCTAATAACTATGACCATTTTTAAATACAGAGTTAATTCCTAGCAGCGGATTTAGATCGAAATAATCTTGTGAGTTTCCCATTTTTTCACCACCTGTATTAAAAACTGTGTAAACTTACAGTTCAGAGGGGTATCCTATCCAATGACTTAAAGCATGCATTTACAGTTTGCCGGCACGTACAAACTCCCTGCTACTAAAAGGTATTTTTAGCAGCCCCCTCCTTTCTTTCAGCAGTGCACGGTAGATACTGCTCAGATGAAAAATTTATTCCACCCCAGCTTCATGCACTCTACAGTGAGTAGTTTTTATATCCTAAATCCAATGCATCGTGTGGGTGAGACCAGGGGGGGCGCCAAACCCCAACGTGATGAAACCATCTTTTAAATGATTTTCCTATCCTGTTTCTAAATAGGCCAGCCGTTTGAGGATTTGGTATTAATTTAGTGTCGTTCAGGCATGAGATCTGCATGTGCCAATCTCTTTGCCTTTTAGCAATGAAGTTATTTTCATCAGACAATGGATCGCTTTTTTTTAAAAAGACTTTAAGGGCAAGGACATTTCCCATAGCGGACAAACCGCGTGATTGTCAATCTACTTTTCTAGGTACTGCTGTGATTGGGCATTTGCATTTGTTTGTAATTCTTGCCGGAGAGCTTAGCATAGTTGATTTGACCCATTTGACTTTATTCTCTTCCATGCTGAGAAGGTTACCTTTCGAGCTTGGTGGAATGCTGTTTGTTTCCATTATAGATTAAATACTCATAATGTTAGCCCTGTATCTTTATGTATCAAAAGAGATCTTTTATGGCTACCTTTATCCTCTTATTTAACAGATGTAGCGTCAACTTCTTCTATAATAGTTAATTCTACGGATGAAGGTAAGAAACCTCCATGAACTCTTGTTGTGTATTTCTTTATCAACTTTATACTTTATGGTATTACTCCTTTCTCCTTTTCTTTTTCATAGACTCTATATGGATGTTTTTGTTTCATATCATATTTGATGATGCTTTTGATGTTGTATTAGAAATGTGATTCAGGTTGTAATCTCCCCTTTTATATCTCTCCAAGCTTCTTATCTCCCCCTTTCTTTTTTCCCCTTTTCTACCTTCCCCAATTTCTTAGACATGGTTGTAATATGTTTGATACTGAACATTAATATGAGTTTATTATGACTTATCACCACGACACTTTTTTATGTATGGTATAATCTTTATTTCAATAAACTTTAAACTTAAAAGTCTTTATTCTATTCCATACTTCAGTATATTCTCCTTTCTGAGCAATAATTTGATTTGAGAAGGCCGAACTCTAGCCTTTTCTGGGGTGGAGATACATTGCAAGAGAGAAGAAAAAAATGTCTAACTGTCTTGGAGAGAGTAATATTTAAACTTGAAGCTTCTCTGCCACGCAGTGGCTCGCTTTCATAGGTGATACTTGGTAATAATTATGCAGATATCACTTTTAGCAATGGAAGTTAGCTCGGACTGTCGAAAGACCTATGTTGTGTGTGAAATGCAAGGAGTAGCATGTTTCCCCTCCTCTGCAGGTCATGTTTATACTGATGGAAGGATCCCCTGTCATAAAATTGTACTCCCAGGCATCTTTTACTTTTGACCTGTTCCAGTTGTTGGCCCTGTAGGAACCAATTGTTGTTTTTGTCTAACCCATTGCTCATTCCATGATCGTAGTTTTCTTTTCTTTAATCACCATGCCATTGACCGATGAATAATGTGATATTTTGTCAATAAGGTGTTGTAAGCCAATATTAGTGTGGTTCGAAAGAATCACCCCATCAGTATAGAGGAAGTTATGCTTATCCTCATCTTAGGGGGATGAGCATATACTTTGTCCAGTGCTTGATTCAAATCTGCCCGAAATCGGTTACACAAGTATGATGCTAGGCGTATCCTTGCTTCAGACCCTGGGAGGATTCAATTTTCCTAGAGAAAAAAGAGCCATCCCCTATTTTAACCCTTATCTAAGTATCTGAATGCTGCAGTTGAATTGCTTTTAGATGATGGGGGGAAACCAAGGTAAACCAAGATTTGTTAAATAATATGGTGTTGCACGCAGTTGAATGCTGACTTAAAGTCCACAAATCAGAGTGGTTGCTTGTTTGACCTGTATTTATCAATAAGTACCGACAGCAATAGAATATTTGTCACCATACCAGGGCCTCTGACAAATACCGATTGATTGGGAGGGATAATTTGTTTTTCTTCCACCCGCCATGAGAGTTTCACTGCGAGAAGGTCTGCAAAGAGCTTTGCCACAAAGTCTTGTAGCGTGATGAGGCGGCAATTTTCTGGTTGATGCCAATCACCCCTTTAAAAAAATGGGCGTTATTTTGTCATGAAGTGCATTGTTGCAAACTATGGACAAGCACTTTGCCCAAAAAGCCAAGTTTATCGTATATAAAGCCTGTGGATTTCTATTTGGGCCTAGTGCACCCTCTTGTCTGCTTGAGTTAATGGCTTTACAAATTTGCTTCCCAGAAAAGTTAAGCTCTTGGTCATCTAGGTTTGTCTGCTCAGTTGGGGATATACTACCCCTTTTTGGGATAAAAGATGGTGTGGCTACCCTGGGTTGATTGAGATGTTTTGACAAGTAAGCAGCCCAGCATGTTTCCGTTAAAGTTGAGGTCAAGACAGAAATTCTTGAGTTTTCCGTTTACTAAGATACAATACTTCTGCCAAGAACTTTTGTTTTGTTGTTGATCGCTCTTCCCAAAATAATCTCCCACTGCTTTATTTAGAGATTTCAGTTTGAATTGAAGCTTGGGGTTCCCTGACTGCCTCTGAGCTAGCCTCAAGATCACATTACAGTTGCTTTTTAGGATTTGACACAATGCCAACATTTTAATTCTATTTCAGACTTGTAGCTGGTGTCTGGAATGATGCTTCTTAGTGTTAACTTCCCATGAATAAGTGGTCAATAACTTTTCTATAAAGATGCCCACTACGCTAGTGGATTTGGGGAGTCAACTGAGAAACAGGGTTTTGCAAGAGTGGCAGCAGTGGCCCCAATCGAATCTATTAAACTTTCCGTCCAACGCAAATTCCTGAAGTTTGTTTTCACTATCTGCCCCAGCAGTGAGTTTACCTTTTGATGAAAGGTGCATGGGCATTCAACTCGAAACTTTGTTGCCCATGATCACTTTCATTTGTTCTTTTGATCTTAAATGATGAGATTTGGTAATATAAAGGTAAGGTTACTACTGTAATGTCGATTCTTGAATTTGAACCGGCAGCTTGATAGGTCAGCGCAGGAGGAGAGTTTTGTTGCTGCCTACTTTTTACTACTCCTAGGCCCAAGGCTTCTAGGTCTTTTTCTAGCACGGCTGCCCCTATGTCTCTTTGGCCGTTCCCATCAGGACCAAAGATCTGATTATGGACTGGCCATAGGAGATTCTCTTGTAGCAAGTTTTCCTCCTGGGAGAAAGGCCGAAGCCAATTCATGTTGAAATCCCCAGGTACTACAATTTCCACAGGTCATATCTCTTGCTATATCTCTAGCAGCATATTTACCAGTTTGACAGACATGTATGTAGATATTTATTAATAGGAGTGAATTCCTGTATCCTTTGAGCCAGTTCCTCAAGGTTACAGATAAAATATTATTGTTGTCTTCTAAGGCCACCTGCTTGCTGCCTATTATAAGACCTGCAGCTATAAAGATTGCCAGACCCCCTCCCCCCTTGGGCACCCAAAGTTCTTCATTTTATTAGCTCGCCTGAAGTAGACCACAAATCCATCCAGTACAAATGGCTGTGTTGCCCATCATGCTTCCTGTGGGAGAATAATGTTAAACTCTTTGCTACAGGTTTTCAAATAGTTGTTGCAGCTTTTGGTGTGCCCACCATTTATGTTCCATCAGCTAATTTCAGATTTTCCTTTGGCTGAGTGGAAATGATTGACTATGAAGGCTGTTTATTAGCTGCTGTTAACTAGCCTGGATTAAGTTGGATTGCACTGTTTGCCCCTAACTGAAGGTGTGCAACACAAATAGTAGAGTCATTTTGCCTATTGGATTTTGAAGAAATGAGTGTACTTGCTTATTTTCATTTAGGTTTCATGATGGGGAGGAATCTTTCTGAGACACCAGTGGAGCTGGATATTGTGTTGGGTATGGTAAAGTAATTTTAATTCCCCAGTTAAAGAAATACTTTTTTTCCTGGAGGACTTTCCTGGTGAAGTAGTGTGGCTCACCGGTTAGAGGCGGCAGACCCGAGAGCAGAGAACGGCCCGGGACCAGGGTTCGATTCCCGGCGCGGCAGGTTTCTGGACCAGGGTCAGCGGACTCGATAATTCTCTCGCCTCGGTGCCCACTCTGATCAGCGATCACACTCGGCAACTCTGGGCATTAGCTTGCCTCATCTTCACTAACGGCCCCACCAGACCGCCGGGGATGCCTGGTCTCACCCTGGAGATACCCATTAAGGGACCTTCTCTCAGGGAAGCCAGGAAGGGTTTCGCAGCGGTCGAAGCGCCTTGGGACCCTACGGGTATGTAGTGCGCTATATAAATGCCTATACATTTACATTTACAATCCAGTAGAAGCCTAGGACACTGGGGTAGACTCTTGTCCATTGTCATCTGTTGGGGACAGAAGTTAGATTAAATCAATGTCTTCCAAAATGACCTTTTTTAGAGATGGAACTGCTCGCAAAAGCCGTAAAATATTTCTGCGAATGAGAATGTTGTGTCTCCCTCTAGACTGGTATTCTGGGGTAAAAAATGTTTTACTAACCTCATCTGGAGGGTTTAGAGAGATAGTCACACTACCTGAGTCAGGTTTAATACTGCCATTACCAGATGGTGTGTCTGCCATGCATGTGCCTAATGGTCTTGTCAAACAAACAGGCAGGTGCAGCTAAAGTTTAAACTACATCCAGTGAGGATTCATATCTCCAGTAGGAGGGGAGGCTTCTTGTTGATCCACCCTATTAGATGTAAATTCTAGACAAAGCCTCTTGTATTCCATGTGGTATTCATTTGGGACAGTGTATCCCACAGGAGAACTGTGGACCTTGAATGCTACTTAATGTGCTGAAGTTGGATCTTCATATTCTTCCAAGGAGGAGCCTTTTTTGGGGATTTTTCAGTACTTTAATGTCTGAAAAGGAATTACAACTTCTTCCTTTTTCTAGAGCCCTTGCATGCCTGTTTTTGACCCTGCATCGACTTTTCATTGGTATTAGTTGCAGTATCAGTTAATCTAATATTGCCTGTGCCGGAGATGATTACTACTCTCTTTTTCGGCTTGTTTCTAGCCTTACATTACTTTCTCATCTGTTTTTTTTGGTAATTGTTTTCTCTGGGGTATGCGTAGCGATTCACTGTAGATTGTGGGTCGACACCCCTTAACTTACTTTCCTCTTCAGCAATCTCATCTTCCAACACAGTTGACTCTGATAGTTGACTGAGCAAACGCAAGGAGATGTTGGGCAGAGTGCTGACACTTTTCAGACACTCAGCCCAAGTCACGGATCTGGGTTGAATCCATCATCAATCTTTAGCTCACTTTGCCACCTCAGTTCTGACCCAGCTATATGCAAATCAGTCTTGACCATGATGGTTGACTGTCAACCCCCGGTTCTGGCATTTCCGAGTTCATAGTCCTGGTATTACAGATTTTGCTAGGTTCCTGGTCTACTTGTGTTAATCAGTGGTGCACAAGTGCAGTAAATCTTGGATACTGCCCCTTGTTTTTGTGCTCAAATTATTAGATTATTTAAGTCAGTAAGCTTCTGGTCGATATCGGAAACTGAGTTTGCCATCATATTGAGCAGGTTCTCTTGAACATCTGTTTTATTTGATTGATAGGACAAAGAGTCTAATGGAAGTTCTGAGCAGGATGTCCCAAATAGCCCCTGCCCCTGTTAATGATGTATTTGGCAAACTTCGTTTCTGTGATGAGTTGGATTTATATTTAGTGGAATTTATATTATCTGGTTTGGATTTTTGTGGATTTTTAGTATCCACATTAGCTTTTACAGTTTGAGTGCTATTTATATGGTTGATAGATAAACACAGGCTATTCCAGAGATGAATATTCCCTTTTCCAGGTGAATATATTTCAGTTGGCCACTGATCTCTTCTTACAGGCATTGGGCTGCTACAACGTGAAAAGTCAGTTATTGAACTAACTTGAGGTTTGGAAGTGGGTTTCTGTGATCTCATAGTGTCATTAAAATGTAGCTGGTGCTGTTCCTGTTGTCCCTTAACTGAATATGGTTGATTTACGGGACATTGGGTCAATGGTTCTTCAAGGGTTTTTTGTTCTTTGATAATTTTCACATTAACCTCAATTGGTAATTGGGTAACAGTCCTCAGTAATGACAACAACAAATTTAGATTACAAGTGAGCTGGGGGAAATTTGTGGGGACAAGGACTTCAACGAAAGTTGTTTAAAGTCAGATATCGCTCCTCAATGTGGAATTTCTATCAACTCAGATGTTGCTACTAAGGTTGCTGCATCATCTGTCTTCTCAAACAGTCCATTGTTACGACTTTGGTCACCCGAGGTGTGATTGATGTTTATTGTTGCTGAAATTGGTTCTGGGAAGGCACCTGTGTCCTTGGATAGGGAGAACATGGCCCCAACTGGGTCTTTTAAGAATTTGAACTTGTGCAGAGTTTTAATAAGCTTTTCAAACATTCTATACACTGGAGATATTAATGGCTGGTGTCTCCCAGTGGATTTTATATTATAATATTTTACTGCCTGCGGGGCCTGTCGTTTTTTCTTTCTACTTGTATGGAGTAATTGAGCCCTCTCACCACCTTATCACATGTTTTTCTCCTTGCCCTGAATCTTTTCAGGTAGTACTCTAGTGTTCCGAGTATTTCAACTTTTCAGTAGTACCAGTACATTTTGGATCAGGTTTATTAGGTCAAATTGTTACTTTGCCCTTTTTCACCCATACGCTCTTCGGGGTTTAAACAGTAATATTGAGACAATATTCTGATCCCAATGGGTTTGATGGGGGCTGTGGGGGAAACAAACACCAATGTGTGCACACGCCTCACTGGCCTAACGCTGACCGCTTCGTGCAACACACGGCGCTTGCAATCTAGTGCTTCCTGCCACCTAACCCCCCGATCTTGCCACTTTAAACAGTCCTGTTTTTGACAAGTGAGTTACAAACTTTGACTGAGGAACCCCCTTCTGTGGGTACCAGATGCAACCCGTTTATTGCTGTCTTAACTCTTCGCTCCTCTGCCCTTATACCCCTCTGCATCCCATCACTTTATGGCGTTTTTAGATTATTCTCTGTTCGTGTTCCAATACTTCCATCTGCCCCCCGTATGCTTCACTGTGAGGCTCTTCCGTAGGGCGTCCTTCTGGTTCAGTCAGTGGAAAGCAGGTTGAGGAAGGCAGGAAAGGGAACTTGTCCCTTTGGACAATAAAAGGACTCACTGCTGAACAGAGGGATTAACTGAGGGATGAACAATCCGGCCCAGGGATCCCTGCGGGGGAACTGGAAGTAATGTACAGCATGCAGTAGTGAATAGAATGCAGCAGTGCCACTGCCTTCTCTTGTAAGAGCCCCAGAGGAGGGCATGTGTTCACCCTCTGTACCACCATGCCCTCCTGTTGCTAAAACAGTATAGCTGCCCTGTGGCACAGTCTGGCCACCGTAGCACCTCGATGGACCTCAGTGCAACCAGCAGATGATGTCCAGCTTTAGCAGCAGGGGCGATGACCATCAACCCAATCACCTGGTTCTTCCCCTTCTCTTCCGCTCAGCTGGCATTCACAGCTCAGGCAGTGGTGAGTGACTAACCCTGACAGCTCAAGCTGATTGCTGCGGGCCCACAGGTTCTATTGTGGGCACAGTTCATGACTGCCTCATGGATGATTGGAGTTTGTTGGTGCTCTATCGGAGTGGATATGCCATGGAACCTAGCTCACCGTGGGACATGGCTCCGCGTCTGTCTGGCACTCTCACTCTCTCTCACCATACGCATGTGTCAAGGTCCAGCCATTAGCTCAATTTCACCATTGTAAACCTTTCCTGGGAGGATTTCAGAATGTTGTTAGCAAACTTCGACCTGCTACACGTTGTGCGTTAAAACGCTTCTCTGAGAACTCTGTCAGCCCCTTCCAGCTTACAGGAACTCGGCTCACAGACAGCTGAAGAACACCATGTGTACAGAACCTAATGAGAGCCCTTGCACCAAGGTGATCCACTCAGTCTAATTGCTGCATCACGCCCGCATTGCCTCATGAGAAATTCAGCTAGTACGTGGCCATACCTCTTCAAGCTGTGATAGGCCTGCACATGGCTAATACTGCCAAAATCTTGTGACCGGATTGTGCATAGCCTCCATTGCCCAGCATGGTGCTCATTTTATGCATGACCACAATTGCCCACTGTTGTGATTCATCAGCATGAGGTCGACACTCCTTGGAGTAACCCGCCTTTGCTAGGAATTCAACTGCCTGTTATACCTGACCCGTGCAGGTGTGCATCTGCAGAATTTGTTACAAGAAGAGGCTGCACCTGCCTGGTGTTATCTGTCCTGATCTGTACCCCAGCATGGACCTGCCTGCAGACCCTAGGCCCAAACGTTGGAGCCAATCAAGCAGGACTATTCCACTGTTGAGTGTTAAGACCACTAACTGTGATGATGAGAATTGAGTGCACCTATTTGGGAGAGATAGAAATTGCACCTGAACTTTAATCACACGTGGGATATCTATACCAAGGATAGAGAACCCAGATTTGTGGAAGTAGTAAAGAGCAGGGAGAAGTGCTGCAGTGCTCATAAACCACCAATATACATCAAATAGCATCTGTTTGAGCAGTGTGAAGTAATATATTCCTGTGTGGATTACAGTAATTCTCTTTCTATACAGATAACACCCTCACACTAACTTCCTGAGAAGCCTTTGATTGCTTGTCATTGCCATCACTGAGAATCAAAAGTGGATGACAACTTAGCTCATATTACTGAATCATACTAGGGCAAACCATGGGATATCCAAAGTAAAGTATCCCCCCTCTCCAACACATGGTTGAGGCCCATTAGAACTTGCTTGCCCCATGTACCCCCAAAAAGGTTTGATCTGTTTATTATAAAAAAGTTTACGAAGACTGTAGCCATGCATTATTTATTATGAAAGGCATATATTGCAGGAAATAGGCCTCTATGGATGGATTAATTTGACTCTATGTATGCATAGCACAATACCTTTCAAAGATGGGTACCCAGAGCTATGTTTAGTTATTTGCATATGTTTTACTGCCAGCATATATCCTTCCACACTTAGGCAGGTACAATTTCTCTTCTTTCTACTTTTCTTCTTTTAATTTATCCTATATAAGCTCGTTCAGTTAGTATGTGTGTTTTACAGTGAATGTGTAAGTGGTGAATGCCGGCATGAGTCAGTGAGTAGATAAATAGATACATGAGTTGCAAGAATGACTAACGGAGTGCATGTGCAAAGATATTTGAGAGCCAACACCTATCAGTGATGAAAGAGTCTTATTCATTTATTAGCCAGACTTATTGGCATTGCCGATACTTGTTTCTAATGTGCGCATTACTGGACAAGACAGTAACCCTTTATTTGGCTGTGTAAGCATCCATATGCACAGGCAATTTATTGCACTTGAACAAGCAGACATATTTCAGCAATTTTACGTGTTTGTAGAAGGAATGTAGAAGGCGGCAGTTGAATGGATGCCTTATGTTTGATGAGTTCTAGAACACTTAGTTCATATTTTGATCGTTTTCCCCGTACAAATCTTACCAGTTTAAAGCCGGTGTGTAGAAAAAAATCAATATTCGAAGGTTTTCATGTCTGAATAATGAAAACATGATTTTACTATGTTATCCCCAGTTACGAGCTGCCAAACTTGCTAATACCCTTTAAAATGCAGATAGGCCAAAAAGCTTCATCATAGGGAAGGTGCCAAAGCTGGGGGCTTGACAATTTCAGATTCTTTGAGATAGTCTCATGTATTGTCACATATTTACAGATATTATCTTGTAAAGGCAATACAACAATACATATAATACACCCAACACACAGTTTCATGCTATTTAAAGAAACATAAACTATAAATCGTCTCAGTTTTACTTCTTTACATATAAATCTGTGAATGATGTATTCACATTTGGTGATCTTATAATGGAACTGTACCAACAGCTTCGATTCTATGTTAGGAAGCTCATAATGTTTTAGGGATCTACTTTGTGTAGTCTTACTCGAATTAAAAGAAAAAATTAGAGACAAGACAGATAACATACACATAGCCAGTGCTATGCTGAAAGACACTTAGCACACAGTGAAACACCTACTTACACTAGGGTACACCATCGGTTGGGGTACCTCTGTGATGGGCATGGCCTCCCCTGTAAGGCTCTAGTACATAATAGGGCATGCGCATTAAAACTACCTCAAAGCCAGAGGTGCAAAAAGAGGCAAGAGAAGTGCAGAAACAGGTCAGAAAGGTGCAGAAAAAGGGGACTGGGTTGCAGAAAGAGGGAAGAGGGATACAAAAATGTTCAAGAGAGGTGCACAAAGAAGCAAGAGTAGTGCCGAAAGAAGCAAGAGAAGTTCAGAAAGAAGCAAGAGAGGTGGAGAAATAAGGAAGAGGGGTAGAGTAAGAGGCAAGAGGGATATATACATTTACAAAAGAGGTACAGAAAGAAGCAAGAGCAGTGCAGAAATAAGTAACAGAATTGCAGAAAGAGGCAAGAGGGGTGGAAAAAGAGGTAGGAGATGTGCAGAAAGAGGCAAGTGAGGTATAGAAAGAGGCGGGAGGGGTGCAGAAAGAAGGAAGAAAAGTGTAGAAAAAAGCAACAGAGGTGCTGAAAGAGGCATGAAGACTAGAAAGAGGCAAGAGGGTGCAGAAAGAAGCGACAGAGGTACAGACAGGCAATAGAGGTGCAGAAACAGGCAGCAAAGGTGCAGAAAGAGGGACGAGGGGTACAAAAAGAAGCAAGAGAGGTGCAGAAAGAGAGAAGAGGGATGCAGAAAGAGGCAAGGCAGTTGCAGAAAAAAGCAAGTGAGGTGCAGAAAGAGGCAACAGAGGTGCAGAAAGATGCAAGAGAGGTGCAGAAACAATCTAGTGAGTGCAGAAGAGGCAAGAAAATTGTTGAAAGAGGCAACAGAGGTGTAGAAAGAAGCAAGAGAAGTACAGAAATAGAAAAGTGGTACAGAAAATGGCAAGAGATTTGCAGACTGAGGCAAGAGGGATGCAAAAAAGGAAAGAAGGGTGCATAAAGAATCAAGAGAGGTGCAGAATAAAACAATAGAAGTACAGATATAAGCAAGAGAGGTGCCGAAAGAGGAAAGATGAGTGCAGAAGGAGACAACAGGGGTGCTGAAAGAAGAAAGAGAGGTACAGAAAGAGGGAGGAGGGATGTAGAAGGAGTCAAGATGGGTGCAGAAAGAGGCAAGAGAAGTGCAGAAAGAAGCAAGAGAGGTGGGGAAATAAGGAAGAGGGATGCAGAAAGAGGCAACAGGGATATAGAAATGTACAAAAGAGGTGCAGAAAGAAGCAAGAGCAGTGCAGAAAGACCCAAGAGAAGAGCAGAAAAAAGCAAGAGAAGTGCAGAAAGAAGCAAGAGAGGTGGAGAAATAAGGAAGAGGGATACAGACAGTGGCAAGAGGGATACATACATTTCCATAAGAGGTCCAGAAAGAAGCAAGAGCAGTGCAAAAAAACTAACAGAGGTGCAGAAAGAAGCGAGTGGAGTGGAGAAAGAGATAGAAGAGGTGCACAAAGAGGCAAGAAAGGTACTGAAAAAGGCAGGAGGGGTGCAGAAAGAAGGAAGAGAAGTGCGGAAAGAAGCAACAGATGTGCAAAAAGAGGGAAAAGGGGTGCAGAGAGAGGCAAGTTAAGTACAGAATGAAGCCACAGAGGTACAGAAATAGGCAGGAAAGGTGGAGAAAGAGGGAACAGGGGTAAAGAAGAGGCAAAAGAGGTACAGAAAGAGGGAAGAGAGGTACAAAAAGAGTTAAGAGGTGTGCAGAAAGAAGCAAGTGAGGTGCAGAAAGAGGCAACAGAGGTGCAGAAAGATGCAAGAGAGGTGCAGAAACAAGCAAGAGAAGTGTAGAAAGAGGAAAAAGAATTGCCGAAAGAAGCAATAGAGGTGTAGAAAGAAGCAAGATAAGTGGAGAAAGAAGCTAGTGAGGTGCAGAAAGAAGCAAATGCAGTGCAGAAAGACCCAACAGAGGTGCAAAAATAAGTAAGAGGGGTGCAGAAATAGGTAGGAGAGGTGCATAGAGGCAAGTGAGGAGAAGTGTGGCTCACGGTGTAGAGCAGGCAGACCTGTAAGCTGAGGTCAGACCCGGGACCAGGGTTCAATTCCGGACGCGGCAGGGTCGTGAGCTCAAATGTTCACGGACTCGATAATTCTCGCTTCGGTGCCTGCTCTAATCATGCGTTCTCACTCTGCAACTCTGGACATTAAGCTTGCTTAATCTCCACAACGGCCCCCCCTGGCTTTCACCTTGGGGATGCCCTGTTGGGGCTATCTCACAGGGAAAAGCCAGGACGGGTTCCCAAGGCAAGCGCCGGGAAGCCTCCGGGTAGCTGTGCGCTCAATAAATGCAATAATAATAATAATAATAATAAAGAGACAACAGGGTTGCAGAAAGAAGCAAGAGAGGAGCAGAAAGAGGCAATAGAAGTGCAGAAAACAGCAACAGAGATGCAGAAAGAGGCAAGATGGGTACAGAAACAGCAGAGATAAATGCAGCAAGAAGCAAAAGAGGTACACTAAAAGGCAAGAGGGTTGCAGCAAGAGGCAAGAGCAGTGAAGAAAGAACCAAGAGTTGTGCAGAATGTGGCAAGAGAGGTGCAGTAAGAGGCAAGAGATATGCAGAAAAGGGGAAGAAGGATGCAGAAAGAAGCAAGAGAAGTGCAGAAAGAAGCAAGTGAGGTGCAGAAGGAGGCTAGAGAATTGCGGAAAGAAGCAAGTGAGTTCCAGAAACAGGTAAAATGGGTATAGAATATTGAAACAGGTGTGCAGACAGAGGCAAGAGAGGTGCTGAAAGGAAAGAGGGATATAGACATTTGCAACAGAGGTGCAAAAAAAGCAAGAGCAGCGCAGAAAGAACCAACAGAGGTACAGAAAGAGGCAAGACGAGTACAGAAAGAACCAAGAGATGCACAGAATGAGGCAAGAGAGGTGCAGAAGGGGGCAAGAGATGTGCAGAAAAAGGGAAGAAAGGTGCAGAAAGAAGCAAGAGAAGTACAGAGAGAGGCAGGTGAGGTGCAGAAAGAGACAGGAGGGTTGCCAAAACAAGTAAAAGGGGTGCAGAAAGAGGCAAGAGGGGTGAAGAAATTTGCAAGAGAGGTGCAGAAAGAAGCAAGAGCAGTGCAAAACAACCAACAGATGTGCAAAAACAGGCAAGTGGGGTACAGAAAGAGGCAAGAGCAGTTAAGAAAGAACCAGGAGAGCGGCAGAAAGAGGCTAGAGATGTGCAGAAAAAGGGAAGAAGGGTGCAGAAAGAAGCCAGAGAAGTGCAGAAAGAAGCAAGTGAGGTGCAGAAGGAGGCTAAAGTATTGCAGAAATAGGCAAGAGAGTTGTAGAAACAGGTCAAATGGGTGCAGAAAAAGGGAACAGGTGTGCAGGCAGAGGTATGAGAGGTACAGAAAAAGAGAAGAGGGGTACAGAAAGAGGCATGAGGGATGCAGACATTTGCAAAAGAGGTACTAAAAGAAGCAAGAGCAGTGCAGAAAGACCCAAAAGAGGTGCAAAAAAAGCAAGAGGGGTGCAGAAAGATGTAGGAGAGGTGCACAAGGAGGCAATAGGGGAACAGAAAGAGGCAAGAGGGGTACAGAAAGAAGCAACAGAGGTGCTTAAAGAGGTAAGAGGGCTGCAGAAAGAAGTCAGAGAAGTGCAGAAAGAAGCAACAGAGGTGCCGAAGAAGGCAAGAAATGTGCAGAAACGGGCAAGAAAGGTACAGAAAGAGGAAACAATGGTGCAGAAAGAGGTAAGTAAGAGGGATACAGAAATTTGCACGAGAGGTGCAGAAAGAACCAAGAGAGGTGGAGAAATAGGGAAGAGGGGTACAGAAAAAGGCATGAGAGATGCAGAATTTTACAAAAGAGGTGCAGAAAGAAGCAAGTGCAGTACAGAAGGAACCAACAGAGGTGAAAAAAGAGGCAAGAGGGGTGCAGAAAGAGGTAGGAGAGGTGTATAAAGAGTCAAGAGGGGGTACAGAAAGAGGCAGGAGGGTTACAGAAGTGCAGAAAGAAGCAACAGAGGTGCTGACAGAGGCACAAAGGGTGCAGAGAGAGGCAATAGAAGTGCAGAAAGAAGCAACAGAGGTACAGAAAGATGCAAGAGAGATTGAGAAACAGGCAGTAAATGTACAGAAAGAGGGAACAGGGTTGCAGAAAGAGGCAAGAGTGGTGCAGAAAGAAGAGAGAGGGGTGCAGAAAGAGGCAAGAGGGGTGCAGAAAGAAGCAAGTGAGGTGCAAAAAGAGGCAAGAGAGGTACAGAAAGAGGCAAGAGATCTACAGAAAAAAACAACGGAGGTGCTGAAAGAGGCAAGTGAGACCCCAAAAGGGGCAAGAGAATTGCAGAAAGATGCAAATGAAGTGCAGAAAGAAGACAGTGAGGTGCAGAAGAGGATGAAAGGTGCAGAAAGAAACAAGATAAATGCAGAAAGGGGCAAGAGAGGCACAGAAAGAAGAGAGATTTGTGTACCATTATTACCAATTTAACACCCTCATTAGCAATAAGCAACACATGACCATTCCAGCTTTGCAAAGCGCCTTTCTCCACATGGCACTGCATTTTTGGGAACAGTTGAGTCGTTTGAACTAGAAACAATGTTTTTTTGTGTTAAAATCTGCAGATTATGCAGCAGTGATAGAATATTTGACAAATACGGAAAATGTTTAATTATGTGAAACTTGGTGCAGCCGAACAGTTACATAATTCCAGCAGCCCTGCTCATACCTCGACCAGTGGTTCCTTCTTTGTTTTTTTGTCTCATTGATTTGATAGTTTAGCGTAAATGGAAACGAGGAAGACTAAACCTGAGGTTACCACTCCACAACACAGACTACAATACCACATAATTACTCTCCAAAACACATAATCCCACTCCACATAATTCCTATACACTAAATACCATATACTTTCTACTCACATAATTTCATTGCACAACATACCACATAATTCCACTACACACAAAGTACATCCACTGTAAACCGAAAAAATTAATAAAAATCATTTACATTTACAATTACAACACTAATATCTCTAACTCTTCCATTTGCGAGACCTATTGCATTGCAAATCCTTGCTTAACTAGTAGTTGCATTTGCAGAGTGGTGGAGAAAGGGGACTGGGCCTCCGACCAGCACTAAGAAATTCTGCTGTGTAGGACTTACAGGAGGTACCAGGAGGGCTTCCTGACCCCAAAAGTCCCTCAGGAATAAAGTGGACTTAATCCCCTAACCAGTACTGTGCCAGGAGGCCCGTTTGCAGAGTGGTGGACTAAGGGGGGCATGGCCTCCAAAAATCTCTGAGCAACCCCAGTGTATGGGACTTACTTGAGGTTAGCAACAAAAGGAAATACACTGTTCCCCAAAAGAGAGTGTTAAAACTAAGTAACCAAGCGGAGAAAGAAGCAAGGGGGGGGAAGTTCCCCTTTCGGAACTGAAACCCTCACACACCCAGCAAACTAGGTGTCATGCTTCATCCTATGGGTTTTGCTCCTCGTTAGACTGGCGCTGCAATGTCTAACGGGCACCCATAGAGGGGCTCTTAACCGGAGATCTTTTGTTCCTGCCAGTTGGTGCATGTGGGTATAGAGGCTTCAGGGGAAGTATAGACGTGTGTGAAAGTGGTGAAGATTAAAAAAGGTTAGTGAATCCACAGCAATCTTTATTGGTGTGGTTCACCACCTTTGCTAAAAACAGTGAGGCGAAGACACATGCTTGTGCAATGATCCAGCAGTGTGTGTTCTTTTTTGTTGCTAGATTCTATGAGCGTATACACTGGACCCCGTTAAAAATGTCCCTTTTAGTTCCCTCCATTGTTTACACACACACTTACTGGAGGTAACAGGAGGGGTAGTTGGCCCCAAGGACATCCTTAGGGGCCAACTACCCCGCCTATTACCTACAGTAAGTCTCAAACAGCAGGATTGCTAAGAGGTTTTTGGAGGCCATGCCCCTTTGCCCACCACTCTGCAAATGCGCACCCTGGTGCGCTTTTGGATGGGGATTGAAGTCCCCTTCACTGCTGGGGGTTTTTAGGGGCCAAATAGACTACCTTTTACCTCCAGTAAGCCCCACACAGTGGGATTGCTCAGAGGTGGACACAGGCCACACCCCCTTTCTCCACCAAACTGCAAACACGCTTCCTGGTGCACTCTTGCCTGTGGTATTAAGTCCCCTTGCCTCCTGAGTGTCCCTGGGGGCCAACTAGCCCTCCTGTTACCTTTAGTAATCCCCACACAGCTGGATTGCTGAAAGTGGTCAGTGGCCACACCCCCTTTTCACACTGCTCTACAAACGCACCTCTTGGCACACTGCTGCTTGCGGGATGAAGCCCACTTTAGTCTTGAAGTCCTCAGGACTCAAGGGGACCTCGTCCCCCCACCAGCAGTGCGGCTAGAGGCCTATTTGCAGGGTGGTGCAAAAAGGGGCATGACCGCCGACCACCTCTCAGCAATCCTAGTGTGTTGGGCTTACTGGAGGTATCTTGTGAGCAAGTTGGCCTTTAAGGATGGATTGGGATTTAATCTCCCAACCCAGAACGTGCCAGGAGGCGCTTTTGCAGAGTGGTGCAGGGAAAGGGGCGGGGCCTCCCATGAGTTGCCGGTTTCTTTCTTCTTTCTTTTATTTTAGGAAGGTGGGTGCGTGGCCTCCCTTCCTTTAACCCTTTTGGGCCCCGGGGACCCCGTCCCCCTAGGACCTGAGTAATTTATTTTTTAAATGAAAACAAAGGGGGCCCGTGAGCCCCCCACCTGTGGCCAATTATGACCCCAGGAACCCCATCCCCAGGGGCCCTGCCATTCAATTTTTTCAAATAAAGGGAAGGGGCTGTGGCCCCCCTTCCCAGTGCCACTTCTGACCTAAGGAACCCTATACCCCGGGGCCTAGCCTTAGCATTGGGGACTGTGGGGGGAGCCCCAATGCCCCCATGGTCCCTATCAGGGTCCCCGCCTCCTGAGGGAGCCGGCATTGCATTTGGGCAAGGGGAGCTGCTAACATGCCACTCCCCTTGTCCAAAAGCAATTCTGGTTTGCTTCTTGAAAGCGAGGGCAGGTTTCCTGCTCTCACTTCCAAAAAGCAAAGCAGTGTTTGCTATGGCAGGGCTCCCTGGAACATTGCAGGAGCTGGCCCTGGGGGGTGGTGGTCCCCTCGGACATCTAGGTGCTCAAGGAGGGGGGCCGCGAGGCCTCCCCTTCCAGCAACTTTGAAGCCCCATAGAGGTGGTGGTCCCTAGTGCTTGGGAGGGCCTGCGAGGCCCTCCACATTTATTAACACACAATGCACCGCGGAGGTGGTGGTCCTCTTGGTTGCGGGGGCCATGTGGTCCCCCTGCACTACATGATCATTGCACCGGGGAGGCGGTGCTTTCCGGGGCAGTGTGGAGAGGAGCAGGTCCCCCCTCCCCATTTTATCATTTAAATTTAAGCCCCGCGCTTTGTTTAAAAAAAATTGTCCAGATTTGCGCACCCAGAGCATATCTGGCTGAAAATGAAAACAAAAAATACTTTTTGTTAGCCCTGGGGTCCCTGTGGGACCCACTGAGCAAGCCTAGGGGTCAGGGTGTTTCTACCCTGCCCCCTTTTCTTCTTTTTTATCTTTTTTCTACTGCTTTCTTGTGCATCACAAGATGGCTGCAAACACATTCTGGTTTGGAGTGTTGGCAGCCAATCAGAATTAAGCTTGTGCTCAGGAGGAGTCGTGAATCCACATCGGCCCTCAGATTTCTATATATTTTTTTTTAATTTCTCAGGAACTACTGAACGGATTTACATCATTTTAATAAAAGGTCACTTTCAGAACCAAGAGCTACATTTTTGCCAAATTTGGTATTCCGTTGAGCAGTTTGGGCTGTAGCCATGTCTAAAGTTCCTATGGAAATTAACATTGGGAAAAAGCCTTTTGGGACACTTTTTTTTCTTTGCCCACATTTTACAAATCACCACAAGACTTTCAAGACAGGAGCTGACTTGAGTGAACCATTAGTTTTGAAAAAATTGTGAAAATTCGTCAAATTGTGCCAAAGATATTGGCTGAAGAAAAAACGCTTTTTGAATAGAAACGAGATCCTAACTATAACTACCTACTGGTGACAGCTAGTAGGTAATGTGCTTCTGGTACTTATACACTGGTTAACCTGCTGTAGTGGCAATCTATTTCTATAAAGTGCAAGTGCCTAAATATTACGATCCTATATCTAAAACAGGCCCTAAAAATATTATTTTAATTATATGCAGTTGGACAATAAATGTTATAAAATATGTATTGTAATGCCCACTTATGTCACTAATACAGATACACTATTTTTACTTCTCCTACGCCTGCCATATAATAAGTATCTTGACACAGCAAACACTAGCCAAGATGCAGTATCACATTTTAAGATTCTTATAGTCTCCCTTAGTTGCCTCAAATATAGGGTATGGCCAATTGGGAAACAATCCTGGAGGCTGTGTATTTAGTACAAAAAAAATAAAAAGTGATCCAAAGATTCAGATTTACCTGGACAGAAATGACAATTTGGGGAGCAAATACTTCCTATACCTCTACCACAGGTCTCGTTTCATTGGAAGAATACTGCATCTAAACTTATAAACGTATAAAGATCTTGCCTCGGGTGGTTCTACACAATTAAGAAAGGCCTCACCAAACATTATGTCTTTGAAGGCCAAAATATTACTTGTTAGCTCACCGACCAGAGAGAGGTTTAATGACTAATTATTAATATAGTCCCAGTACTTTTTCTTTAGACTAATAAAGGACTTCTTTGGCATAGCTGCTGGGTTATTTTATAATTCAAGCATCCCTAAGCTGTTTAATAATTGCTTGACATGATTAAACCAGGGTTATTCTCTTCTAGATCTAAAGCAAGAATATCAGCAACTGCCAAGTTTTTAGCTACTCAGACAATACTCAACTCGTCCTCCGGATTGAAAACTTCGCCCATGCGCATGATATGGCTCAAAACATTCCCAGATTCACAGTGAGCTGGATGACAGGCAACTCATCAAAAATTAACCCAGACAAAACAGAAGTCTTGGTCATCCCCATGAAACACAATCCCTTGAGAGTTCTTCTCTGGCCCCAAGAGCTGGGTGCCACACCCGCACCAGTGCCTGTCGTGAAAAGCCTGGGCATAGAGATCGACTCTGAGCTCTCCATGGCCAAGCAAGTCACCACAGTGGTCGGAACTTGTATAGAGCTCATGAGACAGTTGCAGAAACTTGTCCCCCTCCTTTCAACTGTCCTACTACAGATGATTGTGTCAGCCACAATTGTTTCTAGACTAGACTACGGAAATGCCTTTTACATCGGCCTCCCCCAGAAACTCATCAATAAATTGCAGGTGGTACTGAACAATGCAGCCAGACTGATTTTTAGGCTGCCTAGAAGAACTCACCCCAGCCCCCTGCTGTGCAAGCGGCACTGGCTCTCCATTAAGCAAAGAGCGAAATGTAAGAGTCTCTGCATTGCCCATAAAGCAATTTATGGCCAAGCCTCAGTCTATATTAAAGAACACCTTGAGAACTATGTTCCAGATTGTATGCTCCAGTCATCCGATGCCTGCCGCTCAGCCATTCAACTGTGCAATACCGTATCTAAAGGGGGCAGAGAATTCTCCTTTCTACTTCCACAACTATGGAATCAACTGCCTGATTACCTTTGCAACGCATCTGCACTCCTCCCCTTCAGGAAACAGCTCAAAACTATCCTGTTTAGGGAGGCTTTGAACACAATTTAATCCTCCTTCCTTGCACTGTTATGTAACCTCCAACGACCTTTGGACACTCTCTCTAAGCGCTAAGAGACCTGCTGGTGAATATGCGCTATACAAAAATCAGTTGACATAACATAACATTAACATAGTAGAAGAGGAGACTCATTAGTCCTTAATCTAACTCAAAAAGCCAAAGGCCTAAATGCAGCCACTTGAGATTTGTGTTTATAACCAAGGTCTAAATGAAAAAGGGCTAAGGGCGCGTTGTGAGGCAGAGCAAGAACAGATCGCATAACTTTGTTCTAAGTAATTTCAATGCCATCTATATTATTAGCACCCCATAATTCAGCCCCATTGAAGGCGGCAGCAATACCTTTTGCCCTGTAAATTTCAATGACTCACAAAATGAGTCTAAAGGATAATTTTGTCAGCCTTTTAGCAAGTGCACAGCCATGTGCTGTGGTGCTGCCTGGCTCTTAATTATTTGTGAGGACCATGAAAGAGTATTAGTGAGCCTAACCTCTAAATGAACAAATTGTTTCACCTTCTCCAGATCTGTATTTCCCAACCTGATCTTACCTTTAAAGGACAAATGTGGGTTGAATGTCATACATTTAGCTTTTGTGATATTTATTTCCAACCTAAATTCCATACATGAAAATGTGAATTGCTTCAGAAGGTTCTGTAATCCCATAAGGGTTTTGGAGACAAGTAGGGTATCGTCTGCAAATGATAATGACGATATCCTCTGGCCAGAAAGTATAGGGGGGGTCACCAATACAATCCTCTAATGTCTCTATCAGCCCAATGCTGTATATGCTTACATGTATTATCAAGCAAAAGTTTAATTCAAGGGGGAATTTTATGTTTGAAGAGTAATCTTTTTATTGATAACTAGCTATGTGCTAAATCAGAGCTTACCTGTTCAAATGGTGAATAAGACTGCCTCTAGGAACCTTGTTTGAGGCATTTCCTAAAAATCAAAACCTGTGATCTAGTAGTGCAGGTCTCCTTTGAAGTCAGGCCCAGGTACATGGCTGCTAGTGCTAATCCCACAAGGTTACTGGTATTGAAGCTAATTTTATTTGATGACAAAATGCTTTTATTAATAATGTGAAAAGTTACCTTTAAATAAAACATATTTTTAAATGCACATTTGTAGTAGATAGGTATACCTAACTGTTATAGGTCTGCAAATGAATAAAAGTGCTGATTTAAATGAACCTAACTGTCAATGCCATGTTAACTGAAGAATAATACATTACAATTGAAAGGCTTGTTTTTCACATTGAATAATTGTTTGAAAACAATGTTTCTTTTCTTATCAATGTTGTATTTTTCTAGAAGCCTTCTTTTAGTTAGTGAATAGGTGTCTGGACCTCAAAACATAAACAAGCTAACTTTTAAAGATTCAATGTCTGAAAGCCTATTTTGCCCCTGTGAGAGAATGGGGGGATTTTCCTTATTCCCAGGAGTTTGTTTATATGCTATTGGAGGATCAATCAATCAAGCAATCAAGAAATTTGTAGAGGGCGCTACATACCCGTGAGAGTCTCAAGGCGCTGGGGGGGGGCTGCTACTGATCGAAGAGCCAGGTCTTGAGAAGTCTTCTGAAGGTCAGCAGGTCTTGGGCCTGTCGTAGGTTGGTGGGGAGGGTGATCCAGGTCTTGGTGGCGAGGTGGGAGAAGGATCTGCCACCGGTGGCTGTTTTCCAGATGCATGGGACAGTGGCGAGGGTGAGGCTGGCTGAGCGGAGGCTGTGGGTGGGGGTGTAGAAGCTGAGTCGTCCGTTGAGGTATGCTGGTCCGGTGTTGTGTAGGGCTTTGTGTGCGTGGATGAGGAGTTTGAAGGTTATCCTCTTGTTGATGGGGAGCCAGTGTAGGTCTCTCAGGTGGGGGGTGATGTGGTTGCACCGGGGGATGTCGAGGAACAGTCGTGCTGAGGCGTTCTGGATGCGTTGCAGCCGTCTCAGGAGCTTAAATGTTGTTCCTGCGTAGAGGGCGTTTCGTAGCCCAGCCTGCTGGTCACAAGGGCCTGGGTGATGATTTTTCTCGTTTCGGAGGGGATCCACTTGAATATCCTATGGAGCATTCTGAGGGTGTTGAAGCAGGATGTGGAGACGGCGTTGACCTGCTTGGTCATGGAGAGGGTGGAGTAGAGGATCACACCTAGTTTGCATGCATGGTTGGTGGATGCTGGGGCTGTTCCCAGCGAGGTAGGCCCCCAGGAGTCGTCCCAGGCTGAGGGGGTGGAGCCGAAGATGAGGACCTCCGTCTTGTCAGAATTCAGCTTCAGCCTACTGTCCTTCATCCATTTGGCGACGGCCTTCATTGCCCCTGTGGAGGTTGGCTTTGGTGGTGAGAGGGTCTTCGGTGAGGGAGATGATCAGCTGGGTGTCATCGGCATAGGAGATGATGTTGAGGCTGTGCTGACGGGAGATGTGGGCGAGTGGAGCCATGTCGATATTAAAAAGCGTTGGGCTAAGAGAGGATCCTTGAGGTACGCCACAGATGATCTTGGTGGTCTTGGAGCGGAAGGGTGGGAGGCATACGCTCTGGGTTCTGCCAGAGAGGAAGGATGTGGTGCAGGCCAGGGCCTCCTCTTGGATTCCGGCGTCGTGGAGGCGTGCTGTTAGGGTGCGGCGGTACACAATGGGGTGGAGACGGACGGAGCATCTGAACCAATCAAACACTCACACCCAGTCAACAGATCTGAGTTTAATCCATCACCGTTCTTCAGCCCTCTCTACCACCCCAGTTCAGACATGGCCATATGCAAATCAGTCTGACCCTGTGCCTCATGGGAAAAGTCCAGCCCGAACTGCTAAGCCATACCTTCCCTGGACCAGAAACAAGCTTCCTAGGACCGGTTTCTGGCATTACAGCCGCCTTCAGCCAGGCTTGCTTGAATCCAGTGGCAAAGTGAGCAAGGGACTCACGTCTGAGCATACCCTGCCAACTTACGGCGAACAAAGCGGTAGAAAGGGGGGTGGAGACGGAAGGAGCATCTGAACCAATCAAACACTCACACCCAGTCAACAGATGTGGGTTTAATCCATCATGGTTCTTCAGCCCACTCTGCCACCCCAGTTCAGACATGGCCATATGCAAATCAGTCTGACCCTGTGCCTCATGGGAAGAGTCCAGCCCGAACTGTCAAGCCATGCCGTCCCTGGACCGGAAGCAAGCTTCCTAGGACCGGTTTCTGACATTACAGCCGTCTTCAGCCAGGCTTGCTTGAATCCAGTGGCAAAGTGAGCAAGGGACTCACGTCTGAGCATACCCTGCCAACTTACGGTGAACAAAGCGGTACAAAAGGGGGTGGAGACGGACAGAACATCTGAACCAATCAAACACTCACACCCAGTCAACAGTTCTGGGTTTAATCCATCACCGTTCTTCAGCCCACTCTGCCACCCCAGTTCAGACTTGGCCATATGCAAATCAGTCTGACCCTGTGCCTCATGGGAACAGTCCAGCCCCTTTTGAGGCTCACTTTGTAAATGTCTTTGTACTTGTATAGCGCACAGCTACCCGCAGTGGGTCTCCCGGTGCTTGTACGAATACCACAAGGGAACCCTTCCTGGTTTTCTGTGTGAAGTGTCTACTCCTGGGCACCCCCATGGTGAAACCAGGCATCCCCGGCGCTGTGGGGGCCGTTGTGGAGACTAAGCAAACTATTGCCCAGAGTTGCAGCGTGGGACCCATAGTTAGAATAGGCACTGAGGCGAGAATATCCGGTCAGAGGAATTTATGAGCCCAAGACCCGTCGAGGCGCGAATCGAACCCTGGTCCCTGGCCGGTGCTCTGCATCAAGGTCTGCCTGCTCTAACCATTGAGCCACACTTCTCCACTGGATTCATCCAAGCCTGGCTGAAGACGGCTGTAATGCCAGAAACCGGTGCTAGGAAGCTTGCTTCCGGTCCAGGGAAGGCATGGCTTGGCAGTTCGGGCTGGACTGTTCCCATGAGGCACAGGGTCAGACTGATTTGCATATGGCATGTCTGAACCAGGTTGGCAGAGTGGGCTAAAGAACGGCGATGGACTAAACCCAGATCTGTTGACTGGGTGTGAGTGTTTGATTGGTTCAGATGCTCCGTCCATCACAACCCCCTTTTGTACCGCTTGTTCGCCATAAGTTGGCAGGGTATGCTCAGACGTGAGTCCCTTGCTCACTTTGCCACTGGATTGATCCACGCCTGGCTGAAGACAGCTATAATGCCAGAAACCGGTCCTAGGAAGCTTGTTTCCAGTCCAGGGAAGGCATAGCTTGGCAGTTCCGGCTGGACTGTTCCCATGAGGCACAGGGTGAGACTGATTTGCATATGGCCATGTCTGAACTGGGGTGGCAAAGTGGGCTAAAGAACGGTGAAGGATTAAACCCAGATCTGTGGACTGGGTGTGAGTTTTTGATTGGTTCAGATGCTCCCGTCCATCACCACCCCCTTTTGTACCGTTAGGGTGCGGCGGCAGACCGTGTTGAAGGCGGCTGAAAGGTCCAGAAGGATGAGGGCGGCTGTTTCTCCTTTGTCCTTCAGGGTCCTGATGTCGTTGTTGGCGGCGATGAGGGCGGTTTCGGTGCTGTGGTTGCTGCGGAAGCCAGACTGGGATGGGTCCAGGATGTTGTTGTCTTCGAGGTATTGGGTCAGTTGTCTGTTGACAATTTTCTCTGTGACTTTCGCCGGGAACGGGAGCAGGGAGATGGGCCGGAAATTCTTGATGTCCTTGGGGTCCGCCTTGGGTTTCTTCAGAAAGGCGTTGATCTCGGCGGGCTTCCAGCTTTCCGGGAAGGTTGCTGTCTTGAAGGAGATGTTGATCGTTTTCCGGAGGTGGGGGCGATGGCTGTGCTGGCTTTGTTTAAGACGTGGTGTGGGCATGGGTCAGACGGGGATCCGGAGTGGATGGAGTTTATGGTCTTGAAGGTGTCTTCGTCGCTGACGTTGGACCAGGTGGTCAGGCGGCTGGTGCGGATGTTGGTCGCAGGGGTGGTGGACTTGGCGGTGGATGTGGGGATCATGGCATTGAAGCTGTTGTGGATGTCGGTGATCTTGCGGTGGAAGAAGGTGGCCAGCGAGTCGCACAGGTCTTGAGAAGGGGGAATGTCGTTGGTGTTGAAGCTGGGGTTGTAGAGTTCTTTCACGATGCTGAAGAGCTCTTTGCTGTTGTGTGCATTGTTGTCCAGTCGGTCTTTGAAAGCGGTCCTCTTGGCAGTCCTGATGAGTTGGTAGTGTCTACGGGTGGCGATCTTGTGGGCCATATAGATGTTTGTTGTTCGTTCACGGAGCCAGTTCTTCTCCTGTTTTCGACAGGTGTGCTTGGAGACCTGGAGGTCTTCTGTGAACCATGTAGCTTTTTTGCTGGAGTGGTTGGCGGCGGGGGTCCTGAGTGGAGCGAGGTTGTCGGCGCAGTCGTTGATCAACTGTTTGAGGTTGAGGGTGGCGGTGTCGGGGTCGGTGGGGTCAGTGAGTGGTCTCAGGGCGAGGGTGGGGTCAGTTGGTCTTCAGTGACTTTGTCCCAGCAGTGGCGTGGCATCTGTTGGGTGCGGTGGTGCGTGGTGGGTTTCCTGAAGGTGAAGTGGACGGATCTGTGGCCGGTCCAGTGGGGTTCAGTGGTGTGGTTGAAGCAGGCCATGGGGACTTGCGGAGAAGATGGGATCAAGCGTATGTCCAGCGGCCTGTGTGGGTGTTGTTTTGAGCTGTCTGAGGTTGGCAAGGTTGTCGATTAGGGCGGCGATGTTGGCATCGTTGTTGTCCTCGAGGTGGAAGTTCAGGTCCCCGAGGAGGATGTAGTCCATAGAGGCAAGGGCGTGGGTGCTGATGAGGTCAGCAATGGAGTCGCTGAACTGTGGTCGGGGTCCGGGTGGTCTGTAGACGAGGGTTCCCTTGAGGGTGGTGTTGGGGTCGGTGTGTATCGGGAAGTGCTGAGGTTCCGTGACAATTGTAAGTGGTGTTTCCAACTCGTACGAATATGGTCGAGTCTGGTATCTATGAACCGCAAATGACGAGTTTAGTAAGTGTGCGCAGTTTCGCTGTGCTAACTTAAACCGTTCGTTTGTTACGTGGGCTTTTCATCTGTACCCACGGGTTCCATCTTAGATACGGCATCCATTTTGTCTCTTGCCCTCAAGTAGTCAGCGAACGGACGCTGTCCGCTTCGCGACCCTGGGACTCCCAAGATACTTGCGGAAGACACATGTCCTTTGAAAGTGTCTTTATGACGAGGGGGTTGCTACTGTAAGGCAGGTGGCGCCGCTCGAGGCTCATCTTGCCGCACGGACTTATTGTCTCAGCCGTGCATCTCATTAGGCACGTCCCTTTGATGCCTGTATCTCGTGTTTCCCGACACCTCCCCTTTTACACCCTTTCCGATCTCCCCACTGTCTCCGTCTTCCTCTGCACCTGTCTTCGTTCCTGTTTCGATCTACTTGATTGCTGATTGGAATTTGCTAATGGTGGGAAGATGGGTTTTTACAGTTGGGAACCGCCAAATGTTTCCGCACTTATGTTCCGGACCTTATGTGTTTCAAAGCGACCAAAGCGACCCCTCTGGGAGCTAGATGTGGGAACTGAGTTGTAAACCTTTGTGTTCAATGTTAGCCTATGGGTAAAAACTGTATAAAAGGAGCGATCCACATAACCAATTTGAAGCAGTCTCCACAAGTAGCACGCGTTGTACTTGCCGTGATTTCTGTGTTCCCTGCAGTAAATAAACCTTGACTCTTTGACGCCGAAGGAAGTGTCCCGTGTCTCTGTGACTTGTACGCCGGAACAGGTTACCCACGAAGGTTTCAGGTGTTGTGCCCTGGCACCGCTGGGTCCAAAAGAACCCAGTCCTTCAGTTGGCGCCCAACGTGGGGCTGCATCAGTGGTACCGGTCCAAGCCCGACGATCGTGAGGAACTTCGTGTGAAATCTCCGAGGGAAGGTGCACCCCGCTTCATCGATCCTGTTGTCAAAATAAGTGGCCCGAAGACTTTTCCCGCGAAGATTCCCGCCTCCTGACGGCTGCGACGGACTGCTGCCCTGACTGTAGACCTGTTTTGGCGCCTGGCGTAGACCTTGGTATAGCGAGACGATTGACGGGCCTTCCTGAGGACGCCATTGATCTTTGAGTTAAGTATTTGTGGGTCGCTCCCAGAATCCTTGGTTGTAAACACTTTAGCGAGTGTTTTTGTTGTAGACACTTTAGCGAGTGTCTTTGTTGTAAACACTAGTGGCTTTGTTGTACACGCTGTGTGAGTGTTTTTGTCGGTGACACTTTGCTAGCGTACTTTGTTGTTGTATTTGTTTGACGACTGCAGCCGCCAAAGACCGAGGGTTTTTGTTCTTGCTGGGACTTGGTAAATCCCGTAACCCTTGAAGTTTGTGAAACTCGGCTAGTGTGCAAGATGCCTGGTCGCAGTACTTTGTTCAGTTGTTGTAGACCTTGTGGTGCGGATTCCCTGCTGGAGGACTCGTGTCCGATACCTCCGGTTGGAACTCCTACTTATGACTTATATAGCAAACATGGGCTAGGCCCGATTGCTTTTAACGATTATTGGATAAAATATACAAAGAAAGACGGCGATCTTCGTTGGCCACCTCACGGTAGCTTCGAAGCGTCGATCTTAGATAATTTGGAAATAAAGTTGTTCGAACGCAAATCTAGGCCGGCCATGTTTGATGCTTTTCGGTTGTGGCGCAAAGAAGCCCGACAGAAAGAGATCAGACAGAATAAACGTAGTGAGCGAGATAATGTTGCTACCATTGTGAAGAAAGCTGAGCAGTTTCAGCGTGATAAGGAGGATAAGGATAAGGAAGTGTTTGAGAGGTTGCAACGTATGACCATAGATAAATGCTATCCTGTTTTGCCTACGGAGGCGGATAAGAAGGAAGAGGCAGTTGAGGATCCTTTAATGTCCTATCTTATGAAGTCGCCACCCCCGTACGTACAGGGTACCGCAGCTCCTGTGGTCCCTGCCGTACCTGTTCTTCCACCTGTTATTCCTCCACCCGTTCCTCAACCTGCACCCGCTCTTCCGACTGTTCCTGCTCCTGTGCCTGTTTCTATTCCTACTGCTCCTCCGCTTCCACATACTCCTACTCACGCTACTGCTCCTGTGTTGTTAACCCCTGTTGTTGCTAACGTTTCTACTCCTCCTCTTGTTAGTTCTGTGTCTTACTCTTGTCCCTCTACTCGTAACCGTAGTTCTCCCATTGCGACAAATTTTTTCCAGTCGCTCGGACCTGTTTTCGGGTCCGCTGGTTCTGATGGTCCACCACAGAGACGTAGTCAGCTTCCTGGTAATAGGGAACGCGCTGCGCTATACAATATGGCGATGGGTTGGATGGACAATCCGCAAAGAAATCCACCCCGAGTCGTTCTTGAAACATTTAGTCAATTCAACATACCGACTCAGAGATATGTGTTTGACGAAATGTGTAAACTCCTACATGATCAGATAGCGGCTGTTGCGCCTGACGAGGTGCTGACCGCCCTGTCTAATCTTCGGCTTCAGTTCGCAACTGGACTGATAGTCGATACTAATGTCCGACGAGCTATTGAGCAGTTGCTGTCTTATCGCCTTGCTCCTATTCCTCACGCACTGTTTGTTGAGGATCTTGAACGCCAACAAGCCGAGTCTGGCCAATACCCTATGCGTGAAGTTCCGCCGGTTTGGGTACCCGCTGATAATACTAATGTTAACGCTCCAGTAGCGGCACATTTCCAGAGAGTATGGATACATCTCCCATGGAAACGATCGGAAGTGCTTCAGGTGAAACAAACTTTGCCTGATCCTCGCAAAAATCCTGCGGGGTATTACAAAGAATTATCGCAGCTTGTGGATGCTACGGTAATGAATCTTGCCGATATTGACATGTTGTTTGGCAATGTCGTACCGCAACCGGTATGGGCCAAGATTCGTCATCAAGATCACACAAATGAATTAGGTGGTGATTGGGCTGCCATTACAGCGGCAGACGCTGGACAAGTGGCTGCTGCTAAACCCGATCAGTTGATTGCACTTCTTCCCCAGCGAATCATTACATTAATGAAAACGCTTATGCCAGCTATGAGGGTAAATTGGGACAAGTTGTCAGCCTGTAAGCAGAAGAAAGATGAGAGTGTTTCAGACTTCTTTACGAGGTTTGAGGAAACATTTGTTGATCATAGTGGACAGGATATGGGTACTGAGGGTGGACAGAGGTTGTTTGTGGATAAATTCGTGTCGAACTTATTGCCCGATTTGTGCAATAAATTAAAGAATTCAGAGAGTGCATGGGCCGTTTCTACCTCAGCTCAGATTCTGGCTACGGCACAATATTATGAAAATAGAGAGAAAGAAGAAAATGACCGAGCTGATAAAAAGACAAAAGAGCTGAAAACTAAAGTGTTGTTACAACAAGCATATCCGCCGCGTTCTAATCAGAATGCGTCTCAGCAGAATAGATCACAGTCGCAATCGAATCGATCGCAGTTGCGTAATGATTCCTCTTTCAACAGATCTTCGTTGGGGTACAATCAATGTGCTTATTGTAGACAGGAGGGACACATTAAATTTGATTGTCCTGCTTTAAATGATCGTAATAGTGGTAATTCGTCTAGAGGAGGCCGTGGTGGTTCACAGAATGCATCACGTGGTAGAGGTCGTGGTGCTCAGAACGACCGCTCTGACAACTCATCAAATTCTAATAACTGTTTCGACCAACGTGGATCATCGCAAGGACGATCTGCGCAGTACAATGTAGACGATTATTACGTCGATCAGGGAACTGACGACAGTAATTACTAGGACAGCCAAAGACAAGGAGAGGGAGTGGTATCAGTTCCGGTTGATCAGAGAGGGCCTTACGTCGCAGTTGCTACATCGGGCGTCGTTGAGCCTTTTCTGTTGGACACTGGTGCAGCGAAAAGTTCCATTATGCATTCGAAACTCCCTGGCGCACCTTTGTCTGGCTTAACAAATGTATCCGTTGGATTCTCTGGCGCCCCCGTTAGCAATCCAGTTTCACGCCCTTTGCCCCTTAAAATTGGGCCGCGTGAGCTCGAAGCTCCACTGATTTTGACCACTGGTTGTGGCGAAAATCTTTTGGGTCTGGATTTGCTTAAACGTTTGTATGCAACTTTGTATTGTTCTCCTGCGGGTGTAAAGCTTACGTTTGGGGAGAAGGTAGTCTCTCCCATGTATTTGTCCCTCGATAAGCTTCCACCGGAATTGGATTCTCTTCCTGCGTCTTTGTGGGCGACGGGTCCAAACGATGTGGGCCTACTTGATATTTCCCCTTATGTTGTTCAGTTGAAATCGAATGTGCGATTGCCGCGTATTCCCCAATACCGTATCTCCCTTGATGGTGAACGAGCTTTGTTAGCGATCATCTATGACTTGATCGAGAAAGATGTTATTGAGGAGACTCGGGGAAACGTGTGCAATAGCCCTGTGCTGCCCATTCTTAAACGTACTGATCCTACCAAACCGCCTGTTTATCGTTTTGTTATCGATTTACGGGAGGTGAATAAAATTGTGGTTCCTCAATTCCCTGTTGTGCCTGACATCACGGCGCTACTGACTCTGATTCCAGCTACTGCATCATGGTTTTCGGTGATTGATTTGAAAAACGCCTTTTTCAGCATCCCGATTGCCGAAGAGAGCAGGGACCTTTTCGGTTTCTCTCTTGGTGGACGTAGCTTCCGGTTCAAACGCGCTCCTCAGGGCTACTGTGAAAGTCCGTCTATTTACAGTCAAGCCTTGAAGGGACAACTGGATGCGTTTCGGTTGCCGGTCGGTGCGGCCCTAATTCAATATGTCGACGACTTATTGGTGGCTGCTGATACTCAGGACATTTGCAAAATTGCTACGGTGTCATTGCTGCAACATCTCTGTGAGTTGAATCACAAGGTGTCACCTTCTAAACTCCAATATTGTTGTCAAGAAGTAACCTATCTAGGTCACTTATTGTCAAAGGAGGGAAGGAGATTGACCCCAGAGAGAATTGCAGCGATTGCGCGAATGGCTGTGCCAAAAACCCAAAGAGATGTGCGTGCCTTTCTAGGTATCACGTCGTACTGCAGGCAATGGATTCCTAATTTTTCATTGCTAGCGAAACCATTGGTGGCTCTTACGTGCAAGGATGTTCCAACTCCTTTACCATGGACGGAAGAATGTCAGAAAAGTTTTTCTGAACTACGTGATTCATTGTGTTCGGCTCCTGTGTTAGGTACCCCTGACTACAGTAAACCGTTCACGTTATATGTTCACGAGAGAGAAGGCTGTGCGTTGAGTGTCTTAACGCAACCTTTTGGTGATAAGCAACGTCCATGTGCATATTTTTCCTCGACCTTAGACCCGGTAGCTAGAGCATTGCCGAGTTGTTTGAGAGCAACTGCGGCAGCTGCGGTCTCCATCCGACAATCAGCAGGATTGGTCATGGATAATATGCTTACGGTGATGGTTCCGCATGCAGTCGACACTCTTTTGAATCGAACGAAAACTCAGCACTTGACGAGTGCGAGGTTGTCTGGGTACGAATTGACGCTCTTGGCAAGCCACATTCAAATAAAACGTTGTAATGTCCTGAATCCGGCAACTTTGTTACCGATTAGTGCAGAGTCAGATCAAGTAACAGAACATGACTGCTACTTGCGTACAGAAGAGGAAACAAAAGGTCGAGTGGACCTTAAAAACACCCCATTGGAAGACCCTGACGGCACTTTGTATGTGGATGGGTCATGTTTTAAATTGCCGAATGGTGATGTGACTACTGCCTATGCTGTTGTGACGTTGAATACTGTTGTTGAGACTGCGAGATTGAATCAGAATTCTGCCCAAGCTGCAGAGCTGATTGCTCTTACTAGAGCATGCGTGTTAGCGAAAGGGAAGCGTGTGAATGTGTACACCGATAGCCAGTACGCTTTCGGTGTAGCGCATAGCTTTGGACGATTGTGGCGAGAGCGTGGTTTCTTGACGTCACACGGCACGAAAATACAGCATGGCCAGCTTGTGAATGATCTTTTGGATGCATTGACTTTGCCTGCTCAAGTTGCGATTGTTAAGTGTAGTGCGCATCGTAAAGTGACGGATGATGTTGGTCGTGGTAACGCGTTTGCAGATGAGATTGCTAAGGAGACTGCCCGGAACCTTAGCACTCGAATGTATGTGACGAGTTCGGTTAGGTGGCCTACAGAATCAAGTATGTGTGAAAATACTATAGAGAGTGTGAAAGCAATTCAGAATGAGGCCACCGAGACGGAAAAGATGAAGTGGAAAGAAAGTACGGGAAAGTTGGATGTGAATGGTTGTTGGATTGATTTGTCGGATCAGAAAAGATGGATGTTGCCTGATGCGTATGTGCTGGCCGTTGTGACAATGGCACATGGGTTAGCACATATCAGCGCGAAAGGCATTTGCAAGTTGTTGTCGCCTGTGTGGAAGAATGATGGCATTACAAAGTGTGCTGAACGTCTGGTGAAGAATTGTATGGTGTGTATAATGTACAATCCTGGCAAAGGAACCCCAACTCCCCCTGGCAGTTTTGCTCCTCCTTCGTATCCCTTTGAGGTGATTCAATTGGACTTCATCCATATGGAGCGATGCAATAACTTGAAATATGTTTTGGTTGTGGTTTGCGCATTCTCCCGATGGATCGAGGCCTATCCCCTCAAAGACAATACTGCTTTGTCTACTGCAAAAATCCTACTGAAGGAATACTTCCCTCGGTATGGAATGCCTAGAGTCGTGTGGTCAGATAATGGAAGTGAGTTCGTTGGAAGTGTGATGAAGAGCGTGTGTAAGGGCCTTGGAATTAATCAAAAATTCCATAGCGCCAATCATCCCCAGTCAGCTGGATTGGTTGAAGGGTACAATGGTACCCTTAAACTAAAGCTAGCGAAGATTCAGGCTACGACTGGACTTTCGTGGCCTGACGCTTTGCCTCTAGCATTACTGTCAACTAGGGCGACTGTACACTCCCGAATAGGGCTTAGTCCCTATGAAATAGTGTTCGGCCGTCCTGCGAATGTGTGGGGGGTTCCTAGGCCAGGTATATTCGTTGATCTTGAGTATCCGATGTTGATTGACTACTTACATGACTTGACTGCTAAACTGAGGTTAATTCATCAACAGGTTTACGACGCCTTGCCGACGCAGACGGAGGGTCCAGGCCACCAGCTCCAACCCGGTGATTGGGTTGTCACCCGTAACTTCTCACGCAAGAAGAATCTGGACCCCCGTTTTGTTGGACCTCACCAGGTGCTCCTGGCCACGAGGACTGCCGTTCGTCTTGAGGGGCGGAAGAATTGGGTACATGCTACCCATTGTAAACGAGTCCCTATTCCTTTACCGGCAGACCCGTGGGTGAGGAAAGGCATTGCGTCAACAGAAGCAGAGACATTGCCGGCGTTTGTACCTTTTAGCGACGCACAGCTTGTTGGTGAACACTCAGCGCAGCAGAAAGCCACTGTTGGAACATTGTCAGCAAAAGACTCAAGATCAAATCAACAAACTGATCAGCAGGACGCTGTCTCTTCAACGGATCCTTTGTTCGACGAGCAGACACGTCCCGGGAAACATCGATATTCTTTGCGTTCTCGCATTAAGGACTAATAAAATTTCTTGCTTTGCTGACATTGATAACTGCAATATCCTCGTTTCCCCTGATCAACTTTGAACATTCGTATCGTTGAAACTTGTTTTGTATATATATTAAGCTTCTTCCTTGTATCTTTTTCCTTCCTCAGCTGAATTATTGTGCTAAATAAATACATATTGTGTATTGAGGGCCGTAGGGCCGCGCGCGTACTTCCTTCTGGACAGTAGGTCTTGACGCTAGGTTAAAGGCCGTCGGTTCCTAGGAACTCCTAGGGATTGACCATTGCTGCACAGAACGAAGTGCGTCAAGAAACGTTGCGGACGGTCATAGGGAAATGGCATTTTCGAAGCTGAACGATTTGGAAGGAGCCCAGGCGTATAGAGTCAAACTGCAGAAACTCAGTCGTACTAAATGTTTTGTATTCCAATTGTTTGTATTGTTCTTAACTGCTTCTGCATTCTTGGCGGGTGGGGTGTATTATGCTATGTCTTACTTTTTACTTCCTACCCCTACTCCTACTTCTTACCCAAATCTTACTCTTACTGCTACTACTGCTTCTCCCCATTCCTTTCACATTTTACCGGAACACGAACAGGCTAGACGTGTAGAATTCCGCAACAATTCCTTTATCCAGCTCCTCCATCAGCATCAGTTAGTGGTTAACACTACTAATTGTTGGGTGTGTGGGTTGATGCCACATACTACGGGTAAGGGAATTCCATATCTGGTGTTACCGTATAGTTCCCAAGGGTCAGCTCGAGCATTCCAAACAATGCTTCGAAGCGCACTAGGTTTCCACCCCACTCCAGAACAACGTTCCCCCAAACCTGGTCCTACCTCGTACCAGTGGGTGCTATCGATGGCAATAGAGGATATGGAAGATGAGATCCATGATGCTTTTCTCATCCCTAAGGAAGAGGTACAAGCCTATAGGGTCCTGAGTAGAGGGGAATATAGTATGTTCGCTAATGAAAAGCAGCTTAAAAGCTCGCCTCCAATATGGGTCGTACCCCACACTGGTAATCTTTGTCTTGTGGGTCGTGGTTCGCAAGCCTCACTTGGAGTAAGTGCTTGCATTGAAAGTTACGTTCTGCCAATGTCCCCGACCCCTGTGTTTCTGGCTGCCAAGGGTACGTACTTCATCTGTCATGATCGTGCATACACATGGTTGCCCTTAGACTTCATGGGCTCATGTTTTGTTGCAAATCTGTTGCCTCCGACGTTCACTGTAGATGCCGATTACCATAAGACTAGAGTTGTACGAGGCGTAATTAGCGAAGAGGATACTGCCGGTCAAGAGGCAGGAGACTTTTTCAAGGGTTTCCTCCCGTTTTGGGGACCTATGGTTAATAGTAGGAACCTGAGACATTTGACTCGAGTGGTAGAATCGACAGCTAATGTTACTGCCAGTGCCCTTGGTAATATCACCACAGAACTTCAGGCGGAGAGGCTTATGACGTTACAAAACCGTATGGTTTTAGATGTCGTCTTGGCAGATCGCGGTGGGGTATGTAAAGTGATCCATTCGAGCTGTTGCATTTTCATACCTGATAATGCTCCTACTGTCTATCAAGCCATCTCGAAGTTGCATAAGATCTCCGAATCCATACACGTGGATGTAGGGGATTGGACGCTACTTGGTTGGTTTTGGGGCCTGATGTCGACTTGGGGTTGGAAGATTCTGATGATCATCGGAGTTGTGGTAGTGTTCCTGTTCACGTGTTGCCTTTGTGTGCAGTGTGGTCCTGCCTTATGTGGCCTCTGTGCTACAACGTGTATGAGACAACCACCTGTTACCAAGGGGACTCGGTTGGACAAGGCTATGCTACAACGACATCTTGATGGTCTGATGAATATCGAATATGATTCCGACTAGTGCTTGCCTACATGAGGGCAAAAGGAGCGTCTGAGGTTCCGTGACAATTGTAAGTGGTGTTTCCAACTCGTACGAATATGGTCGAGTCTGGTATCTATGAACCGCAAATGACGAGTTTAGTAAGTGTGCGCAGTTTCGCTGTGCTAACTTAAACCGTTCGTTTGTTACGTGGGCTTTTCATCTGTACCCACGGGTTCCATCTTAGATACGGCATCCATTTTGTCTCTTGCCCTCAAGTAGTCAGCGAACGGACGCTGTCCGCTTCGCGACCCTGGGACTCCCAAGATACTTGCGGAAGACACATGTCCTTTGAAAGTGTCTTTATGACGAGGGGGTTGCTACTGTAAGGCAGGTGGCGCCGCTCGAGGCTCATCTTGCCGCACGGACTTATTGTCTCAGCCGTGCATCTCATTAGGCACGTCCCTTTGATGCCTGTATCTCGTGTTTCCCGACACCTCCCCTTTTACACCCTTTCCGATCTCCCCACTGTCTCCGTCTTCCTCTGCACCTGTCTTCGTTCCTGTTTCGATCTACTTGATTGCTGATTGGAATTTGCTAATGGTGGGAAGATGGGTTTTTACAGTTGGGAACCGCCAAATGTTTCCGCACTTATGTTCCGGACCTTATGTGTTTCAAAGCGACCAAAGCGACCCCTCTGGGAGCTAGATGTGGGAACTGAGTTGTAAACCTTTGTGTTCAATGTTAGCCTATGGGTAAAAACTGTATAAAAGGAGCGATCCACATAACCAATTTGAAGCAGTCTCCACAAGTAGCACGCGTTGTACTTGCCGTGATTTCTGTGTTCCCTGCAGTAAATAAACCTTGACTCTTTGACGCCGAAGGAAGTGTCCCGTGTCTCTGTGACTTGTACGCCGGAACAGGTTACCCACGAAGGTTTCAGGTGTTGTGCCCTGGCACCGCTGGGTCCAAAAGAACCCAGTCCTTCAGTGCAGGCGCTTGGCGGTGTTGAGGGTGTCGTCTGTGTTGGTCGAGACTCTGGTGGTGTTCTTGTGGACAATGGCGATACCCCTCCCACTCCGTTGGTGCGGTCTCTGCAGGAGATCTTGTAGCTTTCTGGGACGGCTATGGTGATGTCTGGTGCTGAGGTGGTGTGCAGCCATTTCTCCGTCAGGAAGGCGAAGTCCGGGGTGGTTGAGTCAAGGAGGTCCCAGAGCTCTATGGCGTGTTTGCGAGCGGAGCAGGTGTTGAGGAGGATGCATTGGAGGTGGTTGGGATCTTTGCTTGACGGTTTGTCGGGCTAGATGCTGGTGAAGCTGCAGTTCCGGCAGGTGAAGGGCCCATGGGTGCGCTTTGGTGTGGCCCGGCAGGTGTGTTCCCTTCCGGGGTTGAGTGCGTGGAGGGTGCTGGCGTCGTAGTGCAGTTGGGTGCAGAGGTGTCTCCGGGGGCCAGGGGTTCTGTCACTGGGCGCGGTCCAGGCTCGGACGGGCGCAGGCGGACTTGCCTTTGGCATGGCTTCAGCACGCCAGCGGCGCGACCGCACAGCAGCCACCATAAGAAGGGAAAGTGGGAGGGAGGAGCAGCTGGGTGGGGGGAGTGGACCAATGGGAACGGGGGAGCAGGGTCACAGGGGACGCAGCGGCAGGGAGTGGGATCGGCGAGGGAACGGGCACAGAGGGAGGAAACAAGCACAGGCAAAGGCAGGGAACAAGTGGCACAAGGCAAATACAGTCACAAAGCAATACAAAAAGCAATACAAAAAACAGCGTTCAAAGGCCAAATATGAGCAGACACAGAGCAATGGGGGTGGGGGGGCGGGGCCACAGGAGACGCAGCGGCGGGGAGCAGGAACAGCGAAGGAACGGGCACAGAGGGAGGAAACAAGCACGGGTAAAGGCAGGGAAAAAGTGGCACAAGGCAAATACAGTCACAAAGCAATACAAAAGGCAATCCAAAAACAGCTGTCACACTCAAAAAGCGAGGGGGCACAGAGCAAACCTAAGGTGTACCACTGGCCACCAGGGATGAGGTGCAGGTGGTAGCCTGCGGGTGGAGGCCGGCCTCGAGCACCCTCAGAAGCAGCGGCTGGTCACAGGAGCACGGGCGCAGTCACGTGGCTCTGGGCGGCGTGGGGAGCGACCTGCCTGGAAACAGGGTCAAGGGTCCCCTTGGATGAAGAAGACTGATAAGAATAATGTTGCAATCTAGAATGTGTGTGATTATATTAGTGTGTCTTCCTAGATTAGGATAAGATTCCTTCCCTCACTCTCTGACTGGAGAATTGCTTTTGTGTTTCTGATACCATCTCTTCATGAGAGGCTGCCTTACTTAGATTTTATAAAGAAATGACTGCTGATATCTTTGAGCTGACAATACTTTCCAGCCTATAATGCCAAGGCTTTATGCTTGTGCAGAGAGTTCTCTCTCATCTGAGCTCTTTATTGAGTTTCTGAACTGGCAACTTTTTCTCTCATTATTCCAAATTATTTAGAATAGCGAATTTTCCTTTGTGAAACATGTTTGCTATATTATTGTTACTATAGTAACTGTGATTTTACCGGTCTAGTAAAATGCATTACACATGTGGCACTCACATAATTGAAAATTAAACCCTGTAACTCATATTAACTCTCTCTCTATTGAATGAACTAATGGTCTATAATGATTTATTGTTATGTAAATGATTGCTCCTCACCTCTGTTTGTCAATGAACAAAGCATCATATGACCAATGGCAGTGGTTATTTAATGATTATATTCGTAGATTGAGATGTGGAAAACCCTGCTCCCTCGCTGCACAGTACTATTTGTACATGAAAAAAGCCCTTGCCTCTAAAGAAAAATGTTAGGTTGGAGTATGTCAGCTTTGTTTAGTGGCTGTACCGCATGATGGATCCATGGGCATTATGTTGCAAGCAGTTTGTAAGGGTACCAATTAAGCAAAAGCCTTATTTAGTATATGTAAAATCACATAATGCTTTTTGGAAACATTTCATACATTTTTGTCAAAATTACACTTTCAAAAAGAAATGTAGTGTGGTAGCATCATGTGTAACCTTTTTCACAGAAGCATGCATTTTCATATGAAAAAAAATTGAGACTCTGACATAAGACTGGTTTGAGCAGCAAATTTATTTTGGTAAGAAATGTACTGTGTGAACAACCCACACACATGCACAAACATCTTAAAAAATGGTGTAATGCAGTTTTTTAATGAATAGTATGAATTGTGTTTAATAAAAATCCAGAAATTATGCACATTTCCCCTGCATAGTTATCATTTCAACCAGATTTACTACTCATTTCTCTGCAGGGAATCTGCTTACTGCAGGACATCAGGTAAAATTAAGATTTAACATTCCTATCTCCAGTAGATTAAAGCTGTGCTTACCCTGAACTCAGGTTCTAAAAAAGAGACCTGCACATTGGTAATTGGAACAAAAGAACAGGGCAATTGCTCTGTTGCACTGTTCATAAGTGATGTAACACCTTCCATTTATGTTCCTTAGTTTAGTGGATTCCTTTATCACAGTGACACATGCTCTGTGGTTTTCTCCTCTTGTTTAATGTTGGAAAGTGGGTTATTGGTAGGGGAAAATGAAGGTCTGCCACTGACAATAAGGCCACTAACACATGGTAGGACTCAGCATAGGTCTTAGAAAAGTATTCCTATGCTCAGCCCTTGGGTACGTGGCTGCAGGCTGACAGGCTTAACTTCAAAGACAGGTATGTAAAGCATTTAAAAACAAAATTTCAGTAACTAATCAAGACACAACACATAATAAAAAACCAACAATTTATAACAAATAGGATATTTGTATCTTTAAAATAACACCTAAATGACAAGAATCCAATGTAGGCAACTAGAGATATGAATTTTCAAAGATGTAATAAAATATAGCACTTAGAAGATTATAGAACCATATTGTGATACCTGCTCGCAATAGACTGGGGCAATGTTAAAGTTTCAGGCCAGGCGCAATGGAGCCCTAAGCGGCTACAGGTCCCAGTCTCAGTTTCTACCTTCACACTTAGAAACTTTTCTGGAGCTTTTCTCCTTGAGACACCTCGAAGCTCCCAGCCAGTCCGGATTCGGTGAGGGTTTGCCGGATTGACAGGTGATGAGGTCCTGGTCAACTTCCCTGGAGCGGACAAGAGCATTTTTCAAGATCGCTTTAGAGGGGCAACCCAGGAATCCAGGCTGGCATGCGATAGAAGGCAGGTGGCTTGGCTTTCAAGGTTGCTCCTGGTCACCTTTCTACGAGTGGACTTAGAAACCTTTCTGGAGCTTTTTCTCACAGGGTCTCTCGATTCCCCTCATGTAGCCGGATCCAGTGAAGGTTCATCAGCCTTCAGTTTTCTTCCAGTCCCGGTCAATCTTTAGAAGTTGGAATGATGGAGCTTTTAGCGGGACAAACCTGGTTGGCATGGCCGGCTCGCGGTTGAAAGCAGGCGGTCTGGCTTGCCAGGCTGAATCAGTCCCTCTATGGAGCTTTTTTTCAAAGTTACTCCAAAGTTCTTGAACCTTCTTGAACTTCTTCCTGAAGTTCCTCAAAGGGTCCCAAAATGCCTCAAACTCACTCCAAGGATCTGGAAGCTCCAAGATTGTCCTTGAAAGTTGAGGATGTCAGTTCCCACAATCCACTGGTACAAAACCTTTACAAATCAGCTGATGGTTCTCCAAGGTATAGATTTAGTTGGTGATGTTCCAGATGAGCTCTTTTAACCTGTAGCTTTCAGGGAGTCCACTCTTTAGCTCTTTTCCAGCAAGTTAATCCACAGGGCTTTAGTTTCAGATGGCATAGTCTTCTGAGACAGGCCTTAAAAATATTTGCACAGCAAAACTTCTCATCAGGGCACTTCTTGCTTCAGTATGTTTCAAGCAGCAGATCTGGAGGGCTCTGCCCCTCTCAGATACTTATTCCAAGTTCTATGGGTCAAGCAGGAGGTCACCTCTGACCAATGGTAGCAGGGTAACTCCTCCAAGATATGACCACATCCTGTAGAGTGTGGCATTATTTTGTACCAGAGTGCATCAAATCTTCCAAGTCCATAATGGCTGATTTTCCAGCAAGGGGATAAGAGCTGGCTAAACACACCCCTAGGATGGCTAATTTACTTAGACTCTCCCCCCTGCATCTTCTCATACCTTCCTTAATCCTGCCTTTTGCCTAAGGTGGGAAGTGCAGAGTTGTAAATGACACTGTTCTCTGCTCTCCTCTTTGAAGAACATACTTTACGACCTCTCCCCCCGGCCTGGAATTCCTATGGAACAGCACACTGCCCTGCCAGCAGAGCTGGTCAACCGCAGGGGCTCTATATCACCTCTACAAGCCAGCCAATCAGGTCAGACTACTGGAAGGCTAAATTTGGACTTACAACCAAGAGCGTCTAATAACTCTCTGTATGTACACTTTAGGAGAAATCCAACAATATGATAGTGCTGGATTTATTAATTAAATTCTGGGAAGTCTTTGAATGGCATTTCTAGCCCTCTCCTATCAAGAGCTATTAATCAATACCTTCCTACCATGTTAACCTATGTAACTGGGGATTTGCAATGGGAAAAATGACGTGAGCCATTTTTCCAGCACCAGGACTTATAAAAACATATTGTATAAGTATGTGCCTTATATCTACAGGAACCCCACCCCCTATGCAACTAGGGGACACTTTAGGGGGTGCAGAGTAGAAATATCGCGCAAAAATATTGTGGGACAGAAATATCACCGCAAAAATATTATGGTGAAGAAATATCGACAACGAAAATATAGTTGACAAGAATATCGACTGACAGGTGGTAAGTAATATCGATTACATAAATATCTTTGAAATAAATATTGTTTACAAAAATATAGTTTACAAAAAATATCAATTTATTATTAATTGTATGTATTTTAGTGTTTTTCATGAGAATTGTTTGTCATTTTATTACATGTTTTTAAGTTTTACTAGTTAATAATTTATTCTAAGTTTAATTCTGCGTTTTTAGTTCTGTAGCGGGTTTTATAGGGCAATAGGGTGGGAAGTAATTTAATTTTATAAAATGTATTGAATAATTAATGTGTTAATTGATTATTTACTAAAAATCTAATAATTATTTGTTAATTAATTTGAATTAGTCAATTAATAAATAATTAGGTTAATTGCTTAATTGATTTAGGTGTGTGTTGTGGTGTTCATATGTGTAAGTTGTGTGAAGGGTGGTAAGTAATAAAACATTTCAATTGATTAATTATTACATACTTTTAAATTAATTACCATTAATTAATTAGTAATTATTATTTGTAATTGTGTAATTAATTGTAGGTGTGTGTTTTGATGTTAATATGTGTAAATGGTGTGAAAGGTGGTAAGTAATACATTTTTTATTGATTACTTAATAAATAATAATATAACTCATTTTATAAGGGTGTACCTTATAAATATCTGACCCCCACCCCTGGGATACCTAGAGGAAACCCTGGGGGTTCCTAATATGCAAAACCATTGTAGGTTATCCATCGTTAAGTGCCCCAAACCCCAAAGTCGAGTGTGGGCAGAATTTACTTTGTAAAAGCTGTCCTGGCACCCAGTGCTGCTTTTAAACTGACCCCAGGCTTCAGAAGTGCACACATGCAAGTTCAAAAACAGCTGCTGGCCGCTAAACTGTCATGCCCTAGGGTACTAGGGACTTCTAAGTAGTTTCAATCCCCCTGCCCTATTGTATTCTATGGGCCTAGAGGGAAGGTCATGCCAATCACAGTGCTACCCCACCATACCATTGTGTACCCCAGTGTATGTGGGTGTTTTAACTGTATTTTAATGTGTCTCTTTCAGCATAGCACTGGCACTGGGCCTGATTAGGCACAGCACAGAGTCAGTCAGAGTCAGTTACCACTAGAATTTAAACTTTATTGTTTAGTTAATTAAAGCCATAACAATTTCATTTACAGTATACAACCAATATTAAAAATTTAGGAACTCATTAAAGGAAGAAGAAGTCACATAATCATTGAGTATGAACAAAATAAAATCTTAATAAATTTCCTTCTAACACTAAAATCAAAATAAAAGAAAGAGAGAGAGACAAGGACTTAGACCATTAACCTGGATAGAGTCAAATAATTTTAAGGCGTTTCTCAAAAGCCTGCAAGAACTTTACCAACTTGCAGTTAATTTGAGGTGCCGTTGAATCCAGGCCTCCAATAATGGCAGTTCTGCAAGTACGTAGTCTCTTAATCCGAAAGATATTCTTTAAAAAGAAGGTTCGTTCCCTGATCCACATCTTACAGTGGCATATTATATGAATTATATCTTCTTTTGTACTAGCACAGAGACGACATGTGACAACTTCAGACTGTTTCCAAGCGGGCTCCTCTGCTAAGGTTGGAAATCTATCAAATCTCAGGGCCATCAGCTTTTTTTTGATAAAGATAGAATAAGTTGTATCCAAATAGGCTGCAGGGGTGAGTGTCCTATAACTATTGATCACGGCCCAAGAGTGGGAACGATGGAAAAAATGTCTTTGTCCGTAATCAATTCATGAAATTTGGCCACTTTGTTTAATGCCTGTTTGAATGAACCATATGGCAAATTTTTATCCCAAAGATCTGAAGAGCATGTCACCTCCAATGCTCGTAATAAAAATTTGTTTGCCTCTGAATTTTTATAAGTTTCCAACTCCTGCCATAGAAATGTATTAAGATTATTATCAGTTGCTTTCTTCTTAATCTGGTACCACACCTTGATGTATGAATAGAGTCTTCCCAGTGATTCGTTCAGTAAGCCAAATTCTAGGTGCATTTGCGCTGGAGAAGCAGAATTGGGAAGTCGAAGGACCCTTTTGTAAATTTTGGTTATTAAATTGTTAAAAAGGTCCGAATCCTTTCCATGCACAGCTACACTTGCATATGTCAGAGTGGGAAGGGCCATATTCGCATTCACTGTTAATAGTGGTTTTAACGATGGACCTTACAATTTCTTCGACAGGGTGCTTAGCCCAATATTAAGGCTCCTGCTCTTTGGGTCAGGTATTTTTTCTGGTCTTTTAAGGCAAGCTTATCGTCGATATAGAATCCCAGGTATTTGTAATTTGATACCTTCTCCAACTTAAACGACGGTTGATAATTAACATTGTTTTGGTTTTATTTGCTTTTAGAGCCAGCTTGTTTGCAGTCAGGAAAACGGAGAGTTCTGTTAGTAACCTGGATTGACCAGCCTTCGTTAAGCTAATTAGGACGATATCATCATATGCCAGATGAGTAAGCTGTAACTTGCCCAATTTCGGAGGGTGTGCATTACAGATATTTAGTTTTCCGGATAGATCTGAAATAAAAAGATTGAATAGATGAGGAGCAAGGACACACCCTTGTTTTAATCCAATTGATGTAAACACTTTTCTCGATAGACGGGAACCGTCCCCCAGTTTCACTTGAATCCAGGTGTTAGAGTAGAATAGCAACAGGCCCCTTAAGAGACTCTCTATTATAGACCATCAGCTAGATTCATGAAAGAGCCGTTTTGCGAGGCCTTAATAGCGATTATTAAGGAATCGCTATTAAGGACTTGCAAAACGGGATTCATGTAGTAATCGCTAAATAAATTGCGATTCCTACACATTCCTTATTTGCGATTAGCAAATTGCTAATCACAAATAAGGAATAACTCCCCATTCATTCCTATGGGCCTAAAGGCCCATAGGAATGAATGGGGAATATTCCTTATTTGCGATTAGCAATTAGCTAATCGCAAATAAGATAGCGATTTCAAGGGTGCCAGGGGTGTCCAAAAGACACCCTGTAGCACCCCTGAAAAGCAAATTTACACAGGTGTTGCGCACACACATGTCCAAAGGACATGTGTGTGTTTAACATGCAACTGAGAAAAATGCACTAAAGTGCTTTTTTCTATTTTTTCGCTATTTACCACAAAGTCAGACTTCGTGGTAAATAGCGGTCAAATATTGCGAATTCGCAATTTAAAATTGGTTAATGAATTGCATTTATGGAATCTCTAATAGAGATTCCTTAAATGCAATTCCTCGCAAATATGCGATTTCGCAAATAGCGATTTTTGCATTTGGGATGATGAATCCCAAATGCAAAAATTGCGCTCGCAAAGGGCCAGATTCTGAGAATCTGGCCCTTTGCGAGTCGATTTTTCGTTCATGAATCTGGCTACATGCTCTTAATTTCATCCATAATAAACTTCGGTCCACACTGTTGAAATCGGCTTGCCAGTCTATAAAGCACAAGTTCAAATCTTGTTTACTGCGTAAGCATTTCTCCGCTATCATGTTGATGGACAAGATATTTGATATTGTTCCGATCCCTTTTCTAAACCCTGTTTGAATAATAGGGATCAATTCTCGTTCACTTGTCCAATTTACTAAGTCGTTTGGAAGAAGTGATGCAAAATATTTTGCCTCTACGTCCTGCAAAGCTATTAATCGATAGTTAATCGGGTTAGTTCTTTCTCCACCTTAATATATTGGCATTACTATAGAGCCTTGCCAGCTTTCAGGAACTCGGTTATAAATTTGCACTTCTGCAAAAAGTTTCTCCAGGAGTGAACTCCAATATTCGGGTGCATATTTGCAAGCAGCTTGCGGGATGCCATTAGGCCCTGGTGCCCCGTTGGATTTGCCTTTTTTAATTATTTTTTATTATCTCCTCTGCAGTGTAAGGATTGTACGAGAATTCAGAACCTCAAACATTACATGAGTTACTGGGTGATATCTGACTCCCTTGTTCTTTATCTGTTATCATTATGTTTTGATTTTTTAAAACAAATTCATTTCCTGAGGTTTTCAATGAAATTACTTTAAATTTTGCCGAAAGGAAAGTCGCCCATTGTGTTTCTGCACATTTGATGTAAGAACGTTACGAGGTCTTATTAATTGATTTATTAGTTTTCCGGAATGTATTTGAATTCGGGAGTTTTGAACTAAAGAGCCGTTTGGACCAAAAAGTCTAATTTATCCTCTTTTTAAACTCCCAGACCTTCTTTTTATATAAATTTCTTTGTGCAAGAAAGGTGACCAATGGACATGCTCCTTTGTCGTTCGACTGCAAATTCTTACGGGTTTCCTCGCAGATACCTTCATAGATCTTGTAGTTCTTTCGATAGTTTTCTCTGTGAACCGTCTCTGTTACTTTTCATATCGGGTATCTTCATTTTTTATTTTAATTTCTCCAGAAATAGAGACGGTGCTTGGACCTTATTAATTGGGACATTAACTAAGTCATTCAACGTATCCTGTATTATCGAGAACCACTCGATTTTGTTTGCATTAGACCAATTTATGCATTTTAAGTTAGTTGTATATAAATGACCTTCTAACATGTACGATGGTTGCGTTCTTTCCATGTTGAAGTTGAATTTAGAGTGTAGCATTGCATGATCGCTCATCGGGGTATATTCAATATAGAAGCTAATTACTAGAGGAATTAATGAAAGACTTACAATTGTAAAATCCAAGGTTGATTGGGCACGTGGACCATAGTAGGATTTACTTGGTGGTTAATCTTCCTCTGTCCTCCCATTCAGGACACGCATGCCTAAATACTCTAGTTCTGTTACTAGTTGGATCCCTAAATGATCCTTTTGCATTCCTTCCCCACCTTGTATCTGTAGTGGAACACACCAATGCATGTTATCGGCTGTTAATATATCATCTTCCTCAGGGGAGTATATCAAATTAGAATTAAAATCGCCAGTTGTTATAATGTTCGTCAATGGCTCTGTGGAGAGAACCACCAGTATCAGTCAGGAAAACGTTTGGGGGTGCCCTGGGCACCGGAGGACTTTGCAACATTTCATTATCCAAATATTTATTGAGTGTAATTTCCCAGATACATATGATTTGAGATCTCTCCCTACAATCCGAGCACCTAAATGGAGCTGTTGGTTGTTGAGCAGGAGAGCAAAATATGATACTTCAGTACAAAAATTAGTGTAGCAAATTAGTTTCAGCTTGAAAACAGTTGCTGGGATGGGGGGGCATTAATTTCAGACTTCCCCAGAGTTAATGATAGAGGGGTCCAGCCATCTGGGCAAGTGCAGAATTAAAATTGATTCTGAATTGAACCATGAGAATGTCCTAAGTAATGAGAAATGTACTGAGGAATCAAAAATTATCTGACTACCTCAGTAATTCCTGGTTCTACCCAGAAGTTTCTTCATGAGGGTTCACCTACTTTCAATTGAAATCACCAGAGAAAACATGAGAGGTACATTGTAACTTCATAGCACTTATGTTTCTGAATTAGGTTGTTGACACTATCCTGCTGGATAAAGTGCCTATGAAGGATTGAGTTAACTTCAAGACTGTATGACACAATGTGCAAGCAGCACCCAAACACAAATTCAATAGCTAACATTTAAAGAAAATAAATCCCCAAGGATCAGAAGTAGAATGAAAATTATAAAGGTTTATTAAAGTAATCTGGGTGCAATAAAGAAGGCAAAAAGTAGATGTATAATACATCAGTATAGGGATTGAGCATAAGGCTCAATCAACTGCAGTAAACTACTTAAAGTCACGGCAAAGCTATTCTAGGTCCAAATCATAGGGCAAACTTATAGGGCTTCTGTTGCAAAGTCATCCTTGTGCCCTGGGCACCCACATGGTTTGCTGTCTCGTGTCCACAGGTTCTGCCTAACCAGGCCCAAGGCCAGTGCTATGCTGAAAACACAATTAGAATACAGCTAAAATACCTACATACACTAGAGTACACTAGGTGTTAGGGTACCACTATGATTGGCATGATCTCCCCTATAAGGCCCTAGCACATAATAGGGCAGGGGGTAAAACTACCTTTAAGTCCTTAGTAGATAATAGAGCATGGCAGTTTAGAGGCCAACAGTCCTTTCTGCACTTGCATGTGTGCACTGCTGAGGCCAGTTTGAAAGCTGCCCTGTGTTGCAGGACTATTTTAAATATTAATGATAACAATAATATTTTAAATAATAATAATATTTTAATTAATAAATATAATATATTAATATTAATATTGTGGCATATTAGGTACACCTAGGGTCTCCTCTAGGTATCCCAGGGGTCAGGTATTTATAAGGAGGACCCTCATAAAATAGGTTGTATATGCTCTGAAGATTGTGAAATAGCACATTTCACTTCCCTCATTGCAGTAAAGTGCTTGACTTTGTGCTAAGAGCACTGTGGAGTGGGGTTCTACAATATTTTTACATATTCAAAACCCCTAAACTCTCCCCTAGGTGTTCCAGGGTGGTGGGTGGGTCCTGTAGATATAGGCAGGATCCTTATAAAAGATGTTGTATAAGCCCTGGTGTTGGAAGAATTGCGTAGTTCATTTTCCCTACTGCTGATCCCCCGCTACATAGGTTAACATGGCAATAAGTTCTTAATTAAAAACTAATGCCAGGCTTTGCAGAAAATATCATTCAATGATTTAGGAGAAAGGTATTGATAAATCTGACAATATGCTGTTGTTGGATTTATCCTGAAATGTACAGAAAAGAAGTTATAAGACTTTCTTGTCTGTAAGCCCAAAATTCAGCCTTCCAGTGATCTACCCTGATTGGCCAGAGTTAAGTGAAGTAGCAATGCTGCTTTGAGGAAGTGATAAGTGGCACCTGGATTGAAGAGCCATTCTAGGAGGAGAGGGTTCTGTTGCATAGGAATGCCAGAGCAAGGGGGAGGGGTTGTAAACTATAAGCTACAAAGAAATGAGGGGACCGACAGAAGAAGCCAGTTTCATTTACACACATCCCCTCTGAACCCAGCCAGATGGCAGGCTTAAAGAAGGAATGTGCAGATTCTAGGGAGAGGGAGAATATTGAGAGGAGCCATCCTGGAGGTTGGTTTAGCTAGCTCTTGACTCTCTGCTGAGACATCAGCTATATTGAATTTTACCCTGCACCTCATTGGACAGGAGAGCCCTCCTGCTTCACCCCAAAACACTGAATAAGTATCTGAGAGAGGCAGAGCCTCTTAGATCAGCTGCTTGAAACAAGAGGAAGAAGTAAGGTTTTGCTGAGATATTTGATTTGCTCCAACCAGGCACTGCACCATGACGGACTGCGCCTGCTGAACAGTCTGGAACTACAGTCCTGTGGACCTAACTTGCTTCAAAAAGACCAAATAGTGGACTCCCTGCAAGCTACAGGTTAACAGTGCACATCTGGTCCCTCACCACCAGGACTCCCCAGCCTTGAGTGCTGCCAGTGGCTTTGTAAGAGTTTGACCAAGTAGATTGTGGGAAATGAAGCCCCAAAGTTTCAAGGATCATCTTGGAGCTTCCAGATGGTTGGAGTACGTTTTGGACACGTTGAGACCCTCAAATGAACTTCAGGAAGAAGCTCCAGAAGTTTGGAGATGATTGGAGCAACTTTGGAAAGAAGCTCCATAAGTGGACCAACTCGACCTGGCCAGCCAAGCCAGAGTCCCTCAACCGTGAGCTGGCCTGCCCTCCAGGTTTGTCCTGCTGAAAAGCTCCAGTGTTACGACTTCAAGCGTTTGACTGGGAGCCGGTCAAAATCCAAGCTGAGGAACCATCACCGAATCTGGCCTGGTGAAGAGCATCGAGGGACCCTGGGGAAAAAGCTTCATAAAAGTTTTATTTCCGAGGGTAGAAGAGATGACCGGGACCAATGTGAAAGTCAATCCTCCCACCTTCAACCTCAAGCCAGCCTGGATCTCTGGTTCATCCTGCTGGAAACCTCCAGAGGTCTGACTTCCATACATTTGACTGGGAGCTCATCTCAAGGCAAGCAGGTGAACCCTAACGGAAACTGGACTGGTGGAGAGCTTCAAGGGACAACGGCAGAAAAAGCTCCAGACAAGTTACTCGGTCAGAATATTACAACTTTGACTGAGGCCCACCGTTAGGGGTAGTCGCTCAGGGCTACATCTTGGTTGGCCTGAAACTTTGACTTTGTACCAGTCTAGCTTGACCAGACGTCCCAAAATCTAACTATACGCATTTGTTATTGTTGACATTCTAGAACAGGTGGGAGACTTTCTAGTTGCTAAGGGTACAGAGTTCCTGCTCGATTCTGCTGTAAGTCTTGTTCTCCCTTGAGAGCGGCCCATACGTGTTGACTGGATTTTGATGTCCAGCCCTGACCTGATCGTGCAATGTGGTTTCGTGCACCCTTGTCCTGCTGAGGCCCAAATTATGGGGCCGAAACACGTTGATTTGCATTGAATAGAGGAGCCCAATGGATTACTAGTTCCTGTTAAGAAATTTGATTCACAGACTAAGGATTTACTCAGAGGTCAAATTGTTTATCTCAAGTGTGTATTGGATTACCTCTTAGTAGGATTGCTTCTAATTATGAAGCAACCACTAGGTTCTAAGTTTGTGGAAGGAAGGAATGTAAAATCATGTGTATAAATATGTATAAACAAATTAATTTATTTGTTTTTTGTTGATGTTTGTGCAATTGGTTGAATCCTTTTTTGGTTTGTTCTCTTCGTGTATTTCATGTGTTGGTAAAATTAAGAGGACATTTAAAGGAGTTTATAAATTGTTCCTATTTTAATCAGAGGCGGTATGTGGGATAATGTTAGCAAGTCAATATGAAGGGACGTTGTACCAAAGAGTAGGATTTAATGTGTATGTGTCTTATTGAAATTTGTGCTGTATTGTTTCCGCCGGATCATTTTTGTGTATAGTTAGATACTTTCTGCCCAGATGTGGGAGGAGGATTAGGGCATCCCCTATTGTTGTATACATTCAGATTTCTCAATAGGCACTATAGGTTTTGATGTGCTGTATAATGTTAAACCTTTAAAAATTCATATCTACGGTTTCCTACGTTTTTTGGGGTGGAGGCATTTTAAATTCTTTAAAAACATATTTTTATAAATTGGTTTTGGATTTTTATTGTGTGTTGTGTCTTAATTATTAACTGAATTGGTGTTTTTAAATGCTTTACATACCTGTCTATGAAGTTAAACCTTCCTGCTCAGAGCCAAGATACCAAGGGTTGATCATTGGTAGGATTTTCTGAGCCCTATTCCGAGCTCTAGACTGTGTTAATAGCCTTATTGCCAGTGGCAGATAAATATTTACCACTACTAATAATCCATTTTCCAACAGTCTCTACTTCCAAAGTTGGGCAGTCAGAAGACTGGTTCATTTACGGGTTTCACTGTTTAAATAAGCAAATTCACTATAGACGTCAGCGGAAATAGCAAAGCCAGTATAAGGTGATTAACGCCTTAACCGCAGTGGCAATTCCGCCGCGTTGCGGGCGTTCTAAAGAATGGGCGTGGTTGCGACTGCCATTGGCCGCTCGCAGCACCAGGGAGGGAACCGGTTAAATATAGCAATGAATTGACAAATCACAATAAAAGAATTATAATATTAATATGCCCTATTCTAGTCTAATATAATTGGATGTGCAAATACATACTATATGTAAAACAATGGAATCACGCAAGTGAATAGCTATTGGCAGGAAAAGCCTTGAATGCTGCAAAAACTTCTGCCCTGATTCATCAATAACAGCAAGTCACTACAAAGCATTACAAACGCACATTTTGGTTTCACGTGGTGAAAAGAGGAATGGAAACACAGCATTATTCTGGCTGCATTAGAAATAACACAGAGTAAAGGCCCAGATCGGCCTTAATCGTGTTAGCCAGAGGGAAATATAGTTCTGTCAATTGCAAGGCTGTTGTTTCAGTGAAGAAGTGTTCGCATTATTAAAAACACATTCAAGTAAATCGAAATCAGCTTTGAACAATGTGCTTCTAGTAGAAAGGGCCCAGGAATGCTCAGAAACAAAGTGTGCGAGCTTGCATCTGAGCATTTGAGAATAATTACATTACTTTCATGTTTCTAAAATGATACATTTTTTTTGTTTACTCACTACACAAAACAACTGAAGCAACACTGCAAGCACTTCAGTTTTCTGTTCTACAGATTCCTGAGAAAATTATGTTTTTTTAATTAACAAACATTCCAGGTAGTTAATATTTAAAACCGTTTTCTAAAATGACTCTGAACACAATAACGCTTTACAACTGCATCACTCTCTAGCTTTTAATTATTAATGAAAAGCCCCATAAGACCCACCCCATAAAGATAAACTAATGTTTTTGTACTTTTTTTGTTATGCTTCCAGGTTTTAGCAGTTCTGCTCAAGCTGCAGGCTCAGCTTTTCTAACTCGCAGAAACATATTCTTTCTCGTAACCATTTTCATCGTGAAAATCAAGAAAATAAATTTTGAATCGTGACTGCTCTGTACAATAGTGCCAAAGAAGTGTATTTTGTATGGCACTTAGGCGCTGTAAAAGTTTAGGCAACCGTAATTGAACTTAGTTGTGATAAAAGCATAGCTATTACCAAGTAATACCTTTTATGAAGCTATCCTCCTTGCCTACTGGAAGGAACAATTCCAAGTACATAAGTGAAATAAAACTTTAGACTAGAGGTTACTTTTTGACGATGAGGCTGAGCTAAAAACAAGGCCAACATTTGTTGTATTTAGTCAGGACTCACCGAGAGATTTCTTTTTTTGGTATATGCACATGAGACACCAGGGGGTGTAACACAAAATATGAGGACTGGAAAGGCCTCTCCTGCAGTTGTGGGCTAACTTGTGTCTTAAGGAGTTGAAGGGCTGGAGCAGCAGTATCTTGCCAACTTAGAAGGTGGTAAATAGTTCGTGTCATAAGAACTTTAAAGACATGTGTTGTTTTTGATTGGAAATGTAGCAGAATTTGTTGAAACCTCCAAAGTAAACAACAGAACATAACCCAACAATATAATAGAAAATAATATATCAACACCATTAACAAAAGAACAGGGCACAACAAAATAGAAGAGAATACGCAACACAGCCTCACATTGCCGTAATGCAGCACAAAAACATAATGCAGCACTACAAATATGCACAAATATCACCACCTTCAGATTGCTGCTTTCAAAATATGTGGTAAAAGACCTTTCTGTCAACCCCTGCTCACAATTGTTGGCACCAAGATGGCGTCACTTCTTCCTCTCCTCCATGAGTTGACAATAGATAATGGCTCTAGCAATGGCGGCAGGCACAGTTAAGTGGTGCAGCCGGTGTTGTGGTCCGGGAAGTCGACAGACGACTGGATGAGTAACGTTAAATAAAAATAAAAAAATGCATACTTTGCATTTGCCAAATTGCCACTTCGTTGATGCGCCAAGTGCAAGGTAAGTGTTTTTAAAATTGTATTTAATGTTACTTATACCGTTGTCTGTCGACTCCCCGACCCCCACACCGCCACGGCCCACCGCTTTTACCTGTGCGAGCGGCTACTGGGCCCTAGTGAGCACGGCTTCAGTTTCTAACTCCAGTCACCCTCCCGTCTCCCACCCCAGACATCCACTACTTAGTTTCTAGCACGAAATATCCCCTAGCACAAGCTGTCCAATTACTGACTTCAACTCTAACCTCCTCCAACAAAGCACATAACTGTCTCTCTCTCTCTCTGTAAGTCTGCCAGCTCTACCCCAACACTTCCTCATATAGCAACATTGCTAACTTCCCTTGGGCAGCCAACGTACTGCACAGGCTGCAGCAGTGATATCTTCCCTATACAATCACAGCACCTGCAGCAACAATTCAGGTTGCCATTTCACACATAAATGTACTTAGCAAGTAGCAGCAGTACAGGTTTCCATCAGCCATAGAGCTGGAAAAGTGGGGCAGCAACAATATGAGTTCCTTCCTTAGAAACATCAAAGGTAAGGCACTGCCAGCTGCAGTAAATGTGTTGCAGTAGGAGAGAAAGAGCAAGAACGTCCTGTGGCAATCATTCTTGATAGTGTTGGCTAGGGAAACCCTAGGAGGTTGCCTTGGTCGGAATGAAAGAGACAGAAAGACAGTAGCACTTGCTGTTTTCCAGAAGGTAGGCAGTTTTCAAGTCCAAACAAACAAGTGGCAGGGACTTGTTTTGGTCTATTGTTGGGGCTCAAATCTCTGCTGGGTTTCTTTGACCCATCCACCCGGCAAGTCATCGTACAGGCTTTGATCTTATCAAGACTGGACTATGCCAGCTCGCTCAATCTGGTGACAAATAAGGCAGAAATGTTGTGACTGCAGAGGGTCCAAAATGTAGCTGCTACAATTCTTCTTGGTCTCCCTAGAACTTGTTCTACAGCTAATGCCCTTAAGATTCTGAATCTCTATTCCCCTGGTATTCTGGCCCACCTGCTCTTGCCTATGTACCCACCCGCCAACTCACTCTGTGGGGCAGCACGAGGTTGTTGTTCCCTGGGTGAGGAGGATGCACACTGGGGGACGTTCTTTTTGCACCCTGGCAGCAAAACTTTGGAACTTCTTTCCTTTACAGATCCGTAGTTTGAACAACTACTTGGCATTTCGAAAGGCAATCAAAACACATATTTTTCCTATGTTGTAGACCCTAGTCCTACTAGCGGCCGTTCTTTTTCTGCAGTCAGCACTGGGACACCTCTTTGCTGGGGCAGCTGCGCGGTATACAAAATTTCATAACGTAACATAACATAGTAAGGTATGTATTGGACCAGGCATTGTAGCTGAGGTAATTGTTTGAAAGGTGATTGTGAACTTAATGGAGAACCAGTGAGATATTTTATAAAGCTGGCTCGTTGCTCCATACAAAGGCTGAAAATTAGCCTGATGCTGGTGTTTTCTGCTTTTATATTCTTTTTATTTAATAGGAGTGGAACCCAAAGTAAAGGGGAATGCCACACTTGAAGTGGAAAATTAAAGAAATAACAGCAGTGGGGCAATTTTCAGTTAAGCTGAATGGCAGGTTATATCATGAGAGAGCTATGAGTTTATGGGGCAACCCAGTGCTGCCAAAAGGAAGAAGCTATAAAATTATCTTCAAGACAAACTGATCTCCTAGCTAATTACGTAAGTCAATAATTATTTATTTAAAGCTAGCCAGATATGAAGTATTTTTACCAGAGGAGTAAATATTTGGGGGAGGGGTCTATCATGTCAGAAAGTGTTTTTTTTGTTGAAGGGGATGTGGAGCCTCACCATGTAATAATGTCACAGTTCGATACCAGTTCCAGTTAGGTCTCAGAAATGTAAACATGAGCTCATTCCTTGGTAGGTGTAGAACAGGGAAGACAGGTTTAACATTGGAGAAATGAATAAAGCTTATATCACCAAAAGAGGTAACATTGGGAATACACAACACAATAAAATTCCTGTTCTAATGAATAAATACATTCTAATGTAGGGAACCGGAGACATACATTTTTAAACCTTTAGATGTTTTTAGTTCCAAAAGTAAAACATCCCAACTTCAGGTATCTGGTCACAGTAGACCAGGTCAGTCAAAAGTGAAGGACTACTGCGAAGGACAATGGGTCAGATACAGGAACCACGTTAGTCCCAGTGGGAAGTTTAGCTTCTGACTAAATTGTTTTACTGGTGAAAAAACCTTGTCAAAGAGGTTGTTGGCATGGTCAGAGTGCCATCTGGATCTGAAGTGGGATGTGTCAAAGGTGGCTGGGTGAAGCGTAGGACCTCAGTACGAGCCTTTTCCTATGGCAGGAAGCTCAAGGCTTTTGACATTGGAGGTGGGACCCCTAAAAGTGGGCGTTGTCCCAAGTTGCAGACCTGGAAAGCATTGTCATCTTTGGGGTGGTGCTCAGCATTGGTCCTGGTGAAGTCCTCTATGTTTGAACCTAGGAAGTGTTTGAAGTCAGGATACTTTCAGCAGGGCAAATTAGCAAGGTGAGTCTAACAGACAGTTCGACGTTGGTGGCTGTGACTCAGAAGTGATAGCCTCTGGTTCTTTTCACAGAAAATACCAACAATATTTCTAAGTGTCCAGTCTTGCAATAGGGAAAAGTACACTTTAAAATAAGCCAAGGGTTCAGGACCTTTTGAGTTCTGCTTGGGGTTCAGGACAAAATGTCATGGAAGCCTCAAGCAAGGTACAGGGCAAATCCAGCAGGAACTATTAAGGAGAAATGTGGACTTCTTTCAACTTTGTGCTCCTTAAACTGAATAGGAAATTAGCCCTTTGAGTCCACTCTGCTGCCATGGGTACAAGTGGGAAGCAGATGCAGCCCTTGGGGTTGCTGTTCATGGGTTCAACAGCAGAATCCGTCCTTCTTCTGTCTTCCACAGGTCCGAATGTGTACTGAAGAGGGTATTGGGGTTGGCAATGTTATGCCCCGTGCCAGCCTGTGGGTTGAGGAGACTCTAGGCCACTAACTACACAATGAGGTAAAAGTCCCCTAGCCATTTTTGCAGCACTCCCTGTGTTTTTTACTTTAAATTGTCCAACAGTGCTCCTCTGTACCTAAACCCAAAATAGTGGTGACAAAATTGGTGCAGCAGTCCGCCAGTGACATTTAACCTACAGACACTGGGTACCATATACTTGGGACCTATTGGTAAGTTCAATGTGTCAAATTACATTTTTAACCAATTTTACAGGATTTTATGAGTCAGAGCACAAGAATTGGGGTCTGGGTAGCAAGGTCCCAGTGTACAGAGTTTAAAAACCAACAGTATCAGTTCAAACATAATGGGGAGGATCTTGCAAAAAGTGGAATTCGATTACATATCATGCTACTCTTACATTTGTGTGTCGTCCACATACAAATATACTAATGTTATACATACCATGTTTCCTTTTGACCTTTTAGGGCCGGAATTCCCCTTATGTGAACATCATGGGCTAGTTATTTATTCAAAGTGACAAAGTGAATATGTGTGTCTTTATCAACTGCACATTCTTTTCTATATTGCTCTGTTCCTATACATAAGATACTCAGACGTATATGAATATATTCATGGTACTTAATCACTGCTTTTGATCATCTTTTAGCTTTGGTATAATTGAAAATGATAGCATTTGGAAAAGGTTGATAGCTATGCATTACATTTGTTATCTTTCCAAGAGAACCCTCCACGATAGAGTGAAACTATTTGAAAGGTCATTACAACATTGAGTACTGAGTTGGAATGAAAACCTAATCACATTATTCACGATGAGCTTTCAGATCGCAATGAGGTTTCAAATTGTGTCCAATATTGCATTGATGCATCAAATAGCCACTAAATCCACAGGAGCCGGCTGTGCACAGTGCTAGTACAACCACCTATGCATACAAAGCACCCAGGAATGTCCACTTCAGAATGCTGCTTTTTGTAGTCAGTGTTTGTCAGCCTCTCCTCCATTCTTCATCTAGGTGGAGGTGCTGCGCTCCCCTTTCTCAATGGAGAATGACCCATAAAGGGATGTGGATGGGCACTCCCTACCTTAGATACGTCAGAGCCTCATAACACCTTGAACATATGGCCTTGCTTTGCAGCATTTCAGCAACCCGAGGTGCTGTTTCAGATGTGTCCTCCCCATGCACTTCTTACTGGATGACAGACTGACAGATCAAACACATGCACCAAGAGGCTCTAGAGTAGGCCTTGGTGGTAAATTCCGTTCTGCTTGTGGAATTTGCGGAATTTGGGTAATTTCACGTTCCGCGGAGAACGCGAAATTCCCCCAAATTCTGCATTCCGCGACTTCGTGACATTTTTTGCTTGTTCGCGTTCTCAAAATGCATGTTTTCGCGAGATATTTCCCCCGAGCACGCAAACAGCAACTGCGAACAGGAAAGAAGCATCGCGAACGAGCAATTTCGCGTGTTCGCAGAATTTCTGCCTGTTCGCAGAGATTTGTAACCGCTTTGCAGAGATTTGCGTAACGTGATTACGCAAATTCTGCCCACCTCTACTCTAAAGCCAATGAGCACTTCGGAAATTTGCTGCGGCCACCAAGATTTGCTAGGGTTTTTCCCGTGCTCCAATCTTAGGTCATCATACACAATAGCAGTACCTTCCAATAACAGACGCCGCCTACAAATTTATGTTCAGTTGTGGTATTGGTTATTGTTCAACTTGCAAATGCTAAAATTATTGAAAAATGCCATCCAAAGACCAACAGCCCAGATAAGTCAGAACTGTCCACCCGTTAGCTCTGTTTTATGGCAGCTCACATTATCATCAACCTAATATAAATGCAGATTGATCCATATTTCATGATTTTTCTTGTCCGAATTTTAGAAGTTTCTTTCAGGTAATGGCATATTTCTCTGTTTATTATTTTCAAGTAAATTAACAGTATTGAACAGGCGTAAGTTGTGTACAGCGTGTCACATACAGTAAGCACTTTCCTCACACTGCCACCATCTCGTTGGTGCTGCGCTGCTGAAGGGCTGTGAAATGCTGGCTTCTAGCTCTTCAGTTGGAGTTATTTATGTAGGACTGATCGCTGGATAGTGACACACCAGACTTTTTGTAAAACACACAGACACCTGGGGGTCTAAAGCAAGAGTCAACCAATTACTCTAAGCTAATGAGACTGGGAGCCACAAAAGTATGCAAGGTACAACCATACAGTCTTAGACCAAGTAGGTAACCCAGCGCATCAGACCACTTGCAACAGTAGGTGAAACCCAAGGTCCAGAGATGGATTCCCATCAAAGTCTTGTAAGTGATCAAATGTTATCATCTGGTCATCCAGTGGTTGGGCTAGTGTGTCTCTTGATCACTGAGACTGCTTCTAGACCCACCGTGTAGGACTGGGATCAAAGCCCACGATTGCCTGTAGACCATGCGTGTGATCACCAAATGGGGCCAAGTGCAGTGCAAAACAAAAGAAGTGAGTGTAATGTAGGAATTAAAAGTAGAATAAAGAACTAACATCGAAAAAACTTTAATAGCTGTAAGCCTTTTTCTGATTAAAAACACAGAACAGCGCAAAAAAGCAGTGTCAACAAATAGCTGCTCGTGGGGCCGACATGTTTCTGTCAAAACGAGGGGCAACCTCCCAAGGCTTTCTTCAGGGCCTCTGTTCTCATAAAGGTTTATGCTACTGCTGGTGCGTGCTACAAAGATAAATAACCATATAAACTGTGACAAAAGCAAACCATAAAGGATATGTGTTTCTATTCCTCCATGCCAAATGGTGTATTATTCACCTACAAAAAATAGCAAAATTGGTGTAAATGCATAGGGTCACACTACTTATTAAATTTTTAGAAAATTAATAACAAGAAACAAATTCCTTACTCACCCATAATGACAGGGGATATTACCTCACCTTGCCTGGACCAAGCTCAGGGTGAAGGAGGCCACGCTCTACAAGGGTAAGGGAAAAGGATTCTCACTTTGAGGGAAAAGAGGTGACACTACTCCTCTCCACAATCAAAGTATACCTCTCTAATATCCTACCCTCAGAGCCCCTTAAAAACATCAGCTCATCAGTAGGCTCACCCACCACACTCTAATTTAACAACTAGCTCATTCAGTCACTTATGAGTCTACCTATAAACCGTAGGTTAGTAAAACTAATACTATTACCCAAGACCTGCTCCTCCTTACCTCTCCGTCATTGCCTCAGGCGGTTCCAAAGGTTGGGGGAGGCAACGATTGAGAGGCGGAGGCTATCTTTTAAAGGGCATGGCAGTTAACTCCATTGCCTGTTTATCCAATCGGCTCAGATCAAAAAAAAAAAAAAAAGCCTCTGGATAATCATGGTATTCGTATTATGAATACTCCTTCTTGCATTCAATAATCCCAGTAGGTAGTGGAAAAGTACAAAAACACACACCCTTTAATGCGCGGATGTGTGGAATACATACTGGAAGATGCCAGGGACCGAGGAACCACTCATCACGAAATCGTGTTCGTAGTATCGCGGGATGACGTATCAACATCCAGCGAGTGTAAAAGAACTACAGGATCGAGTCACTGTAATCGGTTCTGTAGTCACCCCGCAAGGAGAAAGATAGAGTCCCCTGTACCGTCAGCAAATGATATAGGTTTGTTGTGGAGTAAAAAGGGGGGTTATCGTAACTCAAATAAATAACCCCTAGCATCTAAAACGAGGGGATGAACTCCTCTCCATAGCGGGGTCACACAGGTGACGTGATCTCGCGGGAACGCATGGGACTACAACGTGACGTCACCATTGCAAAAGCTGTATTTCTACATAGTCACGGGGACGAATAGACCAGCGCAAAATAGCGGTGCTCACTAAGGGGCTGTCACAAGACGTGCTGATAAATGCCTCCATGAGTGTAGTATCGGTATGTTTACAGAAAATGAGCAGTAGGTTAATAAACCCCTTGACTCTCTAGGGATGCAGGGTAATATCAGCCCTAGTAATATTGATGTATGATAATGCATAAGTTCTTATGCCATACAGCCGGTCTACTGATTATTGAGAGAAGCAATTTCTCTCAAATAAATGGGCAAGGGCTCGTTCCAAAATTCAGAAAAATACTAAATGGCATTCTAATAGTGGGTTTTGTCACGGAATGGTAGTGTGTGGATCAAATCAAACTCAGTTTCTAAAAACTTTTTCCAAGGATGCTAGTGGTTCAAACAGTGTATATGAAGGCTCATCACTGGCCTGTTAATAGGAATACCAGAAGATTAGAATGTTATACTGTAGACAGGACCATTGGATGGTACGTTGTTCACTAACAGAGGGTTCCTAAACTAGTAAATGCTTGAAAGCAAAAAAACTTGGTTACTTTGACAGGGATTCATATATCTCTATGAATGTGCTTTCTATTACTGGAGGTAGTAGGTCATGTAAGAGATATAGTTTTGAGTTTTGAGATGCTCTTTTTACATCTGAACGCACTTTTGTGCTCTAACATCCTCGTCCGTACCTTTCTCGTGGTCATGCCTACGTATTTTGCTAGGCAGGGACAATTAAGCAAATAAATCAGTTGTGAGCTATTACAGTTTGAGAAACTCTTCAAAACCCATGGGCGATCTGTTCCGATATCTATCTGGGTAATCTTCGATGTATGTGGACAAACCGAACAATTCCCCCAGGGATAATGTCTGATTACTGCCGCTGAGTCCCAGAGTGTCCCTATCGCTCTCTTGGGGGTTTCTCTCGGTCGAGTGTGTATCGACCGGTCCCTCAGGCTACTGGACCTTTTAAATGCAAAGAGGGGTTGTTTAATCTTGACGTTTCCACAGTTGAGAACATTCCGATGGTGTCTCACAATGCGTTGGAACTGGTTAGATTTAGTGTTGAACGTAGTCACTAATGTTAACCGATCCAAAGGGGGCTTAGCTGCTGGTATCTCTAGGAGTGCTTCTCGATGGCTGTTCGCCGCCCTCTTCCAAGAACGTCTGATCAATTTCTTTGGGTATTGTCTTGTTAGTAACTGATTCGAGAGCCTTTCAGCGTATTTATGGAAGGTCTCAGGTGTAGAACAGTTACGCCACACTCGTAAGAATTGCACATAAGGCAAATTATCGCTCAGAGCTTTGGGATGCTGGCTTTCATAGAGCAGCAAAGAGTTTCTGGCCATATATTTTCTATATAGCTCAGTTTCTAGACCTGTTGGGGTCACGTAGGTAGAAAGATCTAGAAAGGATATTCTCTCCTTTCTGCATTCAACCGTGAATCTCAGGAACTGATTGCGTGTATTAAGCCATTGGTGGAATGATACAATATACTCATTGTCACCTCGCCACACTACGAGGATATCATCTATGTAGCGTTTCCACCATTGAATGTGTGGTCTGAAGGGATTCGTGATAGTGAGCAACTGTTCCTGTTCAAAGACATGAACGTACAGGTTTGCCAAGCTAGGAGCGAAAATACTTCCCATGCTGGTCCCTGAGACCTGCAGGTATATGTTGTTTTCATATTTGAAGAAGTTCTCTTTCATGGCAAGCCTTGCCAGGGCCATGATAAAGGGGACAGGTGTTACTGACTCCAGATTAGCCCCCTCCAGGATGGACGTGATTGTCTCGAGCGTCTCATCCTGGGGAATAGAGTTGTAAAGGGACTCTACATCAAACAAGACAAGATGGTCTGTGTCAACATTGAAGTCTATCTCAGGAATCACCCTTAGGATATCTTTAATTTCCTTTTAGTATGTTGGCATGGTCTGCACCAAGGGTCTGAGAAAGAAGTCCACAAAAGCCGAAATTTGCTGACGGTACAGGGGACTCTATCTTTCTCCTTGCGGTGTGACTACAGAACCGATTACGGTGACGTGATCCTGTAGTTCTTTTACACTCGCAGGATGTTGATACGTCATCCCGCGATACTACGAACACGAACACGATTTCCTGATGAGTGGTTCCTTGGTCCCTGGCATCTTCCAGTATGTATTCCACACATCCGCGCATTAAAGGGTGTGTGTTTTTGTACTTTTCCACTACCTACTGAGATTATTGAATGCAAGAAGGAGTATTCATAATACGAATACCATGCTTGGCCAGAGGCTTTTTTTTAATTTATCTGAGCCGATTGGATAAATAGGCAATGGAGTTAACTGCCATGCCCTTTAAAATATAGCCTCCGCCTCTCAATCGTTGCCTCCCCCAACCTTTGGAACCGCCTGAGGCAATAACGGAGAGGTAAGGAGGAGCAGGTTTTGGGTAATAGTATTAGTTTTACTAACCAAAGGTTTATAGGTAGACACAGAAGTGATTGAATGAGCTAGTTGTTAAATTAGAGTGTGGTGGGTGAGCCTACAGATGAGATGATGTTTTAAGGGGCTCTGAGGGTAGGATATTAGAGAGGTACCCTTTCATTGTGAAGAGGAGTAGTGTCACCCCTTTTCCCTCAAAGTGAGAATCCTTTTCCCTTACCCTTGTAGAGCGTGGCCTCCTTCACCCTGAGCTTGGTCAAGGCGAGGTGAGGTAATATCCCCTGTCATTATGGGTGAGTAAGGAATTTGTTTCTTGTTATTAATTTTCTGAAAATGTATTAAGTAGTGTGACCCTCTGCATTTACACCACTTTTGCTATTTTATGTAGGTGAATAATACACCATTTGGCATGGAGGAATAGAAACACATATCCTTTATGGTTTGCTTTTGTCACAGTTTATATGGTTATTTATCTTTGCAGCACGCACCAGCAGTAGCATAAACCTTTATGAGAACAGAGGCCCTGTAGAAAGCCTTGGGAGGTTGTCCCCCATTTTGGTAGAAACATGTCGGCCCCACAAGCAGTTATTTGTTGACACTGCTTTTTTGCGCTGTTCTGTGTTTTTAATCAGAAAAAGGCTTACAGCTATTAAAGTTTTTTCGATGTTAGTTCTTTATTCTACTTTTAATTCCTACATTACACTCACTTCTTTTGTTTTGCACTGCACTTGGTCCCATTTGGTGTTCACACGCATGGTCTACAGGCAATCGTGGGCTTTGATCCCAGTCCTACACGGTGGGTCTAGAAGCAGTCTCAGTGATCAAGAGACACACTAGCCCAACCACTGGATGACCAGATGATAACATTTGATCACTTACAAGACTTTGATGGGAATCCATCTCTGGACCTTGGGTTTCACCTACTGTTGCAAGTGGTCTGATGCGCTGGGTTACCTACTTGGTCTAAGACTGTATGGTTGTACCTTGCATACTTTTGTGGCTCCCAGTCTCATTAGCATAGAGTACTTGGTTGACTCTTGCTTTAGACCCCCAAGTTTCTGTGTGTTTTACAATTGATTATTAGGGGATAATAGCCTGGGATGGTCTTAAAAACTCCCTTAGACTCTCCACCCCTCGTTTTTGTTAGTACACCAGACCTTTTGGCAGGAGCAGATGCTTTAGTGAGTACATCTTAAGTACACTTCATGCGCACATTGGAATGTATAAAGATGCTTGATGTGGGGGGGATGATGGGGGCCAATCCGGTCTCACATACACAGTCTCACTGGTAAATAAATCTGCATGTCCAGATGGGCTGAGCACATCTATACTCCCAGATGCGAAGAGAATTGGGAAATGATTTTAAGGATTCAGAGCAAGATGGCGCCTGAGTAGATCGCCGTACAGTCTGCCATCACTGGCATGTTTCTATGTGGCCCGATCATCCGCTATGCGGCCTGGATTTTGGACGTTGCTAAGAAAATTGCTCTACCTCGCACTGAGAGGACCCCAGCACTTTGCTCACAGCTCTATACCAGTGCGCGGCAGCTCAATTACAGTGAGCTGCTTTGTCGCCTCAGCTCCAGCTTCATTTTGGCGCTACCTCACGGCCCAAGAATATGGGCATAGCGGCACCGCAAGGGCTACATACTGGAGTACTATGGTCACAAGAGGGACAAAGGGCACTAAGACGCCCCCCGCCATTGAATGCAGAAAACACTGGCGCGGCTCCCACAGACCCTGCTGAAGCTGGCACCAAAGGTAAAAGGGATGCTGGGGGAGGCGCCAAAAAGATTACACAACGTGGAACTGATAGGGGGTTCTTGTCGAAGGGGGAGGCTCCCAACTGTCTATTGTGAACCTGTTCCCACCCGCTACATTGCCTGCTCTAAGGGGAGAAAAGTGGTAGACTCTCGCTCTGATGGGTTAGACAATGGGATCCTTGGCACACCTTTAGGGAAAAGGACAGTTGCTGGACCTGCTACTGATATGCAGCTCTGCAGCTCTAGTCATGTTAAAGGCCTGGAACCACTACCGAGCCATGACCCAGAAAAGCCGAGAGCTCAGCACTTCAGATACAGGATCCCCCAAGTCAGTGTGACAGCGTCCAACAGAGACAAGATCCCAGATCAAACTGAGGGCCTTTAGAAAAATGCTAGGTGGGACGAAAATCCCCTTTGTATGCCAATCAGAGAAAACAAAATTGACTCAGTGGAGTTGCAGCCACGAGGGGCCATCTTCCCAGAGGTAGCCTGAGAAAACGTTTTCTCATTAACTCATGGGTCAGACAATTCCGCTGATGGTGAACCATCCTCGAGTGATGAGGCACTTTCAGACTTGATTTGTAGCCACACTGCAAAGGAGACAGACACTGCATTTCACTGGAAGTCAACCAAGAATAAGGGAAAGGGGAAACGGAGTAGGAACCACAGTTATTTAAAATGGGATTATTCCGGTATACAGCTTACTTTTCCCAAGAGGGATGAGGCACTTAGAGAATCTGGCCAGGACCAAAGTCATCCGAGATCGGAGACAGAAGAACCCTCTCTGTCCACAATCTTTATTTCAATCAAACAATTTCAAGAGGAAGTGACGAGCGACAACTGCCAGGCAAAATGTGCAGCCAAGAAACTGCAGGGGGGATCAGGAAGCTGACCAAAATGTGATCAGACATTGGTGAATGGGTTACCATGATAGAAACCAGCATAGAGAGTCTTGAAGTAGATGTCAGCGCATTAAAAACACAAAGTATTGCACAGGGAGCCTGTATGATGGATGTAATGTGGAAACTAGATGACCAGGAGAACATGCAGCACCAGAATAAGCTTCGCTTGTTGGTGAACCCCAAAGGGGGTGAAGTAGATAACCCTGACAGCTCATGGTCAACCTCCTGAAAGGTACATTTCCTGACCATTCAACCTGGGACTGGGAAAAAGAGATACAACTGGCACATCAATTTCCTTTCATGATCAAGAAATATACTTCAAATGGAGGAGAGAAACCTACAGTCATCCAGGTTTATTTTGGAAACTTTTTGCTAAGGCAGTTAATTTATGAAGAAGCTCACCCAAACTCAAAAAAACTCATTTGAAGGGGTGTCGTTCTTTGCTAAACTGGATTTTCCCATGCAACAGTCAAGCGCAGATGGCATCTCCGTCAAATGTTTGCCCCCTTTCAGCAGATTGGGGCCCAAGTATATCTAATGAATCCTGCTAAGCTTAAAATTAACTTAAATGGCTTTTCCTTCAGCTTTACTTCAGGATTGAAGGCTCAGGAATATCACAATGAAATTAAGATGAAATTTGGTAATGCAAGCCTCCCTCCCTAGATGATTCTAATTCTGTGGTAGAAACCTTTTTTCATTTCATGGGGCGGCTGAAAGATGTGGGGGGGCAAGGGTGTTAAGGGGGAAGAAAGGAAAAAATATTAAATTCCAGCTTTAATTAGTGGGGGAAAGGAAAAGTGGGGAAAAAAGAATAAAGAGGAAAAAGAGAAAAAATTATTCAATTGAGCGAAAGTATGAGGGTTTTTTCCCTCTGTTTGAATTTTCTTTAGGTTTCAACATGGCTAGCCATGTGGCAGGGTAACTAGTTAAGCATCCATCATTGAGGTGAGCTGATTTTCCATTTTTTGGATGGGGCGGGAGACGGGTGGGGTGGAGTTTGGTAAGGACCACACAATTATGCTGGTATGCCCAAACACACAGGTTTTCTATTTAGTTGATATTTCTCTTTTTGTTGGTTTTGTGTTTTTTTGTTGTTGATGACAAGTGGAAAGGTATGTGCATATCATACTTGGTTAGGAAGGAACCCTGATAAGCAAGAATGTCAAAATTACAGAATCTTAGCATTGTTACTCTTAATGTTTATATGTTTTGCAGAAAAGGCAGAAAGTCTCACAGGGGCTGCAACTGATGGGGACAATTTTAGGCAGCCTGCAAGAGATGCACATAGAAGTGGCACAGCTGGGTCTTTTAAACATGCTGGGTTATACTCTGAGCATACATATTAGAGGGATAGCAATTTTAGCTCATAGTAAATCACTCCAATTTAATCAAACCAAAGTGGAGCCTCATGGGAGATAGGTGTTAACCAAATCTTCGTTCACGTTATGCTTAGTGTAAGGTTGGACCGCTGATGATCCAGAGGTTTTTGACTGGCTCACTAACAAGCTTGCACATTGGCCTTTACCTATCATATCTGCAAAGACTTGAACATTACATTACTGTGTGACTGGGTCATGGATGCTCATCAGGTGTACAGTGGTTAGAAACCCAAAGATTTACAGGCTCTTATATTCATATATGACATCCAGGTCTTAAAGACGTTTGGCCTAACAGGAGACCAATTAACTATTGGTATACTTACTATTCTGCGTCACATCAGTCCCATATCCGACTTGATTTTTTTTTTAGTGTCTGCTTCTATGGCTGAGGGTGTTAATATTGAGCTGGTCCCATGGGTTATGTCAGATCACAACCCATTATTACTAGGGATTAGGGGAAGATAGTTGCAAGAGGGTTTCTACCTTGAGTTTTGAGAGAGCCTTATTATATAATAATGAATACTGTGACCATATGAGAAGATGGATCTCGGATTTTTAGAAAGAAATCCCAGTTCTGCACAAACAGGGGTAGTTTGGGATGCGCTAAAAGCATGCATACTGGGTGAAATGCTTCATTCCTCACTAAGAAGGAGCAAAGAAGACAAAACTCTGCTACAAGAACTACAAAAGAAATTGGTGAGGTCTGAAGAAAAGCTTATTCTTGTAGTCCAGCAGAAGAAGAAAGTAGAAACGGTACAGCTGGAGGTTGGAACTCCCAAAGCAGCAATTGGACAAATAATGGCTGAGAAAGCTGCCTCCAAGTGGGCCGCCTCTAGGGCAAAAGGCTTATGAGTGTAGCGAACAAATTGGTCATCATCTAGCCCTGAGAACAAGACAACATATCACTAATAAAGGTATTAGATCAATCGGGGACACTGTATACTGAAAAGGAGGATGGGGATCAAATGACCAGACATAGGGCGATCGATAATTATCTGAACCCTATATCTTTAACTAGATTGAGTGAGGAAGGCCCATGAGTTTTTAGAACGCCCCCCCTCTTGGGTTGAGATTGTCAAGGATCTGACTAGTCTGCTGGACAGGTATGCTGCGGGTTTAGACCTTATCCTGGTTGAATTCTTTAAAGTCTTTATCAATCAAATGTAAGAGATTTTTAAAAATATGTTTGAGCAACTTTTAATGGCACTATTCCGTCTCAGTCTCGGTCTTCTGTAAAGATCATCATCTTCCCCAAAAAGGATAAGCGCCGAGGAATTGGGGTCATAGCGACCAATTACGTTAATTAATGGGAACTCTAAAATCTACTCTAAAGTTCTAACTTCACTCCTATCACAACTAATCTATAGACTAGTTTCGAAATGGCAGCACAGGTTCATCCCCAAAAGAGGTACGACCAATCATATCAGGAGGTCCATTACTCTGCTTGATGCAACGCAGGTTTCAGAAGACCCAATGGCTCTGATTCTGCTGGATGCTGAAAAGGCCTTTGATTGGATATCCTGTCTTTTTTTGTGGACCATCATGCAGAAAATGGGGATTGTCCTGGATGCATTCAGGCTATAAAGACACGATATATCAAACCCATGGCTAACGTCCTGATGAATAGAGTATTGTTGGAGCAATTTTTAATATCTTGGTGGACCCGACAATGGTGTCCTTGCTCTCCTTTGCTCTTCGTAATGTACATAGACCCATTTATCAAGAGACCAGAAATGAACATGTGTATCCGCCCAATGCACAGGTATGGATACGATACAAAAATCAAGGCCTATGCAAATGACATAGTGCTTGCTACTCCTGATTTTGCAAGCGTTACTGAGGCGATCGAATGAGAAGCTTAAGACTTTGGGATGGTTTCAGGTTATACTGTTGTGTGGCCTTTAGAGCTCCGAGTGAATTTTCCCGATTCATGCCCTCATAGAGGTACATTTTACATTGCCCTTATATAGGCATATAAATCAATCCCTTATTTAGACATAGCCCATGTAGACCAAATACAGGCATGGCTACTTCCACCCGTACCAAACGTCCCAACGATTTCTTGGAAAATCGGCTTAAGCAGTTAGGGAACTTCCCCTTGCTTGAATATTGACTTGTCCAAGAACTCATGTACTTTGCAAAGAGCAACTATTCCCTAGGTGTTCTTTCCTGACGTTATTATGCCCGACTTCACATCAATATATGGCACTCCTAAACACCTTCAAGGTATAAATATACCTTCACTTGCTATAGCAAACTACGGTGGTTTGGAGCAGTTTGACTATCTACTTACCCGACGCAGCTCGCTACAGCAAGTGCTATAGGAATCCGACCCTCCAGCTGACGCACTGATCAAGAGGCTGTCTTTCTCTCACCGAGAATCCAGCTCTGGTGTCTCCAAGCTCCCCTTGCGGGGTGTTGGGAAATCGAGTCCTGAGACAGAGATACCAGACCTCCTTCATTCTAAACTAAGGTATGGCGCTGATTAGAACCTAGAGAAAAATTTGGTAGATTCTTGTCAAAAACAATGAAACCTATGCCACACAATACTTACTTCTTCCTGCATAGTAGACTTAGGTTAGGTACATTGGGGGTATTTAGAAGCAGAAGTTGAGTATTTTTAGTCAATGTTATTTATGTATGTATTTGTATATGGCTTAGAGACCATACAATGCTTTTACAGTATTATTTTATAATACTATTCTCGCTGTACACATTATACTTTGTAGTCTGCTTAACGATTGTAGCAGTTCACTTCTCTTGTATGAGAAAGAAGACTGTTCAATAAACCTTTTTATTGAAAATGCCCGTCTCTCTATTTCTCTACAAGCTCCGTTGAAACAAAGCATGCACGATTGACTGAGTGAAATTCTTATCTATTGTTTTTGCGACTCTAGAGATACATTTCTTATTCTTGGGAAACAAAGTTGTCATGTTTATGCGGTTGTCAGAAACAAATCCCTTTTTGTGAATCTTGAGAAAATTTCCAGTTACCTCTGAGCTATCTGGCACTCACTATTAAGTTTAGTATATTTGATAGAGACCTATTCAACCTTAGTCCTACGTCTAATCTATAGGATATATTATTCCAATGCGCAGAGCTTCTTGGGAATATAGGAACCACAGTACATGGCGCCCAACGTTTGGTAAGGCACTCATTTAACACTAAATACTAAACTAGCTCAGTCGTGCTTTTCTTAGAGATCCCCTTTTTCCCATAAAATACTCCAATAGACGTCTGGAGTGGGTAAAGGGATAAAATATCCGCCATAGCTGAGTACGATAAAAATCCTATATATTAGTTTTTGGTTTGTTCAATGTTGAAGGATACAGTGTTCCAAAATATTGTGTACCTTATCTTTGTTTCCTTGAAACTTGCTCTGCAACTTCCATTAAACAATGTCGGTTAACGGTGATAACACCGCAACCGGTGGAGCTGCAGTAAATCCAGCAGCTTTTGACATTACAGGTTTCCAAGAGACCGATACTTATGCTATAATCATTCCAGAACTTTAAGAAAAGCCATCACTATGACATGTATAAGAAATGGCCTATCAGCAAGAGGTGGTAGGGTAGTTTTTGTGATGAAGACACATGACTATCATCAGACAGAGGTATTTTTTTCATAAAAATTATACCTATGCCTAGCAAATGGGCAGTAGAACAAGCTCCTGCATTATATAAAAATCATGTAGGATGAGATGAGGATTCTCCTCAACATAAAATCCAGTTAAAAACTCAACCAACTGCACAAAGGCAGTACCCAGTTAAGCAAGAAGCTAAAAAACAGGTCAAGGAGATATTAGATCAACTTGAAAACCAAGTGGTGATTGAAACATGTACCTCATCCATAAACAATCCTTTGTTTCCTGTCTCCATACCAGACAATACATATTGTCTAGTTTTCGATTACAGACATTTAAACTCTTGTTTTAAAAAGTTTGCAGTACAAAATGCACATAGTTCAGCACTGAATTAGATATTTCTAATGGTTCTTCTGTTAAAACATTGCACCAGAGAGTAGGTACCTGACCGCTTTCTCAATTATGGGGACACAGGGTCAATTCTGTCTTCTCCCCCAGGGATTCAAGAATAGTCCAGGGTTATTTTCAGCCAGAGTAACAGAGTTACTACAAACCTATGATGATGAGGCATTATCATTTGTCGATGACATCTATTTAACAGATGATGACTTGGATAGGCACTTGAACAGGGTGAAAATCATAATATTGGGATTCGCCTCTGAAGGGTACAAATTCAATTTCAAGAAATCGAGAATTGCCCATTTAAACGTCCTTTTCCTAGGATATGAATTATCAAGTGAAGGCAAAAGCCTGGCAGCAAACTTTCTAGAGAAATGTGCGCTGCTTCAACCTCCAAAAACTCAGAAAAACTTACAGTCGATTCTAGGTTTCCTGAATTTCTGAAGAACTTACATTCTAAATTACACAGAAAGGGTTAAACCTCTCTACGAATTAATCAAACCAGATTTCAAAATTAATTGGACTCAAAAACACACAGAAATTTTGTTTGCAATCAAAAGAGACATGTTGGCAACAAAACATTTGCAAACACGCATAAATGTACGCAACTTAGGGATCCGAATCATCCCAGGAAGATGCAGATTCACATACTTAACCTTTAATGAAGGAGAAAAAGTACCAATAGCTTAAAAATCACACTTGTACACACAAGCAGAAATAAATTCACCTCTACAAAAAAAATTCTGACAGTGGTTCAAACTGCAGTAGCAAAAGAGAGAGCCCTCGCACAGGTTAAGCGCATAATGGTTGTTACTCCTGTACCTGCCTTAGAGGCAGTGACAAAAGCAAGCATTCCAAATGCAAATGCTTTACATCCGAGAAGGATACAATGGGTTAATTCTCTTGCTGCAACAGACGTTGAATACGTTTTGACCCTTATTTGAAAACTCAAGAATTTCTACAATATGAACATGAATGTCCTCTGCCTACTGAAATTCCGCCTCTAGAGCCGTATGAATGTATCATTTATACTGACGGATCAGCACAGCAAGCGATTGGCGGAAAACAAGCTTATAGTGCTGCGTCCACGATTGTTAAAGGTCGCTGGCGAGATGGCAAATTCCGACCAATGGTCACTAAAACTCAATCTCTAGGAGATTGTACCTGATCAGCGAGCTCAGCTACAAGCATTTAAGATGGCGCTTGAAAAGAGTGATCGCGAATTCCCCACACTCATATTGCGCAATTCATATTATTGCGTTCAATCTTATAATAAATACTTGCAGAACTAGATTGAAAACGGTTTCAAAGATGCAAAAGGTGGCACAATCAAGCATAAATTGCTTTGGGAACAACTAGTTCAGTTACGACAAGAACTGCAAAAAACTCACGTGATCCATACACTGAGTCATAAATGTGATGGCATTCACGTAGCAGGGAATTCATTGGCTGATGAAGCTGCGAAGGCAGCTGTGCAAACGGCTTCTGTAGCTGCAATCACTTGTTTAAAACGAAAATAGATGGCGAAATAATGTTAGCTCTCAATGCAACCAGCAAAGGCAGCAGTGTAGCGTCACCTGAAATCTATCCACTCAAATATTCATCCATAATTGAAGCAAACTGCGTTCCTTTTGCTTGAATTCCTGGAGTGGGGATAGAGTAATTCCAAACAGGAAATTTAGAGTAGCTTTGATACACGAAGCACATTTGGGAGAGGTCTGATACATCAGGGAAACTCTGAATCTATACTAGAATTAAAAGAGAAGTACTAGTGGCCAGTTATGAATGGTCACATTCACACATTTGAAATTAATTGCCATGATTGCAACAGAGATGGCAGCAGAGAACGCCACCAGATACCTGACTACAGTGTAGCCAGCTCAGCACAGACACCATTGTTAGAAAGCATTAGACTTTCTACATGCAGACGCCCCTGTGGACAGATGCGGTCCCATAAATATTAAGACAAGATTCATTTGGATATGGCCTCAGCGCTCGGCTGATGCTCAAACTGTTATAAAAGATTTGCAAGTCATTATCGGCACATACGCAGTCGGTACGCTACGTTCTGACCAAGGTCCTGCTTTTAGCTCTCAAGATTACAAAGAGGACATGACCAGAATGGGTGTTGCATTGCGGTTTTCTAGTTCATTACATTCTGAGGGAAATTCGGTAGTGGAGAGAAAAAATCGGGACATAAAGCAATCTATACCAGCTAGGGTACTAGGCTCTGGTGACGGGTGGGTCAAATATCTAATAAGTTTCCAACGTAGTCTTAACAATCTGCCAAGAAGTTCTCTGGGGGGTATCACTCCATATGAAAGACTTTTTGGAACTAGAATTATTGTGCAGGACCTCGATTGTCACACTTTAGTGGTGGAACAAAAACCCTTTGATATCAAAGATCGTTTGTCTGTTTTGCAGGACTTAAATGAAATAAGATCCAGACAAAGTAGCATACTTCAGAAGCCAACAACCACTGAAGAGAAACCGTACATCCCAGCAAGACCTGTCTGGATTCCAAAGATTGGGGAACTAGTCAGAGAAAAGATCGCGGACAAGAAGGAATTTGGGCCTTCTTACAGACAACCAGCACCTGCCTAGCAATCCACAGACAAAGGTCGCTGTTAATGCCGCCCCTTGCTGGAAGAAAGGAGAACAGGTTTGTGTCCATCGACCTAGTCAAACCACATCATGTGGCCGATCATAAGTAGTAGGCCAAGTGGACTTCAGAGATGTAGCAGACGCCTGATTCTGTCTACTATCCAAGAGGTTAAACTGAGAGACTCATCACCTTTGAAGAATCTGCAGTGCAAAAAGAAGGACTATGTAACAAAGCCATGGAACTTGTACCTTTTGAGTCCCAAATAACAGTTCGCCAAGAAACCCCTGTCTACAATGAAATAGCAACTGACTATACAAATGTACAAGTGATCAAGTGGTTCCAGCGATTTCACCAAATCCTGATGCAATCCTTACAATTGAAAGAACTGCCTCTGGCTATTTCATTAACTTTGATACGTTATTCGAGGATCCTAGTGAACCTGAAATTACGCCATTAAAAAGAACTTTGAAAGAACAAGCAACAGAACTTTTTCATCAACTAGAAAAGACTTATCTGGTTTCACCATTGATTGAACTTTGGATTGTATTGGGTATACTTTTTCTTCTGCTTAGGTTGACTCTTGTATTTTCTTTGGGAATGCTGATAAATGCAAGATATGTTAAAAAGGACACAGCAAGTAAGAACATCAACTTACTCCCCAAGCCACATAAATCATCTCATCGTGAACAAAGAGACTTGTCATCAGTGAACATCACAGCTGTTCCTATACCAGGTGATATAGCTTGGGACAGAACTGAATATGACATTCTTGGTCCAGCAGAGCTGTTGAAGATGCCACAACAATTCAAGATTTCCTTGAGTGACTTTATTTCATCTAGTACCTTTTCTGATGATTGGGGATTCAAGACTTGTTAATAATATGATGTTAGACTTAGAAATGTCTGCAAAATTTGCAAATCATGAATACTTAGAAGGTTCATCAGATTATGAACAAATGTACTGTTATAATCACTATGGTCATCATTTCTTGCATAAATCTGCAAATCCTAGAAATGTATTAACTTAAACCAATGGGAACATTGTCCTACGCCACTAAAGGGTAGCTCAAAAACATTTTTTTGCAAGTTTCCATACTTTTCAGGGTATAATATTTCAAATCCGGAATCATTTTACTTTAAAAATGTTAATAAGACAGGAATGAAAAGTATGTTGACAAATACAAAGCAAATTTATTATGCGGCCTTTTATGATCAGCTGCCCACATTAGGTTTTGACTTTTGGAGAGACACCATTGAGACAAAAATTGTCTGGGGCACAAAAGACTGGCAGGTGCAGCGATTAGAAGCTTTAATTATAGCCTGCATCATCCCAGAACAAATAATATTTTTGCATGACACTGTTCAACAGACATCTTGTGTTGGGTTAGCCAAGATAAAAGATTTAAACAAACCGTCCATACCTACACGTACGACTGATAGCAGTAACACTTCAGAGGGGGTTGTCGACGTACATACTATTTTGCTTCACATCAGAACAGATCCTGAATGGAAAAAATGGTTAATCTGGCCCACGACACAAACAACTGTGAAGATAGATTCCTGAACAAGACTGAAGGGTTCACATACACTAGGCTAGATCCAAGATATGTTCAGAGACAGCATCCATGGATATTAACATCATACAGTGTAGGGAAATTGAGTGGCTAAAGAAGTCCCCACTGAAGGAAGTGAAACAGCACTTATCTTTACTTAAAGATGGCGCCGACCTGAGGGACTTCTTACAAGGACCGAAGAAGCCGCGTCATAAAAGTTATATATATGCCAGCATCTATGCTCTTTTTAAAGAAGTGTGGAAGAACGTATGCGAGAAATTGATTGTAATAATTTAGATAAATCTCTCTCTGTAGTTGACAATGTGTTAACGACTCTATTCTTTGGACAGCAAACTATCCTCTGCCATAGACATAACGGAACAGGACTTGGTCATGTTGCAACATGGTCAGTCACTATTGCTTTCTATAATGCTATTAGGCTGGACGTTACAAAACATTCATTCAGGCTATGTGCCTTGGCGTTTAATCAACACAACGTCATCATTTTCTGAATTTAAACTCACAGATAAACAAATCAAATTGGCGCAGAGGGGAGCAGACTATACGGTGCTGAGCATCGAAAAACTGGAAAGATTGACATTTACAGTCACTGAAAAACAAGCTATTAAATGGATAATACACGGTACAATCCCTCTGCCTGTTACAATTTTCCACTTTCAGTATTGCTTAAAACGTATACTAGCAGGCCTATATGAAAAGTTGGGTAAAGAATACATCAAGACATCCTGGGAATTTCTTTATACACACAGATGTTGGAGTGGGGGGAAAGAAGTGTTTCGTAGTGGTCATAATTGTGAAAACCCACTAAGCTGTTCTCTCCTATGTCAGGGTGTAAACTTACACAGGGCCTGCGATGTTTCCTCTAACAAATTATCCTGCCACCTGCAGGGTTCACCAGCTGCAGTGATTGATCCAATTTTTAGGCAGCTTTCTAATGGAAGCTACATTATGTTGAATTATCACAGCTGCTATGGCATGTTGCCAGGTTTAGCCTATCTCACTGTGTCAGCCAGGGTCACGTGCTGTTTGCAAGCATTTTTTCTAAGCATGGGCGAAATTTGCGAATTTGCGTTCCGCGAATTCACGGATTTCCCTGCGAAATCGCAAAAAAATCTGCGAATTTGTGCATTTTTCCGCGAAATTGCAGATATTTTTGCGATTTGCCCTGGAGTACTTTCTACTGGCTATTCCAGTAAGTGCTACCTCATTGGGTAACTGTATAGTGCTTTTACGACACTGCAGCTGTGTAAAGGGCCAGAAGATGTGTCTCCAGTGACCATGTGTGCCTGTAACACAGGCACAGGCACACATGGTCACTGGAGACACATTTTCTGGCCCTTTACGCAGCTACAGTGTAGTAAAAGCACTATGCGGCAGATTTACAAGCCGCTTGGACCTCTTTTGCGCCGCAGTTGGGACACTTTTGTGACACAGCGGCAGCACAAAAGATGCGCCAAGGTGCTGGGTATTAACAACTGATGCGTCACGTTGTGAAGTCCTGCTCCATCAGGAGGCGTTCCGACGCAGTTGAGGGCGTTCCTGCGCAGGAATGCCTCCTAAAAGTGGCTGAGTGAAATCTACAAGGTTTCACTCAGTCACTTTTAGGCCAATGCTGCGTCAAAACCATGCGCCTGCTTGAAGCAGGCGCAAGGCTTGACACAGCATTGGGGAGATAGGGTCCCCCGGAGCATTGCTGGAGTTGCGTCGCACTACAGGCATGGCTACTTCCACCCGTACCAAACGTCATAAAGATTTCTTGGAAAATCGGCTTAAGCAGTTAGGGAAGTTGCCCTTGCTTGAATATTGATTTGTCCAAGAACTCATGTACTTTGCAAAGAACAACTATTCCCTAGGGGTTCTTTCCTGATGTTATTATGCCCGACTTCATGTCCATGTATGGTACTCCTAAACACCTTCAAGGTATAAATATACCTTCACTTGCTATAGCAAACTATGGTGGTTCGGAGCAGTTCGACTATCTACTTGCCCGACGCAGCTCGCTACAGCAAGGGCTGAAGGAAGCCGACCCTCCAGCTGACGCACTAATCAAGAGGCTGTCTTTCTCTCCTCGAGAATCCATCTCCGGTGTTTTCAAGCTCCCCTTGCAGGGTGTTGGGAAATCAAGTCCTGAGACAGAGATACCAGACCTCCTTCATTCTAAACCAAGGTATGGCGCTGATTAGAACCTAGAGAAACCTTTGGTAGATTCTTGGCAAAAACAACAAAACCTATGCTACACAATACTTACTTCTTCCTGCATACTGGACTTAAGTTAGATTGGGGTAGGCGTATTTAGAAGCACCAGTTGAGTATTTTTAGTCAGTTATTTATGTATGTATTTGTATATGGTTTAAAAACCATACAATGCTTTTACAGTATTATTTTATAATACTATTCTCGCTTTACGCATTATACTTTGCAGTCTGTTTAACGATTGTAGCAGTTCACTTCTCTTGTATGGGAAAGAAGACTGTTCAATACATTTTTTTATTGAAAACGCCCGTCTCTCTATTTCTCTACAAGCTCTGTTGAAACAAAGCATGCACGATTGACTGAGTGAAATACTTATCTATTGTTTCTGCGACTTTAGAGATATATTTTTTATTCTTGGGAAACAAATTTGTCATGTTTATGCGGTTTTCAGAAACTAATACCTTCTTGTGAATTCGAGAAAGTTTCTAGTGACCTCTGAGCTAGCTGGCACTCACTATTAAGTTTAGTATATTCGATAGAGACCTAGTCAACCTCAGTCCTACATCTGACCTATAGGCTATAATAGTCCAATGCACAGAGCCTATTGGGAATAGAGGAACTACACTATGAAACCCCAAAAGATGTCCTAGGATGCTTGTTTCCAGTCCAGAGATGACCTGGCTCGGCAGTTCGGGCTGGACTGTTTCCATGAGGCACAGGGTCAAGACTGATTTGCATTTGGCTGGGTTCAAACTGGAACGGCATGGTGAGCAAAAAAACGATGGATTTAGGCCCAGATCTTTGTACTGGGGTGAATGTATGAAATTGTTCTGCATTCTGTCCATCAACTGTTGTTTTTGCGAGCTTTCAGGTTATGCCTTAAATCGGTATAAATCAAATTTGTTTTAAATAAGGAAATTGAATGGGCTGATCCTAGGGTCCTAACCAAGGCTAGGTACCATGGGATGAATATTTCTGTCCAATATTGACTCGACAGTGGAAGAAAATGTAGGCCCTCTAGCTGTAGTGAGGAAGAGGTCATTGCACAGGTTAAATAATTTGCATCTTAATTAATTTAGTTAGTAGATGTAATGTTTTATAGATGATTGTTTTTAAAAAATCTTTATACATTTTTAGAGCCATTCCTTTAAAGTTTTCAAATCAAATACTAAAGAAATTTGATAATCTTTTAATACAATTCTTGTGGGCTTATTCTCATCCTAGAAGATCCATAAAGTTGTTATAGCTCTCTAAGGATAGAGGTAGATGTGCACTTCCTAATTTAAAGCGGTATTACCGGGCAACTGACTTTCAGCACTGCTCCTTTCTACTACAAGATAGCCCCTATGATCAAATTTCGGATTTCCACTCTCCATTTGAGCTTTTGCCTGGTCCAGAAGCTTGAGGTGGCCTGTGGCAGCAACTTGAATTAGGATATTTTAAAAGAGTGAGGTTCAAGACTCTTATGGGAAACTGTAAGGCCTTCACTGCTATTTGTAAACTTCTTGGTATAGGTAGATTGAATTTCTATTACCCAAATTAGATTTTTTTTTACAAATCTCACAGAGATATTTGGTGACCATTACTTGGCAAATTGGTTTAGTGTAGGGATAAGCAAATCGGGAGGTTTTTATCTCCAATGGAGTTATAGCTTTTGGGGATTGAAGAACAAATTTCGACCTTAGCCATAAGAAGTTCTTTAAGTATTTATCAATTAGGAACTTTCTATAACGTAAGCAGGGAGTGGCTTCTGGCTTTGCTAAATGTGAACTAATTGAGAAATTGATTGATAGTAATATTCCTCGGATTGGTATGATTTATAATATGCTTAATAGCCTAATGTTAAATGACCTAAGCAAGATTTCCCGGAAATGACAGCTGAAACTGGGACTTACTGATGAAGCTTTCCAGCAAGTCCGCTTAAATGCACAAACTGATTTTCTATCTGCGAACTTGCAAGCCCAGTTCTATAAAACTTGCTTCTTCCTATATTTTAACCCGGGTAAAATTGCTAAATGGGGGGACAATAAAGGCAAAAGGTGCCATGGCTGTGCAGAATATGGGAATGCTTCAGTGCATATGTTTGCAAGCTTAGACCTTTATTGGAAAATATGTTTTTTTAGGGAAGTTATGTTTTGGATTGTCTGTTTAAACCCCTTTATGATCTTCTTGAGATGGGAGCACAAGATTTTATTAGTCAGAAGAAGGGGGGGCTTTGATTTCAGTTGCTATGGCCATACTAAGGCTGTGTATTGCTTGGTCATGGTTGGACCCCAAGCCTCCTTCCTTTCAACAGTGGCTGTCTTGATTTCTCTTGCTCTATAACTTGGAAAAAGCAATATATGCTAAGAAAGGAATTATCGCTAGAAAAACATGTTTGGTTATATGGGATCGATTGACCAACTGGGTAGATCATTCTACTGTGAAATATAGTGTGATTTATACTTAAAGGGCACAGTGCAAACCTTGGTTAATATATGATGAATGTATTGTATCCTATGAATTCTCTTTATCACATTTGTGTGCTTTAGAAGGTTGCTTCTCTGAGTGTGGCATGAATCGGAACCATTTAGCTTAACTAGCACTCGTTGTGGAATTTAGCATGGAATTTAGCATGGAATTTACCAATAATTAGCATTTTAGCACTTTGCGCATGACACTTTATTTGTTTCCTGCTGGGCAAAGGTTATCAGCAGGATGTTATAAGTATGTATGCATTTATTCAGAAACTTTGTCAGGGGCTATCAGGGACAAAGTATATGTCTAAAGAGTATTTCTAGTTCAATAGGAGTTGCACTTAATAGTCTGCTTTTTGCACATAGCACTTTATCTTGTTTGCATGTTCTTTTATAAATATCTTTCTATACCTGTAGAAAGCAAGAATTTACATCTAATGTGGTGGACTTTTTTAGTCTTCTGACTATCTGTGTTGGGCATGGGTAGGTGGCCTGGAACAAATGGTATTATTTGGACAAATGCACCTTGGTTATATATATATTTAAAAAATACTAATAAAAAAAAAGGAAAATGATTTTAAATCTCCCCTCGCCCAAATGATTGCAGTTCAGCTGTTGGCGGTGCAGGCTGTTCTTGACACTGCGCATGATGCCCTCAGGTCCTGCCAAACACTTCTGGGAGAATAGTGGGCACACGTATCTCAGTTAATAAAAAAAAATGTAAGCACTACATGCTTATCTGGAGAAGGGCATAATATTGGAGCTATGGGACAGTAGTCATAGTAAAGCATTGCTGATGTGCATGTGATTGTATGCCCGCTTCATTCTTTACTCTGCAGAGCTAGTGTGCCTCTGGAACTGGATACTCTTTCTTGCCTGATAAATGGAGGCTTCCTCCTGGTCTGGTGACTTTAACTATGGTGTAGAAACAAGTATGATCTCTACCAATGTGAACTCCTGCAACCTGATGATAAAAAAGTAGGCTTGGCTGCCAGTAATCTCCACTATGCAGTGGCGGACCGAGTTTTTGCTGAACTTCATGCTTCAAGTGGAGCATGGATGAGCAAAACTCCACAAACTCAGCGGAGTTTACCAGCCACCCTTAATATTCATTCTTAAAGTCTTCAACAAAGTCTGAAAAAATCCATAAAAACTAAACATAGACTGCTAAAGTCAGGCAACAGAAAGACAGTACCTGCCTTATCAGGAGGCACCCAAGTCATCAGAATTTGGAAGGCTGCGGTCTTCACTAGCTTTCTGGTTGGTAGAGCTGTTGATGATGCTTAGCACGAGCACCCACAGCTGCCTTTGTAAATTGAAAATAGAACATATTTTTTCTCGAATAAGGTATGCAGGTGTGAACCATCTTTGAAACTCAAAATAGACTTTTAATATTAATGTACTACTAATGTGTTAGAGCTAGTACAGCACTTTTAGAATTAGTAAATGTGGGTGTTGGTGCTAAAGAATACATAGCAGTAATGTTGGACTATTTTTTACTGTTCATGTTACTTATAAATATCCTTGCTGCATTAATGCTTAACTTCATTGTGCTAACAACTTACAAGGTGTGCACTAAATTAGGGTGTTAGGTTTAAATTAATATTTTAATATGTACATTCCTCTTTCTACTAATCCTTAAGCGTGGTTTTATGGTTGAAAGAGGGTTTGGTATTCCACTAATTTAACCTGTCTTGTCTCATGGGACTGCATGTTACCATCTTACACAAAAATCACTCAGTGGGTTGTGTATTCATTGCAGTTGGACTGGTTTTCTGATTCATTTTGAACATTGATTGCGTCTTTAGTGACAGAGGTTCAGAAATCCAAAACTGTGGCTTTAAAAACCTTGGAGACTGCATCATGAGGAGGTTATTTGTTCTTATAATAGCTGTTAGTGTTTTAACAAAATGTTGAAAATGAGGGAGATAGGGACAAGCCTTTGGGAACACAGCAGATTACTGGGCTGGGTGGTAAAATCATGTATCTTTCATGCAGGAGCCAGAACTACCTGCCACAGAATGAAGACAGTGTAGGAGAATGTGCCGGTCCACTGTATTAATGAAGGTAAAGCAGAAATAGTTTATAAAGTGATCCCTGATCAGCTAGTTCCACAACATTGCCCCAGACATGGACCAGTTATTTTTTTGTCTGATATTTTGAGCACCATCCACATTAATGAGTGTCACGGATGTTTATTTATTCTATGCATGTTTATAGTTGAGTGGTGATGTTTTACCAATATGTTATCTACTCATTGAATACCTGTGATTAGGCAACTGTTTTTGGGGCTTACTGGGTTTAATGTTGCCTGTTTGAGAAGTGAAGGCAACACATCATGTTTGAGTTTGTTGGCACTTATGGAAGGAGTTGTTACCTAGGCCTGCCCATGGTGTTCCCATGACGTCTATTTTGGCCACAATTGCAACTAGAAAGAGGGGAAAGAGTCTATTTGCAGCTCAGATGCAATTTTTTTAGGGAACACATTGCTGAAATGTGCTTGTGTCTGCTCATTGCTGGAGTGTATGAGATTGAAGAGACGTTAATTTTAACGAAGAATGAGCCTAAAGATCTTGCATTCAATAATGGTATATGTCCATCTCCGTAGAGAATCAGAATGTCCAGTGTATTTTTGTGATATCTGTGGTTTTCCCTTAGGAACTCAGGCTAAGTGTATATATAACCTCACCTGGAATAATATGGGGTAGGAATTGACAAGCACAATGCAAACTTGCATGAGTTGTTGAATTTAAAGTCCAAATAATAGTTGATATTAAAAGAAAAGAGATTGCTGTTGACAAGGTACCACAAAAATATTTGAATGGGCAAATAGGAGGACTCATAATAAAAATGTACCAAGTCTTTAACTGGCTTCACCCATTGGACATTTTAATATGTACTATCAATTTGGCATTTAAAATCTAAGGCAGCAAAGGCTCACATGTTCTTCTAATTGAACTTGTTAGTGTCTTCAGGGGATTAGGATCAATGTGCGTGGGAAGTTCAAATAAACTGATAGTATGAAATAACTGCATCTCCTTCAACTTTACAATCATACCTCTGCTTTCAAAGATGTTTAAGAAATTCTCTAAACTATGAGTGTGTTCTTGAACTATTCTGTCATGAATTAACCATTGTCTTGGCATGCTAATACACTTTAACCCCATGCAACAATTCATACATCAATTTCTGAAATATGGTGGTTGTTGATTCAAGTCCAAATTGCAAGAGCTAGTATTCAAAAGCTGCAGCTGGTGTTATATATATAGCACATGCCCTTGAATCATTAGAGAAGCATTTAATGGTGAGCAGCTCAAATGTCAGTTGATGAAAAGTATTTGGCAAATGTGTACCTTTCTTATTATAAATCTTCATATTCGCAAAGTGACATGTATTAAACTGTTTACCTGTCGCTAGACAACTCATACAACTAGCTAAATGCATAGGACAACCACCCTTCAACGATATCCTTCTATTTTACCACTAGTTACATCAATTTACTCCGTATAACATTTTACATGTATGACATTAACATTATCATGCTGTTCAGAAATATCTTTTTGCTCAATTACCGTTATTGAATATTGAAGAATCAACTTAATTTCCAAAGTTAATTCTTTTTCCGGTAATGTGTTACAGGATATGACATTGTATGTTGCTTTTGCTTGCTGAATCAATGAACTGTGAGTTGATATCATATCTATTGATGAAACCTAATTCACATGACACAGCTAAAATATATTTAAGACTACAACCTAGTTGTCTACTGATTCATGTGCACCTTTTTATGTGGAAAAAAACTATGTCTTCCACTACCAATGCTTGGTTTTTCTTGAAAGCGTATCTTGACCTGTTAATGGTTTGCTGGTAATCACCTCATTTTCCGATGTTGTAATGCTTCAGGTTCCACCTCCAGTGGCTACCAACATTTTCAAATGACCTTAGCCATAGTTTCCATTTCTGAACTGGCTGTCCTTGACTTTGTAGAACTAAACCTGGATGTAGAATGTTCAGTACATTAAATTGTTTCAAGAATATTATTCAATTTTTCTTTTAAAATATTCTGATGGGAATGGGAAATATTATCGCCCTCCAAATTACATATTCTGAGCTTAGCATATCACCATGACCTTATTGCACCACTAAGTGTGTGTAAAAGCACATTAAATAGTTTATTGAAATGTCTACACATTAAAGTAACATTGAGTGAAAAAAACAATCAATCAATCATGGAATTGTCAAGCACGTTACTCACCCATGAGGGTCTCAAAGTGCTTTGGCAGTAAGCAGCTCCGGTCAGTCAAAGAGCCAGGTCTTGAGGGTCTTCCTGAAGATATGCAGAGAGGAGGGCACATCTGATGTCTATCGGGAGGTCTTGGTGGCAATGTAGCATAAGGCTCTTCCACCCGTTCTGGCTCTGGGGATGCTCAGGATTTTGACGAGGGCGAAGTCGTCGGATCGGAGTTTTCTCTTGGGTACATGGAAGGAGATTCTTTTCTTGAGGTATTTGGGTCTGGTGTTGTGGAGGCATTTGTAGGTGTGGGTAAGTGTCTTGAAGATAACTCTCTTCTCAATGGAGCGCCATGGGAGGTCTCGCAGGTGGTTGTGATGCGTTCTTGCTGAGGGATGCCGAGGACAAGTCTGGCTGCAGTGTTCTGTATGGTGTGGAGTTTGCAGAGCAGAGACGTGTTGATTCCGGTTTAGAGGGCGTTTCCGTAGTCCAGTCTGCTGGTTATGAGCGCATGGGTGACAGTCTTTCTTGATTCGGGGGATCCATTTGAAGGTCTTGCGAAAGAGGGTGTTGGAGCAGGTGGAGGCAATGGCGTTGACCTGTCGGGTCATGGAAAGGGAGGAGATAAGTACTATGCCGAGGTACTGGGGTGGATCGTGGGGGTGGGTGGGGTACAGAGGTCGGTTGGCTACCAGGTGTTATCCCATGCGGTGGAGGAGGGTGGAGGCGGGTCTGTGGATGAGGACCTCTGTCTTTTCCGAGTTGAGCTTCATGCAGCTGCTGCTCATTCAGGATGCAACGTTCTTCTTTCCTTCCTGGAAGCTGAGTCTAGTGGTGACGGGATCCTTGGTTAGGGAGAGGATGAGCTGGGTGTCGTCGGATACTATTTTGAGTCTGTGCTGTCTGACAATGGGGCCATGTAGATGTTGAATAGTGTAGGGCTGAGTGACTATCTTTGAGGTACTCCGCAGTTTATCTCTGTGAGTACAGAGAGGAAGGGTGGCTGCCTGATTCTTTGGGTTCTGCTGGTGAGGAAGGAGCGGAGCCAATCAAGGGTGGTTCCCTGTATTCAGGCATTGTGGAGTCTGGTGGTAAGTGTTCGATGGGAGATGGTGTCTAAGACAGCAGAATGGTCCAGTAGGATCAAGTCTGTGATGTGGCCTTGGTCGAGGAGGGTGCGGATGTGGTCTGTGGCGGCAAGTACAGCAGTCTCAGTGCTGTTGTTGCTGCGGAATCTGGATTTAGAGGGGTCGAAAAAGGAGTTCTCTTCAATGAAATTAGTTAGTTGGGCGTTGACGGTCTTCGCTGTAACTTTGGCCACCAAGGGGAGGAGGGAGATGGGTTGGTAGTTTTTGAAGAAACAGAGTGACAATGCACTGTACTTTGACTATCAGTGAATAAGAACATTTTAAGCAGTTTCCTAATTATTCTGTATCATTACAAATGTCAAGTATGGCAGCCAATTCTTCAATACTTTTACTTATGCACAATACTGCCAATAGATCACTTAGTGGGCACTTCCCTACTCAAAATATGGATGAAGCTAAGATTTTATTTATATGCACGGATGTCAATATTAGTTGCTCAAGCAATGGTTGACAAGTTGTTTTGAATTTATTGACTTCCACGCCATCCTAAATGTCTGTGCTGCTGCAATGAATCTATGATGAATATTTCTACTGACCGCAAGGGTACTAACACATATATCATACACCAGTCTGCCCTTATGAATGAGTAGATCACAGGAAGTGTTCAGCATCCAACATGACTCTTTATCACTTCGTAACAGCCATTTCTTCATCAACAGAACCCCATAGTTGGCTTGGCGTAAAGTGTCTCAGCTCCCTCCCAAATTGAATTCACTTTGAATCCTTCAGTTTTGAGAGAGTGGGTTTTAAATAATTTATGAGTCCACATGCACACAGAAAGGATCTACCATGAAAACATCCACAAAATGAACATTTTGCTGAAAACATGATGAAACAAATGCTTACCAAAACACGAGTGGCTAACAATTTAGAGAATATAACATAAGTGCAGCAGTGGAACAGTTACCTTAAATCTTTGAGGAATTCGTGAAGCTCAGTTCCCTCATGCTTAAGTTTACAGCAGAAGAAGATGTACAAAGAAGATGTACAAAGTGGGTTCTGGAGGTCTGGATTAGAGCAACACTCCACAAAGGGCTAGGCTGGAGAAGGCATTTACAAATCCACTCTCATCTACAGCCAACGGTAATTATTCAAGACTCATCCCAGTCCATACTTTTTTTTCCCACCATTCCACTTCAAATTAGAGTGAGGCAGATATAAAATGCAGTACATCTAACCGCTCTACAATCCAACACTTTCCTCACTTTTACTTACTTTGGATTGGGAATAGGAAATGTAACCCCTCCAAAATTTAGCACATTCATGACTGTTCTTTAGCTTGAAGTTGTAATTTTAAATCTAACCCGCTAAAGTCCAACATGTCCCCTGATTTTCCTTACTGCGGAGTGGAAATAGTAAATCTAACCCCTCCATAGTTAGCACTTTCCCGACCTCTCTGTTGATTAGCATGGGAATAGTAATCTAAACCTGCCAAAGACTAAACATTTTCTCCTTTTGCTTATGTTGGAGTGGGAATCTTAAATCTAACCCCTCAAGAGTCCAACACTTTTCCTGCAGTTGTTTACATTGGAGTGAGAATAGTAAGTCTAACCCCTTCACTGTTCAACACATTCCATACTCTTGCTAAAATTCGAGTCGGAATAGTATATCTAATCCTTCCAAAGACCAACATTTCCCCTGATTTTGCTTACATTAAAATGGGTATAGTAAATCAACACCTCCAAAGTCCAACACTTTTTGTACTGTGTTTAGATTGAAGGCAGATTAGAAAATGTAACCCCTTCAGAGTCCAACACTTGTCCTACTTTTGTTTAGATTGAAATGGGAATAGGACACCTAACTGTTCCAAAGTCCAACACTTTCCCCACTGATGGTAATGTTGCAGTGGGAATAGTACATCTAATCTCTTGAGAGTTCAACACTTTCCCTGATTTTGTTTAAGTTGGGGTGAGAATAATAAAATTAGGCCTCAAAGTCTAACACTTTCCTTACTTTAGCTTAATTTAGGGTAGACTATCAAATGTCCTTTGAAGCCCACCTCTTTTAACAGTGTCATTTATTTGATAGCGGTTATTTGTTTAATTATTTTTTTATGTTTATAAAAAAGAATTGTGATTTTCTTGAATTGTTTTTTTTTATTATATCATTTATTCTTAATTAAGTTTGATATATGTCACTTTACCAGAAGATCATCAGTGCTCTCTATGCCTTTTGGCATATTAATGATCCACCAACATTTTCCAGATTGCACTGAATTTGTCTCTACCCCATTCCATCATCAGTAAGCATTTTCTTGGTCATTATACATAGAATTCTCTGCCAGTTAGATATTGTCAGGGCAGGTATACCTTTATCCATTGAGTGTAATTTCATGTGTTGCCACTTGCAACATGGTTATAACTACTGTTTGGCTGCTTCTTGACATTGCTCTGATAGACAATTGATGCAGTCCCAATATTGTAACATCAGGCTCAGAAATAATTGGGTGCCACAGTACATTTCTCATGAGACTTATGATTTCCTTCTACATGTATCCCATCCCCAAGCTTCCTAAACTTCTTCCAACACCTCACATCTGTACTGGGATACAATATTTTTACTATTTTGAGAGTCACGTAACAATTTTAAATCAATTAATATAGAGTGTGCCTATTCTGAATGCTCCGCCCAGCATTTGGAATAATATGCCACAGTTTATGCCATTCCTTCAAAGTCTTTGCTGTGTTAAGTGTAGTATCCTATGTAGAAATATGGCAATTTGGGTAATGTTGAGGTATGACAATGTGCAGTTTATATAATTGTCATACCTTAGTGGCCCTGTAGGTCCTCACAAATCTTTTGAATGGGGTAAAGTTCCACATCTCTACTTATGTAGATCAAAAAGAATCAATTAGCTCGCCCTTTGTTACCTTATTCCAAACTTCCAGAAGCAGACATATTAACTTAGAAATATACATTAATGAGGTATTTTTTTGTCTCATACATGGGTCCTAAAGGAACCTACTCATCAAGATATATATCATGTGAATATAGTTTTTCTCTGGCTGCTCTGTAATATCTCTCCAACTCTGGGAGACCTATCATTCTTGTTCTCAGGTCTCTTGCAGTACCTTTTGAACACTGCTGCGAGATTAAACGCCCAAGAAAAATACCCACAATCCCGCCCAAATGTGTGTATCACTTGTCTTCTAATAAGAACTGGCAGTGCCTGGAAAAAAATAAAGCTGTGGTAGCAAGTTCATATTCAGTATTGCTATCCTGCTCATACAGGATATAAACAAGGAGAATAAGGTAGGGACACAGGTTACCCATGTCATATGCTCCTACATAGATGAAAGTTTGCAGTCCTTTATCTATTTCTTTATTAGCATCACCCTTAGAGGGGCACGGCTCTTCCAAATATCTACCTGCATTTTCTTGCTGATTGCCCTTTTATCTAGGACACCCTTCAGAAAAGATTTGTTGGCTCTGTAAAAGGTCTTCTGTATGTCAAGGGTGAGAATAACCATTGCGATTTTCTTTCAGTTCAATTTCACAAATAAATGTGGAACCCTTCTGATCAAAAGTTGGTCTATTCTTTATGAACCCCAAAGAAAATGATCCATCAGCTACAGCATAAAAAAATAGGGCAGTATTTTAGTATTTTAGAATCAGAAAGACGAGCGAGACCTACAATTTCCCTAAAATATATATTGGGTAGTTATAGTTAGGACCACGTTTCGGTAGGAAATTTATTTTTTGGTTTGGTGCCAATTGGCAAATCATCACAAAACCTTCCAAAACTGTTTTTGGGTGATCCATCAAGCAGGGGCAAAGAGAAATGGGGGTCCCAAATCATGTTTAACCCAAGAAACGTTCCATAGGGAATATGAACAGTGATACAGTTAAAATGACGGAATGGATTACACACGATTTGGCAGAAAGCTGGAACTTCATCCAGAAAGAGTGCTCTTTGTGATTTTGTGTAAATCCATTCAGTAGTTTTGAGTAATCGTTGATTGGCTAGCTGTAACCTGAAGAAAATGTTGCAGCTGCCATTTTATGACTCAAAGACTTGGACCCTGTGCCCTGGGAAATAAACATGGAATAAGGGAGCTGGGTAGGCATATCCAGAACCCCGTATCCCCTCAATATCAAATTCTTTTTTACAGAGATGCAGTACAGTGGTACTACCATGATGCCCTGCGCACTCACAATTTACAGAATTACCATGTCACCCGGTCTCTGTGAACAAAAGTAAATCAATAGTGGGGCCTGTGGGCATTGCACAACCACAGGGTTTGCCCAGCAGCAGGGGAACCATGGGATTGGGTGTCCACAGGGTGTGGCATAAAGAGGTACCCCAGACCAGGCCAGGCCTTGTGCCCAACCAATACTGTACATGGTCAAATGCCATGCGCAGGTTTTGACATCCATGGAGAGTTGGACACAGGCTCAGAGCCATGTGCCCACCCTCTGCTTGTTGCCAACTCCACACTATGCAAAGCCTTTGGTTTTGTGCAGTAAGGGTTTGACACCTGCAGGGGCTGGCCAGGCCCTGCAGACAAACCACCACTTCACACAGCCTTTAGCCATCTGTTGTAGGGGTTTTTCCACAGTATATTACAACATTAGAATGAGAAAGAAAATAGTAAATGCCAGTTTTCTTCTTTTCCATTCTGAATGGAGATACAAATATCATATCAGACATATTCGCTTTCTCATGAAATGTTTTTTTTAAACTTTTTTATTAAGTTTATTAAACATAAACACAACTCAACATATACAGTACTTGGGTAGATACATGCTCATCCAATTAAAAATGTACACATATAGATACATTGCAGCTTTCAAAACTTGTTTAAATAGCAGTGCTAAGTATTACTTTAGTCATATACAGTGATATCCCAAAAAACACTCAAGCCTGTTTGCCGAATAGTGCAGAATTTGCATCTGTGAATACAATGTGTGCTAGGAGTGCAGCTCAGTTTTATTTAAATTGTGCTTATGTTACTTGTTTTAAGGTGAATGTGTCGCGTGGGGGAATCTATAGGGTGCACAAGTAGATATGCTTTGATGGGATCCCATCCATCCCTAGGGCTCGAAGTCAGAGGGAGGAGCTTAGCGTGGGTGAATGTCTGTTCCTGCCAAAATACCATGTCATTGATCCAGTCCTTAAATGTAGGCGCCCTGCCCTGCCCCTATCTACATGCTATTCTCTGTTTGGTCAGTAGGAGACTAAATGAAACAAATCATCGATATGCTACACTGATATCTTCTGTGTAACCCAACAGTGCCATTAGGGGAGAAACCTGTAACTGCAGTGATGTTATCTGTTCTAAAGCGTGAAATACTTGTTGCCAATATGCAAGTATAGTGCCGCATTCCCACGCGAGATGCAGGTAGTCCCCCGCTTCTACGCTGCACCTTTTGCATTTATCGGTATCCCGCAGCTTGCATCTATACATTTTTGCAGGGGTGTAGTAAGTGCGGGTAGGAATTTGAAATGTATGATGTGCAGGCGGCTGCTTGACGAAATTCACTCCGTCTGTGCTCAGCAATAACCTCACTATTTATTGGTTATGTCCTGAGCTATGTCAGCAGTCCACTTGTCTCTAGCAGGACTTTGGGTTGAAGTCGGAGTGGTATACAAGCTATGATATAATGTCGCTACCAAGTGTGAGATAGCATCACTGCGCAGTATTGAATGTGGTGGGGGAAGGTCCTGCAGCTCCCGTGACATGCAGGAGTGTATTATTTTATGCCTTAATGGAGGAGAACATAAAGAAAGGTGTCCATGGGCGAGGGTGTCGCATTAGCAAACAACTGCTGTAGGGTGCGGGATTTGCCATTTAAAGGGAGATCCCCCCAGCAGATAATGTTGAACTTTGCTTTAGTTTTCTTAATGCAGTACTGGCATTCTGGGGTGGTAGACCAAAGGCAGGAGAGGGGAGTATATCATGGGCGTATGTACACATTTGGCAATGCGTTGCCTCGCTCTAGTTGACAAGGGACCAGCGTAGGGACAGCCTCTTTTGGCGTGATCGTAGTCAGTGGGGCCCCTTCCGGTGAGATAGAGTCTGCTAGCCAGTGTTCAGTAGCCACTTGCAGCATATATTTAGGTGGGTGAAACCAATTGGGAGCATAATGTGTCTACGCGCAAATATAGTACCGATCTAGATCTGGGATGTCAAACCCTCCCTAGGAGTAGGGTCTGGTAAGCGTATCCCATTGTAGCCTAGGCTGTTTGCTTCCCAAGTTAGCCCTATCAGCTCTGTCTGGGTCATACAGGATATTTAAAAAAAGGTAAAGGAGTTTTGGGAGAATTACCAGGAGTGAGGCACATCCTACCATGGAAAGTGGGGGCGCAATCCATCTCGTGACGCTGCTAGTAATGCTCTCCAACGCCCTACCATAGTTCAAGCGCATCAACCCGTCACTGTCAGTAGTGATACACACTCCCAGGTATTTATCCTCTGTTTCACACCATCCGATCGGGAAATCCAGCATGAACGCTTTTACAGAGGACGTGAGAGAGAACATCTGAGACTTTGATCAGTTGATGTGTATTCCTGAGAGCTACCTGAACAGCACAAATGTGTGCAATAGTGTTTTGAGGGTCCCTAAGGTCCCAAATGTATAAGGTGATGTCGCCCGCATATAATGAGATTATTATAGGATGGAGTAGACATCTCGGTGCTTTATCGTGATGGTGCTGTATAATTCTGTTTGCGAGAGGTTCGTTCACGAGCCTGAAAAGGAGAGGGGAAGGGGAGAGCCTTGACGAGTGTTCCATGTGATTGGGATGGGGGAGAAAGTGTGTCCATTAATCACAACCTTGGCTACTAGAGAAGTATGTAAGAGTTGTGCTCAAGACAGAAAGCCTTTAGGCAATCCCATATTGTGAAGTATAGTGAAGGGATATCCTGAATCAAAGGCTTTCGTGGTGTCTAAAAAGACTGCCACGAGGGCCAGCGGCAGATCTACATTGTGCAGGATCGAAAAGAGAGTACAGAGATTGTGCGACGTCACCCCCCATAGGATGAAGCTGGCCAGATCAGGTAAAACTAATTTCTCCATTAGTAGGCTGAGCCTGTTTTCCAGTATTTTGGTGAGGATTTTTGCGTCATTATTAATTAAAAATAGAGGGCGATAGGAATCACATAGATCGGCATGCTTGCCAGGCTTCTGAAGCGATGTGATGAGAGCCTTTCTAAGAGATCTTGGGAGGACCTCATGCTCCTCTGCCTCTTCATAGACCTCCATCAGTATGGGGATCAGCTGGTCAGCATATGCTTTGTAGAAGTCAATAGGAAAGCAATCAGGGCCCGGCACCTTCCCAGACTTCATCTGCATGATCGCAGCATGGGTCTTGACGCTTTTTTAAGGGCGCCACCAGAAACTCTCTCTGGTCGTCTCACAAATAACCAAAGGCTATATCTTTCAGGAATGCAGGAAGATCAGGGGCTGTGTTCTGCGAGTGATGTATAGGTCGGAATAGAATGAATCGAAAACATTGAGAATATCTTGGCTATCTCTGTGACGTGTCCCAGTACTATCTTGAATTTCGAGTTTCTGATTGGAGAAGCTGGGTGTACGAATATCCAGTGCTAGAGGCTTGCCATTCCACTCTCCCTCCCCATACTTTCAGGCTGTACAGTATTTCCCCGAAAGCTCAATTCCCTTTAAGCAGTATCCTTGTAATCAGACAGCTTATCCATGAATACAACCCGTAGCGCCCCAGTTGTGTCCTGTCTCATATCGCCCTTTAATTGCTTTGATTCACCCTTCAGTTTCCGCAAATAGTGTTGTCTATCACGTAAAACACCAAATCTCTTAGCAATGCAGAAGCTGCGTATTGTAACTTTAAAGGCCTCCCAAACAATGCCCACATGTGCAACCGAACCTACATTCCTCTGGAAAAATTCTGTAATTTCCGTTCCTAGGTCTGTCCTAAAAACTGTATCTACTAGTGCATCTGGGTGAAGAACGGATCAGGAAGAGCTATCGCTAAGCCTACCGGTGCGTGATCAGAGTACGTTTTGGCCAGGTGTTCTGTGCTAATTATCAACGGGCCCACTCCATAGGAAACTACCAAGTAATCCAAGCATGCCCAGGTAGCAAGCATTGTTGTGTGGTGTGTACCTTCATGGCATTTGGGTGTACAATACATGTCTCCATGCATCGATAAGGCCATGGTCAAAGAATATATCTGTCAATAGGCCATTTGTGTTGGTGTAGTGATGCGGAAGAGGGTTGGACCCATCTCTAGAGGGGTTAAGTGCCACGTTGAAATCCCCACCCCAGATAATGGGCGTGGATCCTATATTAAGGATTTGTCCCCAAAGTGTGACAGACTGTGATCCTAGCTTGCCCCAAGCCATGCAGCTCCTCCCTTGTGAATCATGACTTATCCCACCAAGTATAACGGGGAAATTTTTCTGAATGAGAATCGTCCTGCATTTAGCGTATGTGGAATACGAGGAGAGAACTCTATCCGCAGCTCATTTATTAGCAAAACCTGGAGCCCAGTGTGGATCAAAGTGTATCTCCTGCAGCATGGCTATGTGGATTTGGTGCCTGTCAAGGTACGCTAAGATTTGCCAAAGTTTACAGGGGTCTCTTAGGCCTCTAACATTCCAAGTGAGTAGATGTATCTTTTGCACCTCAATTGATGGGGCCATGGAGCTGCGGACAAAGTGGAACCTGACATGAATCGAAATCAATGTTGCATATGTATCACATGATGTGTAGTCGCAAGTCTACCTGCTGAATAAGCACTAACAATATAATAAAAACAACACTTTCTCCCCCCTACAACAGCACCCCAATCATGCTGGCATTGCACTGCCCTCCAAATACCCAACCCATCCATCCCACTACAGTCCAAATAAAGTTCTCAAAACTTTAGGAGAAACACCCAAGGGGGGATCGCTAGAGGCAGGCGATATTCACCCTTCTTCGGTGGATATGAACAACCCCCCAGTGAAAGGAAACTGTGGAGAAGGTGGGTACTTGGCATTGTGTTACCGTCACAGTTTATGGCTACCCATAACACGACAAATGTTCTTCTCATACTACTTATCTGCCTCCAGTTTGTCACTAGTCGCCCATCTGTAATTGATGCACAATGTCACCATCACTGCATTCTGCGGTCCTAAGCTGCAGATTTTCTAAACTAGAGTCGGAGGGCAAAGCGGAAGCAGTACCAGAAACAAATTCATTGTGCCTCACATCGCCGCTTGGAACTTTATTGTGCCAGTGCATCAGTCCGTTTGTTTAAGATGGAGTTCTGGAAATGTGGTCTCTGTCATCTTTCTGCCAAGAGTATTTTTTTAACATTCTTGAGGAAGTCATCGACTTGTTGCGCATTAAGGAAGAAGTGCTGTTTGCCCTGATGGGTAACCTGTAAACGAGCAGGATACATGTGAGCATAGTCAATTTGTGCCTTATGGAGCTTCTGTTTGGCAGGTAAGAATTTAAAGCGGGCCTCCTGTACTACTGCTGTGAAATCAGGATAGATGATAAATTCAACGCCCTCGATTTGTAGGTTTCATTTCGCTCTGGCAAGCATCAGGATGACATCGCGATCCCGAACGTTTAGTAGGCGAGCTATGATCAGGTGGGGGTTGCTGCCAGGAGGAGGCCTAGGGCCCAGTGTGTGGTGCGCTTGCTCTACTATCAAGTGCGAGGAGAATGCTTTGGCACCAAATGTGACCGCCAGGAGGTGCTCGATAAAGTCCTCCATGCGCCCTGTGTTGGTACTCTCCGGGATCCCAATGACTCAGATGTTGTTGCGCCTGCTGCGCAGTTCTAAATATTCGTTTTTTGCGGCAATTAATTTAAGGAGTTTGTCCATCTGCGTAACTTGTTGTTTCATCTGTGCCTTGGTGTCTTCATTGTCTGAAATTCGCCTTTCAGCCTCCTTGATTTTCTCATCATGTCTGTCTAGTTTTTTGACTATCAAGTCCATGCGATTGTTCATGGAGTCCATTGCTTGAGATGGCAGAGAGGCGTTGCTGTGTAGCCAGTAGTAGACTCTTTACATCTTCATCTTGGCCTGGTGCCGCACGGGACCTGTTATTGCTGTCCTGTGTTGGAGGAGATCGTGTCAGGCCGTAACGATTAAATTGCGAGCCGTTTTTGCTTACTACGGATGGGAATTTTGCCTTCCATTTATGAGCCAAGAGGTACGCTTCATCATTAGAGGGCCCATTTTGAAATATTTGGAAAGAGACTGAGTGCACTTCATCAAGAATCACTTATAATTGATCAGTCTTTTGAATCAGAAAACCTGCCTGCTGGCTCTCTTAAAACACGGGCCACAACCATTTGCTTGACATAAAATTATCGACACTGATCTCCGCACCGCAATTCTTGATTTTGAATTTTGGGATGTATATACCCCAGATTGATACTGAAGGCTTGAATATCTGACTGATCCTTGCCCTCACCAGTGGTCTTCCTGTTATCCTTGTGAAGACTCTCTTTTGGACACATTTATTAGATATCCAGTATCCAGATCCAGTACTTATTTAATACGACTATCTCCAGAATTAAGACTTATCATCATGACTATTCAAAATTAGAAAACCGCCCTGAAGAAGTCCCCAGTGGACGAAACTCGTCGGCTGTACAATCTTTTTCCACCACGTTTTGGAATAAATAGAATCGAAACTAAGGAATTCTACTCCTGTGATTATTAGAGTTAGAATTGATTTTATTGTTTAAGTCTGTGTTATGCACATGTGCGTTATTGTATACTGTTAAAGTTCTCCTGTAAACTAGCATTGTGATGGTGGGTGCCAATCAGTGTGCACACAAATCCCTCAACTAATAATAAAGGGAATGTGATAATGTTGAGTTACTCAGGTTAAGTGCTGTGATTAGGAAGGTTCCACTATCTCCCTTGTTTCAAGCTGTTCTTCTCATACTACTTATCTGCCTCCAGTTTGTCACTAGTCGCCCATCTGTAATTGATGCACAATGTCACCATCACTGCATTCTGCGTTCCTCAGCTGCATCTTTTCTAAACTAGAGTCCGAGGGCGGGGTGGAAGCAGTACCAGAAACAAATTAATGGCACCTCACATCGCCGTTTGGGACTTTATTGTGCCAGTGCATCAGTCTGTTGTTTAAGATGGAGTTCTGGAAAGGCGGTCTCGGTCATCTTGCTGCGAAGAGCATTTTTTAACATTTTAAAGGAAGTCATTGACTTGTTGCACATTAAGGAAGAAGTGCTGTTTGCCCTGATGAGTAACATGTAAACGGGCAGGATACATGAGAGCATAGTCAATTTGTGCTTTATGAAGCTTCTGTTTGGCAGGTAAGAATTTAAGGCGGGCCTCCTGCACTACTGCTGTGAAATCAGGATAGATGGTAAATTCAACGCCCTCGATTTGTAGGTTTCATTTCTCTCTGGCAAACTTCAGGATCACATTGCGATCCCGAAAGTTTAGTAGGCGAGCTATGATCAGGTGGGGGCTGCTGTCAGGAGGAGGCCTAGGGCCCAGTGCGCGGTGCGCTTGCTCTACTATCAAGTGCGAGGAGAATGCTTTGGCACCAAATGTGACCGTCAGGAGGTGCTCGATAAAGTCCTCCATCCACCCTGTGTTGGTACTCTCCGGGATCCCAATGACTCAGATGTTGTTGCACCTGCTGCGAAGTTCTAAATATTTGTTTTTTGCAGCAATTACTTTAAGGAGTTTGTCCATCTGCGTAACTTGATATTTCATCTGTGTCTTGGTGTCTTCATTGTCTGAAATTCGCCTTTCAGCCTCCTTGATTTTCTCATCATGTCCGTCTAGTTTTTTGACTATGAAGTCCATGCGGTTGTTCATGGAGTCCATTGCTTGAGATGGCAGAGAGCCGTTGCTGCATAGCCAGTAGTAGACTCTTTACATCTTCATCTTTAGTGACTGATGACTCTGGTGCTCCCTCCGCAACAGCATGGTCCAAGTCCTCAGTGCTGGCACACGTTGTGACTTTTTGTGTTTCAAAGGGCAGTTTAGACAGCCTGCCGTCCATCTTCCCCATTATACAGCAAGTATGATGTAATAAGGGTGTCTCGAACCAAAGAGGGGAGCCAGTGATGCTGCTCACAGGTGGTGGAAGTAGGGCGGCACAAGGGGAAACCAAGTCGGTACTAATCCACTCACAAACAGTATGCAAGAAACTCACTTCCGACTATTGTACGGAATTACAGTAGTATCCAGTTTTGTTCCTCGCAATAGAGCCAGCGGTTTCTTCCACTCAGCTCGCAGTCACTCACAATAGGCCCCAAACGTAGCTGGATGCAGTGTGGTTTCACCTCATTGTAGGCATCGCGGCCCCATTTTCCCTGTGGGAGCGAATGTATGTGCCCATGTGCATTGCAAAAGGGGTAGGCTGCGCAAAGCTGCAAAGATGCCACAGGCTTGTAGTAGGTGTGGTGAGTAGTGGCCACAACGCTGGCCACTAAAACTGCAACAAGGTTGCTTCCTATTGAGAGGGCCCAGGGCCACGGACCCCAGATGTTAATGCCACACGTCTACACTTATTGGCCACAGAGAAGGGTCAGGCATTTGCAGTGTCTTAAGCCAATGTAGGCCACCTGCAGAATGGTATTCAATGCCTACCACATGTCCCAGTACGGGCCTTTGGTGGTGCAGGGTGCGCGGGGTGTCTCAGAATTAATGAGGTGTGGCAGTGCAGCCTCGCACCCTACCTCAGTGAAGTTGTTGCTTGTAGGAGCGGCAGGGTGGGTGATCCAGGCATCTCAGTGCCACTCCAGCCCTGAATGAAGAGAGGGTCACGCTCCCCTATGCGCCATGGACGCACGCCTTGGTGGTGCCCTCAGTCCTCAGGTAAGGAGAGTGGCCAGTCCACCCTTTAGTCCTCCGCCAGTGCTGCCCTGTAGTTCCACTTCTTGTGCAGCATCTGGCACCAGGGAGCTCAGAAGGATTCGATCCCAGCACCGACAGGACTTGGGGCTGTGAGGGGAGCGCGAGCGGCCGGGAGGACCGCAGCGCGCACCAGGTTGAAGCGTCAGCAGCACCCCTCTACAATCCAGTACAGCTGGGGCAGAGGGGGGTCCAAATCTTGTAGTTTGCTGGTGATTCTGGGAAATCGAGAAAGTTCCGCTCACCTCCGTCCCATATACGAGGTCCAGCTTGGGCACAACGTGGAATACCCGGGCCTCGTGTGACAGTCATAGCCGGGTTCACCTCCGGCAGGATCTGAAGCAGTATACCCCCCCAAGATCACAGCTGGGTATTAGATGGTTCAGGAGTGCCCGTTTCACCTGAAAGTTAGGGCGGAGCTGGAGAAGAGGGTTATAAGCATGTAGCAATTATTTTGGAATGAAAAGTATTAGTGGCAGTCAGGAATATTGCTGGATTCTGCCACCAAGTAGCAAGAGCCTCACAGGTGTGTAGCCATTTTGATCGTGCCCCACCTAGCACCCCTCATAAACTGTTATTTCATTTGCAGTAGCACACTTGCAGCTCATTCTGGGAACATCAGGTTAATCTGATTATTTTGACTCAACTAAGTCACCATCTCCCTCAAAGACCTAACAAATCTCGTAACTCTGTATCACTGCTTAGCCTCTACCAAGCATTAAGCTTCAATGGAGTGACACTGTATTCCTAAGAACCACTAGCCACCATCCCAGAAACATACGGGATAATCTTCTGTACAGATAATTTTCAAGGATCAGGATGATTTGCTCCCAGAACGTGGGTTACTTTAGTTAATCTGAGCTCTTGATCTATAGACTACATGAAAGAGGCTATCCCAAGGGTTTATATAACTGATCCCGCAAAAGGGCGTTTGTCCACGAGGCACTTACTGGGACCTATGAAAAAAGTAGAAAGAACCAAACAAAGGATGACTTGTATATCAGAAATTTGTATCTGTACAGACACTGGGATCTAATCTGAAATGAAATGGACACAGGTGAAAAAACACTGTCAAGTTGAGCCATTCAGCTGATAGTCTTAGATGGCTTGTAGTAGAGAAGGTCACTACCAATCCCAGAGGTGGAATTTGATCAGTGTCCTGACTATGAGAGAATGTAAGTGGATACCCTTGCTGGATGCTGTAAACAAAGGACTAAACAAATTTAAGGAGATCTCAAAGCAGGCAGCTTTGCTCAGTATTGGCTGAATCATGTTACACTCTGATGTCTGTAATGTAGCTGCTATATTCCAACATATGGTAGCATGTATTGGTCAATACTTTGTCACACTCTAGAGATGTACTATGATCAAACTGTTTTGGTTTTTGTGTATGCATCCACAATGAACTGGCATTCTTTCTTTTACAGTATATGCATCTTCAATGTTTTTTTCTTGGTTTTACAATGCAGATCAATCTCTATTGGATGAAGTTATTGGTTGATTTAATATAATTCATAGATGGCACATTCCTAGACCATTTTTCATGGCTTGATATATGAAAAATGTACAATGATAAGGTTTAATTTTTCATACCAGCCTTTACAGATTAAAACACATGATGCTGCACTGTGCAAAGGCACAGGTACACATTATCCGGTTTTGACAATGCTTGTAACTCAACATTACCACATTGACAAAGAGTTACTTCATCACAGAAGTTACCGCTGCTTAAATAATGCATGGAACGCCTACCCATGTCTGCCATCTTGGGACGTTGCACATCTCAAATAGCCAAAGCGTGCACACACACATTGGCGTGCCGCTTCTTCTTTATCTAGCGCCATACAGATGCTACAAACACTGAATCTCTTTGAACTGGGAAAAACCGGCTGGACTAAGGTCTGGGCAGCACACTAAATAGACCTTTCACTTTGGGTTGAGTTTTTTGATTAGCCAACTAGTAGTACTTTCTTTCAATATTCCATTTGCTAGATTCATGTGGAATGGAATGTGATGAATCACTAATTTGACATGCACTGTTCTTAGCATTAGGTGAGTGTTCAACTAAGTTGTTGGGGTTATTTTTCTGCCATGTATTCATAAGCTATTCTAAATGTTATTGGTCATTGGAGATTTTCAGAAGTCACTCCCTCCAAAGGAAACCCATTACAGATGATCAGTCCAGCCTTGCCAAGTGGCCTTAGAGGCTTATTTTTTCTGGCCACTGCACTGATGCACGCACAAACCTAATAAAAAGCCATTGAAGGCAAAATACGAATACAGGTAAGCCACACCTGAGAATATAAAAATGTTGCATTAATTCTCTCAAAAACACGCAAGATCTTAATACATATATTTTAACACAGGTTTCTCCGTACTCAGTCCTGATGAAGACCCATGCAAATATGGCTTAGTAACCACGTGATTGGAGGGTTGAAAGACTCACAATTTATTTAAATTGGTTGTACTCAATTTCCAGTCATGTGGTCGTTAGGGAAGAGATAACCAGTGCCCTCTCATGTGAGGCTTAAAACCATAATGACTTGCACAGGATGATTATAATTTTGTTATGATTTTGTTGTGAATTTGATTTTTTTGTGGTATATTTACACTGTCACATTTTACTTAGTGCACTGTGTGAGCACTTTCACTTTGCACTTATAGGGTATCCCTCTTTTACATTGATGTGAATCAATTTACTTAATCATCATTTGAAGATATGAATGATAATACATTAAACAGACCTGTGTGTGCTTTATTGTTTTCGTGTTTTTCTATGATGATTTATGCCTTGTGTTGGACATGGCCCTTTTGGCAGGTTCACCCCTAAAACCTTTTGCCTTTTCTGTGACCTGATATTAGTAGTTTTTGGCCTCTGTGCACTTTAGAACTGTGGCCCAGTGTAAAGTGTGTGTGCGCTCTGAGTGTGTGTGGTGAGTTTGGCTGGCCCGCCCATAGGAATGCATGGGGGATATGTGTGTCCGTGGTAATTCCTGCTATGTGAGGAGTGCAGGGGTGGGTTTAGTATATATGAACTCACGAGAATAAATGCTGTGCAATAGTGTGCGCAGATGTATGGTGACGGAGGAGAAATGCCAGTTTTAGAAGTTGCCATTTCTGGGTGCTGTGTGTCTGCCTGCATGATGTGAATTGCATGTTTGGCTTGTGAATGACAGGTGCTGGATGGTGTGGTTATCTCCAGGAGCCAGGATGAGTCTGTCCAGTTGTGAATAGAGAGATCTGCATCTAGACGGGAGGGAGGAGTTCCATCTGGGACCTGAATAGGGCTGTGTCCTTCCTCCACAATGCTGGCTCCGACCCCTGTGGTACATCTGATCCCTGAGCCCGCACCGAACAAAGAAGAGAGGAGCTGAGCACAGTGCACCAAAGATCCCCTATACCAGTTCTAACTGGCATCCCTAAACCCTGTGCTCTGACATAAAGGGAAATGAAGTATAAAAGAAGGGGCTGTGACCCTATGAAAATGTTCCCTTGTATTGTAGTTCCTATATTCCCAATAGGCTCTGCGCATTGGAATAACATAAACGGTAGTTTAGATGTAGGACTGAGGTCGACTAGGTCTCTACTGAATATGTTAGACTTAATTAGGTATGCCAGCTAGTTCAGAGGTCACTAGAAACTTTCTCAAATGAACAAGGAAGGAGTTAACTTTCCTGATTAGACAAGAAGGGATTAGTTTCTGACAACTGCATAAACATGACAACGTTGCTCCCTCCAGAATAAGGAATATATCTCCAGAGTCATGTGAAAACAATAGATAGCTATTTTACTCAGTCAATCGTGCATGCTTAGTTTCACCAGAGTGCAGAGAAATAGAGAGACGGGCATTTTCAATAAAAGTTGTTATTTATTGAGCAGTCTTCTTTCTCATGCAAGAGAAATGAATTGCCACAATTGCAATACTTGTCATAAAGTAAAGTGCGTACAGTAAAAGGAGTATTATGAAATAATACTTTAAAAGCATTTATATGGTTTCTGAGCCATATGATACTTAAAACGGATAAAATATATACAATTACATACAATGATAAAAGTTGACTAAACGTACAAAAAACTGGTGCTTCTAAAATACGCCTACCCCGGTGTACCTAACCTAAGCCTAGTACGTGGGAAGGAGTAAATGAGCTGCAGTTTAAGTTAGGTTAGTTTTGCCAAGAATCTGAATCAAGAATTCTCTAAGGGTCTAATCAGCTCCGTACATTGGTTTTAGAATGAAGGAGGTCTTGTATCTCTTTCTCAGGACTCGATCTCCCAGCAGCCCGCAAGGGTGACTAGAAACACTGGAGCTGGAATTCTCGGCAGGAGGAAAGACAGCGTCTTTCTCAGTGCGTCAAATGGGAGGGTCTGCTTCCTTCGGCACTCGCATCAGCTGGCCTTTGGGTAGGTAGATAGCCACTCTGCTCCAAACCACTGTGTGTTGCTTAAGGCAAATGCTGGTGCCGAGTTTGACGTAAGGTTGGACATAAGACGTCACTAAGAACTGTCACTAAGAACTGGCAGTTCTTTGAGGACTCTCAGGAGTTCTAGGACAAATCAAAACAAAAGCAGGGGGAATTCCCGGGCTGCTGGTGGTTTGGTTTGTTTAAAGAACGTGTTGTACTTTCTAGGAGTCTAGGGAAGTAGCCTTGCCGTATTTGGACTGCATTGGTTATGACTAAATATGGATATGATTCTTATGCCTTTATAAGGATATGATTTGTTATAACCACATGAGGGCATACATCGGGAATATTTAATTAGGTTCCTAGATACGTTCACAACACCCTGGTGTGCTGTTCTAACTTGAGGGGGGCCTGCTGCTGCTGCTGGGATCCAGGAGGAACTGCCACTAGGGACTGCGTCCCTGCTGAAGGGCCCTGTGAGCTGGTGGCCTGCCTGAGCCCTCCCCTTGCCCCCTTCCTCCTAAAGGACTTTCCCTGGACTTTACGGGACTTTCAATCCTACCGCCTTGAAAGCACTTCATTTTTAGGGCAGAGCGCTTTTCTATTCTAAGGAGCGCCCCATCTACAGAGGGAATCCTGCCGATACGGGGATTCCCCCGCAATTGCCATTCCTCAAGAAGGTGCCCACCCTGCATCTGTGCGCTTTGAAATCCGAGTTGGACCCCACCCCACATTCCTGCCGCACTTCTGCTTATGGTAATTGAGCGGGTGCCCACCCCGCGTTATGACCGCATCTTGACTCGAAGAAATAATAGTGCCCAGCCTGTGTTGTTGCCACAGAATGGGAGTCCACCCCGTATTGCCCTCCCATTAAGGAAATCACCCACGCGGCACTGGGCCGCAGAGAAGGAGACTGCCGCCAACCCAGGAAGTCAGTCACGTGCCGCCTGAATGTTGGCGGGGCCTGGTGAGTTTCAGTTCCGCTTCGCCTTGGTGGGGGAAGCCATGCAGAACCCCGCGCGTCTGGCCCAGAAAAGGGAGATCCCACGGGATGTGGCCTAGGAGGCTGTGTCAGTGCCTGTCTCCTGCGCTGGTGAAGACTGAAGCGTCAAGGGTACCCTCCTGATGTCCTGCGCCAGTCTCAGGTACAAAGAGGAAAGCAGACACTTTTGAGCATTCCTCGTGGGATATGGAGACCTGGAGGATTCCAATGAGTGGGGCTTAAGTTGCCCATTGTTGGTGCCAGTTTTTTCTTGGAACACAGCTGTGCCTTTGATTGTGGGCAGCTGCAACGTGGGGGTGTTACCTCTGAGGAGACCCAGTAAGGGGGCTGAGGAGGCATTGTAGTGCCAGTGCTTGTTTTACATAGGAGGGGCCCCGGGAAGGAGGGGTTCCCACGGTACTTTGTGGGTGCCATTCTTTCTGCTGTTCCCTGCTGTCCTGCAAGACAGTAGGCAGCTGCATCGCTTGGGCACATTCTTTTTCATTTAGAGTCCCAGAGAGGGGCTCAGGGCGTAGGTGACCATGCTCATTTCTCACAGCTGCCCAGCAAGTAGTTAGGCAAGTGTCTTGCGCACCTTTGCTTTCGCTGCTCTTGCAGCCAGCCCTGACAATATTGGACATGGGGCTTCCTTGAACCCCTGTAAGAGGCCAATGGACCTGGGGACAGTTTGGTGATGTTTGGCACTGTGATTCATGCGTACTGTTAGGCCTCATGTGATGCTAAATGTTGTGTTATGTAATGGCGCTCATGCTTATGCGATTGCTGAATGTGGTCAGGCCTAATGCAAATGTCATAGTATAATGATTTGCCCAAAGTGATTTATGCATGGGGTGTTTTTATGCCTACTATGATGCCTGGGACAAACGTGATTTAGGCCTCATGATTACTGCAGAAGGCGTTTATACTAATGAGGTTTGGGCCTAACGTAATTTTATCCCTAAAGTGATTCATGCCTGAGGTGATTTAGGCATCCTCTATTTTACGTTGCAGGTTCTCATGCTAAGTTCCTAACTTTACCAGTAGTTACTGGTTGGGTGCTACATTTACTATTTGTGCTACAGTTTCAATTGTTGATTTGTGATGGTTTTGACAGTGACCCCATGGGCCTTGTCGTGTATAAATAGTCACCTGTAAATACTACCCAGTGACAGTTAGCACAGTGTATATTGTGTGATTACCATCTAATGTGTTTTATGATAATACATAGGTTATTTTTTTTATAACCTTGTGTGTAGTTCCTTTTGTGGTGCGCCTAGTGTGTCGCTGCTGTGTGTGTGTTGCACAAACGCTTCACACATTGCCTATGGGATAAGCCTGACTGCTCGTGCCAAGCTACCAAAGGGGTGAACAGGGGTTATCTTGGCGTGTAACTCCCTTGCCCTGACTAGAGTGGTGGTCTCTGCCTGGCTTTGGCGCAAGCATTAGCCAACCAGAGATCCCATTTCTAACACCTTGTATATACAGCTATTAAGTACATGTATGCACATTAGTTTCAGTGCTCCCATAGAACCATTTGTTTTTGTGTATTAGCCTCTACCAGGGAGTATGGGAGTTCTATTCTGTAAGTGCCTAGGTCCATCTCCGATTAGCTTGTGTGGCTATGCATTTACCCCAATACATTGTTGAAGGCATATCAAAACATTGTCTATGAGACCTGGCTCACATAATTTATTTTTGAGTTAGAGACAAAACAGAACCTTGTAGGGTAAATCATGAGGAAAGACCCTTATGTCTGACCTCCACCACATCTAGCCAGAAACTCACATTCCTTAGAATGTGTGCTCACAGCATTACGCAATTTACATTCAATACCTCACAATAGAAGAAATATAAGTATAAACACAACACATCTCCCGTGTTACACAATAATAAAATACACTCATCACTAAGAATCATATCTGTTTACCTAAACCAAACCTCTAAACAACAAAAAATTTAAATTTTAAAAACATATGCAATACTAAAAGAATGAAAATATACATTTGAAAAAACTAAAACAAAACATAAATCCTAACACAGCAAGCAAAATTATCTTGTAATTAGGCAGGGTGTTTAATTTCTCACCATGACCTGATATTGAACTTAATCCACGTTCCACTTTAGTAATCACATCACCCTCATCCTGAAACACCTTTTAAATTATAGCTCCACTCTCATTCCCATTTTCTCAATTTCCAGGTTGGTATCTTCACGATTAACCCCCTTTGTGGGTCCACCACTACACTTAACTTCACTATGATCCAACCACAACTCAGCAAGCCAATAATACTCATCCTTGTCAACCATTTTGTCTCCCTTTACTTTCTTGATTTTCAATAAATGGCTCATATGCCGTACTCTAACGTCATTTAACTTTGCTGAATTTATGAATTTTCTGAATTTGTAAATATCTTCTTGATCTCTAAGGGATTAGAAAAGCTACTTTCTCTTTTCTTGAGACTGAAATGTAACTTCACTCTCACCATATCTCCTTCCTTAATCTAACATTCCTTTGCTCCCCTTCTTTTATATTGATACCCCTTGTAGATATCTTGGGCTTTCAAGATAACATCCTTTACCTCAACTGGTGACCATTGCAGCAACCTGGAATTTAGCAGACATCCTTGATTATAATTCATGAACTTTTCTTCTCATAATAGTAAAGGGACCAAGGGCCAGATGTAGGTCACCAAATACTGGTTGGTAACGGCCGATTTCGGCCGTGACCGACTGTTACTGACCGGTATTTGGTGATTGAGATGTAGGGGGCCTAAATTTTACAGAATCTGTAAATTTACCGATTCGGTAAATTTACCGATTCTGTAAAATACTGATTCTGTAAATTTACTGAATCGGTAAATCAATATGTAGGTGGCACTGCAAACAGTGCCACAGGCCCCTAAGAATTCGTTAATTACCATGTAATACTATTGCTTGGTAAATAACAAATTCCTGTGTACATGCACATCTGTGCATGTACACCTGTGCCATGTGGCACACAGACATGCACTAAGGGCATGTATGTGTGTCACATGGCACACAAGCCTGTAATCAGGGGTGCAACAGGGTGTCAAAGTGACACCTTGTCCCCCTTGTCAACTCGGTAATTTTACCGAATCGGTATTTACCGATTCGGTAATTGCCATAGGTTCCAATGGTCCTCAAGGCCCATAGGAATCAATGGCAATTACCGGATCGGTAAATACCAATTCGGTAATTACCGAATATTCCTGATTCGGTGATTGATTCGGTAAAAATACCTACATAGCATTTACCGATTTGTAAATAACTAATAATTACCTACATCGGGCCTCAAATCTTGTAAGTGTCAGGGTACTGCGATACATCCACAACATTACTTCCACACATACTCTCCAATTCCACTTCTTGTAGTTTGCCATTTGAAATGATCCCTGCACCAAACTGGCAAATCCCTCAACTCCTTAATTTCTATAGGATGATAAACAGAGGTAAATCTATGCTCAATACTATTATTCAAGAGAAAACTTTTTATTGCTTTGCTTCCGAACTGTACCCTATTATCTGTAATAACTTTCTTGGGAAGTCCTTCTCTTTGAAAAATCTCATCTATAAATTTTACAATAGACTCTGCATTTGAACAATTCACACATTTAACCACTGGCATTGGTTGGTGTGGAGAATATAGAGTTCGCGGCTGCAGCTTTTTTCTGTGAACCGTCTGGCCCAACGTCCATGAATCACTTGCCCCACCTCACTCCCTTCGTCCTGATGAAGACCCCGCATTAAGGTCCCACTTGTACCTAACCTGTTATTTGGGGGTCGAAACGTTGACAGATATTACCCTGAATCAGCTTGCGCCTCCAGCATTGAGTATCTTAAAATATGTGCTGCCAGCATGGTTGTTTGACATTCTCATGGATCATTGACTGCTTTGATTTTGCAACCTGCTCTCCGCTCTAAGCCAGACTGATGTGTTTTTGTATACCTTATGATGCATTGATTGTTTTTTGCATGAATGGCCAACTCTGCACATCCCTTCTCTCACATAACACTCCCACCCACCCCTCCCACTCCTGGGGCACTATTACAACCATATGATTGTAAATGATATGACATATACAGTTGAAAGCACATTGTGATTAAATAACAGTGTGTCAACTCTGTCTCTCATTCGTATTTTTATCTTTTTCTAAATAATGTGTGTTGTATGAATTTATCTATGTGTACAGGGACCCCTCTTTCTCTTTGTACCAATCAGCAGCCAGGTCCCTGTGATTTAATTGGGTATAACCCCCCTTTTGTAACGCACTCATGAGACCTTGGCACCTTTTGGCTCGGTGGCAAAGTTGCAGGCACACATGGTTACTGGAAACAACTCTTCTAGCCCTTTACGCAGCTGTAGTGTAGGAAAAGAATTTTACATTTACCCAACGAGGTACCACTTACTGATTAGCCAGTAGAAAGTACTCCAGTCAAGTAGAGGTATTGCACAAAACAGTGGCATCTTCATGAATAAATATGCAGGGCAGGATTCATTCTGGCACGGTGCTCCTGTCACAAAAATTAAACCTCAACAGGAAGCACTTACAGACAAATAGAAAGCAGGTGCCTGAGTGGTAGCTCAAATTCAGTAATGCATTTCAGCCCAATAAATTAGTGAGCACGGTCGAGGCTGGGCAGGTGTGCTTTATCCCCATATCTTTCCCCTCATCTGCTGCTCTGAGCAGTCTCTGACTCTAAGACTAGCATGTGAACTTGCAAAGAAACGCCACCCCCGAAATCTCCGCAAGCACGCAAAATGCTGCGTATTCGAGATTTTTTGCCGTTTCGCTGAATTTGCGAAAGGCAACTTCGCAAATTCTGCCCACCCCTACTGTTCACTACCAACTTCTTGCGACACCACAAATGTGCTGCATTCACTGGACAGCACTCCATGATGCAAGTAATGACCGATACGTCTGGAATCCTGATGTATCAGTCTACGCTGAAGTCACGCATTGCTGCAGTTGTGTCTCAACCTGGACGCAACTCCAGCAATGCATGGGGCCAGCCTATCCCTGTGGCACTGCTTCATCCTAATACCTTCCATCATGCAGGCATGAGGTACTGACGCAGTGTCAGTCTTGAGGGGTGCCCAGGTGCTGGAGCTGTTGGAGATCGATCGGTGGTGGATTGCGTGCTGCGTTGTCATTGACTGTAAGAGTTGGCGGAGTTGTGGTGCTGAGGGCATTGATGAGACGTACTTCGGTGGCCTTAATCCAGCCGCGAGGGGGGCGATGATGGTGGTTGTGTACAGTGGGCATGGTGAAGACATTATGTATACAATGAAAGTCAGTCCAGGAGAGTCTGGTGGTGTGACTGTAGTTGAAAGTCCTGCTGATGGAGACGACATGTTTGACCATGTCTCCTGCTATGTGGCTTGCATGGGTAACTGGCTGCTTGAGTCAGATATTGGGGAGTTACTCCAGGAGGGGGTGACGTTATGGTCACTGGGGTTGTCCAGGTAGAACTTGAGTTTGCCAAGTAGTATGTCGTCAGTGGATGGGAGAGCCTGTTGTGCAATGAGGTCTACAATGGTATCACAGACTAGGTGTCCATGGACCAGTGGAGCCTGCAGATGAGAGTGCCGTAGAGGTTGGAGTTGGTCGGGAACTGGAAGTTGAGGTGTTCCATGGCCACCGTTGGGTCATTAGAGTGCATCTTCAGTCAGAGTGTGCTTCTGTAGGTGATGGCAATGCCTCCTCTGGACGGTCAGGGTGGTCCTTACGGGTGATTCAGTAGCCATCAGTAATGGCAATAGCGATGTCTGGTCCAGACCAGATGTTGTTCCTTGCAGGCGATGTGGCATCCAGGGTTGATGTCCAGGAGGGTGCTGGAGCCATAGGGGTGGAGTGTCCAAAAGGAAGGGTCAGTGGTGCCGAGCGCGGTCCAGGGACCAGACGGACGCAGATGGGCTTGCCTATGGCTTGCCTTTGGCACAGGAAACGTCCATTACAACACAGGCATTACATCGTAATGCCTTTACAATGCAAATCCAACAACGCAGGTGCCTTTACATAGCATTCCATTACAATGCATTGTGAGATCAGTAATGTGGGATTGTTTATTTTTAGGGTTAGATATGTTTCAGGTGTCGGAGATGAAATGTGGGATGTATTATGGGGTAACATTTGAAATTTGTAGTGTGTTTTTAGGTCAATCATGAAAATTAGCGTGTGCATTTAGTTCAAATATGAAAATCAGGGTGTGCATTTGGGTCAAATATGAAAATTGTGGTGCGCATTGGGTTAAATATGATTTTAGGTTGTTTTAGGGGCTCAAAGATGAATTTTAGGGTTCAAGGTTTGCTTGGGGGTGCAAGGGTTAGTTTTAGGGTTGCACTCACTGAAGTGTAATAGTATTTTTCATATCTCTGCAAACCAACCCCTTCCCTACTGTTGCAATGTGCCTACTATTAGTATGCATTGTAATGGAATGCAATATAATGGTAAGCGTCGAAACTGCATGTATACCTTTGGCACATCAGTGGTACGCCTGCTGCGCAAGGCCGCACAGCAGCCACCATTGAGAAGTAATGTGGAGGGGCCTGGACAGCTGGGAGAAGGGAAACTCCAGAAAGAACACTTGATGGGGCATGGACACGGGGTGTGTGTGTGAGCGGGTGCTGTGAATATTTAAATGAAAAAAATCTTACCACGAGGCTGGGTTCTGTGCCTACATTGCTCCTGCTCTCCTTAGCCTGTTTCCAGGATTAGGAAGTAGGCAGCAAGGCTCCCTCCCCTAAGCCAGTGCTGCAATGTGGCGTTGGGATTGGTCATTGGCTCTGCTTTGATTAACTCTATATAATAAAAATACATATTTTGTTTCCAATAATTCCATTTTATAGAGGGATCACCTGTACCTGTTAATAACGCCTGCACCGTGCCCATTTCAGGAAGGTACCATACTCATGCATTTCCATTACTAAACACAGCCAAAAGTCATTGTCTTTGGTGGTCATTGTTGGCCACAGTTTTATTACTCATTACATACGTCATACATGTGCAACTCCCCTTGACACTTTCTTGGGCCCAGGGTCATGAATCATTCTCATACAATATTGCACCTTGGGTATCAGATATAGACAGTTGGACATCATAAACCCCACAGGTCATAAATCATCGGGGTATCATAAATCATTCTGCTACAAATGGTCATCCTTTTGTTGTCATAAATCATTCTGCCTGATCATCATAAATCAGCAGCCATAAATCATGGATCATAAACCATCAGGGTGTCATAACCCATTCAGTCACAATCGTTTATCATTTTGTTTTCAAAAATCAGTCTACCTGATCATCAGAAATCATCAGCCATAAATCATTGGCTGGTCATAAATCACTTGTTTGCCTTTTGCTCATTTGCATCTCTTAGGGTCGTAAATCATCCTGACAGTACGTAGACTGTTCTTTGTTGTTTTCCACGCCCCTTTTGAGGCTAGGGGTAGCCTTTGCCTGGAGTTAGACCCCAAATCGCACCTTGCTAGTTCCTTTTGTGCCCTGCCATCTAGCTGGGGCTGGGCTGTGAGTGCTGTTTCCTTTTGCCTTTTTGTCAGGCCTACTCACACAGCCACAAGGCATCCCAAAGTGAGTGGCCCTCCTTTTACACCCCACCCTGTTGGTATGTTTCCATAACCAAACCAATGCAGCTTTTTTTACCGCTACCCTGCGAGGGAGGCTTCCATCTTCCTGCGGCTCCCCTCTGCGCCGCTCCCCCAGCTCCTGCTAAAATGGTTGTAGTTGTGTTCAAGAGAAAGTGGGTAATGCACACATTTTTACCAGTATAAACAGTAAGTTGCCCTGATTTAACAAAGTTACAGAACAACGTCTACAGTAACTACAGTACAATAACAAATTCACAAATCAAATACATGTAAATAAAGAAATGCTCTAATGTTCCATAGTTTTCCACTTCAAAAGTATAGGCATCGAGAAACCAACTTTGAAGGAGGACATAGATCTGATCTGCCAATACTTTTCTGCTACAGAGGAACACACACAAGAAGCACGAATGTGTAGAGACGTGCTAAAAAGCTAGTGCGCTGAATGAGGCAGGCTGGGCAAACTGGCGGCATAAAACATGATGGTTGCAGCACTCACTCGCTGGCTCCGACACGCTGAATAACTGGTGAGCTAGATGAAGTAGTCAAGTCAAAATGGCTCCTGATTTCGAATTATTTCCTGAATTCCGTTAAGCAAACAAGGTGAGGATGCCTCATGGAAATCAGGAATAATTTTTAGTTTTCTAGTTACTTCCTTGCCGTATTAACAAAATAGCACATTAATGAAACAGTGGAAGTATGGTACATGGAGGCTGAAAATACACCCTCATTCTAAATGATATGCTAATATTTCTTTTGTTTTCCTAAATACTTCCTTTGCATATCTGCTGGAATACATTAGAAACTGTTCAAAAGAATTGTTTTCTTCAATCTTTGCAAAGATATGTAATGATATGTTTATTTAAGTTCTGTGAAATTACCTAGCTCATAATGATGAAAATGTCAACATTTTAAATAATTGTATAAAATCATTACTTTCATTAGAGATCTTTCCACTAAGAGTTAATATAATATACCACACATTCCTAAGGTTTCACTAGTAGTAGCGAATAGTTAGGATTGACAGAAAAGGTGTATATTGGTTTCATCACTGTTTTAGAAGAAGTGCACATGAGCTTATGACTAAGAGTTGGAGTAACAAGAGGATCCAACCACAACCTAACTTAGTGGCATAGCCAGAGTGTCATGGGTCCTAGTGCACAAAAGGAATTTACCCACTGGGTGTTTGTTTGAACTGTGAAATGCGGCAGAAACCAGGGTTCAGTGGCCCCTTTAGGTATGTGTGTCCCGGTGCTAGTGCACCTGCTGCACCAGTGGAAGGCACGCCCCTGATTAGACTTTGCTCCATCTTTGACTACTTGTCCAAGTCCCATGTCACTCAATGGCAGTTTGGAGACAACTGAACCATTTGCCCCTTCCTATGTTAGAAATGCTTATGAACTGGCGCTTCCACATAGATTTTCTTCACATGTAAAGCACTTCTGAACATCTTTACATCACAAGTGATATTTTTTGTGATCAGGGCACTTTGCGTTTAAATGTTTATTGTTCGTCTCAAATATCTACTTGAAATATTCTCTTGAAAATCAAAAGTGTGGTTTTTGAAAATGGGTAAGATGAATTTGGATAATACAAAAAAATGCTTGAAAATCTAAATTTGGCTTTAATTCTTTTTAACCTGAGAATTAAAACACGCTTGGGAGGTATCATTTTTATTATTTCATTTCATAACACTCTTGGCATGGAGGATGGGCTCCCAAGGTTATTGCTTGGTTAATGACGCTCATGCCAGCTGCAAAGACACACTTTCATTCTACGTTATACACTAATATGCCCTTTGATTTTATCAGCATTCAATCAAAAAATTAATCAATCAATATTTTCTTTATTCAATTGACATCAACAATCATAAAACTGCAGTAAAAACAATCATAAAAGTATAATGAGCAGTTCAATTGATATTATTTCATTTAATAAATTCCATATGGATTCAGTCTCAACCGTAGGCATGGTACACAGCTATTAAAAATCTCCAGACATACCAGCAAACAGTAAAATTACTTTAAAATTGTAGGTATAGGAGAGTGGGTCTCTCTGGGTTAAAACTTGCTATGTACAAGTAATGGGCAAATATACTTTTGTCGCAAATTTGCCCATTTAGGGCAAATTAATACAATATGTAAAGTGTCCAGGGCAGAGACTTTATCGCATAAACATGAGGGAGGGTCTTGTGGATTATTTCAGCCTGCTACAAGTTGCAAAACATGTCCAATCGAAAAAAAATTTAAAATGTTCTGTGATTAACTGGCATGTCCAATATTAAATACAATTCCATTATATCAATTGATGTTACCATGGCATAGTGTGTACATCAAAGTTGACCCTGTGAGTCGAGAATTCTCGCTTCTTGGGTAAACTTATAAAAAGCTCTCTTGACTCCTGTAATATCGGATTTGGAAATTTGCTCTGGCAAGTTAAAAACATGCAATAGGCCCAGATTTGACAGAGTAATTTTTATGTAGCTCAGCCATGGTACACGCAAACTATAGTTCAAATTCAAACAATCTCTTATTATTAATCTGTTAAAATCCAGTCTCTTGTATTCCATATAGAGCACCATAAAAGTATAGGGCGTATGTGTATTTAGACAGCTATATAAACTGCCCCTAGGTCTTCAAGTGACATATTTGCAGGGACATTCTTTGGGATTTGTAACAATTTCCTTAGATATTTATTTTCTGCCGTTTGTATTGAAATGGGCGATTTATAGCCCCAGATTTTGCCCCAAAAGTAACAGTTGGGACACACTTAGCATTATAGAGGCGTAATATAGACTGTATGTGATCAGAGCCTTAATGCCTAGAAAAAACATTGATGCTTAAAGTAATCCTAGTATATGATTGTATATGTGATTTAAGTAATGACTCCCAGGATAATCTATCATCCAACAATATACCTAAGTAGCTGAATCTATCCACCTTGCCTATAGTATTATCTTTTCTTACATATTTTCTAGTCCTAGTGCCTCAGGGTCCTATTTCATAGTGTGTGATTTAGAGTAATTCATTTTTAACCCCAAATTTTCCATAAAATCATGAAAATGGTTCAGCAGAAGTTGCAGGCCATTTGCTGTCAGGGAAATAAACATGGAATCATCTGCGTACAACAAAGCGGTAACCGTTCTATTACCTATCCATGGGGCATCTGTGCAATGATTCCTTAAAAACGTATTTAATTGATTTATTATTAAAATAAAAAGTAAAGGAGCTAAAATACATCCTTGGCGGACCCCTTTCCCTATATAAAAATGCTTAGTGCATTTTCCAGATGGGCCAAATATTACAGTCGCTTAAAGCCCCATATGTAAGTTTTGCGAGAACGCCACTATGGCTTCGTCCATCCCCATGTCCCTCAGCACAGCCAAAGTGCTCTTCCCATTTTTGCGCAGGTATAACCACAATTAGGTCTTTTACTGTGCCCTCATTAAAAAGGGGCTGGTTAACTACTCTCCAGAAATCTTCACTATTTTTTGTATTGCAGGCCTCTTTAAGTTTATCCCAGGCTTCCCTCTTCAGGGCACTAAGTCTGTCCCGGCGAGCTAATGCGTATGCCCGTTTGGTCGCTTTAACTGCACTTGTCTGCCTTGGTTTAGATTTTTGTGCTAGCTTTAGATCTTCATGGGCTTTTGAACTATTCTTGTCGACCACTTAGGTCTGGTTCTAATATCCTAGCTGTTATGCCTAGTCAAGGCTCGCTGGGTCTAATTGCAAATATTAGAAAAGTAATCTAAAATAGCCTGATCATGCTCATCAAACAGTTCTCAAAATTACGGCTGCACTTCTGGACCAGATTCCTAAAAATGTCCTCCAGGAGTACTTTCCCCCAGCTAATATGCCTTCCTTGAGTTTTAATTGATAACAGATCTTTATGAATGTTAGGAGTCTTAGCTTCAGGATCACTCCAACTAAACTTTGCCATTATCGTATTGTGGTCATTAAAAGTACTCCATACTATTTTAAAATCTACCAAATACTGGAGCAGATGGTCAGAAACCAAAATATAATCAATGGTGGTGTTTGCATTTCTTCCCTTAAAAGTCGGGATAGCCATAGATGAGAGATACTCTTCTGTAGATGAGAGATTAAGGAGGTTTAGTTCTGAAATCAAAATATTGAAATTGTCACTATGTCTAGAGTGCTTAACACCTTGGCTGCTAAGGGGTTTTCCACCCCGGTGCTGCTTTCTATGATTTCCCATTGTTCATGACAAGGTCAACTCGTCATAAGCATAGCGCAGGTAACGCCCATGACGAGCTGACCTTGTCTTGAGCATGAAGGGGTTAAAGTGGATCTGATCTGGTTTCTCTAAATGTGCCTTGTCCCTTCCTTCAACAAAGGTGTCACTAGGGTGTAAATAAAATCTCCAACTAGCAAAACTGTTGGCGAAAAGGACCACTCTGACAATGTTAAATCACAAAATCTCCTAAACTCTGTGTCCAGAGCTATCTTAGAAGAAGGACAATTATAAATAATAATTATCAAAACGTTGTTATGATGGGCAAACGTTAGTAATACTCCCAAGATAATTCGAGACATAAATGCTATTATCTCAATAGTATATTCTAATCTGGACTTATAAATGTTGCCAATACCCCTTTAGCTCTACCAAATTGGGAGGGTTCTGCTTGAACCTGAAAAGCAGTAAACCCATCCATAAATAGATTCCCCTTTACATCCCAGGTTTCTTGAAAGTACACTATCCTGAATATTTTGCAGTGATCCAACCTCAATTATCCTCTAGTAATGTACTTATTCCGCAATATTCCAGCTTAGTATAGACAAATTATTTTTTACCATGTTTAAAGGTACTCCCTCCCCGGTCTCTCTCCCTATGTTATCTTTGCCAAGCAAATCCTCATCCTCGCTAGCATCCAACTCAGTTGGATTGTTCTCTTCTCTGGGAAGTCAATCAACATCTGCTAAAGCATCAAAGCGATTGTATGTAGGTATACCAGGGCAACCGTAGTTATGAGCCATGCCCACTTCCTTTACTGTAACATCTGTCTGTTTATCCTCTTTAATTACCCCGGAGCCCTAATAGATGCCGGGCTCAGTTGTTCTCCTGGTCTATAAAAAGAATCTAGTGGCAATAAAACAATGTTACTAAATTCCACCTGAGAACTCAGGTTTCTGTGCAACAAACTTTGGGCTAAATTGTAGGTATTCAAATTAACAATAATACAATCTTCTTGTATGTCATGCCCCCCTGCCATTCCCACCCCACCCGCCTTAGCATCAAGATATAATTCGCAAACTTAATCAGGAAATTTATATAGCGGCCCATGGACATGAAGAAGGGGCAGACCAATCACTTCCTGAACTTCTATTGACGCTTCTTCCTTCCATTGGTTCTTAGTACTTCCTTGGTCCTTTGAGGAAATGGGAGGAGGTTCTTCAGTTCTGAGATTGGTATTCAGTGCTGAAAATTCCCTATATATATGTGGAGATGGAAGAGGATTAACACAATTGTCGTCTTTTTTTGCACAGCCTTGAAATAGGAGCTGTAGTATCCAGTAGGGGACAGAATTGTGAAGGCTCTTGTCTATATAACACAGCTTTGGTACTATTTCCCTCCTTATCACAATAGGCACCAACTTGTTCTCTACTACCCAACATCTTCTTAACATCCTCAATAGCGTTATTTAAAACATCCAGCTTCGCAAATATTGGTGATAATTCAGCCCGTAAAAGCAATAAGAGTTTAGCCAAAGTCTCCTCTTCTAACACCCAGTCACCTTTTGCATTCATACCTTCTTTCTCTCCTGCTCTACCTGGATATGCTGAACCCAATGGAAATATTGGCAAGGAATCATCTACTATAGGTACTAGAGCATTGTCAGGGGCCTTAGAAGGTAATAAACTATAGGGTATTTTTTAATTAGCCTTGACCTTTCGCATTTGCTTTCGCTGTTTCGCTTGCTTGCATTGGGATGGGTTGCCCGGCAAACTATCAATGGCATTAGTGTGGCACTTGAACCTTGTCCCGCTATTCCTGTGTGTATGGGTAATTGACCTTGAGCAGCGGTAAAGATATTGCAGAACCTGGCAAAACCCTAAAACTATTGGAGGGGCTGACCGTGGCAGCAGTGAGGGACAACCTTTTCTGAGTGTGGTTGATTTCTTTGTTAATTGCTGTCATGGCCCTCTGAAGCATTCTATCGAAAGAGGTGCACGTAGCTGCTGTTTGTGTTGTGTTCTGACCCTCTCCGGCTCTTCTCTTACCCATCTTGTAGTCGCTGGTCATCCGTATAAGATGCCTCACAGCTTGTAAATGATACAATGGCACAACCAATGGGACAACCAAGGGGATTGGCCTGACATCTTCTGGGGTCTGATGAGCCCGCCCCTGGCCCAGGCTTAGGATTGCCTTTACGTCCGCAGGGATGACTGAGTCCATCTCCTGCGCCGTACAGTGAGCTGGGGGACCAAGTCCCACTCCAGCTAGGAAACAAATGTATTTTTTGCAGGCCTCAGGTGGCCTGGATTTGCCCAGCAACTTAGCTATTTGGTGTAGCCACAAACTGGACCAGGCAGGAATCTCTAATGCAGCAGCAGGCCAGACCAGATTTTCTCTGCATTGATCATGTAACCCAGGTGTTAAGCAGGCGAACAAAACCATGTCTGCACGGTAAGACAGAGAATGGAGTCCACAATACACGTTTCTGTATTTATCTGTAGACATGAACACAAAGAATCAAAGGCATTCTCTTTCACTCTGCATTTATGAGTATAAACAGAAAGCCAGGAGCATTGATTATGATGAAGAAATTCAGTGAATTAAGCGAAGGTTTACGATGTTTGAATGATAGAAGATGTTCAAAAGAAATAAAGGAACCCAGGTGGTTGCAGAGACCTTAGTATTTTTAGATGCAAGCAATTGTGCAGGCCGAATATACATTTTGAGAAAATAATATGGCTAGTGTTTCCTGCCATCTTGCATTGCTGTTTGTCGACTGAGGAGTTCACTCAATTAACGTATTTATCTTCGGCAAGAACAGCAAGCTAGTACAAAGTGTATGCTTGCTTTCAGAACTGCCACACATGGCAGTTCTCTCTGCCAGCCAATAAATAGCTCGGAATTCAAGGCTGGGAGCAGGCTACCCTCCATGCCCGAAGACAGAGGCAACCTTGTGGAAGCAATTGTCCCCTTCGTGGCTCAGGTAACAAAACATGGGCGCACATTTAGATAATGCACGGTGAGAGAAATAATGGACGAAACCAGGCGTACAAGCCTACCTACAAGTTAATGAAGTAAAGAAGGCACAATTGTACGTAAATGATACCATACTCCTCACTGTTAGGTACATAGGGTACCAGTGTGCAGAACTGGGCTGATTCAAATGAGTTCCGGCTAAGAGTTTCTGGAAGGAACAGGGAATTGAACTCCAAACAGACAATACTGTTTCCAATTATTCTTTGGTATCTAGATGCTTAAATAATCACCCAAAGTCAGTTATGCTTTAGTGATAAGAAATCCGGAGCTATAATGTACCCTTACTATGTTTTTCTTGTTCTATGGAACCTGGTCCTACTGTGCTGTATGGGTTGACAGGTCCAATTGTAGGCGTTGTTCCTGATGTTTCAAAAGCAAGCACACCAACAACATTCTACCAGCAGGGTTAAGTAGGTATGCCTTCCATGACCATCCTGCCCACAGATTAATGAAAAGGTTTAACCGTAAAGGCTATGGGGCAGATTTATGTTAACTGGCGCATCCCCAGGGATGCGCCAGTTAATGTGCGCCACAGTGCGCCACAGCTCCGCCACCCATGATGCGCCGCATTTACAATGCGGCGCACCATGGGGCAAAAACGGCACAGATGCGTGACGCATCTGTGCCGTAAAGGTGGCGCATTGCTGGAGTGGCGTTGCAAGCTCGACGAAGCTCCAGCAAGGCTCGGGGGTGCCCCATCTTCACAATGCTGCGTCAAGACCTACGCCTGCTTCAAGCAGGCGCAGGGTTTTGACGCAGCATTGGCCTGAAAGTGACTAAGTGAAATCTTATAGATTTCACTCAGCCACTTTTAGGAGGCGTTCCTGCACAGGATTGCCCCCCCCTGCGCAGGAACGCCTCCTTATGGCGCAGGGCTTTACAACGTGACACATCTCCTAGATGCGTCACGTTGTAAATAGGGCGCATTGTTTGCGCCGCCGTTGCATCAAATAAAGTGACACAATTGCGGCGCAAGGAGGCCCAAGGACCTCATAAATCTGCCCCCACATGTATAGAGGTAGCACCTTCCTCAGTGGCCCCCCTCGTACCAACCTAGCACCCCTGCAAGCTATCCTGCATGCAGTAGCACAGCTCATTAAGGGACCATATTAAAAGACCTAAACTTTCATCCCACATCAGCTTCAAGATGAGCTGCATTAATTATAAAAACATTAGCAAGACCGCAGCTTACCTGTCAGACTAGGAGCCTGGACCCCATTAGACTGGAGGTAATTCAGTGCAAGACAGGAAGAAATTCGAAGGCAAGGCCTCTTTGGTCATGCTGCCAGGATCTTTGACCTCATACCAATTGATGTCAGATCAACACCAACTCTCCTAATATTCAGAAAAAAACCTGAAAGCCCACCTCTATAAGGAACACTACCACTGACCCAACAGTCAACACTTAACGTTCCCCTCTAATTGTGTCTTAACAGGGGACATGTTCCCTCTCCATCACTCTGTAGCTTCTGAGCTAGGTTCACCCTCTATAAATACCAACACGCACATAGATACATGTGTAACTCCTGCATGGGACGTCCTGGCAACGTTTGCATGAGGCCAGGATTGATTATAATTGACACAGCACTGCAGATAATTTTCTTCAATATTGAATTCTTTTGAATCATGTAAAACTTGTATACTCAGCATAGATGGTAATGAATAATGGAGATAAATGTTGGCAACCCACTAATGATCACCAATGGGTCCAGTAAGTAAAACTATGGACAATATTGTACCCAACCTCATCTGCATAGTGGAAGACGCCATGATGGATTCCTATCTACCCCTTCTGCACCTATGGTCTGTTGCTAGAGTAGTTGCATAAAGTTAACTCATTACAAGTAAAAGCCACAGTGCATGTGCTGTCTCCATCTGCGAGAGTGTGCTCTAGCTCTAGATTCTGGATGCGAGAGAGCAAGTTGAATGGTGCGAGTTGAGGCCAAAGTTTGGCTGCTGCCTAAGCAGCACTGTCTTTAAACAATGCATGTTATGCTGCAGAAGTGGGACTTGAGCCAGGCAGGTAATTCTAGATCTTGTCATTGAAACAGAGATGTCAACACAGAATGTATTGTGCATTTGCGACAATTTGGCAGTTGCTATCCAGGTGTTTTTTTGTTTTTAAGCACCGGTAATTTACAATCAAAGACTTTTGGAACCTAGTGGTTCTCCTAGAAGAGGCAGGGGCACCACCAAGAACTTTTTTATGTTGTGAAGAGCTGCAGGGAGTGCAGCAACTCACAGGCAACATAAAAAAAACACATTCGTTCTCCTGGGTTATTGAATCCATGACCGTGCGAGAGTGTAAAGATTTCATGAATGCAGTTTTTCTTCTCATTATCTTATTATTCAGATTGCATCCCCAGCTCAAATCATCTCTCTTTCCTTCTTCAGCTTTCTATCCCTTCTCCCCCTGCATACCAAAAGATGTCACACTTACATAGAGAAGACTCCACCCTTCACAACTCTACATCATCTTCCCCTAAAAATGAATAACTAAAATAACAAGATAATATTAATAATTAAATTGTAAATTCAATTGCAAAGGCTGAAAAAGATTAGTAACACTAAAATTACATTTCATCTAGAGACTGAACATGCATATCTTAATAATGTTCAATGCATCATTATTATTAGTTGAACTAGATGCACATATCCATATAAATGTCCCCCTTTCACTTCTTTTACTAAAGGTTGTTGATTTTACACACATTTCTAAAACTCCATGTTGTTCCATCGCTCAAAACAACATTACCCTTCACTTCTTTGACTATATGAGGAGCAGAATATTTATTCTCACCCTTCCTAACAATTCCTCCCTTTTTTACAACCACCCAATTGCTTTTGTGTATCTAAAGTTTCTTCACATTCCATATTTTGTTATAGTACTCCTTCATCTTATCCTGTACACCACTGACTCTTTCTTTGATTTCACCACGGTCAACCCAAAAAATTTTTGTTCCGCTCAACCAGACAGGGCATTAATTCTTTCCTTTCTGGCTCTCTACCTTTCAGAGATACAAACTGTGACACACCTGCAAATGAATGCAGAGTGGTTCTTTGTGCCCACTCCTTTGTCCTTAACACTTTCTTCCATGAAAGACTATTTACTAATGAAAGCTGGATGTTTTCCATTACAAAATGTTTCACTCTCTCCACCAATCCATTAGCTTTCAGTCTAAACAATAGCCACCTTCTCATGAACGATTCCCATCCTGGAAAGATAATCAGTCATCTCTTAGAAAATGAACTGTACACAATTATAAGAGACTATAGTCTTAGAAACTTCTTCCTCCATGAAAATATTTTCCAAAAAATCAATAACGCTGGCAGTATTCACTTGCTCCAAGGGTTCAAACAAACCACATTGTGTGATAATCTGTTGTTAAAATATACTCACTTCTCAATCTGAGACTCTTAACTGGCCCTATAACATTGATAGTTAACTTCTCCCACGGTCTCATGGAAAGTCGATGCACTCTAGAGGAGGTGGTCTTACAATTTTGGTCTTGTCACTATTTGCACATCCATAACACTGCTTCACCACTTCCTCAATATTTTCGTCCATTCCAGCCTTCACAACTCTACAGAAAGCTTACCATATTTTTTAAAATCACTCCAAGCTGGAGCTGTATGCCCTTCAGATGGAGTGTGGGGATCTTTTTTGGTTGGTTCTGTGGCTGCATTCTGTGGCCTAAAAATTGTTTAAAAAAAGGCACAAAGACATGTTAATGTTTTCTTTTTAAAAGGCTTTATTGAAAATATTTTATGACAATCTCTTTTGTTAAAAATTACTATGTGTGAATTTATAAAATATACTTTTTGGTCACTATTAGGCAGACAAAAGGTTTCTTTACATAAGTCGATGTGCTAATGCCTTGATAAAGTCTAGGTTTTTATATTTAAGTGTTGTGACTCTGAAAAAGTCAGTGGATCTCCCTTACTTAAAATGTCACCCTTTATATTGTTACATCTTATATTCAGCTGTGTTTGATAGCTATTTAAGTCCAACCAATAGCACTGACTTGTGTCACTTTGCCTCGGGAAGGCATTAAGTAGGTGGAGCATGAGCGTTCACATGCATTCACCCATGCATTTTGACACAAACCTGGGTTTGCACTAACATGGTGCTCCTGCCTGACAGAGACTTGATGAGGAGAAACATCTTTATTTCTCCTCGATACTTCCTCTTTCACTGAGTGCTGCATTCTGCAACACACATAGAAATAGGAATGTGCCTCTAAGGATTTATTTTGTGTAGGAAGATGTCCTTCCTGCTCAAAAACTCTCCTTTCCATAATGCAGGCACCCTTGCACTGTGGTGACCTGTTGCCTGCAGTGGGGCTAGGCAGCAAACAGTGCACCAATGCCAAGAGAGAGTGGAAATGCTCCACAAATGTGTTAATATAGAGCCTGACTGCTCTCTCTCTTCCATGCAACGCAGTGCAGCAAGCTTTCATGCTGTGCCGAGTTGCATGAAATATTAGTAAACGTGCCCCAACTGTTTTGTTCCATGAACTTCATTTTGTGCTTCAAATGATGATATTTCGAATCTATTTATAAATTGAACAAGAGCAACACTCCAATACTATGCTGAAAATAAATGTCATTTGAAATCAAATATCTGGTTTTAATGTTTCAGGCACATTTTGCCATCGAATTTATTTGTAAATATACAACAGGATGGCAAATGAAAGTTGAAACATCCGGGGTCCAATTAACAAACAGGTGAATGGCCCTCTTTACAAAGGTGTGCAGTCTTATTGGGACTCAGGAGGTGAATAACAAGACACTTTTGTGAAATGCATGTTAATGGAGAGCTCAGTGAGTTAACACATGCCTACCAGATATCACAGCAGCGGGTTCACTTGCTGCTCCTACTATAGTTAAACATGTACAATAATATTTAATGTCCTAGGGCCCAAACTGCACCCTTTAGGTGGGAATCAAAAGTCTCCTGCAATTCTCCTTGTAGAGAAATTGACAATAAAAACCCCTTCTTGGACTCCTCAGCTTTCATATATAGGGAGCAAAGGGGTGGAAAGGTCTCCCCCCCCATTCAGAGTTCTCTTGGAAATTATAGCTTTTGATAGAGAAGGGCATTGGAGAGTCCACTACCCCCACTCATAAAGCACCACAGGGGTGGTAATATTTGCGTACCATCTCCTGGGGTGGGTGGAAAGTTATTATTTTAGTCATTTTGATTGTTAGAAATAAGGCTTCAGGCTGGCATAGATATGAACCTTGTCCAAACAGGAACCACAATCCCATTCATGGTAAGTCAGATATACACCATAAATTGACCTGTGGTTACCCTCTGGTAACTTGGCACAGAACATTCAGGCTTAACTCAGAGGCAATATGCAAAGTTTTTGTGCAACACTTAATGCAGTAAAACATTGAAAAACCACATAAAATTAATCCACTCCAGGTTAGACATATAGAGCTTCACTAGAAGAACAAGACCAAAATTACACAAATCCAGCGAGCAGAACTTGAAATATGAATGTTTAAAGAATACACTGCAAGATAGAGCTTAGAAGCAATAAGCACTTATGTGGATGATCCGGTTACGAAGAACCATGACAAATTCAAGAGTTCAGGCCTAGCATAATGGAGCGGGGACAGATACAGGGAGCCAGTGAGGCCTCCTGAACAAAAATTCCTTAATCCTGGTTGCATCAAGAAGGATGTGGGGTGCAGCCAAGCGATATGTCAGTGTTCTACAGGAGCAGCACTTTATACCCACTTCCAAGAGCCTAGGACTGGATTGATACCACTTGGCAGTGCAAGACTCACAGATGTCAGAGTCCCGATGATGTAGCAGGGTGGCTGGAAGTCTTTGATGTCCCTAAGACTTTAGAACAGGAGCCAAGCTGACAAGCCCTTTGAATCACTTTAGTCCTGTGTGCAGATATGCATGTCCCGTCCTTCTCACTCCCACAGCAAGAGAGCAGCAGGCAGCAGGTCAGCACAGAAAAGGTGTCAATCAGAGTGCCAGTCTAGCAGAGTGACAGCACAGCAGTCCCTCTTGCTGGCAGAGTATTCACAGCCACAGGTCCAGATGTGTACTGAAGTGGGTTTGTCTGAGGTCCTGTATTTATACTTTTTGCCCTAGTTCTGAAAGGTGGTGCAGAATCTTATAGGCAGTGTCTTTGAAGCGCAGGGAATCCCCTTCCTCCCCTGAATTGGTTCCAAGCTGACTGGAGTGAAAATACAGGATTGTTAGGCTATTCAGGTGCAAGTGGGGCTGTGCATAGCTTTGCCACCCCATCAAGCCAGCTAATGGCCTATTAAGGCCCATCAAGTCAACCTAACCTCCACTTATTTGTGGCTGTCTAGAGGAAATGCACAAGGCCCAGCTGTCACCCACCCGAGACATGTATTTGTTGACAGGCAGAAGGCACCGAATGGTTAAAGTAAGAAAATGCCAACTTTCTAAAAGTGGCATTTTGAAACTTGCAACTTAAAATCCAACTTTTCCATAAGTTGTGATTTTAAACTGTGTTTTAAACTGTGAGTCCAGAGATACCAATCTCGAAACATCTATTTTTTCCCAATTGGGAATTATAGTTATACCATGGAATATGGTAATCCCAATGTTGACCTGTGGGAGAGATAATCATTGCAGTAGTAAAAAAACAAATATAATTGTTTTTTACTTCCCAGAAAGCTAGTGAGTGGCATGGTCTACCAAGACCAGGATTAACCTGTTGCCAAAAGGCTGTCTTGGGGTCTGAGGGTCCAACTATATATGGATGCCTATCCTCTCACAGGAAGTGCAAATGTGTGCTAATGCGGTCAGGGGAGCATTGAACGTTTTATCCTGACTTCCCACTGGCCTGGCAGGTGGGACAGGACCTACAGAATACATCTGATGTCGTGTTCATCTGGGGCCAATAGAAATGGGCAATACGCCTGGTGAAGGTCTTGTCTTTCCCCAGATATCCTGTCAAGGGAATGTGTTGTGCCAACTCCAATAGGAAGGCCCTGTATCCCTGGGGGACCACCAGCACATGGGCTGCCCCAGGTCCAGGAACCATAGGCCCACAATACAGGAGGCCATTTTCCAACTATATAAGGTGATCACCAGAGGTATAACCTGTTGCCTTGACCTCAGTTTGCCGCCTCAAGCCCTCTACAATTGGGTACTCTTTCCTCTCTGGTGGGCTCACCCTAAACTTGCCAACCAGCAAGATCAGGAAGTTCTCCCAGGGTGGCAATGTCCTCTCCTGTAGACTCAGGATCTTCCTCCTCAGGTGCCCCATCAATGTGACCCTTTGGAGCATCTTCTCCCCAAATATAACTGGGACCACCTCCTCCTGAGCACTACACATCACCAGCCATGGTGCCTGCCCACCGAGGGGGGGGGGGGGGTTGCCATCCTAGGACATTTGGCCTCTCCCTTGGAGTGCCCATATTTGTAACGTTCAGTATATTGGGGACAAACTTCCCTGAATGCCTGTCAATGAATTTGTTTTCAGGGACTGTTTACCACTGTTCCCTTGGGGATTTATTTTGCAGGTCTGTTGAGAACTCCTTACTATTAAGTATTTCACACCCCTCTTTCTTCTGGTGGGACCTCTGACCACCCTTTTGGGATTCCCCCTGTTGCCTTTTTGGGTACTTGATGCTGGACAAGAGGTCCGCCATCCTCAGCAAGCTTCCTGAGGTCAATACGCTTGCTGTCCACTAAGTGCTAGTGCAGCTCTGCAAAATAAATATTGAGCATGTGCTCCGGGAGAATCAAGTTCTACGGCCCATCATTGTAATCAACTTCGCTTTAATCTCACCCAGCCCTTCAGTGCCTTGTTAGAGTAGTGCAGGAAATCCAACTAAGACTGATTTTGGAGTTTGTGACTGTTCCTAGGATGCTTGTTTCTGGTCCAGAGAATACATGGCTTGGCAGTTCGGGCTGGACTGTGCCCTTGACGCACAGGGTCAGACTGATTTGCAAAGGGCCATATCTGAACTGGGGTGACGGAGTGAGCTAAAGAATGATGATGGATTAAACCCAGATCAGTTGACTGGGGGTGAGTGCTTGCAATGTTCAACACTCCATCCATCAACCCCATTAGTTTTGCTTTATTCGCCTTAAATTGGCAGGGTATGCCCAGCTCACTTTGCCACTGGATTCAAGCTAGCCTGGCTGATGACAGCTGATTAGCCAGAAACTGGTCTCAGGATGCTTATTTTCGGTCCAGTGAAGATATGGCTTGGCAGTTTGGGCTAGACTGTTCCCATGAGGCACTAGGTCAGACTGATTTGCATATGGCCAATGTCTGAACTGGGATGGCGCAGTGAGCTAAAGAATGATGATGGATTAAACGTAGATCAGTTGACTGGAATGAGTGCTTGCAATGTTTAACACTCCATCCATTATCCCCTTTGATTTAGCTTTGTTTGCCGTAAGTTTGCAGGGTATGGCCAGACATAGGTCCCATGTTCACTTTTCCACGGGATTCAAGATTGCTTTGCTGATGATGGCTGATTAGCCAGAAACAGGTCCCAGGATGCTCGTTTCCGGTCCAGGGAAGCTATGGCTTGGCAGTTTGTGCTGGACTGTTCCCATGAGGCACAGGGTCAGAATGATTTGCCCATGGCCATGTCTGAACTGCGGTGGCAGAGTGAGCTAAAAAATGATGATGGATTAAACCCAGATCAGTTGACTGGGGGTGAGTGCCTGCAATGTTCAACACTCCGCCCATTAACCCCTTTCGTTTTGCTTTGTTCGCCCTAAGTTAGCAGGGTATGACCAGACGTTGGTCCCTTGCTCACTTTGCCACTGGATTCAAGCTAGTCTGGCGGATGATAGCTGATTAGCCAGAAACCGATCCCAGGATGCTTGTTTCCAGTCCAGGGAAGCCATGGCTTGGCAGTTCGGGCTGGACTGTTCCCATGAGGCACAGGGTCAGACTGATTAGCATATGGCCGTGTCTGAACTGGGGTGGCGGTGTGAGCTACAAAATAATGATAGATTAAACACAGATCAGTTGACTGGGGTTGAGTGCTTGCAACGTTCAACACTCCTTCCATCATCCTCTTTGGTTTTGCTTTGTTCACCCTAAGTTGGCATGGTATGCCCATACGTGGATCCCCTGCTCTTTTTGCCACTGGATTCAAGCTACCCTTGCTGATGATAGCTGGTTAGCCAGAAACCAGTCCCAGGATGCTCGTTTCCGGTCCAGGGAAGCATTGGCTTGGCAGTTCGGCTAGACTGTTCCCATGAGGCACAGGGTCACAATGATTTGCATATGGCCATGCCTGAACTGGGGTGGCGGAGTAAGCTAAAGAATGATGATGGATTAAACCCAGATCAGTTGACTGGGGGTGAGTGCTTAGAATGTTCAACACTCCGTCCATCATCCTCTTTGGTTTTGCTTTGTTAGCCCTAAGTTTGCAGGCAATGCCCAGACATGGGTCTCTTGCTCACTTTGCCACTGGATTCGAGCTAGCCTGACTGATGATGGCTGATTAGCCAGAAACTGGTCCAAGGATGCTCGTTTCTGGTCCAGGGAAGACATGGCTTGGCAGTTCGGGCTCGACTGTTCTCATGAGGCACAGGATCAGACTGATTTGCATATGGCCCTGTCTAAACTGGGGTGGCAGAGTGAGCTAAAACATTATGATGGATTAAACACAGATCAGTTGGCTGGGGTGAGTGCTTGCAATGTTCAACACTCCGTCCATCATCCCCTTTGGTTTTGCTTAGTTTGCCCCAAGTTGGCAGGGTATGTCCAGACGTGGTTTCCTTCCTCACTTTGCCATGGGATTCAAGCTAGCCTTGCTGATGACAGTGGATTAGCCAGAAACTGGTCCCAGGATGCTTTTTTTGTGTATGTTTTATTTCTCAGTTTTAAGAAACATACAAAAAATAACCAAGCGTCATACAGTTGTTATGAGCATTCACATTCCTCTCCAGTACAGTACAGCAGATTTGTATTAAGATTTAAATACACTGATCATTTGTTCACAGTGTGTCCATAAGAACCATCCAACAGGGCTTACAATACATTATGCTTGATGTTAATTTCAATCATAATGTCCAGGATCACTCTTCGGATATAGGGCGGTTATCTCATCCAGGTACACACAGGAGCAGTTGGCAAAAAGGTTAGCAGCAGAACATATCATATCTAAAGGACACATTTAGTTGTCATCCGAGTGTGCAAGCATTTACTCTGTATATGGTCCCCATACATCCCTTGGGAGAGAACCAACTGGTAGACTTTCTGCATAGCAAACCAGCAGATCACGGCAGTATGCCATATCTAGTATCCATTGTTTGAGTCTAGGCGCTGGCCTGCCATCCCTGCACATGGCCACCCTATGCTTAGCCAACTGTAGAGAGAGCACCACTAGTTTACGAACTCCAGCCGGATCTGTGGAGACAATACCTAGCAGACAAATCCGTACCTCACGCGCAATCTGCACACCAGTTATACTCGTCAGGGCCGTCGTCACTTCATCCCAGAATGCGAGAATTCTCGGGCACCCCCACACCAGGTGTATAAAGTCAGCTTCATCTGCACCACAGCGCTTACAACAGTGAGAAGCTCTCAAACCATACTTATGTAACTGTGCCGGCGTATAGTACATCTGATGCAGGAACTTATATGAATAAGTTTAAAATTAAGCATGGGAGAATTTTGCGAATCTGGCGCTCGCAAATTTTGCGAATTTGCGAACTCACAATTCGCGAAATCCACGAATTCTCGCGAATTTGCTGATTTTTTTTTGTGTTCGCAAGGGTTTCTGCCAGTTCGCGAGGGTTTGGTACCAGTTCGCAATTGCGAACTTACTTGTCGGCTCGCAACGGTCGCGACTATGTTGTTTCTATGTCTGGTTCATCATCACAGGTTCCCAGCACCCTCTGTTTCACCACTACCACCTTCTGTTTCACCCATGCCACCCTCTGGTACATCAATGCCACCCTCTGGTTCATCATCACTGTAGATTATGGGGGGGAAAAGCAAGCACACCTGCCCTGCTTCAACTGACATGAATTAATTAGGGGTTGGTTTATTAATGTGTCACTGTTTTAAAATTCCAGTCTGGCACCTGCTTCCTTATCAGTAATTTGCTTTCTGTTGCAGTGCAATTTTTTTTTCCAGGACCTTTGTGGCCTACTCGTAGCTATTCTATGAGCCTGCTGTGAGGGTCAGAGCAGGGTCATACAATTGTTGCAACTAGCAACTGAACTCTGGAGGGGCCCCAGTCAGGAAGCAATACAGGGAATGGTTACTAATGATGAGTTTGAACTTTTGCACCTGCTGAGTGCTTTCAGTTTTGCAAAACTCGTTTTTCTGCAATTTCGCGGGATTCGCGGGGCGCGAACGTGCGCGAGATCGAATTCGGAAGCCGTGAATTCGTGCGAATATGCGGGGTTTTTTTTGCTGCTTGTTAGTTCGCAAGGTTTTGTGCGTTTTAGCGAGCCGCTTGTAGCGCAACGGAGTGAAGTTACCCTCACGGTCGTTCACGGGCGCGGCCATCTTGTTTGCATGACGTATTTCCGTTTCCGGGCGCGATGTGTAATCTCGCAAAGTGTGCGACTCGCTAGTACAATTTCGCGTGTGTCCGCGAGGAAAATCTCGCGCGAACTTACCCACGTGGTCGTGAACGGGCGCGGCCATCTTGTTTCTCATTCATTGCTATGGCTCTGGGCTCTGGGCATGCTTTTTGTATCCTCTCTGTATCTCTGCCATCCTTTGCTTGTTTGAAGTTTTTTTTCATCTATTTTACTTATTATCTATCCCTCTATTTTTCTAGCTCTATATTTTTGTGTTTTCTGCTACTTTTGGTTAATTTTAAACTACTTTTTTAAACTCTTTTCTTTTCTTCTCTTCCCTATTCTATTTTCTTTATTATTTAGCTTCCTTTCTGCCCAGACCATGGTGAAGGGAGCCGGGAAGCATCCCGAGAAGGGGAAGGGTCCCGCACCCCGTGCCCGGCTCCCGTGCGGGCGTTTGAGGGGGGAGCAGGTCGCACCCCGGGAGATCTTCAGCCCGGAGGAGGTAGCCGCACTGATTTTTTATGTTCAGCGCCGCCTCCCCAGGACCATCATGGCAGGCGGCAAGATCACTAGCGGGTACGGGATCCAGGAGCGCCGGAAGCGGCGGGAGGAGGTGTGCCGGGCCATGTACCACCACTCTCGGGTCCGGCGCACCTACAACCAGGCCACCCACTGCTGGACGGATGTCCTGGACCCGGAACGCGATCTGCTCGACCTGCTCGGTCTTGAGATCCCCGGGCTTGGTGAGTAGTAGTAGCTATTTCTTTACTATGTTTTCTCCTGCTCTGTGTGTTATTATCTGGCAATTTTCTTTTTTTACCAAGAGCAATAATGCTGCTGATTACATTGTAGGTAAATTATATTTCAAAATCTTCTGTGCATTTCAGGTGCACTGCTCTCCTTCTCAGTAGCGCTGCTACTATGCTTATTTGTTTTCGATTTTGTGCTCATTTCATTGGCCTGTGAAATTATGCATGAGTGTAGTTTAAAGAACTGCCTAATGCTAGACACGAAGGGTCAGATTTTTAATTACCGGCACATCCCTGCAAAGTAGCATGGATGCGCCAGTAATTGTGCGCCACGCCACCACCACCCATGGTGCGCTGTATTTATAATGCGGCGCACCATGGGCCCAAAACGTCACCAAAGCGTTACGCATCTGTGCAGTAAAGGCGGCGCATTGCTGGAGTTGCGTCGCAACGATGGCGCAGCTCCAGCAATGCTCTGGGGTTCCCTATCTCCCCAATGCTGCATCAAGCCGTACGTCTGCTTCAAGCAGTTGCAGGGTTTAAGTCACGCATCATTGTCCTCAAAGTGACTGATTGAAATCTTGTAGATTTTCCTCAGCCACTTTTAGGATGCGTTCCTGCGCAGGAACGCCCACCCCGTGCCCGGCTCCCGTGCGGGCGTTTGAGGGGGGAGCAGGTCGCACCCCGGGAGATCTTCAGCCCGGAGGAGGTAGCCGCACTGATTTTTTATGTTCAGCGCCGCCTCCCCAGGACCATCATGGCAGGCGGCAAGATCACTAGCCGGTACGGGATCCAGGAGCGCCGGAAGCGGCGGGAGGAGGTGTGCCGGGCCATGTACCACCACTCTCGGGTCCGGCGCACCTACAACCAGGCCACCCACTGCTGGACGGATGTCCTGGACCCGGAACGCGATCTGCTCGACCTGCTCGGTCTTGAGATCCCCGGGCTTGGTGAGTAATAGTAGCTATTTCTTTACTATGTTTTCTCCTGCTCTGTGTGTTATTATCTGGCAATTTTCTTTTTTTACCAAGAGCAATAATGCTGTTGATTACATTGTAGGTAAATTATATTTCAAAATCTTCTGTGCATTTCAGGTGCACTGCTCTCCTTCTCAGTAGCGCTGATACTATGCTTATTTGTTTTCGATTTTGTGCTCATTTCATTGGCCTGTGAAATTATGCATGAGTGTAGTTTAAAGAACTGCCTAATGCTAGACACGAAGGGTCAGATTTTTAATTACCGGCACATCCCTGCAAAGTAGCATGGATGCGCCAGTAATTGTGCGCCACGCCACCACCACCCATGGTGCGCTGTATTTATAATGCGGCGCACCATGGGCCCAAAACGTCACCAAAGCGTTACGCATCTGTGCAGTAAAGGCGGCGCATTGCTGGAGTTGCGTCGCAACGATGGCGCAGCTCTAGCAATGCTCTGGGGTTCCCTATCTCCCCAATGCTGCGTCAAGCCGTACGTCTGCTTCAAGCAGTTGCAGGGTTTAAGTCACGCATCATTGTCCTCAAAGTGACTGATTGAAATCTTGTAGATTTTCCTCAGCCACTTTTAGGATGCGTTCCTGCGCAGGAACGCCCTCCCTTGCGCCGGAACGCCTCCTGATGGCGCAGGGCTTTACAACGAGATGCATCTCCCATATGCGTCACGTTGTTAATATACCCCGCACCATGGCGCCTCTTTTGTTCTGCCGCTGCGTCACAAAAGTCACGCAACAATGGAGCAAAAGAGCCGCAAGGGGCTTCTAAATCAGCCCCTACAGACTCAATTTCAGTCCTTCCTTTGTACACATGGCGATTAGAAGAAATAGTGCTGGTGGACTGATAGTTTGAGTATTTTAATGAATGGTTAATGTAGTAGGAAACTTTAGTGTTGTCGCTGATCTGCAATCATGATGGACTTTGTCTGTCACTTCGTGTGCTGCGGACTGCTGCCTGCCAGTCCTAGGCAAACCTTTTTAGTACTTTGTTTAGTGAGTTATATAAAAACTTTCCAAGTCGACGGTCCGCAAATCAAGCAATACTAAAAACGTAGTAGACCACATGAGATCGGTCAATATATCCCGTGGAATAGTTGTCTATTTGCTATTTCGCCAAAATATTTTGTTATTGCTCTTTTGAAATGTTTGATTTGGTTGACAAATCTCATCCATGTTTTCTGGTCTTTCTTTCTTTCATGTTGTACATCAGCTCCCCCCAGGGGCAAGGGGACACAGGAGTAGGAGGCTGCTGTTTGCCAGGATGCAGGCCAGGATCGGGCAGGCGAGGGCTCCTTTGCTGGCCCCGGTAAGTTTTCATTTTAATATAGAGTACCTATGTTTTCCTAGCGTTCCTCATTCGATTTTTTCTAAATCGTCTTTGATCTTCTTGTAGACTGGATCTAAATTCTTATCCTGCCTCGACTATGACTCCCTGTGGTATTACTAGATTATTCTTATTAGTCTGTCTGTGTAACTAACTAAGATTGCACATTTGGCAATTCCATTGGACTCCCATTCTAGTCAGCAATAGCTCTATGCACTGAGTGCAGTTCTCTGGGATTGTCCATACTGTCTTTTCAAGTCTTCTAAATGTTTATGCTTTGACAATTGCCAACAATAAAAAGGCGAATGACCACCAAGAAAGAATAAGATACTACTTTAGTTTTGGTTTGGATAGGAGGACAATCCATTCTACTACTGTTGCTGGGACAAATCTGCACAAGCAGAACTATGGACACTAAATAATGCATTGCTTAGCTTATCAATTATAATAGGTGCTGTTAGACTTTCCACATACCTCAGTGATAACAGACTTTGTAGTTGAACCCCCAATCTCCTTACTGACTAGATAGTGTGGCAGAGTCATTTAGCTCCCAAAGTCACCGATGATTGATCCCCAATGATGATAAGATTATCCAACGCAGGACAAGAGTACGGAGTCAGAGTCAAGAAGTGTCAGAGGCACGGACTCATGCTTGCAAAAATTCCAAAACCTTTAGCTCAGCCACTCTATTCTGGAGGACCAAAAACCACAGAGTTTATTTAGGTTTAAAAGCTTTATTAAAAGTAAACACATTTATTAAAATCAAGTTTGTCATAAAAGTAAACGTTTAACTGAAAATGGAAAAGTGCTTAGTGCTGACGATTAAGTGGACACATTTCTTGCGGTCGAGCCGAGCTCTCACCTGGTTTGAACTTGATCTTGCTCGTGTTCTTAGAAGTCAAGCTTCTGTCTGTTAGGAGAAAAAGTGGTGCGTGTTAAAAATAAAAAGCAAGCATTCATCAGTTGTGCCAAAAAGTGCAGCAAGACAACAGCCTTCCCTGGAAAAAGAGACATTTTTACTTTAGAGTAGACAGCCACAAATTATTACATTGTCTGCTGTTTTTTTAACATTTCTTTATTCCTAGACCAAATATTATATAGTAGTGAGTGGTGTATTCTAACATTCTTAAATGTTCTTTGTAGGTGGAACATCTGGTGGCGGGGCCAGCGCAGAGGTGGTGGATGAGGGGAACACTTCTGGGGAGGATGCAGTGCAAGTGCCGGACGACACCAGTGTGCCTGTGAGGGTTCACACGGTGGTGGCGGGCAGAGGTAAGCTATATATTCCTTACTTATTGAGATTGAAGACTGCAGAGTGTGCTATCTGGGGCTCTGGGAGGGGGAGGGGCGCACCAGCAAGTGCAAGGAGCCTGCGCCCGCTATCTGCACAGGTGTATTATAAATCAACCAGGTAGTAGCCTCCTCTAAATGTACTTCGATTTAGCTGTGTAGTTTTTGGCGAGAAGAATCCCAATCAGATCTGAGATGAACTTGATGGATGGGATGAACGAAAAGCGAAAGAAGGGTGTAAATAAGTGTGGAAGGACGAGAAATTTAATGATGACTGGCAAAGAAGAATGATATGTGTTTGCTTGGTCCCCGAGGTGGCTGGGAAGGAAAGAATATGGTATGGTGCAGGGCTGGATGAATGATGAAGCAAGGATGGGTGGAAGGAGAACAGCCTGGGTGGGTGAAACAGAAACTGTATGTGTGCATATACTTTGAATGGATGGATGCCTGGATCATGGTACTATCTGACTCTTAGATAGCATATACTCTTAGATAGCATATGTGTATCTAGAGAGAGTAGACGGTCACTGGATGAACTAAGTGTTACTTGGAAGAGCATGTAACACCGCACCCGCACGTCTGTTCCAGTGTATGAAAGGCAAGGAAAAGAAGTTGTAATTTTGTCCAAATACTACTACAATGAATAGTAGCAGTAGTTTGTATTGCAACTGCAAGCACAGCATATATCCGGTTCTTACGGTGGACACTCCCTACCTCTCTTAATAACTTTAGTTTAGTAGTAGTAAGTCATTCATGTGTGGGTGTATCACTGTTCACTCAATATTAAGCAAAGCACCTAAAGTCATCCCATATGTAATCAAATACATCCCATGTGAAGTGATAGATAATCAAAATTTTTAGCTTCTTCATTTTTCTTTTCTAGTACTCATTTGCACTGTAGGGTGAAAGCTAAATTAATTAAGCAGTAGCCCTTTTAACAGAGTATTCTCAGTGCCACCCGTAATAGAAAAGTAAGAGCTTCACCACCTGCATGTACTGGACCGGTACAGTAACGCAAGTCTGTCTCACTCATCATGGTGTTCGTCTGTTTTTCTCGGGTGCAAGTTCACGGCGCTGGCATTATGCCGGCTTGCATAAGATAACGTACCAATTTTCCTAAACAAGAGAGAAGAAGAAAAATAAGACTGGTGTACTGTCATAGTCGACTGTAATGGAAGTCCATAGTGCTCGTAGAATTTGTTCCTTAAACTCCCACTAGTGTTAGAGCAAGGATGAAGAAGTGGGAGGTTAGATAGATACTGTCCTCAATAGTTATGTACTGTGCTTTCAATTAGCTACTTGTACTGTGGCACAACTTCCTGCTCAATCATTTTGTGTTATTCTTAAGGCACATTGGTTACAGACTATGTCTTTCTTTCTTCATATAGTTGCTCCTTCCAAATCAAACAGACCATCAAGGAAGGAGCTGGCTCGAATGGCCCGGCAACAGAGACTGGATGCCACTGTCGCTGTATATTGGCGGCTGGTGGCCCTGGAGGAGGAGGACACGCAGTCTACCGGTGCAACATCCACTGGGACAGCTGCATCCTCCTCCGTGCCCCCACGGGCTACCAGCCAGCGCAGTGCTCCACCAGTACGGAGCCGGACTACCAAAGCCAACCGCCACCGCCGAGCAGTAAAGACAGCAGCTGCCCCCACAGGCGTTTCAAGGCACGCCAGCACAGCCTATTCCTCAGAGTGTCCTACCTGGAGCAGGAGGTCCTAACGTATAAGACCTTGGTGGAGGGCTTCCGCTCCAACCATGCCACCCTCCGCAAGGAGTACGATGCCCTGGCCGCAAAAGTGAACAGCAGCCTGCCGTAGTGTCCCTTGCCCCTTTTTTAGAGACTTTTGGGGGGTGGGAATTGGGAGTTGGGTTGTTTTTGGGACTTTTGAAGGACAATCGTTGGGGTTAGGGAGGGTCTTGCGGGAGATTATTTTGTTGGGCTACAAAAATATACTTTTTGAAACTTTATCTAAGCATACCTGTTTTTTACTGCTTTTGAGTCTGGTGGGTGGGGGTTTAACAGAAAGTTTGTGTTCCTGAAACTTAAGTCTGTGTCATTTTCTTCCTTTAAGTGTAAATGGCTAAATGTTTTCAACACTAAGTGCCTCTCACAGAATAAGTGAATTCAAGAGTCCTAGGACTTTAGTAGTACTACCGTCAATCTCTTGTCTCTCCTAATACTCCATTATACTACCTCCCACCAAACGCTTATCTTACCTGTAATTTGTGTTTGAAAGTAGGGCTAGGCCCGGGGCTGGCTCCACTGGAAATGGCGATTAAGGTTGGCAATCCTGGGGGGATGAAATGTCTTCCTCATTGCAGTGGTACTAGTGGTGTGACACAGTGGCAGTTGCATGCCTATAGAAAAAAGGAAAATGAAACCTGGTTTGTCCTTACTGTAGCATTACAACGGTACGATAGAGAATATAGCAGGTGACAGTACACTAGAATAGTGCAACAATGTAGCCTAACAAATGGTAAAGTATTGAAAGTATAACTAGTACTTGCGTTGAATTTCTTTGACATTGGCTACTACTACAAGAAATAGTACTGAAGCTGAGTGAGTCTAGAATATATCCTTGGATACCTTCACCAGCCTGTTGCTATGACCTTATCCTCCCCAGCAAGTGTGTGGAATTATTGATGTCATTTAGTCACACATCAATCAAAACCACACAGCAGGGGGGAAGAGGGTTAGGGTTTGGAAAATGGATGGGAATGGGGGTTTCTTTTTGGGTAGGTTTTGTTGAGAGAAGAAAAAAAAAGCACAGCGCGTCGAGTAACAGCGCGATCAGTGTTGGCGGCCATCTTAGGTGTATTCAGTACACTTTAGCAATTTTTGCAAAAATGGCTGTTCTCAAAAATTGCTAAAGTGTACTGAATACACCTAAGATGGCCGCCAACACTGATTGCGCTGTTACTCAGCGCGCTCTAGCCCTCAACAGAGCGCTACGTGCAATGCTGAAGTAACCGGGCTAACTGAGTTCTTAAAACTAACTCGGCGCCCCTGGTCCAACAACATTCGCACCGAAGAGGCGCGAGTAGGTGCTAATAAGAGGGAGGTATCCTGTTAGCAAGTAAGTGTAATTAAACAAGTGTTTGGCAAATGAAGTGCCGTTTGTTACCGCTTTGCGGGCTGATCGACAAGCGCACAACCTTGCAGGTCATAAGAAACAAGACAAGCAGATGAATTATCCGCCCTGTTTGCTTCCATCTCTTTTAGATTGCTGGGATCCTGAACCCCTTCGAGTCCATGGGGCGCAGTTACGTCCCACTACATGTATGTAAATATGTACGAGTGTGTGAGCAAGATGAGTGTTTGGTTTTCTCACAGCAAGGTGTCCATCACGTTTTTATGCATGAGAACTACCACGTTTTATGCATGAAAACAATCACGTTTTTTATATATGAAAACGTCCTTTTGAGGACCACGGGAAATGGAATCACGTTTTCCTCGAGCAATCCAATATATGTGTTTATGTGTGTTTATGTTGGGGGTAACACCCCTTGACTTTTCAAGTTGTTCTTTATCTTACAGGAACCTTGTGATTCAATTGAATACGTAGGTACTATATGTATGCACTAATGTCGATTGCAGCATTTTATTAAAAAGCTCATTGCAGCGTTTAAGGAGTGGCGAACACAGGGCTGGTCCCTGTGTAGTCCCGAAGAAGTGCTTGGGGTATGCACGAAACATGTTGACAGGAGTTGATAGGTACACCTTGACACATTGCGTTTAAGTATCCTAGTATTTCCACCCCATATTTTAATGTTACCACCTGGAAGCAGGAATAAAGTTTATTGAAAGCTTACTAGGCAGGTATTTTTAAACCAATCACTTAGACCACTCCACTATCACACCCGCACCACACATAGTCAAATTATAAGTGCTCCTACGTAATTCGCCAGTCGCAGCACGCCCCAGTCCGTAGAGGACTGGGATGGCCCCTATGATGAAGCATGTTACCATGGGGCAACCCTGGTGAGTGAGGGGACACCAAGAAAAAGAGCAATTCTCTTTTTCCATCTACTATACCTACCAATCCAACCCCAATGAGTGTTGTGAATGGAATTATAGTGATCAACTAGGCTTTTTGATTTCTGTTTGCAGAAATCTTCTGTTGACTACAGTATTTGGAGGGTGAGCCTATGCCCTTTCCTCCCTCTACCTCCCTTTCCTTTTATACTAACATCCATCCTTTTTTCCCATATTGCACAGACTGAAATCCGGCCTGTAATTATTGAACGAAAAACAGGAAGTGATATTAACACCACTGATAAATAAATATAAGGTATGTACGCTGTGTAGTGCAAAAAGACACACTTTGAGTTTCCTAGTACACAGTACAATATTTTTGAAAGTGCGTACTCTGTCTGAGTCACCTTTTGAAGGATAAATAAGTATGGGCAAATTAATTTAGCGGATCTTTCCCCTCAAGCTAGGTGTACTGTAAACTGTGTTTTAGAACAAAATTAGACCTTCCCAGCAGTGCTCCCACCCCGACCCTTACTAAAGCCAGTCGCAAAAATGTAGAAGACCCCCAATCAGATCTCAAAAAACGAGGCCTAGCAGAAAACTGGTGACAAAACGTACTTTGAAAGTAAAAGTAGGCCCAAATACCCCCTTACCCACCGTGGATTGTATTCAAACCACTTGCAAGCAAGCAAAAGTATCCATAGCCAGCATCGCTCCAAGACTCAAAAACCCCCCCACCCAAACACATGCAATAGAAATACTGCTAACCCTAACGAGCCCTAAGTTAAGAATAGTGGCAAAGGCTTTCTATAACTATGCCAAATCCCTCCTTTCCCACCATGGATTTTCTTCAAATGACTTGCAACCAAAATTACACATTCCCACGAGTGCTCTAAGACCCTAGAACTCAGTTGCAAAAATCTAGAACACCCCGAAACACATGCAATCCTGCTGCTACGGCTAACCCTAACGAACCCTAAGTTACAAAAAGTGACAAAAAGCTTTTCCTTATGGATTTTGTCCAAACCACTTCTATCTGGTATTAGACCTTCCCAGAAATGCCCCAAGACCCGCCAACCCACCCGCAAAAAATCACAACTCCCCCAAACAGCCAAAAAGGAAAATCTCATGCTTGCAATATTTCTCGGCCTTCGGTCCAAAGGCGCTGGGCAGCTAGGTCATAACTCCCGTTTTCCACCACGGATTTCCTGAAAAGCAAATGCAATCAAGAGTAGACTGTTCCAGCAGTGCTCCCAGACCCCAAAACTCCCCCACAAACACCCGGAACCCCCCCAAAGAGCACCTCAAAGGCAAGCAAGTCAGCAAAACTGCAAAAAATGTTTTGCCTCCGATTTGGACCGTACCACTTGTATCCGGTATTAGAGCTTCCCAGCAATGGACCCAGAGCCGTCAACCCAGGCGAAAACTAGTAGAAGACCCCCAAACAGCCAAAAAGCAAAAGTACAAAAATGGGGACAGTCATTTTCTTGGCAATTTCCAAAATCACTCCGCGCGCGCTCTGCAGCTAGGCCCTAACTACCCTCTGCCACCATTGATTTGCTTCAAACCTCTTGCAATCTAAAGTATCCATAGCCAGCAGTGCTCCCAGACCCCGAAACCCACCCACAAACACCAGGAAGCCACCCAAACAGGCCCCCGAAAACGCTACATTGAGCAAAATGTCAGAAATAGCAAAATAAATTCTGCATAGATGTTGTCCATACCACTTCTATCCGGTATTAGACCTTCAGAGGAATGCCCCAAGACCCACCAACCCACCCTCAAAAAAGCACAACACACCCAAACAGCCAAAAAGGAAAATCTCATACTTACAATATTTCTCGGCCTTCAGTCCAAACGCGCTGTGCAGCTAGGTCATAACTCCCGTTTTCCACAACGGATTTCCTGAAAAGCAAATGCAATCAAGATTAGACTGTCCCAGCAGTGCTCCCAGACCCCAAAACTCACCCACAAACACCTGGAACAACCCCAAAGAGCACCTCAAAGGCAAGCAAGTCAGCAAAAACGCAAAAAATTATTCGCCTCCAATTTAGTCCAAACCACTTGTATCCGGTATTAGAGCTTCCCAGCAATGGCTCCAGAGCCGTCAACACAGGCGCAAACTAGTAGAAGACCTCCAAACAGCCAAAAAGCAAAAGTACAAAAATGGGGACTTAGTCATTTTCTTGGTAATTTCCAAAACCACTCCGCGCGCGCTCTGCAGCTAGGCCCTAACTCCCCTCTGCCACCATGGATTTGCTTCAAACCTCGAGCAATCTAAAGTATCCATAGCCAGCAGTGCTCCCAGACACCGAAACCCACCCACAAACACCAGGAAGCCCCCCCAAACAGGCCCCCGAACACGCTACATTGAGCAAAATGTCAGAAATAGCATAAAAAAATTCTGCATGATTTTGTCCAAACCACTTCTATCCGGTATTAGACCTTCCCAGGAATGCCCCAAGACTCGCCAACCCACCCGCAAAATATGCACAACACCCCCAAACAGCCAAAGAGGTAAATCTCATACTTACAATATTTCTCGGCCTTCGGTCCAAACGCGCTGTGCAGCTAGGTCATAACTCCCGTTTTCCACCACGGATTTCCTGAAAAGCAAATGCAATCAAGATTAGACTGTCCCAGCAGTGCTCCAAGACCCCAAAACTCACCCACAAACACCCGTAACCCCCCCAAAGAGCACCTCAAAGGCAAGCAAGTCAGCAAAAACGCAAAAAGAATTCCGCCTCCGATTTGGTTCAAACCACTTTTATCCGGTATTAGAGCTTCCCAGCAATGGCCCCAGAGCCGTCAACTCACCCGAAAAGAAGTAGAACACCCCCACAAGTGCTGAGTCTTTCTTCATTGGGCGTAATCCAGCCCTCTGCTTTGAGGGAAATAGGAGTCTGGAGGAGGAGGATAGAGGAGCATGTTCTTGTGAACTTGTGAACCTGAGGAATGCAGTCTGCGGCGCCTTCAAATCAATAAGCAAACAAGTGAAGACAGTTCTGCTGATGGGCTTGTTTTTGTGATTAGGTGATTAAAGTTTGAATTAAATTAACTGTGCAAAACAAAGAAAGACAGATACACAAGAATAAAAGTGAATAAGGAAGAAAAAGAAAGTTATTGATTCATTGTCTCATTTTCAGGGCTAGGTGTCAGGGAATAAGAATAAGTGTTCGTCATCATACTCTGCGAATTCAGGCAGGGTGAGGTCAGTGTCACCTAACAGAGAACAAATTCCCTCATCTACGTTGCGGTCCTCCTCATCTCCATGCGGCGTGCTTTCTCGTACTTTATAATCTGGTGGTATGAGGTGCTGATTCATCTTGATCATTGTTAACCTCTCCACATTTTTGGGCGAGAGGCGGCTCCGTTTGGAAGTTACAATGTCACCAGCAGCACTGAAAACACGTTCAGAAGACACGCTTGCGAGTGGGCAAGACAAGTAGTTTATAGCCAGGTTGGAGAGCTGTGCCCACAATTCTTTTTTCCCATGCCAATACGCCAATGGGTCAGCATTAACATAGACCTCTGTTGAGTCATTCAGATAGTCTTGCACCATCGACTCAAGGTTCTCCAAGGTTCCTCCACTTTGTTTACTTTTTGCTGTGACCTTTTGAGAACCAAACCCAAGCTGAGTTAGCCAATCCTCTTCTGCATCTAATGTTACTGGTGTGTCTGGTGCAGATGATCCGGTTGCTGGTGTCTTTAACGGTTGAGAGGTCACTTGTGCCACAGCCACAGGTTCAGAAGTGGATTCTTTTGACTGGGGGTGGCCTGCTGTTGCTGATGTACTGCCTTTTCCTTCAATTTGCTGCCGTTCTCTTTCAAACCTCTTGGCTGACAAGGCTAGCCAACGTTTGTACTTTGTAACATCTTCATCATCAGTAGGAAAGAATGCTCGGCCTGCCAGCGCCTTTTTGTAGCGTGGATCCAGAATAGTAGCACAAATGTAATGCTGTTCTGAGTGGATCATTTTAAGACGTTCATCACCACGTAGGCGCTCTAATAATTTCTCCGCCAAAACAAAAGGGTCTTGGTTTTTTCATCTTTTTAAAACATAGAAGACACAGCCTTCAGTTGGTGCTCCAGCATGCGCAACAATGGGATAGCTTTTCCCAAATTACAGTCCTCCTTGCTGACAGTCATTTTCTTGGCAATTTCCAAAATCACTCCGCGCGCGCTCTGCAGCTAGGCCCTAACTACCCTCTGCCACCATTGATTTGCTTCAAACCTCTTGCAATCTAAAGTATCCATAGCCAGCAGTGCTCCCAGACCCCGAAACCCACCCACAAACACCAGGAAGCCCCCAAAACAGGCCCCCGAAAACGCTACATTGAGCAAAATGTCAGAAATAGCAAAAAAAAATTCTGCATAGATGTTGTCCAAACCACTTCTATCCGGTATTAGACCTTCAGAGGAATGCCCCAAGACCCACCAACCCACCCTCAAAAAAGCACAACACACCCAAACAGCCAAAAAGGAAAATCTCATACTTACAATATTTCTCGGCCTTCAGTCCAAACGCGCTGTGCAGCTAGGTCATAACTCCCGTTTTCCACAACGGATTTCCTGAAAAGCAAATGCAATCAAGATTAGACTGTCCCAGCAGTGCTCCCAGACCCCAAAACTCACCCACAAACACCCGGAACAACCCCAAAGAGCACCTCAAAGGCAAGCAAGTCAGCAAAAACGCAAAAAATTATTCGCCTCCGATTTAGTCCAAACCACTTGTATCCGGTATTAGAGCTTCCCAGCAATGGCTCCAGAGCCGTCAACCCAGGCGCAAACTAGTAGAAGACCTCCAAACAGCCAAAAAGCAAAAGTACAAAAATGGGGACTTAGTCATTTTCTTGGTAATTTCCAAAACCACTCCGCGCGCGCTCTGCAGCTAGGCCCTAACTCCCCTCTGCCACCATGGATTTGCTTCAAACCTCTAGCAATCTAAAGTATCCATAGCCAGCAGTGCTCCCAGACACCGAAACCCACCCACAAACACCAGGAAGCCCCCCCAAACAGGCCCCCGAACACGCTACATTGAGCAAAATGTCAGAAATAGCATAAAAAAATTCTGCATGATTTTGTCCAAACCACTTCTATCCGGTATTAGACCTTCCCAGGAATGCCCCAAGACTCGCCAACCCACCCGCAAAAAATGCACAACACCCCCAAACAGCCAAAGAGGTAAATCTCATACTTACAATATTTCTCGGCCTTCGGTCCAAACGCGCTGTGCAGCTAGGTCATAACTCCCGTTTTCCACCACGGATTTCCTGAAAAGCAAATGCAATCAAGATTAGACTGTCCCAGCAGTGCTCCAAGACCCCAAAACTCACCCACAAACACCCGTAACCCCCCCAAAGAGCACCTCAAAGGCAAGCAAGTCAGCAAAAACGCAAAAAGAATTCCGCCTCCGATTTGGTCCAAACCACTTTTATCCGGTATTAGAGCTTCCCAGCAATGGCCCCAGAGCCGTCAACTCACCCGCAAAGAAGTAGAACACCCCCACAAGTGCTGAGTCTTTCTTCATTGGGCGTAATCCAGCCCTCTGCTTTGAGGGAAATAGGAGTCTGGAGGAGGAGGATAGAGGAGCATGTTCTTGTGAACTTGTGAACCTGAGGAATGCAGTCTGCGGTGCCTTCAAATCAATAAGCAAACAAGTGAAGACAGTTCTGCTGATGGGCTTGTTTTTGTGATTAGGTGATTAAAGTTTGAATTAAATTAACTGTGCAAAACAAAGAAAGACAGATACACAGGAATAAAAGTGAATAAGGAAGAAAATGAAAGTTATTGATTCATTGTCTCATTTTCAGGGCTAGGTGTCAGGGAATAAGAATAAGTGTTCGTCATCATACTCTGCGAATTCAGGCAGGGTGAGGTCAGTGTCACCTAACAGAGAACAAATTCCCTCATCTACGTTGCTGTCCTCCTCGTCTCCATGCGGCGTGCTTTCTCGTACTTTATAATCTGGTGGTATGAGGTGCTGATTCATCTTGATCATTGTTAACCTCTCCACATTTTTGGGCGAGAGGCGGCTCCGTTTGGAAGTTACAATGCCACCAGCAGCACTGAAAACACGTTCAGAAGACACGCTTGCGAGTGGGCAAGACAAGTAGTTTATAGCCAGGTTGGAGAGCTGTGCCCACAATTCTTTTTTCCCATGCCAATACGCCAATGGGTCAGCATTAACATAGACCTCTGTTGAGTCATTCAGATAGTCTTGCACCATCGACTCAAGGTTCTCCAAGGTTCCTCCACTTTGTTTACTTTTTGCTGTGACCTTTTGAGAACCAAACCCAAGCTGAGTTAGCCAATCCTCTTCTGCATCTAATGTTACTGTTGTGTCTGGTGCAGATGATCCGGTTGCTGGTGTCTTTAACGGCTGAGAGGTCACTTGTGCCACAGCCACAGGTTCAGAAGTGGATTCTTTTGACTGGGGGTGGCCTGCTGTTGCTGATGTACTGCCTTTTACTTCAATTTGCTGCCGTTCTCTTTCAAACCTCTTGGCTGACAAGGCTAGCCAACGTTTGTACTTTGTAACATCTTCATCATCAGTAGGAAAGAATGCTCGGCCTGCCAGCGCCTTTTTGTAGCGTGGATCCAGAATAGTAGCACAAATGTAATGCTGTTCTGAGTGGATCATTTTAAGACGTTCATCACCACGTAGGCGCTCTAATAATTTCCCTGCCAAAACAAAAGGGTCTTGGTTTTTTCATCTTTTTGAAACATAGAAGACACCGCCTTCAGTTGGTGCTCCAGCATGCGCAACAATGGGATAGCTTTTCCCAAATTACAGTCCTCCTTGCTGACTGCACTTGTGAAGACCTCAAAAGGACGATGCATGTCTGTCAGGCTTTTCACTAGGTTCCATTGCACCCCATCTAGCCTCAGGTCCTTCTGAGCTGTACCCAGTGTTAAGAAATAGTGATCGAGTACCGTATACTGCTCATACAGACGCTCAAGCATGTAGAAGGTTGAGTTCCAACGTGTTGCCACCTCCTGGATGAGTGCTTTCACTGGCATTCGACGTTCATGTAGCAGGCTACTCAGATGCTACCGGGCCTTAAAAGAATGGCTGAAATGGTTGCACATTCTTCGGCAGGTGGCCACTAACTCGCACGCTGGACTGTCTTCATCACTCAAGAATTTTTTAACAACCAGGTTTATACAGTGCGCCAAACACGGCACTCTGAAATATTGACCCAGCTCCATGTCCTTAACTACATTGGCACCATTATCCGTGGAAACATAACCAATCTGGGTTTTTTTGGGGACAGCCAGTCAAAGACCTTTGTGTTAAACTCATTCAAAATGTTTTCTGCTGTGTGACGTTTCTCCAAGCCAAACATGGCTAGTGTTGCATGTTTCCGAGCAGCTTTAAAAACTTGGTCCGGGTCAACACCTGCATTTAGCTTTGCTTTAACCCCTGAAAAAGAGACCCAGTGTGCAGGGATGCACATGTAATCAGCGCCTGCGCCACTGGTCCACATGTCTGTTGTCAGATGTATAGTGTGAACAGCACTCTTCTGCAAAGCTGCCCCAATTACCTCCAGCACATCTTCATGTAGTGCTGAAACTGCAACTCTGGCAAAATAGAACCGGCTAGGAACCTTCCATTTAGGGCAGAGCACTGCCACTAATTCTAGAAAACCAATCCCTTCTACAAAAGAAAAAGGGAGAAGATCCAGAGCTAGCATTTTAGTCAACTTAGTGTTATACAGACGCGTCAGTGGGTGGTTGCGTTCATATGGCGCTTCTGTAAACAACATGGTTCTAATGTTGCCCTGGACCAAGCATTTACGGGATGATGATGACTTCTTTGACCCAGTTACGCTCGCTGAAGAACTTTTTCGCATTGGTGTCTCACTCTTTCCCACACTCTTAGTGTGGCTCACATGGGGTGTGCTGCTGACAGGGGTACTGGGTGTAAGTGAAGTGTTTGACACGTCTTCTTCCTCCTCGTCATCATCAGATGAAACATCAACATTTTCTTGACTTGCAATTCGGGCTTCCTTGATCTTCTTCAGGTGCGCAAAACATTGGACAGCGTGCTGTCTCTCAAGATGACCTCTCTGGCCTCCGGTACCATAGTTGGTACCAAACTTACCACAACTAACTGCATGCTTACAAATGCTACAAATGGCTAAGTTTTCCTTTTTTGGGCAAACACTAAAGAAGTCCCAAACTGCGGACTTGAAATGTCTTTGGGGGCCGGAGGAGGCGGCGATACTGGTGGTGGTGGTCCTGCTGCTAATGCCAGATGAAGTGGAGGATGTAGATTGCCGAACTTTAGTACGTTTTGCACTTTCACCACCACTAATTGAGGTCGAGGTGGATGGAGGTCCCTTCTGGCGAGGAAGAAATATGGAAGCGGTAGTGTTGGTGTACTAGTTAACTCCAATGATTGTGGTGTTTCCATTGCCTCTTCGTCGACAACATCCTCATCACGCTCAGCAGCTTCTCGGGCTAGGGTCAAAATGTCTGTTTGCGGCATGCCCGCTGGGGCTGCGGTGACCTTTATGATGACTGGGTCGTCGTCGTGAGAGTCTTCATCAGCAGCAGTATCCGCCACTTCTTGTTGAGCCTCATCACACTCCATAAGTATGAGACTTTGGACGCGCTTCCTTTTATGCTTAACTACCTTTGTCAGATCATGGTGTGCCTCACTCTCAGACGGCAGTGGTCCTGGTTCCCAATTTTGATCCGTATCATCAGAAGGAGGTGTGCTTGAAGAAGATGTAGACACCACCCTGGATCTCTTCCTTGCTAGGGGTGTGGAAGATAATGAATGATAATCAGGAGGAGTAGCTTCCTCAAATGATACCTCGCCTTGATTGTCGATTTCCTGATGTGCCCCTACTTCGGGAGGAACAATTATTGTGGGTACTTGTGACCCTACATGCACCTATGCTTGAGCATCTCCTTGCGCTGCCTCTCCTTCCACTTGTACTTGGGCTTGTACTTGCACATGTGGTTGTTGTTGCTGCTGTGGTTGTTCAACACTCGTCAGATGAGTTACAACAACCTGTGTTGATTGAGGGATGCTGCTACTTTCTTGCGATGAGCCAACATCACTGGTCGATGGTGATTGAACAACTAGACTGGCTGCCTCTGAAGCACTCAAGGGCTTGGACTTAAGTTGGTGTGGTGGTGGTGGCACTGAGCCCAATGGAGCGGGGGTGCTGCTCCCAGCTTGGTCCCCAGCAGATCCCGCTGCTGCTGCAGGCGTACTTTTTTTATTTACTCCCAAAAAATGTGGCAGGCGGCACACCAGTCTCCTTGGTAACTTGCTTCTTCTGCTCCTTACAGGCAACTTTCTTGCTAGAGGAGCTACGGGGAACTTTTTTTGGGGCCATCTTCTTCAGAGGTCAGAACATCAGGCCGCAGTTGTACGAGTTGCAGAGTTGTCTGTGGCCAGACGTGACGTCGCGTGACGTTATGCTGCACACACACACCGCTGCAGGACTTCTTCCTGGCACTGGTGGTTCTCTTGAGTCTTGTGCACCTAAAAGCAATGGAAGACAGAGAAACATCAGTTCAGTTATACACCCCAAAAAATCGAAAAACACAGAAAAATCAGCACAATCCCATGCCATCCATGATGTTTAAATTCAAGACACCCCACAGAAAGACTAGGCCCATGTACCACTCACTACCCCTGGGCATAAAGGTTGAAAGCTAGTCAAAATGGTTGCAGACCTAAGAACACTGCCTGCATTCAAAATGGCCCCCTGCCTCCCAGCACATGGCCAGGGCCTGCCTGTAGCAGCACGCAAATTGGCCCCCACCCACATGGCATGTCCCCATGAACACCCCCAAAAATCGAAAAACACAGAAAAATCAGCACAATCCCACGCCATCCAGGCCCTCCATGATGTTTAAATTCAAGACACCCCACAGAAAGACTAGGCCCATGCACCACTCACTACCCCTGGTGAAAAGGCCACAACAACAGCCCAAAAAATCGAAAAACACAGAAAAATCAGCACAATCCCATGCCATCCAGGCCCTCCATGATGTTTAAATTCAAGACACCCCACAGAAAGACTAGGCCCATGCACCACTCACCACCCCTGGTGAAAAGGCCACAACAACAGCCCAAAAAAACGAAAATCACAGAACAATCAGCACAATCCTAAGCCCTCCATGATGTTTAAATTGAAGACACCCCACAGAAAGACTAGGCCCATGCACCACTCACTACCCCTGGGCATAAAGTTTGAAAGCTAGGCAAAATGGGTGCAGACCTAAGAACACTGCCTGCATTCAAAATGTCCCCCTGGATCCCAGAACATGTCCTGCCTGTAGCAGCACTCAAAATGGCCCCCACCGACATGGCCTGTCCCCATGAACACCCCAAAAAATCGAAAAACACAGAAAAATCAGCCCAATCCCATGCCATCCATGCCCTCCATGATGTTTAAATTCAAGACACCCCACAGAAAGACTAGGCCCATGCACCACTCACTACGCCTGGGCATAAAGGTTGAAAGCTAGTCAAAATGGTTGCAGACCTAAGAACACTGCCTGCATTCAAAATGTCCCCCTGCTTCCCAGCACATGGCCAGGGCCTGCCTATAGCAGCACTCAAATTGGCCCCCACCCACATGGCCTGTCCCCATGAACACCCCCAAAAATCGAAAAACACAGAAAAATCAGCCCAATCCAATGCCATCCAAGCCCTCCATGATGTTTAAATTCAAGACACCCCACAGAAAGACTAGGCCCATGCACCACTCACTACCCCTGGTGAAAAGGCCACAACAACAGCCCAAAAAATCGAAAAACACAGAAAAATCAGCACAATCCCATGCCATCCAGGCCCTCCATGATGTTTAAATTCAAGACACCCCACAGAAAGACTAGGCCCATGCACCACTCACTACCCCTGGTGAAAAGGCCACAACAACAGCCTAAAAAAACGAAAATCACAGAAAAATCAGCACAATCCTAAGCCCTCCATGATGTTTAAATTCAAGACACCCCACAGAAAGACTAGCCCCATGCATCACTCACTACCCCTGGGCATAAAGGTTGAAAGCTAGGCAAAATGGTTGCAGACCTAAGAACACAGCCTGCATTCAAAATGTCCCCCTGCCTCCCAGCACATGGCCTGCCTGTAGCAGCACTCAAAATGGCCCCCACCCACATGGCCTGTCCCCATGAACACCCCAAAAAATTGAAAAACACTGAAAAATCAGCACAATAGAATGCCATCCAGGCCCTCCATGATGTTTAAATTCAAGAAACCCCACAGAAAGACTAGGCCCATGCACCACTCACTACCCCTGGTGAAAAGGCCACAACAACAGCCCCAAAAATCGAAAAACACAGAAAAATCAGCACAATCCTATGCCATCCAGGCCCTTTTTGATGTTTAAATTCAAGACACCCCACAGAAAGATTAGGCCCATGCACCACTCACTACCCCTGGTGAAAAGGCCACAACAACAGTCCAAAAAAACGAAAATCACAGAAAAATCAGCACAATCCCAAGCCCTCCATGATGTTTAAATTCAAGACACCCCACAGAAAGACTAGGCCCATGCACCACTCACTACCCCTGGGCATAAAGGTTGAAAGCTAGGCAAAATGGTTGCAGACCTAAGAACACAGCCTGCATTCAAAATGTCCCCCTGCCTCCCAACACATGGCCTGCCTGTAGCAGCACACAAAATGGCCCCCACCCACATGGCCTGTCCCCATGAACACCCAAAAAAATCGAAAAACACAGAAAAATCAGCACAATTCCAAGCCATCCAGGCCCTCCATGATGTTTAAATTCAAGACACCCCACAGAAAGACTAGGCCCATGCACCACTCACTACCCCTGGTGAAAAGGCCACAACAACAGCCCCAAAATTCGAAAAACACAGAAAAATCAGCACAATCCTATGCCATCCAGGCCCTTCATGATGTTTAAATTCAAGACACCCCACAGAAAGATTAGGCCCATGCACCACTCACTACCCCTGGTGAAAAGGCCACAACAACAGCCCAAAAAAACGAAAATCACAGAAAAATCAGCACAATCCTAAGCCCTCCATGATGTTTAAATTCAAGACACCCCACAGAAAGACAGGGCCCATGCACCACTCACTACCCCTGGGCATAAAGGTTGAAAGCTAGGCAAAATGGTTGCAGACCTAAGAACACTGCCTGCATTCAAAATGGCCCCCTGCCTCCCAGCACAAGGCCTGCCTGTAGCAGCACTCAAAATGGCCCCCACCCACATGGCCTGTCCCCATGAACACCCCAAAAAATCGAAAAACACTGAAATATCAGCACAATCCCATGCCATCCAGGCCCTCCTTGATGTTTAAATTCAAGACACCCCACATAAAGACTAGGCCCATGCACCACTAACTACCCCTGGTGAAAAGGCCACAACAACAGCCCAAAAAAACGAAAATCACAGAAAAATCAGCACAATCCCAAGCCCTCCATGATGTTTAAATTCAAGACGCCCCACAGAAAGACTAGGCCCATGCACCACTCACGACCCCTGGGCATAAAGGTTGAAAGCTAGGCAAAATGGTTGCAGACCTAAGAACACTGCCTGCATTCAAAATGACACCCTGCCTCCCAGCACATGGCCTGGCTGTAGCAGCACTCAAAATGGCCCCCACCCACATGGCTTGTCCCCATGAACACCCCAAAAAATCGAAAAACACTGAAAAATCAGCACAATCCCATGCCATCCAGGCCCTTCATGATGTTTAAATTCAAGACACCCCACAGAAAGACTAGGCCCATGCACCACTCACTACCCCTGGTGAAAAGGCCACAACAACAGCCCAAAAAAAATGAAAATCACAGAATAATTAGCACAATCCCAAGCCCTCCATGATGTTTAAATTCAAGACACCCCACAGAAAGACTAGGCCCATGCACCACTCACTACCCCTCGGCATAAAGGTTGAAAGCCAGGCAAAATGGTTGCAGACCTAAGAACACTGCCTGCATTCAAAATGCCCCCCTGCCTCCCAGCACATGGCCTGCCTGTAGCAGCACTCAAAATGGCCCCCACCCACATGACCTGTCCCCATGAACACCCCAAAAAATCGAAAAACACAGAAAAATCAGCACAATCCCATGCCATCCATGCCCTCCATGATGTTTAAATTCAAGACACCCCACAGAAAGTCTAGGCCCATGCACCACTCACTACCCCTGGTGAAAAGGCCAGAACAACAGCCCAAAAAATCGAAAAACACAGAAAAATCAACACAATCCCATGCCATCCAGGCCCTCCATGATGTTTAAATTCAAGACACCCCACAGAAAGACTAGGCCCATGCACCACTCACTACCCCTGGTGAAAAGGCCCCAACAACAGGCCAAAAAAACGAAAATCACAGAAAAATCAGCACAATCCCAAGCCATCCAGGCCCTCCATGATGTTTTTATTAAAGAGACCCCACAGAAAGACTCAGTCCACCCACCACTGAGTACCCCTGGGCAAAAGGCCCCAACAACAGCCCAAAAATCGAAAATTCCAAAATTGTAGTTGCAGCAACTGTAATGCCCCAAACAAACTTACTTGTGAAATTTCTAATCCAAAAGTGATCCAAAGAAAGTCAAAAAGGCCTCAAATCCAAATATCCAGCAGCATCCACAAAAAGTAATACTTCCAGGTGAAGAATCTGAATGAAAGTGACCAGCACATGAAGAAAGTACTGGGAGGAGCCTGCTGGACAGGAACAGGAAGTTGTAGACTGTAGGGCAGGCGCGGTGCGTCCATTGGGGCGTAGGGGCGTAGCCCCACTAAGCCCCATGGACCCACCGCGTCGCCACTAAACCACATACAATTTTTTTTTAAATCGCGCTACCTGCCGGCCGGGAATCCGGGAGACACCCAACTTTCCCGGAGTGCGCAGGGGGGGGGTGGGGGCCTGATGGGCCTGCTAAAGCTGCGCATGTCGACTTTTGGGCACAAACATGCCCGCGCATGCGCAGATTGTTTCCCCCCTGATTTTCCCTTTAGAGAGAGGACATGGGGGCGGGCGGCAGCCCCCGGGGTTGTACAGGGTGACTGGGCGAGCAGTTATGGTGCCCCCCCAGCCAATCCTGGCTGGGGGGGCACCATACAGCACCAGGATTGGCTAGTCAATACCTAGCCCGGGTACATAACCCCCTGTCTGGGGGGCCAGAGCTCTCTCCCTCCCTCGTACTGCGGCCTCTGTTTGTTTATGGGGTTCATTTGATGGAAGACTTGACCTCAGACCTGACCTGACCAAACCCAGGAAGGAATACTTGAGAGGGCGACACTGCGACAGTCAAGTCCCAAAGGAACCGCTCGGCCAGGGAGACCCGGCGTTCACACCAGCTCAGGTATGATCAGAGTGCTAAACGGGTTCACTGTAGTAGTGTAGTGTACACGGAAAGTGAAATCCGACCTTGAGATATAGAGATGCCGAGTGATTTTTATTTATTAAATTATGCCGCAGTACCAATCGCCAGTTAGGCAGCACAGGTTTGCTTATGGAATGTGGTGATAGAAAAGTAAATACCTGATTAACTCATTAAAGAAACACTATAGGAAGTAAGTCGTTATGCACGCGCTTGGAATGGCGGTTTTTGGCGTGCTGTACAAATGAGTGTAGCTTTGTCGGCAATCTAACTGCTAATGACTCGTTTTGCTGCCCTTATTTAGACTCGTTTTGCTGGCCCTTCTGCACTCATTTACACTCGTTTTGCTGCCCGTCTGCCGTCAATTAGACTCGTTTTGCTGCCCTCATTTACACTCGTTTTGCTGCCCTTCTGCAACATTTGTGTTTGTCAGTGTTACATGCAATGTTTATTCCCCACGATCCCCACCCCTTTATGAATGATGGATGCAGGATGGATGCAGGATGGATGAGTCGATGGATGGATGGATGGGTGGATGCATGAATGAATGATGGATGCAGGATGGATGCAGGATGGATGGGTGGATGGATGGATGGATGGGTGCATGAAAGAATGATGGATGCAGGATGGATGGGTGGGTGGATGGATGGGTGGATGCATGAATGAATGATGGATGCAGGATGGATGCAGGATGGATGGGTGGATGGATGGGTGAATGCATGAATGAATGATGGATGCAGGATGGATGGGTGGGTGGATGCACGAATGAAAGATGGATGCAGGATGGATGCAGGATGGATGGATGGTTGGGTGGATGCATGAATGAATGATGAATGCAGGATGGATGCAGGATGGATGGGTGGGTGGATGGATGGGTGGATGCATGAATGAATGATGGATGCAGGATGGATGGATGGGTGGATGCATGAATGGATGCAGGATGGATGGGTGGGTGGATGGATGGGTGGATGCATGAATGAATGATGGATGCAGGATGGATGGGTGGGTGGATGCATGAATGAATGATGGATGCAGGATGGATGGAGGATGGATGGGTGGGTGGATGGATGGGTGGATGCATGAATGAATGATGGATGCAGGATGGATGGATGGATGGATGGGTGGATGCATGAATGGATGCAGGATGGATGATGGATGGGTGGATGGATGGATGGGTGGATGCATGAATGAATGATGTATGGATGCAGGATGGGTGGGTGGGTGGATGGATGGGTGGATGCATGAATGATGTATGGATGGATGCAAGGTGGTTCCGGCTCGCTTGCTGCACTCGCTCGCTGCGGTGCAATATGCATATTAGTTTACACCTCACCACTTTCAAATGTCACTAGCCGCCCCTGCTGTGGGGCACTTCCTCCCACCCCCCCTCCCCAAAATGGACTCCTTGCAAAAAAAGTGCAGGCAAATGTCAACCTGAGGAGTTATTCTGATAAAAATCATCATTTTCAGAAGGTTTATGCTGCTTGCTGGTGGATTTCTTGTGCAGAATTGCTAATTTTGTATTTTCGCGAGTGCGAGATTGTTGCTGCCCGCCGCATCTACGTGTTCGCAATTGCGAACTCACGCGATACGTGATCACGGCGTACTCGCGTTGACAAACTCTCGCTGTGTAAGGTGGCAAGCCGCGATGACGTAATCGCGGTCGCCAAACTCCTGCGGGATCCCGCAGCAAGATCCAAAATGGCGCAGCACTCGCAAAATATCGAGAAAAACATTTCGGCAAATGTTGAATGATGGTAAGTGAACGCCGCACGCCGCAAAATTGTATCACCAAGAAAAAAAATCCACTGTGTGCTAATTTGCGGATTTTGCGGGAAATTCGCGAATCTCGCGGATTGCGAATTTACCGAAAATCCGCAAAGTCCGCGAGGGAACGGATTTTCCGCCCATGCTTATTTAAAATTACCATTAACTGCAAAGCTACCAGTCATGCAACAGCCTTCCTCCCACTCCTCATCCATCAGTGGCTGAGGCAAGCACCCGTCCCACCTGGTCCTGAAATTGTTCAGTGGGGTACCCTCCTCCATTTGCGAGACATGGTATAGGCGAGATACCAATTTTGTTGTTTTGGTTTCTGTATAAACAAGCTGTAGCGCCCCCAGTGTAGCCGGCTCATCAGAGAAACGCGGATCGAGGCTGAGCACCGCTGCTTGCAGCCTAGCATATATAAATGTTGGCATAGTCTCATTGGCCTCAGCTCCCAAAAAGGTGGGCAATGTGAGGAACTTTCCACCCGGAAAGATATCTTCCTGTTATGTACTCCCGCGGCATGCAGGACCTTCAGTGCCCAAACCTCGCCTGTCACAGAGAGATTGGCATGATGCAACAAAGGCATAGCAGGAGCATACAAAGGTAGCCGCCGGGCTCTATTCCCAAGCTCCGCCCAGGCCTTCATTGTGCACTGCACCGTATCCACCTCACCCCGTTCATACACCGTATGCGGGTTCACAATCATCGCCGTGAGCGGAATAGCCCACCACGCCCGCCTCGACAGCTACATGCGGCGTGTATGGAGGAGCGTTCTGCCAGTAATGAGCAAACTGCGCCTGCGCGCAAAGGTAGTATAAGTTCATGTCCGATACTGTACTGGGTTTTAAGAACCCAGCGGTGCCAGGGTACACACCCGAAGACTTCGAGTTCTTCCTGTTTCAGACTACAGAAACACAGAGTCTTCTAGGTGAAGTCAAAGATCGTATTTATTGGCTGCAGCCAGTAACAGGTATCCTAGAAGTACAACACGGTGTATGTTCTCAGGAGACTGCTCAATCTTACAAAGCCAGCCTTCTCTTTTTATACAAAATATTATGCTTTAGGCAAACATTCCTTATTTTACAGTTGACCATTCACATATTTTCACTACAAAGAAAAAGCAGAGTCATGATGACAAGCCCATATTTCAGTTTGTTTAGCCCACAATTAACTATCCGGCAAGGCCCAGTATTTTCATCAGATATCGACGGACCCCTAATAAAAACGGGCACCTCCTCCTCGTAAAGCAAGTCATAAAGAAAGAAACAGGGACAGGTGTGTGTGAGATTAGGCATAGTTTGTGTGCGATGAAAGGTTTATGACATGTTGTGCTTCAATACTAATCTCATTCGGCCACTGGGAAAGGAACTGGCCGAACAGGTTTGGCTTCAGGCAGTGGACTCAGGTCGCCCAGGTCACAGAGGAGTCAGCGAAGGTTTACGTGTCCTTCTGACTCGATTTTGGCTTTAGTCATTTAGCCTAGGTGAGGGCAATCACAAAATGTCTGCCGTTCACAAAATGGAACCCGAGGGTTCAGGACGGAAACTCGGATTTCAGGGTGATTTCGTCACTCGAATATGACGGAAATGCTTGTGCATAGTATCTCAATCATTACCGGTCTGCTGATACCAAAATCATCATGATACGACGATGTTTATAACACGGGTCCAGAATTTTCAGTACTACAGCCCCTCCTTTTGCCCTTACATAGGCAATAACCTATACTCACGCTAATCTAAATCCAGGTCTATATTCATAAAGTCATTGAGATGCTGCTGTAGCATCATCCTATTACTTAGCTCGTTTCTTGATACAGGTTTCCTTACACACAATGTAGCACAGAGGCCACATATTGCAGGAGCACACTGTACACACAGACAGAACAGGAAAAGAATGGCTAAGGTCATCCCAATGACTATCAGAATCTTCCATCCCCAGGAAGATATCAGTTCCAGGAACCACCCCATCAATGACCAATCTCCTTTATCCATGTGCATAGATTCAGGGATCTTATGCAATTTGGAAATGGCCTGGTAAACTGTCGGAGCGTTATCGGGTGTGAAAATACAACAACTTGATTGGATCACTTTACATACCCCACCTCGGTCTGCAAGTATGACATCTAATGCGACCTCGTAGTCATAAGGCGATCTGACTGGAGCTCAGCCGTCAAATTACTAAGGGCACCGGCAGTTTCAACTACGGTGGATTCAACCACCCTTGTCAATTGCCTTATGTTCCTGCTGTTAACCATAGGTCCCCAAAACGGCAGAAAACCCTTTACGAAATATCCAAATTCTTGTCCTGCAGTGTCTTCTTTACTCATGACAACTCTAACTATCCTTGTCTTATGGTAATCTGCCGCAGCCGTGTAGGTGGGAGGCAACAGGAACAAAACAAAACATGTGCCCGAAAAGTCAGGGGGCAACCATGTATAGGCTCTATCATGACAGATGAAATAGGTACCCTTAGCTGCTAAAAACGGAGGGGAAGTCTGAGACGCAAAAACGTATGTTTTAGTGCAGATATTTTTCCCTCACTGAGCTCTGGGATTCTTGCCATTACCTTGCAGACATAGGTGACTCTGATGAGGTACGATCCAAATCGAGGAGGATCTCTTTGTTCGCTGGTTCTCACTCAAAGCAACTCCATATTTTGTTACATTCCATTTATGGTAAGCTTGCAACTCATCTCTGGGAATCGTTCTATACGAGTCAATTGTTCTGCTCATATTTGTAATTCCTACTACCAATGCTTTGTTGCTTGAGTTACTCCTCGTGGAACGTGGGGGATATGGTTCGATGGCATATATGAACATCGTCTGAAACGCCCACAAAGAACCATTGTAGCTAAATGGTAAGAACAAGTATGGGATACCCTTATCTGTTGTATGTGGCATTAGACCACACACCCAACAATTAGTTGTGTTCACTACTAATTGGTGTTGGTGCAAAAGCTGGATGAAAGAGTTATTGATAAACTCTAATCTTCTAGTGGACTCATGCTCAGGCAGGGGGTGAAAAGAATGCGAAGAAACAGTAGGAGGAGGTATGGTCTGTGTAGTGGGTGCAAAGGTCACTTGAAAAGAGAATAAAAAATATCCTATTAGAAACGTCATTACACTAAGCAACATGAAAATACATAATATCAAAAATCATTTCTTTGTCATCAATATACACATTCTGGCTTTAAAGTTCATCTGTTTGGCAGGTCTCTCCATCTCAAAAAACTCCATCCTCTCTAAATTGCTGCCCGCAGTGGTAGGGTGTTCTATGCTAATGAATACTTCTGTCAGTCCAGGGTAACTCCCTTAGACCAACCAGAACTGTCGACCTAACGTCTTCAGCTGCACTCCAAAGACTTAAGCAACTGCGATCCTAGCAGCTGAACCCGGATGGCGGTTCGAAAAACAAAAATAAGCAAGTTTCTCAGTTGAGAGAGCTGCACATTCAAAAATAGAAAAAAAGAATTTTTATTTGTCCATAGTTCTCGGCCTCAAATTATAACGGCTTTTCCCAGGTACTGTCTGGTTCTGAAACAAGAGTTCAGGCTTTGTAGTGTTCAATCGAATTGACGGTGGCACAGCTTCTTGCAAGATATTGTCGCTTTCTTGTTCAGAAATTGTTCCTTTTACACGTGCATGGCTAAAAGGCAGAAAACGAGGCACAGTCTCAGTTTCACAGTCAGCGATTCCCTCCTGGACCCTACGGTCGTACGGAAGAGGCAGAGGGACCCTCTTACAGTGTACTCTGTGGATCCAGTGCTTTTTCCCTTCTACTCGAACAGCTGATCTTGTTGAGAGAAGGACAAGGTGAGGTCCGGTCCAACGGGGCTGTCCGCTGGAAATTCCGGATCAACACCCATGATCCAGGATCGATAGGATGTCCTGGAGCTTCAGAGACCGGAGGCAGAGTATCATGAACCTGTTGGTGTAAAACACGCAATTTAGCCGTCAATTCATACAAATAATCAAGCAGTACAGGATGTTCGAGTTCACTATATTTTTTTGGCCTTGGCACTCCCCATATATTGGCCGGACGGCCGAACACAATTTCGTAGGGACTAAGTCCCACTCGCGAGTGAACAGTCATTCTCGTTGATAGGAGTGCTAAAGGCAGAGCGTCAAGCCATTTAAGACCAGAACTCGCTTGAATCTTAGCCAATTTCAATTTCAGTGTGCCATTATAGCATTCTACTAATCCAGCTGATTGGGGGTGATTTGCAGCGTGGAATTTTTGTTGGATGCCTAGCCCCTCACATACTTTCTTCATCACTCGACCCACAAACTCACTTCCATTGTCACTCCAGACCATTCTTGGCATTCCAAATCTAGGGAAGAATTCCTTGACAAGGGCTTTAGCTGTGGATATGGCAATGTTGTCTTTTAAGGGATATGCTTCTACCCATCTCGAAAAGGCACAAACAACAACGAGTACATATTTAAAATTGTTGCACCTTTCCATATGGATGAAATCTAGCTGCAAAACCTCGAACGGATACATTGGAGGCGCAAAATGAAAAGCTGGAGTTGGAGTTCCCCTACCAGGATTGTATTTCAGACACACCATACAGTTCTTCACCAAGTTCTCTGCACATTTTGGAATTCCCGCATTCTGCCAAACCGGAGCCAACAACTTGCAAATCCCTTTCACGCTAATATGTGCCATTCCATGAGCCATTGTCACCACTGCAAGTACATATGCATTGGATAACAACCATCTCTGATGTTCTGACAAATTAGTCCAACAACCATTCGAATCCAATCTACCCTTACTTTCTCTCCATTCATTCAACTCTTTCGCTGTAGCTTCAGCTTGAATGGATTTCACACTCTCAATCGTATCTTCACACATTCCAACATCACCAACCCATCTTGCAGGGCCTGCTACATACATTCGATTCATTACATCTTTTGCTGTTTCTTTTACGATTTCATCAGCAAATGCATTTCCACGACCAACATCATCAGTAACCTTTTTGTGTGCACTGCATTTCACAATCGCAACTTGTAACGGTAAGGTCAGTGACTCAAGAAGCTCATTCACCAACTATCCATGCTGGATCATCGTCCCATGCGAAGTTAAAAATCCACGTTCACGCCACAAACGCCCAAAGCTATGAGCCACGCCAAAAGCATATTGGCTGTCAGTATATATGGTCACTCTCATACCTTTCGACAACACGCACGCTCTCGTAAGTGCAATCAATTCTGCTGCTTGTGCTGAATTATGTGGAATACGTGCTGTTTCAACAATCGTATTCAAAGTCGTAACAGCATATGCCGCAGTCGTATCACCATTCGGCAACTTAAAGCACGAACCATCAACCCACAAAGTACCATCACATTCAGGAAGTGGAGTATCCCTAAGATCTATTCTCCCTTTCATTTCTTCTTCAGTTCTCAGAAAACAGTCATGCTGTTCTTCACTATCATCTTCTGTCTCAACTGAAATCGGCAACAACGTGGCTGGATTCAACGTGTTGCATCATTTAATGTGCACATGACTCGCTAACAACGTTAACTCATAACCCGACAACCGCGCACTAGTTAAATGCTGTGTCTTCGTACGGTTCAACAAGGTATCCACTGCATGTGGAACCATGACAACTAACGTGTTATCCATAACCAAACCAGCAGACTGTCGAATTGAAACAGCCGCTGCCACCGTAGCTCTCAAGCAACTCGGCAACGCTCTAGCTACCGGATCTAAAGTTGACGAAAAGTACGCACATGGACGTTGCTTATCGCCAAACTGCTGAGTCAACACTGACAATGCACATCCCTCTCTCTCGTGGACATACAATGTAAAAGGCTTACTGTAGTCGGGAGTACCCAACACAGGAGCCGAACACAACGCATTGAGTAATTCAGAAAAGCTCGTTTGACATTCGTCAGTCCAAGGAATAGGATTTGGAGTATCCTTAACAGTAAGAGCTATCAAAGGCTTCGCTAACAAAGAAAAATTAGGAATCCACTGTCTACAGTACGACGTAATACCCAAAAACGCACATACTTCTCTCTGTGTTGTAGGCACACTCATTTTCGCAATAGCTTGAATTCTCTCTGGTGTCAATTTCCTTCCCTCCTTCGATAAGGGGTGACCTAAGTAGGTTACTTCTTGTCGACAAAATTGAAACTTTGAGAGAGAATCAGACAAGTAATGTAGTAATGACAAAGTGGCTTCCCTGCAAATCTCCTCAGTGTCAGCGGCGACTAGCAAATCATCAACGTATTGAATAAGGGCTGCACCATCAGGTAAAATCAACAGATCAAGTTGTGTCTTCAAAGCTTGGCTATAAATCGATGGTCTCTCACAATAGCCTTGAGGAGCGCGTTTAAAGCGAAAACTGCGACCTCCTAAAGAGAATCCAAAAATGTCCCTACTCTCCATGGCAATCGGGATGCTGAAGAAAGCATTCTTCAAGTCAATCACCGAAAACCAGATGGCAGTAGCCGGAATCAGAGTCAACAAAGCTGTAATGTCAGGCACATCAGGAAATTGTGGAACAACAATCTTGTTGACTTCGGGAAGATCCATGACAAACCTATATGCAGGAGGCTGTGAAGGATCAGTTCTCTTCAGAACAGGCAAAACAGGACTATTGCACACATTACCTCTCGTTTCCTCAATGACACCCTTTTTGATCAGATGATAAATGATCGCTAAAAGTACACGCTCACCATCACTCGAGATGCGATATTGTGGTATGCGCGGCAACTTAGCATTCGCCTTCAGTGTCAAGACATATGGAGGAATGTCCAATAGACCCACATCATTTGGACCAGTAGCCCACAATGAATCTGGTAAGAGAGACAATTCAGATGGAAGACTATCTTTCGACGCGTACATCGGAGAGATCACTCTCTTACCTAAAGTAAGATGTACTCTTGATGGAGAACAATACAATGTCGCATACAATCTCTTCTTCAAATCCAATCCCAACACATTCTCATTACAACCTGTAGTCAAAAAAAGGGGTGCTTCGATCTTACGCGGACCAACAGAAAGAGACAATGGAGCAGAAATCGGGGGCGCCAGAAAAACCTACAGAAACATTATCAAAGCCAGACAAAGGTGCGCCAGGGAGTTTAGAATGCATAATGGAACTCTTTGTAGCACCAGTATCCAACAGAAAAGGTTCTGGCACACCTGATGTAATCACTTCAACATAAGGTCCACTCTGATATACTGGAACTAAAACAACTCCCTCTCTTTGTCCATGGCTGTCCTAACAATCATTACCATTTGCTTCGTCACCTTCAACATAGTAATCATCCACATAGTACTGTGCTGTCCTACCAGATGAACTCTGCTGTTGATCAAAACTATTCATCGAGTTCTGCGAAGGCAAAGGACGTACATTCTGTCCGCGACCTCTACCTCTAGGTGCTTGTTGAGCACCTCTACCTCTCACACCAGAAGCACCATTTGTGTGTTGTAACAGAACCGGACAACTATTCTTGTAATGACCCTCTTCTTTGCAATATGCACACTGATTAGGCCCATACGGGAAACGCTGTTGAGAAGACTCGTTTTTTTGCGAGTTTCTAGAATACTGCTGAGGTTGTTGATAATCGCGCTGACTAGTAATACGGGGTGGATAAGCTTGCTGTAGAAGAACTTTAGTCTTCAATTCCTTAGTCTTCCTATCCACTTTCTCTAACTCATCTTTGCGCCTATTTTCATAGTACTGGGCAGTAGCCAAAATTTGGGCTGACGTGGAAACAGCCCAAGCACTTTCAGAGTCCTTCAACTTATTGCACAATTCAGGAAGCAAATTATGCACAAACTTGTCAACAAACAATCTCTGACCACCCTCGGTAGCCATATCCTGACCACTATGATCTACGAATGTCTCTTCGAACCTCGTGAAAAAGTCAGACACCGTTTCGTCTTTCTTCTGCTTACATGCAGACAACTTGTCCCAATTGACACGCAATTCGGGCATTAAAGTCTTCATATACGTAATAATTTTATCAGGAAGTTCAGTGATCAAATCCTCAGGCTTAGCACCGCCTACTTGTCTATTGTCGGCGTCTCTAAGATTAACCCATTTATCACCTAATTCAACCGCATGATCCGTATGACGAATCTTGCTCCAAATAGGTTGTGGAACAACATTGCCAAACAACATGTCGATGTCCGCCAAATTCATAATACACAAACTCACAGTTTGAGTCAACTCTTTATAGTACCCTGCTGGATTTTTGCGTGGATCGGGCAAAGACTGCTTAATAGCTAAAACTTCAGCACGTTTCCATGGAACATGCACCCAAACACGCTGAAAATGAGCCGGTACAGCTGGCGGATTATTACCTGGACCAGCAACCACTTCTTCCTTCCACACAGAGGGAACTTCTCTCATCGGATATTGTCGTGCCATTCTCCCAACTGAAGAATCAGGCTCAAACAATTGTCAAGAAGGAGACTCACTCCTAAATGACAACAACGTCGCAACCGCTTTCTCAACATCAGATGGACTCACAATCGTTCCCTTCGCAAATTCAGAACGTATGCTATACAACTTGTCAGGAGCTTGTCCTACTTCCTCATCCCATTTCTCAACAAGAAAAGCACACATCGTATCGAAAACATACCGTTGCTTCGGTGCTTCCCATTGAAGGAAAACATGCATAACACCCTCAAGATCATACAGCGTATCGTACAAAATCCATTTACGCTCCATATGGTCCAAAATTGTACACTCATCCATATTCGGCAACTGACTACGTGACTGTCTACGCTAAATAACAGGGGACATACCCAACTGTCCCAACAAAGGAGAAAAGAAAACAGTAACTGCAGTAGTCATTCGTTGTCTAGCAGAAGGAGAAGGTGAAAGAATAAGAGAAGACGGAACAGTAGCAGAAGAATTCAAAGTCGGAATGGAGGAAACATTAAGAACAGGCGTAGAAATAGCAGACGAAGAAGGAGACAAAGGTGGCGGCCCCTGAGGAGGCTGCGACAAAGGAATAGTAGCCAACGGAAAAGGAGCTGGCTGTGGTGGAATCACAGGTGGCACAACAACTGGGGGTTGTGCAATCACAGCTGGTGGCGGTGGTGCCGTAGCATTTTGTGCATAAGGGGGTGGCGAACTCAAGAGATGCGACATTAAAGGATCTATCTCAAGATCTTTCCTTTCTTCCAGTTCTTTACGCGGCAAAACTGGGTAGCATCTATCTACCGCTAACTTCTTCACCCTAAGCATCTGTTCGCTTTCTTGCTCTTCCTCCTTATCCCTAAACGCAACAGCAGCTTGTACCATTGACATACCTCGTTCTTGTTTATTTTTCTTCGCTAATTTCATTTCTCTCTGTTTGGCTTCCTTGCGCCATATGCGAAAAGAGTCAAACATTGCCGGCCGGGCTTTCTTCTTAAAAAGTTTAACCTCTAAATTATCCAAAATCTCCGTGTCAAAACTACCATATTGGGGCCATTTTAAAACACCATCTTTCCTGGTGTATCGGATCCATACTTCATTATATGCGATGGGGCCTACCCCATGTTTCACATAGAGTTCATAGGTTGGAGTTCCAATCGGAGGAACCGGACACGAGTCCACCAATCGGGAATCCTTATTACAACCAAGACAAAACATATTTCCGAGTCTGCTAAGACCAGGCATCTACGCTCTCTAGTCTAGCTTCAAACTTCAAAGGATTATCGAATACGATAGTCTCGTGAAAACACAAGTCCTTCGGCTTTGGTACTTGCAAGTTCCAAAATAAAAGCAATCCCAAGGGGATACCAAAACTAAGAACCAAACTAAGGACTGGGAGACGCTCCACTCATACTTCACTGAAGGTATCGATGACGTCACCAGAAGACTTGTCTACCGTTTCACTCTACCAATCATCAAGGGTCCAAAACAGGGCGATAGTCAGGGCAGCAGTCCTTCGTAGCCGCCGGGAAGCGGGGAACCTTGCAGCAAAGACTTTCGGACCACGCCGACATACAGGGGTCGATGAAGTGGCGGCCTTTCTCCAGAATTTTCACACGAAGCTCCTCACGAACCTCTGGCTTGGACCGGTACCGCTGAAATCGCCCCACTTGGGTGCCAATTGAAGTACTGGGTTTTAAGAACCCAGCAGTGCCAGGGAACACACCCGAAGACTTCGAGCTCTTCCTGTTTCAGACTACAGAAACACAGAGTCTTCTAGGTGAAGTCAAAGATCGTATTTATTGGCTGCAGCCAGTAACAGGTATCCTAGAAGTACAACACAGTGTATGTTCTCAGGAGACTGCTCAATCTTACAAAGTCAGCCTTCTCTTTTTATACAAAATATTATGCTTTAGGCAAACATTCCTTATTTTACAGTTGACCATTCACATATTTTCACTACAAAGAAAAAGCAGAGTCATGATGACAGCCCATATTTCAGTTTGTTCAGCCCACAATCAACTATCCGGCAAGGCCCAGTATTTTCATCAGATATCGATGGACCCCTAATAAAAACAGGCACCTCCTCCTCGTAAAGCAAGTCATAAAGAAAGAAACAGGGACAGGTGTGTGTGAGATTAGGCATAGTCTGTGTGCGATGAAAGGTTTATGACATGTTGTGCTTCGATACTAATCTCATTCGGCCACTGGGAAAGGAACTGGCCAAACAGGTTTGGCTTCAGGCAGTGGACTCAGCTCGCCCAGGTCACAGAGGAGTCAGCGAAGGTGTACGTGTCCTTCTGACTCGATTTTGGCTTTAGTCATTTAGCATAGGTGAGGGCAATCACAAAATGGCTGCCGTTCACAAAATGGAACCCGAGGGTTCAGGACAGAAACTCTGATTTCAGGGTGATTTTGTCACTCGAATATGACGGAAATGCTTGTGCATAGTATCTCAATCATTACCGGTCTGCTGATACCAAAATCATCATGATACGATGATGTTTATAACACGGGTCCAGAATTTTCAGTAATACAGCCGCCCACACCGCTCACCAGCTCGCCAGGAGGCCCGCCGTAGATCAGGCGGGTCCCGATGTTGCTGCTCCTTTCCCAGCCACCGCTGAGGGATCGCAGCAGTGGCCTTACCGGTACCGCAGGCAGTAGCAGTCCTGACAGCGCTCCACACAATGCCGCAGTTGTTGATGTCACTCCTCCTTCCCACGGCCTACCAGGACTCAGCGGCCGCCATCTCGGACCCAGGCATGAGGCAGAGTGCAACGCCGCAGCTTGTATGGTCAGAGGGGGATTCCGAGACAGGTAGGCACACCCAGAGGAGGTGCTGTAACCACAAAATCCTCACAGCACTCTGGATGTCGTTTATGTGGTATGATGTAGCGGATAAATGTTGGATATTGGCCCGGTCAAGCAGAGCTTCACAGCAGTGCGCCCTCTAGTGCCCCCACGGTCCCAGGATGATTGTTTCTGGTCCAGTGAAGACAATGCATGGCAGTTTGTGCTCAACTGTTCCAATGAGGCACAGGGTCAGACTGATTTGCATAAGCCCATGTCTGAACTGGGGTGGCGGAGTGATATTAAAAATGATGATGGATTAAACGTAGATCAGTTGACTGGTGTGAGTGCTTGCAATGTTCAACATTCTGTCCATCATCCCCTTTGGTTTTGCTTTATTCGCCCTAAGTTGGCAGGGTATGCCCAGACGTTGGTCCCTTGCTCACTTTGCCATTGAATTCAAGCTAGCCTTAAGTTAAATAGTTTTATTTCTTATAATTACTAAAAAACACTGGATAATACAAATCACACATATATAAAATGGCTTTAAGTTAAATAGTTTTATTTCTTATAATTACTAAAAAAACACTGGATAATACAAATCACACATATATAAAATGGCTACTGCTAAGAAAATTTCATAACCTAAATTTATAAACACTGTAAATGTTGTCGGTTAAAAATATACACCGAGACAATGTGCAAGAAAAAGTCCATAGTTCAAACATTTAACCTTCCTTGAGGCCAAATAGTATTTTTGCACTCCTTTTATGTAAAATGTCCAATGGTAATCCTATTAAATCATAATAATAATTTCCTCAGAGGCTGAATTATCTTCCTAAAACTTTAGCTTTAAAAATATTAGGTAGGAATTTAGTAATTCGAAAGGCAAACATTTGAAAACCAACAGAGCATCATTACAAAGTGTCCAGCCTTTGTTATATTTTAGATAGGCAGTGTAATGTCCAGATTTTGTGGAAGGACCATCATGGAAAATTATTGATACTGCTACAAAAGTCCTTCCTGATATTTATAGTTGACTTGCTACACAATGTTTTATTAAAGTTTCAAATGTTCTTCCATCAGCAGTACAACGTTGCATCATTAAAATTATATATTGTCCATATCTTGGTATAACTAATGTTGACAACATTTCTGATTGGCATTGGCTGCACTCCATGTTCTGATTTGCTGCTTTCACTAGTTTATTGAAAGACACTGAATTACAGTCTGGCAATGTCATATATATAAATCTTTCAGTGTCTATGTTAGTGCTACATGTATACATAAAATTCTCACAATGATGTTCCCATTTATAACAAAGGCCAAAAAGGTTTTCAATTTGTACACCTTTTTTTTCCAATATGGTTAGCATTTTGTTGGATATTTTGTTTGAATTGTGTAGAACCAGAACATACATCCAAAAGATTACGAATATCACAAACACTTCGTATTTTACTTTTATCAGTTCTCAATTTTTCATAAACACAATACAACACTGAATAAAATCTTTCTTCACGATTCTCTAAAATTTGCTCTTGTAAACCTTCAAGAAAAAAAAACATTGACCACTACATTAGCATACCAGTTGACACCTGAATTATTTTCATACTGATAACCAACAATCTTTTCAACAGTGTCCTTTTTCTTTTTGCTTGCAATCAAATCATTATCTTGTTTTCTTCCCTTCGCTATACCTTCAGTACAGATATTCTCACACCTTCTTTTTCGACCAACCACACACTTTTCAAATACAGGATATCGACGTAAATTGGAAGCATATGTTTTTCTTAACCTATTATACTCGTTGACACAGTTTGCATCTGCAGTAACCTTTGTGACATCAAAATCAATCAAAAACAAACCAGATAATTTTATGACTTGTGACAAAGCAACATATGCCATACCCTCTTTAAACAGAGTATTTCCAATGTTCACCAAAGCACTGTCAACACTTAAACCTTGGGATTTATGTACAGTCACTGCATATGCCAGAGAAACTGGAAACTGTTTTCTACAGACATATAAATCTTTAACAAGCAAAAAACGAAATGAACAACGACCAATTTGTTTAACTTCTTCAATCTGATAAAATTAAATTTTTAAGAATTCATTACCATCTTTCTTTCGATCATTAACAAAATCCACAACTTTGCCCATTGCTCCATTAACTAAACCTTTTTCTACGTCCAAGTTACACCTTAAAATAACTCGACAGTTTCTACATGCATATAGATTCTTTTCTAAACCAGCAGTTTTAGATATTGATTTTTCTAAAGAATCCAATTTTGTCTTCAATTTTTCTGTCAAAATAATAGTGATTCCTTTATGCTCTATTTTATGCTTCCATTTTTATTATTTCTTCATTTTCCAGTTTCAAACGTTGTTAGTTGAATATAGAACACTCACGCAGTGTTGGCATTAAGCAGATTACAAATTTATTTTCATGTATATTTTCTCAGGAACTACATTTTCATTTGGAAACAAATTGGAAAGTAATCAACTCTGCAAAGCTTGTTTGCCATGTTCAGTCAGTAGTCCAATTCTTATATCTTGTTGAATAGTTCCATAATCAACATCATTTGCTTGTCGCATATTTGTAATTAGTTCTTTGTATTAAAAATATGACCAAATGTTCATGTTTCCAACACTACCCAGAGACTTTCTGGTGTCTTCATGTGCAAGTGTTTTAAATACTGGTTGTCCTTTTACAGGAGTCAGTTGCAGTAGAACTTCAATAAATATGATGCGTTTTCCTCCAAATAACACGTCGTACTCTGTTTTAGGAATTTGCTGCATTCTTAAATGCACAAAGGCAAGCATTAAGTTTGATACCATGCTTACCTCATCAATAATGAGATGCTTCATTTTCATCAAGACTCCTGAAACTTTACAACAAGCTTCTCCCGTTAGCTTGTGGTATTCCAATTTGTTTTCATGCTCTACTGGTAGCATTAGTAAATGATGTTAAGTAATTCCTTTAATGTTGTGTGCTGCCAACCCAGTTGGAGTAGTGACAACACAAGACAAATGCGACTCAGTTGTTTTCTGTAGATAACTTGTAATTACTTTAATTAAAAAACGTTTTCCTTTTCCAGCTTGTCCACTCACGTACATTCGAATAGGTTGAAATGACATGCATGAGCACTCTTTCTTTTCATGAAGTAATACATGGTCAATCTGTTGTCTCACTTGCTGTTATATTTGCTTCAGTTCAACATTTAGTTCCAAGTTTGCTAAGTTTGTTACATCTTCTTGAGCTTGCTGTTTCCACCTCATTCATGGTGATTGCTGCTTCATTTTCAACAATTGGTTGTCCTAGTGGATCTTGACTCGGCACAGCAGAACTTTGACTGTCTTGAGAAATGTCTCTAGCAATCTAGCTTCTTGATCAATTTAATCGTTCAACATTTTCACATAATTTGCAAAAGCAGTGCATTGTATTCTAACTTTACAAGCATTAAAGGAATCTTCATAGCTCTTTCCTTTCGTTTGTTTCACCGAGCATCCTTCCGAACCAATGACTCTATATTTTCCATCATTGATGTTCTCTGTGGTATTCCATTTAACAGTGTAGTTTTGCAGCACTTCATACAGACACATGTTCTCAAGATGATGACTTCTGTTTGGGTAATATGTGTCCAACATATTCTTTTTCAAAATATCTGTACTTTCTGGATCTTTTTCTGCTAAATATTCAAATTCTTGGGCAGATTTCAGTACTCGATTTCACATTGCTGCAAGACCTAGACTCACCCAAATGATTCATCTAGATTTGGAGTATAGACTTGCAGATGATAACAGATCTGAGCATTCATATGCTCTGATTTGTCAATGGGATAACATCTTCAAACTGAAACTGTATAATTTCTTACTTAGTCTTCTCGTGAGAAATCTCTCCCCACATTTCTTTCAATTCTGTCTTTTCTGATTTTGTAATATAGGACGTTACATATCGAGCAACAGCAATGGAATTGCCTGCAACATATTGAATATCCATGTCAGCATTTCACATGGACAAAAAAACTGGGTTGTAGTCATTTATGTATTTTGACTCTTCCTTTCTTCGTAAATTGTAGATATTTTTTGGAGATTTTTATGTGATTGTATGTCGCAAAGATGACATAAAACTGTTCACTCTCCCTTTGGATATTACAGGACGTGGAAATGCAACATGACATTTGGTGCAGAACTTATCCTTAGATTCCTTGTACTTTCGTTTACAGTATTTTCCACATCGGTGGCTTTGGAATCATAAGACTTGTGCTGTTAAGTTGGTTTCTTCTGTGCTTTTGAGTACAGCACATGTGGCATATTCTTCAATAAAGGACAAAACAGTATCATCTGCATCTGTTCCAAATTTGGGGGTGTCCTTAATCCATAACATCATATGTATATGAGGAGCACCTCTGGCTTGATACTCCTTTCTCCAAAAGAAATCCACAACTTCTCCAAGAGGAGGATTTTTTTTATTGAAGATAAAATGCATCATAGCTTCAAGTCTATGATTGAAATTCCTGGATACATTAACAGGATCTAAAGAGCATAATTCCCCAGGTGTCTTGTATTCAATATTTTTGATATTGGAATTTGCCTCTTGAAGAAATTCAAGTAAATCATCCCAAGCATACTCAGCACAGCTTAGGGGAAGGAACCATGTAGGAGTTCCTAAATTCCGTAGCATACATTTCAGTTATCCATGACAACGGCACCAATATTCATTAGTCTCAAGTTGACATTGCATCAGATTAATGAGCTGAGATTCTAAATGATCATCTCTATGGTACACTTTATCCATAAAATCTTTTGCAGATACATTTTGCAGATGTATTCCAGTTTTTAAAATGTGACTGACTGCATATGAAAGTCCGGACAAGTCACTTTGAAACAAAAGATGAAATATATAACAGATACATTGCTGAAATCTTGGATCTTCTGCATACAATCTTGTTGTCGGATATTCAAATGTAGGAATCTGAACAGGACGTTCATCATATCGTCCTCCTTTACCAGTTGGGAACAACTGCGGAAAACAACGAGCTTCCAATCTCTCTTCCTCATACACTCATGGGACTCCCTTTTGCTTTTTTCATTTGGAACAACTCAATAGTGTTCCCCATCACTTATTTTGAATGAAGTGGATGCACACTGTAATGTTCATAGATTTCTTCACATCTTGGCAAGTCCACTTTTTCAATTTGTCCACTTGACGTTTCAGTATCTTCTGTTAAAAATATTTCTTCTTCTCCCTTATAAACATTCTTATAGTATGTATTGTTTTTTATCAAATACAATGTTGCCTTTTGCACTTTCCTAACATCCACTAACCCCTGCCAGATGTTCTTATTCCTAGTGGGCACACCATTAACGAGAATAACTAGTGGTTCACTTTCTACACTCTGTACACCAACAGTTTCAATATTTTTCTTTAAATCTCACGGTAAATACACAACTCTTCCTTTTAATCCTCTTTGTAAATCTGAAGGAGGCAATTTACCTGTTTTATGCTCCATTCAAACAAAAGCCTGAAACGGGTGCACACGTTGAAAAAGAATAGACTCATAGGTGTTTAAATCTATCAATTCTGGAAGAATAGCAACTAACTCTAAATTATTATACACTGCTCTAGTGGGCATTTTATTCTCATCTAATTTGTTATAACAATATTTACAAATACACTGATCACAACCCAAATCAAAACAATTCTCTACCAACAAATAAGTTGCACATTCCTTCCACTTATCATTATTTTCTTTTTCACTTTTTGAATATAGATCAACACTCTTAGTTTGATTTTTATAGTGAGTTCGCTGACAACAAACACAAGAAAAGTTTGGCCTTTCACTTGAAATCAACCTAAACTTCGTAATTTCACCTTCAACCTTTTTTGTACAACTATGTTCAACATTCTCTCCAACATTTTCTTCTATTAAGGTTTGAGTATTCTTCACGCCCTTGTTCAGGACCAAAGTAACAAAACTCAATGTCATAACAAACCTTCTTCACAACTGATACTGACCTACGCAAAAGAGCACTGTTCAGCTCATTTAACTTTAGTGCTGGACTTTTCGCATAATACAATCTTCTCACTAATGTCCGATTTTGAGTATGATGTACTGCCAACATCCTGAAACGGTGAAAAACACTTTGACATACTTTCCTTTAAAGACAAGCCAGAGAATGACCATGCAAACCAGTATTTTTTCTCACTCTGCAAGGGTCTAGTCCTTGCAACACCTTAATATTTGGTTCAACACTTTTTTTACTATATGCTTGTAAGAAACTGATTAATTTACCAATAGATTCTTGTCGTACACTACAAATACTACTACAATCCCAAGTGTACACTGGGGCTTTAGGATGTCTGCCTAGAACTTCATCAGCTATCACTTCTTCTGCCATTCTGGGAACCATTTTCTCTTTCTCAATTGGTCAACCATTTCTAACCTCATAAGGTCAACCACTGGTGTCAACTGCATGCAAAAAATCATTGGTCTGAAAATAACTCTCATCACTAAAAAAAGGCTCAGAACTTGAACTGTGTTTCCATTCATCCAAAAAAACATCACAAAAATTAGTTCTATTAATTATTATTTTCCTCTTACTTTTGGTCTTCATTAAATGGATTGGTTTATCTAGTGATCAAATTCTGTTTAATACTAAAATGAATAGTTTCCTTTTTTCTTCAAAAGCCTTTTCAACAAGGGATTCAATATGCTTCTTCTTTTTATAAAATAGTGTTCTCTTTTTATATTTCTTCGTACCTTTCATTAAATTATGTACTGCTTTAATATAAAATATATTTTTTCTAATTTCTTTATATGTATTTTCTCTTTTTTTGCTATAAGTTGGATCCTTTGTATGAATATTGCCTTTTTTTCCTTTCCTATTCTTTGCACTTTTTAATGCTTAGAAGATTTTCAGTGCTTGTAACATTTTCTGTGTTTTTTCTGTAATGTTTCTCTTTTTAGCCACATTATGTTGGTCATCCAATACTTGTGATTGAGTTTTATTCAATTAAGTTTCCATTTTTAGACCTTTTCTTTTTCTTTCTTTCTCCGACATGATAACTTTATTTTAATGATGATAAACAGTATCTGCAAAAATAAAAAATAATAAATAAGTGTTTAATAATAACTTTATAAATTGTACTTTTCTATTACTAAACAAACACATTTCATATAAATTCTGACTAAGTAATTGTAGGCCTGAAGCACAAGTGCAAAGGTGGTTAGACCATTACATGCATAGTGCACAGCAGTTTGAAGCACTTCATAACCCTAAAACCTGGCTCACTGCATGAGTGCATGCATATTAACTAAATGATTACAATAGTATGAGAGACACTGAGTGAAATTCATAATTGGTTCACTTTTACTTTAGTGAATAGATTAGTACATTGTACATAAACAGTCACCATGGTTTGCAACAGTACATATTTAGAGTTTAGAGTAGTGCTGTGGTGTTCGTGTAGTGTAGGGGGTGATACTGAGGTAGTGTTCTAGGGTACTGCAGTGCTGTTTGGGTAATGTAGGAGTTCAGGCAGGGGTACATTTACGGTTTAGGGCAGTACAATGGTGTTGAGGTTGTGTTGTGGTAGTGTTTTAGGGTTTATGGTAGTGCAGTAGTGTGTGTGTAGTGTAGGGGGTCGTGCTGGGGTTAGTGTTTTAGGGTGTAGGGAAGTACAGTGGTGTTTGTGTAATGTAGGGGGTCATGCTGGAGGTTGTGTATTAGGGTTTTTGACGCTGCAATTGTGTTTGTGTAGTGTAGGGGGCCGTGCTGGGGGTAGATTTAGTGTTTAGGGTAGTGCAGTGGTTTTTATATGGTGTAGGGGGTAGTGCTGGGGGTAGATTTAGAGTTTAGGGTAGTCATCATCATCATCATCAGCATTCTTTATTTCGGCAACATGCCATAAAAGATAAAAAACACCTTTATACAAATAAAACAATGAATTATATCATTGACAATTAATCAGAGGTCAAAAAACAGCAACGTTATTTCTTAATACATAAAAACATACGTGCAGTTTTAGTTAGTCCATAGGAAAGATAAAATTATTAAAATGTTGATTTCATGTTATTATTTGTTAAAATTTAAAATTTATACTACAGCCCTGGGTAGTAAGCGTCTTCTCTTCTGCCAAAAAGATTCCAAATATTTAGGTACGACAAACACTATCATACCAGAAAGATCTGTTTTGAGAACCGTGTCTGCCTTCAAACAGTGGGTGAAACCTAGGTTTTTACAGGCCGGTACGATCCAGTGCCTTCTTGCCTGCGCATAAGTTCGGCAAAAGAACAATATATGCAGCTCTGTTTCCTGCTCATAATTACACCCAGGACAGTGACTCAAGGAGGGCTCAGTCCATTTACTAGTGTAGGCTTCGATTGGTAAACTTCCGTACCTCCACTGTAGGTACAGTTTTCTGGTAGTGGTTGGAAATATGACATCTAGGATTCCCTCCAACTTATAAATGTCCTTAGTCTTTAAGAAAGAATCAGTCAGAGTACCAGACTGTGTGCCCTGTCTGTGTGCCGTGATTTTGCTTTCATGGTACACTGAAAGCAATTGCTTCCGAGAGACTGTAGGGCAAGCAATCGCGGGTTCAGACCACAAAGTAGCTAATCCCAGGCGCCCAAGCTAATTTTTTATGTATTGAAACCAGGGGATTTTCCCCACATTCGGGTAAGTCAGGGTTTCCTGCAGCTCGGATCTATAATTCACCAGCTCTGGTGTGGTCCAGACTCTGTGCCAAAAAGTTAGGGGCCTGGTGCCCAGATCTTCATTGAGTGGCCTCAGTCCCAGATCAAGCCTCATCAGCAGCAATGGAGTGCTAGGGGGGAGTGATAGGAGCTGCCTTATGAATTTATTCTCAGTTGCCACCATCTCACATTTACACATGTGGCCCCAAAGTTCACTTCCGTACATAACCGCTCCCTGGCATGCACTCTATATATCTCTAGTGGGGGACCAATCGCCTTGATGTGGATTTGTTTTTATTTATAAGGCTAATAACACCTCCCGCCAGTTGGGCCAGTTTAAGTTGAGATTTTATTTGATGGTGACCCCAAGACATGTTCTCATTTAGAGTGACCCCTAAGTATTCGAAGGTTTGAACCCTTTGCAACCTATTTGCACCAATACAAGGGTTGGGGCGTGTTTTTGTTGGGGGGTTGAAGATCATATATTTGGTCTTGAGAGTGTTAATCTCAAGGCCATGCTCTTCACAGAATGCCTCGAATCCGTTAATAACTCGTTGGATCCCCATAGGAGATTTGGACAGCAGCAGGGTGTCGTCCGCGAACATAATCGCCCGCACCCTGCTGCCAGCAAGTCTGGGGGCATCACTATCCTCTACCCCATTTAGATGGGCAATTACCCCGTTGATATAGAGGCAAAACAGGGTTGGTGCCAAAACACAGCCCTGTCTTACCTCCCTGTCAACGGGGAATATGTTTGATAGGGAGCCATCCCGGCCACATCTAACCTGTGCATAGTTATCTGTATGTAGTCGGACAACTATGTTTATAAGGTAGTGCAGTACCCCCATATTAGAGAGGACAGACAAGAGTTTTCTACGGGGTACAAGATCAAAAGCCGCCCGCAGATCTATGAAAATGGTATAGAGGCTGCCACCCTCCATCTTTACTGTTTTCCAATATAAAAGGGCCAGGCGGAAGATTTGGTCTATGGTAGAAACTTTTTTCCTGAACCCTGCTTGATAAGTGCTCAGGACTGAGGGATCAAGCATCCACACTAATAGGTGGTCCAAAATCAGCCTCGCAAAGACCTTTTGTGGAACGCCAATGAGGCTAATAGGCCTGTAGTTGGCTGGGAGCAGAGGAGAGCCCTTCTTAAAAATGGCCACAATCTCTGCCCCAAGCCAAGTACTAGGAACCTCCATCCCACCTAGAATTGAGTTAAATAGGACCTGTAGGTATGGGGCCCACACAGTTGGTTCATGTTTGAACAAGTTTCCCAGGAGCTTGTGCAAACCTGGGGCTTTCTCCGCTGTCAATTTGGCAATTGCGGCACCAACCTCCGCCACAGTAAATTCTTCCTGGACTACTAGAGGGATAGGGTCTGCCACTAGATTACCTATGTCCTTTACATGATCTATACTAGCCTGTACATATAGGGTGCGGAAGTGAACCTCCAAGACACTAGGAGCAATATTAGCTTCTACTGCTGGTATTGGATCCACAGAGCCAGTTTTATCAATCTACCAGAATTTCCGGGCATCTCTGGAGCTAAGGGCACCCACCATTTCAGACCAATTTTCGTTGTCCCACTCAATCTTTGCATTTTGGATTATATGTTTGTATTCCTTTCCTCTTAACCCTAATCAACACAGTGTTACCCCTTTGCTTCATGGCCTCAATGAGATCAGCTTTAGCCTTCCTACAGGCTATATTGTACCATGCGGCTTTCATCGGCTTACCTTTCTTTTTCTCTACTCGTGGGATCAGTACCTCCGCTAGAGCACTAGTAAGCTCCAAATGAAGGTCCCTGAATTTATTGTAATTCTCCGCAGACTGGGGGTAGTAGGGTAAGTTCTTCAACTCTTTGTAGCACCAGAACAATCATAGCATAAAGCCGAGAGATAGCTTTGGGGTTCCCTATTACTTTAGGCCATTTGACTCTGCGTCTATCACTAGATAGATCACTCTAGGGTCCGAGGAAGCATTGGCCATCTGGTTATCAATAGTAATACCGGGCACTGAGAGTTTCAAGGTCAGCGCATTGTGGTCGCTTTCATTACGTAAAATTACCTGGAAACTCCTGACCTTGGCCCAGTCACGCATCTCCACGAAAATATAATCCAAGCGTGACTCCTGCCCCAGTTTGTTAAAGGTGGGATTCGGGGGAATATCCCTGCTGACCCGCCCATTGCAGGCCCTTATAGAGTTATTAAGAGTCAGGGCCATTATTTGGGTAGCCAGCGGCATCCAGGACTTCACTGATGGGCCCCTCACAGGTGGTATAACCCATTGATTGTCCTCCTCCATTGGGGCACCCTACAGGAAGGATGGCAGTGGCTCAAATTGACAATTAAAGTCACCCCCTACCAAATATGGGATGCCTTGGGGGATAGTACCCAGGAAGAGGGATAAATCCTCAATTGTTCCTGAGACATTAGTTACACCCATTGGCCTTGAATATACGTTGACCAATGCTAGTTTAGCCGCATTTGGCCATTCCAATACCACACATTGGATGTCCTCAGAGTTTGTCTCAAGTGTCCTCGCGTAACATCCTAGGTGTGAACCCACCCAGATGAGTAGTCCACCTGACTGGCGTCCCTTCCCTCCCCATTTTGACGGGATTGTGAATGTGGAAAAACCAGTCCGCCAGTGTTCCACCCGGGCCCAAGTTTCCTGAAATAGGCAGACATCTTGCGTGTCGATAACTGACCCCCATTGAGGCGAGTCAAGTTTGTTTAATATCCCTGCCAAATTCCAGGAAACAATTGATAGAGGACCTAGTTCACAATTTTCTCTTTGGCTATTGTTCCTTACCCCATTTAGGCACTGAGCTTTTAGCACATGGGTTGCAGTTGGGCTAGTTAGTCCACTTGGGTTTAGTTTAGGGTAGTGCAGTGTTGTTTGTGCAGTGTAGGGGTAATGCTTGGGTAGTGTTTTAGGGTACTTCAGTGGTGTTTGGGTAGTGTAGGGGGTTGTGCTGGGGTATATTTAAGGTTTAGGGTAGTGCAGTGGTGAATAGGTAGTGTAGGGGGTTGTGCTGGGGTAGTGTTTAAGGGTTTAGGGTAGTGCAGTGGTGTTTGAGTTTTGTAGGTGGTCATGCTGGGGTAGTGTTCTAGGGTAATGCAGTGGTGTGTGGGTAGTGTAAGAGGTCATGCTGGGGTAAATTTAAGGTTTAGGGTAGTGCGATGGTGTTTGGGTAGTGTAGGGAGTTGTGCTGGGGTAGTGTTCTAGGGTTGTGCAGTGGTGTTTGGGTGTTGTATGAGGTTCTGCTGGGGTAGATTTAAGGTCTAAGGTAGTGCAATGGTGTTTGGGTAGTGAAGGGGGCCATGCTGGGGTAGTGTTTTAGGATTTAGGGTAGTGCAGTGGTCGGGGTAGTGTAGGTGATGGTGCTGGGGGTAGATTTAGGGTTGAGAGTAGTACACTGGTGTTTCTGTAGTGTAGGGGGTCATGCTGGGGTAGTGTTCTATGGTAGTGGAGTGGTGTTTGGATAGTATTGGAGGTAGTGCTGGGGTATATTTAAGGTTTAAGGTAGTGCAGTGGTGAATGGGTAGTGTTGGTGGTCGTGCGGGGTAGATTTAGGGTTTAGGGTAGTACAGAGGTGTTTGTGTAGTATAGGGGGTCTTGCTGGGGCAGTGTTTTAGGGTTTAGGGTAGTGCAGTGGTATTTGTGTAGTATAGGGGTAGTATTTTAGGGTTTAGGGCAGTGCAGTGGTGTTTGTGTAGTGTAGGGGGTAGTGTTTTAGGGTTTAGAGTAGTGCAGTGGTGTTTTTGTAGTATAGGGGGTCATGCTGGAGGTAGTGTTTTAGGGTTTAGAGTAGTGCAGTGGTGTTTGGGTAGTGTAGGGGGTCATGCAGGGAGTAGTTTTTTAGTGTTAGTGTTTAGGGAAGTGCAGTGGTGTTTGAGTAGTGTATGGGGTCGCACTGGGGGTATATTTAGGGTTTAGGGTAGCGCAGTGGTGTTTGTGTAGTGTAGGGGGTCGTGCTGGAGGCTATGTTTTAGCATTTAGGGTAGTGCAGTGGCGTTTGGGTAGTGTAGGGGATCATGCTGGAGCAGTGTTTTAGGATTTAGGGTAGTGCAGTGGTGAAATGGTAGTGTGTGTGGTCGTGCTGGGGGTAGATTTAGGGTTTAGGTTAGTGAAATGGTGTTTGGGTAGTGTAGGGGGTCATGCTGGAGCAGTGTTTTAGGATTTAGGGTAGTGCAGTGGTGAATGGGTAGTATTGTATTGTATTGTGGTATACTTATATAGCGCAAACCCGTCACCACCAAGGGCATCCTGGCGCTTTGACTCATGCTCCAGCAAAATTCAGCAGCTCAGCCTGTCCTGGGAAAGAGGTAAGTTTTCAGCGCCTTTCTAAAGGCTAAGAGATCCTCAAAACTTCTCAGGGATATTGGCAGAGAGTTCCAGAGTTTGGCCGCCGCCACTCTGGAAGCGTGGAACTATAAGTAACCTGGATGAAGAGGAACGTAGAGCTCTGGATGGAAGATACCAGGCAAACATTTGCCGCAAGGGGATTGGGCCCAACCATGGATAGCCCTGAACACAATACACGCTGCTTTGTAGCGAACGCGTAAATGGACCGGCAGCCAATGAAGTTCCTGTAACGCTGCCGTAGAAGAGCTATGGTAAGGGCGGGAAAGGGCGAGTTTGGCAGCCAGATTTTGCACCCTTTGGAGCTTGCCCAGAAGTGTTACCGGGGCCTCCAGAAGTAGTGCGTTACAATAGTCAAGTCGACTTAAGATGGTGCTTCGCACTACTTCTGGTCTGGTTTGCTCAGGGAGGAGGGGTAAAACCTTGCGCAGCATGCGGATCAACATCATGCACGTTGAGGTGGTCTTATTTACGTGCAGATCTAGGGTTTAGGGTAGTGCAGTGGTCTTTGGGTAGTCGATGGGGTCATGCTGGTGTAGTGTTTTAGGGTTTAGGGTAGTGCAGGGGTGAATGGGTAGTGTAGGTGGTTGTGCTGGGGTTGATTTAGAGTTTAGGGTAGTGCAGTGGTGTTTCTGTAGTGTAGGGGGTCGTGCCTCGGGTAGTTTCAGTGCAAGAGTACATGTACTTATATGTCTGCAAACTAACCCTGGGTGAAGCACTACGTTACGCTCGCGCAGTTTGCGAAGTTTGCGCAACTTCGCTCTACGCGAGCTGCATGCAGCACAGTGCGAACACGCGTAGTGCAGCATAGGGTAGTGCAGCGGCGTTTTTTTGCTTGTTCGTGGTCCTCAACTTCAGGTTCGCGCCGCGAGCAAGCAAAATGACCTCTCGGCGAGATTCTCAATGCAGGGAGGTCAGGTTTCTTATAGTGAGTATAAGCGACCGCTTGCAATGAGAAACTACCAGTTCGCGTTGAGAAAGCTGCCTCTCGAGTAAAAATCTACTCAAGCAGCAGAAAACTACAGCTCGCACTGTGCAAGATGCCGTTTTCAATGATTGCACAGTGCCAGATGCTTGTCCGCACTGTGCAATCATTGAAAACGCATCTTGCACAGTGCGAACATGCTACTACGCAGCTCGCGTAGTGCTACGTGAAGTTCGCGTAGTGCGAAGTTCACTTCGTGTAGCTTTGCGTAGCGCTACTTCGCGAACTACGCCCAACCTTACTGCAAACACATCAACCAACCAAATCATTCCCTCTCAATTTTCCAAAAAGCACACTGACTCATAGTGTGATTTTAAACAAATGTGTATAGATACTGACTGCGGAAATGTAGACCTGAAACACAAGTGTGAAGGTGAATACACTACTACTTGCATAGTGCATAGGGGTGTTAAGCACTGCATGCCCTAAAGCCTGGCTCACTGCAACAGTACATGTACTGATATGTCTGCAAACACATCAACCAACCAAATCATTCTCTCTCAATGTTCCCAAATGGACACTGACTCACAGTGTGATTCTAGACAAGTAACAATATTTCTTATAAATGGAGTGTATGGATACTAACTGGGGAATTGTAGGCCTTAAACACAAGTTTCAAGGTAGTTAGACTACTACATGCATAGTGCATAGAGGTTTTAAGCAATGCATGCCCTGACGCCTGGCTTACTGCAACAGTACATGTACATATGTCTGCAAACACATCAACCAACCAAATCATTCTCTCTCAATGTTCCCAAATGAACACTGACTCAGAGTGAGATTCTAGACAAATAACAGTATTTCTTATAAATGGAGTGTATACATATTGACTGGAGAAATGTAGGCCTGAAACACAAGTCTGAAGATGGTTACAATACCACTTACTTAGTACATATGAGTTTCAAGTACTGCATGCCCTAAAGCCTGGCTCACTGCAACAGTACATGCACTTATATGTCTGCAAACACATCAACCAACAAAATCATTCTCTCTCAATTTTCCCAAATGGACACTGACTCACAGTGTGATTCTAGACAAATAACAGTATCCCTGCACTTCACTGAAAGGATTACTACCTTGTACTGAAAGAGTCACTATGGGATTGCAAGAGCATTCACACAGTATTTACTGGATTGTATGGGTACTAACTGGAGAATTGTAGGCTATAATCACAAGTGTGAAGGTGGTTAGACTACTACATACATAGTGCATAGGAGTTTCAAGTACTGCGTACCCTAAATCCTAGCTCACTGCAAGAGTACATGTACTTAATAATGTGTAACAGTTCAGTACATTAAAAAACATAAGCGGGCAGTAGGGCATAGCAGATGACAGAGCCTTCATTGCCTCCTTTTACTTGAAAACTTCATCCGTCACTCTAGGGTCTGTCAGAACAAGTACATAATAACCTAATCAATTGAATGTCAGCGAACACATGAAGTACCAAAATGATTCCCTCAGAGTGATTCCTAAATGCACACAGACTCATTGTGTGATTCTAGACAAGCAACACTATCCCTTGCATTTTACCAAAACGCATTTATTAGCCTACAAGACATAAGGTGACTGCACATTGCACAAAATTTTCTACTACACATTAGTATAGAGTACTTTTATCAGAATGATTCCTAAATGCACATAAGACTCACTGTGTGATTCTAGACAAACAACACTGTCCCTTGCATTTTACCAAAACACATTTCATAGTCTAGAAGGAGTACTGCATTTTAATGTAGAAATTTGACTCGCTTTGCAAATACATAAAAAATGACTAGCTTCTAATTTTACTAAAACAGTTATCTGTCTGCAAACACATGAAATACACAAATGCTTATCTAAGAATGTCTTCTAAATGCACACACACTCATAATAAGATTCTAGAGAAAAAAAGTTCCCTGCACTTTAGCAGGAGAAACACTTTAGTCTGATTAAAATCAAAATGCACCACATACATCCCCTCACAAATTAATAACTCGCCTTTCAATTGTTTTGTAGATTAAGAATTATGTCAGTCACACAGCAGATTTTCTTATACAGAATCTCTGTGCTGTACACCTCTCACCACAACCAAAGAATGGCAAAGTTTCCTCTCATTTTGCACACATATACTCCTAAAAATCAAATCACATTCTTTCCCACATTAATTCAAAACAAACATACATTTCTATTGCTTACACATTTCAACCCTTTCCAATAAACATAAATTTAAACCCTTCCCCCAATCTGCCTTCTGCCTGTTACCATAAAAACAGTCCATGGAACACCTAACTGAGTACACAGGTCAAACGTTCACCACACAATTTTGCTAATCAAAACAGCAAGTGTGCTTGAGTTTTCAACATATCAGCTTATCTTATGTAATGTTCCTTTCAATCAGTTTTTGTTAACCAATAAGTATCATGCTTTTAAAAAGCAGAAACATGCACCCAAGTTTTCAGTGTAGAATGTTGTCAAACGACCAATCATTTATTTTCTTTTTTCAAAAGTGCATCTTATCCACCATTTTAGAAAAATCTTAGTTTTCAAACTGGCATTTCATTTGCAGAGACCATCTGAGTGCATCCAGACCTCCCTTCAAGATGCTTAGAGTGTGGATTGTGAGACACAGCTATATTTTCTGGAGCCAAAGGTATGCAGAAAACAAAGGAATTTACAAACACCTAGGTTTACCAAATGTAGACATTAAATGGATTTGACAAAGAGGGTTAAAGTGGCACCAATTGATGCCATTGGTTAAATCTTTTTTGCATCTTCAACACCCTGACCTCATAATTGTGCACTGTGGTGGCAATGACCTAGGCACTTTGACTGGGGTAGGTCTGGCAATGCTTATGAAGGACACCTTTGGAGAATTAATGTCATTTTCCCCCAAACTACCTTTGTCTATTCTAACATATGCCAAAGGCAGAAATGGTACAATTTGATATACACTCGCACTCCTGTTTGATAAGGTGTAGTAGTTGAGTCGTGCTCCAGGGTGTGCTCTCCATTGAGTACTTAAATTAAATTATATATAAGCATGCCCCTTCATTGGGGAACGTCCCCTGGTCACAGCACTCTCCCCTCCTGGGGTTGAAACAACGTTCTCCCCAAAAAACTTAACACATCACTTTCATTCCAAATTTTTGGTTTATTTCCTTATGATCCAGAGTTAATTTTCACTCATTTGTTCATTTCAATTTAATTTCCCATATGCATCATATTATCACTCTCCTGTCTCCAATGCATTTCGGCTATTAAGTAGCCTTCATCAGGGAAGTATGATGGATAGGCAAATTTGTGCTATTAATACATGAGGATCAAATCAACACGTCATTATATTTGTAATCCAAAAATCCAAAAATTTGGAGTGATGTGTTGCGTTTTTTTGGGAGAGCATTGTTTTAACCCAAGGAGGGGAGAGTGCTATGACCAGGGGCGTTCCCCAATGAAGGGGCACACTTATATATGATTTAAAGGCAGAAATGGAACTGGTCCAATCATTTTTGCCCACAGATTTAGAAAGCTAGGAAACGTGAATAAATCTGTTTCTACTTTTCTCCGAGACAAAGGAATGGGGTCCATTTACCAAAACAATCTGCGTTTCAATATGGATGGCATCTATAGGACAGGTTGTGTACATTATACAGATGAGGGAAATAGAGTCTTCCTCTTGAACTTTAGACTCCGCATAGGTACTCACAATAAACACAAGGGCTCTTTTTAGAGCCACCTAAGAACTAAGCACATAAGCTTGATGTATATCTGAAAAATATTATCTGTTTTTTTGCTTGGTGTCGAGCACCCAACGCGCCGAAGTCGTGCACCCAGCGCATACAGGTCATACACCACATGCGCTGTAGTCTGGCTTCCTACAGGTTAGGAGTCGTCCATCTAACGTGTGCACACCAGGGGGCCACACTGAGCGCTGCGCTGAGTGGACAACTACCAATTTTTCCATTAAAAAAATAGCCCCTATCACTAATTACTATTATCCCCGGGGAACCCATCCCCCGGGGCTTATACAAAATGTTGGGGACGGCAGGGGAAGCTCCAATGCCTCCACGGTCCCAGCCGGCTCCCCACATCCTACGAGAGCCTGCATTGCTTTTCCACATGGGGAGCTGCTAACATGCAGCTCCCCGTGTGGAAAAGCAATATGGTTTGGATTTTGAAAGAGAGAGTAGGTTTGCCTGCTCTCTCTTTCAAAATCCAAACCACTTTTGCTATGGGAGGCCGGGAGACTCCCGCACTCTCATAGCAAACAACAGTGTGCGGGGGTGTGCACCCCAGGACACTGCAGGAGCCGGCCCTGGGGCGTTACGGTCCCTCGGGCCCTCAATGGCTCCAGGAGGGGGCCACGTAGCCCCACCCACAATACCTAAATCCCCGGGGGGTAGTGGTCCCCAGGGCTTGGAGGGGGCCGTTCAGCCATCCCCTACAAATTGTACTAGGAAGGGCTTTTCAGCCCCTCCCAACAATTAATGTAATAGCCACAGGGGGTGGGGGTCCCTGGGACTGGGGGTCCCTCTGGGCCCCTTTAAATTTAATAATTTTACCCCCTGGATTTGGTCCCTCATGGGGCTAGTTATAAAACAAGCTCAGTTTTTTTACTTACTTTTTTATGCCAGATCTGCACACTCTACACGCACCTGCCGGGTCTTTTAAAAAATAAAAATAAATAACATGTTGTGGGCCCAGGGGTTCCTTCTGGGACCCCCTAAGCAGTTCTAGAGGGTAAAAGTATTTCTACCCAGCCCCCTTTCTACGTTTTGCACACATATTCCACTGACTGCTTTAGCCTCGCTTCTACCGAGGCACAAAATGGCTGCCACCAGTTCCTGGTTTCGAATGTTGACAACTACTTGACAGCCAATTAGCATGCAGCGCGCTATCAGATGGGTGCGCTTATGGGCGCTCATGTTGCGCTCAGTGTTTGCGCATCGATCGTGCCCATAGGCATATAAATGCTTTTTACTGTAATTTTCTCTGGAACTATTGAACAGATTGATACCATTTAGTCACAAGTCTGAACCGAGGACTACATCTTTGCTAAACTTGTTGTAATTCTGTTCAGCAGTTCGGGCTGTAGCTGTGGCTAAAGGTCATAAGGGAAATTACATGGAGAAAACACGTTTTTGGACCCCCCTTTTTTCTCGGCCCCTGCTTGACGAATCACCAAGAAACTCTCAGGATAGGAGCTGACCGTAAGCTTTGAAAATTTCACAAAGATTCGTCAACCGGCACCAAAGTTATTCCAAATAGAATGTTGTGAATTTCCTATGGAAAATAGGTTCAAACTATAACTACCTACTGGCGACTGCCAGTAGGTAATATATCTTCATCTTAATGTAATGTGTCTTCCTTTTTTCTTACAGGAATTCTTGGAAAGACTCTATGGAGGTCTTGCTAGCAGTGATGTTTGGTTATGCTGCATTGTAAATGAAATCTCAGATCACAAATGGATCATTTGTCCTGACATTATTGGAAACTCTGATCTCACAATGGTTTGGAAGTATCACATTTTGATGGCTAGGTAGTGCTTTACATTTGTCTTAACTGTCTGCAAGGTCATTTGTAAGTAAATGGCATGTTCAGTGGAAAATACTAGTCGAAAGGGAGGTCCCCATATATCATGGTCTTTTGTTTTCTATAGTATCTCTATCAACTGGCTAGTGTACAATTTCTGCTTGGGTGCAGTTGTTGTAACATCTTGAACAGTTTAATTTTCATCCCTTGATATGTTGCGATTGTCATGGTCCTTTACAATCTTCTATCTTTTACCAGAACAATTTTACCCTAGTCAATATACTTGTTTTTAGCCAAGTTTTTATAGACTTTGATATATGTATATGGAATGGTCCTAAGTCTCAGAACAAGGAAAATCCATTCATTAGATGTTGCCTAGCATATACATTCTTTATACACCATGCGTAATATTTTTTTATATTTAGACAGTTGCATTCAGAAACCTATGTGTAGGATTAGCAATACGAATATGCCTTTGTCAGAGTTAAAAACATCCATCCTTCAAATAAGCCACAAACCACCCATAGGGCACATACACTCTCATTATAAGTCCAGTAGAAATCAGTGTTCTGGTGCAAATGAAATATTGAACCTGACTAAAGATTATAAAAGATGTGTTAATTTTACACATGGTGATATTTTCCCGCCGCATGATATTTCGGATAGTTCCTAGGATTTGCAAGAGGTTAACATGTTTTTTTAATTTCGCATCTTGATAGGGGTAAAACTTTCCGTATTAGCTAGCCCCCTCTCAGACTCATGGAACCTGAAATCGAGATATGTCCTAGTCTGAAAATATTGCACCCTTCAGTACTGATAATTACTGAGTGCAGTATTACCACCTAATATAACAGGTCACCTAAAATGAGTGCTTTGGTCATATTGTACAATGTGGACACAAATATCTATTATATATGGACCGTACCAAAAAAAATGAATGAAAATAAGGGACATGACATTGGAGAGTTGTACTATCTAAACATTGAGCTCAACCGTTTTAAGTAGGGATAGGCCTCTATGTTGTATGTTGAGGCCCAGCTTTGTAACTATGAGTATTTATATATCCCATGGGAGCCTACAATACCTGTATAAAAACCCATATTTTATTTCCCTTATTACACCTGACATGTGACATCCCTCCTCACCTGTAGTAATGAAATTTCAGAGCCAATTAACTGTGACAACATATTATAGTTGAGTTCTAACTTCACAATGCTCCTGGCAGAACCAGCAGCAGAGAGAAAGATAGGTCTCAAAGCATAATTAAAGCTGCACTTAAAAAAATTAAAACATGGACTTTGCTTACTCTGCTCTGTTTATATAGATGAACAGTAATAAACAGGAAGGAGATATTTATAGTAACGTTTATTTTTTCCAGCTTCAGGTAATTATAGGTAATCATATGAAAGATAATTATAGCTAATTATAGGAAAGGTAGAATCTCTCTCTGCAAGCTTCTACTACTCTGAGATACAAGATTTTTTGACATCTGACATATTAAACTGATTTAATATCTTTTTGCAACAAACATCTAACTGTTTTTGATGTGTTTATTTATTATCCTGAGATTCTAATTTTATGTTTCATGTTTACAAACATCCTATCTCTTTTAAATGAAAACAACACCACACAAAGGATATAAGTGGTTTCTGGGAAGGGTTCCTCTATATGGTGATAGAACTACTCTGGGACTTGCAATATCTTTAAAATGTACAGCACGTGGTATTTTATTCCACATGTCAAAGTGAATTCCCCAGGACCTGGATACCCTCACGGGTGATAAGTAGCTCTCTACAAATCTACTGAGTAATTGATAGTAAAGGTCGCCAATCTTCAACATTTTAAAATAGTCCGATTTCAAAATGTCTTTCAACTATTATGTGTTTGCTTGCTTATTAACAATGCAGTTCAGAAGGGTAACTTACACCTGTGAGTAATTTACAAGTGTAATTTATTCTTATACTTTGTGTAAATATGCTGCTTCTGGCAAGTGCATTGGAGTGGAGCCAAATTTATGAGTGGCTGCGTTACTACTGATGGAGCACGTACGTAAGAAACTTGCTCGAATTCAATCCTCTTGAATAACATGTAATGATGTAACCAACATGTTTTGTTGATACTAATAATTGCATTACATTACATTTTACATCATCTAGGGGAAATCTTTTCAATGTGCTTTTCTAACAAGCAATATGAGTGGATTAATATGGCTGTTGAAAACGCAGGAATCTTCTACGCATGCATCTTTTGCATCTACGTAGTATGACGTCTCACTTAGGTGGGAATTTTTTGCAGCTGCGCAGTAGTACTTAAGATAGCACATTGAATCTCACATGCTGTGCTTAAATTAAGAACTCACACGACCAACTAAATTGCTAATGCAATAGTTAAAATAAATTAAACGGAATAGAGTAGGAATAAGTGGTATACAGTGCATTCATTTAATTTCGTATTCTAACATGTTTTTCTTTGACTTTATTATTAGTTCGTATTTGGACCTGAAGGGTGTCTGAAATCTCCATCTTGCCTGGTTATGCGCAAGTGCACTGGACTCTGTCAAACTCTGTGCTGTGACATTGAAATCCAGCCAAGGACACTTTAACCAGAAGAAGCGCATGGGAAAACCACCTCTTGACCCAGAGAGTGAAAGGAGAAGAAGTCCAAACTCACATACAATGTATTGATCCTAATGTGAAATACGGGTGGGAAAATAAAGCTTGGGAAAGTAATTAATTGGAGGGAAGAAAGAAAAATAAGTTTAAGAAATGACATTACATTAGTATGGTGTGATGACCTCTCCCCATCCCATTGTCCAATCAGAAGTCAGGGATTCTTGAATATTGAAACATTGGGGGCTGGTACATAGACTTAGAATAGTGTAACTAAGGTAGGCTCAGTCAGTTAGATTTTCAGGCTTGTCACTGACCTGTCACTGACCCATCACTGAAGCAGAAGACTGCGGATGCCACGGAGATCGCGGAAGAAGATGAACCTGTCCATCTAGAAGGGGAAAGAATTGAGAGCAGTACCAGAGAGGGGTGCAACGCAGGGGTTGCACTTAGAAGAGGTCACCTGTGCGGTCCTGAACCTGTCCAGAACTGTTGGCTCCCAACTACTCGGGTGTTACATTTTCTAGCCCTGGGCCAGGGGTTGGTCCTCACACCAGTAAATATAAATCAGTGTGGTATGTCCTTGTACCATTTTCCATTTCCACCCTTCCCAGGTTTCAATGTCATGAGATTTTATTAAGTCTTTATGTTTTACTTTGATCATTTTTCTCCTTAAATGTTGGTGTTTGACATGTATTGGTATTTGACTCACAAAATGTTTGCATTGATAAAGCTTTTAAAACTCTCTTGAGTCTGTGGTTATTCAAATAACGGTAAATGTCATTTCTACCTTTTCTACTAACAACCTGATCCAAGTGACCAGAGGAAATTGAGACCTAAGGTGGTACGGTTTGGTAAGAAATGGTGTAAAGGTAAAATTTATCACAAGGTAAATATAAGTTCTGGTCACCAGCGGTGATTATCAGCTCTTGTATGCATGTTTCATGGGCCCAGGTGAGTATGGTGTTGTAGAGTAACCCAAACTGGTACTCTCGCTGCATCAGTTTTTCTTGGTAGCAGAGCTATGGTTAGGTTTTAGTTAAGTTAGGTAGTAAAGCGTGTATTGAAATATTGATTTATGTATTAACCAACATTCGTATGTATTGTATTATGTCGTCAAGAAATTCCCGGGAATATTTATTAGTGGGTGGTAAATGGAAGACACACTGCAGTGAGGTTACTTGCCTGGATGAAGAAAGTGTGGATAGTTAGGTAGAACATGAAGCACTGAGTTAAGGATGATTTTCTTGTATAAAAGTGAGAGTGAATAGTAGCAAAAGAATTTGCTGGTTAAACTTTGGTCTTATATAACCTAGAAAGGGTAATACTGAAGGAGTAACAGGTTCTTCAATGCTTGAGTGAAGAGTAAGCGGAAAAGGTTTTATTCGTAGTGTGTAAAGAGTAAGAGTAAAGGTTTTACTTGCAGCCGAAGAAATTGACTTTTCTTTGAATTTATTAAATTAGGCACAGTGGCAAATGTTTTTACATTAATTAATGAAATGTGTACGTAAAATTGAAAGAAATTAAGTTTTGCATTACCTTGCAAAGGAGCGGTCAATTGCAGGTGCTGCACTGACGTCACTGGGATTGGTTGAAACACCAGGTGTGTAGCTGAGGTAAAATTGTAAAAGAGGGGTTAGTCGTGAGGAGCGGAATTGACGTCACAGAAGAGCCGCCTAAGCATTGGTTAAAATAAATAAGTAAACTAAACGTTGATTTGTCATCATGATAAAATACGCTCTGTTATTGGAGAAGCATTAGAGCAAAAGTAAACAATTGAATAATTGTCAAAATAAAAGTGTTGGCATTAATAGACAGTGGGGATTGTATGTGGAACCCCGATCCAACTGTAATTGGGTCTCGTCCGGACAGAAGGTTTATAGGATTTTGCACACGAGAAATTTCTTAGAGGAAATCCAAGCACAATGTACGGAGAGAAAAGGAAAATGTAATTTATGCAGAAAATCTAAAAACATTTTTATGAAGGATAAACCAAATAAAGTTAGACAAGGAATTAATATTCCTCCCCTCAAAATACCTGCATCATGCATGATGATAGAAAGAAGCTACCACACTTATGTATGGTTAGAAAATTGGATAGAATACACAAAAGATGATGGAGTATTAGCATTTCCAGAGTGCAGAACATTTAATGAAAGAATTTTACAAAATTTATGAATTTGCATGAATGAGTTAGAACTGAGACCCAGATAAACTCAGTATGAAGCTCTAGAAGAATGGGAAACTGAGGCTTTTGAGCGAGACAGATCACGATGTAGTAGTAACATAAGTACATTTTATCCTAGATTTTCCTGAGAACCTAGAGAGAATCAGATGAAACAATGGAGACATGCTATGGTAGTAGAAGGATTATATCCCGTGCTGACCACAAAAGAAATGACAGGAAGTAAATATACAGAGAAAACAAAACATTTAGTGACTGGTAGTGGAGATTCAGAAGAGGATTATTTTGAAGGTATTTTAATGAAAAATCCTCCACTTTATCAAGAAGAATTACATTGAATTACCCCTAGTGCCCCCCTTCTGAAAACACCTATGGTTCCGCAGGTTGTACACGAGACTACACTGGAAAGAGTACTTCAAGAAAAAGAAAGAGAAGCAATAAATAAAAATAGAAGTGAGTTAATTCAGTAAATACCTCAATTGAATACAAATCCTGAAGCATTAACAATACCAGTGACTATAGGTTCGGTTGTTCCCTTATATGGGGATAAGCAAAACTGTCCTAAAACTCCTGTCCTGACTACAGCAATCACACAACCAAGAAAAGAAAAAATAATAATTGATGATCAGGCCAGTGAGTGTGGAAAGGGGCGACCAACTCGGTCCCCCCGAACGTATGGCCGAGTGCCTCGATCCCCCCGGGAAGCCATTTTTGGGCGGGAGGCGCGCCTCAGCTGGTATGCCCGAAGCGGCGTAGCTGGGGCGCGCTCGTTCCCGCCCTAGAGTGGGCTGGCCTAGACACCGACGCAGCCAGCCACGCCCTCGGGGCAGGCAGGGGCGGGTATACGCCTGCCCTGAAGACGGATAAAAAGGGACGCAAGACCAGAAGACATCCTCTTGTTCTTGTGCTCTGAAGCTGCACCTCCTCGCTGCACGTGAGCTCGGGACAGAACGAAGAGCCAATTTTGAGCGTTTTAATCTTTCTTTTGTCTTCTAGATATTTCGTCTGAAAGATGCCCAAGAAAGGCGCCAAGAGAATGTCGACTGACCAGATGGTTCGGGCCCTCATGAAGGAAATGTCCGAAATAAAGAAACAGTTGGCGGAGCGAGACGGCGAGGAGGGATCGGGGCGTCCACCGGCCGGAGGGAGGCCTAAGAGGCCGAGAAGGGGGCCGGTCGGGGGAGACGTCCCGGTTCCCTGTTCCCCGCTCGAGCCGCCAGCCCCGGTACCGGCCCCGGTACCGCAGGAAGGGAACCCGATCCCGGTCGTAGTCACCCCGACATCTGCTGAGGGTATGCCTCCCGAGTTGGCGGCACAGCTAGCAGCGTGGTTGGGGGACAGTACAGAGGGCGCCACGGCTGCCGAAGCGCAAGCACTCATGAAACAGTTGCGCAAGAAACGTGATGCAGCCAAGGTGCCCGCGCCGGATGCGGTGATAGACAAGCCACGAGGGGCCGAAGCAGCGTCCGGTGCAGGTAAGCGGCCATAGCCGATTGCAAGGGATGAGTCAACACCCTCTCGTAGAGAAAAATTGGGGCAACATGTTCCTTTGCCAATAAAGGAAAAGATTTGGGCGGGGGAATACGTTAACATTTTCTCCCTGCTCGTTGATCACTATGAGGTCGAAACTGTTAAGGGTCAAAAGGATCTGATGCATCCGAGTGTTTGGCGCGCCAAAATGGCCGCCTTTAAAGTGAATGAGAATATTGGTAACTGGGGTAATGCTTGGGGAATTTTTACGTCAATTTTGGGGGAACGAAGGCCTGACTTGCTCCCTGAATTTCCAGTATATCAGTCACGAATTATGGGGTACTCGACATCGCACCAAGGTAACCAATGGTTCTGTTATGACAACCTTTTCAGGAAAGCGATGGAGCATAACAAAAGTTTAACCTGGGACTGTTACGATTCTTTGACATGGAATAAAATGAAAGAGTCGGGGATGTTGAAAGTGCCGTTGGTGGGGAGTACTGTTGGTGAGTCCTCCCGCCAAAATGGGGGGACGCCCTTTCGGTCGGGTACGGGTACAGACGATTACCCGAGACCCGCCGGCAATACAGGGAAGAGGGGTTTCTGTTTCAATTTCAACAGAAGTAAATGTACTAGGCCCCCGGGATCTTGTAAATTCAAACACGAATGTAGTGGTTGTGGGGCACCCCATCCTGAGTCCTCGTGCAGAGCCAAATCGGGTGAAAATGGGGGTAGAGGAGGCGCTAAACAGGTCTAATATAGTCCGAGGGGCGCCTTTACCAACCCCGATTGATACCCTGGCGATGATTCCCTGGCTCAGCGAATACCCAGATCGTACTTCTGCTGGGGTGCTACGAAACGGTTTTTCATATGGTTTCCGCATCCCGGTGGGTAACTTTCAGGGTGTCGGGACGTGCAAAAATCAACTTTCCGTCTTACAGCATACGACTGTAGTACAGGATAAGATCCGGAAAGAGGTTACCCGAGGTCGGGTTGCCGGCCCGTTTCGTGTTCCCCCGGTACCGAACTTTGTTTGTTCTCCTTTGGGGGTGGTCCCCAAGAAGGACCCGGGTGAGTTTCGATTGATTCACAATTTATCAGCTCCTCATGGCCTTTCTGTAAACGATGCAATTGATCCAGAAATGTGTTCGGTGCGGTACGCATCGTTCGATGAGGCCGTAGCCATTTTGAATCGCCTGGGGCCCGGGACGCTGATGGCGAAATCAGATATCGAGTCAGCGTTCCGTTTGCTCCCGGTATACCCGGAAGACCAACGTCTTTTGGGATTCATGTTTCAAGGTTTGTATTACATGGATAGGTGTATGCCGATGGGGTGCTCTATATCTTGTGCATATTTCGAGAAATTCAGTAGTTTTCTACAATGGGTTTACACGAAGAAAACAGGTTTTCGGAATGTGATGCATTACCTCGATGACTTTCTGTTCCTTGGGGCCGCTGGGGATGATGAATGTGCCCGGGCCTTGACTGAATTTTGTGTTTTAATGAATCAATTTGGCGTTCCATTGGCACCAGGTAAAACTGTGGGTCCCACGACTTGCCTCGAGTTTCTCGGGATTGAGTTGGACTCTAGTGAGGGTTGTTTTCGTTTACCAGCTCCCAAAGTGTCGAAATTCAGGACAGCCCTGCAAATGTGTATTACTGCATCTAAAGTTACGCTGCATCAATTGCAGCAATTGGTGGGGAAGTTGAATTTTGCCTTAAGGGTGATCCCGATGGCCCGCCCCTTCTCCCGTTCGATTGCACAGGCGATGGTCGGCCTAAAGGAGGGTCACCATCGCACGAGGTTATCGGCCGAGGTCCGCCAAGACATGCGTATTTGGTTAGCATTTTTGGCGGATTTCAATGGTCGAGTCGTCTGGAACAAACCGGCCTTGTCCTCTGAAGAGCTTGGTCTATGGACGGATTCAGCGGGAAGCATGGGTTTCGGCGCCATCTTCGGCACAAAATGGTCGGCACAAAAGTGGCCAACATGGTGGCACGAAGAGGGGCTGACGAGTAATATTGCTTTCCTTGAGCTGTTTCCCATTTTGGTGGCCCTCAGAACCTGGCCCGATGGATTCAAAAATCACTCTGTCATATTTTGGTCTGACAATATGACCGTTGTAGAATGCATCAATAGTCAGGCAGCACGTTGTAAAATGATTTTAAGGCTGCTTAAAGAAATTGTCTTACTGTGTATGCAACTGAACGTGGTATTCAGAGCAAAACATGTCCCAGGGGTGATGAATCAGGCTGCTGATGCACTGTCTCGTTTTCAAATGCAGGCTTTCTCGGGTTTCCTTCCCTCAGCGGACCCAGAGCCAGCACCCTTTCCCGAAGCTCTCTGGTCTCTCGGTGCCCCGAACTTCATTACCTCGTGGGAGAGAGTCTAGCACCAAGGACGAGGAAGGCATACGAAGGGGCGTTTCGGGCTTATTTAGCATATTTGGGGACTGAGAGAGGGGGACTTTGGGGGCATGAGGATTGGGTAGTACATTTTCTGATGTCCTTGCGTAAGGCTGGGAAGTCGGTGGCTACAGCCCAGAGGCATCGTGCTGCCATCTCCTTTGTTGCCAGGGCTCATAATATCCAGGACCCGACAGCGTCTTTTGTGGTACAGAAAGCGCTGCGTGGGTGGCAACGCCTTGAGGGTCGCAGAGTAGATGAGAGGCGCCCGATAGGTCTGGATAGGTTGTCCCAGTTGCTGGCCACACTCCCCGCCATATGCTCGTCTCAGTTCGAGGCCTGTTTGTTCCGAGCTGCTTTTACGCTTGCATTTCACGGGGCTATGAGGATAAGTGAGCTGGTTGCAAGGAGCAAGCGGGATGTGGCGGGGGGTTTGTGCCGGGAACACGTTCAGATCAGGGGTGAGACTATGACTGTATCCTTTGTCAAGTCAAAAACCGATCAAAGTGGGGTGGGAGACTGCATAGTCATTCGCAGGATTCCAGGGTCTTCCATGTGTCCGGTGAAGTGTTTAGAAGATTACCTAGCACGAAGGGTGGCATCATGGGGGGGGACATTGTTGAGACACGCGGACGCCACCCCACTGACGAAGTTTCAGTTTCAGCGGGTGCTCGCGATGTCAATTACCGCAGCGGGCTTGGACCCGGGTGAGTTTGGGACCCATTCCTTTCGGATAGGGGCTGCCACTGAAGCTACAGCCAGGGGTCTTAATGTGGAACAAGTAAAACGAGTGGGGCGTTGGTCCTCCAATTGTTATAAGAGGTATGTGCGGTTGCACATGTTGTGAAGCTGTAATAATGTACTCACGCTTCTTGTCTTTTGTTTGGTTTTCAGTTACGCAAGCCTTCGAGGCGGGGCGGACTATGCAGTCGACCCAACACCGGGCCAGCGGTCAGACATCACCGGCTGTGAGAAAGGAGGTGTGGGTCGTGGGCCACTCATACGTGAGGCGTGCCGCAGACGTATTCGAAGCAGGTGACATGATTCACGTAGCTGGGGAATACGGGTACAGGATGTCCTTCTACGGAAGGGGCGGTCTCTGTATTGACCAGTTTCAGGCATTCTTTGAGGGTTTGTTAGGGCGGACGAGGTCACCGCCGTCTATAGTCATAGTACATTTAGGGGGCAATGATTTGGTCACCACCGGTAGACGACTTCTCCTGGAGGCAATGCTTTCCACTGTAAGTTGGTTGGCGAGGAAAGTTCCGGGGTGCATAATTGCGTGGTCTCATATGATCCCACGAAAAGTGTGGCGGGGGGCTATTTCGATCCCTGCTTTGAACCATTCTGTTAGAAAAGTTAATAACAAAATGAGTAGGTTGTTTCGTTCCAGGACATTGCATTCTATCTCGCACGGTTGTATTAATGATGACAGTATGTATCTGGGGGATGGTGTGCATTTGTCTCGGGTGGGAAATGAGTTACTCATAGGAGACTTCTTAGCATGGTTGAAAACGTTGGAACATGACCTTTAGCTAGGAGTTTTGTGGGGGGCCCGGATAGCCGGTCAACTATCCGGGCCTGTGGCGGTAAGGTCATGATCGGTGAGCACTAATTAGTAGATCCCTATGAGTGGGCGTCACCCAACACGGATGGGAGCGCTCGGGAGAGGTGGCCATTGGCCCCTCAATGGGGAGGCGGTCCCTTCTAAGGATGGGTCGCCGGAAGTAAAGGAAAGGCGGTCAAGGCCCCTTCCTTTGTAGGAGGGGTTACAGCCCCCTCCTGGGGAATTTCCCGGGGCCAGTGACATCTGCGACGGCAGATGCGGTAAGTTGTGTGGGGTTGGGATAAGGTCTACGGTACCTTCTAGATACCTCACACGAGTATTCGAACGACCTTTAACTGGCGTCGAGTCTTTAGGTGCCCCCGTCAAGTCAAGGGAAATTGGTAATAGTTGCACTTGAGGTACGCCTCCGTGCTGTCGCCCAGCCCAAGTGGGAGGGGTAAGTCTGGTTAGGGATCTTGACACCGGTTATGATCTTGCCGTTGGCCCTTAAACGTTAGGTTGTACAATTTCAATATGTCAAGAAATGTCTTGTAGGATGCTAGTTCGGCTAGGAGAACCTCTGTATTAGAGAATCTGTTAAGGTTAGCCAAACATCGTAATATGGTAATGAAATTGTACATAACATGAAACGTTTAATGTTTTAATTTTGTTTTAATAAATACGGCCGGGATGGTCACTCCATCCCACTTCCAAAAACTTCAAGAACTGTTTCCGGTTTCCCTCCTTTTGGGGATTGATTGTGTTGAGAGGGGGTGGCGGGTATCTCGGCCATATGGAAAGGGGCGACCAACTCGGTCCCCCCGAACGTATGGCCGAGTGCCTCGATCCCCCCGGGAAGCCATTTTTGGGCGGGAGGCGCGCCTCAGCTGGTATGCCCGAAGCGGCGTAGCTGGGGCGCGCTCGTTCCCGCCCTAGAGTGGGCTGGCCTAGACACCGACGCAGCCAGCCACGCCCTCGGGGCAGGCAGGGGCGGGTATACGCCCGCCCTGAAGACGGATAAAAAGGGACGCAAGACCAGAAGACATCCTCTTGTTCTTGTGCTCTGAAGCTGCACCTCCTCGCTGCACGTGAGCTCGGGACAGAACGAAGAGCCAATTTTGACCCACCCACCAGCCCCTGAAGACAGCCAGTTGTGTATAATAAAGTTGATTAATTTTTGCTTCGGTTTTCGTATACAGGTTGTAGTGCCATGTTGATGAGTTAATAAAGAATGGTTGCTTTGAGTATGTTTTCCATTAAAGATATTCAGTGTAATGTTGAATTTTAATGCATGCTCTTTCGGTCATAGTGGCCAATGTATTCGTAGGTTAATTTGCACTGTCGTATTTATTTTGGTAGGCGGTAAGGTCATGATCGGTGAGCACTAATTAGTAGATCCCTATGAGTGGGCGTCACCCAACACGGATGGGAGCGCTCGGGAGAGGTGGCCATTGGCCCCTCAATGGGGAGGCGGTCCCTTCTAAGGATGGGTCGCCGGAAGTAAAGGAAAGGCGGTCAAGGCCCCTTCCTTTGTAGGAGGGGTTACAGCCCCCTCCTGGGGAATTTCCCGGGGCCAGTGACATCTGCGACGGCAGATGCGGTAAGTTGTGTGGGGTTGGGATAAGGTCTACGGTACCTTCTAGATACCTCACACGAGTATTCGAACGACCTTTAACTGGCGTCGAGTCTTTAGGTGCCCCCGTCAAGTCAAGGGAAATTGGTAATAGTTGCACTTGAGGTACGCCTCCGTGCTGTCGCCCAGCCCAAGTGGGAGGGGTAAGTCTGGTTAGGGATCTTGACACCGGTTATGATCTTGCCGTTGGCCCTTAAACGTTAGGTTGTACAATTTCAATATGTCAAGAAATGTCTTGTAGGATGCTAGTTCGGCTAGGAGAACCTCTGTATTAGAGAATCTGTTAAGGTTAGCCAAACATCGTAATATGGTAATGAAATTGTACATAACATGAAACGTTTAATGTTTTAATTTTGTTTTAATAAATACGGCCGGGATGGTCACTCCATCCCACTTCCAAAAACTTCAAGAACTGTTTCCGGTTTCCCTCCTTTTGGGGATTGATTGTGTTGAGAGGGGGTGGCGGGTATCTCGGCCATATGAGTCGATAATTTACTTAATGGATTTGCAAATAATGGAGCCATTGAAGGATTCATTCAGAAAAATCTCACCGGATGCTCAAAAGAGGTACAGATTGAAACATCTACAGGGACAAAAGGTGCCACTGTAGTAACCCCAGAAGAAATAGAAAGATGGACAAGAGAAATAGAAAAGCCAAAAACACAGCCAAAGGTATTGGATATATTTAAGTTAAGAGTAGAATTGGAAGAAATAATAGCTGGAAATGTATGAGTAGAAAGGCTAGACACTTTCAGTGAATATGAGATGTTGTTCATATGCAGAAGCATCACACGAAATACAAAAATATTTCATGAAAAATTATTGAATTTGGCTTCAGAAATGGGCATCGACGTAGGTAAATCCAAAGTATTACAGAAACCAAATAGAGCAGAGTTTTCTGACAAGGATTTAGAGAACATGAATGTGTCAGGATGGAAATTACAGATAAAATAAATGTTGACATTGTTGCAAAAATGGGGAGATTTGGATAGATTGAAACTAGGTTGACAAAGAAAAAGGAACAAGCACAGGCAAATCAAACACCATCTGAGTATTTATTGAAAAAGTAGAAAGGTTGTGTCCAATAAGAGAAGTTCTTGGAGGAGGTTATGTACATGTCCCATCAGCCCACCAGGATATTTTATCATTTACAACTGATTTCCCAAAGCTTAGGGAGAAACCAGTAGAATAGTACAAGCAAGTTGAAAGGTTTGTGAACGTTTCAAATGTTTTGTTGAAGGATTTAGGTGGTTTATTTGACATAGTTGTTCCTGCTGATTTATGGGCAGAATGTAAAATTAAGATAGATTGGCCTAATGACGAGTACCCGAGGGATGCAAAGAAAGATGCTCCATCAGCTGAAGTAATGAAAAAACATAATCAGGTAATTACATTCTTGAAAGCAAACATTCCCCCAAAGGAAACTGATTGGATAAAAATAGACAGAACAACCCAAAATAAGGATAAGTCAGTACATGCATAATATGAACATCTCTTACAAGTGTTCAAGCAGTACAGCGGTGTGAGAATATTGAAAACAAGGACATGACACATTTTGTGTACCAATTTGTGTCTGGATTAAGGTTGGACATATCGCAAATGATTAAACAGCACATGTTATGCTGGCAAGTAAGGCCCATAGATGAAATCCTCTAGAACGCAAAGTATTGTGGGGATGAAATCGACAATAGATGAAAGAATTTAGAAGAAAAGGTAACGTGGGCCAAATTAAATTAGCAGAACAGCAAGAGCTTCAGCTAAGTAATCAGGCTGAAAACCAAAGAAAAGGTCAAGGCCATGGTGACAATAGTGGGGGCAAACCAAGAGGGTGAATGAGCAGAGAAGAGGCAAAGAAAAGGTTTCCCTGTCACAGGTGTGGAAAATTGGGGCATTGGAAAAACTAATATAAGCTTATACAGAATAATAATGTCCAAAATAAAAAATGTCATCCACATACGCAGAATGAGGTGTTAATAAGTTAGCAGCAGCAGGTTGTAAATCTACAGTCAATTGCCATCTGCCCCCATGCCAAATTTTGTGAGTCAAGCCAAGTAAAGTGTGGACACCGGATTCCAGAAGCGAAGTGGTAAGAAAAATTTAGTAACTCCACAGTTTCTTTTGCAGGATTCATTTTTTGAGAATTATACACAATGACGGTCCCTGAGAGGGGAGAAAGAGGAATGCGTAATTGGTGCATCCTTGTCGGCAGATCAGTCAGGTTCATATATAAATGGTAAGTTTGAAGGAAATTACATCACCTTCTGATTGGATACTGGTGCTACCCATTCTACTGTGAGAACAGCAGACATCCCAAACCTACCCCTCTCTGGAGAAGCAATCCAAGTAGTGGGCATTTCTAATAAACAAATAAGGACCCCAATTAACACACCAATGGAGGTATGTATTAGCAACTTTAGAGAAATGCACAAATTTGTTGTGTGTGACTCAAGCCCCGTGAACTTGCGAGGGAGGGATTTATTGTGAAAAATGAACTGCACAATATTTTTCACACCAGATGGTGTTGCAATTCAGACTCCTGATGAAGACGGAGTAAACAAGATCATGCTAGCTAAACAGGGAACAGAAGTAAATTACATGTTTTCCATGATGACACCAGACGAGGTCCAAATTACGCTAAATCCTGATGTGTGTAGTTTTACAGGAAAAGAAGTAAGGGTAATGGCAAATGTAGACCCAGTAAAATTAACTGTAAATGAAGGTGCAGTGTATCCAAATACTCAATAATACAAAATGAGCCCGGAAATTAAAGCTGGTGTTGCAGCAGAGATTGAACGATTAGTTGAGCAAGGTATTCTAAAAGAAATAATGCATAGCCCCTGTAATTCACCAATCATTGGGATAAAGAAACCTAATGAAAAATATAGGGTAGTCCAAGATTTGTGGAAAATTAACAAAATTGTCATACCATGTTGTCCGATAGTGCCATATCCAGCAGTAGTTTTATACCAGACACCATGGAACCCAGGATGCTTTAATCTAATTGATTTATGCCATGCCTTTTTCTCCCATTCCATTGCATCCTGATAGCCAATTTTTATTTTCATTCAAATGTGATGAGCATGTTTATGTTTGGAATCGTGTTCCACAAGGATACACTGAAAGTCCTTTAATTTTTAACCACATTTTGAAAACTGACTTGAATCTCTGGTGTTGCCCAGACAATCAGTTTTGGTGCCATACATTGATGACTTATTAGTCGCGTCAAAAAATCGAAGTGATTGTGTTACTGATTCAATTGCATTAATAAATCACTTGGCTGAAGGTGGACATAATGTGTCACCAGAAAAATTACAATTTTGCACAGAATTGGTTAAATATTTGGGACACCAGATAGAAAGAGAAGTCAGAAGAGTGACCTCAGAAAGAATAAAAATAATAAAACACATGCTACCACTGGCTAAACCTTTGATATAATTACAAATGACCAAGAAACGATCAAAAGATCCAGGAGAGTGGGATGATGAAAGCGTGGCAGCTTTTGTGAAATTACAAAACTGTATGTGTGAAGCACCTACTCTTGGTATGCCAGATTATTCAAAAGAATTTGCATTATTCTGTGACGAGAGAGATAACTTTCAGTCTTGACACAGATACATGGCTTAATGGTACATCCTGTGGCATATTTTTCTGCTACATTGGACCCAGTGGCATCTGCATTGCCAGAGTGTCTAAAAGCTGTAGCTGCATCGTGCATGAGTCTTGAACAAAGTGAATCCATTGTAATGGGTGATCCTGTAAAGGTGTATGTTCCACATTCAGTTGTAATTCTGTTGACAAGAACACAAACTCAGTACCTTACTCCTAGTCAACTGACTAAATACGAGTGAGTCATATTAATGGCTGAGAATGTAACAATAGCCAGATGTACTGTGTTGAACCCAGCAACCCTGTTGTCAGATCCATATTAAGAAGAGGTAAATGATGAAGTTGATCATGAATGTCTCGACGTCAATGAATTAAGTACCAGACCCCATCAAGATATACAGGAAGGACCCTTAAAGAATGTAGAACATGAGAGTTTTGTAGATGGCTCGTATATATGCCATGCGGATGGAGGATTGAGTGCTGCTAACGCTGTGTGCACATTGGCTGAAATAGTCGAAGCATCCTATTTACCAGGAGTCAAGTCTGCACAAATAGCTGAATTGATTGCTTTAATTAAAGCTTGAAAAGTTGGGAAAAATTGGAGAGTAACCATTTACACTGACAGTCAGTATGGTTACTGGGTTGTGCATGACTTTGGCCAACTCTGGATGCAGAGGAATTTCATGACTTCTTCAGGAACCCCTATTGAAAATGGAAATTTTGTCAAAGAATTAATTGGAGCAATTCAGTTGCAAAAATAAGTGGCTGTGGTCAAATGTGCTGCTTACCAGTCAGGAAATTATAAGGTGACACCTGATAATCATTATGCTGACCAAGTTGCCCAACATTGTGCTAAGTACAAAGTAGCAGTAAACAAGAAAATTGAAACAGGTTGAATCAGCTGCCACCTTATGCTACTTGGGGGTGTAGGAACATGGGAAGAAGTGAGAGAATTACAAAATGAAGCAGACACAAAAGAAATTGAAGAGTGGGAGCAAATAGGTTGTCAGAGAAGGGCTGATGATGGTGTGTGGATTTACCTAGATGGAAGACCAGTGTTGCCAGACTGCATGCTTGCACCCGTGGCTAGAATGTACCACAGAGATACTCACATAGTCAGAGATGCTATGATTAGACTTTTCAAACAAGATTGGTTCAATGCAAGGTTCAGGAATGTCACAGAGAGTCTTTGCCAGAGATGCTTATCTTGTCAACAAAGGAACCCAGGCAGAAAGACTGTAGTCTGCACGGGGAAAATTGGGAAAGCAGAGGGTCCATTTATAAGACTTCAAATAGATTTCATTCTGTTACCTGTCTGTCAATGACTAAAATATGTACTTGTTATAGTTTGTATATTTTCCAACTGGGTTGAAGCATACCCAACCAGAAGGAATGACAGCTTGACAGTGGCCAAACTCCGATTGAGGGAACTCATTCAATGATTCCGTTTTCCAGTAACAATTGAATCAGACAGATTGTCTCATTTTAATAATGAAATAATTTGATTAATTTGTGAAGCATTTACAATTGAGCAAAAGCTGCACTGTGCATACCGCCCAGAGGCTTATGGAGTGGTAGAACAATTTAATGGCACTATTAAGTCAAGACTGGGAAAGTTGTGTGCATCCACCCCACTGGAGTGGGCTGATGCTTTACCTCTTGTCCTGATGGGACTCAGAAGTATCCCAGACAGAAATACGAGCTTGAGTCCCCATGAAACACTCATGGGAAGGGCAATGAGGCAAGCATGTCCAGAACACAAGCTGTTGAATATATCTTATAATTTGGTACTAGAGTATTGCAAAGAGTTGGCTGACCAAGTGTGTTCTATCTCTCACCAGGTTGGGGAAGGTGCTGTTGCCAGGGAGCCGAACCAAGTGCATGATCTGAATCCTAGTAACAGGGTAGTAGTGAAAAATCACACTCGAGAATCGTGCCTAGCACCAAGGTGGGAAAAGTCACATCAGGTTACATTGGTTACAACAACAGCTGTAAAATGTGCAGGCTTGCCTAATTGGATTCATGCAAGCCATACCAAGAGAGAACCAGCACCTGATGAAATAGAACCACAACAAAGTCAAGAAGTTGAGACAGCTGATGGTTGTACAGCTGAAGGATCACGAGTAACAGATCCTGAAGTAGATGAACAAGAACAACGTAGCACTAGTCAGGATGACTGGATCCCAGTAGTGGACATTCCTGAATTTATTGTGAGAACAAGAAGTAAAACTCAATTAGAGAGACTGGACGAGAGTGAGGACGAGACAGGAATAGAAAAATGATCTCAGATTATTGAAAACAAAGAAAATACTGACCCTGAGCAGGGCCAGATAAGGAAAGAACAATATACTCAGACAGAAGAAAATAAAAGCAACATCCAAGTCTGAGTAGGGACTGATAGGTATTATAGACAACGCCCAGGCAGAATAAACTCAAGAAATTATAAGACCTGAGCAGGACCAGTTAGGAACAGAAAAACAAGTTTAGGAAGAAGAAAAAAGCCAAATCAAACAATATCCTGAACAGGGTCAGAAAAGAAATGAAGAATTATCCAGGCAAAAACAGCTAACGTAATAAGCCCTGAACAAGGTCAGATAGAGAGGAATTCAGAAGATGGAAATAATCAAGTTGTGCCACAAATCAACAAAAACAAAAGAGCACTTGAAGGAGCTGAAAGCACAGTGCCAGCTAAAAGAATCAGGAAAAGTGATACTTGGCCTGGTGTTATTAAGAGACTGAAATATCGCCTTAAGACTATAAGTGAAGAACCTGATCAAGTTAATGAAGTAACCAGCCAATCAGGATAGTCAACAGAAAAGCCAAGAAGGAGTAGTCCACGATTGCAAAGACTAAATAATACATTCAAGGGCCCAGAATGGACCTATATAATTCTTGAAGATTTCGAAAATCTGGGACTAAGTGGAGGTAGTGATGAAGAATTAAATACTGATCGAAGTGATGAAGAAGTGAGACCGACTTACAGAAAGACAAATCCCCAGGTTGTATTCTGTACAAAAGGTAAAAAGAGGGGGCACATCTTCTTAGTCTAAAATGGCTGATAATAGAGCTGCTGTAAAACCGAAACAAAATGTTTAAAAAGATGCTGTAGATTGTGTATGTGTAGCATATTTCTAGTACTTATAGTATGGTTAGTACTGACAATAGGTATTCCCTATCTAATGAATGCTAACAAACAGTATGACACTAATTAACATGGAAAAGCAGCTTACATTAAGCAAGACAGAGTAGATTTAGAAGCACCAGATAAGACAGATTTACATCACATTGTGAATAAATACGAGGCAGATTTAAATGTTTTTGCTAACCCGTTAGTACACTATGTAGAAACCATGGATATTAGTCATTGTTATATATGTATGAAACTGCCGAAATCTCTAGCAGAAGGTGTGACATATCATCATTTGCAATTGACATATGGTAATTCATGTAGTTTTTTACCTTGTTTATTTTAAAGAACTGTAAAGTTACAATATTATTATTCTAACATTGATGTGATTTTTTCTGAAGTCCCCCTGCGTAAAGATATGACTCTTTCCTTAGCAGTAGCGATTCACAATTAATAGGTGAATATTTTCTAATAATGAAAACAATAGATATACCTGAAGCACTTAAGCACAATCTAAAATGTAAGTTACATGAAGAAGAAAATATATTTGTGAATTTAGTAGAGAAAAGGAGACAGCATTTCCATAGAAGGGCATCTGAACTGAAACCTCAGAAACTTAAGTGGACTGAGAGAAAAGAACAAATTGCAACTGGCAAGACTCATGCTGCTATGTCCCTGGACCTTGAAAAGAAGGGAAAATCTTTCTCTGTGGGTTAAAAACAGGATACAACAATATATGTATTGGTTCCAGTGAATGTGAGCACAATTTTCTGATAATAGGGGGATGGGGATTAAAAGGAAGAACAGAGCCAGTATTTTGTGGAATTTATTAAGTCTGTGAAAACAAAGCTTACTTTAAGCTGCCTGACCATTGGTATGGGATTTGCTATTTCGGAATAGCATTCCCTAAAGTATATCATGTAAAAAGAATCACTGGAAACAATGAAGAAAATAACGGACTAACACGCAAGAAAAGGGCTTGTTTTTCAGAAATTGTAGGATATATATTTAGTGCATTGATACCTTCAGTGGGAGTAATTCCGAATACACAAAGAATTTGTAAATTATCTACAGTGGTGGACGCTTATCGACTGACACTAATGGAGGATTTTTATTGATCAATACCAAACTAGTTGCCGTAAGATCTATGGTTTTGCAAAATCGACTTGCCCTTGATATATTATTGGCAAAAGAGGGCGGAGTCTGTAAAATGTAAAAGGCGCAACATTGTTGTACTTACATACCTGACAAAAGTGTTGAAATTGGGGGATATGTCAAAAATATTAAAAATTTGGAAGAAGACTTGAAACCACTGGAAGTTGACGGTGTATGGAAAAAACTAACAAATAGTATTTCTTCAATAGGTAGTTGGTTTTCTAATGTAGGGAGAAGTATTATAAGTCAAATACTGATGGCAATAATGGGAATAACTTTCTTAGCCTTAACAATAATGGTTTGGTTCAAATGCTGCAGAAAAAGAAAATGGTATGGAGTGAATGAAAAGGGAAGAAAATAAAATATGAAGAAATACAACTTGAAGAGATAAAAGGAGACATTAACAAACAAATGAAAAGTTTTCAAAAGAGAAAAGGAAAGGGAAATTCCAAAAGAATTGAAGAAATAGAAATGGGAAATCGCTAAAGTTGACATCTTTATTTATTTTTTTATTTTGAATATTTGTAAAGCGCAACTGATACCTTGAAGGCTTCCTGGCGCTGGGGAATACTCTGCTGACGGTTAACCGGGAAAGCAGTCAGACGGGCATTTATTGGGGGAAGAGCCAGGTCTTAATACGTCTCCTGAATGGCAAAAGCTGAGAAATCTGACGTATGTCGGTGGGCAGGCTGTTCCACAGCTTGGCCGCTGCAACCCTGAAGGATCTGCCCCCTGTTCTGGTTTATTAAATCTGGGTACCTTTACCAGACAAGCCGAGGATGAGCGTAAATCTCTGGCAGGAGTGTACCACCGAAACAGGGCTTGCAGAGGTTTGGGTCCAAGTCCATGCAGAGCCTTAAAGACAATGCAGAGGGACTTGAAAGCCACACGTTGTTTTAAGGGAAGCCAATGTAGCTCAGCCAGAGCTGCTGTGGCAGAGGCCCTCCTCGTCCAGCCAAGAGCCAGCTTGGCGGCGGCAGATTGAATTCGCTGTAGTCGATCCATCAATGTGACTGGAGACTCCAGGAGCAGGGCGTTACAATAGTCGAGGCGACTAAGTATCGTACACCTGACTATCGACGCCCGGGCTTGTGCCGGGAGGAGTGGCATGATTTTTCGGAATGAGCGCAGCAGGGCTGTGCAGGTCCCCACGATTTTCGTCACCTGTGTTTCCATACTTAATTTATTGTCAAGCATGGCTCCCAGGTTGCGTACCGAGGCAACCGGCAGAGGTTTGTCTCTGATCTCTGGGGGCCAGAATTCATTCGGAAACTGGCGGGGTATCTTGGTGCCTGAACAGAACAAGACCTCCGTTTTAGAGGAATTAAACTGGAGGGAGTTTCTGTGTAGCCATCCAGCCGTCTCTCTTAGGCAGTCATGGAAGGTGGACAGAGGAATGGCATCCTCACCTTCCCAGGAGAGGATGAGCTGCGTATCATCAGCGTAATTTATTGTTTTGATCCCAAAGGATTGGATTAGCTTGACTAGCGGGATGAGGTACACATTAAAAAGGATGGGGCTGATGGAGGAGCCCTGAGGGACTCCCTGGGGTACTGGTGCAAAGGTAGATTGGAATGGGGGAAGGGAGACAGCCTGTCTTCTGTCCCGAAAGTAGGAGTGAAGCCAGAGCAATGCAGTGCCCTCCACTCCCACTTCACCAAGTCTCTGCAGCAGCGTGCCATGGTTGACCGTATCGAATGCGGCAGACAGGTCCAGCAGTATCAGCGCCACTGGCTGGCCCCTGTCTGCACGCATGCGAAGATCCTCCATGGCTGTCAAGACTGCTGTTTCGTGCCGTGGGCAGGACGGAACCCGAACTGGTGGTCGTCAAGAAGTGTGTTCTGTTCTAGGTGGGCGGACAGGCACGAACTGACCCATCGTTCGGCGACCTTCGCTGGGAAAGGCAGCAGGGAGATGGGTCGGTAGTTTGAAAGACAATCTGGGCTAAGGGAGGGTTTCTTCAAGAGAGGAGTGATTAGCGCCTGTTTCCATGGGGTTGGAACAAAGCCACTGTGCAAAGACTGGTTGCATATAAGGCGCATGGTGCCAAAAAGTTCATTTCCAAAATTTTTCCAAACTTTTGGAGGCAGGGGATCGAGTGGAGAGCCCGAGGTGATACCCAGCGCCAGTCTATCAAACTCAGAGGCCGAGATTGGGGGAAATTCCCGTAGTCTAGCCAAAAGGACTGAGCCTGAATACGACAAGTTTTGAGAGCTGGTGACCGGTCCCTGCGTGTTGGAAGTTCCCGAAGAGGGAGGTGTTTTCAGGTTATGAATAATGGTGTTTATTTTGTTAATGAAAAACACTGCAAGGTTGTCGCAGAGGGCTTGGGTGGGAGGTTGTGTAGAGATGACACAGTCTGGGTTAGTTAAGTTTTTGAGTATCTGGAAGATACTTTTTGAGCTGTTGGTGGCATTGGTGATAATGGAGCAGTAGTGACATCTAAACATCTAGTTTAGTAATTAGTGATGGCATAGAATGCCATTAAAGAGGGGATTGATGGAGCAAGGTTTTGTAAGTAAGAAACTTGCTTGGATTCAATCCTCTTGAATAACATGTAATAATGTAACCAACATGTTTCGTGGATACTACTAATTGCATTACATTACATTTTACATCATCTAGGGGAAGCTCTTCAATGTGCTTTACTAACAAGTAATCTGATTGGCTTAATATTGCTGCCGAAAAAAATGCTGGAATCTGATGCGCATGCGTCTACTGCATCTAAGTAGTATGACGTCTTTCGTTTGGTGGGAATTCTGTGCAGCTGCGTAATAGTACTTAAGATGGATGCTTGAATCTCACATGCTAATGCACATGCTGCGTGTAAACTGAGACCTCACAAGTCCTACTAAATTGCTAATGCAATAGTTAAAATAAATTAAAGGGAATAGAGTAGGAATAAGTGGTATATACTGTGCATTAATTTAATTTTTTATTCTAACATGTTTTTATTTGACTTTACTATTAGTTTATAATTGGGCCTGAAGGGTGTCTGAAATCTCCATCTTGCCTGGCTATGCACAAGCCCACTGCGCTCTGTCAAACTCTATGCTGTGACATTGAAACCCAGACAAGGACACTTTAACATTTTCGGTGTTAATGAAGCCTGCCGGCCGTCATGAGTCACAGTAGGCATGTGCCATTGATGGCCGGCAGCCATTAGAATGTTGCAGCTCCACCCATTTATGATTAATTCCCTACCTGTGCAGGAGAATTAATCATTGGGCGGAGTTCTGGCAGCTCCCGGCCGTCATGAGCACACGCCCACCATGATTTATGACGGAAGGGAGCCATCATGCCATCATGAGCACTGTGGCACTACGCCCACCCCTAGCCCTGCCCACACCACCGCAAAATTAACACCATAGCGAAGGGGTTAACCAGAAGAAGCGCATGGGAACACCACCTCTTGACCCAGAGAGGGGAAGGAGAAGAAGTTCAAATTTGCTTACAATGTATTGATCCTAATGTGAAATACGGGTGGGAAAATAAAGCTTGGGAAAGTAATTAAGGGGAGGGAGCACAGAACAATAAGTTTAAGAAATTGCATTATATTAGTATGGTTATGACCTCTCCACATCCCATTGTCCAATTGGAAGTCAGGGATTCTCGAATATTGAAACATTGGGGGGTGGTACATACACTTAGAATAGTATAACTAAGGTAGGCTCAGTCAGTTAGATTGCCAGACTTGTCACTGGCCCATCACTGAAGCAGAAGAGGGCGGATGCCACAGAGGTCAGAGACACTGTTCTAGCACTCTGACAGAAGAATCGAAAAAGGAGAGACGGAGAGAGAGAAGAGCTGGAAAGATCATGGAAGAAGACAAACCTGTTCATCTAGAAGGGGAAAGAATTGAGAGCAGTACCAGAGAGGAGTGCAATTCTGGCATTGCACTTAGAAGAGGTCACCTGTCCCGTCCTGAACCTGTCCTGAACTGTTGGCTCCTGACTACTCTGGAGTCCCTTTTTCCAGCCCTTGGCCAGGGGTTGGTCCTCACACCATTCTAGGTAGATATAAATCTGTGTGGTATGTCCTTGTACCATTTTCCTTCCCCCCCCTTCCCAGGTACCAACGTCATGAGATTTTATTAAGTCTTTATGTTTAAATGTGGTCATTTTTCTCCTTAAAAGTTGGTGTTTGATATGTATTGGTATTTGACTCACAAAATGTTTGCATAGATAAAGCTTTTTAAACTCTCTTAAGTCTATGGTCATTCAAATAAAGGTAAATGTCATTTTGCCTATTCAGCTAACAACCTGATCCAATTGACCAGAGGAAATTAAGAATTAAGGTAATAAGGTTTGGTAAGAAATGTATCACAAGGTAAATATAAATCTTTGTCACCAGCGATGATTATCAGGTTATGTATGCGTGTTTTATGGGCCCCGGTGAGTATGATGTTGTAGAGTAACCCAAGCTGGTAATCTCGCTGCATCACTACTACCAACAAATAGTAATAATTCAAGCATCAAACATGGCCAACGGCTGATACTGAAAAAACCTCCTCTAGACAAAATGTTTAGAGAATTAAACCCCATAGGAAATAATGGTAAATGAATCTAACTATTTAAAATAGTTAAAAATATAATTAAATCTAACAATGTTAAAAAAACACCTAAAATAATATATATTTATTATTTAATTATAAAATATTTTAACACATTTCTTGAGATAATTTTAGAATGCATTTTAATAAAATATAATTACATTAATTTTAATGAACTCTATACATTGTTTGTAAAAGTTATGAATGCATAAAAAAATCTTTTTTTCCTTAGAGTGAGAATTTAAAATTTAATTTAAAATTCAGTGGAATAGTTTGATTGTATTTAATATAGTTGAACAAATTGAATGTTTAATTCAAATTAATACATTTATATAATTGCTTTACAATAATATTTAACGTAAACATATGTTTACAAACTTCTTCCAAATTGAATAAACTTATTTAAGGACCCCCTATACTTTAGCATAGATAGATGGGTATGTCTGTCCCGCTGCTGTGTTGATCTCCCCATAGTAAAGGGGAAAAAAAGGTTTATTTAACAAAAACAAAATACTATATGTTTGTTAAATATTAATGTAAATGTATGTATATATTTATTTTAAATGGTGAACAAAATAAGAAATGCTACAGCACTAATAACTCAATTTGTAATTAAATATTTAATTTATTTAAATATATTAGGTAAACAAAAACTCATCTTCTGAGGTTTATATTAAACAATGAATTCCCACCTAAAATAAAAAAACACATTATTATGCATTATGGTTGTTGAAATGTGGTCTAATTAAATAATAAATGTTTTATGTTATAGATTTTATAGCATCATAATATATGTACTTATATTCTTTACTATTTTTATTTAATTGAATCTTATTACCTACAGAGTTGTATTTTAAGTCTCTGCTCACATTATTTTCTATGGGAGGGTGTTGCAGTACCATTGGTTTGCCATGTGTGGTGCTGGACTTACTCCAGCTTTTACTGGACTAATGTACTGCTGCTTTGGGTCCTTTTTTGGCTGTAGTACCTTCAGGAGTGCCGTTTATGAATAGCAATGGTTTAGGGCCTGATTTCAAGTTGATCAGTGCATTTGGCCCCTGTGTAAACCCCTGTTTATGCACAGGTCAGAATTATGAGTTGGAGGTTATTTAATGTATCTGATAGTTATCTGATGTGTTACATTTTTCAAACTTCATTAAGTTTAGGCAGGAATTTATTAGGTGCAAGAGTATGGTGTTTACCATATCATGTGGATTTTATTACGTTAAACAGCAAAATCCATGTTATTCCCCAGAAACTGTTAATAGCTGCTATTGATTGCACCCAAAAAATAACGTACCTCATGGTTCTGTTATTCATCAAGTGTGATAAATAGAACCTATACTGGAAATCATGGCCTTACTCTTTTGTAGGTGTGTGCATATCCATCCTTGAAACATTCCCGAAACCTCTCTAAACCCCCTTACTCCACCATACACCCCACCCATTTAGTAAAGCGTAAGTCCCTTTTTCCAGCCACTTGTTCTGGCCCCTCCCACATTTACTGCTAAGGGGATGATTACGATGCAGCCTATAAAGGCTTCCTTGCCACATCACAATGGGCCGCTCATTTTACTTTCAGACAGCCGCATGAATATGCTCGCGATCGGAAATAAACCATCTGATTATTCCGGCAGGCTTCTGATGGGCTCAAAGAGCCCATCGCCCAGTAGGAACTGGCTCGTAATCCCAAAGGGCAGGCCTTTCCGCCCTAGGGATTATGATGCACGCTTTCAGAAATGGTTTCCATGCCAGCCTGTTGACGTGTAAACCATGTCCGAAAGCATGGTTGGGGCCCACAGCAGGGCCCACTTAGGTGCACGGACTCCGGTTGGGGCCCGAGAGAGCATCTATGGTGCCCCTTTGTCATCCCTGCACCCTATGGCAGGCACCTTGAGCTGCCTGCCATGGGAGGCAGGGATGAACAACACCTCCCATTTCTCAATGGGAGCTTGTGTTACGCTGGTTTGCGGCCCTAACACGAGCTCCCATTGAAAAATGGGAGTATGCGACAGAATAGTGTTAAGTTGCATTATCGTTGGCTTGTCGGGACCACCGACCACAGGTCAGTCAGTCCCAATCTCGGTGATTGTGTCAAGGGGACACATTTCAGCCCGACAACATAATCAGGCCCTTAGTAGTATAATTACATGTGTGAGGATCTCCTTCATAGAAAAGACAGCAGAGTTGTAGTTTGAAATTTGTGTTTGTAGTTTTATGAAAAATATTTTGTAGAACTTTAGCAGTAGGATGATAGTATTAGCATTTATACTTTAAAATGAAGTTTGTGAATAGGCCCCTTGGATTATGCTGTATGCATTCAGGGGACCCTGAAGTGTTCCACTGTTGTTTAAATTTAGCGTTCCCATTTATATGTCTTAAAAATGGACCACGTCCTGTTCTTTAAACCAAACGATGATGAATTACAGTGCCTGTCTAAAACACTTAATGCTAATGTATCCCTGTAAAAAGGTGTACATTATGCTATTATAACTTGCACTCTGTTTACAAAATTGAAAGAACTATCATTAGTCCCAAACTAGTTCCTTGATTCAGTTGTAATTCATCCCTTTTTTAGATAAGTTAGCAAATAAGACAAAGAGACATAATTTATGAACAAGCATTAAAGTAAATTTTGCCTAGCATATTCTGCATATACCTTTGTAAATGAAGTCATAATTTTTCTACTCCTGAGACAAAAAAGTCTGAAATTTGCACAGTTCCGCAAAATTAACATATATTTTGGACATATTTTCTAAGTTAAAGTGAACATTTTCAGAAAAGTTGAAAATCACTCATATTTTGTGATTGCTCTAAATTGCATAAATGGCCTCATATATGTTTATAGGTAAGATCCTGTGGCTCAAAATTAGAGATCAAAGAACAATGGTGATAATTGTTAGGCCTTGCATCAGTGGGCAGAATTTGTTATGAAATTCTGCTGGGGAAAAAGTTAGTCTTTCTTCTTGATGTACTCAATAAACGGATGCCTACTACATACATATAAACAAAGCAGACAGCATCTTCTCATCAGTTGAGTTGCCAGCTGCCAGAGTGGGTGAGAGATGTAAAAAATAGAAACAAATAATTTGGGGCAAGGTTGACTAAAGTCATGCTTTGCCCTTGTGTCACACCCTTAACTGAGATTTACTAAGACCAGCAAAGTCACTTTATGTGGCTCTGTGTAGATTAGTAAATCAAAGTTAACACAAGGATAGCACATTTCACTGTCTTGCGTTACCTTGCACAAGGAGGTGTTCCATGGGTGGATGCATGCGCCAGATCCACACCACCGCTGCACCACTACACCACCAAAGTTGTGGTCAGACTGACCACCAGATTAGGAGTTTCCAACTGTCCGGCGGTCTTTGTTTTTGGTGTTCCCAGGGTGGTGCCCTGAAAATGGGCACTTCAACGGGAACACCAAAAACTGTTCTTCAACATCATGGACTGAAAAGTCCATGCCATGCAGGAACTGCTGTGCATGCACACAGGGGGGCACTTGTTTTGCCCCACTGTGTTCATTCACTTTCGGAGGAGGCACAGGCAGGGCCCCTTTGTTTCCTCTCCACCACGGTGCTCATGGAGTAAGAACCTCTTTTACACAGCCTACAGAGAGGAAACTCCTAATCTACTAAGTCCTGCCAAGCATATTTCTGCCTCCCGACTGTCACAAGACCATCACGGAATGGCAGTTCTCTGGCGGCTGCAGTGTGGCTGTGGTAGCCTGACCGCCTAAATAATAATGTGGTGGTCAAGAGACCGCCACTGTGCACCCCCACAAATCTTGCTGTCCGTGGACTGCCAGACTTGTAATCGGGCCCATGGAGTTTGGCACATTCCCAGATTTAGAAAGAGTTCTAAACCTGAAACTGCGTCAAATTGGTACACCTCCCACAACAACGTATAATGGAGAGATATAGCTTTATTTTTCCTTACTACTTCCTTTTTCTAACCGTGATGAATCCAGCCTCACACATAGATGAAAGAAAAAAATCCCTTTAAGGATTGTTTTTGTGCGGAAGTTTGTCTCTTCCTGTACAAAAAACATCCTATTTGTAATGCAGGTATCCTTACCCCATGGAGCAAGGGTGCCTGCATTGGCACTAGGTAGCACAAGGTGCGCCAGTGCGCCATATGTTTGTAAATATGGCACATTTATGATGTTTACCTTCACACAAAGCAGCACAACAAGTTGTCTTGCTGCACTGAATTGTGTGAAATTTTAGTAAATGTGCCCCTCTATTCTCATACAGGGCTTGACTTATTTTATGAAATGGCAAAAGACTGCATGCTCCCAAAAACCAATGCAAGTTAGTATTGAGATTTGTGATCTGAGATTCATCCTAATTTAACCTAGAGCTATTTCTTCATTAGTTTAGAAGAGGTTTATCTAGGAATTACCACAAGCGAGGACCTACCTATGTAATTGCCAGTCACGGAGTCACCTATTGGTACTCAGATGCTTTTAGTTAACTGCTTTACAAATGATGTAAATGTTACAGATTAAATACAACCAGAATGCCAATCATGGTTTACATCATATGGTAAATCATGCAACAGGGGATGTAGCACTGAGTGTATGAATACCCATCAGTTATATTTTGTCTGGAACTTAGGTACATGCACAATTTCAAGATGGTTAGTTAAAAACTTGTTCCTGGGGGCAGCACCATTTAGCCACATAATCATGGCTAACAATAGAATGAAAAATGTAAGGCCCGATTCAAAGTCTCATGTAATCCTACATGGGGCTCAAACAGGAATTTGTGCCTGAATCAGGTGTGCAAGTGGTGTGATAATACTATGCTTATTCCCTGTACAGTTTTTGCCATGTAATACCTACAGGAGTTTATAGTGGATATATTCGGCACATTATAAAAACTGCAGCTCAGAACATGTGAATCTGTGAGGTATTTCCACAGAAGTCTGCATTAATACATCTAGTAATTAAAACCATAACCATCTACTCCAATAATTATTAGTGGCAGGCATTACATGGATATCTGTTCCACAAAATTCCAGGGGCAGGGGAAAAGATATCAAAAGGTCTTTGACCTCCACTTTCACCTACACATTCATGCTTGCACATACACTCACATTCAAAGATACACACACTCTCACATAAACCCACTCTCACGCACAAGCATGCACACAACATACATTTAAAATAATGTGTTTTACTTACCTCAGCTGCAAAGGAAGGTTATATTTTACACTAAGAGTGAATAATCTGATATTTTTTACTATAAATACAATGATAGAAGGACAGAAAACAATAATAGTGGATCCCCAATCCACGTCCATAAGGACGAGCTGCCACTTTGTTCCAGGCATTGATTTTGCCTTTCCTGAGCCATGGGTCACATCAGCAGTTCCAAGGGTCACAAGAGTCACATCCACCCCAGCTCTGGAGCATGCAAATAACCATGCTACACATGTAGCTCTGTAACATGCGTCTTTATTTTTCGGCATGCAACTGTTAACTGAACACACTACATCATAAACTTTATTGACCAACCCAGACCCACCCAGATACCTCACAATTGAATATAAAAGTTTACAAGGAGGCTGGCAAGGACCAAAAGAATCCTACTGTACATGCTCACACAACACTACATCTCCCCCTTTGTTAAATAAAAAGTACGGACAACATATATATATATTAGAGTTCCTCAATGAGTCATTGAGGTGCTCACATGAATCTTCCAGATCGAGTCTTGCAAAGTAAAGGAGTTGCACTTTCATCTGGCATTGTAAATATAGTCTCAGATGCTTGACTTGGGCACTCAGGTGGACTTGTCTCATTCTTAAGGTCAGGAGCCAATGAAGATTGAGGCAGATGCTTGAAATGTGACAAGTCTCTCGTAATTGATTTTCTGGGATACTGTGCTATCACCATCTTTCTTTACTTGCCACGGCTCTCAATGGATCAGCATTAAACGGTGCTTCAGTCTTACATTTCCATATCTGTTTGACTAGGACTTGGTCTCTTTCTTTGAATACTGTGTCCCAAGCTCATCTGTGCTTATCTGCATAAGCCTTAATCTTGCTGTGGCGAGAAGTGTCTATGACACATCTCATCAGTGTCTATTACTCAGCTCATGGCCTATTGTGGGAGTTTTCTTCCAATGGCTCTTCTGAACAGCAAGGTGGCAGGGCTTTCACCTGTTGTAGAACAGGGAGTTGCCCGATAGGCTCACAGGGCTGGGCATAAGGCTGACATGATATTGATCCCTTCAATTGCAGAGCGCTTAACAACTTTCTTCAGGTTGCCAATAAATCTTTCAACACACCATTTGCCTGTGGCCAGAGAAGTGTGCTTTTCTGTTGCTGACTAAGAAGGGCTTTAAACTCTCTGCTATTAAAGGGTAAACCTTTGTCGAATTTTAGGATGGAGGGTCTTAAGCACGCAGTGAAAATATCATCCAGACTATCGATGAGTTTGTCGTGGATGATAAACCTCACACTAAGGGAAAACTGAGTACTCATCAATAACTACCATGAGATGATGGCTAATGTTTAAGGGTCCAAAAAATCCAATGCAATGTTCTCCCAAGCTTGTATAGGAAGTTCAAACATATTTATCAGATATTGTATTATTTTGGGTAAAAAGCAGTTTCAGAGGTGACATGCTGTCAGCTACTTCTCGACTCATTCATCAAGGTGAAGAAACCACACTCTGTCTCCTAGGACTCTCTTGGTGGCTGCAATGCCAGGATGTCCTTTGTGTGCCAATTCAATTGCTTGTTGTTTCAAGCTCTCAGGTATGACAATTCTCAACCCTCTTAGTATAATACCTTCTTGATTGACGTGAAGTACTTCCTGCACATTTTTATTTTACTGATATTCAACATCATCTGTGAGAGGTTGAGTATGCCTTCTCCATGATTGCTTTGCAATTATTTCCTTGAGTGTTTGCATGCCTGTGTTGGTAGCAGCAATGATCTGCTCAATGGCTAGAGCAGCAGGGATGCTAGACTACTATGAATTTGGTGTATGCCTCTGCTGCTTTAGATGTTGCACTGTAATGCTGTAACAGCACTCATGAAAAGTAATCTGTGGGGTTTTGATCCTTCCCCTGCTTATGCACAATAGTGTAATCATACTCTTACAAACCCCATCGCTTAACGTGAGGAGACATCTTGGCTTACAGGTTTACCAAAATGCTGAGCAACGCCTCGTTGTCAGTGACAAGGGCGAAATGCTTTCCATACAGAAACACATGAAAATGTTCACAAACTCTCACTACAGTCACGCTCTCTTCTTCTGACTGAGTCTAATGTGCTCACAGAGTGTAACTTTGGATCGGAATAAGCCATTTCAGTTGCATTATGAATTCGGTGTTTGATCTTGAAACTTCTGTCATATTCAGATGATCACAGGAAGGGAATATTCTTCTTTGTCAACTCTCTTAATGGGGCACTCACCATGGCAAAGTCACAAATGTAGCTAGAGTAATAGCTGGCCATGTCTAAGAGTTATTGCAGGATGGTTACATCTCTCAGGGGACAAGTAGATGACAATGTTTGCACCTTTTCAGGGTCAGGTGCCATTCCCCCTTCAGAGAAAATATGCCCAAACAATTTGAGTTTAGTTTTGTTAAACTCACACTTTTCTGCACTTAAAGTGATACCTAAGCCTGCTACCTATAGAAATCTGGGCAAGGACTGGAACAGGTGCTAAAACTCTCCAGAGCCAGGTATTTCGACTCGTCTGGCTATTCTGCAGAAGGATTTCAAGCCTTGGTCACCATTGCTTTGTAGAACATAGCCCCTCTTAAGGTCAAATTGGTCACCAAAAGTAAACTGTCTGAGACCTGGTTCTTTGTAGAACCCATGGGCCTTAGAAAGGAATGCTGCAGACTAGAGCAGAAATTAAATTCAGGGAAAAATAGTACCATAAGTTAATCCTGCTGCATTATAAATACACCATTAAATTGACCAAGGTATTTTTCTTTACCGAGAAAGTTAGGGCTGCTATCAAATCCCCAAAACTACCTTTTAAAGTAGTAAAAGACCTGCCTACCCTTCCTTCACAGGGCTTGGTAAATTCCTCTGAGACAGAATAGCACTATTTTTTCAGAATAAACTTCTGAATATTTATTTGAATTTTAATCTGCCGATGGAAAGTGAGCCTTTTTCCGAAACTGCAATCTTGTGCCCTCAATCTAATCAGCTCATTGAATGTCACCTCATCTCTGTGCAGCAAACTTAAAATTTCTTGTTGAGGGGGAAATCTGGGTCTCAGTCTGATCCTGGTTCACCTAAAACTCTCCAACTGGCCCCGTAACCAATTGCTGACTTTCTGCAGAATGTGCTTAACCTCTGTAAGGGAATGTAGGGTGACCCATACGAGCCCCCCTTCTTACCTCCAAGTACACCAATATCTCCTGCATCACCATCTTGCTGTCCACACTGGTCCTGTAAAAAAACAAAGAGAGACTGAGTGTAAGACTACAAAAACAAAAAAAGACTATCCATGCACTAGACCAATCAGGAGGCCGAACAGGAGTTGAAAAGGAGCTTCCCACCCACCAGAGACGGAGACCGGAAGTTTGAGGAGGGGAAACCTGGAAGACACAGAGTGAAGACTGCATGGACCTCGTGCAGGAAGACATTGGTTGTAAGGACTATGCTATCCTAGAAGCAGGAGCACCTGACCCAGACAAAACTCAAAACGTGTGGAGTGAGGAGTGGTGTCCCGATGGAGGGCGCGTCCAAACTTCCGCAACTCAGGAGAGGTGGGCAGATGTGGAACGTGTGCTGGGAAGTGGATTGTGGGTTGGGTTTGCTTTAGGCAATGCTAAATCGAGTCAGGTGGGGTGTAAAGGGAGTCTGTGAACTGCATACCCTTCTGTTTGTTTTTTCTCTTCCTTTCCATTTCTCATTAACCCTGACAAATTTTTACTTGGGAAAACAGATATAGGATTTGGCTGTCTCCCTTTTCTGTTACGTTTGAAGAAAGTCCCAAAAATGGCCACCTTCCTAAAATAATTGGGGGAATCGTGTACTTTAGTATTTTTTTTCTTTTTCCTGAAATCTTACATGCTGGTTTCATTAACGAAGAAAGAACTGGCTGTTTGATGTTATAACCTTAATACGAAGCAAACCTGAAGGCATATTACCCTAAGAGTAAGGTGAATACCCAGGACAAACCAATGGTAACAGTTAGGCTATATTTTTTGTTCTTTCTCCCTTTGTATGTATTATTTTTTTGCTTCAGTTTATCAATAAAAGATGACTTGGGAAGGCCCCTCCACTAGGTGTGGTGATGGTATATATTATTATAAGTACTGAACCACGTGCTTTTATTTACCACTGCTCATTTATTTTTATTTCCAGCCTGTAGGTGACCTTCTCCTGCGCTGTGTGGATGCCCTAGAAGAAAATAGGAGAAAGAAAGAATAAAGAAAGAACCTTCACACCAAACTGGCGATCCACAATAAAAACTTTAATATTATCAGTCCTACATTGGAACCAAAATAAAAACGTCATCATTAAGAAACACATTCAGCCTTTCTGCCCATCCCTCCCACACAGTTACATTGTAATCAAGAGTCTTTCCTACCCATTGGAATAAATCAATCATCACTCCACTACTTAAAACACCCGATGTGGACCCTGAGGGTCCGGAAATCTTCTACACTATTTCCCTGCCACTGCTGATCAGTTTCGAAGTTCAAGTGCTCCCTATGTAAATTGTGCACGTGGATTGGTGTTTCCATGATTTGCTTGTTTGACTTACAAAGATACTTGTAAACTTTGTCAACCAGGAGCTGGTTAAATTTATTGAGTCTCACAATGTCCTTCACACCTCACAAAATGGTTTTCAAAGTGGCAACAGTACTGGGTCTGCTTTTATTGTGGCTGAAGACAGCATCTGCAGCCAGGTTGATCAGGGTGAGGTGGCCATTCTGGTGAGGCTTGATTTCTCAGGTTTCGGAAGGACAGATGGAGACGACGTTCCTTGCTGGTGAAGGCGGACAAACTGTGGAACACTCTGCCTGTGTATATCTCGGAAGCTGACTCACTTTCTGTATTCAAAATACATTTGAAAACATGGCTTTTCTACTCCTATCTCCATTAGCCTCTTGAGGTGATTAATTGAATGTTTCAAATGCCTTCTGTTAGTTCTTTGAAACCTTCGGGAATAGTGTTGTTAGACCTGGGATAATTGGTAGGGTTTTCTCCTGTCTTTTTTGCCTCTGCCTCTTGTATTTTTGCTGTGTGCTGGATTTTGTTTTGCTTGTCTAGATGCTTTGGGCAATCTGCCACTGCTGATCAGTTCCGAAGTTCAAGTGCTCCCTATGTAATTTGTGCACGTGGATTGGCGTTTCCATGATTTGCTTGTTTGACTTACAACTAAGTCCATAGTACAGTGCACTGCGCGAACCCAGGGCATGTAATTCAACCACTGCTTGTGGGCCTGCAGCAGGGGATTGTGACACCAATACAAGCAGCCTTTCAAAAGGGTCTCAAACCTGCCACTGCCGTGTCTGCACACAGTTTCTACTGCCCTGTCGACCTGGCAAGTGAACCTACTTGCCTGGACCTAACCTTCCCTTTTATTACATGTGTCGCCCCTAAGGTGGGCCCAAGATACCCCTGTGGGCAGGGTGCCCTGTATGTGAAAGGTAGCACATGCACTGGTGTGCCTATGGCAAGGCTATCTGTCCCATAGGTTAGAATAAGAGAATATTTATAATATCTTATAAGTGTAACTTCCCATTGGGACAAGTTAGAAAGAAGGAGTAAAGAATACCTGAACTCAAAATTTTAAAATGCACCTTTTAGTAAAGATGATTGTTATATTGTGTGTTTGAAAATACCACTTTTAGAAAGTGGGTATGTTCTTGCTTAGCCATCAAATTTGCCTCTGCTGGTTTGTGGATTGACTCTCTGGCTTTAGAGTGACCGGGTCTGGGGATGTCCATTCTCTTCATACAGCTACTGGGGGACGGGGCGTGAGGTATGTCCTGTCTCTCCTGGATGAGTCAGGGCTAGGTTTAATTGCCCTTGGCTGAATTAAGAGTAGTGGGAGGAGATTTCCTTGTACTTGAATAGCCTGGTCTACCTCGGACAATGCTGTTTCTACCTCCAGCCAGGAATCCGGGCCATAGAGGACATAACTGGTTTGGATTGAGCACATACACTCTCTGCCATAAGATTACAAAGGGAAATGTGGTATAAATATTTGGGTCTAGACCCCAGGATTTAAGGACTCACTTTCATCAAGAAACCTGCCAAGAGGAATAGCTAGAGAAGCTGTGAGGAGACACTACCACTTTAATGTGTGCTTTGCTGTGTTGGCCTGCAGTAGCTGCTTCTATCGTGGGCCGAGAAAGGACTGGATTAAACTTTCTGCAACTTCTTTGTTTCAGTTTCTCCAAGGGCTTGAGGTAGAGCTTGCCCCCTGTTCAAGAAGCCTCAGGAACAGCAAAGACTTCACCTTCCTCTGGGTACTGCTTCTGGGACTGTGTGTCTCAGTTGCAACATGGGGAAATGGCACCCAGATACTGCCACCTAGACTGCTCGTGATTTTATGACCTGAAGCCCGCAGAGGGCACCGCCACACTTCGCACCTCAGCCCTGGATTCACAGATGCCCACCAGCCTGGTCTCACTGACGATGCTGCTGGCAGCTGACATCGCTGCCTTGGTCTGCACGATGGTCTGGTGGCACCACTCATGAACTACACGAAGCACGGCCCATCCCGCTCCGCGGCCATGACCTACCAACTCCAGCTCCAATTAACCAGCACCGCCACCTGCAAGGTGACCTGCAGCACTGCAATGAGCACCATCCCACTTTGCACCCCCGTCCCTGACTTGCTGCACCACTGGATGACTGTCACCAAGCCGCTGCCTGCACTGTGACCTGAAGGCGAAGCTCCACTTCCCACCGCAACCAAGTTGGATGCCACATCCGGCCCGCACCTACGCGGTCAGCCAGAACCAAAGGTACTGTTTACAAGGCTTCGGACACTGACTCCGGTCTGCACTGATGCGATTCACTGAAACTGTGGGATTTGGTTTTTTTCAGCACCGCTGTAGTACCAGACAGAGCTATCAACTTTAAGGAACTGCATTTTTTAGGTTATTCTTGAAAGTGCATATATTTGGTTATTGTATGTTGGATTTTTGTTGGTCTTATTTGGTTTAGATATAGATTACTTATTTTTCTAAACTGGTGTGGTGTCCATTTGTAGTGTTTTCACTGTATGACTGTATTGGTGTACAAATGCTTAACACACTGCCTCTGAGATAAGCCTGCCTGCTCATGCCATGCTCCCAAGGGGGTGAGCAGGGATTGTCTAAGGGTGTAACTCACTTACCCTGACTAGGAGCAAGGGTCCCAACTTGGACAAAGGTGCAAACTATAGCCAACTAAAGACCCCATTTCTAACAAGTGTGCTTTATAAATTGTTTTCTTTTAATGTTGGACCTGTATCAGCAAGCAGGCAGCATAATTGTGTGAGAGCTTTTTCATGCTCCTTTCGTGTGGACCCAAGCACTTGTAGTCCATCACTATAGATAAAAGCATGTGAGACAGGTTGAATTACTCTGCGAATGACATTCTGAAAGATTTATGCAGCAGACATCACACAAAAGCTGAGTCTTTTGTATCTGAATAAACAAACATGAGTTGAAAAAGTAGTAATGTATCTACAGTTCTCTTCCTGCTCGAGTTGATGGCATCCTTTTTTCAAATCAAGATGGGAGAAGACTTTGGTGTCATTCAACTGTGCAATCAAGTCCACTATGTGGGGACCTGGATGCCTTGATCTCTCGATTGCTTTGTTGGCCTGGTGCGTATCAACACAAATGTGCACTTCACATCCATTGTCCTTTTTTGGCACTACCACTATGGGTTAAAGCCATGGCGTTGGACCAAGAGAGCGCTTGATGATGTCATGCTTCAATAATGTTTTTAATTTTCAATGGCCTCCTGTAAATGAAAAGCAATCCGACGGTGTCGTTGAGCAACAGCACAAATGTCCTCATTAACGTGAAGTTGCACCTTCATTGTCTTTAGTTTCCCTAGTTCATGAAACAACAATGGCAATTGACTTACTATTACAAAATGTGCATTGAGGTTTTAGTTGATGGATATCAGTCCCGTGTCAGCAGCAATGCTGAAACTGAGCAAGCATGCACTCGGCGAAGTACCTTGGAGGATATCAATTGGTCCTTGGACTTTCTTTTTCTTCTGCCTCATAGTCTCTGCAAATGACCCTTGACTTTGCAATCGTGTAGAAGCAGCCCATGTATACACCTTTGTCTTTGATGGCATTAGATGTGTTATTGGAGACAATTTGTAGCATTTTTCCTCAACCATAATATTGATTGATGCACCACTGTCTATATTAAAAGTTATAGGGCAGTCATTCACCTATAGAGTGATCTTGAGGCAATTACCAAATAAGTTTGGTCGCCTCACGTGGTAATCTCTCATTGACTTGTGTTCTTTAAAGCAGCCAATTCAACATGTGCATGTTGTTCTGTGGTTGACATCACCATTGCACACCCATCTTCTTCACTGTTGCTCGATGATGACGTTGAAGAGCCTTTGGAAGATGAATTTGATGATGATGGACGTTGTTTAGTCTCTACTTCCCTCAATTGATGTTGCTGTTTTGCCTTGTGGGCATGACTGAAATGCTTCTGGAAATTTCTGGAGCCCATTTTTCTTCTCGTTGTGAAGCACTTAGGGTCTCATTTATGAGAAATGACGCATCGCTGCGTGAAAGCAGTGATGCGTCACTTCTCAGTTCGCACTCCTTGCATCATGATTGATGCGTCATATTTATAATATGACACATCATGTCGCAAGGAGTTACAGAAACGTCAGTATTTCTGACGTATCTGTAAGTGCAAAAGTGACGCATTGCTGGAGTGTGTCACAAAAGTGACGCAACCTACAGCAATGTGTACTTTCACATGGGCAAGTCCCATTTTAGTAGTGCCTACCATTAAGCAGGCATAAGATTTTGACGCATTAGCGGCCAAGAAATGGCGCAGTGAAATCTTATAGATTTCACTGCATCGCTTCCATGACCCTTTCGTGCGTCAAAACGCCCCCTTGCATACATTATATCTGGCGCAGGTATAATGTGGCACAGGGGTTTACAAAGTGACGCATCTACCTAGCTGCGTCACTTTGTAAATATGGTGCAACAAGGCGCATTTTTTACACCACTGGTGCGTCACAAAAAGTGACGCACCAGCGGCGTAAAAGTGACGCACAGCCTCATAAATGAGGCCCTTAGTTTCTCTTTTGCTCTGCAGACCCTTATGAAATGGTTTTCTTTTTCACAGCATTTACATATCTGTCCAATGGTAGGACATTTACCTTCGTGTCGAGATGAGAATCTATATCAGAAATTGAATTCCTTTTTCTTCTGAGACATCGTCTTCTGGGCCTCCCCTTTCTTTCTTTTTATCTAGACTTTTCTAGACTGAGTGCCTCTCTCTGCATGCGTAGTCTGAACACATCAGAGGGGGAACCATTCCCTGGCTCTTCAAACAGTAGCAGCGTTCCCCCCAGCAACTTGAGAACCTCACTGGTATGTAGTGCACTTTACAAATGCTATGATTGATTGATTAATTGATTGATCAATGACTCTGAGACACATGCCTTCTTCATCATTGAATTCAGAACTTCCAGTGCTTGATGAGGGTATCAAGTCTTTCAACAAACTCATCCATCACTTCACCAGCTTCCTATCTTGCCTGGTTGAAAACATACCTTTCATAGTCAACATTCGGCATTGGATTAAACTTGGCTTCCAACATTTCTTTGATTTGCCAGTATGATACTTCATCAGTTTGTTATATTTTCTTTATCACTTCTTTCACTCCATCACCTGCAAGTTTCTTTAAGTATTTGATGAACTTTTTTGTCATGTATTTATTCTAGACCATCTATGAAGTCAAAAACGATTTCTATTAATACTGTCTATCTGGCACGAATATTCTGCTTTTTGGCGATTTATCAAATGGCAGTGGTTGTTTTAGGAACGTGGCTGCAATGTATTTGGTACTCCTTTTTGCAGCCACTGGAGAACTTTCATTTCTTGAAGATCTTTTGAGTTGTGCTGAATGCCACCAGTTGCCTCTTTGGTTGTTTCTGCAGAGACCAACAGCTTTGTAAACTCAACCCCTTTGTTTGCGCTCAAGTTCCCTCACCATATTTTGAGAGTATAAGGTGATTTGTCTGTTTTTCACCCGCGAGTAGGCTTTTGTTTCTTGTACCCGATTATCACTGCCATTAGCATTTATTTGTGTCTGGTTGTCTCTGCCTTTAGCACTTTCTTGCACCTGGCTGATGCGGCCTTTAGATGGTCTTTTCCTTTAGAGCTATTTCATACCTGATTGTCTTTGCCTTTAGCGTTTCTGCTTTGTATGGACGATGGCTCTGTGTTAATCTGTGGTGCAGTACCTCTTCTTTCGGCCTTACCAGTAGACTTCTACTGGGCTTTCTCACTGTGCTCCTCTATAGGACCATCACCCTGTTCAAGGGCCTAGTGCCAGATAGAGGTGAACCTTGACTACACATACGCCAACCGTGGACTGGTTCTTCGGGCGCACGTGGCACACACAAGCAGTTGGCTGGACCTCAGCAAACCCACAGAGAGAGCAGCCTTGTTTCTTCTGGGCATAATTCCCCTACACTTTGCGAGGTTTTGTATCCACCTCAGCTCTGAAACACCCAAATGATCACACCACACACACAGCTCTGAAATACACATCTTTATTCTTCGTCATGCAACCATTAACAAAACAGCCTGCTTCATAAAATTTATTGACCACACCCAGACACACCAAGACACCTCCCAACTGATTACATAACGTTGTAAGGAGTCAGGCAAGGACCACAAGCATCCTACTGTGGATGCTCACAGAACACTTCAGCAAGTGGCAAGCCAAAAGTTGCAGCTGCTCCCCTTGACAACCCCTAATTGATGTCCATGAAGCACTGCAGGAGATCACTGTTGTGTCCTGGCATATGCTCCGTTTTGCATGTTAAAGCGGAATGTGCATTACCACTCAGTGATAGTGTGTTACAGATAATGCAATAAAGCCATGAAAAATTAAAGTTCCTCGCAACAAAATGCAAATGAAATACACTCTTACTGACCTCATGCAGCAGAGGGCTTACTGTGGATATTTGCATAATAATATACATCCCCTTGGACAGCAAGGCACACACCTCAGTACTTAAAAGCTGGAGATGAACACTATCATAAAAATAATTAACTGTTTGATCCCCCCAGAGGCCTGGCCGAGTGTCAGTCAGTCCGCAGCACTGAGGAATCGCTGTTGACACATGCTTCAGGGAGAATGGGATGAGCGAAGGTGAGAACAATGTGAACAAAGAAGAAGAGGAACAGCATTCTTCTAATTAATTGGTTTTATTAATCAAAAAGCACGCATATGTTTCAAACATTAATGTGCGCCAAGTTCAGAAGGGAACAACCCCTGCCTGGTCTGCAACTAACCTTTAAATGTTAGCTTAATTTAGAATTACATTCACGAAGGAGACTAGGAAAAGCTTATGTTAGTGTAATTGGATTTGTGTTGCCCCCGTAATAGATGTTTACGGCCAAGAAATTATGTCATTGTTTAGTAAAATGAGAAGTAGAATTTGACAATTTTGCCATTACTCTGCACACGTTTTAACCTTTGCTTGTCACATTTTAATGTAGTTTTATTTTACTTTCATATTAAAAGAATAGTTTTTATATACATTTCTGGTTTGAATTTGTTGGAAGACAACTACGATAAATATTAATCTTCTCTGCATTGTGTTTTCCATATCTAAAGTATCTACATCTAAAGCTATGACAATGTTACTGTATAAATGTTGAAAATAATTGAAGATAGTGAAACATGCGAAAGTACAGATAGAAAAAACACGTGCCCTATTCACAGCAATAGCTGTGAATTAAGACACCTACGCAAAGTAATAATTTAGTCCTGTTTGACTGATTTACAAAAAATGTTGGGTTATGTGTGTGTTACTCTTGTTGAAGTCACCAGAAAAGTGAAGTGAATTCTCGAATAAAGTAGACATGTCTATATTCCTGATTCTGAGAGCACGATTTTGGGCGCCGCACTGCGTGTGAAAAGCAGCGCAGTTGCCGAGAGCTGAATCTTGCAGAGGCTGCCCCCAAAGGGGGCTCGAGAGCCGGCGCCATACCTCGCTCAGGGCCCCCAGACACAACTAGTAAGGACCAGTTTTTGGGCGCGCAAAGCGAACAAAAGACTAAGGAAACGCCCGTCCCCCCCGTCGGTGGCCGCCGAAGAGGTGCTGGCCAATGGTGGCCGAGGCGGGATGCGAACCACCCAATGGGCATGGTGCCTACCTGGTCTCGAGGACGAAGGGGGGGCATATAAGCATTGCTCCCCAAGGAAAGCTCCTATCTTATCGGAGTGGGGGAGCAGCACTGTCATTGGAGCCCACATTTTTCTCCAGGGTTCCATTTATATCTGAGCGTTCCATGTGATGAAGGCGAAGCCCTCCACGACTGAGGAATCTGCCGCTGCTGCCCGAAGAGGAACAAGGGGTTTCCAAAGACATCTGGGTGCCCACCCCGTTCCACTTGCAAGAGCGTGAAAGACGGCCCAGAGCTCCCCGCCCAGCCCCACCAGCAGGAGTGAGGAGCAGGACATGGTGAGCGGGAGCCTCCCCTGCAGCACCGTGCACCCCGGGGGTGGGTTCATCCAGGTGCGGCCACCAAGCAGAAGGCGGAAGCCCCCGCCGCATCATACAGCAGGGAGTGGGGGGGCTGGCGCCAATGGATTTTGAGTCCGACACGGCCTAGCAGCATCGAAGTACCCCACATACACCTCGCCAGGCAGCCTCCAAGGGGGAAGGGACTCACAGGAACCGACCGAGCAAGAGCCGGAAGCGAAGGTACCCCCTCCGACTCGCAGCACAGAGCAAGCAGCAGAACGACATTAGAGCTAAGCAGCACCTCGCAGGAACCGGGGTCCAGGAGTTTGTGATCAACTACCAGCTGTTGTAAGGCGACGAGGCGGAGCAGGGTGCCAGAACGGTGACCCGAAGGCACCTCAAGCCAGAACGGCGGTGCTCACGAGAAAGCGATCCAGGGCAGCTGGCAGGTTTTGGCGCAAGCAGCTGGGACAATTAAGGAACAGCAGCCAGGTCGGAACCAGGCAGCGGTCGGGTGGGCAGTGGTGCCCCCGAGATGACAAAGGCCGGGGAGGTCGGCAGTGCCCCCGCAGCCATCAAAGGAGGTAAGAAACAGGGCGGAGCGGATATTGTTTGCTGCCCGGCAAGGCAAGGTACAGGGAAATAGAGAGGATAGAAAGGGCCCGATACCTAGCATCCTTGGCATGCTAGAGATTGATGTTGCAGCACTTAAGGTGGTGCCCCCTCAGAAGGACCGGTTTCCAATGGTACCTCACGCGGATTTCTCACATCGCGGTATGGGGGCGGGCCACCTAGGGGCGCGAGTAGATAAAAAAAGGGAAAGATGGCGATAGTAGCTGATGGCCCCGGCTGGTCAGGTCATCTCACGCTGCGGCTGCCGACCCTGGTGGGGACGTCATGGTAGAACCTTAGATCAGCTCCGCGCTGCTTTTACATCAGACACTCGCGCCAACATGGAATCTCAGCAAAGAGATACCATGGAAATAGTATAAATAAAAAAAATAGTAAACGATAGACGGAGGACTATTCTACATGATACATGCACCCGGTTCTCTCATGCCTGGAAACGAGGATTAGAAACTCGCCTCAAACGTGCTTTTGTTTTGAGAAACACTCCTTGCACCACACCCCACACTGCATCGGCTGAATATGCACAGATGCCTGAGCCCTTGTGTACTGGCTCGGCTGCGCACAAGAATCAAGATTGGCTCAGAGAAGAAGCCAACGCCTTTCAGAATGCAAGCTGAGAACTGCGATATTACAAGATTAGTGACAGCATAACGGTTGCAGTGCAATCTGATTCGGGGATCAAGGTCCAGCTGTATAAAGTCTTAGGTTGGTGTAGAACAGCCATATTAGTGACAGATAGTTTTCCAGCTCAGGATATATTTGTACTGCTGGCCCTCCCCGGACCCCCTTTTTGTGCGATACAATGCGGGGCTGGAAGTGAAAGTTTTTTCGGGAACTTGAGCAGAGGAGCACTCGTACCTGCCGCCCAGACGACCATTACACTGGGGACACGGGGTGGGGCTTGCCCTAAGCATGTTCAGAGTATACGATATGCCTGTGCGTGCACTTTACAGCAATAAGACATTTAAAATGAACCAGGCCATTGTACAAAAGCCCATGCGGTGCTCCCTTGCGGCAAAGTAAAGGCGACAGGCAGGAAACTAGATGCTTTTAGAATGAAAGTCATCATGTGATTCTGGGCAAAGCACTTAATCTCCCCGTGCCTGAATGGGTAATGTCAATACGGTGCCCATGTAAAGCGCTCCTATACCCCCAGGGCGAGTTCGCGCTATATAAAACATACAGTCGGGGTTTGCAGGGTGCGTTTTGATAACGCCAGTTATGACAGCTACCCCTGTACAGGGGTTCGTGGTTCCCTGTCATTTCAGAAGTACCTTCATGGCAGAAATAATGTTGGGAAATCTGGAGCTTGGTTAATTGCTAAATTAACCGGCAAATCCTGGTAGGATCAGCGCAACTTTTCTTTCATCAGGATAGGAAGGTATGCCTATAATATCCACCACCCGGGCAACTAGGTGAATAGGCCAAGCTGCGTTCCAAGCTTTGTTCTCATGAGGGATAAGTGGGATAGCTTGCTAGGTGATGTTGGGGGGGCTCAGGCCCGACTGCAAAAATGCAAACAATTGAGATATAAAGAAAATTGCCTGGCTTTCACGACTCCCCACGTGTAAAACCATTTATGAGCATGGAGAGCCCCTATTTCAGCCTGACCATGGTGATTCTTCTGACGAGGCCCAGAGGAATCCGACCCCCGCAATGCTACAGTCACAGGTGACAGATGGTTAATATTCTTGCTGCAAAGGGCTTGGACCAGGCAGAGAGCAATGTATATTATTGAAAGTTAAGTCAGCTAGTTCCCGTTTGCCAGAAAGAGCCTGGCGGTACTCACGGCAGGAAGTAATAGATCCTAGAAAAGGGGTTCTACAGACAAGAATGCCCCATTGCCTGGGTGAAAGGAGCTAACACTGTACGTTTACACTCGGGCAGGCGGGCGCAGGTACACTTCGTGAATAGGCATGCCTGCGCTATACAAAATTGCATCTGGAAGGGGGCAACCGGATTGAGGGCTTACGCTCGCTAATACCGCCGGTCCCAGGAGGAGCGCTGCGGGGGGGGGACGGGCCCACCGCCAATGCACGCACATTAGGTGCACACTAGATGCAAACCCGGCCAAGTCGGTCTCATTATCCACCGATTCGAGGCCGTACATGAAGCAACAGATGAAGGGAAATGAATTGCTCAAAGCTAATCTTTAAGTTGCAGGATGGGTTTCTAGCTGACACCGTGGGTGCTGCTGGCACCAGGAAGCACAAATACACCGCAAGATCCTTTTCAAGAGGGGCCCCGGCAGCATCTCATGGGGGACAGGAGCGCGAACCCAGGGGCCGGGGTGACGGGCACGTAGCTTCGGTGGGCTGCCGGCTGGACGAAACCATACTTGCCCCCCCGGCGCAGTAGGGGGGCTGGTAAAGAATACATTTACCATTTAAAATATTACTACAGTTTAGTGACAGCCCCCTTTATTTACATTATTACAGGGCCCTACCTGCGGCAGGGTCATGCACGCACCTCACCGCAGGGCACGCACGGTCAACTGGCACTCGCTGCCCCTCTATGCATGTCGCTTGCAGCCAAATCAGTACAATCACCAGTAGAGAGTGCTGCATAAACACAAAATTTACCAAGGAAGGCTAACTGGCCAAGAACAGCAACGGAGACGAGGCCAGAGGGCAGTGCCACATGACACTTAACACGCAATCCAATCAGACGCTGCAGTGCTCGCGTGCGTTAGACTGAAATGTGATTGCTCCTGTAATAGGCAGGGGTCGAGGCTGTCATGGATTCAGTAAAATAAACTAAACTGCGTCCACAGTAGGGATTCCCTCCTGCTGTGGCAGGTAGGAGGGAGAGGGTAAATCAATGGAATGCCATTAGTTACAGCCGCCCGAGCTGCTTGCCATAGAATGAACAAGGAAGGTAATTTGAGCATTATGAGAATAGGCCGACCCGGGTGAGACAGATGTTGAGGAAGAAATCTGAGAATTGATTGCCCCCATTGTGATGGGGGCCATGGAAGGTGGGCTCCCGGGGGGGCGTGCGGCTGGGGGGCACTAGCCGACCTCGAGGGACAGCGCAAAAATGACGTTAAAAACCCATTGATGTCCAGGCCCTCCTGTCATAACAGCATAACTCAGTAACATGCTATGAAGCAGGATGCACCTGACAGATATAGTCGGAAGCCATGAGGTCCACAATATGTCGGCCAGTCTTTCAGCCTGTCAACAGGTAACTGGGGGGAACCTATAAAAATAAAATAAAAAAAAGGAAAAGGTAACAAATGGTTCTGGCAGCAATAGGCACATGTGGCCACAGTAGCCCAGACAATGAGCTTGTAGTACATTCGCGCCGGACTAAGGAGCAAGGGCGAAGCATGACACATAGCGTCAAATCGCAAAACGAGGAGACACAATGTTATACTGAAACCACTGGCAGCAGTGTAGTCAGAGCGGGTATCGCCACTCAGAGCGCTAGCCATTTATGAACCAGACATACAATTAGGGCCCTACCCTAACCGCAATATGGTACCGCAACCGGACAGAATTAGCTGAGTGGACGAGGGCAGATTAGATACTGAAACTCTACGTAGTATGGTGGACAAAAGGGTAAAAAAATGATGGGCAGACAGTAGAGGCAGGTCATCCTGTATATATTGTGGCGGGTAGGGCAAGCAGGCCTCCCTCCCCATGCTCACAGCAGGTTTTCCTTAGCACGCAGGGCACGATCCGTAATAAAAGAAGGAGCAGGGGACACCATGACTCATATGCAATAACAAGACTGCATGTTGAGGATAACAAGTCAGAGTCGTATCGTGGGTAGTGGGCCAAGGAGGCCAGGCTGGTGGCATGCATAACTGTCAGCTTGCAGGCTAGGACATGGCAACAGAATACTATAAATGGTGTAAAGCAGTGTGCTACCAAAGGCTTAGCCAGGGTGTTCAGGTTTAAGGTAATACCAAGATGCACTTGCAAGAGGTCTTTTATGCCAAGAAAGGGGGGTCCAGAGCGGGAGCATACCCCTCCCCCTTCACCTCCCCATTCCGGGGAGGGTGCTAATGAAGCAACGGAGGGAAAGGGCAGCAGGCCCAGAGGGGTGCATAGCCCCCCTTTTCCTTCCTCTCATGAGAGAAGCAGAAGGAATGCAAGAAATATAGGAGAGAAAGAGATTGCTAAAGGTAGAGGGAATGCTCCTACCACACAGGCATGTGGGTGACTCATGGCAAGGGCGCACAGAAGGAATAAGGACGGCCGACCACCAGGGGAAGAGTAGAGGCAATGCCCCTGCCGGCCCCTCGGAAAACCACACGAAGGGAGCAAAATGGATGGAGACAGCTTCATAGAAGATAGAGGGAGTAGATAAACAAGCCGGGCCAACCCGTGGGGGTGAGGGTCTTGGCAGGGCGCAAAGAAGGAAAACCGGGACGTAGTTGGGGGGAGCGGCGGGTAGACGGAAGCCTCCCAGACGGCATGGCGAAGAACTACGCTGATATCGGTTGGTAGGGAGGCACACTGGAGGGCGGTGTGCCAGAATAGGTCCACTCACCTTCAGATGCCTCACGGCTGGGTGAGTCGGACTAAGGACTGGTGTGTAGGACCACTCACTCTGGGATGCCTCACGGCTGGGAAGTTGGTCTACCAAAGATGGGGGGTAGCAAACGGAGACGGCGCTCGCAGCCCAGCCCTCGCCAGAAGGCAGGGCACAACAAGAATCGGACAAGGTAGCGAGGGGGCCTAACTCCGGGGCAGAAGCTACTCCCTCCAGCGCAAAGTGAGCACAAAAGACCAACCTACCAAAGAAAACGACCCAGAAGGGCCAAAAGACAATAACAAGGAAGTTTTGTCAGGACATAACATGCAAAATATGCAAAGTATATACATGTTTCCTTGTATTCCTAATAAACTGCGGCTAACAAATGACCACCACAAGACAAATGTGTACGTTGGCTTTTATTGTCCCGATAAGGAATACAGTATGGGCAAATGTGGTATACATGTGGGAGTGGGGCAGAGTGCGGGGGTTATGCGCTGCTGGTTGCAGATGGGGGTCATAATCACACAAAACAGAGGGAAACGAGGTATAACCCTTACACCGACCTCCACTACAAACATCCAAACATTAAAAAAGATGAAGGAGAATAGGGAAGTATACAACACAAGTAGAGGATGGGGCACGCACTGTTGATAAAAAACTGTCCTTACCCACACTTTGTGTCATGCTTTATCATTGGGCCTGCTAACAACATCCCTGCCTAGACCAATGCCTGGTATGGAGCAAAAGGGAGAGGGAAGACAATACAAACAAAGAATATCAGGGATTGAAAAAAAGATATAGGGCCAGATGTATCAACATTGCATTTTGCGAGTCCATACTAGCAAATTTTACCGATTCGCTATTATGGACTCGAAAAATGCAATGTATGTAGGTTTCGCAAAATGAATTGCGATTTCTACCAATTTCTTATTTGCGAATTGGCAATTGCTTTGAAGTTGGTGGTAATTAGGGATTCCTTAAAGCCAGGTTGCAATTTCTTTTTGCTTCCTGCGTTTCATGAGCATCGGCTGAGCTGTGCTCATGATGGAGCAGTTCCGTCATGACCCTGCCGCCTGCGCGGCACGTTCTATTGGGCGGGCGGGGCCATGACGGAACGGCTCCGTCATGAGCACAGCGCAACCGCGGCTCGTGACGGAGCGGCTCCGTCCCGAGCATGCGAGCGCCACTCGGCCCCCCCCTAGCGCTGCGGCGGAATTGCCGCCGCAGCTAAGGGGTTAAGGAATCACAAATTGTGATTTGTTCAATGCATTTGCAAAATAGGGAATCACATTTTTTGTGATTCCCTATTTTGTGAATGCCCATCCCAAAAGGCTTTTTTCCATTCGCAAACGTGCAGACTCTGTGAATCGGCCCATTTGCAAATGGGAACAGTGCTTCATACATCTGGCCCATTGTGCAGAGAATAGGTTAAAACTGTCTCAGGAATATCTACTGTATCTTTTATTCTTGGATTTCCTGGTCACGCTTAAAATATATAAAATATTGGATGGTAGTGGCAAGTTGATGGCCCTACACCCCTCCTATCTGCATGTCTATCAACATGTTTCAGTTGATTTGATTTTTTCCAAGCTTCCCAGCTTTCTTCAGGATTTTAGATCCCTTATCCCCTATTCTCTTACCTCTTCAATTGTTGGTTGATTGAGGTCTGACCCATTCCTGTTTGGGGCCTTGTGAACACACTGCGGCAATACCAAGTTTCACAGGAGTACTTGCTCGTATTGGTGTGGGAGCTGGAGCGTCTCCCTATTGTCAAATTTTAGGCGATGAGACTGCACCGCAGCCACGAGCCTCTCTTCATACTATGTTTGGTTGCAGGTGGGGGCCACTAGCACTCATTTTTGGAGACGAGAACTTCTGGAGAGAGAAATACACTAAGGGCATCAATTATGGCATTTTTGTGTAGGGCAGCACAGCAAGACAGCTTGGTGCGCTGCTTTAATCCAAAGTGAAAGGGCAAGAATACACTGTATGTAAGTAATACAGTGTATTCCTGTCCTTTCTGCCTGCGCTGGTGCCGTTTCGGCAGCCTAGCACCAACGTTCACACCCTTGCACCACAGTGCAAGGGTGACTATTGCAGGGAGGATTATTTTCTTGTGCAGGAAGAGGCTCCTTCCTGCACAAAAACAATCCAAAGATGCATTTTACTCTTTCTAGATGTGCTGCAAAATGCAGCACACATGGAAAGTGGATTCACCTTGTTAGGCCCCACCTCGGGAGGCATACGGATTTAGCGCTTCACCAGGTTTACTTGTTTTTGTAAATCTGGCTCAGCATCAAATTCCATGGGTGTTGTATGGGAAAACCCACCGCAACACCCATGTGTGCCTCCTAGATGCAAAGTACGCCGACATAGCCATTTGCACTCCGTTGCCATACTCAAGATTTATGAAGCCACTCAAAGTCATGAAGTGTGGCTTTGAGTGGCTTCATAAATCTTTATGAGAGCCCTACTTCATGCATATTCCACTTGAGGTGGTGCAAAGGGCTCTAATAAATAAGCCCCTCAAGGAGGAAAGAATGAAGGAATGAAAGATGGAAAAATAGTGATAAAGAGAAGAAAGGACGACAAAGAACTTGCAGCTTTGAGGTAAAGAAGCAGGCAGTTTTTGAACTCAAGACTACGCAGCCTTGGTATTTGGGACCCCGACTTTCAACAACAAAAGCTACAGGCTCCTGAACATTGGGATCCGGCATTTATTGTTTTACACATTACAAACCGGACCACAGCATGTGTATAACGTCACAGTGTATTCATGACAGCCGTAAAACACATGCAGATAGCACCCAACACAATTTTTTCACATGCAAAACCACACCATCCACTCTTGTGGTCAGATGTGTAGCTATCAATGGTGCAGCAGGTGCAGTGGTACTGGGGCCCAGAGGAAGAAAAGGCCGACTGAACCCTGATTATTGATGTATTTGACAACTTAACCGCATCGCTGCTGCGGTTATTTTTGCACTGTGCGGCTGTTTTCGAATAACCGCGTTACATGACGAGCTCAGCTCGTCATCCGCACACGTCACCCGTGGCTGATGACGAGCTCAGCTCGTCATCAGCATCGAAGGGGTTAAATACCAGTCTTAGGCTCCATTTCCTTGCTTGTAGAAGGGCCCACTGCACCGTTTCTATGCCACTGCTTGTGGCATAAGTCCCTTGCATCCACTTGTTGCAGTTCAGAACCAAATAAAAGGCTTGTCATTACTGCAGTGCCACACTGCATCAGAAAATGCGTTTCTAAATGAGTTTCACTGTACCGGACATGGGTCCCATAATTATACTTTCATAAGCACTGAATGTTTTAAATCTTTGACAATTGCTGTAAAACGTATTTTTTATTATGGTTATGTGGCAGTTGCTTTCCATTTGCCTGTAAATGCAAATAAAATTCAGTGCAATGAAGCTCTCTAAAGCCCCCCTGCCTCTCCCCTGATTACACTAAAGGGAGGACCTGTAATGGAACAACCAGTATAGTGATTTGAAAAATAATGCATTAGCTTTTCTGCTGCATGGCACTCATAATCCAGCATTCACTGTGTAGGCTTGAACAAAATAATGAATTCAAAACCCTGCAGTATATATAACGGGCCCAATTCACTAATGCTTTATGAGAACTAGTACTCCTGTTGAACTACTTTAAATATTAATTATTCCAACTCAAAAAGTTATTGGATAGAACTCAGTTTACACCACCGTAGTTCACATGTGCAGAGTTCTCCACGCCTCGATACACAAAGATTGGTAGTGTAAATGTGAGTTACTCTTCTGTTACTCCTGGCTTACTCCTGGAATTCAGTGAGGAATTGCAGTAAAATATTTGTGAATCCTGCCCGTGTGCAGCGCTCTGTGCACACATAGATGTACTACTTGGGTGTACATTTTGAAGAAAGGTTAATTGACTGGAAAATGGGGAATCTTAACAATAAAGTGAGAGAGGCAGAGGAAAACCAAAAAAAGAACATTGATTCACACCTAAAAATAAGAAACAATTCCCACATACAAAAGGGTAAGTTAGTTGCAATTCACAACATTTACTCCCACATCTACTCAGGCAGTACAACATCCCAAACAGTTTAAAATCAACCCCTGTTCAGCTTTGAAGTAAGGCACAGACCAGATAAGGCCACTCACAGCTACTGTAAGAACATCAAACGGAATTACACAATGCTAACACTCACATACAAAACATTAGCATAATGTGAACAGTTGCCAAAAGTTAGAAAATTAATCATACACTTTATTTGCAAAACGTATTAGGGTGCCTGGGACTAATGTAATACTAATCACACCAAAACAAATCCAAGAGGAGATATAATGACATATTACATATAAAAATACCCACAAAATACTCGGTCAGTGGCACACAACTCAAAAAGACACAAATGAAATACAAATGTCAATCCACCAAAAATATTAAACACAGAAACTCACAAAGATCATATCCAACATGATTCCATTGTCCACTCAACATCACCTCAATTACTTTTGCTCGGAAACACACACTGCACATGTGTGCATATGCACCTACATGACACAGAAATGCATTCTTTACAGGAACATTTCCTATTGAGCCATTTGACCTGTAAGTGACATTGTGGCACTACTAAGGCACCTTCCCTCACTACAGGACTGTCGTCCTCGTTCACCTCCCTCCCTTTCCAAATGTTTTTTTTTAATCTGCACTAAGCAGCTCTGCAGAGTGTCGAAGGAGTTCTACACCAATTGCGTGTAGCTGAAAGTTAGGTCCAGTGCTTAATTTGGGCCGGTGCTTTCTGGTGCTTAGCACCGGCACTTATATTTCAGGGCCGGGTCTATTGTATTTTTCTAGCCTCGGCCCAGTAATTATTAAAAATAAATGTACGTACCTGTCCTGTTGTCAATTCTGATCGGATGTCTTCCTGGTATGTCAGCAGAGAACGACCCACCCAGGTCCAGGCATGAGACTGCATCACGTTAGTGATGTCAGCAGTCACGCATGCCTTTTACCACAGGGCGTCGTCATGCTCCTTCCGTTTGGATAATTACAGTTTAGGGCGGGCGGCAAGGCAAGCTGGGAAAGTTCCGGACGTGCCTCTGAGGCCTGGTAACTGTGGTATTACTTTTAGCCATGCAGCTGTCCAGAGGCCCCAGCTGAGGCTACACGGAACAACCCGTGTTTCCAGTTTTTCAATGAACTCTCTGGGGCGCTTGCAGCCTGTCAGCGGTTAGCAGGCTCGAACTGAGGAGGAATGTAATGCTTTGCTGCAGTTTGAGCCTTTTAACAACGGAAGCAGCAATAACAATACCGGAGGATTCATAATTACCACCAATCCAGGAATTGAATTCAAGCAACTATAGGCAAAAAAGGTGAGTTGGATGTAGTTCCCAAAAACTGAACTTTTAATCCGAATGAATATGGAAGTCGGATGAACATGCAGGAACTGGTGAGCTGAGAGCTTGAAGATTCATAAATGTGAGCGCGCCAAAACGAACTTCTGTACCTCTACACTTTTCCTTAATATCCAAGCCTTGCTTCGCTGACTATCCCAGAAAACGTGCATACTGTTTGCCCAGCTGATTCCAGCCTTCTTTAGTAAAATCAGCAGTTAGTTCCCATGTACTCCCAGAAAAGATACCAACGGTAAAAAAAAAACTAGCGCCGCTTTCTCCAAGAGCTCGCAACATGCGTCTCCTTTAGAAAAGACACCCTTCGATTTACAAATGCACTCAAATGTGTGCAGTTTTATAACCTGACTGCAGCACTCTTTGAGAATGATCGCCTGACTTGATGTGTATTGGAAATGAGCAAACCAGTAACACTCTAGTGAAAAAACTCCGCAATAGAGTTACACTTTTATGATGTTTGAGAGCACAGCAAATTTACCTATAAGACGGGGACTCAATTCACTCACCAAATTTAGGGTACAACATCCTATTTACTAAATGCGAATTCCAGGACTGGTCTTTATACTTTCCTATTACAGATCTTAGAAGCCTTGAGGAAGTTACTTTTCAGTAACGAAACACGTGTCGGCTGCCCACATCATCTTTTTTCTTCTGGAATTACAGCACAGAAGGATCCTCTGACTACAATATTTTATGTGTCAAAACTATTAAAGACTGTATAAATATATCTCTTAAACAAGTTATTAAAAATTCCAAGCCACTGCACCTTTTCGGATGTTCTCTTTATGATTGTGATGAAGCGCAGCTACTAAAATTCTTTATAAATGATGTCATAATCCACTATCACAATTACCAATCAATACTAGGCCCATAAAACATAGAGAATGAGGTGAATGGATCAGTATGTTGTATGACTTTAAGCAAATAAACTATCTACAATAAACAAGACCAGCTTGTCATTTTTTAAAGTTTATTTAAAACATATTTAAGAAAACTTAGGTTTGGAACTTTATTAAGCAAGCATTAGAAAAAGTCATAAGAAAGTTTTATTCAGCTTTTTATAAAGAGAGCTTGATTCAAGAAAATATTATTCATTAGCAGAAATAAGTGAAAAAGAGCATTTCCAAAACCTAACTGTCTCTCTGACTCTACCCTCATCGCCTGGAAACAAAGTCTTAAAAGGTTACTTTCCTTACGTGTAATCATCGGACAGCAGAACGTCCCTCTGGTATCAAGAAGCGTAAGCCTAGCCAAAAAAATCTGCTCCTTGTGCTAATTCTTATACCCTAAAACTACAGCTAAACTAACTAATTTCACATTCCAGCAGCTGAATTCTGGCTCTCCATTGGCTGAATCACCTCACGCCACAGTAAACTGTGACATCTTCCACCACGAGACCAGGCTTTACACAGAGCCATTGTTCATGCACAGAATCCTGGCGACAGTTCCATAGTCACGTTTCTTCCTTTCAACCTTGAGCCTGACCGTTCCGAGCTTTCCGTGGCACATCCAAACCCACTCCACAGAGTTGACTTTAGCAGTTCCTTTTTTTAAAGCTTTCACAATAAAAGTTTGTAGGCTTGTCATCTTTTTTCAAAATAAACTTTCTCCTGTGGCTTAGCATCAGCAGGCCTTTTCTGCGCCACTTCTGATTGCGACACTGCGCCACTTTTAGCTTGCGTCACTTTCCAGAAAAACTATTATTTAAACAAACACAAAAGAATAATTAATTCAGGTAAAACAAACCCTTCTGTACCACCCAGCCCTTGCTAATTATTAATTAACCCACTAATAAAAGACATTTAGCAAAAGCAAACAAATAAAGCAACACATAAAATATCTACCATTCTTCATGTAATCCAGCTTTATGTTTCTGAAAGAGTAAAAAGATGATTAAATGATACACATACAGACAAACACAACATAGGACATACATGTAAGCACATATAAAAGCACATGCCATGAATGATCAGCTGCATATTAATAGTGACAAAGACAATAGGACAGACATAACAAACAAGACAATATTAATCATGTGTTACAAAAACAGACTTGCAAATGCAACAAGAGCACATGTAATTAGTTTCCCGCGTGTTCATGTGTGGTGCAAACTTAATCTAGGTTGTGTTAATTAAACAAATCATGCAACAGCTCATTAATTGATTAGTTCATGTTATGAGAGTATGACATCACGAGCTAGAATAAAATATTTTCTAAAGCTCGCTCCATCAACTCCCTCATCTGGTGATTTCAAAATCACCAAACAACACCCAAAATATTTTACTTAACATTTTTTATCTATTGAACATGTTTCAGGCTTACTCTGGATTAGTATTTAAGCTCTAATTTCATCTATCTCATAATTAGTATTGAGTCTTACATCTTACTAATTCTATATCCTTTACCCTTTCTTTATTCAGCTAAGTTGGATCCTTTCTACCTTTGAATCCCCAACCCCCAATGAATTTAGGTAACTAAGTTTTAAATTGCATAACTACATTTTGAATTGCACCAACAAAACAAATATCAATCTGTGTAGTATAAAACAAAACAAAAAACAAAAAGTAAATTTTTTAAATTTTTTGAAAAATTAGTACATAGTATATACCCCCTCTTTTTTTTCAAAATTCTAAAACATGTTTTCTTCGACCTTGCGTCTTACATAAAAGTGTTTCCAGCTAACACAATTTCTTCAACCTTGTGTCACCCTAACATAATTTCTTCAGCCTTATGCCAAAACAAACCTCAACTTAAAGAAAACTAAACCTAGTCATTGTCATTATTTTGACTGCTACTGCGCTCTTCAACTATTGGAGGAATAGTTATGTAGGCCCATTCTGGAGACTTGTATTTTACATTTGGTCTCAATGGTCTTTTGCTCTTCCTGGCAATCATTTCAATTTTCTCTTCAGCTTGCTCTTTTTTTGTCTGACCTCTCAACAAAAAAACTGGGTTTGGGCTCCCAACAGCACTGCTTGCCACAAGCAATTAAACAACAACAGAGATTGCAAGTGCTGCAACTCCTTTCCCTCACTTATTTTGAATAAGAACAACTGACCATTAAACAAATGTTCCTGAGACCAAAAAGTGTCGTTTACTTTTATTTTATTTTGAAAAAGGGGGTTATTTTTTATTATTAAATTTCAACGGACCTTTTGAGAATTTTCAAGGCAGAATTTAAGACCTTATGTACAACTAACAAATTATCATTATTTGAACACAACACAACTTTTTCAGACAGAAATCTTTTTAGACTTTATAGACAACATATAATACGACACACTCAGTCATACTACTCACAAACCACACTATTTACATATCTACAAACAATACAAAGAGAGAACATATAAATTATATCTACAATGTAATCACTTTTGATTTACAATAAAGCCTAGAACATAGTCATATATTTACAAAGCTATTCAAAAGTAAATATCATCCATTTTTTGGTTTGTTAAAGGCTTGAAAAGTCTACGCGTTTTGAACTCATATGAGTGAATGAGTTCTCATCAGGACCAAGGTCTCTCAGTCACTTAGAAACAGAAAAACAACAGCGATTAGTCAGGATACCCAGCCATATGATTATGGTGGGGCCAGTCTCTCTGACGGATCTAGACGGTTGGGCTCCGGCTCGAGGGTTGGTGCTGTGTCCTCAAGTAGCCGGTCTGGTGTGTGATGAAAAGCGGTCCATGGTGCTTTGGAATTAATCTTCCGACGAGTTCGTCGACACCAAGCAGCGTTTTGTTTTGCCAGTCGTCCGAGTCTTCCGGGTCCGCAAAGGATCCTGGGAGTGTGGGCGGATGAGAACTCATTCACTCATATGATATAATTTATATGTTCTCTCTTTGTATTGTTTGTAGATATGTGAATAGTGTGGTTTGTGAGTAGTATGACTGAGTGTGTCATATTATATGTTGTCTATAAAGTCTAAAAAGATTTCTGTCTGAAAAAGTTTTGTTGTGTTCAAATAATGATAATTTGTTAGTTGTACATAAGGTCTTAAATTCTGCCTTGAAAATTCTCAAAAGGTCCGTTGAAATTTAATAATAAAAAATAACCCCCTTTTTCAAAATAAAATAAAAGTAAACGACACTTTTTGGTCTCAGGAACATTTGTTTAATGGTCAGTTGTTCTTATTCAAAATAAGTGAGGGAAAGGAGTTGCAGCACTTGCAATCTCTGTTGTTGTTTAATTGCTTTTTTTGTCTGAATCACTCTTCTGACTTGACACTTCATATTTGAATTTTAAATCTTTAAGCCAGACATCACCTATTCTCAAGAGTTTCTTCTTAGGCTTGCTTTCTTTACATTCAGCTTTCCAAGCTCTTTTTCTGAATTTTCTTATCTCAGACTCTTCATTACTCCCATCTGTATTTGTTTCTGAGACTTCAAATCTGTACCTAGGAACTTCTTTACTCGGCAGCTTCACTCCGTTAGGAACATCATCCTTACAGCTGGTACTTGGTAATTCTTCCTCTTCTTCAGGGATCACCTTTACCTTCCCAGTTTCAGGATTCTTGTTCCCGCACACAGAGCTACTCTTCTGATTTTCAATACTCTCCTGGACTTGATTATCTTCTTGGTCAGAATTTTCTGCTTCTGAATCTTCTCTTTCTGCTTGAGATTCTTTTTCTAGCAGATTTTCTTCATTTTCTGAATCTAGAATCACAATCTCTAGATCTTCTTCATTCAATGTTTCATTCACATTGACATCATCATCCAGATGTCGACCACCTTGTCGATCTTCAATATCTGGATTTTTGACATCATCATCCAGATGTCGACCACCTTGTCGATCTTCAAGATCTGGATTTTCTTCAGGAATTTCTTTTTCAGAGTCTGAATCAGTTGTAGTGTCTTCACTAACTTCATCAGTGTTATCAGGTGCAGGTGCACAAAGGGTATGATTGATATGCATCTACCCAGTATCTGTTGTCTCCTGACTTTCTTTCTGCCACCTGGGTACTAGACAGTTTCTCCTTCGATGAACCTTTGTTCTGACCAAGTCTCTTGGCAATAGATCATGAGCCTGCTCCTTTTCCACATCTGTTCCCAACTGATGGAATACAGAAACTGTATCATTCTTTCTTGTTGGAAAAGCTTCCACCCATTCTGAAAATAAATAAATGATGACTAGGACATATCTCAGTTTGTTATGTTGAGGCATTTCAAAAAGGTCTGTTTGAATAGTTGTAAATGGACCACCCACCCGGCCTATGGTTCCCAAATTCTCAAATGTCTTTTGATCTGGATTGTTTTTCTGGCATGTCAGACATGTTTCCCTGAACAGTTGAATCATTGTGTCTCTTGCTAAATGACCTGGACCATGGTACATCTGTGCCATGTCAGCAATCATGCAATTGGACATAACAGGTCCGCCATCTTTGTAAACCCTTTCATCTTCCTCTCTCTGTCTGCAACCTTCTTTGAGCCATGTGCTTTTCTCCTCAACATGTGCCTCATCTTGTAATTGTTTAAACTCTTGCCATGTCTGAATTGCAAAGATTAGTATGAGGATGCTTGAAACCTGTTCATTGAATTTTTCCCCAATGATTGCAACCCTCTCCTGAGCACAAAATTTAACAATGGTACCTGCGTGCTCATTGCCTTTTGAGACAAAATTATTTTTCTCTCCATTTGCAGCACATTTTACCACTGCTATTTTATCAAGAAGCTCAATTTCTTTATTAAAATCTGGCATGCCCTGAACAGGAGTTTCACACAAACATTTTTTAAATTGCTCAAAGGCCTCAAGTTTAATTTCTGTCAGGACAATTGGGCCTTTTATATCTGCTTTTGTCAGTCTCCGCAATTGTTTTGCAAACACTGAGAAAGCACTAATCCATTGGCAACAGTAACCAACCATGCTTAAGAGCATTCTTACCTGTTTTTGCGACTTAGTGCATTCCATTGCCTCAATTATTTTTATTTTCTCATTAGTTACCTGTCTGGGAATTCTCTCTTGGAACCTGAAAGCAAAAATTATTTGACTCTCTGGGTGCATTGGGACCCAATACCACTCAGCCTCATGTGGTATCTGATAAAAGATCTCTACTGGTTTAGGCACAATAGGACAACAAGGGATAACTATCTCGTTAACCTTTCTCAGGTCCTGTACTATTTTGTACATTACATCTGGCTTTCTAATTCCCATATCTGGTGAATTACAAAGACTGTTCTCAATCTCTTTTAGGACACCCTGCTTAATGAATGTTTCAATAACAGGAATTGTTTCTGGCTTCATATTGTACTGTGGAACATTAGGAAATGAGTTTCCCTGCTTGTTTGCAATTTTAACTGGATCAGGTCTGTTTTCCTTGTCTCCACTGAATCCTGTATCTGTATTGTATTTCTGCTCATTAACATAATTTGGAAATGGCGTTGAAGGTATCTCATTATGCTGAATCACCACCTGTTGCTGAATTTGTAGCTGTTGATTCAGCAGCTGTTGCTGCTGATTTATCTCATCCTGCATCTGTGGATTTTTACACTCTCCTACAAAAGCTAAATTCGCTTTTTCTTTCTCTTTTTTCTTCGTCCTTTTTGTCTTCCATTTATTCAGACTACCCCTTTTTCTCAAAGCCCAAATGAAATCTTTTATATGGACAGAGGCAATCCTACCTGTATTGTTCAAGCCTTCCATGTCCTCATCATCCTGTAATCTTTTTAATCTGTCTGTACTCATTGTATTATCCTGTAATTTGTACTCACCAGGCTGTGTCAGGTCAACGTCAGAGTTTTCACTAGGTGAAATTAGAGTCATAACTCTCTCTTGCTGAGTTGGAATCATTATTAACTTATTTTCAGGTACATTAGAATAAAGTTTTTCAGCAAACTTTTGAATTGGGACAGTTAAAGCTGTGGGACTAGTTTCATCTTTTCCAAGCACTGGGGGAACAGGTCCAATTACCACAGGAACTGTCACTGCTTCCATGTCTGACTTTAACTGCTCCATTAAATCATTTGTAGAACTTACATGATCAGGAATATTAATTTCAGAAATACTAGGCATCTCATCATACCTACCTGTTGTGACACCTTGAGAAGGGGTCTGGACTGGGACTCCATCAATCTGGACTGAGACTCCTGGCTTTACATTAATCTGCTTTCTTGGCGTCACATTAATCTGTTCTGGGGATCTGCTTTTATTTCTGTCCTTATCTGTATTTACAACATCATTTTTATAATGATCAATTAATTCTTCTCTGTCAGGTTTATTATTGACATTCGCTAATTTGGGAATCGAATTTTCATTAAAAATGATTTCTTTTGGGGGAGGTGATATTCTTTCAGAATATGTATCGTTTAAAACTGCATCTTTAGCATCTGTATTTTTATTATGCTTACTAGTTACTCCATTACTCACCTGTTTATTCGTTAATTTGCTCTCACATGTAGCAACAACCCTTTTAACCTTTTTAAATACATTTTTCATTTTCTGATTGCAGAAAAACGTTTTCTTCTTCTTTGAATAATTTTTATCCATGTTTTAATATACTTACCTTTATTAAAATTAATTAAAATAATTGCAATAAGTAATTACGTTCACTTAATTGGCCTAACGGCGTTTACTGATCAATTAATTAATTAATTTATTAAGGACAGGTGAAATAAAATGTTATACCCTGCTCAAAATAATACAACTCCTAATTTACCTGTATCACTATTTTTAATAAACCTAGGAAAAAATATGCATTTACAAAACAGCAATGTAAAACATTTATTTTGCAACAGCAAACACCTAAATGTGATTAAATATGTTTAAAATGTATTTTATTTGCACTTACACACATTTCTGCATCATCAGCTGTGGAAAAAGAAAACTTGATGTGTTTGCCTTTAATTTAAACATAATGTCTTGCTGCCACCTTGAACACAGCACAACCTTCCTAATTACACCAGTAATTACAGTAACTAGCAAAATGCTTGGAAATATTTATTTATTTAATTTTGGTGCACATCCCTCCGTTCTCGCGCTATAGACAAGGAACAGCGATGCACAGAACCAAAAACTTACTTGAAAAACACACTGAGCTTTAAAGAATTTACCATCTCCTAATGGTTTCTTTTGTGAAGAGCACGCTACGAGCGTGTACCTTAACAGACTATCACTAAAGCAGTAAAATAATTGTAAGCTTTTATCCCTGCTAAAACTGAAAGCTGCTATTCAAAACATTTGCTTTATTAAAAAAACGATGGAGTGTGAGAAAGATCGTTTTTATTTACATGCGCTAAACTGGCAGGGCATTTGACAACACTCGTTTCACTAAACCAATGCCCTGTTCCCACACTGATGGGAAACCATGAGAGGACTGTGCACTAGGCTCTCAGAAATTGTCTTCCTTTAAATCTGTGCCCAATCTTGCACACCCACTTGCAGATAAGATCTGCACTGACAAATATAAAATGTAAAATGCAAACGCCACAATATTTATTAGCTGTGACATCAATAACACAGCTGTAAATCAAAAACACTCACAAATTTTTCGAAGTGACAACCCGCCTCAGCCAATCACAGCGCTGTTGACCAGTTACAGCCAATCACAGCACTGTTTACGCTGCTTCAGCCAATTACAGTGCGGCGGCGTATCGGCCAATCACAACACAGCAGCTGTTGCTAAGATATATGCTGCTACTGCTGCAGTCTCTCTCCCCTCGCGCTTTGCTTTGGGAAGTATTTTAATACAGCGCGCAGTCTCTCGCCCACATCAGCTGTGACACGCTTTTCTCCAAACAGCTCAACCAAGAAGGAGAACAAAACGGGGACATTCGCGGCTCCAATTACAGAATAGGGACACCTCAGCTTAATCAGCCTTATTATGACACTCTGACGCTCCAGTTAATTAGACAAAATAGAAAACGGCAGCCTCAAAACTCTCCAGTCCGAATATTATTTAATGAAGCAAACTTCGCCCAATCAGAGCGCAGCTCACGGAGCCTCGCCCAATAGGAGCGCGGCTCTTTGATGACACGACGCGTTAGCATCCAATGGGTGCACGATCCTAAAACGAAGGACAAAGGACTTGGCACACGCACTCGGTCCCTCTCTACAAGCGCTGCCACACTTTAATTACCATAAATGCACGCTTTGAGAACATGCGTTAATGAAACTATATGAGACTGAGCAAGTATCCATCTACGGAGCCTCGCCCAATCAGAGCGCGGCTCTGACTATGACACGTCGGCTTTTGGTCCAATGGGAGCGCGGCGGCTGACGTAGGCAGCCGCTGCAGTCAGCTCTCCCACTCGCTCCAGCCCCCCTCCTTCACAAAATACTCGGAACACTCGCATGGGACAGCGCAATTTTAACGGTAAAGCAGCTGATCTAATCCACTGCTCAAAATATAAAATACCAAGCTAATTACACAGCGCTCCAGCTAATCAGCGCACTACAAGCCCAGCCAATCACCACATGGCTGTATCCACTCTGTCACCACTGCTATAGTCTCTCCTCGCGCTCCAAGCAACACAACGCTCGCCACACGCGATATGTATACAATAAACTAAATCAATAGTGTGATCGGGAAACATCCACAAAAGTCAGGAACCACTTAAAAGTATTACCTACACCTCAACCAATGAGAACACTGCTTTGCTCTATCATTCCGGGCACATTAACTAATCAGAGCGCGGCAGGCTCTGACTTATGCAGGAAGCTGCAGCTGCAGGCTCTCCCACACGCTATTACTCTAATTCAGCCCCTCCCTTACAAAATGAGCTGAGCTGACAACACTACGCACAACGCTCACCGGCCGTTACCACATCAGCTGTAATACTCGCAGCTGTAGCTAGTGAGAAAGAAAACCAAAGCGGGGACATTTAATTTTGTAAACAACTTGGATAACTGTGGTAACGCGCATCAACCAATCATTGCGTGACCACTCTAAATCAATGAAACTCGCTTAGCAAATCACAGCGCTGCTTTGCTGAGATGCCTCAGGCGCCTTAACCAATTAGAGCGCGGCGGGGCTATGACGTACACGGCCGCTGCAGCTTCAGTCTCTCCCCACACTTTCTCGCTCCTAAAATAGCCCCTCCTTCACAATTTTCTATCGGAGCACTTTTGAATGAATTTACATAACGCACAATGCCTTTAAATGCATTTAAATAGCTTGCAATCCTCTAAAATAGCGTATTCTTTACCATAAAGACTCAAAAAACACTTTCCTATTACTTTTTTAAAAACGCAATTAATAACTACATAAAGGAAACCATTTGTCTGCTTCTCTAAACAAAGAGATAGTTTGTATACATTCATTCAAGTATCCTCAGCGTGGAATAGACGACGCTATTCACACAGAATAGTTTCATTTGCCAATAGAGTAATTCTTACCCTACCCTTCTAACAGGTAATAACCAATTGTGTCTCCAATTGAATGCAAATATATTTAGCAATTCAAAATTTAACCCAATTGATATTACAAAATCATTCTCACACTTTCAAACAGAAAACCCTGATCATACATACATGAAAACTTCGGTAGGACTCTAACCAACCGTAGTAATCCAGAATCGCCAGTAAGAAAACAACACTATCTCTTCCTTAGGACTCTAACCTTAGGAATGAAACAACGCCTATCTTCCTTCTTTGGACTCAAACCCTAGAAGAAAAATAACTCTTACCCTTCACACAAGCTTGGATAAATCCTACTACTCTTTTCACAGAAAGTTTTAAAACAGGCTCACCAGGTCCCTCTGCTTAATGCTACAATTTCATAGGCAATCCTCACTATACATTCAACCAGTCAATCTAAGGTCCCTAAACTTGTGTTGTACGTCCACAACACGTGATATATTCTATACCACAATTTTGAAACAGACAAATGCACTGTGTAACTCTTCTAGTCACACTACCTTGCCATGGCATACCAAGAATTTTTCACAGCTGGAAAAACACTTAAAGATTACATACTACATATAACAATCTGACAAAAACAGAAACTCAACATTTGTTAAACATCAATCCTATGACTATACCAACATATATGTAACATGCATGTCAAAAACAACATATAACCGTCTGAAGCTACCAAATTGATGAAGCGCAGCTACTAAAATTCTTTATAAATGATGTCATAATCCACTATCACACTTACCAATCAATACCAGGCCCATAAAACATAGAGAGTGAGGTGAATGGATCAGTATGTTGTATGACTTTAAGCAAATAAACTATCTACAATAAACAAGACCAGCTTGTCATTTTTTAAAGTTTATTTAAAACATATTTAAGAAAACTTAGGTTTGGAACTTTATTAAGCAAGCATTAGAAAAAGTCATAAGAAAGTTTTATTCAGCTTTTTATAAAGAGAGCTTAATTCAAGAAAATATTATTCATTAGCAGAAATAAGTGAAAAAGAGCATTTCCAAAACCTAACTGTCTCTCTGACTCTACCCTCATCGCCTGGAAACAAAGTCTTAAAAGGTTACTTTCCTTACGTGTAATCATCGGACAGCAGAACATCCCTCTGGTATCAAGAAGCGTAAGCCTAGCCAAAAAAATCTGCTCCTTGTGCTAATTCTTATACCCTAAAACTACAGCTAAACTAACTAATTTCACATTCCAGCAGCTGAATTCTGGCTCTCCATTGGCTGAATCACCTCACGCCACAGTAAACTGTGACATCTTCCACTACGAGACCAGGCTTTACACAGAGCCATTGTTCATGCACAGAATCCTGGCGACAGTTCCATAGTCTGCTACATTTTGTAGCAAAAATGTTCAAGCAATACAAAATCTTGTCACGTCTCTTCCTTTCAACCTTGAGCCTGACCGTTCCGAGCTTTCCGTGGCACATCCAAACCCACTCCACAGAGTTGACTTTAGCAGTTCCTTTTTTTTAAAGCTTTCACAATAAAAGTTTGTAGGCTTTACATATTTTTTCAAAATAAACTTTCTCCTGTGGCTTAGCATCAGCAGGCCTTTTCTGCGCCACTTCTGATTTCGACTCTGCGCCACTTTTAGCTTGCGTCACTTTCCAGAAAAACTATTATTTAAACAAACACAAAAGAATAATTAATTCAGGTAAAACAAACCCTTCTGTACCACCCAGCCCTTGCTAATTATTAATTAACCCACTAATAAAAGACATTTAGCAAAAGCAAACAAATAAAGCAACACATAAAATATCTACCATTCTTCATGTAATCCAGCTTTATGTTTCTGAAAGAGTAAAAAGATGATTAAATGATACACAGACAGACAAACACAACATAGGACATACATGTAAGCACATATAAAAGCACATGCCATGAATGATCAGCTGCATATTAATAGTGACAAAGACAATAGGACAGACATAACAAACAAGACAATATTAATCATGTGTTACAAAAACAGACTTGCAAATGCAACAAGAGCACATGTAATTAGTTTCCCGCGTGTTCATGTGTGGTGCAAACTTAATCTAGGTTGTGTTAATTAAACAAATCATGCAACAGCTCATTAATTGATTAGTTCATGTTATGAGAGTATGACATCACGAGCTAGAATAAAATATTTTCTAAAGCTCGCTCCATCAATTGATTAACCCCTTCCCTGCTCATGACGAGCTCAGCTCGTCATGAGGCACAGTGGAGCTGTGCTGATGACGAGCTGAGCTCGTCATGAATAAAGCCAAATAGCAATTTCCAGCACAGGGTGGAAATTGCCTTAGCAGCCAAGGTGTTAAATATTAGTGCTGTTTATTTGAGCCATAGGCAGTCTTGACTCTCTAAACAGGCCAAGACGGGGAACAAACTCCTTTAGAAGCATGGGCTTCGATGACATTACATTTTAAGAGTGCCGAGGTACGACAAACTTTGTTTAATAGTCTCCCACAACTGACACCGCGGGGATCTAAGTGGAAGCCGACATCTGTGGTAGTGGGATGTCAAATGTTACCTTGAGGGGCACCAATTTAGTGAAATAAAGCAAGGTTTATTGACAACTTTTATTTCTAACAACAAATCTAAGTAGAGGATTGGAAAGTGCGACAGCCTAAACCACCACTACCTATGCTGTTTTATTGTGAAACAAGGCTACTTCACTTGTGCAGGTGGGAAACTTGCCCATGAAGAGCCCAAAACGTATTGTGGTGATAATGGTAACTGCATTATGTGTACTAATGTGTCCTGGGGTTGGCAGCCATGTAGGGAAACCTATCAAACCCAGAAATGTCTAAAAGGTAGACATCCAGTGGAGTCCAGACAGGCATAGATCACACAAGGGTCAAAAGTAGCCCTTGCATGATGACTACTCTTGACCCTGGTGTGATCCATTCCTGCCACAGGCTTTAGGCCCATGCACACAAGTGGGGTAGCATTTTTATCGGGACAAGTGGAGGAACGCTGGGTGGTCAGAATCTTGTAGATCCCTGCCCAGTTCTGCAGTTTTCATCACAGAAATGCACCCAAAATTGTGTTTTAGTTAAAGGTTACCTCTTTGCAGGGTATTCTGGTAAGAAACACTGGGGATCAATGCAAGCTACACCGCTTTGGCCTCCCTGGGTGTCTAGTTTTCAGAAATGTCTGAGTTTGACCTTGCTGGCTGCCCAGCCACCTCCGTGGATGGCAGTGTGCTGATTCTATGCCTAAAAATTCTGCTAGAAAACCAGACATTTGAGATGATCAGAATTAGGATGTCAATGGTGTTGGAGAATGTCCCATATAAAAGAACTGCTCCCCACCTAAACCTTAGGGCCAGTAGGTAGTTACAGATAGGACTAGTTTCCATAGGGAAAGTGTGTGACAATAACTTTAACTGTGGTGCTGTTTGTTAAATCCACACAAAATTTTCAAAACTAGTTTGCTGGTGACGTGGCTAAATGCTGATCGTAATGCCCACGGCATAGTAAAGCTGGGACCGGCTGCCACAAAATGTCCCCATAAATCTTTTCAGTCATCTGCAGAAATCAGACCGGGACGTGTGTGGGAAGCCAGCCGTGCCTGGATGGATGTCGGTCTGCCTGCTGGGAGTCCCCGGGGTTGAGGGATAGCTAGCGGCCCCGTAGATACATCGAGACAGCAGAGGACGTGGCGGGCAGAAACAAAGTGGCGTCAACCGCCTCCTCACTGCCAGACCACAGGCCTCTAGTAAAGTTACAGAGGCAAAAGAATCCGCACCTATGACCTCCGGATTCCAACACGCAGTGGGAGCCCCTGAGGGGGTGGAGAGATGAGAAGATCGCCAAAGCTCCAGAAAGGCATAGAGGCCTGAGGGTGGTATAGAGGAGTGATGTGGGAGGACATCGGGAGAACCTTGACCAAAGACACATAAGTAATAGGATTCACGAGAAGAGGGTGAACACAAGACCATACCAACCACACCCTTTCACCCTTCTTGCCATCCTGTGAAAAACTGGGAGACACAAGGAACCTCCCCTGCCTCTTTCTCCTTGCTCGCAGCAGCATCATGGGCTGGGGACCCCAAGGGACACCCATATGAACATCTGGATGGGTAGGCGCTTTTTGGAACAGTCCGCCGATTATCGAGAGTGGTGCACGACCCAGGACTGCCTGCTGAATGGCCCAGTGGGACATGGGATGGTATTTGAAGTTGGTCCGTAGTGCTGCATAACACAAGGAACTGAAAAGACTGTGCTCCACATATCAGCGGCTTATGGATGAGAGGTGGTGCAAGCAGCAGGGGGGTGTGAGGTTCCAACATATGACAGGTGGCTACATTACCCCTTGTGGGCAACAGACTGCCCTTCTACCCTTCCTCCCTTGTGACCCCCTCCAAAGATCTACGAAAGCTGGTAATTCAAGGTGTGGCAATCATCACAACCACAGCAATGGAGCACGTCACAGAGCACCGGGGAGAGGGTACTCTGCGCTACAGCAGATTTCGGGCAGGACTCGGTGCGGGTTGGGGGTCCCGACAGGCTACAGGTGGCTGTTTCAGCCCTTGTAGATGGTGGGCCACCCTGCCGCCCGAACACCCACCCCCTTCCAAGTCTTGGCCAAGGTGCTCCAGAATGACAACAAAGGGGCACCGAACAGCCCTTCAAATGAGAATGGACAAGTACACCCAAAAGCGAGTAGAGGCCCACCAGTGGAGAGAGCCAATTGCATTCCCCCCAGCCAGACGCTAAGTACAAAAAAGGACGGCTTTCCGACCTTGCAAGATATTATGATATATGACTGCCATACAAAATGTGCAAACCTCCTTGGAAGGCAAGATCGATACGATCTTGACAAAGGTGACTTTGATACAAGCTGATCTGTGAAATATGGAGGGACTGGTCAAAGAAAACGAAGACTCTATTGCTGTGCTCTAAACTGAGACTAAAGCTCTCCTAATCCAAGTAGGGGATTTGAAAGAACTGATTCAAGTGTTGGAAAATAGAATCGAAGATGCCAAGGGCCTCCCTAGGCAAAATAACATCTGTATTATTTTATTTTTAACATTTTATTTGCATTTTATTACGAAACAACAATACAATCATGTCAACATTGGTCATCACACCCCTCCCCCCCCCCCACCCACCGAGCATCACCATTAAAATCAGTATAGTCTCCTTCGGAGCGAGTATCTGCACAGAGCTGTCCCCGTAACCAAGTCTGTTATGCCATAATGAGCTTCCTACCGGTTGCAGCTGCGTCCATGGACACATCTGCTCCCAATATCCACTCTCATAGCCCTCCATCAAGTCCATGATATTTCCGCCATTTGCTCCAGACTTTACCAAATTTCTTAGGGCATCCCCTAGCCTTATATGTAACCCTTTCGGCTGCCTTATACAGATCTAGCCCTCTCCTCCACTCCTCCAGCTGCGGTGGCACGGCCACCCCTCATTTCTTTGCCACATCCCTCTTGGCCACCACCAAAGCCAGGACCAGAAAAATCACTAGTGGGCGAGATAAATCCACATTGTTCTTCATACCCAACAGTTTAGGGTCTAGTGGCCGGGAAGTCTCCAGCACCTCCACTAATTCTCTCAGGACCTCCGTCCAATAGGCCCGAATTATCGGGCAGGACCAGAGTATGTGGTAAAAATCCCCCACCTCTCGGCCACATCTCAGGCAGTTGGTGTCCCCTGCTCTACCCATTTTGTGTGTCATAGTAAGCCCTATGGAGTACGTGGAATTGAATGAGCCTCAATCGAGATTTAATGGCTACCTCTCTTGGATGCATTAGAACTGTATCCCAGTCCACCTTGTCCATTTCGCCCACCTCTCCATCCCAATTACTTCCGAGGGCATCCAGGTCATCGGACAAGTTATTCATAAGAGTCCTATACGTAAGCGATACCGCCCTTTCCGGGATTTGTTCCTGCAAGAGGCGGTCCTTTAAAGGTGCATATTCAGGGAGTGTGCCCTCTGGGATCCCACCTGCTCGCTAGGCATTCCTCAGTTGTGCATATTTAAAGCATTGATTGCGATGCAGGCCAAAGTCTGCCCTCAGTGCTTGGAATGATTTCAGTACCCCCTTTGCAGTCACATCGCCTAGCGTTGAGATCCCTATGTCGTCCCACCTCTTGAACCCTTTCAATTTGTTCAGTTCTTGCAGCCAAGTACAGTGCCACAACGGTGTTTGTCTAGTGGACTTCTTCTCCCAGCCTACAGTCTTAGTCGCTCGGTTCCAGACTGTCAGGGTAAGCCTGGTGGCCGGCAGCAGTCTCCCCCTCCCTTTACCCCATACAGATAATATTTATATGGACGGGTATCCATAGTGTGTCTCTTGAGTGCGTATGTGGGGTGTGAAGCCGGGGTGTGGAGCCAGTCATTGATAGGCACCAAGTGTTCTGCCCAATAGTAGGCCTCGATGTTGGGAAGTGAGATCCCTTCACTGTTCTGATGTCTTTGCAGGGTAGTCAATACCACCCGCGGTTGCTTACCCAACCACAACAGTGTTCGCAATTCTGCATTTATTTCTGCAAACACTCTGCGGGGAAGGGGGTAATACTCATTTTGAAGTGCGTATAGAAACTTGGGCAGCATCATCATTTTAAACATGGCCGCCCGGCCCAGAATTGTAAGGGGAAGCAGCCGCCATCTGTTCGCGTACTCTTCAAAATTATTCATTATCCGTCTTATATTTATGTCATATGATCGACCGCCATCTAGCGTCACAAACACCCCAAGATAAGTAAAGCCCTCGCCAGTCGTCTGTAGCCTCTCCGGAAGGCCTATCCATGGTTCCTGTCCCAGTGGATCATATAGGACGGACTTATGTCACTTTATGCGGTACCCTGCACACGCCCCATATCTCTCCAGCTCCATGAACAGTGCCAGTATTGTAGTTTCTGGGTGTGTTAGATAGAGGACATCGTCCGCGTAGAGTGATATTTTTTCCTCCGCAGTATCTGTCGAGCTCAGTTGAAAGCCCTTAATGTCTTCATTTTGCCGTATGGCACCCGCGAGCACCTCAATTGTTAGCGTGAAAAGCAGGGGAGACAGTGGGCACCCCTGCCTGGTCCCTCGCCTCACTGGGAAATCTCGGGATAACACCCCATTTACTCTAACCCTAGCTCTAGGGTCTGTGTACAGCAATGGGACCCACTTCCAAAATTTAGGGCCAAAACCAAACCGCATCCGGACCCCCTCCAGAAAAGGCCAGTGTACTGCATCAAATGCCTTTTCGGCATCCAGAGACAAAAACCAATGAGGGTCTTGTCTCTTGATCACCTCCTGTAGCCAATTGTGGGTCCTTCTGAGGTTGAATCTAGTGGCCCTTCCTGGAAGGAACCCGGTTTGGTCCAGGTGGACCAGTTCTGGGATCACCCTCCTCAGTCTAAGAGCTAAAATGGTCACCAGTAGCTTCACTTCAATATTCAAAAGGGAGATAGGGCGGTAGGATGAACAGTTCTCTGCTGGTTTACCTTCTTTATAGAGCGGGATTATCATGGCCATGCAAAGGTCTGGGGGTAATTTCCCCTCTTGTATCGCCCCTTCAAAGAGTCCCAGAAGACGACTGGCCAGTAGGTCCGATGTACTGGGGACTTTCCCACCCTTGGTTTAGCTAGGGCAGTCTAAATTTCGTCGATCGTGATGGCAGCCTCCAGGTCGTCTAGGTCCTCGTTAGCCAGCACTGGGAGGTCTAAGTGCGCCATGTATTGCAAGGCATCTTCCTGTGTCCCTCGCTTCATAAAATAGTTTGTAGTGCATAGCGAAAGCCTCAGCTATCTGAGCATCTGACCTCGTCAGGCTCCCTAGGGTGTCTCTAACCTGTTCTACCCACCTGGCATCCCTTTCCTTCCTACTCAGGCATGCAAGCAGCTTTCCCGATTTATCTCCCACATCGTATAGACGATGTAGCGTCGCTAGTGCCTGTGTTTTTGCCTCCCCGTTACCATTTGCCTATATTGGCATTGAAAATCCAGCAGCTTACGAAACGTCTCTGGGGCCCTAGCAAGGTGGTGTTCCCTTTCCAGCTCCAGTATCTGAGTTTCCAATGCCCCGAGATCACTCTGGACTTTCCGGGCTTCCTCCGCTAGCCTATTCTGTTCCCTATCCCTAAGAACCGCCTTAAAGGCCTCCCAGAAGATCACTTTTGACATAACCGAGCCCTCATTTTTAGCTACATAGACTTTTACATCGGCCCTGAGGCCCCATAGTATGACTGGGTTCTGCAGGTCCCAGGCTCTCAGCCTCCAGGACCCATTTTTCCGTACCTTTCTCCTCCCCACCTGCACTAGAAGCGGGGAGTGATCTGAGATCCCTCTGGCTTTGTACTCCGCTAAATCGTCTCTCGTCAGGACATGTCGGGCAAGGAAAATATAGTCCAGTGTAGAGTAGACCCTGTGGGCGCCCGAAAAAAAAGGAATAGGTCCTGTCCTCTGGGTTCAACCACCTCCATACATCCGTCAATCCCAGGGTACTAATCGTATTAGCGAGTAAAGTCAGGGTTTGGTCTCTTGTCCTGTCCCCTGTTATATCCTGCATCAGGACCAGCACATCATTAAACCCCCCCCCCAACACCTGCAGTGTTTTTGATGTATTAAGAAGGATATCTACGACCCTTTTCAATGTAGCTGCCTGCAACTTAGGAGGGGCATATGCCGAAACTATCGTATATTCCTGCCTTTTCCAGGTACCTCTTACTCCTACTTATGTCCCCCTGGGATCAGACCATACCTGCACCACTCGGAATGGGGGGTTCTTTTTTATCAATATGGCTACTCCCCTCGAGCCTTTAGTAAACCCAGCGTGTGCAAGAACTTTGTACTGCCCTCTAGTCAAAAAGCCACATGTGGTGCCCTGTAGATGCGTTTCTTGGAGCAGAATTATGTCTGGGCCCACCCTCTTTATGTATGCGTTCACTAGGCCTCTCATAATCTTACTGCCTAGCCCATTCACGTTCCGTGTTAGTATCTTGAGCCCCTCCTGATCTTGCAGTGCCTCTGTCTGGTTAACCGTGGTTAACCGACATCCTATGTTAAATCCTGATGTGTGGTGTATAAGCTCAGCGCTAGTGGAGCGTCCTGGACATAGATGTGTGACCTTTCTGACATTGTCCCCTCCCCCACCCTCCCCCAACTCCCCATCCCTCCCTGTCCCCCTCTCACCTGACCCCCTCCCCTAACAGTCTCAACTGTAAAACCAATGGAACTCCCGTCAGCCCCCCCACCCTACCTCCCTCCCCCGTCAGTCCCATCCTCGTCAAAGATGGGATAAAGGACTTTCAGGCGGAGAAGGTCTGTCACCCTCCCCAAGTTCACTCCCTACAAACCCACTCCAAACAGATAGTCTAATGAATACGAGAAACAACAATTTCTCCCTCAAAACCTACGTTCATAAACATTATATCCAAAAACTGTGTACTCAGTGGTTATAGGGTGTGAAACAACTTGCTTGCTCCAGTTCATTGATCGCTGCCACTAGTGGGTGTAACAACTGTTCCTCCAGTTCCTCACTTCCGGAGGTGATACCCCTGTGGCCTCCTCTCCATCGGATCATGCCTGTCCAGCTAGGCAGTGAAACCTGGAACCCGCCTGACCACCAAGGTCAAGAGTATTGGAACCCTGCTGTCGCATGCTCATCGGATTCTGTGTGGGGTAAGGCGTTGTCTTCACTCTCCTGGAACCCCGCGTGCTCCACTGCCGCTGTGTCTTCGGACTCCCACTGAGACCCGGCCATTGTCTCCTTTTCTGCCGCCCCTCTCATTTCTCCTTCTCGCCCTTGTAGCGGTGGACGTTCTTCCAGCCATTGCCACGCATCCTCAGGGTGGGTGAAAAAGTAGGTCTTTTCCTTAAAGATGACTTTTAGTTTGGCCGGGAAAAGCAGCATATATCGGATGTGAAGGTCTCTCAAATTTGCCTTGACTGCATCAAATGATCGCCTCTGTTTCTGTACTTCCTGACTATAGTCTGGAAAGATCATGATCTGTACATTCTCCATACGGATCTCCGCCAGTTTCCTGGCTTCGCATAGTATAACGTCCCTGTCCGCAAAGGTCAAGAATTGAGCGATGACCGGTCGTGGTATCTCCCCCACCAGGGGCTTTACGAGGAGCGTTTGATGGGCCTTCTCAATTATAAAGCAGTTGGAGAATGTCGCCGCTGGCAGGGTCTTCAGCAGCCACATGCACAGGAATTCCACCATATTGGCCCCTTCAATTCCTTTCCTAAAGCCAACAAAGAGCGGAGGTTGTTGTGCTGGGCTCTCTTTTCTGCATCGTCCACCTTCCACTGTAGCTGTTTATGTGAGGCCCGGAGCTCTTTTACGTCTTTCTGCAGAGAGTGGATAATGTCCTCTGCCTCACCCAGTCTAGTTTCGGCCATGGTCACCCTCTCCGTGAGATTGCGAAAGTCCTGTCTCAATAACGTGACTTCAGAGCCTACTTCCCCAATCTTGACCTCCAGAGCCGCGCGGGACGCCTGTATGTCCTCTCTAGATGCCTGGATGGCTCCCATCAGAAAAGCTGTATCCGATCGTGGACTCACAGCCTCTGCGCCCGTCCCCACCATACAACGACTGTATTCTTGGTGACCAGGAGAATATGAAGGGCCTGCCAGTTGACCTGTTTGTGAAAGGCCTGATCCCCCAACATCTCCAACCCAAAAGCTTGTCGAAATATTTCTCAGTGGAGCGCGCCACGACCAGGAAATCCCCCACATCCAATTATAGCCTGAATATTTCATTTCAAGGATATGGACATGTTACAAAGGTCTTGGTAAATGGGAATGTATCTAGATTGTTTGAGCCAGCTGTCCCCTCTGTTGTTTGCATTGACCTAGAGCCCTTGGCGTCCTGAATTTGGGGAGACCGTGTGATCCGCAGACTTCTCTGGACGCCAGAGTGGGAGGATAAAGTTTATCTCTACATGGACGATATCCTTGTGTATGTAGCGAACACAAGGGTCACGATCCACAGAATGCTGTATATGTTTGACCTGTTCCACAAGTATTCGGGGTACAGAATTACTGAGGAAAATCAGTGATATACGTCCTTGCAGGAAGCAAGCCTACACTCCCCACTGGGTTCAAACTCCGAATAGATACAAAGGTGTTTCGATACTTGGGTATAAACATTATTCGAGACCCCACAAGTTTATATGAACAAAATTTGTTTCCCCCCAATAAACCACCTGAAAAGTAATATTCAACACTGGCGCTCATTGCTGCTGTCCCTTTTGGGTAGAGCGGCAATTTTTTAAATGATGGCACTGCCCAGGTTCCTCTATGTGCTTCACAATACACCTTACCCAATACCCCCATGGTATTTCCAGAAAATAGATGCAGCAGTATGACAGTTGTTGTGGGATGGGGTCACAAATCTCATTCTCAAAGCTGAAAAGAGGTAGGTATGATGGAGGTATAGCACTCCCTTCCCTATGAAACTTCTAAAGGCAACCCAACTCACAGTAATCAATCTACTCACATCCCCTACAACCTCTTGTACACCCACTAAGAGATCCACACAACCAGTCACATACCTATTCAACTACCAATACAATTGCCTATACATCAACTCATATACCCATTCATATACCCACAAAGCCACTCACTCACTCATACAGCCACTCATACAACCACTCACTCACCCAAACATCTACTCATAGAACTAGTCACTCACCCATACAGCAACTCACACAGCCACACACTCAGTCATACAGCTACTACACACCCACTTATTCACTTATGCAGTCTCTGATACATCCACTCACTCACCCGCCCATACAGTCTCCCAAAATAGCCACTCACTCACCCAAACAGCCAATCACACACTCACAGACCCACACTACCACTTACATATCCATTCACACATTTTTACAAGTACTCACACATCTGCTCACTCACTCATACAGCCATTCAGACAGACACAAACACTCCAATACAGCCACTGACACACCAACTCACTTAAACACACTCCCACTCAAAAAGACACTCACTCACCCATACAACAAACTTACACACACAGTCACTCACCTATACAGCCACTCAGACACCCACTCACTCACCCATATAATCGCTCACTCATGCACTCAATCGCCAACCCATACAGCCACTGACATGCCATTTCACTCACCAATACAGCCACCTACACTTCCACTCACTCACCCAAACATCTACTCGCAGACCCACTTATAAATTCCACTTGACTGTATGCCACTCTACTCTACTGTAGTCTACAATACTTTTAAATATTGTACAGAACACCAAAACACTCTGCTGTACAACATGGTACTACAATTCATGACACTTTACTCTACAGTATGTTATGCCACTCTACTCTACTGTACACCATGACACTATAGTCTGCCACGCCACTCCACACAATGACACTTTATTCCACTCTATGCAACCCCACTTCAGTCTACTACACACCACTATGCTCCCCTCTGCAACTCTATCTCCCACTCTATGCCACTGTACTATACTCAGTTCTATGCCGCTCCACTATCTGACACTCTACTCGACTGAATGCAGCTCCACTCTACAACACTGTACTCCACTGTATGACACTCTACTCCACTCCATGCCCGTCCTTTGTAGGCCACTGTGCTACAATGTATAATAGTCAATGAAATGCCACTCCACTCTTCTCTACAACATACCGCGCCATTATGAGACACAGCACACCAATCTAAGGCACTGTCCTCCAATATACTCTATGACACTCCATTCAACAATACTCCACTCTTTAGCACAGTACTTCATCCCACTTCACTCTAAAACACTCTATGACAGTCTACAACACCCTGCTTTACTGTACGGCATGCCAGTCCTCTCTACAAATGCCAGCTCTACTCTTTAACAATTGACTACACTTTATGAGACACTATACCACTACACTATATAGCACTTTACTGTATTGTACACTACGTCACTCACCTCTACTTGACTACACTCTATTCCACTCTACGACACTGCACTTAATGACACTCCAATGACTGATTCTCCACACTATGATTCAGAAAAAATAAACATAAACAACATAAAATTAAAAAATAGAAAGGCTAAGGAAAATGTTTGCGTAGAAATAGGTTCTTTATTCTTTATGTACAAAGCAAACCTAAAATACATAAACATTCCAAAATTTAAAAGTTATAGTTATAACTTAAATTTTTATCATTTATGTGCTACCTTCCAATTAATATAAGTCGGTAACCTCCGAACACAGTCTTGTCACCTCACTCGCCTCATTACATTAACTATACCCTTGCATATTACATCACTTACAGCATGTGAAACCATAGCATTAATTCCAAAACTTCTCATATGATCGCTGCTTATAATAATTTGAAGGCAGTGGATGAATTGTAAATGAAAGTTATAATCATAACTTTAGAATTTGTAAAGTTTGTTAGGTTTATGTTTAATTTGCATTGGGAAAACAGTTTTCCTAACTATAGCTAAGCTTGTTTTTTATCCATATATTACAAAGTGGCTGTCTCCACTGTGTGGTTATCGTTAAGTCAGACTTTCCACAGGGAGAGCATTTTTTGTTTTTCTTATAATTTTGGCAACTTTGACACCATTTGAGGAATCTTCATTAAACCTTCTGAAAAACAGTTGATCCACCTTACTGGAAAGTTTTGGTGTAGTCTGTCAAGTGGGGGCCGAGAAAATGTGTGGCCCTAAAACAATTTTCATTGGGAAAATTAGACAATGATATAGAAGATAACAGCTGAACACAATTGCACCACATTTTGCAGAAAGCTAGATCTTTACCCAGAAAACATACTTTTGTGATTTGGTGTATTTCTGTTCTGCTGTTTGTGAGTAATTTTGGTTAAAAAAATGGCACTATCATGTGATATGCTGCATACGCCATTCGGAGACATCTGGACTCTGTGTCTGTGTCGTGAATGTTAAAAAATATCAGATGTAAGGGGAAAAGGTGGGGGAACCCTGAGTCCTTGCAGTTATGGTGGGCTGATAGAAGGATCTCCATGGGGAAATATATTCTGACAGCCGGTCTCACAGTACTGTCACTGTAGCACATGGGGGTCCCTTTGGGGCACAGGAAATTAATGCTGTACTAAGGTAAAAAAGTTTAGAAAAATAAAAGTCCCATTAGATGGTCAAGCTACTAATATGCACATCCTACGCCTTGTAACAAAGTCTTCATGGAAAGCCCCTACCCACAAAACATACACACCCCAGTAGATTGGAAAGCCACTACGACACACACCTTACACCTTGTACTGAAGATCCTCACAGAGTTCAGTCCTTCCTTACACCCTTGCCCAATAAGGTGAGTAAGCCCTTGCTACACACACCCTTAAGCTGTACCAGATCCTTTGTGTGTAGGTGATCTCTTGGCTGCAATCTATGAGATTTGTAGTCAGATCCCTACAATATAGAGTGTATACCTTGTAAAGAAGACCTCACAAACTCCCTCAGGCACCCACGCCCCATTAGGTCAGAAAGCTGCTGCTATACTTACCTTCTGCATTATACCAGACCCTTGCAGGTAGATGATTTCTTGTGGGAAATCAACCAGATATGAGTGGTTGCTGTTTACTGTGTGCATAACCCCCTTACAGACAGTGTCTTTAGACAGTGAAGCTGACTTAAATTTATTGAGGCTCACTTCCATGTGAAAACCCTCACTGTGCATTTATCTGACCGTGCCACGCACGTTGTTTTGATGGGGAGGATGGGACTCAATATATATTTTTTTTACTTTTTTTAAAGTGTTCCTGTGGCACTCCAGCAGTATGAATTAAATACCATTAAAGTGGGTCATTTACCAATCATGTTTATTTTTAAATCTTTTGTTTTTTTTAAACCTTGTGCAAGGAATAGTGATAAAATCTATAAAAATGGGCATCACAACTTGCAATTTAAAATAATCCTAATGCTTCCCACACTGGTGGTCCTTAATTTCTTTATCTCGGGTGACAGTGCTTTGTTCGCCCAAGACCACCACTTGTGAAACTTCCCACAATAGGTCACATATGCTGGTATGCTAGATTGATGTCAGCTTGGCTCAGCAGGACTAGAAGTAGAATGGGGTCCTCAGCCACTACAAAAGGTCCACAGGCAAATTGCTGGTGCTCAGCTCTACCCAGGTGGTTGGGATGCTTAGCACTCCTGTGTTTCCATATTCACAACATCCCATGTGAGTATTCCTTCTTGGTCCCAAGAGAAAAGTCTTTGCCAAATGTACCAAGGAAAGGAATGCACCCTCTAGATTTAAAGAGCGACCCTCTGGGCGCTGCTTCAATGAATCGCCAATGCGATTTGAACAAAGTAAAATCTAAGGTTGTAACCCAAAATTTGAAAGTTCTTGAAAGAAGAATCCGTTATGTCATCTGTCTTTACAAATATCTTTATTCCACTTGTATTAAAAAACTCCAGTAAATGTTGTAATTCACATAAAGTGTGTTCTTATCTCTTAATTCCAAGTCCCCGATGGAACTGTATGTTAATTTGACATGGTCCCAATGCATTTCGTGCCCATAAGGCACTTCATCAGGGGAATCTGAATAGAGAAAATTAGTATGTATGAGGACCCACACAAAACATACACGATAAACATGTGATGCTTTTTAGTGAAACTTTAAAAAGTTTGTGATGGGAACTCAAACAATATTAATGTAGTGTCTAAGGAAAACCAAGTTGACAGTTTAACCTTAATGAAATCAGTCTAAAAGGTGAAAAGACTAAGGTTTATAAAGAACAGCATGAAAGAAAACAAGTGCCCGATTTTCAAAAAAGTTAGGAAAAGAGAAATACGAAACCAATGTGCCCGGTGCTCGTAAACGCGATGTCTAGTAGTGCCATAGAACGAAAAAGTGATCCGAGATGAGAATGCTACTGTAAACCAACATAAACTCTTACCATATAGCCCGGAAAGCCGAGTGTTCGGCAAATATTACTCAAACGTGCAAAACGCTGTGAACCCCAGTGCACGTCAAAAGATCAGAAATTATTAGAGACAAAGGACGTCTCATGTGCTAAGATTCGGCTGCTCTCCCTGGCAGCCAAATTATAGCAGACAAAAAGGCCTATATGTCTTCACTGAGAGGCCGTAAAAAAACATATAAAACATGATAATATCAAAAAAACAGCGTATGATACCCAAGTATTAGACTAAAAAAATGTCTAAAGTTGTAAGGAAAAAATGAACAAATGTACGAAAAACATCGAACGTAAAAAGAGAGGTGACCCAAGAGAGTGAATCAGATACTTTGCCAATAAAGTCTCGAAGTGGAAAAAAAAGGGTGAAGGTAAATAAAGTGAAAAGAAAATGTATATGAATACCACACAAAAAAAGTGGTAACGTGAAACTATATCCTCATATTAGGTTAAAGCAACAAACCAAATATGTTGTTTATAAAAATATAACTAATACCACAAATCATCCTACGTGACATGATAGATGTACATTCACAGGTAACATGAGAATTCCACATGGTCATTAAGCCCATAAGGCTTCATAGCATCAAGTCTGAATATCCATTCATTTTCCTTCTGTAACAATCTTCTGTTAACATCCTGGTTTTCAGTGTTGGAAATGGTCTCTAGGACCATGAATTGTAATTGGGAAATGTTGTATCTTCGATCATTGAAGTGTAAAGCTATAGATGATTTTTCATTCTTTGTCCTGATGTTACTTTTATGTTCTGATAAGCGTGTTTTTATCTTCCTAGTGGTTTTGTCTTCATATACTAGACCACATGGGCATTTAAGCAAATAAATCAAGTTAGCAGAATCACAAGTAGCAGTTACTTTTATCAGATAGGTGCTCCTCTGTGTGGATGGTTGATCGTGGTTCCTTTGATAATGGCATGACAATTATTGCAGTTGTGGCATGGTAAAGTCCCTTTTGGTTGACCAATTATTTAAGTTTGAATTGAAGGTTTCAGTATGTCTTGAATATTTTTACTTCTTATAAAAGCAAACCTTGGTTTATCTTGAAAAGGGGTGATACCTCTGTGGCACGCAACACCTTTTGTAGTTTGAAATAATCAGCCTGTGCGCAGTCATCCACTTTGAGTTTTCGTATTTTTATTAGCAATGGCGAACAATTGCCACACCAAAGATTGTTTTGTTGGTATAGGGGTTTCTTCCTGCTCCTTCTGAGGATCTTTCTCCTCCTTCTGTGATGCCATTTTCATAGTAATTCCCTTCAAAAAAGGGAATTCCAGAAAAAGGAAGAAGGCCCAGTACAAGATGCTGTAACTTCCAAGTGCTAATACCAAATCATGTAAAAAGTGTAGGAGCTTGCTCAAAATGGAGCAAGGCAATGATTTTAACAGATTTTAAGAGACGTCTTTCATGTGTGTGTCATTGGTCCCAAGGTACAACTGTGGTAGTGTTGTGGTACTACCAAACACAAAAATGAGGCAATTTTCAAAAGCAAATCAAGGGACCCTCATTAATTGTGCCCATGAGAAAAACTTTAGACTGAAAAATTAAATAAAAATATCCAAACATAGTGAACACATTTATTTTCCAATGTTTCGTCTCATGGTTCTCCCAAAGGACCTGGAACAGGAGGTAAAACTGAAGCTGACCCTCTATAGAGCCATCCTATTGGTTGTTGTGATCCAGTGGGAGTATCAGGATACCATTGAAAGTAGAAAAAAATGCAATGCATGACATACACTAAATTGTAACATTAGCGCATACCAGTAAAAAGAAGCAGAGTAAAATCTAAAGACAAGTTGACATTACACTTATTTTTTTAAATTACACTTTACTTTACATCAAACCCGCCCCAGGAATTCACTGATAAAGACAAATATTAAAGTTATGTTATAGTTAGGTATAGTAAAATGTCACTTTACGTTAAAAAACAAACAGAATTTCACTGGAAAAACTTAAGTTTAAAGTAAAGTTAAATATATGTATGGTAATAATACAGATTGTGCAGAATGTATGCCGCGGCCAGGCTGATCTGTAAGGTTCCCTTTCGGCATTCCATCTCACCCTTTTTGAGGAAATTGCATTGGCTCCCGATCTCTGCTCGTGTCCAATTCAAGGCCCTGGTACTTGTTTTCAGGGCCCTGCACGGAAAAGGCCCCAAATACCTCAGAAATAGACTAAAACCAGTCCTCTCCTCTCTTAATCTCAGATCCAACCACCTCCGTCTCTTACTCCCTCCCAGATTTCGACTGGCGAGGAAAGGTGGTAGAGCTTTTGCTGTGATTGTTTCAAAACTGTGGAACTCTCTCCCTATTAGCCTCCGTCTCATTGACATCGAATCTCAATTCAGGGGCAAACTAAAGACCTTCTTATTTTCTGGCTGCTAAACTATACCTTCAATCTGCAATCTTAGCGCCGGGACACCCCCGTTGGGGGTAGCTGTGCGCTTAACAAATGTCTATACAATAATAATAATAATAATATAATAATATATAATTTTATGTTAAAAACAAACCCTAGAAATTAACTGAGCAATCAAAAGGTTAAATGGAAATTATAGTTAAGTGACAATGTCAGTCATAACGTGATGTTTAAACCGAAAGAAATACTTAAATTCCACTGTTATAGTTTATTGAGCTAACTATACCTTGGGCCCCGTCATGCAGTGTTTCTGAACTCATATCACTCATGACATGTACAATTACATCATTGATGAGATCACTAATGGTGATCAAATTCGAAATTAAATCATGGATAACATCACTGATGACATCTGATGACATCATCCAAGCTAGTGCTCCTAAAATTACCCCATAAACCAATACATCACAAGAAATTAAAGTAAGTACTAACTGACGCTGAAGCATGTAAAACAAAAATCAACTTTTAGATGCACGAGCCCCTTAGAAGAACCTTAGGTGCTCCTTCTCCGTATTCCAAACACTTTGTAAAATGTTAATCTCATATATATATTGTACATTAGGTCAGCGTTTCCAAGTAAATTGCGTTTTCTACTTTGCTAATAACGTTAATGCCATTTGATGAACTCCTTCTTGGAAGGTTTCAGGGTGATCTGTCAAGCCAGGCCAAGAAAAAGGGGGGGGGGTCCAAAAACATGGTTCTCCCATGGTAAATCTAAATAGAAAATTTGGGAAGCAATACAGAAAAAAACAGTTGAACAGAATTACACCAAATTTGTTAGAAATCTATATCTTGACAGAAAGAGTGCTTTTTGTGATTTTGTGTAAATTTGTTCACCTGTTTTTATGAAGTTAGTATTAAAATTAAAGTGCCATCTTGATGTGTAGTCCCGGTACTCCAGCAGTTCCCCAAATAAAAAAAAATAGAGTGAGTTGATAAGCAGATCAGCTCCTTCAGTGCCATGTTATCGATCAGTCTAATCGGCTGGCGACAGCATGAAAGGAATTGCACCTGACATTACAGGACTCAAGGACTTCCCGTGCCACACACGGCCAAAGTCTATGCACTTCAGGGGAGGATAGGTGCAAGACTTTGAGTATGGCCAGGCCTTACAGATAATCGTACTCTAAACATGGCTTTTGGCTGAGGGATTTGCCTCCCATGGGAGTGTTGGGTGCAAGCCCTGGTCGCAGTCGAGGCCCTGCAGCCTAATGTGCACTGTGCATGGCAAAAGGCATTCATTACCGCAGATCTTGCACATCACAATCTGTGCACAGACTCTCTTCTACCCCTCTAGAATAGAAGAAAATCACACACAAGGCACTCATATGTGGTCCACTGTTATTTTTCCTGTTCTCCACTGTGTGGTACTGTTCTTATCCATCCTTTCATGGAGATGCCATTGTCGTTCAATCCAAACACATGGAAGAACAAAAAAGCACCAGAGACTGGAGAGGATAAATATTAAACCAACAAAAAATCATATTCAGAATATTGAATACAAAAATAGCATGAAGGTAAGTATATATAGGAAAAAGTGCAGAATTGCTATTCTTAACTCCACATCTATGTGATTCTATCTTCAATGTGCGTAGATGAAGAGTTAAGAAGGATAAATGTACATTTATCTATATATATATTTACCATCACAATCTTGTTGCAGTCAATATTTATGAAATGATATAATGGCAGAATGATATTTTGTTACTTAATATTGTTACATACATCTGACATATATGCTTATCATCCTATTATTTGCCAACCACCAATGCACAGCATCTATGAAAGAATCAAAAGCATTCTAGTTATTTTCGAGAATATTTCTATTTCTGGAACTTCGGATGTTTACTAGGTTCTTCAAGTTGCACTATTTAATCAGCCATGATCCTGTCCACTGAATCCCTCTTGTGTGTAAAACAGTCAAAATGTTCACATGGACTAAACCTTTCAAAATAATTAGCAGGTTAAAATAGCACAGGCACAAAGAGAAAATGTAATGTTAAATCACAAGTGTCTATCAAATAAGTATCCTTCCAACAACGGTCTTTATGTCTTGTGCCTCTTTTTTTTAAATTTTGGCCCAGCACCTCTAGCCAATATGAGAATATTGGCTAGAGGTTCTGGGCCAAAATTAAAATATCAATATTATTTAGACATCTTACAGTGAGGTTAAACCAGCTAAATGTTTTCTAAATCTCTGAGAACCTTGTTCATACCCTCAGTTTAATAATTATACCAGTTCCTACAATCTATCTTTCCATAGCTACACCGTGGGATTTGCAAATAATGGAGACATTTGCGAGGTCCTAACCTGTACCTAGGCAACATTATGGGCTTTTTGACCGCCAAAGAAAGAGTATATTGTAATATATTAATCACATTTTGTAAGACATAAAACTCTTCTCAAATCACAAAAGGGGTTCTTTAGGAATCACTAGAAAAAAGTGGGAATGAAAGGGGCATTTGCTCGCGAGTCACATGACATGTAGGAAAGGTTTGTCAAAACATCTTTGGTAGCGAACGAGAGCTCAACTATCAACATTCAAGTTGGGGTATAAGTTGGGGTAGAATGTGATTCATAAAAGAGAAGCTGTGTCCTATTGAAAAACATACCTTTTGTGAATCAGGTCAGAGGCCTCAGGGACGAGCAGGCAGGTTTCCATTTCCCCTTACGTGGCAAATGGTGCTTTTAAAGAAAAGTTTTCTGTTTGGGAATGTGAGCACAGAGATAGAAACTTGCTGTCCCTCGCAGGTTACTATCCTTGAGTTCCAAGATATTCAATGAGGGTCAGAAATATCAACATGTCAAATAATATTCACTAAGAAGGTGGTCAATGGGAAATTTGTGATGGGATGCGTTCTGCCATTTGATTGCATAATGACTGCAATGTAATATTGTTTACAAGACAAAGCAAAAGGAAGCAGGAAGGTATTAAAATGTCAAGGACTACTTTAGTATTTACAATGATAACAGTCACTGTCACTGTGCTGGACATCCAGCATGACCTGAAGATGAGGATAGAGTTGTATCAATTTGGCAAAATTTTGGAGGCCCTCCTTAATTGGGATTCTACCTTTAACAGTGCAGCTCTCGTTGGCTTTTGACTGCTTAGCTCATTCAAAAGTGTGGGCAATCATGGCTGAGATGGGCATAGATTCCAGGCTGATTACTTTGATATGCCAAATGTGCTCACAAGCGACGGCTTCTGTCCGCTATGGAAGGGTAGGTGAATGCACTAGACCTTTTAAGATCATAAAAGGAGTCAGGCAGGGCTGCATCTTTGCCCCATTTCTATTCTGACTCTATACAAATGGGGTGGAAGCAGCCCTGAAAAGTTATACGCCTGATGTTCCCTCTTTCCCCTCAGGCCTATTACCAATCCTGGCCTAAGCGTACAATGCTGTCCTGATAGCTAGGACAGGTGTAACACTTCAACTCCAAATTGACACCTTTATGAGCTTCTTGTCATCCATGGATCTTAAAGTAATTGAGTCAAAAACCTTTATTTTAGTGTCAGGACTAACTCCACCTAAAAATATTCCATTGTTCCATATTGAGACTCGTAAACTAGTTGTAGCGGAGACCTTTTCATATTAAGGAGTTGTTTTCGACACTAAACAAACCTGGTCACACATGGTGGGTAGTAAGGCCCAAACAGCACCATGGAGGCCGTTTCCAGCTTCACAAAAAAACTAGGCTCAAAGCCCCTAACAACATTAAAAAAGATCTATAATGCCAAAACGAGCTTGGCAATGATATGTGGGGCAGGGGTCCGGGGCATAGTAACAACGGATTCCCTACAGAAGTTACAGAACAGATTTTTCAAGAGGATTGCCTCACTCCCTCCCTCATTCTCAAACGATGTCACTCTGTCATGACCCAACAGTGTACTCACTTCTCTTCTGGCACTCTCAGGAGGAAAAGCTGATAATTTCTGAATTACCTCAACTGAACCTCTTGCAACACCAACGGAACTAGCGGTCGTGTGAGCCCCGCTGAGGTAAAGGGGAATGGGACAGAGAAGAGACTGCCTTCGCTACTACTGGTTCACCTCTCTTCGTCTTTTCCTTCTATCCTCTTCTGGTAACTTCACACCTTCTCACTTACTTCTGTGCGAACTGTATCAGGGAGTGAATACATCTATAAACTATTCACCTTACACCTGTAAACCTCATATACATTTCCTTTTGTACACCTTCTTACGCAGTAGCAATAGGCATTTGCTTCTCTTCTTAAAATGAGAACTTGACTCAAGGTAAATATACATTCACTGAAAAAACCATAGGTTTCACACCAGTTATAGTTAGCTGGAAATTTTACTGACATAAAACCATTGAAATTCCACGTTATAGTTAGTTGGACTCACTATAACTTGCGCGTGTAATGCACTGCTGATGACGTCACATATTACATCCCTCATGACATGGTCAGTGACATCACTCATGACATCACTGATGACACCATCCAGTGAATGTGTGCCTTTCTGAAAAATAAATATGTTTTATATATGTATATGTAAAGGTCGATGGAAGAATAAATGTTAAAATAAGTTTCTTAATGGATGTTTTTTTTAAAAAAAAATTGATTGGTTAACTGGCTTATTAAGTGTATTTTAGTGAATACATATATTAGCGAATATTGTTTAAATATTTTAATGTTTGTATCAGTGTTTCACTTTGTGTATAAGTGGCTGCATGGGTTAATGAGTAGCTACATGTGTGTGTATATGGGTTATTAGATGTTTTTTTAAGTATAAGTATGAGTGTCTGTATGGTTTGGTTGGGGTATTACTTAGCACAAAGATGCATCAATGACTGACTCACTGTTTGTATGTGTTTGGAAGACGGCATATGTGCAGGACTGTATGGATGAATGATTGTGTATATATGTGTGTTAGTGAGTGAATGACTGTCCTACTAGTGTCTTTATCAGTAACTACATATGTTTTAATCTAGTTTATGTGAGTATTGATGTATATAAGTGAGTATATGTGAGAGTGAGAGATTGTAAGAGTTTCTGTTTAAATAAGTATGTGTTTCTATAAGTGATTGTTTAAGAGAGTAAGTATGTGTAAGTTTCCTTAGAAGTAAGGTGGTAGTGTGTGTATAGCTGTATATGCAAATAAATGGATGATCAATAGTTTATTTGCATGTGCGAGTATGTGTGTGAGCAACTTTTGGAAGACTGTCGATGTGTTACAGGATGTATAGGTGTATCACTACATATGATGAGTGAGTATATGTATGAGTGACTATATAGAACTGTTGGTGAATTAGTGGATGTGTATATAAATGGTGGAATTACCGAATTGGTTGTTGTAACTGGTATGGGTATCTCCTTTTTTTTTGAAAATTTTAGTTTCTATTTTTGAATATGTGTTTCAAGGGTTACAGTGAAAGGAGGTCTGTCACTCTGTCACAAGGATGGTGTCATCAGTGATGTCATGAGTGATGTCACTGACCATGTCATGAGTGATGTAATATGTGACGTCATCAGCAGTACAATATACGCACAAGTTATAGTGAGTCCAACTAACTATAACGTGGAATTTCAATGATTTTATGTCAGTAAAATTTCCATCTAACTATAACTGGTGTGAAACCTATGGTTTTTTCAGTGAATTTAATAGGTTTTTTAAATGCTAACTCCTAACTATAACTGGTGTGAAACTTATGTTTTTTTCAGTGAATTTCAAAGGTTTTTTAAATATTAATCCCTAACTATAAGTCTCAGTTTATAAGTAAGACTGTTAGCGCTCTAGTTGTTCTTTAGAACACTCTGTGACATTCTGTCATTGGGCTATATTTGGGCTACATCTGGCTGATATTTGGGCTACATTTGTTTTTTTTTGTCTCTGGTTGCCATCTTTGGGCTACATTGGGCTACATTGGGCTACATTTGGGCTACATTTGGGCTCAAACATATATATTGCCCAATGTAGCACAATATATATATTTTTCAAAGTTAATTTTCGTAAAAACCACTTGAGCATATATCTTGAGACATAGCAAAGGCACATCGGGCTACCAGTCCCTACAATTTTGCCAATTTTTTTTTTGTATATATATATATATATTTTTTTTTTTGCCTTGGAGCGCTCCCGGTGTGCGCCCCGGTGAGCGCCCTGCAAAGCGTAGTTTTATGAAGCGCCCTGGGGCGTGCTCCGGGGAGCGTCCCGTAAGCGCCAATATCGCGAACAAAAACATAATCGTGATGTATCGCGTAGCCGCGTCCGCGTGATACGCACGGCGTAAACGCACCCGGAAGCACTCGAGCGAATACGATCGTGCAACGTAGGCATACGACGCGCTTACGCGACGCGCCCCTGGGCGCGCCCCTGGGCGCGTAGCGTAAGCGCGTTGAGTCATGTGACCTGAAAATAACACTTTTTATTGGTTCATATCAGTTTTGGTTTCATAATGATGAAGCCTCTTGTCATGTGACCTGAAAATAACACTTTTCATTGGTTCAATACATTTTTTTTTCAAAAGGATGAAAAACCCCACCTTTTTTCCTTATTCTGACTTTGTCCTTTGACTTAGGAAGACCTGTTTGTACCTCTCTGTACCTTTTTGATCTTTATAATGGCTTCAGTAGCAGCAGCAGCTGGTGCATCTGCACCACCACCACCACAACCACCAAGAGGACCACCACAAGATATCATTGGTGGTCTACAAGGGGAGGAAGAGGAGGAGGAGGAGGAAGAAGGGAGCAGATGGCTTGATGAACAAAATACCCCATACCAGCCAAGACCACACATTATATGGGAGTTTTTTTTCATCCCACAGGGGAAGAAAAAAGTAAATGCAGCCAAGGTGACTTGCAAAATCTGTGGCGTGGAACTTTCCAGGGGAAACCCGAACAAGAAATATTCATTTGGAAACAACACGATGATACGCCACATGCACCGCAAGCATCCAATAAATTATTCTGCTGCAGAGATGAGGGTACTGGCCAGTAACCCTCCCCAATCCACAAGCACCACCTCAAAAAGGCAGCAACCCACTCCGTCTGCACCAGAGGAAAGTGAGACGATGCCGTGCATTCAACCACGATTTGCAGATTTCCGAATTATCTGTAAATATTGTGGGAAGACCATCTCCTACGGAGAACAAGGCGTAAAGCTCATCGTCCTTGCTGGGGACAACCATAAATGCCCCAATAAACCCTAATTATTTCTTTTCTTTTTTTTTTGCTCCAGTTGAGCCATTTTCAATTCCCTGTTTTTTCGTTTCTCCCCATGAAAAATCCAAAAAATATATAAAACTGTTCAGAAAACCCAAAAAAACAAAATGTTAAAAAAAAATAAAAAAAAATAAAACAACAAAAAGAAGAAAAAAACAGTTCTTTTTAGAACTACCTCCAATTTATAAAAAAAGGCTACATTTTTAAAACTCTATTATTCATTTTTCCCCATGGGACGCTCCCCGGTGCGTTCTCCGGTGCGCGTACCGGGCGCTCCCCACACGCAAATATATATTTTTTTATTTTTTTGCCCAGCAAGACCCTTTTATAGCCCCCACATCAAACATAGGGGGTCAGGGGGGTCTACCCTGCCCCCTTATGGTCATTTCCCCCTTTGTTTTGACCACCTCTTGTGTCTCGATCCAACCGAGACACAAGATGGTGGCCGCTCTGGACTGTTTCGAATGTTTACAGACACCCGAGATAAAAGTGGGGTCCCAAAACGTGTTTTCCCCATGTTAATTTCCATAGGGCGGTCGACTTCACTTTTAGCCCGAACGGCTGAATGGATTTCCACCAAACCTGGCAAAATTGTAGGGACTGGTAGCCCGATGTGCCTTTGCTATGTCTCAAGATATGTGCTCCAGTGGATTTTGAGTAATTTAGGTTAAAAAAATATATATATATCTATGGCAGCGCACGGGTACGCGCCCCGGTGCGCGTATCGGGCGTGCTATGCGACTTGCGTGGGGAAAGCTGATTGGTTCTCAGGTGTCTGTAAACATTCGAAACAGTCCAGAGCGACCGCCATCTTGTCTCTCTGTAAAATCGAGACACAAGAGGTGGCAAAAACAAAGGGGGGAATTGACCATAAGGGGGCAGGGTAGACCCCACCTGACCCCCTATGTTTGATGTGGGGGCTATAAAAGGGCCCCGCGGGGAAAAAAAAAATCTTTTTTGATTTTCGCGGGGGGAGCGCCCGGTACGCGCACCGGGGAGCGCACCCGGGAGCGTACCATGGGGAAAAAAGAATGACAGACTCTTCAAAAACTGTATGTTTATTAATTGTTCTTTTTGTTGTTTTTTTATCATTCAGTACCAACATGTAGGTACCAATGCAGAGTCTAAAATTTAATATACACCGTCTCCTCTGTAGATATTTGGCATGTTGTTACAGAAGTTATTGTGGTATATGGAATTCATACCAGAGTCTGTTAGGAAAGCAGAAACAACATGGAAGCAGGAGATGATAAAGAGATGTTAAATACACATTGGAGATAATATAGTGGGAGAATGAAAGTAACTATGACCAAAAATACTTTGTAACATAAAAAAGTTACACAGTATATTTTAAGTCTCACTTTATATTATATCTATTTGGTACTATTTCATAATTTACATATAAAAAAGAATAATGTCTCAAATATTGTTAATTTTTAAATAAAAATGTATTGTTGTGATTTTTCAAAATCTAAAAGAATTTGCAACATTAATTCATCAGGTGTGTCATCATTTTCTTTACATGATTCAATTTCTTCTACATAACTAATTAAGTCTTCGTCCAGAGAGTGATCCAAAAAGTCTATTTCATCTTTGTCTGCCTTAGGATTGTTTTCCATATTAATTTCAAATGAAACATTAATTTTATTTTGTTGTTCTTCCATTTTCTTGCTGTAAATTGCATAAAAAATAAATATATCAGTAGAGATAGGGCACTGTTGGGTTTAAGATCAGACAGGTACTTGTGAGTTTTTAACAGTGAAGTTATATTTGGGCAGTGTATGGTTTCAGGCAGGAAGTAGAACTATTAAAAAGTGTCTGTGATGAAGCCTAAGTAAAATCATAGTTATATCAGAGAAGCCTAACTCAATCCATAATTATAACAGTGAAGCCTATCTCAATCTCTAACTCTTACAGAGGGACAGTATGTAACTATCTGAAAACGTTTTGTCAAATTGACTTAAAGTGCACAACATAGTTCCCCTTCAAAAATAGTAACTTACCTTTTTAAAAGCAGTTGAAGTTTTCTGTGAAAATTCTTTTGAAATGTCCCTCAGGTACTATTAGTCAAAATGGCTGTGTTTCCCTCTCATTTTTCATATATATTCATGTACATAACCAATCAAATGTCAGCACATAAAAGTAAAAAATGTAAGTAACATTTTAATTGGTTGTAAATTCCAACACTTTCATATGTGTTTTTGTCATGTAATTTACCTCAGGATATTTAGACAGAGCTACAGCCTAAATGCGTCAATGGAATTTAACCAAATTTGGGAAAATGGTAGGGACTGGTATGTAGTAGGGCCTATTCTATATTTGGTAAAAGTCTGTTCAGTCATTTTTATGTAATTTCGTTTCCCACCTTTTTTTGGGAGCGCTTCCCGGTGCGCGCCCCGGTACGCGCACCGGGAGCGCTACGGGAGTCCGCCATTTTGTGTTTCTGTAGAATTGAGACACAAGATGGAGGACAAACAATGTTGGGAATGGGTACAAGGGGGCACGGTAGACACTTCCTGACCCTCTAGGTTTTCTGAGGGGAGTTTAGGAGGGGCATATATGACAAAATAAAACAAATTGGGGAGCGTACCCTGGTGAAAAATAGTGAAAAAAGTTAGAAAAAGATAAACGTTTTGAGTGATCGGATGCAATGCACAGTCTTAAATTCAGGAGGAATATTCTATTTCCCTCATCTGAGAAGTGCACACCATCTCCTCTGTAGATCTCTTGCATATTGTAACGTAAGTTATTGTTATCTATTGAACCCATTCCATAGTCTCTCATGTAAGCAGAAACAGATTTATTCACATGTTTCCGTGCTTTCTCAAATTGTGGACAAAATTGGTTGGACCAGTTCCATTTCTGTCTTTGGCATATATTGGATTATACCAAGGCAGTTTGTGGAAAAAGTGTCATCAATTGATCAAAGGTGTCCTTTAAAAGCATTTCCAGACCTACCCCAGTCAATGTGCCTACATCGTTCCCACCACAGTGCACAATCATAAGGTCAGGTTCTTGCAGATGCATAAAAGTTTTCACCAATGGTATCAATTGGTGACATCTCAATCCTCTCTGGCCAATCCACTTGATTTCCACATTTGATAAATCAAGCTTGTGAAAATCTCTGCTAGCTGCATACCTTTGAGCCCAGTGGATGTAGCTATGTCCAATAATCCACACAGAATACATGCTGAGAGAAGGTTCTGGTGCAGTCAGATGAAGTGTGGGAATGAAATGGCAGTTGGAACAATAGGAGTTTACCCCCCAAAAAATTGTGGAGTTTTCCTGCTCTTGAATCACAAGCAATGATTGGTGGATTCAGATAGTTGAAAACTGAAAGTGAGGGTGCATGGTTGTGTTGTGTGAAAGAAGCATTTTGAATGGTTAAAAAAAGTCAATTAAAGCAATAATGTTCTGGATAAGCTGGTGTTTTGAGAGCTCAAACATCCTTGCTGACTTAATTTGCAACATTGTAGAATAAACTTTTGAACCTGAGAGTTCAGTTAGGAGGGAGTTGCTATGGTAACAGGTAGAAGGGTCTCAGAGGGGGATGGGTGTTGGTTTGAAAATAGTGAGGGAAGAGTTTTGATTGGTTGAAATGAGGCATATATGTGTTGAATTAGAGCTTTTCTGTGCCAGTCTTGGTTTCAGTGTATTGAATGCATACCTTTTGCTCTGCTCTTGAAAAATTGGTGTGTGTGTCTGACACTGTTCTCAATCTCCAAAAACATTTGTAAGGGTAATTAATGATTTATTTAATTTAGATAGAGACTTATTTGCTCTATGGAGAAGATTTGGAAGTAGATAGTGAAGTTTCAGTAGTAAAATTGAATGCTTGTACATAGGACTTGTGCAGTGTTTGTAAAAAGTTATTTAAAAAACGATTTTGGGGTAAAAGAATGGCTTTTATTTTTTTGAGAAGCAATTAATAGTGTCTGCCTCTGTAAAGAAATATATTTGAATGTTTAGAATTAAGTTACCTGTGTTAACTCAAATTAGGAAGCAGATTGAGATTCTTTCTTGTTGGTTTGTGGTATGTTTTTTGGAAATGTTTGATATTAAAATATGCAAGATGGAGGAATTGTCTTTTGTGAAACAGTGAGGTTTCAGGAGTAAAATTGAATGCTTGTACATAGGACCTGCGCTGTGTTGGTAAAATGTTATTCCAAAAACGATTTTGGTGGCAATTCAATGGCATTTACATTTGGGTCATATTTATGATTGGCTTGTGCTGCAGGTGCGTCACTTTTAACATGGGAAAAAAATTACGCACTGGTGGCGCAAGTCTTTCAAAAATAAGGCCCTGAGATTCTTTGCTGTTGGTTTGTGGTATGTTTTTTGGAAATGCTTGATATTAAAATATGCAAGATAGAGGAATTGTCTTTTGTGAAACAGTGAGTTTTCAAGAGTGAAATTGAATGCTTGTACATAGGATCTGCGCTGTGTTGGTAAAATGTTATTCCAAAAACGATTTTGGTGGCAAATCAATGGTATTTACATTTGGGTCATATTTATGATTGGCTTGTGCCGCAGGTGCGTCACTTTTAACATGGGGAAAAAAAGATGCACCTGTGGCGCAATGCCTTCCTAAATAAGGCCCTGAGTTTCTTTGTTGTTGGTTTGTGTCTTACTTTTTGATGATGTTTGCTATCAATATTTGCAAGATAGAGGATTTGTATTTTGTGAAACAGTGAGGTTTTAGAAGTGAAATTGCATGCTTGTACATAGGACCTGCGTTGTGTTGGTAAAATGTTATTCAAAAAACGATTTTGGTGGCAAATCAATGAATTTAGGGACATACGTAAAAGAATGTTTTGCAATAGGGTAGTTTTAAATTTATTAAAAAACATTAAGAAAGGAACACAGAGAGCTGCTTTTTATAAGAAAAAGAAAAATGTAGAGAAGATTGTTGATCAAGCTTTTCAAGTTAAGAACAAATTATTTATTTTAGTAATCAATGGAATTAGGACACTTAACAAGACAATTGATGTTTTCAAATCAAACAGTAGATTCAAAAGAGTAATTAATCAAACTAATTTTTGTAAAGTTTTTTCTGGAGAATGGTTGCATAGTTCAAGTTGTGAGCCATTTTTTAATGAGGAGAGTTATTTCCAGGAGAATGATTTAGTGCATGCAGTTGACACCAGTGGTCAAGCATATGAGGTGAAAGATGGTTGTCCGATTGAAAAAGAGAAACTTGTGTCTAGAGATGTAGAAGAGGTATTAAGTGATAAAGTTTTAGGAAGACGTACTAAGGGTCCAGTGTATAATTGGAAATGTAGTTGTATTTGTAGTGTGCAACAGGATTCTATCGATGTTCTTCGTAATTTCTTACGTACATATAGTAAGAAAAGTCTAAAACAAAAAATTAAGATATTGCAAGACTTAGATCCATGCAGAGTGAGAGAAAACACAGGTTTGCATGGACATTCATTGGCTGGTCTTTCTAGAAAAGTATGTCAGAGTGTTTTTCATCATTTTAGGATGTTAGCAGTGCATCATAACAAAATGAGGAAATTAGTGAGAAGGTTGTATTTTGCAAAAAGTCCAGCACTTAACCTTAAACAGTTAAACAGTGCTCTTTTTCATGGAACTGAATTAGATGTGAAGAAGATTTGTGAAGAAATTGAGATTTGTTATTTTTGTGAAAAAGAGGACAGTGTAGAAATTGACACAGTAATACAAGATAATGTGGAAGACAATGTACAGATTTCAAGTACAGAAAAGTTTGACCAGGAAATTAGCAAGTTTCAGTTGAAATCAAGTTAGAAGCCTAATTTTACTTGTGTGTGTTTTCGACTGACTCATTATAATATTCAGACTAGGTTAGTTGATTTATATGCAAAAAGTGAAATGGAAAATAATAGTGAATGGAGGAATTTTGCAACTTATTTGTTGGTGGAGAATTCTTTTGATTTGAGTTTTGATCAGCGTATTTGTAAATATTGTTATAATAAATTAAATTAAAACAGAATGCCTGCTAGAGCTGTTTATAATAATCTGGAGTTGGTAGACATTCCTTCTCAATTGATGGATTTAAATACATATGAATCAATTTTAATTCAATGTGTCCATCCTTTTTCAGGCAATTGTTCGCATGGAGCCTAAGACAGGGAAATTGCCTACTTCAGATTTACAGAGAGGATTAAAAGGAAGAGTTGTTTATTTGCCTCTAGATTTCAAGAAAAATATTGATATAATTGGTGTAGAAAAAGTGGAAGAGGAACCTTTAGTTATTCTAGTTAATGGGGTTCCGACAAAGAGTAAGAAAATCTGGCAAGATTTATTGGATGTTAGAAAAGTCAAAAAGGCAACGTTGTATTTGGTCAAAAACAATGAGTACTACAAACATGTATGTGTTGAAGCAGAGGAAATAGTTGCAGAAGAAGACAGTGATTGTTCAGTTGGCCAAATTGAAAAAGTTGATGTGTCTAGAGGTGAAGAAATATATGAATATTATACTGTTCATTCTTTGCATTCCAAAGAAGTAATGGGGAATGCAATTGACTTGTTTCAAATGAAAGCAGCAAAAGGAAGTCCCATTAGTGTATGGGAAGAAAGTTTGGAAGCTCGTTGTTTCCCACAGCTATTTCCAACAGGTCAAGTTGGACGATATGACGATCGACCAGTTCAAATTCCTGCTTCTGAATACCGGACTTTAAGATTATATGCTGAAGATTCAAGGTTTTGTCAATGCATTCCATATTTGTTTCATCTACTGTATGAAAGTGACTTGTCTGGACTTTCATATGCAGTAAATCATATACTGAAAAGTGGAGCACATCTGCAAAATGTTTCAGCAAGGGACTTTATGGAAAAAGTCAATCTGCAAGATAATATTTTGGAATCTCATCTAATCAATCTCATGGCATGTCAGCGTGGTACAAACGAGTATTGGTACCGTTGTCATGGGGAATTGAAATGTATGCTAAGAAACTTAAGAACTCCTACATGGTTCCTCACTCTTACCTGTGCTGAGTATGCATGGGACGACTTACTTGAATTTCTACGCGAGGCAAATGCTAATATACAAAATAGAGAATTGAAAACACCAGGAGAACTGTGTTCTTTGGATCCAGCGAATGTATGCAGATATTTCAATCATAGATTTGAAGCTATGATGTCTGTTATTACCAATAAAAAAAATCCTCCTCTTGGAGAGGTTTTGGATTTCTTTTGGAGAAAGGAGTATCAAGCGAGAGGTGCTCCTCATATACATATGTTGTTGTGGATTAAAGATGCACCCCAATTTGGACCAGATTCGGATGAAACAGTGATGAGTTTCATTGAAGAATATTCAACATGTGATGTTCCTAAAAGTACCGAAGAAAACAATTTAAGGCAACAAGTTTTACGCTTCCAATCCCATCTTTGTGGGAAGTACTGTCGTCGAAAATTCAAAAACAAGGAAAAGTTCTACATAAAATGTCGTTTTGCTTTTCCACGACCAGTGATTTCCAAGGGAAGAGTAAATAATTTGATGTCCTCTCTAGTACATACTGTGACGATGAAATTACCCAAAAATACATACAATTTAAAAAGAAACGAAGAGTCCAAGTACATCAACGACTACAACCCAGTGATTTTGTCCATGTGGAATGCTAACATGGATATTCAGTTCGTTGCTGACAGCACTATTGCTGTGGCTCGATATGTGACATCTTACATCACAAAAAAAGAAAAGACAGAACTAAAGGAAATGTGGGAGGACATTTCACATGAAAAGAGTCTAAGCAAGAAATTATACCGTTACAGTCTGAAGATGTTGTCGCATCGAGAAATTGAAGCATATGAATGTTCTGATCGGTTATCATCAGCAAGTCTCTATGACAAATCGAGAACAATCATTTGGGTTAGTCTAGGTCTTGCTGCAACACAAAACCGAGTTTTGAAATCTGTACAAGAAATTGAGTATTTGGCGGAGAAAGACCCAAATAGTATAGATATTTTGAAGACAAACATGTTGGATACATACTATCCAAATAGAAGTAGTCACCTTGAGAACGCTTGTTTGTATGAAGTTCTGCAAAACTATAGTTATAAAAGGAACATCACAGAAGATATCAATAATGGAAAATATGCTGTCATTGGAAATGAAGGATGTCTAGTGAAGCAGAAAAAAAGGCCATTTGATTAATCATCGAAAATTGAGTTGTGAATCTCCAGTCAAAAGAGAATTTTACTATTTAGCTCTTTTGCAACTCTTTAAGCCATGGTGTATAGAAGAGGAACTACTTGGACATTTTCTCTGTTACAAAGATTCTTTTAATGCAACAAAGGCTACCATATAATGTCCTGTTTTTCCAAATTATCTACAAATGTAGAAAGAAGAAATAGAGCAAGAAGCCACAATTGCTGAAGAGATTGCCAGAAACAGTTCTCAAGATAGTCAGAGTTCTACTTCATTGAGTCAGGATCCACTAGGAGGACCAATTATCCAAAATGAAGCTGCCACTGCCATGGCTGAGGTGGAAAGAGCTATGGAACAAGCTCAAGAGGATGTAGTTAACTTTGAAGATTTGGTAAAGCAACTAAACGTTGAGCGGAAAAAGATATATGATGAAGTCACAGAACAGATTGAACATGGATTCAGACGTTGAGAAAAAAAAGTGCTCATGTACATCATTTGAGCCTGTTCGACTGTACGTAAGTGGAGAAGAGGGGACAGGAAAACGTTTTCTAATTAAAGCAATTTCAACTTATCTGCAGAAAAGGACTGATTCACCGCTGTCTTGTGTTGTAACTGCTCCAACTGGACTGGCAGCACATAACATTAAAGGGATTACTCTACATCATTTACTGATGCTGCCAGTTGAGCATGATAATAAATTGCATTACAACAAGTTATCTGGAGATGCGTGTTCTGAAGTTTCAAGAGTCCTGAAGAAAATGAAACTTCTTATCATTGATGAAGTAAGCATGGTCTCAAATCTAATGCTTGCTTTTGTGCATTTGAGAATGCAAGAAATTCTTAGAACAGAGTATGATGTGTTATTTGGAGGAAAACACATTATTGTTTTTGGAGATCTATTGCAGTTGACTCCAGTAAAAGGACAACCAGTGTTTAAAATGCTCACGCATGAAGATACCAGGAAATCCCTTGGAAGCATTGGAAACGTTAATATATGGCTAAATTTCAAATATGCAGAACTGTTTCAAAATATGCGACAGGCAAAGGATGAAGATTATAAAAAATTCTACAAGATGTAAGAATCGGAAAGGTAAGCGAGCATGCGAAAGAAGCTTTACATGAACGATTAATTTCAAATTTGTATCCTAATGAAAACATTCTTCCAGAGAATATTTTTAAGAAAATTTCTGCGAACAAATCCGGAATATGTTTGATGCCAACTCTGCAAGAATGTTCCATCTTCAACAACTAAATGTTAGAGTTAGAAAATGAAGAGATTGTAAAACTAGAAGCAATAGATAAAATTGAGCATATGGGAGCAACAATTATTTTGTCTGAAAATTTGAAAACAAAATTGGATTCATTAGAGAAGAGTATATCTAAAACAGCTGGTTTTGAAAAGACTCTGAATGTGTGTTTTAATTGTCGTATCATTTTGAGAAGGAATTTAAATGTTGAAAGAGATCTGGTAAATGGAGCAATGGGTCATGTTGTTGATTTTATCAATTATAGAAATAGTGATTGAATTGAATTTTTAAAAATTAAATTTGATGGCATTGAGCAAGTTCAACAAATCAGTCGTTGTTCTGCTAGGTTTTTGCTTGTAAAAGACTTATATGTTCACCGAAAACAGTTTCATGTTTGTTTGGCATATGCGGTGACATTTCATAAATCTCAAGGTTTAAGTGTAGATAGTGCTTTGGTGAACATTGGAAGTTCTGTGTTTAAAGAGGGTATGGCATATGTGGCATTATCACGAGTCAGAACGTTATCTGGATTGTATTTGATTAAGTGTGTTGACACAAAGATTTGTGCAGATATAGATTGTGTTAAAGAATACAATAGATTAAGAAGAGAGTATGCTCCACATTTGCCACAATATCCTCTGATTGAAAAACGTGTGGTAGGCCGAAAAAGAAGAAATGTGAGTAATTGTAGTGAGGTAATAGCAAAAAGACAAAAAGTAGATGAAAATGTAATTGTAAGCATAAAGAAAAAGGGTTCTGTTCAAGATGTGGTTGGATTTCAATTTGAAAACAGTTCTGGTGTAAACTGCTATGCTAATGTAGTGGTTAATGTTGTTTTTTTTCTTAAACTTTACAAGAACAGATTGTTGAAAATCGGGATCAAAGATTGTGCGGTTTAATGAATTCTGTGTTTGAGAAATGTAGCAGTGATAGAGCAAAAATAGAAAGTGGAACAGAAATTTAAATATTTTTGATATGTGTTCTGGTCCAGAAAAGTTTTCACAGAACATTCAGCAGGATTGTCAGGAATTTTTAATGTATATGTTTGGTGTTTTGGAAGATAAAGGTGTAGATGTAGAACATCTTTTTAGCCTTTCTTATCAATGGCAGCATGACTGGAATAATTGTAGTTTATCAAGTACTTCTAGAATAGTCACTGAAAGATTTATATATTTAACTTTACCAGACTGCAAATCAGTGCTATTTAATAATCTAGTTAAAGCAGCTGATCCGAATATGGTGTGTATCCAATGTAAGTGTCCAATGCTGTCCACATTATTTATACAAAGTTATGGTCAGTATGTGATTTTAGTTTTCCAACAATGTAGACCTGATGTAAGTAAATTGACAACTTGTATCAAAGGTTTTGTGGCTTCTCAGTTATCAATTGCAGGAATAACTTTTACAACTATAGCTATTATTTATCATGATGGTCCTTCAACAACATCAGGACATTATACATGCTACTTAAAATGTCAAAAAGGTTGGAGTTACTGCAATGATTCTCATTTGACTTATAAACAACGTTTGCCTTTTGACTTAAAAAATTCTTACCTAGTGTTTTTAAAACCAAAATTTTAGCAAAGGTAATTGGTCTATGAAGACGGGTGCAGTTAATAAAAGTTAGTTACTTAGTTAGTCTAATGTTTAAAATTCTTTATGTCAAATAGGTACTGTAAGTGGGTCTCATAGTAAGTGATATCAGTATTATAGGAAATGTTCAACATGAGTGATCAAAAAAGGGAATATGAATTTTTAAAGATTGTGAAAATGTTATATGTGCTTTTCTTTGAAAACTTCGGGTAAACGTTATTTTCTGAGTTTAATTAGAGAAATTTCAAAATAAACTCATATATCTGACACTATTTGGCCGTAAGGATAGTTGAAGGTATGAGCCATTAGTTTTTAGTTAACACAAGGAGGAAAATGAAAATGTTGACAATTATTTCAGATGTTCTTAGAGCTTTTTTTATAGAAAGTCGATGAAATGGAAGTTTAAGAGAACAGCAGAAAAATGTTCCTACGAAAAGGACCTTCATTATCTACTATTTGGCCTCGTGGAAAAGTAAGTGAATCAAAGATTAGTGTACATACATAATTTCTAAGTTTACATGGGTTTTTTAAAACACAATCTTTTAGATTGTGTTTTTTTCCCGCTGTTATATGATGAAGAGTTTGAACTCACTGTTTTTAGTGAAATTCAATATATTCTGAGAACAGCAAAAATAAACTATCTAACATGTTCTATAAATAATTCTATAGTTTGCATTGTGTAATTTTTATTGTATTCCCATTGTCTCACACTCATTTTCCATTTTTCCACCCACTTGCAGCTCTCTTCACTCACTTACACTGCCTTTTTTCACTTTGTTTCATCGCTGTTTCTTTACTCCACTTATTCACAACCCCTCAATCCAGTTTCAACTGTCTACATTTCCTCTGTCCCTTGCACCACTTTTCAGCTTTCTCACATTCTCTCAGTACCACTGCTTTAGTTCTCTTCCCCTCTCTATCCTTGTTTTGCTCCTTTACTCTTTTTCCTTTCTTCACTCATTGTACTGCACTTCATTCAGTCCTTCCCTTAGTCTTTCTGTGTAGTTACTTTCTCACTCCTTTTTTCACTATCATTCTATATTAACCTCATTCCCTTCATCCCTTCACTCTGTGACTCCCCTTTAGTCACTCTCAGTCATCTTCCATTCCTCTTTCTTGTAAATAGATCCTCATTTAGACTCCTTTCCTTTTCACTCATTATCCTTTTACTTACTTCTCTTTCCTGATTTCGTTTTGGTATCTTACTTACCTTCAGTAATTTGCTCTCCTTCTTTTTTTTCCTTTTTTTGTCCTTGTACATTACTTTATTTTCGTTTCTGTATCCTTCACTCTTCCTTTATTTCTTAGTACATTTTTTTAGATTTTTAACCTCTTGACCCATTCCTTATATTTTAAAATATATATTTTACTAATTATAACTTTTTTTTTCTTTTGTCTTTCACAGATTTCAAGTGTACTTTAAACATAAAAGTAAGTTTACATTAATTAAATGGTAAGTGTGACTATTTCTCATCACCTTTTGTTTTAACCTCACTACTTTTCTCTCACCCCACTTCACCCTTGTTTCCTTAGTATGCTTCCCTCAGTTATTGTTTTCCTTACTTTCCTACCACATTCAACTTCTTTTAGTGCCACTGCTCACCCACACTCCCTCACTTACCTTTTTTTTCTGGTTCACTTAGTGCCTTTCTGTCACTCCTTCCTTTACTCTCTCTGTTCTTTTTCTCTGTCACTCCCCATGTCTTACACTTTTTTCCACCCTCTTTCACCCCTCTTTACTTTCACTCACTGCTCTTTTCTTTCACTCCGTCATCGCTGTTCCTTTTCTCTAGTTCCATCACTACCTGTTATTCTCCATCCTTTACTTTCCTTTCTTTTACTTTCATCACCATTCACATTCTCCCAGAACCTCTGCTTTAGTCTTCTTCCTCTTTCTTCTCTTCTTTAGCTCCCTTATTCATTTTCCTTTTCTCAGTAACTTCCTCTTACACCTTTTCTCTGTCTTACTATCTATTACACAATCCCTGAGTGTTCCTACCTCTAGCTTTTTTTCTCTTTACACCACTCTCTCTGTCCCTCTCCTTATGCTCACTCCTTTATTATTTTTTTTCTTTTTTTTGGGGGTGAGCTGACGGGACGCGACCCGGTACGCGCACCGGGGCGCGCCCAAAAATATGCACTTACCGGTGCGCACACCGGTACGCGTATCGGGAGCGCTCAAAGGCAAAAAAATAAAAAATATGAACAATATATATAAAGAAAATAGTATTGCATAAATATACAATATAGGATTCATTTTAGAAAATATTACATTTCATAGCTATAGAAATTTGCTATTAAAAAAACCTATGAAATTCACTGAAATAACCATAGGTTTCACACCAGTTATAGTTAGGAATTAGCATTTAAAAAACCTATTAAATTCACTGAAAAAACCATAGGTTTCACACCAGTTATAGTTAGGAATTAGCATTTAAAAAACCTATTAAATTCACTGAAAAAAACATAGGTTTCAGACCAGTTATAGTTAGCTGGAAAAGTTACTGACATAAAACCAATGAAATTCCATGTTATAGTTAGTTGGACTCACTATAACTTGCGCGTGTAATGCACTGCTGATGACATCACATATTACATCACTCATGACATGGTCAGTGACATCACTCATGACATCAGTGATGACACCATCCTTGTGACAGAGTGACAGACCTCCTTTCACTGTAAAGTAACCCTTGAAACATATATTCAAAAATAGAAACTAACATTTTCCAAAAAGTGGATATACCCATACCAGTTACAACAACCAATTCAGTAATTCCACCATCTATATATACATCCACTAATTCACCAACAGTTCTATATAGTCAGTCATACATATACTCACTCATCATATGTAGTGATACACCTATACATCCTGTTACACACCGACAGTCATCAAAAAGTAACTCACACACATATTCACACATACAAATAAACTAATAAACATCCATTTATTTACATATACAGATATACACACACTACCACCTTACTTCTAAGGAAACTTACACATACTTACTCTCTTAAACAATCACTTATAGAAACACATACTTATTTAAACAGGAACTGTTTCAATCTCTCACTCTCACATATACTGACTTATATATATCAATACTCACATAAACTATATTAAACCTTATGTAGTTACTGATAAAGACACTAGTGAGGCAGTCATTCACTCACTAACACACACATATACACACTCACCCACCCATACAGTCCTGCACATATGCTGTCTTCAAAAAACATATAAACAGTGAGTCAGTCATTGATGCATCTATATGCTAAGTAACACCCCCACCAAACCATACAGACTCTCATACTGATACTAAAAAACATCTAATAACCCATATACAGACACATGTAGCTACTCACCAACCCATGTAGCCATTTATACACAAAGTGAAACACTGATACAAACATTTAAATATTAAAAAATTACTCGCTAATATATGTATTCACTAAGATACACTTAATAAGCCAGTTATCCAATCATTTAAAAAAAAACATTCATTAAGACAATAATTTAAACATTTATTTTTCCATCGACCTTTCCATATACATATATAAAACACATTTATTTTTCAGAAAGACACAAATTCACTGGATGGTGTCATCAGTGATGTCATGAGTGATGTCACTGACCATGTCATGAGTGATGTAATATGTGATGTCATCAGCAGTGCATTACACGCGCAAGATATAGTGAGTCCAACTAACTATAACGTGGAATTTCATTGGTTTTATGTCAGTAAAATTTCCAGCTAACTATAACTGGTGTGAAACCTATGGTTTTTTCAGTGAATATATATATATATATATATATATATTCACTGAAAAAACCATAGGTTATAGACCATATATAGTTAGGGATTAGCATTTAAAAAACCTTATTTTATTTGCACAAAACCATTGAAATTCCATATATAGTTAGTTGCACTAACTATATATCGCGGACCCGCAATCCACTGCTAATGATGTCACATATTACATCATTCATGACATGGTCAGTGACATCACTGATGACATCACTGATGACATCTCAAATGACATCACTGATGACATCACTGATGACATCTCAAATGGCATCACTGATGACATCACTGACATCTCATTTGACATTACTGATTACATCACTGATGATATCATTTATGTGATAATACATCTTCAGACTCTAATATAACCTTAGATACACTCAGTGTAAACAGGCATTCACAGACTGTCACACATCCATGGAGTTACTCACACACCTAGTCAGTCATGCAAAGAATCAATCACATCTCCATTTCCTTAACTATACAGTTATACACACCTTACTTATTCAAACATATACTAACACATATTTACTCTCGTATACAATCCTTGATACAAGTTCACAATGATCCATACAGCCACTCTCACATTCACTGGCTCTTATGTTCAGTTATTTATATATGTCAACTCTCACATGGAGTGTGTTTTACATATGTACTTACTTTGACATGTAGAACTGAGATATCCATTCACTCACCAATATACTCATGCACACAGTCAACTGTCCATACAGCTGTTTCTACATGCACTTTTGAACCCATACACCTAGGGAATCAACTGCTCACACATCTATGCACAGAGTTATACACCTCCCAGCCACCCACACACATACTCAGTCTCCCATACAAATACTTGGGCAACCATTCAATAACCCATATAGTTACTGATATAGCTACTGATTTAAACATGCAGCAGTTTACAGAAGAACATAAATAATGATTGCCAAATTAAGACACTTTAATCACTAACCCATGCACTCAGTGAGACACATTTAATCATTCTCTCATACAGTCAGTCATGCACCTACTAAATCCTTCATCCAGACACTTATACATCCACTCATTCTTCAATATGTAAGACATATTTTAACTTTACAGAAACATACAGTCACTGGGTGTTGTCATCAGTGATGTCATCAGTGATGTCATTTGAGATGTCATCAGTGATGTCATCAGTGATGTCACTGACCATGTCATGAATGATGTAATATGTGACATCATTAGCAGTGGATTGCGGGTCCGCGATATATAGTTAGTGCAACTAACTATATATGGAATTTCAATGGTTTTGTGCAAATAAAATAAGGTTTTTTAAATGCTAATCCCTAACTATATATGGTCTATAACCTATGGTTTTTTCAGTGAATTTTCAAGGTTTTGTAAATGCAAATTCCTAACTATATATGGTCTATAACCTATGGTTTTTTCAGTGAATTTCATTGGTTTTTTAAAAGCTAATATCTATAGCTGTAAAATATATTCTTTATTACGTGACGTATCACGTAGCCCGTGAGACGCCTCATGACGCTTCGCATAACCGTGACGTATCGGCTCTGCAGCGCAAACCAAACCCAAAACGTAAGAGTGCCGGAGCACGCTTACAGATATATATATTTTTCTTAACCTTAATTAGACAAAATCCACACGTGCACATATCTTGAGGCCTTGCAAAGGCACATCAAACAAACAGTCCCTACAATTTTGCCAAGTTTGCTGGAAATCTATTCCCTTAATTTTTTTTTACTGTTTCTCTTGGTTTTCCCCTTGTTACGCTTACCAGGACGCTACCCGGTACGCGAACCGGACGCTCCAAAAACACAAGATGGCGGACTCCCGTTACGCTGCCGGTTAGTTGCCCGGTTCGCGTACCGGGAAGCGCCTCTACCGCGAGAAATCGCGGGGGACTTTAATATCCCCCTCATCAATCCTAGGGGGTCAGGAGGGGTTTACCTTGCCCCCTTTCCTTCATTTCCCCCTTCTTTTTTCACCACATCTTGTCTCTCGAACTTACCGAGAGACAAGATGGCGGCCGCTCCGGACTGTTTACAATGTTGACAGCTACGCTGCCGGTTAGCTGCCCGGTGAGCTGCCCGGTGAGGTGCCCGGTTCGCGTACCGGGACGCGCCTCTACGGCGTAAAATCGCAAAAAAAAATTTTTTTTTATTTATTGCCCCGCGGGGCACTTTAATATCCCCCTCATCAATCCTAGGGGGTCAGGAGTCGTCTACCTTGCCCCCTTTCCTTCATTTCCCCCTTCATTTTTCACCTCATCTTGTCTCTCGATCGTACCAAGAGACAAGATGGCGGCCGCTCCGGACTGTTTAGAATGTTGACAGACACCGGAGAGCCAATCAGCTTCGCTTCGCGAAGTTCCGTTACGCGTCAGGTACGCGAACCGGGGCGCTAACCGGAGCGCTGTCACAGATATATATATTTTTTTAAACGTTAATTTCTCAAAATTCACTGGAGCACATATATTGAGACATAGCAAAGGCACGTTGGGCAAACCATATCTACAATTTTGCCAAGTTTCATGTAAGTCTATTCAGCCGTTCGAGCTAAAAGTGAGTCCAACCGCCCTATGGAAAAATGAATGGGAAAAACGCGTTTTGGGACCCCCCTTTTTTCTCGGCCCCCCCTTGACGAAACCCCCCCAAATTTTCAGGGGCTGCTCAGAAACAAACTGTGCCATTTTCCTGAAAATGTCAGCCAATTCCGTCCACAAACGCCAAAGTTATTAGACATAGAATTTTCAGAAATCCCATAGAGAAAAAATCCTAACTATATATACCCACTGGCTATCGCCAGTAGGTAATATACATATATAAACATATATAATCTGCATATCTATATAAATATAAATGCATGCATACATATACATATATGCATACATATGCATGTTATTTACATGAAAGTTTTAAAAACACTAATAAAAGCAAAGCTAAAAAGCCACCTCATTAAAAACAGAATGGGTTTAACTTAAACGAGGGCGAGATCTATTGCATTTTCAATGCTTGTTTACTTTGGTTCTATCAAGAAGGCATTCAGATGTGTCACACATTTGCCATAAATTCTGAATGTTAGCACTCTAGTTGCTCATTAGATCACTGTAGTAAAGCTAGTGCTCACCAGGGAAGTCTGCTGCTAATCATGGTTTGCAGCCATTTTCCCGCATTTTTTATCCCGCAGACTTTCAGTCCGCATACCATTATCCCGCAAGGTCATTGACCTCGGATACCATTAGCCCGCATTTTTTCAAAACGCATGTGCATTTATCGCGCATGCCTTTACAAAGAATTACGTTTTAAAGGCATGTATGGTAAATGCATTTGCGTTGTGAAAACCATGATGACGAGAGAGGTAAGTGGGTTTGTGTTAATTTTTTCGTGGGTTAGTGATTGTGTAGTGTAGTGTAGTGTTGTGTAGTGTAGTGTTGTGTTAGTATAGTGTAGAGTTGTGGTGGTTGTTTAGTGTAGGGTCATGCTGGGGGTAGTGTTTTAGGGTTTAGGGTTGTGTTGTAGTGTTTGCGTAGTGTAGGGTCATGCTGGGGGTAGTGTTTTAGGGTTTAGGGTAGTGTTGTAGTGTTTGCGTAGTGTAGGGTCATGCTGGGGGTAGTGTTTTAGGGTTTAGGGCTGTGTTGTAGTGTTTGCGTAGTGTAGGGTCATGCTGGGGCTAGTGTTTTAGGGTTTAGGGTAGTGTTGTAGTGTTTGCGTAGTGTAGGGTCATGCTGGGCGTAGTGTTTTAGGGTTTAGGATAGTGTTGTAGTGTTTGCGTAGTGTAGGGTCATGCTGGGGGTAGTGTTTTAGGGTTTTGGGTAGTGTTGTAGTGTTTGCGTAGTGTAGGGTCATGCTGGGGTGTAGTATTTTAGGGTTTAGGGTAGTGTTGTAGTGTTTGCGTAGTGTAGGGCCATGCTGGGGGTAGTGTTTTAGGGTTTTGGGTAGTGTTGTAGTGTTTGCGTAGTGTAGGGTCATGCTGGGGGTAGTGTTTTAGGGTTTTGGGTAGTGTTGTAGTGTTTGCGTAGTGTAGGGTCACGCTGGGGTGTAGTGTTTTAGGGTTTTGGGTAGTGTTGTAGTGTTTGCGTAGTGTAGGGTCACGCTGGGGTGTAGTGTTTTAGGGTTTTGGGTAGTGTTGTAGTGTTTGCGTAGTGTAGGGTCACGCTGGGGGTAGTGTTTTAGGGTTTTGGGTAGTGTTGTAGTGTTTGCGTAGTGTAGGGTCACGCTGGGGGTAGTGTTTTAAGGTTTTGGGTAGTGTTGTAGTGTTTGCGTAGTGTAGGGTCATGCTGGGGGTAGTGTTTTAGGGTTTAGGGTAGTGTTGTAGTGTTTGCGTAGTGTAGGGTCATGCTGGGGTGTAGTGTTTTAGGGTTTTGGGTAGTGTTGTAGTGTTTGCGTAGTGTAGGGTCATGCTGGGGGTAGTGTTTTAGGGTTTAGGGTAGTGTTGTAGTGTTTGCGTAGTGTAGGGTCATGCTGGGGGTAGTGTTTTAGGATTTTGGGTAGTGTTGTAGTGTTTGCGTAGTGTAGGGTCATGCTGGGGGTAAAGTTTTAGGGTTTAGGGTAGTGTTGTAGTGTTTGCGTAGTGTAGGGTCATGCTGGGGGCAGTGTTTTAGGGTTTAGGGTAGTGTTGTAGTGTTTGCGTAGTGTAGGGTCATGCTGGGGGTAGTGTTTTAGAGTTTAGGGTAGTGTTGTAGTGTTTGCGTAGTGTAGGGTCATGCTGGGGGTAGTGTTTTAGGGTTTAGGGTAGTGTTGTAGTGTTTGCGTAGTGTAGGGTCATGCTGGGGTGTAGTGTTTTAGGGTTTTGGGTAGTGTTGTAGTGTTTGCGTAGTGTAGGGTCATGCTGGGGGTAGTGTTTTAGGGTTTAGGGTAGTGTTGTAGTGTTTGCGTAGTGTAGGGTCATGCTGGGGTGTAGTGTTTTAAGGTTTTGGGTAGTGTTGTAGTGTTTGCGTAGTGTAGGGTCATGCTGGGGGTAGTGTTTTAGGGTTTAGGGTAGTGTTGTAGTGTTTGCGTAGTGTAGGGTCATGCTGGGGGTAGTGTTTTAGGGTTTAGGGTTGTGTTGTAGTGTTTGCGTAGTGTAGGGTCATGCTGGGGGTAGTGTTTTAGGGTTTAGGGTTGTGTTGTAGTGTTTGTGTAGTGTAGGGTCATGCTGGGGGTAGTGTTTTAGGGTTTAGGGTAGTGTTGTAGTGTTTGCGTAGTGTAGGGTCATGCTGGGGTGTAGTGTTTTAGCGTTTTGGGTAGTGTTGTAGTGTTTGCGTAGTGTAGGGTCATGCTGGGGGTAGTGTTTTAGGGTTTAGGGTAGTGTTGTAGTGTTTGCGTAGTGTAGGGTCATGCTGGGGGCAGTGTTTTAGGGTTTAGGGTAGTGTTGTAGTGTTTGCGTAGTGTAGGGTCATGCTGGGGGTAGTGTTTTAGAGTTTAGGGTAGTGTTGTAGTGTTTGCGTAGTGTAGGGTCATGCTGGGGGTAGTGTTTTAGGGTTTAGGGTAGTGTTGTAGTGTTTGCGTAGTGTAGGGTCATGCTGGGGTGTAGTGTTTTAGGGTTTTGGGTAGTGTTGTAGTGTTTGCGTAGTGTAGGGTCATGCTGGGGGTAGTGTTTTAGGGTTTAGGGTAGTGTTGTAGTGTTTGCGTAGTGTAGGGTCATGCTGGGGTGTAGTGTTTTAGGGTTTTGGGTAGTGTTGTAGTGTTTGCGTAGTGTAGGGTCATGCTGGGGGTAGTGTTTTAGGGTTTAGGGTAATGTTGTAGTGTTTGCGTAGTGTAGGGTCATGCTGGGGGTAGTGTTTTAGGGTTTAGGGTTGTGTTGTAGTGTTTGCGTAGTGTAGGGTCATGCTGGGGGTAGTGTTTTAGGGTTTAGGGTTGTGTTGTAGTGTTTGTGTAGTGTAGGGTCATGCTGGGGGTAGTGTTTTAGGGTTTAGGGTAGTGTTGTAGTGTTTGCGTAGTGTAGGGTCATGCTGGGGTGTAGTGTTTTAGCGTTTTGGGTAGTGTTGTAGTGTTTGCGTAGTGTAGGGTCATGCTGGGGGTAGTGTTTTAGGGTTTAGGGTAGTGTTGTAGTGTTTGTGTAGTGTAGGGTCATGCTGGGGGTAGTGTTTTAGGGTTTAGGGTAGTGTTGTACTGTTTGTGTAGCGTAGGGTCATGCTGGGGGTAGTGTTTTAGGGTTTAGGGTAGTTTAGTTGTTTAGTGTATGCTAAAGGCATATTCGTTCTAAAAGTTTTTGTTATTTTAATTTGCGGCCTAATAGTACATGCGGGATTTTTTTGCGGACTGATGGTATGCGGGATTTCGTCATATATTCGCTAATCATACTTTCTATGGCAAAATGAACCCCCTCATTTTGTTCCTTTTTAAATTAAATGTTTTAAGAGTTACTACTTTATTCCAATCAAGATGGCTTCAGGTGTGCCATACCTTTGTAATAAGCAGGACTGTTAGCACTCTAGTTGTTCTTTAGAACTCTCTGGGACATTCTGTCATTGGGCTATAGTTGGGCTACATCTGGCTGATATTTGGGCTACATTTGTTTTTTTTGTCTCTGGTGGCCATCTTTGGGCTACATTGGGCTACATTGGGCTACATTGGGCTACATTTGGGCTCCAACATATATATAGCCCAATGTAGCCCAATATATATTTTTCAAAGTTAATTTTCGTAAAAACCACTGGAGCCTATATCTTGAGACATAGCAAAGGCACATCGGGCTACCAGTCCCTACAATTTTGCCAAGTTTGGTGTAAATCCATTCAGCCGTTCAGGCTAAAAGTGAGGCCAACCGCCCTATGGAAAATTGCATGGGAAAAACACGTTTTGGGACCCCCCTTTTTTCTCGGCCCCCCCTTGACGAAACCCCCCCAAATTTTCAGGGGCTGCTCAGAAACAAAATGTTCCATTTTCCTGAAAATTTCAGCCAATTCTGTCCTCAAACGCCAAAGTTATTCGACATAGAATTTTCAAAAATCCCATAGGAAAAAAATCCTAACTATATATACCTACTGGCTATTGCCAGTAGGTAATATATATATATATATATATATATATATATATATATATATATATATATATATATATATATATATATATATATATATATATATATATATATATATATATATATATTACCTACTGGCGGTCGCCAGTAGGTATATATAGTTAGGATTTTTTCCCTATGGGATTTTTGAAAATTCTATGTCTAATAACTTTGGCGTTTGTGGACGGAATCGGCTGAAATTTTCAGGAAAATGGCACATTTTGTTTCTGAGCAGCCTCTGAAAATTGGGGGGGGTTGTCAAGGGGGGGCCGAGAAAAAAGGGGGGTCTGAATGGATTTGCACGAAACTTGGCAAAATTGTAGGGACTGTTAGCCCGATGTGCCTTTGCTAGGTCTCAATATATGTGCTCCAGTGGATTTTGAGAAATTAACGTTAAAAAAAAGATATATATCTGTAACAGCGCTCCGGGTAGCGCTCCGGTTCGCGTTCTTTTCGCGTAACGGAACTTTGCGATGCGAAGCTGATTGGCTCTCCGGTGTCTGTCAACATTCTAAACAGTCCGGAGCGGCCGCCATCTTGTCTCTTGGTAGGATCGAGAGACAAGAGGAGGCCAAAACAAAGGGGGAAATTACCATAAGGGGGCATAGTAGATCCTCGTTGACCCCCTAGGTTTTATGTGGAGGTTTTAAAAGGGCCCAGCAGGGCAAAAAAAATATATATATTTTGCGTGGGGAGCGGCCGGTTCGCAAACCGGAAAGCGTTCTGGGCAGCGTACTATAAGGAAAAAAGAATGATAGACTTTTGAAATACTGTATGTTAATTGTTTGTTGTTTTTGTTGATAATTTTTTAATTTCTTTATTTTTTAAGCATTTTTTTTTATTGTGATTGTGTTTCATAATTTATTACACTTTCTAACATTTCACTGTCAGAAATTTCATAATTCTCATTGAATATACTTTGTAGTCTCTGAGGGTGTAAAATGTCCTCATTTTTAAGGAGGTTATCTACTGCTTGCACACATTGCAGTAGTTCTTGGTCCCTACTTTCATCCATAAATTCATTTTCATTTTGATCAATGATTTCTTGGCTGCTCTCTTGCAGGACAATTTTAAATTCAACTTTCTGTTCGCCTTCCATTTTGCCTGAAATTTGGATAAAAAAAATATATATTAGTAGAGATAGGGCACTGTTGGGATTAATTTTAGATAGGCAGTTTTTATTAGTGAATTTATCTTTTGGCAGTGTATAGTATCAGAGTGGAAGTAGGACTATAAAAAAGTGTATGTGATTTTACGTAAGTAAATTCATAATTATACAAGAGAAGCCTAACTCCATCCATAACTATAACAGTCTATTTAAATCTATAACTACTACAGAGGGATAGTATATAACTATCAGAAAAAGTTTACCATATTAATTTATAGTGTACAATATACTTCAGTTTTAAAAATAACAACTTACCTTCACAAACAAGTTGAAGTGTTTAGTGATAATTCAAATGTAATGTACAACAAGAAGTAGCAGTCAAAATGGCTGTGTTTCCTTCTCTTCCTTTATATATATTCAGGTATATAACCAATCAAATGTCAGGTAATAAAAGTAGAAAATGAAAGTAACATTTTCATTGGTTGTCAATTCCAACACTTCAGATGTGTTTTGTGAAGTAATTTACCTCACGGTATTTAGAGAGGTCTACAGGCTTAATGGCTAAATGGAATTTCAATCAAATTTGTGAAAATGAAAGAGATTGTTATGTAGTATGAGCTAATCTATATTTGGTGAGAGTGTCTCCAGTCGTTTTTCTGTGAATTACTTTCCCACCTTTTTTATTGGACCGCTTCCCGGTATGCGTCCCGGTTCGCGAACCAGCAGCGTTACGGGAGTCCACCATTTTGTGTTTCGGTCGAATCAAGATACAAGATGGAGGGCAAATAATGTTCAGAATGGGTAGAAGGGGGCACGGTAGACGTATCTTGACCCCCTAGGTTTTCTGAGGGTGGCTGAGGAGGACCATATGTGCGGGAAAAAAACATTTTTTTTAGAAATTTTGCGCGGTTAGCTTTCAGTTCGCGTACCGGGTAGCGCTCCGGGGAGCGTAGTTTGTTGAAAATTAGAGAAAAAAGTTAGAGAAAAATAATAATTGTGAGTGATCAGATGTAGGGTAGCTCTGAGAAGAGCTTTTGGGTTTATGGTACATTTAGGTACTTATAAGTAGGTACCAATGCACAGTCTTAAATTCAAAATGAAAATTCTGTTGCCCTCATCTGAGAAGTGAACTCCATCTCCTCTGTAGATATCTTGCATGCAGTAACGCAAATTATTGTTGTACATGGAGCCCATTCCATGGTCTCTCATGTAAGCTGAAACCGATTTGTTTACATGCTTCCTCGACTTCTCAATTTGTGGACAAAATTGGTTGGACCACCTCCATTTCTGTCTTTGGCATATATTTGAATATACCAAGGCAGTTTGCGGAAAAAGTGCCATTAATTGCTCAAAGGTGTCCTTTAAAAGCATTTCCAGACCTACCCCAGTCAAAGTGCCCAAATCATTACCTCCACAGTGCACAATTAACAGGTCAGGTTTTGGCAAATGCATAAAGGTTTTCACCAATGGTATCAATTGGTGACATTTTAATCCTCTTTGCCCCAACCACTTAATTTCCACATCTTGTAAATTGAGGTTAGGTAAATTTCTGTTCTCAGCATACCTTTGAGCCCAGTAGATGTAACTATGTCCAACAATCCAGACATAAAACATGGTTAGAGAAGGTTGTGCTGCAGTCAGATGAAGTGTGGTAATGAAAGGGCAGTTGAAACAGTAGGAGTTTGTAAAGAAAAAAAACTGTGGATTTCCAGTGCTAATGATTCATTAGCAGTGATTGGTGCATTTCCATTTCTGAAAACAGAAAGTTAGGGTGCATGGATGTGTTCTTTGAAAGATGTAATTTGAATGGTCAAGGAAAAAACATTTAATGAAAGATTGCACTGGATACGCAGGTGCACTGAGAGTTCAGAGTTCAATTGAAACATTGTTGTGTGAACTTGCAAACATGAGAGGTCTTTCAGGAGGTGGTTGCTAAGCAAAAAAGGCAGAGAGGGCAGAGGGGGGAAGGGTTTTGATTTGAAAAAAGTGAGGGAAGAGTTTTTATTGGCTAATATGAGAGATATGTGTAATGAATATCAGCATTTCTGTGCTTTCTATAGCTGCAGCCTCTGGAGTGCATCCTCTTTGTTCTGCTGAAGACAATTTGGTGTATTTCTGAGACTGTTTTGGAACTCAAAAAGTATTTGCTAAGGTGAGAAAAGATTTATTTAATTAAGATAGAGAATAGTATGATTTAAGGAGAAAATGATGAAGAAAGCTGTGTTTTTAAAATGTTGCTTTGTCTCAAGTGATATACAAATAGATTTTGTTTCTTTGAGAAATTGTAATTGCATATTCTGTGTAGAAATCTGGCATGCAGTAACGCAGGTTATTGTTGTACAAGGAGCCCATTCCATGGTCTCTCATGTAAGCTGAAACAGATATGTTGTGTTTAAAAACGATTTTTGAAAACAATTACATTTCTGGATATGTTCTGCTAGAGCTTCATAGGTTGTTTGGGCCATATTTATAAGGCATTTGAGTGTCTCTGATGTTATTTTTCCCATTTTAATTGAAGAGCTTTCTCCATGGGGCAAGTTTCTTGAAAATATGCTCCCACCTGTGCTTGGCAAATTTAGATTTTGGTTATGGGAGTTACATAGCCATGTTAAAAATGACCCAAAAATGGTGCCAGGGCAATCAAAAAAACGCTTTCATGTGTCCTAAGGTCATTTTTAGTCATTTCCTCTTGAATGTAGGTATACAATTGATTTATATTTTGTGTTTAAAAACGATTTTTTGAAAACAATTACATTTCTGGATATGTTCTGCTAGAGCTTCATAGGTTGTTTGGGCCATATTTATAAGGCATTTGAGTGTCTATGATGTTATTTTTCCCATTTTAATTGGAAAGCGTTCTTCATAGGGCAAGTTTCTTGTAAATATGCTCCCACCTGTGCTTGGCAAATTTAGATTTTGATTATGGGAGTTACATAGCCATGCTGGTGAGAGAGGCTGGTTTGCTTCGTGTGTGACTGGATTCTTTTTTAAACATTTTAAAACTGCATTTGTACTATCGCGGTTTAGCGCTTTTCAGCGCTACCGCTTTTGTATGTAGTGTGCTGATTTTAATGGGCACACCGGCTCCACTCTGCTATTGATCGCCGATCTCGGCGCAACGCTTATTTTGTGATCGCCTCCCTTGGCGCAACGTCCTGTAAAACTTACCTGCATATCTTAATTGAATCTCGCTGTCCCCGGCTCCTGGCACCGATCCGCCACGGCTTGTGCCGTTTGCAGCGGCGGTGGCCATACGAGCGCTCACTTACTTCCGCCCTGCATCCCCACTTCCGCCCTGCTGGCTAATTGGCAGGTGAGCGGTCTAGTGGATTATATTGCTGATCTTATTTAAACCGAGTTTCCTGTCAGTCCGGGGCTAACTGCTGGTGAGAGAGGCTGGTTTGCTTCGTGTGTGACTGGATTCTTTTTTAAACATTTTAAAACTGCATTTGTACTATCGCGGTTTAGCGCTTTTCAGCGCTACCGCTTTTGTATGTAGTGTGCTGATTTTAATGGGCACACCGGCTCCACTCTGCTATTGATCGCCGATCTCGGCGCAACGCTTATTTTGTGATCGCCTCCCTTGGCGCAACGTCCTGTAAAACTTACCTGCATATCTTAATTGAATCTCGCTGTCCCCGGCTCCTGGCACCGATCCGCCACGGCTTGTGCCGTTTGCAGCGGCGGTGGCCATACGAGCGCTCACTTACTTCCGCCCTGCATCCCCACTTCCGCCCTGCTGGCTAATTGGCAGGTGAGCGGTCTAGTGGATTATATTGCTGATCTTATTTAAACCGAGTTTCCTGTCAGTCCGGGGCTAACTGCTGGTGAGAGAGGCTGGTTTGCTTCGTGTGTGACTGGATTCTTTTTTAAACATTTTAAAACTGCATTTGTACTATCGCGGTTTAGCGCTTTTCAGCGCTACCGCTTTTGTATGTAGTGTGTTGATTTTAATGGGCACACCGGCTCCACTCTGCTATTGATCGCCGATCTCGGCGCAGCGCTTATTTTGTGATCGCCTCCCTTGGCGCAACGTCCTGTAAAACTTACCTGCATATCTTAATTGAATCTCGCTGTCCCCGGCTCCTGGCACCGATCCGCCACGGCTTGTGCCGTTTGCAGCGGCGGTGGCCATACGAGCGCTCACTTACTTCTGCCCTGCATCCCCACTTCCGCCCTGCTGGCTAATTGGCAGGTGAGCGGTCTAGTGGATTATATTGCTGATCTTATTTAAACCGAGTTTCCTGTCAGTCCGGGGCTAACTGCTGGTGAGAGAGGCTGGTTTGCTTCGTGTGTGACTGGATTCTTTTTTAAACATTTTAAAACTGCATTTGTACTATCGCGGTTTAGCGCTTTTCAGCGCTACCGCTTTTGTATGTAGTGTGCTGATTTTAATGGGCACACCGGCTCCACTCTGCTATTGATCGCCGATCTCGGCGCAACGCTTATTTTGTGATCGCCTCCCTTGGCGCAACGTCCTGTAAAACTTACCTGCATATCTTAATTGAATCTCGCTGTCCCCGGCTCCTGGCACCGATCCGCCACGGCTTGTGCCGTTTGCAGCGGCGGTGGCCATACGAGCGCTCACTTACTTCCGCCCTGCATCCCCACTTCCGCCCTGCTGGCTAATTGGCAGGTGAGCGGTCTAGTGGATTATATTGCTGATCTTATTTAAACCGAGTTTCCTGTCAGTCCGGGGCTAACTGCTGGTGAGAGAGGCTGGTGTGCTTCGTGTGTGACTGGATTCTTTTTTAAACATTTTAAAACTGCATTTGTACTATCGCGGTTTAGCGCTTTTCAGCGCTACCGCTTTTGTATGTAGTGTGCTGATTTTAATGGGCACACCGGCTCCACTCTGCTATTGATCGCCGATCTCGGCGCAACGCTTATTTTGTGATCGCCTCCCTTGGCGCAACGTCCTGTAAAACTTACCTGCATATCTTAATTGAATCTCGCTGTCCCCGGCTCCTGGCACCGATCCGCCACGGCTTGTGCCGTTTGCAGCGGCGGTGGCCATACGAGCGCTCACTTACTTCCGCCCTGCATCCCCACTTCCGCCCTGCTGGCTAATTGGCAGGTGAGCGGTCTAGTGGTTCTTTCCTCTTGTGTACTTAATGACACAATGGCGGAAGCGCAGCGGACGAGCGCAGCGGGAGCGCCGACTTCGCGCCGAAGTCGTGCCAAAGTCCTGCCCATCTGCGCCCGTCCGCGCCAGCACGGGCCCAGGGCCTAGCCCCCCTGCACAAATTCCTCTTTCATACTCTAGATCCGCTCTCCTGCTGCTGCGGGGATCAATTTGCCCTTCGCATACTGTGTTAAACTGTCAACATGCCCCTGTTGTGTGCCCCCACTGCTCCCTGGCCCTGGACTCTCTTGAATCTAGTACTGACAGTATGTCGTCTTCGTTCTGGAACTTACCCTCCCCTGCGTGTAATATACGTCCCACCTTACACAATCACTCTTCAGAACTAACCTTCATTAGCATTAATAGTAGATCGCTCTCCAAACATAAGAGAGATATCTTCGATCTGTTGGAGTCAGATCGCCCTGCTGCTCTGTTTGTGACCGAAACATGGCTTAATGATAGCTCGGGTCCAGATATCACCATGGCCCTCCCCAATGATTATACCTACGTTGGGAGAAACCGAGCGCTTAAAGACGGTGGAGGAATTGCTGTTATTTACAAAAGAGAGTTCTCCTGTAAATGGGAAGATCTCGACTTCCCTGACTGTGAGGCGGGCCTGTTTAAATTAACTCTTTCCCCCCAATTTACCTTAACAGGCATCCTGATTTACCGTCCACCTGGTTCAGTGAGCGGTTGGGCTACTGCACTTCCCGAACTCATTGCTCCTTTATTAGCACAATCCACTAATTTTACCATTGTTGGGGATTTAAATATTCATTTTAATTCTGTCTCGTGTGCTATTGCTCAACGTCTCTTACAAGATCTTGAAGCTCTTGACCTGCATCTCTACAATTCCGACCCTACTCATAAGGCCGGTAACCTTTTAGACCCTATTATTTCCAATCTGACGACCATTTCCTACCAATCCTCTACCCCTGTTCTTTGGTCAGATCATTTTTTAATTAAGTTCTCTGTTAAAATATGTATAGCTGACATTTCCAGGCCAGACCTTACCCACAAAACTAGTAGGAACTGGAAACGTCTAGACCTTGACAGATTTAACTCTTCTCTGGCCAACTCTATCCCGTCAGGTTCTAATATAACGATTAAAGAGCTACCCATAATTACATCATGGTTAACTACAGCCTTGGATTCCTGCTTACCTACCCAAAAAAATAAAACTCAAATTCACCACCCCCCGGCGCCCTGGTTCAATGACTCTTTACGCCTGGAAAAATCCAATTGTAAGAAACTTGAACGTATTTGGCGTGCAAAGTATAACCCCGAGCACAAAGCTAATTATAGATCCGCTCTTAAATCCTACCATGCGGCATGTGACACTGCTAGAGCTAACTTTGCCAACAACACCATACTCACGGCTCAAAACAGGCCCAAGGCCCTGTTTAAAATTGTTAAGGAGCTCTCTGGTGCTTCCTCAGTTCCGAAAGACCCATGTTTAGACACTGCACAGTGCAATGCTCTAGCTAATTTTTTCCGGGAAAAGATAGACAAAATCTATGCCATTTTTAATTCCACTTCTGCTACCCCTACCCATGTCGCGCCCCTGGTTACTCCTCCCTGTTCCTTGCCTACCACTCCCCCATTGCTTTCCTGGGATCCTATTTCCCCGGCGCTTTTTAAAAAATACCTTCAGGACATCAAATCTGGTTCTCCCCTTGACCCCCTCCCCCCTCAAGTTCTGGGTTCCCTTGACCCAGCTCCTCTCCACATTATTTTGGATGTCCTCAACGCCTCATTGGTAGAAGCGACTGTTCCGAATGAATGGAAGCACGCAATGGTGGTACCACTATTAAAGAAGGCCAATGCTGATCCGAACAATCCTTCCAACTTTCGCCCTATTTCTTTGCTTTCCTGTTTCTCCAAGATTTTGGAGAAACATGTCAATTCCTTACTTAGTTCTTTTGTTGAGTCCTCCAATTTTCTCCATGGATCCCAATCCGGTTTCAGGGCTGGTTTCTCCACGGAAACTACTCTCCTTGGCGTGTCAGAAACCATCAGGCGCCAAGTGGATAATGGTGAGACGGTGGCACTCATCTTGCTTGATTTGAGTGCCGCTTTTGACACCGTCTCCCATTCCATCTTATTATCCACCTTGGAGGCAGTTGGTGTTGGTGGTACCGCCCTGGCCTGGATTGCTAACTTTTTGTCTGATCGCACGTTTCAGGTTTTCTCTTCTACCTCTGTATCTTCCACCCTTCCTTCTCCTCACGGTGTTCCCCAGGGCTCTATCCTCAGTCCCCTCTTCTTTAACCTGTACGTAAGGCCTCTTGCGTTCTTGGCCGAACAGGCTGGTCTCACAATTTACTCCTACGCTGATGACACGCAGGTCATCTACTCACTTTCCACTAACAAAAACCTCCCTTCCTCCTCTCTTCAAACTGGATTAAAGCATATATCGGACTGGATGTTGAAGCACAAACTAAAGCTCAACGGGGACAAAACAGAGCTGCTTCTGTTTGGACCCGACACCTCTCTCTGGGGCCCTCACCATTGGCCTCCGGAGATGGGTCCTCTACCTATTCCATCAGTGTCTGCGCGCAACCTCGGTGTGATCTTCGATAACCAACTCACTTTCAAACATCATGTTGTGAAAGTTGCGGCCACCTGTACTACCATCATCAGGTGGCTGAGGAAGATCACTTGGATGCTGCCTACAGACACTTTGAGGACCGTGGTCCAGGCCCTTGTCATCTCACGCCTGGACTATGGGAACATCCTGCTCCTAGGTGCTGCCAAAGAGGTAACCAGAAAATATCAAGTGGTTCAAAATATGGCAGTTCGTCTGATTTGCCAACTTCCCGCAAGATCATCGGTCACTCATCACAGGCGTAACCTGCATTGGCTGCGCATTGAAAGCAGAGTGCACTTCAAAGCACTCTGCTACATGCATAAAATCATGACTGATAGAGCCCCGTGCTATCTTGCTGCTTTAGTCCAACAATATGTTCCCCCCCGTACACTCAGGTCCTCGTCACAAAACAAATTTAAAATTCCACGCATTAACAGAGCCAAAATGGGTGGCCGCTCGTTTGCCCTGTTGGCCCCATCCTTATGGAATTCTCTTCCTCAACCCTTGCGCACGGAATCGTGCTTTCTGAAATTCCGTAAAGGAATAAAAACATGGCTTTTTAACAACTAATGTCCCTCCCTCCTTTCACCGTTCAGTTTGCTTTAGCGCCGGGAAACCTCCGGGTAGCTGTGCGCTTAATAAATGTAATAATAAATAAATAAATAAATGTTAAAAATGACCCAAAAAATGGTGCAAGGGCAATCAAAAAAACGATTTCATGTGTCTTAAGGACATTTTCAGTCATTTCCTCTTGAATGTAGGTATACAATTGATTTATATGTTGTGTTCAAAAACATTTTTTGAAATCAATTACATTTCTGGATATGTACTGCTAGAGCTTCATAGGTTGTTTGGAGCATATTTATAAGGCATTTGAGTGTCTATGATGTTATTTTTCCCATTTTAATTGAAGAGCTTTCTACATGGGGCAAGTTTCTTGTAAATACGCTCCCACCTGTGCTTGGCAAATTTAGTTTTTGATTATGGGAGTTACATAGCCATGTTAAAAATTACCCAAAAATGGTGCAAGGGCAATCAAAAAAACGCTTTCATGTGTCTTAAGGACATTTTCAGTCATTTCCTCTTGAATGTAGGTATACAATTGATTTATATGTTGTGTTTAAAAACGATTTTTTGAAAACAATTACATTTCTGGATATGTACTGGTAGAGCTTCATAGGTTGTTTGGAGCATATTTATAAGGCATTTGAGTGTCTATGATGTTATTTTTCCCATTTTAATTGAAGAGCTTTTATACATGGGGCAAGTTTCTTGTAAATACGCTCCCACCTGTGCTTGGCAAATTTAGTTTTTGATTATGGGAGTTACATAGCCATGTTAAAAATGACCCAAAAATGGTGCAAGGGGAATAAAAAAAAACGCTTTTATGTGTCTTAAGGACATTTTAAGACAATGAGGAAACACAGGTGATGTAATTCTGAAAAAAGGAAAAAAACACAATTTTTTCAAATACATTAGTAGTGTTTCCTAAGTTTATGAATGACATTGTGCAGATGAAGTTTAGGTCTGACCACAGATTCAAAAGAGGTCTGCCCTTTGTTCAAGAGTGAAGTGGACATGACTTACTTCATTGGTAGGCCTTCACATGTATTATCTCCTTTGTATTCTTCAACAAGCGAAAAACTCTTCTGCAACCGTGAGTAGGCCTCACCTTAAACAAACCTCTGGAAAGGACACACCTTATCGTCATCCTGAATCAATCATTTAAAATGTTACGGAGAGATTTATGATAGGTGTATGTCTGTTTTGTACCACTGTGCGTCATTTTTGTGACACAGTGGTGGTGCAAAAGATTTGCCAATTAAATAATAAGTAGGGTGTTAAGTTTTTGATGACTGTTATTCATTTACTGTTTGGTAATAGTGGTTAATACAAATTTTTATTATATTTTTCCACAGATTCAACTGCAGATCATTTCAAAATTTGAAAATGCCAACTAAGAATCGAATTAGAAAGGCTAGAAAACATCAAAGACAGCAGGATCATCTATTATTGCAGCAGTCCTCTCCCAAAAAAACCTGTCAAATCACGAAGAAAGCTCCGGGTAAGACCACAAAATCATTCATAAGAAATATTTGTAGTAAAAAAAGTATTTCTACAGAAAATGTTTCAGTCCAGAAAAAGAGAAGCAATTTAAACGGAAAGAAAAGACCAATCAAAAATGTTACTGTTAGAGCAAGAGATAACTCTGTGTATGATAGTAGAAGGAAACAACAGTTTAGGGACATTCGAAAACGAATGTTCCGCAACAGGATAATAGTTAATTTATTAAAAAATATTAAGAAAGGCCAACAGAAAGTGGCATTTTATAAGAAAAAGAAAAATGTAGAGAAAATTATTGATCATGCTTTCGAAATTAAGCGAAAGTTATTTATTTTGGTAATCAATAGAATTAGGAAACTAAACAAGGTAATTTCTGATTTCAAATCAAATAGTAGATGGAAGAGAGTAGTTAATCGAAGTAATTTTTGTGAAGTTTTTTCCGGAGAATGGATGCATAGTTCAAGTTGTGAGGCATTTTTTAATGAGGAGAGTTATTTTCAGGATAATGATTTGGTGTTTGCACTTGACACCAGTGGTCGAGCTTATGAAGTGAAGGATGGTTGTCCAGTTGAAAAAGAAAAACTTGTGACAACAGAGATAGAAGAGATGTTAGGTAATGAGGTTTTAGAAAGACGTCCTAAAGGTCCTGTGTACATTTGGAAGTGTAGTTCTATTTGCAGTGTGCGACAGGATTCCATCAATTTGCTTTGTGATTTTGTACGGACATTTAATAAGAAAAGTTTGAAGCAGAAAATGAAGTTGTTGCAAGAATTAGATCCTTGCAGAGTGAGACAAGTGACAGGTTTGCGTGGTCATTCACTGGCTTGTCTTTCCAGGAGAGTATGCCAGAGTGTTTTCATCATTTCAGGATGCTAGCAGTGCATCATAATAAAGTGAGGAAATTAGTCAGAATGTTGTATCATGCTAAGAGTCCAGCAATTATGCTTAAACAATTATGTGCTGCTCTTTTGCATGGTTCTGAAATAAATGTCAAGAATATTTGTGAAGAAATTGAGTTTTGTTACTTTGGAAGTAAAGATGAGAATGTTCAAATTGACCCAGAAGTAGAGGGTAATGTTGAAGATAATGTACAGGTTTCCAGTACAGATAATTTTCAGAAGGAAATTGCCACGTTTCAGATGAAATCAAGTCAGAGGCCTAATGTCACTTGTGTGTGTTGTCGACGCACTTATTACAAGAATCAGATTAAGGTAGTGGATTTATATGCAAAAACTGAAAGGGAAAATAATAGTGAATGGAAGGATTTTGCCACATACTTGATGGTAGAAAATTGTTTTGATTTGGGATCGGATCAACGTGTGTGTACTTATTGTTGTAACAAATTAAACCAAAACCAGATGCCTGCTAGGGCGGTTCATAATAATCTGGAATTGGTTGAGATTCCTTCTGAATTGAAGGATTTAAAATTATGAATCTATTTTGATTCAAAGTATCTATACCCTTTCAGGCTATTGTAAGAATGGAGCCAAAGACAGGGAAGTTGCCTCCATCAGATTTACAGAGAGGATTAAAGGGAAGAGTTGTTTATTTGCCTCTAGATTTGAACAAAAACATAAACACAATTGGAGTAGAAAAAGTGGAAGAGGAACCTCTGGTTATCTTAGTTAATGGGGTTCCGACAAAGAATAAGAAAATATGGCAAGATTTAGTGGATGTTAGGAAAGTCTAAAAGGCAACATTGTATTTGAAGAAAAATAATAAGTACTATAAGAATGTATATGTTGCAGAAGAGGAAGTAAGTGATGAAGAGGATAGCGATTTGTGTGCTGGCCAAATTGAGAAAGTAGAGGCCTCTAAAAGTGAAGAAATATATGAACATTATAGTGTTCATCCTTTGCATTCCAAGGAAGTCATGGGGAATGCTATTGAGTTGTTTCAAATGAAACAAGCCAAAGGGAGTCCCATTAGTGTTTGGGAGGAAAGTTTGGAAGCTCGGTGTTTCCCACAGCTATTTCCAACAGGTCAAGGAGGAAGATATGATGAGCGACCTCATCAAATTTCTGCTTCTGAATACCGGACTTTACGATTGTATGCAGAAGATCCTAGGTTTCGTCAATGCATTCCCTATTTGTTTCATCTCCTGTTTGAAAGCGATCTGTCAGGACTGTCATATGCAGTGAACCACATCTTGAAAAGTGGTATACAGATGCGAAACATCTCGGCAAGGGACTTTATGCATAAAGACAATGTCCAAGACAGTATTTTGGATTCTCACCTAATTAATCTCATGGCGTGTCAGCGTGGTACTAATGAATACTGGTACCATCGTCATGGTGATTTAAAATGTATGCTGAGGAACTTAGGAACTCCGACATGGTTCCTCACTCTGAGCTGTGCCGAGTATGGCTGGGAAGACTTACTTGAATTTCTACGAGAGGCAAATGGAAACATTGAAAACATTGAATTCAAGACACCCGGAGAACTGTGCTCTTTGGATCCAGTGAATGTATGCAGGTACTTCAATCATAGATTTGAAGCAATGATGTCTTTCATCACAAAAAAGAAGAATCCACCTCTTGGAGAGGTGTTGGATTTCTTCTGGAGAAAGGAGTACCAAGCAAGAGGTGCTCCTCATATACATATGTTGCTGTGGATCAAGGATGCACCTAAATTTGGAACAGATCCGGATGACTTAGGGATGAATTTCATAGAACAGTATTCTACGTGTGCTGTTCCAAACGCAACGGAGAAGAAAAGCCTAAGAGAACAAGTTCTACGTTTCCAAAGCCATCGTTGTGGAAAGTACTGTCGTCGTAAATTCAGAAACAAGGACAAGTTCTACACCAAATGTCGTTTCAACTTTCCACGACCGGTGATTTCTAAAGTAAAGAGTGAACAGTTTAATGTCTTCTCTGCGACATAATGTGACGAGGAAATCACCCAAAAATACATACAATTTGAAAAGGAACGAAGAGTCCAAGTACATCAACGACTACAACACAGTGATTTTGTCCATGTGGAATGCTAACATGGATATACAGTTTGTGGCTGACAACTGTATGGCCGTGGCTCGGTATGTGACATCTTACATCACCAAAAAAGAAAAGACAGAATTGAAGGATATGTGGGAGGACATTTCCCATGAAAAGAGCCTCAGTAAGAAGTTGTACAGTTTCAGTCTGAAGATGTTGTCGCATCGAGAAATTGGAGCTTACGAATGTTCTGACCGGTTGTCTTCAGCAAGTCTTTATTCTAAATCCAGGAGTATCATTTGGGCGAGTCTTGGTCTTGCTGCAACGCGTAATCGAGTTGTGAAACCTGTGCGGGAAATTGAGTATTTGGCGGAAAAGGAGCCAAACAGTACCGACATTTTGAAGACCAACATGTTGGATACATATTATCCAAATCGAAGCACTCACCTCGAGAATGTTTGTTTGTATGAGGTTCTACAAAATTACATATTCAAAAGGAACATCAAAGAAGATATTGAGAAAGGAGTGTATGCTGTAATTGGAAGTGAGGGATGTCTGGTGAAGCAAAGAAAATGCCACTTGGTAAATCATCGAAAATTGAGTGGCGAATCTCCAGAAAAAAAGGAGTTTTTCTATTTAGCACTTTTGCAACTGTTCAAGCCTTGGAGTGCAGAAGAGGAACTGCTTGGAGATTTCCTCTGTTACGAAGACTCTTTCACTGCCGCCAAGGAGTCCATAGAATGTCCTGCTTTTCCCAAATATCAAGAAATGTTGACTTTGGAAATTGAGCAGGAAGCAACGATTGCAGCCGAGATTGCCAGAGACAGTTCTCAGGACAGTCAGAGTTCTGTTTCATTGAGTCAGGATCCACTAGGAGGACCTATTATCGAAAATGAAGCTGCCACTGCTATGAATAAAGTGGAAAGAGCCATGGCACATGCTCAGGAGGATGCGGTTAACTTAGAAGACTTGGAAAAACAACTCAACGTTGAGCAGAGGAAAATATATGACGAAGTTACCAAGCAAATTGATCATGGATTAAGTCATGAGAAGAAAGAGTGCTCATGTACGTCGTTGAAGCCTGTCCGACTGTACGTGAGTGGAGAAGCCGGAACTGGAAAAAGTTTCCTTATTAAAGCAATTTCTTGTTATTTGCAGGAAAGGACTGAGTCATCGTTGTCTTGTGTTGTTACCGCTCCTACTGGACTGGCAGCACATAACATTAAAGGTATTACTTTGCATCGTCTACTGATGCTGGCAGTGGAGCATGACAACAAATTACAATACCACAAGTTATCTGGGGATGCTTGTTGTGAAGTTTCAAGAGTCTTGAGGAAAATGAAACTTCTTATCATTGACGAAGTAAGCATGGTTTCCAATGTCATGCTTGCCTTTGTGCATTTGAGAATGCAAGAAGTTCTTAAAACTGAATATGATGTGTTATTTGGTGGCAAACACATCATTGTTTTCGGAGATGTTCTACAGCTGACACCAGTAAAAGGACAAAATTTGTTCAAAATACTCACGCATGAAGATACCAGGAAGTGCCTAGGGAGCATTGGCAACGTCAATATATGGTTAAACTTCAATTATGCTGAACTGCATGAAAATATGCGTCAGGCAAAGGATGAAGATTACAAGAATATTCTACAAGATATTAGAATTGGAAAAGTGACCGAGCATGGAAAAAAAGCATTACATGCACGATTACTGTCAAATTTATATCCAGAACAAGACGTTGTGCCTGAGAATATTTTTCAGAAAATTACTGAGAAGAAATCCGGAATATGTTTGATGCCAACTCTTGCAGAATGTGCCATCTTCAACAACAAAATGTTGAATTTAGAAAAGCAAGAGATTGTGAAACTTGAAGCTATTGACAGAATAGAGCATATGGGATTAACAATTATTTTGTCTGAGAATTTGAAATCAAAATTGGATTCATCAGAGAAGACTATATCTAAAACAGCGGGTTTTTGAAAAGACTTTGAATGTGTGTTTAAATTGCCGAATCATTTTGAGAAGGAATTTACATGTTGAAAGAGGTCTGGTAAATGGATCAATGGGTAATGTTGTTGATTTTGAGAAATACAGAAGTAGAGATGGAATTGAATTTTTAAAAATTAAATTTGATGGCATTGAGGAAGTACAGCTAATTGGTCGTTGTTCTGCAAGGTTTTTGCTTGTTAAAGACTTATATGCTCGCCGTAAACAGTTTCCTGTTTGCTTGGCATATGCGGTGACAATCCATAAATCGCAAGGTTTAAGTGTAGATAGTGCATTGGTGAATATTGGAAGTTCTGTGTTCAAGGAAGGTATGGCATATGTGGCTTTGTCACGAGTTAGATCTTTATCAGGATTGTACTTGATTGACTGTGATGTCACAAACATTTGTGCAGATCTAGATTGTGTTAAGGAATACAATAGGTTAAGAAGAGAGTATGCGCCACATTTGCCTCAATATCCTTTGTTTGAGAAATGTGTGGTAGGCCGGAAACGAAGAAATATCAGTAATAGTAGGGAGGTTGTAGCAAAAAGCCCAAAAGTCGATGAACCGAAAATTGTAAGCAGAAAGAAAATGGATTCTGTTGAAGATGTTGTCGGTTTTCAATTTGAAAACAGTTCTGGTGTCAACTGCTATGCTAATGTAGTGGTTAATGTTGTCTTTTCACTAGAGACTTTAAAAGAACAGATTGTGATCAATTCTGAACAAAGTTTATGCTGTTTGTTGAATTCTGTGTTAGAGAAATGTAGCACTGATAGAACAAAAGTAGAAAGTGTGTATGAAGTTCGTTATCTGTTAGACGAATGTTCAGGTCAAACAGACTTCTCTGAAAATATTCAGCAGGATTGCCAGGAGTTTTTAATGTATATGCTTGATGTATTGCAAGATGAGGGTGTAGATGTAGATCACCTGTTTGGGCTTTCTTATGAATGGCAGCATGACTGCGAGAACTGTAGGGTATCAAGTACTACTAGTGTAGACTCAGAAAGATTTATATATTTAACTTTGCCAGACAGTAAATCAGTGTCCTTTAATAAGCAAGTAAAAGCAGCTGATCACAACATGGAGTGTAGCCAATGTAAATCTGAAATGATGTCAACATTATTTATACGAAGATATGGCCAGTATGTCATTTTAAAGATCCAACGATGTAGGCCTGATGGATCAAAATTGACAACTTTAATAAAAAAAATTGTTGCTTCGCAGTTGTCAATATCAGGAAGGACTTTTGTAACTGCAGCAATTATCTATCATGATGGTCCTTCAACAACATCAGGACATTACACAGCTTATTTAAAGTCTAGAAACGGCTGGTCATTCTGCAACGATTCTGTTGTAACTTTAAAAAAAAAATTGCCTTATGACCTTAAAAATTCTTACCTGGTGTTTTTAAAACCTAAATTTTAAGGAAAGAATCTCGGGATTTGCTCTGAGGAATTGCAAGAGGTTCTTGGAGTAGAGGGAATGTAAGTCTGCAATGCTGTCTAGATTATTGGTCCAAAACTTTTAATTATAATGTCATTTTAAAAATCCAACTATATAAACCTGATGCAAGTAAGTCTGCTTCATAGTAAGCAGTATCAGTGTCATAGGAAAAGTAGAACATGAGTGAGCAAGAAGGGTAAGATATTAGTAGTCTAGGATTGTGAAAGTAATCTTAAATGTTTTCTTTCTGAAAGTTGCGAAAATAGAAAATGACGGGATTTGATTACAAGAATTCCAAGAGTTGTAAATCGCTCCAACATGATTTGGCCATGTGGAAACATGTGGTAGAATATGAGAAGTCTTTTATCGTATGTAACATATTTTTCAAAACGATGGAGGTTTTCTTTCAGAAAGTGGCGGGCTGAAAATATTAATAGCACAACAGAGTGTACGCTGTTAATAGGACATCCTTCGACGTTATGGAAAGTAAGTTAATTTTAAGGAGTTTTGAATTCAGATTTCTTATGTTGTATGGGTTTTTTAAACACAATCATTTTGATTGTGTTTTTTTTTCCCCGCTGTTACATGATGAATACCTTCAAGTCACTGATTTAAGTGAAATTTGATACATTCTGAGAACAGCAAAAATAAACCATTTAACATGTATAATTAATGTTCTACTTTTTGTACTTATGATATACATTTAGAAATGTGAGGTAGACATGGAGAAACTGAGGCTTCTGTAAATATCAAAGTTAATGCATACACTGCTGCACTTCTGGGTACTGTTTCATATGCTGGACTACATCTGCACTATGAGATACCTAAGCAAAGGCAACACAGGTGATGTGATTGTCAAATGAGCAAAAGAAACTCCACGTTTTTCAATTACATTACTTGTGTTTTCTAAGTTTACGAATGACATTGTGCAAATGAAGTTTCGGTCTGTCTATGGACACAGAAGAGGTCTGGCCGTTGTTCAAGAGTGAAGTGGACATGTTTTACTTCAATGGTAGGCCTTCACATGTATTATCTCCTCTGTATTCTTCAACAAGCATAAATTTGATATGCAACCCTGAGTAGGCCTCACCTTAAACAAACTTTTGGAGAGGCCACACCTTATCGTCATCCTGAATCAATCATTTAATCTATCACATTTAACTTCTATTAGTTCTACTGCTTCATTTGTTTAATCCTTACTTTCCTGCCTTTGCTACTTCCCTCATTCCTTTCTCTATTACTTAATTATTCTATTCCTTCCACTATTTTTCTCAGTCCCTCTCTTCTCATACTTCTTCACTCTTGTTCACTCACTCTGTCTCTATTAATGTCATTGTTTCTGATTGATCACAAAACTTTTTTTAAAAAAGAACAGTAAGTATAAGGAAAGGAAACAGACAGTTATGTTACAAGAAAGACAGCTATAGGGAGTAAAGAAAAGATACTGTTACTCGCAATCCACTGCTGATGATGTCATTAACCATGTCATGAATGATGTAATATGTGACATCATCAGCAGTGGATTGCGGGTAACAGTATCTTTTGTTAACTCCCTATAGCTGTCTTTCTTTTAACATAACTGTCTGTTTCCTTCCCTTATACTTACTGTTCTTTTTTTAAAAAAAAAGAAATTTGATTCGCTCCCGGTTCGCATACCGGAGTGCGAACCGGGAAGCGAACTAAAAGAAATAGAGGTTGGCAGAGTTCCAAATATTCTACCAATTTTTTTATAATGGGGAGGTAGTTCTGAAAAGAACTTTTTTTTTGTTTGTGTTGTATTAAATGTTTTTTATTATTTTTCAGAACATTTTTTTAATTTTTTTGTATTTTCTGAACATTTAGATATTTTTTTGGTTTTTTTGGGGGAGAGGGAAAAACAAAAACGATTCATTGTAAAGGGCTCAACAGGAGCAACAAAAAAAAGAAGAATTTATTGTTTGGGGCGTTTCGGGCAAACATGATTATCAATAGCTTTGATAATTAGAGTAATGCTACTTTCTCTGTAGCAAATGAATTGATTACAGCGCACGCACACTTGTTTCACTTCCCCAAACTTCATTTGTATGTTTGGGACCATCTCCCTCGCCTCTGGTCCCGTCACTTCTTGTACAACCGATCTTCTGGCCATCGAAGGGGGATTTTCTTGCTCGTCTCATAACTGGGCAGCACTAAAGTTGTTAGGATGCCACCTACTCATATGCCGATGCATAGTGTAGTTGCCGTAACTGTATTTTTTATCAGTCCCCCTAGACAGTCTATCATTCCATATACGGCAAAACACGTAGCGTGCATTTACTTTCTTTTGGCCCTCGGGAAATTTAAAAAATTGCCAAATATAATTCTCCTTTCGATGATACCTCCTGGGCTCCTCTGGCAAAAACAGTGTCTCTTCCTGCTCTTCCTCCTCTTCCTGTTCTTCCTCTTCTTCTTGAATAATAACTTCAGCAGGTGGTCCTCTCTTGCTTGGATGTGGTGGAGGTGGTGGGTAAGAACCAGCTGAAGCTACTAAAGAAGCCATTGCTCAATGTTAATAAAGGGTCTTTCTCTCACCAAGATGAAAGTCAGAGTGAGGAAAGAAGGAGGGGTTTTCATCATTTGGGAAAAGCAAAAGTTCTAAACCAATGAAAAGTGTTAATTTTAGATCACATGACCTAGTATTACATCATTAGGAAACCAAAAGTGAAATGAACCAATGAAAAGTGTTATTACCGAGTCACATGACCTGCTGTGTTTATGTTTCGCGCTTTGCGCCGCGTTCCAGTTCGCTTCCGGGTACGCTAACTTGGCGCGTCACATGACGTATTACGCAACAACGCAAATCGTCATGCTAACGCAACAGTTACGCAAACGGAACGTTACCGGTTCGCGGACCGAGTCGCGGCTCCAAATTGAGCTAACGGGAAGCTAACCGGTTCGCGGACTGGGAGCGAAACAAAAAAAAATATAAAAAAAAAAATTGTATCAAAAACATGTAAAATATATTTTAAGATTTAAAGAAGAATACATTTTACAGCTACAGATATTAGCTTTTAAAAAACCAATGAAATTCACTGAAAAAACCATAGGTTATAGACCATATATAGTTAGGAATTAGCATTTACAAAACCTTGAAAATTCACTGAAAAAACCATGGGTTATAGAACATATATAGTTAGGGATTAGCATTTACAAAACCTTATTTTACTCACACAAAACCATTGAAATTTCATATATAGTTAGTTGCACTAACTATATATCGCGCACCCGCAATCCACTGCTGATCATGTCACATATTACATCATTCATGACATGATCAGTGACATCACTGATGACATCACTGATGACATCTCAAATGACATCACTGATGACATCACTGATGACATCTCAAATGACATCACTAATGACATCTCAAATTACATCACTGATGACATCTCAAATTACATCACTGATGACATCACTGATGACATCTCATTTGACATTACTGATCACATCACTGATGATATCATTCATGTGATAATACGATGAACCTCTTCAGACTCTAATATAACCTTAGATACAATCAGTGTAAACAGACACTCACAGACTGTCACTCATCCATGGAGTTACTCACACACCTAGTCAGTCATGCAAAGAATCAATCACACCTCCATTTCCTCAACTATACAGTTATACAAACTTTACTTATTCAAACATATACTACACATATTTAATCTCTTATACAATCCCTGATACAAGTTCACAATGATCCATACAGCCACTCACACATTCACTGGCTCTTATGCACAGTTATGTATATATGTCAACTCTCACATGTATTGTGTTTTACATATGTACTTACTTTGACATGTAGCACTGAGATATCCATTCACTCACCAATACACTCATGCACACAGTCAACCGCCCATACAGCTGTTTCCACATGCACTTTTGAAACCATACATCTAGTGAATCAACTGCTCACACATCTATGCACAGAGTCATACACCTCCCAGCCACCCACGCACACACTCAGTCTCCCATACAAATACTTGGGCAACCAATCAATAACCCATATAGTTACTCATATAGCTACTTATCAACACATGCAACAGTTTACAGAACAACAGACATAATGATGCACAAATTAAGACAGTTTAGTCACTAACCCATGCACTCAGTGAGACACATTTAATCACTCACTCATACAGTCAGTCATGCACCTACTAAATCCTTCATCCAGACACTTATACATCCACTCATTCTTCAATATGTAAGACATATTTTAACTTTACAGAAACATACAGTCACTGGATGTTGTCATCAGTGATGTCATCAGTGATGTCATTTGAGATGTCATCAGTGATGTCACTGACCATGTCATGAATGATGTAATATGTGACATGATCAGCAGTGGATTGCGGGTGCGCGATATATAGTTAGTGCAACTAACTATATATGAAATTTCAATGGTTTTGTGTGAGTAAAATAAGGTTTTGTAAATGCTAATCCCTAACTATATATGTTCTATAACCCATGTTTTTTTCAGTGAATATATATATATATACAAGCTACAAGGTATAAATAATACCAGGACTCACTGGAGTAGTTCACCCTGATTTTATTTCTGTGTGGGTACACCACAGACGCATTTCGGCAACCTCCTTTCTCAATGACAGCAGGCGGCCCGAGATGGCGTCATTAAATGCAAAATTCACTGGTGCAGCAAAATTCATCAACATCAAAAATGGACCACTGTGTTGGTTTTGGCCATCCTAAAACATGCATTGCTACATATTAAACTCTTGTAATCTCACTCTCGTATACAGAAAAGAAGACTAGTATTCCGCCCTGCATGGGCAAATGGCAGCTAATAATTGTGGTGCCCCAGCCGTGTTAATTTCGTTATTCTGCCCTGTATGGGCATAACAAGGGCTTACACCTTTGCTTCAAAAATAAAATTAATTCCATATAATAAATTCATTTAGGCAATATGTACCCAATGAAATGTGATGCCTTCCCATTTCAACAAATTATCAGTCCCCTAATTTTTCATTTGTGTGTGCATGCTTTTAGTCTTGATCTTCTCAAGTTATAAATCTATTGCCATCTTCTTCCCACTATTTAATCTCATAGGTATCTTTGTCTGGGTGTCGATAATGTACCTTGATTCCAATCTGCAGAGATATAGTTCTTTATCTCCTCCTCTTACATCCTTGGGTATGTGATCCATGCAAACAAATTCTCAACAGGTCCCTGTTGCTTTCATGATGACTTTCAAAATGCTTTGCCACTGGATACATTGCATCCTTGGTGGTGATGGCGCTAAGAAGTTCTATGATCCGCACCTTTGTCAGATGTTTAGTGCTCCCAACGTACCTTAGTCCACACAACATACTAGACAGTACACCATGTGAGTAGTGTTGCAATTCATGTACTTGTCAATTTGATTTGGGATCTCAAGACCTGGTACAACATACAACCGATCTTTATGGCTAATTTTAAAGGCCTTGAATCTGCTGCAGGGGAAGAAACCTTTAATTTGCCCATAACAAGATTGTCTACTGTCTTTCGGATAATGGCTCTGTACCAGCTGATCCTTCAATGAATGGGACTTCCTAAATGAGCAAGGGTGATCGGGGAAGATCTTCCCTGATAATCAGGTCTGTCTTCATATTTGCCAATTCCTTCGTGGCACATTTCTGATCTCACTTACATTGCTTGAATAGTTTGTAACCATTCTGAAATCCTTCAGACCTGTGGCAATGGTTCTATATCTTCTTAATTCAGCAATGGAAGTGTCATTCACCAAGTCCAATCTGGACTTGTCATCCACCTTCTTCTTCGCCTCTAATAGAACTTCTGTTGAATACCCTCTGACCATAAATCTCTGCATGCTTTCTGCAGCTGCCATCTGGAAATCTCACTCCCTGGTGCAATTTATTTTAATGCGATGCATTGCTCCATACGGAATGCTGTTTTTTTAATGTATTTTCAAGGTGGCAATTCCCAGATGTCTTCTTTCAGTGCAGGGTAGTGTGCAGCCTGCCTTCAGAGGTAAATATCTTCAGGTCTAAAAAATTCACAGATGTATTGCTAATTTCTCCTGTGAATCTAATATTTAAATCATTCACATTGAGCACTTCAACCTACTCCTTAGCTGAATGTTCATTGCCTTTGTATATGATGAATGAATCATCAATATACCTGCTTCAGCTAATCACTCTGCTGGTCAACTCATCAGTGGTAACTGACCAGGCCATGCGTGTCTTCCACCAGCCAACAAATAAATTCACATAGCTGAGGGCGAAGCAGGTGCCCATGGTCATTCCCTGCATTTGTTTAAACAGCTGGTCCTGAAACAAAAAATAAATGTTCAAGCAATGCTCCTTTAACATTGTATTATGCTCAATAAATTTCAATGAAGCACCATTAAAGAATTATTTAGGACCATTCTTATGACCAATGCTCGTTCACAGACTAAAAATATTGAGTGTGATCATCATAAAATCTTACTCCCATGCCACCCCTTCAATATGCTTCAAAAAAGTCTTTGGTGTCCTGTATATATGAAAACAGTTCAGTGATAAACTCAAACAAAAATGATGTACATATATTTACATATTTTCAGTCAGACTTCCTTGTGAAGAAACTCTCGGACGGCCAGGTGGATTAACCTTGTTCTTATGGAGATGGTATAAGGTCGGTAAGCGTGGATGTTTACAGTTAAGTTCCCTTGTGATGTAACTCGTAATTCCTCTCTTATCCTTTTTGGCTCTCAATTTCATTAAATCCTTAGTTACTGTTTCAGTGAATTTGTCGATGGCATCAGTGGGGATTAGCAGGATAAATTTGGACACAGGTCCAAAAGGGGCTTCTAGGACCCTCTTTTGTGACTCCAAAATGTCCAGCTCTATCAATGTCACTGATAATATCTTCCCTGTTCAAATTCCTTTCATCCTGCAGATCTTCTAGGATGGCCAGTGTCTCCAAATCCTTTACTGTCAGGAAATCCGTACCCATATCCTGGGTTCTAACTTGGCTTTCCGGTCCTTTCAGTTTAAAGAACTTATGCCGCCTAATTGTTCTAGAGAATTTGAATAGATCAATTCTGGTTTTTGTACATTCACATTTTTGGGATGGACAAAAAGTAAGTCCCAATCACACAACTGACTCTTCTGTTGCAGTCAGTTTCCTCAGGGTCAGGTTGACGATGGTCAAATTCTCCGTTATTGGCGTTTGTTCCCCCGCTTGCTCCAGGTAACCCGTGGTGAGGCGTTGCTGTCGCTTCCCCACCCGCCCCTCATTGTTGTTCGTTTCCTCTGGTCTGTTGGTTTGCATCTTCCTCCCCTGCTCCACGTCTGTCTAACCAGACAAAATTCCTTGTGAAAAGGAGTGGATGGTTCATTACCACCAGATCATGCCCAGCTTTCTTCACCGGGCTGATCTGTGTCTGTGAGATCAGATTCAGATGTTGCCCATTGTTTCCCGGTCACGCGATTATTGTTACTCAATAACAGCTAGTGCGGTGCATCAAATCTTTTTGCAAACGTGAGGACTCGCCTCAACTCGTCTGATCTTTTGTTCGTAGTTGGAAAGCCATTTTTTTATTCCTGTAGTGAGTTCTTCCACCTTGATTTAATCTTCATGTGGCAATATCACTTTTAAAAAAGCTTATTTCCTGTAAAGCTCGTGCCTGGTCACTCCAGGTGAATTTTACCAGGATTGCTTCATGCCTTTGGAGGACTTGGCTGTGTGGTCTGCCCATTCTCTTCCAGTAATAACAGGTCTGGATTTTCATAAGCTGGAGCCATGTAAATCCACAACCCTCGTGGTACATATTGTACGTCAATGTAATTCTAGAGGGACGTGGCCTCTCACCACTTCCTGGTCTCTCTCTCATACAGCCTCTCCAACTTCAGGAACTTCGTTTTTAACTCATCCCCTCTATGTATTGCACAGCTGCCACCATTTTCCTTCTTTTGCGGAATTCCTTTTCTTTTGAAAATGCCAATCGCCGCCTCGCTGCGTGCCGCTTCACTACATTTTGAAATAGATATCAATCGTATCCTCTTCCATCTAAATCTGTAATTACCACCCATGTAGCAAAACCAAATATTTAAATTGTTTTGTGTAATGCCACTATGAATTAAATGCATTACCTTGGCTTGTACATAACTGAATCAATCATATCTAAAACTAAAGGCAGCCCCTGCTAACCCATAACTTTCCTATATCTTTCTTAAGATGTCACCTGGATTTTTAAAAGCCACGGTTGGCAGACTGTGATGTTTTCCTTGTATTGCCAAGTCTAGCAATCACAGCAAATTTTCTACTTGATTTTAGAATTTCATCTCGGAAAGAACAAATTTACTATTCAAGGATGGATGCTTGATCAAAAGACCTGCACAATTTTCACAGCATAGGAACAACATGGTGGAGTAATGCCTTACTTATTTCCAACAGCTACTGGATTATAAAGTCTGAAATATCTGATCTGCTCAAACGTTACATTTTCACACCATTTTTTTGTTGCACATGGTTATTATAGTGCGAGCAAACAGGTGTCAAGCCGAAACTGGATATGTACTGCAGTGTTCACGAGTTATCACTTCCTGCCTCGCTTCGTCAGCAAGGTTGAAGCAGTACTCATGGATTTGTTATTTCATACCAGTAATTTTAGAGACAAATTACTAAGAGCTTAGGCTGCAGATTCGGTGGCGCTTTTCTTTTCTAAATCAGGAGATGATCCTCATTTCGAGCTGTCCTGTCTGACAAGTCGTGGTGCTGCAAGCCGCAGTCAGTGACATTGCTTCTCAGTAATGGCATTTGAGTGCTTACAACAGCCAGGTGGCTGGAGTGACTAGTACGCTGATCGAACTTGCTAGAAATGGAAGCAATGAGACTTGTATCATGGTTCTATTCATTAGAGTTAATATGATTTGAAAGAAAAACAAAGATATTCTTTGGTGCTCTCAGAAATTAATTAAATTTGGGGCATGCATTGAGAATGGAGCAGCCAAATATTGGCTCCACCCTTTCATGTGTAATTAGGCCACCTATATGTGTATGTACGGCCTTATGTACTGGTGTGGTGTAACCTTATTAACAGAATGTAGTGCACATAACCAGATACAGAAAGTGATTCTGCTGTGTAATCATGACAATTAAATGAGTGTGTATATATATTAATATTTTCTTTACAGTAACAATGAGTTGCAGTTCTCATATATATATCTTTGTTTTTAGAACTATACTGTATTTCTCACATGTTTAGGTACTTCTTTAAATATTATTCTCCATTTATTTCATAACTGGAATGTACCTTTTTGAATAGTGCACTACACCTATATTGTAATTGTATATGTACTTGCAATCATACATTTAAAATGTGTACTGAAATGCTTGCCATACTAAAGTTGACCAACGGCTTTAAGCTTTTGGATTGAGCAAAGTTTAATTGTAAAGTGAATGCATGCTCTGGATGCAGTGTTTTTCTCTACTTTGCAGGTGCAGTGAAACGTGCATATGGTCAAAGAAAGGCACAATGTGTGAAAGAGATAGGAAGGCTTGAAAGGAGTATCTTTGGAAAGGATAAGAGGAGCTAATGGAGCAAGAAAGGACTACTGTCTGAGCAGAATACGGAAACGGGAAGCTTTCAAGGACTTTTTTTTCTGTGTGGACCAAAGGAAAGAAATCTTGAGTGTAGGTGCCAGCTTCTTGTTATTTGAAGAACAAAATTAATTAGACGTGAGGCGTAATGAGGATAAATATCTATATTTTTTTCCGTGTTAATTCATCGTTTTTTCTGATGCACACATAAAAAGAGGGAATGTTAGAAATTGGGTTTGATGGTTCATATTCATCCTGTCCAAGCAAGAACCTCAATCCTAGTGAGGTTGAAAAAAATCTACTTTCAACATTTAAGATTCAGCCCTGTATAATGATTTTGGGCACTATACGTGCCAGCCCTTTAATGTAATACTATGGCTCATCACAATGGCATTCGGTCGACTCAATCAGGGGTAACAGAGTGCTTTAAATTGCTGCATTGGATCACCTTATCTGCTTAGGCAGAAAGTTCTTATCAAATTGACTTTTAACAGACTTAGTAAAAACTGTGCCAGCGGTCAACCACCTCAGAGATTAATTTAGGTTTTTTATTCATAAAACAAAGCCTTTTAAACTTTGTAACTTTTGTATTAGTGCAATATTTCTCAATTTTATTGTTAATTAACTGTATGGAATGGTTTTAATTAATCACGCATCATAAAACGTACTTACTTAATTTTCAGGGTAAGTGAGAAACATACTTTAAATTAGCCTGTACTCACCCTATGATAGCTTGGCACAGAGCATTCATGTTTAACTTAAGAGGCAATGTGCAAAGTATTTGTGCAACACTTCAAACAGTAAAACAGTGAAAACACCACACAAAAATATATCACACCTGGTTAGAACATAAAGCTTAGCTTAATTAACAAAACAAGACCAAAATGACAAAAAACAATAAGTACAACTAGAGCTATGACTTCTAAAACAATAAACTGAAAAGAAGTGCTTAAAAGCATGAAGTGCCAACCGGGGCTATCTGGTCACATTAAACTAGGTCAAATCTGAGCATTCAGGCCAACCGCGATGGAGAATGGGTTGGATAAAATGGCTACATCCACAACAAGGACGAGATGCGAGGAGCAGAGGAGGTGATGCAGCTGCATTAATACTTAGGAAATAAGTGATGAGTCGGCACTGAACCACGCAAAGTCGGAGATGAGTCAGAAATGGAGGTGATGCACCGCGCCATTTGCAATGCGATGTCCTCAATCCTCACACAGAGAGGATGCTTCTGTGTCGATGGTGATGGGCCGATTCTGAGTGCCGCAGCGCGGGTGAAGTGAGGATTTTGCCAGTTGCAGTATTTTGTATCCACTTCTCAAGTCCAGGTCTGACTTGGCAGTACTTGGCAGGTCAAGACTACTCCCAAAAGAGTCCAGTGCTGAAGACAGGTGAGTTGGAACTCTTTGAAGTACCTGAGACTTCAAACAGGCAAGCTAGCAATCCCTTGTCACTTTGGTTCTGGGTTGGAGAGATGCAGGTCCAGTCCTTCTCAGTCCCAGGCAAGGAGGGCAGCAGGTCAGCAGAGCAGAGCAGGTTCCAGCACAGTGGCATAACCTTCAGCACATCAGTCCTTCTTCCTGGAAGAGTATGCACAGATCCAGAAGTGTATTGAGTTGGTAGTGTTGGTAGTGTCAGGGGTCCAGTATTCATACCCAGTTGTGCCTTTGAAGAGTGGGAGACTTCAAAGAGAGGCCATTGAAGTGAACGTGGCTCCATACTCACAGCAGGGAGCTATGCAGCCCTTTGTGTGGTGACAGGACGAAGCATATTCAGGTGTAAGTATCAGCTCCTCCTTCCCATCCTACCCAGGATGAACCATCAGGAAGCTTCCTTTGTTATGTGATTGCCTTGAGGGAAGGCCAAAGCCCAGCTGTCACTCACCTCAGACGTGAATTCAGAGACAGACATCAGGCACCAATGGTTAAAGTAAGAAAATGCCAACTTTCTTAAAAGTGGCATTTTCAGATTTGCATTTTTAGATCTAACGTTACCATCAGTTAGGACTTTAAATTGTCATTCCAGTAACACCAAACTTGGGTGTCCCAATTGACAAAAACACTTATAAGATGTAATAGGGTCATCTAAATATTATCCTATGGGAAAGGTAGGCCTTGTAGTAGTGAAATCAAATGTAAGAGACTTCACTACTAGCACATGGAAAACTTAAAACTACGTGTCCTGCTTCGTGTCCTACCTTTTAGAAACACAGTGCCCTGCCATTGGGCTGTGCACAGCCTACCTTAGGGATGACTTATATGTACTAAAGACAAGGTTTTGGGCCTGCAAGACGGTTGACTTGCCAGGTCGACATATCAGTTTCATGATAGGCCTGAGTCGGGTTCACAGGGCTACTGAAGTGGTGGCACAGTCAATGTTGTAGGCCCCTAGTACTATTTACTAGGAACTTCACAGAATTTAAATATGCAAAATATAGATAAGCCTATGTTACCATGTTTAAAGCAGGGAGCCCATGTACTTTAGCACCGGTTAGCAGTGGTAAAGTGCCCAGAGTCTTAAAGTCAGCAAAAACAGGAAGTCTGAAGGCAAAAAGACTAGGGAAATCACACCAAGGATGCCAGGTCTAACAAGGAATATGCATCTCAAGATTGTTTTTGTGCAGGAAGGTATCCCCTGGCGCACAAAAACAGCCCTGCAAGCAACGCTGGCATTATTTCACCATTGTGTGAGGTTGTCTGTGTTGGCACTAGGCTGACAAAAGGGCACCAGGGCCGAGGCAAAGGCAGGAATGCACTGAATTGCCATGCAAGTCATAAAGGGCAGTACGGTGACCTACTGCGCTGCGCTGCGCCGCACTGCATGATATTTTCAGAAATGGGCCCCTATGTTTTCGGGCCTGAGTAAGCAGGTTTCTGGTGCCAGCAGGGTGGAGACAGTTTTCTCCTCTACCCACACCAACTCACAGTTCCCAACTTACCCGCCTGCACGTCTTTACTGATGCTGCTTCAAGGCTTTGCCTCAAATTGAATTGCAAAAGAATTGGTCTGAGTGATGTAAAGCCACAACGCATTCATGAGGCATGAAATGCGACTCTGGTAGATTCTCCTTGCATGAAGAGTAATAACATCAAAGTTAATTTATGCCATAAGCTAACTAATCTTGAATCGAGATGTGCCTGCAAATACTTGTTAATTATACACCATTCATTAAGCTTGCTACCATCATAAAAATGAACATGGCCTAAACTGCCAATACACAGCGTTACCCCTACAAAGAAGACTTGTGAAAGAAATATTTCTTAACTTCAGCACTTATGACAAATGTCAATGGGAGGGAAATGCTGAACGTGGTAATTTTTGTTTCTTCCTTCCCAAAAGACCAAACATTTTGTAGGTGTTTACATCATGTTCCTTACTTAGGCTTACACTCTCATAGGACAGTCCCGTCTTGCATCAACACGTGAGAGTACGTTTATTTTCCCGCCCCTCTTCACTTTTCAATTTCAAATACTCATTTTTATAACTGCATACCAACTGCCTGTCAATATGCAAGTTGTGCCAACAAGTGTAAATTTCACACATTTGCATCACGCACATTTTTATAATTGTGAATCATGTACATATTCCGTGTGAAGGACATGGATATGGTGAATTTGCTGTTTAATATTCAAGATTAATATGAGCTTCCGTGACAGCCGATAGACAACATTAAGCGGGAAAGATACAGCTTTATTTATTACCAACGATCAATTTAATTTGCATTATTTGTCAGATGTCCAAGTGTGCTGTAGGAGAACATAATGGTGTGTGTAAGGTCAAATGCATGGTTAGGAGGAGTGTTACTCCGAAGTCAAACTGTTCTTTGTGAGCCACGTACCCACGAGATTTGCTTGTTTGTGTTTGTCAATAAAATGGACTATTCCGATTAGAAAATGCAAGGTCCGATTAATCTATCCTGCTTCATTATCATTTATAATGCACCCGCAGTACGTCAGCGTGCTACTCCCCACATCAAACAGAACAGCATTAGCACCGAGCGCGCATTTAATTAGGATTATGAGAAGCCGGCTCTTTCATATTGTATTGCCTTCAATATGTGAAAACCAGGAAGTAATGAAGCTGTCATGTCCTTCACTAAGCGAAACATGCTGGCGGTCAAGCAGGAAGAGACTAGGCTTGTTCCCCTTAACGTATTAGAGATAGCCTTCTCTCAAAGAAGAATTTCTTCTTCAAAAATTCATATTTATGGTTGAGATTAAAGGAAACTCTATAAGACCGGAATTAAAGACTGGATCATTTGACTTTCCTTTGCCATCATTCCCTCTTGCCTCTATAGCGAGTCATATTAGAATAATAATTAATCCATGCAGACGGTTTTTACAGTGTTCATTATCTGGTAAAATTAATCTGAGCATGTCAACTTAGCGAAACATAGCTCAACAAAGTAGAAACATGCTCACGAGAACTCACAACAGTGCACACATTTTCATGTATGTAATTCATAGGTGAAGGAGTGTAGACAACACACTGGGTGGCTGAAGAGGACCTGACTGTCTGCACAGGACTGGGAGAAAAGGAGCCAGCTTTCAGCGACTCTAAGGAGATTGCAAGCGGCGTCCACATTGCACCCCAAGATTTGGTGATTTGGTGATCAACGGGGAGGCAGCGACCTAGCGTAGCTCAGGAGGAGAGACCTCCTCCACACCGTCCAAACTGGCTTGGCAGAAGCGGCCAAGCGTTGTGGCAGCACCACCATCATCATCATAGAGTCCAAATAATTGCCAGGCGGGCATGGTGAGGCGTCCTGTCGAATAGTGCTGTGGATAGCCCCAGGATGAAACTAAGCGAGCCAGCAGATGTTTCCAAACCAACTCCCGAGAGAGTATCCGGCACGGCCTGATCAACCCAGGGTGCCCAGAGCTTTATGCCCAGGCTGGGGGTGCAGCTTACGAAAAGAGCGATGAAAGTCTTTTGGGACATCCGATCGTCAACAATGGCACTGGCAAGCTGTCACTTAAAAAAAAAAAGAGAGAACAAGAAGAAAAGGGAATCAACAAAGAGTATTGGGAGCCGCAGGGAGACGGTGGCTAAGAAGGGGTACATTGGTTGGTAAAAATGCACACCGGCAGGGTGGTGTGCAGGAGGAAGGCCACTAACCTTGGGATGTCTTACAGCAGGGCGAGTAGGCCGGCAGGGGGGAGCAAGCGGAGACAGCACTCGCATCCCAGACCCTGCGAATGGCAAGGCACAAAATGCACAAACAAGGTATCGAGTTGGCGTCTAACTCCAGGGAGAGGCTACCACCCACGCAATCAGCAGGAAAACCAACAGGGAACTTTATGACCCTATAAAACGGCACATATGATGGCCTGAACAAACTATGATGTGTCACAAGTATGGTAGACAGATAACAAAACGTGATTGTGATATGTCAGAATTTATTTATGACCTGTCAGCCATTGTTAGTTATGATCTGTCACATGATTTACAAGCCTGTCAATCTGATTTATGACTGCTAAATGGATGAATCAATGAACTGTCATGTATATGATTTATGAGCTTGTCAAAATGATTTATGACATCCTATGATGTTGGATCATGGCCTGATCATAGCGGGTTATGACCACGGTACTGTACCGCAAATAGTAATTCACACATGGTGCAAAATAAACTGTGACTTACATATACTACAAGAAACAAGACACCCATTTGTTGGCAAACTTTTCTGCAAAATATATGTGAAGAAAGGCAGGTATGGAGGTTTGTGAGTGAACCCAGTGCAGAGGTTATTTGAAAACCAGGAAGTGATGAAGCTGTCATGTCCATCAGAAAGCGGAACATGCTGTCGGTCAAGCAGGAACTGATGCAGGTTTGTTCCCCTTAACATCTTAAAGATATCATTGTTTCAAAGATGCATTTCCTCTTTAAACATTCATATTTATGGTTGAGATTGTAGGAAACTCTATGAGACAGGTATTAAAGTCTGGATCATTTGACTTTCGAAGTATAGCTAAACAAAGTAGAAACATGCTCACGAGAACTCAAAATAGTGCACACATTTTCATTTATGTAATTCATAGGTGAAGGCCCTGATTATGAGTGGTTCAGATTTTTCCAACCCCAGTGCATACATTTGTTTACACACAGGTCAGAATACTGAGCTGTGTGGTATTTTCTGCACCGGATAATTGATGAGTTCTATAAAGTTCCTGAGCCTTTATTAAATTTAAAAAGGGTTACTATATGTAATTTACCATAAAATGCATACCTTGGTGTGGTAATCACAAAAAGCTGTATGCCATTCTCCAAAATCACAGCATGTGTGATAATTATTGCATCCAATACATTTTGAACACCTCAGTGTCAGTTTTGTGTTGGATGTTTTAATTATCGCATCTGATAATCATGCCCAAAGAGTGAAATATTACACCAAATGCCAATTTATTAATGAGATCAAGACCAACAGTCACAGCTGTGATAGCTGTACCTCCATGGAGTTTCTCATTCAAAGGAAATACTTGCAATCCCATATCTCTATCACGATCAAGGTTCAGTGTATTCCTCGCATTTGTTTGCAAAGTGTACAGATCAAGGGTGGTATCATGACTAACATACTCCTGTGCAAACAGTGATATGCACAACTTCATTTGCAAAAATTGAGCTGCTTTCAGTTGTTTTTGTTCCCAATCTTCAAATTGTTCACATTCCTTTGTTTGTGATTAACACAGAAGCACATCTTATCTTCTTCATCAAGCAGTGCAGATTTTACGAAGTTGTGCCAAACTCACAATATGGCAAAAGGAGTTTTTGACATATTCCTCAGGTAGGCACACATTTATGAGAAGTGCACAACTATGAAAAATGGGATATGCACATTTGTTAGAAGTCGGGGTTTCTAGTTGGCAATGGTTTGCACCTTTGTCTAAGTAGGGCCCCTTGCTTCTACTCAGGGTAAGGTAGTTAAACCTTAGACAACACCTGCTCACCCCCTTGGGAGCTTGGCACTAACAGATAGGCTTATCTCAGAGGCAATGTGTAAAGTGTTTGGGCACACATACAGTAACACAGTGAAAATTCTACAAATGACCACCACCCCAATTTAGAAACATAGGAAATCTTTATCTAAACTAAAACAAGACCACACAAAAAAATCCACCATACATATGCCAGGATATCATCATAAATAGGTTATTCCCTCAAACAAAGCCTGTAGCAACAAATAACTCCTACAGGGGCTATTACAACGTCAAGTCTGATGAAAATCCTGAAGTACAGTGCCGACCGCGTGGTGTGTAGGCTAAGCATAGAGTTGCAAAGACCCCCAATAACAGAACCTATGCAAACACTGAAAACAAAGACGGTGCATGGTGTTGGGGAGGTGATGCGTCATTGGTTCCTTACGACCCAAGGGGAGGTGAAGCAACAGTTCCTCACTGTGAGGCAGGGGAGCTGAGGTGTTGGTTCCATCTTGTTGCCAGGGAGATGAGGTGTTGGTTTCTTACTATTGTCAGGGAGGTAACGTTGCGTTCACGGTGAGGCAGCGGTTCCTTACGACTGTGTGGGGTTGATGGATTCGGGAAGCCATCCGCGTCAGGTATAGGCTTCGTGATGATGAGGCATTGGTGTTGGTGAGGTTCGACTGTGGTGTAAGTCAGGGCGGTGCATCATGCACTTCACGAGCAGTGCCCACAACTTAATTGCCGGTCGCTGCGTCGCTCGCCGGTGTTAGGGTTTTTTTTTTTTACTCTGTGGAAGCTGAAAGAGCAGTGCTAGTTGCAGAAGGACAGAGTAAACACAGTTTTAGTGTCCCTGAGACTTCCGAACAGGAGGCAAGGTCTACAACAAGCCCTTGGAGATCTTCTTTAAGCTGGATACACAGCCCAGTTCAGTCTTTGTTCTCTCCTTAGCAGAAGTAGCCACTGTAGGCCAACCAAGCAAAGCATTCATGCTGTAATAGGGCAGCACTCCTTCTTCCAGCTTCTCCAGCTTTTCTCCTTGGCAAAGGTTCCTTTTGAGTCCAGGCTTATTCTAAAGTTCTGGGGTCTGGCTCCCAATATTTATCTAACATTTTACTTTGTTGTCTTGTGGCAAAACGTCTCTCAGCTCATTCTAAACTGGTTCTGTCCTCTCTGGTCCAGCTTCTAGGTAGGAGGTGGAGACAGCATTGTGCACAAGAGACAGGACCTATTCAGTTGTAAGTGAAACTCCTCCCACTACACTAAATGCAGCTCAGGTCTATTCAGCTCAGCTTTGAGTCACCCATGAAAGGCACGTCACACCTCAACCCCCTGTAGTGGCTGTCTACAGTGAAGAATGCACATTCACAGCCCCTGGCACTCCAAAACCAGACTGTTAATACACAACTCAGCAGAGGCACAGAGGACGGCTAAGCAAGAAAAACACCCACCTTCTAAAAGAGTCATTTCAAACACATAATTTTAAAACCATCTTTACTACAAGATGTGTTATCAAATTCTGTGTTCAGAGAGCCTAAACTTCATTCCTTCTCTTGTCTCAATGGAAAGTTATACTTGTAAGATGTTACAAGTAAACTCCCATCTTAGCCTAAGGGATAGATAACCTTTCAATATTGAAAAACAAAATGCACAGAATTTCACAAAGAGGACATGCCACACACACCAGTACATGTCCTACATTTGACATACTGTAGCATTATCCTGATTGAGGGTAACGTCCCCATACGCACACTTTAAAGAAAATTGTGAGACTGTTGTAATTTGGTTTGCACGAATAAAGTTTTATTCGAAATTATTTTTTTGGTTATGTTTTCATTTTTCCAATCTTTTCTTTATGATGTTGCAGTCACATCCAAACATTTATGTAAATTTTCTAACTGTAGGCCCAATGCATTTCGGGCACTAGGCCCTTCTTCAGGGACTCGAAATTCTGTACAAACAAAGGAAGTATGCATACATTTTCATGAACAATCACATATTAATCAATCATAATGATTTACAATCTTTGTGCATCATTATTAATGCCTTACACCAAAGGTGAAACCTTATGACCCTCACGGTGCCTGGTAGAATGGTACATAGATGAATGTCAAACAATAGGTGTGTAAGGGAAACAGGTCAGCACTGAGTGTGTTGGAAAAGCGCTGTAAATATCATTCACGAGGTTTAAGCTGAAGGAGATCAAAGGTTGTGAGTTAAATGAACGGGGTCCAAAAAGTGTGGAAAACATATTTCAAACAAATACCTTAAAAATCGGGCGTTAATGCGTCTCGTAGGCACGTATTTAATGGTCGATCCCAAGTACGTATCTGAAATACCAATGTGTGCCGATAAGAAAACAAGTGTAAAAATGAAACTATCGCCGCTATCTGGCTAAACACAGCATGTAGAGAACATTTGACATACACTGCACCCGGCCAATGGGGTACATTGGGCCTACCTGAGGGGTGCCTTACATGTAAGACAAGGGAAGCTTAGGGCCTGGCAAGCTGGTGCACTTGCCACATTGACATGGCAGTTGAAAACAATGCAGACACTGCAGTGGCATGTCTGAGATGCCCTTACAGGGCTACTTAGGTGGGTGGCACAACCAATGCTGCAGGCTCACTAGTAGCATTTGATTTACAGGGCCTGGGCGTACACAGTGCACTGTACGTGGGACTTACCAGTAAATCAAAAATGCCAATCATTAATAACCAATCAATCATCATCATTTATACAGAGAGCAGTCGCGCTATGTCACTGATCAGCTGTGGCAAAGTGCTCAAAGCATCTAGACCAGCAAAAATGAAACCCAACACACAGCAAAAATACAGGAGGTAAAGGCAAAAAGACAAGGGAAAGCAAACCAAGGATTCGAGGTCTAATAACATTTATCACAAAAAAGTCAGGAGCGCTCCTGATGAATTGGCATACTAAAAGTGGAAATGTGCACAGAGGTGCTCACACAAATGTTTGAACACACACCTATTGTTAATGAGAACTTCACTACTAGCTTGTTCAGTGTAATATTAAGAAAACAATGGCTCCATTTTAGAGTATACAAATTCAAAACATCGATTGTGATTCTGAATTTTAAACAATAATACATTGACTGAGCAGAATGACTGAAAACACACAACACTGACATGGGAAGAGATTAAAGTATTTAATTCAAACATCTTAAGGGGTGAGTCATACACTGTACATAAATATATGGAGTGAAGCTAATATATTCACAGAAACACCATTCACTTGATCAGTAGAGATTTTCTTGGCCCTTGAGAAGTTACCCCTCTGAATGCAGTGGGAGACTTACATGATTATGGTTTAAAAGGACTCCAGTCGATGACTGCATTGAATGTATTTGGTCAGGGCAACCACTTCTTCCTTCAAAAAGACTTCCACAAAGGTGTATTTGATTTTTTGCTCTTTTCACATTGCATCAGAAACAGTGGAAGAGTTACCTTTCCCTTTGCCATCCAAAGAGAACACTAAACCCAACTAAAGTTGATGCTAAAGGAATCTATTATACCATAAAATGAATCCAGGCTATATTTATCTTGCCCTAACAAGCTACAGAGGGACCTGCACTCATCCTGAGCTTCGGCTCAGTGTGGGCATGTACATTCCATGCTGTTGTAATTACTAATAACCTCTGTGCATGCTATGGTTGACAGGGCTACAACTGGTGCAAGCTGCTTAGTGTGCTCGTTTCCTAAAGTGTCTCCAGGGCCTGTCACTGCCCTTGGCTCTTCTTGTTAGTTTCACACACTAAAGGAATCATTGCCAACCTCTGTTGATGCCATGGTTGTGGTAGGTGGGGTTATGATTTGCATAGGGACTGTGGACTCTAAAGTCCGAAGTCTTTCTTTGGTCCTGCCCTCAGCTCCTGATATTGATCTCCCTTGATGATGATGTGATTGGGGTAGGTAAAGCTATGGCTGGCAAGCTGATTACTGTGTATTGCAGGTCACCAAAGTTTCTCTGTTTCATCATTTCACTGCCCCAATGGTCCTCTAGTCAACCAAGTACTACACTCCATAAAGTTCTGAAACCTCAGCAGTAGGTAATTAAGGGTGGGTGGAATAGGAAGAATTTAATAATTTTGCATTACTCTTAACGCGTAATTACTAGTAAATTCCACCACTCCGATGCAGGAAACAAGCAGCAGGTATTATGGAATGCGGGGCAGTGAAGCATTATGAGATTTGCAGTTTTGTCACTCACAGCTAGTGCCAAGAGCAAATTAGACTAGACAACATGTTCTCTTGGATACAGGAGTAGTAACATTCGCTGATGGGCTGGACGCAGAACCAAAAGGAGCTGGGCGACATGAAGGTGGATCTGACCCAGTGCATCATTGTGGGAGATGTGCTGACACTGAAGGAGCAAGTAAAGCTCTTGCAGAGACAGTGGTAAGAGCTCTGTTTAAGGGTAAGCTGCTTCTCTGCAGGCTGCATGGAAGGCTCTATCGTGATTGCGGTGGGGGAGGGGTGGGATGTTTCCAGGCCTCAACAAATGTGCTTGGGATTACAAAATGTCGTTAGTTATGAGGCACAGAAGATGTAATAGCCCCAAGCCTCGTTGAATGGAATAGCCAGGGAATACTGAACCACAGATAAGAAGGGCGCCATTTGTAGCACACAGTTTTCCAAATAATCGCTCCAATACCAATGGATTGCTGAGGTCCCAATCAATCCCCCCATAGAAAGAAAAGCAGTCTTCCACAGGATGCTGCGTAAGAGAGTTGCAGAGGCCTCAGCCCCAGCCAGGCCTGGTTAGAATACTCACTGGACTAATTTCCTCACAGGAGAGCACTGGTATCACACATTGTCCTCTAATGTTTTTCAGCTGGGACTAATTGGTCGCTCAGATATGGCTTTCCCCAGTTTGGGACAGAAGGCTTTACCAGAGGTAGCTCAATCAATCAATCAATCATGACATTTGTATAGCACGCTACTCACCCGGAAGGGTCTCAAGGCGCTGGGGGAGAGGGGTCCGCTACTGCTCGAAAAGCCAGGTCTTGAGTAGCTTCCTGAAGGTGAGATGGTCCTGGGTTAGCCGAAGGAGGATGGGGAGGGAGTTCCATGTCTTGGCTGCCAGGAATGAGAAGGATCTTCCTCCGGCGGTGGCTCTGCGGATGCATGGAACGGCGGCGAGGGCGAGGCTGGTCGACCGTAGCTGGCGGGTGGATGTGTAGAAGGTCAGGCGGTTGTTGAGGTACTTGGGGCCTTGGTTGTGGAGAGCCTTGTGTGCATGGGTGAGGAGTCTGAACGTGATCCTCTTGCTGACGGGGATCCAGTGCAGGTCTCTCAGGTGGCCAGAGATGTGGCTGTGTCGGGGGATGTTCAGGATGAGTCGTGCGGAGGCGTTCTGGATGCGTTGGAGTCTTTTCTGGAGTTTGGCTGTGGTTCCGGCATAGAGGGAGTTTCCGTTGTCCAGTCGGCTGGTGACGAGTGCCTGGGTGACCATCTTCCTGGTTTCGGTGGGGATCCATCGGAAGATCTTTCGGAGCATGCGTAGGGTGGTGAAGCACGATGATGAGACACGTTGACTTGTCTGGTCATCGAGAGGGAGGAGTCCAGGATGAAGCCCAGGTTACGTATGCGGTCCGTTGGCTTGGGTGCGGTGCCCAGGGCCAGAGGCCACCAGGAGTCGTCCCAGGCGGAGGGCGATGACCCCAGGATGAGGACTTCCATCTTGTCTGAGTTCAGTTTCAGGCGGCTGTTCTTCATCCACTCGGGGACGTCTCTCATCCCTTCGTGTAGGCTGGTTCTGGCGGTGGCTGGGTCGTTGGTGAGGGAGAGAATCAGCTGGGTGTCATCGGCGTAGGAGATGATGTTGAGGTTGTGTTGGCGTGTGATGGCTGCGAGGGGGCTCATGTAGACGTTGAAGCGGGTGGGGCTGAGTGAAGATCCCTGTGGTACGCCGCAGATGACTTCTGTGGCCTCGGATCTGAACGGGGGAGGCGGACTCTCTGGGTTCTTCCGGTGAGGAACGAGAGGATCCCCTCCAGTGCCTTCTCTTGGATTCCGATGTTGCTGAGGCGCTGCACTAGGGTGCGGTGGCAGACAGTGTCGAACGCTGCAGAGAGGTCCAGGAGGATGAGGGCCGCTGTTTCCCTGTTGTCGAGCAGGGATCAGATGTCATCAATGGCTGCGATGAGGGCGGTCTCGGTGCTGTGGTTGGCTCGAAAGCCGGACTGCGAGTGGTCGAGGGATCCATTTGTCTTGAGGAAGGCGGTCAGCTGTCTGTTTACGGTCTTCTCGATGACTTTGGCCGGAAAAGGGAGGAGCGAGATGGGGCGGAAGTGCTTGAGGTCGGTGTGGTTCGCCGTAGGTTTTTTCAGGAGGGCGCTGAGCTCGGAGTTCTTCCAGCTTTCCGGGAAGGTGGCGGTGTTGAAGGAGGCATTGATGACGTCCCGGAGTTGGGGTGCGATGATGGAGTCGGCCTTGTTGAAGACGTGGTGGGGGCAGGGGTCGGTTGGGGATCCGGAGTGGAAGGTGTTCATCGTGCGGGTGGTGTCTTCGGTGCTGACCGGAGTCCAGGCGCAGAGGGTGGTGGTGGGGGGCATTGGTTCGGTGGTTGGGTGCATGGTTTGTGCGCCAAAGCTGTTGTGTATTTCGGCGATCTTGTGGTGGAAGAACGAGGCGAGTAAGTCGCAGAGGTCTTGCGAGGGAGCGATGTCATAGTTTCCGGCGCTGGGGTTGGAGAGCTCTTTGACGATGCTGAAGAGTTCCTTGCTGTTGTGGGCATTGTTGTCCAGTCGTTCTTTGAAGGCTGTCTTCTTGGTGGTGCAGATCAGCTGGTGGTGTTTGCGGGTGGCGTGCTTCAGGGCAGTCATGTTGTCTGAGGTCTGGTCGTGGCGCCCGGCTTTCTCGAGGGTGCAGTAGTTCTTCTTGGAGTCCTTAAGTTCATCGGTGAACCAAGAGACTTTCTTGCTGCCGTGTCCGCTGGGAGGGGTCTTCAGTGGTGCGAGGTCGTCTGCGCAGTTGGTGATCCACTCTGTGAGGTTGTTGGCTGCTTCGTTGGGGTCCATTGTGCTGGTGGGAGCATTCTGGCTGAGGGAGGTGGTGAACTGGTCGGCGGTGATCTTGTTCTAGTTCCTGCGAGGAATCTGTTGCGGGTGGTGGTGGGTCGTGGTTCTTCTGAAGTTGAAGTGGACGCAGCTGTGGTCAGTCCAATGAAGTCCGGTGGAATGGCTGAAGGAGATGTACTTGCTGGAGGAGAAGACTGGGTCAAGTGTGTGACCGGCGTAGTGGGTGGGGGTGTTCACCAGTTGCTTGAGTCCGAGGGTGGCGAGGTTGTCCAGTGGTGTTGTTGTCCTTGTTGTTCTCCAGGTGGAACTTGAGGTCCCCTAGGAGGATGTAGTCGACGTAGGGGAGGGCGTGCAGGCTGACGAAGTCTGTGATGTCTTCGCTGAATTGTGTGCGAAGTCCCGGGGGTCTGTAGATGAGGGTGCCTCTGAGGGTGGTCTTGGGGTCGGTGTGTATCTGGAAGTGGAGGTGTTCGGCGGCGGTGAAGGTGTCGTCGGAGCTGGTTGTGATGCGGATGGTGTTCTTGTGTACGATGGCGATGCCTCCTCCCGTCTGGTTGACGTGGTCCCTTCGGGTGATCTTGCGTCCGTCAGGGATGGCGATGTCGGGCGCTGAGGAGGCGTTCATCCAGGTTTCAGTGAGGAAGGCGACGTCTGGTGATGTTGTGTTGAGCAGGTTCCAGAGCTCGACGGCGTGTCTGTGGATGGAGCGGGTGTTGAGCAGGATGCACTTGAGGTGGTTGCTGCTGGTGCTCGGCTTGGCGGGTGCGGTGCAGGTCCGGAGGCAGGTGAACTTGCAGGCTTGGCAGGTGAAGGGTCCGTGGGTGCGTTTCGGGGTGGCTCGGTAGCAGGCGGGGTTCCGGTGGGCATTGAGTGTGTGGAGGGTTGCGGCGTCGTAAGTTTTTCAGGTGTGCTGGCATCGACGACGACCAGGGGTTCTGGCGCAGGGCGCGGTCCAGGCACCGGCGGGCGCAGAGGGTTCTTGCCTTTGGCGCACCTTCGGCGCACAATCGGCGCGTCCGCTGCGCGGTCGCTATGAGGTCATCATAAGCTGGCACACTATTCTCCCTTCTCCTACAGTACCATAACATATGTAATATATTGCGGTAAAAAAAAGCATCTCCGAAGAATGACCCTGTCTCTGTTCAGTTGAATTTCAGTGTGTGTAACAACATGCAAGGCACGTTGATCTTTATTAGAAAAGTGGGTCATGTGTGACACTAAAACTAGGCCTAGTTGGAACTCTGCAGAATATCAGGGCTTTCTTATGAAACTCCACGTAACTCTGCAAGTTCTGTCCACCCCTTGAGGGAACCACAACATGGTCTTCAAAGGGGGCCTAAATGATTAATTTAGAGAAAAAGAAACAAAACAGCTGCAAGTTTTTGGACACATTTCCTTGTGAATAGCTCATATACAGTGACTTATAGGGAATATTTAAGAGAACTTTTACGTCACTCTTGCCCCCCACAATCTCTGTCAGGGTGAAATACAAAAAGTCACACAATTAACCATTGCCTGACCCTCAGGAAGCTTGGAACAATAGAAGTCAGGCTTTACTTTAAGGCAAAAGGCAATATGTAAGTATTTATACAGTGCACAAACCGTAATAAAGTGAAAACACTGCACAAAAAAATCCCCAAACCAATTTAAAAAAGTAGAGTAAAATGAAATAAATTACTTGACACCAAAGCGACAAAAATTCATTCAGTAAAATTAGAAATATGCAATTTTAAAGATTTAGGTAAAGTTTGCACCAACTGGGGGTATCTGGTCGCGCTGTACTGGGACAAAGTCACAGGTTCAGGCCGACTGCGATGGAGCACAAGCCGCAGACAGGCCCAAATCTGGCCAGCTGAGGACTGTATGAAGTAAGGAGGGATGCAGCAGGTGAGTTCAAATATCTTTATTGTCCGGTAAAGAACTCTACACCATCAGCTTGCCAGACCTAACTGCTCCTCTGACTGGCCAGGATTGAAACCAACATTTGAAAGCAGCCTCCACCTGAGGAGTTTAAGGTGGAACCAAAGGAGACTGGAGGGGAGGGGAAGTCAGGAGCGAACCAAGGGGGCAGAATTTAACACTTTACCTTATGTCCTTGGTGTGCGATCTGTGCAGTGTTACTTTGTGAGGCTTTGCTTTGTTCTGCCTTGGTTCTGATGAACTTTGCTGCTAGACTTTGTGGGGCTTTGCTTTACTTAGCAACAGTTTAGATGAGCTGTGTGTTTACTTTTTTGGGGCATTGCATCACTCAGCGTCAGTTCTAATAATGCTGGCAGCAGTGCACCAGGTTTTCGAGGGCATACCCATCCCACTCGGGGTGACAAATGCAAAAAAGAACAATTGATGGACAGAATGCCGAACAATGTCTTGCATTAACTACAGATCTGGCCCAAAATCCATTGTATTTTTTTATCACAATGCCATTCCGGTTTGAACCCAGCCATATGAAAATCCGTGTTGACCCTGCACCCAATGGGAGCAGGCCAGCCCAAACTACCAGGCCAGGTCCTCCCTGGACTGGAAACAAGGATCCTAGGACTGGTTTCGGGGTTCACCCCTCATCAGCCAGGATAGCTTGATTCCAGTGGCATGGAGTGCAGGGACTCATGCCTGGGCATACCCATCCCAATCGGGGTGACAAATGCAAAAAGAACAATTGATGGACAGAATGCAGACCAATGTCATATATTCACCCCAGTACAGAGATCGGGGCCTAAATCCATAGTTTTTTTGCTCACCATGCCATTCTAGTTTGAACCCAGCCATTTGCAAATCAATTTACTATTGCCCCCGAGCATTCTAGTTGTGATTCCACAGTAGCGCATCATGGTTTGGCTGCTAGTTCTTTTAGAAATGATCATAAAGCTCTACATCTCCCTCCTACCGCCGGTCCATTGGTGGTGGTTCTGAGGAATGTCCCAACCCTAAAACATGGGCAGACCGAACCCACTGAGCAGTTAATTGCAAAAAGAATGTACTGGCTCAGTGTACATATAAAGGAAGTAGGGGTGTGGGGGTGGGATATTTGCAACCAATTGATAATGACCAGACGCTCATCTTGGGTTAGATATTCCATCTAGGATGGGGGGGGGTGACTGTTTGGTTGCCAACTTCAGCAACGAGCACGTAGTTAGACTCTTATTGGAGTGTCTGGAGAGCAGGAATGAAAGGCATAGTCCCGGACAAATATTTATTCTACCCCTAGGGTTTTTTTACAGACCTCATTATCATTTCCCGCGAGGAGGGGGGATTCATAGTGCTCATTATAAAGCTATAGGCCGACCCTTTCACCATAATCTAGCTAATAGATTTGCTCCCTTGTCTGGCCTAGACGCCTGTGATTGATTGCCACCTGTACAACTACTTGGGACAGAGAACATCCCCAATCAAATCATTACTCCCCAAGTGACACATTCAAGCCCTCAGCTAGTGACAACTAGCAGGTCTCAGTTTACAGAGGACTTGGCACAGATAGGAAAAGATGAGGGATTAAGTCCAAGCACACTGAGGATGTTATCCTGGAACATCGCTGAGTTGCTATCGAAGACTAGCTCCTCTGATTGGTCTAATTTCATAGAGTCCTATGATATTATTGCCTTTCAGGAGACCTGGTCTCTGAGTATGATTTCGGCCAGGATACCTGGCATTTGGTAAGTCAGCAATTGCAAGCACCAAAGGGCGTCCCTCAGGTGGATTAATTATCTGGGTTAGACAACAGGCGGGTTATCAGGTAGAAGAACTGGGGATTGATAATCTGGATATCCAGGTTATTAAAATAATTCCTGATAATGACCCCAAGTTTACATAGATAAACGTCTATGCCAGAGGGCTGGTGGGAGGCAAGGCTTGACCGGCCATCTCCAACCTGGATACACCTATTAAATCATTAAAAGGGTCATGCAACCTGATCATTGCGGGGGACTTTAACTGCATGTTCGAGCCACTTGGCTTAGAAGACGTTAACCTCACTAGCGATGAGGATACTGCTTGGGGTGTTCCGTCTCTGATGTTAGCTCCAATTAGGATATGGGCAGAAGCTGTCTTTCAGTTAAAAAGTTTAACATTGGAGAGGGGGCTCTGGGCTGTCAATGGAAGATCAAAATCAAACAGTAAAGGAAACCCCATCTACACCAATGGGCTAAGAAGCAGTAGGATTGATTACTTCCTTATTAATTTAGAATTTTGGCAGTTTGTGAGGGACACTGAGGTCGTGAAAAGACTGGAGAGCTATCATGATCCCCTGATATTATCTTTAGAGGTAAAGTCCCGCCCTCTCCAGAGGGGTACAACGGATGTTGTAACAGCAGATGTAATTCTGTCCAACGACTGCCGTAGGGTAAAATGGGCTCAGATTTCTGAGGACGAGGGCACTCTAAATCTGATTAAGTCAACACTGGCAGATTCTCTCATTGCCCTCTCACAACTTGACCTTACTGAGGACACTCTTCCTACTCTTACATCAGCTCACTAGGCCCTGTTTTCTAAGTTGAGATCCTTTTTTACAAAATCCAAAAAAAGAACCAATATGTACCCTACCCACAAGTCAGCTAAGTGGTATGACGGGGCATGTAGGATAGCCTACAGGGATTCGTCTGAAGCAATAAGGGCAGGCTCAATGCAGGAGGTAAGGAAATTGAGGTCTGACTATAAGGTAACCCAACAACGGGCAAAGAAGACATGAGTAATGGAAAAAATGTAGGTCTATTCTGGCAACTAATTAAGTGGGGCAGTGATAATGCCGGTCCAGTACCAGTCAACAATTTCCCCCCAGAAGTTTGGGTTGTACACTACCAGACCCAATTTCCCATCCCCTACAAGTTGCCCTTGGCAGTACCATTGTGTAGTCCTGGAACAAGCCCTAACATTTACCCTAGTGGACATTGAGCATGCCCTTGACGGGGTAACTACAGGCAGGGCCCCGGGCCCGGATTTGTATCCGGCCGACATATTTAAATCTGATTGGGAGAATTAGATTGATTACATTTCTATTTTTGCGAATGGCTTGGCCAGAGGGGCCCCCATCCCGGATTACTGGTGTGGGGCTGAAATTATCCCCATTTACAAATAGGGGGAACATGCCAGCCCCTCTAATTATCGGCCCATAAGCTTTATAGACACAATGTAAAAGTTGGTATTTTATTAGTGCTATACAGGGTTAATGATTGGATTGATGACAACAAAATGTTATCCACCTATCAAGCAGGATTTTGATCCCATGTTAGCACTATCGACCAAGTCTTTAGATTCATGTTACTATACTGGAATACAGTGATCTTAGCTGGGGGGACCCTGTATGCAGCATTTATAGATCTTAAATCTGCATTTGATCTAGTTCCCCATACCAAGTTGTGGGACAGTCTTAAGTGATCAGGGATGCCCGCGGAGATCTTATTTTTCATCATAAAATTACCTGAATCTACCTATGCCCAAGTTCGTTGGGGTCAACAGGGTGAGCTAACAGAACGTTTCCCTGTGAACAAAGGAGTTCGGCAGGGTGTATTCTCGCCCCTACCCTCTTCTTGTTGTTCATAAATAATGTTATATCACATTACACCGATTATCCTACGGATGCTCCTACTCTTGCAGGATCGAGGGTTCCTCTTTTAATGTTTGCAGACAATACTCTAATTTTGTCTAAAACACAAGTTGGTCTGCAAAGAGCCCTCAACCGATTTAGTCTCTTTTGTGAAGACCATGACCTTGTAGTCAATGTTGATAAGACCAAGTTCATGGTCTTCCACAAACAAAAAAATGTGAAAGCTAGAGTATAAATGAATAATTCATCCCTGGAAGAAACTGACTCCTTTACATATCTGGGCGTTACTATGGGCAAAAGGTTGAACTGGAAGCCACGGATGGATTTGTTGGTCTTGAGGCACAATCAACACAGGTGATCCCAAACCAAACCAGTTGCTCCAGCTCTAATTATTTACCAAGGGAACGTTAGAGATGAAAATATTTATGGGGCTGAACCTTGGGGCTTCGAAAATCTAGTTCCATTAGTCCAAGCTCAGAACAAGTTTTTGAGGGCATTGGCCGGCCTTCCTCAGTCGAGACCTTTTAGACCATTACTTGCAGACCTGGGTTGTGTTTCTTTTGAGGAGGCTGCAGGTTCTAGACCTCTTGCCTATTGGCGAAGACTTTGGACTACCCCGGAGTTAGGTCCTTATGCACGAGCAGTTAAGTATATTAGAGAAGCTGATAAATCCAACAAAATCACATGGTTACAAAAGATTAAGGCCACTTTATTGGCTATGGGGCTCATTAATTTGTGGGAAGACCCTGAAGGGAATTCTTTCCCTTCCAAAATACATTGTAAAGCCATATGCAGGGACATGGTCAGCCAAAAGTCTCTGTCTCTTGTGAATGGTGGTTCCCTAACAGGTCTCTTTCTGGATCACAAAATTGAATATAGGCTGGAGTCTTTTTGGGATACCATCATGAGCCCTGGTGACAGGAAACTTTATCACCAATTTAGAGTGGGCTCTCTCCCTCTAAAATCTTGTACTAAAAAGTGGGGGATCAATCAAGAAACAAAATGTCACCTCTGCCCATGTGAGGAAGAGATCTTACCGCATGTTCTGTTTGTATGCCCTGCATACAAGGGCCCTCGTCATAAATGGCTTAAGCCGGTTTGTGCTATAATAGGAACAGGATCTTGTCAAACGGCTCTGCGTATCTTAAAACCTGATACTAATGAAGTCATAGTTATTGCTATTGCTACATTTTGGAGCTGGACGTTGGCCTTTAGAAGGATTACTTTGCAACGCTTTACGTAACATGATTGTGTTGAGTGTACTGTGTTTTAGTCTTTTCTAATATATTCTGCTCATAAGTATGAAGCGTCTAGCCAAAACTTGTGTAATTAGACATAATGTTTTTTACTATAAATTTTAATTTGGTTTTAGGAGGAAAGGATTCACAATAAATTTATTGTTGATATGTGTTTAGAATTTTAACAGAATCCTACCATGATATGTTTAATATGTTTTTTAAACAATAAAAACCTACTATGAATTTTAACTACTTAGTATTGTTATATGTGTCTTTTATGATTATTTATGATCGAATAAAGACAAATTTGAGTTAAATACCTCAGTGCTACAGTTCTTCACCTCTGTGCCCCGGCCTAGGTCATAAATCTGACTGAGCGCTGCTCAGTACAAGCCCTGCTATCTGCAGCCTAATGTTACTACTGTAAAATAAACACAGCCTTTCCTTAACTTTGAAAGTAAAATTTGACCCTCTGCATATTTAAAATTTAACTCAAGGCTGCAAGCTACTCTGAGCACAGGTCTGGTGGCTCAGTGGACTAATGCGTCCACTTCAGGGGCCTGTGTTCGACCTCGTGGTCACAGGTTCTAATCCCTTTGGGTCCACTCAGCCTTTCATCCATCTGAGGTTGATGAAATGAGTACCATTGAGTTGGGTAAAAATAAACATCTGTTATTCAATGCCAAGATACCTCCAGGTGAACGTGCACTTTACAAATACACATTATGTTATGTCTGTGAGCTACTGGTAGCTCGCAATCCATGGGTTGAAGACACCTGGGCTAGATGTGTGAAACTTTTTTCCATTTTCATATGGGATTATTTTTGCTATGTATAAAACCCAAATTGAGATACAGTAAAATGTTACTGAAATGCAATTTGGGTTTGTGCCCCAATACCAAGTCAGAGAAGAGGCATCTTTAGGACCGCCCAGAAAAAATATTGAGTTTTAAATATTATGATACTAGATTATCATCACAAGACTACTGTGTTGTGAAATTGTCATTGACAAGAATATCATGGGTAAGAATATATGTTTTTTAGTATTGTGTTTAATACCAATGTTTTGTTTTTAATTTATTATTTTTGTATTATGTTGTAGTTTATGTTTTCAATTTTAAGTCCATTATTATAATTAAATGTTTAATGTTTTTTATTTGTTAATACTTTAGTTGTATTTATGGGAATTTTGATTTGTGTTTATATTTTAGTAGCAGTGTGTAAGGTTTATATGGAAAAAAGGTTAGCAGATTTGTAAAACTATAAATATTGGAGTGGATATAGTAAATTTTTACCCCTTTTGCTGCCCAAATCATTCTCAAAATAAGGTAAGACTGGAGAGGGAATAGTAAATGTGACCCCTTCAGTGTCTCATACATTCCCAAAAATGGTTTACATCAGAGTGGGAATATTACATTTGCCTTACACCAGTGTTCAACGTATTAAAAAAAAGCGGCTATTGGATTGAGAACTGTAAATGTGAGCTTTTCAGTGTTAAACACCTTCTCAAAATATATTTCAGTGAAGTGAGAATAGCCCTTTAGACCCCTTGAGTGTCCAAGACATTCCCCCAGATGATTTAGACCAGAGCTGGAATAGTAAATCTCCCTCATCAGTGTCCAACACCTTCTGCCAAATGATTTAAATTTGAGTAGGAATAGTACTGTGACCCCTTCAATGTCCAATACATTCTCCAAAGTGATTTTCGTTTGGAGTGGTAATAGTGGTCAACACTTTCCCCAAAATGGTTTAGACTGGAAGGGGGATCTTAAATCTCATTTCTTCAGTATCCATCCCTTTCCCCAAAATGGTTTGGATTGGTCTGCACTGATTGATTTTGTGTCCCAACACATTCTCAAAAGTGGCTTAAATTGGATTGAAAATAGTAAATATGACCACTTCCGGGACCAACACCTACCCCAAAATGTTTTAAATTGGAGTGGAAATGATAATTCTCAACCATTTAGTGTGTAACACATTCCCCAAAGTGGCTTAGATTGGAGTAGGAATAGCAAGAGTGACCCCTTTAGTCTTCAACATGTTCCACAATTTGGTTTAGATTAGAGTGGGAATTGTAAATGTGTCCCATTTAATGGCCAATAGGTTCGACAAAATGCTTTATATCTGAGTGCTGACAGTAACTATGACCCCTTCCATGTGAAACATATGCCCCAAAATGCTTTTCATTTGTGTAGGAATAGTTTGTGTTATGTTTTATATGTACTTGGGTTACCAAGAATATATTTATTTTAGAGGTGTGCCATATTTAAATTTAGCATATAGCTTAATGGATACTGATACTGTATTGTGTAGAGCAGGGATACTCAAAGAGAAATGTTCTTGTTTTATTGAGTTATTGTAAATTTTTTACTGGTGTATAGTGGTTTTGTGCTTTGTGATTTTAATAAAACACTTGTATACCTTAGCATATATTTTAGCTATACATTTTAAAATTATTAAACACACATGTCTGGTTTTAGCTTTTACATATCACTTTATTTACAAGCAATAAGGGAAAGCATTCTTTCACATACTTTTGTTGTAACGCATTTAACATATTTATTTGTTGATGTTTATAAATATTATAATGTTATTTGTAATGTTACACATACATATATAGTTCTAATTGGTATATATACTTTCATACAGTTTGTAATTTTTCAACCTATACATTATTTTTTTACAAATAAAGTTTTTATAACATATATTTTTTTCTACTATATACTAATTGTTACTATTAGTTTAATATAATGGTTTACAGTACAATTTACTATATATTTTACAAAATATTTTTCAACATTTTTAATTATGTTTACAATAATCTTTTAACACAGACATTGCATATTTATATTAATCTTTCAATGTTTTAATTCATTGAAAAAATAACAGTTTTTTTTATTTCCATTAAGCAGCCATTCTATTTTTACCTCTACCTGCATTTTTGAGTCTGTTAACGTCATTTTTCAGCGATTTCAGTTCCTGACAATGCTGGTTCCCTGCTGCTGCTCTACAGATAAGGTAAACATACTTTCAAGTTTTTAGTTGGGACTTTGGAGCTAGGCTGAGCGTTTGGAAAGTTGGTGTAGAATAGAGTATTTGTTTGTAGTGGTAGAGATGTTTTGTGTTAGGTTGTGCTTTAAAGGGGTTTGCGAAAGTTGAGTAATTTGCTGTAGTGTAATTGCACAAAATTAACTCAAAATGGTGAGAAATTGCACTTATGTCCATCAAATGTATCTTGCACTTCAAAAAATTACCCGAAAATCTGTCCATATCAAATTTCAACAAAACAATGTAATTTTGAGTTGATGACAGGTTGCCCACATAAAAAAACTGCACATCTCAAAATTTACACGAGCGGTTGCTCAAGTAAAAAATCCACCTGAAATATTTGTTCACCTCCCACATTAAAAGAACTGCCACTCACAATAAAAAATGTATTTTCCCAATCAAACATTATTCAAACAGTCCTTTTTGGTAACAAATCTACTTGAAATACCACTCATATAAAAAAAATCACTTAAACAGTACATTTTGCATTAGAATTTCTTCCAGAATTGACGCAATACAGTTAATTATGAAAAATAACAAAAATGATGCTGGCAAAATTGAGATATTATACAGGTCTAGTGTTTTGTAGTTATGAAGTTAAAGTAGGTAGGCCTTAGTGCAGTATGCAGGATGTAGTTTCTTTTATTATTGTTATGATTTTGTTTTTTTAATTTGTTTAATATTATTATTATTTTTTTAATATTTGCTATATTAGGATATGTATGTTGTGTTTTTATAAGTTTTTAGTTTTGAGTGGAAAATTTCCTTATTTTTCAATGCATTTTTTTTAAAGGAAATTATTATTATTAATAATTCTTTTTTTCTTGTCCTCATTACACCATGGTTACTGCAATCTGGGCCTGTTCGGAAAACAAAACACCCTCGATCCTTCTATGGTCCAAGCACTTACACAGGGCACCTTCCACAGCACCCAACTGTCATTCTTAAAAGAACACGGGTGAAGCGGCATGGCCAAATTACTACCCCAATACCTGGCTTGATGTAATCATTGGACTAGGTTTCTGAATTAGGTTTCCAAATTTGATATCCGTGGTTATCTCTCTATCCAGCTAATTTATAAAGGGCTCCCATACCTCAGCCAGAGTACTTTTATCCCTTTTAATGTCAAATCTACATGTCCATTTAACCATGTTCAACCAAGTTATTACATTGGGAGGTTGAGGGTCTAACCAATATTTTCAAATTTCCCTTCTAGCAGGAAGGATTAAATAACACAGTAAACCCCTCTGTTTAAATCTTAGGGCATGTTGGGCTACATAGTCCACTCCTAAGTGTACCAATGTTGCTGTTAAGGTTATATTTTCTCCTAGAATATCCCTTATATTGTTTTCCACTAAGCTCCAGTAGACCTGTCACCATGGGAATGTAAAAAGAGATGTAGGTCATTTGCCTTGAGATAGTTACACCTTTTACATCTTGGCATCGGCGGTTGCACAAATTTTGATAATCTATGTAGTGTCCAATATAGCCTCTGAATGACAAAGATGTGGTGTACTTTAAGATTAGCTGGAGTAACAATGTCATATAGGAGTTTGACTGAGTCAGACCACAAAACCTTCATACTTCCATCCTGCAACACCCCTGTCCAGACCTCAGATGGATCTTGTGTTTTCGCCTCCCCCATCCAATGGGAAGTTTTGTACATTATGAGGGCTTCAGGCTCTCATGGTTCAAGTACCTACAGATCGCTTCATGGGCCACGATGGTAGGGAATGAAGTCGGAGGCAACTGGGATTTTGAGACTTTAATACAGGACCCCTCACAGAAAGCCAAAGAAGTAGCAACATGGTAATGGAAATTATTTTGGCAACACTTTAACCAAGATTACTTTTTTTTCGTTTCCCAGCAGGAGATTGGGATGTATTGTCTCATCATGTAATTTTTGCACTTTCTTTAGGTTACTTTCTTCTACTTTAGTGTATTTGTTCCTGGTGGAATGTAGAGGTATCATGGACATCAGCTTCACAACCGCAGGTTAATTTAATTTGGTTTTATTTTGGGTGGAAAATGTTTGCCATGCTTGTTGTTTTGCATAATCTTCACATTTGAAAAAGGTGTGTATTCCATGTTTTTTCAAATTTTGTTTGCTGGTTTGCATTTCTGAAAATATATGTTATTGTGTTTTATTTTGTGAATTTAGTTGTTTGTTGTAAATTATTTGTATTTTTCTATGTTATTAGATATTGTTTAATTATCAATTTATTTTACACTGAATAAAAATATTTCTAATATATTTTATAAATAAATATTTCACATTGCATTTGAAGTTCATATCTATTGTTAGGTGGTATACAGTAGTGTTCTTCCTAAGCTTTCAGGGTTGTGGAAGTCTTTGTTATTTACAAAGAGTTTTAATTTTCATTGCACCATTTAATACATTTATTTGTTCTGATTGAGTAATTTAGGTTTAAGTTGTGTTAAAGATTGCTATATTTTTAGTTCTTGGTAGCTTTGTTCTTTTTTTAGGATTTCCGGGAATTGGTAGATGGTTAGATGTTGTTGGCCCCCTGTGATTTGGAACACATTGTGCCATCATTTCTCAGTGTTTTTTGTTTTGGCTTCTTGGGCCATGGTGCTGTCATAGGCATTCTGCCATAGTATTTAAAATTTGGTTTGGCGCCTGTGGCCAGAACAGTGCAGTCTGCAAACCCAAGTGTCTCCAAAATTGTTTATCAGGGTAATTCATTTTTGCTTGTCTGTTTGGAAGTAGGTAAATCTATAAGGAGGTTGTAATGGCTTGCTAACTCTGGGACTGGTACGTATGCTAGGGTTTCTCTTTGCTGTGTTCTGCAGAGATATTGGTTAGGTGGTGTTTTTTGTCTGTTGAATAGAGAAAGTTTATTTTAGTGTTACATTCAAAACAATAGTTACATTACTTTTAGGAGTGTTTGCTTCTTTGCTTTTTAATATGTAGCAGTTTTGAGTTATTAAACATTTAATTATATTTGGTTTGGTTTTGTTTTTTTGTCAACTTTATATCATTGAAAGTTGAAGTTTTTGTTGACGAGGAATGTGTTCTTGTTTGTATTGTGGTCATGGTACCTAAAACTTGGCGATATAATGAATTACATTTATTTCTATGGTTTATTTTAAATTAGACATTAGCTAAATAGTTTGGTTTAATTTGTTGGTAATCAGTTTATTTTACTTATTGTTTGATGTAGGTGGTCCTATGTATGTAGGGTAGCTACTGGCATTTCAATATAGAACTCAGCAGAGTGTCAGTTTCTTCTAGGTGTAGCACGTTTGCTTTTAGGTTTTGGTTATGTTTGTGCTCCTTGTTATACCATTTATTCACTTAGGTTAAGTGTTGTTGGTTACTTTTTTTTAGGTGTAATGTTATTAGTTACATTGGGTGTAGTTTGAATTTGTTCCCTATTTGGAGGATGCTAATTAAGGTTTGCGTTTAATACATATTTGTATATACTACGATTACTTTCATTAGGTGTATACAAATTAACAATATATATTTGTAGTTAATGTTTTCATATATTAGTTTACTAGTTAAATATATTTTTGTTTAATTATTTAAAATAATTGTATATTCACTTAATTGTTATATTTTGTAAGTATGGTTTTATAATAATTGTGATATTTATTTTTATGTGTATTTGTTTATTGGGACATTTTAAAATGTTTTCTTAGTTTTCGCTTTTTAAACAGCCATGTAGAAGGAGCGCAATATAATAGCAAAAATCAACAATCCAATATTGAAGTCCATAACATTCCAGTTCCACTGCAAGCTTCCTTTTTTGATACAGTCTTTTATTGGTTTACATTGTTTTTACCTGTCATCTCCTTTTAATTCACAATCAGTTTTTCAGGAAGACATTCACAGAATGCGGTATTAAACATTCACTCCACAGCCTACGCGTTTCATCCCTCATGGGACATCATCAGGGCTGTAAAGAAAAGAACATGATAAGAAATTCTGCACTTCAACTCCTTAATTCTGCAAATACTAAATTAGTATTGACTTCCTTAATCTATACCGTTCCTATAAATACAAGTATCTGTAGAGCAGAATCCTGCACATATAACGCACTAACGACAGTTCTTTCCATTGATGTACCTGCCTATATAACAAACTACTTCACTAATGTCCCTTGATATACCCCGAATGGTTAGAATGTACAAGACCTAATCTGCATTGGAACATATGATCAAAACAACATTATCAAAACATTGTGGTTTCTTCAAACGGTGAATGGCAGTATTATAACATTCATTTATACAAAATAATAAAAAATCCTCCCCTTTAAGTTAGTTGTTATACTTTGTACCTTCAATCATTGAATATCCTTGGATGGAAGAAAACATGTTTTTTAGTGTCTCTGTTACGGTATTCTTCCATTCCTGATTCCTATTCCTGGTCTTATATCCGAAGGTGCCTCTATGTTAAGTCCTTGATGTGATTAGTTTTAATAAACTTCCTCCATTCTTCAGTGTTGCCCAAACTAATCAATTATCCACTGGTACCTCAAAAAACGTATCTCGATACTCCACCATTCCTATTCATTGTCTTATAAACATGGCACCTCTATCTCTCATCAAAGATAAATTGTCCTTTGTAAGTCTCCTCTATTAATATTCAATATTCTTCAATCAACAACATTAGTTCCAAATCACCCTCATATGTCCAATTCAATTGAACTATGGTCCAAACACATCCATTCCCTGATTCACTGTACCTATATTTTATCAATAGACTCCAATCTTCTGAAAGCTCTAGTTTGGTTTTTAGAAGTACATTTTAGGTTAAAGTTTAATGTTTTTTTTTTAATTTATATTAAATAATGTTTTTGTGTTTAATATTGTTGTTTTTTACATTGATGTCATTTTGTGTATATTAAATGTTTGAACTACATTTGGTTATGCTTTCTTTTTGTGTCACAGATTATTGTAGTTTAGATAATATATTAAGTGTGATAATTCTGTTTGTGCATAGGGTGACAATACTTGGTGAACTTTATATTTTTGGTGATATTTTCGTGCTCAATATTGCCCTGGTTACTAACTTACATAATCAGGGCTGTTCCCTTACGCCCCTCATCCCCGTTGTTATGATGGGAGGTATACCAAAGCTGAAAGAGTCATTTGACAACTGAAATAAATGAATGACAGTATTAATGCAACACATCAGGCTTAATAAATGCAATACCAGAGAAAGACCAGAAATGACAACAAAGTGATTATAAGGCAGAGTTCAAAACACCTGTACCAAAGCTCAAATGTAGACCAAAAACATTGTTATGGCGATAATACTTAAGAAATGTATGTTCTGAGGACCAAGCAGCCCCCCTGCATATTTTCTGGATTTATACTACCTCGACCTGGAAGATCTACCGAAGTATCCAGTAAAGGCAGCGAAATTGTAGACTTAATAATCTACTCATAGTCAGAGAAGTCACCTTTTTGCCTTTTCCAGACTGCCCAAAGGTCACAAACAAGGAGTCTGTGTTCCTGAACTGCTGAAACCTGGTAACACAAATCAAAAGAGCTCTTAATGAGGACAGTAAGAGAAAGAAAGACGAGATAAATACTTCTTGGGATCTATGAAAAATAGAGTTAACTTTAGGAACTAATGCATGGACATGTCTTAAAAGAACTCCATCATCCAAAAATTAAATGAATGAAGGGTAGCATTTGGAGACTCCCAGATCTTCAATTCTCAGCCGAATTGAAAGACACTGGAAAAAGAACCTTATAGGAAATAAACATTAAGTCTACCATGTCTAGTGGCTCAAAGGGATGAGATTGCAGAGCCGGCAAAACAGTAGAAAGATCAACAGCTAGAGAATGGGGATTTTTCACTGGTCTCACCGGTGAAAAACTCCTGAAAAGACTAGACACCAATAACTGTAACACCGAAGGAGGTGTGGAAAAATCCATAAAAGCCTTATTTGCAAACCATTGAGCTCTTAAAGCGGACAGAGGCAGATTTAGATGAAACACATCCAGGAGAAATTACAAAACATCAGACAAACTACAGGTGGGTGCTGAAAGATTCTAAGCTGAACGCCATAGGCCTTATTACAATGTCAGTCGGAGTTGCCTCCAACTAACATCGTTGCGGTCTTGGGATCGACTGACCTCTGGTCAGCAGTCCCGACTGCTGACTGGCTTACAGTTCTTAAAAGATCTGAAGTAAGATTTAGACTGAAACCTAGCTGAGTTTACAGGATGCTGCTTCCTTCTTGAGGGCTGCCAAAAGGATGACTGGAACTTCAAAGAAGTTACCCCTCTTGAGGAATGGCGTCTGTAATCTATACTCCAGTTCCACACCAGAGAGCTGAGAGCCTTCCAAAGGCATTTTCATTGCAACAGCTCGTCGTGCTGTGTTAGTATTCTAGCCCTTCAAGCAAAGGTTTCATATTGTAGTAATCAAATATCCCCCTGTGAACACTGCTGACCTAACAACATCAAAAGAAATGTCTAAGAGAAATGTAATCTGATGTTCCAAGTCTTCCAATAATGGGAGGAAATATGTCCTGTGCTGAATAGCAGTAAACAAGACCTTGCAATTAGTAATGAGAAACTGTGCTGTGTATGTCCCATAAATCTCTGCAATGAACTGCACTCATTGCCACATGGGTACCAGAATTTTTTTTACCAGGGCAGAATCATCTTTTTTATTAGATGAATCTATTAACTTTTTTTCCTCCGCCATGGAAGGTGACCCACCATGGCTAGCTACTATAGAGTCAATGTGAATCCCGTCTATCAACACAACATCCATATCCTCAGGGGGATGCAACTTTGACATAAACCTGGGCAACATAATCTTGTCCGTATCCCTCCTATATTGATTGATGACATCTTTAGCAAACTGATGGATAGGCATACCAGAACTGGGTGTTATTTGGAAATGACTCAGCAGAGATTCCTCAGAGGTTCCAGCTTGTCAATAGAAGGAAATCCAATCCCCAAGCATTTCCCTCAAAACACATTTCTGCTTGGGATCAGATGAAACAGGGGCATCATCAGATGAGTCTGAGACCTCAGACAAAGACAACTCCTCAGTACCTTCTTGAAAACAGCAGGAGGAGGAGGAGTCTTGTGTGTAAAAGCATCCAGGGTCTCCAACACAATCCACTTCATGCCATCCTTATCTTCCCCTTTATGCTTTCTTCTATGTTTAGATATAGGAGGTTGACCAGTAGAGGAAGAGGCAGTAGAAGGAGAGGGGGAAGAATGCCCTCTCTCTGATAGGTGTTTCCCCATAATATCAAAGAAACACAGCAGCAAATCCACAAGAAAAACATGCAGAAGCCACTCACCTTGGATGTTAAATATTGAAAGAAATGAACTGACTCCTTCTATTCATACGTTAGTGTGTCTATCTCTCTCAGCATGCACTTTTGTAACACACCTATCCCAGTGAGTAATTTCTCCTATGTGTCAGTCATGTTTACGTATGTGTGCTTTTTTCATATGAAGAAATGTTGTCCATAAATTTTGTCTTGAGATTGGTCGTTTTTTAATGTGATTATGCAGTTGGGCATTTTAAATCTCATGTAAAAATTTGTTTTTTATGTATAGATGTGTCCACTATGTGTATATTTATATTTTTTCTGTCTGTATTATCTACAGGGCTGATGAAGTTCAAGCAACTAATCTGAACATAATGCGTTGGCTGGATGATGCTATTTTGAACTTATAGAATAAAACTGATGAAAAAATTGGATGTCTTGCCGGACATTATCTTTATAACAGTGAACAAAAAATTGTCATTGGAGCACCATTTCATAAATCTTCTATTGTTGTTCTGCGTCTGCAGTTGCACCTAACAATGGCGTGTGCAGGAATTGTTGTGCGCTAACCATTGTAATAAGGAGGAAACAGGACAGTGAAGTGTGGTGCCTCCATTCCGCCTTTTGTAGTTTAAACTGCATTTGAATCTGATTGTGTTTTACTCATTTTATAATTGAATTTGTTTACTCTGATGCACTTTGTCGTTACGAGGCTCGCTTCTTGGTGAGGCCAGTTTGTTGTGCTTCATGCCATTACTGGTTAGCACTCTAGTCTCCCACACTGAGTTATGATTTGGCCCCCTACTTAGTGGCCTGGTAGAGGATGTGCTGACGGCGCACCAAAGGCAAGCCTGACTGCATCCGTCTGCGCCCGACCGGGACCAGGGGTCACCGCCCCTGGCCCAACTACTGTAGTAAGACTAGTCTATTCAGCAAAACCATTTACCGAGCAGCGCCAGGCTTTCTACGTTAACTGCACTATTGTTAAGTTGGATGAAGCCTTCTCTTACTGCCAGCATTGTAATTCTACACTCACTTTTTTCATTCAAAGGAATAATTTCAATAGAAGGGTTCACCATAAACTTTGCGAAGCAGGGAATCTTAACTAAACAGGGCCTCTGCACAGATAACACCTAGATGTACACTTTCAGCTCACAAAGATTTCACATTCTATAACAATAATTGCTGATCATTCTCTACATACCAAGCCAACATTTTCAATCTCTTGATTAACGATCAACCGGATGCTATTTTTTTAACTGAGACTTGGCTTCAGGATAGCTCAGGCCCTGATGTAGCAGCGGCTCTTCCTTCCAACTAATCTATTGTAAGAAAAGCAGGAAGTTGAGGTCGGGCGGCATTGCGATTATTTACAAAGGTTCCCTTGTATGTAAAACCAAAGATTTTACCAACAATGATTGTGAAGCTTTATTATTTAGAATCTTGCTTACGCCCAATTCCGTATTCTCTGGCATACTTTTGTACCGCTCTCTTGGCCAAGCTGGGCCATGGGAGCTCTCCTTCTCTAATCAAGTAACTCCTTACATTTGTAAGGCTGCCAATTTTACTATATTGGAAGATCTGAATCACCACTTACATTATCTTTAATTGCCCAGAAGCTCTTCATTCATAGCTGATTTAGGAGCGATGAACATTCGACTATGCACTTCAGGTCCTACCCATATAGCGGGCAATCTGTTGCACCCTATTTTCTCCAATCTGTCTAACCTTAGTTATGTCCCTACTCTTCCTTTGTGCTAGACCGATCTTTTTGTAGTACCTTTCATGCTGAAAGTAATTTTATTTCCTTTATCGCTTTGCCTAATGCCTCAACAAAAGACGAGAAGATGGGCTCAGCTTGATGTCACGACTTTTAATAAACTTTTAAATGATAGCAGGCCAGCTATTGAACATATTTCGACAACTGATCTTGCTCTTATCCAAAATTGGACTTTACAGGTGGTAGACACTTGCCTTCCTTTGTCCAACAAGTGCACTAATAGATAGCTACCACCTGCTCCCTGGTTCACTGAGAGGCTTAAGAATGTAAAGTCTAAATGCAAAACCCTTGTAAGAGGTTGGAGGAAACATTACAGTGCAGAGGCTAAAGTGGTACGTAAAAAAGCCCTAAGTGAATACCATACTCTTTGTAAACTAGCCTGGGCTGAGTTTTTCACACATAAAATCTCTCAAGCTCAAAACTGATCTAAAATTCTTTCAATGTGGTATAAGAACTAGCCGGCTTGAAAACCCACATTACTCCCCTTGCTCTTACCTGCACTCAATGTGAAGAACTTGCTATTTACTTCACGGACAGGATCCTGTGTTGACAGGGCTCATTAATAATACCTTTACCTCCTGTAAATTGGAAACTTGGCCCCTCTATGAACTTAGTTCCTTTAATCATTAGGCAAACATTAAATATGGCTCCCCTCACGACTTACTCCTTATTCATGTCCTCAAGCAGCTTGACTCTTTGAAACATTCGATATTATAGTACTTTCAAAAGCCTCGCTACATGAGGGTTCAGTCATACTGGAATGGAAACATGCTATGGTGCTCCCTCTTTTAAAGAAAGCCATTTGCAGATCCTGCTATACCATCTAACTTATTTCCCATCTCAGTGCTTCCAGTTTTTTCTGAAATTCTGGAAAAGCACGTTAATGGCCAGTTGATCTCTTTTTGTGGAGTCTCAGAATTTTCTGCACCCCTTCCAATCAGGTTTTAGAGCCTGTTTCTCCACTGAATCTACTCTCGTTGGTGTCACTAAAATGTTAAGGCACCGATTAGATGAAGGTGAAACAGTGGCACTCATCTTGCTGGGCCTCAGCGCAGCATTTGACACAGTGTCCCATTCCATCTTGCTGACAACCTTGCAGTCCTTGAGCCTGGTGGGCACTCCCTTGCAGTGGCTTGGGTCTGTTTTTAACAGACCAAGTTTTTCAGGTCATCTCTGAACCGGCTAGTTTCAACTTTTATCCGTCCCTTTATGGTGTTCTGTGTTGAGCCCACTACAATTTAATGTGTAAGTTTGCTCTTTGGCTGACGTAGATGAAGAGGCTGGTCGGTCCCTGTTTTCCTATTCTGACAACACCCAGATTATCTTTCCCCTCTCCTCTTCTAAAGGATCGGAACACTCTTTTCTGCAAAGCAACCTGCTCAAATTAAATGGGCACAAGACAGAAGTCATGATCCTAGGAAAAAAATCATGACCTTTGGGGACCATAACACTGGCCCTCTGAAATCAGTGTCTTACCCTCGCAGGGACATCATGTTCATAATTTGGGCTTCATCGTGGTCGAACGTCTATCGATGAAACAACAAGTCACCAAGGTGACCTCTACCTGTTTTAGTATTTTAAAATGGTTGAAGAAAATGTTATGGTTGATTTCCCTCTCGGCTCAGAAAATAGTTGTCCATGCCCTAGTTACCTCTTGGCTAGACTGCGGCAACGTTCTTTATCTGGGCTCCAATAAAGCGACTATTCAGAGACTTCAAGTAGTGCAGAATGCGGCTGCCAGACTGCTGTGTCATGTTCCTAATTCTTCCTTGTTCTCAGGTTTCCTTCGCGGTTTACATTGGCTGATGGTGGGAAACTAAGTCAAATTTAAAGCCATGTGCTATATGTTTAAAATTAAAACTGGAGTGGCCCTGAAATATTTGACAGTTTTAGTTTAGCACTTTTAGGCCCAGTGCCTTTTGCACTCTACCCAGCAGACTAGGTTTATTATTCCCAAAATTTAACTTCCTCGCATGCTTGGTTGGTCCTTTTCTTATTTAGGACCATCCCTGTGGAACTCTCTACCTGTCTCATTATGCAATGAAACAGTGGATGGTGCATTCCGCAAAAGTTTGAAGACTTGGTTTTTCAATCTCTGAGTCATCCTTCACTTAACTACTTCTTTGTCCAACCAGGACAGCGCCGGGAAACCTCTTGGTATAGCTGTGCACCCTACAAATTCAATGTAATGATAATAATAATAAAAATCATATACTGATCTTGGTGGAACATATACTTTGTAAAGTCACTGTGTATAAATGTTTTCTACCAGTGATATTTACCATTGATGCTGCCACTTGCTTGACTTTTTGGGGTCATTCTGGCAGGGCCGCTGATGTCATGGAAAGTCTCAGGAAATATTTCTTGTAGAAAAAAACATCTGCATCTAACCCTTTTAGTGAACAATTATCTGATTGTATGACAGCATTGACAGATTTGAAAAAGAAATAGAGTTCAGCCAAGTTAAATAGAGTGGCTTCCTGAGGTGCCCTTTTATTGAGTACACCCACTAGTCAGGATCATGCACTTATTTAATCCTTGCTTTTATCCCAGGTACTAGGCTCAGGTTGGTAGTGGAAACTGACCACCCTGCTCCTGGGCGTGGTTGAACCACTATAGTGAAATCCTGATTTACTCGTTCTTGTGGTAATAGAAAGCCTCCTATAGCAATCTAAGTGCAGATTTCTTTCAAGGATAATTTAATGACCTCTGAAAAACCATTATGCATGGAAATGAAAAAATAGGATCATCTCATTATATAAAAAAAATGCAACACCCCAAAATGAAAGCGAGACCAGAGTTGTTGATAACTACACCAGGGAACCTATAGACGTGTGATTGTTCAGTAACCTTAATACCATATGCATACGGAGCAGACTTAAAATGCTCAACCTATTTAGTAGGAGAATTCCAGCACTTTAAAGATTGAGAAATTGTAATAAAGATGGTAGCTTTCATCTGCTGTAGACAGTTGGATTGATGTACTAAGCAATGTAGCATGTCCATGGTGGGAGAGTTCTGAGCAGAAGAATCTTTGTACTCTCAGCAGTGGGTTGTGAGGTCCATACGCTTTAGAAGTAGATGGAATTATTGTCATGTCTACTGGGAGGTCCTTTTCTTCTGGTTACTGCATAGGTGATTTTGAACAACTGCTCTATTACTGGACCATTGGGTACAATGTGGAGTCACCGGAGCCATAATTTTCAGTCTCATACAAGTAGCATCAATTTTGTGCCACTCATCTTTTCCTTTTTGATTTTGACCTCTTACTCTCTGTTGCTCGTGTTAGAGAGGGATACGCCTACGATTGCTTAGTAAATATCAGGTCACAAGGTACTCTTTCAGAAGCCTTAGAAGATGCCTTATATAATTGTGTAAGATGAGCTTCCTGAAATGTTCTTCTTAATGAAAAAGCTGGATCATAGAATCCCTTTTCCCAGACATTTCTATCTAATGTGCATTTTTCCTTAACTTTGGTTGGTCTGCTTAGGTCACCATGTTCCGTAAAGTCTATCTCTTCCCTCAACAGGCAAGGGTAGAGTGTGAAAATCTAAGAAATGCTCCTACAGTATTAGTCGTTATTTGAGGAGATGGCGTGTGGAATCCTACAGTTATTGTAGACAAGGATGACTCAAACTTTTTCAACATTCTCAGAGTCCTTTACTGTAACTTCTAAATTAGCTGATAAAGTCTGAATGATATGATCTGAATTGAAAGTAGTTCCTTGGTCCTGAGTAATACCTACAGTTCCTCAGAGAGCTTATTTTAGTCACTCTAAATTAAATGAACGCTTGAGTTGTAAATCAGGTGGCACCAAAGGGTAATGGTTTAGTTGCACCTTTTCTCTGTGGGTGCCTGGAAATGCACTTGAGGTACTCTACAGATAGTATCTGGATCCAGTGGCAATGATATAGACCCAACTTCTGCATCCGGTAAGGTAAAATCTAATTTATGACTTAACCTCGAGCTATCTTCTGAGGCTAAGACTAAGGCACCATTTCCTAGGTCTCTGCTTCACACTTTAACACATGTTTCAGGATGAAATTGCATCAATGGAGTTACAGGCGAAGGTGGCTAAACAATCTTGGTTACCTCCTTCTTGCCTTGGCACTGAAGAAATAGTTATGGGATTGAATATACTTTCCTCAGGAACACCTGTGTATAATATTTTCTTCAGTGTGCTTGTGGCTTTAAAGTAGCCAAGTTCTTTTTGCCAGTGTAGGCTTCAATAAATCATTATAATGACCTCTTATGGTCAGGAGGACCTAGTTCCAAATAAAGGATAACTTATGTCGGGAAGATCACAATGGGTTAAAATCCACTCTTTTAGTAATCAAGAGAAACCATTTGACACAACTAAATTAAATGTAATTAAACATATATTTAGAAAATCCTTCTTGTAGCTAAGATATTTCCAATAAAAACATCAAGATTGGTGGTAGAAGGCAGATGGATGCACCCAAAGTGTATCAGCACATTAGTTGCTGTTCCAAAGTACATATTTGGAGAGAGATTCTTTAAGCTACAGAGATATGTAAAGCCACCGCCAGCCTGGAGGATGCGGATTCACCGCCGCGGCCACAGAAAACACCCACCGCAAGATTAGGATGGCGGTGGGATTGCAGTGGGACCAGTGGTGGATGGCAGGTCCGTCCACCGCTGATCCGCGGGGTGTGGAGGGCTATTTGGTGGCGGTGTCTTCAAGACACCGTCAGCCAAATTATGATGTGCATTGCAACATGCTGTTCCACGGCGGCTTTTCCGCCATGGAAAAGCATGTGGTCTTTGGTGTTTGGGGGCCCGTTGCGGGCCCCCAGGGTGTCGGGGGTGGGGGGTGCACATGGGGGTACCTATGGTAGCCCACAGCATTTACATGCACAAAGCGGCAGGCACCACGCGCTGCCTGCCGCTTTGTGCATGTAAATGTAAAACATACATTTTTAACCTTGCAGCGGGTGCTGCTTCAAGCAGCACCCGCTGCAAGGTTAAAGATACAGTATGTGACCGCCAGGGTGGCGGTCACATCCTAATTGCACAAATGGGACCGCCACAGCCCCTGCGGACGGTCCCTCCACCTCGGGGGTGGCGGACGGACGCAGGTCCGTCCGCCATCCTAATGAGCCTCAATGTTTGTGTTTGTTCTAATTCAAGATAACTATAAATGTTAACATGGATATGAGGACTTGATTGCCTTCAAAACACACTGGTGCATTCTTAATGCCCCTGAATCTGAATTACGTTTATAACTTGCAGGCTCCTAAGTCTTTATGAACAGTCACTGTGCAAAGTATGTTAGTCTCTGTATTATTTAGCAATATGTAACACAGCTTACATCACCCTTGTTGATGTTGACTAGCTGCAAAGCCTTCATGAGGCCTCTAGGAGAACAAGTACCCTGGCACTCAGCTTATGGCACATCCCCAGAACAGAACTGTGGAGAAGCAAAGGCTAGACTGTTTTAATGTCAATGACCTGGGGAGAGGAAGGAGCTGGCATAGGGGCCATTGCTGATGCCACGACACTACCCATCCACTTACCTAAGCCAAACTGCTAAGCCACCAAGTAGCCAATCTAACAGCAATGTGCAGGATAGCAAATGAAAGTAATTTCATTGGACTAAGTTCAGGTGCTAATTGTTAAATCTCTCCTCAGGTGCCAGTACTATTGCTGGAATGATGGAGAGCTAAAAACAGCCTGAAAAGGCACAGCAAGACAGAGCTAGACGAATGAATAGGCAATGGAGATGATGTAATGATGTGAACAGGAATGTGGCAGCTACTTCCATTGGCCCAGCTCTGGCACTTCCTGCAGGTGCAGAGACATCTCTTGTTGCCATTACAAAACTGTTTTCTAATATTTGCTATAACAAGGAAATGACCCAGGAAATTGTTATTTTTAAATATTGTTCTATCTAGAAATAATCTTAATGAAAACAATATTTTTGCATTTCAACTTCTAGAATGAAGGAGTTTGGTCAGATGTTAGCATTGATCCTTTATTTTAACATAATTTCACATACGATCAACAATACATCAAGTAGGGCCAATTCTTGTTTAATTATCATTCATTGCCACCTTAGATAAATATTTTGAATTCATTTTTTTAATGGTAAGCAGGCTTCCGGTACACCACTGGTAGCAGTCTCATAGCAGATCTATGTTTACTGTAATTGTCGTCATGCTGGGCACAACTAATATCTCACCCTGCAAGGTTCTGCTGGTATTAGCATGCACACCTTGGTCCTTGTGATTTCAGTACCCTCCTCATGCCTCTGTCTGTGAACTTTGGTCCATCTTTACTGATGTAACCCTTCTCATCTGATATTCAAGTGTGTTTCAGCTCATAGTAGTCACATCCACATAGAGAGATAGTGTAACCTATCTACACCACCAGAAAGCACAGTAAGCTTGGAGAAAGTCCCTAGGCTTAAAACTTGATGAACTGGCAGACATGCTAGAGTACCCTACATCAGATAGATAAATTGGGGGCAAGCTCAGCAGCAAGGGACATAGGAGGACATGTGACTGAAGACTAAAACCTGTGGTGTGGGAGGGAGTAGTGTCTTATATAATGTTTACTTCTTCAGTTCCTTTATGGGTTTCTACATTCCAACACGTGGATACTGGTCAAGCTAGGTAATGGATCCCACCTCTCAAGGCGCATACCTACAACTAGAGGGCTCAAACAGGGTTGTGTGCTCGCACCAACTCTTTTTAACCTTTGCACAGCAGACGTGACATCAGCCCTTAGTGCCTGCAATGCACACGATCCCTGACTAGGGGAGAAAGCCATCCCCGGCATGTCTTACACTGACAATGTTTTCTTAGCAAGTCACACTCAAGTTGGTCTACAACGGCTATTTAATAAATTGAACGTATACGCAGCCGAGAATTATCTGGAAGTCAACGTCAACAAAACAAAAACCTTGACAATCAATGGGAAAAAACTGACTGTGGAAAATCCTGATTGCAAATTCCTCTGAGTACAAATACTTAGGTTTAATAATTGACAAGGGCGGACAATTTGTGAAACAGCTTGAGGCCATTAAGAGGAAAGGGATGGCGATAGCGTCAACATTAAGGCAACTTAAAACAAAATTGACTGGACCAATATTTTCCCCATTGCTTCGTGTTGCGCAAGCGAAAATTCCACCTTCAATCACTTACGGCAGAGAAGCATTGAGGGGTAGGGACGCCAAACTGTTGGATACCACCTTGTCAAAAACGTACATTCATGCTAAACCTCCCCCTCTACTTCTCGCAAGCACATATTCGACTTGAGTTTGGCTTAACGTAACAACTCCTTGCAAGGCAAGGCTCTTACATCAAGTGCTGGCATAAAATCAAGAATTCCTCCATGAATACCAGTTTCCCTGTTGGTGGTGTTTCCGTGAGGTGTCACTTGTTTCCTCACACATTTTTTCTATCCAACGTTGCTGTTGTGGATATTTGGTATTGACCGTGGAGGGTCAGACAATCTGCATTTGGTTGTTATGTGTCGCTGTCAATGAATTTGGGTTGTTTTTTTAACATTTAAATTTGGACGCTAAGCAGTGGAGTATTCCTTCAAAAATTCTTTAAGGGATGGGAATAGTTATCAGTACAGACAGGCTGGTCTAGTTCTGAGTAACTGACATTTGCGGACGTCCATTCTACAGGGTCTTTTGTTGTGTATATAGCATCCTATAGAAACAAGAATAATAAAAGCGATATGTAATTATATACCTTTCAAATTCTATTGTGTATGCGTATATAAGCAATAAACACTTGTATGGTCCCAATGATAATACACAAAAGGGTACACAACATGGACAGTGGATCGTGAGTATTACTCTTCAAAACAAATGGCGATCCCCGGCATGGTAGCAGGAAGAATTTCTTGGACTAACTGATTCTACATCCATCTAATTTCAACGAGTGCACCTTCCATCTTTCAATGTACTAGGGAATCTAGCTTTGTCTCAGTCTGAGTCTTTTACACCAAGACTAATGGCTTGAGTGACAGTGTATCTGAGTTTCAGAGACCCTTATTAGATTCAACGTCTGACCTTGGCCCACCGGAAGACCTTCAGCTTCAAAAAGTGGAATAAGATTCAGGGTATACATCCTCTGCTCCATTGCAGTGGGCCTGAAATCAAGCTTTGGTCCTAGGCAACCATAAACTGACATTGTCGCTGTACATTTTTTCCTTATACAATTTTAACTGTTTTGATGTTTTTTGCTCATTAAACTTTTCATTATTGTTTTAAATTGGTTTGGTACATTTTTTTATTTTCTTCACTTTAAAAGTGTTGGTAATGCTTTAGCTTTTCACACATTTCTCTAAGGAGGTATCTGCTGCTTTTGCACTAGCTAAAAGGAGTGGGCAAATTTTTTCTGAGATTTCCTTTGAGAACTAACCTTTGGTTTGTTTATTAACAAATCCCAAATTATTTTTAAAAACACTATTTCTGACTGTACTCCTCCTCAGTCGGTTGGCTTACCCATTAAAACGAAACTGACATTATAGTTGGTGGATTTCAGTCCATTATCTGTTTTTTCTATATATGCTTGAGTTTTCTATTCATATTTCTCAGGCCCTCTCAAATAGAATGGAGTGAGTAATCTGCATCCTGATCTTTATGCAATGAATTCTGAAACTATCTCTCTGCTGAAGAGACATTCCAATCTAGGGCTAGATGTATGTGGCTAAATACCGGTCGGTAACACTGAAATTCTGTAAATTTCAGCTTTACCGACCGGTATTTAGCCATGTGCGATGTAGGTATTACTGATCGCATCTGTAATAAGGAATCGGTAAAATTAAGGAAACCAGTTACTGATTCCTTATTTACCGATTGGCAGACAAAAATACAGAATCAGTAAGTAAGGAATTGGTAATGTGATGTACCAAAAATTGGTAATACCGAATTTCCTAAAAATCAGTAATTAAGAATCGGTAATTAGCACTGACTCAAAGCAGGTGGTAATCGGGTGCACTGCATAAAAACAGCACCAAAATGCAACAGTGTGTACACAATGGCGGCCCTCTACGTCATAGCAAGGAGTCTACGTTTACGAGCAGAAGGACTGAGGATCTGGAGACGGGAGGAGCGCCTGTACAGACTGCGTGTAACACTGTCCCAACTGACTGAGGATGAAATCCATAAGAGGAACAGGCTACACCCAAACACCCGCCTGGACCTCATACGGAACCTGCACCCACTCCTGGAGCACCAGACATCAAGGACGCACGTAATACCCACTCATGTACAGGTACTCTGTTGCATGCACATCCTGGCATCTGGCAGTTACCAAGGGGTAACAGCTGTGGTAAGTGGATTGTCACAGAGTTGCCTGTTGCGTTTTTTCAATAAATTCCTGGATGTCATGTTACAAAAGATTGCAAAACCAACAGTTGATGGACAGAATGCAGAACAATGTCATACATTCATCTCAGTACAGAGATCTGGGCCTAAATCCATCGTTTTTTTGCTCACCACCCCAGTTCAGACATGCCCATATTCAAATCAGCCTTGACCCTGAGCCTCATGGTAACAGTCTAGCCTGAACTGCCAAGCCATGTCTTCCCTGGACCGGAATCAAGCATCCTAGGACCGGTTTCTGGCTATCAGCTGTCTTCAGCCAGGATAGCTTGACTCCAGTGGCATTGAGAACAAGGGACTCATGTCTAAGCATACCCGTTCCACTCGGGTGACAAATGCAAAAACAACAGTTGATGGACAGAATGCAGAACAATGTCATACATTCACCCAAATGATCACACAAATGTATTTCTGAGTAAGTAATGAGACAAAGCCAGGTAATGCATTTGTGTCAGGGTGTTTAATATACCTTAACCCTGGCAATTGTCCAGCACACCATAACACCAGCTATGTGTCCAAAAGGGTTACGTCACCCACAACAGAATGTGATTAGAGAGACTTGCCTATCTCCTGCACAACCGGAACCACATGGCTGCGTTCTGCATGCACACTGTCCTCAGCAGCACCGTGTCCTGAAGCAGACCCATGCCTCACAATGCACCTCTTGCTCTCTGGCAAGGGGGGTTTCAGTGCTATGACTGCTTGCCTCCTCACTCTCGTTCACATCCCTGTACCAGTGGCATCAATCTGGTTAGTCTGCATCACCTCTATGGCACTGGTGATTGTGACCAGTCCCTGGGTAACCTCACGGCTGCACTTTGCCATCTCAAGTTGCATGGCCACAGATCTCCTACTCAGCATGTGGGTTGCATTGCACAGCCTGTTCACGGACTTGGTGAAGCCTGCAATTACCTGCCTGTCTCTCCACCTTGCAGCGCGCTCCCCATCCATTCTGCCACATTACTGCCTCACTGCCTCCGATACCTCCTTCATTCCCTTAGCCACAGTATTGTTGAGGCAGTAGATAGCCTCCTTCATGTCGTCCACCGTCCTGTTATTGGCCACCATCTGTCTCTGAATTGCCCTCATTGTATTCCCCTGCAGGTGCTGCACTTTCAGCAGTTGGCCCTCCAGTCCTGAGAAGACACTTGATCCTTCAGCATCAGGACTCTGTGACCTCTGTTGCCATCTACGGGCACCTGTGATGCTTTCTACCAAGGGGCACTGTGCCCCAGATGGCTGTGTGTCTTCGCCCAGTGTTTTCTGTTGGGCTTCCTGCCTGTACTCCTCTGTGGCATCTGTCTCCTGGAGTGGAGCCACTGTGTATCTCTTTGACCGTGGTGGTGGGGGTGGTGGTGGTGGTGAGGTTGTTGGTGCAATGTCTGGAGTTGACATGACTTCCTCCTCACTTCTGTTTTCCTCCCTGGGAGCATCAGCAGTCTCGCCCTCTGCAGCCTGTGGCGCTGTTCCGCCTGTGGATACAGAATGTACTATTACTCACTTTTCTTGCAGCAACTGTGTGCAAATAAATTTCACAGACATTCTAGCTGTCTGTCCACTGCTAACTCATCTATTGATGTGTGTGACTTGCCTATGCTTATTGGGGATTGGCTGGTTTGCTACCCATTGATAGGGACTACATTTCCCATGATGCATTGCTAATCTTACATAAAACTTGGTCTGGAGTGGGATTGTTGCAGGGGGCTTGGGGTTAGGGAGGGAAGACAGCATGCTGTGCATGCAACTTACCTTGTCTCTTGGATGGTGTAGTAGAGCTATCCACATCCCGGATGCCACTGACGCTCTCTGACTGGATGGTGGATTCTACCAATTGGTCTTAGGCAGAAGGAGCAGGCGCTGTGGAGTCTTACCTACTTGTTTTTGTCACTCAGCCATCCTCTCCTTGGCACGTGCCCTCAGGTCATACCATCGCTTTTTTAAGTCCTCAGTTGTGTGATGTCTGACCCCAATTGCATTTATCTTCTCATGGACTGCCATCCAAAGACTCCTTTTCTGGGACTCAGAGACGTTTAGTGATCTCTTCCCAAACAGCTGGTCATGGTCTTTCACTACTTCCTCAATGAGGACCTCCAACTCCCTTTCACTAAACGTGTGCTTCCTTTTCCTCCTGGCAGCATCCTTCCCTTTCTAAGCTGTGGCCATAGTGCAGTTCCGCTGTGTGAGCTGGGTGTTGGCTGTGCAGCTCCTTTGCTGTTGCTCCTGCTCCCTGTCTCTCCAACAGCTACAGATTCAGTGCACCTGCATGGGTGTGGCCACTTCCTGGTTGGGAGGTCATGTGGTTGCTCAGGATTGGCTGATTCGATAAATACAGATTTTTTACATTACTGAGTCGGTATTTACCAAATCGGTATTACAGAATCGGTAAAACCGATTCGGTAATGGGGTTTCAGTAATTCTTTTACCAATTTCTATGAAATTGCTAATTTTTAGCAAATTTTACTGAATCAGTATTTTTTACCGAATTTTTTCCTACATCACAAATACCAATTCCTTAATACCATTCGGTAAAAATCGGTATCAAGGAATCAATATTTGGGAATTATCTAGCTCTAGTCATTACTGCTCCTCTGACAAATTGTCACCATTTCTTTACTCTTTTTTCTGCAAAGTACTGCTCCCATGTATAAACTAAGTCTAGTTTGTAATTTAAAATATTGCAACAAAACTTTGAATAACTTGTAGCCTTGAGTGTTTTTGCAAATTTCTATTTTGGAAAATGTCTTAAAAAAACTTTGTCTATTATCTTAATTAAATAGTAGCCGTAATACCATTTTTTAAGTTTGTAATTCCACGTTCCAAAAAGCTGCTAATCCTGGAAAGTTAGCTATATGTATGTATCTTTTGGTATTTTTAAAGCACAAACCTAGCTGCCAAGCCTTGGAAGTGCTATACAAAGGACACATCCTAGTGGGGAAACACCGGCTGGGACAGAGGGGCAAGTGGAGGTAGTGAGAGGGATGTGAAGTCAGTCTATCTGAGGTAGTGTTCCTTTAAGAGGTGATATTACAGTCCCTCCTTTAATTGAAGACGGGTTGGTGGTGTTCTAGTGTTGGAGCAGATGTTGTTCCGGATCCTGACAGCTTGGGCTGAAAAGGATTGTTTTCTCCTTCCTGCAGTGCTTAGTCTCTAATCTGGGCAAGTACGCACTGACATGTACATCCGGATATTGTTGGTTTGTTACCTAGGTACACAGTGGTCTTACTGAAGAGTACCTTGGAAGCAGTTGTGGCTTGAACAAGTAAACACTGGGGCGGAGCGGGTGGGGTGGGGAGTACTGGAGTTCGACATATGACGGGATAGTGAAAAGTAAATAAATAAAACCACTTACCTTTTGCTCGCAGCATCCCATCGTATGTCGAACTACACTACATCCACCCCCGCCCTGCATCACCGCCCCATAGCATTTACCTATGTGAGCCGCCACTGTGTGTAAGTCATTCAGCTGATTCTAAGGATGATCTGGGCCTGCAGGGGGAGCCTGTGTAGATCCTTTAGGGCAAGTGTGATATGGTTGGAATTCTTCAGCTACTTGAGGAGCTGTGCTCTTGTGAGAAGGATGCCTTTCGCGATAAGATTTCGTATGTTACAGGTTCCGAATGAATACCCATTAGTCACCTAAGCAACAGAGAATATGGTGTCTACATTTGCACACATATCTTCACTTCTCTTTCTAGTTTAGACATCTGCCCCCATTCACTGCATATCTTATGCGTCTTTTAATATTATTTCCTAAAGTCCAGACAAACTATTTAGTCATCGAACATCATTGTGCACTTTTTCAAGGACTATCGTCGTTACAAATCAAACCACCATTATAACTCTTGGAGTAGTGGCATATTGAATATATAACCTATGGACAACCGAGTTCATATATATCCCTTTGTTATTCTGTATACTGCACAGTGGGTTGACATTGTACACACTCCTCATTAGGAATACAAGATTACTAATAAATGGCGGCCATTCCTTGCCATTTTTTCCCAAGTGAAACACTGTGTGGCTTTCTCATCCAGGAGTTAACCTCGCCGATTGGGTGTCACAGAGCAGCTGGGGGAGGAGCCCCATCCATTTGTATTGCGGGCAGGATTGAGACATTTACACACACAGAGAAAGATAACTACTCATACGGCGTCACAATAGTTAGGCATGTGTGTGCAGATACTGTGTGTACCTTGGAGTAAGAAGTATTAGCAGATGTCTCTAGTGTGTATGTACTCCACTTCCGTAGGTAAGCGTGTGTGAAAGTGCATTCAGTTGTAAATTTTGTGTCCCCGCAGGCACGCTGAATCGCGTCATCCCCTTCTTGAGGCCCGGCTCCACTTTTGTTTGATATTGTGCTTGTGGTGTAAAGTCGTTGATGCCGAGAGTTGATGGGGTGACAGCGCACGCTGGAGATGCTGCACATGTGGGAAAGTGCAGTTAGTTGAAAGGTTAGTGTCCCAGCAGGCACAATTAGTCAGGTCATCCACCGCCTGAGCCCGGCTCCAGCCCTGGTTGATGTTGTGCGCCTGGTGTCAATTTGTTTATGCAGAGAGTTCAGTGTGTGACAGCGTGCAGGAGATGCTGCAGTTAGTGTCCCCGCAGTCACGGTCCTTTAAGTAGAGAGGTGACTGTGTTACACGCGCAGGATACTGTGCAGGTATTGTCCCTGCAGGCACGATCAGTCGCCTCTGCCCCCGCCTAAGCCCCGACAATTGCCGCACCCATTGGCCATGCCCCTTTCTCCCATGCAACTGCCGCACCCATTAGCCTTGGCCACGCCCACGGCCCAACACCGACTTTTGTTTTCCACACGCCCTCAAGGCACGTTTTTTTGGGGGGGAATGTGCCACGCGATTGCTGGCAATTGTCGCACCCATTGGCTACACCCCTTGATGCAGCGCAATTGCAATTGCTGCGCCCATTGGCCTTGTTCATGCCACCAGCACACGCTCCCAGCACAACGCACACGTTTAAGGAACGCTTTTTTTTGTCGTCATGCCGCGCCCCGCCCACGCCCACAAGGGACTACTTTGCCGGTAAGGTACTTCTACGTTTCTAATGTATATAGCCGGTAGGGTGTTAAAATATCGATAACAAAAATATAGCTGACATAAATATCGTTGCAAAAATATCGTTTACAAAAATATCGACACCCTATACTTAAACAGGTAAGTACATAAATATCGACTCCAAAATATCGTTGTAATTAATATAGATGTAAAAAATATCGACTTTTTAAAATAATTAAAATTACATTAAATAATAAATAAATATAAGTACTATTAACAAAATACATTACATTACTTTTATTTTTTAACTATTTCAAACAAATTTACTACACTTTTTAATTATAAACTTAATAAATGTGGACATATAAATTAATTTTACACATTACTTTATATAACAACAATAATACATATATATAATTAAAATACCCCTTTACCCAAAAACCCAAAACTGACCCTGAACCCTAAAAATACCCCTTTACCCAAAAACATTTTCACTAAAAAAATCCTGTACACACACCTCAAATTAATTAAAAAATTAACATAATTAATGACATAATTATTATTCAATTAACTAATTAAAATTAATTAACTATTATTTATTACAATATTTATATTTATTTAAAACATTAATTAATCTATTATTTCATTATATTTAAAAACCCCTTTACCCAAAAACTGAAAACTGACCCTGAACCCAAAAAATACCCCTTTACCCAAAAACTAAAAACTGACCCTGAACCCTAAAAATACCCCTTTACCCAAAAACTAAAAACTGACCCTGAACCCTAAAAATACCCCTTTACCCAAAAACTGAAAACTGACCCTGAACCCTAAAAATACCCCTTTACCCAAAAACTGAAAACTGACCCTGAACCCTAAAAATACCCCTTTACCCAAAAACTGAAAACTGACCCTGAACCCTAAAAATACCCCTTTACCCAAAAACTGAAAACTGACCGTGAACCCTAAAAATACCCCTTTACCCAAAAACTGAAAACTGACCCTGAACCCTAAAAATACCCCTTTACCCAAAAACATTTTCACTAAAAAAATCCTGTACACACACCTAAAAATAATTAAAAAATTAACATAATTAATTACATAATTATTATTCAATTAACTAATTGAAATTAATTAACTATTATTTATTACACTATTTATATTCATTTAAAACATTAATTAATGTATTATTTCATTATATTTAAATTACTTCCCACCCTACTCCCCTATAAACCCACAACCCGCTACGGAACTATTAATACTAAATTCAACTGAAAATACATTATTAAATAATAATATACTACTAAAAATACTACTTTGACTAAAAATAATCATTAAAAACACTACATTACTTATAATTATTTAAAAAACGATATTATTGTAAACTATGTTTTTGTAAACAATATTTATTACAACTATATTAATGTTAACGATATTACTTACCTGTCTGACGATATTTTGGTCAGACGATATTTTTGTCATCGATATTTCTTCCTGTAGATATTTTTGCGGCGATATTTATGTTAGGCGATATTTTTGCGACGATATTCCTGCTCTGTACCATATAGCCTATGTCCATCTGCTGCAACTGTCCTTTCCAATGCTGTATTGGGTGTTGTGATTGGTGCTGTGGTTCCTGAGATTACCCGCCTCAAATGTTTAGGCTCTCTCTTTATTATATTAGTATAGATTCCGCTTGGTAGGATTTACTATACCTGCTATTTCTCTGTTTGGCTCTAGTACAATACACGGGACCTCTACAAGTACACAGATTTAAAGAAACTAACTGTCTATAAGGTAGGGTGTCTGAATGTTTCCCACTTTGTTATTAGATTATTGAAACCAGCATAGAGGGGCTGGATTTATGCTTTGCCTATGGGTACCACGGCTAAATCCCTACTGTTGAGTTAGGAATATTTCGTTTTTTTACATTGCACCTCAGTGTATCAGTGTGTATACATTAATGTAAATATTACCCAACACCAAGACTCCGCGCCCTCAGTATGGGCATTCAGTACTGTACTATTAACGCACTCTATGATAACCAATTCCATTATCTTATTATGGATGTCAGATGATGGAGCACTCTCACACCTTGCGCATTATTCTAATTCAAACTCTCTGCCCTTTATATATATATATATATATTCACTGAAAAAAACCATAGGTTATAGACCATATATAGTTAGGGATTAGCATTTTCAAAACCTTAATTTACTCGCACAAAACCATTGAAATTCGCATATATAGTTAGTTGCACTAACTATATATTGTGCACCCGCAATCCACTGCTGATGATGTCACATATTACATCATTCATGACATGGTCAGTGACATCATTGATGACATCACTGATGACATCTCAAATGACATCACTGATGACATCACTGATGACATTTCATTTGACATTACTGATCACATCACTGATGATATCACTGATGACATCACTGATGACATCTCAAATGACATCACTGATGATATCACTGATGATATCATTCATGTGACAATACAATGCATCTCCTCACACTTTAATATAACCTCTGTTACATCCAATGTAAAATACAGAATATAATTTTTTAAACCATTGACACACCAATACTAGTTACTACATACGCACTCACTGATTCCTATGTCTTCACACAGATTCACTCATTCACCCATACAATCATTCATACATACAATCACTCATCTTTACAACACTATCATATGCACTCATACACCTATACAGACACTCACACTCTGCCACTCATCCATGGAGTTACTCACACACCTAGTCAGTCCTGTAAAGAATCAATCACACTTCCATTTTCTAATCAATACAGTTAAACATAGAGTACCTTACATTTTCAAACCTATACTAACACATACTTACTCTCTTATACCATCATTGATACAAGAACACATTGATCTGCACAGAGTCACACATCTCCCAGCCAGCCACACACACACTCAGTCTCCCATACAAATACTTCGACAATCAATCAATAACCCATATAGTTACTCACATAGCTACTGATCAACACATGCAGTAGTTTACAGAACAACAGACATAATGATGCACAAATTAAGACAGTTTAGTCACTAACCCATGCACTCAGTGAGACGCATTAAATCACTCACTCATACAGTCAGTCATGCACCTACTAAATCCTTCATCCAGACACTTAAACATCCAATCATTCTTCAATATGTAAGACATATTTTAACTTTACAGAAACATACAGTCACTGGGTGTTGTCATCAGTGATGTCATCAGTGATGTGATTTGAGATGTCATCAGTGATGTCATCAGTGATGTCACTGACCATGTCATGAATGATGTAATATGTGACATCATTAGCAGTGGAGTTGGAGAAACTCAGCTGGATATATATATATATATATATATATATATATATATATATATATATATTACCTACTGGCGATAGCCAGTAGGTATATATAGTTAGGATTTTTTTCCTATGGGATTTTTGAAAATTCTATGTCGAATAACTTTGGCTTATGAGGACAGAATTGGCTGAAATTTTCAGGAAAATGGAACATTTTGTTTCTGAGCAGCCCCTGAAAATTTGGGGGGGTTTCGTCAAGGGGGGTCCGAGAAAAAAGGGGGGTCCCAAAACGTGTTTTTCCCATGCAATTTTCCATAGGGCGGTTGGCCTCACTTTTAGCCTGAACGGCTGAATGGATTTACACCAAACTTGGCAAAATTGTAGGGACTGGTAGCCCGATGTGCCTTTGCTATGTCTCAAGATATAGGCTCCAGTGGTTTTTACGAAAATTAACTTTGAAAAATATATATTGGGCTACATTGGGCTATATATATGTTGGAGCCCAAATGTAGCCCAATGTAGCCCAATGTAGCCCAATGTAGCCCAAAGATGGCCACCAGAGACAAAAAAAACCAAATGTAGCCCAAATATCAGCCAGATGTAGCCCAACTATAGCCCAATGACAGATTGTCCCAGAGTGTTCTAAAGAACAACTAGAGTGCTAACAGTCCTACTTATTACAAAGGTATGGCACACCTGAAGCCATCTTGATTGGAATAAAGTGGTAACTCTTAAAACATTTAATTTAAAAAGGAACAAAATGAGGGGGTTAATTTTGCCATAGAAAGTATGATTAGCGAATATATGACGAAATCCCGCATACCATCAGTCCGCAAAAAAAATCCCGCATGTACTATTAGGCCGCAAATTAAAATAACGAAAACTTTTAGAACGAATATGCCTTTAGCATACACTAAACAACTAAACTACCCTAAACCCTAAAACACTACCCCCAGCATGACCCTACACTACACAAACAGTACAACACTACCCTAAACCCTAAAACACTACCCCCAGCATGACCCTACACTACACAAACACTACAACACTACCCTAAACCCTAAAACACTACCCCCAGCATGACCCTACACTACACAAACACTACAACACTACCCTAAACCCTAAAACACTACCCCCAGCATGACCCTACACTACACAAACACTACAACACTACCCTAAACCCTAAAACACTACCCCCAGCATGACCCTACACTACGCAAACACTACAACATTACCCAAAACCCTAAAACACTACACCCCAGCATGACCCTACACTACGCAAACACTACAACACTACCCTAAACCCTAAAACACTACCCCCAGCATGACCCTACACTACACAAACACTACAACACAACCCTAAACCCTAAAACACTACCCCCAGCATGACCCTACACTACGCAAACACTACAACACAACCCTAAACCCTAAAACACTACCCCCAGCATGACCCTACACTACGCAAACACTACAACACTAACCTAAATCCTAAAACACTACCCCCAGCATGACCCTACACTACGCAAACACTACAACACTACCCAAAACCCTAAAACACTACACCCCAGCATGACCCTACACTACGCAAACACTACAACACTACCCTAAACCCTAAAACACTACCCCCAGCATGACCCTACACTACGCAAACACTACAACACTACCCAAAACCCTAAAACACTACACCCCAGCATGACCCTACACTACGCAAACACTACAACACTACCCTAAACCCTAAAACACTACCCTCAGCATGACCCTACACTACGCAAACACTACAACACTACCCTAAACCCTAAAACACTACCCCCAGCATGACCCTACACTACGCACACACTACAACACTACCCTAAACCCTAAAACACTACCCCCAGCATGACCCTACACTACACAAACACTACAACACTACCCTAAACCCTAAAACACTACCCCCAGCATGACCCTACACTCCGCAAACACTACAACACTACCCTAAACCCTAAAACACTACCCTCAGCATGACCCTACACTACGCAAACACTACAACACTACCCAAAACCCTAAAACACTACCCCCAGCATGACCCTACACTACGCAAACACTACAACACTACCCAAAACCCTAAAACACTACCCCCCAGCATGACCCTACACTACGCAAACACTACAACACTACCCAAAATCCTAAAACACTACCCCCAGCATGACCCTACACTACGCAAACACTACAACACTACCCTAAATCCTAAAACACTACCCCCAGCATGACCCTACACTACGCAAACACTACAACACTACCCAAAACCCTAAAACACTACACCCCAGCATGACCCTACACTACGCAAACACTACAACACTACCCTAAACCCTAAAACACTACCCCCAGCATGACCCTACACTACGCAAACACTACAACACTACCCAAAACCCTAAAACACTACACCCCAGCATGACCCTACACTACGCAAACACTACAACACTACCCTAAACCCTAAAACACTACCCCCAGCATGACCCTACACTACGCAAACACTACAACACTACCCTAAACCCTAAAACACTACCCCCAGCATGACCCTACACTACGCAAACACTACAACACTACCCTAAACCCTAAAACACTACCCCAACATGACCCTACACTACGCAAACACTACAACACTACCCTAAAGCCTAAAACACTACCCTCAGCATGACCCTACACTACGCAAACACTACAACACTACCCAAAACCCTAAAACACTACCCTCAGCATGACCCTACACTACGCAAACACTACAACACTACCCAAAACCCTAAAACACTACCCCCAGCATGACCCTACACTACGCAAACACTACAACACTACCCAAAACCCTAAAACACTACCCCCCAGCATGACCCTACACTACGCAAACACTACAACACTACCCAAAATCCTAAAACACTACCCCCAGCATGACCCTACACTACGCAAACACTACAACACTACCCTAAATCCTAAAACACTACCCCCAGCATGACCCTACACTACGCAAACACTACAACACTACCCAAAACCCTAAAACACTACACCCCAGCATGACCCTACACTACGCAAACACTACAACACTACCCTAAACCCTAAAACACTACCCCCAGCATGACCCTACACTACGCAAACACTACAACACTACCCAAAACCCTAAAACACTACACCCCAGCATGACCCTACACTACGCAAACACTACAACCCTAAACCCTAAACCCTAAAACACTACCCCCAGCATGACCCTACACTACGCAAACACTACAACACTACCCTAAACCCTAAAACACTACCCCCAGCATGACCCTACACTACGCAAACACTACAACACTACCCTAAACCCTAAAACACTACCCCCAGCATGACCCTACACTACGCAAACACTACAACACTACCCTAAACCCTAAAACACTACCCCCAGCATGACCCTACACTACGCAAACACTACAACACTACCCTAAACCCTAAAACACTACCCTCAGCATGACCCTACACTACGCAAACACTACAACACTACCCAAAACCCTAAAACACTACCCCCAGCATGACCCTACACTACGCAAACACTACAACACTACCCAAAACCCTAAAACACTGCCCCCAGCATGACCCTACACTACGCCAACACTACAACACTACCCAAAACCCTAAAACACTACCCCCAGCATGACCCTACACTACGCAAACACTACAACACTACCCAAAACCCTAAAACACTACACCCCAGCATGACCCTACACTTCGCAAACACTACAACACTACCCAAAACCCTAAAACACTACACCCCAGCATGACCCTACACTACGCAAACACTACAACACTACCCAAAACCCTAAAACACTACCCCCAGCATGACCCTACACTACGCAAACACTACAACACTACCCAAAACCCTAAAACACTACCCCCAGCATGACCCTACACTACGCAAACACTACAACACTACCCTAAACCCTAAAATACTACACCCCAGCATGACCCTACACTACGCAAACACTACAACACTACCCAAAACCCTAAAACACTACACCCCAGCATGACCCTACACTACGCAAACACTACAACACTATCCTAAACCCTAAAACACTACCCCCAGCATGACCCTACACTACGCCAACACTACAACACTACCCAAAACCCTAAAACACTACCCCCAGCATGACCCTACACTACGCAAACACTACAACACTACCCAAAACCCTAAAACACTACCCCCAGCATGACCCTACACTACGCAAACACTACAACACTACCCAAAACCCTAAAACACTACACCCCAGCATGACCCTACACTTCACAAACACTACAACACTACCCAAAACCCTAAAACACTACACCCCAGCATGACCCTACACTACGCAAACACTACAACACTACCCAAAACCCTAAAACACTACCCCCAGCATGACCCTACACTACGCAAACACTACAACACTACCCTAAACCCTAAAATACTACACCCCAGAATGACCCTACACTACGCAAACACTACAACACTACCCAAAACCCTAAAACACTACCCCCAGCATGACCCTACACTACGCAAACACTACAACACTATCCTAAACCCTAAAACACTACGCCCAGCATGACCCTACACTACGCAAACACTACAACACTACCCTAAACCCTAAAACACTAGCCCCAGCATGACCCTACACTACGCAAACACTACAACACAACCCTAAACCCTAAAACACTACCCCCAGCATGACCCTACACTAGGCAAACACTACAACACTACCCTGAACCCTAAAACACTACCCCCAGCATGACCCTACACTACGCAAACACTACAACACAACCCTAAACCCTAAAACACTACCCCCAGCATGACCCTACACTAAACAACCACCACAACTCTACACTACACTAACACAACACTACACTACACAACACTACACTACACTACACAATCACTAACCCACGAAAAAATTAACACAAACCCACTTACCTCTCTCGTCATCGTGGTTTTCACAACGCAAATGCATTTACCATACATGCCTTTAAAACGTAATTCTTTGTAAAGGCATGCGCGATAAATGCACATGCGTTTTGAAAAAATGCGGGATAATGGTATGCGAGCTCAATGACCTTGCGGGATAATGGTATGCGGACTGAAAGTCTGCGGGATAAAAAATGCGGGAAAATGGCTGCAAACCATGATTAGCAGCAGACTTCCCTGGTGAGCACTAGCTTTACTACAGTGATCTTATGAGCAACTAGAGTGCTAACATTCAGAATTTATGGCAAATGTGTGACACATCTGAATGCCTTCTTGATAGAACCAAAGTAAACAAGCATTGAAAATGCAATAGATCTCGCCCTCGTTTAAGTTAAAGCCATTCTGTTTGTAATGAGGTGGCTTTTTAGCTTTGCTTTTATTAGTGTTTTTAAAACTTTCATGTAAATAACATGCATATGTATGCATATATGTATATGTATGCATGCATTTATATTTATATAGATATGCAGATTACATATGTTTATATATGTATATTACCTACTGGCGATAGCCAGTGGGTATATATAGTTAGGATTTTTTCTCTATGGGATTTCTGAAAATTCTATGTCTCATAACTTTGGCGTTTGTGGACGGAATTGGCTGAAATTTTCAGGAAAATGGCACATTTTTTTCTGAGCAGCCCCTGAAAATTTGGTGGGGTTTCGTCAAGGGGGGGCCGAGAACAAAGGGGGGTCCCAAAACGCGTTTTTCCCATTCATTTTTCCATAGGGCGGTTGGACTCACTTTTAGCTCGAACGGCTGAATAGATTTACATGAAACTTGGCAAAATTGTAGATATGGTTTGCCCGACGTGCCTTTGCTATGTCTCAATATATGTGCTCCAGTGGATTTTGAGAAATTAACGTTTAAAAAAATATATATATCTGTGACAGCGCTCCGGTTAGCGCCCCGGTTCGCGTACCTGACGCGTAACGGAACTTCGCGAAGCGAATCTGATTGGCTCTCCGGTGTCTGTCAACATTCTAAACAAACCGGAGCGGCCGCCATCTTGTCTCTCGGTACGATCGAGAGACAAGATGTGGTGAAAAACGAAGGGGGAAATGAAGGAAAGGGGGCAAGATAGACCACTCCTGACCCCCTAGGATTGATGAGGGGGATATTAAAGTGCCCCGCGGGGCAAAAAATTTTGCGATTTTACGCCGTAGAGGCGCGTCCCGGTACGCGAACCAGGCAGCTCACCGGGCAGCTAACCGGGCAGCTAACCGGCAGCGTAGCTGTCAACATTGTAAACAGTCCGGAGCGGCCGCCATCTTGTCTCTCGGTAGGTTCGAGAGACAAGATGTGGTGAAAAAAGAAGGGGGAAATGAAGGAAAGGGGGCAAGGTAAACCCCTCCTGACCCCCTAGGATTGATGAGGGGGATATTAAAGTCCCCCGCGATTTTTCGCGGTAGAGGCGCTTCCCGGTACGCGAACTAGGGCAGCTAACCGGCAGCGTAACGGGAGTCCGCCATCTTGTGTTTTTGGAGCGTCCGGTTCGAGTACCGGGTAGCGTCCCGGTAAGCGTAACAAGGGGAAAACCAAGAGAAACAGTAAAAAAAAAATTAAGGGAATAGATTTCCAGCAAACTTGGCAAAATTGTAGGGACTGTTTGTTTGATGTGCCTTTGCAAGGCCTCAAGATATGTGCACGTGTGGATTTTGTCTAATTAAGGTTAAAAAAAATATATATATCTGTAAGCGTGCTCTGGCACGCTTACGTTACGGGTTTTGTTTGCGCTGCAGAACCGATACGTCACGGTTATGCGACGCGTCATGATGAGGCGTCTCACGTGGCTACTTGATACGTCACGTAATAAAGAATATATTTTACAGCTATAGATATTAGCTTTTAAAAAACCAATGAAATTCACTGAAAAAACCATAGGTTATAGACCATATATAGTTAGGAATTTGCATTTACAAAACCTTGAAAATTCACTGAAAAAACCATAGGTTAGAGACCATATATAGTTAGCTGGACATTTTATTGACATAAAACCAATGAAATTCCATATATAGTTAGTTGCACTAACTATATATCGCGCACCCGCAATCCACTGCTGATGATGTCACATATTACATCATTCATGACATGGTCAGTGACATCACTGATGACATCACTGATGACATCTCAAATGACATCACTGATGACATCACTGATGACATCTCAAATGACATCAGTGATGACATCATGACACACCAATACCAGTTACTACATACGCACTCACTGATTCCTACGTCTACACACACATTCACTCATTCACCCATACAATCACTCATACATACAGTCACTCATTATTACAACACTATCATATGCACTCATACACCTATGCAGACACTCACACACTGCCACTCATCCATGGAGTTACTCACACACCTAGTCAGTCCTGTAAAGAATCAATCACACTTCCATTTCCTCATCTATACAGTTAAACACAGAACACCATACTTCAGTGACATCACTGATGACATCACTGATGACATCTCAAATGACATCACTGATGACATCTCAAATGACATCACTGATGACATCATGACACACCAATACCAGTTACTACATACGCACTCACTGATTCCTACGTCTACACACACATTCACTCATTCACCCATACAATCACTCATACATACAGTCACTCATTATTACAACACTATCATATGCACTCATACACCTAGTCAGTCCTGTGAAGAATCAATCACACTTCGATTTCCTCATCTATACAGTTAAACACAGAACACCATACTTTTCACACATATACTAACACATACTTACTCTCTTATACAATCACTGATACAAGTACACATTGATATGCACAGAGTCACACACCTCTCAGCCAGCCACACACACACTCAGTCTTCCATACATCCACTCATTCTTCAATATATAAAACATATTTAAACTTTACAAAAACACACAGACACTAGATGATGTCATCAGTGTTGTCATTTGAGATGTCATCAGTGATGTCATCAGTGATGTCATTTGAGATGTCATCAGTGATGTCACTGACCATGTCATGAATGATGTAATATGTGACATCATCAGCAGTGGATTGCGGGTGCGCGATATATAGTTAGTGCAACTAACTATATATGGAATTTCATTGGTTTTATGTCAATAAAATGTCCAGCTAACTATATATGGTCTCTAACCTATGGTTTTTTCAGTGAATATATATATATTCACAGAAAAAACCATAGGTTATAGTGGATATATAGTTAGGAATTTGCATTTACAAAACCTTGAAAATTCAATGAAAAAACCATAGGTTATAGGCCATATATAGTTAGGAATTAGCATTTACAAAACCTTATTTTACTCGCATAAAACCATTGAAATTCCATATATAGTTAGAAGCGCTAACTATATATCGCGCACCCGCAATCCACTGCTGATGATGTCACATATTACATCATTCATGACATGGTCAGTGACATCACTGATGACATCACTGATGACATCTCAAATGACATCACTGATGACAACTCAAATGATTGTATGTGTCTGTAAAGTTTAAATATGTTTCACATATTGAAGAATGAGTGGATGTATAAGTGTCTGGATGAAGAATTTAGTAGGTGCATGACTGACTGTATGAGTGAGTGATTAAATGTGTCTCACTGAGTGCATGGGTTAGTGACTAAACTGTCTTAATTTGTGCATCAGTATGTTTGTTGTTGTGTAAGCTGCTGCATGTGTTGATCAGTAGCTATAAGAGTGGCCATATGGGTTATTGATTGGTTGCCCAAGTATTTGAATGGGAGGCTGAGTGTGTGTGTGGGTGGCTGGGAGGTGTGTGACTCTGTATATAGATGTGTAAGCAGTTGATTCACTAGGAGTATGAGTTCAAGAGTGCATGTGGAAACAGCTATATGGGCGGTTGACTATGCATGGGTGTTTTGGTGAGTGAATGGATTTCTCATTGCTACATGAGCAAGTAAGTACGTATGTAAAACACAATACATGTGAGAGTTGAGATATATAAATAACTGAACATAAGAGCCAGTGAATGTGTGAGTGGCTGTATCGATCACTGTGAGCTTGTATCAGGGATTATATAAGAGAGTAAATATGTGTTATTATATGTTTGAATAAGTAAGATGTGTATAACTGTATAGTTGAGGAAATGGAGGTGTGATTGATTCTTTGCATGACTGACTAGGTGTGTGAGTAACTCCATGGATGACTGACAGTCTGTGAGTGTCTGTTTATACTGAGTGTATGTAAGGTTATATTAGAGTCTGAAGAGGTTCATTGTATTATCACATGAGTGATGTGATCAGTGATGACAAATGAGATGTCATCAGTGATGTCATTTGAGTTGTCATCAGTGATGTCATCAGTGATGTCATTTGAGATGTCATCATTGATATCATTTGAGTTGTCATCAGTGATGTCATTTGAGATGTCATCAGTGATGTCATCAGTGATGTCACTGACCATGTCATGAATGATGTAATATGTGACATCATCAGCAGTGGATTGCGGGTGCGCGATATATAGTTAGCGCTTCTAACTATATATGGAATTTCAATGGTTTTATGCGAGTAAAATAAGGTTTTGTAAATGCTAATTCCTAACTATATATGGCCTATAACCTATGGTTTTTTCATTGAATTTTCAAGGTTTTGTAAATGCAAATTCCTAACTATATATCCACTATAACCTATGGTTTTTTCTGTGAATTTCATTGGTTTTTTAATAGCAAATATGAAAAGCTTTAAAATGTCAAGTACGTGATAGATAAAAACATTTTCGTATTTATGCACGCTGATGTGCTTTGAACGCTGCACCCCCCCCCCCTCCCCTCTTTTGCCTTAGTAGTACTCTCTCTTTGCAGATACTGAAGGGTAGTTAACGCAGGCCTTTACCCCCGTTGTAATCCGTCGTGCCTCCTTGTCTCTCCATTTGATTGATTGTTGTCCAAGCATTTACTGTTTTAGAATTGGTTCTCTTTGGATCATTCTCTATTTACAAACAAGCACAAAGTCGCAATACTCTGTTTAGTCTTTGCAGATAGTGAAAAATCGTGTAAAAAAATAAAAGTAATCGAGCAAAATCAGTAGGCCCTAATTGGATCTCTTTTTGACCTCGCTAAAATAGAAATATTAGGAACAACCCTTCTTGAGAAATACGAAAATAGTGAGATGAACTGAGCTCCACACCATGAGGGCTGCAAGACAGCTCGGCTCCATCACCCATCCCGCACAAAATAACGACAAACCCTATGCAAATATTAAAAATATAGACAACACACCAACAAAGAAACAGGGTAAAACATTTTATTAAAAAACTATTTACATAACGTTGGTTTATAAGATGATGTCAGTAGTGGACCGATGTGTGAATAGATCGAAAACAGCACAAGGCTCCAAGATCCAGATAGCAAGCTCCTGGATGTTGGGTGCCATAGTTTAGAGTTCTGAATTTCAGCCTTTTTCAATGCCTGTGCTTTGTTGAATCAAAATGGCGGCTTGACACAAAGCTGACTCAAGCGTTGTTACTGATGCTATGCAGACCAAAACTGGTTTTCAGTTTGTACATTTTTCTAGATTTTTCAATCCAAGTTTGGTTGACTTTGTAGAACGATGGCTTCAGATTTTCAACATACGGTGTGGTGGCGCTGACTGGGAGGGGGCGCTTCGCTCCTGCCCCCTCCCCAAGTAAGATTTTCATACGTGAAAGTACGTTAATGGTTTTGGTCCCTGAGATGCTTCGATGTCACTACCATTCTCAAATAGCATAAGTTCTGGATGTTGGGTGCCATAGTTAAGAGTTCTGAGCAGTGCTTGTAACACTGTCTGAAGCTTATTTCCACCTACTGCAGCTTCACTATTCTCAAAGTAAGTGAGTGTCGTTTGTGGACCTGACTGCATTAGAAAACAATGTGATATGTTACCTTCCTAAACAGCTTGACGGAGGCCCCTGAGGGGCGGTGTGATGGCCATGGACTCGGAGAAGACGCTTGGCTCCGACACCCTCCCCAAGTCTTATAGCACTGGTGTAGCCTGAGATCGCCCCCGACATAGGCGGCCGGCTCCCGGGGTTCGGCGGAACTTTTTGCCTTTTGATGACTCTTCAATTCTGGACCTTGTCCCACAATCCGTTTGACCTGAAGACAAGCTGTAGTGGGGCGCCCCTTTATCGTTTTAGTTGCCATTCCGCCCGCTTTTGCTACACTGTGCCTCTTCCGCCATTCAGCTGTTTACCGCCCGCTCTTGAGACTACAGCGTCTCGCTCACCATGTAGTTGAGATGCGCCCGCTCTTGCGGTGCAGCGATAGGCGGCTGCCACAGGACTCTCAAAATGGCGGCCGGCTCTTCGGTTTTGGGCCTGGTCCACTAAAATGGCCCTGGGACACCTTAGAACTCGGACGCTTGTCTGCTAGGGCTTGCGTCCCATTCTCGAAAAGCGTCCCCTCAGCCGTGAAGATTCTACAAAAGTCTTGGGGGCCTCCGACTCCCGCAGGCTTCTGGTGGGGAGCGGCTGCCATGATTGCTCGTGGAATGGCCACGACGGAGCTACGAGATGGTAGTGGTCTCATGCTGACGCCAGCTTTAGTCTGAAACATCCAGAAACACTGTAGACTACCAATTCGATCAGTTCCGGTAGCGCCCCAACATGACCCGGAAGAGAAGAACTTGCCCTCCCCTCTTTGACTGATGGTTCTTGTTGCCTGTCCCCTCTGTTGTCATTTAACAGAACTTTTTGGACTGCTGAAAGGGGTTGTGTTCTGAACGCTGGTTGGTGGAGACATTTAGACTATATTCTTGACCTACGTTGTCGCGTAATGCGTTTTATGACACGCCGCGTTAGCGCACCCGGAAGTGATCCGAGGCGCGGCGCGCAGCGCGTAACGTAAGCATAACAGGTCATGTGACTTGTTAATAAAACTTTTCATTGGTTCATTTTACTTTTGTTAATTTAATGATGAAAAGCTTGGTCATATGACCTAAAAATTACGCTTTTTATTATTTTCGAACAATATTTTTTTTTCAAACATATGTTATAATATTCCAGGCTAATGTACTTTCCCGGAAAATTTACAACTGTCTTGCAAGTAAAATATATTCCTTTTTCGAGAAAAAGGGCGTTTCTTCCTTCCATGACGGAGCCGTTGAGTAAAAGAGATTCGGCCTGCTGTCTTAGTCGCCGATACGCCTGATTATCAGATTCTTATCGATCACTTTATGTTGCAGACATGAAAAACACAACTGCCCTTGACCATTTATCTTTACTGCGTTCCTACATATTATACCTTTTATCCGTCATGTAATTGGACTGCTTTATTTCACTTGCCTTTTACTGATTCGAAAACAGTCACTAAAAGTAAAAACTTTACAAATGAAAATACTACTACCGTGTTTTGTTTTAAAAACCTTTATTGTAAAAATGTCAGTATACAAATACGGGCCTACAACCACGTGGGCCGGCCACGGAGCAAACTGAAATCGTATATAATGAGGAGACATTTACACTGTAGAAGAACGTAACGAGCGGGCCATTAGGTGACAAGAACAAAGGTGTCTAACAGTTGCGGAATCGGTGGACGTACATTTTGTAATTAAAATACGACAGGGCCACTTACAATAACATTTTCTAGATATACATTTGCGGGCAAAGAGTTACGAGTCCCATTTATACCGGCGCCATTTTGGGCGAGGCCGGGCAGGTCCAAGATATAGTCAAAATGTCTCCACCAACCATCGGCCAGACCAGAACCCCTTTCGGCCCTTTATGCTACAAGATGGTGTCTTCCATTCAGAAAATATTGGTGGCAGCATTTTGAAAGGAAACAGAAACAGCCGTTCTCCTAGTGAGTTTCACATTGTTACATTTAGGAAGAATGTTGAAGAGTAGTATGTGGAAAATCTGAAGCCATTTTTCTACAAACTCTCAATCAGACTTGGATGGAAAAAAAAAACCTGAAGAATGTACAAACTGAAAACCAATTTTTGTCTGTATAGCACCAACAGTAACGCTTGAGTCAGCTTTGTGTCAAGCCGCCATTTTCATTCAATCAATAGCGTCCCCCTGCACACATTCAGGGACCTGGTCGTGTCTTCAGATGAAACGCATTGTAGGAAAAGAAGCAGAAAGGAAAAGGAAAAAAGTTCCGCCGGACCTAGTGAAGCTGCAGCAGGTGCAAATAAGCTTCAGACAGTCCTACAAGCACTGCTCAGAAATCTCAACTGAGGCACTCAACATCCAGGACTTGCCATTCGGATCTTGGCGCCTTGTGCTGGTTCCGACCTATTCACACATCAGTCCACTACTGACATCACCTCATAAGCCAACGGGGCACCCCACGCCGACTTTCGGCGCAGCATTGTAGGATGGCCACACCAGTGCGGCAATTTGCTGGACACCACCTCGGTGCCATCCAGATCTCGGCGCGTTCATTCAATCAATAGCGTCCCCCTGCACACATTCAGGGACCTGGTCGTGTCTTCAGATGAAACGCATTGTAGGAAAAGAAGCAGAAAGGAAAAGGCAAAAAGTTCCGCCGGACCTAGTGAAGCTGCAGCAGGTGCAAATAAGCTTCAGACAGTCCTACAAGCACTGCTCAGAAATCTCAACTGAGGCACTCAACATCCAGGACTTGCCATTCGGATCTTGGCGCCTTGTGCTGGTTCCGACCTATTCACACATCAGTCCACTACTGACATCACCTCATAAGCCAACGGGGCACCCCACGCCGACTTTCGGCGCAGCATTGTAGGATGGCCACACCAGTGCAGCCACTTGCTGGACACCACCTCGGTGCCATCCGGATCTCAGCGCGTTCGAGTCACTGTGCCGGAAGAGTGACCGGAACTCAGCTGAACACGCCGTCTTTCGGCGCAGCATTGTAGGATGGCCACACCAGTACGGCAATTTGCTGGACACCACCTCGGCGCCATCCGGATCTCGGCGCGTTCGAGTCACTGTACCGCAACAGTGACCGCAATTCAGCTGGACACGCCGTCTTTCGGCGCAGCATTGTAGGATGGCCACACCAGTGCGGCAATTTGCTAGACACCACCTCGGTGCCATCCGGATCTCGGCGCGTTCGAGTCACTGTACCGCAACAGTGACCGCAATTCAGCTGGACACGCCGTCTTTCGGCGCAGCATTGTAGGATGGCCACACCAGTGCGGCAATTTGCTGGACACCACCTCGGTACCATCCGGATCTCGGCCCGTTGTGCTGCCTTCGGCCTATTCGCACATCGGTCCGCTACTGACGCCGCCTCACGTGCCAACGGATTTTCTACGCTTTTTGTAGCCCTATGTCGCATAACAGGTCATGTGACTTGTTTATAAAACTTTTCATTGGTTCATTTTACTTTTGGTTTCCTAAAGATGGAAGGCTTGGTCATATGACCTAAAAATAACACTTTTCATTGGTTTAGAACATTTTTTTTTCCCAAACGATGAAAGCCCCACCTTGTTTCTGGATCATTCAGACTGAAGCTGGCGTCAGCATGAGAGCACCACCATCTCGTGGCTCCGTCGTGGTCATTCCGCGAGCAATCATGGCAGCCGCTCCCCACCGGAAGCCTGCGGGAGTCGGGGGCCCCCAAGACTTTTATACAATCTTCACGGCTGAGCGGACGCTTTTCGAGAATGGAGCCCAAGCCCTAGCAGGCAAGCGTCCGAGTTCCAAAGTGTCCCAGGGCCATTTCAGTGGACCAGGCCTAAAACCGAGGAGCTGTCCGCCATTTTAAGAGCCATGTGGCAGCCGCCTATCGCTGCACTGCAAGAGTGGGAGCAACTCAACAACATGGTGAGCGAGACGCTGTGGCCGCAAGAGCGAGCGCAACTCCGCTAGATGGCCGCCACCTGGGGAGGCCCGTTCACGCCGGCTCCCCCACGCCCCCCCCCCGAGCCGCCGCACGCCAATTTTCGGAGCAGCATTGTAGGATACCAAAACCAGTGCGGCAGTTTACTGGACATCACCTGGGTGCCTGTCGTACATGTTGTGTCAGCCATGTGACACTGGACACAGACCGCTACTGACGAGGCCTCCCCCCGCACCACCCGGGACGCCCCACGCTGTTTTTCTGTGCTGCATTGTAGGATCCCTAAACCAGTGCGGCACCCAGGCGACATCACCTGGGTGCCGTCCAGAACTCTGCACGTTGTGCTGCCTTGGGACTATTCGCACAACAGACCGCTACTGACGAGGCCTCCCCTCGCCCCACCCGGGACGCCCCACGCCAATTTTCGGAGCAGCATTGTAGGATCCCTAAACCAGTGCGGCACCCAGGCGACATCACCTGGGTGCCGTCCAGAACTCTGCACGTTGTGCTGCCTTGGGACTATTCGCACAAAAGACCGCTTCTAACCATTGTTGCTTTTTGTGTTGAGAAATGTTTAAATGTTTTTAGTTTTTGTTCCGTTTGTTAAAGTTAGTAGTTAATAAAGTTTTATAACCTTACTTTGTTGGAGTGTTATCTATTTTTTTAAAAACGGGTGAATGGGGCCTTGAATCGGGTTATTGTCATGTGTGGGCTTTGGAAGTGTGCTGCTGCAGGATCGGACATTTCAAACTCAAATGCACGTTCTTTTTCTTACCTTTCCGAAGCATGGAGCGCAATAGCAGGCAGAGAAAGGGTGATGCACGTGTTGAACACTACCTGACCTGGCAAGTTGCTGGCAGTGCCCCCCCGTCCGCTCCTGAAAGAGGGCACACACACACCGCCGCCCGAGTACTTCACAAATCTTTAAAAGACCATGCGCTTGTTCATGAGGCTTAAATGGTTTATCACCTCTTCTAGAACCCCTGCATCGACCCTCTGACGTTTCATGGAAAAATTACCATGTAACACAATACCAAGCCCTGTCGGCTGAAACCCCCAAGGAATCGTGGGGCATATTATCAAGGGGGTTTATCTCCGCTTTTTTTGGCTTTAAAAGCCATGAAAGCGGAGATAAAATTATCTCCCTATTACCAAGCTGTCGCTAACACCAGTTAGTGACAGCTAAAAGGAGATAGCGACCATCTTGGGCCCCGCTTTGCATGTCAGTGATATTTATCACTAATGACATGCAAAGTGGCGTGCCAAGATGTTAGCGACTGGAAACAGTCCCTAACATCGCTACCTTCTATTACCAACTTTTGGAGATATTCGCGCTAAGCGCGAATATCTCCAAAATCTAACACCTGCCCTGAGCAGTTCTTAGCCATGTTATCCAATGGGAGGTGGATAACATGGCTAAGAGCATTAGGTCAATAATACATGAATATCGCTGACTTTTCTGCGATAATAGCAAGGTTTATCTGCGATAAAAATCGCCGATGTGCGGCGATAATTTTTGTCTCTAAACAAGTTAGAGACAAAAATTATCGCTAGTTGTTCGTAATATGCCCCCGGGTTTTTGCTTGCAGAAATCGGGAGGCGGGAGACTAGCACTGAAATCAGTAGTCACACGCCTGAATCAGGAGGATTGGCATGTCTGAATTCTCTACAGCTGGGGCCATAAACTACATCCGCAGGGTTAGGTGATATCCTGGGACCAGCCTGGCATCTAAAATGGCTGCCGTGCACGACAAAATTGTGGCATTCGAAAAAAAGGCAAGATGGCGCAGCCGCTGGAAGAGATGTATCAACATATATCAGCCTCCTCAGCCACCCTCAGGAAACATAGGGGATTAGGATACCTCTCCCGCACCCCCTTATACCTAGTAATTTAATTAACGAAGCACAAAATGGCGAATTCCCGTTCCGCTACCAGTTTGCGGCCCAGTTCGCGGCCCGTGAAGCAAATGGCGAATTCCCGTTTCGCTACCAGTTTGCGGCCCAGTTCGCGGCCCGTGAAGCGCTTCTACCGTGAAAAATCATTTTTTTTTTTATTTTCCCCACGGGACCCTTTAATAACCCCAACAACATTCCTAGGGGGTGAAGAGGGGGATACCTTGCCCCCTTTCATTAAATTCCCCCTTAGTTTTTCACCTTTTCTTCTCTCTCGATCCTACCGAGAGACAAGATGGCGGCCGCTCCGGACTGTCACGCAGCAAAAAAAAAAAAAAAACTCACGCACAGCCGCTGGAAGAGATGTATCAACATATATCAGCCTCCTCAGCCACCCTCAGGAAACATAGGGGATTAGGATACGTCTCCCGCACCCACTTATAACTAGTAATTTAATTAACGAAGCTCAAAATGGCGAATTCCCGTTTCGCTACCAGTTCGCGGCCGCGCTTCTACCGTGAAAAATCATTTTTTTTTTATTTTCCCCACGGGACCCTTTAATAACCCCAACAACATTCCTAGGGGGTCAAGAGGGGGATACCTTGCCCCCTTTCATTAAATTCCCCTTTCGTTTTCCACCTCTTCTCTCTCGATCCTACCGAGAGACAAGATGGCATCCGCTCCGGACTGTTTAGAATGTTGACAGACACCGGAGAGCCAATCAGCTTTCTGCGCGCAAAGTTCCGATAAGCGAAAAGTAAGCGGACCGGATCGCTGCCCAGAGCGCTGTTACAGATATATATCTTGGTTTGAACGTTAATTTCTCAAAAACTACTGGAGCACATATATTGAGACCTAGCAAAGGTACATCGGGCTAACAGTCCCTACAATTTTGCCAAGTTTCGTGCAAATCCATTCAGCCGTTCGAGCTAAAAGTGAGTCCAACCGCCCTATGGAAAAATGAATGGGAAAAACGCGTTTTGGGACCCCCCTTTTTTCTCGGCCCCCCCTTGACGAAACCCCCCCAAATTTTCAGGGGCTGCTCAGAATCAAAATGTGCCATTTTCCTGAAAATTTCAGCCGATTCCGTCCACAAACGCCAAAGTTATTAGACATAGAATTTTCAAAAGTCCCATAGAGAAAAAATTCTAACTATATATACCTACTGGCGATAGCCAGTAGGTAATATATATATATATATATATATATATATCACTGAAAAAACCATAGGTTTCACACCAGTTATAGTTAGCTGGAAATTTTACTGATATAAAACCATTGAAATTCCCACGTTATAGTTAGTCGGACTCACTATAACTTGCGCGTGCAATGCACTGCTGATGACATCACATATTACATCACTCATGACATGGTCAGTGACATCACTCATGACATCACTTATGACACCATCCTTGTGACACAGTCACAGACCTCCTCTCAGTGTAAAGTAACCCTTGAGACACATATTCAAAAATAGAAACTGAAATTTTTAAAAAATGGACATACCTATATCAGTTACAACAAGCAATTCTGTACTTCCACTATCTATGTACACATCCATTCATTCACCAACAGTTCTATATAGTCACTCATACATATACTCACTCATCATATGAAGAGATACACCTATACATCCTGTTACACACCGACATTCATCCAAAAGTTACTCACACACATATTCACACGTGCAAATAAACTATTGAACAACCATTTATTTGAATATAGAGTTATACACACACTTCCACCTTACTTCTATTGAAAATTACACATATTTATTCTCTTAAACAATCACTTATAGAAACACATACTTATTTAAACAGGAAATCTTACAATCTCTTACTCTCACATATACTCACTTATATACATCAATATTCATATATACTAGATTAAAACATATGTAGTTACTGATAAAGACACTAGTGGGACAGTCATTCACTCACTAACAAACACATATAGACACTCATCCACCCATACAGTCCTGTACATATGCTGTCTTCAAAACACATACAAACAAAGAGTCAGTCACTCATGCATCTATGTGCTAAGTAATACCTCCACCAAACCATATAGACACTCATACTGATACTACTAAAAATATCAAATAACCCATATACATACGCATTTAGCTACTTACCAACACACGTAGCCACTTATACACAAAGTGAAACACTAATATATGAATTTAAATATTAAAACATAACTCACTAATATTTATTTTTCAGAAAGACACATATTCACTGGATGGTGTCATCAGTGATGTCATGAGTGATGTCACTGACCATGTCATGAGTGATATAATATGTGATGTCATCAGCAGTGCATTGCACGCGCAAGTTATAGTGAGTCCGACTAACTATAACGTGGGAATTTCAATGGTTTTATATCAGTAAAATTTCCAGCTAACTATAACTGGTGTGAAACCTATGGTTTTTTCAGTGAATTTAATAGGTTTTTTAAATGCTAATTCCTAACTATAACTGGTGTGAAACCTATGGTTTTTTCAGTGAATTTCAAAGGTTTTTTTAATGCTAATTCCTAACTATAAGTTTCACTTTATAAATAAGACTGTTAGCACTCTAGTTGTTCTTTTTAACACTCTGGTACATTCTCTCATTGGGCTACAGTTGGGCTACCTCTAGTTGAATTTTGGGCTACATTTTCAATTTTTGATCTCTGGTGGCCATCTTTGGGCTACATTGGGCTACTTTGGGCTACATTTGGGCTACATTTTGGCTCTAACATATATTAAGCCCAATGTAGCACAATACATATTTTTCTAAAGTTAATGTTTTTTACAAACCACTTCAGAATAGGGCTACCTGTCCCTACAATTATCCCAATTTTTTTTTTTAAATTATTTTGGGGAGCGCCCCGAAAAGCGTATTTTTACAAAGCGCCCCGGGGCGCGCTCCGGGGAGCGTCCCGTGAGCGCCAATATCGCAAACGAAAACATGATCGTGACGTATCGCGTAGCCGCGACCGCGTGATACGCACGGCGTAAGCGCACCCGGAAGTACTCGAGCGAATACGATCGCACAACGTAAACTTCCGACGCGCTTACACTGCGCGACCCGGGGCGCGCCCCCGGGCGCGCCCCGGGCGCGTAGCGTAAGCGCGTCGGGTCATGTGAGCAGAAAATAACACTTTTCATTGGTTCATAACAGTTTTGGTTTCATAATGATGAAGCCCCTGGTCTTGTGACCTGAAAATAACACTTCTCATTGGTTCAGGACAGTTTTTTTTTCTAAATGATGAAAGACCCCACCTTTTTTCCTTATTCTGACTTTGTCCTTTGACTGAGGAAGACCTGTTTGTTGCTCTGTCTACTTTTTTGCTCTTTGAGTAATATTTTGTACTTTAAAATGGCTTCATTAGTAGCATCAGCTGGTGCATCTGCCCCACCACCACCACCACAACAACCAAGAGGACCAGCTCCAAATTATATTGGTGGTCAAGAACAGGAGGAGGAAGAGGAAGAGGAAGAGGAGGAGGGGAGAAGAAGATGGCTGCCAGAAGAAAATACACCTTATAAACCCAAACCACACTTTATTTGGCAGTTTTTTTCAATTCCAGAGGGGAAAAAAAAGGTGAATGCGCCCAAAGTCACTTGCCTCATCTGCAATGATGAACTTTCACGGGGCAACCCAAATAAGAAATATTCTTTTGGTAACTATACCATGATTCGGCACATGACAAGAAAGCATCCAAACAACTACTCTCGTGCAGAGTTCCGGGAACTGGCCAGTAACCTCCCCCATTCATCAAGGACCCCCTCCCAAAGAAACCAACCCACTTCCTCGGAACCAGAAACATCAGAGGTGATGCCTTGCATTCAGCCGAGATTTGCTGATTTTAAAATTACTTGCACTGCTTGTGGCAAACTTATCTCCTATGGGGAACAAAGTGTGAAACTCATCGTCCTTGCAGGTGATAATCACAAGTGCCCCAAAAAGAAGTAATTTTTTGGGTTTTTTGTTTTTTTGCTCCAGTTGAGCCAGTTTCAATTCCCTTTTTTTGTTTCTCCCCCCAAAAAAATACAAAAAAATATATAAAACTGTTTTGAAAAGCCAAAAAAAGTTCAAAAAGTTCAAAAAACACAAAAAAAATATAAAACAACAAAAAGAAGAAAAAAAAAAGTTCTTTTTAGAACTACCTCCCATTTCTAAATCAAAACTTCATTTTTTAAACACTCTGTCACCTTTTTTCATCATAGTGCGCTCCCAGGGCCGCTCCCCGGTGCGCGCACCGTGCGCTTCCCCCGCGCAAAACGAAAAAAAAAAAAATAATTTAAATGCCCCGCGGGGCCCTTTTATAGCCCCCACATCAAACCTAGGGGGTCAAAGGGGTCTATCCCTGACACCTTATGGTCAGTTCCCACTTTGTTTTAGCCACCTCTTATGTCTCGATTTTACCGAGACACAAGATGGCGACCGCTCTGGACTGTTTGGAATGTTTACAGACACCCGAGAGCCAATCAGCTTTTCATGCGCACCTCGCGTGTCGCGCCTGGAGCGCTCCCTGGTGCGCGCACCGGTGCGCTGCTATAGATATATATATTTTTTTGAACCTAAATTACTCAAAATCCACTGGAGCACATATCTTGAGACATAGCAAAGGCACATCGGGCTACCAGTCCCTACAATTTTGCCAAGTTTGGTGTAAATCCATTCAGCCGTTCGGGCTAAAAGTGAAATCGACCGCCCTATGGAAATTAACATGGGGAAAACGCGTTTTGGGACCCCCCTTTTATCTCACCCCCGCTTGACGAATCCCCCCCAAACTTTCAAGGAAGGACCGGAGCTCGACGAGGCCATTTTCAGGAAATTTTCAGGCAGATTCGTCAACCGGTGCCAAAGTTATTCCAAATAGAATTTTGAGATTTAACATTGAAAAAAATCCTAACTATAACTACCTACTGGCGACCGCCAGTAGGTAATATATATATATATATATATATATATATATATATATATATATATATATATATATATATATATATATATATATATATATATATATTCACTGAAAAAACCATAGGTTTCACACCAGTTATAGTTAGGAATTAGCATTTAAAAAACCTATTAAATTCACTGAAAAAACCATAGGTTTCACACCAGTTATAGTTAGCTGGAAATTTTACTGATATAAAACCATTGAAATTCCCACGTTATAGTTAGTCGGACTCACTATAACTTGCGCGTGCAATGCACTGCTGATGACGTCACATATTACATCACTCATGACATGGTCAGTGACATCACTCATGACATCACTGATGACACCATCCAGTGAATATGTGTCTTTCTGAAAAATAAATATTAGTGATTTATGTTTAAATATTTAAATACATATATTAGTGTTTCACTTTGTGTATAAGTGGCTACATGTGTTGATAAGTAGCTACATGCGTATGTATATGGGTTATTTGATATTTTTATTAGTATTAGTATGAGTGTCTATATGGTTTGGTGGAGGTATTACTTAGCACATAGATGCATGAGTGACTGACTCTTTGTTTGTATGTGTTTTGAAGACAGCATATGTACAGGACTGTATGGGTGGATGAGTGTCTATATGTGTTTGTTAGTGAGTGAATGACTGTCTCACTAGTGTCTTTATCAGTAACTACATATGTTTTAATCTAGTATATATGAATATTGATGTATATAACTGAGTATATGTGAGAGTAAGAGATTGTAAGATTTCCTGTTTAAATAAGTATGTGTTTCTATAAGTGATTGTTTAAGAGAATAAATATGTGTAATTTTCAATAGAAGTAAGGTGGAAGTGTGTGTATAACTCTATTTTCAAATAAATGGTTGTTCAATAGTTTATTTGCACGTGTGAATATGTGTGTGAGTAACTTTTGGATGAATGTCGGTGTGTAACAGAATGTATAGGTGTATCTCTTCATATGATGAGTGAGTATATGTATGAGTGACTATATAGAACTGTTGGTGAATGAGTGGATGAGTATATAGATAGTGGAAGTACAGAATTGCTTGTTGTAACTGATATAGGTATGTCCATTTTTTAAAAATTTCAGTTTCTATTTTTGAATATGTGTCTCAAGGGTTACTTTACACTGAGAGGAGGTCTGTCACTATGTCACAAGGATGGTGTCATCAGTGATGTCATGAGTGATGTCACTGACCATGTCATGAGTGATGTAATATGTGACGTCATCAGCAGTGCATTGCACGCGCAAGTTATAGTGAGTCCGACTAACTATAACGTGGGAATTTCAATGGTTTTATATCAGTAAAATTTCCAGCTAACTATAACTGGTGTGAAACCTATGGTTTTTTCAGTGAATTTAATAGGTTTTTTAAATGCTAATTCCTAACTATAACTGGTGTGAAACCTATGGTTTTTTCAGTGAATTTCAAAGGTTTTTTAAATGCTAATTCCTAACTATAACTGGTGTGAAACCTATGGTTTTTTCAGTGTATTTCATAGGTTTTTTAAATGCTAATTCCTTTGTATATCGAGTTTCTAACCTTTTTTTTTTTTACAATTTGCTGTTTTTTTTAAGTATTCATTTTTTTTATAATTTTTTTTTTTTGCGCTCTGGGTGCGCGCTCGGGGAAGCTTTCAGCTAAGCTCTCCTGTAAGCTTCTCCGTGCGCTCATCTGAAAGCGCACCCAGAGCGCAACTGTCGTTCGTGAAAAAAAAATATGAATGAAAAGTTAATAATAATGCAAAACATTTCGTACCATACAAATAAAATTTGTTTTTTTTAATATGGAAAATGATTATGCATTTCTATTAAAGATTGATGACGTCACTTCGGCGCGCAACGTACGTGCCCTCGGAAGCGCATACGTGCGCGGCGCCTAAACGCACGCAAAAGCGCCTACGATCGCGCCACGTGTGCGCCCCGGAAGCGCCTACGATCGCGCTGCGTAAACGCACCCGGAAGTGCACCCGAGCGCGCATCGTAAGCGCGTCAGGTCATGTGACCCTAAAATAACACTTTTCATTGGTTGCTAACAGTTTTTTTTTACAATGAATGAAATCCCCACCCATTTCCTTCACTTCTTCTTTCACTTTTGTGACTGAAAGACCTGCCTTTTTTGCTGCTCCATATTCCTGGATTCATCATGGCTGCCAGATCATCCAGCAGTGAAGATGACTTCATTGATGAAGAGCCACCTACCCCAAAGGTGAAGGGACATTTCATTTGGAAATTCTTTAAATTCCCAGCAGACCAGAAGAAGGTGAATGCACCAAAAGTAGAGTGCAGGATCTGCAAAAAGGTCCTGTCACGGGGTAACCCCCCAAAAAAATACTCTTTTGGCAACTTCACTATGATTCGCCATGTGGAGACCAGGCACCCCCAGAATTTTGCCCGAGAAAGTGTCAGGGCTCTGGCACAGGAGGTTCCCAGAGGTGGGGCCTCTACATCAACAGGAGGAGCAACTTCTTCTGGAAGAGAACAATCTCAGGGGCAGGTAGCAAACATCCAACCTGCATTCAACCATGGGGTCGTCAGATGCAGATACTGCAATCAACTCCTCACCTATGGGGAGCAAAGTGTCCTGCTCATGGTTCGGGCATTAGAGAACCATCACTGCCCTTCCCACCCCTAATTTTTTTCTTTTCTTTTTGCTCCTGTTGAGCAGTTTCTATTCCCTGTTTTTGTTCCTCTTCAGTTAAAAGAAGAAAACCAAAAGTTCTTTTCAGAACTACCTCCAATTCTCATCAAAGAGCTATAATCTTAAAAAATGAAGAGTAAGTGAAATATAGTGCATTGATAATTGAAAGGAGAATGAGTAAGAAAGAACAGAAAGGTATGAGAGGTGAAAGGAAGTGAAGTAGGAGGACTGAAAGAAGGTGAGTGTTAGAAAAGAAATTTATGACACAGTGAATAAACTGGAGGCCTCATTTCTGAAAAGTGACGCATCGCTACGTGAAAATAGCGATGCGTCACTTATCTGGACGCACTCCTTATGACATTCCACATATGTCATATTTAATATATGACTAATCAATTCGCAAGGAGTTACAGATATGTCAGTATTTCTGACATATCTCTAAACACAAAAGTAACGCATTGCAGGAGTGCGTCACAAAAGTGACGCAACTCCAGTAATGTGTCCTTTCACATGGAAAAAGCACCATGTGAAAGGTTTGCTGTGAAGCAGGCGCAAGATTTTGGCGCAACTGCATCCTAAAAGTGACGCACTGCGTCATTATTACCAAGCTTTTTGCAAGGAACACCCCCTCTGCATGCATTATACCTGACACTATTTTTTAAAAAGTGACGCATCTAGGTACATGGGTCACTTTTTAAAACTCTGCGCCATATTGTATCTGCATCAGGTATAATGTATGCAGAGGGGGCAATCCGTCGCAAAAAGCTTGGTAATAACAACGTACTGAAATCTATGAGATTTCCCTGCGTCACTTTTAGGATGCTATTGCGTCAAAATTTTGCGCCGGCCTCGCATCACTTTTATGTTTACACATATGTCAGAAATACTGACGTATCTGTAACTCCTTGCAACATGATTCGTCATACATTAAATATGACACATCTGGAATGTCATAAGGACTGTGTACAGAAAAGTGACGCATCACACCAGCAGTGTAATAAAATGTGCCTCGTTGCACTATATTTAAAGGATGCAACAGCATCCTAAAAGTGACGCAGTGAAATCTCAAACATTTCACTGCGTCGCTATTACAAAGCTTTTTGTGGGGGAACACCCCCTCTGCATGCATTATACCTCACGCAGATATAATGTGGCGCTTGATTTTAAAAAGTGACCCATCTACCTAGATACCTCACTTTTTAAATATAACGCAACGCAACACATTTTTTTACACTACTGGTGCAATGCGTCACTTTTCTGTGCGCACTCCTTATGACATTCCAAGTAACGCATTGCTGGAGTGCGTCACAAAAGTGACGCAACTCCAGTAATGTGTCCTTTCAAATGGGGAAAGCAGCATATGAAAGGCCTTGCCTCAGTCTAACACCTGCTGTAAAGCAGGCACAAGATTTTGACGCAACAGCATCCTAAAACTGACGCAGTGAAATCTCAAAGATTTCACTGCGTCGCTATTACAAAGCTTTTTGCGGGAGAACACCCCCTCTGCATACATTATACCTGACGCTATTTTTAAAAAGTGACGCATCTAGGTACATGGGTCACTTTTTAAAACTCTGCGCCATATTGTATCTGCAACATGATTCGTCATACATTAAATATGACACATCTGGAACGTCATAAGGAGTGCGCACAGAAAAGTGACGCATAACACCAGCAGTGTAATAAAATGTACCTCGTTGCACTATATTTAAAAAGTGACGCATCTAGATAGATGCGTCACTTTTTAAATATTGCATAACAATGCGCATTTTTTTACACCGCTGGTGCGTCACAAAAATTGACGCACAGGAAGCGCAAAACTAACAGCGCAAGGCCTTCATAAATATAGTCCTGGATTTAGGGGGTCACAGGGGGTCTACTCTTCCCCCTTATGATCCAATCAGCTTCCTGCGCGCAATTCGCGTGTCGCGCCTGGAGCGCACTCCCGTGCGCGCACGGGAGAGCGCATATCCCCGCGCAAAACGAAAAAAAATTTTTAATGCCCTGCAGGACCCTATTTTAGTCCCTACATCAAACCTAGGGGGTCAGAGGGGGTCTACTCTTCCCCCTTATGGTCATTTGCCCCTTTTTTTTTCAAACCCCTTGTGTCTCGATTTTACCGAGACACAAGATGGCGGCCGCTCCGCACTGTTTAGAATGTTTACAGACAACTGAGATCCAATCAGCTTCCTGCGCGCAAGTCGCGTGTCGCGCCTGGAGCGCACTCCCGTGCGCGCACGGGAGCGCGGCTATAGATATATATATTTTTTTGAACCTAAATTACTCAAAATCCACTGGAGCACATATCTTGAGACATAGCAAAGGCACATCGGGCTACCAGTCCCTACAATTTTGCCAAGTTTGGTGGAAATCCATTCAGCTGTTCGGGCTAAAAGTGAAATCGACCGCCCTATGGAAATTAACATGGGGAAAACGCGTTTTGGGACCCCCCTTTTATCTCGGCCCCCGCTTGACGAATCCCCCCCAAACTTTCAGGGAAGGACCGGACCGCCATGAGACCATTTTCCTGAAAATTTCAGGCAGATTCGTCAACCGGCGCCAAAGTTATTCAAAATAGAATGTTGAGATTTAACATTGAAAATTATCCTAACTATAACTACCTACTGGCGACCGCCAGTAGGTAATATATATATATATATATATATATATATATATATATATATATATATATATATATATATATATATATATATATATATATTCACTGAAAAAACCATTGGTTATAGAACATGTATAGTTAGGAATTTGCATTTACAAAACCTTATTTTACTCGCATAAAACCATTGAAATTCCATATATAGTTAGATGCGCTAACTATATATCGCGCACCCGCAATCCACTGCTGATGATGTCACATATTACATCATTCATGACATGGTTAGTGACATCACTGATGACATCACTGATGACATCTCAAATGACATCACTGATGACAACATCCAGTGACTGTATGTTTCTGTAAAGTTAAAATGTGTCTTACATATTGAAGAATGAGTGGATGTATAAGTGATGTCATCAGTGATGTCACTAACCATGTCATGAATGATGTAATATGTGACATCATCAGCAGTGGATTGCGGGTGCGCGATATATAGTTAGCGCATCTACGCATTCCGCGACAACGCAGGTCCAGAATATAGTCAAAATGTCTCCACCAACCAGCGGTCGGAATACAACCGCTTTCAGCAGTCCAAAAAGTTCTGTTAAATCGCAAGAGCGGGAGCAACTCAACTACATGGTGAGCGAGACGCTGTAGCCGTAAGAGCGGGCGGTAAACAGCTGAATGGCGGAAAAGGCACAGTGTAGCAAAAGCGTGCGGAATGGCAACTGAAACGATAAAGGGGCGCCCCACTACAGCAGACGAGCCTCCGCCATGTGCTTCAAAACTGAATACGTATCTCGTGATATCAAGGTTGGGCAACCAGTACACAACAAGCAGTTACGAGTCCCATTTACACCGGCGCCATTTTGGGCGCGGCCGGGCAGGTCCAGGATCTAGTCAAACATAACAAATGAGGCTGACGTCTCTGAAGCAGTTGACGCACAGCAGGACATAGCAAATAAACATGAAGTCTCTAAAGCTGTTAACTCACTGCAGGACAAAACAAGTGAACCTGAAACCTCTGGAATAATTGTCGCTCAAAAGAACAACACACAAAACTCTGTAGAGCCTGAAGAAAGAAAAACAGAAGGGCACTGTAGTTTCAGACACACTTAACACTAATGACTTAACAAAGATATCGTCTGTTTATGAAGCAGTTATCATGTTCACAGAATTGACAAAGAAGTGTGCAGACACCAATGCTATTAAGAAACACAAGGAAATCCCTAACGCATCAGCATTCTCGGAAGAGGTTGACACAGATAACATCTTAAGGAACAAAGAAAGACAAAATAAGGATGAGGAAGTTATCACTTTAGTTTTTTCATCAGCTAGCGACAGCAAGAAACATATTGTAATGAAGATTAGAGAGGCTACGGATGGATGAATAAATTATCAAAAGAAATGGCGACTCCTCCCTTTAGCAGATTAGCTAAATCTTTGCGTAATTTGGACATTAAAGTTATATTATTGTTGTTGTTGTTGTTATGGTTATAGTTCTGGTTAATTTCAGCAAGAAACACATTGTAATGGAGATTAGAGAGGCTACGGATGGGTGAATAAATTATCAAAAGAAATGGCGACTCCCCTCTTTAGCAGATTAGCTAAATGTTTGCGTAATTTGGGCATAAAAGTTATATTATTGTTGTTGTTGTTGTTATCGTTATAGTTCTGGTTAATTTCCATTCAGAGTGTCCTACACAGCACCACTCTAGGTAAACACTACTTTATGTAAAACCTGGGACATAGCACTCATTGAAACTATAGTTGGTCACCATGGGGTTTAAAGAAGGGATGGTTCTTCACCTGGGTGCCTTCCACAACTCAGCACGTTGTGCTGCCTTGGGACTATTCGCACAAAAGACAGCTTCTGACCATTGTTGTTTTTTTTTGTCAAAAAATGTTTAAATATTTTTACAGTTTTTGTTGCGTTCGTTATATTTAAAAGTTAATAAAGTTTTATAATCCTACTTTCTTGGAGTACTATATTTTTTAAAAAAATCGGGTGAATGGGGCCTTGAATCGGGTTATTGTCATGTGTGGGCTTTGCAAGTGTACTGCTACAGGATCGGACATTTCAAACTCAAATGCACGTTCTTTTTCTTACCTTTCCGAAGCATGGAGCGCAATAGCAGGCAGAGAAAGGGTGATGCACATGTTGAACACTGCCTGGCCTGGCAAGTTGCTGGCAGTGCCCCCCCCCCGCCCGCTCCTGAAAGAGGGCACACACACACCGCCGCCCGAGTACTTCACAAATCTTTAGAAGACCATGCGCTTGTTCATGAGGCTTAAATGGTTTATCACCCCTTCTAGAACCCCTGCATCGACCCTCTGACGTTTCCTGGAAGAATTAGCACGTAACACAATACCAAGCCCTGTCAGCTGAAACCCCCGAGGAATCGTGGGGCATATTATCAAGGGGGTTTATTTCCGCTTTTTTGGCTTTAAAAGCCAAGAAAGCGGAGATAAAATTATCTCCCTATTACCAAGCTGTCGCTAACACCAGTTAGTGACAGCTAAAAGGAGATAGCGTCCACCTTGGGCCCCGCTTTGCATGTCAGTGATATTTATCACTAATGACATGCAAAGTGGGCGTGCCAAGATGTTAGCGACTGGAAACAGTCCCTAACATCGCTATCTCCTATCACCAACTTTTGGAGATATTCGCGCTAATCGCGAATATATCTCCAAAAGCTAACACCTGCCCTGAGCAGTTTTTAGCCATGTTATCCAATGGGAGGTGGATAACATGGCTAAGAGCATTTGCTGGATAATGCATGAATATCGCTGACTTTTCAGCGATATTCATGCATTGCGGCCGTTTTTTATCGCATTTGCGATAAACCTTGCTAATAGCAAGGTTTATCTGCGATAAAATTCGCCGATGTGCGGCGATAATTTTTGTCTCTAAACAAGTTAGAGACAAAAATTATCGCTAGTTGTTGGTAATATGCCCCCGGGTTTTTGCTTGCAGGAATCGGGAGGCGGGAGACTAGCACTGAAATCAGTAGTCTCACGCCTGAATCGGGAGGATTGGTATGTCAGGATTCTCTACAGCTGGGGCCATAAACTACATCCGCAGGGCTAGGTGATAGCCTGGGTCCGGCCTGGACAATCGGACACAGAGGAAGAGGAGTGTCAGAGGGTGCGGTAGTGAATAGGGTGAAAGGGAGGTGTCGGGCGGGCACAGGGTGTGATTCTCAGGGAAGAGCAGCGCAGATGGGGCGAAGTATATGGCCCATGCATGAGAGAGAGAGCTGGGGTGACCAGTGCGTGGGGGAGATGCTTGCGAGGGTGGGGAGCCGTGCTGAGAATCGACGGCGTGCAGAGAGTGGGTCTGGTCAAGGCATCTAAAATGGCTGCCGTGCACGACAAAATTGTGGCATTGGACAAAAAGGCAAGATGGCGCAGACAATGTTTATCAATACGGATTAATTTATAACAATTATTTATAACAAAATATTTACTCGCAGTGACAAAATGGCGATCAACACTTCCTAATTTCCATCGAATCGAACGTTAACAGACGTCACGCAGCAAAAAAAAAAAAAAGCTCACGCACAGCCGCTGGAAAACATGTATCAACATATATGAGCCTCCTCAGCCACCCTCAGAAAACATAAGGGATCAGGATACGTCTCCCGCACCCCCTTATACCTAGTTTTTTAATTAAAACGAAACACAAAATGGCGAATTCCCGTTTTGCTACCAGTTTGCGGCCCAGTTTGCGGCCCGGGAAGCGCTTCTACCGTGAAAAATATATATTTTTTTATTTTCCCCACGGGACCCTTTAATAACCCCAACATCATTCCTAGGGGGTCAAGAGGGGTATACCTTGCCCCCTTTCATTAAATTCCCCCTTCGTTTTTCACCTCTTCTTCTCTCTCGATCCTACCAAGAGATAAGATGGCGGCCGCTCCGGACTGTTTAGAATGTTGACAGACACCGGAGAGCCAATCAGCTTCGCATCGCAAAGTTCCGTTTCGCGAAAAGTAAGCGGACCGGAGCGCAGCCCGGAGCGCTGTTACAGATATATATCTTGTTTTGAACGTTAATTTCTCAAAAACCACTGGAGCACATATATTGAGACCTAGCAAAGGCACATCGGGCTAACAGTCCCTACAATTTTGCCAAGTTTCGTGCAAATCCATTCAGCCGTTCGAGCTAAAAGTGAGGCCAAAGGCCCTATGGAAAAATGAATGGGAAAAACGTGTTTTGGGACCCCCCTTTTTTCTCGGCCCCCCCTTGATGAAACCCCCCCGAATTTTCAGGGGCTGCTCAGAAACAGAATGTGCCATTTTCCTGAAAATTTCAGCCAATTCCATCCACAAACGCCAAAGTTATTAGACATAGAATTTTCAGAAATCCCATAGACAAAAAATCCTAACTATATATACCTACTGGTGACACGCCAGTAGGTAATATATATGTATATATATATATATATATATATATATATATATATATATATATATATATATATATATATATATATATATATATTACCTACTGGCGGTCGCCAGTAGGTATATATAGTTAGGATTTTTTCTCTATGGAACTTTTGAAAATTCTATGCCTAATAACTTTGGCGTTTGTGGACGGAATCGGCTGAAACTTTCAGGAAAATGGCACATTTTGTTTCTGAGCAGCCCCTGGGGGGGGTTGTCAAGGGGGGCCGAGAAAAAAGGGGGGTCCCAAAACGCGTTTTTCCCATTCATTTTTCCATAGGGCGTTTGGCCTCACTTTTAGCTCGAACGGCTGAATGGATTTGCACGAAACTTGGCAAAATTGTAGCGACTGTTAGCCCGATGTGCCTTTGCTGGGTCTCAATATATGTGCTCCAGTGGATTTTGAGAAATTAACGTTTTAAAAAACAGATATATCTGTGACAGCGTCCCGGGTAGCGCTCCGGTTCGCGAACTTTTCGCGTAATGGAGCTTTGCGAAGCGAAGCTGATTGGCTCTCCGGCGTCTGTCAACATTCTAAACAGTCCGGTGCGGCCGCCATCTTGTCTCTCAGTAGGATCGAGAGACAAGAAGAGGAGAAAAACGAAGGGCGAATTTAATGAAAGGGGGCAAGGTAGATACTTCTTGACCCCCTAGGAATGATGTTGGGGTTATTAAAGGGTCCCGTGGGGCAAATAAAAAAAAATTGATTTTTTGCGGAAGAAGCTCTTTCCTGTTCGCGAACCAGGTAGCGAATCGGGACGCGAAATGGGAATTCACCATTTTGTTTTTTGTTTTAATTAAATTACAAGATGGAGGAAAAACAATGTGAGAAATAGGTATAAGGGGGTACGGGAGACGTATCCTGACCCCCTATGTTTTCTGAGGGTGGCTGAGGATGCTCATATATGTTGATACTTGTCTTCCAGCGGCTGCGTGTGAGCGTTATTTTTTTGTTTTTTTTTCGCTGCGTGACGTCTGTTAAAGTTCGATTCTTAGGAAATCAGGAAGTGTTGACCGCCATTTTGACACTGCGAGTAAATATAATGTTAAAAATAATTGTTATAAATTAATCCGTATTGATAAACATTTTCTGCGCCATCTTGCTTTTTTTCCAATGCCACACTTTTGTCGTGCACGGCAGCCATTTTAGATGTCTTGACCAGACCCACTCTCTGCACGCCGCCGATCGTGACGTCTGTTAACGTTCGATTCTTAGGAAATCAGGAAGTGTTGACCGCCATTTTTACACTGCGAGTAAATATATTGTTAAAAATAATTGTTATAAATTAATTCGTATTGATAAACATTGTCTGCGCCATCTTGCTTTTTTTCCAATGCCACACTTTTGTCGTGCATGGCAGCCATTTTAGATGCCTTGACCAGACCTACTCTCTGCACGCCGCCGATCCTCAGCATGGCTCACCACCCTCGCAATCATCTCCCCCACGCACTGGTCACCCCCGCTCTCTGTCTTATGCATGGGCCATAAACCTCCCCCCATCTGCGCTGCTCTTCCCTGAGAATCACACCCTGTGCCCGCCCGACACCACCCTTTCACCCTATTTACTACCGCACCCTCTGACATTCCTCTTCCTTTGTGTCTGATTGTCCAGGCCGGTCCCAGGCTATCACGTAGCCCTGCGGATGTAGTTTATGGCCTCAACTGTAAAGAATCACCCCTCTTCGAAGGAGTTACAGTAGATCAAGGCCCCCACCCGATGAGATCCGTCACACCACACGCGTTCCTACTATCTGATAACCATCCTGTATTGTGATTGGGGAGGGGATTCTCACTGTGAGGGTGTGTGGGACCGAGCCTGAAGCGGAAGATTCCAGGGATGCCTTTTTGTACATCAAAGTCTTCACAATTATGTGTCACATTAAAAATATATAGCACTCCAACAAAGTAGTAGGATTATAACACTTTAATAACTTATAAATATATACATCGCAACAAAAACAGTAAACACATTCAATGGTCAGTAGCGGTCTGTTGTGCGAATAGTCCCAAGGCAGCACAACGTGCTGAGTTCTGGACGGCACCCAGGTGATGTCACCTGGGTGCCGCACTGATTTTGTTATCCTACAATGCTGCTCCGAAAAACGGCGTGGGGCGCCCCAGGGTGGGTGGGGGGGGGTTGGCAGCGTGAACGGGCCTCCCCAGGTGGAGGCTCGTTTGTTGTAGTGGGGCGCCTCTTTAGCGTTTCACTTGCCATTCAGCGGTTTTCCGCCCGCTTTTGCTGCACTGTGCCTCATCAGTAGCGGTCTGTTTGTCGTCCCAAGGCAGCAGAACGCGCTGAGATCTGGACGGCACCCAGGTGATGTCCAGTAAGTTGCCGCACTGGTTTTGGTATCCTACAATGCTGCTCCGAAAAACGGCCTGGGGCGCCCGGGGGGGGGGGGGGCGGCGTGAATGGGCCTCCCCAGGTGGAGGCTCGTCTGTTGTAGTGGGGCGCCCCTTTACCGTTTCAGTTGCCATTCCGCCCGCTTTTGCTACACTGTGCCTCATCCGCCATTCAGCTGTTTACCGCCCGCTCTTGCGGCTACAGCGTCTCGCTCACTATGTAGTTGAGTTGCTCCCACTCTTGCGGTGCAGCGATAGGCGGCTGCCACAGGACTCTTAAAATGGCGGCCGGCTCTTCGGATTTGGGCCTGGTCCACTAAAATGGCCCTGGGACACCTTGGAACTCGGACGCTTGTCTGCTAGGGCTTGGGCTCCATTCTCGAAAGTGTCCCCTCAGCCTTGAAGATTCTACAAAAGTCTTGAGGGCCCCCGACTGCCGCAGGCTTCCGGTGGGGAGCGGCTGCCATGATTGCTTGCGGAATGGCCACGACGGAGCTACGAGATGGTGGTGCTCTCATGCTTACGCCAGCTTCAGTCTGAAACATCCAGAAACACTGTAGACTATCAATTCGATGAGTTCCGGTGGAGCCCCAACGTGACCCGGTAGGGAAGAACTTGCCCTCCCCTTTTTTGAGTGATGGTTCTTGTTGCCTGTCCCCTCTGTTGTCATCTAACGGAACCTTTTTTGATTGCCGAGTGAGAAAAAAAAAGGTGGGTCTTTCATCGTTTGGGAAAAAAAAAAATTTAATCCAATGAAAAGTGTTATTTTTAGGTCATATGATCAAGCCTTCCATCATTAGGAAACCAAAAGTAAAATGAACCAATGAAAAGTTTTATAAACAAGTCACATGACCTGCTATGCGGCTTTGGGTTATAAAAAGCATACAAAACCCGTTGGCCCATGAGGCGGCGTCAGTAGCGGACCGATGTGCGAATAGGCCGAAGGCAGCACAATGCGCCGAGATCCGGATGGCACCTAGGTGGTGTCCAGCAAGTTGCACTGGTGTGGCCATCCTACAATGCTGCGCCGAAAGACGGCATGGGGTGCCCGGGGGAGGCGGCGCGAACGGCCCTCTTCCGCCTCCCCAGGTGGAGGCACCTCATGTGCAGTGCGGCGCCCCTTAGCGTTTCACTCGCCGTCTGCCGAGTTGCGCCCGCACTTGCTGCTACAGTAGGCCGAAGGCAGCACAACGCGCCGAGATCCGGATGGCACCGAGGTGGTGTCCAGCAAGTTGCCGCACTGGTGTGGCCATCCTACAATGCTGCGCCGAAAGACGGCGTGTCCAGCTGAGGTGCGGTCACTCTTCCTGCTACAGTACGCCGAAGGCAGCACAACGCGACGAGATCCGGATGGCACCGAGGTGGTGTCCAGCAAGTTGCCGCACTGGTGTGGCCATCCTACAATGCTGCGCCGAAAGACGGCATGGGGTGCCCAGCTGAGTTTCTCCCACTCTTGCGGTACAGTGACTCGAACGCGCTGAGATCCGGATGGCACAGAGGTGGTGTCCAGTAAGTTTCACTAGTGTGGCCATCCTACAATGCTGCGCCGAAAGACGGCATGTCCAGCTGAGTTTCTCCCACTCTTGCGGTACAGTGACTCGAACGCACTGAGATCCGGATGGCACCGAGGTGGTGTCCAGCAAGTTTCACTGGTGTGGCCATCCTACAATGCTGCGCCGAAAGACGGCGTGTCCAGCTGAGTTTCTCCCACTCTTGCGGTAAGTGACTCGAACGCGCCGAGATCCGGATGGCACTGAGGTGGTATCCAGCAAGTTGCCGCACTGGTGTGGCCATCCTACAATGCTGCGCCGAAAGACGGCGTGGGGTGCCCGGGGGAGGGGGGGGAGAGGCGGCGTAAACGGACCTCTTCCTCCTCTCCAGGTGAAGGCATCTCATCTGCAGTTTGATTTGGTGGATAATCCCCGACCTGCCAGTACATCCACCATTGAAGTGGCAGTGTCAGAATCAGAGGCAAGGGAAACGGTTCTAAATCTTCAGAAGAACTGTGGACAAATGAAAATGACATGTTTAACTTGCGGCAAATTAATTTCATGTGGAGAGAGGAGTGTTATTCTAATCAATAGAGCTTATGAACATCATCATAGTCGCTGGTTGGTGGAGACATTTTGACTATATCCTGGACCTGTCCGGCCTTGCCCAAAATGGCGCCGGTATAAATGGGACTCGTAACTCCTTGTTGTGTACTGGTTGCCCAACCTTGATATCACGAGATACGTATGCAGTTTTGAAGCACATGGCGGGCGGGGACGAGTACTGATTGAACATCTGGACATCCCTATTGATATTAAGTTCTGATGTGTTATTGATTACTGTACTATTGAAAGTTCGATTTAACGTCACCCATGGTACTTGCCCGCAAATGTATATCTAGATAATTTTATTGTAACTGGCCCTGTCGTACTTTAATTATAAAATGTATGTCCACCGATTCCGCAAATGTTAGACACCTTAGTTCTTGTAACCTAATGGGTTGCCCGTTACGTTGTTCTACAGTGTAAATGTCCCCTCATCATATACGATTCCAGTTTGCTCCGTGGCCGGCCCACGTGGTTATAGGCCCGTATTTGTATACTGACATTTTCACAATAAAGGTTTTTAAAACAAAACATGGTAGTAGTACTTACATTGGAAAAGTTTTGAATAATAGCCACTGTTTTTGAATCAGTAAAAGGCAAGTGAAATAAAGCAGTCCAATTACATGACGGTTAAAAGGTATAATACGCAGGAACGCAGTAAAGATAAATGGTCAAGGGCTGTTGTGTTTTCTACTCCTGCAACATAAAGTGATCAATAGGAATCTGATATTCAGGCCTATCGGCGACTAAGACAGCAGGCCGAGCCTCTTTTGCTCAACGGCTCCCTCATGGGACGAAGAAACGCCCTTTTTCTCGAAATAGGAATATTTTACTTGCAGGACAGTTGTAAATTTCCCGGGAAAATACATTAGCCTGGAACATTATAACATATATGTTTAAGAAAAAAAAATGTTCGAAAGCAATGAAAAGCGTTATTATGACCAAGCCTTTCATCATTAGAATAACAAAAGTAAAATGAACCAATGAAAAGTTTTATTAACAAGTCACATGACCTGTTATGCTTATGTTACGCGCTGCGCGCCGCGCTCTGGAACGTTTCCGGGAAGCTGCACCTTGCGCACCGGAGTACTTCCGGGTGCGCTAACGCGGCGCATCATATGACGCATTACGCGACATCGCAGGTCCAGAATATAGTCAAAATGTCTCCACCAACCAGCGGTCGGAACACAACCCCTTTCAGTAGTCCAAAAAGTTCTGTTAAATGACAACAGAAGGGACAGGCTACAAGAGACTTCAGTCAAAGAGGTGGAGGGCAAGTTCTTCTCTACCTGTTCACTTTGGGGCTCCACCGGAACTTATAGAATTTGGGCGGGGGATGGGTGGCGGAGCCGAGCTGTCTTGCAGTCATCATGGCGTCGAGCTCAGTTCATCTCACTAGTTTCGTATTTCTCATGAGGGGTTGTTCCTAATGTTTCTATTTTTGCGAGGTCAAAAAGAGATCCCATTAGTGGCCTACTGATTTTGCTTGATTCCTTTTGTTTTTTAAAACGATTTTTCACTATCTGAAAAGACTAAACAGAGTATTGCGACTCTGTGCTTGTTTGTTATTAGAGAATGAAGCAAAGAGATCCAATTCTAAAACAGTAAATGCTTGGATAACAATCAATCAAATGGAGAGAGAAGCAGGCACGACGGATTACAACGGGGGCAAAGGCCTGCGTTACCTACCCTTTACTATCTGCAAAGAGAGAATACTCCTAAAAGAAAAAAAGGGGGGGGCAGCGTTCAAAGCACATCAGCGTGCATAGACACGAAAATGTTTTTATCTACCACGTACTTGACAATTTAAAGCTTTTCATATTTGCTATTAAAAAAACATTGAAATTCACTGAAAAAAACATAGGTTATAGACCATATATAGTTACGAATTAGCATTTACAAAACCTTAATTTACTCGCACAAAACCATAGAAATTCGCAAATATAGTTAGTTGCAATAACTATATATCGCGCACCCGCAATCCACTGCTGATGATGTCACATATTACATCGTTCATGACATGGTCAGTGACATCACTGATGACATCACTGATGACATCTCAAATGACATCACTGATGACAAAATCCAGTGACTGTATGTTTCTGTAAAGTTAAAATATGTCTTACATATTAAAGAATGAGTGGATGTATAAGTGTCTGGATGAAGGATTTAGTAGGTGCATGACTGACTGTATGAGAGAGTGATTAAATGAGTCTCACTGAGAGCATGAGTTGGTGACTAAACTGTCTTAATTTGTGCATCATTATATCTGTTGTTCTGTAAACTGCTGCATGCTTTTGCTTCGCTTTTGGCGGTTTGAAGGGGTCGTATTTTCTTGCAATTGTGAAGATCGCCCTATATATTCACAAAACAGTCCACTCCAGTCAGGCTAGACAGAAGACCAGCACACCATACCATCGATTTCCAAAATAATTTAATTTAATTTAATATATATATATGTGTGTTCTCCATCTCTTCCTTTCTTTTTCTTTTTCTCCTTCTGGCTGTGAACCTGTTTTGCCCTCAGTGGTGCTCCGACGAGGTATGAGACATATCCACCTTGCCTCATTTTCAATCTTAACTATTCCATTCTTTAGACATATACATGGACGCTCATTGACTTTAGGAGAATCACCACTTCTTGACACTACAAAATGCCTACACTGGCCATTGTGGGAGAGTATATTCCAGTTGTCACTTTTCATTGGTAAGGAAAGCAGTGTTGCTTTTCCCACTACCTACTGTCCCCCATTGTCCATACTTGACTTTTTTTTGTCTAGTCCATCTACCCTTGTCTACTGAATACACAAAACTAACCACACTTGTTCTGTGCAAAAACCACGTCCCCGCACTCCTCACTTCACCGCCGCTCCTCCTCGTCATGACGCACCTGAGCTGCCGCTCCTCCCCGCGCTCCTCACTTCACCGCCGCTCCTTCTCGTCATCACGTACGTTGCGGCCAGCGCTACGTCACAGCGTCGTGGCCGGCGCTACTTTCAGGGCACTACTTTTTTTTTAAGTTATATTTTTAAATGTACGTTTTTTTTAAATGTTCTATAGCCTATGTCCATCTGCACACCCTGAGGATTACAACAATGTATTGGGTGTGTGGATTGGCGCTATGGTTCCCGAGTTTACCTTGCCAGAAGGTTTGTGGTCTCTCTTTATAATAGTAGTATAGATATGTACCCTTCTAGTCCTGTGTCTCAGTACTTGAATGTAACATTTGTGTTGTCTGTCATTCTTTCAGACCTGATGAAGTTCCCAGCATGGGAATGCACACGTTGGCTGAGTTTTTCAGTTTGCAGAGTTTTCCAAGAATTTGGAATAAAGAAATTGAGTCTACACATCACTACTGGGCTATTTGACTTTATGATCTGAGCACCCCTATTTCACAACAAATACCTCTTTGATCTGGAGCACAGCAACGTCATCCAACGGCTGGCGTATGGGTTGGCTGTGCGGCAAGATTACCTATTGGAACTGCCGTAAGGTGCGGAACAAGAGGTCCACCGTTGCTCCATTGAACATTTATCCTACTGGACCCTCTAGCACACACCACTATACTTGAGATTATTTATATCATGTCTCATTTGATGACAAAAGAGAGGAAATGGCACAGGACCTCCTTGTGAAAAATGCAACAATGCCACAGTTAGGACAAATGCACAGGGTACATCTGGCTTACGTGCCTAATTTTCAAATTAGAGAACCTAAAAAAACAATAACTATCCTGTTGGTGGGATGGGGTAACCCTCCAACAGTATATTGACAACAAGAAATCACCTAGAGGGTTACATATTCTAATTTTCCCCACCTTTAAGGACCTTAGTGACGAACTCCTGAAGGAATGGGAGACTAATCTTGAGGGTGCATCCCTGGTAATGATACAAATTTTGATAAGACGCAATAGAAAAGGGGGCAAAACTCCCATCAGAAATTGAGTTAATACAGAAGGATATTGAGGACTTTGAGAATAAAGACTTAGTAGATAAGAACTATGAAATCCTGAAGAAAGTTATCGAGGAGCACCAGAAGTATTTGAAGGGGAAAAATTGAATTGAATTGATTGAATTGAACTAGGTTCTTATATAGCGCAACTGCCACCCTAAGGGTATCCTGGTGCTCAGACTTAAATAGACCAACCTAAACACAGACCGGGATAACAGCGGAGGTAGGACTAAGGATCAATTCTAGGAAAGTGCCAAGTTTTCAGGCTCTTTCTGAATTTGGCCAGAGAATTGGCTTGTCTGAGATTCTGGGGCAGCTCGTTCCATAGGTGAGTGGCTGCTACACTGAAAGCCCTCCCCCCCATCCTGGAGCGCCTGAATCTGGTGGTTGTCAGCAAATATGCACTGAAGGATAAGCAAGATCAAGCGAGATGACAGAGATTATAGGGAGGTGCGAATGTATACATTCATGAAGACGTTTGACAACATTTCTGGAAATGAGGACAGAAAAAGGGTGAGAGAGGAGAGTGAGGAATTAAGAACAGCGAGTAATACATCAATATCCTCTATAAGCAGTGCATTCTCCAGTAACACCACTGGTGAGCACCCATTAGGGGAGGAAAGTATGGCCTTCCAAAGGGAGCTAGCCAGATTAAGGATCAATGGAAACCAGGCAAAGAAAGTACAGCCAAAAAGACAAGGAGAGGGGGCTGCAGGGCACAAGGCAGGAAGAGGAAATGCAGCCGAGGACACCCTCAGGAGGTCAGGGAGGGCAAGGGCTGTAAACAGAAATAGGATCTAGCACAGATGACCACGTTCCACGGGCAGGTGTCATGGGTATCTTAGAACTGGAAATTGTTAACCTTTCTAAGAAAATGGTTGACTCCCATGAAAAGAGCTTATGTGTAAGGGTTTGGGCTGTTGCCCCACCCAGGGTGGTGATTTTGCCAATGTCCATGTGGATCTTTTCAAAATTTCGAGAACCTTGAATTTAAACAATTTTTTCAATGACAGTTGCTGCAAAACAATATTTCTGGTAACAATGTTGAACAAACTGAATACACCATAGCTGAGTTAAAAAATGTAAAATGTCTGCTATCTTCGAGTGATGGGGAGGAAGTAGGCACACAATCAGTTTTGGAGGAACTTAATATTAGTGAGAAACTCACAAGCGATAGTGGTTTGCGACCTAAATCTAAGTTCACACCCACCGTGTCTCATCACAACATTGATGTTTTCACTGAACGAGTAAGTTAGGGTCTATACAAAATGGAGAAACAGAGCAGATTGAAACATAAGCCGCAATACAATCTAAAGCTGGGGAATAGAAAAGCTTTCACCAGGCTTAGAAATGATGAAGAAATTCTCATAAGAGAGGCAGACAAAGGTGGAAATGTCATTGTAAAGAATACAGCCGATTATGTTGGGAAATTGAATGACAACTGAGTGATATCAAGTGCTATGATAGAATACGCTCTAGTCCCATTTATGAGTTGACCAAGGAGATTAATCTAAAATTGACAGAGTGGAGTGATGTTTGTCTTCTGAATGATCAAGAATATAGATACTTGAGGGTAGACAATGCTAGATTCCTATGAAGCTACATTCGCCCCAAAGTGCTCAAAAGAGGGATTTTCCCACCACGGGGACCAATCATCTTGGGGGTGGGCTCACAGACGGAAACACATTCAGAGTTTATTGACCTCAAGTTACACAAACATGTTTTGGACTTGCCATCATATATCCAAGATAGTAAGGATATATTGTCTAAATTCAAAGATTTTGTTTGATCTGATGAGCTTATATTTGTGACATTTGATGTAGCAAGCCTATATACTTGTGTACAGCATGACTTAGGACTTATGGCCGCCAGATTCTATTTGGACAGAGAGGGGGCTGACCACTATGAGTACAATCAGATGATCCTTGAAATTACGAGGTTGGTCCTCACCAGGAACTATCAGAAGAGGGGTATGGCCATCGGCTCCAGGTGTGCTCCCGCTTATGCATGCCTCTTCATGGGGTGGTATGAGAGGGAGCATGCCTGGATCAGGTGTGTTTCCCCTTGGACAGAACACATAGTGTTTTGGGGGAGGTACATTGATTATATCATGTGCCTATGGTCGCAGACTGAGTCTTTGCTCTTGGAATATTTCCAGTATCTAAACACCAATCCCTATAACGTCAAACTAACCATCGAATATCACAAAGAGAGCATTATTTTTTTGAATTTGCACTTCCACGTAAAGGATGGTTTAGTACAAAGTACTTTGCATCACAAGAAAACTGCCTGTAATGCGGCATTACATGCTAGTAGCTCACATGCCAGCTCGACTATCAGGAACATCCCATATGGAGATATGGTCTGCATGAGACATAATTGTAGCGAAGAGGATTGCTTCAGCAATAACATCCCACATGTCTTGGACTCAGCTGACAGCAGAGTACCGACACTCACTAGAGAGTCGAATCTGACAGAAGGTAGAAGGATTAAAAATAAGAGGTAGACTGTGGACAACGGATTTATCACACAATACATTATACACAGTGATGAATTTCAGGTTATTGAGAAGAAATTGTCGCCTGCTGAAGAAAATGCCTAGCCTCCAGGATACTATCAGAAACAATCCATTGGTTAAGTACGGAAGAGAGGAAACAAGAAAGGAACCACATGGTTACTAGCAAAACCAAAAGGTTTCTACATGTGTAGTTTTTGTAATGTCTGCATTGTGGGTGTTTACAAGATTGAAAACTTTTACTACAATGGATCAGCCAACTTTGGAATCACCATATTCATCAACTGCAACACCACCTTTGTGGTATATGTGATTGGCTGCCCGTGTGGGTTGATCTATGTTGGAAGCACCAAAAGGAGTTTGAAACTACACATTCAGGAACACAGAAGGGCAATTGCTAAGGGTGATCTGAGATACCCAATGACAGAGCATTATGTGAAAAGATACCAAGGTGAGGCACCTTCTGGTTCCATGACATCGTTCATGTAGAGGTGGGAGCCAGGGGTGGTGATAGTGAGCTTCACTTGAGACAATGCGAATCCAAATGGATTTGCAAACTTAGGAGTATCACTCATGGATTCAACCCTGATCACGAAATGCACTACTTCCTAAGGAGTGGCTCCCCCGTGTGGTGGTGTGGCTCACTGGTTAGAGGCGGCAGACCCGGAAGCAGAGAACGGCTCGTGACCAGGGTTCAATTCCCGATGCAGCAGGGTCGTGGACCAGGGTCAGCGGACTCGATAATTCTTGCCTCGGTGCCTACTCCAACCAGGGATCAGACTCGGAAACTCTGGGCATTAGCTTGCCTCATCTCTACAACGGCCCCCCACATTCGCTGGGGATGCCTGGCTTCACCTTGGAGATACCCAGTAGGACAATCTCACAGGGATAGCCAGGACGGGTTCCCCAGCAGTCAACAGTGCCACAACGCCTCAGGGCAGCAGTGCGCTTTACAAGACACATACATTTACATACATTTACAAATGTGTGATTTGTCCAAGTGCTGCCTCCCCCTTCTGTAGAATAGGACCATCTGGTTCCCACTGAAAATATATGTTTTACGTTGTTATGATGACATCAAATTGTTGCCTTGTACATGCCAGCACCCCGAGAGATGAGATCCATCTAGTGGGACCACACAGATTGTATTATTGTGTACAAATATGCCCACTACAGTTACATATACTTACATATGATGACCTATTTGATCATGCTCTTTCCTCAGGACAAGTGTTCCCCATTTTCCTTGTATCATGGGACAATTTGACTCCAAATGTAATCCCTTTTCTTTATGCTGTTATCTTACTATCCAACTACTATCTTGTACACAATAGCACCATAGGAGATGAGATGTACATCATGACATTGGGATTATGATGTCTACTTGCTGCCCCCCTCACCAGTACCATTTAAGTTTAATATTTACATTTTAGGGTGCCGCAGCGTCCGTGTGTATTTTCTTCGTGACTGGGGCATAATTTCTGCAAGTTGGATTACGTTGGTGTAAAGCAGGGGCTGTGTAGTCCGATCCCGCTGCTGACGCGGGGACTGAGGGCAGTAACAACATCCTGAAGATGCCCTAGCAGGACGTCTGGACTCAAAGTCCCAGAAGGCTCCACATCACCGGCGCTTTAAAAAACCTTGCTGCACCCGCTGCCGTGGGTGCCGCAGCATCCGTGTGTGTTTTCTTCGTGACTGGGGCATAATATCTGCAAGTTAGAATACGTTGGTGTGAAGCAGGGGCTGTGTGGTCCGATTCCGCTGCTGATGCGGGGACTGAGGACAGTAACAACATCCTGAAGACGCCCTAGCAGGATGCCTGGACTCAAAGTCCCAGAAGGCTCTGGGCTCTACACACCGGCACTTTAAAAAACCTCGCCGCACTCGCTACCGCAGGTGCCGCAGCATCCGTGTGTGTTTTCTTTGTGACTGGGGCATAATTTCTGCAAGTTGGATTACGTTGGTGTAAAGCAGGGGCTGTGTGGTCCGATCCCGCTGCTGACGTGGGGACTGAGGGCAGTAACAACATCCTAAAGACACCCTAGCAGGACGCCTGGACTCAAAGTCCCAGAAGGCTCTGGGCTCTACACACCTGGTCCAGGGCTTGTCACCGCCCACATCACCGGCGGTATAGAATGAACTGGCTACTTCCGATGCGCGGGAGCGCACAGGAGCATCCCGGGAGAAGCCAAGGACAAGGGCGGGGCCCTCTGTGGCCGGCCGCAGTCTACAGTGGTTGGGCGGGCCACCCCTCTAAGTTGTTAGCGAGGTGAGCGAACATCTTATATTGGGGAAGCGTACTACTATCAACACCACTCAGGCCCCTAAGAATTCATCCATTATTTCTTTCTCATTTGAAAGTATGCTTGAGAATGCCTTTAATATGGTCCCAACAGAGATGGAAAATACTGAAAGAAGAATGTTAAAGGGACTATCAGCACCCCATTCAGACTCTCAGATTACTCCTGAAAATGATGGCCGTATAAATACTCTGCCGTTATCTCCAAGCATAACAATTGTTAAAGCTTCCCACTTTGAAAAACCACCTGTTGATCCAATTACGGATAGTAATGTAATCACCATCTCTGACTCACAGCAGGATACTGAGGTTACTATTGATACCTCCACCTTGGTCTCTAACATTAAGACTGCAGGAGAGAAAAGGAAGAGAGGCCCCACAAAATTACCAATTAATAAGAGGAAACAACCTCCCTGCAACAAAGGCCAACCAACTCCACAGAGCATGTGGTCCCGAGGAAAAACTGCATCAAGCGGGGTGCCAGCCAGTGAGACTGTGCAACCAGACGACAGTACTGTAGACTTAATCACAATGGGAGTAGGGTCCAACTCCATCTGAACACAGACTGAGTCAATTGCTGCAAATGGTACACACGATAGGATAAACAGGAATTTAATTGATACTATACTGGACTCAACTTTTAAGCAATTGAAAAGTCTAATGGACAAACAGTTTAATCTTATTTTTAAACGTTTGGATAGGTTAGAAAGCCTGGTGAAGAAAGAAGATGCTAAAAGGAAAGGTGTTATTATTATTGATCAGATTAGGGGTGAACAGCTTTTGAAAGTTATGGAGGCGGCCAATAGAGGCATTGGTGGGGTAAGGGACAACTTTAGTACATTGGGTACTAAGAATGCAGGTGAAAAATGTGACACAGAAAAAAAATCAGCCTTCCCCTAATGCTTCATCTGGCACTGCTGTGGGCACACTATCGCAGACATCGTTGCCTGGAGCAGATAGTCCCCCTGGCCCACTTTGTCTGCCTATGGGAGCCCTATCTGTTCAATCAACACCAGCCACTGTAAAACCTGTAAATGATCCAAATAATAGGTCCATCCCTTTTACACGAGTCAAAAAACACGCTGAGGATGTCCTTCATCTGCCACCTGAAATGCCCATATGTTATAATTTTAGCCGGAGTCCCCCCCTTGAAAGAGGAGCAAAGTGAGTCCTGGGAACAGCTTAAAAACAAGTGTATTGACTGGCTGTTCAGATATAAAGGGGTGGGAATGGAGATTTCTAATTAAATTCTAATGGTACGACGGGTGGAATGGGTTTGGCGTCTCGGTTAAGAATATCTTTGGCGACTGTAGAGTCGTGAACTTTAGACACCCATCCCTAGTGAAATACATATTAAGAAGTAACACCACTCACTTTAGCCCCTCAACCGTTATAACTTCACAGCCCTTCGGATTCTTTTATAGACCGCCCCAGAGATCTTTTACCTCAGCCACACCAATATACCAATCACATAACTGGTTCTGTGTCTTATCTGACCTGGAGAGCCAGGACTGACCATCAGAACGACTCCTGGATACTGTAGAATGGCACCAGAATACTGAAATGGTCAATCAGGCTGCGATTAAATCTAGACCTACTAGTACTCTTCCTAAAGCTCGTTCAGAAGAATTATTGCAATCCTGTCTTACCATAAATGATCCTGGTTCCTCAGAACACTATTTGAATATACTTAGTTGGAACATTGCTGGTTTAAAGTCGAAAATGGAATCGGCAGATTGGACTGATTGGATTAGCATTTTTGACATTTTAATGTTTCAGGAAACATGGTGTACTAGTGGTCTGCTCCTTGAGGGATTCTTCTGTCATAATAGTATTGTACCTAGCCCTGTAGTGGGCCGCCCTAGTGGGGGTCTATCCAAATACCCAATTCTGACACTCATTAAATCTGTTAATACATTTAAAAAGCGGAAGGAAATAGGGGCAGGAAATCTGGTTGCATCAACAGAAAAACTCAAAGTAATCTGGAAGGGCACAGATAATAAGGCCCTTCTAGCACGAATTATAAAAACGTATCCCTTATTTGTGGAAACGTGTTTGTCCAGTAGATGCCCAGGTCCAGAAATTATGCAGGCCTTTTCCGGGTTATGTGCGGGTATTAAAAAAGAGATCTCTAAACCTGTTAGTAACGCAAATAAAAACCCCAGTTGGTTTAATGGCACTTGCTCACGGGCGAATCGAGAATTACGGGAAGCACTTGTTGCGGAACCCAGGGATTGGTCTCTGGTTAGAGCCTTGAGAACACGCTACAAGAAGGCTACAAAAACATGCACAGAGAAGTTATTTAAGGAGCTGTGGGATTCTCTCGCCCGCTCCGCCACACTTAAAGATGTCACTGGGTTCTGGGGTGAGGTAAAATCTATGATGTCCTTGGGCTCAAACCTCACCCCGATTAACTGTAATATAGCCAGTAAAATGTGGGAAGATCCCTTTTCAAGTATATACACATCACCACAAATGACCGCTGACAATAATTGTTTAGTTAAGGCGGTTAACATTTCTATAACTGAAGTGGAAGATGCTATAAACCAAAGTACGGGAAATAAAGCGCCAGGTCCTGATGGATTATCAATTGACCTAATTAAATCAGAGCCAGATTTTTGGTCCCCTTTATTATGTAATGTTTTTAATAATTTTTCCCATACTACTATCCCAAAAACCTGGTCAAACAGTATTATTGTCCCTATCTTTAAGAAGGGCCATAGACTAAACCCCAGTTGCTATCGCCCTATATCCTTGATCAACAACACCCTGAATTTTTTAGGAAGAGTGATTTTTAACAAGATCGGGAATTGGGCAGAGGACAATTAGGAGCAATGTGGGAACTGTGGAACAGTGCTTGAATCTAAATCTTATACTGGGCAAATATACTATCGCCAAAAAAGCCTCATTGTATTTGGGCTTTATGGATGTGAGTTTGGCTTTTGATTTTGTTAACCGTTCACGATTATGGGAGATTCTTTTAAATTACGGGTTGGACAAGGTACTTGTACATTTTTTGGCACATTTGCACAGAGACCTGAAAGCCCGGGTCAGGATAAATAACGAAGGCAAGGTCTCCGGGGATATTTTAATTGGTAGGAGGTTAGACAAGGTTGTGTCTTAGCCTCTCTACTTTTTATTCTTTATATACATGAACTAAATAATTCCCTGTCTAAATTAACCAGTGATGTCCCTAAAATCAATGGCAAACTGCTTCCTGTAATATTATATGCGGACAATGCGGTCCTGATGGGCCGCACGCTGAAAGCACTTCGCACTTTAATAATGGGTTTTGTATCCTTTATGGCTGACCTTGATTTGGGCACTAATTTTAACAAATCATATATAATGTCTTGCGGGCCTAAAAAGTATTGCAATTATCAAATTGTGTCAGGAAAAGAGATTCTAAAATGCACTAGCACTTTTCCTTGCCTGGGCTTGATTTATTCAGACTCAGGATCGTGGCAGCCTCATGTAGCCCATGGGAAAAATAAACTCGGTAAGGCTATAAACTCTATAATTAGCCTCCGACAGCCAAAGCAGGCTGAGGTTGTAATACCGTTACTACAGATGTATAGAACCCAATACCTACCGACGGCAACTTATGGTGCAGAGGTGTGGGGGTACACAAACTGTAGTAGCATACAAACTGAAGAAAATAGATTCTGCAGAAAGGTACTAGGGGCCATCATTTCTGCACCTACCTATATATGCCATAAGGAATTAAACTTTTTATGTGGAAGATTTCATCAGATCACGGCCGGCACTATTTTGGCTAAAGATATGGCGGAATCCTGCCTCATTTTTAACACAAGAAATAATCACAGACTGTCTCAAGTGTGATAGGGGCAGTGACATACCCTGGCTTGGAGCAGTAAAGAAAAGTCTAGCCAGTGTGGAGTTGGTGCATACTCTCTTCTCTCCTCTATCTACTGAAGGTATAAACTATAAGTCCGTGAGAGGGGCATTGTATGGTTTGTACCGGAAAGAAATAGAAAAGACGGAGCACACCAAATCGTCAATCATTAGATATACCCCCTTCCTGGTGCCACCGGGCAGGATCAATAACATGCCACAGGTATATCTTAACAAAAACATTGGGAGATGGAATAGGAGCCTGCTATTCCATCTTAGGGATGGGAGCATAAAATATTCACTCTTTTTCCCGTTGGGTTTTAATAATAAAAATTTGGAGAACATGTCTTGCCCGTGTCGCATCGGATGTAAACAAACATTGTTACACTTTGTGTTCTTCTGTGGAATTTATTTTAAATACACCAAACAGTATTTAATTCCTTATTTTAAAGCACTGGCTATTGTTGATTTTAATTTGGTATTTCAGGAAATACAGTCGTTAGGTTGTGATGAAATGATTTTCAGAGTTAGTTCTTTCCTCCAATCTGCGACACATTCACGAGTTTCTAAGAATATGCCGTAGTTAAAAGTGAATTATCTGCACATGTATTTTGCTGTTTTGCACATAGTCTAAAGTTTACATAACGCAGATTTGCACATAGACAATTGCCACTGTTGTTTATACATTGTTATACTATATTTATTTGCATTTTTAGCATTATTCTTGCATATTGGCTTTCTATTGGTCCTCAAAGCGAATCATTTGCACATATAATTGCTGTTTGCACATATTTTAAAGCTTTGATATTATTGATATGTATATAGTGATTGTTAAAATTATTGATTTTTCATGCTAGATTTTAATCAATAGTATCGTAATATTATCTTAGTACACTGGATTCTGCTGCTACTGAAGTCCTTTTCCAACCCGTCTTATGTGTTTTTCGTGATGATACATTTATGTATTATTGCTTGTGATGATCTGTACTTTTATGGATATTTTATATCCGAATAAAGACCATTTGACTTGACATTTTAGGCCAATACAGACTCTTTTTCTCTGAACATCTGTACCATTGCGATCCACTTAAGTAACATTTTGATCATTATTCCCTCTTTCCCACCCCCACTTTTTTTGACCCATGTGCATTATTCATAGACTATAGTCCATTTACTTACACATGTCTATTACTGACCTAGGATTGATACTCATGTGATTGGGTATTATCTTCAAGTTGACCTGACCCAATGTGAAGTTGACTCTAACCAATAAATGTGGCCTTGTGTTGAATTTCCGTCTGGGTTTGTAATAAGGGAATAATGGGTGCCTCTTCCAATGTTGTATACATTTGTGAGGTTTTCAAAATTGATGTCAACATTAGGTTGCCTTTGGCGATAAGATTTTTTTGTATGTTACGGGTTCCGAATGCATACCTATTAGCCACCTAAGCAAACGAACAATATGGCATCTACATTTGCACACATATCTTCACTTCTCTTTCTAGTTTAGACATCAGCCGCCAATCACTGCATATCCATTGCGTCTTTTAATAATATTTCCTAAAGTCCCGACTAACTATTTAGTCACTGAACAGCATTGAACAATTTTTCACGGACTATTGTTGTTACGAATCAAACCGCTACTATAACTCTTGGAGTCGTGGAATATTGAATATATAACATATAGACAACCAAGTTCTAACTGTATCCCTTTGTTATTCTGTATACTGGACAGTATCGTGATAGCCTTTTGGAACTCAACATCAAAAAAGAGACAACATCTAGACTGACATTTTTCAACACATTCAGTACGGTGTCCAACGAGATAAAGAAAACTGTACGTTGTCACTGGAGAATACTGAATGTCGGAGGTGAAACCTTGCCAGAACCTTTGTTCGCCTTCAAAAGAAATAGCAATTTGCACAACAAACTTGTGCATACCAGACCTCGGAGTTTAATCTCCCAGAACCAATACACTTTATGGGGTTTACCACCAGTACAGGAACATTTTCCCTGTGGGATGTGCAAGGTTTGCCCTCTAACCAAGAACTCTAAAACAGTAGATATTGGGACTAATCGTCCATGAAGACAAACAAAACTTTACCACTTGTAACAGTGAAAAGGTGGTCTATCTGATTGTATGCCCCTGCAAATTGAAGTATGTAGGGTTGACCTCTCGATAAATTAAATTGAGGATCATGAAACATATGAGCACGGTGAGGTGTAGGAAACAAGCTACACGTCTGACCTCGCATTACCTTAAAATGAACCATCGACCAGAAGATATGGTTTGGACCATACTAGAGCAACCATTTATCCCACAACATATCACTGACATATCTAAATTCCTTCTATTAAGGGAACAAAAGTGGGTTTTCAGACTTTAAAGTGATATTGAGGGACTTAATGACTCTATACCTTGGTCCATTTTATGAAGATACATTTTTGTCAGTTCCCTATAGACTATTGCCTAGGAGTATGCAGGTAATCTCCATTAGGTTCCTGCTGTCTTATATGTGTATTAGTTCCACCATGCTCCCTTTCAGACACATACACACTCTGATCAAATGGGTGATACAATCAATATTCACAGTAGTCATTGTGAAATGAGAGTCCAGGACTCTGTTCTCATGATAGACAACTTATATCATTGTACCTCTTACGCGATTAATTAATGTTTCCAATGGGGACTATATTAAATATATTCAATTATATACAAACCTTAAGGCGAAAAGATCTACCCTAGGGCTAGGAAAAACAGACTTGTTGGAGGTCATTAATAGGCCTAGCACACGAATTGGGGTTATATATAACCTTCTTCTTGTAAATCTGCAAGATGATCTGGAAAAGACTGAAACTAACTGGGCTATTAAATTTAGCAATCCGAATGTCGACATCTATAAGAGTATCGAGCTGAGCCAACGACTGTTCAGGGCCAGTAACCTTAAAGCTCAAACATACAAAACAATTTTTGACCTCTACTATACACCCGCTAAATTATACTCCTGGGGTAAAAGAGAGAATAATTTCTGTCCAAGATGTTCACAAGGACCAGCCAATTTAATACATATGCTAAGCAGTTGCCCCAAGCTTAGTCAAGTTAAACAAATGATTGCTAATTTTTGGGAGGTGTTGTTTGGCCATAATCTTCCAGAGACAGATTCATTGTTTATTTTAGGATATGATTCTTCAATCGCCCTATCAAAAAGTGAGCAAAATCTATTATTTATAGGCACTGCGGTGCTTAGAATTATTTTGTCGGCTCAATGGAAAGAAGTTGAACCACCAAGCTTCCAGATGTGGCTAGCTCGGTTTTTAGCTGTTTTCAGTTTTGAAAGAGCCATATACTCAACAAGAGGAAGTAAATGGAAAAAGCTGGGCGAATCAATCTGGTCTCCAGTTCTGAGGTGGAAATCAGGATTAAATCCACCCATTTAGATTTTCTCGGAAGGGGTGGAAGATGGTAAATAGTTTAATTATGTATTGAATCCTGATTTATTGCTTCTTCTTTTTTCTTATTGACTGGGAAAAAAACTTTTTTTTTTTTTGTTTTGAATATGTTAAATTCCTTTGATCATGAGTACTGTGTCTTAAAATTTTGAATTTATGTATTTTATTCATCATGTTTTTGTTCCTAGGATCAGTCTCTAATACTATTTTGTTATGTACCTGTTTGGATTGAGTTCAATAAAAAAAAAAAAAAAAAAAAAACAAATTGAAGTATGTAGGGTTGACCTCTCGATAAATTAAATTGAGGATCATGAAACATATGAGCACGGTGAGGTGTAGGAAACAAGCTACACGTCTGACCTCGCATTACCTTAAAATGAACCATCGACCAGAAGATATGGTTTGGACCATACTAGAGCAACCATTTATCCCACAACATATCACTGACATATCTAAATTCCTTCTATTAAGGGAACAAAAGTGGGTTTTCAGACTTTAAAGTGATATTGAGGGACTTAATGACTCTATACCTTGGTCCATTTTATGAAGATACATTTTTGTCAGTTCCCTATAGACTATTGCCTAGGAGTATGCAGGTAATCTCCATTAGGTTCCTGCTGTCTTATATGTGTATTAGTTCCACCATGCTCCCTTTCAGACACATACACACTCTGATCAAATGGGTGATACAATCAATATTCACAGTAGTCATTGTGAAATGAGAGTCCAGGACTCTGTTCTCATGATAGACAACTTATATCATTGTACCTCTTACGCGATTAATTAATGTCTTGGGGGAATACAACGGTCTGGTTTCATCACTTTTCCGTGCTAGTAATTGCCAGAGGTAGCATTTCCTTGACACATTTTTTTGAGACCAATGGCTCTCTCTGCCGGCTAAATGTCTAGTTACTTGTGTTCAAAACCATCCTTCTATCTATTTCGGATAGGTAGCCATGACCTGGTGTGTTTTCTGAGGCGTGATCGCGCTATATGCGAGAACGCGTGATGAAATGGCATTGAGATATAATCACTCTGTTTCTGTCTAATGTCTAATATTATTGGCAGAGCTGCCACAGTAGGGCACAAAATCTGGCGTGTGATTGTGTGTTGTACAGGATCGCACGTGATAATATTGCCTAAATACATGGTGCATGTTGTGCTATGATGATGCATATAAATAAGACACATTGTCCTCGTAGCTTTGATCTGGTATAGTAGGAGAGCTCTGTCCTTATTCTACAATTCTTTATGGTGGCTTTTAAGTCGATATCTTGAGGCTTGAAATAACATGCCCCATGTTTCTCATGTTTTTGTGTAGTCTCTGGTGTGATCTCGCGAGAGTACATCCGAACTCTTGTGGCTTTGGAGATCACGCAAGATGACGGGAGCAAGCGACCTGAGTTATCCTGGTTGTTTATAAACAGCATCAAAGCCTCCGGTCGGTACCTCTCCGACGGCTTGGATGACCGTCTGAGGTACCAACGGAAAGGTAAGAGCACATACCTGTTTGTCAGCTACGGGTCAGATTATCTATTGTCAGTCTTTACTGCTGGCCTGATTGATGTTTAAACTGAGATAGAGTTTTTCGCAATTTGTACAAGATAAACAATAGATACTGGGGGAGTCTTTGGTTACTTATTAGAGCTTAGTTTAGGTTCTTTCCCTTGAGGTAACTTTGGACTTTGCTGTAGTTCAAGGGAGTATGTCTCTCTTCTGACGATAGGTATATGGTGACAGAACTTATAGCACCTAGTTCATCGGGTGCTTTACAACCTATACCACTAACTTAGTTACTACCAAGAAATCTTTTTTGGAAATATTGAAATCCTTAAAACACCGAATATACCAGGTGTTTTATGGTTTGATTGCTTGATTCTTTTTTATAAAAGAGGTTGCATGTAGTGCTAACATCGACTGTGCACCTCTGAATGTGGCACATTTTCTGTTTAGTATGTGCTTACATCACACATCGCCATGCCTTACTGGATTGGGTGATGTTATCTAATATGAAAACAGAGAGTTAGTTTGAGCAGTGAGGGCTCTAACTGTTGTCGTGAGCACTAGGTCTGTGTTTTTTATGTAGAGAAAGAACAATCCACTATATGAATTATGGTTTGGTGTACTTTGTTTCTTTCCTAGAGCGGTGCCTCCTTTGTCCTGAGCTGTTGCCATGTGGGGTGAGGTTTTCCTTCCATACTCTTGAGGTAAGGCTCGATGGATTTCTTTAAGCCTACTTTGAGGGCTCGTTTGATGGCTATTTTTTAGCTACATAGATCATTAAAGACAATTATATCTGTTATCTAAGACTCTAGTATGTACCTCTTGTATCTCTTATTGATTTTCCAAGAGGTCCGAGGAATGTTAACTGTGAGAAGACTGGTTCACAGTGTATCCTTTACGTTGTTCATTATTTGAGTTTAAATCACTTTTTACACTCTGCAGTAGCATTCAATATCTATGAGGTCCTGATGAAAGCACTAGGTGCAACTTTACCTTGGAGTGCTGAAACATTTTGACCAGTGTTTACGAGTGGATGGCTATTTATTCAAACTGTCCCATTGCACTGTTTTTAACCTTTGTTCGTATCAGACATGAATAAAGTTTGAGTCTGATTACGCTTCAATTTTAGAATTCACACTACATTTTTGCACTGCACCCCTTTTTTTGTCCCATACACTCGACAAATAAAACCTGCTCAGGTCTTTATCCATAACTTTGAAAACATCCTTGGGCTCCTCCATCACTAGGGTGGAGTGTTAGCCCTGTTAAAGGAGACCCAGATGATGAAGCATGTCACCTGGTTTGGTGGGTGATGGGAATCCATACAAATGTTGTGTTTTTTCATAGAGTCTTAGTCAGTTCAGATATTTTTTGTTCTTTTGCATTTAGAACTCGGGATATATATTGTGTTTTGACTATTGGACTTGATGACCTGCGCACCCCCATTTCACCACAAATTCCCCTTCAGGAAGTAGAGGTGGTGTACCGAATGCCATTGAGCATCCGAATTTAGCAATTCTTCCAGAAAAAATCTGCTGTTCAACTAACTGCAGATACGTGTCTGATAAACAATAAAGATTGTTTAATTTGTTTCTTTTATGATTAAGTAACTAAGCCTATTGTGAAGGTGTTGTGCTTGTCATTCTACTGACATCATCACTGCTGATGTCTCTAGAGTGTTAGCCTGTATTGATTCTATGTTCTCTATTCTGATCCTGACGGTTGCTGAGGCAGGATAGATTTTACTTCATTACTTACAATAAATCTGCTCTACTCACGATTTTGGAGTGTGACTCTTCACTTCATTTTGGCGACGATCTGGCCTTCCTCATCGATAAAGAGTTACAGCTGATCCTGGTCGAGGCGCTCGTCTACACACTTTCTCCGTTTCCATCTTTGCAGTTTGCGCATTTCTGGCGTTCCTGTGAGTTTCTTCGGTATCAAATTCAACTCGACTCACAAGGTATATTTTTATTTTCATTTTAAAGTGTGCCCCGACTTTCTTGAACGGTTTCTGTGGCGCGTGAAGACAGACCCTTCCCCGTGCAACAACTCGCGAGCAACCCCATTAAGATCTTGTCACCTGGTGGGGCTAATAATGGTTCTCCCCGTTTGATGACATTTGCAGCTAAGTTGCAGGAGTATACATATAAGTTAGAACATATTTCAGGTTGGAGAAACACCCAAGCTGACTGTTTGTCACGCCTACCTATTTCTTCTGAAGCTGTAATTGAGGACTTTGAAGATGAAAGTGTGTGTGGTTGCTAGTTTTGAGGATGCCTGTTCTACTGAGTTTTGTTCCATTTTCTAAAGAAGAGTGGCATCAAGCTGTTCTAGAGGATTCTGACTTCAGTGAGCTTGTTAATGCTATTCGTTTAGGTTGGAGAAGAGAAGGGGATGTTAAACCTTCTTTGCGTTCTTTTGTTAAGTTGCAAGAAGAACTTAGTCTTGGTTCTTCAGATGATTTAGTTTTGCGTGGTGAGAGGTTTGTTCCGCCCATCTCTCTCAGAAGAAAACTCTTCTGTCTAGCTCATGAAGGACATCTTGGGCAAAACATGACTCTTAAACGTCTTAAAAAAAACTTTTGGTGGCCTGGGGTTGACGAAGATGTTCGAAGATGGGTTGTGTCTTGTCTGTTATGTAAAGAGAGTGAGAAGAGGTTGAAAATTATTTCTCCTTCACAGGGTTCTATTGTTAGTGCGAGTGATTTACCTTGGCATAAAATCTGCTTAGATTTTATTGGTCCAATGGATTCTTTGCCTTGTGATTCTAGGTTTGCCTTGGTTCTAGTAGATGTGTGTTCTCGGTGGCTGTGTGTGGAGTTTATGAGAAATATTACCACTGATTCTGTTATTAAACAATTGAGGTCAATATTTTTAAAGGAAACTTTCCCGAAAGTTTTAATCACAGATAACGGGACTCAACTTACATCTTTTTCTATGCATTCCTTTCTAGCCAGTCATGGAATCAAGCATGTGTGCACTTCTCTGTACAACCCTCAGGGTAATGGCATGGTTGAGCAGATGAATCATTTGGTCAAAGGGACTATACAGCTGTCGTTGCAAGGACAGAGAGCTGTGCGCAGAGCTGTGGAGGATATGGTTTGGTCTTATAACACCACTGCTCATGGTGTTACTGACCAAGTTCCTTTTGAGCGTATACGTGGTAGAATTCCTAAAACCAAGTTGGTTCCACAGTGGTTGTGGGAAGGAGCTGTTGTTTCTAAGGTTGTTCCTGGAAAGGTTGGTAGAGTTGAAGTGGGTGATTTGGTTTAAGTTAAGTTGGGCCGTAGAGAGTTTGGTATGAATAAGTTTTCTGATCCTATGAGAGTTAAGGAGGTTCATAAATGGCATGTTGTTTTAGAGAATGGGCAGAGTTGGAACTTCCGTAGGATTGCCTTGTATTCTAAAAAAAAAGTGTTGTGAATGAAAGTTTGAATGAGCGGTCTTCCAAGGATGTGTCCTCAAGGGAGGGTTTCTTTCCCAAGGAATCTCAGGTGGCACCTAATCTTTCCCAGGATACCTTTGTGTCACCTAACTCTTCTCTAGTGACACCCAATTTTTCTAAAGAGTCTTCTTTTGTACCTGAGTCTTCAAAAGGAGCCACTCTGAATTTGGGTCGGGTATCTTCTGGTAGGATTTATCGTGTTCCTAAGAAATTCAATGATTTTGTTCGATATTAATGTTTTTACTTTGATTTCTTTCTCTGTTTCTTTGTTATTCTTTTGAGTTTGTATCACTTTTTATTTCTTAGCTTTGTTTTGCTTTTTCTTTGCTTTAAGGAGAAGTGATATGTTGTGCTTGTCATTCTACTGACATCATCACTGCTGATGTCTCTAGAGTGTTAGCCTGTATTGATTCTATGTTCTCTATTCTGATCCTGGCGGTTGCTGAGGCAGGATAGATTTTACTTGTGTCCTGCATTACTTACAATAAATCTGCTCTACTCACGATTTTGATTTGCGACTCTTCACTTCAGAAGGGATAACTTCAAATACTTGAGGCTACTGCCACTCCATACTATTACAATTTTTATTATGTTCTTAGCATCCAATTTAATTGTATTCCTACTTTTTCGATATTATTCAAGGTCCATTTGCACTCTTGGAGTAGCTTTTGGATGAATGGGTGGAGTACCAATGGATGGTTAAATAAGTGAGAACCGGTGCATATACAGACAGATTGGGAGGAAAAGCATGTCAATCAATCACTCAATCAAGGACTTATAAAGCACAACTACTCACAGGTGAGGGTCTCAAGTTGATGGGGGCTGCGTGTGTGGTTCAGTCGAAGGGTCTGAAGTTCCCTCAAAAACATATGTCGACTTCATATTCATATGTGTGCTTGCAGAGATAGCTGATCCATCCATTCATTCTTGCACACCTCAATTGACCAATTCTTCCATCACACACTTGTTTGTCATTCACCTAAACTAGCCTTCATGCACTCGCTCACCCATTTATTCATCCATCCATCCTACTCTCCCATTCACTCACCTACCCATCCAAAAAACACAAACACGCTAACTGTCAATGAAGAAACAGAGAGCCAGACTTGTTTCATTAGTCAGTGCTCGCATCATACCTTCGATTAGCCACTTATTTAATTGTCCTCACCTGCTCGCTGCAGCAATACCTCGTCCTAGTGTGAAAACTAAAAGCTCTCCTCGGGTACCAATAGCAGAGCACGCGCGGTCAGCAGAGGACAAAGGCATTTGTATCTGCCTTGTTGTTCACCAAGAGCACACGGCTCTGTTGCCAGAATCTGCGGCAGGCACACAGGATCCAACAGACAGCGCGCGCTGTGTTTGAGCCAAACAAAACACAGGGGCATATTATCAAGGGGGTTTATCTCCGCTTTTTTGGCTTTAAAAGCCAAGAAAGCGGAGATAAAATTATCTCCCTATTACCAAGCTGTCGCTAACACCAGTTAGTGACAGCTAATAGGAGATAGCGACCATCTTGGGCCCCGCTTTGCATGTCAGTGATATTTATCACTAATGACATGCAAAGTGGGCGTGCCAAGATGTTAGCTACTGGAAACAGTCTCTAACATCGCTATCTCCTATTACCAACTTTTGGAGATATTTGCGCTAAGCGCGAATATCTCCAAAAGCTAACACCTGCCCTGAGCAGTTCTTAGCCATGTTATCCAATGGGAGGTGGATAACATGGCTAAGAGCATTTGCTCGATAATGCATGAATATCACTGACTTTTCAGCGATATTCATGCATTGCGGCCGTTTTTTATCGCATTTGCGATAAACCTTGCTAATAGCAAGGTTTATCTGCGATAAAAATCGGCGATGTGCGGCGATAATTTTTGTCTCTAAACAAGTTAGAGACAAAAATTATCGCTAGTTGTTGGTAATATGCCCCACAGTCCCTTTGCATTGCAGATGTTTAAATGCCGCAACTCGCTCTGTATCATGAGGATTTTTGAAGAGGGGGCGATTCGTTCCCTTATCTTTCTTGCATACTAATTACACACTTCCTGCAGAGCATCTGCTTCAGCATGTGCGAGCAGCCTTACTTCCCTCTGACTAATATGCCGTTTCCTTATTTGAAGTTATTATATTGCTGTTCTTTGGCAGCATAAGTTTCAATTAGTCAGCTGTTTTTGTTCGACATCTTACATTTTTTTCTCTAATCTCACACAGTTCTAAGTGATTAAATACTCAGCATTCGTCTAAAGTTGCATGGAACCATCATGTGATGTGAAGATTACTTAAATTATATTTGATCAATAGTACGAAAGGAACAAGCACGACTTTTCACGAGAACATCGCCATGAGGGTATTTAATGCTATGAGTGTTTAACAATTATAGACCAAACGAATCGAAAAACAACACTCTGTCTCTGTAGGTAAGATTATGAGCCAATTTACTTGAAATATGATTCGCATTTCCCAGTGGAAGAATAAAGGCAATGGATTTCGATTTTGTTTTCAGAAAATAATGCAATACAATTTAAACTGTGTGAATAATATTGTTATAAGAAAGTAATCAAGAGAAAATAAATATTTTGTCACCTTAAATAATAGTTTTTAGGTGTTGTTATACACGTCTTCTTCCATTTTGCTTCATTTTGGAAAAAGCACTTTGGCATACTTACTTAAAATTCTGTTATTCTACACATCAGTACCATCATATGCAAGTAATAATGTTACATCTGCAATAGCCCAAAAAAAGGATCTGCAGCCATGTGTGCCTTTGGGATTGGTCGCTCGCTGGGAATCGGGTGCAGGGTCTGGCCACTGCGTCCAACCCACTCCTACGCACAGTCAAAAGCTATGGTCATTGAGGAAGATGGGTGAATATGATCAAAACCCCCCAGAAATTCACTGAAAAAGCAAAGGCTAAAGTGACCTTATATTTAGGTATGGTAATAAAATTTGTTTTCACGTGTCAAAAAACCAAAAGAACTTCACTGAAAATACCAAAGGTTAAAGTGACATTATAGTTATTAAGATAGTGAGACTTTAACTTACATTAATCAAAAGTAGGAAGCTGGTGATTAATAGGACAAAAACCTATGTTATGGAGTGTGGGACAGGACGATCTAAAACAAGACTTAATTCCCAATATTCCATAGAAGGTGAACCGGTCCAAAAAGTTGATAACTTCTGCTACTTGGGGATTACATTTTCCAAAAACGGTAATTGGGATATAGAACATAAAGCTGTTAAAACAAAGATGACGAGGAGTGCTAATGGGGTATTTGTATTTGCCAAGAAGTTGGGGAATAGGCGTATTAAAGACATGTTACATATTTTCCAATCAAGATGTCTTTCCGCGGCCCTCTATGGGGCCGGAGTATGGGGTGTGACACCAGCCGGGAGTCTGCAGGTAGAGGAGAATAATTTTCTGAAAAGGCTCCTGTGTTTATCTAAATCTACCTCTAATAACTTGGTACATAAGGAATTGGGGATCCAATTTTTGAACGACATGATCATGTTAAGACCCCTTTTACTGTGGCGCTCGGTATGGCTGAATGATGGTACCTCCCTGAACAGAGCCATCATCGATGATTGCCTTACCTTGGATGAGCATCTAAAGATCCCCTGGATCAAATATACGATTGATAGTTTCCAGAAGGTTTTTGGGTTCAATGTGTCCAATGATCGATACTGTGCCTCTGAAATTCCCAAGTCTAATTTGAAAGTCACCTTCTTGAATTATTGTGCAGAGAGGCGTGCTTTGGAGGAATCAAATCTCTCTACCTGTATGCTGTATAACAGTCTGAATGATTTTATTGGACCCCAACCGTACTTGACACAGGTGACAAGAGTTTCGCACCACTTTCTGCTGACCAGGATGAGGATGGGAACAGTACATTATCTGGTAGCGTGCCCCAATGTAAAAATGCGCCCATCCGGACCCTGTGCTTGTGATAATAATGCTGAGCAAAGCACTATGCACTTTCTCTTATCGTGTCAATTGAATGGGGAACTGCGGAAAATCTTCTTAAAGCCTATGTTGAAAAGATTTGGAGTAAGAACAATTAACCAGTCTATGAAACTGCTTTTTAATTTGCACCACCCGGACATCTGCTTTTTTACGGCTACTTTCCTTCTTAAAGCAATTGGTGCTAGGAAAAGTATGTGTTTTTAATGTTTTTAACTATTTATTCCATCCCCTTCTGGACAATAATGTATTATGTGCTTCTGTTTTTTACAATCGATCAAATGTTCTGTATTTATAACTGTGTGTGCTTTTATGGACATGTTTTCTATGCTCCGAATAAAGCTTTATGAATTGAATTGAACTTACATTAAAAACAAAACAGGAATTCACTGAAAAAGACAAAGCTTAAAGTGCTGTTATAGTTAATCTTTGAAATAATATAAAAACTCCTGTTTTAAAACCTAAAATCCACGAAATTCACTAGAGTTTACTAACTATACCTTGTGCCCCTGCCTTGCACTCCTTATGACCTCACATATTACATCACTCATGACTTGTTGAATGTCATCTTCGATGACAGCACAGATGAATTCTTAAAATGCAGCATTGCTGACATCACTGATGACACCATACAATCATTTTGACACCGTCCTATAGGGTTTGTGGCATTGAAGCAATTCAACACTGTACAGGTATGGTCAATTTTCTATTGACCTTAATGGGATTACATTCTTAAAGTCTTCATATGACCCTCACTTTTAACCCAAGAGGCTGACAAGTATATAATTACAGCTGTAAAGAGAATGTCTTCCAAGTCTTATGGACAATGCTCATAGTTTAGTAAAATACTCTAGATGCATTCCTTAGAGGGACATAATGGCATACAAGCATAGAGTCATGCTTAAAAAACCTGTATGAAATAAGCTTACTCTCAATTGGGCATTCCTTCATTATACACTATGCAATAATCAGCAATGCCTAAAAATCTTTAGTGAAGTTCTGGAAATAAACATGCATAGCTTATAAAATGTATCTACTCTTGTGTATTACAGCTATTTAACTTGGGTGCATGCCTACATGCCTAGATATCCATTGGTGGTTAGTGTATAGTCAACAGCAGCTTTGGCCTTCCTCATACCTGTTTTATAGCAGGCTTGGGAATTAAGCCACAACCTACTTTCAAACATACCACTGCAACCTACAGCAGGATCACTCAGCCTTTAAAATGACGTTTTTTTTCTACACCAAATGTTAGTGATTTGTCGATGGTGCACAATATAATTTTTAAAAAGCAGAATTACACTTGTCTGCAGGACTTACGCTATTTCCATGCCTTTGACCCAAACGTGCATACTCAGTTACTCTATGCTGTGTATGACTATGGTGGTATCACTGATGCCATCAAAGATGTAATCAGCTATGCCATTTAACATATCATGAATGATGTAAAATATGATGTCATAAGCAGTGTGTCACTTTTTTAAATTAAGCTTAGATCTTATTAGCATGCCTAACGATAATGAACACTTAACCTTTATTTCTTTCTGTGAAAAGAGGCACCTCTCTCCTTAACTCCGTTTAGCTTGTTTAAAAATACATTAAGCCTCAATTAAATTTTTTAACACACTCTTGCAAAGTGGCACCAGAAGGGCCCTCCTTTTGACATGAACACAAACTATTAGTGCTCTAGTTGATAATTAGAACTCTGTGGTGATCCTGTAGATGGTTACTAGAGAGTTAACTGAGAGAACGGTGCTGGTTTTGGAAGTACATGTTTGACTCTGCATGTCAAAACTGTTTTACTGAAATGGATGAGGAATATATTTGAGAACTCAGGAAATGTGACCTCATTTTAGCTTTTGTATCCTAAATCTATATATCTAAAGGTAGGCACTCTAATTTGGCCATTCCTGACCAATCAGATTTGAAACTCTTAGGGGCTTTTCCAATCCTAGTGGTGCCTGCCACTGCTGTGATCAACACATGTTTGCATCATGAAGCACTGTATCCCCTCAAGGGCTGGTTAGAGCTAGTTTATTTAGATTTGGTATCTGGCCCAGACAAGAGACAGATTCTTTGTGGATGCAGGTGTTGGCAAAAAAAGGTGGAAGAATAGTTTCTTTCTGGAAGGGGTGGCTGCATGTACTTCAAAGGTGCTCGTGGGCAACTAGCCTCACTCAAAGAGACCAACTGGTTTAAAGAGGGTGGCAGGAGATTTTGACAACAATGGATTCTGGAGATCCTTGCACAATAGCATCCACTATCTTGTCAGTACGCAATCATGAAGTTGAAGGGAATCCATCATTGCACCAAGAAAAAATGCACAAGCACCCATGCCCAATGAAATAGATGATTGAACCATTTATACATGTCCCATACATGTCCACTTTGCATGGAAGGTGGCAGTAAACTTTTTTCTCAGATGTGCACATAAAAATGCCTGTACATCTGATAACTCTGTTAGTCTTTCACAGTCTCAGTAGTTGTGATAGCATTTACTCACAACTAAAAGGGTTTACCTTTTGTGCCTTTCAACATCGGAGCACTACTCTCAATTCATAATGTGCGCAGCGAGAGAATGCTCTATCAGACCCCTTTTGGGAGCCACAGTATAGACAACAGCTGCTGGGCCACCACCAAGGTGGTTGAGGTTGTTTGCTACTGGAGTCTTGGAGTCCATGCTATCATGGGTTCCTTAAATTGGGCCATATACACTGTTTCTGCACTTAACTCTCAGTGTAGTGAGGGTGAGCAATCCAACGCACCAAAAGGGGGGTTGTTGAGGAGCTATGAATTAAGAACTTAAGCAATCACACAATAGTTGCAATAATATAATATCTTGCTGCATGCTTGAAGTTGTAGAAGAAGATAAATATTTTATTCACAACAGAACTTAACACAGTATACACAGTATACAGAAATTTGGAAATCCTGAAGAGATTTACTACAAGGTCTATGTGGTTCTCTACATAATAAAATCAATGAAGAAATCACATTTAAAGCTCACTTGCAGGCTCACTACGTTCCAGCAGATCGGCTTACCAATGTCCTGTGTCATAAGCAAGTCTGTAGCAAATGACTATTGAATGTTTGTGCCAGTATAGCTATGTTTGATAAATCGCCCCACCAAACTATTAGCTAAAAGTTCACAGTCAAGGTGTCTCAGGTATACAGAATTACCTCATGTTGTGTGAAGACACTAAGTGGAAGAGTGCCTTTGGATGGGCACAGGATGAACTGGCATGCTCACCAGGGCTAGTTCGGACAACCTTGGCTTCTTTTCTCGGCAGTCAGCGGTGTGGCATAGCAGAGACTCCACAAAGACACCCCTAGTAGTTTGCTCAAGTCATTGCAGTGAAAGAATCTTCCTCCTTCAGTATAGAGCATTGCTGTAAACACTGAAATACAACAAAGTTATAGTAACTACAAGAAGTCTGTGTGTTTCTCCATGGTCATCTCCAAATTGGACAGCCAGTTCTTTGTGATTGACACTGACAAGTCAGGCCTAACCCATCCTCAGTTGGGCTTCACTTAGCAGTCAGGCAGAGACACAAGGTGACCCTGTAATCTTCAAAGTTCATCCCATGACCTTCCTACTCCCTCAGGACCTCTCATCAAACTGGGCTGGGCAGTTGGGTTCCTGGGATGATCTCCTGCATGGGCAGGCAGACCACGGTGGGGCAATCCTTGCTCTTCTCAACATATAGAGAGCTCCCAATTTTAATGACTGACACTGCAAGGCTTGGTGAAACCATGCAAGGTCCCTACGCCTTCCAGATATCAGCAATATTAGTTGATTCTTCTCCTCAGATAGTGAAGAAGGTCAAAGAGTAAAAACGTAGGGAAGCTTATAACAAGCTTTTGTAAAATATTTTCAGACTAGGGATGTGAATCTACTGCCTGGGTTTAGGAATTGAGTTGTTCTGGTTTATATTCTTAGTTAATTTTTCCTCTGTAGATTTAGAACAGGATCTGTGAGTTCTGCACCTGGCTCTCATCAGGCTTTCAGGATGGGACACTAAAAACAATCTACAAAGAAATCATGCTTTCCTGACGAACCCTTCTTTTATTAGCAACTGTTTCTGCTGGCTCAAACCATTCATACACCATTAACCAAGTAGATGTTCTCAGGAAGGACTAATCAGGAATCCTTGCTAAAAAAACACATAGAATTTCTTCAGGCAGTCCCTTATCCACCCCACTTCTGTGCCTAGAGTTACACCCTGCCCCTCAAGAAAGCAGGCAAGGCACTTTCACTGTCAGGTGGCTGTTTTACAAATTCCATCTTATGCCATTTCAAAGTAGGGGCCGTTTAAAATGTATCCCACTGGTAACCACATACATACCAACCACATTAAATATTGAGCCTTGATACCACACACCATACCTGCCTGCAGGGTCTGGAACTTTACTAGAGCAGGCCTATAGACATCACACTCATATCCCTGAACTGGTAAGAGGACATCTTTAGTTACGGATTACTAAAAACATGGGGCACAGCCACCACCACTCACTGCATATGACCGAGGATTCAGACAATAGTTTTTATGCCCAGCCAATGCCTGCAGTGTTAATAATGTATTTTTTGTGCATTGAGACCTAATCAAAGTCAGCATCCCAGATTCACCTGCAGCTGGGTCACTTAGGGCTGGGGACATGTACTTTACCATACCCTTCCCAATACCACTTTGGCTCACATGATTGCTGAGCTCAATGTTGGAAAAATAGAACAGTACTATCCAAAAACAGCCAAAGGTAGGGTAGCACAGCTTTACCAAGCCCTAGAGTGGACTTTTTCTCAAAAGTAGGATTTTAAAAACCTTTTGTCAAAAGCACTCTGACTGTATACCAAAACATTGAGGTAATGCGGTATGAAATGTCCCAATATTTATTATAATAGAAGCAGCAATAACGTAGTGTCAAGATAATCAAACCTAATGAGGTTATAATTGCTACATACTAGACACACCAGCAATTGAATTTTTTGCTGCTTCTGGTAACGGATATATCCACTTTAGGTCTCTCATTAGGCTAACTCCTTTGGGAATTATCGGAGCTCTCTAAGTGCTTCCCAGATGACCTCTCCTCTGTAGACTGTGTCTACTCCGGGCTGATTATCACGCATATCCCGACTTTAGTCCTTGTTTTCCTGGACAAGTCTCTAACTTTATTAGCCACAATTTTGTCTGCTGCCTAGAAAAGTCGTATAAAAGTTTCCTGCACAAAGAGTGCACTCGTTCTTTTATCTCAGGTAAACACTGACAGTGAGTTTTATAAATAGACGTCGACCAAGCACTAAAACATTTCTAGGGCTATGTTTTAAATATTTCTAGCCCCCTCAACTACCTCTTTTATACCCTTGAGAGGGCTATCACCTCATCTCCTGAAGTTGAATTACTGTTCTGTCATGGTTGAGATCAGTGTGTCTTAGTTTCCTTGGGGATAACCACACCTTTATTTCCATTGAGAGTTGCAAAACCTATCATTGTTATCTGGATCTGAAAATCACTAAGTTATTTGACAAACTCATCCCAGAACTTATTTGTGGACTTCTGTTTGGTGGTAAATTTATGAACTTCCTGACTAAGTATGTCCTCACTTTTGCCTGACTGAACTGCGCTCAGGCTAACATGTGTGATGTTGCAAGTCTTATCTTTTTTTCTGGCCTTATGATCTACATGTGTGTTCATATGGCTGTTGTTGGACACAGTATGTTCACTACTCTGTAATTGGGTGTGGGGACTTCTCCTTTACCTCCCACATGGTGACATTCTTTACACATGGATACCACTTTGCTGAAATATCCAGCAGCTGCACATACATATAGCTGGTTCTTCCACAACCCATCCAATGCTAGCTGTGTCTCTTTTCTACTCCTTTCCCACATTGGGGGGTCACAAGAGCTCTGTCCGTCTCTAAGTGGTGGGCTGTAACATCTGATCCATGGTTCCTCGCCAGTCCAGGTGCCCTCTCTTGAACTAATTTTCAGTGGAATAGATGGACCAGCAGATCTGAGAAATGCTCTGTAAGGTTCCCTTGTTTCTGGCTATTTCTAGGATGGCTTTGTCAGTTCCTCTTCTCCTCAAAGGATCAGACTGAAGCATTCCTGCAATAAGAGACTGTACACAGGAAGGCTGTTGAAGTAGGTTTATTCCCATTAGAAGATCCCATTAAACAGGATACACGTTACAGCTGTACAGCCTACCAAGAATGCAAATGACCTCAAGTGATTCCAATATTCAGATGTCATTTAAAGAGACACATCACATACCTCCCTTCCTTAACAATACCATAAGAAAACATAAACAAAAATTAAACATAATCAGTAAGATACCCAGGACTTTTGATCGTCCTGGAAGAGCAACGAGTGCTTCTTAAACCATTACTTTATTCATCTTTTTTTCAAAGTGACTAACAGGAGTTGAAGTTCTATTGTCAAACTTTGAATTACACTTCCCATCTACATTTCCTTTGACCACCCTCACTCTGTTTAAATTCCAGGAGCAATGATCTTGAGTTTTATTAGCATTCTTGAAAACTTTGATGACCATAAGAGGCTTATAAAATTAAGAATTAGATTTACCACCCAGACCAGGTCGGAAATCATGACCCAATCACCAACCTCCACCACAGTTCTTTTAACAGCATTCTTTGTATCAAAATAGTTTTTTCTTTCAGTGGCTTTCTTTTCTTCTCTTTTTTGTATGTCTTTACCATCACACAAACTTTCTTTTCCCCTGACTAACTCATATTTGTTGACCCAAGAAGGTTCTACAAATGTGTTAGGGACACAACCACGAAATACCATAAAAGGTGTTTTCCCGTTCTACCATGCGGAGACATTCTGTATTTCTCCACTTTTTTCAGAACTTCACCTTTCCAATACAAGGATAATGACTTTGCTAAGGTAATAGTTTCCTTAAGTACCCAATTGAATCTCTCAACCATTCGGTTAGATTCTGGATGATAAAGAGTGCAAGTCTTGTGTACAATACCACTCAAGGTTAAAAACTCTTCCCTCTCTCTAGAAGTCAACTGGACACTATTGTCCGTTAGGACTCAGGCATACCTTCTTTTGAAAACAATTATTTTGAACATTTAATTTCATGAGCCGATTCTATCATAGTAAAAAAAACACTTCTGGCCAACGAGAATACATGTCAATTACCACCAATAGAAAAGTTTGCATTCCACCATGATGAACTGGACCAGTATATCCAATACAATGTCCTGCCAAGAATGAGACAGACTCCTTCTTACGATCATCAGGTGCATACCTGGACATTTGGATTTATCACTCAAGGTGCAAGGAACACAATCGCTAATCACACGCTCCACAAGCTTATCCATGCCGAGCCACCAGTATGACACACCAACCTATCTTTGTTTTTAGTAAGACATGCATGGTATGAATGCACCAAATCCAATAATTGGTTCCTGGGGCTACTTGGAGGAATGAATCTAATGCCTTGAAACAACAACCCATTATCAACAGACAACTAATTTTGTATAATCCAAAATGGTCTCATAAGATCAGAACCTGGCTTCCTATTTGTCCAACCTTTTTGAACAAATGATATTACGTCTGTCAAAGTCAAATCAATGCCTGACTCCTCCATCCACTTTTTCCCCGAAATTATGTCCTGCTCCATCACACAGACCCATTATTTGAATCATCAAACTCCTCACACACCGTGGATTCCATTTGGATGAGGCATGATAACACATCAGCAATGCCATTGTCAATTCCAGGAATATATTTAAGTGAAAAACGATACTCTTTGCAAGCCAATAGCCCATCTAGTGATCTTCTTACCTGAAATCAAATCAAAACCTTTTTCATTTAATGTTTCCACTAATGGCTTGTGGTCAGTGCGAACCTCAAAATTAGTTCCCCACAGAAATGTCTTGAATGTTCTTATTGTCCAGCAAACAGCAATGGATTCTCTCTCAACCACCGAATAACTTGTTTCAGTATCTCTTAAACTTCTAGAAAAATCTTAACAGTTTGTACGCCAGATGGACCATTCTGTTGTAAATTAGCCCCCAAGCCTTTCTCGCTAGCATCAGTAACTAAAATGGGTTTAATAGAGGGATCAAAGCTTTTAAGAGACGGAGCATTATTGAGTTTTTCCTTAAAACTATTGAATTTACTCTCGCACAACTCCGACCATTCAAAATCAACACCTTTACGTAATAAGGTCCTCATGTTGACAGTAGAATCAGCAAAAAAAAATTCAAATTTGGCGTAATATTCCACCATACCTAAGAATTTCATCAACTCACTATTGTTAGTAGGAGAGCTCATATTATGAATAGTATTAATCAAATCACTCTTAGGTTTTAACACCATCACCAGTTATGTTGTGCCCTAGGTAATTTATGGAATCAGATCTGAATCTTCACTTCTCCATCTTAATAGTAAGGTTGCACTCAACCAATCTCTCCAACATCATATTTAATCTAGAGTTATGTTGCTCTCGGTAGTGGAAGAGTCAAGAAAGATAGTGGACTAAGGTGGCACTTCGGTCATCCTTCTTCTTGACCTCAGCTCAGCGTTTGATACCATAAACCATCATATTCTGATCCATAGGCTCAGTAAACTAGGTATCACTGGAACTGCCCTGGCATGGCTACACTCCTTTCTGAACAACAGATCCTTCCAAGTGTTTGACAATGAAGTAACATCCAAACGGACACCCTCACCTTGTTCACATTTTATACCTGCTCCCTCGCAGAGGCAGTTCTACCCTTTAGAGTACACATAGTCACCTACGCAGATGACATTCAATTGGTGATTGGGCTTAATAGAGCGGGAAGCTCCCCGCTGCTTACGCTTGTGCTTGGAAGCCTATCGCTAGTTGGGTAAGCAACTCCTTTCTAAAATTGAACGGGGAAAAGAGAAAAATGATGATTCTGGGCAATTGCTTGCCCCATGATCTAAATGAAATATGGCCTACTTCTCTGGGTTCATCCCCCATCCTCAAGTCTCAGCTAAAGAGTTTGGGCCTATGGATCGATCAAGAACTTACATTTAAAGCTCAGGTTCGGAAGACGGCTGCTTCATGCTCTGGGGTCCTTAAAATGATTCGAAAGGTCATCCCTCTCCTGACTTTTCAGGCTAGGAAAATTATGGTCCAGGCCCTTGTTCTATCCCGGCTGGACTATGCCAATTCCCTCTATTTGGGTGCCCCTGTCACCACTCTCTCCAAATTACAGATTATTCAAAACTGGGCCACAAGACTCCTACTGGGCATTCCTAAACACCAGTCGGCCAAACCTGCCCTGAAATCTCTCCATTGGCTGCCAGTCGCGGAGAGAGTTAAGTTCAAGTCCCTCTGTATCGTTCACAAATCTCTATTTAAAACTGGTCCCCCTATTCTTCACAGCATTATCCAGCCTTATGAGCCCAACAGAAGCCTTCGCTCCAAAACCATGAATCTGGCCACTATACCTAGGATTAGGAAGGCCAGAAGTGGAGAAGGACAATTTTTTTTCAATTCTGCCAGACTTTGGAATTCCCTTCCCCTCTTCCTGCGAATAGAATCCAACCACTTCTTCTTCTGCAGATTCCTGAAAACATTACTTTTTCCTTAAACTGGCTGAATACCTTGCTGCTACTACTGCTAGCGCTATATAAATGCCCATCAATGTCTACATCATCACCAAAAATGAGAATGCCATCTTGGTATATGCATACTTCTTTTAAATCTCTGAGTACATTTTCCATGGCTCGCTGGAAAATAGATGAAGCAGACACTAATCCAAACGGCATTCTAGTGATTCTGAATGTACCGAGAGGGGTTATAAATGATGTAAAATCGCTATATGATCCTTCAAGCTCAACTTGATGATAAGCGGAGGTAAGATCGATTGTGCTAAACACCTTCACCCCACCTAAAAGAACTAGCAACTCAGTGATGTTTGGCAAAGGATATCGATCACCAATCACACATTTGTTTAGTTGTCTCAAGTCAATAAAGAGATGCAGGTCACAGTTAGGATTTCTGCCTGTGACCACTGGGGCCAGGCATTCTGCACCCTCAACCTCTTCAATAATCCCACAACTCTTAAGTTTAGAAATCTCTTTTACGGATAAAGGCACATTTCTCACTTTGCAACATACAGGTACAGCACCTTCTTTCAATTTTATTTTGTGTTGGTAACCTTTTGATCATCCCAATTCATGTTTGAAGACCCCAGGAAATTCTTTCATAAGATTCTGTTAAAATTCATTGTCGCTTGACTTCATCACAGAATACACTCTATCCTTAATTTGAATTGGAGGATCAGCGTTAGGATTGAGAAACGCATCTAAATCACCTTGGTGTAGCCCACTGATGATACTATCACCTTTTGTTGACACATAAATCTTTCCTGGCACAAATCTGTCTTTATATTCATTTAGGCCAAAAAAATACCCATGCAAGTTTTTTAGGCTCCCTACTATAGGCTTAAGGTGTAATATCAGGCTTAATCAGTGAAATTTTGTCTTTCAATTTGGAATAATAAACATCATTAGAAACAATAGTCATTTTTGCACCCAAGTTGAATAAGACACAAGTGCTTTCCCCATTGAGAATAATATTGTCAGAAGGGCATGATTTCTTATTAGTTCCATTCTGAACTTGAATCAAAATTTGTCCACATTCAAAATCATCAGCACCCATTTCACTATTGTCAGCCTCGTAAATCTCTACAGTTTTGACTTTTGGAACTGATTTACTTTTACACAATAATGCAGCATGACTTTTTCTTTTACACTTTGAGCAGGTTAAAACCAAAGCAGGACACCTTTTGTCTTTTGCCACATGGCCCACTCTACCTTATCTGTAACATCGTTGTTGCTCAATAACATTTCCTTTAAACTCATCCTTATCGATTGTAACAATATATTTCCTTTTTTCAACTCGCTTTTGATTTTCATCCTTAATCTCTTGCAATTTACATCCTTCTCATTGTCTTTCTTTATAACTTCAACACATTTTAAAGAATGTTCAATTCTCTTAGCAACAGTGAGCACCTCATCCAAAGTAGGTTCATCAAGTAACCAAAGTTTTTCTCCAACCTTTTCCATGCTGCACCCAAACATAAACTGATCACAAATATGTTCATCAGTTAGGTTTTCAAATCTACATGAAGAAGCATGTTTTCGCAAATCAGTAACATATCCTTCTTTAGTTTCTTCATCCCTTTGCGTTCTTTTAGCAAAATGATATCTTTCAAAAATCGTTCTGACCTTAGGTAAGTAGTGTTTATCTAACTTTTTAATGCAGCTATCATAGTCATTCAAGTCTCTTGCTTCGGCAGGTAGAAGATCAGGAAGATGATCAAATACATCCTGGCTTTCTGAACCTAAACAATGAAGAAGTAAAGACGACTTCCTCTCAGCGCTAAGGGATGGACCATAGACCCTAGAATACCTTTCAAATACTACTTTCCATTTTTTCCATTGTATGGGTGGAAAACCAGGAATAGAAAGAAAGAAAGGTGCTGCATAACATTTTGCATGTTGAAATACACAATAATCTAGTTATATGGAAATAAAATCTAAGAGAGCTATAATCTGATAATCATATTCTATGTAACACAAAATATCTAAATTATTGTGGTTACGAGAAATGACAATGAACATAAGATATTCAATAGAATAGAACACCAATATATGAACAGTTCCTGTAAAATGTAGTTCAACAATGAACATGTGTGCGTATCACAGTAGATGTAACACACAACATTAACGATGTTTAAACCCCACAGATTGAATGTAAAGTTAAAATATACCAAATAAAGACATTTCGGTAAAATGAGTTCAAATGATAGTGTGCGTGTCATGTCTTTAATGTGTGCAAAGATTCCAATATGCAGATGTCATTTAAAGAGACACATCACACAGAGCCATCTTAAAATTTCCCCTACACATTGGCTCACCTTAGTGAGTGAGGATACTTACCTTACCTTATGAAAGTATTTCATAATGAATATTAATGCATTTTTTAAAAATTATAGTATCGAATATAACTGTGCTGTGTGAGATCTGCATTATAAGATAATGGCAGTTTCTTCTGGCTGAGACTTTTAGCTGTGTGTAACTTCATTGTTAGGTTTGCTGCAAGAGCCTATAAACATGGGGGCCTACTTGACCCTTAAAAGCATGGAATTGTGAGATAGGTGCAACTTTTCATTTTCGAATCCTTCCCCTTTTAAGTAGATCCTTGGTCTTTGCATTTGACAGATGCTCTAAATGAAGAATTAGGATGGAAAACAAAGTCAAGAGAAAATCAAACGTGAGGAGGGATCCTATTTACAATTTTAAAAATGACAGCCAGCAACCCCAAACTACCCTCCTGGATTAGTTGAATGCCTCTGAACCCTATGACGTTTTTACAATATCTACGTGAAAATAATATGCTGTAGCAGGTGCAAATGGTGTTTTTTTTTCCCAACCTCCTGGGGGAGAACCCTTCTCACGAGTCCCATCCGATTTACGGCTAGCGCAGCAACCTTGGGAATGTTAGAATATTTCATGATTTCACACTTAGAGCTTCCTGTAAGTGTAGTAAACCTTTCGGTTTTAGCAAATCTTTTTGAAAATTCTGCTTCAAAATGCAGCCTCTTTTCCTAATTTTTTTAATGTTCCAAGGGTGGGTGGAGGGAGGAATACCCCAAACCTTTGTGTGGGGGAAAAAGATGTGCGTGTCACTCTCAGGAAATTTATAGCATGGGTGTACTCTTCGGAGAATTGACATATCACCATCCACTTCAGTACTTGAAAGTTCAAGACTTTTTTTCATTTAATTTCATTAGAATTTGTAACTCTTCATTGACCTAGTATGTGTTTGTCTGCACTTTAATGAAAGCATTGCTCTACCTATCAAATGTCAAGTGTATCAGAAAGGCCGCAATGTTCTTCGTGACCAGTTAGATGTTCTTAAAGGGCCTAGAACGTTCTGACTGTTTATACTTCTATTTAATGATTTGGAAGAAGTAAATTATACTGATTCCAGAAGCATGCTTCTTTGAAGTGCTTCAAGTGAACTACTTGAATAAGCCAATAATTGTCTGCTTGCTGTAACCTTGTGCATCAACAGACATCAAATACATTGGTTTACAGTAGGTTTCCTTATATCAACAGAATAATCTAAAACTATATACTTTAGTGTGTTCTTAAGGTAATTCACTGTGGAATAGATCCGATGTCCTCAAATGGGATAAACTTCTGTGTTAAAAAAACAGACCATTGTAACCATGAGGATGGTTTTGGAGGGTTTCTGTTACAAGCTCACTTTATAATTATTAGCCTTTAAAAACCTGGGAGTTTTAGATCTAATGCTTGTAATTCATAATTTACATGGCAAATATATTAGTCATACACTGGAAGCTGTAATTTTATTTTATGTTAAGTTATGTAGTAAGAATTAATATGATTTAAAATAGTCACTTGGGTTAAATGGAAGGGAAACAAATATACCAGACATACATGCCACAAAAAAAAAAATTGCAGTATATAAAGGAATCATTTTTAGGCCGTTTCTTGTTGTATCATGAAACAGAAAGCTCTCATTATGCCCATGTTAGTTTAAGTTCTTCTATACTGACATAGACTTTCTGGAAACAGTTGTGTACTTTCAGCTTCCAACAAGTATAGCAACTCAATCCTCTCCCCTAAACTTTAGAAAACAGGCGATTTGGGAATTTTATAAGTGATGTGAATTGTTCATTTATTCATTTTCTCAGTGATGGTGAATGTGATAGAGGTAAAAAAGATTGGTTTTTGCACAAGGCAATTGTCCAGTTGGTCATTAATTTTTTTTTTTTTTTTTTGTTTTGCATTTTTCCCATTGCGTTTTTTTGTCCATGGTTCGGATTTAGAGTTTGTGAACGGTGTACTTTGTCTCAAACATAACGGAGTATGCTCCCCACTAAAAGCTCTGTCAGCATACTCTATTTTCAGTCAGACGGGAGATCGGTTCTCTGACAGCGGTGCCAACTCTGACTCAACCATCAGAAAATGTACTCCAAAATCCTGGTGGAGTAACAACCAGCAGTGTGAGGGTATCAGGCATGCCTTCCTATTTAGCACATAAGATCTGATGTCCTTTATTGTGTCTGTTGGCGTCAGGTCACAAACTGAATAAGATTATAACCCCCACACTTTAGGAAACCCTCCTAGCATTAGGGGGTGGATAGGTTTTCACTTTGGGAATTTGTTTCTAAAACACATAAATTGTTTTTTGTGAAACCACAAAACATGGCAGCAGCTCCTGTAAGTGCGCAGAGATAGCCACAAGGCGGATAGTAAACTCAAACTACTGTCGACTTCTGTTCATAGTGATGGATGATGTCATGTCCTCCACTAGTCCAGAGAACAGAGTAAAGACTCCGAAAGGACAAAATCAACTCCTAAGTTTGAAGGAGGCTATGTACAAGTACAATGGAATGGATAGATTGCCAAGAACTATGGACTTGTACAAAATTGATTTTCTAGTCACAAAGGTTAGATTTGACAATTTGAGAATGAAAATTGGCTAGTTGTAAATGTACAAAACACAAATTGAGCTTCAGTATCACATTAGAGAAATGCAACTATGACTTCAGACTAAATATAGCACAGGTATTTGGAATGGGTGTATAAAGGGCACCCCTTCCAAATATCAATTCCTTAACTTATGTATTCATGTTTTGCCAAAATCAAGTCACAAACCATTAACATTATACCAAATTGGTAGTAACCATTTGCAACTGGAGGGGGTCTAATAGGGATCCCTTTCCCTTCGTGAATGTTGAAAAAACACTTTTTAGGAGCAGGTAGAAGTCCATGGGAACACTGCCTTCTCCTAAAAAATGACTGTAGTGTGTTTCATTCACTTTTTTAAACATATCACCATTTCTTTTAGGTAAACGGGCTGCATTTACAAAAAAAATATTGTTTTTTTAGCAGCAATCACAGACTGCTGATCCCAGCAGGCCATCAAGCCTGTGACTCTAACCAATTGTAGTGTGTTTCAATTGCAACTGCCTCATGCATATTAATGAGGTAGGTCGAATTGTGACCCACTATGAATTGGTATATTGTGAACTAACCTATGAATTCATGATTTGGTCACAAAATACCAATGCATTCAGTAGACGTCAGTCCGCAAAATTCACCAACTTATACCAAATCCATTTATGTAGATTCCTAATTAGAAAGTGCAAATTGCAAATCATCATTTCGTGCAATTTACCATTTCTTATTACAAATCTTTGAACACCAGCCCCTATCTTCCTCTGTCTTCCTCCTCTGTGACCACACGTTTTTTGATGTTTTGTGTCGTTCCAACTTACTGTATTTCCTGAGTCTGTAGAGCATGGAGCAACAACAATAGGGGAAATTAGAGGTTAACACAGTAGCAACTATTATGTGTGACTTACCTTCATGTAGGTCTGACGATATGAGTCATGAGGCTCACAGCTGGATTAGAAAGTTTATCAAGGCTTGAAGTGTCTCACCCATATTCTACTGTATCCACTGCTTACCACTCAGCACCTAATGCAAGGGTGTTGAGGGGCTAACTGGTAGGACAAGCGTACAACACTACGTATGAATCATGTCCGCATCATGATTGATCTCACCTCACTGCCACTGGGTTTTTAGTGAATAGTAATCCATGCCGGGGAGGGGTTGAATGTAACTCTGGTTTCACATTTTAACTGGGAATTCGGCAATGCTAAATAAAGATTGGGGAAGGAAGTGCAAAATAGGATAGAATGAAAGTAAAGATGCATGCACTATGAGGCATTGTAAACTGATAATACACAGAGTGTCTGATTCTTCGGGGCACCGCAAATCCTGGTAAGTGAGGATGAACAGTGGGTGAAAATGAGCTGTAAAGAACAAGGAGAAAGAGTATAATTAAAGATGAGAAGTGCTAGATAAGGGGATTTGATGGGTGGACAGGAACTGGACTTTATAGTGGAAGTAGTATATGTATAAAGAAGAGGGGTGCTGACAGTGACATGGTGAAAAGACAGAAGTGTAGAAAAAATGGCCACGGGGCGAAATGGAATAAAAATGCACTAAATTCTTCTCTAAGTTTAACAAAGTGACAAAATTTTTCCTTCAGATTACTTGTGCTCACAGCAAAGTAAATCAAATATGTAGAAATGTTGAAACTTGTAGCCTGTGGAGTGTGTGAACTATAGTGTGATCTGGTGTATCCTGATTCACAAGAGTTTTCAGAGAGAATTTGAAGGAGAAAAGACAATTAAAATTGGGCATTTGAAGAGGTGCCAACCTTTTCCCGAAACTTTGTGAAGGTTTTTCAAAAACACTTAAGCTAATTTTGCAATGGTTGCAAAATTTAAAAAACAGGAAAAATTAATTCTGTCAAAATAGGTTTTGAAGAAAGTACCTCACCAAATGCACACTATAAAAGCTGAATAGTATTTCATGAAGTTTGATAAAGACTAATTGCATGTGCAATCTTGTAAAAGTAGCAAACTTATTTGTGGCCAAAATCTTTACCTAAAAATATATTTTTCTGATTATCTTCCTGTGTATGCCGCACCAATAGTAGCATTTTTTGCAGCCAGTCTGTCCCAACTTTTATTCTCTGCAAATGATAGCTTCTTCGTAAGCCTTTTTCATTCTTTTGACTGTTAACTTCTTCAAAATGTAACTGTGCCTCATGCTGCTTATTTAATGCCCACTTCTATTTTTGCAGGAGAACTTAGCCTGGTACATTTTGTTGGTTTAGAGGCCAGTACCAACTGAACAGTCGGTCTGGATTAGGGGGTTATCGACTGGAAAAAGGAAACACAGACTTAAAGATGTGTGAGAAAGTGTCTCTATATATACTGGACCAGAATAAGGTACCATGTGTATAGAGTCCACAAACCCCAGAGGTATAACAGAGGTTAAAGCCAGGTGGGACCTTAATCTCTAAAGTGGTAGCTTGGTCGACAGTAAGGCAGTACCAGAGGACAGTGTAAAGCATTTGTTGTACACACTCAGTCAGGAAAAGGTTTCACACACTCAAAGACTGAACTACAGGCCAACTGATTTTATATCAACCATATAGATGTTTTATTTTCTAGAACCAACAGGTATCATAATATACTGTTCTCAATATGAGAGGTCTCAGATGAGTAATTTGCAGAAAGGTAATAAACTTTGTAAACACAATAGGTACAGGAGTTGCAGTAGGCAACACAATTCTACACACATTTTAGCATTGGGTTCAATGGTTTTTCCGATATAAATACAGTGGATTTACTTTGCTTTACTTTGGTAGTTCCAGGACTGTATCCTAGATCTGATCCTGGGGTCTAAGCTGAAAACAATTTAGTAAAAACGTTTTAGTTATCATAGTGCTTTTTCAGACATATTAAGCTATTCAAAGTCCACACTTAAAAACTTTTCAACAGAAATCTAGCAATGTTATCCAATGGGAGAAAATTCAGGTTGCAGGTAAAGTACGATCTTGTTACTTTTGTAATCCAGTACTGGGCTCTTGGGTCCAGCACTGGGGTCTCAACTTAAAACAGGTAAGTAATTAAGTTTCAGTATTTCGTATGATTTTTAAAGAATATTTATAGTTTTCAAAAGTAGACGCGTAGAAGAAATTTCATTGAAAAGCAGACAATGGATTACTATGGAGAAAATACAGGGTACTAGTAAACCCGATAGGGATTACTTTTGCGGTTCAGTACTGGGCTACAACGTACAGTACTGGCTTCTCTCCTGATCACAGGTGAGTACTTCAGAATTCAGAATTTGTTGATTTTATATGAATATTTTAAGTTTCCAAAAGTAGACAGAAGATTTTTTGAGTCAAACCAGTCAATGTTATTCAATGGCAGGTAAGTGAGTTACCGGTTTCCAGGTGAGTACTCGGCTGGTGATGTTAGGCACAATGTTATCCAATGAGGGGCAGGGGGCCTCCTGTTGGTGGCCGCTGGTTAGCAGGCCACGCGGCTGTTGGAACTGAGCTCCTGGTCACTTGCTCAGGGCAAGGGGGGAAGTAGGATAGGGCAAAGGTGGCACAGCCAGCGACACTCGGGCAGCTGGGTGCAGGGTGCTTGTGAGCCATCAGGCGCTCAATGTTATTCAATGGGAAAGGTAACAAACAAACAAAGGCTGCAGGTTCGGGGACGAAGACTCTTCAGGGGCGACCACAACTTCGAGAGGTAAGTTGGAATCTTGGAGCACAGGTAGGTACCCCAAAGGAAGGTGCAGGAAGTTGCAGGGCGCCGAGTGCAGGGGTGTCTTTGGGTGTCGGAAAAGCCTACACACAGCTGGTTGTGGTTGGGGGGCCCCTAGTTCTGAGTCTGCAGGCGTCTTCTGGTTCGTTGAGGAGGGACTTTGGGCACTGGACTTCGGGTCCCAGACACCGGGGGGACGTCCTTGTTGTTTTGGATCACTTGGGCATGGGTGCTCTGCGGGTGCAGAGTGGGCTGGTCCGGAGCTTCCTGGCTGGCACCAGGGGGGTTGTTGCAGCAGAGCCTTTGCTGATGGGAGTCCCAATCTTCAAGAGGGTAAAGGCAGGCGGGTCCTCTGGGTGTCCCAAGCTTGCTGTCCGCTGGAGTCACGGGGTTTAGGCGGGAGCAGGTTCCAGGATCGACAGGCCGTTAGGGCTGGGGCCAAGTCAGTTGTTGTCATCCTGCTGTTAGCAGCTGCACAACGGGTCTTCTTCTTCTTGATCTTCTTTCTTCTTTTCTTATCGGGCTCTGCGGAAAGAAGGTTCAGGGAGACCCTAAATACTGAATTTAGGGGTGTTACAGGTAGGGCAAGGGCAGGGACCAATAGGTCCCTGTCCTGAGGTGGGTACACTCCCTAGCCTTCTCCTCTCCTGTGGGACGGGGGCAGGAGCCTAGCTGTGATTGGGCAGGGAGCCCGCGGTCGTCTCCCCCACCTGAGGGGTAGGGTTGGCACAGGCTGGCACCCCCCATTCCTGACGTAGTTTTTCCCGCCAGAGTCGGGGTCAGGACTGAAGGGGGCCAGTTGCTAGGTACAGAAAATGGTCTGGGGAAGGTCACTGAGGTGGCAGGACTTTGAAGCATCCCCCTGCCCATCCTGGGGGAGGAGACCTAGCACCTCGCCCAGAATGTGCATTGTTGCAGGTCCAGGAAAGCAGGGGGCTCTCCACCCAGGGGTTCGGCAACATTTCTGTTGTGTGGCAGTCTAGGCAGCCTCTCAGTCCAGACGTGGATTGTGGTTAGGTTTCAGGGGGCATCTCTAAGATGTCCTCTGTGGTGCATTTTTCATTAAATCCCACACTGGCATCAGTGTGGATTTAATGTGCTGAGAAGTTTGATACCAAACTTGTCAGTCTTCAGTGTAGCCATTATGGTGCTGTGGAGTTTGTAATGTTGACTTCCCAGCCACATATACTCTTAATGGCCTCGCTGCACTTACAGTGCCCAGGAATGTCCCTGGGTACTGTAGGAGCACAGGGCTCATGCACCTGTGCCCACACCACTGGCATAGGGCACCCAGCTAGAGGGGTGACTGATGTATGCCAGGTCAGTGGGTTTGTGGGCAAGGCACACAGGACTGTGTGCCATGTTGACTCTTTAATTATGTACTTAGGAACTCAGCCTGCAAGGGCAGTGTGTGGGTGCCAGGGAACAGGGACCCTAAGGGTGGCACAATAAGTGCTGCAGCCCTTAGGGGTCTTTTCTGGTCACCATGCCCTGGGTACCTAGGGTACCATTTACTAGGGGCTGACAGGTGGCCAGAGATGCCAATTGGGTTTTAATTTCAACACAGTTTTAGGGAAGGAACCTAGGCCCTGGGTACCTGGTTGGCAGGAGCCCAGGGCACACTCAGTCAAACCACATCAGCAGTCAGAAAAAAGTGGGGGCATACCAAAGCAAGAAAGATGGCACTTTCTCACTAGGCCTAGTCGGTAAATTCCGTTCCGCTAGTGGAATATACAGAATTTGTGTAATTTCGCGTTCCACGTAGAAAGCGAAATTGCTAAAAATTCTGCGTTCCGCGACTTTGAGAAATTTTTTGCTTGTTCACATTCTCAAATCCGTGTTTGCAAGATATTTCCCCCCCGAGCAATCAAACAATGATTGCGAACAGTAAAATAGCATTCCGAACAAGCAATTCTGCGTTTTCGCGGAATTTCTGCGTGTTCGCAGAGATTTTTTACCGTTTTGCGGAGATTTGCGTAACGCGATTACGCAAATTCCACCCACCCCTATTTCTGACAAGAGGCATATCTCGTGGTAAAGGGACATTCAGATTCTATTACAGGGATGTGGTGTCATAAGGCTGTAGAACTGGATCTTGAGTGCAGCTCAGTATGAGAGCCTTACCTGGTCTAGAACTCTCTGCTTGTCTATGAGACCTTCCCAGTCCCCAGCTCTTAGGATGTGGCTCCAGTTCAGTCTAAATGTCTCTCTTTGCAGTTGAGAATTCTTATCTGAAACTAGCAGCCTCTCTTTAGGTTTCATCTCATCAGACTCCAGGCCTATTGATCCAAACATTTCAACTGCATTTCTTCAGATGTTTATTGTGCTCTCAAATGTTGCAGCACTGGGACTCATCAGATCCAAAGACCCATACCAGCACCTGCTTCACAGATCTTTCTTCAGTACCTTCAGATCAAAATTCATGATTTGTAGACAACTAGCACGGTACACTATGGTTTATGGAGAGGGTAGGACAAGACCTTTTAACTGGAATACATAGGGAATTTCAAGTCTAAATGTGTAAATGTAGACTGATCTTTATTGAAGTAATGATTGCAGTAAAACCGGTTGCCTTTCCCTTCATAGGGATCCCAATACATCAGGCCAAGCACACAGGATATGAACAGACTTTGGTTGCATATCAACTTGATGGTATTATACTATAACTGGGAGTCAAAGACAATATAACTTGAAGCTACTGACACAGTGCTACAAAGCCCTAAGAGTTGCAAACTATGCGATACAAATACATTGGAATAGCAGGACTCAAATAGTAGCCAATGCCAGTGGTTTACACTTATCAAACAATTGAACTAGGTAAAAAGCTCAGACTTCTATCTCTTGATGGTTCCCCCCAGCAACACATTAATCTCAATTCTCTGATCAAAAATGGCTCCCTATGGCTAATTGAATCTACTGCAAGGGACTAAGAGCATTGCACAAGACAACTAAATGCAAGTGACAAAACCCATTCTAAAGGCAACTTGATAAGAAAACGAAACTATGTTGGAATCCAAGAAAGAATAAAATCATATTTGTTCTAGGAAAAAGTATTCCTTCTTCCACAGACTGCTCTGGCCTTCTTCCAACTAGCTATACATTTGACTTAAATTGTGCTTTTGCATGATTCATGAAGATTCAATTGCACACTCACCAAGAATTGAGCCAAATCTTCTAAATGGAACTGTAGGTCTAGTTGTTGCATCTGAAAAAGAAGATCATGGGTTTTCGACATTACACTTTTACCATGCGCTTTTCTCACACTGCTACAATATAGTACACATTGGCTAGATAAATGAGTGATCAGTGAGTGATTTTGTGCAGTGGCCTGTGTATTTCTCATTGCTTGATTCACAGAAAAAATTGAAATTTATGGTTAATGTTTTCCAGGTTCTCATTCCGGAATTAACATTGGATCCCTACATTTTTTTCTCAAACAAATTTTTATGCAAAATGTAAAACAGTTTACCTGAAACTTCAACTCCATAAAGTGCAATTAATAAAAAACAGACTAGCAAAATAGCATCAAATGTGTCACAACAAATCCTGTGAAAGTAGCGAGGGATTCTTTCAACTATCCAAATCCTTCAAACTGTCAATGTGTATGCCACACCCATTGGTTTATACATTAAATGATAAAATGTATGGAAGTTTAATATTCAGAAAAGAAATGTAGGAATCAAACTTCTTTTCAGGACCTTCAAGAAATGGAACATGGATATTTTGCACTACAGCACTACAGTATTTGGCTGCCTGCAAAGCATAATGAGTATGGTTCTAAAGCATGGTACATAAATGTTTGATTCACTCATGAGAATACATTGTTTTTCTAATATTCCTGATCCTCGTTTTAATGATTCTTAAGGAATTAGCTCTTTTCTGGCTTCATATGGAAGGCCTTGTGCTACCTTTAGGCTTAGTTATAAGAAGGGATGTGCTTGGTTATTCCATTTCAAACCTGACAACACAGCAGCAGTCGACAAGAAGCAGCAAGCAGGAAATGCATGCTGATTGGTGGTTTCTGGGCCCCAGAAAACAGGACATGTAAAGTAAGCAATTGTTGTTTGGGGACACAGTGCTTTGGGACAATTTCAGGAGGTAAACTGCATAATGGGGAAGTGAGAGCAGGAGACAGGAAAGTAATGCAGCTGGATAATTCACAGGAGGAGTGCACTCTGCTGCATGTGAACAAACACATTTTTTCTTGGGGGTGCAGAATTGATGGAGTTTTATTCCTTTGAATTCTGTGGAATTGCATTATATTTCCACAAGATTCTGAGGAATAAAACTGATGAAAGTAGCTGCTTGGCCCGTTACATTCATGAAGCAATAAGAAGAGTTAAGAAGAACCCAAGCAGGGAGCCAGGGCCTAGGCAAGCGAGTGCATGTTTTCCTCTTTTTGCACCTCGCCTCCAGACAATAGGCTCTCTCCGAGTAGGGCTAAGGCAGGAATGGCCTCCGACATGACCTCTACCTGTTCTGTGTGAGGAAATCCTGTCCTGTACCTGTCAATGTTATATTTTTGTATTACTCAGATAGTTCATCGTACAGACCAGTAAGTGCAGTTATACCCTTTCCCCGCCCTACCCATTGCTCCTACCTCGGCTGTCTGGTCTGTGCTCCTGCTCTTACTGTGTCCAACATGCACTTCACTGAAAATCTACTATGATGTACCAGAGATGTCTGAGTGTGCAACTTGCTGCTTCCTCTGTTGTCTGAGGGGGGAGCTTTCACTAGTGTGCTTGAAACCCTTATGTCCTACTGTATCTGTTTTGTACATAAGACACTCTCCATGCATGCCTGTCTTGGCATGCCTTCTATCTGCATCAGTGCACGTTCAGTTTCTTTAAGAAATGCCTTCTACAGTAGGGGTTGTGTAACTGAAAGGTATTCTGCTGTGCATGGTGAAACTATACCGTACCTGAGACGAATGCATTTCTACTCTCCGTGCGGAACTTGTGTTAAGATGGAGAGGATGATTCTGTTAAGTTTCTGTATGTATTTAATAGTTTCATTTAGAGCATGGGCACCAAAGAAGTGAACAAATGTTGCCTTGATCAGGGCCGGACTGAGAACAGATACCGGCCCAGGCAAACTGCTCAGCTGCCCCCCCCCCCCTCCCTCCTCCCCCTGGGGTCAGGGGGAGTGCAGGTGAGCAGTTTGCGACGGCCGGTTTCGGCCGATTTTGTACCGGAGGGCCGACATTGCCGACCCCCGGTAACAAAAACGGCCCCCCAGGGGCCCAAAACCGGCCCACCCTAGCGACCTACCGGGAAACGCCCGGTGCCCGCTATGGACAGTCCGGCCCTAGCCTTGATGTCTGTGCTTTACATACACGATTTGCTTAATGCAAAATTATGCTGCTTTGATATGTGCAGTACATGCGCTACATAAATAAGGGAATCTTGCACGGCTGTTGTCTGTGCATAAAAGATTGCGTTGTTACTGCTGCTAAGCCCTATACACCTATGGGGAAGTAAATTAGCACTGCTCCTCTGCTTCTCTGTCCGTGAAGTGTTATACTGTTGATGTCAACACTGCACCTGTTGTGAACTTTACAGAAGATTAAGAAAACATTATCTTGTACTGAGGCACGAATTACTTTTGTTTGAAAGCACAGTGGAATGGTTTTGAGTCCAGTGTTCATTAATTTTGCTGGTGGAGCGGTGGCATTTATTAGTAACTCTGCGTTGCATGGGTAATGGAGAGTTACTAAATACCTCAAATTCTACCATCAGATTTAAAACTTGCACCTACCCCTAATTTCTTCATAGTATTCACCCAGCAGCGTGGGTTTCAGGCATAGATGCTTATTGGTCCCATGCCATGACTGTCTCATTTAGCCACTCTGACATTTTAGTAACTTGCACGACGTATCGTGGAAATGGTAGTTTTGATTTTTACCATGCTAAGCCGTGTTTTAAGTGGATAAGGTTCTATCTCCACTGAGACCTCATATCTGTCCTTAGCCATGAGTCTCAACCAAAGAAATATTTTAGCCCCACAATAAATAAAAATCTGGGTGACAAGATTGGAAGCTGTACCTGACTAAAGCCATTGTTGACGGGACCCAGGAAAGGAAGGAATAGAACCAATAGGAGCAGGATGATGACAAGTAGGAGAATAAGGGTCAGAAGATGGATAGCCAGGAGGGTTGGGAGGAACAGAACCACAAGTACCTCGACAAGAAAGCCCAGGCCCATGGAGACGTAATCTACAGGGACCTGGGTTACCAATCGCAGAGGGAACCAGGAAAAAACAGACGATAAGGGACAGGACAAGGAAAAACAGGACTAGGTGTACTTGGACTAGGGTTTGAAGGACCAGGAGGGCCAAGAGGATGTGGAACAGGGATTGAGCCAGTAGGCAAGGACCCAAATGAATAGCAGTACCGGGTGAAAGGAACAGAAGGCCAAAAACCATAACTATGAGGAGGGCTATGAGGGGATGGGAGTGAGGATGGCAAAGGCCAGGGGTCGCAGAGCCAGGTAGTCAGACCAAAGGTGACCAGTACCAGGAGACCTGTGGACAGAAGGACCAGAGACAGGAGTGCCAAGACCACAGGGATTAAAGCAAGAGGGACCAAGTGGCCAGAAATTAATAGACTAATACCAGGAAGACTACAACTAGAAAGGACCTGGTCTAGCAGGACCTGTAGATCCTGGATTAGAATAACCAGGGGATATAAAGGACCAATACGTCTAGGCCAACTTGGACCGGAATCCGAAGACAGGGGATCCCATATCAGTATGACCAGTACTGCATGAACCAGGGTGACAGCAACATGAGAACTAGGAGGACCACTGCCAGAAGGATGAGGAAGACCAGTCCCAGGGGGACAATGAAAGAGGGGATCAGGGTGAGATTGACAAGAACAAGAAGGAGAAATAGGCTGGGGCAGTGGAACTGGGAGGCGGAGAGATCTGGGGTAACCAAAGCACCTGGGAACAGCCCTAGAAGTCCAGACAAAGGAGTACCAGAACTAAAACAAGGACTACATGGACCATAACATAAGATGTGTATTTGCAAAGCGCACATTCACCCTGAAGGGTATCCTGGAGCAAAATAAGATGTTTGTTGTAATGCAACTAAATGTTACTCATTTTATCGACCTTATAGGGATGAAACGCTGATTGGACCTGCTGGGATTTGAATCTGTGACCATGAGGTCAAACACAAGCCCTACAGTGGACGCATTAGCCCACAAAGCTACCAGACCCAGTTTTCAGCTTGAAGGAGTTTTATTGAAAATGTAACACAAGATTAATTACTCTTTCATCCAATGTGCATTTCTGGCATGTGCTTTTATTTTGTAAATTTATATTGAATATGTCTGATAAGCAAGAACAATAGAAAAACACTTTCAGTAATAATTTAATGACTTTTTAGTTTAGAAATTAATCTAGGAATATCATACATTATATGACTGTTATCTTCATAATTCTATCATTGTATCTGTTTTAATAACTTGCTTTTAAGCTTCTTTCTTTTAGTCTTAGATTCTTAAACACATACAGGACAGGTTACATTTGCGCTAAACTCTCCACTTTAGTTAGACTGTCCAGCTTGTTTGCCTTTGGCCTAGGTACTGCATGTCATTGTGATGTAAAGACTATAAGGCCCGACTCCATTTTAAGTAGGCCGAGGCTAAATTTGTATTTCTGCACAATCATCGTGTCTGCCTTTGATGCCTTTGATGCAGATGTCTGTGCCTGTCTTTCCAAGAAATGTGAAAGTGTCAAGTCATTTAAATGTAGACACTAACACGATCCCCAGTGCAAAATCAGTCTGGGACAGGTGCCTTTTTCAAGCTCAAATAATAACCATAACCCAAACAATGTAATCTATGTTGACATATTTTACCTTATTAGTACATCCACTGATGTAGATGATTATGTCCAAACATTCCAAAGGTGAAAATGCAAATTCCATCTTGAATAAGATACATTGCATAACTTGAGCATTTAGGAGAGAAATGTTACCCAGGTCACAGACGCTGATCGCAGATCCAGATGAGCACAGCACCAGATTCCATCTCAACTGATCAACCAGCAAGACTCTCTGAGGATTTGTGAAGCATTCCATTCTGCTTTCACAAACTGGTGCCAGGATTGTGTTCTCCCACAGACGCAATCTTCTAGCTCTTGGCCTTGTGATCGAAACAGCTGAAAACTTATTCTAAACACACAACAAACCAACAAACCCAATCTTCTAGCTCTTGATCTAGTACTTGAAGAAGCTGACAAACTACTCCAAACAGACAACAAACCCTGTTCCCCAGGTATGCTCTCCACCTCCGAAACTCAGGCCTATTATTTTTTCATCTACTATAATTAGCAGAGTCCTTAGAGATACACTGTGAGGGCATTAAAGGCTACAAATTGTGATGTCAAGATTTTTAAGATTTTTTATGTTATTGAAAACATTAGCTGATTTTTATCTCCGGTGATGTTGCCAATATTATGTGCACCAGATCCCGGCATTTTAAAATAACTATTTTAAAATAAATATGTTGCAGTACATATTCTTTTTCTAGAGATCTTGAGTATTTAAATCATTAATGAGCAATTGTTTGGATTTTAACTCACACTATGTATGAGGGTAGAAAGTTGGAGTAATGTAGGTGAATGTGAAGCACTCCTTGTGTTCGGACGAGAACCCTCATTCACCATTGGGTTACATGCTTCACCATAGGGTCCCCTCCGCACACTGGGACCGCAAGGCACCCATTGTGGGCTGCAACATTCCCTTGGGAAAGGAGCAGAGATGTTTTAAAACACGTGTGGTACTACTACCTACCTATATGGGCAGAGTGCTAAAGTAAAAATGAATAAAACTATCTCATGGGTGGTGACAAACTATATTCAAATGCCCTAATGTACAGCATTAAAAGCTTAGTGAAATAGGGATATGGATATTACCCTATCTAGTGGTCAACATGTTTCTGCAGTGTTTGACTGTATAGTTTAAGGCATTCATCAGGACCAAGTTGTGAGTCACTCTGCTATATGTAATGTGTACAAAGTTAAATATTAACAATTAAACATTGTATGATTAGGCCATACACACAGCTGACTAGCTGTACTTGTAGCACCAGCATCTTGTGCGGGAAAGATGGCACATAATATTGTAGGCAAGGTCCGACTCGACCGTCAACAGACTCTCTCAGTAAGTAGAACTCTAACATGCTGCATATTATTGATCCCGTGGAGAAGTCTGGCGGGAGTCAATTGTTTGGATTACCATGCTCCTTGTTAGTAACCCAATAGTATTGACAGCACCTCAAGTATGTATTTGGTAGGGTTCTGTGGGGATACAGTAACCTGTCTTTCACATTCAGCGATGGTGCATTGAACTACGTTCACTGTGTCACCTGTGGGTATAAAACAAACCTTGCAGAGCTGAGCCAAAAACTCAGTTTACCCAACTGTACCAGATCATTAAGTTCTAAGGTTAACATGCAAAACCTAGAACCCAAGGAGCAGGAGGACTAGGGCCAGGAGGATCAGGACCAGATTGAAGAGAACTTTGAAGAACAGGACCTGGTCAGCAATGGCCAGTAGTACCACTAAGCTAGGATAAGAAGTACATTGACTACCAAGACCAGGAAGCCAGTACGAAGGGCCAGAGCAAGGAGGACATAGTGAACTAAAAGAATCATGACCAGGAGGACCAGAACAGCTCTAAGATGGTCATCACAATTAGGCCTGAAAGGCCAGAGCTTAGATTACAAACTGATGCAGACCAAGAAGACTGGACAGTGAGGGCCAGGTGGACCAGAATAAATTAACAGGTTGGGAGGACCCGAATTATGAGAACCTGGAACAAGAAGTCCAGGATCAATGGCTGCAGTGCCAATAGAACTAAAATGACAAGGAAATTATCTATGGGGACCAGGACAACCCACACCAGAACAAAAAAGAATTAGAGGGCCAAGACACGAGAGGCCAGATACACATGGACCTGCAGTACAAAGCTAAGAGTTTCAGGGTGAGAAGAACCAGGAAGAAGTCAGAAGGGCCAAGAGTAGCAGAAAGTAGCAGAGCCAGGTTGGCCAAAATTGGAGGAACCAAGAAGGGCCTGGATGGTCATAAGGAAAGGTTGATGATATCTAGCACAACAGGACAAGAAGGACCAAGACAACCACCGCAAAGGAGAACAAAGCTAGGATGACTGGCAAACCATGTCCATGAGAACTAACCCCAGGAGAAACCAAACTATAAAGATCAGGACCAAGAGGATCAATATCAATGGGCATATAATCTCACGAGCAACAAGGACTATTAAAAATAAGAATAGACCAACCACAGCCACAAGTGCCAGGGAGGTGAATTTAGGGCTAACAGCAATCAGAGCCCGATGGGAATGTTGTAGGAGGATCAGGAAACAAAGGACTTAGGGACCAGGAAGATCAGGGCAAGGAGGATCAAGAAGTTGAGTATCAAAACATTTGGACCAGAATGCTCACAGCCTAGAGGTCCAGGCTAATGTGCGAAGAACAGGATGGCCAAACTCAGGAGAATTAGATAAAGGAGGACCATGATAAATATGTGTAGAAACAGAGGGACAAGAAGCAAGAAGACTAATGCCAGAAGGATCTGGACCAGATCCAAGAAGAGTAGATCAATGGCAATAGGAACAGGAGCCCAGATTAAGCAAGGAAGATGAGGGGCAGTACCAGAGAGGACCAACACCAGGCGGACAGGGATTAGAGCAAGGAAGTTTAGAAGGATCAGCACCAAGAGTATTCAGAATAGACCTAGCAGTGAAGGGGGACTATGGGCAGAGGATCAGGGCCCAGAGGACCAAGTGGGCCAGAAAGAATAATACATAGGAATAGCAGGACCAGGATGAGAAAGATCTAGAGGACCAGAAAAGCCAGGCTAGGAAGACTAATAAGACTGGACATTGAGGTCCAGGAAGACCAGAGCCACAATGACAAGGCTCAGTAGGTCCCAAACAAAGAGAATAAGGACCAAGAGGGCCCAGACCATTGTGTGCAATGAGGACCACAAGGACAAGGCTAAGGGCCAGCAGGACAAAAATGATCCGAACCAGGAAGACAAGGGCTAAGAACTCAAATCTTAAGAGGGCCAGAAAACAGAAGGCCAGGTAGGCCGAAAGGCCGGGAACTAATGTGCTAGGAATCATATGAGCAGGGTGAAAAGGAACATAAGATCCATGTAAAATGGATGAGGGTCATGAGGATCAGGTAAGAAAAAGAACAGCTAGAAGAAGTTGGCCTAAAACGACACGATGACAAAAAGGATCAGAAGGAAGAGGATAGGCATACAAAGACACAAAAAGGAGGACCAGAAACAAAAGGATCACGTCTAGAGGGCACAAATCTAGGAAGTAAAAAGCTCAAGTCACAGAGGCTCAAGGGTACCAGGACCTGCCATACCAGGACAAGCAAGACCAGGAAAAAGAAGATCACGACAAGGAAAGCCTGAAAAACAGGAGCCATGATTACCAAGCCAGTTGACTAAGAACAGGATCACCTGAACAAGGTGGATCAGGACAATGAGCAGGAGGACCAGAGTCAAGAGTATCATGACATGTAGGAGGTGGTCCTGGAGAACTAGTGGGGCAAGGAGAGGTGACATAGGGCCATTAACACTAGGGACCAGATGGTGAGGATTAGGTGAACTAGAAGGATCAGAATAAGGAGGACCAGGAACAAGGTTTGGTGGACCAGGGAGTTCATAAACAAGGGGACCAAGACCTGATGTTCCAAGTAGAACAGGAGGACTCAGAACCGGGGTAATAGACCAGGATGGTGAGGGTCAGGTCTGGGACAAACAAAGTAGAGGACCATAGGTATCAGACGATGACCAAAATGACTAGGCCTAGCCTAAGAGAATCTACTATGAAGGACCAAGACCAATGAATGCAGTATCAGGTGGACCACAAGAACCTGGGCAAAAAGAATCAACATAACCCAAACCAGGAAGACTAGGAATGCCGGTCCTTGGAGAACTAGAACAACAGTACTAGGTGGATGAGGGACCAGCTGACCAATAGGGTCAAGTTGTGGATCAGTATAACGGGATCAGGGGGTTTAGGAAGGGCTAATACAAAAAGGCCCAGGAAGACCAGGGTCAAGAAGGACTACAAATGGGAGCACCAGACTCAGAAAACAAGGAGCAGGGTGATAAAAATGAATTAGACCAGGGGTATAATGGGGATCAAGACGAGCAAAGCATCCTAGACAAGGAGAAAAGAAGAACTTTGAACATGACTAGGAGGAGGATCAATGTCCTAAGGCACATAAGGACCTGGAAGAGAGGGATGGAGACCCAGAGCAGGAGGACAGCTATGTGAGTATCAGCCACATGTGTTACAATATCCCTCTTGTAAATGGTTCTTACTCATACTTCTTATTTTGCTAACCCTGACAAACCGAGCATCCTCAGTATAGAACCGGATAAATCATAGTATGCAAAGTGAATAAATAGCCTGAACTGTTACACTTTGAGTGAAAGAAGAAGCTGTTTGATACTGGCATAGTAGTCTGAGGGTGAATCTGGAGGCATAGAGACTGAAACTTGGCAGGAAAGTTTAAAGGTGGATAGGTGGAAATGAGTTTGATCTGTTAAGAATGCCAGAAAGAGCTTGAGAAATTCAACTGGCTGATTTTAGAAAAATGGTATATAGCCAACACACGGGGGAAAAGGTCTATTGCAATCAGTATCATAATAAGGCTCTGATGAGCAGAAGAGGGGGTGATGGAGATTCCAGATAAATTGTCTCAGATTGCCCAAAGAGGGTTTTTGTCAAAATCCAAGATCTTTGCACTGACATTCTGTTGTAAATAAGAAAGACTTGTGGCAGTCCAGTGGTAATAACTCAGTTTATTTTAGTGAGTAATCGCATAGAAAACCCGACCAGCAGTGCAAGGCTTCGAACTCCTTCTAATGGCTCCGTGACAGAACCCTAAGCTCATAGGCATCCTTTCCTTCTCCGGGGGTTTGATCTACCGCCCACCAGGCAACGCATCGAAGTTCCTTGACTCCCTTCATGAAGCCCTTGGACACCTCTTACTCCGCTACCCCCATTTCACCCTCTTGGGCGACTTTAACCTACATCTCGAAAAATCTTTCGACCCCCTGACCAGAAATTTTCTGCAGACATTGGACATCTTCAATCTGCAACAAAGCGTCACATTGCCTACTCATTCTCTTGGTCACACCTTGGATGGTGTTTGTTCCAATTTCCCGTCTATCACCACCTTGTCCCCCACCCCCCAAATTTGGACTGACCACTGTTTGATCCCTTTTCACATCTCAAGCGTTCCTCCACCTATCTGCAAAAAACGCACTCGCCAACCCATTCACTCCATTAATTGGAAAACTGTCGAGAAAAGTTTCAGTTCCCATCCCTTCTCCCCTACCACTGCCCCCTCTTCCTCTGGCAACATCGATACTGACGCAGTATGCCTCAACAACTGGCTCTCTCACGAAATCTCAATACGATGCCCTCCGAATAACAAAGACAATACCCTAAAGAAATCGAAAATTAAAGCTCCCTGGTACACGCCTGATCTAACAGCCGCTCACCTACTCTGCAGGAAAGCGGAACGCAAATGGCGTAGATCCTACAATAATGACGATCGTAACTACTACATCCTACAGAGGAAAAATTATCTCTCAACAATCAAATCAGCAAAAAGAACCTACTATGTAAACGCCATTAAAGAGGCCAGTCAAAAACAAAAAACTCTCTTTTCCATAGTAAAATCTTTCACCAAACCAAAAGCTCTTCAACCAGAAATCCCCCCTTCCCAAGAGCTGTGTGACAAGATTTCTGACTACTTTGATGAAAAATTCTCTTCCATTCATAAAAACTTCCCCCCTCCCCCCCCTGTGCACTCAATCTTGGATCTAAACCAACCCCGCCCAATTGCCAACAGTCTCAACCACTTTTCCCCAGTGACCTTGACTCAGACCAGAGAAGCGATCCTTTCATGCAAATCTGGCTCCCCTTCCGACCCTTGTCCCCCCAAGATCCTCCACATCATCATTGATGAAGTCAATCCTATCATTAATGAAATAGTCAACCTCTCCCTCAAAACTGGCTCTGTTCCCCTCTCTTGGAAAAAAGGGGTGGTTAAACCTCTCATGAAAAAGGCAAACAAACCCCCCTCCGACCTAACTAACCTCCGTCCCATCACCTTGTTACCTGCACTAGGCAAAATAACTGAACAGTTAGTCCACAAGGAGCTCAAGTCCTTTCTTGACACCCACAACCTCCTTTACCCCCAACAATCCGGTTTCCGGTCTAAACATTCTACCGAAACCGCTCTGATCGAGCTGACCGATACCATCAAAATCCTCCAAGATCAAAGGAAGAAGGCCATCCTGATCCTTCTTGACCTCACGGCAGCATTCGATACCATTTCCCACTCCATTCTGCTTAACAGACTCAAGGACATCGGCGTTACAAACTCGGCTCTAGCCTGGATTAGTTCCTTCCTCTGCGACAGGTCTCAAACTGTCACACTCGGTCCCTTCCATTCGAAAGAAAAAAAGGTCTCTTGTGGAGTTCCCCAGGGCTCCATTCTGAGTCCCCTCCTTTTTAATATATATCTCATCCCTCTGCTTACCCTTATAGAATCGTTCGGCATAACCGTCACGTCTTATGCCGACGATACCCAGCTTGTCATCCCTATCGACGACAACTCAAACACGGCCGAACTCAATCTTAAGCACTGTCTCACAGCGGTCTTTCAATGGATGGATACCAACCACCTCCGCTGCAACTCGAATAAAACCGAGATCCTGCCCATTGGTAAGAACGCTTCTTTTTGCCCCGCCCTGTGGTGGCCTGATAATTCCGCTGCCCCTCCTCAGACAGTTTCATCAGCCAGAAACCTCGGAGTTATTTTTGATTCCGATCTCTCTTTCGATACCCACGCCACGACCGTAGCAGGCAAATGCTTCGGCATCATAAAGTCCCTGAGAAAGTTCTTTGACTTTCTCCCTCTCGACTCCAGAAAGACCATCGCGGTAGCCCTCATACTCTCTCGAGTAGACTATTGTAACGGCCTCCTGGCAGGGACCAAAAAGTCCACCCGATTGAAACTACAAAGTGTCCTGCACACTGCGGCGCGTCTTGTCCTTAAACTCCCACGCAAATCCTCAATCTCCTCTGCTTTGAAATCCTTACATTGGCTCCCCTTGCATAAGAGAATACTCTTTAAAATTCTCATTGTAGCTTTCCGAGCCTTCAACAAATCCGGTCCTGCATACTTGTCAAGCCGCTTCCCCCACTACACACCGGGCCGCTCTCTCAGATCCTCGCAAGAAAACCTTATGACCCCCTCCAAATTCAATCTGAAGTCTAAAGGCTGTAAAACACTTAGTACCCTGGCTATTAGAGCCTGGAACAGCATGCCAAGGCATCTCAGACTTCAGACGCTTGAAAGGCCGTTTAGGAAACACCTCAAAACGTGGATTTTTAATCTATCTGATGACTGGACTAAAGCAGCCATCTAGCCCCCCACTACCTTCCTTGTGATGTGGTCCTTGGTTTGTCAGCGCCATGATGCTCCCTCCGGAGCGAACGTTTGCGCTCTATAAATACCTATCCAATATCCAATATCCAAAGGCACGAGAATATGTTGACACGAGCCCAGCGCGAGTCACGAGCCTTGGTAAAGATTAAGTATAAGATAAACATAACACATCTCCTTTCCTTTAACATAAAAATAATGGCAAAAATAAATATAAGTTGGATACATAAAAATTGAATGATTATTGCACTCTTAATGATAAATATCGTAAGATGAAAATCAAAAAAATACAATAAACATTTATACACTAGCAGTGGTAGTAACTACAATAACTTCCATCCACTCCTCTCCTAAACAAACTACAATAAATTCTATCCACTCCTTTCTTAAAGATTTAAACAAAATACTTTAAATACGCAGGTACATTTTTCTCACAAATAGGTCTATTTCCCTTTACATCAACGACTTTTCGGGGATATAAAGTTTGTGACTGTGACCCACAAACATGCGGTTTCCTTTCTTTCTTTTGATATAATGCTACCCTTCTAAGATTCCATGTCTGACCGTTTTGTAATCTGACATAATTACCACACACTGACTTTACCTGAAAAGGCCCCCTGAACTGGTTAAACATTTTATGATTGCCGCCAGGTTTGACTTTAACTAGATCACCCTCAGATATATTTGTTCTGCTGTACTTGACTGTGTGATGATTCATCAACAAATCTGGTTTCTGCAGCCATGTGGGAAGCATTTTCGTGCCTGCTGATCTTCCTCTTATAAGCTCAAAAGGTGTTTTATTCATGTTTTGGTGTATAGTAGTGCGATACGCCCAAAGCATTTCTTTGAACTCTTTCTGAACAGACAGATTTGAAGCCAAAGCAAGTTGCATAGTGCCTTTGACCAATCTATTCACTCTCTCGCATAGGCCATTGCTTTGGGGATTGTATAGTGAAGTACGCAAACGATTGAAACCTACATGAGCAAAATAGCTCTCCATCTCTCTAGACGTAAACTATGTGCCATTATCTGATAAGATCATAGCAGGAATTCCTTCTCTTCTGAAAATGTCGGTAAGTACTTTGATAGTGGACTGTGCATTAATACTTTTCATGAATTCACCTTCAACCCATCTTGAAGTTGAATCTACTAGCACCATAGCAAATTTCTCACTGTCCTGTAGTTCATGAAAAGGACCTATAAAGTCAATACAAACTTTTTTCCATATACCTTCCTCGGATACCACGTGTCCACAAGAATGGGTACTCGCATCTACTTGAAGCCTCTTCTCAGACTCCCTACATAGCCCACATTGTTCTACCCAAGACTTAACCTGGGAATCTATACCCGGCCACCAAAAATTCTCTTTGAGGCATCTGGCAGTGAGGGTCTATCTCAAATGATCCTCATGGGCCAAGCCAATGATGCAAGGCCTAAGGGATTCTGGTTGTATATACTTCTCGCCTCTCACTAAAATAAAATCTCCATGCATTGAGATTTCATGTTGTAGTTGGACATAAGGTCTAAGATTGGGTGACACTGTGCTTTGCCTGGAAACACCTTCCTTACACATCCTAACTAAATTTCCAATGAGTTGGTCTTTCTTCATGGCTTGTTCCACTCGTCTTTGGAAATTGATTTAGAAAGATCCTCCGTAAGGTCTTCCAAATAAGCAACTACATTCTCAGTCACTAACTCCTCTGGTTTAAATTTTGTGTATGGTAACCTTGATAAACAATCTGCAACACTATTACACCAGCCAGGTACATATTCAACATTGCATGTAAAGTCTTGAACACTGACTGCTAATCTGGCCAGTATGCATGAGCAATTTTTGATGCCCCCAGGAGACAACACTTTTAATAGAGGTTTGTGGTCGGCCCTGAGTGTGAATGAGATCCCCCACAAATAAACTCTGAAATACCTTGTTGCCCATGCAGCCGCCAATGCCTCTCGCTCGATGACAGAGTCATTTCTTTCACTCGCAGTCAAAGAACGAGATGCAAAGGCAACTATGTTTGGAGAATGGAGAAAAGGATGGAGAAAAGGATACCCAAAGAAATTCTGTGAGGACCTTTTAAGAAAGGGCTGCTCATTAGCTCTTCTAGAGTGATGATATAGGGTAGAAAGTAGGAGTAAGGGGTCGGCTATGGCATTCTCTTGATAACGGCGTCAAAGTTTCTAAGCAGGACTGCCCTTTTGTGTGTGCCTGATGACTGCTTAGGAGTGCTGATGACAGTCAGGTGGCGAAATCCCAAGCTATATTGTGTCCTTTTTTTGGATACTTTCGCATTGAGCCAGCACTATTGTTACTGTTGTGAGAGCCATCACAACGCACTGAGGCTGTGCCTGAGCTTCCTCTGATGGCACGGCAGAATAAGGACCATTGAAGGAAGGACTTTATACTGACTACCCTATTTATAATGACCCTGTCACCCTTGGCAAAAACTTTCTGTGTGGGACCATTTGCTTTTTTTGTGTTAGTGGCTGGGTAAATAGTGAAGTTTCTTGGGTTTTTTCAAGGTCACAGGCAAAACAATAACTAATTTCTACTATTTAGCCAGTGGCTAGGTAAATAGCAGAGAAAATGTATGATTTACTGAGGGCCCATTAGATAGCTGTGGCCATTCATTGGAGCATCCATTTATCCACAAAGACAGACATGCATCCGTAACCACCTGTGTGTTCACCTAAGTCTGGGTGTTTGGTTTCTCCTCATGTATGTGTCTAGATGCTGTTATTTGTTAACCTAATTTGTGTCTTTATGTTATTGCTCAGATATGAGTTTACCTTGAATAAATGAAAAAACAAGAGGCGTTTGTCGAAACAGGAACAAGTAGGTTTAATTAAATGCTGAGGCCAGGAGAGTCTTAGCAGAATACTTCTGCTGAAATGTTCTTGATCTACAAAGTTTTTGGCGGCTGTTATATACAGTTCATGAGGAACAATAAAGCAATTTTTTCTGTATTCCAAAAAAGCATCTCAGTCATAAATCAACAGATGCTGGAATCTGATAGGGACACAGATGGCTCTTGTCCTCCGGGAAAGCTAGTGTTGGACAATTTGTATGTGTCCTGATGTCTGGCATGAGGTGCTGGGGATCACTACGTGTAGTGTGCATGTTGAATCCTCATTGTTTGAGTGTTTCTGTCTACTTGTGGTATCTAGCTTTGTGGTTTGTTTGGGAATGCTAGCCCTTAGCCAAACGTGCATTATTGCGGCCAATTTCCTCGCACATGTTCGTAGTGTAGCTTTCTATTTGTGATATCGATCAGAGTTCTCACTGGGCGTGAGTTATTCTTTAGGTTAAGAAAGACCCCACCTGTGACCTGGTATTCAACTGACATAAGTTGTAGGACTTTTCTAACCAGGTTTCTCTGACTCAGGGTTGATGGGGAGGTCACCTTTGGTGAATCCAACAGCAATGACATGAGTTCATTGGAATGCTGATAATATTATGACAATCACTGGTACCATTTCTATCGACATCCTTAACTTTGTGCATAGAGTTGTCATAGCATAAATTGACATTGTTCTTACTGGTATTTGCACGGTTAAGTTTGCTTGAGTCAAACATCAACGTTGTTTTTTCTAGCAACAGTATCATAATTTGTGCATGGATTATGACATACATTGATCTTGCCATTGCGGTGTTGTCACCACTGTTTGAGTACAGGTTGTGACATACATTGACTTTACATGGGTATTGGCATGGTCCAGTGGGCGCAGGTTATGGCATACCTTGTTAGTGCCTTTACAGGCCTGCACATATCATGGTATTCTATGACATCGTATTCCCCCCATTACAACACTGTTCTGCGTATATCCATGGATGCAGGGCCGAAGACTTAGGGGGATTGAAGGGCTCGGCCAGCTCAAATAAAAATTTGCCCTCAGCCTCAAATGACCAAGGAATCTGGCACAGTATCGAGGTGCGGGAGTTGAGAAGGTGTTTAAGCAATAAAAATTGCTTTATGTTTTTGTTATTATTTTGTCACATTTGCTGCATGTTCCAAGACAGGTTAAATGTCAGGTTATGTCTTCTGAAAAAATGCTTTCTATTCTTTTAAGTGGAGATGTTGTTTACTTTTCTTTCCCTTAATGCAAATTGGCAGGATTTTGTAAAGTGAATTATGTGACTATCTTGCTGGTTTACAGACAGGATCAATGGAAGTATATGGTGGAGGGGCTAAATCATGCAACAATTTTGGCTATATTATGTGACAAGAAAAGACAAATTCTTACATTTTTACACATGTATGCACCAATGTTTCACTTCATTAGTACCGGTTTCACATCCAAATACAGTTATAAATAACTAACAGGTGACCAGTTAACCCTTCTGTGAAGTCAGCACATGTTGCAGTGTTTTTAGTAATTTTCAAACTGTTTGAATAGGAAAAAATCGTTTCTGTTAAAATCTGCAGATTATAGAGCAGATGATGTAATATGTAGATATTGCAGCAAATTCAGAATTATGTGTAAAATGCAGCAGAATTACATAATTCCAGTGGTTTTGCATCCATGGTGTGCAAAAGATTGTACTGTAGGATGTCATTTTGTTTCTAATTCACAAAATATCGACTGCACAGCACTAGTGATGGACAGCCCTCATAGAAAATATGCCACAATTTACTGGAAGAGGTGTAAGTCACAGTTGGCTCCTGACCGCTGGATCTCAGGTCATTAGTATTAGTGTGGGCCAGAAATGTTATGCATGAACTTACATACCTTACCTGGTTATTGAAAGTAGTTTGCTGGTTGGGTTATTTCCAGACTGTTTATTATAAGCTAAAGATTGAGTTTGAGAGTGTGACTGTCATTCCAGATTCTGTGGCTGGGATGTGGGTGTGTGTTTGTCGTGGAAATATCCATGTTTTCAACTGTTGTCTGAAGTGCATGGGCACCTGGATGCTTCAAATTCTGTCTGGAAGTGAGCTCCAGAGGTTGGCAGGTTGTACTAAGAAAACAGTACCTCCTGCGGATTTCTTTTGGTAAGGTGGAATGATGATAAATGTTGCAGGCCTGGAGGGCAATGTCTTGATTTGTTACATTTGCCTTCTAGGTATAGCGTTCCTTTTCATTGGAGGCTATGTGAACAAAGCAAAGTGCCTTAAACATTGCCCTTCTAGCTGTAGATCGCCAGTGTTACTGTTACTGTTAACACATAAGTTTATTTAGACCATAGTCTATAAACCATACATAGAACAATGGATCGCGTATCGTGATAAGACATTTAAAACCACAATTCATTTTACATATTACAGCACTTGTAAAACCATAAGGATACAATATTTAAAACCACAGTTCATTTTATATAATTACAACACTTATGAGGGCCATATACATAAAGTTGGGATACTCTATAATTTCAAACTCTCCCATTCTCCTTTGTTGTCTCCATTACATATTCTCGTATTGCTTTCAGAAATTTCCCCAACGCAATTGTAGTATCCAAAGAAGACATCGCCAGTGGAATGATTGCAAGACTGGAGTCATGTGTTCTCTTGGGTGAAGGCAGGGAACAAGTTTTGCAGCAAAATTTTGAATGAGGTGTATTTTGCATATGATGAATGCAGGTGCACCAAGTCATTGGCTGACAGAATAGTGAAACTTGGAGATTATGATTGTGAGGATGGCTTGCAGTTTCAGTTGGTATCCAAGTTATGAGAGGAAGCAACATACTTTTTTCGTTGTGTAGAAGGTATTCTGTTTTATGTTTTATCGTGTGGTATCAAATATAGGTCTGAATCAATGGATACCACTGAGTTTCTTACTTATCTTGATATTGTTGGAGGGGCCTCATGTTCCATAGAGCAATAGGGTGGTATTTTTGTCTGCAGAACATAAGCTCTGTCTATGTGGTATTTAGCTTTAAGATTGTTATTCATAACCTATATTTTTATGGCCCAAAGGCAGCCATCAAATTGCAGAGGTCTTCTAGACCATCAATTTTTTAATTTGGGCATCATACTTATGGTTGTAATAGTTGCGGTTGAATGATTTATTCAGGTTGGTACTGGGGTTAGGCAGATGTTGAATAATAGAGGGGATATGATGGACCCCTGTTGGATGCCAAAGTTTTGTATGTGGGAAGCTGAGAAGAAAGGTAGTACCAACACTAGTTCACTGTCACAGCTGAGAGGCCAGAAATGCAGTGGCGATTAGCTGAACTCCTTTTTCACCTTTCATATAAGAATTTTCTGTGTGAAAAGATTGTACAACTGTAAAGGTCACTGAGTTGTGTTGTTCTTAAGTCAAATAACATTCACAATATTTCCTATTCTTGATACATAAGTGGGTGTCAGTACCCATACCTACCAGTCATTCAGAAGCAATGTCCCATAATTAAACTCCTGATTCCAAAATAGCATGCTGCTTTAATTAGCCTTTTGTGCTCGGGCAGTTATTACAAGTCAGGTACTTGACTGACATTGCATTAGCTCACACTGGCCTGTTTTAAAATATAGCCTAGCAAGACAATGTATCTTCTCTAGAGATAGGTATTCTGTTTGCAGGAGCCAGATAGTTTTTCAGGTTCATGTGCCAGCTGCAAAGGGCGGCATATAGTCTAACTAGCAAAAGTGTAAGTCTGAAATGACCCAATACAGCCTGCCATCTCACAAAGGGCTGTTATAACAGACTATCTTTCAAAATGGTTTTACATGTAGATAACCCTGCCAGGCTCAATATGCTTAAGATTCATCTCTTTCAATCAAGTATTGTGGTAACCATAATGAGGGCATTTGAGGCTGAAAGCATTTGTATAATAATTAACCTCTCTGCACATCTCTGTAGAACATTGACTAACATTTTGTGAGTTTTTTACAGTGACTCCTTTGAAATTCTGTTCCTTTATCTAATTTATGATCATAGCCCATAATTTGCTTTTTTGAAGTCCGATAAAAATAATGTATTAAAAGCACAATATTTTGTAAACATTTGGGGTAGCATTTTTAATGGGAGAAGTGTGGGAATGCTGCTGGCTGATAGGAATTTCTATGATTTCGCAAAAGCTTGGTGTTTGCAATGCATTCCGTGTAAAAAAAAGGTAGTGGGATCTATGCAACTGCACCTCTCCACCCTTGTTTGTAGGAATATCTGGTCCTGGCAGATTTTTCTGGATGCTGAATGAGCCCCGGCCTAAATACTGCAGCTAACGAGATCACCACAATTGGTCAATATGCAAGGAAGAATCTTGAAGTTTCTTTGTGTATTAGGGTTCTCCGAGGGCCTCTTCTTTCACAGATAATAGCTCAGTCACCCAATTGGGCACTATTGTTATTGGGAGAAGTGTGGAACGCTGTGTGGTAGGACATTTGTGGATCCCCACAGACTGCATTAGTGAGGTCTGCTTTCACTTTTGTTTTAATATGTAATTGTGCTATGCAATACAGCAAAATAATAGATCAAACTCAAGACTTGTGAGAAGCATTCCCCTGACATACTAACTTATATTTTGGAAAGGAAAATGTTTCTTGTGTTTTTACCATGTCCAATGCACTGTGAAGTTAGTGTGGAGAACGTCAGTGGGTCATCATCTGCTGAAAAGCAGTTTCAGTTCACATACATGGTCCAGTGAGAAGAGAGCTAGAGAGAGAAGAACAAATATTGAGAAGTACAAATAAGTCTGAACAAAAGATAGAGAGATGAGGTTCCAGAAAAAGAAGGAAAATTGAGAGAAAGAAAGTAGAGTAACTGGAAAACGTTAGAGAGAGAAACTGAGAGACGGGAATGGGTAGATAAATGCATCAGCAAACAGAACAAGATAGTGAGGAAAAGGTTGAGAAAGGCAGTGGTTTTTTTGTGAGGTAACAAGGGCCCCCTGGTAAGGATACAGATCGTGGGTCAGGGAAAAACAAGCAATTTGAAGGAAACAACCCAGGCTATCTTATGAGCAACACATTAGCTATGTCAAAACAGAATAATGTATCATGGAACAGTTAAACTAACACACCACAAACAAAATGATATCAAAAATCGTAGGTTTTAATTAAAAAGGATTAAATTCACAACTCAATTGTGTGCATGATAAATTGATACAATAAAACAAAAATAATTAATAAATAGAAAATATAGGATAAAAACAGGAAACATAGATGTATATCCTATCTAATACAAATGCAGCTGTAGTCTGTCAGTCAACGCGTTTCGACACGTCGTGGTGTCTTCATCAGGACAAAAATTGTATACAGCCAAATGTTTCTTGAGAGAACAAAACATTTTTTAGTTCTTCTTCACATTTATTGGGGTGTTGTAGTTCTAATATCTATTTTAGATTGTGGATGTCATACCAAAATTGCATGATCAAATTATTCAGATTCATTTAGATTAAGACACATCCATATCTTTTGTATACATAGCAATGGTGTTGAAAATACATTTTGTTGAGGAGGTACTACATCACGAAATCATTATCACTCTAGTAGAGAATTGATACTTAACATCACATTAGTGGTGACAGAGATTGGGACAGAATACAGAAAGTAAGAGAGATCTTAAAAGAGCAAAAAGAGAGCTCGATGCATGTAAAGAAATGATTAATGGCGATTGTAAGTGGAATTTATAGGTTATCATGTTTTAGCCAATCCACCCGGTCCAATGTGATTGCCATGCACACTTCTTCATTATATTTTCAGGAACGGGATCTTAGTGTAAGGTCCAAAAAATCACCTTGCCTGATGGTCTTTAAAATTCTAATAGGGTCTAACCAATGTTGCTTGATTCACATTTCTTTTTTGTGAATTAATTAGGAATGGCACCCCATTGTTATTTGTTACCATATGCTCTTGGTGAGAAGTGATGTCATTTTCTCTTTTAATGCATATCAGTCATGAGTACATTTCCTACAATAGCAGCTGGAAATCACAACCCACTTGCTCAGAAGTGCAGGTTCTCTTAAGGAGGTGATTTGGCTTTTGAGTGTATTTTTGAAATGTCAGTCTCTTTACTGTTCCATACCATGAAGTTTCACTCTGCACGTGTAGTAATGCCAAACAATACTTTTGCAAGGAAATAATTTCCATTTCTTGTAGAAAAGGCAGGCTTCCATGCTTTCTATATTTACCACCCTAAAAAGTGCATGCTCGTCCAAGCAATGTTAGCATATTTGGGGACTCTGCGCACAAAATCATCTGCATGTAAAGAGTGGAGAATGTCCATGATTATGCTGCTGCCTGCTAATCTATGGCTTCTCTAATTGGAGATGAAACTAGTGTCCTCAGCCAGGCAACAGACCCGGAATAGACTCATCTCAGCCTCACACAATCACCTATACTTCGCATGACTACCTGTCTTGCTGGTGGACGTCTAATGAAAATCTCCTTTTATACAACACCTTTCCCACAACCTGCTCTATCTATATGATGGGTGTATGCCAATGTCAGAGACTGCTTCAAGTCCATGCAATTTTGACTGGTGCTTTGATAAAATATTATTAAACTATCCATCTTTTGCCACAACCTTATAATGAAATTCATTGTGGGACCTTCCCAACATCACCTGTAAAATGACATTTACATTCTATTTAGTAGTAGTATAAAGCTTTATTCGATTTCATTACATGAGAAATCATAAAACCATAAAAACCGATATATACATACATGTATGTCAACAATTTAAAATAAGTATTACATAATGCATAATTCCAAAAAAATGGTACCGATCTTTTGGTTAAAAAGAAACATTTAGCTAAAATGTGTCTAATAAGAGAATAAAAGACTTGACAATCAGTATTCACAAGAACCTCGCTGTTACATTGTTAACCGTGACCTAATTATCGCCTTAAGATATGATGATACAGCCAGAATAATCACTGTTGATTCTAACATCTGTAGTCTAAGCAATGCTGCCCTGCAATATCTAATGTTCAGGCATCTGAGTATCGGTTTAAGATATTTTTTCCTGGGTACTGTAAAAAAAATTGCAAAATAAAATGCAATGCAAGGTGGATTGTGGGGATACATCATCACAGGGGAATGCAAGTTTGTCAGGAGACCAGACGTTTATCTCAGGAAATAGAACCATTCTAAAGAAAGAATGAAAACAAAAACGGGCCAATATCATGCGGCTAAAGCTACTCAGCACCATCAGAAGATATTGCTGAGTGCCCTCACCACTCAAAATCAATTGGTGTGCTATTACCATTTGTTTTTCCCTCTCTTTAACCCTCCTTTGCTCGTCCAGGTATTTCAGGCAACTAGCCTTCAGATCTTTCCTAGAAATATCTTCAAGTCTCCTGGGATCAGTAAAGTATTGGGGATACCCAATGGCATTCGTAAGCCCTTTTATGTAATTGAGCCACACCATTTCTCTGGCCCCATCTAGTTTAAGGCAATCCCGCATTACCTCACTGTTAAAACCCACTTTGTCTGTTACCCATATCTTGTGCATAGTAGCAACGGAGCTACCTTGATGGTATCTGATATATAAGGGATGCCTAGTTCCTGATGGCAAGTATACGTAGCGTAGGAAGCTGAAATACCCAGAAGAAAGTGTATAAAACCATTTTCACAAGATTGTATTACATCTGGCCCTTCAACGCCCCATAGCCCTGCCCCATATGTCCCGGTGGATACACATTTTGTTTTGTAAACTTCCATAAATTATTTCACTGGCCTTTTACCTATCTTTTTTGCAAAATTTAAGACTGCACCCACGGCTCTGGTGAATATCAGCTTCCTAGCCTTAATCGCTGATTCCCAGGTGGCTCTTTTCTCAAAGGTAATGCCTAGATAGCAAAAGATGTCAGTGTTTTCTATCTTTCTGTTTTCAATAAAGATGTTACATGATGTGCTTTTCTTATTGCCACAACCCATTGTGAAAGTCTTGGATATATTTACTATTAACCCCCTCTCTTTCATATAGGTGGCAAAGCTAGTCACTGCCCCTTGAAGGCCCTGTTGTGTTCTAGACATAATCACCGCGTTGTCGGCATATAGTAAGAGGGGAACGGAGGCACCCCCTTTGATCGGGTAATCATTTTGATCTCTACTTAGGTATTTGCCCATGCTATTTATATAAAGTGTAAAAAGAAAAGGGGCCAGTATGCACCCTTGTCTGACACCCTTTTCGATAGAAAATGTGGCAGAGCACTCCCCGCTCTTTCCAAAGCGCACCCTTGCTCCCACGTTTCTGTACATTTCCTTCATGAATAATAATAGAAAGAGGTCCACCTTGAGATCTTCTAATGTAGCCCATAGTGTTCTGTGATCAATGCAATCGAACGCTGAGCTCAAGTCTACAAAGGTCACAATGAGTTTCCCCCTTTTGGCCCTTGTATATTTGTCTATAATTAGAGCCAGGTTCAATCCATGCTCTATGGTTCCCATACCTGACCGGAATCCAAATTGTAGTTTTGTTGAAAAGCCCTCCTCAGATGCCCAGGTTTGGAATCTATTTAAAATGATTCTCCCCACAATTTTCATAAGGGCATCAAGCAGGGAAATAGGCAGGTTGCAGCTAGGGTCGTTCCTGTTTCCCTTCTTGAAGATTGGTATAACTATTGCATCTGACCAGGTGGGAATAAGTTTAAAACTGCAGGTGCTATTTAATACCATTCTTAGCAACGGGGGCCACAGATCTATATTCGATCTGTATACATCCACTGGGATACCGTCTGGGCCTGGTGCTTTGCCTGCTGCGCTCTCTCTAATGGCCCTTATCACCTCCTCTAAGGTAAAATTCAAATCAAGGGGGAAGATTCCCTGTTCACTTTCTAGTTGTACATCAGTCATATCAGTCACTGCTCTCTTTGCTTTATATAGGTCCACAAAATATTCTACCCACTTTTCCCCCGAGATGGCCACATCTATGAGGTCTACCTGTTTGTCTTGATAAAAGGGGGCACTTACAGCTTTCCAAAAGCCTTTGTTATTCTTCATAATGCAAGCTTGATGCAAGGTTTCCCAGGATTCCAGCTTTAGCTGTTTTTTCCGCTTTTTTAGGACGAGGTGATACGCTATCCTCGCCTGGCTAATGTCTTCCTTGCATTTCGGTGTAACCTGCAGGATATTTTTAAGATGCGTATGGGTGCTGGAACACTCTCTGTCAAACCATCCATTCTGATTTAATCTTCCCTTGCTATTTTTCCTCCTTAAAAGTCTATAAGCCTCCTCTGATATCTTAAGGAAGGCATTATAGATATCCTCAGTATCCTCCTGACGGAGGTATATATCTATTTCTGTCTGGGTTTTGCCAATTAAATTATGCAAAAAGACCTCAGGATCAATCTATCCCATTTTAGGGAATATCCATTTGTTGCAGCAAGTTGAACCTCGAATTCATAGGGAGTAGGTCCGTTCTTGTTTTTATAATTTTTCGTGACCATAAGCTGTAGGCTAATTGGAAATTGGTCACTCATTGAATTTGCTTCTGTGTTACACTCCAAGACACTAGAAGCATATCTCTTGGATAATATAATAAAATCAAGGATGGTGTTAAAACCTCTCCCATTAAAGATTGGCTTGAAAGATGTACAATTTTTACCCAGCTCGATTGCGAAACCCAGATCGAACTGATGGAATATGTCGTAAAGCAGGTCTCCATTTTTGTTCTGACTAAAATAAGAAGATATTCCCTTGCTATCATCATCTAGGCCACGAATTCCATGTTCACGACGGGCGCAGAGAGAGCAGTTAAAATCTCCTACCCATATTAGAGGCATGTCTTCTACCCTATGCTCCTCTACAGTTTTTAAATCGCTGACTAATTCCCACATTACAAGTCTCTTTTTGATTTAATGGGACGTTGTAATAAAAATTGACTATGACCACCATCCCAGCTCAGAACCTGGCTACATGCAAATCAGTCTGTCCTTGGCCCAGTGCATCATGGGAACAGGGCAGACCAAACTACCAAGCCAATTCTTTTACTGGAAAGGAAACAAGCTTCCGGGGACCGGTTTCTGGCATTACAGCCTTCATCGGCCCGGCTTGCTTGAATCCTGATGGTGCAGTGAGCAAGGGACTCATATCTGAGCATACCCTTCCACGCTTATGGTGGACAAAACGATTCAGAAAAGGGGGTGGTGATGGACAGAGTATCTGAATTAAGCAGAACACTCGTACCCAGTCAACAAACCAGGGCTTGATCCATCACCGTTTTTTAGCTCACTGCACCATCCCAGCTCAGAACCTGGCTACATGCAAATCAGTCTGTCCCTGGCCCAGTGCATCAAGGGAACAGGGCAGACCAAACTACCAAGCCAATTATTTTACTGGAAAGCAAACACGCTTCCGGGGACCGGTTTCTGGCATTAAAGCCGTCTTCGGCCCGGCTTGCTTGAATCCTGATGGTGCAGTGAGCAAGGGACTCATGTCTGAGCATACCCTTCCACGCTTATGGTGGACAAAACGATTCAGAAAAGGGGGTGGTGATGGACAGAGTATCTGAATTAAGCAGAACACTCGTACCCAGTCAACAGATCAGGGCTTGATCCATCACCGTTTTTTAGCTCACTGCACCATCCCAGCTCAGAACCTGGCTACATGCAAATCAGTCTGTCCCTGGCCCAGTGCATCATGGGAACAGGGCAGACCAAACTACCAAGCCAATTCTTTTACTGGAAAGGAAACAAGCTTCCGGGGACCTGTTTCTGGCATTACAGCCGTCTTCGGCTCGGCTTGCTTGAATCCTGATGGTGCAATGAGCAAGGTACTCATGTCTGAGCATACCCTTCCACGCTTATGGTGGACAAAATGATTCAGAAAAGGGGGTGGTGATGGACAGAGTATCTGAATTAAGCAGAACACTTGTACCCAGTCAACAGATCAGGGCTTGATCCATCACCGTTTTTTAGCTCACTGCAAAATCCCAGCTCAGAACCTGGCTACATGCAAATCAGTCTGTCCCTGGCCCAGTGCATCATGGGAACAGGGAAGACCAAACTACCAAGCCAATTCTTTTACTGGAAAGGAAACAAGCTTCTGGGGTCCGGTTTCTGGCATTACAGCCGTCTTCGGCTCGGCTTGCTTGAATCCTGATGGTGCAATGAGCAAGGGACTCATGTTTGAGCATACCCTTCCACGCTTATGGTGGACAAAACGGTTCAGAAAAGGGGGTGGTGATGGACAGAGTATCTGAATTAAGCAGAACACTCGTACCCAGTTAACAGATCAGTGCTTGATCCATCACCGTTTTTTAGCTCACTGCACCATCCCGGCTTGCTTGAATCCTGATGGTGCAGTGAGCAAGGGACTCATGTCTGAGCATACCCTTCCACGCTGGATAAAGCCCTGATCTGTTGACTGGGTATGAGTGTTCTGTTTAATTCAGATACTCTGTCCATCACCACCCCCTTTTCTGAATCATTTTGTCCACCATAAGCGTGGAAGGGTATACTCAGAAGTGAGTCCCTTGCTCATTGCACCATCAGGATTCAAGCAAGCCGGGCCGAAGACGGCTGTAATGCCAGAGACCGGTCCCCGGAAGCTTGTTTCCTTCCCAGTATAAGAATTGGCTTGGTAGTTTGTTTTGCCCTGTTCCCATGATGCACTGGGCCAGGGACAGACTAATTTGCATATAGCCAGGTTCTGAGCTGGGATGGTGCAGTGAGCTAAAAAACTGTGATGGATCAAGCCCTGATCTGTTGACTGGGTATGAGTGTTCTGTTTAATTCAGATACTCTGTCCATCACCACCCCCTTTTCTGAATCATCATGGGACAGTGGCAGTTACAACTTTTTAGGTAATACACTCCAAGGGGAAACTACTCACAATATAAATCCAGTCAATAATGTTCGCGGGACAGTTCTTAGAGCAGGGGCCGAGCCTTGCCTCTTCTGGCCCCTGACGGCCACAGACGGCCTGCCCTTTGCCCGGGCTTAACCCGGTGATTCCCGCGCGCGTCCCGTGACACAGAAACTTCGGCGTCCTTTTGTGAGCCACCTGGCGCGTAATCAATGCGTGGGCGTCGTCAGCTGCTAAGAGCCCTGGGTGATGTGGTCTCCCCCCTCCGTGGCCGGGCACAGGTTGCAAGAGGCAGCGGCAGCAGGGGAGACCATGAGAGCAGCGTAGCACATCCTCGCGTCCCACCAAATCCCCAAAGCACCTCGAAAGTGGCAACGGGCAGGGAATCAACACAGGAACAGGCAAATCCCAGGTAGGACTTCACTTTTGACAGAGAGCACCCGCTTTGCCGCAACTCCGGCGTCCTTTTGTGCGCCACCTGGTGCGAAATCAATGCGTGGGCCGCGTCAGCTGCAAAGAGCCCTAGGTGATGTGGTCTCCCCCCTTGGCGGCTGCGCACAGGTTGCAAGAGGCAGCGGCAGCGGTGGAGACCATAAGAGCAGCGTAGCGTGTCTTCGCACCCCACCAAAGCCCCAAAGCGCCTCAAAAGTGTCCACGGGCTGAGAACCAACACAGGAACAGGTAAATCCCAGGTAGGGCTTAGCTTTTTACAGAGAGCACCCGCTCTGCCACAACTCCGGTGTCCTTTTGTGTGCCACCTGGCGCGAAATCAATGTGTGGGTGGTGTTAGCCGCAAAGAGCCCTGGGTGATGTGGTATCCCCCATCGGTGGCCGCGCACAGGTTGCAAGAGGCAGCGGCAGCAGGGGAGACCAGGAGAGCAGCGTAGCGCTTCCTCGTGCCCCACCAAAGCCCCATAGTGCCTCGAAAGTGTCCACAGGCAGGGAACCAACACAGGAACAGGCAAATCCCAGGTAGAACTTAGCTTTTGACAAAGAGCACCCGCTCTGCCGCAACTCCGGTGTCCTTTTGTGTGCCACCTGGTGCGAAATCTATGCGTGGGCGGCATCAGCCACAAAGAGCCCTGCGTGATGTGGTCTCCTCCCTCGGCGGCCGTGCCCAGGTTGCAAGAGGCAGCGGGGGAGACCATGAGAGCAGCGTAGCACGTCCTCGCGCCCCACCTAAGCCTCAAAGCGCCTCGAAAGTGTCCACGGCAGGGAACCAACACAGGAACAGGCAAATCCCAGGTAGGACTTACCTTTTTACAGAGAGCACCTGCTCTGCCGCAACTCCGGCGGCCTTATGTGCGCCACCTGGCGTGAAATCAATGCGTGGGTGGTGTCAGCCGCAAAGAGCCCTGGGTGATGTGGTCTTCCCCATTGGTGGCCGCGCACAGGTTGCAAGAGGCAACGTTTGCAGGGGAGACCAGGAGAGCAGCGTAGCGCGTCCTCGCACCTCACCAAAGCCCCAAAGCACCTCGAAAGTGTCCACGGGCAGGGAACCAACACAGGAACAGGCAAATCCCAGGTAGGACCTAGCTATTGACAGAGAGCACCTATTTAGTTTCCACCCTTTTTGCAGCCCTAAAATATTTAAAACACACTGTAAATTATTACACAAAGAAACAAGGCAGAAATGCCACTTTCCAAATGCACATCTACCCACTTCGTCTGTCAGGAAGTAGTTTGTCCAAAATTGTGTATGCTGTAGTGCTCCCCAAGCATAAGGCCTCCCTCCGCCTTTAGGAGACCAATTCAACTCTCATGGGAGAAGCAAGTCCCCCTTGAGGTTTAGACATAAACTGCAGAGGCACATAAAAAGTAGTCCAGATCTGTGAAATAGGCTTTTACCACCAAAATATGAAAAAGGAAGTCCATAAGTCGATCTTTGCATTCCTCCGTATATCCTTTATTTCATATCAACAACATTTTCATTACATCCGAAACAGGCAGCCGACACGTGTTTCGTCCGAAAGGACTTTCTCAAGGCTAGACAGAACAGTAGAGCAATTCGTACTCTAAGATTTGTTTCTTTTAGAAGGATCACACCTGTAATAAAAGTATAGCACTTGTAGCGATGGGAACAGGTAGTATCCGCTCCCGCTTCCTCCGTGTTACTAGCCAGTCCTTGATAAGACTGTGACGGTGACAAGTCGGATCTTGAACAATCCCAATAGAGCAGGGTAGGATAGAAGCATTCAAGCTGCTACCCTCAACTACAGAGCAACAATGTGCTCTGTCATCCCCGTCAGCCATAGACTACTTTACCTCCGCAGGTCTCCTACCCTGATAATAGTCTACTAGGGCACCTTCCACCCAGTCTGGTCACCAACTGCATTTAGGAGTTCCAGATATTTTAGTTAGTGCACCACTCAACTTCAAATTTCCATGGTCCTGATGAAGTGCCACTTGACCCGCTAGGAGCATTACAGGCACGAAACATGTCGACTCATTACACTTGACAATCCTTTAGGTACATAACATCCATATAGGGCTTTGCTAGCTTTTACTTAAGCCTGAGCTACCACATTAATAAAGACATATAAGAATAGAACGTCTCTAGACTTATTTTAACACACTACCCAGTGCACTACCCTACCCTTATACCCGCACTCACCATACGGTTTCTTCAAAAGATCTCTGCCAAAGAGGCCCGTTTACTGTGCCAGCCCGACAAGGAGGTTGGCCCAATGATAAAGCATAACATTCTTTGGGGTGTGTGAGGGCATCACGAAGAAGAGACCAGACCTTCCCCTTTAGGAACTGCACACCCTTCTGTTATACAGTCCTACACTGGAGCTAGTGAGTAGGACCTGTATAAATACAGCTCCTGGTCCCCACCCTTCTTTACATATCAACATTCTTGTACCACAATATTCTGGGGGTCGATATTTAGTGGAGCAACCAGTATTTGTGAATGAATGCCCATATAGCACAACTTTCAAGTTTGGTAATAGCTGAGGGCCATGCCCCCCCAAAATATACTTCTGGCTGCGGGCCTGCATGGATGCCTTTATTTGTATACTCTGCGTCTGTGTATAAGTGACTCTTTTACTGTCTGTCTTTGTTCATTGGTATGTTTCACTGTAGTTCTGTCCCTATAAGTATCTCTAAGCGATTATCTCTCTCTTCATTTGTGACTTTTCCAATCCAATCCAAAAATTCTTTATTTCGGCCATATAGACCATAAAAGATGCAGTACAAAACACAATACATACATTTAAAATACAATTTTTAAAAATACCTTATGTAAGAATCTCTTCTCATCCAGCGAGGAATAGGGAGTGACATAACAGTACCATGGTTCAGAGGGCTATTTTCTTTCTGATTATCCTTACTGCCATTAGAAATTTGGATATAGCGAACACAATGTGACCCAAAGTGCTAGTTTTCATTACTCTGAATGCCTGTGTGTACTTCCTAAACCCCAGGTTTCTACAGAGCGGTGCTATCCAATATTTTCTGGGTCTGTGATAGGCAGGGCATACAAACATGATGTGGAGGTCATCTTCCTCATGGATGTTACAACATGGACACATTTTGTCACCCCCCTCAGTTCATTTATAGGTAAAAGTTTTGGTAGGGAGTGTACCTAGCCTCCATTGTACAAACAATTTCCTCGCCAGGATAGGAAAGATAAAATCCATAAAAGGTTCAAATATATAAGAATTTTTGGATTCCAGGAATCGCGCAGTAAGGGTGCCGCTGATTTGAGCATTCATCATGAGTGAAAGGCTCCTGTCTTTGTAGATTTGGGTCAAGGCTTTGCGTGAGATCCTTTGGCAACCTCGAGCAGGATCCTCCCATAGCTCCGACAAGTTCATAGTGAGCAGTTCGTTTTTTATGAAAGCAAGCCAGGGGATTTTACTATTGCGGTTCAGGCTCATGACATGGACAAGGTCCTGCCTGTAGTGATGTAGTTCGTTTGTGGACCAAAACCTGTGCCAAAACTTCACTGGCTTTGACACAAGCTCCTCAGCAATAGGGGGAAGACCCATGTCTAATCTCAGTGGCAGGAGTGGCGTGCCTTGTGGAAGACCTAGTAGGCGCCTTAGAAAGCTGTTTTCCACTCTTGCCAAGTCTTTACCTGCTTTATACCCCCATAGCTCACTGCCATACATGGCCGCTGCCTTGGCTTGAGTCCTATAGGTTTCAAGGGCCGGGCTTATGGGCTTAAAGGTGGAAGTATTTGCCACCTTCAGAATTGCACCCGACAGCTGGGACAGTTTAACCCTTGATCTAGCTATCTGACGGTCCCATGATAGGTTTTCCTGTAGTGTTACCCCCAAATATATGAAGGTAGAAACCCTCTCGAGGCTAACAGTACCCAGGGTGGGATTGGGTCTGGCTTTGTTAGGTGGATTAAAAATCATGAACTTGGTCTTCTCTGTGTTCACCTCCAACCCGTGCTGTTGACAGAAGAGACCAAATCCATTCAGGATCCTCTGGATCCCCATGGGGGATTTGGAAAGCAGGAGGGTATCATCGGCAAACATAATTGCCGGAACCCTCCTGCCTGCCAAATATGGGGCGTCATTGTCCTTAACGTTATCTAGATGTGATATAACGTTATTAATGAAGAGACAGAACAGGGTAGGTGCCAGGACACAGCCTTGCCTCACCCCTCGACGGACAGGGAACCTGGACGAAAGGTTGCCATCCCTCCCGTACCTGACCTGCGCATAGTTGTTCTCATGCAGCCTAGTTATAATACTAAGTAGTTGGGGGAGTACTCCTAACTTTTCCATGACCTCCCAGAGTTTCCTGCCTTTTTTGACTTTTACTTATGTACCCCTCTACGCTCTTACCTCTATGTACATGCATTACACAAAAGTAAACCCTATTGTCTTTCTCAATGGTTGTTTCTTATGACTGAACCATACATCTCTGGCAAGTTCAGACAGGGACAGAACATAGGTCCAGGCACCAAAATAATAGTGGCACCCATTGGTTAATCAGATAGCTGAAAAAGTGGCAAATGTTAAAAAAACTGACAAACCTGAACTTATACAGGCACACTGTATTGATGTTTTGCAAGTTATGGAAGACTGCATGAATTTGCTCTTGCTGCAGGCAACGCTTGTTTTAGCATCAGGGAATTAACAGTCAAAAAACGGCCCAGCAGACCATAAAATAGGCATTAAACAGCCAAAAAAACGGGGTACACACTGACCTTTAAAACCGCCCCATTGGGCACTGCGTGATTGCTCTATAGGCCAGTCCGACCCTTCTCTGTGGAGCTGTTATGGTGTAAGCACATTCATTCACTCATCCTATCAACGCTCAGAAGCAATTACGCTAACAAGTTTTAATTAAGTGAAAGCCGTTCAACACCTTGTGATTCCGCCAGGATTTAGAAAAAGTGAAATGACAGGAGCCAGAAGCAATCATTAAATCGGTTGTATTCAACTGTGACAAAAAAATAGGGAAAGCAGGAAGATCTACTTTCTAAAATGCCAAACATGCAGTTAATCATCGTAATTACAGCTGTGATATTTTTATACATTGAAATACTAATTGAGCGGATGAAACAAATGTAAGATGCGCCCGCATGACAAGTCGGAGATGTTAATGTAGTAATAAGCTTTGCTAAAAGCTTTCATCATCTTGTGCTCGTTCCCATTGAGATAATGTTTTTCAGCGGGAAGTGCATTCAGGGTAAAGGTTTTCCAACGCACACTTGCTTCGCCAACGTCCTTTGTTGCATAATTTCGAGCTGGTGTTCAAACTCTTGGGACCTTTTTCAGATACAGGACTTAACTGACAACTTTATGCAGGGAAATGCTGTATACACCAGAGATCAGCGCTAGTTCTGTTTGGACTGCGATAGAGGCACCGGACCCTAGAGTGGTAAGAATAAATTGTTTGCTGTTCTGTATAATGATTTTGAATTTGCTTAATTTGTGCTTTTCTTTGTATTAATAATTAAGAAATATGTTTGGAGTGAGCTCGAACATCTTCACAGAGGCTTGAGCCAGGAATGTTCTAGAAAATATGGGGTTAGATGCTGTGTTTTTGTTTTCAATAAGAATGTTCAAATCTACTTTTAACCCCTCCGCCCCTCACACACACATGACAGACATATAAGCAGACAGGGAAACATATTTAAAATGGTTAGATTTTACCCCCTTTTTATGTCGAGCCTGGGCAGCGCGTGCGCTGCTCTGCGAGGCATGCTGCATTTGAGTATGGACTTGAAGCCCTGCCCACTCTTCGCCCATATCTGTCATTGACGTGTGTCATTGTCCTACCAAAACAGTGGCTTTTGATTCGTTAATATGCTTGTTAGTCCCTCCTTGGTACTGCCAGGAGCGGCTGGTCCATAGGGGCGTCGGGGCAGCGCCCCACTAGGCAGATTCAACAAGCAAAACTGCCCACGGACAGCAGGAAATGTAAACAGACCGCAGACGAAATTCGTCTGTTTACATTTCCTGCCTGGGCTGGCAGCTGCTTCACAGATTCAACTGCGCATGAGCACAGTCAGTCGTCATTCCACTACAAACGTGCACCAGGCGAAAGCAGCAGGAGTCCAGCAGACTCCGACTGCGCAAGTGCAAGGGGCGCTCTTAATTTAAGCCCCCCCCCGCTCCATTGACATTACATTAGGCATGCTGCGCATGCCTAATGTAGCACAGGAGCCTGAAGATAGCATCCTGCACGGGCGGTGACGTATGGCCGCCCCATGCCCTGTCAACAGGCAGGATACAGTTGAGTAGCTGCCCTTGAGTCACATCCAGTCTCATGATTTGCCACTTGCCATGAGAGGACTCGGAGACGGGATGCGAGGCGGGACCGGCAGAGGAGATTCTTCACCCTGGTAAGTTTATTTGTTTGTAAAAATTTAATTAAATACACCCCCCTCGTGCGTACCACCCGGATTCATGCGGCCATGACTCTCTACACATTTGTGGTGACTGAAAGGAACACGTCAGAAACATTTTGAAGTTATCTACTCTGCCACCAGATCCATTATTTTAATCCTGCCATAATGTTTTCAAAAATAACTACTGCAGAAGTAATGTGTGCTGTGTTTACACTTCGTGAAGTTCTTGTATTGGAATCGCCAGAGGGTCTTCCTTATCGTGACAGAATCTCAGTGTGATGGATTCAGCGTCCTAGAGTGTGTTCAGTTGAACAAACGTCTAGATGTTTTTACAATGTTTACAGGAATGTTATTTACGTGCCTGAAAACTAAATCAAGTCCCCCTAAGTCAGTTGTTTTGGGGGACTTGTTGGATGGATGGGTGGATGGATAGATGGATGCCTGAATGATGTATGGATGGATGCTTGCATGATGGGTGGATGCATGATGGATGGATGGATGGATGGATGCATGAATGAATGTTGTATGGATGCAGGATGGGTGGGTGGATGCATGAATGATGTATGGATGGATGCATGCATGATGGGTGGATGCATGATGGATGGATGGATGGGTGGATGGATGGGTGGGTGCATGAATTAATGATGTATGGATGCAGGATGGTTGGGTGGATGGATGGGTGGTTGGGTGGGTGGATGGGTGGATGCATGCATACATGATGGGCGGATGCATGATGGATGGAAGGGTGGATGCATGAATGAATGATGTATGCAGGGTGGGTGGATGGATGGGTGGGTGGATGCATGGATGCATGCATGATGGGTGGATGCATGATGCATGATGGATGGATGGGTGGATGGGTGGGTGCATGAATGATGTATGGATGCAGGATCGGTGGGTGGATGTATGAATGATGTATGGATGCATGCATGCATGATGGGTGGATGCATGATGGATGGATGGGTGGATGCATGAATGATGTATGGATGTTGGGTGGGTGGATAGATGGGTGGATGCATGAATGATGTATGGATGGATGTAAGGTGGTTCGGGCTCGCTCGCTGCGCTCAATCGCTGCGGTGCAATATGCAAATTAGTTTACGCCGCACCTCTTTCAAATGTCACCAGCCGCCCCTGGGTACTGCCTTCTTAATTCGTAACCCCCCATGAGAACTGGCCCTTTCACTTCTGTTGTTACACAGTATGTTTTTTTAGCCTGTAAGCACTATTTTTATTAATGAGTTTCTGCTACTGCAGGCACAACATGCTTTCCTGCAACATTCAGCGCGCCATGCACGCTTTCACTTTCCAAACAGCCAGGGACAATGGCGGTCGCTTCTTTGAAATGAAATAGGTCTAGCATTTACAAGAGTTTGGGCTATTAGCATTGTATATGACAATTCCTTTTATTTACGTTAATTATCAAAACATATACATAACAGGCATTGTCATTTACAATGCCAATAGCTAAAACTCTGTGTGCTTCCCGCTCTCCCCCCGGCGCTGCAGACCAACAGCAGCTGACGAGTGAGGGAGAGTGAGAGGGAGCCTGACTACAACCCCCAGCTGCCTTTGCACCGGGACCGGAAGGGAGGAGGTCATCCAGCGCGCCAGGCGGCGTTTAAAATCAAGGCTCCACATCCGCGTCGCGGGAGCGCGCGGGAGCGCCGGGCTAAGCCCGGGCAAAGGGCGGGCCCTCTTAGGCCCTCAGAGGCCTGAAGAGACTGGACTGGGCCCGAAATCTTGGTCCAATTGACGAGTAAGTAGTGTTTCACTTACCCTCACAGCCCCTCTACTGTTACCGCTTCATGATGGCCACAGCTGCTGCTAGCCCTGCTATTGTTGGTTTGGACAAAAATGGGGGCATGTTAAATCTAACTCTGGATGATTATTTCCCCAAAGTATCTTCCGAGGCAAGTAAAGAACTACTTCTAGCAGAGCGGCGGGCAGACCGTCGTCGTTCGATTGAACGCATCAAAAACAGGACTCTATCGGAGCCCATTTTCTCTGTCACCGAGGATAATGACCATAATACTATACTGTCAGATACTATATCACCGACCGCTGGTGTGCCTCTATTACTTAAGGAATGTCTGGCACCTGCCATTTCCCCTACGCTGACCCAGCGAGAAACCCAAATCATCATACATGATCTCCCTAGTACACCCAATCCTCTTAAAACCATGATTTCACCTGCAGCTAGGCCGGGGAAGGTAGTAAGAGGCAAAAACGTGAGGCCCCTGCCACATAAAATACATGGGCCTCCACCTTCCAAAAAGAGACGGAAGAAAATGGACTTAAATAAGCCTAGATTAAGCCACACTGAATTTAGGAAGAAGTCCAATTCTACTACTAACGTGGCTACGGCAGAACTTGTTGGTAAACAAACAACAGGAACTGAATTAACCCCCCCAACACTTGTGCTACCATCTTCCCAATTACTTACAGAGTCTGACATTATCCACATTACTACGGAAGAAGGACCTCAACCAGCCTCCCCTAAGACTCTTCTGGACAATATTGAACTGATTGTGCGGAGTTACATGTTGGCCATAGCAGAAAGACTTAAGGGAGTAGAATTAAGGCTGGGGAAAATAGAGGTGGATCTGACAGCATATGGGAATTCCATCAAGTCACTAGGGCCTCCAACAGTATCACAACCTCCCAAAGCTCCTACCATGATATACACTCCCCCAACAGATGTAGTGGCCGTAACATCCTCTACTTCTACTATTGCTAACAACCAGAAAGCAGCTACTTTAGTTGCTTCTAACCACTTGTTTACAGGTGCACCATCTGTTAGTAAACCTCCCAATAAACCCAATCCAAATCACCCAAAAACATCTATGGGTAGACCAATTATAACACCGAATTGTAACACTGATATTCCAGCTAACACCCAAGTAAGGGAAACCTGTATCCCTCTGAACAGACCCCTAAGACTGGAAGCGAATGAAACTAGCCTTGTAAGAGGGGGCCAAGGCAGGAGACCACCCACTGAACTCCCGCCGGAAGCTCTACCCTATTTGGTGGTACTTACTGGTGTTCTGGAACTGTCAAGTGGTAAACGGGAAAGTTACTTTCAACTAAAAAATAAAATAATGCACTGGCTGTCATTGTATAGACCTAAAGCTAGCTATGTAAATGGTGAAATAGTCCATGTTCGACGCCTGTCATGGTTGGGAGGAAGATCTAAGGATATAGGGGGTGATATTGTTGTTGTAAACTTTAGGGATAAAAAAGCTGTACAATACATCCTGAATTGGCCTAATGGCAATGAAAACAATTGTATTGTACCGCGTCCTTTGACCTACTTTTATCCAAGATCCACAGTATTTCCCCCCCAATACTTAAACAACAATATCCCCTTCACCAACCATTTTTCTAATATGGAGACTGCCAAGAATCCCGCCTACATGTATCAATTAGCTCCAACTCCTGCGATACATGGGTGGAATACTATACCGACCAGTCATAATACAGGTGAAAATGGAAAAATGGCTCATTTGATGCCATTTACTCCTTTAGAGTTATCAAACAGGTTTGATGTATTTAGTGGCATGGAGGAGTGTGATTGAAGTTTAAAGAGCAGGGAGGATGCTAAGGGGGATGAAAATGTCTCATGTATTGTGGGGTATAATTTTTTTTTTTTTTGTATGTTCTTATATAGCGCTCGAATCACCCGGAGGCATCTCGGCGCTTGCCTTGGGAACCCGTCCTGGCTTTTCCCTGTGAGATAGCCCCTAACAGGCACCCCCAAGGTGAAAGCCAGGCATCCCGCCGCGGGGGGCCGTTGTGGAGATTAAGCAAGCTTAATGCCCAGAGTTGCAGAGTGTGAACCCATGATTAGGTCAGGCACCAAAGCGAGAATTATCGAGTCCGTGGACATTTGAGCTCAAGACCCTGCCGCGTCAGGAATTGAACCCTGGTCCCGGGTCTGACCTCTGCTTCAGGGTCTGCCTGCTCTAACCAGTGAGCCACACTTCTCCACAATGAAGAAAAAGGGACTAGATGTCCAAAGGTAGGCACACGAACTGTTGCAATTGGTGATGAAGTTAATAGTAGTTTGCCCCTTCCTACATGCCTAGTGCCTCTCGGGTCAAATGAGGGATCTTCCTTGCTTTCACTCGTTTCATGGAATATAGCAGGGGTGCGTGCGAAATTATGTGATCCGGACTGGAATAAATACATGAACACTTTTGATATCTGTGTGTTGCAGGAAACATGGGCCACAGTACAGATGCACAGGGTTGGTTACAAATCCTACCAAATAGAGGCTGTCCCTTCATTAAGAGGTCGCGCATCAGGAGGTCTACTAATATGGATCAGTGTATCCATCAACATCGGTATAAAAAAGCTCAACATTGATTCTCCAGACATTCTTGGTCTGGAAATAACCACAGTGAACAATAGGGTGATCTACCTCTTTAATGTGTATAATAGTCCCCACTCTTCCCACAAGGAGTCATCATGTATAGGGAAGCTAGAGACATTCATGGACACACTAAGAACAGATGCAAGTGTAATCCTATGTGGGGACATGAATTGTTACTTTGAACCAATTTTAGGCATAGCCCAATTGTTTGAAGACGAGGATACTGCCAATGGAATACCTGCCCTGAACGAAAATAGAACAGTTGTTGGCACTGCACTGGCTCTCCAGATCACAAGGCTGTTAACTTCTCACGGCCTGAGAGCATGTAACGGACGTATGCCATCTGATAGCCCGAAAGCACCCACTTTCAAGAGGCGTGACTACGAAAGTAAATTAGACTATGTCATTGTCTCTTTTAACCTGTGGCCTTTTACAGCTGACCTAAAGGTTAAAGAGAGATTTGATAGTGATCATTGCCCATTAGAAACTAGTTTTCTTCAAAGTTTACTAAAGGGGCCGGGAGATATTGAGGGAGGTCATTGTCTAGCATCCTTATCTATATGAGACAACATTATCCTTAGTAACAATCGTAGGGCGGTGAAATGGGCCTACATACTGGAAAGAGAAGATCTACTAGCCAACATTTACTGCACTTTTGCTGACACCTTTGATTCATATTGTCCTCATAGCTGCAATTCTAAAGAATTTATTGAATTACACAAATCCCTTTTCAGTAAACTACTAAAACTTCTTACAAAAAAACATAAAAAGGTGCAGGTACGACAAATGCCAAATTGATAGGTAAACCTTGGTACAACAAGGAATGTCGTCTTGCTAAAACTGCACTGATTAATGCTGTAAAAGGGAAAGGTCCAATAGAAATTAGAGATAAAAGGAAGGCATACAACAAAATAATATTAAGAGCGAAATCCTCTTGGGATGAGGAAATATGGCTCAGTATGTTAGCAGCTGCCAAAAATAAGGACCAGAGACAATTTTGGGAACTTGCAGCTAAGGGGAATAAACGCGAAAAAGGTTCTAGGGAGGTTTTTCTAGACGAGGATACATGGGTCAAGCATTTTACATCGCTGTATGCAGCCAAAATTCCAACTGATGTTGCAATAGATGAATCCACTGTCACACTGCCAGATAACACCCACCCGGTAGTTTTTGACATACAAGAAACAGAGACAGCAATTGCTATGGTAAAGCACCCTATTTGAACCACTTATTTAATATTGTTGCGGCAGGTGACCACATCCCGGACACATGGAATGGCGCAGAAATCATTACTATTTTTAAAAAGGGGGACCGTGGCGATCCAGCCAACTATCGTCCCATCAGTCTTTTAGACATAACACAGAAGATATATGCCAGGCATATTTTAAATCGAATAAACACAAGGTTGGAGGATGAGTCAATTTTATCTAAATATCAGGCGGGATTTAGGAATAAAACGGGAACCATTGACCAGGTACTTAGGCTATGCTGCTTGCATTGGAAATACGTTATTATCCGCAAAGGTCACTTGTATGTGACCTTTGTAGACCTACGAGCAGCATTTGACCTAATTCCACGTGACTTACTCCGGAAAACTCTAAATAGGCAAGGGCTGCCAGGTGAATTGCTAAAGCTTGTGATGGGCTTGCATCAGGAGAATTATGCTAAGGTCAGGTGGGGCCCAAATGGGCAACTCACAGACCCAATCCCCATAAAAAGGGGAGTACGCCAGGGATGCGTACTAGCCCCCACGCTTTTCTCCCTCTACGTAAACGATATTGCAGCCTATATGGAAAACTGTGACAATGACTCGCCCCGATTGGGGGGGGGAACGTGTTGCGTCCCTCCTCTTCGCGGACGACACAATTTTAATTTCACAAACGCCACGCGGCCTACATACCCTACTAGACAGGTTCCAACAATATTGTAACTCAAAAGGACTAGAAATCAATATAAAAAAAACAAAATACATGGCACTAAACCCGCACAAAACTTTTAAAAGGAACCTAATGTTAAACGGTCAAAAACTAGATTATGAACATAGTTTTACTTACCTGGGGGTCCTGCTAGACTCGTTAATGGGATGGGGCCCACAGCTAGAGAAATCAAAACTGCTGTTTAAACAAAACTGTTTTCCAATACTACAGAGACACAATAAAAGTGTGAATAAGGCAGTTACCCCAGTATTAGAGCTCTTTAGATACAAGGTTCAATCTGCCGCCCTGTATGGGGCGGAAATCTGGGGGCCAGTATGTAAGAAAACCTTTGAAACACTGGAGAACAAGTTTGTCAGGGGACTTTTAAAAGTTCCCACCAACACCCCATTGATACCCTTATTCCTTGATTTAAACATCAAACATACTGATCATCATGCAATATTGAGACCAGTATTGTTGTGGGTTAGACTATGGACAACTTTTGAACAATCCGATTACAAAAATGGCCTGAAAGAAGTCCTTGACCTTGACAGTGGCAGAATTATTTTTTGGTTCAAACACGTAAAAACCTGGTTAATTAAGCTCAGATGAACACATTTTTGGAATGAGCCTGAATCCCTAAATTCAGCCTCCAAGAAAATAGTCAAACTGTCTTTTTGGTCATATGTGAGCCACAATTCTGTGTATATTAGAACGCACGGTCCTCTTACCGAAAAATTCTTATGGTAAAAAATGAGGCATCCTTTGAACAATTTCTAGATGAAATCCAGCCACCATTGGCCAAATCATTGTATTTAAAATTCAGATATGGAACCCTGAGGACAAAAGCAACTGAGAAAAAATGGGGGAAGACAGATAATGATTATTGCACTTTGTGCACCAACAATCAAAGGGAGGATGTTTTTCACATATTGTTTTTCTGCCCTAGCTATGGTAAGGCAAGGAAAAAATGGATAGTTCCCTTGTGCCACAATATTGGCTCTACTTCCCATAGGGAAGCTGGCCGGATCTTAAGTACGGACACCAGTCAAGTAATTGTGTTCAGAATCAGCAAATTTTTATTGGCCGTAAATTTTATTAGACAGAAAGTAACTCTTTCTTTTTAAAAAAAAAAATGCTTATTCTGGACTTGTTCAAACCATGAATCATGTTTAGCTAGTGTATCATCTAAAACTCCTGGCTGTTATAAATCAATTTAATGTTTTTTTAATTCGATTTTTAAATATTTTAAATATTTATTTAACTTCTGTGATAAATTCCGACCACAAATATTGTGTCCAAATATGATGAAACATAGATTTTATAACAGGGTGCTCAATTATAATGAATTGTAGTTTTGATTATTGTTTTGAGTATTATCTGCTTTGTATTTTATTGTTATCTTTTATGTTGCAATGCAACGAAATAAAGATTGAACTAACTAACTAAAACTCTCGCAAATGCAAGACTTATTGCATTGCAAATGCTTGTTCTATTTTGCTATGGTTGCATCTCAGCACACCTTTAATTAGGTATGCCTTGCACAGACTAGGGATGCGTGCCTGATTACACACCAAACAAACGTACAGGGCCACTTTGTGACAGCTCAATTCTGCGCTGAGGAGGACACGTTAGTAAAAAGCTGCAGTTTGAAAGTGTGGGTTATCTTTCATTGGAGGTGGAACGTCATCTATGTGAAGAAATGTAAAGGCAATCCACTGCAAAAACGCACTGTATCAAGTTGATTGGGAACCCTTCAGTTCCCTCTGAGTCCCTTCCACTGGTCCCTAGCCGGGTGCACTGACTGTGCACCACCTCTATGTGGAGTATTTCCGTTTCACTACCCAAGATATTCTTTCCTTATGTAATAGGCTAGGGGTATGAAGGCAAAGTGTTCCATAATTTGCATGGAGCCATGCCCCTATGAAAATAAAGGAATGCTCAAATGTGATCACTGGTGCAAAATGTGGGCTGACGTGATCCTATTTGGTGTAGTAAGAGTGCCAATGGCCCTAATCCAAGGAGGTAAATGGGTCTCTCAATCCCTGGTTTTATGGTAAAAGACAGCCCATTATTAGGGTAACGTGAACCTCTCAAAATCCTGGAACCCTGATTGCGAGAGAGACGCGGACGCATGAGCCAAGATGGTGTCTCCCTAGTTAGCTCTTGGCTCACCCGTCTTATCGACGAGGTCAAAAAGTAGAAAATACAGGAATTTTATACTTCCTGTCTACAACGCTACTTACCTAATCCATGGGAGTGCATCTGACTGGTTTTTCTGACGAATTCAATGATCCTTCATAATCCCTCAGCCTGTTCCAGGATTCCTGTCAGGGAGGCGGAGTTCAGCTTTAGGAAAGGGAGCTGCTCCGGCCTTGGTTTCCTCCCACATCTAGTTTTAGCTGATGCACCGCTTTGAAGTACTTTTATTTTACTGTAATTCTGATCTGTCGGCTTGGGTTTATTTATTTATTTCACTAAAGGTGGAAAATAAATTTGCAGCAAATAAACGCAAACAGACTGTTTCTACTCCTCCTCTAAAGTAAAAAATGGTTGATTCACCAGAACCTTCACTTGTTACTATCCTGGAGGAATTAAAAGCTGTCAGGTCAAGCACTGAGAATATTGCCACAGAGATTAAAAAGTTACGGAAAAATATGGCTAGTCTTTCAATGAAGGTTGCTGATAACGAGATCAAGCTGCATGATGATATTACTAAAACAGATGATTTATTGCCAAGGGTTAAAAACAATTACCTTCATAAATACAAGGTTACTTGAATTAGAGAACAGGAATAGGCAATATAATCTACGCATTTTTAATTTGCCTGAAGATATTGAAGGCAACTATTGCAGGTGCTATTTGGAAAATCTGCTACCCTATTTACTGAATGTGAAGTTTTCAGAAAAATTTGAAATTGATAAAGCACATCGTCTTCTGTCACACTGTAAGCCAGGTCAAACTAAACACAGGCAAGTCATCTGCAAAGTTTTACGGCAACATCACATCATTCTTATCAGGAAGGCAGCCCAGCACATGAGATTCCTTCTCTCCTTTTCAATGGTTTGAAGATTTTCATCCACCAAGACTTTGCCAAAGAGACAGTGGTGACATGAAGAGATTTTGCAGCGATGAGACCACGACTAAGTCACTCTCGTTTCAAATATGGACTCTTCGGTCCATCCATAAAGCGTATTTGGAAAGGCGACATCTCCAAATCTTTTCATCATCCAGAGGACCTCAAAGCATTTTTAGACAACCACTCTCCTCATTCAATGGATACTCAAGACTCCCCTACCTGAAGTTATTCTCTCAGTGCATTCACTTTCTGATTTACTACTGCTAAAATGACTTGCAGATCTATGTAATGTTCAACCATTAATAGTCCTGTTGCTATTATTATGATAGTCCTATACGTACGGATGGACTATCCTCATCCTTTACTTCTTCTTGGATGCACATGGGTGTCTCTTTGTTATATATGTATGTTCCTTTCTATCTTGTATGTCTATATATACATATTCACTAAAAAACCATAGGTTTCACACATGTTATAGTTAGCTGGATATTTCACTCATACAAAACCATTGAAATTCCCCCGTTATAGTTAGTTAAGCTAACTATAACTTGAGTGCCCGCCATGCACTGCTGATGACATCACATATCACATCACTCATGACATGGTCAGTGACATCACTCATGACATTACTCATGGCATCACTGATGACATCTCAAATGACATCACTGATGACATAATCCAGTGAATATGTGTCTTTCTGAAAAATAAATATGTTTTATAAATGTATATCTAAAGGTCAATGGAAGAATAAATGTGTAAATAAGTGTCTAAATGGATGTTTTTTTAAAAAAAAGGATTTTATAACTGACTTATTAAGTGTATCTAAATATGTAAATGTCTGTATCAGTGTCTCACTTTGTGTTTAAGTGGCTGCTTGGGTTGGTGACTAGCTACATGAGTGTCGATATGGGTTATTAGCTGCTTTTTAGAGTATCAGTATGAGTGTCCGTATGGTTTAGTGGGGGGTATTACTTACCGCATAGATGCATGAATGGGTGAATCACGGATTGTATGTGCTTTGAAGACAGCATGTGTGCAGGACTATATGGGTGGATGAGTGTGTGTATGGGTGTGTTAGTGAGTGAATCACTGTCTCAATAGTATCTTTAGGAGTAACTACATATGTTTTAAACTAGTATATGTGAGTATTGATGTATATAAGTGAGTATATTTGAGAGCGAGAGATTGTAAGAGTTCCTGTATAAGTAAGTATGTGTTTCTATAAGTGATTGTTTAAGAGAGTAAGTATGTGTACGATTCTGTAGAAGTAAGTGTAGTGGTGGGTGTATAGCTGTATATGCAAGTAAATGGAGGTTTGCATGTGTGAGTATGTGTGTGAGTAACTCTATAGATTAGTGTTGGTGTGTAATAGGATCTATAGGTGTATGAGTACATATGATGAGTGAGTACATGTATGAGTGCCTATGGTGCACAGACAAAATATCGAGATTTAAATTTCGATATACAATTATATCGAAGTTTAAATATCGAAGGGATACAATATCGAAGGTAAGTAATATCGGCACTCTTAGTATTGATATTAGTAATATCAAAGTTTTAAATATCGATGTTAGTAATATCGATGTAAATAATTTCGATGTTACTAATATCAGATTTTTATTCATTTGTGTGTATATTTTATTATATTTATTATGTATTTTAAATTTTTTCATGTAATTTAATTAAATTTTGTTTTTTAGTACTGTAGCGGGTTGTGGGTTTATAGGGGAATAGGGTGGGAAGTAATTTAATTATGTTAAATTATTTATTAATTAGTAGGAATAATTAATGAAATGTAATAATTAGTAATTATTTATAATAATTTTAATTAATTGATTATTAGATAAATATGTTCTGTAGCGGATTATGGGTTTAAAGGGGAATAGGGTGGGAAGTAATTTATTATTTAAAAATAATTATTAATTAGTAGTTATTATTAATTTATTTTAAATAATTGGTAATAAAATGTAATTAATTGGTAAATCATTTTAATTAATTGATTAATTGATGAATATGTTCTGTAGCGGTTGTGGGTTTATAGGGGAATAGGGTGGGAAGTAATTTAATTATGTTGAATTAATTATAATTAGTAGGAATAATACATTAATTATAATTATTGGTAATTAATTTAAATTAATTGGTAATTAATGTTAAATAAATCATTAATTGATAAATGTGTTCTGTTGCGGGTTGTGAGTTTATAGGGGAATAGGGTGGGAAGTGATTTAATTATGTTGAATTAATTATAATTAGTAGGAATAATACATTAATTATAATTAATTGGTAATTAATTTAAATTAATTGGTAATTAATGTTAATTAAATCATTAATTGATAAATGTGTCCTGTTGTGGGTTGTGGGTTTATAGGGGAATATGGTCGGAAGTAATTTAAATGTAATTAAGTAATAATGTATTTAAAAGAATTGATTTGTTAATTATATAATTGTTAATTAATTATTAATTGGTAAATAAATATTATAATATGGTATTTTAAAAAAAAATTACGTTAAATATATTTTGCTAATCATGTTTTCAATAATTATGTATATGTATTGTAAATGGTTTGTATTTATTTAATAGTTTATATTTTTATTAAAAAACAATAAACATTTATTTATAAGTATATCATTTTAACCTCTACGCTATTCAACAGTTTCCCTACTGTTGCACTCTTTGGAGTTGAAATAGTAATTTTTACCCCTACGCTATCCGACACTTTCCCTACTGTTGCACTCTCTGGAGGCGGAATAGTAATTTTTACCCCTACGCTATCCAACACTTTCCCTACTGTTGCACTCTCTGGAGTTGGAATAGTAATTGTTACCCCTACGCTATACAACACTTTCCCTACTGTTGCACACTCTGCAGTTGGAATAGTAACTGTTACCCCTATGCTATCCAACACTTTCCCTATTGTTGCACTCTCTGGAGTGGGAATAGTAATTGTTACCCCTACGCTATCCAACACTTTCCCTGCTGTTGCACTATCTGGAGTTGGAATAGTAATTTTTACCCCTACGCCTTCCAACACTTTCCCTACTGTTGCACTTGCTGGAGTGGGAATAGTAATTGTTACCCCTACGCTATCCAACACTTTTCCTACTGTTGCACTCTCTGGAGTGGGAATAGTAATTGTTACCCCTACGCTATCCAACACTTTCCCTACTGTTGCACTCTCTGGAGTGGGAATAGTAATTGTTACCCCTACGCTATCCAACATTTTCCCTACTATTGCACTCTCTGGAGTGGGAATAGTAATTTTTACCCCTACGCTATCCAACACTTTCCCCAACTGTTACACTATCTGGAGTGGGAATAGTAATTGTTACCCCTACGCTATCCAACACTTTCCCTACTGTTGCACTCTCTGGAGTGGGAATAGTAATTTTTACCCCTACGCTATCCTACACTTTCCCTACTGTAGCACTTTCTGGAGTGGGAATAGTAATTGTTAACCCTACGCTATCCAACACTTTCCCTACTGTTGCATTATCTGGAGTGGGAATAGTAATTTTTACCCCTACGCTATCCCACACTTTTCCCTACTGTTGCACTCTCTGGAGTGGGAATAGCAATTGTTACCCCTACGCTATCCAACACTTTCCCTACTGTTACACTTTCTGGAGTGGGAATTGTAATTTTTACCCCTTAGCTATCCAACACTTTCCCTACTGTAGCACTCTCTGGAGTGGGAATAGTAATTGTTACCCCTACGCTATCCAACACTTTCCCAACTGTTGCATTCTCTGGAGTGGTAAAGTAATTTTTACCTCTATGCTATCCAACACTTTCCCTACTGTTGCACTCTCTGGAGTGGGAATAGTCATTGTTACCCCTACTCTATCCAACACTTTCCCTACTGTTGCACTCTCTGGAGTAGGAATAGTAATTTTTACTCATACGCTATCTAAAATGTATTTATTTATTTTTATTAGTTTTATGTTGTTATTATTTGTTATTTATATTATTATTTTATGTATATAAATTTATTTGTAATTTATTATATATTTATTTATTTATATGTTATTAAAATAATTAATGTAGAGTTATTTTGTAATGAAAAATATAGTATGTATTATATCTTAATTATTCTTAATTTGCATTACATTATGTATTATTTTTAAATATTATAATATAATTTTAAATATATTTATTACATTTATAAGTATTATTTTGTTATTATTACAATTTATTTTAATAAAACAAAACAATATTTTACAAAAAACTATATTTTTGACATTCTATATTATTTTTTTGATATTTTTGTACTTACCTTGTTAGGTATAGGGTCCCGATATTTTTGCCATCGATATTTTTGTTGCGATAATTGTGTATGTCGATATTAGTGTATTCGATATTTTGTCATAGATTCAGTGCCTATATAGAACTGTTAGTGAATGACTGGATGTGTATGTAGATTTTGGAATACCTGAATAGGTTGTTCTAACTGGTATTGGTATCTCCATTTTTTTTGAAAATTTTAGTTTCTATTTTTGAATGTGTGTATCAAGGGTTATATTACGCTGAGAGGAGGTCTGCCACTCTTTCACAAGGATGATGTCATCAGTGATGTAATTTGAGATGTCATCAGTGATGTCAAGAGTGATGTCACTGGCCATGTCATGAGTGATGTAATATGTGACGTCATCAGCAGTGCATTGCTGGCGTGCAAGTTATAGTTATATGAGCTAACTATAACAGAGGAATTTTAATGGTTTTGTATGAGTGAAATGTCCAGCTAACTATAACATGTGTGAAACCTATGGTTTGTTAGTGACTATATATATATAGACATACAAGATAGAAAGGAACATACATAAATAACAAAGAGACACCCATGTGCATCCAAGAAGAAGTAAAGGATGAGGATAGTCCACCTGTACTTATAGGACTATCATAATAATAACAGACTATTAATGGTTGAACATTGTTTTTTTGTGAATTTCAAAGGTTTTTTAAATGCTAATTCCTAACTATATTTTCTTTAATTAATGCATATTTTATATATCAGGCAATGATATCCTGTGGAAGGAAATTCAAGTTACTGGTAAGTACAGTTAAATTTACTTTTCAGGAATAGTAGTGAGCTAGATTGGGGAATTAATTCCTCTTCAATCCTGAGGTCCCCTGTGAGCCAACTAGCCCAAAATGTACCTCCTGTATGCGCCAGGCAATTAACTATAATGGGGCAATTTCAATGGTTTTGTATGAGTGAAATGTCCAGCTAACTATAACATGTGTGAAACCTATGGTTTTTTGGTGAATTTCTAAGGTCTTTTAAATGCTAATTCCTAACCCTAATGTGTGTGAAACCTATGTTTTTTCAGTTAATTTCTAAGGTTTTTTAAATGCTAATTCCTAACTATAATGTGGCTGAAACCTATGGTTTTTTCAGTGAATTTCAAAGGTTTTTAAATGGTAATTCCTAACTATAACGTGGCTGAAACCTATGGTTTTTTCAGTGAATTTCAATGGTTTTGTAAATGATAATTTTTAAATGTATTAATTGTTATATTTTTTATACTGATGTACTAATTATTTTAAAATATTTCTTTTTGATATTTTATTTTTCAAATTACATTACATATTTTTAATATAAATTGAAAAAAAAAATGTTTTTACACCTCTCTGCAACGCAGCCCCCTGGCGCGTTTGCAGAGGGGGAACCAATTCCCCTTGCATACTGGGGGTCCCTGGGGGCCAACTAGCCCACCTGGAACCTCCAGTATCTCTGGATTTTTCTGCTAGTTCTGTTGTCTATATATCTCCCCCACTCTATTTCTATCTCCCTTCCTTTCACCTTATAAACTATGAATAGTTCTCCTAAAGTTAAAATTGTTTCACTCAATATCAAAGGTTTACGTCATCTATTTAAAAGAGTGAAGATTTTGGATTATTTACATAGGCAAAAAGCTCACATTTGTTTGTTACAAGAAACTCGAGTTCATGACACCATTTTAAAATAGATGCAAAAGAAATGATTTAGCCAGATTATCTCATCTCCTGCACAAGGCGCTAACGAACATCTGCACTCAAAATGGAATTACAGCCCATAGTAATCATGACCTAAGTGTAGCTGAATAAACTGTGGTGCATATTTACAAGCCTTTTGTGATGCACTGGCGGAGCAGTGGGGTGTTCTATATTCACAAGAATACATAAAGCCACTCTGCTTGGCTTTTTCTTTCTTTTAAAATACAGCTTCTTACTTGTTGGGCTGTACTTGCTTCCTGCGGGCCGAGCTTTGCTCCGCTCTTCGTCTCGGCCGGGCTTGGCTCCGGGCTTGGCTCTGACTGACTCCGCTCCCGTGTGGCAGCACCTGGGGGCCGGGCCTTGTTTCGCTCTTCCTCTTGGCCGGACTAGGCTCCGCCGAGCCCCCTTCACCCATGAGAATCCATCTCCCAGCAGCCCTGCTAGCGGCAAGGACGCCGCTCATGTCATCGCGAAGTGCCAGGAGGCGCATAAAGGGCCCCTTGGGGCCGAGTCCTTGCTGTGAACCTTACTTGTTGGGCTGTACTTGCTTCCTGCAGGCCGGGCTTTGCTCCGCTCTTCCTCTTGTCTGGGTTTTGCTCCGCCGAGCTCCTCTCCCATGTGGAGCACCTGTGGGCCGGGCCTTGCTCCGCTCTTCCTCTTGGCCGGGCTTGGCTCCGTCGAGCCCCCTTCGCCCACAAGACTCCATCTCCCAGCAGCCCCGCTAGCGGCAAGGACGCCGCTCACGTCATCGTGAAGTGCCAGGAGGCGCATAAAGGGCCCCTTGGGCCGAGTCCTTGCTGTGAACCTTACTTGTTGGGCTGTTCTTGCTTCCTGCGGGCCGGGCTTTGCTCCGCTCTTCCTCTTGGACGGGCTTGGCTCCGCCGAGCTCCTCTCCTGTGTGGCAGCACCTGTGAGCCGGGTCTTGCTCCACTCTTCCTCCTGGTCGGGTTTGTCTCTGCCGAGCCCCCTTCACCCACGAGACTCCATCTCCCAGCAGCCCCGCTAGCGGCAAGGACACCACTCACGTCATTGCGAAGCGCCAGGAGGCGCATAAAGGGCCCCTTGGGGCCGAGACTTTGCAGTGAACCTTACTTGTTGGGCTGTTCTTGCTTTCTGCGGGCTGGGCTGTGCTCCGCTCTTCCTCTTGGTCGGGCTTGGCTCTGCCGAGCTCCTCTCTCATGTGGCATCACCTGTATGCCGGGTCTTGCTCCGCTCTTCCTCTTGGACGGGCTTGGCTCCGCCGAGCCCCCTTCACCCACGAGACTCCATCTCCCAGCAGCCCCGCTAGCGGCAAGGACACCACTCAAGTCATCGCGAAGTGCCAGGATGTGCATAAAGGGCCCCTTGGAACCTAGTCCCATGGGACGCGTGCGGGAGCGCACCGAGAGAAGCCAAGGACAAGGGCGGGACCGTCTGAGGCTGTCCGAGGCCAGACGAGGCTGCGCTGGGCCACCCCCCTTTTGACCTGAGTCCTAAGAAGTGAGACATCTGTGTACTTTCTATATATTTACCACGGTCTAATAGCATCATTGTTGAATGGGGCTTGGAAAATTATATTGTTTAAATCTTTTCCTACAGTTACCACCTACCTTGGTGCACTTTGTGATGGCGCTCCGCCCAAGAAAAGGGAAGAAGATTACACATGGTAGCATTGGGGGAACTGTATTTGGAACTCTAGAACAGTTTATTACTAGAGCTGCAGTCGTAGTAGAACTTGAAATTGCTCTGACTGAAAAAAGATTGTTGCTAGAGCCACTTCTATCGAAGAGATCTTCACTAGGTACAATTATGGCTGCCATAACCTCAGAGCAGCACCAGGTCAATGGTGATTCATGCACGGGAACTAGTATAGAGCTGGAGGGGCCAGATGGGTCTATTGTTTGTAGTTCATTAAACACAACCACAGACAGTATTTCTATATTAGGAAATAGACAAAGAGAATCTAATTTCTCTACCATCCCCGACCCGTCACCCGTGAATGCCGTAACTGTGCCAAAAACTCAAATAGCTAACAAACCAAAACAAAATACTGGCAAAAGAAAGCATGGGGGAGGGATTCAAAAAGGTAGATGCGCTAAAGTAACAAAAACCACCACACTGACCCAACCAATACATACTATTGTGAATCCCCAAAGCTCCACCATTGACTCTAGAAATAGGATAAACATGCAAACATCCTGCTCGCCTGCAGCAAATCAACTCCCCAAGGGTTTCCTAGAAACATTAGAGCAGTTATTAAAATCACTGATGCTACCACTACTTGAAAGGGTAAAGCTAATTAATGAGAACGTGGGGAAACTGGAAAGAGCTGTGATGGCAAATTCAGCCACACTGGAAAAAGCCGCGGTGATCATTCCGGGTTTTGGGCCCCCCGCCCCCGTGAGAGTGGCTTCCGATCCTACGTGTCTCCCAATAGCTATCCCACAGGACCTACCAACCAGCCAAAAATACAGCCTCTTTTCACGTAGCACTTTGCGTGAAAGGGAAGTTCCATCAGTGATGCTGTGGGTGCTCCCACGCAACACCCTAGGATTCTGCTGCATTCCGAGATTTACAACATTTCGTGAACCTGGGAATACGTCAGAATTGGAGGCGCAATGAGGAGATATATCTTTGTTTCTCCCTGATTTCTCTTCTTTCTATGGGTGCTGCAGAATCTTAAGAGGAAAATACCTCTTTTGATTGTTACTTTGTAGGAAGGTGTCCCTTCGTGCATATAAACAATTATCTCCGCAAATCAAGCACCCTTGCACTGTGGTGCAAAGCTGCTGCGTTGGCGCATGTCATCAAATTGTGCGCCAGAGCAGGGGACAGGTCAGGAATACGTCATATTGTTGTAAATATAACTCATCCCATTGCTTCAAAAGTAATGCAGACTCGGATATTTGCTAAAGCATACCTGTAGTTCTGTTTTGCCTTCTTTATGATTTATTTTGATAGGCGCCTTGATGCCTTCGGGTTTTAGTTGCACATTATAAATTTTCTTTCATTCATTCATATGGCTGATGGCACCGTGCTGCATTACTTCATTGTAAATATGGCGCTGCATTCTTACCTTCCTTCTCACTTTCCCTCTTTGATGGATTTTCATTCATAATCTTCATGTAGTTCCCCTTGTAGATCAGGGTTTATTTGCAACCATCACATCTACAAATGCTGTTTTTACATTTTCTTTTGCAGCTCTAGGTGATTTTCCATTAACACATTTCCAGCTAGTGATATGCAAGTTTAGCACACACATGTGAGGAAAGTAAGAGTCACAGCCTTCCCTCCTTTTGAATGTCACTGTAAAGGCAATGCCACAAACTCTCGTGCAGGTACAACCATGTGGGCAGGTAACGTACATAGGCTGGTTGAACACATTTCAGATTGTGTGTTGGTATTTCTAGAATTTCATACTTAAAAAAGCAATAGCCGTCTGGATTGTGCGTTTAGTGACAGGAGAGGACAAGCCCGCAGCTGCCACTTTCCTCCTGACATCTTGATGCATCTGTGTGTCAAAGCCATTGAAACAGATCTGACATATGTCAGGCTCTACTCGACCGCGACAGACTGAGACACGGACCGGGATGGCGAATATCACCTGCTCTACTCACTTCGACATTATTTGTTTTTTTGTTTTTGTGTGAAAACATTTAGTTGTGAAGGTTTGCCACCAGTTTTCACATCTGTTAACGAAGAGGAAACGAAACCCAGTTAAATAGTGTTATCTACTTCATTTCAAGATAGATGCCACGCTGTGCCCAATATAAGCGGAGATATATTGATTGACTCTGATTGAGAGAAGATTCAAATACTTATACAGAGCCGACACAGGTGCAAGCTTTAAAACAGTCCCAGCTATCAAGATGAACAGTGCGAACTCTCACATTCAGCAGTTAAAGAGGAGGGGAGGTAATAAGCAAGAGCACTGCTGTTTTTAAGGAGACTTTCGTAATTCATGTTATTCATTAGGTGTAATTTTTGTTAAGCCAACATAATTAGGGTACTTTCTAGAATGTTGTGTTGCGAAAATTGCGCTTAATGCCTCATATTACGTGATTACGTCATGTTATTCAGTGAAATCAAGGCAACAACGCAGTGCCATAGAGAGTGAGGCTACTGTATAGACAGTATCAACTTCCTCTTGCTGTCCTCGAGACTCTTCACTGTGCTTTGTCATTTTGGATTTGGATTATGGAATGACAGCATCACTGTTCATTTGTCTGCAATCTCTTCTGCATCTGCATTTTCCACCCTGGGAATTGAGAATAAGCACCTAAAAAAAAAAATCAAGAAAGTTAAGGGCAGTGCTATGCATTATGTTTGTATAACCAGGCATCACATTTTTTTCTTCATTTTGTTAGTTTGTTGCTAATGGCATGGATTTTAAATAAGGCCCAAAGTTTCCTGTTTTACAGATTTTTTACAGAAAAATACGGGCAGAAAGCAATGTGTACTCTTGAACCAAGGTGCATGTATGACAGACATATGGCTACACTGCCACATGAGCAGGAGCGCATGCAAATGAGAGGGGCCTCATTGACAAAGGGTCTCCGCACTCTTGGCAGAGGCTGAGAAGTTGTGGCGGGGGGCCCACACTCGTGGCGGGACCTCCGCAAAGAGAAACTTCAATGTGAAGGTCCCACCATGACTGGGGGGCCCCGGCAACAACTGTGGGGCCTGCAAAACAAGTGCGGAACCCCTTTGTGAAGAGATAACTTCAATATTGTACGTTCATATGTTTAATGTTACACATCATAAACACTAACCCGCACAGTTGTTTACCATTATGCATTCAGTAAAGTCTGAGTACATTACATATGCAACATAGAGATAGAGGGAGTGTGTACTATGTTAATATGGCATCCTGCTAGCTTTCATGATACAACATGGGTAAACTGTACATCATAGCCAATAATATTTTAAAAATTCCTAGCCTCACTATGTCAGCATGATAACTTTTGTGTCTCAAACTCCGACATTACATTCCCATTGTAATTAACAGTAATTTATTTGTTATATTTTGATTATTATTTGTCCAAAACATGTTCAGTTAGTGGACCAATAAGTTTCCAACACTGCCTGACCCCCATGTCTCATATGTTTGTAAACATTATTATCCAAAGTGCAATGAGCACACAGCATACCACATATGAACAATGGGGGTAGGTCTGATTGTTTGTAGTATGGGTAACCCAGAAATCTAAAGTTGACACCTAATTCTTAGCTCATCTGTTTCACATATACCTGTAGAGTACCATGTCATACACAATGCCAATCCTCACTGATTGTTGTGTTTCGATTTAGATTCTGTATGAATTTCCAGATTCATGCCCTTATATAGGTACAATTTACAATGCCCTTCTATAGGCATAGAAATCCAGCCATTATTTAGGCATTGCTCATGCTAACCAAATACAGGCATGGCTACTTCCATCCATTCATCTATGTCAAAACGAGTTCTTGGAAAACCAGGGGGCATATTACCAAGCAATAGCGATAATTATCGCTATTGCTTGGTTAGCGCGAAAAATTTACCGCTGAGCTGCAGCGATTTTTACCGCAAATAAACCTTGGTATTACCAAGGTTTATCGCAAATGCGATAAAAATCGCCGCAAATGCATGAATATCGCTGAAAAGTCAGCGATATTCATGCATTACCGAGCTAATGCTCTTAGCCATGTTATCCACCTCCCATTGGATAACATGGCTAAGAACTGCTCAGGGCAGGTGTTAGCTTTTGGAGACATTCGCGCTTAGCGCGAATATCTCCAAAAGTTGGTAATAGGAGATAGCGATGTTAGCGACTGTTTTCAGTCGCTAACATCTTGGCACGCCCACTTTGCATGTCATTAGTGATAAATATCACTGACATGCAAAGGGGGGCCCAAAATGGTCGCTATCTCCTACTAGCTGTTGCTAACTGGTGTTAGCGACAGCTAGGTAATAGGGAGATAATTTTATCTCCGCTTTCTTGGCTTTTAAAGCCAAAAAAGCGGAGATAAACTCCCTTGATAATATGCCCCCATATTCTTAAACCCATAGGACTTTCCCTTGCCTGAATATCGATTTCTCCAAGAACTCATTTATTATTCATGAACACCTATTCCTTAGCGGTTCATTCATGTCGTTCATATCCTCGACTTTTACGTCAATACTGGCATTCTTAAACACCTTCAAGGTATAAATATGCCTTCACTTGCTATGGCAAGGCACAGTGCGGTTCGACTACCTGCTTGCACGCAGCTCACCACAGCAAGTCCCGAAGGCAGTCATCTCCCCAACTGATGCACAGAACAGACGCTGTCATCCTACTCGCCGAGAATCCAGCTCCAGTGTTTCTGATTCCCCTTGCGGGGTGTTAGAGTTTGAGTCCCGGGAAAGGGATACCAACCTCTCTCATTGTAAGGTATGGAGCTGATTAGAAGCTAGAGAAACTTTTGGCAACTCTTGACATAACTAAACCAGACTAAGACAGCACCTGCTTCTTCCCTCGTACTAGACTTAGGTTAAGTACACTGGGGTAGGATTACTTTAAAAGCACCAAATGAGTATTTTAGCCTGTGTTATTTATGTATGCATTTTTAACGAATATATGTCATAGCTACACAACATGCTATTACAGTATTATGTTATCTTACTTCTAACGCTGTACGTATTATTCCTAATATTCTGTCTCACGATTGTAGCAGTTCATATCTCTTGCATGAGAAATAAGACCCTTTTTATTGAAATGCCCGCCTCTCTATTTCTTTGCAACTCTGTAAAAACGAAGCATGCACGATTGACTGAGTGAAACGGTTATCTATTGTTTCCACGACTCTGAAGATATTGTTCTGACTCTAAGGAAAACAAAGTTGTCATGTTTATGCGGTTGTCAGAGACTAATCCCTTCTTGTTCATTAGTGAAAGTTTCTAGTGACCTCTGAGTTAGCTGGTACACACAAGTAATTCATTTTAATTTACTCGATAGAGACATACTGACCTCAGTCCAATGTCAAATCTATAGTGTATAATATTCCAATGCGCAGAGCCTATTAGGGATATAGGACCTACACTACATGGCGTCCAACGGTTTGGTAAGGCACTAATTCAAAGCTTGATACTGAAGTAGCTCCGTCGTGCTTTTCTCAGAGACCCCTACTCATAAAACTCCATTAGACGTCTGGAGTGGGTAGAGATATTATCCGCCTTAGCTGAGTAGGACAAAAATCCTATGTATTAGCTTTCTGGTTTGTTCAACGTTGAAGGATACAGTGTTGCAAAATATTGTGCACCTTATCTGTGTTCCCCTGAATCTTGCTCTGCAATTTTCATTAAACAATGTCTGAGGACAATAACACCGAAACCGGTGGAGCTACAGGCGACAACACCGTACTAGCTTTAAATCAAACAGGCTTTATTGAAACCAATGAGAATGCTATAATTATTCCTCCAAATTTAAAGAGAGCCATCACTTTAAAACTTATAAAACATGGCCAAACACCAAGAGGTAGTAGAGCAGTTTTTGCAATAGAGGGACATGATTATCACCAGACAGATGTATTCTATTCATGGATAGTATTCCCAGAATCAAATCCAGTAACTAAAATGTTTCATTTCTACAAAGAAGATGATCCACCAGAGGAATATATTCCTTTCAAAGATATTTATATTCCACTCACATACCAGGAGCATGAGCTCTGGTTTAAAGGTGCCCTAAAACATTTAAATCACATTACCAGGCTCGGTCCACTAGGTAGACCATGCGCAACATGGCCGATTTTAGCCGGCTATACACCACATTCTGACATTGAAGACATGTCAGACGTAGAATTACTCAATCAACTAAAAAACTTCTTCAGCATTTATAGACAATTGGTTCAATATGTCATGCAGACTTTAACATTCCAACCACCATAGTTAATCCACAACAAACCTCTCACCAGAGGAATACACTAAAAATCACACAGTAGACTTTACACACTGTCAAGGGTAAACTACCCACAAAAGGTGAACAAATTCCGTTCTGGATAGCTAAAAAAATTACTCAAAGTGAAGCGGTATTTCCTAATACAAGCCTAATGAGAAACATCAAATTCTAACAATCTGTTTACCAATGGGGATAACACCACATCTGGAAGACTGCACCACTCGGGGCACAGTCTTTGCTGCTATGCACACTAAAACACATGGTATTCCGTCTATGGCAGTAATACCTGACGTCCTGAAACAAATTCAAAGCGAATACGGTGGAGAGCCTGCTCTGAATTTAGGTATGAATTTACTGAACAATTTCAACCAGGTCTCAACAATAACATTAAAGGAAAAGCAGCATCAGTGGAAATCGGTCAGAAATTAAGGGAATTTGATGTAACAGAACAACGACAAGAACTAGCCACAATAATTGAAAAATCCTATGAAGAATTAGGCAGAGACAGTTTGGGTGGAAAACCAATGAAACCACAACTGTCTGAAAGTCCTGAAAAGGTCTTTACTAAAACACTTCTACATCTCCTAAAAAGAAGTGGGAGAATAGCAAACAAACTTCTAAAGAGAAGCTTTCTCATTCCCGAGGCAGGTCTCCTCAAAAGGAGCCCTCTGAAAGGAGGTATAACCTCAGGAATAGCGATAATATGAGAAAACCTGACAGGTATCAAGTTTCTGATACACGTTCCTCTCGTACTTTTCAGATATCGTCACAGAAAGAAGAGGACGGTCAGATCACAAAGAAGAAAGTGTGAAGTGTAAAGACGATCAACACGTTCAGAAAAGCAAACAAAAACCTCAATTCACCAAAAAGAAGGTAGCAGGTCTAAAAATCAGACATGCCGAGGATCTTGAGGACACAACTCAAGAACAGAGAATGGGCTCAGACAATGTTGGACAGCGCAGCAGAAGTAACAATAGCTTGCCAGAACCTGAAGGGACTTCTGGAGACAGTGGACTTGAATGAGGACATTCAAGTTGAACCTGCAGACACCAGGGTTAGTTCTCCAAATAAGTTATATGAAATAACACTCTGAATAGTGGAAGACATACCAAGAAATCTGAAAGCCCTCTTTTGGGAGCAACTTTCAAAGGCTTATGACATACTTCTAGCAGAACAGGACTGGCCACCAGAATTTGTCAGGGAGTGCCCGCGTGGCGAAAACATCATTATGCCATCCTTCTCTAACTATATTCCAGTACATATATCATGCTAGGAAATGGGCAGTTGCCCAAGCCCCATCATTATATAAAAATCATGAAGGATGGTATGAGGATTCACCTCGCCACAAAATCCAGCTAAAAAAATCAACCAACTGCACAAAGGCAGTACCCAATTAAGCAAGGGAGATCTTAGATCAACTTGAATACCAAGGGATGATTGAAACTTGCACCTCATCAATGAACAAGCCATTGTTTCCTGTTTCCAAACCAGACAATACATATCGTCTAGTTTCGGATTACAGACACCTAAACTCATGTTGTAAAACATTTGCAGTGCAAAATGCACACAGTACAGCGTTAATGATAACATTGTGCGCAAGAAATATAAAGCAACATTAGACATTTCAAATGGTTTCTTTTGTCAAAACATTGCACCAGAAAGTAAGAATTTGACCGTTTTCTCAATAATGGAAGCACAGTGTAAATTCTGTCTCCCGCAAGGATTCATGAATAATCCAGGTTATTCTCAGCAAGGGTAACAGAGTTACTACAAATTTATGATGACAAGGCATTGTCATATGTCGATGATATCTATCTGACAGACGATGACCTGAACAGGCACTTGAACGGGGTGAACACCTTTATACTAGGCTTCGCCTCTGAAGGGTACAAATTCAATTTAAAAAAATCAAGAATTGCCCTTCTCAACGTCCTTTTTCTAGGATATGAACTTTCAAGTGAAGGCAAAAGCCTAGCATCCAACTTTCTAGAAATATGTGCGCTGCTTCAACCACCAAAAACGCTGAAAAACATACAGTTGATTCTACGTTTCCTGAATTTTAGAAGAACTTACATTCATACGCAGAAAGGGTTAAACCTCTCTACGAAATAATCAAACCTGATTTTAAAACAGTAAATTGGACACAAAAACACACAGAAATTTTGCTTTCACTACAAACAGACATGTTAGCAACAAAACATTTACAAACATGCGTAAATGTAAGTAACTTAGTGCCCCGAAATATCCGGGTCTATGCGGATTCACCTACTTAACTTTTAATGAAGGAGAAAAAATACCGATTGCATACAAATCACATTTGTATACACAAGCAGAAATGAAATTTACATCAACAGAAAAAATTCTGAGAGCAGTTCAAACCGCTGTAGCAAAAGAAAGTGCCCTAGCACAGGGGAAACGCATTATAGTCATAGCTCCTGTACCAGCCTTAGAGGCAGTTACAAAAGCTAGCATTCCGAATACAAAAGCTTTACATCCAAGATGGATACAATAGGTTAATTCTCTTGCTGCAACTGATGTTGAATACGTTTTGATCCTTATTTGAAAACACAAGCATTCCTGCAATACGAACAAGAATGTCCTCTGCCTACTGAAATTCTACCTTTAGAAGAGTATGAATTTATAATTTATACTGACGGATCTGCACAACCCGCTACAGGAAGTAGTAAACAAGCTTACAGTGCAGAATGCACGATCGTTAAAGGTTGTATGCGCAATGGCAAATTTAGACCTATGGTCACGAAAACACAATCTCTAGGAGATTGAACAGCTCAGCAAGCTGAACTACAAGCATTCAAAATGGCACTTGAAAATATGGATCGCGAATTCCCCACTCTCATTGTGTGCGATTCCTTTTATTGTGTTCAATCATACAATGAATATTTGCAGAATTGGCTTAAAAATGGTTTCAAAGATGCAAAAGGTGGCACAATCAAGCAAAAAAGCTTTGGGAACAAGTAGTTCAGTTGCGAAATGGACTACAAAACACTCACGTTATACACACACTGAGTCATCAACGTGATGACGTTAACGTTGAAGGGAATTCATTAGCTGATGAAGCAGTGAAAGGGGCTGTGCAAACAGCGTCCATAGCTGCAATCACTTGTTTAAAAACAAAAATAGACATTGATATAATACTGGCTGTCAGTGCTTCGAGCAAAGGCAGCGGTGCAGCATTACCTAAAGGGTTTCCACTCAAATACTCATATATAACTGATGGGAACAATGTTCCGTTTGCTCGAATCCCTGGAGTGGGGGATAGGGTAATTCCAAATAATGAACATAGATTAGGACTAATCCTAGCAGCAAATGAAGGGCTAGCCTCTGCTCCTGCCCAGTGTTTCCGCATCAGTGTCATTTTTTAAACAACGCTACTGATGGCCGGGCATTAGAAAACAGACCAGAAATTTTGTTTTGGGTTGTGAAATATATCAAAAGATGAAAGTCTCAACTGTGAAATGTCCTGCGCAGACGCCCCTGTTAATCTCAGATTAACCATTAGCGTGTGTTTACCTGGACCACTGCAGTACCTTACAAAGGGATTGTAACTATTAATATATCATGGTTGCAGTGGATTCGTGTTCGAGGTTCCTTTGGATGTGGCCTCAGCACTCGGCTGACGCTCGAACTGTTATAAAAGATTTGAGAGTCTTTATCGGCACATACTCAATTGGCACGCTACATTCTGACATGGGTCCTAAGTTTAGCTCTTGAGCTTACAAAGAAGCCATGGCCAATTTGGGCATTGCATTGGGGTACTCTAGTCCATTCCATCCTGAGGGAAATTTGGTTGTGGAGAGAAAAAAGGGACTTAAAGCAATCTATACCAGCTAGGGTATTAGGTTCGGGTGACATCTAATAAGAGTTCAATGTAGTCTTAACAACTGCCAAGAAGTTCTCTAGGGGGTATCACTCCATATAAGGTCCTATTTGGGACAAGAATGTTGGTCCTGGTCCTTTATTGTCACATATCAGTGATAGAAAATAAGAAATGTTTGGCAAGTGCAGGGAGTAGAAGCTATGTTTAGAGCCTGTTGGCATTTCTGGTATCCAACCTAGGTGGTAAAGCGGCTGAATAGGCTCTGGGTTGGTAAGTTGTTTTGTACGTTTGGCAATTTTTGAAGCCTCTTTGAGAAAATATTCAATGATAGAGTGGCCAATCTATCGGCAGATAGAAACCGATTGAGGTGCGGGCACAGAAATAAAAGTTACATATGCCTAGTAGTAGGAGCGGCTTGGACGGAAGAAAAATGATTAGTGATATTCTATTGAGGTTCTGAAGAGGAGTTGAAGGATAGCCTAGCTCAAAGAGACCCCTGCTGTCTAATTGCTCAGATTTGATTAATTTAACCTTTTGACAACATCATATGCTAAATGTTAAGGAAGGAATATCATAAAAAACAGATAGGCCCACTGGGGAGCTTGACCGAGATCGCACCTTCAAACACTCAAGTATCATTTATTGGAAATGGCTTAAAGCCCTTGGATTGAAGATTGGCACTTTTCGTATCCTCTGTCAAAAGAGGAACACAAAATTCATAGAAAATTGGTGAATGTTTATATTGTAGTAAAAAGGGAACATTCCATCAGAGAATGTACGGTCAAGCCTAAAGAAAGAGGTACCACCATTGACTCTAGAAAGTTAGCAGTAGGAGCAGTGATCAAATAAAGAAAGGAAAACTAGAGCTCTCAAGGCCTGAATACAGGAATGGCTTGGTTAGAAAAGGGAAAAATCACTTAATTGGCACTGAATACTGCAGGAGGGCCAACAGGTCATCTCACAATCCACATGATTCTTCATTACAAATGTCAGTCTCCAGTTCCGAATAATGTAATGTAGAATCCATAGACTTGGAGCTACTGGGAATTTCATTGACATTCAGATGGTGTCAAACCTTTAGATACCTTTCAAAAAGGAATAGGTGCAGGAGGCAGTGGCAGCTGTAGACAGTAACCCCCTGTCTTCTTGGGCAATCACAATGCACATGGAGACAATAACTATGGATCCTCTAAATGATGACACAAAGCACATGGAAAAGATACAATTTAATGTTACCGAAGCTCCTCACTAAGGATGCTATGCCCTGGATAACAATTCATAATCTTAGCATTCAATGGGAACATTACTGATTGTGTATAATTCATCACTTTGTGAAGATTACTATTTATCAAAAACAATTCTAGTTTGGATTGGCCAACCAGCACACTCCTTAGCTTAGAGTAATGTGATTGCCACTGTGCAAGAAAAATCTGTCTTATTTGTATCATACACCATATTTGCAGAGGTTCTTGATGAGAAGATTGCTGGAGAATTATTCACCTACATGGAAAAAATGTACCATTTAATTAGGCAAAACAAGGAGAGAAATCCTTTAACCTCTTAAAACAAGCTGTTACTTTTGTCCTCATTTGGCACACTCAAAACCCAACTTGACATCTTTTTATTGAGGCAAATGCCTCTTATGTAGACATTGGGTCAGTTCTTTCTCCACATAATTTTAGACATCAGCTGTTACAACCTACTGCCTTCATGTCAAGAAAACGTAATGCTTCAGAGTGTAAATATATTGCAGCTGAAAAGGAACTTCTAGCTATAAGAGAGGCATTCAGAGAATGTAGACACCTACTGATGAGTACTAAGTACACTTTAGTGATTTTAATCTATCATTGCAACTTACATTATATGCAGTTAGCTTGTTTATTCACAATGCATCAACGACTTTTGATCAATTTTTCGCAAGTACGACTTCATGGTGACTATCAGACTGGGAGTCCAAAACCACAAGGCTGAAGCCTTAATCAACATCAGTTTAAACTCAAGATAAGTGGTATGAGAAATACAGCAAGAAGAATTTCTGGGGAGAATTAATCACAATTGTGTTCTTCAAAAGAATCTAAAAATTAATGAACGTGAACAAATCCCAAAAATTATTAACAGATTGCAATTTCATTACAAAAGCGTTCTATTCCCACAGAAGAAATGTGAAGAAAAAATGATCTTGGGACCATGAAAAACCTGTACCAGGGCATTCGGGATATGCCAAGGCACTAGATCTGCCATTATAATACAATGAGGTAACCCAAAGGACCGTGGGACCTGGGTTCAGTATTCTACAAGCAACAAAATGGTCCAACCGAAATATGTCAAGGTTCCTTGCAAAACAGAGAAACACATTGTCAAAGAACAAATTCACACTGAAACATTAAGACCCTACATGGTGTCAAACTGAGGGGAAAAAAGTAAAAACAATCCCAGAGGCATACAATATGAAAAATGGCACATATATTCAATTTATACAGATCTGAAATACAGTGGTTTCTCCATCAAGTGAAAAAGTGACAGAACAAGTGCATGTGCAAAAGTAATTAGCAATGAATCTTTACAATTAAAATGCTGAAAAGTTGAATTGCAGTGCATGCAAGTAACTGCACACAGCCTGTCTATTGTAATGATAGCCTATTCAATATCCTTATGGTGTAGGATCAATGTCAATTAAATCAAACTGAATCACTCTTCAAGGACAAAGTTATAGGCTAGGCTTTGGTTTATAAAGGTTGCTGATGTTTTAACCCACATTAATTTATTTAGAGGGCTATTTCTACCCTCAGTGCAAATTCATTTGGCTTTACGTGCCCTATCATCATTCACACAAGAGACCTCAAGAACCTCCGACCCATCTCTCTGCTCCCCTTCTCGGCCAAGGTCATTGAGAAAATCATTAACAGACAGCTAACCCGATACCCCGAAGAGAGCAGAATCCTGGACCCTTCCCAGTCAGGGTTCCGCAGCAACCACAGCACCGAGATTGCCCTCATCGCCGCCACTGACGACATCAGAACCCTGTTAGACAACAGGGAGACTGCAGCACTCATCCCCCTAGACCTCTATGCCGCCTTCGACACCGCCTGCCACCGCACACTACGCGCATGCCTCCACGCTGCAGGGATCCGATACAAGGCTCTAGAATGGACCACCTCTTTCCTCTCCGGCAGAACCCAGAGCGTCCGCCTCCCCCGTTCTGTTCCGAAGCCTCCGAGATCATTTGCGGCGTACCCCAAGGATCCTCCCGCAGCCCGACACTGTTCAACATTTACATGGCCCAGCATGCACACGTTGGCTGACAGCACAACCTCAACATAATCTCCTATGCCGACGACACTCAACTGATCCTCTTCCTCACCAAGGACCCCATCACAGCCAAAGCTAACCTCCATGAAGGAATGAAGGCCGTTGCCGACTGGATGAAGATCAGCCATCTGAAGCTGAACTTGGACAAGACAGCGGTCCTCATCCTCGGCTCCAACCCGTCAGCCTGGGACGACTCCTGTTGGCCACAGCACTGGGTTTAGCCCCGACCCCCACTGACCATGCACGCAACCTGGGAATCATCCTCGACTCAACGCTCTCAACGATCAAGAAAGTCAATGCCGTCTCCTACCTCCTGCTTCAACACCCTCCGCATGCTCCGTAAGATCTACAGATGGATCCTGACAGATTCAAGAAAGACAGTCACCCAGGCCCTTGTCAGCAGCAGACTCGATTACGGAAACGCCTTCTACGCGGGAGCCCCGACCAAGCTCATCAATCAAGTACAACGCATCCAAAACGCCTCGGCATGGCTGATCCTCGATGTACCACGACACGGCCACATCACTCCCACCTGAGAAACATGCACTGGCTCCTCGTCAACAAGAGGATATCCTTCGAGCTCCTCATCCATGCACACAAGGCACTCCACAAGATTGGCTCAGCCTTCCTCAACAGACGGCTCTCCTTCTACACCCCCAACTGCCAGCTACGTTCCACCGACCTCTCACTCGCCACCGCCCCGCGCCTCCGAAGAACAACCATCGGTGGGAGATCCTTGTACCACCTCGCTGCCAAGACATGGAACACCCTCCCACTGAGCCTACGACAGACCCAAGTCCTTCTGACTTTCTGGAAGTCACTAAAGACCTGGCTGCTCGATCAGTAGCGGCCCCCATCTCCCCCCCCACAGCTCCTTGAGACCCTCACGGGTATGTAGTGCGCTTAACAAATGGCTGATTGATTTGATTGATCATTCATGAGGAAGGGTCAATAGTGTTTGATTTTTCAGCACCAAGGGACATTCAAATACCACCTGAACATTGACGCTGCATTCTCCCTAGACGAGTAGACTTAGTGCCTTGAACTTGACATATTCATCAGCCATTTTGTAGGATGTCACTCTGTATTACTATAGGTTTGCTCTCCATATTTTGTTCTCATGAAAACCCCCTAGTGTAGACAGCCTCTGGGGCAGTTCTGTCTCAATATAATGTCAGAAGTGTGCAGTTAAAACCCCCTACCTTCATGTCAAGAAACCTTAATGCTGCAGAGTGCACTTAAATTGTGGCTGAGAAATAACTTCTACAGAATTTAGACACGTCCTGATGGGTTCAAAGCACACTGAAATGATTTTCATTGAGCAACGCAACTTACAACTTATACAGTTAGCTTATGTATTCAGTCAACCTTAATAATTTTGGATGCCATTTTTCACAAAGGTACAACTTTGAGGTGACCATAAGACTAGCAGTCAAAAACTACAAGGCTGATACGTTATCCAGGCAAGATTCTAAGGTAAGTACACATCTTATTAACCAACATTAGTCTTATACTCAAGACAAATGGTAGGAGAAGCACAGGAAGAAGAATTTCTGGAAAGAATTCCTCACAGTTTTGTTTGCAAAAAGAATCTAAAAAATCATGAACATGAATCAATCCAAGAAATGATTATCAGATTGCCATTTCATAACAAAAATATTTATATTCTCACAGAAGAAATATGAAGGAAAAAAGTAACTTGGTGCCATGAAAAATGTATAGCACAGCATCAGGGAGACCTTAGATCTAGCACAAACACATTTCTGGGGTTCTTAGAAAATGCAAAGACACTATCTTGATGGCATGAGTCTGTGAAATCTGCACAAACCAAAACATATGTATGTATACCATTGGCACTATTGCCACTGCTCCCTTCCACGGCAAAACCATGAGAGTCTCTTTTCTCTCAACTTCCTTACTGCCTTACCTCTTTACCAAAAAATGCATAATGCTATAAGTCATATATCTCATGATAAAACCTCAGGCTGATAAAAAAGACAAGTTAGACCACTCTACAAAACAGGATATTGAGTATGGATCTCTGCTTGAAATCTCACAACCAATAACCAAAGTAAATTTAAATAATGTTATACTTGCCTATGTGAGATTATGAAGCTAGTGAATCCTTATTTTATGTAGGGTAAAAATACCCAAAAATGTGCATATTCTCCCGGATTCCCATGCATCATTGTTAAACCCTCCAAAACGTACAGTCTGAAGCAGTTCCCCTTTTGATCCTCTGAAAAAGATAATATGAATTACAAAGAATTGTTGTAGAAGAATCAGGGGTAATATATGGTGCTTTCTATCTTGAAAGGTTACATATCAGAGAATAATTCCTGGGAAACAGCAACAAACATACTTCTTCCCAGACAAAACATGTAATCCCCAATATCATTATAAACAAAAATATGTGAAGTGCTGGAAAAGGTGGAGTACTGGCAGGAGAAAGGATCCTGCCTCGAATTGACACTCGCTCTAAAACATAACAAAATTCGCTTTACAACTCAGATGACTAAAAGGAGCTCATATTGAGTATATGGAAATTATGTGTGAGAACTGTTCTGAATGTAAGAACTTTTTTGCTCTGCACAAATGTAGCTTTTAGTATTGTGGAATCCAAGTCCCAGAATTCCTCAAGCAGTAGCCTTCTAGGATGTGGACCTCGGTATAAAAAGAGACCACAGACCAAGGCACTGAACACTGTTAGTTCCACTGGTAGTGCGCAAGACAGAGGTTTGAACACACTGCATGTCTTTGTTAGATTTCCTGAATCAAGGTTGGGACCTGCTCTTGGGATATGAGAAGAGAAAAAATGATTTCTGTTGTGTGACAGGTTGGGGCCCCAATGAAAATGTAATTTATATTTCGGATTTCTGGAAAGGTTAGTTTTTTTAAGGACCCTTAGAGGAGTAGTACCTCAGAGTGCAAAGCAAGCCACCTGATTCCTTTAAAGGAAATGGGGTTTTAAAAATAAAAACAGAGCTCAATTTAACCCCTTGCCTGAGGTCGAAATTCCGCTCCTGTGCGGCACATTCCGATCGCGGGCGTGGTCATGATGGCTCCCGGCCGTCATCAGCACAAAACCACTGTGTGCCATGACGGACGGGAGCCGTCACCAGCATGCAAAGGGTTAATCTACAAATATTTTTTTCTTTGGTCTATTAAGGCAAGAGCTCCCAGAGATTTAGACAGGCAGATTCTGAGCCCATGGGTAATAGGTCAGACATTACTTTGAAATGGCCTTTTCAATTGGATCACTTACAGAATTTCAAAAGCAACAATATTGTGTTATAAAAAATATTGTAGCAAAAATATAATTTACAAAAATATTGTGTCCCTATACTAGTAATGGTAAGTACAAAAATACTGAAATTACAATTTGTTTCACACTAACATTGTACAATCATAAAAAAATCTAACTTGATATCTTTTTGTTGAGGGAGATGCCGCTAATGTAGCCTTTGGGGCAGTTCTCTCTCAACGTAAGGTTAGAGGTGGGCATTTATAACCCACTGCGTTCATGTCAGGAAAAATTGATGTTGCAAAGTGTAATTATATTGCAGCTGAGAAATAACTTTTAGTTATGAAAGAGTATTTCAGGGAATATATATACATTAATAGTATTTACATTGAATACATTCAAATAATATTTGATACTGTTTATAAATATATAATATAGAAACAGACACATATATGTGTGTGCATGTGTATGCATACAGATATAAATAAGCAACTCTATTAGTTGAACTAGATAATTTACATTATATACAAATTTTGATTATTTCTTTTAATTTAATATTTTAAAACGCAAATATTTATACTTACATAAAAAAATTGCAAATTAATAGAATTACATTAAGTAAGCTACCAAATGAATAACATATAAAAAAGTAAAATCCAAGAAATGACATTTACTAAAAGTATTATAAAAAATAAAACACACACACATATATGTGTATGTATATATACAGTGAGCAAGGGCGTCCGCGCCCGAAACGCGTCTGTTTGATGTCTTCTGCACCCTGCACTTTGATGACATAATAAAAGAAGGTATATTGCAAGCCTGACTCGGGACGTTTATTGCTGTTTGCGCGCTGGGGAGACGGGCAGAGGCGCTGCCGTTTTTCTAGTTGGAGAACAATATATATATATATATATATATATATATATATATATATATATATATATATATATATATATATATATATATATATATATATATATATATATATATATATATATATATATATATATATATATATATATATATATATTACCTACTGGCGGTCGCCAGTAGGTAGTTATAGTTAGGATTTTTTTCAATGTTAAATCTGAAAATTCTATTTGGAATAACTTTGGCGCCGGTTGACGAATCTGCCTGAAAATTTCCTCAAAATGGCCTCGTGGCGTTCCGTTCCTTCCCTGAAAGTTTGGGGGGGATTCGTCAAGCGGGGGCTGAGATAAAAGGGGGGTCCCAAAACGCGTTTTCCCCATGTTAATTTCCATAGGGCGGTCGATTTCACTTTTAGCCCGAACGGCTGAATGGATTTCCACCAAACTTGGCAAAATTGTAGGGACTGGTAGCCCGATGTGCCTTTGCTATGTCTCAAGATATGTGCTCCAGTGGATTTTGAGTAATTAAGGTTCAAAAAAATATATATATCTATAGCCGCGCTCCGGTACGCGCACCGGTACGCGCACCGGGCGCTTACCGCGACTTGCGCGCAGAAAGCTGATTGGCTCTGGGATGTCTGTAAACATTCTAAACAGTCCGGAGCGGCCGCCATCTTGTGTCTCGGTAGGATCGAGACACGAGAGGTGGCCAAAACAAAGAGGGAAATGACCATAAGGGGGCAGAGTAGACCCCCCTTGACCCCCTAGGTTTGATGTGGGGGCCATAAAAGGGCCCCGCGGAGCAAAAAAAAATAAAAAATTTTTTGATTTTCGCGGGGTGAGCGCCCGGTACGTGCACCGGTACGCGCACCGGTAAGCGTACCGGGGAGCGTACCATGGGGAAAAAGAATGACAGTTTTAAAAGTAGCTGTTTAAAAAAAAATGTTTTGTTGTTTTTTTTATACATACACATACATATATATATAAATGCATATGCATATATATATGCATATATGTGTATATGTGTGCGTGTAGAGAGAGGTAGAGAGGTAGAGGTGTAGAGGTAGAGAGGTAGAGAGGTAGCGGTAGAGAGGTAGAGATTAGTAGAGAGAGAAGAAGAGAGAGGTAGAGAGGTAGAGAGTAGAGAGTGAGTAATAGAGAGTAGAGAGTGAGTAGTAGAGAGTAGTAGAGAGCAGTAGAGAGAGTAGCAGAGAGTGAGTAGTAGAGAGTAGTAGAGTGAATAGTAGAGTGAGTAGTAGAGAGTAGTAGAGAGTGAGTAGTAGAGAGTGAGTAGTAGACAGTAGTAGAGAGTAAGTAGTAGAGTGAGTAGTAGAGAGCAGTAGAAAGTGAGTAGTAGAGAGTAGTAAAGAGTGAGTAGTAGAGAGTGAGTAGTAGAGAGTGAGTAGTAGAGAGTAGTAGAGAATGAGTAGCAGAGAGAATAGTAGTGAGTAGTAGAGAGTGAGTAGTAGAGTGAGTAGTAGAGACTAGTAGAGAGAGAGTAGTAGAGAGTGAGTAGTAGACAGTAGTAGAGAGTGAGAAGTAGAGAGTGAGTAGTAGAGAGTAGTAGTGAGTAGTAAAGAGTGAGTAGTAGAGAGAGTAGTAGAGAGTAGTAGATAGTGAGTAGTAGGGAGTAGTGAGTAGCGAGTAGTAGGGAGTGAGTAGTAGAGAGAGAGTAGTAGAGAGTAGTAGAGTAGTAGAGAATGAGTAGTAGACAGTGAGTATTTGAGAGTAGTGGAGTAGGAGAGAGTAAGTAGTAGAGAGTAGTGGAGAATATTCCAAAGTTTGGCACAGCACCACTTTCACAATGAGTCCAATCAAATCATATCACTTAGAGTCCTTATTGAAGCGCTGAATCTTGGTGTATATTCAAATGCTTTTATTTTCCTTAAGTTTATGTACCACAGCCAGCCGAAAGGTTTCGTTCTGTACAACAGAACTTCTTCAGGGCGTTCTTATTTCCTTCAAGTTATGTCGGTATCCAGTTGTCATATAACTAGATATTTCTTCCAAATGTTAGACGAGACATAAGTATATTCTTATTCAAAGTGACTAGGTATCAATTTTACCCACACAATTCGGGCAGACTTGAGTAATTTATAGCATCCTCAAAGTCAGTCTTTCAAAAATTCCAAAGTATAGGACATGATAATCCAAATCCAAATGTTTCTCAAGAAAAGTAATTTACAATCGTTCGGAATATCGGTGTTTGGGCAGATATGATCCAGGGACCCCCAGTATGCAAGGGGAATTAGTCCCCCCTCTACAAACGCGCCAGTGGCCTGCATTGCAGAGAGGTGTAACAAGGGTGTGGCCTCATTACACTTCTCTGCAATGCAGCTCCCTCGCGCATACTGGAGGCTCCTGGTGGACCAGTTGACCCCAGGGACCCCCAGTATGCAAGGGGAATTAGTTCCCCCTCTGCAAACGCGGCAGTGGGCTGCGTTGCAGAGAGGTGTAACAAGGGGCATAGTCTCATTACACCTCTGCAATGCAGCCCCTGGCGCATACTGGAGGTTCCAGGTGGGCTAATTGGCCCCCAGGGGCCCCCAGTATGCAAGGGGAATTAGTTCCCCCTCTTCAAACATGCACGGGGGCTGCGTTGCAGAGAGGTGTAAAAAGGGTTGTGGCTTCATTACACCTCTCTGCAATGCAGTCCCCTGGCGCATACTGGAGATTCCTGGTGGGCTTTCAGGTCTTATATAGTTAGGAATTAGCATTAAAAAAAACCTTTGAAATTCACTGAAAAAACCATAGGTTTCACACCAGTTATAGTTAGGAATTAGCATTTAAAAAACCTTTGAAATTCACTGAAAAAACCATAGGTTTCACACCAGTTATAGTTAGGAATTAGCATTTAAAAAACCTATTAAATTCACTGACAAAACCATAGATTTCACACCATTTATAGTTAGCTGGAAATTTTACTGACATAAAACCATTGAAATTCCCACGTTATAGTTAGTTGGACTCACTATAACTTGCGCGCCTGTAATGCACTGCTGATGACGTCACATATTACATCACTCATGACATGGTCAGTGACATCACTCATGACATCACTGATGACACCATCCTTGTGACAGAGTGACAGACCTAATTTCAGTGTAATGGAACGCTTGAAACACATATTCAAAAATAGAAACAAACATTTTCAAAAAAATGGAGATACCCAAACCAGTACCAACAACCAATTCAGTAATTCCACCATCTATATACACATCCACTCATTCACCAACAGTTCTATATAGTCACTCATATATATACCCACTCATCATATGTAGTGATACACCTATACATCCTGTTACACATCAGCAGTCATCCAAAAGTTACTCACACACATACTCACACATGCAAATAAACTATTGAACATCCATTTATTTGCATATACATTTATACACACACTACCACCTTACTTCTAAGGAAACTTACCCATACTTACTCTCTTAAACAATCACTTATAGAAACACATACTTATTTAAACAGGAACTCCTACAATCTCTCACTATATATACTATACTCACTTATATACATCAATACTCACATATACTAGATTAAAACATATGTCGTTACTAATGAAGACACTAGTGAGACAGTCATTCACTCACTAACACACACATATACACACTCATCCACCCATACAGTCCTGCACATATGCTGTCTTCAAAACACATACAAACAGTGAGTCAGTCACCAACCCCTGCAGCCACTTATACACAAAGAGAAACACTGATACAAACATTTAAATATTTAAACAATACTCGCTAATATATGTATTCACTAAGATACACGTAATAAGCCAGTTACCCAACCAAATTTTTTTAAAAAAAACATCCATTTATACACTTATTCAAACATTTATTCTTCCATCGACCTTTACAAATACATATATAAAACAAATTTATTTTTCAGAAAGACACACATTCACTGGATGGTGTCATCAGTGATGTCATGAGTGATGTCACTGACCATGTCATGAGTGATGTAATATGTGACGTCATCAGCAGTGCATTACAGGCGCGCAAGTTATAGTGAGTCCAACTAACTATAACGTGGGAATTTCAATGGTTTTATGTCAGTAAAATTTCCAGCTAACTATAAATGGTGTGAAATCTATGGTTTTGTCAGTGAATTTAATAGGTTTTTTAAATGCTAATTCCTAACTATAACTGGTGTGAAACCTATGGTTTTTTCAGTGAATTTCAAAGGTTTTTTAAATGCTAATTCCTAACTATAACTGGTGTGAAACCTATGGTTTTTTCAGTGAATTATATATATATATATATATATATATATATATATATATATATATATATATTACCTACTGGCGGTCGCCAGTAGGTAGTCATAGTTAGGACCTAGTTTCCATAGTAAATCCTCAACATTCAATTTGGAATAAGTTTGGCCCTGGTTGAAGAATCTTAGCGAATTTCTCAAAGAAGATGGCTCAGTCCGCTGCGCTCCTTCCCTAAAAGTTTGGGGGGGATTGATCAAGTGGGGGCTGAGATAAAAGGGGGGTCCCAAAACGTGTTTTCTCCATGTTATTTTCCATAGGACCTTTAGACTCGGCTACAGGTCGAACGGGTGAATGGATTTATAAGAAATTTAGCAAAACTGTACAGTCCGGCTCGCAGATTACGCTTTTTTTGGAATGGTGTAAATCCGTTCAGTAGTTGTTGAGAAAATTAAAGTTAAAGTCAATTATATATCTATAGGCGCGCACGCGTGCGCGCACCCAAGTGGCTGCGCGTGAGCGGAATTTTCTTTTGCTGCGTGACGTCTGTTAACGTTCGATTCGAAGGAAATCAGGAAGTGTTGACCGCCATTTTGTCACTGCGAGTAAATATATTGTCATTTCAAAGCGTTGGAACATGGAAAGGGGAGAAGGTAGAGATTGTTTTGCTGCGTAGGTTTTCTCAGGGTGTGCAGTAAGGTCCTTAAAAGCGAAAATATATATATTTTTTCCTCGAAAAAGTTGCGGGGTGCGCGCACTCGGGCGCGCACACCTATTTACAAAAGTGTGAAAATGGAGATAAATCAGAAGTTTGAGTGCTTTGATATAAGGTGGCTCTGAAAAGAGCCCATGTGTTAATTGAGTTGTTTCTGCATTTATAAGTAAGTACCGATGCAGAGTTTGATATAATATTGTTGGCAGCATTTTGAAAGGAAAGACAGGGGCCCATTTTCTGGTTAACAGGTGACCAGGCCAACTTTTCATGCCAGGCCCATTCCTGCAAAGTCGACCGCCATTTTTAGGAGATCTGCAACCACCGGCAGTCACTGGGTTGCAGGAGCAGATGGACTCAAGCCTGTCGGGCGAAGCATCGTTGCACCGCCACAGTGGACGAGACCCTGCTGGGTGAGTGGAGCGTCGCTGTACCGCAACAGTGGGCGAGTCCCTTGCTCGTGGAGCGTCCCTATACCGCCACAGTATGCGAACGCTTTGCTGGGCTCGTGGAGTGTCCCTATATCGCCACAGAGTACGAACCCTTTGTCGGGTGCATGGATCGTTGGGGGTGCAGCTGAGGGGCCTCCATCTGGGGAGGCTCGTCCGTGCCGCCTCTCCCTCCCAGTGGACCCCACGGCGTCTTGCTGACATTTGTTATGGCCGGACCAGGCGATGAAGAGATGGGGAGGTCGGATATATATGAGTTATACTATTAGGTATGTCACATCCCCCTTGTGGCCTGCAAGGCACCGAAAAAAGAAGAGAATGGGAAGACAACTAAATCTCGGTTCGGGCCCATGCCTTCTCTGGCCGATGGCGGCCGGCCGCTCTTTGCCACGGCCCCAGGAACGGATCCCTTGGTTCATCCTGGGGACAGGCCTTGGCGTGTGGTGTCTCCTCCGGACTATTTGCGTAATGGTTCTCCACCCCAGGCCGTTGCCGACGGCTTTTGTAGACTTTCTGACGCTCAAAAACCCTACTAGAAAGCAGCCCAAATGTAGCCCAACATTGCTACTTTGGGGAAGGAGGGGCTGCGCGCGAGCGGAATTTTTTTTTTGCTGCGTGACGTCTGTTAACGTTCGATTCGAAGGAAATCAGGAAGTGTTGACCGCCATTTTGTCACTGCGAGTAAATGGTGCTCCACATTGTAAATGCGGCACACCATGGGTGGCAGAGCAGCGGTGCACATTAACTGGTGCATCTCTGGGGATGCGCCAGTTAACATAAATCTGCTCCTTTACATTTAAGTATGAGCAGGGGACACAGAGTTGGTGAAGCTTATCGAAGGTTAAAAAGAGATGAGTCCTGTTCACTGAAAACTTGGACATAGGACTCACCTCCTCAGCATCGCTGGACATGGCTAAATAATAGCTGCAAAATGTTACTGTTGTTAAACAATTTTACTATTATAGTGTCTGAGATTTGTCTCTTACTCTGCAACATCTCATTGTTGTTCTCTTTCTTTAAAGATAAGGACATTAACCATGAGTGATAATGAGCAATCCGTTGGTCTCGATCTTATGGTTGAATATGTCATTGAAACGTCAGTGGAAGTGGAACCCTTAGATGATTTAAATCCTGAGGATGATGAAGAACATGATGAGGATGCCGATTTGTCTGAATTGTATGACATAGGGTGGGAAGCTGACGTGCTTCAGCATATGGAACTATAAACATTTATTTTTCAAATTTACTGGAAATAAAAAGTGAAAATGTAAACCGTTTCATTTAAAATTAAACATAACTTGAAAAACAGGTTATGTGTAGTGTCTTTAATAAAATAGTCAAATATGCTCATAAAAATATTTCTAAACCAATGAAAAGCCTTAACAAGTCACATGACCTGTTATGCTTATGTTACGCGCTCAGCGCCGCGCCCCGGATTGTTGGTCATTCAAACTGAGGCTGGCATCAGCATGAGAGCGCCAACGTCTCGTGGCTACGCCATTCAGAAAATATTGTTGGCAGCATTTTGAAAGGAAAGATCTGCAACCACCGGCAGTCAGTGGGTTGCAGGAGCTGATGGACTCAAGCCTGTCGGGCGAAGCATCATTGCACCGCCACAGTGGACGAGTCCTTTGCCAGGTGCATGGAGCGTCGCTGCACCGCAAGAGTGGACGAGTCCTTTGACGGGTGCGTGGAGCGTTGGGGGTGCAGGTGAGGGGCCTGCACGTGGGGAGGCGGGAGAGGCTCGTCCGCGCCGCCTGTCCCTCCCAGTGCACCCCACGGCGTCTTGCTGACATTTGTTATGGCCGGACCAGGCGATGAAGAGAGGGGGGGGTCGGAGGCATATGCAAGACATCCCCCTCGTGGCCTGCAAGGCGCCGAAAGATTATCGTCCGCGCCGTCTCTCCCTCCCAGTGTACCCCACGGCGTTTTGCTGACATTTGTTATGGCCGGACCAGGGGATGAAGAGAGGGGGGGGGTCGGAGGCATATGCAAGACATCCCCCCCTCGTGGCCTGCAAGGCGCCGAAAGAGGAAGTGAATGGGAAGACAACTACATCTCGGGTCGGGCCCATGCCTTCTCTGGCCGATGGCGACCGGCTGCTCTTTGCCACGGTCCCAGGAACGGATTCCTTGGTTCATCCTGGGGACAGGCCTTGGCGCATGGTGTCGCCTCCGGACTATTCGCGTAATGGTTCTCCATAGTTGTTTTAATATATTTTTGTTCAAGAATAAAAACGTTTTAATCTGTTATTTTGCTGTCGTGTGGTATATTTCTAATATTTGTCGCTCTGATGTCGTTTCCCCTCCCAAATGGAACATGTGATTGTAATCTACAGCCGGACATTCCGACAGGACATGAGAGCAAAAGGGGGGGGGGTCAGATCTGAAGTTGGGCAGGCGATAAGATCACGTTTTGCTATGTAGGGCTATCTATGTTCGTGATGGGGCCTAAAAGGGGGCAAGATGGCGTTGAGCTCAGTTTCTCTCACTAGTTTCACTAGTTTCATATTTCTCATGAGGGGTTGTTCCTAATGTTTCTATTTTAGCAAGGTCAAAAAGAGATCCTATCAGTGGCCTATTGATTTTGTTCGATTCCTTTTGTTTTCTCTAACGATTTTTAAGTTAAAGTTTGCTAGTACGATACAGCGGCTAGTCCGCATTTTATATATATGTCTTTTTTAGTAGGGGTGTTTTCCGGTGGAGTCGGACGATCTACCTCTAATAAACGGTAAGTGTTCCTCTGAAGGAATGCGTCCTGAAAGTGGCTGACTGTAATGTATGATATTTCACTCAGTGACTTTCAGGCCCATGCTGTTTCAAAACTGTGCATGTGTTTGAAGCAGGCGTAGGTATTGACGCAGCATAGAAACTACTAGGAACCAATTGGAAGTGTTTTTTTCAAGTCACATGACTTCACATGCGCGTCTCAGGACGTGTACGCGGTGATAGTATCTGGTTGGAAGTAGCGGTCCAATTTCAAAACGTGAAAAGGAGTAAATCGAAACATATCCGGATTTAATATATCTTCTGAGTAGTATAAGTTCTATGGTGGGTGTATGAAGAAATTTAATAAGTTGCAATCGCGAGCTTTTCCCGAAATATATATAAACGGGTGCGCGCACACGGTCGCGCACGATCGAAAGCCGATAAACGCCCTTTATAATATGCTCCTGGAGCTGTTTTTGGAAAGTTCGAATTGCAAAGTTTTCACGAAATATATAGGCAGGTGCGCGCACTCGGTCGCGCACGAAAGCCTGGAAATGCGATATCCATTTTATTGACAACTGTTGCCGAGAGTGCGCACACCGGGTCGCGCACGAAAGTTTAGTAAGGCTATTTTTATTTACAGACAAATTTTAATGTGTTTAAAAAAAGGCAAGGTACAGACTTTCGAATTCTGTATCGCTTTACAAGGAGTCTCTATGCAACTTGAACAGTGAAGAAAACGGCTTGTTTTCGAAAAAAATATTGCCAGAACTTTATTGCCAAAAGTATAGGTTGCATACACGACATTTTTCTGAATTAGCATTTTAAAAACCAATGAAATTCACAGAAAAAACCATAGGTTTTACACACGTTATAGTTAGGAAGTAGCATTTAAAAAACCTATGAAATTCACTGAAAAAACCATAGGTTTGACACATGTTATAGTTAGCTGGAAATTTTACTGACATAAAACCAATGAAATTCCACGTTATAGTTAGTTGGACTCACTATAACTTGCGCGTGCAATGCACTGCTGATGACGTCACATATTACATCACTCATGATATGGTCAGTGACATCACTCATGACATCACTGATGACACCATCCAGTGAATATGTGTCTTTCTGAAAAATAAATATTAGTGAGTTATGTTTAAATATTTAAATATATATATTAGTGTTTCACTTTGTGTATAAGTGGCTACATGTGTTGGTAAGTAGCTACATGCGTATGTATATGGGTTATTAGATATTTTTATTAGTATCAGTATGAGTGTCTATATGGTTTGGTGGGGGTATTACTTAGCACATAGATGCATGAGTGACTGACTCTCTGTTTGTATGTGTTTTGAAGACAGCATATGTACAGGACTGTATGGCTGGATGAGTGTCTATATGTGTTTGTTAGTGAGTGAATGACTGTCTCACTAGTGTCTTTATCAGTAACTACATATGTTTTAATCTAGTATATATGAATATTGATGTATATAAGTGAGTATATGTGAGAGTAAGAGATTGTAAGAGTTCCTGTTTAAATAAGTATGTGTTTCTATAAGTGATTGTTTAAGAGAATAAATATGTGTAATTTTCAATAGAAGTAAGGTGGAAGTGTGTGTATAACTCTATATTCAAATAAATGGATGTTCAATAGTTTATTTGCACGTGTGAATATGTGTGTGAGTAACTTTTGGATGACTGTCGGTGTGTAACAGGATGTATAGGTGTATCACTTCATATGATGAGTGAGTATATGTATGAGTGACTATATAGAACTGTTGGTGAATGAGTGGATGTGTATATAGATAGTGGAATTACTGAATTGCTTGTTGTAACTGATATAGGTATCTCCATTTTTTTTTTAAATTTTAGTTTCTATTTTTGAATATGTGTCTCAAGGTTTACATTACAGTGAAAGGAGGTCTGTCACTATGTCACAAGGATGGTGTCATCAGTGATGTCACTGACCATGTCATGAGTGATGTAATATGTGACGTCATTAGCAGTGCATTGCACGCGCAAGTTATAGTGAGTCCAACTAACTATAACGTGGAATTTCATTGATTTTATGTCAGTAAAATTTCCAGCTAACTATAACATGTGTCAAACCTATGGTTTTTTCAGTGAATTTCATAGGTTTTTTAAATGCTACTTCCTAACTATAACGTGTGTAAAACCTATGGTTTTTTCTGTGAATATATATATATGTATATATTACCTACTGGCGGTCGCCAGTAGGTAGTTATAGTTAGGACCTAGTTTCCATAGGAAATCCTCAACATTCTATTTGGAATAACTTTGGCCCTGGTGGATGAATCTTTGTGAATTTCTCAAAGAAGATGGCTCGGTTCGCTGCGCTCCTTTCCTGAAAGTTTGGGGGGGATTGCTGAAGTAGGAGCTGAGATATAAGGGGGTCCCAAAACGTGTTTTCTCCATGTTATTTTCCATAGGACCTTTAGACTCGGCTACAGGTCGAACGGCTGAATGGATTTATAAGAAATTTGGCAAAACTGTATAGTCCGGTTCGCAGATTACGCTTTTTTTGGAATGGTGTAAATCCGTTCAGTAGTTGTTGAGAAAATTAAAGTTAAAGTCAATTATATATCTATAGGCGCGCACGCGTGCGCGCACTCAAGCGGCTGCGCGTGAGCGGAATTTTTTTTGCTGCGTGACGTCTGTTAACGTTCTATTCGAAGGAAATCAGGAAGTTTTGTTCGCCATTTTGTCACTGCGAGTAAATATATTGTTCATTTCAAAGCGTTGAAACATGGAAAGGGGAGAAGGTAGAGATTGTTTTGCTGTGTAGCTTTTCTCGGGGTGTGCAGTAAGGCCCTTAAACGCAAAAAGATATAATTTTTCCCCGAAAAAAAATACGGGGTGCGCGCACCCGGTCGCGCACACCTATTTACAAGAGTGTGAAAATGGAGATAAATCAGAAGTTTGAGTGCTTAGATATAAGGTGGCTCTGAAAAGAACCATTGTGTTAATTGAGTGTTTTCTGCATTTATAAGTAAGTACCGATGCAGAGCCTGATGTTGCAGAGGAAGATTCTGTTTCCCTCATTCGTGAAATGAACACCGTCTCTCCTATAGACGTCTTGCATGTGGTATCGCAAGTTGTTGTGGTAAATAGAACCCATGCTATAATCTCTGAGGAAAGCAGAAACAGATTTATTTACATGTCTCCTTGCTTTCTCAAATTGTGCACAATGTTGATTGGACCAATTCCATTTCTGTCTTTGGCATATATTGGAATATACCAAGGCAGATCGAGGAAAAACTGTCATCAATTGTCGAAAGGTGTCTTTTAGAAGCATTTCCAGACCTACCCCAGTGATTGTGCCTAGATCGTTCCCACCACAGTGCACAATTATAAGGTCTGGTTCTGGGAGATGCATAAAAGTTTTCAACAATGGAATCAATTGGTGACATTTCAATCCTCTTTTGGCAATCCATGTTATGTGTACATTTGGTAAGCCGAGGTTGCAAATTCGTCTGCTTACTGCATATTTTCCACTCCAGTGAATATAACTGTGTCCTATAAGCCAGACCTTCATTTTCAAGGGATTTGTAGTCGTCCTCCGATCGGTTCTGGAAGTGGAATGGTAGTTAGAAGTTGAAATTCTAAATAAAGAAAAAGGAAGAGGCTGGGTGTGGTTAAAAAAATAAAAATGATTGGTTGATTGTAATAAGTGGAGATTGAAGAGTACGTTGCATGTTAATGTTTATGTTAAACGAGAAGTACTATTGGGTGTGAAAAAACAAGACATGTAACAGAGCTGTGGATTGGCAGGCGTTTCTGGAGGGAAAATAGTCTTCTTAATTTGTTGTAGAACGTTGAGACATGAACTTTTGACCTGTGCCTTCAGCAAGGTGCAGAATGAGGTGTAACCATGGAAACAGCCCTGGAGATGGCAGTTGGTGATGGGTTCACTCTTTGGTGCCTCTGTGTCTGACTCTGTTCTGTGGTGGCAGGCGGACAACTGTTTGTTATTGTAGAGATGAAAGGGTGATAAGGAGAGAAATACGACATAGCGTTTGTCCTGTAGAAGCGTGGGAGCAGTGATTAACTCTGAGTGAAGCGGAACTGTGGCGGTGCTTGGTAAAGAATAAATTTTTTTTTTTAACAGTGGTATAACTGTCTGTACGGTGCGCGACCTACTAAGAAAAAGTTCACGGGCCGTAATTGGCTTGCAGGTTCTAGTATCAGTAAGTGAGGTTGAGAAAAGAAAACATTCAGGATTTTATTTATGAAGGCCTTGCGCCACCGGTGCGTCACTGTTTCCCATTTTAAAAAATGAGGCACCGGCGGCGGAAGGTCTTCATAAATAAGGTCCTCAGTGACTACAGTTAAGGTTATGTGGAACCCATGAATAGTTTTTCAATATGAAATCATTTCAGTTGAGATTATGGATTAAAAGAGAAACCGTGAATATTTGAAATGTTTATTTAGAAATGTACTGTTTTAAAGGCAAATCATTATGTAATATGAGTACAGAAATTGCAAAAAACACAGTAATTGGTATTGTCAGTAGTACATGGAATACATGGAAATAAGCAGTTGAGATGCGAAATGGCGTTTACAGTTATAAAAAACTCGTTTATAATTTACACATTAATTAGGGTACATGTAGCATATATTAGCGAGTTTTGCATCGAGTACGTTTGAAATAACCTTAGATAAGATATGCAATAGAATTGTTGAGATTAGACTGAAAAAAAAAAAAGTTGAAAATCGAGTAGCTGAAGAAACAAATGTAGTCCACATAAAAGACCAAAATTTAAACAGCACGAAATCATAATGTCTACTGTTAGTAAAGCCAATAGGTCTGTTCTTCAAAAGAAAATATGGAAAAGAACGTGAAGCATATAGGGAAGCAAAAGGAAATGAGGACGTCATTGGCTTGTATAAGAGTTATTGAAGCATTGTTTAGGCAAAATAGGTAACTTCTGCTTGTAACAGGAAATCACTTTTATGATTTGAAAGTATGTCAGCTATCCAATGGAAAAGAGTAAAGCAGTACTCATGATCTGTTAAAATCGGAGCCTCTTTTATTATCAGAGGGTAGCTCGGTGGGTTTTCGATGTAGTTCTCTGTTAGGAAAGAGTTAACCGTCCATTGTGTAGGCAAAGTATGCAGCAAGTGCTTCTAACAGGAAATCATTGTTATCATCTGAAAACATGTCAGCCATCCAATTGAGAAGATCAAAGGAGCATTCATGATCTGTCATTATTGGAGCGTCTTTTACCATCATTGGGCAGCTCAGTGGGTTTTTGATGTAGCTCTCTGTTAGGAAATCTTGCGCCGCTGCGAATATATTCCAATGACCCAGAACTCCTTGTATCGCTGCAAAGGCCATAAACCCTCCGTTGTAACAAAGCTGTTCATGATCAAGTAACGGATTCATGATGTGATTGTAATTCGGTTCACGAGGTACCAAATTGCAGAGACATGAATCCAGGGCCCACGCGAAATCACAGCTCAGGCAATGAAACAAGTGTTATGATGCTTTTGATTTCTTAAAGTTGCTACGACATTTTTCAGTATGTCATACTATCCAAATAAAGTGAAGAAATTTAACTTTTCTTGGAGCATTTATGACTCTCAATTTTGTGTTTAATTAGAGTAAAGCTTTGCTCTCCGTATACAAGAAGTTTTCCACAGTTCGTGCATTGCATGTGCACGTTTTCCAGATATGGTTTCAAGTCCATTTCAGCACTCGATGGAGATACAGGTCGTCCACTGGAAGATGTGCTGATTACTTCTGATGGTAATAGCGTGGCCTCCGTTTTTCTTGTCAAAGGTGGTCGCTCATTTCCTTCGGATTCGGAAGATGAATGCGGAACAGTAGCCATTGCAACGAAGTCTTCGGGAAGATGTTCGACGTTGTTCTGTCTTGAGAGTAGAAAAGAAAGTGATGGAAGTGGGTGGAGTGCTGCGTGTAAATTCCAGAATAGAAACTACCAAGCACCAATTAGAAGTGTTGTTTTGAAGTCACATGACTTCACATGCAAGTGTCAGGTCCTGTACGCGATAGGAGGGTGCGTGCACCCGGTTTCGCACTAAAATAAAGCGGCGAAAAAACATCTCATAATATGCTCTTGGAGCACGTTTTGGTAGAAAGAGGTAGTTCTGAAAAGAACTTTTTTTTTTTTTTTTTGGAAACAAGTGTTATGATGTTTTTGATTTCTTAAAGTTGCTACGACATTTTTCAGTATGTCATACTATCCATATAAAGTGAAGAATTTTAACTTTTCTTGGAGCATTTATGACTCTCAATTTTGTGTTTAATTAGAGTAAAGCTTTGCTCTCCGTATACAAGAAGTTTTCCACAGTTGTTGCATTTTATGTGCACGTTCGCCAGACATCGTTTCAAGTCCATTTCAGCACTCGATGGAGATACAGGTCGGACACCGGAAGATGTGCTGATTACTTCTGATGGTAATAGCGTGGCCTCCGTTTTTATTGTCGAAGGTGGTCGCTCATTTTCTTCAGATTCGGAAGATGAATGCGGAACGGTAGCCATTGCAGCGAAGTCTTCAGGAAGATGTTCGACGTTGTTCTCTCTTGAGAGTAGAAAAGAAAGTGATGGAAGTGGGTGGAGTGCTGCGTGTAAATTCCAGAATAGAAACTACCAAGAACCAATTAGAAGTGTTGTTTTGAAGTCACATGACTTCACATGCAAGTGTCAGGTCCTGTACGCGATAGGAGGGTGCGCGCACCCGGTTTCGCACTAAAATAAAGCGGCGAAAAAACATCTCATAATATGCTCTTGGAGCACGTTTTGGTAGAAAGAGGTAGTTCTGAAAAGAACTTTTTTTTGTTTTTTGTTTTTTGGAAACAAGTGTTATGATGCTTTTGATTTCTTAAAGTTGCTACGACATTTTTCAGTATGTCATACTATCCATATAAAGTGAAGAATTTTAACTTTTCTTGGAGCATTTATGACTCTCAATTTTGTGTTTAATTAGAGTAAAGCTTTGCTCTCCGTATACAAGAAGTTTTCCACAGTTGTTGCATTTTATGTGCACGTTCGCCAGACATGGTTTCAAGTCCATTTCAGCACTCGATGGAGATACAGGTCGGACACCGGAAGATGTGCTGATTACTTCTGATTGTAATAGCGTGGCCTCCGTTTTTATTGTCGAAGGTGGTCGCTCATTTTCTTCAGATTCGGAAGATGAATGCGGAACGGTAGCCATTGCAGCGAAGTCTTCGGGAAGATGTTCGACGTTGTTCTCTCTTGAGAGTAGAAAAGAAAGTGATGGAAGTGGGTGGAGTGCTGCGTGTAAATTCCAGAATAGAAACTACCAAGAACCAATTAGAAGTGATGTTTTGAAGTCACATGACTTCACATGCAAGTGTCAGGTCCTGTACGCTATAGGAGGGTGCGCGCACCCGGTCTCGCACTAAAATAAAAAATAAAGCGGCGAAAAAACATGTCATAATATGCTCTTGGAGCACGTTTTGGTAGAAAGAGGTAGTTCTGAAAAGAACTTTTTTTTTTTTTTTTTTGGAAACAAGTGTTATGATGCTTTCGATTTTTTAAAGTTGCTACTACATTTTTCAGTATGTAATACTATGAAAATGAAGTAAAGAAATTTATCTTTTCTTGGGGCATTTATGACTTTCAATTTTGAGTTGAATGAGAACGAGGCTCTGCTCTCCGTACAAAAGAATTTCTCCACACTCGTTGCATTTCATGTGCACCTTCGCAAGATATGGTCTCAAGTCCATCTCAGCACTCGATGGAGATACAGGTCGTCCACCAGAAGATGTGCTGGCCACCTCTGATGGTAATAGCGTGGCCAGGGCTCTTATTGATGCTTTTGCATAATGCTCAGGGTGCCTTTGTTTAACATGCCGCAGCATGGTGTGTATAGAAAAGGAATATTTTTTATTTGGATTTCCCCTTGAGAGCTCCGAATTGCATATCGTGCAGGTTACTTTTGGGGCATTCACTTTCTTTTGATCTTTAGGATAAGTAAAAAATTGCCAAATGAAAGATTCCTTTTTTCTTCTTAACGGTGGTCGCTCAGTTCCTTCAGATTCAGAAGATGAATGCGAAAGGGCATCCATTACAGCAAAGTTTTCCGGAAGATGCTCCACGTTGTTGTCTCTTGAGAGTAGAAAAGATTGTGAGGAAAGTGGGTGGAGTGCTTCGTGTAAATTACAGAACAGAAACTACTAAGAACCAATTGGAAGTCTTGTTTTCAAGTCACATGACTTTACATGCGCTTCTCAGGACGTGTAGGCGGTGACACTATCTAGTTACGAACGTGATTACATACTTAGGAACTAGCATTCAAAAAAACTATGAAATTCACTGAAAAAACCATAGGTTTTACACACCTTATAGTTAGGAAATAGCATTTGAAAAACCTATGAAATTCACTGAAAAAACCATAGGTTTGACACCAGTTATAGTTAGCTGGGAATTTTACTGACATAAAACCAATGAAATTCCACGTTATAGTTAGTTGGACTCACTATAACTTGCGCGTGTAATGCACTGCTGATGACATCACATATTACATCACTCATGACATCACTGATAACACCATCCTTGTGACACAGTGACTGATCTCCTTTCACTGTAAAGTAACCCTTGAAACACATATTCAAAAATAGAAACTAACATTTTAAAAAAAGTGGATATACCCATACCAGTTACAACAACGAATTCAGTAATTTCACCATCTATGTACACATTCACACATTCACCAACAGTTTTATATAGTCACTCATACATATACTCACTCATCATATGTAGTGATACACCTATTCATCCTGTTACACACCGACAGTCATCAACAAGTTACTCACACATATACTCACATATGCAAATAAACTAATAAACATCCATTTATTTGCATATACAGATATACACACACTACCACCTTACTTCTAAGGAAACTTATACATATGTACTCTTTTAAACAATCACTTATAGAAACACATACTTATTTAAACAGGAACTCTTACAATCTTTCACTTTCACATATACTGACTTATATACATCAATACTCACATATACTAGATTAAAATGTATCTTGTTACTGATAAACACACTACTGAGATAGGCATTCAATCACTAACACACACATATACACACTCATCTACTCATACAGTCCTGCACATATGCTGTTTTCAAAAAACATACAAACAGTGAGTCAGTCTTTGATGCATGTATGTGCTAAGTAACACCCCCCACCAAACCATACAGACACTCATACTGATACTAAAAAAAACATATAATAACCCATATACACACACATGTAGCTACTCACCAACCCATACAGCCACTTATACACAAAGTGAAACACTGATACATATATTTAAATTTTTAAACATTACTCGCTATTATATATGTATTCACTAAGATACACTTAATAAGCCAGTTACCAATCAATTTAAAAAAAATCCATTTAGACACTTATTTAAACATTTATTCTTCCATCGACCTTTACATATACATATATAAAACATATTTATTTTTCAGAAAGACACACATTCACTGGATGGTGTCATCAGTGATGTCATGAGTGATGTAACTGACCATGTCATGAGTGATGTAATATGTGATGTCATCAGCAGTGCATTACACGCGCAAGTTATAGTGAGTCCAACTAACTATAACGTGGAATTTCATTTGTTTTTATGTCAGTAAAATTCCCGGCTAACTATAACTGGTGTCAAACCTATGGTTTTTTCAGTGAATTTCATAGGTTTTTCAAATGCTATTTCCTAACTATAACGTGTGTAAAACCTATGGTTTTTTTCAGTGAATATATATATATATATATATATATATTCACTGAAAAAACCATAGGTTTCACACCAGTTATAGTTAGGAATTAGCATTTAAAAAACCTATTAAATTCACTGAAAAAACCATAGGTTTCACACCAGTTATAGTTAGCTGGAAATTTTACTGATATAAAACCATTGAAATTCCCACGTTATAGTTAGATGGACTCACTATAACTTGCGCGTGCAATGCACTGCTGATGACATCACATATTACATCACTCATGACATGGTCAGTGACATCACTCATGACATCACTGATGACACCATCCAGTGAATGTGTGTCTTTCTGAAAAATAAATATATTTTATATATGTATATGTAAAAGTTGATGGAAGAATAAATGTTTAAATAAGTGTCTAAATGGATGGTTTTTAAAAATTGATTGGTTAACTGGCTTAATAAGACATCATCAGCAGTGCATTGCACGCGCAAGTTATAGTGAGTCCATCTAACTATAACGTGGGAATTTCAATGGTTTTATATCAGTAAAATTTCCAGCTAACTATAACTGGTGTGAAACCTATGGTTTTTTCAGTGAATTTAATAGGTTTTTTAAATGCTAATTCCTAACTATAACTGGTGTGAAACCTATGGTTTTTTCAGTGAATTTCATAGGTTTTTTAAATGCTAATTCCTAACTATAACTGGTGTGAAACCTATGGTTTTTTCAGTGAATGTCATAGTTATTTAAATGCTAATTCCTTTGTATATCGAGTTTCTAACCTTTTTTTTTTTTACAATTTGCTGTTTTTTTTTAAGTATTCATTTTTTTTATAATTTTTTTCTTTTGCGCTCTGGGTGCGCGCTCCGGGAAGCTTTCAGCTAAGCTCTCCTGTAAGCTTCTCCGAGAGCTCATCTGAAAGCGCACCCAGAGCGCAACTGTCGTTCGTGAAAAAAAAATATGAATGAAAAGTTAATAATAATGCAAAACATTTCGTACCATACAAATAAAATTTGTTTTTTTTAATATGGAAAATGATTATGCATTTCTATTAAAGATTGATGACGTCACTTCGGCGCGCAACGTACGTGCCCTCGGAAGCGCCTACGTGCGCGGCGCCTAAACGCACGCAAAAGCGCCTACGATCGCGCCACGTTTGCGCCCCGGAAGCGCCTACGATCGCGCTGCGTAAACGCACCCGGAAGTGCACCGGAGCGCGCAGCGTAAACGCGTCGGGTCATGTGACCCTAAAATAACACTTTTCATTGGTTGCTAACAGTTTTTTTTACAATGAATGAAATCCCCACCCATTTCCTTCACTTCTTCTTTCACTTTTGTGACTGAAAGACCTGCCTTTTTTGCTGCTCCATATTCCTGGATTCATCATGGCTGCCAGACCATCCAGCAGTGAAGATGACTCCAATGATTTCATTGATGAAGAGCCTCCTACCCCAAAGGTGAAGGAACATTTCATCTGGAAATTTTTTAAGTTTCCAGAAGGCCAGAAGAAGGTGAATGCACCAAAAGTAGAGTGCAGGATCTGCAAACAGGTCCTGTCACGGGGTAACCCCCAAAAAAAATACTCTTTTGGCAACTTCACCATGATTCGCCATGTGGAGAGGAGGCACCCCCAGAATTTTGCCCGTGAAAGTGTCAGGGCTCTGGCACAGGAGGTTCCCAGAGATGGGGCCTCTACATCAACAGGAGGAGCAACTTCTTCTGGAAGAGAACAATCTCAGGGGCAGGTAGCAAACATTCAACCTGCATTCAACCATGGGGTCGTCAGATGCAGATACTGCAATCAACTCCTCACCTATGGGGAGCAAAGTGTCCTGCTCATGGTTCGGGCATTGGAGAACCATCACTGCCCTTCCCACCCCTAATTTTTTTCTTTTCTTTTTGCTCCTGTTGAGCAGTTTCTATTCCCTGTTTTTGTTCCTCTTCAGTTAAAAGAAGAAAACCAAAAGTTCTTTTCAGAACTACCTCCAATTCTCATCAAAGAGCTATAATCTTAAAAAATGAAGAGTAAGTGAAATATAGTGCATTGATAATTGAAAGGAGAATGAGTAAGAAAGAACAGAAAGGTATGAGAGGTGAAAGGAAGTGAAGTAGGAGGACTGAAAGAAGGTGAGTGTTAGAAAAGAAAGTTATGACACAGTGAATAAACTGGAGGCCTCATTTCTGAAAAGTGACGCATCGCTACGTGAAAATAGCGATGCGTCACTTATCTGGACGCACTCCTTATGACATTCCAGATATGTCATATTTAATATATGACTAATCAATTCGCAAGGAGTTACAGATATGTCAGTATTTCTGACATATCTGTAAACACAAAAGTAACGCATTGCAGGAGTGCGTCACAAAAGTGACGCAACTCCAGTAAAGTGTCCTTTCACATGGAAAAAGCACCATGTGAAAGGTTTGCTGTGAAGCAGGCGCAAGATTTTGGCGCAACTGCATCCTAAAAGTGACGCACTGCGTCATTATTACCAAGCTTTTTGCAAGGAACACCCCCTCTGCATGCATTATACCTGACACTATTTTTTAAAAAGTGACGCATCTAGGTACATGGGTCACTTTTTAAAACTCTGCGCCATATTGTATCTGCATCAGGTATAATGTATGCAGAGGGGGCAATCCCTCGCAAAAAGCTTGGTAATAACAACGTACTGAAATCTATGAGATTTCCCTGCGTCACTTTTAGGATGCTATTGCGTCAAAATTTTGCGCCGGCCTCGCATCACTTTTATGTTTACACATATGTCAGAAATACTGACGTATCTGTAACTCCTTGCAACATGATTCGTCATACATTAAATATGACACATCTGGAATGTCATAAGGACTGTGGACAGAAAAGTGACGCATCACACCAGCAGTGTAATAAAATGTGCCTCGTTGCACTATATTTAAAGGATGCAACAGCATCCTAAAAGTGACGCAGTGAAATCTCAAACATTTCACTGCGTCGCTATTACAAAGCTTTTTGTGGGGGAACACCCCCTCTGCATGCATTATTCCTCACGCAGATATAATGTGGCGCTTGATTTTAAAAAGTGACCCATCTACCTAGATACCTCACTTTTTAAATATAACGCAACGCAACACATTTTTTTACACTACTGGTGCAATGCGTCACTTTTCTGTGCGCACTCCTTATGACATTCCAAGTAACGCATTGCTGGAGTGCGTCACAAAAGTGACGCAACTCCAGTAATGTGTCCTTTCAAATGGGGAAAGCAGCATATGAAAGGTCTTGCCTCAGTCTAACACCTGCTGTAAAGCAGGCACAAGATTTTGACGCAACAGCATCCTAAAACTGACGCAGTGAAATCTCAAAGATTTCACTGCGTCGCTATTACAAAGCTTTTTGCGGGAGAACACCCCCTCTGCATACATTACACCTGACGCTATTTTTAAAAAGTGACGCATCTAGGTACATGGGTCACTTTTTAAAACTCTGCGCCATATTGTATCTGCAACATGATTCGTCATACATTAAATATGACACATCTGGAATGTCATAAGGAGTGCGCACAGAAAAGTGACGCATAACACCAGCAGTGTAATAAAATGTACCTCGTTGCACTATATTTAAAAAGTGACGCATCTAGATAGATGCGTCACTTTTTAAATATTGCATAACAATGCGCATTTTTTTACACCGCTGGTGCGTCACAAAAATTGACGCACAGGAAGCGCAAAACTAACAGCGCAAGGCCTTCATAAATATGGTCCTGGATTTTCCCCGTGCTTCCGGTGCGCGTACCATGCGCTTCCCCCGCGCAAAACGAAAAAAATTTGTTAATGCCCTGCAGGACCCTATTTTAGTCCCTACATCAAACCTAGGGGGTCAGAGGGGGTCTACTCTTCCCCCTTATGGTCATTTGCCCCTTTTTTTTTCAAACCCCTTGTGTCTCGATTTTACCGAGACACAAGATGGCGGCCGCTCCGCACTGTTTAGAATGTTTACAGACAACTGAGATCCAATCAGCTTCCTGCGCGCAAGTCGCGTGTCGCGCCTGGAGCGCACTCCGGTGCGCGCACGGGAGAGCGCCTATAGATATATATATTTTTTTGAACCTAAATTACTCAAAATCCACTGGAGCACATATCTTGAGACATAGCAAAGGCACATCGGGCTACCAGTCCCTACAATTTTGCCAAGTTTGGTGGAAATCCATTCAGCCGTTCGGGCTAAAAGTGAAATCGACCGCCCTATGGAAATTAACATGGGGAAAACGCGTTTTGGGACCCCCCTTTTATCTCGGCCCCCGCTTGACGAATCCCCCCCAAACTTTCAGGGAAGGACCGGACCGCCATGAGACCATTTTCCTGAAAATTTCAGGCAGATTCGTCAACCGGCGCCAAAGTTATTCAAAATAGAATGTTGAGATTTAACATTGAAAATTATCCTAACTATAACTACCTACTGGCGACCGCCAGTAGGTAATATATATATATATATATATTATATTCACTGAAAAAACCATAGGTTTCACATCTGTTATAGTTAGGAATTAGCATTTAAAAAACCTATTAAATTCACTGAAAAAAACATAGGTTTCACACCAGTTATAGTTAGCTGGAAATTTTACTGTTATAAAACCATTGGAATTCGCACATTATAGTTAGTTGGACTCACTATAACTTGCGCGCCTGCAATGCACTGCTGATGACGTCACATATTGCATCACTCATGACATGGTCGGTGACATCACTAATGACATCACTGATGACACCTTCCTTGTGACTGAGTGACAGACCTCCTTTCAGTGTAATGTAACCCTTGAAACACATATTCAAAAATAGAAACTAACATTTTCAAAAAAATGGAGATAACCATACCAGTTACAACAACCAATTCAGTAATTCTACCATCTAGATACACATCCACTCATTCACCAACAGTTCTATATAGTCACTCATACATATACTCACTCATCATATGCAGTGATACACCTATTATTCCTAACTATACCGGATGTGAAACCTATGGTTTTTTCAGTGAATTTCATAGGTTTTTTAAATGCTAATTCCTAACTATATATAAGGCCCCAAACCTATGTTTTTTTCTTTGAATTTCAAAATTTTGTTAATAGCAAATGTCTATAGCTATGAAATGTAATATTTTTGAAAATGAATGAATCCTATATTATATTTTGTATTTAAAACAATGTTTTTAATGTATATTTCTTTACATTTTTTTGCCCTGGAGCGCTCCCGGGGCGCGCCCGGTGAGCGCCCCGGAAAGCGTAGTCTTTTGAAGCACCCCAGGGCGCGTTCCGGAGAGCGTCCCGTAAGCGCTATTGCCGGGAACGAAAACATCTTCGTGACGTATCGCGTAGCCGCGTCGACGTGATACGCACGGCGTAAGCGCACCCGGAAACACTTGAGCGAATACGATCGTGCAACGTAAACATCCGACGCGCTTACGCGACGCGACCCGGGGCACGCCCCGTAAGCGCATCGGGTCATGTGACCTGAAAATAACACTTTTAATTGGTGCAGAACAGTTTTGGTTTCATAAAGATGAAATCCCTGGTCTTGTGACCTGAAAATAACACTTCTCATTGGTTCAGGCCTTTTCTTTCAAAATGATGAAAGACCCCACCTTTTTTCCTTATTCTGACTTTGTCCTTTGACTTAGGAAGACCTGTTTTGCAATCTTTGAGGTATATTTTGTACTTTGAAATGGCTACGTTAGCAGCAGCAGCTGGAGCATCTGCACCACCACCACCACAACCACCAAGAGGACCACCACAAGATTACACTGGTGGTCAACAAGAAAAGGAGGAGGAGGAGTAGGAGGGGAGGAGAAGATGGCTGCAAGAACACAATACCCCATACCAGCCAAAACCACACATTGTATGGGAGTTTTTTTTGATCCCAGAAGGCAAGAAAAAAGTCAATGCGGCCAAGGTGACTTGCCTAATCTGTGGCATGGAACTTTCCAGGGGAAACCCTAATAAGAAATACTCATTTGGAAACAACACCATGATTCGCCACCTGCAGCACAGGCATCCAATAAAATATTCTGCTGCAGAGATGAGGGAACTGGCCAGTAACTTTCCCCAATCTTCAAGCTCCACCTCCCAAAGAAATCAACCCACTCCAACGGGACCAGAGGCAAGGGAGACGATCCCTTGCATTCAGCCACGGTTTGGGGATTTTCGTATAACATGCATACATTGTGGTAAGACCATCTCCTATGGTGAACTGAGCATAAAGCTCATCGTCCTTGCTGGGGACAACCACAAATGGCCCAAAAAACCCTAATTTTCTTTTTATTTTTCTGCTCCAGTTGAGCCATTTTCAATTCCCTGTTTTTTCGTTTCTCCCCATAAAAACACAAAAAAATATAAAATAGTTCAGAAAAGCCAAAAAAAGTACAAAATGTTCCAAAAACACAAAAAAATATGAAACAACAAAAAGAAGAAAAAAACAGTTCTTTTTAGAACTACCTCCAATTTATAAAAAAAGGCTACATTTTTTAATAACTATGTCATTCTTCTTTCCCAATGGGCCGCTCCCCGGTCCGCTCCCCGGTGCGCGTACCGGGCGCTCCCCCCGCGCAAATAAAAAAAAATATATACATATTTTGCACCGTGGGGCCCTTTTATGGCCCCCACATCAAACCTAGGGGGTCAGGGGTGTCTACCCTGCCCCCTTAGGGTAATTTCTCCCTTTTTTTTTCCACCTCTTGTGTCTCTATCCTACCGAGACACAAGATGGCGGCTGGTCCGGACTGTTTCGAATGTTTACAGACACCCGAGAGCCAATCAGCTTTCCGTGCCCACCTCGCGTGCCGCGCTCGCTGCGCTCCCAGGTGCGCGTACCGGGGCGCGGCCATAGATATATATATTTTTTTAACCTAAATTACTCAAAATCCACTGGAGCACATATCTTGAGACATAGCAAAGGCACATCAAGCTACCAGTCCCTACAATTTTGCCAAGTTTGGTGGAAATCCATTCAGCCGTTCGGGCTAAAAGTGAGTTTGACCGCCCTATGAAAATTAACATGGGGAAAACACGTTTTGGGATCCCCTTTTATCTCGGCCCCCGCTTGACGAATCTCCCCCAAACTTTTAAGGAAGGACCGGAGCTGTGCGAGATAAATGTGAGGAAATTTTCAGGCAGATTCGTCAACTGGCGCCAAAGTCATTCCAAATAGAATACTGAGATTTTGCATTGAAAAAAATCCTAACTATAACTACCTACTGGCGATCGCCATATATATTACCTACTGGCGTCTCGCCAGTAGGTATATATAGTTAGGATTTTTTGTCTATGGGACTTTTGAAAATTCTATGACTAATAACTTTGGCGTTTGTGGAGGGAATCGGCTGAAATTTTCAGGAAAATGGCACATTTTGTTTCTGAGCAGCCCCTGAAAATTTGGGGGGGTTTCGTCAAGGGGGGGCCGAGATAAAAGGGGGGGCCGAGATAAAAGGGGGGTCCCAAAACGCATTTTTCCCATGTTAATTTCCATAGGGCCTTTGGCCTCACTTTTAGCTCGAACGGCTGAATGGATTTGCACGAAACTTGGCAAAATTGTAGGGACTGTTAGCCCGATGTGCCTTTGCTAGGTCTCAATATATGTGCTCCAGTGGATTTTGAGAAATTAACGTTCAAAACAAGATATATATCTGTAACAGCGCTCCGGGCTGCGCTCCGGTCCGCTTACTTTTCGCGAAACGGAACTTTGCGATGTGAAGCTGATTGGCTCCCCGGTGTCTGTCAACATTCTAAACAGTCCGGAGCGGCCGCCATCTTATCTCTCGGTAGGATCGAGAGAGAAGAAGAGGTGAAAAACGAAGGGGGAATTTAATGAAAGGGGGCAAGGTATACCCCTCTTGACCCCCTAGGAATGTTGTTGGGGTTATTAAAGGGTCCCGTGGGGAAAATAAAAAAAAAATTTTTTCACGGTAGAAGCGCTTCACGGGCCGCGAACTGGGCCGCAAACTGGTAGCGAAACGGGAATTCGCCATTTTGTGCTTCGTTTTAATTAAATTACTAGGTATAAGGGGGTGCGGGAGACGTATCCTAATCCCTTATGTTTTCTGAGGGTGGCTGAGGAGGCTCATATATGTTGATACATGTCTTCCAGCGGCTGTGCGTGAGCTTTTTTTTTTTTTGCTGCGTGACGTCTGTTAACGTTCGATTCGATGGAAATCAGGAAGTGTTGACCGCCAATTTGTCAGTGCGATAAAATATTTTGTTATAAATGAATCCTTATTGATAAACATTGTCTGCGCCATCTTGCCTTTTTTCCAATGCCACAATTTTGTCGTGCACGGCAGCCATTTTAGATGCCAGGCCGGTCCCAGGCTATCACCTAGCCCTGCGGATGTAGTTTATGGCCCCAGCTGTAGAGAATCCAGACATGCCAACCCTCCCGATTCAGGCGTGAGACTACTGATTTCAGTGCTAGTCTCCCGCCTCCCGATTTCTGCAAGCAAAAACCCGGGGGCATATTACCAACAACTAGCGATAATTTTTGTCTCTAACTTGTTTAGAGACAAAAATTATCGCCGCACATCGGCGATTTTTATCGCAGATAAACCTTGCTATTAGCAAGGTTTATCGCAAATGCGATAAAAAACGGCCGCAATGCATGAATATCGCTGAAAAGTCAGCGATATTCATGCATTATCGAGCAAATGCTCTTAGCCATGTTATCCACCTCCCATTGGATAACATGGCTAAGAACTGCTCAGGGCAGGTGTTAGCTTTTTGAGATATTCGCGCTTAGCGCGAATATCTCCAAAAGTTGGTAATAGGAGATAGCGATGTTAGGGACTGTTTCCAGTCGCTAACATCTTGGCACGCCCACTTTGCATGTCATTAGTGATAAATATCACTGACATGCAAAGCGGGGCCCAAGATGGTCGCTATCTCCTTTTAGCTGTCACTAACTGGTGTTAGCGACAGCTTGGTAATAGGGAGATAATTTTATCTCCGCTTTCTTGGCTTTTAAAGCCAAAAAAGCGGAGCTAAACCCCCTTGATAATATGCCCCACGATTCCTCGGGGGTTTAAGCTGACAAGGCTTGGTATTGTGTTACGTGGTAATTCTTCCAGGAAACGTCAGAGGGTCGATGCAGGGGTTCTAGAAGGGGTGATAAACCATTTAAGCCTCATGAACAAGCGCATGGTCTTTTAAAGATCTGTGAAGTACTCGGGGCGGCGGTGTGTGTGTGTCTTCTTTCAGGAGCGGGCGGGGGGAGGGGGGCACTGCCAGCAACTTGCCAGGCCAGGCAGTGTTCAACACTTGCATCACCCTTTCTCTGCCTGCTATTGCGCTCCATGCTTCGGAAAGGTAAGAAAAAAAACGTGCATTTGAGTTTGAAATGTCCGATCCTGTAGCAGTACACTTGCAAAGCCCACACATGACAATAACCCGATTCAAGGCCCCATTCACCCGATTTTTTAAAAATATATAGCACTCCAACAAAGTGGGATTATAAAACTTTATTAACTTTTAAATATAACGAACGGAACAAAAACTGTAACAAACATTTAAACATTTTTGACAAAAAAAAGCAACAATGGTCAGAAGCTGTCTTTTGTGCGAATAGTCCCAAGGCAGCACAACGTGCTGAGTTCTGGATGGCACCCAGGTGATGTCACCTGGGTGCCGCACTGGTTTTTGGGATCCTACAATGCAGCTCAGAAAAACAGCGTGGGGCGTCCCGGGTGGTGCGGGGGGAGGCCTCGTCAGTAGCGGTCTGTTGTGCGAATAGTCCCAAGGCAGCAGAACGCGCTGAGATGTGGATGGCACCCAGGTGATGTCCAGTAAACTGCTGCACTGGTTTTGGTATCCTACAATGCTGCTCCGAAAATTGGCGTGGGGCGGCCCGGGGGGGGCGTGGGGGAGGCGGCGTGAACGGGCCTCCCCAGGTGGCGGCCATCCAGCTGAGTTGCGCCCGCTCTTGCGGCTACAGCGTCTCGCTCACCATGTAGTTGAGTTGCTCCCACTCTTGCAGTGCAGCGATAGGCGGCTGCCACAGGACTCTTAAAATGGCGGCCAGCTCTTCGGTTTTGGGCCTGGTCCACTAAAATGGCCCTGGGACACCTTGGAACTCGGACGCTTGCCTGCTAGGGCTTGGGCTCCATTCTCGAAAGCGTCCCCTCAGCCGTGAAGATTCTACAAAAGTCTTGGGGGCCCTCGACTCCTGCAGGCTTCCGGTGGGGAGCGGCTGCCATGATTGCTCGTGGAATGACCACGACGGAGCCACAAGATGGTGGTGCTCTCATGCTGACGCCAGCTTCAGTCTGAATCATCCAGAAACAAGGTGGGGCTTTCATCGTTTGGGAAAAAAAAATGTTCTAAACCAATGAAAAGTGTTATTTTTAGGTCATATGACCAAGCCTTCCATCTTTAGGAAACCAAAAGTAAAATGAACCAATGAAAAGTTTTATAAACAAGTCACATGACCTGTTATGCGGTATAGGGCTACAAAAAGCGTAGAAAATCCGTTGGCACGTGAGGCGGCGTCAGTAGCGGACCGGTGTGCGAATAGGCCGAAGGCAGCACAACGCGCCGAGATCCGGATGGCACCGAGTTAGTGTCCAGCAAGTTGCTGCACTGGTGTGGCTATCCTACAATGCTGTGCCGAAAGACGGCGTGTCCAGCTGAGTTCCGGTCACTTTTGCGGTACAGTGACTCGAACGCGCCGAGATCCGGATGGCACCGAGGTGGTGTCCAGCAAGTTGCCGCACTGGTGTGGCCATCCTACAATGCTGCGCCGAAAGTCAGCGTGGGGTGCCCCGTTGGCTTATGAGGTGATGTCAGTAGTGGACCGATGTGTGAATAGGTCGGAACCAGCACAAGGCGCCCTGCACTGTTGAGCCTTTTTCAATGCCTGTTTTTTGTTGTTTCCCCTCCATCAAAAACAAAAAAAAATATAAAACTGTGCAAAAATACAAAAAAATCAAAAAATGTTTAGAAAAGCAGTGCTTGTAAGACTGTCTGAAGCTCTTTTGCACCTGCTGCAGCTTCACTATTGCCCTGGTGTGGCCAAAGATCGCCCATGACATAGGCGGCCGGCTCCCGAGGTCCGGCGGAACTTTTTTCCTTTTCCTTTCTGCTTCTTGTCCCACAATCCGTTTCACCTGAAGACACGACCAGGTTCCTGAATGTGTGCAGGGGGATGCTATTGATTGAATGAAAATGGTGGCTTGACACAAAGCTGACTCAAGCGTTGCTGTTGATGCTATACAGACAAAAATTGGTTTTCAGTTTGTACATTCCTCAGGATTTTTTTTTCCATCCAAGGCTGATTGAGAGTTTGTAGAAAAATGGCTTCAGATTTTCCACATATTACTCTTCAACATTCTTCCTAAATGTAACAATGTGAGACTCACTAGGAAAACGGCTGTTTATCTTTCCTTTCAAAATGCTGCCAACAATATTTTCTGAATGGAAGACACCATCTTGTAGCATAAAGGGCCGAAAGGGGTTCTGGTCTGGCCGATTGTTGGTGGAGACATTTTGACTATATCTTGGACCTGCCCGGCCTCGCCCAAAATGGCGCCGGTATAAATGGGACTCGTAACTCCTTGTTGTGTACTGGTTGAACAACCTTGATATCACGAGATATGAATGCAGTTTTGATGCTCATGGCGGGCGGGGCCGAGAATTGATTGAATATTTCTACATCCCTATTGATATTAGGTTCTGATGTGTTATTTATTACTGTACTATTGAAAGTTCGAATTAACGTCACCCATGGTACTTGCACGCAAATGTATATCTAGATAACTTTTTTGTAAGTGGCACTGTCGTATTTTAATTACAAAATGTACGTCCACCGATTCCGCAACTGTTAGACATCTTAGTTCTTGCAACCTAATGGCTCGCTCGTTACGTTCCTCTATAATGTAAATGTCTCCTCATCATATACGATTTCAGTTTGCTCCGTGGCCGGCCCACGTGGTTATAGGCCCGTATTTGTATACTGACATTTTCACAATAAAGGTTTTTAAAACAAAACATGGTAGTAGTATTTACATTGGTAAAGTTTTTACTTTTAGTCACTGTTTTCGAATCAGTAAAAGGCAAGTGAAATAAAGCAGTCCAATTACATGACGGATAAAAGGTATGATATGTAGGAACGCAGTAAAGATAAATGGTCAAGGGCAGTTGTGTTTTCCACTCCTGCAACATAAAGTGATCGATAAGAATCTGATAATCAGGCGTATCGGCGACTAAGACAGCAGGCCGAGTCTCTTTTACTCAACGGCTCCGTCATGGAACGAAGAAACGCCCTTTTTCTCGAAAAAGGAATATATTTTACTTGCAGGACAGTTGTAAATTTTCCGGGAAAGTACATTAGCCTGGAATATTATAACATATATGTTTAAAAAAAAATAATGTTCGAAACCAATAAAAAGCGTAATTTTTAGGTCATATGACCAAGCTTTTCATCATTAAAATAACAAAAGTAAAATGAACCAATGAAAAGTTTTATTAACAAGTCACATGACCTGTTATGCTTACGTTACGCGCTGCGCGCCGCGCCCCGGATCACTTCCGGGTGCGCTAACGCAGCGTGTCATATAACGCATTACGCGACAACGTAGGTCAAGAATATAGTCAAAATGTCTCCACCAACCAGCGTTCGGAACACAACCCCTTTCAGCAGTCCAAAAAGTTCTGTAAAATGACAACAGAGGGGACAGGCAACAAGAACCATCAGTCAAAGAGGGGAGGGCAAGTTCTTCTCTACCGGGTCATGTTGGGGCGCTACCGGAACTGATCGAATTGGTAGTCTACAGTGTTTCTGGATGTTTCAGACTAAAGCTGGCGTCAGCATGAGAGCACTACCATCTCGTAGCTCCGTCGTGGCCATTCCACGAGCAGACATGGCAGCCGCTCCCCACCAGAAGCCTGCGGGAGTCAGGGGCCCCCAAGACTTTTGTAGAATCTTCACGGCTGAGGGGACGCTTTCGAGAATGGGAACCAAGCCCTATCAGGGAAGCGTCCGAGTTCCAAGGTGTCCCAGGGCCATTTTAGTGGACCAGGCCCAAAACCGAAGAGCCGGCCGCCATTTTGAGAGTCCTGTGGCAGTCGCCTATCGCTGCACCGCAAGAGCAGGAGCAACTCAACTACATGGTGAGCGAGACGCTGTAGTCGCAAGAGCGGGCGGTAAACAGCTGAATGGCGGAAGAGGCACAGTGTAGCAAAAGCGGGCGGAATGGCAACTAAAACGGTAAAGGGGCGCCCCACTACAGCGTGTCTTCCGGTCAAACGGATTGTGGGACAAAGTCCAGAATAGAAGAGTCATCAAAAGGCAAAAAGTTCCGCCGGACCCCGGGAGCCGGCCGCCTAATCGGGGGCGATCTCAGGCTACACCAGTGCTATAAGACTTGGGGAGGGGGTCGGAGCCAAGCGTCTTCTCCGAGTCCGTGCCATCACACCGCCCCTCGGGGGCCTCCGTCAAGCGGTTTAGGGAGGTACCATATAACATTGTTTTCAAATGCAGTCAGTTCCACAAACGACACTCACTTACTTTGAGAATAGTGAAGCTGCAGTAGGTGGAAATAAGCTTCAGACAGTGTTACAAGCGCAGCTCAGAACTCTGAACTATGGCACCCAACATCCAGAACTTATGCCATTTGAGAATGGCAGTGACATTGAAGCAACTCAGGGACCAAAACCATTAACGTACTTTCACGTATGAAAATCTTACTTGGGGAGGGGGCAGGAGCGAAGCGCCCCCTCCCAGTCCGCGCCACCACACCGTATGTTGAAAATCTGAAGCCATCGTTCTACAAACTCAACCAACCTTGGATGGAAAAATCTAGAAAAATGTACAAACTGAAAACCAGTTTTGGTCTGCATAGCATCAGTAGCAACGCTTGCTATCAGAGTGCATGAGTTTCATGCTCGATCGATTGAGCTAGCCGGATCGGGCAATAAAAAGTATAAAATAGTTATGTAAATAGTTATTTAATAAAATGTTTTACCCTGTTTCTTTGCTGGTGTGTTGTCTATATTTTTAATATTTGCATAGGGTTTGTAGTTATTTTGGGCGGGGTGGGTGACGGAGCCGAGCTGTCTTGCAGCCCTCATGGTGTGGAGCTCAGTTCATCTCACTATTTTCGTATTTCTCATGAAGGGTTGTTCCTAATATTTCTATTTTAGCGAGGTCAAAAAGAGATCCAATTAGTGGCCTACTGATTTTGCTCGATTAATTTAATTTTTTTACACGATTTTTCACTATCTGCAAAGACTAAACAGAGTATTGCGACTTTGTGCTTGTTTGTAAATAGAGAATGAACCAAAGAGAATCAATTGTAAAACAGTAAATGCTTGGATAACAATCAATCAAATGGAGAGACAAGCAGGCACGACGGATTACAACGGGGGTAAAGGCCTGCGTTAACTACTCTTCACTATCTGCAAAGAGAGAGTACTACTAAGAGAAAAGAGGGGAGGGGGGCAGCGTTCAAAGCACATCAGCGTGCATAAACACGAAAAAGTTTTTACCTATCACGTACTTGACATTTTACAGCTTTTGATAATTGCTATTAAAAAACCAATGAAATTCACTGAAAAAACCATAGGTTATAGGCCATATATAGTTAGGAATTTGCATTTACAAAACCTTGAAAATTCACTGAAAAAACCATTGGTTATAGACCATATATAGTTAGGGATTAGCCTTTTCAAAACCTTATTTTACTCACACAAAACCATTGAAATTTCATATATAGTTAGTTCCACTAACTATATATCGCGCACCCGCAATCCACTGCTGATGATGTCACATATTACATCATTCATGACATGGTTAGTGACATCACTGATGACATCACTGATGACATCTCAAATGACATCACTGATGACATCTCAAATGACATCACTGATGACATCTCAAATGACATCACTGATAAAATCACTGATAACATCTCATTTGACATGACTGATCACATCACTGATGATATCATTCATGTGATAATACCATGAACCTCTTCAGACTCTAATATAACCTTAGATACAATCAGTGTAAACAGACAGTCACAGACTGTCACTCATCCATGGAGTTACTCACACACCTAGTCAGTTATGCAAAAAATCAATCACACCTCCATTTTCTCAACTATACAGTTATACACACCTTACTTATTCAAACATATACTAACACATATTTACTTTATTCTCTTATACAATCCCTGATACATGTTCACAATGATCCATACAGCCACTCACACATTCACTGGCTCTTATGCACAGTTATTTATATATGTCAACTCTCACATGTACTGTGTTTTACATATGTACTTACTTTGACATGTAGCACTGAGATATCCATTCACTCACTAATACACTCATGCACAGTCAACCGCCCATACAGCTGTTTCCACATGCACTTTTGAACCCATACATATAGTGAATCAACTACTCACACATCTATGTACAGAGTCACACACCTCCCAGCCACCCATACACACACACTCAGTTTCCCATACAAATACTTGGACAACCAATGAATAACCCATACAGTTACTCATATAGCTACTGATCAACATATGCAGCAGTTTGTAGAACCCCGAAAAACAATGGGAGAGATAGGGAAGTACAGGAACACTCTCTTGATCCCCAGTAATATATCAATAAACAAAAGAAGAGAGGTTAATTTCTCTTATAAGCCACTTGGATGGAGCCAACAGATTCAAAATATTCACAACCTATTTGGGTTTGAAGGAAAGCCCTCACACACCGACCTAGTCAGTGTCATGCTTCATCATCGGGCCCCACCGAAGAGACCTAATGCCTCTTCGGTGTGCTGCGACGCCAGAAGACTGCGGAGCTGGTATTGTGTAATGGGTGTGTTGTGAGGATAAATAAACTTAAACTTAAAAGTGTCTAAAGGGTATCTAAAAAAAGTTTATTAATGATCCCTAGGACACGAATACAAGAGTTCTATGTGTCTGAATTGTAAAGCCAAGGTAATGGTTGGTTTAATTCAGAATTAATATATCATTAGTATGTCAACATGTTTCAGCCTTAGTGTTGGTTTTATTTTACCTAGGCATTCGTCAGGACAATGATAAACCCCGGCGGTATGGACTCTCTAATCGTCCACCCTGACCTGGGGACGTGAAAGTGAAAAAATAAAAAGGTGTTCAAAGTGCATAAAAATAGGAAGAGCAATTGCTCATTCCAAAAATCACTCTTAGTTTTGGAGTGTCTCGGCACCTGTAGAGCAAAAAAAGTACGAACAGACATATAAGACAAACAGACAATTATTTGTAGGGATATGCCAAAGTACTTTTTAGTTCATGGTGTTCCAAATAAGTGGCAGCAAACGTGTTCCCAGAATAACTACTAGAGTTAAGCACCATCCACAAACCCTCTAGGGATGATACAACTAGTTCTGGGAAGTGTAGTGAAAATAGTGATTTAAAATAAGCCGTGAGTGGCTTAAGGGGGTTAAAATCACATGGTATAAGTGTTTCAAAGGATCAATAGACAAAGAGTCAGTGACCCCCACATGCAAGTATGATATAAAAACAAGTCTCACTTTAAAGATTGGCGCTATCTGCACCATGGGTCTCAGGAGGGGGGTTGGAGTGTCCCTGGCACATCCTAAAGATGAAAAAACAGAGGCTAGAAACATACGGAATCGCGATTGACTTAGCTTGATAGTATGGATTTGGTCCGATCGTCAATGCAGCATTACTCACGCCCTCAGCACTCGCAGCCCGCTTGTACACCTAGTACTACCTCTACCGGACCCCGACGATGGAGAGCGGGGCCGGTGGATTTGTTTTCAAGGGGCTGTGAGACGCTGTTGGCGCTCTTCCGGGTGGGCGTGGCTATTCCCGATCGAGGCCAGAGTGTGGGCGCGGTCGGTGAAAACGAGGCTTGGTTGCACTCGTTACTATGGAGACCTCGTGTTTATGTCTCGAAAGAGAGGCTTGCTTTAGCGGGCCAATCCTTGGCTCTGGGCTTCGGTCTTCGGACTTTAAAGATCAAAAATACAGGATGTGTGCAGCGGCAAGCCTTTGTTGCGCTTGTTGCCATGCAAAACATTGCATATTAATTATTATATCGAGGCTAGAGGCTATAATAGCCGATCATTAGTTGGGGGGTGTAAATAACAGCAGTGTTATTGTTGTGTCAGTATAACACAATTTGTATTGGCTTGTGTATTAATTGAGAACTACTTGTATCTGCACGTTTTATGAACGCGCGGAGTCAAAATAAGCGCAATGTGTACAGTATGAATGTGAATTTTATCAGAATCTGGGAATTAGATTCTTGGTATTTACAACATTGATGTTTATTTATAATTAGTGCGCTACTGATCGGACGTACATGATTGGTGACTTAGGCAAATACTAGAATCAAAGGGTTTCAGTTAAGTACAGTGTTCCATGGGATATCATCATTGAGCCCAATGATGTTGGTACCTAGACGGTACACCCACCGCTGTTCTTTCTCAAAGAGTCTGGTGGGGATGTTTGTGGTACCAGTAATTTTTTCAATTATCGTCCATTTCATATCATTCGGGGTATGGTTTTGTTCAAAGAAATGTCGGCTCAGTTTGGTCGTTAATTTTTTGCAACGGATATTACTCCGGTGCTCACCAATGCGCTGTTTCACTTTTCTTGTTGTCATGCCGATGTAACGTAAGGAACAGGGACACGTTATCAGGTATATCACATTGTTTGAGTTGCAATTCGTATGAGCAACTTGGGTCCAGATTTTACCTGGTTCCAAAGACAGTGATGGGTGTACCGTCTAGGTACCAACATCATTGGGCTCAATGATGATATCCCATGGAACACTGTACATAACTGAAACCCTTTGATTCTAGTATTTGCCTAAGTCACCAATCATGTACGTCCGATCAGTAGCGCACTAATTATAAATAAACATCAATGTTGTAAATACCAAGAATCTAATTCCCAGATTCTGATAAAATTCACATTCATACTGTACACATTGCGCTTATTTTGACTCCGCGCGTTCATAAAACGTGCAGATACAAGTAGTTCTCAATTAATACACAAGCCAATACAAATTGTGTTATACTGACACAACAATAACACTGCTGTTATTTACACCCCCCAACTAATGATCGGCTATTATAGCCTCTAGCCTCGATATAATAATTAATATGCAATGTTTTGCATGGCAACAAGCGCAACAAAGGCTTGCCGCTGTACACATCCTGTATTTTTGATCTTTAAAGTCCGAAGACCGAAGCCCAGAGCCAAGGATTGGCCCGCTAAAGCAAGCCTCTCTTTGGAGACATAAACACGAGGTCTCCATAGTAACGAGTGCAACCAAGCCTCGTTTTCACCGACCGCGCCCACACTCTGGCCTCGATCGGGAATAGCCACGCCCACCCGGAAGAGCGCCAACAGCGTCTCACAGCCCCTTAAAAACAAATCCACCGGCCCGCTCTCCATCGTCGGGGTCCGGTAGAGGTAGTACTAGGTGTACAAGCGGGCTGCGAGTGCTGAGGGCGTGAGTAATGCTGCATTGACGATCGGACCAAATCCATACTATCAAGCTAAGTCAATCGCGATTCCGTATGTTTCTAGCCTCTGTTTTTTCATCTTTCGGATGTGCCAGGGACACTCCAACCCCCCTCCTGAGACCCATGGTGCAGATAGCGCCAATCTTTAAAGTGAGACTTGTTTTTATATCATACTTGCGTGTGGGGGTCACTGACTCTTTGTCTATTGATCCTTTGAAACACTTATACCATGTGATTTTAACCCCCTTAAGCCACTCACGGCTTATTTTAAATCACTATTTTCACTACACTTCCCAGAACTAGTTGTATCATCCCTAGAGGGTTTGTGGATGGTGCTTAACTCTAGTAGTTATTCTGGGAACACGTTTGCTGCCACTTATTTGGAACACCATGAACTAAAAAGTACTTTGGCATATCCCTACAAATAATTGTCTGTTTGTCTTATATGTCTGTTCGTACTTTTTTTGCTCTACAGGTGCCGAGACACTCCAAAACTAAGAGTGATTTTTGGAATGAGCAATTGCTCTTCCTATTTTTATGCACTTTGAACACCTTTTTATTTTTTCACTTTCACGTCCCCAGGTCAGGGTGGACGATTAGAGAGTCCATACCGCCGGGGTTTATCATTGTCCTGACGAATGCCTAGGTAAAATAAAACCAACACTGAGGCTGAAACATGTTGACATACTAATGATATATTAATTCTGAATTAAACCAACCATTACCTTGGCTTTACAATTCAGACACATAGAACTCTTGTATTCGTGTCCTAGGGATCATTAATAAACTTTTTTTAGATACCCTTTAGACACTTTTAAGTTTAAGTTTATTTATCCTCACAACACACCCATTACACAATACCAGCTCCGCAGTCTTCTGGCGTCGCAGCACACCGAAGAGGCATTAGGTCTCTTCGGTGGGGCCCGATGATGAAGCATGACACTGACTAGGTCGGTGTGTGAGGGCTTTCCTTCAAACCCAAATAGGGTGTGAATATTTTGAATCTGTTGGCTCCATCCAAGTGGCTTATAAGAGAAATTAACCTCTCTTCTTTTGTTTATTGGCAGTTTGTAGAACAACAGATATAATGATGCACAAATTAAAACAGTTTAGTCACTAACCCATGCACTCAGTGAGACACATTTAATCACTCACTCATACAGTCAGTCATGCACCTACTAAATCCTTCATCCAGACACTTATACATCCACTCATTCTTCAATATGTAAGACATATTTTAACTTTACAGAAACATACAGTCACTGGATGTTGTCATTTGAGATGTCATCAGTGATGTCATTTGAGATGTCATCAGTGATGTCATTTGAGATGTCATCAGTGATGTCATCAGTGATGTCACTAACCATGTCATGAATGATGTAATATGTGACATCATCAGCAGTGGATTGCGGGTGCGCGATATATAGTTAGTGGAACTAACTATATATGAAATTTCAATGGTTTTGTGTGAGTAAAATAAGGTTTTGAAAAGGCTAATCCCTAACTATATATGGTCTATAACCAATGGTTTTTTCAGTGAATATATATATATATATATATATATATATATATATATATATATATATATATATATATATATATATATATATATATATATATATATATTATATATTATATATTATATATATTCAATGAAAAAACCATTGGTTATAGAACATATATAGTTAGGAATTTGCATTTACAAAACCTTATTTTACTCGCATAAAACCATTGAAATTCCATATATAGTTAGATGCGCTAACTATATATCGCGCACCCGCAATCCACTGCTGATGATGTCACATATTACATCATTCATGACATGGTTAGTGACATCACTGATGACATCACTGATGACATCTCAAATGACATCACTGATGACAACATCCAGTGACTGTATGTTTCTGTAAAGTTAAAATGTGTCTTACATATTGAAGAATGAGTGGATGTATAAGTGTCTGGAAGAAGGATTTAGTAGGTGCATGACTGACTGTATGAGAGAATGATTAAATGTGTCTTAATGAGTGCATGGGTTAGTGACTAAACTATCTTAATTTGTGCATCATTATATCTGTTGTTCTACAAACTGCTGCATGTGTTGATCAGTAGCTATATGAATAACTGTATGGGGTATTGATTGGTTGTCCAAGTATTTGTATGGGACACTGAGTGTGTGTGTATGGGTAGCTGGGAGGTGTGTGACTCTGTACATAGATGTGTGAGTAGTTGATTCACTATATGTATGGGTTCAAAACTGCATGTGGAAACAGCTGTATGGGCGGATGACTGTGTGCATTAGTGTATTAGTGAGTGAATGGATATCTCAGTGCTACATGTCAAAGTAAGTACATATGTAAAACACAGTACATGTGAGAGTTGACATATATAAATAACTGTGCAGAAGAGCCAGTGAATGTGTGAGTGGCTGTATGGATCATTGTGAACTTGTATCAGGGATTGTATAACAGAGTAAATATGTGTTAGTATATGTTTGAATAAGTAAGGTGTGTATAACTGTATAGTTGAGGAAATGGAAGTGTGATTGATTGTTTGCATGACTGACTAGGTGTGTAAGTAACTCCATGGATGAGTGACAGTCTGTGACTGTCTGTTTACACTGATTGTATCTAAGGTTATATTAGAGTCTGAAGAGGTACATGGTATTATCACATGAATGATATCATCAGTGATGTGATCAGTAATGTCAAATGAGATGTTATCAGTGATTTTATCAGTGATGTCATTTGAGATGTCATCAGTGATATCATCAGTGATGTCACTAACCATGTCATGAATGATGTAATATGTGACATCATCAGCAGTGGATTGCGGGTGCGCGATATATAGTTAGCGCATCTAACTATATATGGAATTTCAATGGTTTTATGCGAGTAAAATAAGGTTTTGTAAATGCAAATTCCTAACTATATATGTTCTATAACCAATGGTTTTTTCATTGAATTTTCAAGGTTTTGTAAATGCAAATTCCTAACTATATATGGACTATAACCTATGTTTTTTTCTGTGAATTTCAATGGTTTTTTAATAGCAAATATCAAAAGCTGTCAAATGTCAAGTACGTGATAGGTAAAAACGTTTTCGTGTTTATGCACGCTGATGTGCTTTGAACGCTGCCCCCCCTCCCCTCTTTTCTCTTAGTAGTACTCTCTCTTTGCAGATAGTGAAGGGTAGTTAACACAGACCTTTACCCCCGTTGTAATCCGTCGTACCTGCTTGTCTCTCCATTTGATTGATTGTTATCCAAGCATTTACTGTTTTAGAATTGGTTCTCTTTGGATAATTCTCTATTTACAAACAAGCACAAAGTCGCAATACCCTGTTTAGTCTTTGCAGATAGTGAAAAATCGTGTAAAAAAATAAAAGTAATCGAGCAAAATCAGTAGACCACTAATTGGATCTCTTTTTGACCTCGCTAAAATACAAACATTAGGAACAACCCTTCATGAGAAATACGAAAATAGTGAAATGAACTGAGCTCCACACCATGAGGGCTGCAAGACAGCTCGACTCCGCCACCCACCCCGCCCAAAATAACGACAAACCCTATGCAAATATTATAAATATAGACAACACACCAGCAAAGAAACAGGGTAAAACATTTTATTAAATAATTATTTACATAACTATTTTATACTTTTTGTTGCCCGATCCGGCTAGCTCAATCAATCGAGCATGAAACTCATGCACTGATAGCAAGCGTTGAGAGTTTGTAGAACGATGGCTTCAGATTTTCTACATACGGTGTAGTGGCGCGAACTGGGAGGGGGCGTTTGGATCCTGCCCCTTCCCCAAATAAGATTTTCATACGTGAGTGTTCGTTCATGCTTTTGGTCCCTGAGTTGCTTCGATGTCACTGCCTTACACAAATGGCATAAGTCCTGGATGTTGAGTGCCATACTTCAGAGTTCTAAGCAGCGCTTGTAACACTGTCTAAACCTTATTTGCACCTGCTGCAGCTTCACTATTCAAAGTAAGTGGGGTCCGTTTGTGGACCTGACTGCATTGGAAAACAATGTGATACGGTGCCTCCCTAAACCGCTTGACGGAGGCCCCCGAGGGGCGGTGAGATGGCGCGGACTGGGAGGGGGCGCTTGGCTCCTGCCCCCTCCCCAAGTCGTGTTGCCCTGGTGTGGCCTGAGATCGCCCCCGACAAAGGCGGCCGGCTCCTTGTTCCGTCTCGGGCTCACGTGCAACGAGGAGGTGCAGCTTCCAAGCACAGGAACAAGAGGATGCTTCCTTGGATTGTTGCTCCTTTTATTCTTCTTTTGGGAGGGCGTGGACCCTCCTCCAACCGCCTACGGGGCGTGGCCAACGGTGTAAGTGTCTAGGACAACCCCTCTTGGGCGGGAAAAGGCGCGCCCCGACTACGCCACTTCGGGCATACCAGCCGAGACACGCCTCCCACCCAAAATGGTTTCCCGGGGGATCGGGGCACCCAACCATACGTTCAGGGGGACCGAGTGGTCGCCCCTTTCCATGTGTGTGAAAGTGAGTGAATGACTGTCTCAATAGTCTCTTTATGAGTAAACACATATGTTTTAATCTAGTATATGTGAGCATTGATGTATATAAGTGAGTATATATGAGAGTGAAAGAGTGGAAGAGTTGCTATATAAATAAGTATGTATTTCTATAAGTGATTGTTTAAGAGGGTAAGCATATGTAGGTTTGTGTAGAAGTAAGTGTAGTGGTGTATGTATAGCTGTATATGGAAGTAAATGGATGTTTGATAGTTTTTTTGCATATGTGAGTATGTGTGTGAGCAACCCTATGGATGACTATTAGTGTGTAACAATATGTATATTTGTATGAGTACATATGATGAGTGACTACATGTATGAGTGAGTATATAGAAATGTTGGTGCATGAGTGGATATGTATGTAGATTTTGGAATCACTGAATAGGTTCTTCTAACTGATATAGGTATCTCCATTGTTTTGAAAATTTTAGTTTCTATTTTTCAATCTATTTATCAAATGTTATATTAGGGTGAGTGGAGGTCTGACACTCTTTCACAAGGATGATGTCATCAGTGATGTCATTTGAGATGTCATCAGTGATGTCATTAGTGATGTCACTGACCATGTCATGAGTGATGTAATATGTGACGTCATCAGCAGTGCATTGCGGTCGCGCGAGTTATAGTTAGCTGAACTAACTATGACGGGGGAATTTCAATGGTTTTGTATGAGTGAAACATCCAGCTAACTATAACATGTGTGAAACCTATGTTTTTTTCAGTGAATATATATATATATTACCTACTGGCGACAGCCAGTAAATATATATAGTTAGGACCTAGTTACCATAGGAAATGCCGAACATTCTATTGGGAATAACTCTGGCGTCGATTGAGGGATCTGACTGTAATTTTCCTCAAACTTGCGGCACTGCGCTCCGCTCCTTCCCTGAAAGTTTCTGGGAGATTTGTCAAGCGGGGGTCGAGATAAAAGGGGGTCTCAAAATGTGTTTTCCCCATGTTAATTTCCATAGGGACATTCTGACAAGGCTACAGGTCGAACGGCTGAACGGAATTACACCAAACTTGGCAAAATGGTAGAGCCTGGTATGGAGTAGTGCCTTTCGTATGTTTGGTGTAAATCCGTCCAGTAGTTTTTGAGAAAATTGAATGTGAAAATGAGTCCAATGCAATTTTGCATTGGACCTTTAGACACAGCTACGGCCCGAACGGCTGAATGGAATTACTGCAAACTTGGCAAAATTGTAAAGACTGATATGCAATAGTTTATTTTGTAAATTTGGTAAAAATCCCTCCAGTAATTGATGAGAAAATCGACTTCTTTCAAATTATATATCTATAGGCGGGACACGGTGCACGCTCGTGCACGCACCCTTCTTGCACGTGTGCGGACCTTAGCGTGCGCGCACGGAATTCTGATTGGCTGTTGGACGTCTGTCAACATTCCAAAACAGAAATTGTTGGCAGCCATCTTGTGCCTCGGTAGACTGAGGCACAGGAAAGCAGAAAAACAAACATGTAGAACTCAATAAAGGGGCAGGGTAGAAGTTTCCTGACCCCCTAGGCCTGCTCAGGGGGTCCCACAAGGCACCCTCAGGCCCCAAATTTTTTTATTTTTTTTTCCAAAAATCGCGGGGGTACACGCACCGTGCGTGCACAGTACGAGTACCGTACGAGTATCGTACGCGCACCGTGCGAGCACCTCGTGATTTTTCAAAAAAGAAAAAGTTGTTTTTGGGCCTGGGGGGGCCTTGTGGGACCCCCTTAGCAGGCCTAGGGGGTCAGGGTGCTTCTACCCTGCCCCCTTTGCGTGTTTTGTACCTTTGTTTCACTGCTTTCTTGTGCCTTGCTTCTACCGAGGCACAAGATGGCTGCCAACACTTCCTGGTTTGGAGTGTTGACAGATAGTGGCAGCCAATCAGCATGCATTTCACAGGAAAGCAGCATGCTCATTGGCTGTCAACACTTCTAACCAGGAAGTGTTGGCCTTCATCTTGGCACAAAAGAAGCAGAGCTCACAGCCCACACAGCTCTCACAGCCCGCACAGCTCTCACAGCCCACAAAGCTCTCACAGCCCACACAGCTCTCACAGCTCTCAGAGCTCAAACAGCCCACACAGCCCTCACAGCCCACACAGCTCTCACAGCCAACACAGCTCTCACAGCCCACACAGCTCTCACAGCCCACACAGCTCTCACAGCTCTCACAGCCCACACAGCCCACACTCTCACAGCCCAAACAGCTCTCACAGCCCACACAGCTCTCACAGCCCACACAGCTCTCACAGCCCACACAGCTCTCACAGCCTACACAGCTCTCACAGCCCACACAGCCCTCACAGCCCACACAGCCCTCATAGCCCACACAGCCCACACAGCTCTCACAGCCCACACAGCTCTCACAGCCCACACAGCCCTCACAGCCCACACAGCTCACATCCCACACAGCTCTCACAGCCCACACAGCTCTCACAGCACACACAGCTCTCACAGCCCACACAGCTCTCACAGCCCACACAGCTCTCACAGGCCTCACAGCCCTCACGGCCCACACAGCCCTCACAGCCCACACAGCTATCACAGCCCACACAGCTCTCACAGCACACACAGCTCTCACAGCTCTCACGGCCCACACTCTCACAGCCCAAACAGCTCTCACAGCCCACACAGCTCTCACAGCCCACACAGCTCTCACAGCCCACACAGCTCTCACAGCCCACACAGCTCTGGCAAAGATAATACCAGCAGCGAACAAGCACTGGCAAAGACAATAACGACAGCAAACAAACACTGACAAAGACAATAACGGCAGAAAAAAAACACTGGCAAAGACAATAACGGCAGCAAAGAAACACAGGCAAAGGCAATACCAGCAGCGAACAAATACTGGCAAAGATAATACAATCAGAGAGGCAGGGGCACGAAAAACGGCACACTCAGGGGAAAGAAGGCCCGACAAACGACACAATCAGGGGGCAGAAGGCAAGAAAAAACGGCACAATTAGTGGGCAGAAGGCAACAAATACGGAACAATCAGGGAGCAGAAGGCAAAAAATACGGCACAATCAGGGTGCAGAAGGCAAGAAATATGGCACAATCAAGGTGCAGAAGGCAAGAAATACGGCACAATCAGGGGGCAGAAGCCAAGAAATATGGCACAATCAGGGGGGCAGAAGCAAGAAATACAGCACAATCAGGGGGGCAGAAGGCAAGAAATACGGCGCAATCAGAGAGCATCTTGCTCCGGTCCAAAAATCGGATCTCTAGCGCTGCTCAGGTTGTCCCACAAGGATATTAACATATTTAAACGTTATCCGCTAATAGAATTAGCATTTAAAAAACCTTGCAAATTCACTGAAAAAAACATAGGTTTCAGGCCTTATTTAGTTAGGAATTAGCATTTAAAAAACCTTGCAAATTCACTGAAAGAACCATAGGTTACAGGTCATATATAGTTAGGAATTAGCATTTAAAAAACCTTGTAAATTCACTTAAAAAACCATAGGCTTCAGGTCATATATAGTTAGGTATTAGTATTTAAAAAAACGTGCAAATTCACTGAAAAAAACATAGGTTTCAGGCTTTATATAGTTAGGAATTAGCATTTAAAAAACCATTGAAATTGCTCCTATATAGTTAGTTGTACTAACTATATTTCGCGCACCCGCAATCCACTACTGATGATGTCTCATAATACATCATTCATGACATGGTTAGTGACATCACTGATGACATCACTGATGACATCTCAAATGACATCACTGAGCTCCTATTGGTGTGACGACGTCAACAGGGGGAGGGGACACAGTAACCAGCGAGTACTTTACATGGGACGAGCACTATGGGGTTGTTTCCTAACAGCACAGGGCACTGAAGAAGGCGAGCGTGCCAAAATGCATCTGCCGCTGCTGAGAGGTCTGAAATAAAGGATTCCTGCACTGTTTCCCCCTGTTGGCCTCTGATCTTTTCTTTTGGAGGGATGCTTACCGGATATACAATTGCGCCTGCCTGATGCGCAATCCAGATGGCCCCGCATCGATAAGAGTCACGGAGTTAACGCTGGCATCATGCTGCTTGCAGCTCTTTGGGACTGAGGAATTAGTAAACTCCGTTGACCACCAAGAACGACAGGACATCGGATGTGGAGTGAGGTATTATATCTCGAGGGGGCATACAGCCTCGCATTTGACTGCCCCCACACTCGATCTCTCCTGAAGGGATGGGCTGCTGCGGCCCTGGGGGACTCAGGGAGGCTCCTGCTGTTTCAGTAATCTCCGAACAACCCGACTCACCTGGAGCTGGCCCTAATCTACAGTTTTCCCCACTCCCCCACGCCACCTGCCTTGCAGCGCCGGGATAGTGCCTGCTGGGACTTGGAGTTCATTGAACTTGGGATGAGCTCCTATTGGAGTGACAACGTCAATAGGGGGAGGGGACACAGTAACCAGCGAGTACTTTACATGGGACGAGCACTATGAGGTTTTTTCCTAACAGCACAGGGCACTGAAGAAGGCGAGTGTGCCGAAATGCATCTGCCGCTGCTGAGAGGTCTGCAATAAAGGATTCCTGCACTATTTCTCCCTGTTGGCCTCTGATCTTTTCTTTTGGAAGGATGCTTATCGGATATATATATATATATATATATATATATATATATATTACCTACTGGCGGTCGCCAGTAGGTAGTTATAGTTAGGATTTTTTTCAATGTTAAATCTCAAAATTCTATTTGGAATAACTTTGGCACCGGTTGACGAATCTGCCTGAAAATTTCCTGAAAATGGCCTCGCGGCGCCCCGGTCCTTCCCTGAAAGTTTGGGGGGGATTCGTCAAGCGGGGGCCAAGATAAAAGGGGGGTCCCAAAACGCATTTTCCTCATGTTAATTTCCATAGGGCGGTCGATTTCACTTTTAGCCCGAACGGCTGAATGGATTTCCACCAAACTTGGCAAAATTGTAGGGACTGGTAGCCCGATGTGCCTTTGCTATGTCTCAAGATATGTGCTCCACTGGATTTTGAGTAATTTAGGTTCAAAAAAATATATATATCTATAGCAGCGCACCGGTACGCGCACCGGTGCGCGTACCGTGCGCGCCACGCGACTTGCGTGAGGAAAGCTGATTGGCTCTCGGGTGTCTGTAAACATTCTAAACAGTCCGGAGCGGCCGCCATCTTGTGTCTCGGTAAAATCGAGACACAAGAGGTGGCCAAAACAAAGAGGGAAATGACCATAAGGGGGCAGAGTAGACCCCCCCTTGACCCCCTAGGTTTGATGTGGGGGCCATAAAAGGGCCCCGCGGGGCAAAAAAAAAATATTTTTTTTTTTTATTTTCGCGGGGGGAGCGCCCGGTACGCGCACCGGTGCGCGCACCGGTGCGCGTACCGGGGAGTGTACCATGGGGAAAAAGAATGACAGTTTTATAAGTAGCTGTTTAAAAAAAAAATGTTTTGTTGTTTTTTTATACATACACATACATATGTAAATGCATATGCATATATATATGCATATATTGTATATGTGTGCGTGTAGAGAGAGGTAGAGAGGTAGAGGTGTAGAGGTAGAGAGGTAGAGAGGTAGCGGTAGAGAGGTAGAGATTAGTAGAGAGAGAAGAAGAGAGAGGTAGAGAGGTAGAGAGTAGAGAGTGAGTAATAGAGAGTAGAGAGTGAGTAGTAGAGAGTAGTAGAGAGCAGTAGAGAGAGTAGCAGAGAGTGAGTAGTAGAGAGTAGTAGAGTGAATAGTAGAGTGAGTAGTAGAGAGTAGTAGAGAGTGAGTAGTAGAGAGTGAGTAGTAGAGAGTAGTAGAGAGTAAGTAGTAGAGTGAGTAGTAGAGAGCAGTAGAAAGTGAGTAGTAGAGAGTAGTAAAGAGTGAGTAGTAGAGAGTGAGTAGTAGAGAGTGAGTAGTAGAGAGTAGTAGAGAATGAGTAGCAGAGAGAATAGTAGTGAGTAGGAGAGAGTGAGTAGTAGAGTGAGTAGTAGAGACTAGTAGAGAGGGAGTAGTAGAGAGTGAGTAGTAGAGAGTAGTAGAGAGTGAGAAGTAGAGAGTGAGTAGTAGAGAGTAGTAGTGAGTAGTAAAGAGTGAGTAGTAGGGAGAGAGTAGTAGAGAGTGAGTAGTAGAGAGTAGTAGATAGTGAGTAGTAGGGAGTAGCGAGTAGCGAGTAGTAGGGAGTGAGTAGTAGAGAGAGAGTAGTAGAGAGTAGTAGAGTAGTAGAGAATGAGTAGTAGACAGTGAGTATTTGAAAGTAGTGGAGTCGGAGAGAGTAAGTAGTAGAGAGTAGTGGAGAATATTCCAAAGTTTGGCACAGCACCACTTTCACAATGAGTCCAATCAAATCATATCACTTAGAGTCCTTATTGAAGCGCTGAATCTTGGTGTATATTCAAATGCTTTTATTTTCCTTAAGTTTATGTACCACAGCCAGCCGAAAGGTTTCGTTCTGTACAACAGAACTTCTTCCGGGCGTTCTTATTTCCTTCAAGTTATGTCGGTATCCAGTTGTCATATAACTAGATATTTCTTCCAAATGTTAGACGAGACATAAGTATATTCTTATTCAAAGTGACTAGGTATCAATTTTACCCACACAATTCGGGCAGACTTGAGTAATTTATAGCATCCTCAAAGTCAGTCTTTCAAAAATTCCAAAGTATAGGACATGATAATCCAAATCCAAATGTTTCTCAAGAAAAGTCATTTACAATCGTTCGGAATATCGGTGTTTGGGCAGATATGATCCAGGGACCCCCAGTATGCAAGGGGAATTAGTCCCCCCTCTGCAAACGCGCCAGTGGCCTGCATTGCAGAGAGGTGTAACAAGGGTGTGGCCTCATTACACTTCTCTGCAATGCAGCTCCCTCGCGCATACTGGAGGTTCCTGGTGGACTAGATGACCCCAGGGACCCCCAGTATGCAAGGGGAATTAGTTCCCCCTCTGCAAACGCGGCAGTGGGCTGCATTGCAGAGAGGTGTAACAAGGGGCATAGTCTCATTACACCTCTGCAATGCAGCCCCTGGCGCATACTGGAGGTTCCAGGTGGGCTAATTGGCCCCCAGGGGCCCCCAGTATGCAAGGGGAATTAGTTCCCCCTCTTTAAACATGCACGGGGGTTGCGTTGCAGAGAGGTGTAAAAAGGGTTGTGGCTTCATTACACCTCTCTGCAATGCAGTCCCCTGGCGCATACTGGAGATTCCTGGTGGGCTTTCAGGTCTTATATAGTTAGGAATTAGCATTAAAAAAACCTTTGAAATTCACTGAAAAAACCATAGGTTTCACACCAGTTATAGTTAGGAATTAGCATTTAAAAAACCTTTGAAATTCACTGAAAAAACCATAGGTTTCACACCAGTTATAGTTAGGAATTAGCATTTAAAAAACCTATTAAATTCACTGACAAAACCAGTTATAGTTAGCTGGAAATTTTACTGACATAAAACCATTGAAATTCCCACGTTATAGTTAGTTGGACTCACTATAACTTGCGCGCCTGCAATGCACTGCTGATGACATCACATATTACATCACTCATGACATGGTCAGTGACATCACTCATGACATCACTGATGACACCATCCTTGTGACAGAGTGACAGACCTAATTTCAGTGTAATGTAACGCTTGAAACACATATTCATAAATAGAAACAAACATTTTCAAAAAAATGGAGGTACCCAAACCAGTAACAACAACCAATTCAGTAATTCCACCATCTATATACACATCCACTCATTCACCAACAGTTCTATATAGTCACTCATATATATACTCACTCATCATATGTAGTGATGCACCTATACATCCTGTTACACATCAGCAGTCATCCAAAAGTTACTCACACACATACTTACACATGCAAATAAACTATTGAACATCCATTTATTTGCATATACATTTATACACACACTACCACCTTACTTCTAAGGAAACTTACACATACTTACTCTCTTAAACAATCACTTATAGAAACACATACTTATTTAAACAGGAACTCCTACAATCTCTCACTATATATACTATACTCACTTATATACATCAATACTCACATATACTAGATTAAAACATATGTCGTTACTAATGAAGACACTAGTGAGACAGTCATTCACTCACTAACACACACATATACACACTCATCCACCCATACAGTCCTGCACATATGCTGTCTTCAAAACACATACAAACAGTGAGTCAGTCACCAACCCCTGCAGCCACTTATACACAAAGAGAAACACTGATACAAACATTTAAATATTTAAACAATACTCGCTAATATATGTATTCACTAAGATACACTTAATAAGCCAGTTAACCAACCAATTTTTTTTAAAAAATCATCCATTTACATACTTATTCAAACATTTATTCTTCCATCGACCTTTACAAATACATATATAAAACAAATTTATTTTTCAGAAAGACACACATTCACTGGATGGTGTCATCAGTGATGTCATGAGTGATGTCACTGACCATGTCATGAGTGATGTAATATGTGATGTCATCAGCAGTGCATTGCAGGCGCGCAAGTTATAGTGAGTCCAACTAACTATAACGTGGGAATTTCAATGGTTTTATGTCAGTAAAATTTCCAGCTAACTATAACTGGTTTTGTCAATGAATTTAATAGGTTTTTTAAATGCTAATTCCTAACTATAACTGGTGTGAAACCTATGGTTTTTTCAGTGAATATACATATATATTACCTACTGGCGATAGCCAGTAGGTATATATAGTTAGGATTTTTTTCCTATGGGATTTTTGAAAATTCTATGTCGAATAACTTTGGCGTTTGAGGACAGAATTGGCTGAAATTTTCAGGAAAATGGAACATTTTGTTTCTGAGCAGCCACTGAAAATTTGGGGGGGTTTCGTCAAGGGGGGGCCGAGAAAAAAGGGGGGTCCCAAAACGTGTTTTTCCCATGCAATTTTCCATAGGGCGGTTGGCCTCACTTTTAGCCTGAACGGCTGAATGGATTTACACCAAACTTGGCAAAATTGTAGGGACTGGTAGCCCGATGTGCCTTTGCTATGTCTCAAGATATAGGCTCCAGTGGTTTTTACGAAAATTAACTTTGAAAAATATATATTGGGCTACATTGGGCTATATATATGTTGGAGCCCAAATGTAGCCCAATGTAGCCCAATGTAGCCCAATGTAGCCCAAAGATGGCCACCAGAGACAAAAAAAACAAATGTAGCCCAAATATCAGCCAGATGTAGCCCAACTATAGCCCAATGACAGAATGTCCCAGAGTGTTCTAAAGAACAACTAGAGTGCTAACAGTCCTACTTATTACAAAGGTATGGCAAACCTGAAGCCATCTTGATTGGAATAAAGTGGTAACTCTTAAAACATTTAATTTAAAAAGGAACAAAATGAGGGGGTTCATTTTGCCATAGAAAGTATGATTAGCGAATATATGACGAAATCCCGCATACCATCAGTCCGCAAAAAAAATCCCGCATGTACTATTAGGCCGCAAATTAAAATAACGAAAACTTTTAGAACGAATATGCCTTTAGCATACACTAAACAACTAAACTACCCTAAACCCTAAAACACTACCCCCAGCATGACCCTACACTACACAAACAGTACAACACTACCCTAAACCCTAAAACACTACCCCAGCATGACCCTACACTACGCAAACACTACAACACTACCCAAAACCCTAAAACACTACACCCCAGCATGACCCTACACTACGCAAACACTACAACACTACCCTAAACCCTAAAACACTACCCCCAGCATGACCCTACACTACACAAACACTACAACACAACCCTAAACCCTAAAACACTACCCCCAGCATGACCCTACACTACGCAAACACTACAACACAACCCTAAACCCTAAAACACTACCCCCAGCATGACCCTACACTACGCAAACACTACAACCCTAACCTAAATCCTAAAACACTACCCCCAGCATGACCCTACACTACGCAAACACTACAACACTACCCAAAACCCTAAAACACTACACCCCAGCATGACCCTACACTACGCAAACACTACAACACTACCCTAAACCCTAAAACACTACCCCCAGCATGACCCTACACTACGCAAACACTACAACACTACCCTAAACCCTAAAACACTACCCACAGCATGACCCTACAATACGTAAACACTACAACACTACCCTAAACCCTAAAACACTACCCCCAGCATGACCCTACACTACGCAAACACTACAACACTACCCTAAACCCTAAAACACTACCCCCAGCATGACCCTACACTACGCAAACACTACAACACTACCCTAAACCCTAAAACACTACCCTCAGCATGACCCTACACTACGCAAACACTACAACACTACCCAAAACCCTAAAACACTACCCCCAGCATGACCCTACACTACGCAAACACTACAACACTACCCAAAACCCTAAAACGCTACCCCCCTGCATGACCCTACACTACGCAAACACTACACCACTACCCAAAACCCTAAAACGCTACCCCCCAGCATGACCCTACACTACGCAAACACTACAACACTACCCTAAACCCTAAAACACTACCCCCAGCATGACCCTACACTACGCAAACACTACAACACTACCCAAAACCCTAAAACACTACACCCCAGCATGACCCTACACTACGCAAACACTACAACACTACCCTAAACCCTAAAACACTACCCCCAGCATGACCCTACACTACGCAAACACTACAACACTACCCAAAACCCTAAAACACTACACCCCAGCATGGCCCTACACTACGCAAACACTACAACACTACCCTAAACCCTAAAACACTACCCCCAGCATGACCCTACACTACGCAAACACTACAACACTACCCTAAACCCTAAAACACTACCCCCAGCATGACCCTACACTACGCAAACACTACAACACTACCCTAAACCCTAAAACACTACCCCCAGCATGACCCTACACTACACAAACACTACAACACTACCCTAAACCCTAAAACACTACCCTCAGCATGACCCTACACTACGCAAACACTACAACACTACCCAAAACCCTAAAACACTACCCCCAGCATGACCCTACACTACGCAAACACTACAACACTACCCTAAACCCTAAAACACTACCCCCCAGCATGACCCTACACTACGCAAACACTACAACACTACCCTAAACCCTAAAACACTACCCCCAGCATGACCCTACACTACGCAAACACTACAACACTACCCTAAACCCTAAAACACTACCCCCAGCATGACCCTACACTACACAAACACTACAACACTACCCTAAACCCTAAAACACTACCCCCAGCATGACCCTACACTACGCAAACACTACAACACTACCCAAAACCCTAAAACACTACACCCCAGCATGACCCTACACTATGCAAACACTACAACACAACCCTAAACCCTAAAACACTACCCCCAGCATGACCCTACACTACGCAAACACTACAACACAACCCTAAACCCTAAAACACTACCCCCAGCAGGACCCTACACTACGCAAACACTACAACCCTAACCTAAATCCTAAAACACTACCCCCAGCATGACCCTACACTACGCAAACACTACAACACTACCCAAAACCCTAAAACACTACACCCCAGCATGACCCTACACTACGCAAACACTACAACACTACCCTAAACCCTAAAACACTACCCCCAGCATGACCCTACACTACGCAAACACTACAACACTACCCAAAACCCTAAAACACTACACCCCAGCATGACCCTACACTACGCAAACACTACAACACTACCCTAAACCCTAAAACACTACCCACAGCATGACCCTACAATACGCAAACACTACAACACTACCCTAAACCCTAAAACACTACCCCCAGCATGACCCTACACTACGCAAACACTACAACACTACCCTAAACCCTAAAACACTACCCCCAGCATGACCCTACACTACGCAAACACTACAACACTACCCTAAACCCTAAAACACTACCCCCAGCATGACCCTACACTACGCAAACACTACAACACTACCCTAAACCCTAAAACACTACCCTCAGCATGACCCTACACTACGCAAACACTACAACACTACCCAAAACCCTAAAACACTACCCCCAGCATGACCCTACACTACGCAAACACTACAACACTACCCAAAACCCTAAAACGCTACCCCCCAGCATGACCCTACACTACGCAAACACTACACCACTACCCAAAACCCTAAAACGCTACCCCCCAGCATGACCCTACACTACGCAAACACTACAACACTACCGTAAACCCTAAAACACTACCCCCAGCATGACCCTACACTACGCAAACACTACAACACTACCCAAAACCCTAAAACACTACACCCCAGCATGACCCTACACTACGCAAACACTACAACACTACAACACTACCCTAAACCCTAAAACACTACCCCCAGCATGACCCTACACTACGCAAACACTACAACACTACCCAAAACCCTAAAACACTACACCCCAGCATGGCCCTACACTACGCAAACACTACAACACTACCCTAAACCCTAAAACACTACCCCCAGCATGACCCTACACTACGCAAACACTACAACACTACCCTAAACCCTAAAACACTACCCCCAGCATGACCCTACACGAAGCAAACACTACAACACTACCCTAAAACCTAAAACACTACCCCCAGCATGACCCTAGACTACACAAACACTACAACACTACCCTAAACCCTAAAACACTACCCTCAGCATGACCCTACACTACGCAAACACTACAACACTACCCAAAACCCTAAAACACTACCCCCAGCATGACCCTACACTACGCAAACACTACAACACTACCCAAAACCCTAAAACACTACCCCCCAGCATGACCCTACACTACGCAAACACTACAACACTACCCAAAACCCTAAAACACTACCCCCAGCATGACCCTACACTACGCCAACACTACAACACTACCCAAAACCCTAAAACACTACACCCCAGCATGACCCTACACTACGCAAACACTACAACACTACCCAAAACCCTAAAACACTATACCCCAGCATGACCCTACACTACGCAAACACTACAACACTACCCAAAACCCTAAAACACTACCCCCAGCATGACCCTACACTATGCAAACACTACAACACTACCCAAAACCCTAAAACACTACCCCCAGCATGACCCTACACTACGCAAACACTACAACACTACCCAAAACCCTAAAACACTACCCCCAGCATGACCCTACACTACGCAAACACTACAACACTACCCAAAACCCTAAAACACTACCCCCAGCATGACCCTACACTACGCAAACACTACAACACTATCCTAAACCCTAAAACACTACGCCCAGCATGACCCTACACTACGCAAACACTACAACACTACCCTAAACCCTAAAACACTACCCCCAGCATGACCCTACACTACGCAAACACTACAACACTACCCTAAACCCTAAAACACTACCCTCAGCATGACCCTACACTACGCAAACACTACAACACTACCCAAAACCCTAAAACACTACCCCCAGCATGACCCTACACTACGCAAACACTACAACACTACCCAAAACCCTAAAACGCTACCCCCCAGCATGACCCTACACTACGCAAACACTACACCACTACCCAAAACCCTAAAACGCTACCCCCCAGCATGACCCTACACTACGCAAACACTACAACACTACCGTAAACCCTAAAACACTACCCCCAGCATGACCCTACACTACGCAAACACTACAACACTACCCAAAACCCTAAAACACTACACCCCAGCATGACCCTACACTACGCAAACACTACAACACTACCCTAAACCCTAAAACACTACCCCCAGCATGACCCTACACTACGCAAACACTACAACACTACCCAAAACCCTAAAACACTACACCCCAGCATGGCCCTACACTACGCAAACACTACAACACTACCCTAAACCCTAAAACACTACCCCCAGCATGACCCTACACTACGCAAACACTACAACACTACCCTAAACCCTAAAACACTACCCCCAGCATGACCCTACACGAAGCAAACACTACAACACTACCCTAAACCCTAAAACACTACCCCCAGCATGACCCTAGACTACACAAACACTACAACACTACCCTAAACCCTAAAACACTACCCTCAGCATGACCCTACACTACGCAAACACTACAACACTACCCAAAACCCTAAAACACTACCCCCAGCATGACCCTACACTACGCAAACACTACAACACTACCCAAAACCCTAAAACACTACCCCCCAGCATGACCCTACACTACGCAAACACTACAACACTACCCAAAACCCTAAAACACTACCCCCAGCATGACCCTACACTACGCCAACACTACAACACTACCCAAAACCCTAAAACACTACACCCCAGCATGACCCTACACTACGCAAACACTACAACACTACCCAAAACCCTAAAACACTATACCCCAGCATGACCCTACACTACGCCACTACCCAAAACCCTAAAACACTACCCCCAGCATGACCCTACACTATGCAAACACTACAACACTACCCAAAACCCTAAAACACTACCCCCAGCATGACCCTACACTACGCAAACACTACAACACTACCCAAAACCCTAAAACACTACCCCCAGCATGACCCTACACTACGCAAACACTACAACACTACCCAAAACCCTAAAACACTACCCCCAGCATGACCCTACACTACGCAAACACTACAACACTATCCTAAACCCTAAAACACTACGCCCAGCATGACCCTAAACTACGCAAACACTACAACACTACCCTAAATCCTAAAACACTAGCCCCAGCATGACCCTACACTACGCAAACACTACAACACAACCCTAAACCCTAAAACACTACCCCCAGCATGACCCTACACTACGCAAACACTACAACACTACCCTGAACCCTAAAACACTACCCCCAGCATGACCCTACACTAAGCAAACACTACAACACAACCGTAAACCCTAAAACACTACCCCCAGCATGACCCTACACTAAACAACCACCACAACTCTACACTACACTAACACAACACTACACTACACAACACTACACTACACTACACAATCACTAACCCACGAAAAAATTAACACAAACCCACTTACCTCTCTCGTCATCGTGGTTTTCACAACGCAAATGCATTTACCATACATGCCTTTAAAACGTAATTCTTTGTAAAGGCATGCGCGATAAATGCACATGCGTTTTGAAAAAATGCGGGATAATGGTATGCGAGCTCAATGACCTTGCGGGATAATGGTATGCGGACTGAAAGTCTGCGGGATAAAAAATGCGGGAAATGGCTGCAAACCATGATTAGCAGCAGACTTCCCTGGTGAGCACTAGCTTTACTACAGTGATCTAATGAGCAACTAGAGTGCTAACATTCAGAATTTATGGCAAATGTGTGACACATCTGAATGCCTTCTTGATAGAACCAAAGTAAACAAGCATTGAAAATGCAATAGATCTCGCCCTCGTTTAAGTTAAAGCCATTCTGTTTGTAATGAGGTGGCTTTTTAGCTTTGCTTTTATTAGTGTTTTTAAAACTTTCATGTAAATAACATGCATATGTATGCATATATGTATATGTATGCATGCATTTATATTTATATAGATATGCAAATTACATATGTTTATATATGTATATTACCTACTGGCGATAGCCAGTGGGTATATATAGTTAGGATTTTTTCTCTATGGGATTTCTGAAAATTCTATGTCTAATAACTTTGGCGTTTGTGGACGGAATTGGCTGAAATTTTCAGGAAAATGGCACATTTTTTTCTGAGCAGCCCCTGAAAATTTGGTGGGGTTTCGTCAAGGGGGGGCTGAGAACAAAGGGGGGTCCCAAAACGTGTTTTTCCCATTCATTTTTCCATAGGGCGGTTGGACTCACTTTTAGCTCGAACGGCTGAATAGATTTACATGAAACTTGGCAAAATTGTAGATATGGTTTGCCCGACGTGCCTTTGCTATGTCTCAATATATGTGCTCCAGTGGATTTTGAGAAATTAACGTTTAAAAAAATATATATATCTGTGACAGCGCTCCGGTTAGCGCCCCGGTTCGCGTACCTGACGCGTAACGGAACTTCGCGAAGCGAATCTGATTGGGTCTCTGGTGTCTGTCAACATTCTAAACAAACCGGAGCGGCCGCCATCTTGTCTCTCGGTATGATCGAGAGACAAGATGTGGTGAAAAACGAAGGGGGAAATGAAGGAAAGGGGGCAAGGTAAACCACTCCTGACCCCCTAGGATTGATGAGGGGGATATTAAAGTGCCCCGCGGGGCAAAAAATTTAGCGATTTTACGCCGTAGAGGCGCGTCCCGGTACGCGAACCGGGCAGCTCACCGGGCAGCTAACCGGCAGCGTAGCTGTCAACATTGTAAACAGTCCGGAGCGGCCGCCATCTTGTCTCTCGGTAGGTTCGAGAGACAAGATGTGGTGAAAAAAGAAGGGGGAAATGAAGGAAAGGGGGCAAGGTAAACCCCTCCTGACCCCCTAGGATTGATGAGGGGGATATTAAAGTCCCCGCGATTTTTCGCGGTAGAGGCGCTTCCCGGTACGCGAACCGGGCAGCTAACCGGCAGCATAACGGGAGTCCGCCATCTTGTGTTTTTGGAGCGTCCAGTTCGCGTACCGGGTAGCGTCCCGGTAAGCGTAACAAGGGGAAAACCAAGAGAAACAGTAAAAAAAAAATGAAGGGAATAGATTTCCAGCAAACTTGGCAAAATTGAAGGGACTGTTTGTTTGATGTGCCTTTGCAAGGCCTCAAGATATGTGCACGTGTGGATTTTGTCTAATTAAGGTTAAAAAAAATATATATATCTGTAAGCGTGCTCCGGCACGCTTACGTTACGGGTTTTGTTTGCGCTGCAGAACCGATACGTCACGGTTATGCGACGCGTCATGAGGCGTCTCACGTGGCTACGTGATACGTCACGTAATAAAGAATATATTTTACAGCTATAGATATTAGCTTTTAAAAAACCAATGAAATTCACTGAAAAAACCATAGGTTATAGACCATATATAGTTAGGAATTTGCATTTACAAAACCTTGAAAATTCACTGAAAAAACCATAGGTTAGAGACCATATATAGTTAGCTGGACATTTTATTGACATAAAACCAATGAAATTCCATATATAGTTAGTTGCACTAACTATATATCGCGCACCCGCAATCCACTGCTGATGATGTCACATATTACATCATTCATGACATGGTCAGTGACATCACTGATGACATCACTGATGACATCTCAAATGACATCACTGATGACATCACTGATGACATCTCAAATGACATCAGTGATGACATCATGACACACCAATACCAGTTACTACATACGCACTCACTGATTCCTACGTCTACACCAACATTCACTCATTCACCCATACAATCACTCATACATACAGTCACTCATTATTACAACACTATCATATGCACTCATACACCTATGCAGACACTCACACACTGCCACTCATCCATGGAGTTACTCACACACCTAGTCAGTCCTGTAAAGAATCAATCACACTTCCATTTCCTCATCTATACAGTTAAACACAGAACACCATACTTCAGTGACATCACTGATGACATCACTGATGACATCTCAAATGACATCACTGATGACATCTCAAATGACATCACTGATGACATCATGACACACCAATACCAGTTACTACATACGCACTCACTGATTCCTACGTCTACACACACATTCACTCATTCACCCATACAATCACTCATACATACAGTCACTCATTATTACAACACTATCATATGCACTCATACACCTAGTCAGTCCTGTGAAGAATCAATCACACTTCGATTTCCTCATCTATACAGTTAAACACAGAACACCATACTTTTCACACATATACTAACACATACTTACTCTCTTATACAATCACTGATACAAGTACACATTGATATGCACAGAGTCACACACCTCCCAGCCAGCCACACACACACTCAGTCTTCCATACATCCACTCATTCTTCAATATGTAAAACATATTTAAACTTTACAAAAACACACAGACACTAGATGATGTCATCAGTGATGTCGTTTGAGATGTCATCAGTGATGTCATCAGTGATGTCATTTGAGATGTCATCAGTGATGTCATCAGTGATGTCACTGACCATGTCATGAATGATGTAATATGTGACATCATCAGCAGTGGATTGCGGGTGCGCGATATATAGTTAGTGCAACTAACTATATATGGAATTTCATTGGTTTTATGTCAATAAAATGTCCAGCTAACTATATATGGTCTCTAACCTATGGTTTTTTCAGTGAATATATATATATATATATATATTCACTGAAAAAACCATAGGTTTCACACCAGTTATAGTTAGGAATTAGCATTTAAAAAACCTATTAAATTCACTGAAAAAACCATAGGTTTCACACCAGTTATAGTTAGCTGGAAATTTTACTGATATAAAACCATTGAAATTCCCACGTTATAGTTAGTCGGACTCACTATAACTTGCGCGTGCAATGCACTGCTGATGACATCACATATTACATCACTCATGACATGGTCAGTGACATCACTCATGACATCACTGATGACACCATCCAGTGAATATGTGTCTTTCTGAAAAATAAATATTAGTGAGTTATGTTTAAATATTTAAATATATATATTAGTGTTTCACTTTGTGTATAAGTGGCTACATGTGTTGGTAAGTAGCTACATGCGTATGTATATGGGTTATTAGATATTTTTATTAGTATCAGTATGACTGTCTATATGGTTTAGTGGGGGTATTACTTAGCACATAGATGCATGAGTGACTGACTCTTTGTTTGTATGTGTTTTGAAGACAGCATATGTACAGGACTGTATGGGTGGATGAGTGTCTATATGTGTTTGTTAGTGAGTGAATGACTGTCTCACTAGTGTCTTTATCAGTACCTACATATGTTTTAATCTAGTATATATGAATATTGATGTATATAAGTGAGTATATGTGAGAGTAAGAGATTGTAAGAGTTCCTGTTTAAATAAGTATGTGTTTCTATAAGTGATTGTTTAAGAGAATAAATATGTGTAATTTTAAATAGAAGTAAGGTGGAAGTGTGTGTATAACTCTATATTCAAATAAATGGATGTTCAATAGTTTATTTGCACGTGTGAATATCTGTGTGAGTAACTTTCGGATGAATGTCGGTGTGTAACAGGATGTATAGGTGTATCACTTCATATGATGAGTGAGTATATGTATGAGTGACTATATAGAACTGTTGGTGAAAGAGTTGATGTGTATATACATAGTGGAATTACTGAATTGCTTGTTGTAACTGATATAGGTATCTCCATTTTTTTAAAAATTTCAGTTTCTATTTTTGAATATGTGTCTCAAGGGTTACATTATAGTGAAAGGAGGTCTGTCACTATGTCACAAGGATGGTGTCATGAGTGATGTCACTGACCATGTCATGAGTGATGTAATATGTGATGTCATCAGCAGTGCATTGCACGCGCAAGTTATAGTGAGTCCGACTAACTATAACGTGGGAATTTCAATGGTTTTATATCAGTAAAATTTCCAGCTAACTATAACTGGTGTGAAACCTATGGTTTTTTCAGTGAATTTAATAGGTTTTTTAAATGCTAATTCCTAACTATAACTGGTGTGAAACCTATGGTTTTTTCAGTGAATTTCAATGGTTTTTTTAATGCTAATTCCTAACTATAAATTTCACTTTATAAATAAGACTGTTAGCACTCTAGTTGTTCTTTTTAACACTCTGGTACATTTTCTCATTGGGCTACAGTTGGGCTACATCTAGTTGAATTTTGGGCTACATTTTCAATTTTTGATCTCTGGTGGCCATCTTTGGGCTACATTGGGCTACTTTGGGCTACATTTGGGCTACATTTTGGCTCTAACATATATTAAGCCCAATGTAGCACAATACATATTTTTCTAAAGTTAATGTTTTTTACAAACCACTTCAGAATAGAGCTACCTGTCCCTACAATTTTCCCAATTTTTTTTAAAAAATATTATTTTGGGGAGCGCTCCCGGAGCGCGCCCCGGGGAGCGCCCCGAAAAGCGTATTTTTACAAAGCGCCCCGGGGCGCGCTCCGGGGAGCGTCCCGTAAGCGCCAATATCGCAAACGAAAACATAATCGTGACGTATCGCGTAGCCGCGACCGCGTGATACGCACGGCGTAAGCGCACCCGGAAGTACTCGAGCGAATACGATCGCACAACGTAAACTTCTGACGCGCTTACGCTGCGCGACCCGGGGCGCGCCCCCGGGCGCGCCCCGGGCGCGTAGCGTAAGCGCGTCGGGTCATGTGAGCAGAAAATAACACTTTTCATTGGTTCATAACAGTTTTGGTTTCATAATGATGAAGCCCCTGGTCTTGTGACCTGAAAATAACACTTCTCATTGGTTCAGGACAGTTTTTTTTTCTAAATGATGAAAGACCCCACCTTTTTTCCTTATTCTGACTTTGTCCTTTGACTGAGGAAGACCTGTTTGTTGCTCTGTCTACTTTTTTGCTCTTTGAGTAATATTTTGTACTTTAAAATGGCTTCATTAGTAGCATCAGCTGGTGCATCTGCCCCACCACCACCACCACAACAACCAAGAGGACCAGCTCCAAATTATATTGGTGGTCAAGAACAGGAGGAGGAAGAGGAAGAGGAAGAGGAGGAGGGGAGAAGAAGATGGCTGCCAGAAGAAAATACACCTTATAAACCCAAACCACACTTTATTTGGCAGTTTTTTTCAATTCCAGAGGGGAAAAAAAAGGTGAATGCGCCCAAAGTCACTTGCCTCATCTGCAATGATGAACTTTCACGGGGCAACCCAAATAAGAAATATTCTTTTGGTAACTATACCATGATTCGGCACATGACAAGAAAGCATCCAAACAACTACTCTCGTGCAGAGTTCCGGGAACTGGCCAGTAACCTCCCCCATTCATCAAGGACCTCCCAAAGAAACCAACCCACTTCCTCGCAACCAGAAACATCTGAGGTGATGCCTTGCATTCAGCCGAGATTTGCTGATTTTAAAATTACTTGCAAAGCTTGTGGCAAACTTATCTCCTATGGGGAACAAAGTGTGAAACTCATCGTCCTTGCAGGTGATAATCACAAGTGCCCCAAAAAGAAGTAATTTTTTGGGTTTTTTGTTTTTTTGCTCCAGTTGAGCCAGTTTCAATTCCCTTTTTTTGTTTCTCCCCCAAAAAATACAAAAAAATATATAAAACTGTTTTGAAAAGCCAAAAAAAGTACAAAAAGTTCAAAAAACACAAAAAAAATATAAAACAACAAAAAGAAGAAAAAAAAAAGTTCTTTTTAGAACTACCTCCAATTTCTAAATCAAAACTTCATTTTTTAAACACTCTGTCACCTTTTTTCATCATAGTGCGCTCCCAGGGCCGCTCCCCGGTGCGCGCACCGTGCGCTTCCCCCGCGCAAAACGAAAAAAAATAAATAATTTAAATGCCCCGCGGGGCCCTTTTATAGCCCCCACATCAAACCTAGGGGGTCAAAGGGGTCTATCCCTGACGCCTTATGGTCAGTTCCCACTTTGTTTTAGCCACCTCTTATGTCTCGATTTTACCGAGACACAAGATGGCGACCGCTCTGGACTGTTTCGAATGTTTACAGACACCCGAGAGCCAATCAGCTTTCCATGCGCACCTCGCGTCACGCGCCCGGAGCGCTCCCTGGTGCGCGCACCGGAGCGCGGCTATAGATATATATATTTTTTGGAACCTAAATTACTCAAAATCCACTGGAGCACATATCTTGAGACATAGCAAAGGCACATCGGGCTACCAGTCCCTACAATTTTGCCAAGTTTGGTGTAAATCCATTCAGCCGTTCGGGCTAAAAGTGAAATCGACCGCCCTATGGAAATTAACATGGGAAAAACGCGTTTTGGGACCCCCCTTTTATCTCGGCCCCCGCTTATTGTATCCCCCCCAAACTTTCAGGGAAGGACCGGAGCTCGACGAGGCCATTTTCATGAAATTTTCAGGCAGATTCGTCAACCGGTGCCAAAGTTATTCAAAATAGAATTTTGAGATTTAACATTGAAAAAAATCCTAACTATAACTACCTACTGGCGACCGCCAGTAGGTAATATATTACCTACTGGCGGTCGCCAGTAGGTAGTTATAGTTAGGATAATTTTCAATGTTAAATCTCAACATTCTATTTTGAATAACTTTGGCGCCGGTTGACGAATCTGCCTGAAATTTTCAGGAAAATGGTCTCATGGCGGTCCGGTCCTTCCCTGAAAGTTTGGGGGGGATTCGTCAAGCGGGGGCCGAGATAAAAGGGGGGTCCCAAAACGCGTTTTCCCCATGTTAATTTCCATAGGGCGGTCGATTTCACTTTTAGCCCGAACGGCTGAATGGATTTCCACCAAACTTGGCAAAATTGTAGGGACTGGTAGCCCGATGTGCCTTTGCTATGTCTCAAGATATGTGCTCCAGTGGATTTTGAGTAATTTAGGTTCAAAAAAATATATATATCTATAGGCGCTCTCCCGTGCGCGCACCCGTGAGCGCTCCCGGCGCGACACGCGACTTGCGCGCAGGAAGCTGATTGGATCTCAGTTGTCTGTAAACATTCTAAACAGTGCGGAGCGGCCGCCATCTTGTGTCTCGGTAAAATCGAGACACAAGGAGTTTGAAAAAAAAAGGGGCAAATGACCATAAGGGGGAAGAGTAGACCCCCTCTGACCCCCTAGGTTTGATGTAGGGACTAAAATAGGGTCCTGCAGGGCATTAAAATTTTTTTTTCGTTTTGCGCGGGGATAGCCGCGCTCCCGTGCGCGCACGGGAGTGCGCTCCAGGCGCGACACGCGACTTGCGCGCAGGAAGCTGATTGGATCATAAGGGGGAAGAGTAGACCCCCTCTGACCCCCTAAATCCAGGACTATATTTATGAAGGCCTTGCGCTGTTAGTTTTGCGCTTCCTGTGCGTCAATTTTTGTGACGCACCAGCGGTGTAAAAAAATGCGCATTGTTATGCAATATTTAAAAAGTGACGCATCTATCTAGATGCGTCACTTTTTAAATATAGTGCAACGAGGTACATTTTATTACACTGCTGGTGTTATGCGTCACTTTTCTGTGCGCACTCCTTATGACGTTCCAGATGTGTCATATTTAATGTATGACGAATCATGTTGCAGATACAATATGGCGCAGAGTTTTAAAAAGTGACCCATGTACCTAGATGCGTTACTTTTTAAAAATAGCGTCAGGTATAATGTATGCAGAGGGGGTGTTCTCCTGCAAAAAGCTTTGTAATAGCGACGCAGTGAAAGGCCGGCGCAAAATTTTGACGCAATAGCATCCTAAAAGTGACGCAGGGAAATCTCATAGATTTCAGTACGTTGTTATTACCAAGCTTTTTGCGAGGGATTGCCCCCTCTGCATACATTATACCTGATGCAGATACAATATGGCGCAGAGTTTTAAAAAGTGACCCATGTACCTACATGCGTCACTTTTTTAAAAATAGTGTCAGGTATAATGCATGCAGAGGGGGTGTTCCTTGCAAAAAGCTTGGTAATAATGACGCAGTGCGTCACTTTTAGGATGCAGTTGCGCCAAAATCTTGCGCCTGCTTCACAGCAAACCTTTCACATGGTGCTTTTTCCATGTGAAAGGACACATTACTGGAGTTGCGTCACTTTTGTGACGCACTCCAGCAATGCGTTACTTGGAATGTCATAAGGAGTGCGCACAGAAAAGTGACGCATTGCACCAGTAGTGTAAAAAAATGTGTTGCGTTGCGTTATATTTAAAAAGTGAGGTATCTAGGTAGATGGGTCACTTTTTAAAATCAAGCGCCACATTATATCTGCGTGAGGTATAATGCATGCAGAGGGGGTGTTCCCCCACAAAAAGCTTTGTAATAGCGACGCAGTGAAATGTTTGAGATTTCACTGCGTCACTTTTAGGATGCTGTTGCATCCTTTAAATATAGTGCAACGAGGCACATTTTATTACACTGCTGGTGTGATGCGCGCAGGAAGCTGATTGGATCATAAGGGGGAAGAGTAGACCCCCTCTGACCCCCTAAATCCAGGACTATATTTATGAAGGCCTTGCGCTGTTAGTTTTGCGCTTCCTGTGCGTCAATTTTTGTGACGCACCAGCGGTGTAAAAAAATGCGCATTGTTATGCAATATTTAAAAAGTGACGCATCTATCTAGATGCGTCACTTTTTAAATATAGTGCAACGAGGTACATTTTATTACACTGCTGGTGTTATGCGTCACTTTTCTGTGCGCACTCCTTATGACGTTCCAGATGTGTCATATTTAATGTATGACGAATCATGTTGCAGATACAATATGGCGCAGAGTTTTAAAAAGTGACCCATGTACCTAGATGCGTCACTTTTTAAAAATAGCGTCAGGTATAATGTATGCAGAGGGGGTGTTCTCCCGCAAAAAGCTTTGTAATAGCGACGCAGTGAAAGGCCGGCGCAAAATTTTGACGCAATAGCATCCTAAAAGTGACGCAGGGAAATCTCATAGATTTCAGTACGTTGTTATTACCAAGCTTTTTGCGAGGGATTGCCCCCTCTGCATACATTATACCTGATGCAGATACAATATGGCGCAGAGTTTTAAAAAGTGACCCATGTACCTACATGCGTCACTTTTTTAAAAATAGTGTCAGGTATAATGCATGCAGAGGGGGTGTTCCTTGCAAAAAGCTTGGTAATAATGACGCAGTGCGTCACTTTTAGGATGCAGTTGCGCCAAAATCTTGCGCCTGCTTCACAGCAAACCTTTCACATGGTGCTTTTTCCATGTGAAAGGACACATTACTGGAGTTGCGTCACTTTTGTGACGCACTCCAGCAATGCGTTACTTGGAATGTCATAAGGAGTGCGCACAGAAAAGTGACGCATTGCACCAGTAGTGTAAAAAAATGTGTTGCGTTGCGTTATATTTAAAAAGTGAGGTATCTAGGTAGATGGGTCACTTTTTAAAATCAAGCGCCACATTATATCTGCGTGAGGTATAATGCATGCAGAGGGGGTGTTCCCTCACAAAAAGCTTTGTAATAGCGACGCAGTGAAATGTTTGAGATTTCACTGCGTCACTTTTAGGATGCTGTTGCATCCTTTAAATATAGTGCAACGAGGCACATTTTATTACACTGCTGGTGTGATGCGTCACTTTTCTGTACACAGTCCTTATGACATTCCAGATGTGTCATATTTAATGTATGACGAATCATATTGCAAGGAGTTACAGATACGTCAGTATTTCTGACATATGTGTAAACATAAAAGTGATGCGAGGCCGGCGCAAAATTTTGACGCAATAGCATCCTAAAAGTGACGCAGGGAAATCTCATAGATTTCAGTACGTTGTTATTACCAAGCTTTTTGCGAGGGATTGCCCCCTCTGCATACATTATACCTGATGCAGATACAATATGGCGCAGAGTTTTAAAAAGTGACCCATGTACCTACATGCGTCACTTTTTAAAAAATAGTGTCAGGTATAATGCATGCAGAGGGGGTGTTCCTTGCAAAAAGCTTGGTAATAATGACGCAGTGCGTCACTTTTAGGATGCAGTTGCGCCAAAATCTTGCGCCTGCTTCACAGCAAACCTTTCACATGGTGCTTTTTCCATGTGAAAGGACACATTACTGGAGTTGCGTCACTTTTGTGACGCACTCCTGCAATGCGTTACTTTTGTGTTTAGAGATATGTCAGAAATACTGACATATCTGTAACTCCTTGCGAATTGATTAGTCATATATTAAATATGACATATGTGGAATGTCATAAGGAGTGCGTCCAGATAAGTGACGCATCGCTATTTTCACGTAGCGATGCGTCACTTTTCAGAAATGAGGCCTCCAGTTTATTCACTGTGTCATAAATTTCTTTTCTAACACTCACCTTCTTTCAGTCCTCCTACTTCACTTCCTTTCACCTCTCATACCTTTCTGTTCTTTCTTACTCATTCTCCTTTCAATTATCAATGCACTATATTTCACTTACTCTTCATTTTTTAAGATTATAGCTCTTTGATGAGAATTGGAGGTAGTTCTGAAAAGAACTTTTGGTTTTCTTCTTTTAACTGAAGAGGAACAAAAACAGGGAATAGAAACTGCTCAACAGGAGCAAAAAGAAAAGAAAAAAATTAGGGGTGGGAAGGGCAGTGATGGTTCTCTAATGCCCGAACCATGAGCAGGACACTTTGCTCCCCATAGGTGAGGAGTTGATTGCAGTATCTGCATCTGACGACCCCATGGTTGAATGCAGGTTGGATGTTAGCTACCTGCCCCTGAGATTGATCTCTTCCGGAAGAAGTTGCTCCTCCTGTAGATGTAGAGGCCCCATCTCTAGGAACCTCCTGTGCCAGAGCCCTGACACTTTCCCGGGCAAAATTCTGGGGGTGCCTGGTCTCCACATGTCTGATCATCGTAAAGTTCCCAAAAGAGTACTTTTTTTGGGGGTTACCCCGTGACAGGACCTTTTTGCAGATCCTGCACTCTACTTTTGGTGCATTCACCTTTTTCTGGTCTGCTGGAAATTTAAAGAATTTCCAGATGAAATGTCCCTTCTTCTTTGGGGTAGGTGGCTCTTCATCAATGAAGTCATCTTCACTGCTGGATGATCTGGCAGCCATGATGAATCCAGGAATATGGAGCAGCAAAAAAGGTAGGTCTTTCAGTCACAAAAGTGAAAGAAGAAGTGAAGGAAATGGGTGGGGATTTCATTCATTGTAACAAAAAACTGTTAGCAACCAATGAAAAGTGTTATTTTAGGGTCACATGACCTGACGCGCTTACGATGCGCGCTCGGGTGCACTTCCGGGTGCGTTTACGCAGCGCGATCGTAGGCGCTTCCGGGGCGCACACGTGGCGCGACCGTAGGCGCTTTTGCGTGCGTTTAGGCGCCGCGCACGTATGCGCTTCCGAGGGCACGTACGTTGCGCGCCGAAGTGACGTCATCAATCTTTAATAGAAATGCATAATCATTTTCCATATTAAAAAAAACAAATTTTATTTGTATGGTACGAAATGTTTTGCATTATTATTAACTTTTCATTCATATTTTTTTTTCACGAACGACAGTTGCGCTCTGGGTGCGCTTTCAGATGAGCGCACGGAGAAGCTTACAGGAGAGCTTAGCTGAAAGCTTCCCCGTGCGCGCACCCAGAGCGCAAAAAAAAAAATTATAAAAAAAATGAATACTTAAAAAAAACAGCAAATTGTAAAAAAAAAAAAGGTTAGAAACTCGATATACAAAGGAATTAGCATTTAAAAAACCTATGAAATACACTGAAAAAACCATAGGTTTCACACCAGTTATAGTTAGGAATTAGCATTTAAAAAACCTTTGAAATTCACTGAAAAAACCATAGGTTTCACACCAGTTATAGTTAGGAATTAGCATTTAAAAAACCTTTGAAATTCACTGAAAAAACCATAGGTTTCACATCAGTTATAGTTAGGAATTAGCATTTAAAAAACCTATTAAATTCACTGAAAAAACCATAGGTTTCACACCAGTTATAGTTAGCTGGAAATTTTACTGATATAAAACCATTGAAATTCCCACGTTATAGTTAGTTGGACTCACTATAACTTGCGCGTGCAATGCACTGCTGATGACGTCACATATTACATCACTCATGACATGGTCAGTGACATCACTCATGACATCACTGATGACACCATCCTTGTGACATAGTGACAGACCTCCTCTCAGTGTAAAGTAACCCTTGAGACACATATTCAAAAATAGAAACTGAAATTTTTAAAAAATGGACATACCTATATCAGTTACAACAAGCAATTCTGTACTTCCACTATCTATATACTCATCCACTCATTCACCAACAGTTCTATATAGTCACTCATACATATACTCACTCATCATATGAAGAGATACACCTATACATTCTGTTACACACCGACATTCATCCAAAAGTTACTCACACACATATTCACACGTGCAAATAAACTATTGAACAACCATTTATTTGAAAATAGAGTTATACACACACTTCCACCTTACTTCTATTGAAAATTACACATATTTATTCTCTTAAACAATCACTTATAGAAACACATACTTATTTAAACAGGAAATCTTACAATCTCTTACTCTCACATATACTCACTTATATACATCAATAATCACATATACTAGATTAAAACATATGTAGTTACTGATAAAGACACTAGTGAGACAGTCATTCACTCACTAACACACACATATACACACTAAGCCAGTTAACCAATCAATTTTTTTTTTAAAAAACATCCATTAAGAAACTTATTTAAACATTTATTCTTCCATCGACCTTTATATATACATAAATAAAACATATTTATTTTTCAGAAAGACACACATTCACTGGATGGTGTCATCAGTGATGTCATGAGTGATGTCACTGACCATGTCATGAGTGATGTAATATGTGACGTCATCAGCAGTGCATTGCACGCGCAAGTTATAGTGAGTCCAACTAACTATAACGTGGGAATTTCAATGGTTTTATATCAGTAAAATTTCCAGCTAACTATAACTGGTGTGAAACCTATGGTTTTTTCAGTGAATTTAATAGGTTTTTTAAATGCTAATTCCTAACTATAACTGATGTGAAACCTATGGTTTTTTCAGTGAATATATATATATATATTCACTGAAAAAACCATAGGTTTCACACCAGTTATAGTTAGGAATTAGCATTTAAAAAACCTTTGAAATTCACTGAAAAAACCATAGGTTATATACATATATATATATATATATATATATATATATATATATATATATATATATATATATATATATATATATATATATATATATATATATATATATATATATATATTCAATGAAAAAACCATAGGTTATAGACCATATATAGTTAGGAATTCGCATTTACAAAACCTTATTTTATGGTTTTTTAAATGCAAATTTCTAACTATATATGGTCTATAACCTATGGTTTTTTCAGTGAATTTCATTGGTTTTTTAAAAGCTAACATCTGTAGCTGTAAAATGTATTATTCTTTAAATCCCAAAATATATATAGATATTTATTGATAATTTTTTTTAAATATTTTTTTCTTCGCTTCTAGTTCGCGAACCGGGAAGCTTTCCGTTAGCTCATCTTGATGCCGCGATCTAGTCCGCGAACCGGTCAACGTTACGTTAGCGGAACAGTGACGCGTCGCGGAAGCGCGACATATCACGTTATCGCGTAATGCGTCTAATGGACCGCGAACCGGAAGCGATCTGGGACGCGGCGCGCGCCGCGTAACGTAAGCGGAACAGGTCATGTGACTTGTTTATCAAACTTCTCATTGGTTCATTTCACTTTTGGTTTCCAAATGATGTATGACTAGGTCATGTGACCTAAAAATAACACTTTTCATTGGCTCAGAACTTTTGTTTTCCCCAAATCATGTAAACCCCTCCTTATTTCCTCACTCTGACTTTCATCTTGGTGAGAGAAAGACCATTTATCTGAAGATCCACAATGGCTTCCATTCTTGCTGCAGCTGGTGCACCCCCACCACCACCTCCACCTCCTCATAAGAAGACAGGACCACCTAGTCAAATTCTGACTAACAGAGAGGAGGAAGATGAGGAAGAAGAAGAAGAGGAGAGAGAGGAACAACAATTTCTTGATGAGTTGCCCCGGGTTTCTAAACGAAAATCCAGTTTTATCTGGCAGTTTTTCACCATCCCTCCTGGAACAAAGAAAGTGAATGCAAAATATGCCACCTGCCTCATCTGTGACTACAGATTGTCGAGAGGCACAGAAAAGAAGTACAGTATGGGGAACTATACAATGCATCGTCACATGAGCAGGTGGCATCCCAATAACTACAGCCGGGCTGAATTAAGGGATCTTGTAGACAATCCGACGGCAACTCCTGTGGCAAGATCTACATCCACATTGTCTTTGACGGGAAGAGAGGCACAAGAGACTGTGCCCAACATCCAACCTAACTTCCAGCACATAAAGTTATCTTGTGTTTACTGTGGTGAAATGCTATCATATGGCAACATGAGTGTCAACCTCATGAACATTGCATATGAAAATCATAAATGCCCTAATGCACCCAAAAAGTAATTTTCTTTTTTTTGCTCCAGTTGAGCCGTTTTGAAAGCCTGTTTTTTGTTGTCTCCCCTCCATAAAAAAAACAAAAAAAACATAAAACAGTTCTAAAATTACAAAAAAATCAAAAAATGTTCAAAAAATAAAAAAAAAATATAAAACAACAAAAACAAAAAAAAACAGTTCTTTTCAGAACTACCTCCCCTTTCAAACAAAATTGCTAGAATGTTTATCACTCTGGCAAGCTCTATTTCTTTTGGTTCGCTTCAAGTTCGCTGACCGGTTCGCGAACTTTAAGCGAACTAAAAAAATATTTTTTTAAAAAAAAGAAGAGTTAGTATAAGGGAAGTAATCAGAGAATAATGTAAAAAGAAAGACAGCTAGAGAGAGTAAATGAGAGATAGTGTCAATGACATCATCAGCAGTGCATTGCGGGTAAAAAGAGTGGAAAACATTTACCTTATAATTCTTGTTACCTTTTTTAAATATTTTTTCATACTTTCAATCTGTAAAACAAAGAACAAACATTTCAAAAAATATTAAAACATGTATTTAAAAATTAGAAAAGACAAGGGAAAAGGTTCAAAAACAAACAGTTTTTCAACAACTTTGACATTTACAGAAGTCTCTGCTTCTCTACATCACCTACACAATCCTAAACATATATATTCAAAAGAAACTGTATCTTGATGTTGCTGAACTGAGGCCTATTTTGGAACATGATGTTTTTCTTGCACTGCTAATGTCTCACAATAGTGATGCAATAGCAGCGCAAAAAAGATGTAAAGCCATAATAAAATTGTGTCTAACATTGTAAATGATTGTTTTAGGATGCAAATAAGATGTGTGCTTTCAAGAGCTTTCTTTGAGGTGAGGCCTCTTTTTTTTATAAAAAAAAAAACACTACCCAGAAGTACAGCACTCTAAGCATTAAAATTGATATTTACAGAACTCAGCTTACCCATATGTACCACACATTTCTAAATGTATATCATAAGGACAAAAAGCATAACATTAATTATACATGTTAAATGGTTTATTTTTGCTGTTCTCAGAATGTATCAAATTTCACTTAAATCAGTGACTTGAAGGTATTCATCATGTAACAGCAGGGAAAAAAAACACAATCAAAATGACTGTGTTTAAAAAACCCATACAACCTAAGAAATCTGTTTTCAAAACTTCTTAAAATTAACTTACTTTCAATGACGTCAAACGATCTCCTATAAACAGCATCCACTCTGTTGTGCTTTAAATATTTTCAGCCCGCCACTTTCTGAAAGAAAACCTCCATCGATACGTGAAATATGTTACATAGAAAAAAAACTTCTCTCATTATATCACATGTTTCCACTAGGCCAAATCATGTTGCCGCGATTCGCAAGTCTTGTAATTCTTCCAATCAAATCCCGACATTTTCTATTTTCGCAACTTTCAAAAATAAAATATTTGAGATTATTTTCACAATCCTGGACTACTAATATCTTACTCTTCTTTGTCACTCATGTTCTCCTTTTCCTATGACACTGATACTGCTTACTATGAAGCAGACTTACTTCCATCAGGTTTATATAGTTGGATTTTTAATCGAGACAGCATTGCAGACTTACATTCCCTCTACTTAAAATGTTGGTTTTAAAAACACCAGGTAAGAATTTTTAAGGTCAAACGGCAATTTTTTTTTGAAAGTTACAACAGAATCATTACAGAATGACCAGCCGTTTCCAGACTTTAAGTAAGCTGTATAATGTCCTGATGTTGTTGATGGACCATCGTGATAGATAATTGCTACAGTAACAAAAGTCCTCCCTGATATTGACAGCTGAGAAGCCACAAAATGTTTTATTAAAGTTGACAATTTTGATCCATCAGGCCTACATCGTTGCATCATTAAAATGACATACTGGCCATATCTACGTATAAATAATGTTGACATCATATCACATTTACATTGGCTACACTCCATGTTGTGATCCGCTGCATTTACTAGCTTATTAAAGGACACTGATTTACTGTCTGGCAAAGTTAAATATATAAATCTTTCTGAGTCTACACTAGTAGTACTTGATACCATACAGTTCTCGCAGTCATGCTGCCATTGATAAGAAAGCCCAAACAGGTGATCTACATCTACACCCTCATCTTGCAATATATCAAGCATATACATTAAAAACTCCTGACAATCTTGCTGATTATTTTCAGAGAAGTCTGTTTGACCTGAACATTCATCTAACAGATAACGAACTTCAGACACACTTTCTACTTTTGTACGATCAGTGCTACATTTCTCTAACACAGAATTCAACAAGCAGCATAAACTTTGTTCTGAATTGAACACAATCTGTTCTTTTAAACTCTCTAGTGAAAAGAGAACATTAACAACGACATTTGCATAGCAGTTGACACCAGAACTGTTTTCAAATTGAAAACCAACAATCTCTTCAACAGTATCCACTTTCTTTCTGCTAACAACTTTCGGTTCATTCACTTTTAGTCTTTTTGCAACAACCTCCCTACTATTACTGCTATTTCTACGTTTCCGGCCTACCACACGTTTCTCAAACAAAGGATATTGAGGCAAATGTGGCGCATACTCTCTTCTTAACCTATTGTATTCCTTAACACAATCTAGATCCGCACAAATGTTTGTGACATCACAGTCAATCAAGTACAATCCCGATAAAGTTCTAACTCGTGACAATGCCACATATGCCATACCCTCCTTGAACACTGAACTGCCAATATTCACCAATGCACAGTCTACACTTAAACCTTGCGATTTATGGATTGTCACCGCATATGCTAAGCAAACAGGAAACTGTTTACGGCGAACATATAAGTCTTTAACAAGCAAAAACCTAGCAGAACAACGACCAATTTGCTGTACTTCCTCAATGCCATCAAATTTAATTCTTAAAAATTCTATTCCATCTCTATTTCTGTATTTCTCAAAATCAACAACATTACCCATTGATCCATTTACCAGACCTCTTTCTACATGTAAATTCCGTCTCAAAATGATTCGACAATTTAAACACACATTCAGAGTCTTTTCAAAACCCGCTGTCTTAGATATAGTCTTCTCTAATGAATCCAATTTTGATTTCAAATTATCTGACAAAATAATTGTTGATCCCATATGCTCTAATTTGTCGATAGCTTCCAGTTTCACAATGTCTTGCTTTTCTAAATTCAACATTTTGTTGTTGAAGATGGCACATTCTGCAAGAGTTGGCATGAGACATATCCCGGATTTCTTCTCAGTAATTTTCTGAAAAATATTCTCAGGCACAATCTCTTGTTTGGGATACAAATTTGACAGTAACCGTGCATTTAAAGCTTCTTTCCCATGCTCGGTCACTTTTCCAATTCTAATATCTTGTAGAATATTCTTGTAATCTTCATCCTTTGCCTGACGCATATTTTGATGCAGTTCTGCATAATTGAAGTTTAACCATATATTGACGTTGCCAATGCTCCCTAGGCACTTCCTGGTATCTTCATGCGTGAGTATTTTGAACACAGGTTGACCTTTTACTGGTGTCAGCTGTAGAAGATCTCCGAAAACAATAATGTGTTTCCCACCAAATAAGACATCATATTCAGTTTTAAGTACTTCTTGCATTCTCAAATGCACAAAGGCAAGCATGACATTGGAAACCATGCTTACTTCGTCAATGATAAGTAGTTTCATTTTCCTCAAGACTCTTGAAACTTCACAGCAAGCATCTCCAGATAACTTGTTGTATTGTAATTTGTTGTCATGCTCCACCGGCAGCATCAATAGACGATGCAAAGTAATACCTTTAATATTATGTGCTGCCAGTCCAGTAGGAGCGGTCACAACACAAGACAGCGATGACTCAGTCCTTTCCTGCAAATAACAAGAGATTGCTTTAATGAGGAAACTTTTTCCAGTTCCCGCTTCTCCACTCACGTACAGTCGGACAGGCTTCAACGACGTACACGAGCACTCTTTCTTCTCATGACTTAATCCGTGCTCAATTTCCTTGGTAACTTCATCATATATTTTCCTCTGCTCAACGTTGAGTTGTTTTTCCAAGTCTTGTAAGTTAACTGAATCCTCCTGAGCATGTGCCATGGCTCTTTCTACTTCATTCATAGCAGTGGCAGCTTCATTTTCGATAATAGGTCCTCCAAGTGGATCTTGACTCAATGAAACAGAACTCTGACTGTCCTGAGAACTGTCTCTGGCAATCTCGGCTGCAATCGTTGCTTCCTGCTCAATTTCCAAAGTTAGCATTTCTTGATATTTAGAAAAAGCAGGACATTCTATGGACTCCTTGGCTGCATTGAAAGAGTCTTCGTAACAGAGGAAATCTCCAAGCAGTTCCTCTTCTGCACGCCAAGGCTTGAAAAGTTGTAAAAGTGCTAAATAGAAAAACTCCTTTTTTTCTGGAGATTCGCCACTTAATTTTCGATGGTTTACTAATTGGCATTTTCTTTGCTTGACCAGGCATCCCTCACTTCCAATTACAGCATACACTCCTTTCTCAATATCTTCTTTGATGTTCCTCTTGAATATATAATTTTGGAGAACCTCATATAGACAAACATTCTCAAGGTGACTGCTTCGATTTGGATAATATGTATCCAACATGTTGGTCTTCAAAATGTCGGTACTGTTTGGTTCCTTTTCTGCCAAATACTCAATTTCCCGAACAGGTTTTAGAACTCGATTTCGCGTTGCAGCAAGACCAAGACTCGCCCAAACGAGACTCCTGGATTTGGCATAGAGACTTGCTGAAGACAATCGATCAGAACATTCGTAAGCTCCGATTTCTCGATGCGACAACATCTTTAGACTGAAACTGTACAACTTCTTGCTGAGGCTCTTTTCATGGGAAATGTCCTCCCACATATCCTTCAGTTCGGTCTTTTCTTTTTTGGTGATGTAAGATGTCACATACCGAGCCACAGCCATACAGTTGTCAGCCACAAACTGTATATCCATGTTGGCATTCCACATGGACAAAATCACTGGGTTGTAGTCATTGATGTACTTGGACTCTTCATTCCTTTTCAAATTGTATGTATTCTTGGGTGATTTCCTCGTCACATTATGTCGCAGCGAAGACATCAAACTGTTCACTCTTCCTTTAGAAATCACCGGTCGTGGAAAGTTGAAACGACATTTGGTGTAGAACTTGTCCTTGTTTCTGAATTTACGACGACAGTACTTTCCACAACGATGGCTTTGGAAACGTAGAACTTGTTCTCTTAGACTTTTCTTCTCCGTTGCGTTTGGAACAGCACACGTAGAATACTGTTCGATGAAATTCATCACTAAGTCATCCGGATCTGTTCCAAATTTAGGTGCATCCTTGATCCACAGCAACATATGTATATGAGGGGCACCTCTTGCTTGATACTCCTTTCTCCAGAAGAAATCCAACACCTCTCCAAGAGGTGGATTCTTTTTATTTGTGATGAAAGACATCATAGCTTCAAATCTATGATTGAAGTACCTGCATACATTCACAGGATCCAAAGAACACAGTTCTCCAGGTGTCTTGAATTCAATGTTTTCAATATTTCCATTTGCCTCTCGTAGAAATTCAAGTAAGTCATCCCAGCCATACTCAGCACAGCTCAGAGTGAGGAACCATGTCGGAGTTCCTAAGTTCCTCAGCATACATTTTAAATCACCATGACGACGGTACCAGTACTCATTAGTACCACGCTGACACGCCATGAGATTAATTAAGTGAGAATCCAAAATACTGTCTTGGACATTGACTTTATGCATAAAGTCACTTGCCGAGATGTTTCGCATCTGTATACCACTTTTTAAGATGTGGTTCACTGCATATGAAAGTCCAGACAGATCGCTTTCAAACAGGAGATGAAACAAATAGGGAATACATTGCCGAAACCTAGGATCTTCTGCATACAATCGTAAAGTCCGGTATTCAGACGCAGGAATTTCACGAGGTCGCTCATCATATCTTCCTCCTTGACCTGTGGGAAATAGCTGTGGGAAACACCGAGCTTCCAAACTTTCCTCCCAAACACTAATGGGACTCCCTTTGGCTTGTTTCATTTGAAACAACTCAATAGCATTCCCCATGACTTCCTTGGAATGCAAAGGATGAACACTATAATGTTCATATATTTCTTCACTTTTAGAGGCCTCTACTTTCTCAATTTGGCCAGCACACAAATCGCTATCCTCTTCATTACTTACTTCCTCTTCTGCAACATATACATTCTTATAGTACTTATTATTTTTCTTCAAATACACTGTTGCCTTTTTGACTTTCCTAACATCCACTAAATCTTGCCATATTTTCTTATTCTTTGTCGGAACCCCATTAACCAAGATAACCAGAGGTTCCTCTTCCACTTTTTCTATTCCAATTGTGTTAATGTTTTTGTTCAAATCTAGAGGCAAATAAACAACTCTTCCCTTTAATCCTCTCTGTAAATCTGCTGGAGGCAACTTCCCTGTCTTTGGCTCCATTCTTACAATAGCCTGAAAGGGATGGATACTTTGAATCAAAATAGATTCATAAGTATTTAAATCCTTCAATTCAGAAGGAATCTCAACCAATTCCAGATTATTATGAACTGCCCTAGCAGGCATCTGGTTTTGGTTTAATTTATTACAACAATAAGTACACACACGTTGATCCGATCCCAAATCAAAATAATTTTCTACCATCAAGTATGTGGCTAAATCCTTCCATTCACTATTATTTTCCCTTTCACTTTTTGCATATAAATCCACTACCTTAGTCTGATTCTTATAATAAGTGCGTCGACAACATACACAAGTGAAATTAGGCCTCTCACTTGATTTCATCTGAAACGTGGCAATTTCCTTCTGAAAATTATCTGTACTGGAAACCTGTACATTATCTTCCACATTACCCTCTACTTCAGGGTCAATTTGAACATTCTCATCTTTACTACCAAAGTAACAAAACTCAATTTCTTCACAAATATTCTTCACATCTATTTCAGAACCATGCAAAAGAGCAGCACATAACTGTTTAAGCATAATTGCTGGACTCTTAGCATAATACAACATTCTCACTAATTTTCTCACTTTATTATGATGCACTGCTAGCATCCTGAAATGATGAAAAACACTCTGGCATACTCTCCTGGAAAGACAAGCCAGTGAATGACCACGCAAACCTGTCATTTGTCTCACTCTGCAAGGATCTAAATCTTGCAACAACTTCATTTTCTGCTTCAAACTTTTCTTATTAAATGTCCGTATAAAATCACAAAGCAAATTGATGGAAACCTGTCGCACACTGCAAATAGAACTACACTTCCAAATGTACACAGGACCCTTAGGACGTCTTCCTAAAACCTCATCACTTAGCGCCTCTTCTGTCTCTGTTGTCACAAGTTGTTCTTTTTCAACTGGACAACCATCCTTCACTTCATAAGCTCGACCACTGATGTCAACTGCATGCACCAAATCATTATCCTGAAAATAAGTCTCCTCATTAAAAAATGCCTCAGAACTTTAACTATGCATCCATTCTCCAGAAAAAACTTCACAAAAGTTAGTACGATTTACTACTCTCTTCCATCTACTTTTTGTTTTGAAATCAGAAATTACCTTGCTTAGTTTCCTAATTCTATTGATTACCAAAATAAACAACTTTCGCTTGATTTCAAAAGCATGATCAATAATTTTCTCTACATTTTTCTTCTTCCTATAAAATGCCGCTTTCTGTTGGCCTTTCTTTTTAATATTTTTCAATAAATTAACTAATATCCTATTACGGAACATTCGTTGTCGAATGTCCCTAAACTGTTGTTTCCTTCTACTATCATGCACAGAGTTATCTCTTCCTCTACCAGTAACATTTGTGATGGGTCTCTCCTTTCCATTTAAATTACTTTTCTTTTTGTAAACAGACACATTTTTTTGAGCAAAATTTTTTTTACTACATATATTTCTTAAGAATGATTTCGTGCTCTTACCCGGACCTTTCTTGGTGTTTTGATAAGTATTTGGGGAAGAGGACTGCTGCAATAAAACATCATCCTGCTGTCTTTGACGTTTTCTAGCCTTTCGTATTCGACTTCTGGAAGGCATTTTCCAAACTATGAAAGAATCTGCAGTTGAATCTGTGAAAAAATATAATATAAAATGTTATTAACCACTATTACCAAACAGTAAATAAATAACAGTCATCTAAAACTTAATGCCGTACTAATTATTTAACATAGCAAATATTTTCCACCAGCACTGCATCACAAAAATGACACTCAATGGTACAAAACAGGCATACAACACTCATAAATCACTCCCTAATATTTTAAATCATTAATTCAGGATGACGATAAGATGTAGCCTATCTAAAGGTTTGTTTAGGCCCAGATCTTTTGACTGGGGTGAATGTGTGTCATTGATCCACATTCAGTCCATCACCTGTTTTGTTTATTTGAGGTGAGGCCAACACATGGTTGCAGATAAGATTTTCACTGAAAAAAAACCAAGGTAAAAAAACATGTGAAGGCCTACCAATGAAGTAAATCATTAAATGAAAACCAATACATTTCTGGAAATATGCACTACTAGTGCTTCATAAGATGTTTTGGGTCATATTTATAAGTTATTTGAGTATCTAGTATGCTATTTTACATTCTTCATGGTGCAAATTTATTGTAAATACGCTCCCACCTGCGGTTGGCAAATTTAGATTTTGATTATGGGAGTTAGATAGGCATGTTAATAATTTCCCAAAAATGGTATATAACCCCAAACAACCTTTGTAGCAAATGCTCTTAGCCATGTTATCCACCTCCCATTGGATAACATGGCTAAGAAGTGCTTGCAAATGTGATAAAAAAAGGCCTGCAATGCATGAATATCGCAGAAAAATCAGCGATATTCATGCATTTTCCAGCAAATGCTCTTAGCCATGTTATCCACTTCCTATTAAATAACATGGCTAAGAACTGCTCAGGGCACCATGAGGAACGCTTTCCATTTAAAAAGGGAAAAATAACATCAAAGACACTAAAATGCCTTCTAAATATGACCCCAAACAACCTATGAAGCTCTAACAGTACATATCCTGAAATTTAATTGATTTCAAAATTCGTTTTTAAACACAGCATATAAATCAATTGTATACCTGCATTCATGAAGAAATGACTAAAAATGTCCTTGAGACACATGATTGTGTTTTCTGGAATGCCCTAGCACCATTTTTGGGACACTATTAACATGGCTACGTAACTCCCATAATCAAAATCTAAATTTGCCAAGCACAAGTGGGAGCGTATTTACAAGACACTTGCCCCATGAGGAACACTTTCCATTTAAAAAGGGAAAAATAACATCGCAGAAAAGTCAGCGATATTCATGCATTTTCCAGCAAATGCTCTTAGCCATGTTATCCACTTCCTATTAAATAACATGGCTAAGAACTGCTCAGGGCCCCATGAGGAACGCTTTCCATTTAAAAAGGGAAAAATAACATCAAAGACACTAAAATGCCTTCTAAATATGAACCCAAACAACCTATGAAGCAATGTGAAAAAAAACGGCCACAATCCATGAATATAGCAGAAAAATCAGCGATATTCATGCATTTTCCAGCAAATGCTCTTAGCCATGTTATCCACTTCCTATGAAATAACATGGCTAAGAACTGCTCAGGGCCCCATGAGGAACGCTTTCCATTTAAAAAGGGAAAAATAACATCAAAGACACTAAAATGCCTTCTAAATATGACCCCAAACAACCTATGAAGCTCTAACAGTACATATCCTGAAATTTAATTCATTTCAAAATTCTTTTTTAAACACAGCATATAAATCAATTGTATATCTGCATTCATGAAGAAATAACTAAAAATGTCCTTGAGACACATGAAAGTGTTTTCTGGAATGCCCTAGCACCATTTTTGGGACACTATTAACATGGCTAGGTAACTCCCATAATCAAAATCTAAATTTGCCAAGCACAAGTGGGAGCGTATTTACAAGACACTTGCCCCATGAGGAACACTTTCCATTTAAAAAGGGAAAAATAACATCGCAGAAAAGTCAGCGATATTCATGCATTTTCCAGCAAATGCTCTTAGCCATGTTATCCACTTCCTATTAAATAACATGGCTAAGAACTGCTCAGGGCCCCATGAGGAACGCTTTCCATTTAAAAAGGGAAAAATAACATCAAAGACACTAAAATGCCTTCTAAATATGAACCCAAACAACCTATGAAGCAATGTGAAAAAAAACGACCATTACAATATCTTGTGTTACAGCATGCCAGAATGTTACACCAAATATGCAATTATAATTTCTCTATGAAACTAATTCTATTAGTATATAACTAGAGACAAAACCACATTTTAAAAACACAGCTTTCTTCATCATTTTCTCCTTAAATCATACTATTCTCTATCTAAATTAAATAAATCTTTTCTCACCTTAGCAAATATTTTTTGAGTTTTGAAAACAGTCTCAGAAATACACCAAATTGTCTTCAGCAGAAGAAAAAGGATGCACTCCAAAGGCTGCAGCTATTGAAAGCACAGAAATACAGATATTCTTTTCACATATCTCTCATATTAGCCAATCATACCTCTTCCCTCACTTTTTTCAAATCAAAACCCTTCCCCCCTCTGCCCTGTCTGCCTTGTTTCCATAGCAACCACCTCCTGGAAGACCTCTGATGTTTGCAAATTCACACAACAATGTTTCAATTGAACTCTGAACTCTCAGTGCACCTGCGTATCCAGTGCAATCTTTCATTAATTGTTTCTTCCTTGACCATTCAAATTACATCTTTCAAAGAACACATCCATGCACCCTAACTTTCTGTTTTCAGAAATGGAAATGCACCAATCACTGCTAATGAATCATTAGCATTGTAAATCCACAGTTTTTTTTCTTTAGAAACTCCTACTGTTTCAACTGCCCTTTCATTACCACACTTCATCTGACTGCAGAACAACCTTCTTCCACCATGTTTAACGTCTGGATTGTTGGACATAGTTACATCCACTGGGCTCAAAGGTATGCTGAGAGCAGAAATTTACACAACCTCAATTTACAAGATGTGGAAATTAACTGGTTGGGCCAAAGAGGATTAAAATGTCACCAATTGATACCATTGGTGAAAACCTTTATGCATTTGCCAAAACCTGACCTGTTAATAGTGCACTGTGGAGGTAATGATTTGGGCACTTTGACAGGGGTAGGTCTGGAAATGCTTTTAAAGGACACCTTGGAGCAATTAATGGCACTTTTTCCTCAAACTGCCTTGGTATATTCCAATATATGCCAAAGACAGAAATGGAGGTGGTCCAACCAATTTTGTCCACAAATTGAGAAAGCGAGGAAGCATGTAAACAAATCTGTTTCAGCTTACATGAGAGACCATGGAATGGGCTCTCTTTACAACAATAACTTGCGTTACTACATGCAAGATATCTACAGAGGAGATGGAGTTCACTTCTCAGATGAGGGCAACAGAATTTTCATTCTGAATTTAAGACTGTGCATTGGTACCTACTTATAAGTACCTAAATGTACCATAAACCCAAAAGCTCTTCTCAGAGCTACCCTACATCTGATCACTCACAATTATTATTTTTCTCTAACTTTTTTCACTAATTTTCCACAAAATTCGCTCCCCGGAGCGCTACCCGGTTCGCTAACCGAAAGCTAACCTCGCGGAATTTTTTAAAAAAAAGTTTTTTTTTCCGCACATATAAGCCTCCTCAGCCACGCTTAGAAAACCTAGGGGGTCAAGATAAGTCTACCATGACCCCTTCTACCCATTCTAAACATTATTTGCCCTCCATCTTGTATCTTAATGCGAACGAAACACAAAATGGTGGACTCCCGTGACGCTTAAGGTTCGCTAACCGGGCAGCTTCCCGGAAAGCGGTCCTAAAAAAAGGCGGGAAAGTAATTTACAGAAAAACGACTAGAGACACTCTCACCAAATATAGATTAGCTCATACTACATAACATTCCCTTCCATTCTCACAAATTTCATTGAAATTCCATTTAGCCATTTAGCCTGTAGACCTCTCCAAGTACCGTGAGGTAAATTACTTCACAAAACACATCTGAATTGTTGGAATTGACAACCAATGAAAATGTTACTTTCATTTTCTACTTTTATTACCTGACATTTAATTGGTTATATACCTGTATATATATAAAGGGAGAGAAGGAAACACAGCCATTTTGACTACTACTTCTTGTTGTACCTCCAATTTCAATAGCTTCAAAAAACTTCAACTTCTTTGTGAAGGTAAGTTATAATTTAATATATTGTGCACTATGACTTAATATAGTAGACTTTTTCTGCTAGATATACACTATCCCTCTGTAGTAGTAATGTATTTAGATAGACTTCTCTGTTATAGTTATCAATGGAGTAAGGCTTGTCTTGGTTAAATCACATACACTTTTTTATAGTCCTATTTCCACTCTCATACTATACACTGCCAAAAGATAAATTCACTGATAAAAACTGCCTATCTAAAATTAATCCCAACAGTGCCCTATCTCTACTAATATATATTTTTTTAATCCAAATTTCAGGCAAAATGGAAGGCGAGCAGCAAGTTTCATTTGAGATGGACCTGGAAGAGAGCAGCCAGGAATTAATAGAACCAATTGACATGGAATTTATGGATGAAAGCTTGGATAATGAACTGCTGCAATGTGTCCAAGCAGTAGATCTCCTCCTTGCAAATGAGGACATTTTGCAACCTCACAGATTGCAAACAATATTTCAAGAAAATAATGACATTTCAGACACTGAAATGTTAGAAAGTTTAATAAATTATGAAAAAGAATCAAAATAAAAAAAACACTTTAAAAAAAAGAAAACAAAAAAAAACAAGAAAAACAACAAACAATTAACATACAGTATTAGAAAAGTCTTTCATTCTTTTATCCATAAAGTTCGCTGCCCAGAAAGCTATCCGGTTCGCGAACTTGGCGCTTACCACGCAAAAAAAAATTTTTTTTTTTGGACCCTCCTAGGCCCTTTTAAAACCTCCACATAAAACCTAGGGGGTCAACGAGGATCTACTATGCCCCCTTATGGTAATTTCCCCCTTTGTTTTGGCCTCCTCTTGTCTCTCGATCCTACCGAGAGACAAGATGGCGGCCGCTCCGGACTGTTTAGAATGTTGACAGACACCGGAGGGCCAATCAGCTTCGCATCGCAAAGTTCCGATACGCGAAAGGTTCGCTAACCGGATCGCTGCCCGGAGCGCTGTTACAGATATATATCTTGATTTAAACGTTAATTTCTCAAAATCCACTGAAGCACATATATTGAGACCTAGCAAAGGCACATCGGGCTAACAGTCCCTACAATTTTGCCAAGTTTCGTGCAAATCCATTCAGCCGTTCGGGCTAAAAGTGAGTCCAACCGCCCTATGGAAATTAACATGGAAAAAACGCGTTTTGGGACCCCCCTTTTTTCTCGGCCCCCCCTCCACAAAACCCCCCCAAATTTTCAAGGGCTGCTCAGAAACAAAATGTGCCATTTTCCTGAAAATTTCAGCCAATTCCGTCCACAAACGCCAAAGTTATTAGGCATAGAATTTTCAGAAATCCCATAGGGAAAAAATCCTAACTATATATACCTACTGGCGACCGCCAGTAGGTAATATATATATATATATATATATATATATATATTACCTACTGGCTATCGCCAGTAGGTATATATAGTTAGAATTTTTTCTCTATGGGACTTTTGAAAATTCTATGTCTAATAACTTTGGCGTTTGTGGACGGAATCGGCTGAAATTTTCAGGAAAATGGCACATTTTGATTCTGAGCAGCCCCTAAAAATTTGGGGGGGTTTCGTCAAGGGGGGGCCGAGAAAAAAGGGGGGTCCCAAAACGCGTTTTTCCCATTCATTTTTCCATAGGGCGGTTGGACTCACTTTTAGCTCGAACGGCTGAATGGATTTGCACGAAACTTGGCAAAATTGTAGGGACTGTTAGCCCGATGTGCCTTTGCTAGGTCTCAATATATGTGCTCCAGTAGTTTTTGAGAAATTAACGTTCAAACCAAGATATATATCTGTAACAGCGCTCTGGGCAGCGATCCGGTCCGCTTACTTTTCGCTTATCGGAACTTTGCGCGCAGAAAGCTGATTGGCTCTCTGGTGTCTGTCAACATTCTAAACAGTCCGGAGCGGACGCCATCTTGTCTCTCGGTAGGATCGAGAGAGAAGAGGTGGAAAACGAAAGGGGAATTTAATGAAAGGGGGCAAGGTATCCCCCTCTTGACCCCCTAGGAATGTTGTTGGGGTTATTAAAGGGTCCCGTGGGGAAAATAAAAAAAAAATGATTTTTCACGGTAGAAGCGCGGCCGCGAACTGGTAGCGAAACGGGAATTCGCCATTTTGAGCTTCGTTAATTAAATTACTAGTTATAAGTGGGTGCGGGAGACGTATCCTAATCCCCTATGTTTCCTGAGGGTGGCTGAGGAGGCTGATATATGTTGATACATCTCTTCCAGCGGCTGTGCGTGAGTTTATTTTTTTTTTGCTGCGTGACAGTCCGGAGCGGCCGCCATCTTGTCTCTCGGTAGGATCGAGAGAGAAGAAAAGGTGAAAAACTAAGGGGGAATTTAATGAAAGGGGGCAAGGTATCCCCCTCTTCACCCCCTAGGAATGTTGTTGGAGTTATTAAAGGGTCCCGTGGGGAAAATAAAAAAAAAAATGATTTTTCACGGTAGAAGCGCTTCACGGGCCGCGAACTGGGCCGCAAACTGGTAGCGAAACGGGAATTCGCCATTTGCTTCACGGGCCGCGAACTGGGCCGCAAACTGGTAGCGGAACGGGAATTCGCCATTTTGTGCTTCGTTAATTAAATTACTAGGTATAAGGGGGTGCGGGAGAGGTATCCTAATCCCCTATGTTTCCTGAGGGTGGCTGAGGAGGCTGATATATGTTGATACATCTCTTCCAGCGGCTGCGCCATCTTGCCTTTTTTTCGAATGCCACAATTTTGTCGTGCACGGCAGCCATTTTAGATGCCAGGCTGGTCCCAGGATATCACCTAACCCTGCGGATGTAGTTTATGGCCCCAGCTGTAGAGAATTCAGACATGCCAATCCTCCTGATTCAGGCGTGTGACTACTGATTTCAGTGCTAGTCTCCCGCCTCCCGATTTCTGCAAGCAAAAACCCGGGGGCATATTACGAACAACTAGTGATAATTTTTGTCTCTAACTTGTTTAGAGACAAAAATTATCGCCGCACATCGGCGATTTTTATCGCAGATAAACCTTGCTATTATCGCAGAAAAGTCAGCGATATTCATGTATTATTGACCTAATGCTCTTAGCCATGTTATCCACCTCCCATTGGATAACATGGCTAAGAACTGCTCAGGGCAGGTGTTAGATTTTGGAGATATTCGCGCTTAGCGCGAATATCTCCAAAAGTTGGTAATAGAAGGTAGCGATGTTAGGGACTGTTTCCAGTCGCTAACATCTTGGCACGCCACTTTGCATGTCATTAGTGATAAATATCACTGACATGCAAAGCGGGGCCCAAGATGGTCGCTATCTCCTTTTAGCTGTCACTAACTGGTGTTAGCGACAGCTTGGTAATAGGGAGATAATTTTATCTCCGCTTTCATGGCTTTTAAAGCCAAAAAAAGCGGAGATAAACCCCCTTGATAATATGCCCCACGATTCCTTGGGGGTTTCAGCCGACAGGGCTTGGTATTGTGTTACATGGTAATTTTTCCATGAAACGTCAGAGGGTCGATGCAGGGGTTCTAGAAGAGGTGATAAACCATTTAAGCCTCATGAACAAGCGCATGGTCTTTTAAAGATTTGTGAAGTACTCGGGGCGGCGGTGTGTGTGTGCCCTCTTTCAGGAGCGGACGGGGGGGCACTGCCAGCAACTTGCCAGGTCAGGTAGTGTTCAACACGTGCATCACCCTTTCTCTGCCTGCTATTGCGCTCCATGCTTCGGAAAGGTAAGAAAAAGAACGTGCATTTGAGTTTGAAATGTCCGATCCTGCAGCAGCACACTTCCAAAGCCCACACATGACAATAACCCGATTCAAGGCCCCATTCACCCGTTTTTAAAAAAATAGATAACACTCCAACAAAGTAAGGTTATAAAACTTTATTAACTACTAACTTTAACAAACGGAACAAAAACTAAAAACATTTAAACATTTCTCAACACAAAAAGCAACAATGGTTAGAAGCGGTCTTTTGTGCGAATAGTCCCAAGGCAGCACAACGTGCAGAGTTCTGGACGGCACCCAGGTGATGTCGCCTGGGTGCCGCACTGGTTTAGGGATCCTACAATGCTGCTCCGAAAATTGGCGTGGGGCGTCCCGGGTGGGGCGAGGGGAGGCCTCGTCAGTAGCGGTCTGTTGTGCGAATAGTCCCAAGGCAGCACAACGTGCAGAGTTCTGGACGGCACCCAGGTGATGTCGCCTGGGTGCCGCACTGGTTTAGGGATCCTACAATGCAGCACAGAAAAACAGCGTGGGGCGTCCCGGGTGGTGCGGGGGGAGGCCTCGTCAGTAGCGGTCTGTGTCCAGTGTCACATGGCTGACACAACATGTACGACAGGCACCCAGGTGATGTCCAGTAAACTGCCGCACTGGTTTTGGTATCCTACAATGCTGCTCCGAAAATTGGCGTGCGGCGGCTCGGGGGGGGGGCGTGGGGGAGCCGGCGTGAACGGGCCTCCCCAGGTGGCGGCCATCTAGCTGAGTTGCGCTCGCTCTTGCGGCCACAGCGTCTCGCTCACCATGTTGTTGAGTTGCTCCCACTCTTGCAGTGCAGCGATAGGCGGCTGCCACATGGCTCTTAAAATGGCGGACAGCTCCTCGGTTTTAGGCCTGGTCCACTGAAATGGCCCTGGGACACTTTGGAACTCGGACGCTTGCCTGCTAGGGCTTGGGCTCCATTCTCGAAAAGCGTCCGCTCAGCCGTGAAGATTGTATAAAAGTCTTGGGGGCCCCCGACTCCCGCAGGCTTCCGGTGGGGAGCGGCTGCCATGATTGCTCGCGGAATGACCACGACGGAGCCACGAGATGGTGGTGCTCTCATGCTGACGCCAGCTTCAGTCTGAATGATCCAGAAACAAGGTGGGGCTTTCATCGTTTGGGAAAAAAAAATGTTCTAAACCAATGAAAAGTGTTATTTTTAGGTCATATGACCAAGCCTTCCATCTTTAGGAAACCAAAAGTAAAATGAACCAATGAAAAGTTTTATAAACAAGTCACATGACCTGTTATGCGACATAGGGCTACAAAAAGCGTAGAAAATCCGTTGGCACGTGAGGCGGCGTCAGTAGCGGACCGATGTGCGAATAGGCCGAAGGCAGCACAACGGGCCGAGATCCGGATGGTACCGAGGTGGTGTCCAGCAAATTGCCGCACTGGTGTGGCCATCCTACAATGCTGCGCCGAAAGACGGCGTGTCCAGCTGAATTGCGGTCACTGTTGCGGTACAGTGACTCGAACGCGCCGAGATCCGGATGGCACCGAGGTGGTGTCTAGCAAATTGCCGCACTGGTGTGGCCATCCTACAATGCTGCGCCGAAAGACGGCGTGTCCAGCTGAATTGCGGTCACTGTTGCGGTACAGTGACTCGAACGCGCCGAGATCCGGATGGCGCCGAGGTGGTGTCCAGCAAATTGCCGTACTGGTGTGGCCATCCTACAATGCTGCGCCGAAAGACGGCGTGTTCAGCTGAGTTCCGGTCACTCTTCCGGCACAGTGACTCGAACGCGCTGAGATCCGGATGGCACCGAGGTGGTGTCCAGCAAGTGGCTGCACTGGTGTGGCCATCCTACAATGCTGCGCCGAAAGTCGGCGTGGGGTGCCCCGTTGGCTTATGAGGTGATGTCAGTAGTGGACTGATGTGTGAATAGGTCGGAACCAGCACAAGGCGCCAAGATCCGAATGGCAAGTCCTGGATGTTGAGTGCCTCAGTTGAGATTTCTGAGCAGTGCTTGTAGGACTGTCTGAAGCTTATTTGCACCTGCTGCAGCTTCACTAGGTCCGGCGGAACTTTTTGCCTTTTCCTTTCTGCTTCTTTTCCTACAATGCGTTTCATCTGAAGACACGACCAGGTCCCTGAATGTGTGCAGGGGGACGCTATTGATTGAATGAACGCGCCGAGATCTGGATGGCACCGAGGTGGTGTCCAGCAAATTGCCGCACTGGTGTGGCCATCCTACAATGCTGCGCCGAAAGTCGGCGTGGGGTGCCCCGTTGGCTTATGAGGTGATGTCAGTAGTGGACTGATGTGTGAATAGGTCGGAACCAGCACAAGGCGCCAAGATCCGAATGGCAAGTCCTGGATGTTGAGTGCCTCAGTTGAGATTTCTGAGCAGTGCTTGTAGGACTGTCTGAAGCTTATTTGCACCTGCTGCAGCTTCACTAGGTCCGGCGGAACTTTTTTCCTTTTCCTTTCTGCTTCTTTTCCTACAATGCGTTTCATCTGAAGACACGACCAGGTCCCTGAATGTGTGCAGGGGGACGCTATTGATTGAATGAAAATGGCGGCTTGACACAAAGCTGACTCAAGCGTTACTGTTGGTGCTATACAGACAAAAATTGGTTTTCAGTTTGTACATTCTTCAGGTTTTTTTTTCCATCCAAGTCTGATTGAGAGTTTGTAGAAAAATGGCTTCAGATTTTCCACATACTACTCTTCAACATTCTTCCTAAATGTAACAATGTGAAACTCACTAGGAGAACGGCTGTTTCTGTTTCCTTTCAAAATGCTGCCACCAATATTTTCTGAATGGAAGACACCATCTTGTAGCATAAAGGGCCGAAAGGGGTTCTGGTCTGGCCGATGGTTGGTGGAGACATTTTGACTATATCTTGGACCTGCCCGGCCTCGCCCAAAATGGCGCCGGTATAAATGGGACTCGTAACTCTTTGCCCGCAAATGTATATCTAGAAAATGTTATTGTAAGTGGCCCTGTCGTATTTTAATTACAAAATGTACGTCCACCGATTCCGCAACTGTTAGACACCTTTGTTCTTGTCACCTAATGGCCCGCTCGTTACGTTCTTCTACAGTGTAAATGTCTCCTCATTATATACGATTTCAGTTTGCTCCGTGGCCGGCCCACGTGGTTGTAGGCCCGTATTTGTATACTGACATTTTTACAATAAAGGTTTTTAAAACAAAACACGGTAGTAGTATTTTCATTTGTAAAGTTTTTACTTTTAGTGACTGTTTTCGAATCAGTAAAAGGCAAGTGAAATAAAGCAGTCCAATTACATGACGGATAAAAGGTATAATATGTAGGAACGCAGTAAAGATAAATGGTCAAGGGCAGTTGTGTTTTTCATGTCTGCAACATAAAGTGATCGATAAGAATCTGATAATCAGGCGTATCGGCGACTAAGACAGCAGGCCGAATCTCTTTTACTCAACGGCTCCGTCATGGAAGGAAGAAACGCCCTTTTTCTCGAAAAAGGAATATATTTTACTTGCAAGACAGTTGTAAATTTTCCGGGAAAGTACATTAGCCTGGAATATTATAACATATGTTTGAAAAAAAAATATTGTTCGAAAATAATAAAAAGCGTAATTTTTAGGTCATATGACCAAGCTTTTCATCATTAAATTAACAAAAGTAAAATGAACCAATGAAAAGTTTTATTAACAAGTCACATGACCTGTTATGCTTACGTTACGCGCTGCGCGCCGCGCCTCGGATCACTTCCGGGTGCGCTAACGCGGCGTGTCATAAAACGCATTGCGCGACAACGTAGGTCAAGAATATAGTCTAAATGTCTCCACCAACCAGCGTTCAGAACACAACCCCTTTCAGCAGTCCAAAAAGTTCTGTTAAATGACAACAGAGGGGACAGGCAACAAGAACCATCAGTCAAAGAGGGGAGGGCAAGTTCTTCTCTTCCGGGTCATGTTGGGGCGCTACCGGAACTGATCGAATTGGTAGTCTACAGTGTTTCTGGATGTTTCAGACTAAAGCTGGCGTCAGCATGAGACCACTACCATCTCGTAGCTCCGTCGTGGCCATTCCACGAGCAATCATGGCAGCCGCTCCCCACCAGAAGCCTGCGGGAGTCGGAGGCCCCCAAGACTTTTGTAGAATCTTCACGGCTGAGGGGACGCTTTTCGAGAATGGGACGCAAGCCCTAGCAGACAAGCGTCCGAGTTCTAAGGTGTCCCAGGGCCATTTTAGTGGACCAGGCCCAAAACCGAAGAGCCGGCCGCCATTTTGAGAGTCCTGTGGCAGCCGCCTATCGCTGCACCGCAAGAGCGGGCGCATCTCAACTACATGGTGAGCGAGACGCTGTAGTCGCAAGAGCGGGCGGTAAACAGCTGAATGGCGGAAGAGGCACAGTGTAGCAAAAGCGGGCGGAATGGCAACTAAAACGATAAAGGGGCGCCCCACTACAGCTTGTCTTCAGGTCAAACGGATTGTGGGACAAGGTCCAGAATTGAAGAGTCATCAAAAGGCAAAAAGTTCCGCCGAACCCCGGGAGCCGGCCGCCTATGTCGGGGGCGATCTCAGGCTACACCAGTGCTATAAGACTTGGGGAGGGTGTCGGAGCCAAGCGTCTTCTCCGAGTCCATGGCCATCACACCGCCCCTCAGGGGCCTCCGTCAAGCTGTTTAGGAAGGTAACATATCACATTGTTTTCTAATGCAGTCAGGTCCACAAACGACACTCACTTACTTTGAGAATAGTGAAGCTGCAGTAGGTGGAAATAAGCTTCAGACAGTGTTACAAGCACTGCTCAGAACTCTTAACTATGGCACCCAACATCCAGAACTTATGCTATTTGAGAATGGTAGTGACATCGAAGCATCTCAGGGACCAAAACCATTAACGTACTTTCACGTATGAAAATCTTACTTGGGGAGGGGGCAGGAGCGAAGCGCCCCCTCCCAGTCAGCGCCACCACACCGTATGTTGAAAATCTGAAGCCATCGTTCTACAAAGTCAACCAAACTTGGATTGAAAAATCTAGAAAAATGTACAAACTGAAAACCAGTTTTGGTCTGCATAGCATCAGTAACAACGCTTGAGTCAGCTTTGTGTCAAGCCGCCATTTTGATTCAACAAAGCACAGGCATTGAAAAAGGCTGAAATTCAGAACTCTAAACTATGGCACCCAACATCCAGGAGCTTGCTATCTGGATCTTGGAGCCTTGTGCTGTTTTCGATCTATTCACACATCGGTCCACTACTGACATCATCTTATAAACCAACGTTATGTAAATAGTTTTTTAATAAAATGTTTTACCCTGTTTCTTTGTTGGTGTGTTGTCTATATTTTTAATATTTGCATAGGGTTTGTCGTTATTTTGTGCGGGATGGGTGATGGAGCCGAGCTGTCTTGCAGCCCTCATGGTGTGGAGCTCAGTTCATCTCACTATTTTCGTATTTCTCAAGAAGGGTTGTTCCTAATATTTCTATTTTAGCGAGGTCAAAAAGAGATCCAATTAGTGGCCTACTGATTTTGCTCGATTACTTTTATTTTTTTACACGATTTTTCACTATCTGCAAAGACTAAACAGAGTATTGCGACTTTGTGCTTGTTTGTAAATAGAGAATGATCCAAAGAGAACCAATTCTAAAACAGTAAATGCTTGGACAACAATCAATCAAATGGAGAGACAAGGAGGCACGACGGATTACAACGGGGGTAAAGGCCTGCGTTAACTACCCTTCAGTATCTGCAAAGAGAGAGTACTACTAAGGCAAAAGAGGGGAGGGGGGGGGGGTGCAGCGTTCAAAGCACATCAGCGTGCATAAATACGAAAATGTTTTTATCTATCACGTACTTGACATTTTAAAGCTTTTCATATTTGCTATTAAAAAACCAATGAAATTCACAGAAAAAACCATAGGTTATAGTGGATATATAGTTAGGAATTTGCATTTACAAAACCTTGAAAATTCAATGAAAAAACCATAGGTTATAGGCCATATATAGTTAGGAATTAGCATTTACAAAACCTTATTTTACTCGCATAAAACCATTGAAATTCCATATATAGTTAGAAGCGCTAACTATATATCGCGCACCCGCAATCCACTGCTGATGATGTCACATATTACATATTATATATCCACTATAACCTATGGTTTTTTCTGTGAATATATATACCATAGGTTAGAGACCATATATAGTTAGCTGGACATTTTATTGACATAAAACCAATGAAATTCCATATATAGTTATGTTTCAGTTCACAAAAAGAAAAGTAATTTAAATGGAAAGGAGAGACCCATCACAAATGTTACTGGTAGAGGAAGAGATAACTCTGTGCATGATAGTAGAAGGAAACAACAGTTTAGGGACATTCGACAACGAATGTTCCGTAATAGGATATTAGTTAATTTATTGAAAAATATTAAAAAGAAAGGCCAACAGAAAGCGGCATTTTATAGGAAGAAGAAAAATGTAGAGAAAATTATTGATCATGCTTTTGAAATCAAGCGAAAGTTGTTTATTTTGGTAATCAATAGAATTAGGAAACTAAGCAAGGTAATTTCTGATTTCAAAACAAAAAGTAGATGGAAGAGAGTAGTAAATCGTACTAACTTTTGTGAAGTTTTTTCTGGAGAATGGATGCATAGTTCAAGTTCTGAGGCATTTTTTAATGAGGAGACTTATTTTCAGGATAATGATTTGGTGCATGCAGTTGACATCAGTGGTCGAGCTTATGAAGTGAAGGATGGTTGTCCAGTTGAAAAAGAACAACTTGTGACAACAGAGACAGAAGAGGCGCTAAGTGATGAGGTTTTAGGAAGACGTCCTAAGGGTCCTGTGTACATTTGGAAGTGTAGTTCTATTTGCAGTGTGCGACAGGTTTCCATCAATTTGTTTTGTGATTTTATACGGACATTTAATAAGAAAAGTTTGAAGCAGAAAATGAAGTTGTTGCAAGATTTAGATCCTTGCAGAGTGAGACAAATGACAGGTTTGCGTGGTCATTCACTGGCTTGTCTTTCCAGGAGAGTATGCCAGAGTGTTTTTCATCATTTCAGGATGCTAGCAGTGCATCATAATAAAGTGAGAAAATTAGTGAGAATGTTGTATTATGCTAAGAGTCCAGCAATTATGCTTAAACAGTTATGTGCTGCTCTTTTGCATGGTTCTGAAATAGATGTGAAGAATATTTGTGAAGAAATTGAGTTTTGTTACTTTGGTAGTAAAGATGAGAATGTTCAAATTGACCCTGAAGTAGAGGGTAATGTGGAAGATAATGTACAGGTTTCCAGTACAGATAATTTTCAGAAGGAAATTGCCACGTTTCAGATGAAATCAAGTGAGAGGCCTAATTTCACTTGTGTATGTTGTCGACGCACTTATTATAAGAATCAGACTAAGGTAGCGGATTTATATGCAAAAAGTGAAAGGGAAAATAATAGTGAATGGAAGGATTTAGCCACATACTTGATGGTAGAAAATTATTTTGATTTGGGATCGGATCAACGTGTGTGTACTTATTGTTGTAATAAATTAAACCAAAACCAGATGCCTGCTAGGGCAGTTCATAATAATCTGGAATTGGTTGAGATTCCTTCTGAATTGAAGGATTTAAATACTTATGAATCTATTTTGATTCAAAGTATCCATCCCTTTCAGGCTATTGTAAGAATGGAGCCAAAGACAGGGAAGTTGCCTCCAGCAGATTTACAGAGAGGATTAAAGGGAAGAGTTGTTTATTTGCCTCTAGATTTGAACAAAAACATTAATACAATTGGAATAGAAAAAGTGGAAGAGGAACCTCTGGTTATCTTGGTTAATGGGGTTCCGACAAAGAATAAGAAAATATGGCAAGATTTAGTGGATGTTAGGAAAGTCAAAAAGGCAACAGTGTATTTGAAGAAAAATAATAAGTACTATAAGAATGTATATGTTGCAGAAGAGGAAGTAAGTGATGAAGAGGATAGCGATTTGTGTGCAGGCCAAATTGAGAAAGTAGAGGCCTCTAAAAGTGAAGAAATATATGAACATTATAGTGTTCATCCTTTGCATTCCAAGGAAGTCATGGGGAATGCTATTGAGTTGTTTCAAATGAAACAAGCCAAAGGGAGTCCCATTAGTGTTTGGGAGGAAAGTTTGGAAGCTCGGTGTTTCCCACAGCTATTTCCTACAGGTCGAGGAGGAAGATATGATGAGCGACCTCATCAAATTCCTGCGTCTGAATACCGGACTTTACGATTGTATGCAGAAGATCCTAGGTTTCGTCAATGCATTCCCTATTTGTTTCATCTCCTGTTTGAAAGCGATCTGTCTGGACTGTCATATGCAGTGAACCACATCTTAAAAAGTGGTATACAGATGCGAAACATCTCGGCAAGTGACTTTATGCAAAAAGTCAATGTCCAAGACAGTATTTTGGATTCTCACCTAATTAATCTCATGGCGTGTCAGCGTGGTACTAATGAGTACTGGTACCGTCGTCATGGTGATTTAAAATGTATGCTGAGGAACTTAGGAACTCCAACATGGTTCCTCACTCTGAGCTGTGCCGAGTATGGCTGGGAAGACTTACTTGAATTTCTACGAGAGGCAAATGGAAATATTGAAAACATTGAATTCAAGACACCTGGAGAACTGTGTTCTTTGGATCCAGTGAATGTATGCAGGTACTTCAATCATAGATTTGAAGCTATGATGTCTTTCATCACAAATAAGAAGAATCCACCTCTTTGAGAGGTGTTGGATTTCTTCTGGAGAATGGAGTACCAAGCAAGAGGTGCTCCGCATATACATATGTTGCTGTCGATCAAGGATGCACCTAAATTTGGAACAGATCCGGATGACTTAGTGATGAATTTCATAGAACAGTATTCTACGTGTGCTGTTCCAAACGCAACGGAGAAGAAAAGTCTAAGAGAACAAGTTCTACGTTTCCAAAGCCATCGTTGTGGAAAGTACTGTCGTCGTAAATTCAGAAACAAGGACAAGTTCTACACCAAATGTCGTTTCAACTTTCCACGACCGGTGATTTCTAAAGGAAGAGTGAACAGTTTGATGTCTTCGCTGCGACATAATGTGACGAGGAAATCACCCAAGAATACATACAATTTGAAAAGGAATGAAGAGTCCAAGTACATCAATGACTACAACCCAGTGATTTTGTCCATGTGGAATGCCAACATGGATATACAGTTTGTGGCTGACAACTGTATGGCTGTGGCTCGGTATGTGACATCTTACATCACCAAAAAAGAAAAGACCGAACTGAAGGATATGTGGGAGGACATTTCCCATGAAAAGAGCCTCAGCAAGAAGTTGTACAGTTTCAGTCTGAAGATGTTGTCGCATCGAGAAATCGGAGCTTACGAATGTTCTGATCGATTGTCTTCAGCAAGTCTCTATGCCAAATCCAGGAGTCTCGTTTGGGCGAGTCTTGGTCTTGCTGCAACGCGAAATCGAGTTCTAAAACCTGTTCGGGAAATTGAGTATTTGGCAGAAAAGGAACCAAACAGTACCGACATTTTGAAGACCAACATGTTGGATACATATTATCCAAATCGAAGCAGTCACCTTGAGAATGTTTGTCTATATGAGGTTCTCCAAAATTATATATTCAAGAGGAACATCAAAGAAGATATTGAGAAAGGAGTGTATGCTGTAATTGGAAGTGAAGGATGCCTGGTCAAGCAAAGAAAATGCCAATTAGTAAACCATCGAAAATTAAGTGGCGAATCTCCAGAAAAAAAGGAGTTTTTCTATTTAGCACTTTTGCAACTTTTCAAGCCTTGGCGTGCAGAAGAGGAACTGCTTGGAGATTTCCTCTGTTACGAAGACTCTTTCAATGCAGCCAAGGAGTCCATAGAATGTCCTGCTTTTTCTAAATATCAAGAAATGCTAACTTTGGAAATTGAGCAGGAAGCAACGATTGCAGCCGAGATTGCCAGAGACAGTTCTCAGGACAGTCAGAGTTCTGTTTCATTGAGTCAAGATCCACTTGGAGGACCTATTATCGAAAATGAAGCTGCCACTGCTATGAATGAAGTAGAAAGAGCCATGGCACATGCTCAGGAGGATTCAGTTAACTTACAAGACTTGGAAAAACAACTCAACGTTGAGCAGAGGAAAATATATGATGAAGTTACCAAGGAAATTGAGCACGGATTAAGTCATGAGAAGAAAGAGTGCTCGTGTACGTCGTTGAAGCCTGTCCGACTGTACGTGAGTGGAGAAGCGGGAACTGGAAAAAGTTTCCTCATTAAAGCAATCTCTTGTTATTTGCAGGAAAGGACTGAGTCATCGCTGTCTTGTGTTGTGACCGCTCCTACTGGACTGGCAGCACATAATATTAAAGGTATTACTTTGCATCGTCTATTGATGCTGCCGGTGGAGCATGACAACAAATTACAATACAACAAGTTATCTGGAGATGCTTGCTGTGAAGTTTCAAGAGTCTTGAGGAAAATGAAACTACTTATCATTGACGAAGTAAGCATGGTTTCCAATGTCATGCTTGCCTTTGTGCATTTGAGAATGCAAGAAGTACTTAAAACTGAATATGATGTCTTATTTGGTGGGAAACACATTATTGTTTTCGGAGATCTTCTACAGCTGACACCAGTAAAAGGTCAACCTGTGTTCAAAATACTCACGCATGAAGATACCAGGAAGTGCCTAGGGAGCATTGGCAACGTCAATATATGGTTAAACTTCAATTATGCAGAACTGCATCAAAATATGCGTCAGGCAAAGGATGAAGATTACAAGAATATTCTACAAGATATTAGAATTGGAAAAGTGACCGAGCATGGGAAAGAAGCTTTAAATGCACGGTTACTGTCAAATTTGTATCCCAAACAAGAGATTGTGCCTGAGAATATTTTTCAGAAAATTACTGAGAAGAAATCCGGGATATGTCTCATGCCAACTCTTGCAGAATGTGCCATCTTCAACAACAAAATGTTGAATTTAGAAAAGCAAGACATTGTGAAACTGGAAGCTATCGACAAATTAGAGCATATGGGATCAACAATTATTTTGTCAGATAATTTGAAATCAAAATTGGATTCATTAGAGAAGACTATATCTAAGACAGCGGGTTTTGAAAAGACTCTGAATGTGTGTTTAAATTGCCGAATCATTTTGAGACGGAATTTACATGTAGAAAGAGGTCTGGTAAATGGATCAATGGGTAATGTTGTTGATTTTGAGAAATACAGAAATAGAGATGGAATAGAATTTTTAAGAATTAAATTTGATGGCATTGAGGAAGTACAGCAAATTGGTCGTTGTTCTGCTAGGTTTTTGCTTGTTAAAGACTTATATGTTCGCCGTAAACAGTTTCCTGTTTGCTTAGCATATGCGGTGACAATCCATAAATCGCAAGGTTTAAGTGTAGACTGTGCATTGGTGAATATTGGCAGTTCAGTGTTCAAGGAGGGTATGGCATATGTGGCATTGTCACGAGTTAGAACTTTATCGGGATTGTACTTGATTGACTGTGATGTCACAAACATTTGTGCGGATCTAGATTGTGTTAAGGAATACAATAGGTTAAGAAGAGAGTATGCGCCACATTTGCCTCAATATCCTTTGTTTGAGAAACGTGTGGTAGGCCGGAAACGTAGAAATAGCAGTAATAGTAGGGAGGTTGTTGCAAAAAGACTAAAAGTCAATGAACCGAAAGTTGTTAGCAGAAAGAAAGTGGATACTGTTGAAGAGATTGTTGGTTTTCAATTTGAAAACAGTTCTGGTGTCAACTGCTATGCAAATGTCGTTGTTAATGTTCTCTTTTCACTAGAGAGTTTAAAAGAACAGATTGTGTTCAATTCAGAACAAAGTTTATGCTGCTTGTTGAATTCTGTGTTAGAGAAATGTAGCACTGATCGTACAAAAGTAGAAAGTGTGTCTGAAGTTCGTTATCTGTTAGATGAATGTTCAGGTCAAACAGACTTCTTTGAAAATAATCAGCAAGATTGTCAGGAGTTTTTAATGTATATGCTTGATATATTGCAAGATGAGGGTGTAGATGTAGATCACCTGTTTGGGCTTTCTTATCAATGGCAGCATGACTGCGAGAACTGTATGGTATCAAGTACTACTAGTGTAGACTCAGAAAGATTTATATATTTAACTTTGCCAGACAGTAAATCAGTGTCCTTTAATAAGCTAGTAAATGCAGCGGATCACAACATGGAGTGTAGCCAATGTAAATGTGATATGATGTCAACATTATTTATACGTAGATATGGCCAGTATGTCATTTTAATGATGCAACGATGTAGGCCTGATGGATCAAAATTGTCAACTTTAATAAAAAATTTTGTGGCTTCTCAGCTGTCAATATCAGGGAGGACTTTTGTTACTGTAGCAATTATCTATCACGATGGTCCATCAACAACATCAGGACATTATACAGCTTACTTAAAGTCTGGAAACGGCTGGTCATTCTGTAATGATTCTGTTGTAACTTTCAAAAAAAAATTGCCGTTTGACCTTAAAAATTCTTACCTGGTGTTTTTAAAACCAAAATTTTAAGTAGAGGGAATGTAAGTCTGCAATGCTGTCTCGATTAAAAATCCAACTATATAAACCTGATGGAAGTAAGTCTGCTTCATAGTAAGCAGTATCAGTGTCATAGGAAAAGGAGAACATGAGTGACAAAGAAGAGTACGATATTAGTAGTCCAGGATTGTGAAAATAATCTCAAATATTTTATTTTTGAAAGTTGCGAAAATAGAAAATGTCGGGATTTGATTGGAAGAATTACAAGACTTGCGAATCGCGGCAACATGATTTGGCCTAGTGGAAACATGTGATATAATGAGAGAAGTTTTTTTTCTATGTAACATATTTCACGTATCGATGGAGGTTTTCTTTCAGAAAGTGGCGGGCTGAAAATATTTAAAGCACAACAGAGTGGATGCTGTTTATAGGAGATCGTTTGACGTCATTGAAAGTAAGTTAATTTTAAGAAGTTTTGAAATCAGATTTCTTAGGTTGTATGGGTTTTTTAAACACAGTCATTTTGATTGTGTTTTTTTTTCCCCGCTGTTACATGATGAATACCTTCAAGTCACTGATTTAAGTGAAATTTGATACATTCTGAGAACAGCAAAAATAAACCATTTAACATGTATAATTAATGTTATGCTTTTTGTCCTTATGATATACATTTAGAAATGTGTGGTACATATGGGTAAGCTGAGTTCTGTAAATATCAATTTTAATGCTTAGAGTGCTGTACTTCTGGGTAGTGTTTTTTTTTTATAAAAAAAAGAGGCCTCACCTCAAAGAAAGCTCTTGAAAGCACACATCTTATTTGCATCCTAAAACAATCATTTACAATGTTAGACACAATTTTATTATGGCTTTACTTCTTTTTGCGCTGCTATTGCATCACTATTGTGAGACATTAGCAGTGCAAGAAAAACATCATGTTCCAAAATAGGCCTCAGTTCAGCAACATCAAGATACAGTTTCTTTTGAATATATATGTTTAGGATTGTGTAGGTGACGTAGAGAAGCAGAGACTTCTGTAAATGTCAAAGTTGTTGAAAAACTGTTTGTTTTTGAACCTTTTCCCTTGTCTTTTCTAATTTTTAAATACATGTTTTAATATTTTTTGAAATGTTTGTTCTTTGTTTTACAGATTGAAAGTATGAAAAAATATTTAAAAAAGGTAACAAGAATTATAAGGTAAATGTTTTCCACTCTTTTTACCCGCAATGCACTGCTGATGATGTCACTGACACTATCTCTCATTTACTCTCTCTAGCTGTCTTTCTTTTTACATTATTCTCTGATTACTTCCCTTATACTAACTCTTCTTTTTTTTAAAAAAATATTTTTTTAGTTCGCTTAAAGTTCGCGAACCGGTCAGCGAACTTGAAGCGAACCAAAAGAAATAGAGCTTGCCAGAGTGATAAACATTCTAGCAATTTTGTTTGAAAGGGGGGGTAGTTCTGAAAAGAACTGTTTTTTTTTGTTTTTGTTTTTTTATATTTTTTTTTTATTTTTTGAACATTTTTTGATTTTTTTGTATTTTTAGAACTGTTTTATGTTTTTTTTGTTTTTTTCAAGGAGGGGAGACAACAAAAAACAGGCTTTCAAAACGGCTCAACTGGAGCAAAAAAAAGAAAATTACTTTTTGGGTGCATTAGGGCATTTATGATTTTCGTATGCAATGTTCATGAGCTTGATGCTCATGTTGCCATAGGACAGCATTTCACCACAGTAAACACAGGTTAACTTTATGTGCTGAAAGTTAGGTTGGATGTTTGGCACAGTCTCTTGTGCCTCTCTTCCCGTCAGTGACAATGTGGATGTAGATCTTGCCACAGGAGTTGCCGTCGGATTGTCTACAAGATCCCTTAATTCAGCCCGGCTGTAGTTATTGGGATGCCACCTGCTCATGTGACGGTGCATTGTATAGTTCCCCATACTGTACTTCTTGTCTGTGCCTCTCGACAATCTGTAGTCACAGATGAGGCAGGTGGCATATTTTGCATTGACTTTCTTTGTTCCAGGAGGGATGGTGAAAAACTGCCAGATAAAACTGGATTTTCGTTTAGAAACCCGGGGCAACTCATCAAGAAATTGTTGTTCCTCTCTTTCCTCTTCTTCTTGTTGCTCATCTTCCTCCTCTCTGTTAGTCAGAATTTGACTAGGTGGTCCTCTCTTCTTATGAGGAGGTGGAGGTGGTGGTGGGGGTGCACCAGCTGCAGCAACAATGGAAGCCATTGTGGATCTTGAGATAAATGGTCTTTCTCTCACCAAGATGAAAGTCAGAGTGAGGAAATAAGGAGGGGTTTACATGATTTGGGGAAAACAAAAGTTCTGAGCCAATGAAAAGTGTTATTTTTAGGTCACATGACCTAGTCATACATCATTTGGAAACCAAAAGTGAAATGAACCAATGAGAAGTTTGATAAACAAGTCACATGACCTGTTCCGCTTACGTTACGCGGCGCGCGCCGCGTCCCAGATCGCTTCCGGTTCGCGGTCCGGAGCACTTCCGGGAGCGCTAACGCGACGCGTCATTAGACGCATTACGCGATAACGTGATACGTCGCGCTTCCGCGACGCGTCACTGTTCCGCTAACGTAACGTTGACCGGTTCGCGGACTAGATCACGGCATCAAGATGAGCTAACGGAAAGCTTCCCGGTTCGCGAACTAGAAGCGAAGAAAAAAATATTTAAAAAAAATTATCAATAAATATCTATATATATTTTGGGATTTAAAGAATAATACATTTTACAGCTACAGATGTTAGCTTTTAAAAAACCAATGAAATTCACTGAAAAAACCATAGGTTATAGACCATATATAGTTAGAAATTTGCATTTAAAAAACCATTGAAATTCAATGAAAAAACCATAGGTTATAGACCATATATAGTTAGGAATTAGCATTTACAAAACCTTATTTTACTCGCACAAAACCATTGAAATTCCATATATAGTTAGTTGCACTAACTATATATCGCGCACCCGCAATCCACTGCTGATGATGTCACATATTACATCATTCATGACATGGTCAGTGACATCACTGATGACATCACTGATGACATCTCAAATGACATCACTGATGACATCTCAAATGACATCACTGATGACATCACTGATGACATCTCATTTGACATTACTGATCACATCACTGATGATATCATTCATGTGATAATACGATGAACCTCTTCAGACTCTAATATAACCTTAGATACAATCAGTGTAAACAGACACTCACAGACTGTCACTCATCCATGGAGTTACTCGCACACCTAGTCAGTCATGCAAAAAATCAATCACACCTCCATTTCCTCAACTATACAGTTATACAAACTTTACTTATTGAAACATATACTAACACATATTTACTCTCTTATACAATCCCTGATACAAGTTCACAATGATCCATACAGCCACTCACACATTCACTGGCTCTTATGCACAGTTATTTATATATGTCAACTCTCACATGTACTGTGTTTTACATATGTACTTACTTTGACATGTAGCACTGAGATATCCATTCACTCACCAATACACTCATGCACACAGTCAACCGCCCATACAGCTGTTTCCACATGCACTTTTGAAACCATACATCTAGTGAATCAACTGCTCACACATCTATGCACAGAGTCATACACCTCCCAGCCACCCACACACACACTCAGTCTCCCATACAAATACTTGGGCAACCAATCAATAACCCATATAGTTACTCATATAGCTACTTATCAACACATGCAACAGTTTACAGAACAACAGACATAATGATGCACAAATTAAGACAGTTTAGTCACTAACCCATGCACTCAGTGAGACACATTTAATCACTCACTCATACAGTCAGTCATGCACCTACTAAATCCTTCATCCAGACACTTATACATCCACTCATTCTTCAATATGTAAGACATATTTTAACTTTACAGAAACATACAGTCACTGGATGTTGTCATCAGTGATGTCATCAGTGATGTCATTTGAGATGTCATCAGTGATGTCATCAGTGATGTCACTGACCATGTCATGAATGATGTAATATGTGACATCATCAGCAGTGGATTGCGGGTGCGCGATATATAGTTAGTGCAACTAACTATATATGGAATTTCAATGGTTTTGTGCGAGTAAAATAAGGTTTTGTAAATGTTAATTCCTAACTATATATGGTCTATAACCTATGGTTTTTTCATTGAATATATATATATATATATATATATTTATTTTTTTCATTGGTTTTTTAAAGGCTAATTCCTAACTATATATTGTGTATAACCTATGGTTTTTTCAGTGAATATATATATATATATATATATATATATATATACATATATATATATTACCTACTGGCGGTCGCCAGTAGGTATATATAGTTAGGATTTTTTCCCTATGGGATTTCTGAAAATTCTATGCCTAATAACTTTTGCGTTTGTGGACGGAATTGGCTGAAATTTTCAGGAAAATGGCCCTTGAAAATTTGGGGGGGTTTTGTGGAGGGGGGGCCGAGAAAAAAGGGGGGTCCCAAAACGCCTTTTTCCCATGTTAATTTCCATAGGGCGGTTGGACTCACTTTTAGCTCGAACGGCTGAATGGATTTGCACGAAACTTGGCAAAATTGTAGAGACTGTTAGCCCGATGTGCCTTTGCTAGGTCTCAATATATGTGCTTCAGTGGATTTTGAGAAATTAACGTTTAAATCAAGATATATATCTGTAACAGCGCTCCGGGCAGCGATCCGGTTCGCGAACTTTTCGCGTATCGGAACTTTGCGATGCGAAGCTGATTGGCCCTCCGGTGTCTGTCAACATTCTAAACAGTCCGGAGCGGCCGCCATCTTGTCTCTCGGTAGGATCGAGAGACAAGAGGAGGCCAAAACAAAGGGGGAAATTACCATAAGGGGGCATAGTAGATCCTCGTTGACCCCCTAGGTTTTATGTGGAGGTTTTAAAAGGGCCTAGGAGGGTCCAAAAAAAAAAAAAAAAAAATTTTTTTTTTGCGTGGTAAGCGCCAAGTTCGCGAACCAGAAAGCGTTCTGGGCAGCGAACTTTATGGATTAAAGAATGAAAGACTTTTCTAATACTGTATGTTAATTATTTGTTGGTTTTGTTGATTATTTTTTAATTTTTTTATTTTTTAAGCAATTATTTATTATTGTGATTGTGTTTCAAAATTTAATAACATTTCTAACATTTAACTAGTTTATGAATTACATATAAAAATGATTAAAGACTCAAACAATTTTTTAATATTACATACAATTTTATTTTTCGGATTGTTTTTCAAAATTTAATACAACGTCTAGCATTTCACTGTCTGATATGTGTTCTTGTTCAGTGAACATAAGTTCCAACATTTGACCGTCATCATAATAAAGTAAATGATCCACAGATTCTACACATTGAACTAATTCATGGTCCCGTGATTCATCCATGAAATCTGAGTCATCATTGTCCTCATTAACTTTTTCTGTGTTGTTCTCCAGAACAATTTCGAAGGAAACATTCTGCTCACCTTCCATTTTATTGCTGTAATTTGCATAAAAAATAAATATATCAGTAGAGATAGGGCACTGTTGGGTTTAAGTTCAGACAGGTACTTGTGAGTTTATAACAGAGAAGTAATCTATGGGCACTGTATGGTTTCAGGCGTGAAGTAGTACTATTAAAAAGTGCCTGTGAAGAAGCCTAAGTAAATTCATAATTATACCACGGAAACCTAAAACAGTCCATAATTATAATAAAGAAGCCTTTCTCAATGTCTAACTCTTACAGAGGGATAGTATATAACTATCTGAAAAAGTTTACCATATTTACTTATAGTGCACAATATACTTCAGTTTTAAAAATAACAACTTACCTTTAGAAACAAGTTGATGTTATTAGTGATATTCTAAATGATATATACAACAACAAGTAGTAGTCAAAATGGCTGTGTTTCCTTCTCTTCCTTATATATATCAAATGTCAGGTAATAAAAGTAGAAAATGAAAGTAACATTTTCATTGGTTGTCAATTCCAACACTTCAGATGTGTTTTGTGAAGTAATTTACCTCAGGGTACTTGGAGAGGTCTACAGGCTAAATGGCTAAATGAAATTTCAATGAAATTTGTGAGAATGGAAGGGATTGTTATGTAGTATGAGCTAATCTATATTTCGTGAGAGTGTCTCTAGTCGTTTTTCTGTAAATTACTTTCCCACCTTTTTTTTTGGACCGCTTTCCGGGAAGCGGCCCGGTTCGCGAACCTTAAGCGTCACGGGAGTCCACCATTTTGTGTTTCGGGCGCATTAAGATACAAGATGGAGGGCAAATAATGTTTAGAATGGGTAGAAGGGGTCATGGTAGACTTATCTTGACCCTCTAGGTTTTCTGAGGGTGGCTGAGGAGGCTTATATGTGCGGAAAAAAACATTTTTTTTAAAAATTCCGCGAGGTTAGCTTTCGGTTCGCGAACCGGGTAGCGCCCCGGGGAGCGAATTTTGTGGAAAAATAATGAAAAAAATTAGAAAAAAATAATAATTGTGAGTGATCAGATGAAGGGTAGCTCTGAGAAGAGCTTTTGGGTTTATGGTACATTTAGGTACTTATAAGTAGGTACCAATGCACAGTCTTAAATTCAGAATGAAAATTCTGTTGCCCTCATCTGAGAAGTGAACTCCATCTCCTCTGTAGATATCTTGCATGTAGTAACGCAAGTTATTGTTGTACAGAGAGCCCATTCCATGGTCTCTCATGAAAGCTGAAACAGATTTGTTTACATGCTTCCTCGCTTTCTCAATTTGTGGACAAAATTGGTTGGACCACTTCCATTTCTGTCTTTGGCATATATTGGAATATACCAAGGCAGTTTGAGGAAAAAGTGCCATTAATTGCTCAAAGGTGTCCTTTAAAAGCATTTCCAGACCTACCCCTGTCAAAGTGCCCAAATCATTACCTCCACAGTGCACAATTAACAGGTCAGGTTTTGGCAAATGCATAAAGGTTTTCACCAATGGTATCAATTGGTGACATTTTAATCCTCTTTGGCCCAACCACTTAATTTCCACATCTTGTAAATTGAGGTTAGGTACATTTCTGTTCTCAGCATACCTTTGAGCCCAGTGGATGTAACTATGTCCAACAATCCAGACCTTAAACATGGTGGGAGAAGGTTGTTCTGCAGTCAGATGAAGTGTGGTAATGAAAGGGCAGTTGAAACAGTAGGAGTTTCTAAAGAAAAAAAACTGTGGATTTACAATGCTAATGATTCATTAGCAGTGATTGGTGCATTTCCATTTCTGAAAACAGAAAGTTAGGGTGCATGGATGTGTTCTTTGAAACATGTCATTTGAATGGTCAAGGAAGAAACATTTAATGAAAGATTGCACTGGATACGCAGGTGCACTGAGAGTTCAGAGTTCAATTGAAACATTGTTGTGTGAATTTGCAAACATGAGAGGTCTTCCAGGAGGTGGTTGCTATGGAAACAAGGCAGACAGGGCAGAGGGGGGAAGGGTTTTGATTTGAAAAAAGTGAGGGAAGAGGTATGATTGGCTAATATGAGAGATATGTGAAATGAATATCTGTATTTCTGTGCTTTCAATAGCTGCAGCCTTTGGAGTGCATCCTTTTTCTTCTGCTGAAGACAATTTGGTGTATTTCTGAGACTGTTTTCAAAACTCAAAAAATATTTGCTAAGGTGAGAAAAGATTTATTTAATTTAGATAGAGAATAGTATGATTTAAGGAGAAAATGATGAAAAAAGCTGTGTTTATAAAATGTGGTTTTGTCTCTAGTGATATACTAATAGAATTAGTTTCATAGAGAAATTGTAATTGCATATTTGGTGTAACATTCTGGCATGCAGTAACACAAGATATTGTGATACATGGAGCCCATTTCATGGTCTGTTATGTAAGCTGAAACAGATATGTTGCTTTTAAAAACGATTTAAGAAATCAATTACATTTCTGGATATGTACTGCTAGAGCTTCATAGGTTGTTTTGAGCCATATTTATAAGGTATTTGAGTGTCTAAGATGTTATGTTTTCCTTTTAAAATGTAAAGTGTTCCTCATGGGGCAAGTGTCTTGTAAATACGCTCCCACTTGTGCTTGGCAAATTTAGATTTTGATTATGGGAGTTACCTAGCCATGTTAATAGTGTCCCAAAAATGGTGCTAGGGAATTGCAGAAAACACTTTCATGTGTCTCAAGGACATTTTTAGTCATTTCTTCATGAATGCAGGTATACAATTGATTTATATGCTGTGTTTAAAAACGAATTTTGAAATGAATTAAATTTCAGGATATGTACTGTTAGAGCTTCATAGGTTGTTTGGGGTCATATTTAGAAGGCATTTTAGTGTCTTTGATGTTATTTTTCCCTTTTTAAATGGAAAGCGTTCCTCATGGGGCCCTGAGCAGTTCTTAGCCATGTTATTTAATAGGAAGTGGATAACATGGCTAAGAGCATTTGCTGGAAAATGCATGAATATCGCTGACTTTTCTGCGATGTTATGTTTACCTTTCAAAATGTAAAGTGTTCCTCATGGGGCAAGTGTCTTGTAAATACGCTCCCACTTGTGCTTGGCAAATTTAGATTTTCATTATGGGAGTTACCTAGCCATGTTAATAGTGTCCCAAAAATGGTGCTAGGGCATTCCAGAAAACACTTTCATGTGTCTCAAGGACATTTTTAGTCATTTCTTCATGAATGCAGGTATACAATTGATTTATATGTTGTGTTTAAAAACGAATTTTGAAATCAATTAAATTTCAGGATATGTACTGTTAGAGCTTCATAGGTTGTTTGGGGTCATATTTAGAAGGCATTTTTGTGTCTTTGATGTTATTTTTCCCTTTTTAAATGGAAAGCGTTCCTCATGGGGCCCTGAGCAGTTCTTAGCCATGTTATTTAATAGGAAGTGGATAACATGGCTAAGAGCATTTGCTGGAAAATGCATGAATATCGCTGATTTTTCTGCTATATTCATGCATTGCGGCCGTTTTTTTTCACATTGCTTCATAGGTTGTTTGGGTTCATATTTAGAAGGCATTTTAGTGTCTTTGATGTTATTTTTCCCTTTTTAAATGGAAAGCGTTCCTCATGGGGCCCTGAGCAGTTCTTAGCCATGTTATTTAATAGGAAGTGGATAACATGGCTAAGAGCATTTGCTGGAAAATGCATGAATATCGCTGATTTTTCTGCTATATTCATGCATTGCGGCAGTTTTTTTTCACATTGCGTCATAGGTTGTTTGGGTTCATATTTAGAAGGCATTTTAGTGTCTTTGATGTTATTTTTCCCTTTTTAAATGGAAAGCGTTCCTCATGGGGCCCTGAGCAGTTCTTAGCCATGTTATTTAATAGGAAGTGGATAACATGGCTAAGAGCATTTGCTGGAAAATGCATGAATATCGCTGATTTTTCTGCGATATTCATGCATTGCGGCCGTTTTTTTTCACATTTGCAAGCACTTCTTAGCCATGTTATCCAATGGGAGGTGGATAACATGGCTAAGAGCATTTGCTTCAAAGGTTGTTTGGGGTTATACACCATTTTTGGGAAATTATTAACATGCCTATCTAACTCCCATAATCAAAATCTAAATTTGCCAACCGCAGGTGGGAGCGTATTTACAATAAATTTGCACCATGAAGAACGTAAAATAGCATACTAGATACTCAAATGCCTTATAAATATGACCCAAAACATCTTATGAAGCACTAGTAGTGCATATTTCCAGAAATGTATTGGTTTTCATTTAATGATTTACTTCATTGGTAGGCCTTCACATGTTTTTTTACCTTGGTTTTTTTCAGTGAAAATCTTATCTGCAACCATGTGTTGGCCTCACCTCAAATAAACAAAACAGGTGATGGACTGAATGTGGATCAATGACACACATTCACCCCAGTCTAAAGATCAGGGCCTAAACAAATCTTTAGATAGGCTACATCTTATCGTCATCCTGAATTAATGATTTAAAATATTAGGGAGTGATTTATGAGTGTTGTATGCCTGTTTTGTACCATTGAGTGTCATTTTTGTGATGCAGTGCTGGTGGAAAATATTTGCTATGTTAAATAATTAGTACAGCATTAAGTTTTAGATGACTGTTATTTATTTACTGTTTGGTAATAGTGGTTAATAACATTTTATATTATATTTTTCCACAGATTCAACTGCAGATTCTTTCATAGTTTGGAAAATGCCTTCCAAAAGTAGAATACGAAAGGCTAGAAAACGTCAAAGACAGCAGGATGATGTTTTATTGCAGCAGTCCTCTTCCCCAAATACTTGTCAAAACACCAAGAAAGGTCCGGGTAAGAGCACGAAATCATTCTTAAGAAATATTTGTAGTAAAAAAAGTTTTGCTCAAAAAAATGTTTCAGTTCACAAAAAGAAAAGTAATTTAAATGGAAAGGAGAGACCCATCACAAATGTTACTGGTAGAGGAAGAGATAACTCTGTGCATGATAGTAGAAGGAAACAACAGTTTAGGGACATTCGAAATCGAATGTTCCGTAATAGGATATTAGTTAATTTATTGAATAATATTAAAAAGAAAGGCCAACAGAAAGCGGCATTTTATAGGAAGAAGAAAAATGTAGAGAAAATTATTGATCATGCTTTTGAAATTAAGCGAAAGTTGTTTATTTTGGTAATCAATAGAATTAGGAAACTAAGCAAGGTAATTTCTGATTTCAAAACAAAAAGTAGATGGAAGAGAGTAGTAAATCGTACCAACTTTTGTGAAGTTTTTTCCGGAGAATGGATGCATAGTTCAAGTTCTGAGGCATTTTTTAATGAGGAGACTTATTTTCAGGATAATGATTTGGTGCATGCAGTTGACATCAGTGGTCGAGCTTATGAAGTGAAGGATGGTTGTCCAGTTGAAAAAGAACAACTTGTGACAACAGAGACAGAAGAGGCGCTAAGTGATGAGGTTTTAGGAAGACGTCCTAAGGGTCCTGTGTACATTTGGAAGTGTAGTTCTATTTGCAGTGTGCGACAGGTTTCCATCAATTTGCTTTGTGATTTTATACGGACATTTAATAAGAAAAGTTTGAAGCAGAAAATGAAGTTGTTGCAAGATTTAGATCCTTGCAGAGTGAGACAAATGACAGGTTTGCGTGGTCATTCACTGGCTTGTCTTTCCAGGAGAGTATGCCAGAGTGTTTTTCATCATTTCAGGATGCTAGCAGTGCATCATAATAAAGTGAGAAAATTAGTGAGAATGTTGTATTATGCTAAGAGTCCAGCAATTATGCTTAAACAATTATGTGCTGCTCTTTTGCATGGTTCTGAAATAGATGTGAAGAATCTTTGTGAAGAAATTGAGTTTTGTTACTTTGGTAGTAAAGATGAGAATGTTCAAATTGACCCTGAAGTAGAGGGTAATGTGGAAGATAATGTACAGGTTTCCAGTACAGATAATTTTCAGAAGGAAATTGCCACGTTTCAGATGAAATCAAGTGAGAGGCCTAATTTCACTTGTGTATCTTGTCGACGCACTTATTATAAGAATCAGACTAAGGTAGTGGATTTATATGCAAAAAGTGAAAGGGAAAATAATAGTGAATGGAAGGATTTTGCCACATACTTGATGGTAGAAAATTATTTTGATTTGGGATCGGATCAACGTGTGTGTACTTATTGTTGTAATAAATTAAACCAAAACCAGATGCCTGCTAGGGCAGTTCATAATAATCTGGAATTGGTTGAGATTCCTTCTGAATTGAAGGATTTAAATACTTATGAATCTATTTTGATTCAAAGTATCCATCCCTTTCAGGCTATTGTAAGAATGGAGCCAAAGACAGGGAAGTTGCCTCCAGCAGATTTACAGAGAGGATTAAAGGGAAGAGTTGTTTATTTGCCTCTAGATTTGAAGAAAAACATTAACACAATTGGAATAGAAAAAGTGGAAGAGGAACCTCTGGTTATCTTGGTTAATGGGGTTCCGACAAAGAATAAGAAAATATGGCAAGATTTAGTGGATGTTAGGAAAGTCAAAAAGGCAACAGTGTATTTGAAGAAAAATAATAAGTACTATAAGAATGTATATGTTGCAGAAGGGGAAGTAAGTGATGAAGAGGATAGCGATTTGTGTGCTGGCCAAATTGAGAAAGTAGAGGCCTCTAAAAGTGAAGAAATATATGAACATTATAGTGTTCATCCCTTGCATTCCAAGGAAGTCATGGGGAATGCTATTGAGTTGTTTCAAATGAAACAAGCCAAAGGGAGTCCCATTAGTGTTTGGGAGGAAAGTTTGGAAGCTCGGTGTTTCCCACAGCTATTTCCCACAGGTCAAGGAGGAAGATATGATGAGCGACCTCATCAAATTCCTGCGTCTGAATACCGGACTTTACGATTGTATGCAGAAGATCCTAGGTTTCGGCAATGCATTCCCTATTTGTTTCATCTCCTGTTTGAAAGCGATCTGTCTGGACTGTCATATGCAGTGAACCACATCTTAAAAAGTGGTATACAGATGCGAAACATCTCGGCAAGTGACTTTATGCATAAAGTCAATGTCCAAGACAGTATTTTGGATTCTCACTTAATTAATCTCATGGCGTGTCAGCGTGGTACTAATGAGTACTGGTACCGTCGTCATGGTGATTTAAAATGTATGCTGAGGAACTTAGGAACTCCAACATGGTTCCTCACTCTGAGCTGTGCCGAGTATGGCTGGGAAGACTTACTTGAATTTCTACGAGAGGCAAATGGAAATATTGAAAACATTGAATTCAAGACACCTGGAGAACTGTGTTCTTTGGATCCAGTGAATGTATGCAGGTACTTCAATCATAGATTTGAAGCTATGATGTCTTTCATCACAAATAAAAAGAATCCACCTCTTGGAGAGGTGTTGGATTTCTTCTGGAGAAAGGAGTACCAAGCAAGAGGTGCCCCTCATATACATATGTTGCTGTGGATCAAGGATGCACCTAAATTTGGAACAGATCCGGATGACTTAGTGATGAATTTCATCGAACAGTATTCTACGTGTGCTGTTCCAAACGCAACGGAGAAGAAAAGTCTAATAGAACAAGTTCTACGTTTCCAAAGCCATCGTTGTGGAAAGTACTGTCGTCGTAAATTCAGAAACAAGGACAAGTTCTACACCAAATGTCGTTTCAACTTTCCACGACCGGTGATTTCTAAAGGAAGAGTGAACAGTTTGATGTCTTCGCTGCGACATAATGTGACAAGGAAATCACCCAAGAATACATACAATTTGAAAAGGAATGAAGAGTCCAAGTACATCAATGACTACAACCCAGTGATTTTGTCCATGTGGAATGCCAACATGGATATACAGTTTGTGGCTGACAACTGTATGGCTGTGGCTCGGTATGTGACATCTTACATCACCAAAAAAGAAAAGACCGAACTGAAGGATATGTGGGAGGACATTTCCCATGAAAAGAGCCTCAGCAAGAAGTTGTACAGTTTCAGTCTGAAGATGTTGTCGCATCGAGAAATCGGAGCTTACGAATGTTCTGATCGATTGTCTTCAGCAAGTCTCTATGCCAAATCCAGGAGTCTCGTTTGGGCGAGTCTTGGTCTTGCTGCAACGCGAAATCGAGTTCTAAAACCTGTCCGGGAAATTGAGTATTTGGCAGAAAAGGAACCAAACAGTACCGACATTTTGAAGACCAACATGTTGGATACATATTATCCAAATCGAAGCAGTCACCTTGACAATGTTTGTTTATATGAGGTTCTCCAAAATTATATATTCAAGAGGAACATCAAAGAAGATATTGAGAAAGGAGTGTATGCTGTAATTGGAAGTGAGGGATGCCTGGTCAAGCAAAGAAAATGCCAATTAGTAAACCATCAAAAATTGAGTGGTGAATCTCCAGAAAAAAAGGAGTTTTTCTATTTAGCACTTTTGCAACTTTTCAAGCCTTGGCGTGCAGAAGAGGAACTGCTTGGAGATTTCCTCTGTTACGAAGACTCTTTCAATGCAGCCAAGGAGTCCATAGAATGTCCTGCTTTTTCTAAATATCAAGAAATGCTAACTTTGGAAATTGAGCAGGAAGCAACGATTGCAGCCGAGATTGCCAGAGACAGTTCTCAGGACAGTCAGAGTTCTGTTTCATTGAGTCAAGATCCACTTGGAGGACCTATTATCGAAAATGAAGCTGCCACTGCTATGAATGAAGTAGAAAGAGCCATGGCACATGCTCAGGAGGATTCAGTTAACTTAGAAGACTTGGAAAAACAACTCAACGTTGAGCAGAGGAAAATATATGATGAAGTTACCAAGGAAATTGAGCACGGATTAAGTCATGAGAAGAACAAGTGCTCATGTACATCGTTGAAGCCTGTCCGACTGTACGTGAGTGGAGAAGCGGGAACTGGAAAAAGTTTCCTCATTAAAGCAATCTCTTGTTATTTGCAGGAAAGGACTGAGTCATCGCTGTCTTGTGTTGTCACCGCTCCTACTGGACTGGCAGCACATAACATTAAAGGTATTACTTTGCATCATCTACTGATGCTGCCGGTGGAGCATGACAACAAATTACAATACAACAAGTTATCTGGAGATGCTTGCTGTGAAGTTTCAAGAGTCTTGAGGAAAATGAAACTACTTATCATTGACGAAGTAAGCATGGTTTCCAATGTCATGCTTGCCTTTGTGCATTTGAGAATGCAAGAAGTACTTAAAACTGAATATGATGTCTTATTTGGTGGGAAACACATCATTGTTTTCGGAGATCTTCTGCAGCTGACACCAGTAAAAGGTCAACCTGTGTTCAAAATACTCACGCATGAAGATACCAGGAAGTGCCTAGGGAGCATTGGCAACGTCAATATATGGTTAAACTTCAATTATGCAGAACTGCATCAAAATATGCGTCAGGCAAAGGATGAAGATTACAAGAATATTCTACAAGATATTAGAATTGGAAAAGTGACCGAGCATGGGAAAGAAGCTTTAAATGCACGATTACTGTCAAATTTATATCCCAAACAAGAGATTGTGCCTGAGAATATTTTTCAGAAAATTACTGAGAAGAAATCCGGGATATGTCTCATGCCAACTCTTGCAGAATGTGCCATCTTCAACAACAAAATGTTGAATTTAGAAAAGCAAGAGATTGTGAAACTTGAAGCTATCGACAAATTAGAGCATATGGGATCAACAATTATTTTGTCAGACAATTTGAAATCAAAATTGGATTCATTAGAGAAGACTATATCTAAGACAGCGGGTTTTGAAAAGACTTTGAATGTGTGTTTAAATTGCCGAATCATTTTGAGAAGGAATTTACATGTAGAAAGAGGTCTGGTAAATGGATCAATGGGTAATGTTGTTGATTTTGAGAAATACAAAAATAGAGATGGAATAGAATTTTTAAGAATTAAATTTGATGGCATTGAGGAAGTACAGCAAATTGGTCGTTGTTCTGCTAGGTTTTTGCTTGTTAAAGATTTATATGTTCGCCGTAAACAGTTTCCTGTTTGCTTGGCATATGCGGTGACAATCCATAAATCGCAAGGTTTAAGTGTAGACTGTGCATTGGTGAATATTGGCAGTTCTGTGTTCAAGGAGGGTATGGCATATGTGGCATTGTCACGAGTTAGAACTTTATCGGGATTGTACTTGATTGACTGTGATGTCACAAACATTTGTGCGGATCTAGATTGTGTTAAGGAATACAATAGGTTAAGAAGAGAGTATGCGCCACATTTGCCTCAATATCCTTTGTTTGAGAAACGTGTGGTAGGCCAGAAACGTAGAAATATCAGTAATAGTAGGGAGGTTGTTGCAAAAAGACTAAAAGTCAATGAACCGAAAGTTGTTAGCAGAAAGAAAGTGGATTCTGTTGAAGATGTTGTTGGTTTTCAATTTGAAAACAGTTCTGGTGTCAACTGCTATGCAAATGTAGTTGTTAATGTTCTCTTTTCACTAGAGAGTTTAAAAGAACAGATTGTGTTCAATTCAGAACAAAGTTTATGCTGCTTGTTGAATTCTGTGTTAGAGAAATGTAGCACTGATCGAACAAAAGTAGAAAGTGTGTCTGAAGTTCGTTATCTGTTAGATGAATGTTCAGGTCAAACAGACTTCTCTGAAAATAATCAGCAAGATTGTCAGGAGTTTTTAATGTATATGCTTGATGTATTGCAAGATGAGGGTGTAGATGTAGATCACCTGTTTGGGCTTTCTTATCAATGGCAGCATGACTGCGAGAACTGTATGGTATCAAGTACTACTAGTGTAGACTCAGAAAGATTTATATATTTAACTTTGCCAGACAGTAAATCAGTGTCCTTTAATAAGCTAGTAAATGCAGCGGATCACAACATGGAGTGTAGCCAATGTAAATGTGATATGATGTCAACATTATTTATACGTAGATATAGCCAGTATGTCATTTTAATGATCCAACGTTGTAGGCCTGATGGATCAAAATTGTCAACTTTAATAAAAAAAATTGTGGCTTCTCAGCTGTCAATATCAGGGAGGACTTTTGTTACTGTAGCAATTATCTATCACGATGGTCCATCAACAACATCAGGACATTATACAGCTTACTTAAAGTCTGGAAACGGCTGGTCATTCTGTAATGATTCCGTTGTAACTTTCAAAAAAAAATTGCCGTTTGACCTTAAAAATTCTTACCTGGTGTTTTTAAAACCAAAATTTTAAGTAGAGGGAATGTAAGTCTGCAATGCTGTCTAGATTAAAAATCCAACTATATAAACCTGATGCAAGTAAGTCTGCTTCATAGTAAGCAGTATCAGTGTCATAGGAAAAGGAGAACATGAGTGACAAAGAAGAGTAAGATATTAGTAGTCCAGGATTGTGAAAATAATCTCAAATATTTTATTTTTGAAAGTTGCGAAAATAGAAAATGTCGGGATTTGATTGGAAGAATTACAAGACTTGCGAATCGCGGCAACATGATTTGGCCTAGTGGAAACATGTGATATAATGAGAGAAGTTTTTTTTCTATGTAACATATTTTACGTATCGATGGAGGTTTTCTTTCAGAAAGTGGCGGGCTGAAAATATTTATAGCACAACAGAGTGGATGCTGTTTATAGGAGATCGTTCGACGTCATTGAAAGTAAGTTAATTTTAAGGAGTTTTGAAATCAGATTTCTTAGGTTGTATGGGTTTTTTAAACACAGTCATTTTGATTGTGTTTTTTTTTCCCCGCTGTTACATGATGAATACCTTCAAGTCACTGATTTAAGTGAAATTTGATACATTCTGAGAACAGCAAAAATAAACCATTTAACATGTATAATTAATGTTATGCTTTTTGTCCTTATGATATACATTTAGAAATGTGAGGTACATATGGGTAAGCTGAGTTCTGTAAATATCAATTTTAATGCTTACAGTGCTGTACTTCTGGGTAGTGTTTTTTTTAAAAAAAGAAAAGAGGCCTCACCTCAAAGAAAGCTCTTGAAAGCACACATCTTATTTGCATCCTAAAACAATCATTTAAAATGTTAGACACAATTTTATGATGGCTTTACATCTTTTTTGCGCTGCTATTGCATCACTATTGTGAGACATTAGCAGTGCAAAAAAAACACCATGTTCCAAAATAGGCCTCAGTTCATCAACATCAAGATACAGTTTCTTTAAAATATATATCTTTAGGATTGTGTAGGGCACGTAGAGAAGCAGAGACTTCTGTAAATGTCAAAGTTGTTGAAAAACTGTTTGTTTTTGAACCTTTTCCCTTGTCTTTTCTAATTTTTAAATACATGTTTTAATATTTTTGGAAATGTTTGTTCTCTGTTTTACAGATTGAAAGTATGAAAAAATATTTTAAAAAGGTAACAAGAATTATAAGGTAAATGTTTTCTACTCTTTTTACCCGCAATGCACTGCTGATGATGTCACTGACACTATCTCTCATTTACTCTCTATAGCTGTCTTTCTTTTTACATTATTCTCTGTTTACTTCCCTTATACTAACTCTTCTTTTTTTTAAAAAAATATTTTTTTTGGTTCGCTTCCAGTTCGCGAACCGGTCAGCGAACTTGAAGCGAACCAAAAGAAATAGAGCTTGCCAGAGTGATAAACATTCTAGCAATTTTGTTTGAAAGGGGAGGTAGTTCTGAAAAGAACTGTTTTTTTTTGTTTTTTTTGTTTTATTTATTTTTTTTTTTTTTCTGAACATTTTTTGATTTTTTTGTATTTTTAGAACTGTTTTATGTTTTTTTTGTGTTTTTTATGGAGGGGAAACAACAAAAAACAGGCATTGAAAACGGCTCAACAGGAGCAAAAAAAAAATTACTTCTTGGGTGCATTAGGGCATTTATGGTTATTGAACGCCATATTAATCAGGTTGACGCTCATGTTGCCATACGACAGCATAGCACCACAGTATATACAAGTAAACTTGATATGTTGGAAATTTGGTTGGATGTTTGGCACAGTTTCCTGTGCCTCTCTTCCTGTCAAAGACATTGTAGAGGTAGATCTGGCCACAGGAGTTGTCGGGGGATTGTCTTCTAGGTCCCTTAACTCAGCCCGGCTGTAGTTTAAGGGATGCCACCTGCTCATATGTCGATGCATCGTATAGTTGCCCATACTGTATTTCTTCTCTGTGCCTCTAGACAATCTGTAATCACAGATGAGGCAGGTGGCATATTTAGCATTCACCTTCTTTGATCCAGGAGGGATGGAGAAAAACTGCCAGATGAAACTTGTTTTTCTCTTTGAAACACGGGGCAACTCTTGGATAAATTGTGGTTGCTCTCTATCTTCTTCTTCTTCTTCCTCCTCTTCCTCCTCTCTGTTAGAGATAAATTGACTAGGTGGTCCTCTCTTCTTATGAGGAGGTTGAGGTGGTGGTGGGGGTCCACCAGCTGCAGCAAGTACAGAAGCCATTGCTCAATTGTAGGTAAATGGTCTTTCTCTCACCAAGATGAAAGTCAGAGTGAGGAAATAAGGAGGGGTTTACATGATTTGGGAAAAGCAAAAGTTCTAAACCAATGAAAAGTGTTATTTTTAGGTCACATGACCTAGTCATACATCATTTGGAAACCAAAAGTGAAATGAACCAATGAAAAGTTTGATAAACAAGTCACATGACCTGTTCCGCTTACGTTACGCGGCGCGCGCCGCGTCCCGGATCGCTTCCGGTTCGCGGTCCGGAGCACTTCCGGGAGCGCTAACGCGCCGCGTCATTAGACGCATTACGCGACAACGTGATACGTCGCGCTTCCGCGACGCGTCACAGTTCCGCTAACGTAACGTTGACCGGTTCGCGGACTAGATCGCGGCATCAAGATGAGCTAACGGAAAGCTTCCCGGTTCGCGAACCGAAAGCGAAGAAAAAAAATATTTAAAAAAAAATTATCAATAAACATCTAAATATATTTTGGGATTTAAAGAAGAATACATTTTACAGCTACAGATGTTAGCTTTTAAAAAACCAATGAAATTCACAGAAAAAACCATAGGTTATAGACCATATATAGTTAGGAATTTGCATTTACAAAACCTTGAAAATTCACTGAAAAAACCATAGGTTATAGACCATATATAGTTAGGGATTTGCATTTACAAAACCTTATTTTACTCGCATAAAACCATTGAAATTCCATATATAGTTAGTTGCGCTAACTATATATCGCGCACCCGCAATCCACTGCTGATGATGTCACATATTACATCATTCATGACATGGTCAGTGACATCACTGATGACATCACTGATGACAACATCCAGTGACTGTATGTTTCTGTAAAGTGTAAATATGTCTTACATATTGAAGAATGAGTGGATGTATAAGTGTCTGGATGAAGGATTTAGTAGGTGCATGACTGACTGTATGAGTGAGTGATTAAATATGTCTCACTGAGTGCATGGGTTAGTGACTAAACTGTCTTAATTTGTGCATTATTATGTCTGTTGTTCTGTAAACTGCTGCATGTGTTGATAAGTAGCTATATGAGTAACTATATGGGTTATTGATTGGTAGCCCAGGTATTTGTATGGGAGACTGAGTGTGTGTGTGGGTGGCTGGGAGGTGTATGACTCTGTCCATAGATGTGTGAGCAGTTGATTCACTAGATGTATGGTTTCAAAAGTGCATGTGGAAACAGCTGTATGGGCGGTTGACTGTGTGCATGAGTGTATTGGTGAGTGAATGGATATCTCAGTGCTACATGTCAAAGTAAGTACATATGTAAAACACAGTACATGTGAGAGTTGACATATATAAATAACTGTGCATAAGAGCCAGTGAATGTGTGAGTGGCTGTATGGATCATTGTGAACTTGTATCAGGGATTGTATAAGAGAGTAAATATGTGTTAGTATATGTTTGAATAAGTAAAGTTTGTATAACTGTATAGTTGAGGAAATGGAGGTGTGATTGATTCTTTGCATGACTGACTAGGTGTGTGAGTAACTGCATGGATGAGTGACAGTCTGTGAGTGTCTGTTTACACTGATTGTATCTAAGGTTATATTAGAGTCTGAAGAGGTTCATCGTATTATCACATGTATGATATCATCAGTGATGTGATCAGTAATGTCAAATGAGATGTCATCAGTGATGTCGTCAGTGATGTCATTTGAGATGTCATCAGTGATGTCATTTGAGATGTCATCAGTGATGTCATCAGTGATGTCACTGACCATGTCATGAATGATGTAATATGTGACATCATCAGCAGTGGATTGCGGGTGCGCGATATATAGTTAGCGCAACTAACTATATATGGAATTTCAATGGTTTTATGCGAGTAAAATAAGGTTTTGTAAATGCAAATCCCTAACTATATATGGTCTATAACCTATGTTTTTTTTAGTGAATATATATATATATATTACCTACTGGCTATCGCCAGTAGGTATATATAGTTAGGATTAATTCCCTATGGGATTTCTGAAAATTCTATGTCTAATAACTTTGGCGTTTGTGGACGGAATCGGCTGAAATTTTCAGGAAAATGGCACATTTTGTTTCTGAGCAGCCCCTGAAAATTTGGTGGGGTTTCGTCAAGGGGGGGCTGAGAAAAAAGGGGGGTCCCAAAACGCATTTTTTGCATTGAGTTTTCCATAGGGCGGTTGGACTCACTTTTAGCTCGAACGGCTGAATGGATTTGCACGAAACTTGGCAAAATTGTAGGGACTGTTAGCCCGATGTGCCTTTGCTAGGTCTCAATATATGTGCTTCAGTGGATTTTGAGAAATTAACGTTTAAATCAAGATATATATCTGTAACAGCGCTCCGGGCAGCGATCCGGTCCGCTTACTTTTCGCGTTTCGGAACTTTGCGTGCAGAAAGCTGATTGGCTCTCCGGTGTCTGTCAACATTCTAAACAGTCCGGAGCGGCCGCCATCTTGTCTCTCGGTAGGATCGAGAGAGAAGAAGAGGTGAAAAACGAAAGGGGAATTTAATGAAAGGGGGCAAGGTATCCCCCTCTTGACCCCCTAGGAATGTTTTTGGGGTTATTAAAGGGTCCCGTGGGGAAAAGAAAAAAAAAATGATTTTTCACGGTAGAAGCGTTTCCCGGGCCGCGAACTGGGCCGCAAACTGGTAGCGAAACGGGAATTCGCCATTTTGTGCTTCGTTTTAATTGTTTAGAGACAAAAATTATCGCCGCACATCGGCCACAATGCATGAATATCGTTGAAAAGTCAGCGATATTCATGCATTATCCAGCAAATGCTCTTAGCCATGTTATCCACCTTCCATTGGATAACATGGCTAAAAACTGCTCTGTGCGTGACGTTTGTTATCGTTCGATTCGATGGAAATCAGGAAGTGTTGAACACCATTTTGTCACTGCGAGTAAATATTTTGTTATAAATGAATCCTTATTGATAAACATTGTCTGTGCCATCTTGCGTTTTTGTACAATGCCACAATTTTGTCGTGCACGGCAGCCATTTTAGATGCCTTGACCAGGGCCACTCTCTGCACGCCGCCGATTCTCAGCATGGCTCCCCACCCTCGCACGCATCTCCCCCACGCAATGGTCACCCCCGCTCTCTCTCTCATGCATGGGACATATACTTCCCCCATCTGCGCTGCTCTTCTCTGAGAATCACACCCTGTGCCCGCTCGACACCTCCCTTTCACCCTATTCACTACCGCACCCTCTGACACTCCTCTTCCTCTGTGTCCGATTGTCCAGGCCGGACCTAGGCTATCACCTAGCCCTGCGGATGTAGTTTATGGCCCCAGCTGTAGAGTATCCAGACATGCCAACCCTCCCGATTCAGGCGTGAGACTACTTATTTCAGTGGTAGTCTTTCGCTTCCCGATTCCTGCAAGGAAAAACCCGGGGGCATATTACCAAAAACTAGCGGTAATTTTTGTCTCTAACTTGTTTAGAGACAAAAATTATCGCCGCACTTCGGCGAATTTTATCGCACATAAACCTTGCTATTAGCAAGGTTTATCGCAAATGCGATAAAAAACGGCCGCAATGCATGAATATCGTTGAAAAGTCAGCGATATTCATGCATTATCCAGCAAATGCTCTTAGCCATGTTATCCACTTCCCATTGAACAAGCGCATGGTCTTTTAAAGATTTGTGAAGTACTCGGGGCGGCGGTGTGTGTGTGCCCTCTTTCAGGAGCGGGCGGGGGGGCACTGCCAGCAATTTGCAGGCCAGGCAGTGTTCAACACGTGCATCACCCTTTCTCTGCCTGCTATTGCGCTCCATGCTTCGGAAAGGTAAGAAAAAGAACGTGCATTTGAGTTTGAAATGTCCGATCTTGTAGCAGTACACTTGCAAAGCCCACACATGACAATAACCCGATTCAAGGCCCCATTCACCCGATTTTTAAAAAAAATATAGTACTCCAAGACAGTTACATTTTAAAATTTTATTAACATTTAAATATAACGAACGCAACAAAAACTGTAAATATATTTAACCATTTTTTGAAATTAACCAGAACTATAACGATAACAACAACAACAATATTATAACTTTTATGCCTAAATTACGCAAACATTTAGCTAATCTGCTAAAGGGGGGAGTCGCCATTTCTTTACAATAATCAATAATGAAAAATCCACATCAATAGGGTTGCCCGTTTTCTCGATGCAGCACTATAGTGCAATATACACAGCACCTGGGGTGTCAAGAGTGAACAGGTCTTTCTTTGTTCCTTAAGATGTTATCTCCGAGAATGCTGATGCATTGGTGTCTGTACACTTCTTTGTCAATTCTGTCAAGATGATAACTGCTTTATAAACAGACGATATCTTTGTTTAGTCATTAGTGTTAAGTGTGTCTGAAACTACAGTGCCCTTCTGTTTTTTTTTCTTCAGGCTCTACAGAGTTTTGTGTGTTGTTCTTTTGAGCGACAATTATTCCAGAGGTTTCAGGTTCACTTGTTTTGTCCTGCAGTGAGTTAACAGCTTTAGAGAGTTCATGTTTATTTACTATGTCCTGCTGTTCGTCAACTGCTTCAGAGACGTCAGCCTCATTTTTTATGTTTCAGTAGATCCTGGACCTGCCCGGCCGCGCCCAAAATGGCGCCGGTGTAAATGGGACTCGTAACTGCTTGTTCTGTACTGGTTGCCCAACCTTGATATCACGAGATACATATGCAGTTTTGAAGCACATGGCGGAGGCTTGTCTGCTGTAGTGGGGCGCCCCTTTATCGTTTCAGTCGCCATTCCGCCCGCTTTTGCTACACTGTGCCTTTTCCGCCATTCAGCTGTTTAGCGCCCGCTCTTACGGCTACAGCGTCTCGCTCACCATGTAGTTGAGTTGCTCCCACTCTTGCGGTGCAGCGATAGGCGGCTGCCACAGGACTCTTAAAATGGCGTCCGGCTCTTCGGATTTGGGCCTGGTCCAGTAAAATGGCCCTGGGACACCTTGGAACTCAGACGCTTGTCTGCCAGGTCTTGGGTTCCATTCTCGAAAGCGTCCCCTCAGCCTTGAAGATTGTACAAAAGTCTTGGGGGCCCTCGACTCCCGCAGGCTTCCGGTGGGGAGCGGCTGCCATGATTGCTTGCGGAATGGCCACGACGGAGCTACGAGATGGTGGTGCTCTCATGGTGACGCCAGCTTCAGTCTGAAACATCCAGAAACAAGGTGGGGCTTTCATCGTTTGGGGAAAAAAAATGTTTTAATCCAATGAAAAGTGTTATTTTTAGGTCACATGACCTAGTCTTACATAATTAGGAAAAGAAAAGTAAAATGAACCAATGAAAAGTTTTATTAACAAGTCACATGACCTGTTATGCTTATGTTACGCACTGCGCGGCGCGCTCTGGATCGTTTCCGGGAAGCTGCGCCTTGCGCACCGGAGCACTTCCGGGTGCGCTAACGCGTCGCGTCATATGACGCATTACGCGACAATGCAGGTACAGAATATAGTCAAAATGTCTCCACCAACCAGCGGTCGGAATACAACCGCTTTCAGCAGTCCAAAAAGTTCGGTCAAATCTTAAGAGCGGGAGCAACTCAACTACATGGTGAGCGAGACGTTGTAGTCGCAAGAGCGAGCGGTAAACAGCTGAATGGCGGAAGAGGCACAGAGTACCAAAAGCGGGCGGAATGGCAACTAAAACGGTAAAGGGGCGCCCTACGACAGCGTGTCTTCAGGTGAAACGGATTGTGGGACAAGGTCCAGAATGAAAGATTCTTCAAAAGGGAAAAAATTCCGCTGGACCCCGGGAGCCGGCCGCCTATGCCGGGGGCGATCTCAGGCCTCACCAGGGCAACACGACTTGGGGAGGGGGCAGGAGCCAAGCGCCCCCTCTCAGTCCGCGCCATCTCACCGCCCCTCGGGGGCCTCCGTCAAGCGGTTTAAGGAGGCACCGTATCACATTGTTTTCCAATGCAGTCAGGTCCACAAATGGACCCCACTTACTTTGAATAGTGAAGCTGCAGCAGGTGCAAATAAGGTTTAAACAGTGTTACAAGAGCTGCTTAGAACTCTGAAGTATGGCACTCAACAACCAGGACTTATGCCATTTATGTAAGGCAGTGACATGGAAGCAACTCAGGGACAAAAAGCATGAACGAACATTCACGTATGAAAATCTTATTTGGAGAAGGGGTAGAATCCAAACGCCCCCTGCCAGTTCGCGCCACTACACCGTATGTGGAAAATCTGAAGCCATCATTCTACAAACTCTCAACGCTTGTTATCAGTGCATGAGTTTCATGCTCGATCGATTGAGCTAGCCGGATCGGGCAATAAAAAGTATAAAATAGTTATGTAAATAGTTATTTAATAAAATGTTTTACTCTGTTTCTTTGGTGGTGTGTTGTGTATATTTATAATATTTGCATAGGGTTTGCCGTTATTTTGGGCGGTGTGGGTGGCGGAGTCGAGCTGTTTTGCAGCCCTCATGGTGTGGAGCTCAGTTCATTTCACTATTTTCGTATTTCTCATGAAGGGTTATTCCTAATGTTTGTATTTTACCGAGGTCAAAAAGAGATCGAATTAGTGGTCTACTGATTTTGCTCGATTACTTTTATTTTTTTACACGATTTTTCACTATCTGCAAAGACTAAACAGAGTATTGCGACTTTGTGCTTGTTTGTAAATAGAGAATGATCCAAAGAGAACCAATTGTAAAACAGTAAATGCTTGGATAATAATCAATCAAATGGAGAGACAAGCAGGTACGACGGATTACAACAGGGGTAAAGGTCTGAGTTAACTACCGTTCACTATCTGCAAAGAGAGAGTACTACTAAGAGAAAAGAGGGGAGTGGGGGGGGGGGCAGCGTTCAAAGCACATCAGCGTGCATAAACACGAAAACGTTTTTGCCTATCACGTACTTGACATTTGACAGCTTTTGATACTTGCTATTAAAAAACCATTGAAATTCACAGAAAAAACCATAGGTTATACTCCATATATAGTTAGGAATTTGCATTTACAAAACCTTGAAAATTCAATGAAAAAACCATTGGTTTTAGGCCATATATAGTTAGGGATTTGCATTTAGAAAACCTTATTTTACTCGCATAAAACCATTGAAATTCCATATATAGTTATAAGCGCTAACTATATATCGCGCACCCGCAATCCACTGCTGATGATGTCACATATTACATCATTCATGACATGGTTAGTGACATCACTGATGACATCACTGATGACATCTCAAATGACATCACTGATGACATCACTGATAACATCTCATTTGACATGACTGATCACATCACTGATGATATCATTCATGTGATAATACCATGAACCTCTTCAGACTCTAATATAACCTTAGATACAATCAGTGTAAACAGACAGTCACTCATCCATGGAGTTACTCACACACCTAGTCAGTTATGCCAAAAATCAATCACACCTCCATTTTCTCAACTATACAGTTATACACACCTTACTTATTCAAACATATACTAACACATATTTACTTTACTCTCTTATACAATCTCTGATACTTGTTCACAATGATCCATACAGCCACTCACACATTCACTAGCTCTTATGCACAGTTATTTATAGATGTCAACTCTCACATGTACTGTGTTTTACATATGTACTTAATTTGACATGTAGCACTGAGATATCCATTCACTCACTAATACACTCATGCACAGTCAACGCCCATACAGCTGTTTCCACATGCAGTTGTGAATCTATACATATAGTGAATCAACTACTCACACATCTATGTACAGAGTCACACACCTCCCAGCCACCCATACACACACACTCAGTTTCCCATACAAATACTTGGACAACCAATCAATAACCCATACAGTTACTCATATAGCTACTGAACAACATATGCAGCAGTTTGTAGAACAACAGATATAATGATGCACAAATTAAAACAGTTTAGTCACTAACCCATGCACTCAGTGAGACACATTTAATCACTCACTCAATCAGTCAGTCATGCACCTAGTAAATCCTTCATCCAGACACTTATACATCCACTCATTCTTCAATATGTAAGACATATTTTAACTTTACAGAAACATACAGTCACTGGATGTTGTCATCAGTGATGTCATCAGTGATGTCATTTGAGATGTCATCAGTGATGTCATCAGTGATGTCACTAACCATGTCATGAATGATGTAATATGTGACATCATCAGCAGTGGATTGCGGGTGCGCGATATATAGTTAGCGCTTATAACTATATATGGAATTTCAATGGTTTTATGCGAGTAAAATAAGGTTTTCTAAATGCAAATCCCTAACTATATATGGCCTAAAACCAATGGTTTTTTCATTGAATATATATATATATATATATATATATATATATATATATATATATATATAAAATTTCTATGGCAAAATGAAACCCCTCATTTTGTTCCTTTTCAAATTAAATGTATTAAGTGTTACCACTTTATTCCAATCAAGCCATACTTTTGTCATAAGTAAGACTGTTAGCGTTCTAGTTGTTCTTTAGAACACTCTGGGACATTCTGTCATTGGGCTATAATTGGGCTACATCTGGCTGATATTTGGGCTACATTTGGGCTCTTTTGTCTCTGGTGGCCATCTTGGGAGACTGCATATCAGATTTTTTTTAATGAAAAATTTGAGGATTTGAGAAGTCACTCAAAATGTGCCCTAATTTTTCTTTCTTCAGCACTAATCATATTTTCTATGGCAAAATGAACCCCCTAATTTTTTCCTTTGCAAATTAAATGTTTTAAGTGTTAACACTTTATTCCAATCAAGATGACTTCAGGTGTGCCATACTTTTGTCATAAGTAAGACTGTTAGCGCTCTAGTTGTTCTTTAGAACACTCTGGGACATTCTGTCATTGGGCTATAGTTGGGCTACATCTGGCTGATATTTGGGCTACATTTGGTTTTCTTTGTCTCTGGTGGCCATCTTTGGGCTACATTGGGCTACATTTGAGCTCTAACATATATATAGCCCAATGTAGCCCAATATATATCTTTTCAAAGTTAATTTTCGTTAAAACCACTGGAACATATATCTTGAGACATAGCAAAGGCACATTGGGGTACCAGTCCCTACCATTTTGCCAAGTTTGGTGGAAATCCATTCAGCCGTTCGGGCTAAAAGTGAGGTTGACCGCCCTATGGAAATTAACATGGGGAAAACATGTTTTGGGACCCTCCTTTTATCTCGGCCCCCGCTTGACGAAAATCCCCCAAACCTTCAAGGAAGGACCGGAGCTCCGCGAGGCAAATTTGAGCAGATTTTCAGGCAGATTCGTCAACCGGCGCCAAAGTTATTCACAATAGAATTTTGAGATTTTGCATTGAAAAAAATCCTAACTATAACTACCGCTAGTAGGTTATATATATATATATATATATTCACCGAAAAAACCATAGGTTTTACACACGTTATAGTTAGGAAGTAGCATTTAAAAAACCTATGAAATTCACTGAAAAAACCATAGGTTTGACACATGTTATAGTTAGCTGGAAATTTTACTGGTATAAAACCAATGAAATTCCACGTTATAGTTAGTTGGACTCACTATAACTTGTGCGTGCAATGCACTGCTGATGACGTCACATATTACATCACTCATGACATGGTCAGTGACATCACTCATGACATCACTGATGACACCATCCAGTGAATATGTGTCTTTCTGAAAAATAAATATTAGTGAGTAATGTTTAAATATTTAAATATATATTAGTGTTTCATTTTTGTGTATAAGTGGCTACATGTGTTGGTAAGTAGCTACATGCGTATGTATATGGGTTATTAGATGTTTCTCTTAGTATCAGTATGAGTGTCTATATGGTTTGGTGGGGGTATTACTTACCACATAGATGCATGAGTGACTGACTCTCTGTTTCTATGTGTTTTGTAGACAGCATATGTGCAGGACTGTATGGGTGGATGAGTATGTATATGTGTTTGTTAGTGACTGAATGACTGTCTCACTAGTGTCTTTCAGTAACTACATATGTTTTAATCTAGTATATGTGAATATTGATGTATATAAGTGAGTATATGTGAGAGTAAGAGATTGTAAGAGTTCCTGTTTAAATAAGTATGTGTTTCTATAAGTGATTGTTTAAGAGAATAAATATGTGTAATTTTCAATAGAAGTAAGGTGGAAGTGTGTGTATAACTCTATATTCAAATAAATGGATGTTCAATAGTTTATTTGCACGTGTGAGTATGTGTGTGAGTAACTTTTGGATGACTGTCGGTGTGTAACAGGATGTATAGATGTATCACTTCATATGATGAGTGAGTATATGTATGAGTGACTATATAGAACTGTTGGTGAATGAGTGGATGTGTATATAGATGGTGAAATTACTGAATTGCTTGTTGTAACTGATATGGGTATCTCCATTTTTTTTTTAAATTTCAGTTTCTATTTTTGAATATGTGTTTCAAGGGTTACATTACAGTGAAAGGAGGTCTATCACTATGTCACAAGGATGGTGTCATCAGTGATGTCATGAGTGATGTCACTGACCATGTCATGAGTGATGTAATATGTGACGTCATCAGCAGTGCATTGCACGCGCAAGTTATAGTGAGTCCAACTCACTATAACGTGGAATTTCATTGGTTTTATATCAGTAAAATTTCCAGCTAACTATAACATGTGTCAAACCTATGGTTTTTTCAGTGAATTTCATAGGTTTTTTAAATGCTACTTCCTAACTATAACGTGTGTAAAACCTATGGTTTTTTCTGTGAATATATATATATATATATATATATATTCACTGAAAAAACCATAGGTTATAGACCATATATAGTTAGGGATTAGCATTTACAAAACCTTATTTTACTCGCATAAAACCATTGAAATTCCATATATAGTTAGTTGCACTAACTATATATCGCGCACCCGCAATCCACTGCTGATGATGTCACATATTACATCATTCATGACATGGTCAGTGACATCACTGATGACATCACTGATGACATCTCAAATGACATCACTGATGACATCACTGATGACATCTCATTTGATATTACTGATTACATCGCTGATGATATCATTCATGTGATAATACGATGAACCTCTTCAGACTCTAATATAACCTTACATACACTCAGTGTAAACAGACACTCACAGACTGTCACTCATCCATGGAGTTACTCACACACCTAGTCAGTCATGCAAAGAATCAATCACACCTCCATTTCCTCAACTATACAGTTATACACACCTAACTTATTCAAACATATACTAACACATATTTACTCTTTTATACAATCCTTGATTGAAGTTTACAATGATCCATACAGCCACTAACACATTCACTGGCTCTTATGCACAGTTATTTATATATGTCAACTCTCACATGTACTGTGTTTTACATATGTACTTACTTTGACATGTAGCACTGAGATATCCATTCACTAACCAATACACTCATGCACACAGTCAACTGCCCATACAGCTGTTTCCACATGCACTTTTGAACTCATACATCTAGTGAATCAACTGCTCACACATCTATGCACAGAGTCATACCCCTCCCAGCCACCCACACACATACTCAGTCTCCCATACAAATACTTGGACAACCAATCAATAACCCATATAGTTACTCATATAGCTACTGATTAACACATGCAGCAGTTTACAGAACAACAGACATAATGATGCACAAATTAAGACAGTTTAGTCACTAACCCATGCACTCAGTGAGACACATTTAATCACTCACTCATACAGTCAGTCATGCACCTACTAAATCCTTCATCCAGACACTTATACATCCACTCATTCTTCAATATGTAAGACATATTTTAACTTTACAGAAACATACAGTCACTGGATGTTGTCATCAGTGATGTCATCAGTGATGTCATTTGAGATGTCATCAGTGATGTCATCAGTGATGTCACTGACCATGTCATGAATGATGTAATATGTGACATCATCAGCAGTGGATTGCGGGTGCGCGATATATAGTTAGTGCAACTAACTATATATGGAATTTCAATGGTTTTATGCGAGTAAAATAACGTTTTGTAAATGCTATTCCCTAACTATATATGGTCTATAACCTATGGTTTTTTCAGTGAATTTTCAAGGTTTTGTAAATGCTAATTCCTAACTATATATTCTCTATAACCTATGATTTTTTCATTGAATTTCAATGGTTTTTTGAAAGCTAATATCTGTAGCTGTAAAATGTATTCTTCTTTAAATCTTAAAATATATTTTACATGTTTTTTATACATTTTTTTAAAAAATATTTTTTTGTTTCGCTCCCAGTCCGCGAACCGGTCAGCTTCCCGTTAGCTCAATTTAAAGCCGCGGCTCGGTCCGCGAACCGGTAAACGTTCCTTTAGCGTAACTGTTACGTTAGCATGACGTTTTGCGTTGTCGCGTAATACGTCATTGGACGCGCCAAGTTAGCGGACCCAGAAGCGGACCGGAAAGCGGAGCAAAGCGCGAAACGTAAACACAGCAGGTCATGTGACTTGGTAATAACACTTTTCATTGGTTCATTTCACTTTTGGTTTCCTAATGATGTAATACTAGGTCATGTGATCTAAAATTAACACTTTTCATTGGTTTAGAACTTTTGCTTTTCCCAAATGATGAAAACCCCCCCTTCTTTCCTCACTCTGACTTTCATCTTGGTGAGAGAAAGACCCTTTTACATTCTAGAGAAATGGCTTCAATTGTTGCTTCTGCTAGTGTTCCCCCACCACCACCTCCACCTCCTCAAGGGAAGAAAGGACCACCTGCTCAACCAATCTTTGAAGAAGAGGAAGATCAAGAAGAGGAGGAAGAGGAGGAAGAGCCTGAGTTTTTGCCAGAGGAGCCCAGGAGGTACAACAGAAAGGAAAACTTCATCTGGCAATTTTTTTAATTTCCAGCAGGGCAAAAGAAAGTCAATGCCAGATATGTCTTTTGCCGTATTTGTGACGATCGACTTTCAAGGGGGACGGACAAAAAATATAGTTTTGGAAATTATACGATGCACAGGCACATGAGTAGGTGGCACCCAAATAATTATAGTGCTGCCCAGCTTCGTGATGAGCAGCAAAATCCCCCGGCAATGGCGAGAAGATCTGTCGTCCAAGAAGTATCGGGACCAGAGGCGAGGGAGGTGGTCCCGAACATTCAAATGGACATGGGGGAAGTAAAACAAGTGTGCGTGCGGTGCAACCAAATAATATGCTACCGAGAAAGTAGCATTACTCTTATAATAAAAGCTATCAATAATCATGTTTGCCCGAAACGCCCCAAAAAATAAATTCTTCTTTTTTTCGTTGCTCCTGTTGAGCCCTCTTCAATGAATGATTTTTGTTTCCCCCTCCCCCAAAAAACAAAAAAATTACAAAATGTTCAGAAAAAACAAAAAAAATATAAAAAATGTTCAGAAAAATAATAAAAAAAATTTAAAACAACAAAAACCAAAAAAAAAAGTTCTTTTCAGAACTACCTCCCCATTATAAAAAAAATTGGTAGAATTTTTGAAACTCTGCCAACCTCTATTTCTTTTAGTTCGCTCCCAGTTCGCACTCCGGTACGCGAACCAGGAGCGAACCCAAAAAATTTTTTTAAAAAAAGAACAGTAAGTATAAGGGAAGAAAACAGACAGTTATGTTACAAGAAAGACAGCTATAGGGAGTAAAGAAAAGATACTGTTACCCGCAATCCACTTCTGATCATGTCACATATTACATCATTCTTGACATGGTCAGTGACATCATCAGCAGTGGATTGCGAGTAACAGTATCTTTTGTTTACTTCCTATAGCTGTCTTTCTTGTAACATAAATGTCTGTTTACTATCCTTATACTTACTGTTCTTTTTTTAAAAAAAAATTTGAGATCATTCAGAAACAGTAACATTAATAGAGACAGAATGAGTGAATAAGAATGAAGAAGTATGAGAAGAGAGGGGCTGAGAAAAATACTGGAAGGAGTAGAATAATTAAGTAATAGAGAAAGGAATGAGGGAAGTAGCAAACGCATGAAAGTAAGGATTAAAGAAATGAAGCAGTAGAACTAATAGATGTTAAATGTGATAGATTAAATGATTGATTCAGGATGACGATAAGGTGTGTCCTCTCCAAAAGTTTGTTTAAGGTGAGGCCTACTCAGGGTTGCATATCAAATTTATGCTTGTAGAAGAATGCAGAGGAGATAATACATGTGAAGGCCTACCATTGAAGTAAAACATGTCCACTTCACTCTTGAACAACGGCCAGAGCTCTTCTGTGTCCATAGACAGACCTAAACTTCATCTGCACAATGTCATTCGTAAACTTAGAAAACACAAGTAATGTAATTTGAAAAACGTGGAGTTTCTTTTGCTCATTTCACAATCACATCACCTGTGTTGCCTTTGCTTAGGTATCTCATAGTGCAGATGTAGTTCAGCATATGAAACAGTACGCAGAAGTGCAGCAGTGTATGCATTAATACATGTGAAGGCCTACCAATGAAGTAAGTCATGTCCACTTATTACATCATTCATGACATAGTCAGTGACATCATCAGCAGTGGCTTGCGGGTTAAAAGAGTAGAAAACTTTTACCTTATAATTCTTGTAAACTTTTTCAAATATTTTTTCATACTTTCAATCTGTAAAAGAGAGATGAAACATTTCAAAAATATTAAAACATGTATTTAAAAATGTGAAAAGACAAAGGAAAAGGTTCAAGAAGAAACAGTTTTTCAATAACTTTGACATTTACAGAAGCCTCTGCTGCTATACGTCCCCTACACAATCTTAAAGATATATATTTTAAACAAACAGTATCTTGATGCTGATGAAGTGAGGCCTATTTTGGAACATGGTGCATCTTTTGCACTGCTGATGTCTCACAATAGTGATGCAATAGCAGCGCAAAAAAGATGTAAAGCCATCATAAAATTGTGTCTAACATTTTAAATGATTCTTTCAGGATACAAATAAGATATGTCCTTTCAAGAGGTTTCTTTAAGGTGAGGTCTATTCAGTTTTCCAAAAAAAAACAGTACCCAGAAATGCAGCACTGTAAGCATTAACTTTGACACTTATAGAAGCCTCAGTTTCTCCATATCTACCTCACATTTCTAAATGTATATCATAAGTACAAAAAGTAGAACATTAATTATACATGTTAAATGGTTTATTTTTGCTGTTCTCAGAATGTATCAAATTTCACTTAAATCAGTGACTTGAAGGTATTCATCATGTAACAGCGGGGAAAAAAAAACACAATCAAAATGATTGTGTTTAAAAAACCCATACAACCTAAGAAATCTGAATTCAAAACTCCTTAAAATTAACTTACTTTCCATAACGTCGAAGGATGTCCTATGAACAGCATCCACTCTGTTGTGCTATAAATATTTTCTGCCCGCCACTTTCTGAAAGAAAACCTCCATCGTTTTGAAAAATATGTTACATATAATAAAATACTTCTCACATTCTACCACATGTTTCCACTTGGCCAAATCATGTTGCAGGGTTTTTCAACTCTTGTAATTCTTCTAATGAAATCCCGTCATTTTCTATTTTCGCAACTTTCAAAAAGAAAACATTTAAGATTACTTTCACAATCCTGGACTACTAATATCTTACCCTTCTTGCTCACTCACGTTCTACTTTTCCTATGACACTGATACTGCTTACTATGAAGGAGACTTACTTGCATCAGGTTTATATAGTTGGATTTTTAAAATGACATTATAATTAAAAGTTTTGGACCAATAATCTAGACAGCATTGCAGACTTACATTCCCTCTACTTCATGAACCTTTTGCAATTCCTCAAAGGAAATTCCGAGATTCTTCCCATAAAATTTTGGTTTTAAAAACACCAGGTAAGAATTTTTAAGGTCAAACGGCAATTTTTTTTTGAAACTTACAACAGAATCGTTGCAGAATGACCAGCCGTTTCGAGACTTTAAATAAGCTGTGTAATGTCCTGATGTTGTTGAAGGACCATCGTGATATATAATTGCTACAGTTACAAAAGTCCTTCCTGATATTGACAGCTGAGAAGCAACAATTTTTTTTATTAAAGTTGACAATTTTGATCCATCAGGCCTACATCGTTGGATCATTAAAATGACATACTGGCCATATCTACGAATAAATAATGTTGACATCATTTCAGATTTACATTGGCTACACTCCATGTTGTGATCCGCTGCATTTACTAGCTTATTAAAGGAGACTGATTTACTATCTGGCAAAGTTAAATATATAAATCTTTCTGAGTCTACACTAGTAGTACTTGATGCCATACAGTTCTCGCAGTCATGCTGCCATTGATAAGAAAGCCCAAACAGGTGATCTACATCTACACCCTCATCTTGTAATACATCAAGCATATACATTAAAAACTCCTGACCACCCTGCTGATTATTTTCAGAGAAGTCTGTTTGACCTGAACATTCATCTAACAGATAACGAACTTCAGACACACTTTCTACTTTTGTTCGATCAGTGCTACATTTCTCTAATACAGAATTCAACAAGCAGCATAAACGTTGTTCCGAATTGAACACAATCTGTTCTTTTAAAGTCTCTAGTGAAAAGAGAACATTAACCACTACATTTGCATAGCAGTTGACACCAGAACTGTTTTCAAATTGAAAACCGACAACATCTTGAACAGAATCCACTTTCTTTCTGCATACAATTTTCGGTTCATCGACTTTTGGGCTTTTTGCTACAACCTCCCTACTGTTACTGATATTTCTTCGTTTCCGGCCTACCACACGTTTCTCAAACAAAGGATATTGAGGCAAATGTGGCGCATACTCTTTTCTTAACCTATTGTATTCCTTAACACAATCTAGATCCGCACAAATGTTTGTGACATCACAGTCAATCAGGTACAATCCTGATAAAGTTCTAACTCGTGACAATGCCACATATGCCATACCCTCCTTGAACCCAGAACTGCCAATATTCACCAATGCACTATCTACACTTAAACCTTGCGATTTATGGATTGTCACCGCAAATGCCAAGCAAACAGGAAACTGTTTACGGCGAACATATAAATCTTTAACAAGCAAAAACCTAGCAGAACAACGACCAATTAGCTGTACTTCCTCAATGCCATCAAATTTAATTTTTAAAAATTCAATACCATCTCTACTTCTGTATTTCTCAAAATCAACAACATTACCCATTGATCCATTTACCAGACCTCTTTCAACATGTAAATTCCTTCTCAAAATGATTCGGCAATTTAAGCATACATTCAAAGTCTTTTCAAAACCCGCTGTTTTAGATATAGTCTTCTCTAATGAATCCAATTTTGATTTCAAATTCTCTGACAAAATAATTGTTGATCCCATATGCTCTATTTTGTCAATAGCTTCAAGTTTCACAATCTCTTGCTTTTCTAAATTCAACATTTTGTTGTTGAAGATGGCACATTCTGCAAGAGTTGGCATCAAACATATTCCGGATTTCTTCTCAGTAATTTTCTGAAAAATATTCTCAGGCACAATGTCTTGTTCGGGATATAAATTTGACAGTAATCGTGCATTTAAAGCTTCTTTCCCATGCTCGGTCACTTTTCCAATTCTAATATCTTGTAGAATATTCTTGTAATCTTCATCCTTCGTCTGACGCATATTTTCATGCAGTTCAGCATAATTGAAATTTAACCATATATTAATGTTGCCAATGCTCCCTAGGCACTTCCTGGTATCTTCATGCGTGAGTATTTTGAACACAGGTTGTCCTTTCACTGGTGTCAGCTGCAGAAGATCTCCAAAAACAATGATGTGTTTGCCACCAAATAACACATCATATTAAGTTTTAAGAACTTCTTGCATTCTCAAATGCACAAAGGCAAGCATGACATTGGAAACCATGCTTACTTCATCAATGATAAGAAGTTTCATTTTCCTCAAGATTCTTGAAACTTCACAACAAGCATCTCCAGATAACTTGTGTTATTTTAATTTGTTGTCATGCTCCACTGGCAGCATTAGTAGACGATGCAAAGTAATCCCTTTAATGTTATGTGCTGCCAATCCAGTAGGAGCAGTAACAACACAAGACAACGATGTCTCAGTCCTTTCCTGCAAATAACAAGAAATTGCCTTAATGAGGAAACTTTTTCCAGTTCCCGCTTCTCCACTCACGTACAGTCGGACTGGCTTCAACGATGTACATGAGCACTCTTTCTTCTCATGACTTAATCCATGCTCAATTTCCTTGGTAACTTCATCATATATTTTCCTCTGCTCAACGTTGAGTTGTTTTTCCAAGTCTTCTAAGTTAACTGCATCCTCCTGAGCATGTGCCATGGCTCTTTCCACTTCATTCATAGCAGTGGCAGCTTCATTTTCGATAATAGGTCCTCCTAGTGGATCCTGACTCAATGAAACAGAACTCTGACTATCCTGAAAACTGTCTCTGGCAATCTCAGCTGCAATCGTCGCTTCCTGCTCAATTTCCAAAGTCAACATTTCTTGATATTTGGGAAAAGCAGGACATTCTATGGTCTCCTTAGCAGCAGTGAAAGAGTCTTCGTAACAGAGGAAATCTCCAAGCAGTTCCTCTTCTGCACGCCAAGGCTTGAAAAGTTGCAAAAGTGCTAAATAGAAAAACTCCTTTTTTTTGGGAGATTCGCCACTCAATTTTCGATGGTTTACTAATTGGCATTTTCTTTGCTTGACCAGACATCCCTCACTTCCAATTACAGCATACACTCCTTTCTCAATATCTTCTTTGATGTTCCTCTTGAATATATAATTTTGTAGAACCTCATATAGACAAACATTCTCAAGGTGACTGCTTCGATTTGGATAATATGTGTCCAACATGTTGGTCTTCAAAATGTCGGTACAGTTTGGTTCGTTTTCTGCCAAATACTCAATTTCCCGGACAGGTTTTAGAACTCGATTTCGTGTTGCAGCAAGACCAAGACTCGCCCAAACGATACTCCTGGATTTGGCATAGAGACTTGCTGAAGACAACCGGTCACAACATTCGTAAGCTCCGATTTCTCGATGCGACAACATCTTCAGACTGAAACTGTACAACTTCTTGCTGAGGCTCTTTTCATGGGAAATGTCCTCCCACATATCCTCCAATTCTGTCTTTTCTTTTTTGGTGATGTAAGATGTCACATACCGAGCCACAGCCATACAGTTGTCAGCCACAAACTGTATATCCATGTTAGCATTACACATGGACAAAATCACTGGGTTGTAGTCGTTGATGTACTTGGACTCTTCGTTCCTTTTCAAATTGTATGTATTTTTGGGTGATTGCACCATGAAGAACGCTTTCCATTTAAAATGGAAAAATAACATCATAGACACTCATATGCCTTATAAATATGACCCAAAATAACCTATGAAGCTCTAACAGTACATATCCAGAAATGTAATTGATTTCAAAAAATCGTTTTTAAACACAGCATATAAATCAATTGTATACCTGCATTCAAGAGGAAATGACTGAAAATGTCCTTGAGACACATGAAAGCGTTTTTTGGAATGCCCTAGCACCATTTTTTGGACATTATTAACATGGCTATGTAACTCCCATAATCAAAATCTAAATTTGCCAAGCACAGGTGGGAGCGTATTTACAAGAAACTTGCCCCATGAGGAACGCTTTCCATTTAAAAAGGGAAAAATAACATCATAGACACTTAAATGCCTTATAAATATGACCCAAAACAACCTATGAAGCTCTAGCAGTACATATCCAGAAATGTAATTGATTTCAAAAATCGTTTTTAAAAACAACATATCTGTTTCAGCTTACATAAGAGACCATGGAATGGGCTCCATGTACAACAATAACTTGTGTTACTGCATGCCAGAATGCTATTCCGAATATGCAATTAAAATTTAAAACCAAAATCTATTTGTATATCACTAGAGACAAAGCCACATTTTAAAAACACAGCTTTCTTCATCATTTTCTCCTTAAATCATACTATTCTCTATCTAAATTAAATAAATCTTTTTTCACCTTAGCAAATACTTTTTGAGTTTTGAAAACAGTCTCAGAAATACACCAAATTGTCTTCAGCAGAAGAAAAAGGATGCACTCCAGAGGCTGCAGCTATTGAAAGCACAGAAATACAGATATTCATTTCACATATCTCTCATATTAGCCAATCATAACTCTTCCCTCACTTTTTTCAAATCAAAACCCTTCCCCCCTCTGCCCTCTCTGCCTTTGTTCCATAGCAACCACCTCCTGGAAGACCTCTCATGTTTGCAAATTCACACAACAATGTTTCAATTGAACTCTGAACTCTCAGTGCACCTGCGTATCCAGTGCAATCTTTTATTAAATGTTTCTTCCTTGACCATTCAAATTACATCTTTCAAAGAACACATCCATGCACCCTAACTTTCTGTTTTCAGAAATGGAAATGCACCAATCACTGCTAATGAATCATTAGCATTGGAAATCCACAGTTTTTTTTCTTTACAAACTCCTACAGTTTCAACTGCCCTTTCATTACCACACTTCATCTGACTGCAGCCCAACCTTCTCCCACCATGTTTAAGGTCTGGATTGTTGGACATAGTTACATCCACTGGGCTCAAATGTATGCTGAGAACAGAAATTTACACAACCTCAATTTACAAGATGTGGAAATTAAGTGGTTGGGCCAAAGAGGATTAAAATGTCACCAATTGATACCATTGGTGAAAACCTTTATGCATTTGCCAAAACCTGACCTGTTAATAGTGCACTGTGGAGGTAATGATTTGGGCACTTTGACTGGGGTAGGTCTGGAAATGCTTTTAAAGGACACCTTTGAGCAATTAATGGCACTTTTTCCTCAAACTGCCTTGGTATATTCCAATATATGCCAAAGACGGAAATGGAGGTGGTCCAACCAATTTTGTCACAAATTGAGAAAGCGAGGAAGCATGTAAACAAATCTGTTTCAGCTTACATGAGAGACCATGGAATGGGCTCCTTGTGCAACAATAACTTGCGTTACTACATGCAAGATATCTACAGAGGAGATGGAGTTCACTTCTCAGATGAGGGCAACAGAATTTTCATTCTGAATTTAAGACTGTGCATTGGTACCTACTTATAAGTACCTAAATGTACAATAAACCCAAAAGCTCTTCTCAGAGCTACCCTTCATCTGATCACTCACAATTATTATTTTTCTCTAACTTTTTTCTGTAATTTTCAACAAACTACGCTCAAAGAGCGCTACCCGGTACGCGAACTGGAAGCTAACCGCGCAAAATTTCAAAAAAAATGTTTTTTCTCCGCACATATGGTCCTCCTCAGCCACCCTCAGAAAACCTAGGGGATCAAAATACTTGTACCGTGCCCCCTTCTACCCATTCTGAACATTATTTACCCTCCATTTTATATCTTAATTCGACCGAAACACAAAATGGTGGACTCCCGTTACGCTCCTAGTTCGCGGACCGGACCGCTTCCCGGGAAGCGGTCCAAAAAAAAAGGTGGGAAAGTAATTCACAGAAAAACGACTGGAGACACTCTCACCAAATATGGATTAGCTTATACTACATAACAATCCCTTTCATTTTCACAAATTTGATTGAAATTCCATTTAGCCATTAAGCCTGTAGACCTCTCTAAATACCGTGAGGTAAATTACTTCACAAAACACATCTGAAGTGTTGGAATTGACAACCAATGAAAATATTACTTTCATTTTCTACTTATATTACCTGACATTTGATTGGTTATATACCTGAATATATATAAAGGAAGAGAAGAAAACACAGCCATTTTGACTACTACTTCTTATTGTACATCACATTTGAATAGCTACCAAACACTTCAACTTGTTTGTGAAGGTAAGTTGTTATTTTTAAAACTGAAGTATATTGTGCACTATAACTTAATATGGTAGACTTTTTCTGATAGATATACACTATCCCTCTGTAGTAGTTATGGATTTAGATGGACTTCTCTGTTATAGTTATGAATGGAGTTAGGCTTCTCTTGGTTAAATTACATACACTTTTTTATAGTCCTATTTCCACTCTGATACAATACACTGCCAAAAGAAAAATTCACTGATAAAAACTGCCTATCTAAAATTAATCCCAACAGTGCCCTATCTCTACTAATATATATTTTTTTAATCATAATTTCAGGCAAAATGGAAGGCGAGCAACACGTTAAATTTACAATTGTACTGGAGGAGAGAAGCCAAGAAAAAATTGATGATTTTATGGATCAAAGTAGAGACCAGGAACTACTACAATGTGTTGAAGCAGTGGATAACCTGCTTCAAAATGAGAACATGTTACACCCTATATTCAATTTTGAAATTTCTGACACTGAAATGTTAGAAAGTTTAATGAATTATGAAACACAATCAAAATAAAAAAAAAAATTAAAAAATAAAGAAAACAAAAAAAAACAACAAAAACAACAAACAATTAACATACAGTATTAGAAGAGTCTATCATTCTATTATCCTTATAGTACGCTGCCCAGAACGCTTTCCGGTTCGCGTACTAGGCGCTCACCAATCAAAAAAAAAAAAAAATTTTTTTTTTTGCCCTGCTGGGACCTTTTACAACCTCCACATAAAACCTAGGGGGTCAATGAGGATCTACTATGCCCCCTTATGGTAATTTCCCCCTTTGTTTTGGCCTCCTCTTGTCTCTCGATCCTACCGAGAGACAAGATGGCGGCCGCACCAGACTGTTTAGAATGTTGACAGACACCGAAGAGCCAATCAGCTTCGCATCGCAAAGTTCCGTTACGCGAAAAGTACGCGAACCGGAACGCTACCCGGAGCGCTGTTACAGATATATATCTTATTTTAAACGTTAATTTCTCAAAATCCACTGGAGCACATATATTGAGACCTAGCAAAGGCACATCGGGCTACCAGTCCCTACAATTTTGCCAAGTTTCGTGCAAATCCATTCAGCCGTTCGGGCTAAAAGTGAGGCCAACCGCCATATGGAAATTAACATGGGAAAAACACGTTTTGGGACCCCCCTTTTTTCTCGGCCCCCCCTTGACAACCCCCCCCCAAATTTTCAGGGGCTGCTCAGAAACAAAATGTGCCATTTTCCTGAAAATTTCAGCTGATTCCGTCCACAAACGCCAAAGTTATTAGACATAGAATTTTCAAAAATCCCATAGGGAAAAAATCCTAACTATATATACCTACTGGCGACCACCAGTAGGTAATATATATATATATATATATATATATATATATATATATATATATATATATATATATATATATATTCACTGAAAAAACCATAGGTTATAGACCATATATAGTTAGGGATTAGCATTTACAAAACCTTATTTTACTCGCACAAAACCATTGAAATTCCATATATAGTTAGTTGCACTAACTATATATCGCGCACCCGCAATCCATTGCTAATGATGTCACATATTACATCATTCATGACATGGTCAGTGACATCACTGATGACATCACTGATGACATCTCAAATGACATCACTGATGACATCACTGACATCTCATTTGACATTACTGATCACATCACTGATGATATCATTTATGTGATAATACAATGAACATCTTCAGACTCTAATATAACCTTAGATACAATCAGTATAAACAGACACTCACAGACTGTCACTTATCCATGGAGTTACTCACACACCTACTCAGTCATGCAAAAGATTAATCACACCTCCATTTCCTCAACTATACAGTTATACACACCTTACTTATTCAAACATATACTAACACATATTTACTCTCTTATACAATCCCTGATACAAGTTCACAATGATCGATACAGCCACTCTCACATTCACTAGCTCTTATGTTCAGTTATTTATATATGTCAACTCTCACATGGACTGTGTTTTACATATGTACTTACTTTGACATGTAGCACTGAGATATCCATTCACTCACTAATACACTCATGCAGTCAGTCGACCGCCCATACAGCTGTTTCCACATGCACTTTTGAACCCATACATTTAGTTAATCAACTGCTCACACATCTATGCACAGAGTCATACACCTCCCAGCCACCCACACACATACTCAGTCTCCCATACAAATACTTGGGCAACCATTCAATAACCCATATAGTTACTCATATAGCTACTGATTTAAACATGCAGCAGTTTACAGAACAACATATATAATGATTGCCAAATTAAGACAGTTTAGTCACTAACCCATGCACTCAGTGAGACACATTTAATCACTCACTCATACAGTCAGTCATGCACCTACTAAATCCTTCATCCAGACACTTATACATCCACTCATTCTTCAATATGTAAGACATATTTTAACTTTACAGAAACATACAGTCACTGGGTGTTGTCATCAGTGATGTCATCAGTGAAGTCATTTGAGATGTCATCAGTGATGTCATCAGTGATGTCATTTGAGATGTCATCAGTGATGTCATCAGTGATGTCACTGACCATGTCATGAATGATGTAATATGTGACATCATTAGCAATGGATTGCGGGTGCGCGATATATAGTTAGTGCAACTAACTATATATGGAATTTCAATGGTTTTGTGCGAGTAAAATAAGGTTTTGTAAATGCTAATCCCTAACTATATATGGTCTATAACCTATGGTTTTTTCAGTGAATTTTCAAGGTTTTGTAAATGCAAATTCCTAACTATATATGGTCTATAACCTATGGTTTTTTCAGTGAATTTCATTGGTTTTTTAAAAGCTAATATCTATAGCTGTAAAATATATTCTTTGTTACGTGACGTATCACGTAGCCCGTGAGACGCCTCATGATGCATCGCATAACCGTGACGTATCGTCTCTGCAGCGCAAACCAAACCCGTAACGTAAGCGCGCCAGAGCACGCTTAAAGATATATATATATTTTTTTTACCTTAATTAGACAAAATCCACACGTGCACATATCACAAACGTTCCAAAAACACAATATGTCGGACTCCCATTACGCTGCCAGTTAGCTGCCCGGTTAACGTACCGGAAAGCACCTCTACCGCGAAAAATCGCAATATTTTTTTCTTTTGCCCCGCGGGCAACTTTAATAGCCCCCTCATCAATCCTAGGGGTTCACCTTACCCCTTTCCTTCATTTTCACCTTTTTTTTTTCCACCTCTTGTCTCTCGATCTCCAGACTGTTTACAATGTTAACAGCCAATCAGCTACTCCTCAGACTCCCGTTACGCTGCCGGTTAGCTGCCCGGTTAGCTGCCCGGTTCGCGTACCGGGACGCGTCTCTACGGCGAAAAAATCTGAATTTTTTTAAAAAAATTTTTTTGCCCCGCGTGGCTCTATAATATCCCCCTCATCAATCCTAAGGGGTCAGAAGGGGTCTACCTTGCCCCCTTTCCTTCATTTCCCCCTTTGTTTTGGCCTCCTCTTGTCTCTCGATCCTACCGAGAGACAAGATGGCGGCCGCTCCGGACTGTTTACAATGTTGACAGCCAATCAGCTACTCCTCAGACTCCCGTTACGCTGCCGGTTAGCTGCCCGGTTAGCTGCCCGGTTAGCTGCCCGGTTCGCGTACCGGGACGCGTCTCTACGGCGAAAAAATCGGAATTTTTTAAAAAAAATTGTTTTGCCCCGCGTGGCTCTATAATATCCCCCTCATCAATCCTAGGGGGTCAGAAGGGGTCTACCATGCCCCCTTTCCTTTATTTCCCCCTTTGTTTTGGCCTCCTCTTGTCTCTCGATCCTACCGAGAGACAAGATGGCGGCCGCTCCGGACTGTTTAGAATGTTGACAGACACCAGAGAGCCAATCAGCTTCGCATCGCAAAGTTCCGATACGCGAAAAGTACGCGAACCGGAGCGCTGCCCGGAGCGCTGTTACAGATATATATCTTGTTTAAAACGTTAATTTCTCAAAATTCACTGAAGCACATATATTGAGACCTAGCAAAGGCACATCGGGCTAACAGTCCCTACAATTTTGCCAAGTTTCGTGCAAATCCATTCAGCCGTTCGGGCTAAAAGTGAGTCCAACCGCCCTATGGAAAAATGAATGGGAAAAACGTGTTTTGGGACCCCCCTTTTTTCTCGGCCCCCCCTTGAAGAACCCCCCCCAAATTTTCAGGGGCTGCTCAGAAACAAAATGTGCCATTTTCCTGAAAATTTCAGCCAATTCCGTCCACAAACGCCAAAGTTATTAGACATAGAATTTTCAGAAATCCCATAGGGAAAAAATCCTAACTATATATACCTACTGGCTATCGCCAGTAGGTAATATATATATATATATTACCTACTGGCGGTCGCCAGTAGGTAGTTATAGTTAGGATTGTTTTCCATAGGAAATCCTCAACATTCTATTTGGAATAACTTTGGCCCTGGTGGATGAGTCTTTGCGAATTTCTCAAAGAAGATGGCTAGGTCCGCTGCGCTCCTTCCCTGAAAGTTTGGGGGGAATTGGTCAAGTGGGGGCTGAGATATAAGGGGGGTCCCAAAACGTGTTTTCTCCATGTTATTTTCCATAGGACCTTTAGACTCGGCTACAGTTCGAACGGGTGAATGAATTTATAAGAAATTTGCCAAAACTGTAGAGTCTTGTTCGCAGATTACGCTTTTTTTGGAATGGTGTAAATCCGTTCAGTAGTTGTTGAGAAAATTAAAGTTAAAGCCAATTATATATCTATAGGCGCGCACACGTGCGCGCACCCAAGCGGCTGCGCGTGAGCGGAATTTTTTTTGGCTGCGTGACGTCTGTTAACGTTCGATTCGAAGGAAATCAAGAAGTTTTGTCTGCCATTTTGTCACTGCGAGTAAATATATTGTTCATTTCAAAGCATTGAAACATGGAAAGGGGAGAAGGTAGAGATTGTCTTGCTGCGTAGCTTTTCTCGGGGTGTGCAGTAAGGCCCTTAAACGCAAAAAGATATAATTTTTCCCCTAAAAAAAATACGGGGTGCGCGCACCCGGTCGCGCACACCTATTTACAAGAGTGTGAAATTGGAGGTAAATCAGAAGTTTGAGTGCTTAGATATAAGGTGGCTCTGAAAAGAGCCGTTGTGTCAATTGAGTGTTTTCTGCATTTATAAGTAAGTACCGATGCAGAGCCTGATGTTGCAGAGGAAGATTCTGTTTCCCTCATTCGGGAAATGTACACCTTCTCTCCTATAGACGTCTTGCATGTGGTATCGCAAGTTGTTGTGGTAAATAGAACCCATGCTATAATCTCTGAGGAACGCAGAAACAGATTTATTTACATGTCTCCTTGCTTTCTCAAATTGTGCACAATGTTGATTGGACCAATTCCATTTCTGTCTTTGGCATATATTGGAATATACCAAGGCAGATCGAGGAAAAAGTGTCATCAATTGTCGAAAGGTGTCTTTTAGAAGCATTTCCAGACCTACCCCAGTGATTGTGCCTAGATCGTTCCCACCACAGTGCACAATTATAAGGTCTGGTTCTGGGAGATGCATAAAAGTTTTCACCAATGGAATCAATTGGTGACATTTCAATCCTCTTTTGGAAATCCATGTTATGTGTACATTTGGTAAGCTGAGGTTGCAAATTCGTCTGCTTACTGCATATTTTTCACTCCAGTGAATATAACTGTGTCCTATTAGCCAGACCTTCATTTTCAAGGGATTTGTAGTTGTCCTCCGATCGGTTCTGGAAGTGGAATGGTAGTTAGAAGTGGAAATTCTAAATAAAGAAAAAGGAAGAGGCTGGGTGTGGTTTAAAAAATAAAAATGATTGGTTGATTGTAACAAGTGGAGATTGAACAGTACGTTCCATGTTAATGTTTATGTTAAACGAAAAGTACTATTGGGTGTGAAAAAAAAGACATGTAACAGAGTTGTGGATTGGCAGGTGTTTCTGGAGGGAAAACAGTCTTCTTAGTTTGTTGTAGAACGTTAAGACATGAACTTTTGACCTGTGCCTTCAGCAAGGTGCAGAATGAGGTGTAACCATGGAAACAGCCGGAGATGGCAGTTGGTGATGGGTTCACTCTTTGGTGCCTCTGCATCTGAGTCTGTTCTCTGGTGGCAGGCGGAGAACTGTTTGTTATTGTGGAGATGAAAGGGTGATAAGGAGAGAAATACGACATAGCGTCTGGCCTGTAGAAGCGTGGGAGCAGTGATTAACTCTGAGTGAAGCGGAACTGTGTCGGTGCTTGGTAACAGTAAAAAAAAATGTTAACAGTGGTATAACTGTCTTTACGGTGCGCGACCTACTAAGAAAGAGTTCACGGGCCGTAATTGGCTTGCAGGTTCTAGTATCAGTAAGTGAGGTTGAGAAAAGAAAACATTCAGGACTTTATTTATGAAGGCCTTGCGCCACCGGTGCGTTACTTTTTCCCATTTTAAAAAATGAGGCACTGGCGGCGGAAGGTCTTCATAAATAAGGTCCTCAGTGTCTACAGTTAAGGTTATGTGGAACCCATGAATAGTTTTTCAATATGAAATCATTTCTGTAGAGATTATGGATTAAAAGAGAAACCGTGAATATTTGAAATGTTTATTTCGAAATGTACTATTTTAAAGGCAAATCATTATGTAATATGAGTACAGAAATTGCAAAAAACACAGTAATAGGTATTGTCAGTAGTACATGGAATACAAACGCTATAGTTGAAGAAAAATGAATATAGTTGGAAAAAAACATTGTACACTCTTATAAGGAAGTATATTATATTTTAATAAATGGAAGAAGGTGTCTGGCCTTTCAGTTTAGGAACGATATATGAAAATGCAAGTGGTTATACATCATTGCTTTATGAATCAGCTGTCTAACAACACGAAATCATAATGTCCACTGTTAGTAAAGCAAATAGGTCTGTTCTTCAAAAGAAAATATGGAAAATAACGTGAAGAATATAGAAAACCAAAAGGAAATGAGGACGTCAATGGCGTGTTTGAGAGTTATTGAAGCATTGTTTAGGCAAAATAGGTAGTTTCTGCTTGTAACAGGAAATCAGTTTTATCATTTGAAAGTATGTCAGCTATCCAATGGAAAAGAGTAAAGCAGTAGTGATAATCTGTTATAATCGGAGCCTCTTTTACCATCAGAGTGCAGGTCGGTGGGTTTTCGATGTAGCTCGCTGTTAGGAAAGAGTTAACCGTCCATTGTGTAGGCAAAGTATGCAGCAAGTGCCTCTAACATGAAATCATTGTTATCATCTGAAAACATGTCAGCCATCCAATTGAGAAGATCAAAGGAGCATTCATGATCTGTCATTATTGGAGCGTCTTTTACCATCATTGGGCAGCTCAGTGGGTTTCGATGTAGCTCTCTGTTAGGAAATCTTGCGCCGCTGCGAATATATTCCAATGACCCAGAACTCCTTGTATCGCTGCAAAGGCCATAAACCCTCCGTTGTAACAAAGCTGTTCATGATCAAGTAACGGATTCATGAGGTGATTGTAATTCGGTTCAGGAGGCACCAAATTGCAGAGACATAAATCCAGGGCCCACGTGAAATCACAGCTCAGGCAATGAAATACAGGCTGCACACAGGTGAAACACGAATATCGAAATGATAATCGATATGAAGTATTCAAAGTTGAGAGTGGTAAGGTGCCGTAGTACAGAAGCATTCTCTGTCGAAATAGTTCTAAGTGGCCCGGCTCGTTTTCAAAGGCAGGAGGGACATCCATTTTGAATTTCCCAAGATGGTAAAGGAAACGGCGCAGCACCGCTGGTTGTATAGCAACTCCACAGAATTAGGTCGCCGGCTATGCAGTGGAGAGAAGCAGAATGACTTGATACATTTTGTAGGAGTCTAGTCACTTATATATTGCTTAGTGGTTATTAAAAAAGTAGATTTTTTTGAACTGGAGGATGCGTTAAAAAATAAGGGAGTAATTTGAGGGAGTTGTAAAGCAAGGTCAATTTTTTTTTAGATCAATGCTGTTTTCTGTGAATATTAGCTTAGTGAAAGATATGTGTGTGAGCAGATGCAACGTTCAGTTTTAAATGTGACAATGGCGCTCTTGTTCATGTCTTCCGATTCAAGGTCGGTATTCGCTGCCAAATACAAAGATTAAGAAACGCATGCGTGGGGTACATAGTGTGCATTCTTAAAGGAAAGCAAATGAAGGGTTATTTTTACCGCGTTAGCATTGTCGTTTAAAAAGTTATAGTGATTTCTATTATATGTGAAGAAAGTGTTACTGATGAAGACTGAAAATAAATCCTTATAAATGATACGGACTGGTGTATTTTAGAAAAGGTGTGTAACATTACATGAATTGTGGAAAAAAAATAATGTAATTGAAAGTGTATGGTTTGAAAATGAAAAGTAGAGGTTTATAGTTCATGTTTTGAAAGCAGTTCTAGAGGGTCAGATGAAAGTGTATGGTTTGAAAATGAAAAGTAGAGGTTTATAGTTCACGTTTTGAAAGCAGTTCTAGAGGGTCAGATGCATGATAGATTTATAAAAAATAGAACATGTTTTTAAATAGTATTTTGGAAAAAATATGTGCCTTTATGTACTATTTACATTATCTGCCTGTTGCGTATTCTTTGAGTTTTAGTAATCCTGTGTCTTATAAGTTTTCTAGGGGCGGTTTGAGGCTCATGGTGGGTTTAGGCAGGGAGGGTAGGTTGGGGGTTTGTAATAGGGGGTTCGGCTGGGGTGGAGTGCGGAGTTTAGTGAAAAGTGAGGGGGGCGGGGAGTTACGGTGTTTGGTAATGGAGCAGAGTCAAAGGACGCCACATTTGTGTTATGGGGTGCCACGGAAATATGTATTTATTCTCAGAGGTTTATTATATTAAGGATATATATCAGCATGGTGGCTCTTGTCGGTTTGTGGTTCTGTGTATGTTTATATGCTGGCCCTGTAGTTTTTGTTTATGGACCTTATTACGACACACAGGGGAGCTACGTTGCACAGTTGGAGATCAGAGACTTAGGAAATAAAACTTTATAATTGTAAGGACTGTAAGCGATAGAAATCGCCCGTTCTCTGTGTAAAAAATATCACCGCTATTGGTGGTATTTTCTACGGTGTTAGTACTCGAAGGAGAATAGTAACATATATGTGAAATAAAATTATGTAATAGGCTCAGCATTTCACATTATCTTGGAAAACAAAAGTTGCTTTTACATAGCAATAAGTCTCTTATAATTAAGGGACGGAGTGTATATAGTGCTATTTAGTACTCTGCTATGTGATTGATGTCGAATATTTCATAAGAGGAGGCTTTAAAAGTTTTACGATAAACTGGTTTTCTAGGGAAGTGGGTGGAGTGTTCCGTGTAAATTGCAGAATAGAAACTAGTAAGAACCAATTGGAAGTGTTGTTTTAAAGTCACATGACTGCACATGCGTGTCTCAACGCCTGTACGCGATAGGTGGGTGCGCGCACCCGGTCGCGCACTATACGAAAGCGGCGAGAAAATATCAGCTAATATGCTCTTGAAGCTTGTTTTGGTGGAAAGAGTTAGTTCTGAAAAGAACTTTTTTTTTTTTTTTTTTTTTGGAAACAAGTGTTTTGATGCTTTTGATTTCTTAAAGTTGCTACGACATTTTTCAGTATGTCATACTATCCAAATAAAGTGAAGAAATTTAACTTTTCTTGGAGCATTTATGACTCTCAATTATTTGTTTAATTAGAGTAAAGCTTTGCTCTCCGTATACAAGAAGTTCTCCACAGTTCGTGCATTTCATGTGCACGTTCGCCAGATATGGTCTCAAGTCCATCTCAGCACTCGATGGAGATACAGGTCGTCCACCGGAAGATGTGTTGATTACTTCTGATGGTAATAGCGTGGCCTCCGTTTTTCTTGTCAAAGGTGGTCGCTCATTTTCATCAGATTCGGTAGATGAATGCGGAACGGTAGCCATTGTACCGAAGTCTTCTGGAAGATGTTCGACGTTGTTGTCTCTTGAGAGTAGAAAAGAAAGTGATGGAAGTGGGTGGAGTGCTGCATGTAAATTCCAGAATAGAAACTACCAAGAACCAATTAGAAGTGTTGTTTAGAAGTCACATGACTTCACATGGGAGTGTCAGGTCCTGTACGGGATAGAAGGGTGCGCGCACCCGGTCTCGCACTAAAATAAAGCGGCGAAAAAACATCTTATAATATGCTCTTGGAGCATGTTTTGGTGGAAAGAGTTAGTTCTGAAAAGAACTTTTTTTTTTTTTGGGGGGGGAAACAAGTGTTTTGATGCTTTTGATTTCTTAAAGTTGCTACGATATTTTTCAGTATGTCATACTATCCAAATAAAGTGAAGAAATTTAACTTTTCTTGGAGCATTTATGACTCTCAATTTTGTGTTTAATTAGAGTAAAGCTTTGCTCTCCGTATACAAGAAGTTCTCCACAGTTCGTGCATTTCATGTGCACGTTCGCCAGATATGGTCTCAAGTCCATCTCAGCAATCGATGGAGATACAGGTCGTCCACCGGAAGATGTGTTGATTACTTCTGATGGTAATAGCGTGGCCTCCGTTTTTCTTGTCAAAGGTGGTCGCTCATTTTCATCAGATTCGGAAGATGAATGCGGAACGGTAGCCATTGTACCGAAGTCTTCGGGAAGATGTTCGACGTTGTTGTCTCTTGAGAGTAGAAAAGAAAGTGATGGAAGTGGGTGGAGTTCTGCATGTAAATTCCAGAATAGAAACTACCAAGAACCAATTAGAAGTGTTGTTTGGAAGTCACATGAATTCACATGCAAGTGTCAGGTCCTGTACGCGATAGGAGGGTGCGCGCACCCGGTCTCGCACTAAAATAAAGCGGTGAAAAAATATCTTATAATATGCTCTTGGAGCACGTTTTGGTAGAAAGAGTTAGTTCTGAAAAGAACTTTTTTTTTTTTTTTTTTTGGGAAAGAAGTGTTATGATGCTTTCGATTTCTTAAAGTTGCTACTACATTTTTCAGTATGTAATAGTTTGAAAATGAAGTGAAGAAATTTATCTTTTCTCGGGGCATTTGTGACTGTCAATTTTGAGTTTAATAAGAACGAGGCTCTGCTCTCCATACAAAAGAATTTCTCCACACTTGTTGCATTTCATATGCACCTTCGCAAGATATGGTCTCAAGTCCATCTCAGCACTCGATGGAGATACAGGTCGTCCACCAGAAGATGTGCTGGCCACCTCTGATGGTAATAGCGTGGCCAGGGCTCTTGTCGATGCTTTTGCATAATGCTCAGGATGCCTTTGTTTAACATGCCGCTGCATGGTGTGTATAGAAAAGGAATATTTTTTACTTGGATTTCCCCTTGAGAGCTCCGAATTGCATATCGTGCAGGTTACTTTTGGCGCATTCACTTTCTTTTGATCTTCAGGATAAGTGAAAAATTGCCAAATGAAAGATTCCTTTTTTCTTCTTAACGGTGGTCGCTCATTTCCTTCAGATTCGGAAGATGAATGCTGAAGGGCAGCCATTTCAGCAAAGTGTTCCGGAAGATGCGCGACGTTGTTGTCTCTTGAGAGTAGAAAAGATTGTGAGGAAAGTGGGTGGAGTGCTTCGTGTAAATTCCAGAACAGAAACTACTAATAACCAATTGGAAGTTTTGTTTTCAAGTCACATGACTTTACATGCGCTTCTCAGGACGTGTAGGCGGTGACACTATCTAGTTACGAACGTGATTACATACTTAGGAACTAGCATTCAAAAAAACTATGAAATTCACTGAAAAAACCATAGGTTTTACACACGTTATAGTTAGGAAGTAGCATTTGAAAAACCTATGAAATTCACTGAAAAAACCATAGGTTTGACACCAGTTATAGTTAGCTGGAAATTTTACTGACATAAAACCAATGAAATTCCACGTTATAGTTAGTTGGACTCACTATAACTTGCGCGTGTAATGCACTGCTGATGACATTACATATTACATCACTCATGACATGGTCAGTGACATCACTTATGACACCATCCAGTGAATGTGTGTCTTTCTAAAAAAAAAATATGTTTTATATATGTATATGTAAAGGTCGAGGGAAGAATAAATGTTTAAATTATTGTCTTAATGAATGTTTTTTTCAAAAAGAAATGATTGGATAACTGGCTTATTAAGTGTACCTTAGTGAATACATATATTAGCGAGTAATGTTTAAATATTTAAATATATGTATCAGTGTTTCACTTTGTGAATAACTGGCTGCATGGATTGATGAGTACCTACATGTGTAGGTATTTGGGTTCTTAGATGTTTTTTTAGTATCAGTATGAGTGTTTCTATGGTTTTATGGGGGTATTACTAATCACATAGATGTATGAATGACTAACTCTCTCTTTGTATGTGTTTAGAAGACACCATATGTGCAGGACTGTATGGGTGGTTGAGTGTGTATAGTTTTATATGCAAATAAATGGATGTTCAATAGTTTATTTGCATGTGTGAGTATGTGTGTGAGTAACTTTTGGATGATTGTCGGTGTGTAACAGGATGTATAGGTGTATCACTACATATGATGAGTGAGTATATGTATGAGTGACTATATATAACTGTTGGTGAATGAGAGAATGTGTATATAGATGGTGGAATTACTGAATTGGTTGTTGTAACTGGTATGGGTATCTCCATTTTTTTGAAAATGTTAATTTCTATTTTCCAATATGTGTTTTAAGGGTTACATTTCACTTAAAGGAGGTCTGTCATCAGTGATGTCATAAGTGATGTCACTGACCATGTCATGAGTGATGTAATATGTAATGTCATCAGCAGTGCATTACACGCGCAAGTTATAGTGAGTCCAACTAACTATAACGTGGAATTTCATTGGTTTTATGTCAGTAAAATTTCCAGCTAACTATAACTGGTGTCAAACCTATGGTTTTTCCAGTGAATATATATATATATTAATTGAAAAAACCATAGGTTTTAGGGGTGTTATAGTTAACTGGACATTTCACTCATACAAAGCCATTGAAATTCATCTGTTATAGTTAGTTGTAGTATATATATATGTAGCTATACACACACCAGTTCACTTAGTCATACAAATACTAGCACATTCTTATGTTCTTATACAATGACTGATACAAGCAAACACTCATCCATGCAGCCACTATCACAATCACGCACTCTCACTTACATCCATTTATATACTCTAACACACATATATACTACCTTTCATATATGTAGTCACTTATACATGTAAAAAAAAGATATACATTCACTCACTAACACACCCATACAGACACACACCCACCCATGCAGTCCCTTACAGATGCACACTTCAAACTATGCACCCAGTGAATCACCACCTCACACATCTATGCACGGTCACACACACCCCACCCACACAAGCACTCATGCACCCATACAGATACTCAGACAACCAATCAATAACTCATATAGACACTTATGTAGTTATTCACAAACCCATGCATTTGCTTACACACCAACAGACAGACGGATACAGAGATTCATACAGTTTAGTCACTAAACCATGGTTTCAGTAAGATACATTTAATCACTCACTTATAGAGTCAATCACGCACCTACTAAATCATCCATTCAGCCACTTATACACCCACTCATTCTTCAATACGCCTTTTGCTATATATATTAAACATATTGAAACTTTACAGGAACACACAGTCACTGGATCACTCATGTCATCAGTGATGTCATGAGTGATGTCACTGCCCATGTCATGAGTGATGTAATATGTGACGTCATCAGCAGTGCATTGTGGGCGGGGGAGTTATAGTTAGCTGAACTAACTATAACGGTGGAATTTCAATGGTTTTGCATGAGTGAAATGTCACGCTACCTACAACATGAGTGAAACATATGTTTTTTTCCGTGAATTTCTAAGGTTTTTTAAATGCTAATTCCTAACTATAACTTGGCTGAAACCTATGGTTTTTTCAGTGAATATATATATTACCTACTGGCGGTCGCCAGTAGGTATATATAGTTAGGACTTTTTTCTCTATGGAACTTTTGAAAATTCTATGTCTAATAACTTTGGCGTTTGTGGACGGAATCGGCTGAAATTTTTTAGGAAAATGGCACATTTTGTTTCCAAGCAGCCCCTGAAAATGTGGGGGTGTTTCGTCAAGGGGGGGCCAAGAAAAAAGGGGGTTCCCAAAAAGCGTTTTTCCCATTCATTTTTCCATAGGGCGTTTGGCTTCACTTTTAGCTCGAACGGCTGAATGGATTTACACGAAACTTGACAAAATTGTAGGGACTGTTAGCCCGATGTGCCTTTGCTGGGTCTCAATATATGTGCTCCAGTGGATTTTGAGAAATTAACGTTTAAAAAAACATATATCTGTGACAGCGTCCCGGATAGCGCTCCAGATCGCGTACTTTTCGCGTAACGGAGCTTTGCGAAGCAAAGCTGATTAGCTCTCCGGTGTCTGTCAACATTCTAAACAGTCCGTAGCGGCCGCCATCTTGTCTCTCGGTAGGATCGAGAGACTAGAGGAGGCCAAAACGATGGGGGAAATGTAGGTAAGGGGGCAAGGTAGACCCCTTCTGACCCCCTAGGATTGACGAGGGGGATATTAAAGTGCCCCGCGGGGCCCAAAAAAAAAAGAAATATATTATGTTTTGTTTTAATTAAATTACAAGATGGAGGAAAAACAATGTGGGAAATGGGTATAAGGAGATACGGGAGACGTATCGTGACCCCCTTATTTTCTGAGGGTGGCTGAGGATGCTCATACATGTTGATACTTGTCTTCCAGCGGCTGCGCGTGAGCGTTTTTTTTGCTGCGTGACGTCTGTTAACGTTCGATTAGAAGGAAATCAGGAAGTGTTGACCGCCATTTTGACACTGAGAGTAAATACACCTCCCTTTCCCCCTATTCACTACCGCACCCTCTGACATTCCTCTTCCTTTGTGTCTGATTGTCCAGGCCGGTCCCAGGCTATCACCTAGCCCTGCGGATGTAGTTTATGGCCCCAACTGTAAAGAATCACCCCTCTTCAAAGGAGTTACAGTTGTTCATGGCCCCCACCCGATGACATCCGTCACGCCACACGCGTTCCTGCTATCTGATAACCATCCTGTATTGTGATTGGGGAGGGGATTCTCACTGTGAGGGTGTGTGGGACCGAGCCTGAAGCGGAAGATTCCAGGGATGCTTCTTTGTACATCAAAGTCTTCACAATTATGTGTCATATTAAAAATATATAACACTTTAATAACTTATAAATATATACAACGCACCAAAAACAATGGTTTAAGGAAAGGCAACCCTTAATGTGCATGTTTTCCACAGAAATTTGCCTTTGAAAACTAGAGGCAATAAAAAAGGCCGAAATCTGTATTTTGTTTTTGGATACACATGTTATTTGTGTCTGTGTATTCATTTTTATGCATGACTTTATATGGAATGGTTAAAATAACTTATGATGCAACTTAACAGGAAAGATCACAAACATTTCAATGAGTGCTATGTCCCAGGTTTACATAAAGTAGTGTTTACCTAGAGTGGTGCTGTGTAGGACACTCTGAATGGAAATTAACCAGAACTATAACCATAACAACAACAACATCAACAACAACAATAATATAACTTTTATGCCCAAATTACGCAAAGATTTAGCTAATCTGCTAAAGGGGGGAGTCGCCATTTCTTTTGATAATTTATTCACCCATCCGTAGCCTCTCTAATCTCCATTACAATGTGTTTGTTGCTGTCGCTAGCTGATGAAAAAACTAAAGTGATAACTTCCTCATCCTTAATTTGTCTTTCTTTGTTCCTTAAGATGTCATCTGTGTCAACCTCTTCCGAGAATGCTGATGCGTTAGGGATTTCCTTGTGTTTCTTAATAGCATTGGTGTCTGCACACTTCTTTGTCAATTCTGTGAACATGACAGCTGCTTCATAGACAGACGATATCTTTGTTAAGTCATTAGTGTTAAGTGTGTCTGAAACTACAGTGCCCTTCTGTTTTACTTTCCTCAGACACTACAGAGTTTTGTCTGTTGTTCTTCTGAGCGACAATTATTCCAGAGGTTTCAGGTTCACTTGTTTTGTCCTGCAGTGAGTTAACAGCTTCAGAGACTTCATGTTTATTTGCTATGTCCTGCTGTGCGTCAACTGCTTCAGAGACGTCAGCCTCATTTGTTATGTTTGACTATATCCTGGACCTGCCCGGCCGCGCCCAAAATGGTGCCGGTATTAATGGGACTCGTAACTCCTTTTTGTGTACTGGTTGCCCAACCTTGATATCACGAGATACGTATTCAGTTTTGAAGCACATGGCGAGCAGGGACGAGAATTGATTGAACATTTTGACATCCCTATTGATATTAAGTTCTGATGTGTTATTGATTACTGTACTATTGAAAGATCGAATTAACGTCACTCATGGTACTTGCCCGCTTTTGCTGCACTGTGCCTCGTCAGTAGCGGTCTGCTTTGCGAATAGTCCCAAGGCAGCAGAACGCGCTGAGATCTGGACGGCACCCAGGTGATGTCCAGTAAGTTGCCGCACTGGTTTTGGTATCCTACAATGCTGCTCCGAAAAACGGCGTGGGGCACCCCCGGGGGGGGGGAGGCGACGTGAACGGGCCTCCCCAGGTTGAGGCTCGTCTGTTGTAGTGGGGCGCCCCTTTACCGTTTCAGTTGCCATTCCGCCCGCTTTTGCTACACTGTGCCTTTTTCGTCATTCAGCTGTTTACCGCCCGCTCTTCCGGCTACAGCGTCTCGCTCACCATGTAGTTGAGTTGCTCCCACTCTTGCGGTGCAGCGATAGGCGGCTGCAACAGGACTCTTAAAATGGTGGCCGGCTCTTCGGATTTGGGCCTGGTCCACTAAAATGGCCCTGGGACACCTTCGAACTCGGACGCTTGTCTGCTAGGGCTTGGGCTCCATTCTCGAAAGCGTCCCCTCAGCCTTGAAGATTCTACAAAAGTCTTGGGGGCCCCCGACTCCTGCAGGCTTGCGGTGGGGAGCGGCTGCCATGATTGCTTGCGGAATGGCCACGACGGAGCTACGAGATGGTGGTGCTCTCATGCTGACGCCAGCTTTAGTCTGAAACTTCCAGAAACACTGTAGACTATCAATTCGATGAGTTCCGGTGGAGCCCCAACGTGACCCGGTAGGGAAGAACTTGCCCTCCCCTTTTTTGAGTGATGGTTCTTGTTGCCTGTCCCCTCTGTTGTCATCTAACGGAACCTTTTTTGATTGCCTAGTGAGAAAAAAAAGGTGGGTGTTTCATCGTTTGGGAAAAAAATTTTTTTAATCCAATGAAAAGTGTTATTTTTAGGTCATATGATCAAGCCTTCCATCATTAGGAAACCAAAAGTAAAATGAATCAATGAAAAGTTTTATTAACAAGTCACATGACCTGTTATGCTTACGTTACGCGCTGCGCGCTGCGCTCTGGGTCGTTTCCGGGAAGCTGCGCCTTGCGCACCGGAGCACTTCCGGGTGCGCTAACGCGGCGCGTCATATGACGCATTACGCGACAACGCAGGTCCAGAATATAGTCAAAATGTCTCCACCAACCAGCGGTCAGAATACAACCCCTTTCAGCAGTCCAAAAAGTTCTGTTAAATGACAACAGAAGGGACAGGCAACAAGAACAATCAGTCAAAGAGGGGAGGGCAAGTTCTTCTCTACCGGGTCACGTTGGGGCTTCACCGGAACTGATTGAATTGGTAGTCTACAGTATTTCTGGATGTTTCAGATTGAAGCTGGTGTCAGCATGAGAGCACCCAATTCTAAAACAGTAAATTCTTGGATAACAATCAATCAAATGTAGAGGGAAGCAGGCACGACGGGTTACAATGGGGGCAAAGGCTTACGTTACCTACCCTTCACTATCTGCAAAGAGAGAATACTCCTAAAAGAAAAGAGGAGGGGGGGGCAGCGTTCAAAGCACATCAGCGTGCATAAATTCGAAAATGTTTTTACCTATCACGTACTTGACATTTTACAGCTTTTCATATTTGCTATTAAAAAACCATTGAAATTCACTGAAAAAACCTACGCGTTACAACTACGTTTGCTTTTTCAAAAACCTTTAATAAAAATGTTGGTGCACAAATACGGGCCTACAACCCCGTGGGCCGGCCACGGAGCAGGCTGGAACTGTAAATGGGGGGGGGTATTTATTTGTGGAAAACATAACAGAGTCAGTGGTCGTTGATTTCATAGTAAAAAGGGCGACAAGTGTAACAAAATCATATCGATAATTCATTGTGAGCAAGTACCAAAAGTATTGACAATTCGAACCTAAAATAAATACAGTAATCAATGATGCATTAGAACTTAATATCAATTCATTGTCCGAACGTGTAATCAGTACCCGTCCCATGTCAATTCATTGTTCGAACGTATAATCAATACCCATCCTGGATCAATTCATTGTCTGAACATATAATCAGTCTTATCCCATATCAATTCATGTGCTAAAAACTGCGTACATATCTCATGATATCAAGGCTGAGCAATCGGGGCACAACAAGGAGTTGAGAGTTTCATTTGTACCGGCGCCATTTTGGATGAGGTCAGGAAGGTCCAAGTATAATCAAAATGTCTCCACCAACTCGTGGTTGGACCGGTACCTCTTTCGCCAGTCCAAAAGTTTTCGTTGAAGGGTAGCAGAGGGGACTGGCGACATGAACCATCAGTCAAAGTGGGGTGGGAGGCAACAATCTCTCCTACCGGGTCATACTGGTGTCCCACCGGAACTGATCAAGTTGGTAGTCTTGCAGGATTTTGGTCATTTCAAGACTGAGGCCGGCGCCGGCATGAGCGCGCCGACGTCCCGCGGCTACGTCGTGGTCGTTGCGTGGGTGATCATGGCAGTCATTCCCCATCGGGGGTGTCTGCGGGGGTCGGGGGCCCCGTGGCTCTTATAGAATTTTCAAAGTTGAGGAGAATGTTTCTGGACCCAGGACTCATTTTCTAGCTGAACTCAGAAGCGCCGTTGCACCGCAACAGTGGACGAGACCCCCGCTGGGTGAGCGGAGCATCATTGCCTCGCAATAGTGGACAAGACCTTTTGTTGGGTGAGTGGAGCGTTAGGGGTGCATCTGAGGGGCCCCCACCTGGGGGGTGGGAGAGGCTCGTTCGCGCCGCCTCTCCCTCCCAGCGCACCCCACGCCGACACCTGGCGTTGATATCCGTGATGTAACAGCTCCAATTACTATGCTAATAAACAGATTTTCAACAAAAAAAAAAAAAGAGGGGGGGGGTCAGAGGCAGAGGCAAGACATCCCCCCCGTGGCCTGCAGGGCGCCGCTTCAGGACCGAACGGGGAGCTCATACCAAGCCGGGGCCAGACCAGGAGATACGATGGGAGGGGAGGGGGGGGTCGGTGGCATGTGCAAGACATCCCTCCCGTTGTCGAAGCCATTAAAGAAAGAAGAGGGATCCCGTCGGCGTCGGCTCCTCTCCTGGCCCAGGGGGGGGGGGTCGGTGGCATGTGCAAGACATCCCCCCTGTTGTCGCAGACATTATTGAAGAAAGAAGAGGGATCCCGTCGGCCTCGGCTCCTCTCCTGGCCCAGGGGGGGGTCGGTGGCATGTGCAAGACATCCCCCCCATTGTCGTAGCCATTATTGAAAAAAGAAAAGGATGGGACAAGGGATCCCGTCGGCCTCGGCTCCTCTCCTGGCCCACCTTACGCGACGACCTCCCCAGCCAACGGCTGCCAGCAGGACTCGCCCTACACGTGCCGAAGGCCTCGTCTTCTGGATGGGCGTAGCCGCGAACCTGTTGCACTTCGGGAGTTTCCGGAATGGGGGTAGGTATCTGCTGATTTGTATCTATTTCATGTTAGCGTTATTGGGCGTGGCGGACGGTGGGACAGACATGCTTGGCGCAGTGGGGGGGTGGCGGAGCCTAGCTACCTCGTGGCTACCGTAACGTCAAGCTTGGCTTCTCTTACCACTTTCATGTTTCTTATTTCTAGCGAAGTCAAAAACTCATCAGTGACCTACTGATTTTGTTTGATTTCTTTCCCTTCCTTTTCAAGTGTGTTTCTTGCTAAAGTTTCTGTTTAACAGGATACAGTGATTACTTCGTATTTTACATATGTCTTCTTTATTAGGGGTACCCTCCGGTTGAACCAGATGATGTACCTCTAATAAATGGTCCGGGTGGAACTAGTTTATCAATCAATGGGGAGTAGATGGGCATGACAGATTACAACGGGGGACAAAGGTCCGCATTACCCACCCTTCACTACTTGCAAAGACTAGACAGAATATTTCTATTCCACGTTATTTGCAAACAGAGAATACCTCGAAAGAACTATTCCTTGAACAATAAATGTCCAGCCAAACAATCAATCAGTGGGGAGAAAAACAGGCATGACGGATTACAACGGGGGACAAAAGTCCGCATTACCTATCCCTCACTATCTGCAAAGGGAGACAGAATGTTCCTATTCTTCTCTGTTTGTAGACAGGGAATATCTCAAAGAGCAATAATCGATAAAAAATTAGTAGGATTATAACACTTTAATAACTTATAAATATATACATTGCAACAAAAACAGTAAACACCTTAAAACATTTTTTATTAAAACAGAAGCAACAATGACAACTAACAGTAGTGATATCCTGGGCGGGTGATGGAACTCGGATTGTTAATGGAAAAACATCTACAGAGAAAGCTATTAGTGAATTATACTTCTCTGGAAATTTAAAACTCACAAATGTTTCATTTGTGTAATCATTTCATAAACATGTACATTAAAAAACTAAATACGCTCCGCTGTTTTAGAAAATCTTTACAGCTTGCTAGATCACCCTTTAAAGTTACAACTACGAAAACCTACTTACTTAAGCTGTTGAATTCTGCTTCAAATGTAAAGCATAAGTTCAAGCTAGCATTCCTTTTGTTTTTTAAAAGGATTTTTCACTATCTGCAAAGACTAAACAGAGTATTGCGACTCTGTGCTTGTTTGTTATTAGAGAATGAAGCAAAGAGATCCAATTCTAAAACAGTAAATGCTTGGATAACAATCAATCAAATGGAGAGAGAAGCAGGCACGACGGGTTACAACGGGGGCAAAGGCTTACGTTACCTACCCTTCACTATCTGCAAAGAGAGAATACTCCTAAAAGAAAAGAGGAGGGGGGGCAGCGTTCAAAGCACATCAGCGTGCATAGACAGGAAAATGTTTTTATCTACCACGTACTTGACATTTTAAAGCTTTTCATATTTGCTATTAAAAAACCATTGAAATTCACTGAAAAAACCATAGGTTATAGACCATATATAGTTAGGAATTAGCATTTAAAAAACCTTAATTTACTCGCACAAAACCATAGAAATTCGCATATATAGTTAATTGCAATAACTATATATCGCGCACCCGCAATCCACTGCTGATGATGTCACATATTACATCATTCATGACATGGTCAGTGACATCACTGATGACATCACTGATGACATCTCAAATGACATCACTGATGACATCACTGATGACATCAATCATGTGATAATACGATTAACCTCTTCAGACTCTAATATAACCTTAGATACACTCAGAGTAAACAGACACTCACAGATTGTCACTCATCCATGGAGTTACTCATACACCTAGTCAGTCATGCAAAGAATCAATCACACCTCCATTTCCTCAACTATACAGTTATACACACCTTACTTATTCAAACATATTCTAACACATATTTACTCTCTTATACAATCACTGATACAAGTTTTCAATGATCCATGCAGCCACTCACACATTCACTAGCTCTTATCACAGTAATTTATATATGTGAACTCTCATATGTTCTTTGTTTTACATATGTACTTACTTTGACATGTAGCATTGAGATATCCATTCACTCACCAATACACTCATGCACACAGTCAACCACCCATACAGCTGTTTCCACATGCAGTTTTGAACCCATACATCTAGTGAATCAACTGTTCATACATCTATGCACAGAGTCACACACCTTCCAGACACCCACACACACACACTCACTCTCCCATACAAATACTTGGGCAACCAATCAATAACCCATATATTTACTCATATAGGTACTGATCAACACATGCAGCATCTTACACAACAACAGACATACTGATGCACACATTCAAACAGTTTAGTCACTAACCCATGCACTCAGTGAGACACATTTAATCATTTTCTCATACAGTCAGTCATGCACCTAATAAATCCTTCATCCAGACACTTATACATCCACTCATTCTTCAATATTAAGACATATTTTAACTATACAGAAACTTACAGTCACTGGATGATGTAATCAGTGATGTCATCAGTGATGTCACTGAGCATGTCATGAATGATGTAATATGTGACATCATCAGCAGTGGATTGCAGGTGCGCGATATATAGTTATTGCAACTAACTATATATGCGAATTTCTATGGTTTTGTGCAAGTAAATTAAGGTTTTGTAAATGCTAATTCCTAACTATATATGGTCTATAACCTATGGTTTTTTCAGTGAATATATATATATATATATATATATTACCTACTGGCGGTCGCCAGTAGGTATATATAGTTAGGATTTTTTCTCTATGGAACTTTTGAAAATTCTATGTCTAATACCTTTGGCGTTTGTGGACGGAATCGGCTGAAATTTTCAGGAAAAGGGCACATTTTGTTTCTGAGCAGCCCCTGGAAATTTGGGGGGGTTTCGTCAAGGGGGGGCCGAGAAAAAAGGGGGGTCCCAAAACGCGTTTTTCCCATTCATTTTTCCATAGGGCGTTTGGCCTCACTTTTAGCTCGAACGGCTGAATGGATTTACACGAAACTTGGCAAAATTGTAGGGACTGTTAGCCCGATGTGCCTTTGCTGGGTCTCAATATATGTGCTCCAGTGGATTTCGAAATTAACGTTTAAAAAAACAGATATATCTGTGACAGCGTCCCGGATAGCGCTCCAGATTGCGTACTTTTCGCGTAACGGAGCTTTGCGAAGCGAAGCTGATTGGCTCTCCGGTGTCTGTCAACATCCTAAACAGTCCGGTGCGGCCGCCATCTTGTCTCTCGGTAGGATCGAGAGACAAGAGGAGGAGAAAAACGAAGGGGGAATTTAATGAAAGGGGGCAAATAGACCCCTCTTGACCCCCTAGGAATGATGTTGGGGTTATTAAAGGGTCCCGTGGGGCAAATAAAAAAAATGTAATTCTTCGCGGTAGAAGCGCTTTCCGGTCGCAAACTGGCAGCAAAACGGTAATTCACCATTTTTTGTTTCGATTTAATTAAATTACAAGATGGAGGAAAAACAATGTGAGAAATGGGTATAAGGGGGTACGGGAGACGTATCCTGACCCCCTATGTTTTCTGAGGGTGGTTGAGGAGGCTCATATATGTTGATACTTGTCTTCCAGCGGCTGCGCGTGAGCGTTTTTTTTTTTTTTTTGCTGCTTGATGTCTGTTGACGTTCGATTCGAAGGAAATCAGGAAGTGTTGACCGCCATTTTGACACTGCGAGTAAATATATTGTTAAAAATAATTGTTATAAATTAATCCGTATTGATAAGCATTGTGTGCGCCATCTTGCTTTTTTTCCAATGCCACACTTTTGTCGTGCACGGCAGCCATTTTAGATGCTTTGACCAGACCCACTCTCTGCACGCTGCCATCCTCAGCATGGCTCCCCACCCTTGCAAGCATCTCCCCCACGCACTGGTCACCTCCGCTCTCTGTCTTATGCATGGGCCATAAACCTCCCCCCATTTGCGCTGCTCTTCCCTGAGAATCACACCCTGTGCCCGTCCGACACCTCCCTTTCACCCTATTCACTACCACACCCTCTGACACTCCCCTTCCTCTGTGTCCGATTGTCCAGGCCGGTCCCAGGCTATCACCTAGCCCTGCGGATGTAGTTTATGGCCTCAACTGTAAAGAATCCCCCCTCTTCAAAGGAGTTACAGTAGATCAAGGCCCCCACCCGATGAGATCCGTCACACTACACGCGTTCCTACAATCTGATAACCATCCTGTATTGTGATTGGGGAGGGGATTCTCACTGTGAGGGTGTGTGGGACCGAGCCTGAAGCGGAAGATTCCAGGGATGCCTTTTTGTACATCTAAGTCTTCACAATTATGTGTCACATTAAAAATATATAGCACTCCAACAAAGTAGTAGGATTATAACACTTTAATAACTTATAAATATATACATCGCAACAAAAACAGTAAACACCTTAAAACATTTTTTTATTAAAACAGAAGGAACAATGGTCAGTAGCGGTCTGTTGTGCGAATAGTCTCAAGGCAGCATATTTATCTAGAGTGGTGCTGTGTAGGACATTCTGAATGGAAATTAACCAGAACTATAACCATCTACTTCCAATAATATAACTTTTATGCCCAAATTACGCAAAGATTTAGCTAATCTGCTAAAGGGGGGAGTCGCCATTTCTTTACAATAATCAATAATGAAAAATCGACATCAATAGGGTTGTCCGTATTCCCGATGCAGCACTATAGTGCAACATACACAGCACCTGGGGTGTCAAGAGTGAACAGGTCCTAGCTGCTTTACCAATGACTGACAGATGCTATATTAAACACTTACTATGTATAATACTTGCGTTCACAATAGTTTTACTTTACAAAACAGAACAAAAGATGTCCCCTGTAAGTAAACCCATATTAGCTGTTTCAGTTATTGAACATCCTAAGGTTTTATGACATGGGGAACAGTAGTGATATCCTGGGCGGGTGATGGAACTGGGTTTGTTAATGGAAAAACATCTACAGAGAAAACTATTGGTAAATTATACTTCTCCAGAAATTTAAAACTCACAAATGTTTCATTTGTGTAATCGTTTCAAAAACATGTACATTAAAAAACTAAATACGCTCCACTGTTTTAGAAAATCTTTACAGTTTGCTACATCACCCTTTAAAGTTACAACTATGAAAACCTACTTACTTAAGCTGTTGAATTCGGCTTCAAATGTAAAGCATAAGTTCAAGCTAGCATATCATATTTTTAAAAGGTTAAACATAATTGATATGCAAATTTAAATACTACCCTTTCTTAATGGTGACACCTTATCTGTCCTATATCCCACAATTTCCATGTGCAAAGCAAAAGAAATTCTGAGGCCCTGAAGAAATAAGGCTTACTGTGGGGTTCAACTCAATCTGGTGTTTGGGTGCTTTCATGTTTTGGGGTGATATTCTGTGACAGGGTGCAGGCACCAGAAGAATTTTAGCCTAGTTCATCACATTGGAGAATGAGGGTCTGGGTAAATATCTAATCTGGTGAAGAACCATCCCCTTTTTAAACCTCATGGTGACCAACTATAGTTTATTCTCTATTTCGTTTCCTTGCCATAACAAAATAAAAGTCTTGGGTTATTTATGGAAGGGAAGACTTTTTGTTTCTTCCAATTTAAAAAAAAAAACAAAGGTTTAAGGAAAGGCAACCCTTAATGTGCATGTTTTCCACAGAAATTTGCCTTTGAAAACTAGAGGCAATAAATAAGGCCGAAATCTGTATTTTGTTTTTGGATACACAGGTTATTTGTGTCTGTGTATTCATTTTTATCCATGACTTTATATGGAATGGTTAAAATAACTTATGATGCAACTTAACAGGAAAGATCACAAACATTCCAATGAGTGCTATGTCCCATGTTTTACATAAAGTAGTGTTTACCTAGAGTGGTGCTGTGTAGGACACTCTGAATGGAAATTAACCAGAACTATAACCATCTACTTCCAATAATATAACTTTTATGCCCAAATTACGCAATTACTCAATTTTCGATCATTAATCAAATGGCCTTTTTTCTGCTTCACTAGACATCCTTCATAGCCAATGACTGCATATTTTCCATTATTGAAAAAACTAAAGTGACAACTTCCTCATCCTTAATTTGTCTTTCTTTGTTCCTTAAGATGTCATCTGTGTCAACCTCTTCCGAGAATGCAGATGCGTTAGGGATTTCCTTGTGTTTCTTAATAGCATTGGTGTCTGCACACTTCTTTGTCAATTCTGTGAACATGACAGCTGCTTCATAGACAGACGATATCTTTGTTAAGTCATTAGTGTTAAGTGTGTCTGAAACTACAGTGACCTTCTCTGTTTTACTTTCCTCAGACACTACAGAGTTTTGTGTGTTGTTCTTCTGAGCAACAATTATTCCAGATGTTATTCTAGCGTTGTTCTAGCATTTCACTTGCCATTCAGCGGTTTTCCACCCGCTTTTGCTGCACTTTGTCTCGTCAGTAGCGGTCTGTTGTGCGAATAGTCCCAAGGCAGCAGAACGCGCTGAGATCTGGACGGCACCCAGGTCATGTCCAGTAAGTTGCCGCACTGGTTTTGGTATCCTACAATGCTGTTCCGAAAAACGGCGTGGGGCGCCCCGGGGGGGTGGGGGGGGGGGGAAGGCGGCGTGAATGGGCCTCTCCAGGTGGAGGCTCGTCTGCTGTAGTGGGGCGCCCCTTTACCGTTTCAGTTGCCATTTCGCCCGCTTTTGCTACACTGTGCCTCTTCCGCCATTCAGCTGTTTACCGCCCGCTCTTGCAGCTACAGCGTCTCGCTCACCATGTAGTTGAGTTGCTTCCACTCTTGCGGTGCAGCGATAGGCGGCTGCCACAGGACTCTTAAAATGGCGGCCGGCTCTTCGGATTTGGGCGTGGTCCACTAAAATGGCCCTGGGACACCTTGGATCTCGGACACTTGTCTGCTAGGGCATGGGCCCCATTCCCGAAAGCGTCCCCTCAACCTTGAAGATTCTATAAAAGTCTTGGGGTCCCCCGACTCCCGCAGGATTCCGGTGGGGAGCGGCTGCCATGATTGCTTGCGGAATGGCCACGACGGAGCTACGAGATGGAGGTGCTCTTATGCTGACGCCAGCTTCAGTCTGAAACATCCAGAAAGACTGTAGACTATCAATTCGATGAGTTCCGGAGGAGCCCCAACGTGACCCGGTAGGGAAGAACTTGCCCTCCCCTTTTTTGAGTGATGGTTCTTGTTGCCTGTCCCCTCTGTTGTCATCTAACGGAACCTTTTTTGATTGCCGAGTGAGAAAAAAAAAGGTGGGTCTTTCATCGTTTGGGAAAAAAAAATGTTTTAAGTGTTATTTTTAGGTCATATGATCAAGCCTTCCATCATTAGGAAACCAAAAGTAAAATGAACCAATGAAAAGTTTTATAAACAAGTCACATGACCTCTTATGCGGCTTTGGGTTATAAAAAGCATACAAAACTCGTTGGCCCATGAGGCGGCGTCAGTAGCGGACCGATGTGCGAATAGGCCGAAGGCAGCACAACGCGCCGAGATCCGGATGGCACCGAGGTGGTGTCCAGCAAGTTGCCGCACTGGTGTGGCCATCCTACAATGCTGCGCCGAAAGACGGCGTGTCTCGCACTCAAAATACATAAAATGGCGAAAGACGGCGTGTCTCCCACTCAAAACATATAAAATGGCGAAAGACGGCGTGTCTCCCACTCAAAACACATAAAATGGCGAAAGACGGCGTTTCTCCCACTCAAAACACATAAAATGAAGTCTAGACTAAAAGGCAATGATCATATTTTCTACTCTTGCTATAGTTGTTCATGCACTGAGGGTGCTGTAGAAAAAAATAGAAAAATGTACCCGATTCAGCACTATAGTGCAACATACACAGCACCTGGGGTGTCAAGAGTGAACAGGTCCTAGCTGCTTAACCAATGACTGACAAATGCTATATTAAACACTTACTATGTATAATACTTGCGTTCACAATAGTTTTACTTTAGAAAACAGAACAAAAGATTGTTTATTAGCATAGTGATTGGAGCAGTTATATACATATTCGGGCATAGCAATAATCAGAATGTCACATTCACATGTCTGCTCAGTGTTTACAGGTTCTTAGTATCATTGATTTTTCATTTTCGTCCGGACCATGGTGACCAACTCTAGTTTATTCTCTATTTCGTTACCTTGCCATAACAAAAAAAAAGTCTTGGGTTATTTATGGAAGGGAAGATTTTTTGTTCCTTCCAATTTTTTTTAAAAACAAAGGTTTAAGGAAAGGCAACCCTTAATGTGCATGTTTTCCACAGAAATTTACCTTTGAAAACTAGAGGCAATAAATAAGGCCGAAATCTGCATACACAGCACCTGGGGTGTCAAGAGTGAACAGGTCCTAGCTGCTTAACCAATGACTGACAAATGCTATATTAAACACTTACTATGTATAATACTTGCGTTCACAATAGTTTTACTTTACAAAACAGAACAAAAGATTGTTTATTAGCATAGTGATTGGGGCAGTTATATACATATTCGGGCATAGCAATAATCAGAATGTCACATTCACATGTCTGCTCAGTGTTTGCAGGTACTTAGTATCATTGATTTTTCATTTTCGTCCGGACCATGGTGACCAACTATAGTTTATTCTCTATTTCGTTACCTTGCCAAAACAAAAAAAGTCTTGGGTTATTTATGGAAGGGAAGATTTTTTGTTTCTTCCAATTTTTTTTAAAAACAAAGGTTTAAGGAAAGGCAACCCTTAATGTGCATGTTTTCCACAGAAATTTGCCTTTGAAAACTAGAGGCAATAAATAAGGCCGAAATCTGTATTTTGTTTTTGGATACACATGTTATTTGTGTCTGTGTATTCATTTTTATGCATGACTTTATATGGAATGGTTAAAATAACTTATGATACATCTTAACAGGAAAGATCACAAACATTCCAATTAGTGCTATGTCCCAGGTTTTACATAAAGTAGTGTTTACCTAGAGTGGTGCTGTGTAGGACACTCTAAATGGAAATTAACCAGAACTATGACCATCTTCTTCCAATAATATAACTTTTATGCCCAAATTACGCAAAGATTTAGCTAATCTACTAAAGGGGGGAGTCGCCATTTCTTTTCAAAATTTATTCACCCATCCGTAGCCTCTCTAATCTCCATTACAATGTGTTTGTTGCTATCGCTAGCTGATGAAAAAACTAAAGTGACAACTTCCTCATCCTTAATATGTCTTTCTTTGTTCCTTAAGATGTCATCTGTGTCAACCTCTTCCAAGAATCATCAGCGTGTATAAATACGAAAATGTTTTTACTTACCACGTACTTGACATTTTACAGCTTTTCATATTTTCTATTAAAAAACCATTGAAATTCACTGAAAAAACCATAGGTTATAGACAATATATAGTTAGGAATTAGCATTTACAAAACCTTAATTTACTCGCACAAAACCATAGAAATTCGAATATATAGTTAGTTGCAATAACTATATATAGCGCACCCGCAATCCACTGCTGATGATGTCACATATTACATCATTCATGACATGGTCAGTGACATCACTGATGACATCTTAAATGACATCACTGATGACATCTCAAATGACATCACGGATGACATCTCAAATGGCATCACTGATGACATCACTGATGACATATCATTTGACATTACTGATCACATCACTGATAATATTATTCATGTGATAATACGATGAACCTCTTCAGACTCTAATATAACCTTAGATACAATCAGTGTAAACAGACACTCACAGACTGTCACTCTTCCATGGAGTTACTCACACACCTAGTCAGTAATGCAAAGAATCCATCACACCTCCATTTCCTCAACTATACAGTTATACACACCTTACTTATTCAAACATATACTAACACATATTTACTCTCTTATACAATCCCTGATACAAGTTCACAATGATCCATACAGCCACTCACACATTCACTGGCTCTTATGCACAGTTATTTATATATGCCAACTCTCACGTGTACTGTGTTTTACATATGTACTTACTTTGAAATGTAGCACTGAGATATCCATTCACTCACCAATACACTCATGCACACAGTCAACCGCCCATACAGCTGTTTCCACATGCAGTTTTGAACCCATACATCTAGTGAATCAACTGTTCACACATCTATGCACAGACTCACACACCTCCCAGACACCCACACACACACACACTCACTCTCCCATACAAATACTTAGGCAACCAATCAATAACCCATATAGTTACTCATATAGCTACTGATCAACACATGCAGCAGTTTACAGAACAACAGATATAATGTTCTCAAATTAAGACAGTTTAGTCACTAACCCATGCACTCAGTGAGACACATTTAATCACTCTCTCAATACAGTCAGTCATGCACCTACTAAATCCTTCATCCAGACACTTATCAATTCACTCATTCTTCAATATTTAAGACATATTTTAACTTTACAGAAACATGTCATGAAGGATGTAATATGTGACATCATCAGCAGTGGATTGCGGGTGCGCGATATTTAGTTATTGCAACTAACTATATATTCGAATTTCTATGGTTTTGTGCGAGTAAATTAAGGTTTTGTAAATGCTAATTCCTGACTATATATGGTCATATATATATATATATATATGGCGATTGCGTGAAAATAAACCATGAAAACCTTTGAAGTTACTTCTTGCGCTGTGGAGTGGTCTGTACCTGTGGGTTCCGTTGGTTGCTTACGGAATTCTTGTCCTTTTGTAGAAAACGGAGCAGGACTGTGAATCGTGTATATATATATATATATATATATATATATATATATATATATATATATATATATTACCTACTGGCAATAGCCAGTAGGTATATATAGTTAGGATTTTTTCCCTATGGGATTTCTGAAAATTCTATGTCTAATAACTTTGGCGTTTGTGGACGGAATCGGCTGAAATTTTCAGGAAAATGGCACATTTTGTTTCTGAGCAGCCCCTAAAAATTTGGTGGGGTTTCGTCAAGGGGGGGCTGAGAAAAAAGGGGGGTCCCAAAACGCGTTTTTTGCATTGAGTTTTCCATAGGGCGGTTGGACTCACTTTTAGCTCGAACGGCTGAATGTATTTGCACGAAACTTGGCAAAATTGTAGGGACTGTTAGCCCGATGTGCCTTTGCTAGGTCTCAATATATGTGCTTCAGTGGATTTTGAGAAATTAACGTTTAAATCAAGATATATATCTGTAACAGCGCTCCGGGCAGCGATCCGGTCCGCTTACTTTTCGCTTATCGGAACTTTGCGCGCAGAAAGCTGATTGGCTCTCCGGTGTCTGTCAACATTCTAAACAGTCCGGAGCGGCCGCCATCTTATCTCTCGGTAGGATCGAGAGAGAAGAGGTGAAAAACGAAGGGGGAATTTATTGAAAGGGTGCAAGGTATACCCCTCTTGACCCCCTAGGATTGTTGTTGGGGTTATTAAAGGGTCCCGTGGGGAAAATAAAAAAAAAAAGATTTTTCACGGTAGAAGCGTTTCCCGGGCCGCGAACTGGGCCGCAAACTGGTAGCGAAACGGGAATTCGCCATTTTGTGCTTCGTTTTAATTGTTTAGAGACAAAAATGATCGCCGCACATCGGCCACAATGCATGAATATCGCTGAAAAGTCAGCGATATTCATGCATTATCCAGCAAATGCTCTTAGCCATGTTATCCACCTTCCATTGGATAACAGAAAGCTGATTGGCTCTCCGGTGTCTGTCAACATTCTAAATAGTCCGGAGCGGCCGCCATCTTATCTCTCGGTAGGATCGAGAGAGAAGAAGAGGTGAAAAACGAAGGGGGAATTTATTGAAAGGGGGCAAGGTATACCCCTCTTGACCCCTAGGAATGTTGTTGGGGTTATTAAAGGGTCCCGTGGGGAAAATAAAAAATTTTTTATTTTTCACGGTAGAAGCGCTTCACGGGCCGCGAACTGGGCCGCAAACTGGTAGCGAAACGGGAATTCGCCATTTTGTGCTTCGTTTTAATTGTTTAGAGACAAAAATTATCGCCGCACATCGGCCACAATGCATGAATATCGCTGAAAAGTCAGCGATATTCATGCATTATCCAGCAAATGCTCTTAGCCATGTTATCCACCTTCCATTGGATAACATGGCTAAAAACCGCTCTGTGCGTGAGCTTTTTTTTTTTTTGCTGCGTGACGTTTGTTAACGTTCGATTCGATGGAAATCAGGAAGTGTTGAACACCATTTTGTCACTGCGAGTAAATATTTTGTTATAAATGAATCCTTATTGATAAACATTGTCTGCGCCATCTTGCGTTTTTGTCCAATGCCACAATTTTGTCGTGCACAGCAGCCATTTTAGATGCCTTGACCAGGGCCACTCTCTGCACGCCGTCGATTCTCAGCATGGCTCCCCACCCTCGCACGCATCTCCCCCACGCAATGGTCACCCCCGCTCTCTCTCTCATGCATGGGCCATATACTTCCCCCATCTGCGCTGCTCTTCTCTGAGAATCACATCCTGTGCCCGTTCGACACCTCCCTTTCATCCTATTCACTACCGCACCCTCTGACACTTCTCTTCCTCTGTGTCCGATTGTCCAGGCCGGACCTAGGCTATCACCTAGCCCTGCGGATGTAGTGTATGGCTCCAGCTGTAGAGTATCCAGACATGCCAACCGTCCCGATTCAGGTGTGAGACTACTGATTTCAGTGCTAGTCTTTCGTTTCCCGATTCCTGCAAGGAAAAACCCGGGGGCATATTTCCAACAACTAGCGGTAATTTTTGTCTCTAACTTGTTTAGAGACAATAATTATCGCCGCACTTCGGCGAATTTTATCGCACATAAACCTTGCTATTAGCAAGGTTTATCGCAAATGCGATAAAAAACGGCCGCATTGCATGAATATCGCTGAAAAGTCAGCGATATTCATGCATTAGTCAGCAAATGCTCTTAGCCATGTTATCCACTTCCCATTGAACAAGCGCATGGTCTTTTAAAGATTTGTGAAGTACTCGGGGCGGCGGTGTGTGTGTGTCCTCTTTCAGGAGCGGGCGGGGGGGCACTGGCAGCAATTTGCAGGCCCGGCAGTGTTCAACACGTGCATCACCCTTTCTCTGCCTGCTATTGCGCTCCATGCTTCGGAAAGGTAAGAAAAAGAACGTGCATTTGAGTTTGAAATGTCCGATCTTGTAGCAGTACACTTGCAAAGCCCACACATGACAATAACCCGATTCAAGGCCCCATTCACCCGATTTTTAAAAAAAATATAGTACTCCAAGACAGTTACATTTTAAAACTTTATTAATATTTAAATATAACGAACGCAACAAAAACTGTAAATATATTTAACCATTTTTTGAAATTAACCAGAACTATAACGATAACAACAACAACAACAATAATATAACTTTTATACCTAAATTACGCAAACATTTAGCTAATCTGCTAAAGGGGGGAGTCGCCATTTCTTTACAATAATCAATAATGAAAAATCCACATCAATAGGGTTGCCCGTTTTGTCGATGCAGCACTATAGTGCAATATACACAGCACCTGGGGTGTCAAGAGTGAACAGGTCTTTCTTTGTTCCTTAAGATGTTATCTCCGAGAATGCTGATGCATTGGTGTCTGTACACTTCTTTGTCAATTCTGTCAAGATGATAACTGCTTTATAAACAGACGATATCTTTGTTTCATCATTAGTGTTAAGTGTGTCTGAAACTACAGTGCCCTTCTGTTTTTTTTTCTTCAGGCTCTACAGAGTTTTGTGTGTTGTTCTTTTGAGCGACAATTATTCCAGAGGTTTCAGGTTCACTTGTTTTGTTCTGCAGTGAGTTAACAGCTTTAGAGAGTTCATGTTTATTTGCTATGTCCTGCTGTTCGTGAACTGCTTCAGAGACGTCAGCCTCATTTTTTATGTTTCAGTAGATCCTGGACCTGCCCGGCCGCGCCCAAAATGGCGCCGGTGTAAATGGGACTCGTAACTGCTTGTTCTGTACTGGTTGCCCAACCTTGATATCACGAGATACATATGCAGTTTTGAAGCACATGGCGGAGGCTTGTCTGCTGTAGTGGGGCGCCCCTTTATCGTTTCAGTCGCCATTCCGCCCGCTTTTGCTACACTGTGCCTCATCCGCCATTCAGCTGTTTACCGCCCGCTCTTACGGCTACAGCGTCTCGCTCACCATGTAGTTGAGTTGCTCCCACTCTTGCGGTGCAGCGGTAGGCGGCTTCCACAGGACTCTTAAAATGGCGGCCGGCTCTTCGGATTTGGGCCTGGTCCAGTAAAATGGCCCTGGGACACCTTGGAACTCGGACGCTTGTCTGCCAGGGCTTGGGTTCCATTCTCGAAAGCGTCCCCTCAGCCTTGAAGATTGTACAAAAGTCTTGGGCGCCGTCGACTCCCGCAGGCTTCCGGTGGGGAGCGGCTGCCATGATTGCTTGCGGAATGGCCACGACGGAGCTACGAGATGGTGCTGCTCTCATGGTGACGCCAGCTTCAGTCTGAAACATCCAGAAACAAGGTGGGGCTTTCATCGTTTGGGGAAAAAAAAGTTTTAATCCAATGAAAAGTGTTATTTTTAGGTCACATGACCTAGTCTTACATAATTAGGAAAAGAAAAGTAAAATGAACCAATGAAAAGTTTTATTAACAAGTCACATGACCTGTTATGCTTACGTTACGCGCTGCGCGGCGCGCTCTGGATCGTTTCCGGGAAGCTGCGCCTTGCGCACCGGAGCACATCCGGGTGCGCTAACGCGTCGCGTCATATGACGCATTACGCGACAATGCAGGTCCAGAATATAGTCAAAATGTCTCCACCAACCAGCGGTCGGAATTCCACCGCTTTCAGCAGTCCAAAAAGTTCGGTCAAATCTTAAGAGCGGGAGCAACTCAACTACATGGTGAGCGAGACGTTGTAGTCGCAAGAGCGAGCGGTAAACAGCTGAATGGCGGAAGAGGCACAGAGTACCAAAAGCGGGCGGAATGGCAACTAAAACGGTAAAGGGGCGCCCTACGACAGCGTGTCTTCAGGTGAAACGGATTGTGGGACAAGGTCCAGAATGAAAGATTCTTCAAAAGGGAAAAAATTCCGCCGGACCCCGGGAGCCGGCCACCTATGCCGGGGGCGATCTCAGGCCTCACCAGGGCAACACGACTTGGGGAGGGGGCAGGAGCCAAGCGCCCCCTCTCAGTCCGTGCCATCTCACCGCCCCTCGGGAGCCTCCGTCAAGCGGTTTAGGGAGGCACCGTATCACATTGTTTTCAAATGGACCCCACTTACTTTGAATAGTGAAGCTGCAGCAGGTGCAAATAAGGTTTAAACAGTGTTACAAGAACTGCTTAGAACTCTGAAGTATGGCACTCAATAACCAGGACTTATGCCATTTATGTAAGGCAGTGAGATGGAAGCAACTCAGGGACAAAAAGCATGAACGAACATTCACGTATGAAAATCTTATTTGGAGAAGGGGTAGAATCCAAACGCCCCCTGCCAGTTCGCGCCACTACACTGTATGTGGAAAATCTGAAGCCATCATTCTACAAACTCTCAACGTTTGTTATCAGTGCATGACTTTCATGCTCGATCGATTGAGCTAGCCGGATCGGGCAATAAAAAGTATAAAATAGTTATGTAAATAGTTATTTAATAAAATGTTTTATTCTGTTTCTTTGGTGGTGTGTTGTGTATATTTATAATATTTGCATAGGGTTTGCCGTTATTTTGGGCGGTGTGGGTGGCGGAGTCGAGCTGTTTTGCAGCCCTCATGGTGTGGAGCTCAGTTCATCTCACTATTTTCGTATTTCTCAAGAAGGGTTGTTCCTAATATTTCTATTTTAGCGAGGTCAAAAAGAGATCCAATTAGTGGCCTACTGATTTTGCTCGATTACTTTTATTTTTTTACACGATTTTTCACTATCTGCAAAGACTAAACAGAGTATTGCGACTTTGTGCTTGTTTGTAAATAGAGAATGATCCAAAGAGAACCAATTCTAAAACAGTAAATGCTTGGACAACAATCAATCAAATGGAGAGACAAGGAGGCACGACGGATTACAATGGGGGTAAAGGCCTGCGTTAACTACCCTTCAGTATCTGCAAAGAGAGAGTACTACTAAGGCAAAAGAGGGGAGGGGGGGGGGGTGCAGCGTTCAAAGCACATCAGCGTGCATAAATACGAAAATGTTTTTATCTATCACGTACTTGACATTTTAAAGCTTTTCATATTTGCTATTAAAAAACCAATGAAATTCACAGAAAAAACCATAGGTTATAGTGGATATATAGTTAGGAATTTGCATTTACAAAACCTTGAAAATTCAATGAAAAAACCAAAGGTTATAGGCCATATATAGTTAGGAATTAGCATTTACAAAACCTTATTTTACTCGTATAAAACCATTGAAATTCCATATATAGTTAGAAGCGCTAACTATATATCGCGCACCCGCAATCCACTGCTGATGATGTCACATATTACATCATTCATGACATGGTCAGTGACATCACTGATGACATCACTGATGACATCTCAAATGACATCACTGATGACAACTCAAATGATATCAATGATGACATCTCAAATGACATCACTGATGACATCACTGATGACAACTCAAATGACATCACTGATGACATCTCATTTGTCATCACTGATCACATCACTCATGTGATAATACAATGAACCTCTTCAGACTCTAATATAACCTTACATACACTCAGTATAAACAGACACTCACAGACTGTCAGTCATCCATGGAGTTACTCACACACCTAGTCAGTCATGCAAAGAATCAATCACACCTCCATTTCCTCAACTATACAGTTATACACATCTTACTTATTCAAACATATAATAACACATATTTACTCTCTTATATAATCCCTGATACAAGTTCTAAATGATCCATACAGCCATTCACACATTCACTGGCTCTTATGCACAGTTATTTATATATGTCCACTCTCACATGTACTGTGTTTTACATATGTACTTACTTTGACATGTAGCACTGAGATATCCATTCACTCACCATTACACTCATGCACACAGTCAACCGCCCATACAGCTGTTTCCACATGCACTTTTGAACCCATACATTTAGTGAATCAACTGCTCACAAATCTATGCACAGTGTCATACACCTCCCAGCCACCCACTCACACACTCAGTCTCCCATACAAATACTTGGGCAACCAATCAATAACCCATATAGTTACTCATATAGCTACTGATCAACACATGCAGCAGTTTACAGAACAACAGACATAATGATGCACAAATTAAGACAGTTTAGTCACTAACCCATGCACTCAGTGAGACACATTTAATCACTCACTCATACAGTCAGTCATGCACCTACTAAATCCTTCATCCAGACTCTTATACATCCACTCATTCTTCAATATGTGAAACATATTTAAACTTTACAGACACATACAATCATTTGAGTTGTCATCAGTGATGTCATTTGAGATGTCATCAGTGATGTCATCAGTGATGTCACTGACCATGTCATGAATGATGTAATATGTGACATCATCAGCAGTGGATTGCGGGTGCGCGATATATAGTTAGCGCTTCTAACTATATATGGAATTTCAATGGTTTTATACGAGTAAAATAAGGTTTTGTAAATGCTAATTCCTAACTATATATGGCCTATAACCTTTGGTTTTTTCATTGAATATATATATATATATATATATATATATATATATATATTACCTACTGGCGGTCGCCAGTAGGTAGTTATAGTTAGGATTTTTTTCAATGTTAAATCTGAAAATTCTATTTGGAATAACTTTGGCGCCGGTTGACGAATCTGCCTGAAAATTTCCTCAAAATGGCCTCGCGGCGTTCCGGTCCTTCCCTGAAAGTTTAGGGGGGATTCGTCAAGCGGGGGCCGAGATAAAAGGGGGGTCCCAAAACGCGTTTTCCTCTTGTTAATTTCCATAGGGCGGTCGATTTCACTTTTAGCCCGAACGGCTGAATGGATTTCCACCAAACTTGGCAAAATTGTAGGGACTGGTAGCCCGATGTGCCTTTGCTATGTCTCAAGATATGTGCTCCAGTGGATTTTGAGTAATTAAGGTTCAAAAAAATATATATATCTATAGCCGCGCTCCGGTACGCGCACCGGTACGCGCACCGGGCGCTTACCGCGACTTGCGCGCAGAAAGCTGATTGGCTCTGGGGTGTCTGTAAACATTCTAAACAGTCCGGAGCGGCCGCCATCTTGTGTCTCGGTAGGATCGAGACACGAGAGGTGGCCAAAACAAAGAGGGAAATGACCATAAGGGGGCAGAGTAGACCCCCCTTGACCCCCTAGGTTTGATGTGGGGGCCATAAAAGGGCCCCGCGGAGCAAAAAAAAAATAAAAAAAAAATTTGATTTTCGCGGGGTGAGCGCCCGGTACGCGCACCGGTACGCGCACCGGTAAGCGTACCGGGGAGTGTACCATGAGGAAAAAGAATGACAGTTTTAAAAGTAGCTGTTTAAAAAAAAAAATGTTTTGTTGTTTTTTTTTATACATACACATACATATATATATAAATGCATATGCATATATATATATATGCATATATGTGTATATGTGTGCGTGTAGAGAGAGGTAGAGAGGTAGAGGTGTAGAGGTAGAGAGGTAGAGAGGTAGCGGTAGAGAGGTAGAGATTAGTAGAGAGAGAAGAAGAGAGAGGTAGAGAGGTAGAGAGTAGAGAGTGAGTAATAGAGAGTAGAGAGTGAGTAGTAGAGAGTAGTAGAGAGCAGTAGAGAGAGTAGCAGAGAGTGAGTAGTAGAGAGTAGTAGAGTGAATAGTAGAGTGAGTAGTAGAGAGTAGTAGAGAGTAAGAAGTAGAGTGAGTAGTAGAGAGCAGTAGAAAGTGAGTAGTAGAGAGTAGTAAAGAGTGAGTAGTAGAGAGTGAGTAGTAGAGAGTGAGTAGTAGAGAGTAGTAGAGAATGAGTAGCAGAGAGAATAGTAGTGAGTAGTAGAGAGTGAGTAGTAGAGTGAGTAGTAGAGACTAGTAGAGAGAGAGTAGTAGAGAGTGAGTAGTTGACAGTAGTAGAGAGTGAGAAGTAGAGAGTGAGTAGTAGAGAGTAGTAGTGAGTAGTAAAGAGTGAGTAGTAGAGAGAGAGTAGTAGAGAGTGAGTAGTAGAGAGTAGTAGATAGTGAGTAGTAGGGAGTAGTGAGTAGCGAGTAGTAGGGAGTGAGTAGTAGAGAGAGAGTAGTAGAGAGTAGTAGAGTAGTAGAGAATGAGTAGTAGACAGTGAGTATTTGAGAGTAGTGGAGTAGGAGAGAGTAAGTAGTAGAGAGTAGTGGAGAATATTCCAAAGTTTGGCACAGCACCACTTTCACAATGAGTCCAATCAAATCATATCACTTAGAGTCCTTATTGAAGTGCTGAATCTTGGTGTATATTCAAATGCTTTTATTTTCCTTAAGTTTATGTACCACAGCCAGCCGAAAGGTTTCGTTCTGTACAACAGAACTTCTTCAGGGCGTTCTTATTTCCTTCAAGTTATGTCGGTATCCAGTTGTCATATAACTAGATATTTCTTCCAAATGTTAGACGAGACATAAGTATATTCTTATTCAAAGTGACTAGTTATCAATTTTACCCACACAATTCGGGCAGACTTGAGTAATTTATAGCATCCTCAAAGTCAGTCTTTCAAAAATTCCAAAGTATAGGACATGATAATCCAAATCCAAATGTTTCTCAAGAAAAGTAATTTACAATCGTTCGGAATATCGGTGTTTGGGCAGATATGATCCAGGGACACCCAGTATGCAAGGGGAATTAGTCCCCCCTCTACAAACGCGCCAGTGGCCTGCATTGCAGAGAGGTGTAACAAGGGTGTGGCCTCATTACACTTCTCTGCAATGCAGCTCCCTCGCGCATACTGGAGGCTCCTGGTGGACCAGTTGACCCCAGGGACCCCCAGTATGCAAGGGGAATTAGTTCCCCTTCTGCAAACGCGGCAGTGGGCTGCGTTGCAGAGAGGTGTAACAAGGGGCATAGTCTCATTACACCTCTGCAATGCAGCCCCTGGCGCATACTGGAGGTTCTAGGTGGGCTAATTGGCCCCCAGGGGCCCCCAGTATGCAAGGGGAATTAGTTCCCCCTCTTCAAACATGCACGGGGGCTGCGTTGCAGAGAGGTGTAAAAAGGGTTGTGGCTTCATTACACCTCTCTGCAATGCAGTCCCCTGGCGCATACTGGAGATTCCTGGTGGGCTTTCAGGTCTTATATAGTTAGGAATTAGCATTAAAAAAACCTTTGAAATTCACTGAAAAAACCATAGGTTTCACACCAGTTGTAGTTAGGAATTAGCATTTAAAAAACCTTTGAAATTCACTGAAAAAACCATAGGTTTCACACCAGTTATAGTTAGGAATTAGCATTTAAAAAACCTATTAAATTCACTGACAAAACCATAGATTTCACACCATTTATAGTTAGCTGGAAATTTTACTGACATAAAACCATTGAAATTCCCACGTTATAGTTAGTTGGACTCACTATAACTTGCGCGCCTGTAATGCACTGCTGATGACGTCACATATTACATCACTCATGACATGGTCAGTGACATCACTCATGACATCACTGATGACACCATCCTTGTGACAGAGTGACAGACCTAATTTCAGTGTAATGTAACGCTTGAAACACATATTCAAAAATAGAAACAAACATTTTGAAAAAAATGGAGATACCCAAACCAGTAACAACAACCAATTCAGTAATTCCACCATCTATATACACATCCACTCATTCACCAACAGTTCTATATAGTCACTCATATATATACTCACTCATCATATGTAGTGATACACCTATACATCCTGTTACACATCAGCAGTCATCCAAAAGTTACTCACACACATACTCACACATGCAAATAAACTATTGAACATCCATTTATTTGCATATACATTTATACACACACTACCACCTTACTTCTAAGGAAACTTACCCATACTTACTCTCTTAAACAATCACTTATAGAAACACATACTTATTTAAACAGGAACTCCTACAATCTCTCACTATATATACTATACTCACTTATATACATCAATACTCACATATACTAGATTAAAACATATGTCGTTACTAATGAAGACACTAGTGAGACAGTCATTCACTCACTAACACACACATATACACACTCATCCACTCATACAGTCCTGCACATATGCTGTCTTCAAAACACATACAAACAGTGAGTCAGTCACCAACCCTGGCCTGCAGCCACTTATACACAAAGAGAAACACTGATACAAACATTTAAATATTTAAACAATACTCGCTAATATATGTATTCACTAAGATACACGTAATAAGCCAGTTACCCAACCAATTTTTTTTAAAAAAAACATCCATTTACACACTTATTTAAACATTTATTCTTCCATCGACCTTTACAAATACATATATAAAACACATTTATTTTTCAGAAAGACACACATTCACTGGATGGTGTCATCAGTGATGTCATGAGTGATGTCACTGACCATGTCATGAGTAATGTAATATGTGACGTCATCAGCAGTGCATTACAGGCGCGCAAGTTATAGTGAGTCCAACTAACTATAACGTGGGAATTTCAATGGTTTTATGTCAGTAAAATTTCCAGCTAACTATAAATGGTGTGAAATCTATGGTTTTGTCAGTGAATTTAATAGGTTTTTTAAATGCTAATTCCTAACTATAACTGGTGTGAAACCTATGGTTTTTTCAGTGAATATATATATATATATATACGAATAATATAAAATACAAAAAAAGAATATTAATAAACAATGTTAGGAAAAGTATTTGAGTTTGAAAAGAATATATATACAATTCCCTCTCGACTTATGCAACAGTAGATAAAGCGTAGGCCTCAGAGGAATTAAATTACCTATAACCACCCCAAACAGCTTAACAGTAGGGAAACAATTGGACTTAGGAGGGGTAAGATTTAACAATCCACCTCCAGTCTGTGCAACAGTAGGGAAGGTGTTGTACTTCAATAGAGCATTAATCCGCATTTACTATTTCCACACCAGATAGCATAACACTAGGGAAAGTGTTGGATTTTGGAGGAGTTAGATTAACTGTTCTCACTACAGTCTGTGCAATAGTTAGGAAACCATTAGACTTTGGATGGATTAATTTTACTATTTCCAATCCATTCTGTGCAACAGTAGGGAAAGCTCTGAAATTCAGTGCAGTAGGTTTTACTATTCTCACTCAAGTCTGTGCAACAGTAGGGAAAGTACTTCACTTCAAACACTTAACAATTGACATGATTACTAAACAATTTAATAAATATTTATCAATAATCTTGTTTAAATGTATTTAGTACATAATTAACTACCCATACTCCACCCTTACAAACCTAGCAACCCACACTTAAAATATAAATATAACTCAATTAACAGGATTGATAATCAATTAACTAATTATTTATCAATTTATAGTTATTTGATAATTTTTTATTACTTAATAAATGTCCTACTTTATACACCTACTAACCTAGCAATCTGCAACTAAAATAAATCAATATTACATTAGGTACATAAATAATTACCAATTAAATAATGATTATTAAATACTTAATTGTTCATGCATTATTACTTATTTAACTTCCCACCTTATATCCTTAAAATGATATTCTTGACAATGATATTTCTGCATCACAATATTTGTTTTCTGATATTTCTGTCTTCTGATATTTTCATCTCACAATTATGTCCACATACCTTTTAACCCATACCTACAACATAAATAAAACCAAGCACTAAAGTACAGGTGTGGAGAATCTTGATGCAAAGAAAAACATCTCATACATAACGCAAAGACATAAGCTCAAGAAACTGCTAAGATAAAAGTACACTGTATTATAACCTGGTTGTTAATATGTATGCCTGAAATTGGTTAATTGTATACTATTCAATTCAATTATATTTATTATGATTTGGAATTCCATGGAATTCCACATAAAATACAGAATAAAAACAGCTTTTTCATTTCAAATTGTATACTAATACTGATCTATAAGTGTGTATTTATAATTAATTGTAGATCGAGCCAGAGGATAGATCCCAAATCACTTCAGCAAATAGAGTCAAAGTAAAAGGTGATGGTAGGTATTACTTGTATGATTAGTCTGAATTACTTCTGTACACTAGCATCCAGAGGTATCTCTTTTGACATCTCCTTCCTGTTTTCCTGGTCTGTTTCCCTGCTGTTCCCATCTCATATACCCTTCTCGTTATCACAAAAACAACAAGTGATGGACTGAATGTGGATCAATGTCACACACTCCCCCAGTCAAAAGATCTGGGCCCAAATCCATCGTTTTTTTGCACTCCACACCACCCTGGGTTAGACAATGGCGATATGCAAATCAGCTCTGACCCTGTTGCCCCATGGGAACAGTCCAGTCCGAACTACAAAAGCCATGCCCTTCCCAGAACGGAATCAAGCATCCGAGGACCGGACCGGTTTCGGGGTAACACCTCTCATCAGCCCGGCTAGCTTGACTCCAAGTGGTGTGGAGTGCCTGGGACCCACGTCTGGGCATCCCCAGCGCACTTAGGGCGGCAATTGCAAAAACAACAAGTGATGGACTGAATGTGGATCAATGTCACACACTCCCCCAGTCAAAAGATCTGGGCCCAAATCCATTGTTTTTTTGCACTCCACACCACCCTGGGTTAGACAATGGCAATATGCAAATCAGCTCTGACCCTGTTGCCCCATGGGAACAGTCCAGTCCGAACTACAAAAGCCATGCCCTTCCCAGAACGGAATCAAGCATCCGAGGACCGGACCGGTTTCGAGGTAACACCTCTCATCAGCCCGGCTAGCTTGACTTCAAGTGGTGTGGAGTGCCTGGGACCCACGTCTGGGCATCCCCAGCGCACTTAGGGCGGCAATTGCAAAAACAACAAGTGATGGACTGAATGTGGATCAATGTCACACACTCCCCCAGTCAAAAGATCTGGGCCCAAATCCATCGTTTTTTTTGCACTCCACACCACCCTGGGTTAGACAATGGCGATATGCAAATCAGCTCTGACCTTGTTGCCCCATGGGAACAGTCCAGTCCGAACTGCAAAAGCCATGCCCTTCCCAGAATGGAATCAAGCATCCGAGGACCGGACCGGTTTCGAGGTAACACCTCTCATCAGCCCGGCTAGCTTGACTCCAAGTGGTGTGGCGTGCCTGGGACCCACGTCTGGGCATCCCCAGCGCACTTAGGGCGGCAATTGCAAAAACAACAAGTGATGGACTGAATGTGGATCAATGTCACACACTCCCCCAGTCAAAAGATCTGGGCCCAAATACATCGTTTTTTTGCACTCCACACCACCCTGGGTTAGACAATGGCGATATGCAAATCAGCTCTGACCCTGTTGCCCCATGGGAACAGTCCAGTCCGAACTACAAAAGCCATGCCCTTCCCAGAACGGAATCAAGCATCCGAGGACCGGACCGGTTTCGAGGTAACCCCTCTCATCAGCCCGGCTAGCTTGACTCCAAGTGGTGTGGAGTGCCTGGGACCCACGTCTGGGCATCCCCAGCGCACTTAGGGCGGCAATTGCAAAAACAACAAGTGATGGACTGAATGTGGATCAATGTCACACACTCCCCCAGTCAAAAGATCTGGGCCCAAATACATCGTTTTTTTGCACTCCACACCACCGTGGGTTAGACAATGGAGATATGCAAATCAGCTCTGACCCTGTTGCCCCATGGGAACAGTCCAGTCCGAACTACAAAAGCCATGCCCTTCCCAGAACGGAATCAAGCATCCGAGGACCGGACCGGTTTCGAGGTAACACCTCTCATAAGCCCGGCTAGCTTGACTCCAAGTGGTGTGGAGTGCCTGGGACCCACGTCTGGGCATCCCCAGCGCACTTAGGGCGGCAATTGCAAAAACAACAAGTGATGGACTGAATGTGGATCAATGTCACACACTCCCCCAGTCAAAAGATCTGGGCCCAAATCCATCGTTTTTTTGCACTCCACACCACCCGGGGTTAGACAATGGCGATATGCAAATCAGCTCTGACCCTGTTGCCCCATGGGAACAGTCCAGTCCGAACTACAAAAGCCATGCCCTTCCCAGAACGGAATCAAGCATCCGAGGACCGGACCGGTTTCGAGGTAACACCTCTCATCATCCTGGCTAGCTTGACTCCAAGTGGTGTGGAGTGCCTGGGACCCACGTCTGGGCATCCCCAGCGCACTTAGGGCGGCAATTGCAAAAACAACAAGTGATGGACTGAATGTGGATCAATGTCACACACTCCCCCAGTCAAAAGATCTGGGCCCAAATCCATCGTTTTTTTGCACTCCACACCACCCTGGGTTAGACAATGGCGATATGCAAATCAGCTCTGACCCTGTTGCCCCATGGGAACAGTCCAGTCCGAACTACAAAAGCCATGCCCTTCCCAGAACGGAATCAAGCATCCGAGGACCGGACCGGTTTCGAGGTAACACCTCTCATCAGCCCGGCTAGCTTGACTCCAAGTGGTGTGGAGTGCCTGGGACCCACGTCTGGGCATCCCCAGCGCACTTAGGGCGGCAATTGCAAAAACAACAAGTGATGGACTGAATGTGGATCAATGTCACACACTCCCCCAGTCAAAAGATCTGGGCCCAAATCCATCGTTTTTTTGCACTCCACACCACCGTGGGTTAGACAATGGCGATATGCAAATCAGCTCTGACCCTGTTGCCCCATGGGAACAGTCCAGTCTGAACTACAAAAGCCATGCCCTTCCCAGAACGGAATCAAGCATCCGAGGACCGGACCGGTTTCGAGGTAACACCTCTCATCAGCCCGGCTAGCTTGACTCCAAGTGGTGTGGAATGCCTGGGACCCACGTCTGGGCATCCCCAGCGCACTTAGGGCGGCAATTGCAAAAACAACAAGTGATGGACTGAATGTGGATCAATGTCACACACTCCCCCAGTCAAAAGATCTGGGCCCAAATCCATCGTTTTTTTGCACTCCACACCACCCTGGGTTAGACAATGGCGATATGCAAATCAGCTCTGACCCTGTTGCCCCATGGGAACAGTCCAGTCCGAACTACAAAAGCCATGCCCTTCCCAGAACGGAATCAAGCATCCGAGGACCGGACCGGTTTCGAGGTAACACCTCTCATCAGCCCGGCTAGCTTGACTCCAAGTGGTGTATAGTGCCTGGGACCCACGTCTGGGCATCCCCAGCGCACTTAGGGCGGCAATTGCAAAAACAACAAGTGATGGACCACATCAATCCTCTGCTATTGCTTAATGTCAGAAATGGGAGTGGCAGACGGTGGGTCCTCCTAAGTATCAATTCACTTCTGGGAAATTGTTAGACCTGCCACTCGCACTAGTTACAGATTGTGATAGACAAAGTTGCAGTAGTAATGGCATCTTCAACAACCCTCACATGCAACTGTCCTTTTTCCAATTGAAACTTCAAGAGCTGAAGCTGTTTGATTTCCAGACAAGCAATTTCAGGTGATCTGACTCTAATGGCCCTATTGGTGCTCATATATCCCAAATACTGTTCAATGAAGTTTCACAGTGAGTCATATTATGTATTGGGTGGACTGTCCTGGTGTTCTACGAGGCACATCTTTAACTGGGAATGCCAAGTGCAGATCAAGTCCAGGAACCCTATTACTGTTAATGAGCTGCCGAAAGATCAGCAGCAAACCCATGCCTGCTGTAGTGCCAACACATTAGTGAGTTGCAGACTAGTTGTTTGAAGCTTACACTTTGCAGGTGGTGACATAACCTGCAATTTAAAAAGGAATAAATAACTGTAGTTCCGAAATCATAATTAAATAAACTTGAAACTTGAATGCAGTGAGTGACCACCTTCTACCTGGGGGAAGTCTTGAAGATCCTTGGGACACTCTGATCCTCATTACAGGCATTGCGTTTGAAGGAGTCCACCATGTACTACCTCTTTGCTGCATACAATTAGCAAGCCTCAGACAGCTTGTTTACCTCTGAGCTCTTGTGTATAGTAAAGTGCAGTCACCGAGGCAACACTTTCACCCATTTTAATAGGGCCCTCCCCATGTAAATGAGGGAACACCTCCTTGAGATTACACCAGCGCTCCTAAACTGACAAAATCTCCATTACAGAAGGGACTGTGCTAGCGTCTAGAGCCCGAGGGTACAGAAAGAGGATGCACAAACCCATTCTGCCCAAAGGCACTCAGTGTATTACAGCCCCTGGACTCTACCTCACTGACTTAGCATGCTTGCCACATAACATTCTCCTCCAAAGATATAAACAGAGACTACAAACTGCATTCAGAACATAGTCAATGGATGTCCCAAAGGCCAATTTAAATATCTTAGACCCATCCTGGATACCAATCACTGGATTAACAATTCATATACACCTACCTCTCTTGATACCATCAAAGTCTCACCAATGTTAAGCCAAATTTCAGCAGAAAATCTGCACTCATTCAGTAAGCCAACAAAGATTCACATTTTCTTGGTGCAACAAGTTTTGTATTTCTGGCAAGCCTCATATGACAATTGAAATGCACCACAAAATTTGAAGACAAATGTATGCACATCCAACAGCTACAGTGCTTTCCACACTGGGCGTGAAAAATTATTTGATGGCCATGCTCTGCACAGCAATTGGGCATCTCATACTAGCATAATCCTTAAAATGATTTCAAAGTGTACTGCATTTGGAGATTGTTTCAACATTGCTTTCCCCCAAAACCACGATAATTAAATGATACAATATTACATTTTAGAGAGTTGGTTAATTTGCCAAAGATAAGGGTTCTAATTTAACACAAGAAGTGATTTGTATTTTACAATCTTCTATGCATACTAGATTGTGAATGAAATATTCTCAACACCTACATTAATTGCAAAGCCTTGCCATGCAGTTTGGAAATTTCCATTTTATTCACTTAATGTGGATGATCAAAAAAAGAATGTAATATTATACACTTTTACAGTATGCTCTAATGAAAAGATAGATTGATATTAAAAGGAAGTCTCTAATTTGCTTCTAACCATTTACTTTACAGGTAATCTATCATTAAGAGCTTACTGTTCCAGTAAAAAGGAATAATCCAGTTCAGAAAAGAAAGCAATCTTCTGTGGTAAGTGTGCTTCCCTTACAAAAGCGGCTGGATGTGTTTGTGTGTTTTTGTACTTTCAAATGATTGCACATTGAAGTGAAACGGTCATCAACCTCTTAAGTGGTAAGGCTTTTTACTCTACTGGCCTGAGTCCTCTTTTAGTGTTTGGGGCAGTTCAAATGTAAGTGTTCGCATATTTTTGGCTTAAATGGTATCCAGCCTAATTGAAGGTATTTTTCCCCAAAATGTAAGGCCTACAATTACAAAACTACATTTTTTTTAAAACAGCAGTGAGTACAGGGATGCTCCCCTTATAACTGACTTTGCTCAGAAGTTGACAAAAGGCCAATGGCGCAAAAGACTTGCAACAAATGACCACCATAATTTTCCCTCCCCTGTACGGGCCAATCGGGAAAGGCTGGGGAACCCTACCACCTTTATGCAATGGTAGTTAGTCCCCCCAAAGAAACATCCATTCTGACTAACAGAGGATTGCTTCTCATGAATTGCAAGTCCAGCCTCGATCTATAAGCATAAATCCATAGGGGAATCTTTGCTTTCCAGTGGTACCCCTCTGAATGGCACAGGGGCTGCCACAGGTCCCAGGGCACAAACACTTGGAAAATGAAATATCAGTCACCATTTTCCCTTCCAACGTGGGTGCGGTCAGGGATAGCTGGGATGATCCAATGTACAAACCACAGAAAAGAAAATTGCCTCAAGTGGGGTCAGACCATATGCCAGAGGGTCAATCCTGCAAAAACAAATCCAGGTGCATAGTAGTGGATTCCTGGTCACGTGTTGTGGTGCAGTCAACGTTCCCCAAGCAGTAATGCATCAGTGAGAGGCACCATTAGAAAAAGGAAAACTCTCCCTTTTCTTTAGCGCCTCTCTAATTAAAAACATGGTAGATGGAGGGGAGGAATTTTATTGGACATGGGTGCAACACTTACTTCATTTTATCCAGAGGATGGATAACATCTGCACACCCATCAGATCAGGAGCCAGTAGGTATGGGCTGGAGACTGATGTGGAAGCTATTCGGCATCAGCCATTAGTCATTGCATATGTAGGGGAAGCCTATGGTGCAAGCTCTGATGTTTTACCCTCACCCTCCAGGGGACAATATTGTAATGTCCTCCATATTGTAGTGGATATGAATGTTTCATCCTCCACTTTGGAGGATTTAGGAAGGGGCAATATTTAATTTATTGTTGCCTTCCTAAAACATCACTGTCTAGATTTCAAGGATGCCCCAAAGTGCCTTAGAGGTATCTGTCAGGATAAATAGCAACAGTTACTCCCACAGAGTCAACCAAACTGATTGCCTAGGTGAAACCAAAGCTAATCAAAGGGCTCAAGGACATGCACACAAAGGATATCTCAAAAACATGTGACCAAGAAAGCAAAGTTCAAATAAAAGTTCAAAGTATAACATTTGTGAGAAATCTGGAGATCCCATTTGATGCTGCAAAAGCTGTGGATATGGTCAGTTGGTCCTTCTTGTTCCAAGTAATTGACTGGAACAATCTGGGAGGGATACTGTCAGGGGCTATAAAAGCTTTGTACAAAAACTCAACAGCAACAATTCTTGTCAATGGGAACCTCACAGAGAAGATAGGTAGAAGAAGGGGCACTCGCAGGGCTTTCCACTCTCTCCCCTACTTATTAATCTGTACATAGAACCCCTAACCTACGCTCTGAGACAGAACCCTAGAATTACACCCTTTTATTACCAGGGTTGGGAAAAGAAATTCGCCCTATAGGCAGATGATTTAATGGTTTTCACAAACAATATCCGAGCCATATTTCCAATAATACTATAAGATCTAGAGACTTCGGGAGAGTTTTTGGTTACCAAATAAGTCAGCAAAAAACAGAAATCATGGAATGGCACTCCTAATGCAACAACCCCCTGGTAAAAGACAGAATAAAATACCTAGGGATTAAAAAAGTTCAAGACATAGACAAAAAAGCTCATGTGAACTTTAACTCCTTCGGTGCTCATGACGAGCTCAGCTCGTCATGAGTCACAGTGGAGCTATGCTCATGACGAGCTGGGCTTGTCATAATGGCTGTGTGCCGCCCACGCGCGATTGATTCCCCGCCTGTGCGGGCGAATTAATCAGTGGGCGGGGTTGTGACAGGACAAGAGACAAGAAGGATGTCCAATGATTGCGCAAAATATGAATAATCCTCAAATAAGGCACTTGCACTGGTGGCCCCAGGAAGCAGTTATCTTTTTGTTGGAACCAAGGGGATAGAATAATAGGGGTCTATTAGAGTAAAGGGCCCCTGGAACAAAAACAAATTCAATACTGCATAGAGAAAAATGAGACCCCTGATATCTCCTTTAGCCCTGTTTATTGCACAAAAGAGGACAAAAAAAAGAACAACATTTGTGTAAAATCAGTTTCTAAAAATATTTAATCAAAATGACATCCCAGGGACCACTACCTGCCCTTAAAAAATGTAACTTTTCATTTTTTTTTAAAAATGCATCCCATTTTCCTTTAAGGAAAATGGACTGCATTTAAAAAAAACTGCTTTATTTAAAAGGTCTGCTGAGTCCAGCAGGCCATCGTCCCTGGGAGGGCCAGCCATTCTCAATGCGGTCACAAATTGCAAGTGCCTCATTAATATTAATGAGACTCCCTTTTTTGCAACCCCATTGGGAACTGAAATCAGTGTCTCTGACAGTGTTATACATTGTAAATTGTGACTCGCAATGGAGCGCAAATTGCAAGTCGCAACTTACACTGGTCGTACATCTTGCCTTAAATGTCTTGCTTCTAGACTAGCTAAAGTAATTCACATTCAGATACTTTAAGACCAGAATGGGTTTATGCCTGGGAAAGGCTTGCGGTGGGTGCAATGGCCCTGCCACTCGTCCATGAACATTCGGAGCCTTCAGCACTGATGTCAAAAGACTCAAAAACCTGTTGACATGGTCTATTGACTATTCATGTGTCAAATGTTGATGAATGGAGAATTTGGATCTCCTTTTCTGAGGTAATTGACCTGGACATGACGGCTCAAATGTTGATAAATAGATAGATATTAGAAACATCTCTTGTGGTACAAGGCATGTGACAGTGTTGTCCACTTTCAGCACTTCTGTTTGTGTAGGTGATTGTGCCAGTGACACAATGGTTCAGCAAGAGGAGCAACATGTGGGTTTTCATCACAATTGGTATGGAGGATAAAATGCAGATAACCTTTTGATGTATCTTCAATGCCCTGCTATGTCCCTGTCAGGTATAATGTGCATGCTTGAGGTATTGGGTGACGTCTGTAGTTTATGCATAAAATGAGGAAAATCTATCTATTTTCCGGTTAGACATGTGATCCCGGAGGAAGTTGCTCCTGACCATTTCCAGCATATAGGTATAATGAGAACATATATTGAGACAAGAAGTTGGGAGCTCGTTGAGATATCATTGCTATTTTGAGCATGCCAAGACATGACAAACTGGGCATAATTAAATAAGAGTTGTTGTTCAAGAAGATCACGCCCCTCACATTCTCTATGCTATACAGATTTATCCATATACTCTTACTACTCCATTTTTACAAACAGGGCATACAATGTGCACTGAGGGGCATATTTATAAAGAAATGTTGCAGTATGGGTCTGTAAGCAATTTAGCAGCATCGTGCTGCGTCAAATAACCCCTTCCATGCTGATGACGAACCCCAGACGTCATGCACTACGGTGCTCGTGTGCTGATGACGGCTGGGGTTCGTCACGGCCCGCCCCTGTTCGTGTTGTTCGTGTTGTTTAAACCACACTAGGGGAATCGCGGCCGCATGGAAGGGGTTAAAAAATGCAAGGATGCATAGTATTCCCAAGAATACAGCACACCCCTGTGTTTTCCCTTGCACCAGCTCTAAAAAAGCTGCCTATCACCGATGCAGACACACTTGCACCATGGTGCAAGGGTTCCTGCATTGCAGGGATGATTGGAACTTCCTGCACATAAACAATCATTAAAGGTGATTTACTCCTTCTATGATTACATAAATAGAGTAAAAAACGAGGAGAAATAAAAGTATTTATCCTTCTTGCCCCACTCTAATGCCAGCTTTTTACAGGCGTTAGTTTTTGGCCCTGCCTCGGATTTACAGATCTTTGTAAATCTGGGACAGTGTCAAAAAGCAATGGGTGTTGTGGTAGAATGCCCACAGCAGCACCCATTGCACACATCTTTCTTATTTACAAAGAAGCATTAAGACACGCAAATTGGCTTAGCAACGTTTTTTGAATTTATTTATTTATCATTTTAACAAGAGCGAAACAAAAGGTAGCAGAGGTAAAGCATGGAGGTGTGCAGAAATATGGCAAGAATCAGGTGGTACAGTGTAGATACATAGCATAGGCAGAGTGGCAACATCATTACAGTCCGGCAGTTAATATCAGAGTAACACGGCTACATTTCGTCATAACATTACACATCATCAGTAGGCACTGTACATGACGCCCCCCCTGGGGCTGGTGGAACTGTCAGGGAGCCCGTCATCAGCCATCATTTCATCATTAATGTCTGGCCTTGTCAAAAGATATGCGGTATACGGTCCCCAAACATCTCTCGGTCAAGATGCCGATGGCAACCCTTCAGAGTAACTGGTAAGCTGCTTACGGCAATTTGCCAAGTCCTGTAGCCAGTGTTTTAAGGCAGGTATCCGCCGCCCACCGCAGCATATGGCAACCCTACGTTTGGCTAATTGCAAGGACAGCACTACCAGTTTGCGCACCCCCACCGGTATTTTAGACACTATTCCTAGCAGGCAGATCTTAGGTTCACAATCAATCTGAGCACCCGTCATATTAGTCAATACCTCAGTCACACCTGTCCAGAACGTAAAGACTCCGGAGCAAGCCCATGCCAGATGCACAAAATCAGCACCATCCAAGCCACAGTGTACACAACAGTCGGAGTCTCGCAGCCCATATCTATGTAGTTGTGCAAGTGTGTAGTATATTTGGTGTATATATTTGTAGTGTATAAGTTTAAAATTACCATTGACAATGAACCCTTCAGTCATTGCACAACTTTCTTCCCACTCTTTATCCGTCAATGGTTGTGGGAGTTTGCTATCCCAGTTAGCTCTGGATCGCGACCCTGCTTAGCACCGCTTTGTATATATGGAGCAGGGCACTCCACCACTGGAGCAAGGATAAAGTGACACTATGGTGCACAAAGCCCCAGAGTTTCTATATGCCAGAAGGGCAAATCGGGTTGCATTTGAAAAATGTGCACAACCTACATATGAAAGTGGGTTTGAAGTGTCAGATATGAATATGTATTACTGGGCCTCACAACTAGTGTATGTCAATGATTGAAAGTTCTGTCACAGATATGAATCTGCGGTTTGACTGGAGTTTGGCATACTACACCATTTCGACTTTGCAATATTATATTGAGTGTCCTTACCCTATGTTCTTCCGCCAATTACCAGAGTCCTATTTATATGCTGGAGCAATGCACTCAACAGTATCAACTGCATGATAAATTAATAAATGAAACCCCACTGTGGTATAGCACATGTCTTCAACAAGGAGTCACCCTCAAAGGCTTTTATTCAAGGTATCGTATTGTCATCACCACATTGGGAGATATATGGGCTGGTAATCATTTCAAGACATTTGGGCAATGATGTTGCACTTCACAACACACAGTTTTAAAATATCTAGAACCTAGGCATGCATTAGAACCATACAAGGAAGAATGTTAGCATTGCACTACTTTTATCTGCTTGATGTTAAGGTCACATTCTGAAAATGGGAAGTGGTGGAATCTCCAGAGTGTGCAGGTCCCCATTGCTCAATGTGCCAGACCCCTTTCTGGCACTTAAAGGCTGATGAGTAAGAGATGTGGGCCCACTTGAGGATGAGGAGTGGACAGAGGCAAAGATGACACCCCACACCCTGATTATTTCTTCACGTCTATGACTCGCACAACTCAAGTACCTCACAAAATGTACTATCTCCCTACTAGACTATAGCTTATGAGTAGGGCACCTACCCTTGACCACCCATGCTGTGCTGAGACAAATTACATGTTCCTCTATACTATATGGGATTGTCTAATAATTGCTGAATATTGACATCAGATCCATAGGGAATTCTTAGCAGTAATAGGTCACCAAGTGGTATTGGATCCAAACGTAGTGCTCCAAGGGTTAACGGGTATTTGGGATGGAGGCTTTGGTGGATACTGCCCATATGGTGGTCAAGTCTGATATCATCAGGTAATTGAGGAATAGCAGTCCTCCTGCTTTGGCAGACTGGTGAAGAGGCATGGATATCATTGATGTAAAAAACGGTTAATAGGGCACAAAGGTGTCTGCAAAACATCAAAGAATTTGAGGGCTGCGGAGCAGACTGCAAGATTCCAATGGACGACATTGACATCTGTGCACTACAGTTCAATCCAACTCTCATATGATTTGGATTGTACCTTATGCTTTGTGTGTAAATGCAACATAAGGATTCATTTTTTTCCTGCCTGATATCTATGATGTGCCTAAGGTTTTCCTGGTTCTTTTATTAAGAGTTATGAAAATATGTAACAAATAAGTTGGTCAAAATGCTTGCTAAAGCCATAGCTGAGGGAGCACCAATCCGTGACTCCTGGAAGGGGCCCCTAGTAATGGCGATCTTCAAAAAAGGTGACTGCCGTTCCCTGGCAAACTACAGACCAGTTAGTTTGATAGACTGTATACAAAAGATCTTTTGTCAATGACTGCTAAATAAAATCAAGTTATGAATTGAAGAAAAACATTTTTTAACCCCCTTTGAAGCAGGATTTCTCATGAGGACCAGCATTATAGATAGGGTTTCCAATTCCTACTTTTATATTGTGAAACAGTAATAATCAACAGAGGTATCCTGTATGTTGCCTTTGTCAATCTTAAATCAGCTTTTGATTTTGTCCCTTGCCTTAAGCCTTGGCAGGTACTCAGAGATAAGGCCATGCCTCCTGAGTACTTACCACTACTTACCCATCTTCATGAAGGAAACTATGCCATAGTCTGATAGGGCAGTATAAGACAATGGGGTAACCCAGTTACATGCAGGACCTGGGAATTTGTACATTAAGGAAACAGTGGTTCTGCCATCTATTTGCTTCAAGAAGCATGCAAACTTTTAATCAATGTTATCCCTCTTATAAGATGAGACTAACATCTAATGAAAAATATATCCTGGTTATATCCAACCCCAATAAAAGAGGGAAAAACTAATATACTCCTGTATCAAAATGTAATTTTATAGTGAATTGATATGTCATATGAAAAGATTTCATCATGTAAGAATTTTTAAACAAATATCCACACACAGATAAACACTATACAATTCCACTTGGATTTGTTGACGTGAAGTGAACACAAGACAATATATTTACATATCACAACATATTATATACACAACACATGAACATTTACTCAAAAAGCACATTTAGACATAGTGTGAGGTACTGGAAAATATGTATCAACCCAATAGTTAATTCTGGAAAATATGTATCAACCCAATAGTTAATTGATACGGTTACTTACAATTGATCTGGGTGATCTTTTACACTCGATTTAAAGTGTTGACTTTTCGACCTCTGGTAAATATTGCAATGTTGTAATTGTCTGAATGAGGTCTTCTTCAGGACTAAACTATTAATCTGTGTGTGGCCTTCAAGGAGGTTCCACAATGAATTCCTATGTCGGTACTGCAACTTGTGCTCAATTAGATGGCTGACCTGATCGTGAAGTTTCTCTTCAGGTCACTTGGTAAAAGTAGCAGTTTCCATTTATAGTCTTCAATTATTGTTATGTTTCTTGCACAATTCCAAGCAGTTGGATGGGTAGTATAAGTATGCCTATATAAAAAAAGATCCCAAGGTGATATTTGCAATTACAGATAGATTGCCTTTGTGGAAGTCTCTGGCAAATTCTTTGCCAAAAGTATTTTAAAAGATCTGGAGGCTCGGGTGGCCCAAAAATGTTTTACCCCTATCATCTCATTTGGATAATATTGCAGTTCTTAATGCAATGTTTTACTAATATGTGAAGCTGTGACACAAGACAGTAAAAACAGTGGTATTTGTACTTCTTTGACCCCAAAGACTAATCAAGAATTTCCCTGAAAGTGTGTGAGGAGAAATAAGGTTGAAATTTATTAATTGCAGCCAGTATCTCCCCACTAGTTTCTGGCAAATGGGAAATAACATTGTAACACAGAATTACCAGATTAAAAACACAGATTATCATTGGTTTAAGAAACACTTTATTAGGTGGGTTGGGACGAGGGTAGAGCAGACAAAGCAGTCTTAGGAGCAGCTGGGGTTAGCATGTCATGCTCCTCCATGCTGTTGGAGTGAGTAGTATGGAGGCCTGGTTGACCCTCTGCTCTCTGGCTCTGACTTCGGCACCTGGGCCCATATTACAGACGTGCCCCTAGCATTTGTGTCAGCTTTGTGCACCCTGTGGTAATTTTGTTATTACAGAAGGGGCCGCAGACACTTGTGGCTCCTTCTGGTATACAGATAGTACTAGTGCACATGCTGTACCAATGCTATATCAAAAGAGCATTCCCTCATTTGCATAGGGGCGTGGTCCCATGCCAATGAGGGAATCTCTTTACCTTTGCGCATGAACCGTAGTGTTGGCGCAAGTGCAGTGGTGAAGAACCTGTGAGGGGGTGTAATGTCAGTGGGTCACAAAAATGTGGCACACTGTCAGTGCGCTCCCTGATAGCAGCACTCCATAGGGGGTCAAGGTAGTCCAATGGACCCCTAGAAATCCTTTGGCAGATGGGTGCAGTCACTCACTACACCCCTCTACAAGGGCATCTGTCTCCTCCTTAAAGTGATGGCAAGTGCCTCCAGCACAGTGAAACATGGAGCTGCTTTTAAGCAGCTACTCTGTATTTCACTTGAATGCGCTAGCCCAGGGCAGCACACATTTGTGGCTGCCCTGAGGGCAGTGCAAAAAACCGAATAAGGCACACTTTCCCTGTTTACACCTGGTGAAAGGAGTACGCTAGCTCAAACAGGGAAAAGCACCATATGCGAATAGCCCCCTGGTGCTATTACCAGGTGAGTTTCTGCACCTCGTAAATCAGGGTATGAGAACACTGCTCCACATGGAATAAGCTTGGGGGATATTTCCCCCAAGAATACTGTTCTTGTCAACACCTAATTGACCCCATAATTGTGAATTAGGAACAAATCTGCAATTACATTAATGGCAAATGCAATTCTCATTGTAGTTCCATATTCTGTAGTTATCACAGCAGTGGAATTTCTACTAGTTCTGTCATTTGATCTCCCAATAATTGTATGAGGTTATTTTTCCAAACCCGCTGAACGTGATACAATTTATTGTGGAGAAGATTCAGGGCCTGATTACGAGTTTTTGGGGGAGCGATGGTGCATCACCGAAGGTCACCACCGCCTTTCAGATTATGAGTTATCAGTAGTCAGACAGGCAGGAGGTGTGGTGGTCCCATGGTGATGCCTCTTTTAAGGCAGCGGTGCCTTTGAAAAAGGCACTGCAATGGGACTGATCTGCAAGGTTCTTGCAAGGCATGGACACAGGTGTCCATGCCATGCAGGAATCCATGTGCATGCACAAGGGGGGCACATGTTATGCCCCCCTGTATGCATCCACATGCAGTTGAGGCACAGGTGGTCCCTGTAGGGCCCCGTTTGTTTCCTCTTATCCAAGGTTTACACAGAGGAAGAACCTCTATGTAAACCCTGGAGGAGAGGAAACTCGTAATATGCTTGGCGGGACCACAGTGGTCCAGCCAAGCACATTGTGGCTGCAGTCCGACCAAGCATATTGTAGCCTCTGACTGCCACTCGAATGCCAGGGAACAGTGGTTCCCTGGGGAAGCTGGCGTTCCCAGGGCAGTCCGACTGGCCAACTCCTAATGGGGGGGTCGGACTGCCAGTACGTCAGTGGCTGAATCCGTCACCATGAGTCTGACTCATGATCAGGCCCTCAATGAAAGATTGTTGTGAAAAAGTGAGGTATACTTTCCATAAATGAGAAGAGTGGCATCACAAAATGCTAAAAATGTCTCACCAAAACATACAGAAGAAAATACATTAAGTCACTGAAAGTGGTTTAAAGATATATTTCCAGGGTTCACAGTGCATGAAAAAGATGCCCCTATCTGACAAGGATATTTGTGAAATTTCCACAAAATTTTGCCTCCTCTGATAGAGAAAATCCCTTGGTGGTGAAACCTACTCTGATATGGTAGAGAACTCTAATGGCCCTCTTCACGAAGGTATGTTCTTCATTAAGTACATGCCAAAAGTCCACAAAATGATTTTTGGCAAGCATGAATGGATTTACTACTGTTTCTTTGTCATGAGTGTGGTGCAATCTTCAGTCAAGAATCCTACTCAAATGCATTCCAGGGCACGCTTTGCCCCGGTAGACTGGGAACGCCCTCAAACATGTACATTAGTGGCCATTTCAAAACTCCAATCCAGACATTTCCCTCTTCGGAAGTGATTGGACATGTTATGCCAGCAAAGGAATGAAATCATTCTCCTTCCAGGATGGAAGAAGAGTGGGTCACCCCCACATTTGGGGTTAGGGTGTATGGATAGGGATTTCCTCACAAAGATTTTATTTGCCTGCAGAGAAAAAAAAGAAAAAAAAAGTGGGCTTTTGCAGAGAAGGATGAATTCTTCCTCGTACAATGCTATGCTGAATTCCACACCAAGGAAAAAGGAGCCAAAACGAGATGTCACATGAGATTCCAAGTAGTACATCTTGAAACCGATGCCGAGAACAGCTTTGCATGTTTTTTTTCTGGTGACAACAGTAAAAATATAAAGTGCATTCAAGGAGATGTTAATCTCTACATGTATTTTTACATTGTTTTGTTGGATAGGCTCCTAAATAATTTTTTTCACTATCGACATAGTCTTGGAGTTATGACTGCCAAATCAGTACATGGAGCTAAGGGATCCAGTTGATCTTAGATTTGCCTTGTATTAACACACAGTAAAGAGCAAAAGGGAAGCCCAGAATCTTCACATTGCAGGCTATCTCCAAACACGCTGGAGAAACTTCGAAGGCGGAAGATGGGATTAAGTGAGAGAAATTCTGAGGAAAAATGCTGCAAGTAGGAGAAGTAGCTCATAATCTATTGCAGGTTTTGAGCTTATAGTTACCTGGTTACAATTCATTTCTGGGGTGTCAACTCAGACTGGGAAGACCGTTCAAAAGTTATTTTCAGTATTCACAAAGGTAAAGAATTCCGGGTATCTCGCTTATAGCTCTGTAGGCCACAGAGCTATAGGCAGGAGCTTCCAGGCCACACACGCTACCGCAGATGTGCAAGTGTTCGTTCGTAAAGGTTTTAAGCAGTAAACATGAAACACCCTTTAGCATTTTCTGCTGGAACAAAGGCATTGGGTAGAGAAATTCATTTTGAAGGGTATCACAAACATTCTAGGGAAGTCATCCGTTTTTTATGTTCTTCACATTCCTGTTCACTGCAGTGCAGTTGCTTTCTAAATTATGTGAGTGTTTGCTTCAGGTCAGGGAACTCTCTCACTAATTACATCTTCCTTTCTCAGTTAAGCCAGAGTTCTCTCTTTTGAGGGCAACCTTTGGTCAGTTTTTCACCACTGTAACTTAGCTCGCTTTAGCACTCAAGCGGTGTCTAATTAACCTAAGTAGGTCATCATAAATATAAAGAAAGGTGTATAAGATTTTCACACCTATATCCTCCGCCCTTTGAGCTGGTTATGATCAACTGTAAATAGGTAGGTAGGTGTTTTTCACTGAAGGGTACTGTAACAAGTGAGTACTCTTCACCTTGAATAATATTTATTCACACAATTAGACTTTTGTGTGCAGTTCATGAATCTATGTTAGTGATTTGTTTTTTCATGTTACTACACTGGTAAAAGATTGCACGAAGAATTGGTTGTGCTAATTAGACTGTACCATATTTTCTCCTTGAGCAAAATGAGTTTTTTTAGTGCATTGAAGTGAATGACAAATTTTGAGGATCACTGAAAACGTTAATAAAATATTCTAGTCAGTATTTTAATGCTTTTAAGCTGATGCTTTTCATTTTTCGATTGGTGTTAAGGTGATTTCATTTTCGTGAACTGTGGCCATCTACTGGTGGGATGTATTCAACTATCTCTGAAAGGAAACCATTTTCCAAACAGTTTTAATGACAATGATGCTGAGAGGTCACAAGGCTAAAATTAGGACACACTTTCTGTTAATTTAGAAATATCATCCTCAGCTTTCCAACCGCAGCAACAGTCCGACAGTTGATCACCCAAGTTCTACCTCAGCTTCAAAACAGACTTCTAATGAAAGTCAGCTAGAGTGCTTGCTGACTTCATGTGTCTGTGTGTGCATGTGGATGATCACTCTTAAATCAGTATCAAACAAATAAATAGTACCATACGCCACCCTCGCATAATATCAGCCCAAAAAAGATGGGTGTGTATGGTGGTGTTCTGTGTTTGTATCTAATTCAGGTACTGATCACTCCCTATAACGGAACACATGCCCCAGAAACAGACACATTGACAGAGATGAACACAAGTGTAGATTTGCCCATCCGGAGGTAGCCTGAGTCTTGCAACTGATTGTCTCAATCGTAGCGGTGCACATGTCTTGCATAGGATTGTATTAGAGATATAAGCATACACAGGGGCCCAAAGTTCACTAAAATGAAAAATGACACACTCACGTATCTAACCAATACACATACACGAAATGGCAAAAACTAGTATACACATGGTGGGAAACACATTCAAATGTGTTGATATTATACTGCGATATGGTTATTTTCATTTACCTAAGTTGAGAGGCACCTGCTTTTGGACTCTAACAACCAGATTGCTTGCACGGTTATACTCTTTGCACAAGAGGTCAATGACGTCATCTGGAGACCCAAAAGATTAAATATATGTGCACCATTTCCCAAACAAATGTGTAAAGAAGACAAAAGAACAGAAAAGATAAAACTGATCTTGTACTATTTATGGAAAAAACACAACCATATCAATTCTCAAGTGTCTCCATTATGGACTCCTACAAAGAACTTGAATTAATAAAACATACAGACTACCCTTACAGAAGTGCTTAATTTAATTTCGGTTGCCTAAATCTCTGCTCAGAAGTCCCCAGCTGGTATAATTGAATGTTGCGGTCTTAAATACACTTCTTGCTTTTTAGTTCACTACCGGACACTCCCTGCCCTTTTATCTCACTCTTGCAGGTTCCTGCTTTCTCCCATTCTGGCGGGGTTTCCGTCTTTCTCCTCCTCAATCTTTCTGCTTGGTGTGTTTTCCTCTCTCTTGTCTCCATAAACGTCTGATGAGATAAAACAAGAGCAGGTCTTCCAAAATAAGTGCTGGTGCCTCCACCGGCAACCACAGGCTCAAATAAAGAACGGCATGACTGTACCCAGTGCAAGCATATTTTAAAAGTGACAACAAATTAGTTGGAAGATGTTCGTTTTTCCAAGGTAGAAACTCACAAGAGCAATTCGAGTAATATATTCTTCTGGCAAAAGAAAATATTTTGTCCTTAGACGCAGGGCCGTTTCTACCATTAGGCAAGACTAGGCGGCCGCCTAGGGCGGCAAATGAGAGGGGGTTGCAAAAGGGGGATTTTTTTATTTATTTGAACCTATGAAAGTAAAGCGAGGTGGCCGCCTAGTCTTGCCTAATGGTAGAAAAAGCTGTGCTCCTCCTGCAACACTACACTACGGAGATGAATGAAAACCTGCTTTGTCTTTCCGTCCCACTCCTCCCTTTGTTCAGACCCTGGACTGCGACCTTAGTGCCCAGGGCACAACAATGAGCACATCCCCGGGGTCTAGGAATGATGCCAAGCCGCCCGGGCCCTTTGGGGCATTTTTTGCTCTTTGCAGTACTGTCAGTTTAACTGGCTCCTTTATTGCTGAAAAAAGCGCAATCAAATAAGGGGTGGGCGGAATCTGCCAACCAAGCTTCGCTCTCTTCTTTCTCTGCTGGGCGGTAGTTCCCACTTTCAGTTACTCTAATATTTCGGATTTCCGTGGCTCCTTTCACGAAGTGCCCTGTTGGGCTTTGTGGCGCTCGAGACGTCCCAATACTAGTGTGAGTACTTTAAAAAAAATTCACCAAGGAGCTGAAATAAAATGGATTTGGTCAACTTGGTTTAAAAAGTTATGGGGGAACTTATCATCTCTGGGCAGAGTTCCAACCCGGAGGAGAGGGCGAGCACCTCCTCATACTTGGCTACTCACGTGTGGAAGTTATCGCGGTGCGAGGTCTGCGCCAGAGCTATTTCTGAACCCGTATTCATATTTTTCTTTAAACGCTCAGTACCTTTTTGATGACATTGTTGGACAGTTGAGCAGAGTAACTGCGTGCCAATTACACTTTGTCCAATACTTGCTGGACCTGGGACAAACTTTGACGCCTCTTGCTGCTTGAGAAGCTATACTCACCTGCATTGCCATTGCCCAATCCCCACTGGCTCCCCATCTCAGGTGACTCGGTGGTACGTCGCACCCTCTCCAAATTCCAACTACACACTATAGGTGACCTTTTCCCTGACGGGCATGCCTTTTCTCTCACTGAAGATCCCCGCTTCACTGACAGGACCTTCATGGACTCATTCACACTGACTCGACTTCGTTCGATGCTTAGGGCCGAGTTCCCCACATTCCAGCTTCCTCCTGATGATACCCCCGTGCTCACATTCATAATACAACACCAGACTGGGGCGCATGTAGTGTCTAAGCTATACAAGCTGTGTCTGACCTTAATTCCCTCGCTCGACTCTAAGGTGCGCGCTGACTGGGAGGGCGACCTGGGCATTCCAATCACGGACGACCAGTGGGCAGCATGCTGTGCCACCACTAGGGATATGTCCATTAACGCCAGACACAAACTTAAACATTTTAAATTCCTCAGGAGGGCATACCACACTCCAGCACTCGCTCACAAAATTGATCCGAGCAGACCGCACACTTGCCCTAAATGCCACGGCCCGCAGGCCGACTTTTCCCATCTTTCCTGGTCCTGTCCGAAACTACACACCTACTGGCTACAGGTGCATCGGGTTTTAGGGGAGATGCTTGAAATGGTTCTACAACCTACCCCTGAAATTGCGCTACTTGGCTATGTCGCCGAATTCCCGCGCCCACTACGGAAGTTGGCATCCATTGGCTTCCTTTTAGCTAAGCGTGAAGTGGCGCTGCCTTGGTGTGCTAGGCGGGCTCCCACTGTTCGCACTTGGCTTGGTAGCATGGCATTCTGCAATATGAACAGCGTTGAATACTCAGAGACGGTTCCAACTGCCTCTGGGCCGCTAGATATCTGGGGACCATACCGGAAATACATTGCGAAAATAGCCCAGGAGACGCAATCCCAATCTGTCAATTCCTTTGACCCTACAGGGGTGGGATAAGCAGTGTCACTACAACGCTGGACAAATACTTCTGGCACTGTTTGGTACTGTGGCATGCCTGACTGACATTACTGGGCCATGTGGCTGTTAGCAATGGTTATATTATGTGTGCTCTCTGTGGCCACACTGTGTGTTGCCTTTCTCACCATGAGGTACGGACCTCCTCTATGTGCCAATTGATAAGCGATGGATCTGGGACTGACAGCCATGATGCTCCATTCGATATGTGCCTTGCTATGTTCAGGTCAAGATTTTGTGCTGACTAGTCTGCTCGATATTGCTCGCAACTTTACTGTCCTCCATCATTATATATACCCATGTGACCACTTTTTCTTTATTTCCATTATGGTTTATCTTATACTTTTTCGTTTTCTAAAAAAAGCAAAAATGTAATATCGCTATGTGTACATCAGACAGTTTGCAATCCCACTATGCTGTACCACATTATCGGCTTTATTATCGAACGCTTTTCATTTATGTAATGAATAACTTAATGTATGTACTGATTGGATTGCTACTCTGTGTAATAAACAGATTTACAAAAAAAAAACTGGGTGGCAATTGCCTCTTATCCTGTAACCTTTACGCATGTCATTACTGGTAACTGGTTAATGGCTTAACAACTGAATGATTAGAGATTTTCACTTAAGTTGGCTTCATCTTTAACATGCCTTGAACTATTCAAAGCGGTTATTGTTCTCTTTCGGAATTCTGGGTTGAAATATTGGCAGCTTAGGGAACTTTGCACCTGTTGTCATAATAATAGGCTGTTCGTGCCTGAAAAAAATGAATGTGTCCTCATGATGTAACGTAACTTGTGCTTGTGTAAAGCGCTCTTGTACCCAATACTTCTGGATCAAGTTAGCGCTATATAAAACTCAGTAAAAAAAAAAAAAAAGAACTGACCACTAGCCTAGTGTCATGCCCGATACTGTCATCTGGTTGTGACTGTTTAGGCCAACGTCAATGTCCACGCTGGTATTTTTGAACCAGTGCTTACCCTGTTAAAAGTAAGACTACAAATCCTAGAATGCAGTTCACAGGTGGCCGCAAACCCGGGATTGGTTAAAGGTGTTCCACCAGATGGAACCACTTGTAAACTATGGTGAAGTGAGCATTCTGCCTTGCACCGGCTCAAATTCTGGTCAGGATTACCCTTATAGCGGTACCACGCACAAGCTTGTCAATAACTTCTATTCACAGCTCCAAGAAGTAGTTCATTCTGCGTTGTACGCCAAACTTTAATAACGTCTTGCCATAGTCTCTAATTAGCGCAGATTTGAGCATCATGAACTATAATCTCCCTGACGTGGAAATCTTTTAATTGTTGTGATCAGCCTCTATTAAAAGGATACAATGGTAGATGATAACTATTTTAGGTGCCTCAGTGAAAGAAAAAAACAAGCGTAGTGAAACCACTAGGTCTGGCCTTGGAAGATGGAGCAAGTTATTATTTTTGTTGTTTCTGGTTTTGAAAACGAGGTGCACTGGACGCCTCATGGTATTTAAACACAAGGCTCTATTGGGCATCGGTGTACATAGTTCTGTGAGTGTATGGCTACCGTAACGGTCTGGCCTGGGCCTTTCGTTGAGGTCTTTTGCTGGACTAACTGTTGTGATCGTGTTTCCAGATAGTAAATGAGAGTAACATAGAAGGGTTTGGCAGAAAAGGGTGAGCCTCTCTAGCCTGGATGACATGGGATGAGAGTAATGGTAGTAAAAGAGAGGGGTGGCATTTTTCAATTCTCGCCTAGGGTGGCAAAACACCTAGAAACGGCCCTGCTTAGACGTTTCAATTAAAATATAGATTTGTGCGCAGTATATATAAATCTGAGGGAGCAGCCTCTGGAAGTCAATGCTGGGCTGATCTGATAAGATTTTATCATTGTTTCATATAAGGGAGCCCTCTGCTCAGTCATCATTTCTAGGGGTAAATTATCTTACCTCAACTCACCTCAGGACAGGTCTGCAAAATATACATTAAACAGTAACATGAAAGCTACATAACACTGTTCCAAACAGATTGTTAATTTATGTTCAGAATGGACTTCCAACCCAGCATAAACCAAGTACAATATAGATCAATCCATATAAATTATGATTCACCAGAGTCCAGGGTGCTGTTCCTAAGCCCACTTCATCCTCTCCTCTACAGAAAATGCTTATTGGAAGCCCACAACCAGCAGAGCTGTCCCTTTGAAAATGTGTGGGACTGAGAAGATGACAACCCCTGTTCTTGGAGGTTTTTAATTCGAAGAACACTGTATCACATTGAGCAGTGCCTAATTAGTACCAGCACTTTTTTTTATCAGGGCCAGATCTACACTGCCACTGACAACTTATATCATTGCAGCCAGTCTGCAAATCATGTGTAAAAGTAAATCAAATATAATTGCCAGCTTACTGCAGTGTTGTTCACACTCTGTTACAGTCTCAGAAAGTCTCCATTGTCCATCTGTGAAGAAGAGTGTTAATAAATCCACAACAAATATGCAAATAAATTTGCTTTCAGTTTCAGTGTTGCCGGTGGGCGGGGCACTAATTGGGTTGCATTTGGTTCTATGAGGGTAAGGGGCTAAGGCAGGCAGCGTTTGCTGTGCATAACCTTTTTCCTTCTAAGGATGGTGGACCACGCCCCTACACACATGCACTGCAGTGGACGAGTAGCATCAGTTAGCATGACGTCGAGGCAGGCACGTTGAAGCAGCTGCACAGCAGGCCTCTTAATAAAGACAGTGCCACCAGCAGTAACCAACCACAGTAAGCAATAAAAAACCCAATGCTGCTTTTTCTTGCAAGTGGTAACGCCAGGTCACCTGAACCGAGTCAGAGGCCGTGAGGTACAAAAGACCCCAGTACAAGGTCCCTGGCTATACACTATGTGACACAGTGTCAGACTCCTCGAGAGCAGCCTTTGAGCAACCGAAGCATCTCATAAACTTACAGGGAAGCCGTAAACACATGGAGTACCAGCAGGCCGTCCTGACGCGGGAGGCAGGTGAAACTACCACCGCATCACCCATAAGCTTTACAAACACAGGGTTTTCAGAGTGCACTTTACAAGCAAACATATTTCATAAGAACAATTTTAAAAATCACTTTATAAGCAAAAAGAAAATTTACAAGTACGTTATAAGAAAAATAATTTTAAATCACATTTTAAATGTAATACCTCACTACATAGAGACTTAAAGAATGATAATATATGAATATGGCATGCAAAGCGATAGAAAATGAGTGCAATATGGCTCGGATTAGAACATACGTAGTCATTTGTGACTGTGCTTTCCAGTGCCTACAACCAGAGTGCAGGAGCTTTTTTCCCCCAACCACTCTGGTGTCAGACGCCTGTCAATGCACAAGGGTATGGCACACCGATAGGTGCACATGTCACTAAGCATTCCTGAGCGTTCAAGAAAAATGGAATTTGCACATCTAGAAAGTAGAAACGGAAGCAGTGATTCCAAAAAAGACTTCTTTTTATTCTGACAATCTCTAAAAACAGGCACGCAGCCAACACGTTTCGTTCCCAATTGTGTCAAAAGGGAACTTCGTCAGGGCTGCAATAATCATAAACAAGAACCATACATTAACAAAGACACTACCAACATTTAAAGCACCTACAATTTTTTTTCTACAAGAATGGCCCACTTTTAAATACATATATATTGAATAACCCTTACACAGACATGTATATATGTACATAAACATCAACATTATAACGACAAAACACAAGTGACTCAAAAAACAAAAAATACAAAAAAACTATTACGCTTGCATCAGGCAGTTCTTATAAAAGCAGAAGAAAGGAGGGGGAGGGAGAAACATCTGTCTGTACAAACTCAAAAAACACAGGGAGCAAGAACACAAGGAGAGAGAGAAGAAACACAACCATAACTGGGATAATACAACAGTGAGATATTCACCAGCATACATATTTATGAGTCAAATCCAATTAAAAGGACAAAGAAATAAACATTAATTAGCATCAAATACATTTAGCAGTGTATACAAAACTATATAGTGTGCCACATTACAAGTACTAATATATATTTTAATTTTTATTATTAATTCCCACCATATGGTAAAGACAGATGTATAAGTGTGTCTCACCTCTTTAATAATTTGCCAATAGGCTTCCCAGGTTAGTAATGTAAGAAAAATGACGTCTAAAAGGACCCAAAATGCATGGACCACTGTAGGTACAGATCTGAAAATAAGAGAAAGGGGAGTATCCTCATTGACCAATGTAAACGATAATCGAACAACCAGAAAAAAGGCGGCCCATATCTCAAGAGCATGAACACCTAATTCCAACCATGCTGAGAAACAGAACACCATCCTAAGATTGGTAACGAGGCCAGACATGCGAGCAAGAAAAGTACATATAGGTGTGTATCACCTCTCAATGTTACAACCGATCTGCGTTGTAAAATAGTGTTTGAAACAAAAGATTCTACAAAGTAGCTTGGACCGGAATAGGTACATGAAAATACCCCTATAAAATAACAGATCACACCTGCAATTGAGAAAGGCTTGTTTCTCCAAATATAAACCTCATATATTATATTATGCTGGAAAACAAGCAAAATGTAGAGTAATACCGTCTTTGTATTAGACTGAAGAACATAGTCCAAAGTCTACTGGGAGCAGTCTTTATATATTAACATATATCTCACCTCTTATATGCTCGGCCTAATAGCAATAGTGAGGAATAGTACAGCGTCTTGAGGAGCACAAGAATTTTGGGTTGAAGAAATTTCTAAATCTAAATGGAAAGAAAGAACATTCCAAAAAATCTCATTTCTGGTCCAATCTATTTTGCAAAAGTGCCTTAATTCTGCTCATGCCCAGACGAAAAAGTAATGCATGAAAGGACAGTGAAACTGTAAAGAATACTGAAAGGCCAATAATGTCTCTAAGTGTGGTGACGGACTTGTCTTTGACTCGTGAGGGCCGGAACCGGAAGGGCCAGACAGGAACCTGAAGGCGGCCAATTTGTGTTGGCGCCGAGCCCGGCAATGAGAGGTGCACTGCCCCGGCGCTCTGAGGAATAAAGCAGTTAAATAACTTATACGACTCCGTGTGTTATTTAGAGGTGGAGCAGCATTCCTACAATGGCGACGAGGTGGGATGAGATACGATAAGGAAAAAAAAGAAAAAATATAAGACGCAACTGAGAGCGTATAGATGGAAAGGAACGCGCCGCCACCAGAGCAACAAAGAGCAACCTCGGAGCGCGGCAGAGGGCAAAAGTCGGCGTAAGAGACCGACGCGAGGCAGAGTCAGCTAAGCATCGCACCAGCCGGGCAAGCACAGAAACAGAACACAAGATGGAAAAAGGGGTAGCCACGCCCAGTGAGAAGGCAGACCCCGGGGAGTAAAACACACGATGCGCGTCAAGGGCGCGAAGGGGCATACACGAGGCCTGACCCAGAGCACAAGACAGGAAAGTGGAGAAGGCGCACAGAAGCATCAGCCACCTACCAACTGCCACAGAATGCTGGCGAGTGATCTCGTACGGGTGAGGAGCCTGGCACGGGAGAAAGGGCAAGACAACAAGCAAACCTGGAACCCAGAGGGGCAGCGGGAGGCAAGAATAGTGGCCCGGACCAAGGGGAGGACACGGACGCCAGGCAAGCACCTGGCAGCCCGCCCAGCCATAACGTTCCCGCCCAAGCGGTCCCAAGGACAACGAGAGGATGGCGACACCGTCCACTTCCCTCACCAACATGGTGTCATTCCTCCCAAAGACAGGAGAACCCACGATGCCATGGGAGGACTGGAAGAGATACTTCCTGAATTACTTGGAGGCACTGGAAGAAGAAAGCGATGCAGAATACACTAGCCCGAGGAGGAAGAAAATACTCCTACACAATTTGGGACCAGAAGGTTTAAGGGTGTTTGACAACTTGGTGAAAGTCACAAGAGACGCAACGGACACGGATGTGTTCCGACATGCGATAGAGGACCTAGATGCGCACTATAGGCCTGTGGTGTGTGTGGCCATAAATCGTTGCAATTTTTTCCAGAGGAAGCAGGAGAGTGGAGAGACCATAGATGAATACGTTGCAGCGTTACAAAAACTAGCGCTGACGTGCAAATTTGGCGACCTACATGACAAACTGGTAAGAGATCAAATCATCATGCATACGTCAAACTCGACAGTACAAGAAAAGCTGTGGGTAAATGGTGACGCCCCCCACAAGGAGGTGTGGGCCTTGGTCAAGAAAGCAGAGTTATCAAAAAGATGTGCACAAGCAGCTAGAAAGGACGCAGGGAGCACACAAACGGTATGCAGGGTGATGGTGCACCACAAAGGTGACAAAATCAAAAAAACACGGACCACCTAAGTACCAAAATACTAAGAGAGGCCAGCAGAATGTAGGAGCGCCCCCGAAGACTGGTGGGGATAGAAGAACAAGTTGCTACGGATGCGGAAGCGCCTCACACTTAGGCAATGACAAGGTATGTCCGGCGTTCAGGGCGAAGTGCGCTTTCTGCGGCATATTTGGACATTATGAAAAAGTGTGCAGGCGGAAGCCCAAAGGAGCGGCTGTCAAGTATATGGACCAGGGCAGCCCGGATGAGGAAGAGGCACAAGTGGAGGAGGAGTACCTCGAGGAAGTCCTGTACATAGATGCCAAAGTCCTGGATGTGGATTGCAAAGGGTCCAACAAACCGATACTCAACATGAGCATAGGAGGTGTGAAGATCAACATCGTAGCCGACTCAGGAGCTCCCATCACGATAGTACAGAGGAAAGTGTGGGGAGAGAAGTTCTTGAGTGAATTAAAGGAAGATCTACACCCAATGGATTTAAGACCGGTCACCTACACAGGACAGAGGATACCCATGTTGGGATACTGCCCTTTGCCATTCAAATTTAAGGGGCGCCGTGCAAACTGCAAGCCGTATGTGGCAGAAAAGGGACCCTTGGTACTAGGATGGAAAGATCAGGGTGCATTAGGGATCCAACTGAATCCCGGAGGAGTGGAGAAAGTGATGCTGATGGACACAGAACAAGGACATGAGGGAGAAGCATGGAAAAGAGAGTATCCCAATGTGTTCAGCCGGAAAATTGGAGAACTAACTAAATTCAAGCATATGATACGCTTGAAGGAAGGAGCAACATTCGTAAGCCACAAGGTTCGGAACATATCGTTCCGCTGCAGAGAGGCAGTGCAAGAGGAACTAGACAGATTGGAGAAAGGAGGTGTGATCGAGGCAATCAAAAGTGTGGAATAGCTGTCGCCCTTAGTGGTGGCACAAAAACCCAATGGTAAGGTGAGGCTATGCGTGGACCTCAGGGAACTCAACAAGAACATACTTATTGACAAGTTTCCGCTTCCACGAATAAACGAGATGCTCTCGATGACAAAAGGTATAAAGTGGTTCTCGACGGTGGACCTGTCTTTGGCATACCATCAGGTGACACTCCATCCCACATGCAGTCACCTTACATCGTTCATAACGCCTTTTGGATGTTATAAATTCGTGAGAATGCCATTCGGATTGGCGTCAGCAGCGGCAGTGTTTCAAAAACTGATGCACAAGCTATTCAAGAAGGTCGAAGGAGTTCAATACTTCCAGGATGATATCCTCATAATGGGAAAATCCAAGCCAGAGCACAATGAAAAGCTGCACACCGTATTGAGGGTGCTACAAAACAATGGACTCACCGCGGAGTGGGCGAAGTACAAATTTGGGGTGCCATCAGTGACGTACCTGGGGCACAAAATAAGCGAGAAGGGGATTTAACCACAGAGAGCTAACATGGAGGCGATAAAGAACGCACCAGCCCCCTTGAAGAAAGAAGACGTCAGGTCGTTCCTCAGCATCGCGGAATTCTATAGCAAGTTCATCCCAAACTTTGCCACCAAGACTCACTACCTGCGTCAGCTGTTGAAGGAGAGAAACGGGTTCAAGTGGGGCAAAGAGGAACAAGAGGAATTTGAGGCCCTGAAGAAGGAAATGAGCGAAGCCATACCACGCAAGGGTTTTGACCAAGCAGCAGAGTCCATACTCACCAGGGACGCTAGCGAACGAGGCCTAGGAGCGGTATCAATGCAAAGATCAGACAACGGGGAAGTAGCCATGGTCTGTTTTGCATCCAGGTCCCTGGCACCAAATGAAGAAAAATTCAGTGTTATTGAAAAGGAAATGCTAGCAGCAGTATGGGCGATGGAACGTTTCCGACAGTTCCTGTGGGGGGCCAAGTTCTTAGTTCGCACAGACCACAAACCATTAATAAAAGTACTAACGTCAAGTGGACATGCTCATGCCACCCCAAGGATAGCAAAAATGACGTTAAGACTCCTGGACTATGTGTACGAGGTGGAGTACATACCAGGACCCAGGAACAAAGTTGCGGATTTCTCGAGCAGGGCAGCTTCCAAAGAGAAAGCAGATGAACAAGAACCCCCTGGGAGGGAGGGTTACATGGTGGCGATCATGCAGGACATGGAACAAGAGATCAGCGAACAGGAATGGGCAGAAGCGTACAGGCAAGATGATGGCATGGAGGCGATCAAGGGGTATGTAACGCATGGGTGGCCGGAGAAAAGGCACCTAGAGGAAAAAATGAAGAAATACTGGGAGGCAGGGCCGTTTCTAGGTGTTTTGCCACCCTAGGCGAGAATTGAAAAATGCCACCCCTCTCTTTTACTACCATTACTCTCATCCCATGTCATCCAGGCTAGAGAGGCTCACCCTTTTCTGCCAAACCCTTCTATGTTACTCTCATTTACTATCTGGAAACACGATCACAACAGTTAGTCCAGCAAAAGACCTCAACGAAAGGCCCAGGCCAGACCGTTACGGTAGCCATACACTCACAGAACTATGTACACCGATGCCCAATAGAGCCTTGTGTTTAAATACCATGAGGCGTCCAGTGCACCTCGTTTTCAAAACCAGAAACAACAAAAATAATAACTTGCTCCATCTTCCAAGGCCAGACCTAGTGGTTTCACTACGCTTGTTTTTTTCTTTCACTGAGGCACCTAAAATAGTTATCATCTACCATTGTATCCTTTTAATAGAGGCTGATCACAACAATTAAAAGATTTCCACGTCAGGGAGATTATAGTTCATGATGCTCAAATCTGCGCTAATTAGAGACTATGGCAAGACGTTATTAAAGTTTGGCGTACAACGCAGAATGAACTACTTCTTGGAGCTGTGAATAGAAGTTATTGACAAGCTTGTGCGTGGTACCGCTATAAGGGTAATCCTGACCAGAATTTGAGCCGGTGTTAGGCAGAATGCACACTTCACCATAGTTTACAAGTGGTTCCATCTGGTGGAACACCTTTAACCAATCCCGGGTTTGCGGCCACCTGTGAACTGCATTCTAGGATTTGTAGTCTTACTTTTAACAGGGTAAGCACTGGTTCAAAAATACCAGCGTGGACATTGACGTTGGCCTAAACAGTCACAACCAGATGACAGTATCGGGCATGACACTAGGCTAGTGGTCAGTTCATTTTTTTTTTTTTACTGAGTTTTATATAGCGCTAACTTGATCCAGAAGTATTGGGTACAAGAGCGCTTTACACAAGCACAAGTTACGTTACATCATGAGGACACATTCATTTTTATCAGGCACGAACAGCCTATTATTATGACAACAGGTGCAAAGTTCCCTAAGCTGCCAATATTTCAACCCAGAATTCCGAAAGAGAACAATAACCCCTTTGAATAGTTCAAGGCATGTTAAAGATTAAGCCAACTTAAGTGAATATCTCTAATCATTCAGTTGTTAAGCCATTAACCAGTTACCAGTAATGACATGCGTAAAGGTTACAGGATAAGAGGCAATTGCCACGCAGTTTTTTTTTTGTAAATCTGTTTATTACACAGAGTAGCAATCCAATCAGTACATACATTAAGTTATTCATTACATAAATGAAAAGCGTTCGATAATAAAGCCGATAATGTGGTACAGCATAGTGGGATTGCAAACTGTCTGATGTACACATAGCGATATTACATTTTTGCTTTTTTAGAAAACAAAAAAGTATAAGATAAACCATAATGGAAATAAAGAAAAAGCGGTCACATGGGTATACATAATGATGGAGGACAGTAAAGTTGCGAGCAATATCGAGCAGACTAGTCAGCACAAAATCTTGACCTGAACATAGCAAGGCACATATCGAATGGAGCATCATGGCTGTCAGTCCCAGATCCATCGCTTATCAATTGGCACATAGAGGAGGTCCGTACCTCATGGTGAGAAAGGCAACACACAGTGTGGCCACAGAGAGCACACATAATATAACCATTGCTAACAGCCACATGGCCCAGTAATGTCAGTCAGGCATGCCACAGTACCAAACAGTGCCAGAAGTATTTGTCCAGCGTTGTAGTGACACTGCTTATCCCACCCCTGTAGGGTCAAAGGAATTGACAGATTGGGATTGCGTCTCCTGGGCTATTTTCGCAATGTATTTCCGGTATGGTCCCCAGATATCTAGCGGCCCAGAGGCAGTTGGAACCGTCTCAGAGTATTCAACGCTGTTCATATTGCAGAATGCCATGCTACGAAGCCAAGTGCGAACAGTGGGAGCCCGCCTAGCGCACCAAGGCAGCGCCACTTCACGCTTAGCTAAAAGGAAGCCAATGGATGCCAACTTCCGTAGTGGGCGCGGGAATTCGGCGACATAGCCAAGTAGCGCAATTTCAGGGGTAGTTTGTAGAACCATTTCAAGCATCTCCCCTAAAACCCGATGCACCTGTAGCCAGTAGGTGTGTAGTTTCGGACAGGTCCAGGAAAGATGGGAAAAGTCGGCCTGCGGGCCGTGGCATTTAGGGCAAGTGTGCGGTCTGCTCGGATCAATTTTGTGAGCGAGTGCTGGAGTGTGGTATGCCCTCCTGAGGAATTTAAAATGTTTAAGTTTGTGTCTGGCGTTAATGGACATATCCCTAGTGGTGGCACAGCATGCTGCCCACTGGTCGTCCGTGATTGGAATGCCCAGGTCGCCCTCCCAGTCAGCGCGCACCTTAGAGTCGAGCGAGGGAATTAAGGTCAGACACAGCTTGTAAAGCTTAGACACTACATGCGCCCAGTCTGGTGTTGTATTATGAATGTGAGCATGGGGGTGTCATCAGGAGGAAGCTGGAATGTGGGGAACTCGGCCCTAAGCATCGAACGAAGTCGAGTCAGTGTGAATGAGTCCATGAAGGTCCTGTCAGTGAAGCGGGGATCTTCAGTGAGAGGAAAAGGCATGCCCGTCAGGGAAAAGGTCACCTATAGTGTGTAGTTGGAATTTGGAGAGGGTGCTACGTACCACCGAGTCACCTGAGATGGGGAGCCAGTGGGGATTGGGCAATGGCAATGCAGGTGAGTATAGCTTCTCAAGCAGCAAGAGGCGTCAAAGTTTGTCCCAGGCCCAGCAAGTATTGGACAAAGTGTAATTGGCACGCAGTTACTCTGCTCAACTGTCCAACAATGTCATCAAAAAGGTACTGAGCGTTTAAAGAAAAATATGAATACGGGTTCAGAAATAGCTCTGGCGCAGACCTCGCACCGCGATAACTTCCACACGTGAGTAGCCAAGTATGAGGAGGTGCTCGCCCTCTCCTCCGGGTTGGAACTCTGCCCAGAGATGATAAGTTCCCCCATAACTTTTTAAACCAAGTTGACCAAATCCATTTTATTTCAGCTCCTTGGTGAATTTTTTTTAAAGTACTCACACTAGTATTGGGACGTCTCGAGCGCCACAAAGCCCAACAGGGCACTTCGTGAAAGGAGCCACGGAAATCCGAAATATTAGAGTAACTGAAAGTGGGAACTACCGCCCAGCAGAGAAAGAAGAGAGCGAAGCTTGGTTGGCAGATTCCGCCCACCCCTTATTTGATTGCGCTTTTTTCAGCAATAAAGGAGCCAGTTAAACTGACAGTACTGCAAAGAGCAAAAAATGCCCCAAAGGGCCCGGGCGGCTTGGCATCATTCCTAGACCCCGGGGATGTGCTCATTGTTGTGCCCTGGGCACTAAGGTCGCAGTTCAGGGTCTGAACAAAGGGAGGAGTGGGACGGAAAGACAAAGCAGGTTTTCATTCATCTCCGTAGTGTAGTGTTGCAGGAGGAGCACAGCTTTTTCTACCATTAGGCAAGACTAGGCGGCCACCTCGCTTTACTTTCATAGGTTCAAATAAATAAAAAAATCCCCCTTTTGCAACCCCCTCTCATTTGCCGCCCTAGGCGGCCGCCTAGTCTTGCCTAATGGTAGAAACGGCCCTGCTGGGAGGTGAGAGAAGAATTGTCCCTAGGAGGAAACCCCATGTTCCTAATGAGGGGAGACAAGGTCATTCCTCCCCAAGGACTGATAGAACACCTGTTGACGATTTTACATGAAGGACAGCAAGGGATCACGAAAACCAAAGCCTTGATGATACAAGCGTATTGGTGGCCGGCGATTGACGCCCAGGTGGAGAGGTATGTGAGAAATTGCAATTTGTGCTCGAAGGCAGACAAAACACAAACCTTGATGAGACCTCAATTGGGCAAGTTTCCCATGCCCAGCAGCCCATGGGAAATGGTATCCATAGACATAATAGGGCCCATCTTGAACATTGAGGGGGTACAGAAATATGCCATAGTGTTGGTAGACAGGTACTCTAAGTGGCCTGAGGTAGAGGTGAAAGAAACAGTGGACACTGAAGATGTACTGGCGTTCCTAAATGCGATTTTTGTGAAGGAAGGAATCCCCAAGATAATAACATGTGACAATGGGCCACAGTTTGTATCGGCCGAATGGGAAGCGTTCATGTCCAGAAATGGAATAAAAGTCAAGCACACTCCCATATATCATCCCGCAGGGAATGGACTGGCTGAACGGTTCAACAGAGTCATAATGGGAACCATCCAAGCAGCCATAAGCGATGGACTGGATTGGGAAAAGGAACTACCCAAGATGCTGTGGGCTTACTGCATCACGCCTGGAAGTACAGGTTACAGTCCCTTCAAAATATTGAGGGCAAAGGAGCCGTTCACAAAGGATAACATCGCGTGGAGACAGATGGTGGTGCAAAGCAGATGGTCTCCTGCGATAGTAAAAAGGAATCTAGAGAGAGCACAAGAGGCATATACAGAGCACTACAACAAGCGTCGCAAGGTGTGAGGAGTGACACTGGAGAAAGGAGACTGTGTGAGAGTGAAAGTAGCTACATTGAAAAGGAAAGGAGAACGCAAGTTCACACCACCCCTACAAGTCCTAGAACTGTATGCCAGATCTGCATTGCTGAGCGACGGTAAGGTGTGGTCACAAGACAGGATGGTGAAATGCAACAAAATCCTGAGATGGGAGACAGAAACAGAAGGTAACATGGAATTGGAAGAGGAAGTGCCTAGCCGTGAAATTGGTGGAAGAAGAAAAGAGCAAGTTGAAAGAAAGGAAGAGCAAGCAGAGGGAACGGAGAACGGACAGAGTAGAGATGGTGAGGACAGAGCAACTGGAGGTGATACTAGTGTGAAGGGGAATGAGGAAGAGCAAAACAAAGAGAGACTGGTAGTAGCTGAAGGCAGCAAGAGTGAGAGACGAGGGCTGCACACAGTCCCGATGACCCTGGGAGGTGAAAAGGGAGAAGAAGGAGTAAGAACGAGAGCAGGAAGAATCATGAGAGTTCCTAAGAAATTTGAGAACTTTACCATGTGCATCAAGTAAGAGTTTTGTACCACATACTGGTTTTTGTAATGTTTAAAGGGGGGGAGATATGTGGTGACGGTCTAGTATTTGACTCGTGAGGGCCGGAACCGGAAGGGCCAGACAGGAACCGGAAGGCGGCCATTTTGTGTTGGCGCCGAGCCCGGCAATGAGAGGTGCTCTGCCCCGGCGCTCTGAGGAATAAAGCAGGTAAATAACTTATATGACTCCGTGTGTTATTTAGAGGTGGAGAGGCATTCCTACACTAAGTGGCCAGATGTATCATTATTGAACGGGCCTCGTATTATAGTGCAAACAACCCACAGGAGAAAAAGTGAGGAAGGGAAAATATAAACCGAGACTCGCCTTACATTTTATATCGGTGGGAGGATATCACTAGGTAGGTCCTAAAGGTGGTGTATGATGATGTTCACAAATAGCACAAAGGGTCTCAATTGATACTCTAGTCAGGTAAAATAAAAAAGTGCAGCTTATTTTTTTCAACATACAACACACGCAAGTACCAAACGGGGAGTTCATACCGTAGGTGCTGGTAGGGAGACCTTATAATATCACTCAATACATGTGCTCCGTAATATAGAAAGTGCAACTCATGGCCAAAAGTAACAAGCAAATGCGTGCCGGGGTTAGTAGTAAACAGCTCTCTCATTCACCAAGGTCAATGTAAGTTTTACCTAAATGATAAGCATTAACATTAGAAAAACGTCAATCTCTATCCATATCCCGATCTCTCAGAAAGTCTTGTTAGAGACAAATACCCACTAAAAAATGTCATATAATGTGTTATCTGACAACCACATAAAGAAGACCTCACTTGCAAGCCAGTAAACCAACCGGAACGTCAAAACCAAGGAAAGGTCGGAGGTAGCATGCCCCCGTTAACCGCTTACCTCAAAGCACAATGACAGCTTCACGGCATGATAACCGGTACGGCTGATTGGGGTGGGAATGGTGCCTTCATTTTAAAGCCCAAATAGCCCACGCCATACTCGCAATTACAAGCACCTGTGAGTACACAGTAACGTGACTCCAGTGCCTACCACAAACAAAGAGGGACACATCATAGGTGGGAACTATGGTGGCCATCTTAAAGTGGCAAATGAAAAATTATCAACATTGAAATGAGAAGAATAAAGAGATCACAAAAACGTACACATTGTAATAAAATGTATTTAGTGGTCTGTACAAACCTATTTGTTCTTACAACACGTAATTATTGACATAGGCACCAACAAAAAATATATATCTATAAAAGAACAAAAAATGTGTAAACTGTACTCAAATATAGTCGATGGTTGATAGAATGCCTATTCCTTTTAATGACACGCATCAAACCAACCATCAAGGAGCCACCGAATGAATTACCTGGCACAAACTATCTCATTCGAGCAGATCAGGAAAAGGACATTGGCGGCCATCTTGAAATGGTAACCACACTGTGAAACAGATAAAACTGACTCTCTTAATCATCTTAATCAGACGAGAATGAACTGCCATAAAGGGAGGCGAAGAAGAAGTGCACTCAAATTAAATCTAATAAGTAAAGGTCGCCCATAATGAATATATTATGATATTTTGAGGAAATATGCATGCATGTATATACATGGGCTGATACAAAAATAATTGTATCATAGATCCTCATGGTTGATAATATCCCAAAGACTATTTGATATCTACAAATAATAAAATGACCGCAATGAGTCAGAGTGAAAAAAGCCTCTGGTAGCCAATAATACTTTATATATGTGGCCCAATGTAGTATTGTCGAAGCGGTTATGGGCACGAAAAATTGTGAAATAGCTTTTCTCATAAGCAGGCCATAATCAAAGAGTTAAGCACCTGGAAACGGCACAATGCATATATTTAGTATCAGTAAATCAATGTAAGATTACTGCAATACAAATTAGATGATAACTGTAGATAATCTAATAGTACATTTCTGTCCCAAATAAATTAGGAGTGAGTTAAAAAAAGGGGGACCGTAACAATCAGATATAGAAAGATGGCTGAAACCCATTTTGCAGAAAAGGGGAGATTGAAAATGCATAAATACCCCTTTCCTTATAATTATTCAAAAAAATGATGTAGTTCCCTGTCTGTGTTATGTCCCCTCAAAGTTGCTTGAAGGCGGCAAATCCATTTAGCCTCTCTCATTAAGGTGGACATCCGTATCGTGGTCACTCAGGGGATAGCGGCTATCTTTGTTGAGTATCGCCCTCCGATGTTCTTGCAGTCGTACCTTGAGTGGGCGCACAGTACTACCCACGTAAATGATTCCACAGTCACATCCAAGGACATAGATAACGTGGGTGGTATTGCAATTTATCAAGTGACCAATATTATAGGATTTAGGCGTGTCGTATGAAAAGATACTGTTTTATTGCGACCAAAAGTGCACATAACACAAGCACCGCAGGTGTAGAAGCCTAATGGTTTAGGGGGCACAGGGTCCGACCGATTTGCATATGGCCATGTCTGAACTGGGGTGGTGTGGAGTGCAATAAAACGATGGATTTAGGCCCAGATCTCTGTACTGGGGTGAATGTATGAAATTGTTCTGCATTCTGTCCATCAACTGTGGTTTTTGCCTCTTTCTGTCCACGTCACGGTTCACTTCATCTAAAACTGCAAAAAGTAAAATGTGGATTCTGCTTGTCACACATTCACTAATCTTCTGTCTCATGGATTAAGGATAAAGTGTTAACCTTTGATGATGAAAATAAGTACACATCTTATTATAATTGGTGAATTGCAGAGTCTGAAAAGTGGAGAATCTGGGGTCCATCCTGGTTTTCATGCTTGACCAAATGGTGTGATAGTAGGCAAATACTTTATTTCACTGAGCAAATTGGCTCTTTGTTCATTTACATTTTGAGAGAACCTTCAAAAAACATGATTTCAGGATGTGCGCTGCACAAACCTCCCTTGTTTTTGACTTATTTGCCTTATTGGTCTATTTTGCTCCATCAGTCCTTATCTAAGCCACATTCTAGGCCGCATTATAGGGTATATATCACTGGAGCCGTGGGTGGAGCCAGGAGCCAGGAGCGAATGGAGGATGTGGGTGGAACCAGGAAATGGGGTGGTGGCCTCCTATGAAAACATTTGAGCACCGGCACTTCTTGTTTTACAAATTAGGCACTGATATCGATGTTATGCGCACTAGGACCCTTGTGGTTCTGGGCAGACTCTGAAGAGGAGATACATAATACACTGGGAAGTGTTAGAGTTTGGTTAACAGGAAGTATGATGTAACGGGCAGTGTATGAGTGTATTCTGAAGAATAAAATAATGCTTTACCGCAGCTCCTGTGTGGCGTAATTCATCTGCAAACTCCAGGGCTGGGAAAGACGCCACAAACACATCACAAAACAACAGTTTAATTGATTTTCAGGAACTTCTGCTAGATTCCTGTCTGAATAAGGAAATACTTTCACAGACTTGTACTGACAGAATATTCAGTGCAATTGCAGTTTCTAGATGCCTTTAGGAAACTAGCTCATGTGAAGAATCTCCTTAAAGGGATATGTGGGAGTATTCTGGGCATAAGGACTGAGGGGAAGAAACTTTTCCCTGTATTAACTGTTAAACTCTGAGGTGTGATCCATCACATCCCTGTATGTTCAGTTTGCATTTAGTAACGAAGTGCAAGGGTTAAATAGCAATCCGTATGATTGTTTCTTTTCCTCTCCACCGTCCCAATTGGTATGGAGGACACTGTTGCATGATTGTCCTAAATTAACAAAGGGACCACCCGCAGCACTCATAGGGCATATCTACATGTGTTCATTCAATTTACTAATGTAATGATATATGAAAAGTTGTAGTCCAAGACATGGCATCAGCAATTTAAAAAAATCACAGAATAAATATCTTGTCTGGATTAACAAAATGTTTTAAAAAAAGGGTGGGGACATAAGGAAAGAGCAATGCTCAAAGTATGACTTCGTATTTAAGAAGCAACTGCTTTAATAATTTTGCTCTGGGAACAGACAATGATAGACAAACAAATTAAACATGTTTTAATGGTCTGTGTTGTCATATAACTTAAATTACAAAAATATTATTTAGGAGGCAAGCAGTTCCCAACATCCGAGAACAGATATAACAATTAAACGTTCCCTTCTCAATAGAAACATACATTTACTTATCTTGCACTCAGGCAGTGTAAAAAGTCCAAGGTACAGCCAACATTTAAAACTTGATGTTTTAGAAATTGTTTTTATTTCTTTAACATCATTTCTAATCTTCTATTTCTTTCAAGGGGATGGATAAGATTTGTGTGCCACTTGAAAGTCAAGCAAATAACCTTTGTGCCATACAAGTGTACTCAAATCAAGCGTTACTAATTCTTTTAAGGTGCCTGATTGAGCATTTAAAATCTGATTACACCATCTTATGAATGCTGGAAGTCCTCTTGCGTAAGCACTAATTAGGCCTAATTCGAGTCTCATTGATTGACTGGGGCCGACTGTCCCAGAGAACAAAATGTACATAAAATTATCTCTTTAGGTTTATCTAAAAGGCAAAAACATTACAATGAACACATCCTATATAGTCAGGTGTGTAGATTTCTTTTGCTTTGTAGACATTTAGTAGATGAAAAAGTGTCTTCGCTGCCAAGGCTTATATAACCTACCTATCCCTACACTATGGCTCTGATTATGAGTCTGGTGGTCCTAACACTGCCACACTCGTGGGGGTGTGGTGGTCCAGCTACCACCTCACCGGCAGTACGACCACCTTATTAGGACCTTGGCGGTTGGACCACCATTGAATCACCATTGTACCACCGCAACTGCCAGGGTACCGCATTCCCTTGCAGTCCCGCAGCAGTCAGATGGCTACAATATGCTTGTGGTGCCATGAGGCACTGCCAAGCATATTACGACTTTCTTTAAGACCAGCCGTCTCATGGAGTTCCTTCCTCCACGTAACTGCTGGCTGTGAGGATAGAGAGGGTGGCCTACTGGGCCCCTTCTTGCCCCCGTGCACAGGGCGTATACAGTGGGGCACATTTTATGCCCCCAGTAGATTTGCACTCCCAGTTCCTGCACAAGAATTAATGCACCATGGGGTGCATTCCTTCCTGTGCAAGAACGTGCTCTGGTGGTCCTGCGGTGATGCTCTTTAAGGCTCACAATGAGCCATTAAACAGCATTGCTGCAGAACCGCTATGCCACCTGCCTGCCAGACCACCAAATTACTTGTAATCTGGTGGGCGGAGGCACAGTGAGTTTCTGCAGTCTTGGAGCGTCCCGCCTGATCCAGGACCGCCAACACCCGTAATCAGGCCCTATATGATATGACTTTGGAGAAACTTGATTTTTATGGGGGGAATTATTCAAATTGCAAGTTACAGACATTCATAAGTAAGCATACATTTTATGATCATCTTTTTTCCGCCTATATAAAAATTAAAGAAGGTGTTAAGATGACCTTTAAAAAGTATGAGTTTTCTTTTAATAGTGTTAACTTTTAACAGATGTAAATTCGTGAGCAGTGAGTTGTTGGTCTGTATTAAATTCATATTGTAAACCTTTAGGCTTTAAATCGAAGAATATAATGTGTTCTACATACATTAACATATGCACATGGGATCCTCCCATTAATGAAGGAGTTGTATGATTTTTATGTATATTTAAAGAGAAATGATTTGAGACAACCCTTGTTTAACCCATTCTCAGTTGGACTGCAGGAAGAAAGACCTGCTTCAGTTCCCATCATTATGGTACACCAAGTTGCTTTGTGCAATTATGTTTTTGTTTTTAATAGTCTTAAATGTTAACAGATGTAGATCAGTGAGTTGTTGATGTGTATTCAATGAATATTGTAAACCCTTACGCTTTTAATCGAAGAATATAACATCTTCTATGTACATTAACGTATGCACATGGGATCCTTCTATTAATGGACGAGTTATATAAGTGGTATTTAGATGTAAGGAGAAATGCTAAGAGACAACCCTGCTTTAACCCATTCTCAGTAGGAATGGTGGAATAAAGACCTCCTACAGTTCCCATCAGTATAGTGCACCAAGTTACTGTGTTTAATTTAATCACCAAAGTTAAACAGTCCACGGGAATTTCTAGAACTGCTTATTTCCACCTGAGGGCTTAATACACGAAGAGTTTCAGAATTTGCAAATCCTCGCATTATTCAAAGAGTTTGATAACACAAGAACTCTTTTTGTATGTACTAAAATCACTTTGGGCCTTTTACCAAGAGCCAGCGATACAATTAGCGCCACTTTAGCATCCATTTTTCGGCGCAAAGCGGCGATAATTATATTGCATTATTTACAAGGACACGCTAGCGCGTGTTTCCTTGACTCAGCTCCCATTTTTCACATGCTTCACATCGATAATGAGATGCAAAGTAGGCGTGGCTGTGAAAACAACATGGGAAAATATAAAAAAAAAGGAGTAGCGATAATTTAAATCGCGCTAATTCTGCCTCAACTCAGGAATTTAACAACTGTTAAATTCCTGACTAAGGCATACCTAACATGGGAGGTGGATTGTGGGGCTAAGGCCACAGGGCCTATCATCAAGCTTATTGCCGTTTTCCATGGAACATCGCTGGAAAACTAGCGATGTGCCATGGAAAACCCCTCTATTGCTGGAATATTTATCACCATAGCGCTAAACGTTGATAATAAAGTGCTAGCTTGGCAATGTATTCCAGCGATAATTAAAATCGCGCTAAGCGCGCTAAGCAATAATTATCGCTGGGGCTAGATAATATGCCCCTTAGTGATTTGGAACAGGATTTCTGGATCACTAAATGATTTTATTAAGGGTTTCAGAACCTCTATTTGAAAGTGGGCATCTTTTCGCCATTCCTTCCAAAGATCGATTCTGACCCCAATTTATCACCATTTATCAAATTGAAGAGTTAGCAACCTCCAAGTTGGGGGCTGTTGGACATGGCCCTCAGTGCAGGATCACCCTTAAACCTTTTACCTTCACTCCTCCTGTTTTCTGAAGTCGTGCTTTTTGGCTTTTAGAACTCTCTGCGCTTTACCACTGCTAAACAATGCTAAAGTGCTTGTACTCTTTCCTTTATACTTGGTTAATTGCCTTACAAAAATATTGTTTTCCTACAAAATTATTGGAAGAAATATATTGTTTTACACTAATAACATTAAAAATCATACAAAAAGATCATTTGTAATATATATATCTATATATCGTTTAAAATAATGGATCTTAAATATTTTAATATATAACATTAATATGATGCGAATTAAATCAATTTAGCTTATGTTAAATATGATAGAAACATCTATACTTATATAAACAAATGCAAGCATATATTCACTGAAAAAAACATAGGTTTCACACCAGTTATAGTTATGAATTAGCATTTAAAAAACCTATTAAATTCAATGAAAAAACCATAGGTTTCACACCAGTTATAGTTAGGAATTAGCATTTAAAAAAACCTATTAAATTCACTGAAAAAAACATAGGTTTCACACCAGTTATAGTTAGCTGGAAATTTTACTGACATAAAACCATTGAAATTCCCACGTTATAGTTAGTTGGACTCACTATAACTTGCGCGCCTGCAATGCACTGCTGATGACGTCACATATTACATCACTCATGACATGCTCAGTGACATCACTCATGACATCACTCATGACACCATCCAGTGAATGTGTGTCTTTCTGAAAAATAAATATGTTTTATATATGTATTTGTAAAGGTCGGAAGAATAAATATTTAAATAAGTGTGTAAATGGATGTTTTTTTATAAAAATATTGATTGGTTAACTGGCTTATTAAGTGTATCTTAGTGAATACATATATTAGCGAGTAATTTTTAAATATTTAAATATATGTATCAGTGTTTCACTTTGTGTGTAAGTGGTTGCATGGGTTGTTGACTGACTCACTGTTTGTATGTGTTTTGAAGACAACATATGTGCAGGACTGTATGGGTGGATGAGTGTGTATATGTGTGTGTTAGTGAGTGAATGACTGTCTCACTAGTGTCTTTATTAGTAACAACATATGTTTTAATCTAGTATATGTGAGTATTGATGTATATAAGTGAGTATATGTGAGAATGAGAGATTGTAAGAGTTCCTGTTTAAATAAATATGTGTTTCTATTAAGCATGGGCGAATTTTGCGAATCTCGCGTTCGCGAATTTTATGGATTTGCGAACTCGCAATTCGCAAAATCCGCGAATTCTTGCGAATTTGCGGATTTTTTTTTTTGTGTTCGCGCGTGTTTCTGCCAGTTCGCGAGGGTTTTGTACAATTTCGCAAAACGCGAACTTACCCGTCGGGTCGCAAGTTTTGCGAACTTGTTGTTTCTACGTGTCCGGCCTGTTTGGGACACTCTTCTTCATCACTGCCACTCTCTGTCACCACTGCCACTCTCTGACTACTCATGCCACCCTCTGGCCCACCCATGCCACCCTCTGTTTCATCACAGCACCCTCTGGTTGTCCAGTCAGTGTACATTATTGTGGCAAAGCAAAGCACACCTTCCCTGCCTCAAGTGACCTGAATTAATTTGGGGCTGATTAATGTGTCACAGAATATTTTTTTAGCTAGCACCTGCTTCCTTAGTGCTTCCTGATTAGTGATCTTTTGCACTTGCTAAGTGCTTTCATTGTTGCAAAATTTGTTACAACACCTGCCCTGCCCCAACTGACAATAATGAATTAGGGGCTGATTAATGGATTTGAACTTCCAGCCTGGCTCCTGCTTGTCTCCCTTAGCTGTAATTCAGGACCTTTGTGGCATATGTGTAACTATTCTGAGGTTCAGAGCAGGGTCACATAATAGTTGCAACTGGCAACTGAACTCTGGAGGGGCCCTTCAGGAAGCACTACAGGAAATGGCTACTAATGATGAGCCTGAACTTTTGAACCTGGTAGGTAGTTTCAGTTTTGCTAAGATCGTATTTCTGCAATTTAGCGCTTATTCGCGGGGCGCGAAGTTGTACTGGGAAGCCGCGAACTCACGCGAACAGTGCGAGCAAGCCATAAAATCCGCTGCTCGCGGATTTGCGGATTTTGCGGGAGATTCGCGAATCTCGCGGATTGCAAATTTACCGAAAATCTGCAAAATCCGCGAGCGAAACGGATTTTCCGCCCATGCTTAGTTTCTATAAGTGATTGTTTAAGAGAGTAAGTATGTGTAAGTTTCCTTAGCAGTAAGGTGGTAGTGTGTGTATAGTTGTATATGCAAATAAATGGATGTTCAATAGTTTATTTGCATGTGTGAGTATGTGTGTGAGTAACTTTTGGATGACTGTCGGTGTGTAACAGGATGTATAGGTGTATCACTACATATGATGAGTGAGTATATGTATGAGTGACTATATAGAACTGTTGATGAATGAGTGGAAGTGTATATAGATGGTGGAATTACTGAATTAGTTGTTGTAACCGGTATGGGTATCTCCATTTTTTTGAAAATGTTAGTTGCTATTTTTGAATATGTGTTTCAAGGGTTACATTACACTGAAAGGAGGTCTGTCACTCTGTCACAAGGATGGTGTCATCAGTGATGTCATGAGTGATGTAATATGTGACATCATCAGCAGTGCATTGCAGGCGCGCAAGTTATAGTGAGTCCAACTAACTATAACGTGGGAATTTTAATGGTTTTATGTCAGTAAGATTTCCAGCTAACTATAACTGGTGTGAAACCTATGGTTTTTAAAGGGAATTTAATAGGTTTTTTAAATGCTAATTCCTAACTATATATAGGGCCTCAAACCTATGTTTTTTTCAGTGAATTTCAAAGGTTTTTTATTAGCAAATTTCTATAGCTATGAAATGTAATATTTTTTAAAATGAATCCTATATTATATATTTATGTAATACTATTTTTCTTATGTATATTGTTCAAATATTTTTTGTTGTTGTTTTTTTTGCCCTGGAGCGCTCCCGGTGCGCGTACCGGTGAGCGCACAGGTAAGCGCAGTATTCCCGCACGCCCCGGTGCGCGTCCCGTTAGCGCACCAATAATAATAAATAAAATATAAAAAATAAATAATGAAGGCGTGAGAATGAGGAAAGGGGACAGAGAGAGTGATGTTAAGAGAAAGAGAGCTAGAGGGAGGAACACAGAGGGACTGTGTAATAGATAGTAAGACAGAGAAAAAGTGTAAGAGGGTGTAACTGAGAAAAGGAAAATGAATAAGGGAGCGAAAGAAGAGAAGAGAGAGGAAGAAGACTAAAGCAGAGGTACTGGGAGAATGTGAGTGGGTGTTGAAAGTAAAGGGAAGGAGAGTAAAGGATGGGGAATGAGGGGTAGTGATGGAACCGGAGTAAAGGAACAGCGGTGAGGGAGGTTAAGAAAAGAGCAGTGAGTGTAAGTAAAGAGGGGTGAAAGAGGGTGGATAAAAGTGAATAAGGGTAAGCCATGGGGAGTGACAGGGAGAAAAGACAGAGAGAGTAAAGGAAGGAGTGACAGATAGGGACTGAGTGAAGCAGAAAAGAAAGGTAAGTGAGGGAGTGTGGGTGAGTTATAGGGAGTGAGCATGACGAAAGAGTAGTGACAGAGTGAGAGGACAGAGACAGTGAGGGTAACAGAGACGGAGTGAGGGAATGGAAGTGAGGAACTGTGAGGAAAGAGGGACTTAGAGAAGAAGTGAGAGGAGTTGAGTAAGTGAGTAAGGGAAAGGGAATGAGTGAGGGAGTGAACGAAGCGAACACAGGGTAAGGGAAGTAAAGCAGGGGGACTGAAAGAAGTTGAATGTGGTAGGAAAGTTCGGAAAAGAGAAGTAAACATGGAGGATAAGCATAAGTGAGGGAAGCAGAGTAAGGAAACAGGGGTGAGGTAGGGTGAGAGAAAAGTAGTGAGGTTAAAGCAAAGGGCAATGAAAAACTAAAAATTTTTAGTCACACTTACCATCTTTATATCTGTGAAAGAGAGAAGAAAAAATAAGTTATAATTAGTAAAATATATTTTAAAATAGAAGAGAAAGTTCAAGAGGTTAAAAATCATAAAAGTGTACTAAGAAATGAAGTAAGAGTGAAGGACACAGAAAGGGAATTAAAGTAATGTAGAAGGACAAAAAGAGTAAGGCAGATACATTCAGTGACAGAGAGGAAGAGAAGAAGACAGAAATGAACTGAAGGTAAGTAAGATACTAAAAGAATGTGAGTTAGCAAAACTAAATCAGGAAAGAGGAGTAAATAAAAGGGGAATGAGTGAGAGAGAAAGGAGTCTGATTGAGGATGCATTTACAAGAATGAGGAATGGAAGATGACTGAGAGTGAGTGAAGGGGAGTCACAGAGTGAAGGGATGAAGGGAGTGAGGATAATATAGAAGGAATGAGGGAAAAGGAGTGAACTATAGAATAAATGGTACAACATGTTAGATAGTTTATTTTTGCTGTTCTCAAAATATATTGAATTTCACTAAAAACAGTGAGTTCAAACTAGTCATCATATGACAGCGGGAAAGAAAAACACAATCTAAAAGATTGTGTTTAAAAAAAAACATATAAACTTACAAATCACATATGTACACTAATCTTTGATTCACTTACTTTTCCTTGAGGCCAAATAGTAGATCGTGAAGGTCCTTTTCGTTGGAAAATACTCTGTTGTTCCCTAAAACTTCCATTTCATCGACTTTCTATAAAAAAAGCTCCAAGAACATCTGAAATATGTCTCAATGTTTTCATTTCCTCCTTGTGTTTAGTCATGACTCTTTCCTCATTCCTTCACCTTTCCTTTATGGCCAAATAGTGTCAGATATATCAGTATGTTTTCAAATTACTCAAATCAAACTCTGAAATTACCGTTTTCCCGATGTTCTGAAAGAAAAGCTCTTACAAAATTTTCACAATGTTTAAATATTCATATTCCCATCTCTGGATCACTCATGTTCAACATTTCCTATAATACTGATATCACTTACTATGAGATCCACTTACAGTACCTATATGAGAACTTGATTTTTATATTATGTTGATCACTTTTACTCACTACATAATTTTAAACAGTAGACTAACTTTTATTAACTGCTCCCGTCTTCATAGGCCAATTACCTTTACTTAAATTTTGGTTCTAAAAACACTAGGTAAGAATTTTTTAAGTCAAAAGGCAAACGTTGTTTGAAAGTCAAATGAGTATCATTACAGTAAGTCCAGCATTTTTGACATTTTAAATAAGCTGTATAATGCCCCGATGTTGTCCAAGGACCGTCATGATAAATAATAGCTACAGTTGCAAAGGTTCTTCTTGAAATTGATAACTGAGAAGCCATGACATTTTTATTAGAAGTTGTCAATTTACTTCCATCAGGTCACATCGTTGGAACATTAAAATGACATACTGACCATAAGTTTGTATAAATATTGTGGACAGCATTGGACACTTACATTGGGTAAGCACCATATTATGATCAGCTGCTTTAACTAGATTATTAAAAGACACTGATTTGCAGTCTGGTAAAGTCAAATATATAAATCTTTCAGTGTCTATTCTAGTACTACTTGATAAACTACAATTGTCGCAGTCATGCTGCCATTGATAAAAAGGCTAAAAAGATTTTCTACATCTACACCTTCATCTTCCAATACACCAAACATATACATTATAAATTCCTGACAATCCTGCTGAATGTTCTGTGAATTTTTTTTTTACCAGAACATATGTCTAAAAGATTTCGAATTTCTGAAACAATTTCTATTTTTGCTCTATCACTGCTACATTTCTCAAACACAGAATTCAATAAACCGCAGAATCTTTGATCCTGATTTTCAACAATATGTTCTTGTAAAGTTTGTAGAAAAAAAACAACATTAACCACTAAATTAGCATACCAGTTGACACCAGAACTGTTTTCAAACTGAAATCCAACAACATCTTTTTCAGAATCCTTTTTCTTTCTGCTTACAATTATAGTTTCATCTACTTTTTGTCTTTTTGCTTCTACCTCTCTGCAATTATTCTCATTTCTTCTTTTTCGGCCTACCATACGTTTTTCAAACAGAGGATATTGAGGCAAATGTGGAGCATACTCTCTTCTTAACCTATTGTATTCTTTAACACAATCTAGATCTGCACAAAACTTTGTCTCATCACACTTATTCAAGTAGAATCCTGATAAAGTTCTGACTCGTGATAATGCCACATATGCCATACCCTCTTTAAACACAGAACTTCCAATGTTCTTCAAAGCACTATCTACACTTAAACCTTGAGATTTATGAATTGTCACCGCATATGCCAAACATTAAGGTCTTTTACAAGCAAAAATCTAGCAGAACAACGACTGATTTGTTGTACTTGCTCAATGCCATCAAATTTAATTTTTAAAAATTCTATTCCATCTTTATTTCTATAATTCACAATATCAACAACATGACCCATTGCTCCATTTACCAGACCTCTTTCAACATTTAAATTCCTTCTCAAAATGATACTACAATTTAAAACACACATTCAGAGTCTTTTCAAAACCAGCAGTTTTAGATATACTCTTCTCTAATGAATCCAATTTTGATTTTAAATTTTCTGACAAAATAATTGGTTTTCCCATATGCTCTATTTTATCTATAGCTTCCAGTTTCACAATCTCTTCATTTTCTAATTTTAACATTTTGTTGTTGAAAATGGAACATTCTTGCAGAGTTGGCATTAAACATATCCCAGATTTATTCTCAGTAATTTTCTTAAAAATATTCTCTGGAAGAATGTTTTCATTTGGATACAAATTTGAAATTAATCGTGCATGTAAAGTTTCTTTCCCATGCTCACTTAGTATTCCGATTCTTACATCTTGTAGAATATTTTTATAATCTTCATCCTTTGCCTGTCGCATATTTTGTAGCAGCTCTGCATATTTGAAATATACCCATATATTAACGTTTCCAATGCTTCCTGGGGACTTCCTGGTATCTTCATGCATGAGCATTTTAAACACTGGTTGTCCTTTCACTGGAGTCAACTGCAGTAGCTCCGCAGAAACAATAATGTGTTTTGCTCCAAATAACACATCATACTCTGTTCTAAGAATTTCTTGCATTCTCAAATGCACAAAAGCAAGCATTAGATTTGAGACCATGCTTACTTAATCAATGATAAGAAGTTTCATTTTCTTCAGGACTCTGGAAACTTCAGAACACGCATCTCCAGATAGCTTGTTGTTATGTTATGTTATGTTATTTGGTTTTTGTATAGCGCACGGATGCCGCAGCAAAGTGGCGTCCCGGCGCTTGGAGAATAACAACACAACACGACAGAATAAGTTGTATTGCAATTTATTATCATGCTCAACTGGTAGCATCAGTAAACGATGTAGAGTAATCTCTTTAATGTTATGTGCTGCCAGTCCAGTTTGAGCGGTTACAGCACAAGACAACGGTGATTCAGTCCTTTTCTACAGATAAGTTACAATTGCTTTAATCAGAAAACTAATTCCAGTTCCCGCTTCTCCACTCACGTACAGTCGGACAGGCTTAAATGATGTACATGAGCACTCTTTTTTCTCATGACTGAATCCATGTTCAATCTGTTCTGTGACTTCGTCATATATCTGTTTCTGCTCAACGTTTAGTTGTTTCACCAAATCTTCTAAGTTAACTACATCCTCTTGAGCTTGTTCCATAGCTCTTTCCACCTCATCCATGGCAGTGGCAGCTTTATTTTGGAAAATTGGTCCTCCTAGTGGATCCTGACTCAATGAAGTAGAACTCTGACTGTCTTGAGAACTGTCTCTAGCAATCTCTGCAGCAATTGTGGCTTCTTGCTCTATTCTTTGTTCAGCATTTGCAGATAATTTGGAAAAACAGGACATTCTATGGTATCCTTGGTTGCATTAAAATAATCTTCGTAACAGAGAAAATCTCCAAGTAGTTTCTCTTCTGTACGCCATGGCTTAAAGAGTTGCAAAAGAGCTAAATAGTAAAATTCCCTTTTGTCTGGAGATTCGCAACTCAATTTTCGATGATTAATCAAATGGCCTTTTCTCTGCTTCACTAGACATCCTTCATACCCAATGACAGCATATTTTTCATTATTGATATCTTCTGTGATGTTCCTCTTATAACTATAGTTTTGCAGAACTTCATACAAACAAGTGTTCTCAAGATGACTACTTCTATTTGGATAGTATGTATCCAACATGTTTGTCTTCAAAATATCTGTACTATTTGGTTCTTTCTCCGCGAAATACTCAATTTCTTGTACAGATTTCAAAACTCGGTTTCGTGTTGCAGCAAGGCCTAGACTCACCCAAATGATTGTTCTAGATTTGGCATAGAGACTTTCTGATAATAACCGATCAGAACATTCATATGCTCCAATTTCTCGATGCAACAACATCTTCAGACTGAAACTGTATAATATATTACTTCTACTCTTTTCATGTGACATGTCCTCCTACATTTCCTTCAGTTCTGTCTTTTCTTTTTTTGTGATGTAAGACATCACATATCGAGCCACAGCAATAGATTTGTCAGCAACGAACTGAATATCCATGTTAGCATTCCACATGGACAAAATCACTGGGTTGTAGTCGTTGATGTACTTGGACTCTTCGTTTCTTTTTAAATTGTATGTATTTTTTGGTGATTTCCTCGTCACAGTATGTCGCAGAGAAGACATCAAATTATTTACTCTTCCTTTAGAAATCACTGGTCGTGGAAACCCGAAACGACATTTTGAGTAGAACTTGTCCTTGTTTCTGAATTTTCGACGACAGTACTTTCCACAATGATGGGATTGAAAGTGTAAAACTTGTTGCCTTAAACTGTTTCCTTCAGTAGTTTTCGGAACAGCACATGTTGAATATTCTTCAATGAAACTCATCACTGTCTCATCTGAATCAGTTCCAAATTTGGGTGCATCTTTAATCCATAACAACATATGCATGTGAGGAGCACCTCTCGCTTGATACTCTTTTCTCCAAAAGAAATCCAAAACCTCTCCAAGGGGAGAAATTTTTTGTTGGTAATAAAAGACATAATATCTTCAAATCTATGATTGAAATATCTGCATCCATTCACTGGATCCAAAGAACACAGTTCTCCAGGTGTTTTGAATTCTAAATTTTGTATCTTTCCATTTGCCTCTCATAGAAATTGAAGTAAGTCGTCCCATGCATACTCAGCACAGCTAAGAGTGAGGAACCATGTAGGAGTTCCTAAGTTTCTAAGCATACATTTCAATTCCCCATGACGACGGAACAAATACTCGTTTGTACCACACTGACATGCCATGAGATTGATTAGCTGAGATTCCAAAATACTGTCTTGCAGATTGACTTTCTCCATAAAGTCCCTCGCCAAAACATTTTGCAGATGTGCTCCACTTTTCAGTACATGGTTCACTGCATAAGAAAGCCCAGACAAGTCACTTTCATACAGTAGATGAAACAAATACGGAATGCATTGATGAAACCTTGGATCTTCAGCATATAATCTTGAAGTCCGGTATTCAGCTGCAGGAATTTGAACTGGTCGATCGTCATATCGTCCACCTCGACCTGTTGGAAATAACTGTGGAAAACAACGAGCTTCAAAACTTTCTTGCCATACACTAATGGGACTTCCTTTTGCTGCTTTCATTTGAAACAAGTCAATTGCATTCCCCATTACTTCTTTGGAATGCATAGGATGAACAGTATAATGTTCATATATTTCTTCACTTCTAGACACATCAACTTTTTCAATTTGGCCGGCTGAAAAATCACTGTCTTCTTCTGTAGCTGTTTCCTCTGCTCCAACACATACATGTTTGTAGTACTGATTGTTTTTGACCAAATGCAACATTGCCTTTTTGACTTTCCTAACATCCACTAAATCTTGCCAGATTTTCTTACTCTTTGTCGGAATCCCATTAACTAGAATAACTAGAGGTTCCTCTTCCACTCTTTCTACACCAATTGTATCAATATTTTTCTTGAAATCTAGAGGCAAATAAACAACTCTTCCCTTTAATCCTCTCTGTAACTCTGAAGGAGGCAATTTCCCTATCTTAGGCTCCATGCGAACAATAGCCTGAAAAGGATGGACACATTGAATCAAAATAGATTCATAGGTATTTAAATCCATCAATTCAGAAGGAATGTCTACCAACTCAAGATCATTATGAACAGCTCTAGGAGGAATTCTGTTTTCATTTAATTTTTTAAAACAATAATTACAAATACGCTGATCAGAACTCAAATCAAAAGAATTCTCCACCAACAAATAAGTTGCAAAATCCTTAAATTCACTATTATTTTCCATTTCACTTTTTGCATATAAATCAACTAACCTAGTCTGAATCTTATAATGAGTCCGTCGACAACACACACAAGTAAAATTAGGCCTTTTACTTGATTTCACCTTAAACTTGGTAATTTCCTGGTCAAACGTTTCTGTACTTGAAATCTGTACATTGTATTCCACATTACCTTCTATTACTGTATCAATTTCTACACTGTCCTCTTTGTCACCAAAATAACAAAACTCAATTTCTTCACAAATGTTCTTCACATCTAATTCAGATCCATGCAAAAGAGCACTGTTTAACTGTTTAAGCTTAAGTGCTGGACTTTTTGCATAATACAGCCTTCTAAATAATTTCCTCATTTTATTATGATGCACTGCTAACATCCTAAAATGAAGAAAAACACTCTGACATACTTTTCTAGAAAGACAAGCGAGTGAATGCCCATGCAAACCTGTGTTTTCTATCACTCTGCAAGGATCTAAGTCTTCATCTTCATCTTCATTTTCTGTTTTAGACTTTTCTTACTATATGTACGTAAGAAATTGCGAAGCAAATCGATTGAATCCTGTCGCACACTACAAATACTACTACACTTCCAAGTGTAGACTGGACCCTTAGTACGTCTCCCTAAAACTTCATCAGCTAACACCTCTTCTGCATCTCTAGACACAAGTTTCTCTTTTTCCATCGGACAACCGTCTTTCACCTCATATGCTCGACCACTGGTGTCAACTGCATACACCAAAACATTCTCCTGGAAGTAACTCTCCTCATTGAAAATGGCTCAGCACTTGAACTATGCATCCATTCTCTAGAAAAAAACTTCACAAAAATTAGTCCGATTAATTATTCTTTTCCATCCACTGTTCAATTTGAAAACATCAATTGCCCTGTTAAGTATCCTAATTCTATTGATTACTAAAATAAATAATTTTTTGTTAACTTCAAAAGACTGATCAACAATCTTCTCTACACTTTTCTTTTTCTCGTAAAAAGTACCTCTCTGTTTGCCTTTCTTAACATTTTTTAACAAATTTAAAACTACCCTATTGCGAAACATTCATCTACGAATGTCCCTAAATTGGTTTTGCCTTCTATTCCTATACTGTTCTCTCCTGCTCCAGTAGTAACATTTTTGGGGGGCCTCTCCTTCCTTTTCAAATTTGCTCTCTCCTTATGTATATTCACATTCCCATTAACATTTTATTTGATCTAAATATGTTCCGAAAAAAAGACTTAGTTGTCTTACCAGGAGCTTTTTTTGGGGTTTTTGAAGTACTTGTTGTAGGGGAGTGCTTTAATTCCGTTGCTGTTTTTGATTTTCTCCGCTTGGCATCTTTCCTTCTCCTCTGCTTTGAGGGCATATTTCCTTACTATTGAAATGTTGATTTCAATCTGTGGTAAAGAAAAAAATAACACATTATAGACCACTATTAGCAAACAACAAAACAATGACAATACGCAAACTATATAAACACTAGTTTACAACATATCTAAGTTTGTACCACAGCAACTATATAACTAGGAGTAAGGCACAGAAAAAAACCTAGAGGGAGTAACACAAAGAGACAGAGAGAGTCAGACAAAGAAACAGGTTGAGGGAGTAAAACATAGAGAAGGAGTAAGACAGAGAGAGTGTATAATATGTTGTAAGACAGAGAAAGGATGTAATAGGGAGAGGGAATAAGTCAAAGAAAGGGAGAAAAAGAGTAAGTCAGAAAAAGGGTGTAACAGGATGTAAAACAGAGAAAGGGTGTAAGATGGTGTAAGACAGAGAGAGGGTGTTAGAAGGGAAGAGGATGTAAAAGAGACTCAAACAGAGAGAGCCTATAAAAGGTAGAGAGAGAGGGTGTAAGAGGAAGTAAATCAGAGAGAGGATATAACAAGAAGTAGGTCAGACAGGGTGTAACAGGAAGAGAGGAAGAGAATAAAAAAGTCAGAAAGAGGGAGAGAGGGTGTAAAACAGACAAAAGGTGTGATAGGGAGTAAGTCAGGGAGAGAATGTTACAAAGAGAAAGGTTGTAAGACGGAGTAAATCAGGAAGAGGATGTAAGAGAGAGTATGACTTAGAAATTGCTGTAAAAAAAGAAAGAGAGGGAATAAATCAGAGACAGGGTGTAAGAGAAAGTAATTCAAAGAGAGAGTGTAAGAGAGTGTAACACAGAGTCAGGATGTAAAAAGGAATAAGTCAGAGAGAGGGTGTTAGACGGGGACAGGTGGAAAAATAATAATAATGCTTGGTAAAGAAATGTTGATGCATAAAGGAATTATATTTTGTAAATGAGTGAGGTTTCAGTAGTGTAATGAAATGCTTGTACATATGACCTGTGCTCTGTTTTTTTAATGTTATTTAAAAAAAGATTTCGGGCATATGAATTGGTTTTACATTATTGACAAGGATTAGATAGTATCTGTATGATTAAAAAAATATATTAGCACATTTCACAATCATGTCACCTCTGTTTCCTCAGATTAGTAAACAGATTGTGCAGATGAGGTGAGGCCTGTCAGGGGTGCAGAGGAGGTGAGGCCTGTGTCCAATAGTGCAATGGACAGGACTCACCTCCTCTGACCCTTGGGCAAGCCTCACCTCCTCTGTGCCCCCTGGACAGGCCTCAATGTTTTGGGTATAATTGATGGTAACAGGGTGCAGATGAGGTGAGGCCTGACCAGGAGTACAGATGAGGTGATGCCTGTCCAAGAGTGCAGTGGACAGGACTTCATAAAGTCTCTCTCCCACTGCACTTTTAGACACAGGCCTCACCTCCTCAGCACCTTTCACAATCGTGAAAGCCATTTGGGCTTACCTCACCTCCTCTGCACCTTTCACAATCATGTCAGGTGTGTTTCCTCAGATTAGGATTCAGATTGTGTTTTTTTATTGTTGCTTTCTGTTATGTTTGTGATAATGCTTGGTAAACATTTTTTGCTGCTTAGAGAAATTGTATTTTGTAAAAAACTGAGGTTTCAGTAGTGAACTGGAATGCTTGTACATATGACCTGTGCTCAGTTTTTCTTAATGTTAATTTAAAAACTATTAAGGGGCAAATGAATGGCTTTAGCATTTTTCAGAAGGATTAGAAAGTGTCTGCATGATTAAATAAATATATTTGCACTTTTCACAAACATGTCAGCTGTGTTTCCTAAGATTAGGAAGCAGATTAAGCTTTTTTATTCTTCCTTTGTGTCATATTTCTTCATAATACTTGGTAAAGAAATGCTAGTGCATAGAGGAATTGTATTTTGTAAAAAAGTGAGGTTTCAGTAGTGTCATGAAATGCTGGTACATATGACCGGTGCTGTTTTTTAAATGTCAATAAAAAATTGATTTAGAGCACATGAATTGGTTTTACATTCTTCACAAGGTTTAGATAGTGTCTGCATGATTGCACGTTTCACCTGTGTTTCCTCAGATTAGGAAGCAGATTGTGCAGATGAGGTGAGGCATGTCCAGGGGTGCAGAGGAGGTGAGGCCTGTCCAGCGGTCAGAGGAGATCAGTCCTGTTCAAGGTTGTAGAGGAGGTGAGGCCTGTGTTCAAGAGTGTAGTGGGGGAGAGGCTTGTCCAAGGGTGTAGATGAGGTGAGGCCTGTCCAGAAGCGCAGAGGAGGTGAGGCCTGTCCAGGGGAGCAGAGGTGGTGAGGCCTGTGTCTATGAGTGCTGTTGACTGGTCTTCATGAAGCCTCTCCCCCACTGCACTCTTAGACACAGGCCTCACCTCCTTTGCACCCCTGGACAGGCCTCTCTCCCACTACACTCTTGAACACAGGCCTCACCTCCTCTGCACCCCTGTACAAGCCTCACCTCATCTGCAACCCTGAACAGGCCTCACCTCATCTGCACCCCTGGACAGGCCTCACCTCATCTACACCCATGGACAGGCCTCACCTCATCTGCACAATCTACTTCCTAATCTGACGAAACCCAGGTGACATGATTGTGAAAGGTTCAAATATATTTATTTAATCTTACAGACACTATTTATTCCTTCTCAAAAATGTAAAAGCCATTCATTTCCCCCCAAATCGTTTTTTAAATAACATTTAAGAACAGTAAGCAGAGCCTATGTACAAGCATTCAATTTCACTACTGAAACCTCACTATTTCACAAAAGACAATTCCTCTATCTTGCATATGTTGATATCAAGCATTTTCAAAAAACATGACTCAAACCAACAAGAAAGAAGCTCAATCTGCTTCCTAATCTGAGATAACGCAGGTGACATCATTATGAAAGGTTCAAATATATTTATTTAAACTTGCAGACACTATTTATTCCTTCTCAAAAATGTAAAAGCCATTTATTTACCCCAAAATCGTTTTTTAAATAACATTTTGGAAACAGAGCGCAGGTCCTATGTACAAGCATTCAATTTCACTACTGAAACCTCACTATTTCACAAAATACAATTCCTCTATCTTGCATATGTTGATATCAAGCATTATCAAAAACATGACACAAACCAACAAGAAAGAAGCTAAATCTGCTTCTTAATCTGAGGTAACGCAGGTGACATCATTGTGAAAGGTTCAAATATTTTTATTTAATCAGGCAAACACTATTTATTCCTTCTCAAAAATATAAAAGCCATTCATTTACCCCAAAATCGCTTTTTAAATAATATTTTAGAAACACAGCACAGGTCCTATGTACAAGCATTCCATGTCACTACTGAAACTTCTCAATTTTACATAATACAATTCCTCTATGCAGCAAAATCTTTTTACCAAGCATTATCAAAAAACATGACACAAACCAACAAGAAATAAGCTCAATCTGCTTCCTAATCTGAGGTAACGCAGGTGACATCATTGTGAAAGGTTCAAATATACTTATTTAAACAGGCAGACACTATTTATTCCTTCTCAAAAATATAAAAACCATTCGTTTACCCCAAAATCGTTTTTTAAATAACATTTTAGAAACACAGCACAGGTCCTATGTACAAGCATTCCATGTCACTACTGAAACGTCTCAATTTTACAAAATACAATTCCTCTATGCAGCAAAATCTTTTTACCAAGCATTATCAAAAAACATGACTCAAACCAAAAAGAAATAAGCTCAATCTGCTTCCTAATCTGAGGTAACGCAGGTGAAGCATTATCAAATAACATGGCACAAAGCATCATTAAAAAACCACAATCTGCTTCTAAATCTTCTCCATAGAGCATACAAGTCTCTATCTATATTACATGAATCATTACTCACCTTTACAAATGCTTTGGGAGATTGAGAACAGTGTCAGACACACACACCAATTTTTCTTTAGCAGAGCAAAAGGTATGCACTCCAAACACTGCAACCATGGCTGGCACAGAAAACCTCTAATTCTACACACATATGCCTCATGTCAACTAATTAAAACTCTTCCCTCACTATTTTCAAACCAACACCCTTCCCCCCTCAGGCCTTTCTACCTGTTACCATAGCAACTCCCTCCTCACTGAACTCTCAGGTTCAGAAGTTTATTCTACAATGTTGCAAATGAACTCAGCAACAATGTTTGACCTCTCAATACACCAGCTTATCCAGTGCAATGTTTCTTTTAATGACTTTTTCTTAACCATTCAAATTACTTCTTTCACAGAACACAACCATGCACCCTAACTTTCAGTTTTCAACTATCTGAATCTACCAATCATTGCTTGTGATTCAAGAGCAGTGAAACTCCACAGTTATTTTTTGGTAAACTCCTACTGTTCCAACTGCCATTTCATTCCCACACTTCATCTGACTGCACCAGAACCTACTCTCACCATGTATTCTGTCTGGATTATTGGACATAGCTACATCCACTGGGCTCAAAGGTATGCAGCTATCAGAAATGTTCACAACCTTGATTTACCAAATGTGGACATCAAGTGGATTGGCCAGAGAGGATTGAAATGTCACCAATTGATACCATTGGTGAAAACCTTTTTGCATCTGCCACACCCTGACCTCTTAATTGTACACTGTGGTGGAAATGACTTGGGCACTTTGACTGGGGTAGGTCTGGAAATGCTTTTAAAGGACACCTTTGGTCAATTGATGGCACTTTTTCCACAAACTGCCTTGGTATATTCCAATATATGTCAAAGACAGAAATGGAAGTGGTCCAACCAATTTTGTCCACAATTTGAGTAAGCACGGAAACATGTGAATAAATCTGTTTCTGCTTACATGAGAGACTATGGAATGGGTTCAATATACAACAATAACTTGCGTTACAACATGCAAGATATCTACAGAGGAGATGGTGTGCACTTCTCAGGTGAGGGAAATAGAATATTCCTCCTGAACTTAAAACTGTGCATTGGAACCTACTTGTAGGTACCTAAATCAGCCACAAAAACCAAAAGCTCTTTTCAGGGCTACCCTACCTCTGATCACTCAAAATGATTATCTTACTCTAACTTTTTTCACTATTTTTCACCAAAGTACGCTCCCCGGTACGCTCCCCGGTGCGCGTACCGGGCGCTCTACCCGCGAAATTTAAAAAATATATATATTTTTTGTCCTATATGGGCCTCCTAAACTCCCCTCAGAAAAGCTAGAGCGTCAGGGGGTGTCTACCGGGCCCCCTTTTACCCATTCCCACGTTGTTTGTCCTCCAGTTTGTGTCTCAATTCTACCGAAACACAAAATGGCGGACTCCCGTAGTGCTCCCGGTGCGCGTCCCGGGCGCTCCCCCCGCAAAAATCAAGAACATTTTTTTAGGGCCCCCACATCAAACCTAGGGGGTCAGGGGGGTCTATCCTGCCCCCTTTTGGTCATTTCCCCCTTTGTTTTTGCCACCTCTTGTGTTTCGATCCTACCGAGACACAAGATGGCGGCCGCTCCGGACTGTTTGGAATGTTGACAGACACCCGAGAGCCAATCAGCTTTCCCTAAAAGTTTGGGGGGATTCGTCAAGCGGGGGCCGAGATAAAAGGGGGGTCCCAAAACGTGTTTTCCCCATGTTAATTTCCATAGGGCGGTCGACCTCACATTTAACCTGAACGGCTGAATGGATTTCTACCAAACTTGGCAAAATTGTAGGGACTGGTAGCCTGATGTGCCTTTGCTATGTCCCAAGATATGTGCTCCAGTGGATTTTGAGTAATTTAGGTTAAAAAACATATATATCTATAAGCGCGCCCCGGAACTCTAAAAGGACAAGCTTCATGCAGCGGGATCTAAGAGCAGCATGTGGGGACCTCAGAGTAGGAAAGCGCCGAAAACACTTGAAAGATGGAACTTTCCCTGTCCGCTTTCCGTTGCTACAACATCCAGCCAATGAGAGTCCTCGTTAGGACTTACAATAAAGCCCCGCAAAAGACTGTCATCTTGGAGAACACATCAGACGCCGGCACTGAGGAAGGCAACCGCCGAAACGCGTCTGCCTGGGGCTAAGAACTGTGTGTACATCGCGTCATTTTCTCTGCTGTATCCTGGTGGCAATAAATCAATGTCAAGCAACCCGAGCATGTGTCGGACCCGTTCTTAACTTGGCGGAATTGGAGGAGTATTAAGGCGGAGGTCGGCTCCGCATTTCCGACACGCCCCTCGTTCTGGAGCTCCACGTATGCCGGCAACTTTGTTGGTTCCATTGCACGGACTTCACAATGTGGCGCCCCCCTGACCTGGAGTGTTCTCAAAGGTATCGGGGAGAGGGAGCAGATAGTCTGCTTAAAGGGCTGCCTGACAACGATGAAAACCGCCACGGTGATCCTGCTAATTTATAGAAGCAGCATACTGGAGAACATTAATATATGTCAGGGTGCATCACTGTACCTTGCCTGAACTCCAAAAGGCAATGCTTCATGCAGCGGGATCAAAGCGCAGCATGTGGGGACCTCAGAGTAGGAAAGCGGCGAAAACACTTGAAAGATGGAACTTTCCCTGTCCGCTTTCCGTTGCTACAACATGCAGCCAATGAGAGTCCTCGTTAGGACTTCAATAAAGCCCCGCAAAAGACTGTCATCTTGGAGCACACATCAGACCCTGGCACTGAGGAAGGCAACTGCATAAACGCGTCTGCCTGGGGCTAAGAACTGTGTGTACATCGCGTCATTTTCTCTGCTTTATCCTGGTGGCAATAAATCAATGTCAAGCAACCCGAGCATGTGTCGGGCCCGTTCTTAATGAGGCGGATTGGAGGAGTATTAAGGCGAGGTCGGCTCCGCATTTACGACACGCCCCTCGTTCTGGAGCTCCACGTATGCCGGCAACTTTCTTGGTTCCAGTGCACGGACTGCACAACGTGGCGCCCCCCCGACCTGGAGTGTTCTCAAAGGTATCGGGGAGAGGGAGCAAATAGTCTGCTTAAAGGGCTGCCTGACAACGATGAAAACCGCCAAGGTGATCCTGCTAATTTATAGAAGCAGCATACTGGAGAACATTATTATATGTCAGGGTGGGTCACTGTACCTTGCCTAAACTCCAAAAGGACATGCTTCATGCAGCGGGATCTAAGCGCAGCATGTGGGGACCTCAGAGAAGGAAAGCAGTGAAAACACTTGAAAGATGGAACTTTCCCTGTCCGCTTTCCATTGCTACAACATCCAGCCAATGAGAGTCCTTGTTAGGACTTACAATAAAGCCCCGCGAAAGACTGTCATCTTGGAGCACACATCAGTCAAAGAGGGGAGGGCAAGTTCTTCTCTACCGGGTCACGTTGGGGCTCCACCTGAAGTGATCGAATTGGTAGTCTACAGTGTTTCTGGATGTTTCAGACTGACGCTGTTGTCAGCATGAGAGCACCACCATCTTGTGGCTACATCGTGGCCATTCCGCGAGCAATCATGGCAGTCGCTCCCCACCGGAAGTCTACGGGAGTCGGGGGTCCCGGTGACTGTTGTAGAATCTTCAAGGCTGAGGGGACTCTTTTGGGAATGGGGCCCATGCCCTAGCAGTCAAGCGTCCGAGTTCCACGGTTGCCCAGAGCCATCTTTAAAACACGAAAATGTTTGTACCTACCACGTACTTGACATTTTAAAGCTTTTAATATTTGCTATTAAAAAAACATTGAAATTCACTGAAAAAACCATAGGTTATAGACCATATATAGTTAGGAATTAGCATTTACAAAACCTTGAAAATTCACTGAAAAACCATGGGTTATAGACCATATATAGTTAGGAATTAGCATTTACAAAACCTTATTTTACTCACACAAAACCATTGAAATTCGCATATATAGTTAGTTGCACGAACTATATATCGCGCACCCGCAATCCACTGCAGATGATGTCACATATTACATCATTCATGACATGGTCAGTGACATCACTGATGACATCACTGATGACATCACTGATGACATCACTGATGATATCATTTATGTGATAATACAATGAACCTCTTCAGACACTCATATAACCTTAGATACAATCAGTGTAAACAGACACTCACAGACTGTCACTTATCCATGGAGTTACTCACACACCTAGTCAGTCATGCAAAGAATCAATCACACCTCCATTTCCTCAACTATACAGTTATACACACCTTACTTATTCAAACATATACTAACACATATTTACTCTCCTATACAATCCCTGATACATGTTCACAATGATCCATACAGCCACTCACACATTCACTGGCTCTTATGCACAGTTATTTATATATGTCAACTCTCACATGTACTGTGTTTTACATATGTACTTACTTTGACATGTAGCACTGAGAAATCCATTCACTCACCAATACACTCATGCACACAGTCAACCGCCCATACAGCTGTTTCCACATGCACTTTTGAACCCATACATCTAGTGAATCAACTGCTCACACATCTATGCACAGAGTCACACACTTCACAGCCACCCACACACACACTCAGTCTCCCATACAAATACTTGGGCAACCAATCAATAACTGAAATAGTTACTTATATAGCTACTGATCAACACAAGCAGCAGTTTACAGAACAACAGACATAATGATGCACAAACTAAGACAGTTTAGTCACTAACCCATGCACTCAGTGAGACACATTTAATCACTCACTCATACAGTCAGTCATGCACCTACTGAATCCTTCATCCAGACACTTATACATCCACTCATTCTTCAATATGTAAGACATATTTTAACTTTACAGAAACATACAGTCACTGGATGTTGTCATCAGTGATGTCATCAGTGATGTCATCAGTGATGTCACTGACCATGTCATGAATGATGTAATATGTGACATCATCTGCAGTGGATTGCGGGTGCGCGATATATAGTTAGTGCAACTAACTATATATGCGAATTTCAATGGTTTTGTGTAAAATAAGGTTTTGTGAATGCTAATTCCTAACTATATATGGTCTATAACCCATGGTTTTTTCAGTGAATATATATATATATATTCACTGAAAAAACCATACGTTTTACACACTTTATAGTTAGGAAGTAACATTTAAAAAACCTATGAAATTCACTGAAAAAACCATAGGTTTGACACATGTTATAGTTAGCTGGACATTTCACTCATATAAAACCAATGAAATTCCCCCGTTATAGTTACTTCAGCTAACTATAACTCGCGCGCCCGCAATGCACTGCTGATGATGTCACACATCACATCACTCATGACATCATCTATTAAATGGGTTAGTTTTGAAAATTACATATATTTTATATATGTAGATCTGAAAGTTGGTTGAACAAAAATTTAGTATATAAGTGTATAAACGGTTGCTTTTTTGGTGAAAAATAGATTCTATAACTGACTGATTAAATATATCTTAATGAGTACATGGGTTACTGAGTAATATTTAAATATATACCTATCTGTGTCTGTCTATCAGTTTCTATTTTAGTGGCTGAATGTGTTGATGAGTAGCTATATCACTGATACATTATATCTATATAGGTTATTGTTTCTCTATTATTTCCAAGAGTGTCTCAGTGTCTAAGTGTTAATATGCTACATTAGGAGATTTTACATATTTCATACATGCAAGAATTAGTGACGTACTATTCCTATATGTGGTAGGCAGCATATGTCAGATATTAGATATTATCAGTGATGTCAAGAGTGATTTCACTAACCATGTGATGAGTGATGTAATATGTAACATCATCAGCAGTGCATTGCGGGCGCGCGAGTTATAGTTAGCTGAAGTAACTATAACGGGGGAATTTCATTGGTTTTATATGAGTGAAATGTCCAGCTAACTATACAATGTGTCAAACCTATGGTTTTTTCAGTGAATTTCATAGGTTTTTTAAATGTTACTTCCTAACTATAACGTGTGTAAAACCTATGGTTTTTCAGTGAATTTCATAGGTTTTTTAAATGCTACTTCCTAACTATAACGTGTGTAAAACCTATGTTTTTTTCAGTGAATTTCATAGGTTTTTTGAATGCTACTTCCTAACTATAACGGATATAACTAAAATGGAAATCGCCTTACCAGGCTTACGTGCGCGACCGAGTGCGCGCACCCGCCTATATATTTCGTGAAAACTTTGCAATTTGAACTTATTGAATTTCTTCATAGACCCATCAAAGTACTTACATCAAAGAACTTATAGTACGTCAAAGAGACTGAACCTAGGCTTCTTTTTTTTTTCTTATGAAGCTTTTCATTAACCGCATCGCTGCTGCGGCGATTTTTGCGCTGTTTTCCGCGTTAGCTCGTCATCAGCACACGCCACCCGTGGCTGATGACGAGCTGAGCTCGTCATCAGCAGCGAAGGGGTTAAATGGAGCTGAATGTCTTTTTAAACTTTCGTGCGTGACCGGATGTACACACCTTGGTATTTTTTTAAGAAATATAAAAGGTTTTATAGTTTAAGAATTGTATGCTTGAATCGAGCTTAGAAGATATGCAAAATCCTGATTTGTTTGGATTTACTCTTTTTCACATTTTGAAACTTCGCTGAATTAGACTGCTACTTCAAAATAACGTACGTGACTAGATACTATCATTGCGTACACGTCCTGAGACGTGCATGTGAAGTCATGTGACTTGAAAACAACACTTCCAATTGGTTCTTAGTAGTTTCTATTCTGGAATTTAGACGGAGCACTCCACCCACTTCCCTCACTATCTTTTCTACTCTCAAGAGAGAACAACGTCCCACATCTTTCGGAAGACTTTGCTGAAATGGCTGCCGTTCCGTATTCATCTTCCGAATCTGAAGAAAATGAGCGACTACCTTAAAAAGAAAAAAGGAATCCTTTATTTGGCAATTTTTCACTTATCCTGAAGATCAAAAGAAAGTGAATGCGCCAAAAGTAACCTGCACGATATGCAAATCGGAGCTCTCAAGAGGAAATCCCACAAAAAAATATTCCTTTTCCATACATACCATGGTGCGGCATGTCAAACAAAGGCACCCTGTGCCTTATGCAAAGGCATCAACAAGAGCCCTGGCCACGCTATTACCATCAGAAGTAGCCAGCACATCTTCTGGTGGATGACCTGTATCTCCATCGAGTGCTGAGATGGACTTGAGACCATAGCTCAGAAGATATATAAAATCTGGATGTGTTTCGATTTACTTCTTGTTCACGTTTTGTAACTTCGCTGAATTAGATCGCTACTTCCAAATGACGTACGTGACCAGATACTGTCACCGCGTACATGTCCTGAGACGCGCATGTGAAGTCATGTGACTTGAAAACAACACTTCCAATTGGTTCTTAGTAGTTTCTATTCTGCAATTTACACGGAACACTCCACCCACTTCCCTGGAGAAAAAGTTTATCGCAAAACTGTTAAAGCCTCCTCTAATCAAACATTTGACATCGTTAACATAACAGTGTAGTAAATAAAACTAAATCCACCCCGTCCCTTAATTACAAGGGACACATTACTGTGTGAAAACAACTTTTGTTTTCACGCGATAATGTGAAATACTGAGCCTGTTACAGGATTTTCTATCACATATGTGTTCCCATTGATGTTGAAGCACTAACATCGTGGAAAATACCACCGATAGCGGTGATATTTTTAACGCCGAGCACCGGCAATTTTTATTGCTTACAGGCCTTGCTATTATGAAGGTTTATCTCCTAAGTCTCTGATTCTCAAACTGTGCAACGCGGCTCCCCTGTGTGCCGTAATGAGGTGCTAGGGGCGCCTCGCACACTCTAGTGTGACTAACCATCCATAAATTCCACGGACATCTCTACCCTGTTATCTGCAATTGTAAGCATCAAAAGGAGCTGCGCTGCGCCCCTCGGAGAGGCCTCACTCCCACTGCTACAGCGGCTTGGCAGTCGTCCAGATGCACAGGAACAGCCCCTCCGATCCATTGAACTTCTGTGTCGGTTTCAATGAAAATAAGCACTGAAGAATATTCAAGTATGTAGTACTCCTCCTGCTACAGCATCCAGAATGCATTCTGTTAGGTATAACAAAGTGAAACACCCACGTAACAATCATACAGAACACTTCCTCTAAAGAAGCCTGTGATTAACTTTAAAACATCAGGTTAACCTTTTTTCACTCTCTCATCATTGTTAAAGATAAGTATTATTATTACTATATTAAACAATGCCATGGTTGTTGCTTTTATATTTAAAGAATCTTGCAATCATTCACAAATCCAATACTTATGGCTTCTTTTTCGTGAGAAAAATCTTGCAATATTATATATCTACATAGAATAACAGAAAAAACATAACACTGCAAAGGCCGAACACTCTACTAAACGCAGATTTGTAACATATAGGGCAGATTTATGTTAACTACTTCATACCCAGATATGCACCAGTTAATGTGCACCACATTATACTAGTACTCTGTCACCTATGGTGTGCCACATTTAAAATGTGGCGCACCATGGTACAAAGACAGCATACATGCGTAACACATCTGTGCTGAAAAAGTAATACATTGCTAGAGTTGCATCGCAAATGTAATGCAGCTCCAGCAAGGCTCACCAGTGCACTATATTCACAATGCTGCGTCAATACCTACGCCTGCTTCAAGCACATGCACAGTTTTGAAACAGCATGGGCCTGAAAGTCACAGAGTAAAATCTCATGGATTACAGTCAGCCACTTTCAAGACGCATTCCTTCAGAGGAACACTTCCTTATGGTGCAGGGCTTTAGAATGTGACATATCTCCTAGATCCATAACGTTGTAAATATGGTACATTATTTCCACTGTCATTGTATTAAATAAAGTGACGAAATTGTAGCGCAAAGAGACGCAACGTCAACATAAAGCTGCCACAATGTGTTTTAAAGTACCCTTTAAATTACAACCAACACTCTCTTTGAAGAGACCCCTCAGGTTTTTTAACACCTGTTAAATCCTTCCATGCTCATGACAGAGCCGCTCCATCATGAGCATCGCCTGAGCTGTCCTCAGGACGGACCAGTTTTGTCATGGGCTTGCCGCTGTGCTTGTGCAGCACTAACATTGCGACTCCATGACACGTTCTATTGACTAAGCAGAACCATGACGGAACCGGTCTATCATGAACACACCTCAACCGTGGCTCGTGAAGGAGTAGCTCCATCATGAGCATACAAGTACCACTCAGCCCCCCGGCCCCCGAATCCTGAGGCAGAATTGCCACTGCAACAAAGGACTTAAACTCCTGCAAAGAACACCATGTAACATTTAATATCATTTTCCACCAATGTTTTCATATATCAGTGTTGCTGAACTCACTCAGTTAAATGTCGCTCATTTCATTAAATCACTTTTAAATCATGCCTTATAACAATGCACCCAATCCTATGTGGAAGTGCTTATATTAAACATGACATTGCTTTAACCAGGATAGACAAAGAAATGACACAGTGATGTAAAAGTTTCTTTATTGTATATACTTACCTAAAAAATAGTAAAAAAGTAAAGTAGATTTCTTTTAAAAACGTAGTACCTGTGGAAGAAAAGTAAAAATAAGATTATAGAGTACATTTCATAAAAGAAAAAAAAGTAGGAGTCAATAAGAGAGAGGCAGAGAAAACTCTCGGATATTATTAGTTGTTCTTACCTTATAAATATAATATCTGTGGAGGACAGTAAAAAAAATCTATTATAATACATATTTCTAAATGCAATGTAACAAAATAAGTCAAACAACATATTAAATGGTTTATTTTTGCTGTCCTCAGAATACATTGATTTTCACTATGAACAGTGATTTCAATATTAATCATCATATAACAGCGGGGAAAAAAAACACAATCAAAATGATTGTGTTTAAAAAACCCATACAAAATCTCCATACATATTATAAATACCTGAAAAAACCATGTCTTAAATGTTTTTCTCAAATTCGCAATTTCTTGAGTAAGCACACTACATCTTCCACAAACTAATTAAACTATACGACCTATTTTTCAATATATCTCAACAAAGCCCCGTGCAAGTATCTCCTATAAAAATCTATCTTAAGGACACATTTTCTTCTCTCATACCTTTCTGCGTGGCCAAATTGTATAAGTTAACTCATTATCTTTTATATACCTCTCCCAAAAACTTGTTTCCATATAGGTTCTAAAATAATTATCTAAAGTACTCATTTTCTTCTCTCATATTCTTCCACGTGGCCAAATACTATGAGTTAAGTAGTTTTTTTCTGAAATTTCTTAATCTTAGTCTTAGCTATTCTTTTCTGAACCTTTACAGTTAAAATTTGTAACATGTTTTATACCATCAAGCATTAAGTAAATTTGTACCTGATGTTATCACTATGCCAAACACAAATTTCATTTATAGATTTGTATACCCTCAGTCACATGATATTTGTAAACAAGAAAGTATCATATCTTTACAGTATTCATCTTCCTACAGCAAGTCATTCTACTGAAATTTGGGCTCCAAAAATAGCAGATAGGAGTTAGTTAAGGCAAAAGGCAAACGTTTCTTGAAAGTCAATTGGCTATCATTGCAAAGCGTCCAGCCACTTGCACACTTCAAATAAGCTGTATAATGTCCTGATGGTGTGGAAGGCCCTTCATGAAAAATAATGGCTACAGTTACAAATGTTCTTCTAGAAATAGATACTTGAGAAGCCACAACATTTTTAATTAAAGTTGGCAATTTACTCCCATCAGCTCTGCATCGTTGAAACATAAAAATGATATATTGTCCATATCTATGGATAAATAAAGTTGATAACATTTCAGACTTACATTGAGAACAGACCATGTTCTGATGCGCATCTTTAACTAGTTTATTAAAATACACTTCTCTACAGTCTGGTAATGTTAAATATATAAATCTTTCACTGTGTATATCAGTACTACTTGAAAATGAGCAATTATCACACTTATGTTCCCATTTATAAGAAAGGCCAAAAAGACTATCAATATCTACACCTTCATCTTCCAAAACTGTAAACATATACATGATAAATTCCTGACAATCTTGCTGAATATTCTGAGAAAATTGATTTACTCCTGCACATATGTCTAAAACATTCCTTAGTTCTGAAACACTTGCTACTTCACTATCACCACTACTACATTTTTCAAATATAGAATTTAAGGAATAGCAAAATGTTTGCTCCTGATTTTCTACAATCTGTTCCTTAACATTTTTCAGAAAGAAAACAACATTAACTACTACATTTGCATAGCAGTTGACACCAGACTTGTTTTCAAACTTAAATCCAACGAATCTCTTCAATACTAACAGTTTTCTTACGCCTTCCAACAACAGCTAAATCTTTATTTAGTCGTTTCTCGACTACTTCAGCACATTTCTCCTCATTTTTCCTTTTCTGACCAACCATACGCCTTTCAATTAAAGGATATTGAGGTAAACTTGGAGCATATTCTCTTCTTAACCTATTATACTCCTTCACACAATTTAAATCTGCACTAATCTTTGTCTCATCATAATCAATTAGAAAAAGTCCACATAAAGTTCTAACTCGCGATAAAGCAACATACGCCATACCCTCTTTGAATACAGTGCTTCCAATATTTACCAAAGCACAATCTACACTTAAACCTTGAGATTTGTGAATAGTCACTGCATATGCCAAACAAATTGGAAATTGCTTCCAACGGACATATAAGTCTTTCACAAGCAAAAAACGAGTTGAACAGCGACTAATTTGTTGAACTTCCTCAATTCCATCAAATTTTATTCTTAAAAATTCAATCTCATCTCTATTTGTATAATTGACAAAATCAACAACATTACCCATTGCTCCATTTACCAATCCTCTTTCTACATGTAAATTTCTCCTTAAAATTATCCGACAATTTAAACATACATACAGATTTTTCTCTAAACCAGCAGTTTTAGATATAGTTTTTTAAGAGAATCCAATTTTAACTTCAACTTTTTAGACAAAACAATAGTACTACCTTCATGCTCTATTGTATCTTTAGCTTCCAGTTTCTTAATTTCTTGATTTTCTAAATTCAACATTTTCTCATTAAAAACTGAACATTCTTTCAGAGTTGGCATCAAGCATATCACTGACTTATCTGCTACCTCTTTACTATATATTTTCTCAGGTACATTATCTTCATTAGGAAACAGCTTGGAAAGTAATCGTGTTCGTAGAGTGTGTTTCGCATCTTCAGTTAGTTTTCCAATCCTAATATCTTGAAGAAAATTTCCATATTTAGTATCCTTTGCCTGTCGCATATTTTGAATCAGTTCAGTATATTTGAAATGTGACCATATATTAACATTTCCAATACTGCCCAGGCACTTTCTGGTCTCCTCATGCGTAACAGTTTCAAATACAGGTTGTCCTTTCACAGGAGTTAGCTGCAGTAGATCTCCAAAAACTGTGACATGTTTACCTCCAAATAACACATCATACTCTGTCTTAAGTATCTGTTGCATTCTTAAATGCACAAAAGCAAGCATTAAATTGGATACCATGCTTACTTCATCAATAATAAGAAGTTTCATTTTTTTAAGGACTCTAGAAACTTCAAAACAAGCTTCTCCAGATAGCTTGTGATATTGTAATTTATTTTCATGTTCAACTGGCAGCATCAGTAAACGATGTAAAGTAATACCTTTAATATTATGTGCTGCCAATCCAGTTGGAGCAGTAACAACACACAACAGTGTTGACTGAGTTCTTTGCTGTAAATATGTAGTAATTCCTATAATTAGGAAACTTTTACCAGTCCCAGCTTCTCTACTTACATATAGTCAAATAGGTTCAAATGACATACATGAGCAATCTTTTCTCTCATGACGAAAGCCATGCTCAATGTGCTCTGTCACTTCATCATATATCTGTCTTTGCTCAACATTAAACTGCTTCTTTAATTCTTCTAAGTTGATTACTTCCTCCTGACCTTGCTGCATTGCTCTTTCCACCTCATCCATGGCGGTGGCTGCTTCATTCTGGATAATTGGTTGTCCCAGTGGATCTTGACTTAATGAAGCCGAACTTTGACTACCTTGTGAACTATCTCTAGCAATCTCCGCTGCAATTGTCGCTTCTTGCTCTATTTCATCATTCAACATTTGGAGATAATTACTAAAAACAGGACATTCAATACTACTTTTAGATGCGTTGAATGAATCTTCATAACTATCAAAGTCTCCAAGTAGCTCCTCTTCTCTACGCCATGGTTTAAAGAGTTGCAAAAGAGCAAAATAGTAAAATTCTCTTTTGTCAGGTGTTTCGCAACTCAGTTTCCGATGATTAATCAAGTGTCCTTTTCTTTGTTTCACCAGACATTCTTCATGTCCAATTACAGCGTGTACACCTTTATCAATGTTCTCTGTAACATTCCTTTTAAAAGTGTAGTTTTGAAGTATTTCATACAGACAAATGTTTTCAAGCAGAGTACTTCTATTTGGATAGTATGTATCCAACATATTTATTTTCAGAAAGTCTGTACTGTTTGGTTCTTTCTGGGCTAAATATTCAATTTCTTGCACAGGTTTCAGAACACCGTTTCGTGTTTCTGCAAGGCCCAAACTCACCCAGAGAATAGTCCTTGATTTAGCATAAAAACTTGCTGATGATAATCGGTCACAACATTCAGATGCTCCAATTTCTTGATGAGACAACATCTTCAAACTGTACGTATACAATTTCTTGCTTAGGCTCTTTTCATGAGAAATGTCTTCCCACATCTCCTTCAGTTCCGTCTTTTCAGATTTCGTGATGTAAGACGTTACATATCGAGCCACAGCAATAGAATTGTCTGCAACATATTATATGTCCATGTTAGCATTCCACATGGATAAAATGACTGGGTTATAGTCATTTATATATTTGGATTCTTCACCTCTTCTTAAATTGTACGTATTTTTAGGTGACCTTCTTCTGCTATTATGTCGCAAACATGACATCAAATTGTTGACTCTTCCTTTTGAAAGTACCGGTCGTGCAAATCCAAAACGACATTTGGTGTAGAATTTGATCTTTGATTTGAATTTTCGGCGACAATATTTTCCACAACGATGACTTTGAAAATGTAACACTTTTCCTCTTAAGTCCTTATCAGTTGTACTATTAGGCATGTCACAAGTGGCATACTGTTCAATAAAAGACAGTACAGTCTCATCCAAGTCTGTTCCAAATTTAGGAGCATCCTTGATCCATAACAGCATATGAATATGAGGAGCACCTCTTGCTTGATATTCTTTTCTCCAAAAGAAATCCAGTACTTCACCAAGAGGCGGATTTTTCTTGTTTGTAATGAAAGGCAACATAGCTTCAAATCTATGATTAAAATATCTGCAAACATTAACTGGATCTAATGAACACAGTTCTCCAGGTGTCATGTAGTTTATGTTTTCTATGTTTGCATTCGCCTCCCGAAGAAATTAAAGTAAATCTTCCCAAGCATACTCTGCACAGCTTAGAGTTAAAAACCATGTTGGTGCTCCTAAGTTTCTAAGCATGCACTTCAAATCTCCATGACGACGGTACCAATACTCATTAGTACTATGCTGACAAGCCATTAAATTAATTAGGTGTGAATCCAAAACACTATCTTTCTGTTGCACTTTATCCATAAATTCCTTTGCTGAAATATTCTGCAGATGAACTCCAATTTTTAGGATATGGTTTACTGCATAAGACAGACCAGATAAGTCACTCTCAAACAGAAGATGAAACAAATATGGAATGCATTGGCGAAACCTCGGATCTTCTGCATATAATCTTGTTGTCCAGTATTCAGATGCAGGAATCTGCATAGGTCGATCATCATATCGTGTACCTTCACCTGTAGGGAATAACTGTGGAAAACAACGACCTTCCAAACTTTCTTCCCACACACTAATAGGATTTCCTTTCGCCTTTCTCATCTGAAATAATTCAATAGCATTCCCTATTGCTTCTTTGGAATGCAGTGGATGAACACTGTAATGTTCATAAATTTCTTCACTTCTGGATACGTCAACTTTTTCAATTTGTCCACTAGACAAATCACTGTCCTCTTCTTCACTTACATCTTCTTGTTCTACATATACATCTTTATAGTACTTATTGTTTTGGACTAAGTACAACGTTGCCTTTTTGACTTTTCTAACATCCACTAAATCTTGCCAGATTTTCTTACTCTTTGTAGGTACACCATTAACTAGAATAACTAGAGGTTCCTCTTCTACATTTTCAACACCAATTGTTTCCATATTTTTTTTAAATCAAGTGGCAAATATACAACTCTACCCTTTAATCCTCTTTGTAAATCTGAAGGATTTAATTTACCAGTCTTAGGCTCCATACAAACAATAGCCTGAAAAGGATGTACACATTGAATCAGAATAGTCTCATAAGTATTTAAATCCATCAATTCTGATGGAATATTTATCAACTCTAGATTATTATGAACAGCTCTAGCAGGCATTTTATTTTCATTTAATTTATTATAACAATATTTACAAGTACGTTGCTCAAAACCCAAATCAAAATAGTTTTCCACCAACAAATAAGTTGCAAAATCTTTCCATTGACCATTACTTTCATCTTCACTTTTTAAATATAAATCAACTAACCAAGTTTGACTTTTGTAATGAATGCGTCGACAACAAACACAAGAAAAATTTGGTTTCTCACCTGCAATTACCTTAAACTTTATTATATCCTGTTCAAAATGTTCAATATTAACATGTCCAACATTTTCTAACACATTTCCTTCTATAATTATATCAGTTTCTGCATTGTCTTCCTCTGGACCAAAACAACTTACCTCAATTTCTGCACAAATCTTCTTAACATCTAATTCACATCCATGCAAAAGAGCACTATTTAACTGTTTAAGTTTAAGTGCTGGACTTTTTGCATAATACAACTTTCTCACTAATTTTCTCATTTTAGTATGATGCACTGCTAACATCCTGAAGTGATGAAACACACTCTGGCATATTTTTTTAGAAAGACAAGCCAGAGAATGACCTTGCAGACCTATTTTTTTCTCGCACTCTGCAATGATCTAATTCTTGCAACATTACAATTTTTTTTTTTAGACTTTCTTTAGTGTACTTACGTAAGAAATTGCGAAAGAAATCAATTGAATCCTGTTGTACACTACAAATGCTACTACAATTCCAACTATAAACAGGAACATTAGGACGTCCCTCTAAAGCTTCTCCAGCCATCACCTCTTCTGCATTTCTAACCACAATTTTCTCTTTCTCAATTACACAACCATCCTTCACCTCATATGCTCGACCACTGGTGTCAACTGCATGCAACAGATTGTTACTTTGAAAGTAACTCTCTTCATTAAAAAATGGCTCAGAAGTTGAAGTATGCATCCACTTCCCAGAAAACACTTTACAAAAATTACTCCTATTTATGTGTCTCTTCCATTTACTTTTACCTTTTAAAACTCGTATTGCCTTATTTAGAGTATTTACTAAATAATTTTCTTTTTGTCTCAAATGCATGCTCAACAATACCCTCTATATATTCTTTCTTCTTAAGAAAAGCAGATCTTCTTTTAGAAACTTTCTCCTTTTGTAATAAATTCGAAACTACTCTGTTGTAAAACATACGCTTCCTGATTTGGCTAAATTGATTCGTCCGGGTTTTACTGTACTCTTTTTCCTGTCTCCTGATTCCAGAAACATTTTTATCTTTGGTTCCATATTTCCTTCTCGATACTGAAATCCTTTTATTCTTCTGGACTTCAATACTAACATTTTTCCTTCCCAAAATTGCTTTCAAAAACTTTTTGGTTTGCTTACCAGGAGCACTCTTCTTTTTATCCGTCCTTTCTTCATTTGATAATTGTTCAATTCCTTTCTTCTTCAAATTGTAAGTCCGTTTATAGAGCTTTCTTTTTTCAGTTCTGGTCGGCATCTTACTTTAAAATTTTGATGAAATTGTCAATCTGTAAAACACAAACATAACAAATATTATAGTTCACTACTAGCATATACCGTACAAATTAAAACCACAGATTCATTTTCTAAGTAGAATAAAGAAAATAACAGAAAGTCTCTGAACAGAGTAGGAAATCCTGTAGTGAATGTTGGTTCTAAATTTATCACACTCCATATCTGTTTTAACATTATAGACAGTTTTTTATTCAAATTTTTAAAGCATACAAACAGTACACTTTTTTCAAGAACTATCGGTCATCGTAGATGTTTTAATCTTTTTTACTACAATCTCTTTTACACTTCATGAGAACATGTCTTATCACTCTCATAAAGCAGATCATCGACGAATAGGCCAAGAAAACTGTCTTCACGAATGCTTTACTATCAATTTTTTTTTATTTATTCAAAAGTTCATTATTTAGTAGAACTTCCAGCATTAGATCATCAGGGACTTCTTCAAGTCCAAAGTCCTCATCTCCTTCTACCATCTCTAAGTAAGCTGAGTCTAAAGACATGTCCATAAAATCATCATTTTCATCTATTTCCTCTCCAAAGACCACGTCTAAAATTTCCTCCATCACTTCGTTGATGATTTCAAAATTAATTTGATTCTCTTCTGAGGAATTCTCCATAACTAGACTCAGTTTATTCTTCTGTATCCTTTTAAAAAAATATAGAGACTAAATTATATCTTTTTTCATAAATGTATAACTTAAAAGTACCTTTACTAATTTTTAAACTACATATATTTTTATAATTTCTAACTTATTAACTCTATATATTGTAAGATACCACATTCCTCTTGTTTTGAAAAGAAATTGGCAATATAACCCTAAACATTAACACTAATCTTTTTTTCCATTAAATAATTACTGATGTTAAAAGACATTTTACTGTAAAATTTATTTTTAGATTTTGTAGATATCACAAATATTAATTAACTGTACAATTAATTTTTAGAGACCCATTTTTTTAGTTCACCAGTACAAAGTGCTATATAAACTATATGCACTCTGAAGAGAAGGCTCACACTATACAAACCATAGCATTCACTTAACAGATTACTACTTCCCACAGAGACAGTTCCTTTTATGTTTCAACAGCATACTCACCATGTAAATGTCATAGCATATACAAAATGCCATACTAACCATGAAGAACCACCTCATAATAAAGATCTGCATTAATATGTAAAACAGTGCCTATACATAGTATAATCACAGATATGCAGGAAAGATACCCATCAAAACCTGGAACCATATCATAATACCTCTCTGTAAATAAAGGAGAAAGACTGCCAAACATAATGCAACAAGATTTCAAAAATAATGAGCACTTCACAAGAATTAAGTAATGGAAACCTGAAAGAATTATACTCCAATGATCCGTAAATCTGAACTCCTTCCAAAAGAACACATGCACCAAGCCCATTAAAAGATAATTTCAACTGTCAGTAGAGAACATCTCAAAATACATATCTAGTATAAGCAGATACAACCCATGTGAAAAATTCAAGATAAAATCATGTTCCAAAATGAAATTTTACAAACATTTTAAAACATATTCTTTATTATTTTCATGAGCACCCAAAAAAATTGCCAATGCAAAAATACCAACTCACCTGACAAAAAGAATATATTTCCTCAAATTGTATAATTCAGAAGGCAGGTTGTTGCTTTTCAGCACCAAACACTATAAAAAAGGAAATAATAAAATGTAATTAACTTATTACAGACTTATTTCTTACACAACATACAACCATTATAGCAAAGAACAAGCATAACAGATAAATTCCCCAAAATCCTCTATCATTAAAATAAGATACAAAATGTCTCATTTATGAAAGCGTTGCGCCACAGATATGTCACTTTTTCCCATGTTAAAACTGATGCACCAGCGACACTAGGCCTTCATAACTAAAAGCCCATGTGACTGAAAACAAGTGCATAGACAGAAAATACAAGGCCGGCCTTAGGCATATGCAAGCAGTACACCTGCACAGGACCACCAAACCCCAGGGGCCACCATGTTAATATATATCCTTAATATAATAATCCTCTGAGGATGGATACATATTTGCGTGGCGGCCCATGTCAGAAATTTGGCGTCCTCTTGCTCTGTTCCACTTCCAAATACCCTGACCCCCCCCCTCTTCACTGAACTCCGCACTCCACCCCGCCCGGACCCCCTGTTACGAGGCCCCCTACCTACGCTCCCTGCCCAGGGCCACCATGAGCCTAGAGCCGCCCCTGGAAAATTTATAAGATACAGCAATAGTAAAAGTCAAAGAATAGGCAACAGGCTGAAAAACTAAACAGTAGATAAAGAAACATATTTTTTTTAGATAACCCATTGAAAAACATGTAGTGATTTTTTTAATCTACCATGCATCTGGCCCTCCAGGACCGCTTTGGAAACTCCTGCTTTAAACCTTTACATTTCATTTTGAAACCATACACACGTTTTTTTTCAAAGCTGCATATTAAACGCCTAAACACTTTTCCCTTTTTAGAATCCGAAGCCACAACTGCAACATGAGTAATGCACAAATTAATTAGTGTACCTTTTCTGTTTTTTTACTCTTTATATTCTATAAATTTCTACACATAAATGGATAGCAGCGGCTCACTACCTCCTACAGTCATAAAACTAAATCGCTCCCTTTCACTTACAAATGCCTTTGAGACGGCAAAAAAAGTCGGGCAGATTTACAATCCCTTTACGCCACTTTGCCATCACTGTTAACATATCACAAGTGAAGCAAAAGTGACACACGGACCATGTTAATCTACCCCTAAATGTTTATACAAATAACTTTACTCAAATTTGTATTTAGTCTTCCACATGCAAAGACTTTCAATTACATTTTTTATTTAATTACAATTCCTGTAATGTTGCACACCTTTTCAAAAATACACCAGTGCCTGTTATTATAACGATTTTTTTTCATTCTTCATCAGTGATATTTTTTTTTACATATAATGAAAATCACTATGACTTTTTAAACGACAAAGCTAACGCGGTAAAAATAACTCTGCATTTGCTTCCCTTTAAGAATGTAGTTTATCTACCCCACGCATGCGAACCTTGATGTTTCCATCTGGCAGCGAATACCGACCTTGAATCAGAAGACATGAACAACAGCCTTATTGTCACAAATAGAAGTTAGCGTAGCATCTGTTCACACACATATCTTTCACTTAGCTAATATTCACAGACAACAGCATTCGTAAAAAAAGTGACCTTCCTTTACAATTTGCTGAAATGACTCCTTATTTTTTAACGCATCCTCCACTTCAAGACAGGCTATTATTTTTATAACTACTAAGCAATGTTTAAGTGACTACTCTGCTAGAAATTATATCAAGTCATTCTGCTACTCTTCACTCCATAGCCGGCGACCTATTTCTGTGGACTACCTGTAGAACTGGCAGTGCTGCGACGTTTGTGTTACCATCTTGTTTATTTCAAAATGGATGTCCCTCCTGTCTTCGCAAACAAGCCAGAACACTTAGAACTATTTCGCCAGAGGATGCTTGACTACTACGGCACCTTAGCACTCTCGACTTTGAAAACTTCATATCGATTATCATTTCGATATTCCTATTTTACCTGTGTACAGCCTGTATTTCATTGCCTGAGCTGTGATTTCATGTGGGCCCTGGACTTATGTCTCTGCAACTTGGTACCTCCTGAAGTGAATTACAATCACCTCATGAATCCGTTAATTGATCATGAACAGCTTTGTTACAACGGAGGGATTATGGCCTTTGCAGCGATACAAGGAGTTCTAGGTCATTGGAATATATTCGCAGCGGCGCAAGATTTCCTGACAGAAAGCTACATCGAAAACCCACCGAGCTGTCCTCTGATGGTAAAAGAGGCTCCGATAATAACAGATCATGAATGCTGCTTTCCTCTTTTCAATTGGATGGCTGACATATTTTCAGATGATAACAATGATTTCCTGTTAGAAGCAGTTGCTGCCTACTTTGCCTACACAATGGTAGGATAACTCTTATGCAAGCCATTGACGTCCACATTTCGTTTTGCCTCCCTATCTTCTTCATGTTCTTTTGGATATTTTCTTAACAAGAACAGACCTATTAGCTTTACTAACAGTGGACATTATGATTTCGTGCTGGTTAAATTTTGGTCTTTTATGTGGACTAAATTTTTTTCTTCAGCTACTCGATTTTGAACTTTATTTTTTATTAAACTCTAATCTCAACAATTCTATTGCATATCTTATCTTATGTTATTTCAAACGTACTCGAAGCAAAACTCGCTAATATATGCTACATGTGCCCTGATTAATGTGTAAATATAGAATGAGTTTTTTATAACTGTAAACGTCATTTCGCCTTTGAACTGCTTATTTCCGCCTCACACACCTCTGCTCCTTTAATTTTCCATAAAATTAAATATTTTTTAATACATAAGAGAAAAATATATTCTTTCAATAATATTTCCATTGTTTTTCATGCTGTATTTCAAATGCAATACTGCAACCTTCAAAAGATATCTCAATACAGTAGTTCTTCTCAACACTGATTTGCGAACGATCCAACAGATTACATACATGCACCTCTCGCCATTTTGACATTTTTGGCGCGTTTTTTTCCCTTACACAGTAACATAACACAAACTTGATAGTGCTTCGCATGTAGAGAGCTGATTGATAAAGAGATGATGTATAACCACTAGCATTTTCATATATCGTTCCTAAACTGAAAGGCCAGAGATCTTCTTCGATTTATTAAAATATTATATACTTCCTTATAAGAGTGTACAAATAATTTTGTGAAACCATATTCATTTTTCATCAACTATACCCTTTGTATTCCATGTACTAGTGACTATACCGATTACTTTGTTTTTTGCAATGTCTGTACTCATATTAGATAAGGGACTTGCCTTGAAAACAGTGCATTTCTGAATAAACATTTCAAATATACACGTTCTCTCTTTTAATCCATAATCTCAACTGAAATGATTGTATATTGAAAGAGTATTCGTGTGTTCCACGTAACCTCAGCTGTACTAACTTAATGTTTTCTTTTGTCGACCTGACTTACTGATACTAGAACCCGCAGACCTATAACGGCCCATGAACTCTTTCTTAGTAGGTCGCGCACCAAACAGACAGTTGTACCTCTGTTAAAAAAAAATGTATTACTGTTACCAAGCAAGGCCGCAGTTCCGCTTGACTCAGAGTTAATCACTGCTCCCACGCTTCTACAGGCCAGACGCTATGTCATATTTCTCTCCTTATCATGCTTTCATCTCCACAATAACAAACACTTCTCCGCCAGCCACCAAAGAACAGAGTGCAGATGCAGAGGCACTAAGTAGTGAAATACGACATACCCTCTGCTCTGTGAAAGCAACCAAGCGGTAATTGTGAAAGAAAACATTCACTAGCGCTTCAAAAAAGCAATGCAATTATATAATTATTTTTTAGAAAACGTTCCAACTACTTTGATAGGACTATCTGTGTGTGCCTCCATAGCAAACTTACTCAGCCCGGACTGAAGGCAGACACAAACAGACACACACACAATAAGATAACACAAGGCAACGGAGACGGAAAACAGAAGGGAGATGAAGATGCAGTCAAACAGCAGGAGTCAGAGAGATATTTTTATACTCCGTTTGGTACCTCAATTTACGAACACATTTACTGCACAAATCTGTGTACAACCTCATGGTCAAAACTTTTCATTTTATTTTACTCGACCACCTCCCCTTCTCACCCCACCAGTGCAAGCCGCGGCCACAAACCACACTGTAATTTTGTCGTCTGACTGAATCTTTAGGAATTCATTAAGCATTACCACTTTTTTTCAAGACGATATCACATGTAATGTACCAACTTTTCATTTCATTTCACTCGACCACCTGCCCCTCTCACCCTACGCCCACCAATGCAGGCCGCGGCCAGAAACCGCACTATAATTTTGTCGTCTAACAGAAACTTTGTGAATACCTTAATCATTACCACTTTCGCCCCCTCCCCCTTCCCTCTCACCCCACCCCCACCAGTGCAGGCCACGGCCACCAACCACACTGTAATTTTGTCATCTGACAGAAACTTTAAGAATTCATTAAGCATTACCACTTATTCAAGACGGTATCACATGTAATATACCAACTTTTAATTTTATTTCACTCGACCACCTGCCCCTCTCACCCTACGCCCACCAATGCAGGCCGCGGCCAGAAACCGCACTATAATTTTGTCGTCTAACAGAAACTTTGTGAATACCTTAATCATTACCACTTTGGCCCCCTTCCCCCTCCCTCTCACCCCACCCCCACCAGTGCAGGCCACGGCCACCAACCACACTGTAATTTTGTCGTCTGACAGAAACTTTAAGAATTAATTAAGCATTACCACTTTTTCAAGACGGTATCACAAGTAATATACCAACGTTTCATTTTATTTCACTCAACCACCTGCCCTTCTCACCCTACGCCCACCAATGCAGGCCGCGTCCAGAAACCGCCCTGTAATTTTGTCATCTGACAGAAAGTTTACGAATTCATTAATCATTAGCATTTTTTGACGACGGTATCACATGTAATTTACCATTTCTCTCTCTATCTGCTTTATCTGTCTCTCTGCTGATATCATTTTTTCACTTCATGAACATCTTCTCTCATTATATATAAAGGCTTCAAAATCTCACAAATAATTACTCTCTATATTAAACATATTTTATACTTCATATTTCACATTTAAATGAAAAAATTAGTTTTAGAAATACAACACATTATGACAGCCAAAAATTAGTTTTCTTTCAGACTACTAGGAAAATCAATCAATGTTTGTCACTAAACCATATTTTACGGTACATGACAAAACAAACTGTTACAGACTTACCTTTACCAATGCTTTGTACGATGTACAACAGTGACAGTCACAAAACAGATATTCGTTTGACGGAAATCTCTATTAAGCTTCTATCACTGCAACCAAAATTCAATGGCACAGATATCCAGTCAATACAGACTCATATAACTCTCTTCAGCCAATCATATTTCGTCCCGCAAAATTTTAAAATCAAATTTACATTTCAATTGGTTGTCCCTCACAATATTTTTAATGTCACATAAAAGTCACCCATCACCCACTGCCATCTCTGGCTGTTTCCATGGTAACACCTCATTCTGCACCTGGCTGAAGGCACAGGTCAAAAGTTCATATCTCAACGTTCTACAGCAAACTAAGAAGACTGTTTTCCCTCCAGAAACACCTGCCTATCCACAGCTCTGTTACATGTCATTTTTTTCACACCCAATAGTACTTTCGTTTAACATAAACATTAACATGCAACGTAGTCTTCAATCTTGAGGTATTACAATCAACCAATCCTTTTAATTTTGTCAACCACACCCAGCCTCATCCTTTTTTTTATCCTGACTTTCAGCTTCTAACTACCATTCCACTTCCAGAACCCATCGGAGTACGACTGCATATCCCTTGAAAATGAAGGTTTGGCTTTTAGGACACAGTTATATTCACTGGAGTGGAAAATATGCAGCAAGCAGACGAATTTCCAACCTTGATTTAGCAAATGTGCAGATAACGTGGATTGGCCAAAGAGGATTGAAATGTCACCAATTGATTCCATTGGTGAAAACTTTTATGCATCTCCCAGAACCAGACCTTATAATTGTGCACTGTGGTGGGAACGATCTAGGCACAATGACTGGGGTAGGTCTGGAAATGCTTCTAAAAGACACCTTTCGACAATTGATGACACTTTTTCCTCGAACTGCCTTGGTATATTCCAATATATGCCAAAGACAGAAATGGAATTGGTCCAATTAACATTGTGCACAAATTGAGAAAGCAAGGAGACATGTAAATAAATCTGTTTCTGCTTTCCTCAGAGATTATAGCATGGGTTCTATTTACCACAACAACTTGCGTTACCACATGCAAGACGCCTATAGGAGAGACGGTGTTCATTTCACGGATGAGGGAAACAGAATCTTCCTCTGCAACATCAGGCTCTGCATCGGTACTTACTTATAAATGCAGAAAAAACTAAATTAACACAAGGGCTCTTTTCAGAGCCACCTTATATCTAAGCACTCAAACTTCTGATTTATCTCCATTTTCACACTCTTGTAAATAGGTGTGCGCGACCGGGTGCGCGCACCCCGCAACTTTAAAAATATATATATATATATTTTCGCCTTTAAGGGCCTTACTGCACACCCTGAGAAAACCTACGCCGCAAGACAATCTCTACCTTCTCCCCTTTCCATGTTCCAACGCTTTGAAATGAACAATATATTTACTCGCAGTGACAAAATGGCGGTCAACACTTCCTGATTTCCTTCGAATCGAACGTTAACAGACGTCACGCAGCAAAAAACAAAATTCCGCTCACGCGCAGCCGCTTGAGTGCACGCACCTGTGCGCGCGTATAGATATATAATTGACTTTAACTTTAATTCTCTTAGCAACTACTGAACGGATTTACACCATTCCAAAAAAAGCGTCATCTGCGAACCGGACTCTACAGTTTTGCCAAATTTCTTATAAATCCATTCAGCTGTTCGACCTGTAGCCGTGTCTAAACGTCCTATGGAAAATAACATGGAGAAAAAACGTTTTAGGACCCTCCTTTTATCTCAGCCCCCACTTGACCAATCCCCCCCAAACTTTCAGGGAAGGAGCGCAGCGGACCGAGCCATCTTCTTTGAGAAATTCACAAAGATTCATCCACCAGGGCCAAAGTTATTCCAAATAGAATGTTGAGGATTTCCTATGGAAACTAGGTCCTAACTATAACTACCTACTGGCGACCGCCAGTAGGTAATATATATATTACCTACTGGCGGTCGCCAGTAGGTATATATAGTTAGGATTTTTTCCCTATGGGATTTCTGAAAATTCTATGTCTAATAACTTTGGTGTTTGTGGACGGAATTGGGTGAAATTTTCTGGAAAATGGCACATTTTGTTTCTGAGCAGCTCCTGGAAATTTGGGGGGGTTTCGGCAAGGGGGGGCTGAGATAAACGGGGGGGCCCAAAACGCGTTTTTCCCATGTTAATTTCCATAGGGCGGTTGGACTCACTTTTAGCTCGAACGGCTGAATGGATTTGCACGAAACTTGGCAAAATTGTAGGGACTGTTAGCCCGATGTGCCTTTGCTAGGTCTCAATATATGTGCTTCAGTGGATTTTGAGAAATTAACGTTCAAAGTAAGATATATATCTGTAACAGCGCTCCGGGCAGCGATCCGGTTCGCGTACTTTTCGCGTAACGGAACTTTGCGATGCGAAGCTGATTGGCTCTTCGGTGTCTGTCAACATTCTAAACAGTCCGGAGCGGCCGCCATCTTGTCTCTCGGTAGGATCGAGAGACAAGAGGAGGCCAAAACAAAGGGGGAAATTACCATAAGGGGGCATAGTAGATCCTCGTTGACCCCCTACGTTTTATGTGGAGGTTTTAAAAGGGCCCAGCAGGGTCAAAAAAAATATATATATATTTTTTTTTTGCGTGATGAGCGCCTAGTACGCAAACCGGAAAGCGTTCTGGGCAGCGTACTATAAGGATAATAGAATGATAGACTTTTCAAATACTGTATGTTAATTGTTTGTTGTTTTTGTTGTTTTTTTTGTTTTCTTTATTTTTAAAGTTTTTTTTTTATTTTGATTGTGTTTCATAATCCATTAAACTTTCTAACATTTCAGTGTCAGAAATTTCAAAATTGAATATAGGGTGTAACATGTTCTCATTTTGAAGCAGGTTATCCACTGCTTCAACACATTGCAGTAGTTCCTGGTCTCTACTTTGATCCATGAAATCATCAATTTTTTCTTGGCTGCTCTCCTCCAGTACAATTGAAAATTTAACTTGTTGCTCGCCTTCCATTTTGCCTGAAATTATGATTAAAAAAATATATATTAGTAGAGATAGGGCACTGTTGGGATTAATTTTAGATAGGCAGTTTTTATCAGTGAATTTTTCTTTTGGCAGTGTATAGTATCAGAGTGGAAATAGGACTATAAAAAAGTGTATGTGATTTAATGAAGACAAGCCTAACTCCATTCATAACTATAACAGAGAAGTCTATCTAAATACATAACTACTACAGAGGGATAGTATATATCCATCAGAAAAAGTCTACCATATTAAGTTATAGTGCACAATATACTTCAGTTTTAAAAATAACAACTTACCTTTAGAAACAAGTTGAAGTGTTTGGTAGCTATTCAAATGTGATGTACAACAAGAAGTAGCAGTCAAAATGGCTGTGTTTTCTTCTCTTCCTTTATATATATTCAGGTATATAACCAATCAAATGTCAGGTAATAAAAGTAGAAAATGAAAGTAACATTTTCATTGGTTGTCAATTCCAACACTTCAGATGTGTTTTGTGAAGTAATTTACCTCACGGTACTTAGAGAGGTCTACAGGCTAAATGGCTAAATGAAATTTCAATCAAATTTGTGAGACTGAAAGGGATTGTTATGTAGTATGAGCTAATCTATATTTGGTGAGAGTGTCTCTAGTCGTTTTTCTGTAAATTACTTTCCCACCTTTTTTTTGGACCGCTTCCCGGAAAGCGGTCCGGTCCGCAAACTAGGAGCGTAACGGGAGTCCACCATTTTGTGTTTCGGTCGAATTAAGGTATAAAATGGAGGGTAAATAATGTTCTGAATGGGTAGAAGGGGGCACGGTACAAGTATTTTGACCCCCTAGGTTTTCTGAGGGTGGCTGAGGAGGACCATATGTGGGAAGAAAAAACTTTTTTTTTGAAATTTTGCGCGGTTAGCTTCCAGTTCGCGTACCGGGTAGCGCTCTTTGAGCGTAGTTTGTTGAAAATTACAGAAAAAAGTTAGAAAAAAATAATAATTGTGAGTGATCAGATGAAGGGTAGCTCTGAGAAGAGCTTTTGGGTTTATGGTACATTTAGGCACTTATAAGTATGTACCAATGCAGTCTTAAATTCAGAATGAAAATTCTGTTGCCCTCATCTGAGAAGTGAACTCCATCTCCTCTGTAGATATCTTGCATGTAGTAACGCAAGTTATTGTTGTACAAGGAGCCCATTCCATGGTCTCTCATGAAAGCTGAAACAGATTTGTTTACATGCTTCCTCGCTTTCTCAATTTGTGGACAAAATTAGTTGGACCACCTCCATTTCTGTCTTTGGCATATATTGGAATATACCAAGGCAGTTTGAGGAAAAAGTGCCATTAATTGCTCAAAGGTGTCCTTTAAAAGCATTTCCAGACCTACCCCAGTCAAAGTGCCCAAATCATTACCTCCACAGTGCACAATTAACAGGTCAGGTTTTGGCAAATGCATAAAGGTTTTCACCAATGGTATCAATTGGTGACATTTTAATCCTCTTTGGCCTAACCACTTAATTTCCACATCTTGTAAATTGAGGTTAGGTAAATTTCTGTTCTCAGCATACCTTTGAGCCCAGTGGATGTAACTATGTCCAACAATCCAGACCTTAAACATGGTGGGAGAAGGTTGTTCTGCAGTCAGATGAAGTGTGGTAATGAAAGGGCAGTTGAAACAGTAGGAGTTTGTAAAGAAAAAAAACTGTGGATTTCCAATGCTAATGATTCATTAGCAGTGATTGGTGCATTTCCATTTCTGAAAACAGAAAGTTAGGGTGCAAGGATGTGTTCTTTGAAAGATGTAATTTGAATGGTCAAGGACAAAACATTTAATGAAAGATTGCACTGGATACGCAGGTGCACTGAGAGTTCAGAGTTCAATTGAAACATTGTTGTGTGAATTTGCAAACATGAGAGGTCTTCCAGGAGGTGGTTGCTATGGAAAAAAGGCAGAGAGGGCAGAGGGGGGAAGGGTTTTGATTTGAAAAAAGTGAGGGAAGAGTTATGATTGGCTAATATGAGAGATATGTGAAATGAATATCTGTATTTCTGTGCTTTCAATGGCTGCAGCCTCTGGAGTGCATCCTTTTTCTTCTGCTGAAGACAATTTGGTGTATTTCTGAGACTGTTTTCAAAACTCAAAAAGTATTTGCTAAGGTGAGAAAAGATTTATTTAATTTAGATAGAGACTAGTATGATTTAAGGAGAAAATGATGAAGAAAGCTGTGTTTTTAAAATGTGGTTTTGTCTCTAGTGATATACAAATAGATTTTGTTTCTTTGAGAAATTGTAATTGCATATTCGGTGTAGCATTCTGGCATGCAGTAACACAAGTTATTGTTGTACATGGAGCCCATTCCATGGTCTCTTATGTAAGCTGAAACAGATATGTTGTTTTTAAAAACGATTTTTGAAATCAATTACATTTCTGGATATGTACTGCTAGAGCTTCATAGGTTGTTTTGGGTCATATTTATAAGGCATTTGAGTGTCTTTGATGTTATTTTTTCCTTTTTAAATGGAATGTGTTCCTCATGGGGCAAGTGTCTTGTAAATACGCTCCCACTTGCGCTTGGTAAATTTAGATTTTGATTATGGGAGTTACATAGCCATGTTAATAATGTCCAAACAATGGTGCTAGGGCATTCCAGAAAACGCTTTCATGTGTCTCAAGGACATTTTCAGTCATTTCTTCTTGAATGCAGGTATACAATTGATTTATATGCTGTGTTTAAAAACGATTTTTTGAAATCAATTACATTTCTGGATATGTACTGCTAGAGCTTCATAGGTTATTTTGGGTCATATTTATAAGGCATTTGAGTGTCTATTATGTTATTTTACCCTTTTCAAATGGAAAGCGTACCTCATGGGGCAAGTGTCTTGTAAATACGCTCCCACTTGCGCTTGGCAAATTTAGATTTTGATTATGGGAGTTACATAGCCATGTTAATAATGTCCCAAAAATGGTGCTAGGGCGTTCCAGAAAACGCTTTCATGTGTCTCAAGGACATTTTCAGTCATTTCTTCTTGAATGCAGGTATACAATTGATTTATATGCTGTGTTTAAAAACGATTATTTGAAAACAATTACATTTCTGGATATGTACTGCTAGTGCTTCATAGGTTGTTTTGGGTCATATTTATAAGGCATTTGAGTGTCTATTATGTTATTTTACCCTTTTTAAATGGAAAGCGTACCTCATGGGGCATGTTTCTTGTAAATACGCTCCCACTTGCGGTTGGCAAATTTAGATTTTGATTATGGGAGTTACATAGGCATGTTAATAATGTCCCAAAAATGGTGTAAGGGCATAATCAAAATCTAAATTTGCCAACCGCAGGTGGGAGCGTATTTACAAGAAACTTGCACCATGAAGAACGCTTTCCATTTAAAAAGGGTAAAATAACATAATAGACACTCAAATGCCTTATAAATATGACCCAAAACAACCTATGAAGCTCTAGCAGTACATATCCAGAAATGTAATTGATTTCAAATAATGACTTACTTCATTGGTAGGCCTTCACATGTATTATCTCCTTTGTTTTCTTCAGTGAAAATCTTATCTGCAACCATGTGTTGGCCTCACCTCAAATAAACAAAATAGGTGATGGACCGAATGTGGATCAATGACACACATTCACCCCAGTCCAAAGATCTGGGCCTAAACAAACCTTTAGATAGGCCACACCTTATCGTCATCCTGAATTAATCATTTAAAATATTAGGGAGTGATTTATGATTGTTGTATGCCTGTTTTGTACCATTGTGTGTCATTTTTGTGATGCAGTGCTGGTGCAAAAGATTTGCTATGTTAAATAATAAGTAGGGCATTAAGTTTTAGATGACTGTTATTCATTTACTGTTTGGTAATAGTGGTTAATAACATTTTTTATTATATTTTTCCACAGATTCAACTGCAGATCTTTTTTTAATTTGAAAAATGCCAACGAAAAATCGTATTAGAAAGGCTAGAAAACGTCAAAGACAGCAGGATGATGTTTTAGTGCAGCAGTCCTCTTCCCCAAATACTTTTCAAAACACCAAGAAAGCTCCGGGTAAGAGCACAAAATCATTCTTAAGAAATATTTTTAGAAAAAAAAGTATTTATCCTAAAAATGTTTCAGTTCAGAATAAGAAAAGCAATTTAAATGGAAAGGAAAGACCCATTAAACATGTTACTGGTAGAGGAAGAGATAACTCTGTGCATGATAGTAGAAGGAAACAACAGTTTAGGGACATTCGAAATCGAATGTTCCGTAACAGGATAATAGTTAATTTATTAAAAAATATTAAGAAAGGCCAACAGAAAGCGGCATTTTATAAGAAGAAGAAAAATGTAGAGAAAATTATTGATCATGCTTTTGAAATTAAGCGAAAGTTGTTTATTTTGGTAATCAATAGAATTAGGAAACTAAGCAAGGTAATTTCTGATTTCAAAACAAAAAGTAGATGGAAGAGAGTAGTAAATCGTACTAACTTTTGTGAAGTTTTTTCCGGAGAATGGATGCATAGTTCAAGTTGTGAGGCATTTTTTAATGAGGAGAGTTATTTTCAGGATAATGATTTGGTGTTTGCAGTTGACACCAGTGGTCGAGCTTATGAAGTGAAGGATGGTTGTCCAGTTGAAAAAGAAAAACTTGTGACAACAGAGACAGAAGAGGCGCTAAGTGATGAGGTTTTAGGAAGACGTCCTAAGGGTCCTGTGTACATTTGGAAGTGTAGTTCTATTTGTAGTGTGCGACAGGTTTCCATCAATTTGCTTTGTGATTTTATACGGACATTTAATAAGAAAAGTTTGAAGCAGAAAATGAAGTTGTTGCAAGATTTAGATCCTTGCAGAGTGAGACAAATGACAGGTTTGCGTGGTCATTCACTGGCTTGTCTTTCCAGGAGAGTATGCCAGAGTGTTTTTCATCATTTCAGGATGCTAGCAGTGCATCATAATAAAGTGAGAAAATTAGTGAGAATGTTGTATTATGCTAAGAGTCCAGCAATTATGCTTAAACAATTATGTGCTGCTCTTTTGCATGGTTCTGAAATAGATGTGAAGAATATTTGTGAAGAAATTGAGTTTTGTTACTTTGGTAGTAGAGATGAGAATGTTCAAATTGACCCAGAAGTAGAGGGTTATGTTGAAGATAATGTACAGGTTTCTAGTACAGATAATTTTCAGAAGGAAATTGCCACGTTTCAGATGAAATCAAGTGAGAGGCCTAATTTCACGTGTGTATGTTGTCGACGCACTTATTATAAGAATCAGACTAAGTTAGTGGATTTATATGCAAAAACTGAAAGGGAAAATAATAGTGAATGGAAGGATTTTGCCACATACTTGATGGTAGAAAATTGTTTTGATTTGGGAGTGGACCAACGTGTGTGTACTTATTGTTGTAATAAATTAAACCAAAACCAGATGCCTGCTAGGGCAGTTCATAATAATCTGGAATTGGTTGAGATTCCTTCAGAATTGAAGGATTTAAATACTTATGAATCTATTTTGATTCAAAGTATCCATCCCTTTCAGGCTATTGTAAGAATGGAGCCAAAGACAGGGAAGTTGCCTCCAACAGATTTACAGAGAGGATTAAAGGGAAGAGTTGTTCATTTGCCTCTAGATTTGAAAAAAACATTAACACAATTGGAGTAGAAAAAGTGGAAGAGGAACCTCTGGTTATCTTGGTTAATGGGGTTCTGACAAAGAATAAGAAAATATGGCAAGATTTAGTGGATGTTAGGAAAGTCAAAAAGGCAACTTTGTATTTGAAGAAAAATAATAAGTACTATAAGAATGTATATGATGCAGAAGAGGAAGTAAGTGATAAAGAGGATAGCGTTTTGTGTGCTGGCCAAATTGAGAAAGTAGAGGCCTCTAATAGTGAAGAAATATATGAACATTATAGTGTTCATCCTTTGCATTCCAAGGAAGTCATGGGGAATGCTATTGAGTTGTTTCAAATGAAACAAGCCAAAGGGAGTCCCATTAGTGTTTGGGAGGAAAGTTTGGAAGCTCGGTGTTTCCCACAGCTATTTCCCACAGGTCGAGGAGGAAGATATGATGAGCGACCTCATCAAATTCCTGCGTCTGAATACCGGACTTTACGATTGTATGCAGAAGATCCTAGGTTTCGTCAATGCATTCCCTATTTGTTTCATCTCCTGTTTGAAAGCGATCTGTCTGGACTGTCATATGCAGTGAACCACATCTTAAAAAGTGGTATACAGATGCGAAACATCTCGGCAAGTGATTTTATGCATAAAGTCAATGTCCAAGACAGTATTTTGGATTCTCACTTAATTAATCTCATGGCGTGTCAGCGTGGTACTAATGAGTACTGGTACCGTCGTCATGGTGATTTAAAATGTATGCTGAGGAACTTAGGAACTCCGACATGGTTCCTCACTCTGAGCTGTGCCGAGTATGGCTGGGAAGACTTACTTGAATTTCTACGAGAGGCAAATGGAAATATTGAAAACATTGAATTCAAGACACCTGGAGAATGTGTTCTTTGGATCCAGTGAATGTATGCAGGTACTTCAATCATAGATTTGAAGCTATGATGTCTTTCATCACAAATAAGAAGAATCCACCTCTTGGAGAGGTGTTGGATTTCTTCTGGAGAAAGGAGTACCAAGCAAGAGGTGCTCCTCATATACATATGTTGTTGTGGATCAAGGATGCACCTAAATTTGGAACAGATCCGGATGACTTAGTGATGAATTTCATAGAACAGTATTCTACGTGTGCTGTTCCAAACGCAACGGAGAAGAAAAGCCTAAGAGAACAAGTTCTATGTTTCCAAAGCCATCGTTGTGGAAAGTACTGTCGTCGTAAATTCAGAAACAAGGACAAGTTCTACACCAAATGTCGTTTCAACTTTCCACGACCGGTGATTTCTAAAGGAAGAGTGAACAGTTTGATGTCTTCGCTGCGACATAATGTGACGAGGAAATCACCCAAAAATACATACAATTTGAAAAGGAACGAAGAGTCCAAGTACATCAATGACTACAACCCAGTGATTTTGTCCATGTGGAATGCTAACATGGATATACAGTTTGTGGCTGACAACTGTATGGCTGTGGCTCGGTATGTGACTACTTACATCACCAAAAAAGAAAAGACAGAACTGAAGGATATGTGGGAGGGCATTTCCCATGAAAAGAGCCTCAGCAAGAAGTTGTACAGTTTCAGTCTGAAGATGTTGTCGCATCGAGAAATCGGAGCTTACGAATGTTCTGATCGATTGTCTTCAGCAAGTCTCTATGCCAAATCCAGGAGTATCGTTTGGGCAAGTCTTGGTCTTGCTGCAACGCGAAATCGAGTTCTAAAACCTGTCCGGGAAATTGAGTATTTGGCAGAAAAGGAACCAAACAGTACCGACATTTTGAAGACCAACATGTTGGATACATATTATCCAAATCGAAGCAGTCACCTTGAGAATGTTTGTCTATATGAGGTTCTACAAAATTATATATTCAAGAGGAACATCAAAGAAGATATTGAGAGAGGAGTGTATGCTGTAATTGGAAGTGAGGGATGCCTGGTCAAGCAAAGAAAATGCCAATTAGTAAACCATCGAAAATTGAGTGGCGAATCTCCAGAAAAAAAGGAGTTTTTCTATTTAGCACTTTTGCAACTTTTCAAGCCTTGGCGTGCAGAAGAGGAACTGCTTGGAGATTTCCTCTGTTACGAAGACTCTTTCACTGCTGCTAAGGAGACCATAGAATGTCCTGCTTTTCCCAAATATCAAGAAATGCTAACTTTGGAAATTGAGCAGGAAGCAACGATTGCAGCCGAGATTGCCAGAGACAGTTCTCAGGACAGTCAGAGTTCTGTTTCATTGAGTCAAGATCCACTTGGAGGACCTATTATCGAAAATGAAGCTGCCACTGCTATGAATGAAGTGGAAAGAGCCATGGCACATGCTCAGGAGGATTCAGTTAACTTAGAAGACTTGGAAATACAACTCAACGTTGAGCAGAGGAAAATATATGATGAAGTTACCAAGCAAATTGAGCACGGATTAAGTCATGAGAAGAAAGAGTGCTCATGTACATCGTTGAAGCCTGTCCGACTGTACGTGAGTGGAGAAGCAGGAACTGGAAAAAGTTTCCTCATTAAAGCAATTTCTTGTTATTTGCAGGAAAGGACTGAGTCATCGCTGTCTTGTGTTGTCACCGCTCCTACTGGACTGGCAGCACATAACATTAAAGGTATTACTTTGCATCGTCTACTGATGCTGCCAGTGGAGCATGACAACAAATTACAATACCACAAGTTATCTGGGGATGCTTGCTGTGAAGTTTCAAGAGTCTTGAGGAAAATGAAACTACTTATCATTGACAAAGTAAGCATGGTTTCCAATGGTATGCTTGCCTTTGTGCATTTGAGAATGCAAGAAGTTCTTAAAACTGAGTATGATGTGTTATTTGGTGGCAAACACATCATTGTTTTCGGAGATCTTCTGCAGCTGACACCAGTGAAAGGTCAACCTGTGTTCAAAATACTCACGCATGAAGATACCAGGAAGTGCCTAGGGAGCATTGGCAACGTCAATATATTGTTAAACTTCAATTATGCTGAACTGCATGAAAATATGCGTCAGGCGAAGGATGAAGATTACAAGAATATTCTACAAGATATTAGAATTGGAAAAGTGACCAAGCATGGGAAAGAAGCTTTAAATGCACGATTACTGTCAAATTTATATCCCGAACAAGAGATTGTGCCTGAGAATATTTTTCAGAAAATTACTGAGAAGAAATCCGGAATATGTTTGATGCCAACTCTTGCAGAATGTGCCATCTCCAACAACAAAATGTTGAATTTAGAAAAGCAAGAGATTGTGAAACTTGAAGCTATTGACAAAATAGAGCATATGGAAATCAACTATTATTTTGTCAGAGAATTTGAAATCAAAATTGGATTCATTAGAGAAGACTATATCTAAAACTGCGGGTTTTGAAAAGACTCTGAATGTGTGTTTAAATTGCCGAATCATTTTGAGAAGGAATTTACATGTTGAAAGAGGTCTGGTAAATGGATCAATGGGTAATGTTGTTGATTTTGAGAAATACAGAAATAGAGATGGAATAGAATTTTTAAAAATTAAATTTGATGGCATTGAGGAAGTACAGCTAATTGGTCGTTGTTATGCTAGGTTTTTGCTTGTTAAAGACTTATATGTTCGCCGTAAACAGTTTCCTGTTTGCTTGGCATATGCGGTGACAATCCATAAATCGCAAGGTTTAAGTGTAGACAGTGCATTGGTGAATATTGGCAGTTCTGTGTTCAAGGAGGGTATGGCATATGTGGCATTGTCACGAGTTAGAACTTTATCGGGATTGTACTTGATTGACTGTGATGTCACAAACATTTGTGCGGATCTAGATTGTGTTAAGGAATACAATAGGTTAAGTAGAGAGTATGCGCCACATTTGCCTCAATATCCTTTGTTTGAGAAACGTGTGGTAGGCCGGAAACGTAGAAATATCAGTAATAGTAGGGAGGTTGTAGCAAAAAGACCAAAAGTCGATGAACCGAAAATTGTTAGCAGAAAGAAAGTGGATTCTGTTGAAGATGTTGTCGGTTTTCAATTTGAAAACAGTTCTGGTGTCAACTGCTATGCAAATGTAGTGGTTAATGTTCTCTTTTCACTAGAGAGTTTAAAAGAACAGATTCTCTTGAATTCAGAACAAATTTTATGCTGTTTGTTGAATTCTGTTTTCGAGAAATGTAGCACTGATCGAACAAAAGTAGAAAGTGTGTCTGAAGTTCGTTATCTGTTAGATGAATGTTCAGGTCAAACAGACTTCTCTGAAAATAATCAGCAAGATTGTCAGGAGTTTTTAATGTATATGCTTGATGTATTGCAAGATGAGGGTGTAGATGTAGATCACCTGTTTGGGCTTTCTTATCAATGGCAGCATGACTGCGAGAACTGTATGGTATCAAGTACTACTAGTGTAGACTCAGAAAGATTTATATATTTAACTTTGCCAGACAGTAAATCAGTCTCCTTTAATAAGCTAGTAAATGCAGCGGATCACAACATGGAGTGTAGCCAATGTAAATCTGAAATGATGTCAACATTATTTATACGTAGATATGGCCAGTATGTCATTTTAATGATCCAACGATGTAGGCCTGATGGATCAAAATTGTCAACTTTAATAAAAAATGTTGTGGCTTCTCAGCTGTCAATATCAGGAAGAACTTTTGTAACTGTAGCAATTATCTATCACGATGGTCCTTCAACAACATCAGGACATTATACAGCTTATTTAAAGTCTCGAAACGGCTGGTCATTCTGCAATGATTCCGTTGTAACTTTCAAAACAAAATTGCCGTTTGACCTTAAAAATTCTTACCTGGTGTTTTTAAAACCAAAATTTTAAAGAAAGAACTTGGGATTTCTTGTGAGGATTTGCAAAAGGTTCATCAAGTAGAGGGAATGTAAGTCTGCAATGCTGTTTAGATTATTGGTCCAAAACTTTTAATTATAATGTCAATTTAAAAATCCAACTATATAAACCTGATGCAAGTAAGTCTGCTTCATAGTAAGCAGTATCAGTGTCATAGGAAAAGGAGAACATGAGTGACAAAGAAGGGTAAGATATTAGTAGTCCAGGATTGTGAAAATAATCTCAAATGTTTTCTTTTTGAAAGTTGCGAAAATAGAAAATGACGGGATTTGATTGGAAGAATTACAAGACTTGTGAATCGCTGCAACATGATTTGGCCAAGTGGAAACATGTGGTAGAATGTGAGAAGTCTTTTCTTGTATGTAACATATTTTTCAAAACGATGGAGGTTTTCTTTCAGAAAGTGGCGGGCTGAAAATATTTATAGCACAACAGAGTGGACGCTGTTCATAGGACATCCTTCGACGTCATTGAAAGTAAGTTAATTTTAAGGAGTTTTGAATTCAGATTTCTTAGGTTGTATGGGTTTTTTAAACACAATCATTTTGATTGTGTTTTTTTTCCCCGCTGTTACATGATGAATATCTTCAAGTCACTGATTTAAGTGAAATTTGATACATTCTGAGAACAGCAAAAATAAACCATTTAACATGTATAATTAATGTTCTCCTTTTTGTACTTATGATATACATTTAGAAATGTGAGGTAGATATGGAGAAACTGAGTCTTCTGTAAGTGTCAATTTTAATGCTTACAGTGCAGTACTTCTGGGTACTGTTTTTTTTTTGAAAACTGAATAGACCTCACATTAAAGAAATCTCTTGAAAGGACACATCTTATTTGCATCCTGAAACAATCATTTACAATGTTACACACAATTTTATGATGGCTTTACATCTCTTTTGCGCTGCTATTGCATCACTATTGTGAGACATCAGCAATGCAAAAGAAGCACCATGTTCCAAAATAGGCCTCACTTCATCAGCATGAAGATACTGTTTGTTTAAAATAAATATCTTTAGGATTGTGTAGGGGTCGTAGAGAAGCAGAGGCTTCTGTAAGTGTCAAAGTTGTTTAAAAACTGTTTCTTCTTGAACCTTTTCCCTTCTTTTTTCTAATTTTTAAATACATGTTTTAATATTTTTGGAAATGTTTGTTCTCTCTTTTACAGATTGAAAGTATGAAAAATGTTCTTTAAAAGATAACAAGAATTATAAGGTAAATGTTTTCTACTTTTTTAACCCGCATTCCACTGCTGATGATGTCACTGACTATGTCATGAATGATGTAATAAGTGGGCATGTTTTACTACAATGGTAGGTCTTCACATGTATTATCTCCTCTGTATTCTTCAACAAGCATAAATTTGATATGCAACCCTGAGTACGCCTCACCTTAAACAAACTTTTAGAGAGGACACACCTTATCGTCACCCTCAATCAATCATTTACTCTATCACATTTAACATCTATTAGTTCTACTGCTTCATTTCTTTAATCCTTACTTTCCTGTGTTTGCTACTTCTCTCATTCCTTTCTCTATTACTTAATTATTCTACTCCTTCCAGTATTTTTCTCAGTCCCTCTCTTCTCATACTTCTTCATTCTTATTCACTCATTCTGTCTCTATTAATGTTACTGTTTCTGAATGATCTCAAAAAATTTTTAAAACAATAACAGTAAGTATAAGGATAGGAAACAGACATTTATGTTACAAGAAAGACAGCTATAGGAAGTAAACAAAAGATACTGTTACTCGCAATCCACTGCTGATGATGTCGCTGACCATGTCAAAAATGATGTAATATATGACATGATCAGAAGTGAATTGCGGGTAACAGTATCTTTTCTTTACTCCCTATAGCTGTCTTTCTTGTAACATAACTGTCTGTTTCCTTTCCTTATACTTACTGTTTTTTTTTTTAAAAAAATGTTTTGGTTCGCTCCTGGTTCGCGTACCGGAGTGCGAACTGGGAGCGAACTAAAAGAAATAGAGCTTGGCAGAGTTCCAAAAATTCTACCAATTTTTTTTTATAATGGGGAGATAGTTCTGAAAAGAACTTTTTTTTTGGTTTTTGTTGTTTTAAATTTTTTTTATTATTTTTCTGATCATTTTTTATATTTTTTTGTTTTTTTCTGAACATTTTGTAATTTTTTTTTTTTTGGGGGGAGGGGGGAAACAAAAATGATTCATTGAAGAGGGCTCAACAGGAGCAACAAAAAAAAGAAGAATTTATTTTTTGGGGCGTTTTGGACATACATGATTTTTGATTGCTCTTATTATAAGAGTAATGCTACTTTCTCGGTAGCATAATATTTGATTGCACCACACGCACACTTGTTTCACTTCCCCCATGTCCATTTGAATGTTCGGGATCAACTCCCTTGCCTCTGGTCCCGATACTTCTGGCACGACCGATCTTCTCGCTATTTGTGGGGGATTTTGTTGTTCGTCGCGAAGCTGAGCAGCACTATAATTATTTGGGTGCCACCTACTCATGTGCCTGTGCATTGTAAAATTTCCAAAACTATATTTTTTGTCCGTCCCCCTTGAAAGGCGTTCATCGCAAATACGGCAAAAGACATATCTTGCGTTGACTTTCTTTTGCCCTGCTGGAAATTTAAAAAATTGCCAGATGAAGTTTTCCTTTCTGTTGTACCTCCTAGGCTCCTCAGGCAAAAACTCAGGCTCTTCCTCCTATTCCTGATCTTCCTCTTCTTCAAAGATTGGTTGAGCAGGTGGTCCTTTCTTTCCATGAGGAGGTGGAGGTGGTGGTGGGGGAACACTACCAGAAGCAACAACTGAAGCCATTTCTCTAGAATGTAAAAGGGTCTTTCTCTCACCAAGATGAAAGTCAGAGTGAGGAAAGAAGGAGGGGTTTTCATCATTTGGGAAAAGCAAAAGTTCTAAACCAATGAAAAGTGTTAATTTTAGATCACATGACCTAGTATTACATCATTAGGAAACCAAAAGTGAAATGAACCAATGAAAAGTGTTATTACCAAGTCACATGACCTGCTGTGTGTACGTTTCGCGCTTTGCTCCGCTTTCCGGTCCGCTTCCGGGTCCGCTAACTTGGCGCGTCCAATGACGTACTACGCGACAACGCAAAACGTCATGCTAACGTAACAGTTACGCTAAAGGAACGTTTACCGGTTCGCGGACCGAGCCGCGGCTTTAAATTGAGCTAACGGGAAGCTGACCGGTTCGCGGACTGGGAGCGAAACAAAAAAATATTTTTTAAAAAAATGTATAAAAAACATGTAAAATATAATTTAAGATTTAAAGAAGAATACATTTTACAGCTACAGATATTAGCTTTCAAAAAACCATTGAAATTCAATGAAAAAACCATAGGTTATAAAGAATATATAGTTAGGAATTAGCATTTACAAAACCCTAAAAATTCACTGAAACAACCATAGGTTATAAACCATATATAGTTAGGGATTAGCATTTACAAAACCTTATTTTACTCGCATAAAACCATTGAAATTCCATATATAGTTAGTTGCACTAACTATATATCGCGCATCCGCAATCCACTGCCGATGATGTCACACATTACATCATTCATGACATGGTCAGTGACATCACTGATGACATCACTGATGACATCTCAAATGACATCACTGATGACATCACTGATGACAACATCCAGTGACTGTATGTTTCTGTAAAGTTAAAATATGTCTTACATATTGAAGAATGAGTGGATGTATAAGTGTCTGGATGAAGGATTTAGTAGGTGCATGACTGACTGTATGAGTGAGTGATTAAATGTGTCTCACTGAGTGCATGGGTTAGTGACTAAACTGTCTTAATTTGTGCATCATTATGTCTGTTGTTCTGTAAACTGTTGCATGTGTTGATAAGTAGCCATATGATTAACTATATGGGTTATTGATTGGTTGCCCAAGTATTTGTATGGGAGACTAAGTGTGTGTGTGGGTGGCTGGGAGGTGTATGACTCTGTGCATAGATGTGTGAGCAGTTGATTCACTAGATGTATGGTTTCAAAAGTGCATGTGGAAACAGCTGTATGGGTGGTTGACTGTGTGCATGAGTGTATTGGTGAGTGAATGGATATCTCAGTGCTACATGTCAAAGTAAGTACATACGTAAAACACAGTATATGTGAGAGTTGACATATATAAATAACTGTGCATAAGAGCCAGTGAATGTGTGAGTGGCTGTATGGATCATTGTGAACTTGTATCAGGGATTGTATAAGACAGTAAATATGTGTTAGTATATGTTTGAATAAGTAAAGTTTGTATAACTGTATAGTTGAGGAAATGGAGGTGTGAATGATTCTTTGCATGACTGACTAGGTGTGTGAGTAACTCCACGGATGAGTGACAGTCTATGACTGTCTGTTTACACTGATTGTATCTAAGGTTATATTAGAGTCTGAAGAGGTTCATCAAATTATCATATGAATAATGTCATCAATGATGTGATCAGTAATGTCAAATGAGATGTCATCAGTGATGTCATCAGTGATGTCATCAGTGATGTCATCGGTGATGTCATTTGAGATGTCATCAGTGATGTCATCAGTGATGTCACTGACCATGTCATGAATGATGTAATGTGTGACATCATCGGCAGTGGATTGCGGGTGCGCGATATATAGTTAGTGCAACTAACTATATATGGAATTTCAATGGTTTTATGCGAGTAAAATAAGGTTTTGTAAATTCTAATCCCTAACTATATGTGGTTTATAACCTATGGTTTTTTCAGTGAATATATATATATATATACGCTTCACAGTCCTGCTCCGCTCTCTGCCCAAGGAAATGCTTCCCATAAACAACCAACGGAAACCACAGGTACAGACCACTCCACAGCGCTGGATTAGAAATTCAAAGGTGGTTTATTCTCTCACAGATGCCAGCATGACGCGTTTCGGCCACGACACGGTGACCTTGATCACATGCCAGACAGAACCAATAACAGTGCATATATAGGGCGCACAATTAACACATAGAAGGGGCGTGTACATTCATAGAAACTGAAAAAACATGTAGTTTGCAATTCATCCTGATTAGAAAACAAATATATATATTACCTACTGGCGGTCACCAGTAGGTCGTTATAGTTAACTGGCTTATTAAGTGTATCTTAGTGAATACATATATTATCGAGTCATTTTTAAATATTTAAATATATGTATCAGTGTTTGAGCAGGTCAAGTGTAGTGTAGTTCATATATTCCCAATAGGCTCTGTGCATTGGAATAATATATCCTATAGATTTGACATAGGACTAAGGTCGACTAGGTCTTTATCGAATATTCTAAACTTAATAGTGAGTGCCGGCTAGCTCAGAGGTCAACTTTCTCGAATTCACAAGAAGGGATTAGTTTCTGACTACCGCATAAACATGACAACTTTGTTTCCCAAGAATAAGAAATATATCTCTCAGATTTGCGGAAACAATAGATAAGTATTTCACTCAGTCAATCGTGCATGCTTCGTTTCTACAGAGTTGCAGAGAAATAATGAGACAGGCGTTTTTCAATATAAAAGGTTTATTGAACAGTCTTCTTTCTCATGCAAGAGAAGTGAACTGCTACAATCATTTTGCAGACTGCAAAGTATACTGCGTACAGCTTAAACAGTAATATGAAATAATATTGTATGGTTTCTAAGCCTTATAAAAATACATACATACATACATATACAGGCTAAAATACTCAGCTGGTGCTTCTAATATACGCCTACCCCAATGTACATAACCTAAGTCTAGTACGCAGTAAGAAGTAAGCTTTGTGTAGCATAGGTTTAGTTTTTGCCAAGATTCTACCAAAGATTTCTCTAGGTTCTAATCAGCTCCATATCTTAGTTTAGAATAAAGGAGGTCTGGTATCTCAGTCTCGGGACTCGATTTCCCAACACCCCGTAAGGGGAGCTTGGAAACACAGGAGCTGGATTCTCGGCGGGAAAAGGTCAGCCTCTTGATCAGTGCTTCAGCTGGAGAGTCAGCTTCCTTCGGCACTTGCTATAGCGAGCTGCGTCGGGCTAGTAGATCATTGAACTGCTCTGAACCACTGTGTCTTGCTAGAGCAAGTGAATGTGTATTTATACCTTGAAGGTGTTTAAGAATGCCATAGTTTGAAGTAAAGCCAGGCATATGAATGTCAGGAAAGAACCCCTAGGGAATAGTTATTCTTTGCAAAGTACATTAGTTCTTGGACAAATCAATATTCAAGTAAGGAGAATTCCCCTAACTGCTTAAGCCGATTTTGTATTGTATTGTATATTGGATTTATATAGTGCTTATCACCCAGGGGTCTCTAAGCGCTTGCCTTGGGAACCCGTCCTGGCTTTTCCCTGTGAGATAGCCCCTACAGGGCATCCCCAAGGTGAAATCCAGGCATCCCGCCGCGGGGGGCCGTTGTGGAGATTAAGCAAGCTTAATGCCCAGAGTTGCAGAGTGTGAACCCATGATTAGGTCAGGCACCGAAGCTAGAATTATCGAGTCCGTGGATATTTGAGCTCAAGACCCTGCCGCGTCGGGAATTGAACACTGGTCCCGGGTCTGACCTCTGCTTCAGGGTCTGCCTGCTCTAACCAGTGAGCCACACTTTTCCAAGAATTCGTTGTGACATTTGGTACGGGTGGAAGTAGCCATGCCTGTATTTGGGTAGCATGGGCTATTCCTAAATAAGGGATTGATTTCTTTGCCTATATAAAGGCAATGTGAATTTTACCTATATAACGGCATGAATCGGGAAAATTCACTCAGAGCTCTAAACGCCACACAAGGAGAAAAAGGAGGCTGTACAGCCCTCAATGAGGTGATCAGAGAAAGAAGATATAAGTTCTCTCTTAAAGATTATAGCTATCCCCCTCTCTGGTATAACAGATCTTGCCTCACAGTTGAACGGGCTTGCGGAATGGCCTGTGGTACATCAAAGGAAGAATCCTCCCTAAGCCATATTTCAGTTTAAAAGAAAGGTGTCTGGCCTGCGCTCCTCAAAAAAATCATGCAGTTCAATTCTATTCTTGACCAACGATCTACAATTAACTATTTCTGCTCCACCCTGTGCAACATTCCGGAAAGCATCAGACTTTATAGGGGTAACATTGACTTATCCCCTTCTCGTCTCTACAAAGGTAGATAAAGTCTTGGACTGCGGAGGAAATACATTTACTATACCCACTCCAGCATATGCAACAGTAGGGAAAGCATTGAACTTTGGAGGGGGAACATTCACTGTTCCTGTTCCCGTCTGTGCAGCACTAGGGAAAGTGTTGGACTTCAAAGGAGTTAAATTTGCTCTTACCACTCCAGTTTGTGCAAATGTAAGGAAAACGTTGGACTTCGAAGATGTACAGTTTTCTACTCCCACCCCAGTCTGGGCAACAGTAGGGAAATAGATGGACTTCAGAGGGATTACATTTGCAATCCTCACTCCAGTCTATACAACAGTAAGGAAAGCATTGGACTTCAGAGGGATTAAATGTACTATTCCCAATGCAGTCTGTGCAACAGTAGGAAAGCATTGGACTTCGGAGTGATTATATTTACTATTACCACTCCAGTCTAAGCAACAGTAGAGAAGGTGTTGGACTTCATAGGAGTAAAATGTACTATAACGACTCAAGTCTATGCAAAAGTAGCGAAAGTGTTTGACTTTGGAGGGTTTAAATTAATATTCGGACCCCAGTCTGTGCAACAGTTGGGAAAGCATTGAACTTTAAAGGGGAAATGTTAACTGATCACACTCCTGTCTGTGCAACAATAGGAAAAGCGTTTGACTTTGCAGGGGGTAAATGTACTATTCCCACTCCAGTCTTTGCAACAGTAGGGAAAGTACTTTACTTGAAACACAAACCGTATCTAAAGTACCCTATTGATTTACAACAAATATAAAACTCTTATTGGGACAATTACTGATTAACCCAAAAATACATAATTGATAAAAATAAAAAAGCAATTAAACATTTTATATGATTATTAAACAATGTATTAATTAACTATAAAAAACCAAATCTATTACTAAATTTCTTTTCCACACTATATCCCCACAAACCTAGCAGCCCATGCTTAAAATATCACTGAAATAAATGAGTTTAACACAATTAACATAAATAATAGTCTATTGAATATGCATAAAATAAATAATTAATTAATTATTAATGATGAATTATGAATTTAACAACTTTCCTCCCTATAACCATACAAATCCATAGCCTGCAGATAAAATATCACTTCCCACCCTATACTTTTATAAACCAAGCAACCTGCAATTAATATATAACCAGAAATTTCATAGTTACACAATTTATATAATCAATAATTAATAAAGTAATTAGGAACACATTAATAATTAACTATTAAATATTTATGGCATAACTTCCCACCCTACACCCCTAAACATCCAGCAGCCCCTTCTAATGTATAACTTACAAAATATAGTTAATACTCAATTTGCTTGATTTATAATCAATTGAATATTTAAAAATAAATTAATAATTAAATGTGAATCAAGTATTACCTAATTAACTTCTCACCGTAGACCCCAACACATTGCACAACCTGCGCCTATTATATGAGTAACAAATATCATTACTACAAAATATACATAATTAATCAATAAAAAAATTAATTGTTAATAATTATACTTAACTTCCCACCATACACACCTACAAACCTAAAAGCCTGCTACAACACTATAAATTACAATAAGAAAATTAGATTAAAAAATATTAATCACTTAAAATTACAAACTATATTTAAAAATATGATTTACAATTATGCAAACAGTAACATATAAAATTAATATATGACCTAAAACACATAAGGGTACTTAAAAAATGATACGTTTGACAACTATATTATTGAAAATAATATTAACAGCAAGCATATTCTTGAAAACGATATTTCTGCATTGTGAAATTTTTGTATCACAATATTTTTGCAATGCAGTATTTCACACTTGATATTTTATCTAAATACCATCTTTGCTACAGGGACACAACAAACTCCAGATCTTGCCACCCCAGCATACCACTAATTCAAGGTCCTCTGAACCTGACTCTTCAGCTATGACTGGTAATGCAACATTTTCACTTCAATGCACAGTATTGACAGTCTGTGGTGACTACCAATGCGAAGCTCCAGTAGTAAACACCCAAAACACTTGACAGAGACTTTGCACTACAGAGATGACCATCTACAATGCTCTCCGTTCTCCTCACAGCCTCTGTCACCAGGAACTGGGCAACTAACGGCAGAGTTTGAGAAGTACATTTTTTGTGGACTATCTGGTTCCTGTATCCGGCCTGCGCTCTATCGCTGTCACCCTGAACTTGCCACTTTCCCCTGGTCCAAAGCAACCAAATAACATCAAGTGGCGCTTTGTGCTTTTGAGCGCAATACTTTCCTCAATCTTTGAAAATTCATTACACTTGTTCTACTGATTGGATTTTTTTTATGTTAGATAACATATTAACTTTATTCTATTTCTCTAACTTAGTGTGGGAATTTTCATGCAACGTGTCTCACTTTATTATTGATTGTGTTCTGCTAAACACTGGTTAATTTAGCAACTTTTTGTGTTTCATCCTAACAAGGATTGTGGTTGGTGGTTGAGAAAGCCTTACACATCTCTCAACCAACAAACCAATTTCTCAGAGAGGGTAACTGATTTGCAAATGAACATGGGTCAACCTTTGGACTCCTTTCACTTTGAGAATCTTGAAAAACTCTCAGTGAAACAAAAAGAAAACTTTTTGTTTTAAACACAGCCCGTTTCTTTTGAAGAAAGAGTGCTGCACTAAAAAAAGATTTCTTTACTTAAACACAAGCACATTCTGGTGGTCTGCAGACCCTTACAGGCCATCCTTCATGTGATTGTGGCCAATTGCAGAGGGTCACAAATTGCAACATGCCTAATGAATATTAAATAGACTGATGGTTTTATTACCCCCTGCAATTTAGCATTTTGTGAATCGACTTATCTGTACATAGATTGGTTAGCAAAATAATATTCTATTTGTGAATATATGATATCTTAGAAACACAAGTTATTGGACCCATTTTGAGCCCTACTGACCAGATACTGGTGGAGCTCAGTCAAAGCACACTGCATGCATGGCCTAACTTTCTTTCAAAGCAAAACCAAAGGGGATGATGGACGGAGTGTTGAACATTGCAAGCACTCACACCCAGTCAACTGATCCGGGTTTAATCCATCATCATTCTTGAGCTACCTCCGCTACCCCAGTTCAGACATGGCCATATGCAAATCAGTCTGACCCTGTGCCTCTTGGGAACAGTCCAGCCCTAACTGCCAAGCCATATCTTCCTTGGACCGGAAACAAGCATCCTGGGACCGGTTTCTGGCTAATCAGCTGTCATCAAACAGGGTAGCTTGAATCCAGCTAACTTTCTTTCAGCCAACTGGGTAGATTCTGGCTAATAGGGAGGTGTGAAAGCTGAATTATAGAGCTAATTAGCCTTTAATCTCTTTTCTCCGAAACGAAGCCAGGGGCTTTCTCAAAAATGAAAGAAATGTGTTGGCACACTAGGCAAATAATCAGATACTCGCACTGGGAGGATGGTCTGGTAGTGGCTTAATCCCATAGTGACCACTTCAGCGCAATGTCATGGGCTGTCTGATTTCTTCACCTCCAGAAGATGACAGGCTCGGCTTTGTCTAGCAGGGTGTTACTAATTAGATTGGCAGGAGAGGTCATTTCATAGAATACCTGAGAAAGAGTTAACAAACTCTGAAGGTACATATACTACGAGTACTGAATTTGAGCCTGTAGTTCCGGTGCTCAGCGACAGCACACTATCATCAAATCCAGCGCTTTTCATGAGCCCCAGTTAAGGACACATTAATTTAAGGTAGGCAGGGGGGGAGATTAAGTGATTTGTTCAAAATCGCAGGATGTTGAGCCGATGCTGAGACTCGAGCAGGTTCACCAGCTCCGTAGCCAGCAGCTCTGGCCATTACACCACATTCTCTCCACGCTTTCATCGTTAATATTTGATTCTGTTTAGGTGGCGCTAACAATAGAAAAGGGCTGGTGCAAGCTGCCTCCTGACGAGAGCCCCACCACTTATATTTTTAAAAATGAACCACTGGATGCTACCATTACCCTGAAACATTCGTGCTGATTTTTCCAGAAGTTTTGGAGCGTTAGCAACCTTTTGAGCAGGAAAGACATCTGTAATTGTTTTCTCCACTCATTACTTTTCAGAGTGTTTTACATTCAAAGGGAATGAAGTAAGATATGCCTTTACCTTACGCAGTGAAACTTTGTTCTTGTACTGTGAAGTCTTCCAAAACGATGGCCTTGATTAGAAAAGCTCAAGAACAGCCAATTGTTCCATTCGATGTGTTGAATTACGATTGCTGCTGGGTTCTGCAATTGCCATTATGATTCCTTCACCAGCTTGCAAATTCCTAATCAATTTGGCTCTGCAAGGAATTTCTATCAGAGTTAATGAAATATTCATAAGTGCTGCATTTGTTTTTAAAATACTGTTGGAAATGTCCTTCCTCCAGAGGGACGGCGGGAAATACCTGCTGCATTTGAGCAGGTGTTTGATGATAAAGTAGGATATTGTTCCCCATGCAGCATGCTGATATATTTCCATTTAGGAGGTATGGGGTGAGCTGCAAGTTCATTTAAGAGGTATGGGTTGAGCTACAAGTTCCACGCATTTATTAACATTCATCACCTTTGATTTTTGCATAGGAAAATGGAACAATAATAGAAAGTACCGACGCCTTTGTAAAATAATTCACAGTAATGACTACACTTCAGAGCAGGAAAGTAACATAATTAGAGATGAAACCGTCTCCTCTTTTGTGGAGTAGCAACGATTAAGGGTCTGTTCATTTCTGGGACCTAATGCCAGTTCTACCTACCTCCTCGAAGTAAAACTCTTTGCTGCTTTTTATAGTGGAAGAGATTAACACATTTATTTTTGGAGCGGTCTTCTTTGCTCGTCATTGCTCAGAACCATTCTGCAGTAATAGGCCCGATATGTTGCATTTAATAAACAATGATGCTCTGCAGGAAGTGACGCTATGTAAGTCATTCATTTACAATGAAGAAATACTGCCTCGGCTCTCAGCGAAAAGGTGCATGGATATATGAAGTGATTTGGAATTCACCATAATCCCTACAGATTGGATTTTCCACCATTAAAAAATGTAACCTCTGTAGCTTTCAATAGACGAAATAGTTTGCTTTAGGCATTGCATATATCTAAAAACAAAGCCCCTTGTCATATTTCCATTGAAAATTAAAAGATGCCTGGACCTTAAATGTTACGTTCCTGTTTGGTCAGTATTACTCTTTGCATTTTCTGCACATTCATATGTAGGAATGCCTGCCCTCAAGATAATATCCTCATGAGGATTTAGATCAGCTACAGAGATCTGATCATTTAATTTAATTATTTGACTGGGCATATTGCTGATTGGGTTACATAAAAATGTTTTTAGTTGTAATGTATTTTGTGGGGTTAATGCAGCCATATTGATGATTATGTTTGATACACGGGTATGTTATAATGTAGTGAATGTTTTTTTTAAATGTGTGTTAAATGTATTATGGCAGTTTCGAAATCTACTTTTTGAAATGTTTCTGTTAGCAAGTATGTTTGAATTTGGTTCATGTAGTGTTATACTTGTGGTTTTTATTCTATCAAGTACAATGCATTTCGTTGCATTCTGGGACGTGTCAAACAACAAAATACCCAGAATGTTAATCAAAAGAATTTACTAGGTAAATTGCCTACAATTTCTTTTTTGAAGTGTCATTTCATCTTCTATATGTATTCCTTCGGGTTCTTTTGGGTGGTTGATCATTTGTTAGTTTTTAGGTGTAGGTTATAATAACGTATAAGCCATCAGTTCTTGACAATGATAGCTTCGGAAGTTTTCAAATAATTTTTTTTTTCAATAACCACATCAGATACACATCCCACCCTGAGCAAATCAAATGTGCATATAATACTCCAAAAATGAGATACATTTAGAAAAAATGTGTGAAAGGGCTAGAAAGCACCTCACGTGCGCAAACCCACAGGGCTGCTGGATGGTACTCGCCAGTATGGCCACGTTATCGTCATTCGTCACTTTCTAGCCACAACCAAAAAGTAAGAAAAGTGCGTGTGAAATTTCTTTAGATGCGAAAAAGTCAAACAACATAAATGTGTCACAGAAACACTGAGATTCTGTAGCTCTCTCAGTGTTTTCTTAACCCCAACCGTGCAAAGAGAAGACGGTTCTCAAGTAAAAAATGAGGTATCACTCACATACAGCACATCCTTTAATATTTGTTTTGTGTCCTCAGTTTAAAAAGCAGGCATGTCACTAGACACTTTTTACTACAAAAGGCCAACTTTTTTCTTAGCCATACACTCTTGGCAACTTCGTCAGGGCTGTTGGTGATTCAATCTTCACCTCAGTTCATTGTTCACACCCAATCTGTGGTTATTAAAGGAAATAAAAGGATCGCACCGCATAGGAACATACTCTATGTCCCATGGGAATAAACACAACTATTTCTCCCCACCTCACATTTGCCTAATGGCAACCACCATCATTAAAAGAACATGCTCCACCTGGTCGCGTTTCCCCTTTGTAGACCACAAACATCAGTCCACCTGAAATGTACATGCAGCAAATTCTTCATAAGGGATGATATAACATCACCGGGTCATATTACACATGTCCTCCCCTTACTGCTCACTGCTCATAGTGTTAACTAGCTGGTTTCAAACTTTGCACTGCCAGCTTGTGCTTTTAACAGTTACAACAATCAACTTTGTATTCGCCGCATTACAAGAGCAGTTCCTGCCAATTATAGCGCTCCACTGCAGCTCAATGCTCCACGTGCAAGTCCACACACTGTATCGAATTTGAAATCACCAGCTTGCTATGACACTTGTTTTAATACCTCAATTCGTAATTGCAGCATTCGCATAGTGGCTTCTCACAATAAATCACTAACTATCATTTCAATACCCCTGACCCTGCCGCTCTCTTAGTGTGTTCAGACCCAGTGCTCCTGCCTCATGTGCCCTCTCAGAACCCCCTTCCACACTGTGAAGTTTTGTCCGCATTCTATCTTTCAGCACGAGCATCCAATAGTAATGCTACTGTAATATTAATGGCACCGGTGTCACGTGTTTGCTCCTCATAACCTGCCACCCCCTGTAAACTAGGCGGCCATCTTAGAACGGAGCATATTTGTATCCGTATTGCTCCTAGCATCGTTTGTACTATGCTCAAATAATTATTCACATTTCAGTCCAGATAAAATTAATCATGTATTGAAACTTACTCTGTTCCTCAAAATTTACGACTTCCTTAAGGAGTTATTCAACAATATTTAAAGAGGCAAATTCTTTATAGAAACTACTCACAGTTTGCTTGATAAGGAACAACCTCTCCACCTAGTGATGTACCTGATTTGACTGAATTCAAAACACATGGAAATGATTGCCTCAGGGGTCACAGATGGGACCAAGGACCTATTCTATTCCATTCAATGTAATCGTTTAACCCATGGGGATCCACTCTCTCAGTACAAATCCATTTTGCCTCTTTCCTATATTGTATCTTTCTCCCACAGCTAGTTCCAACACTGTCCGTCTCAGATCCCCAAGCCCGTGCATGTGCAGTTCTCAGAAGACCCAATGGAGACGCAGGGAAGCCTGGGGACGCAGCCGATAAGGTAAGGTTATTTAAATTGTTATTCATAATGTTTTGTAAAGTGTTAATACTGCGGGTGGGAGGGAGGCGGGCGGAAGGCCAACTCCGTCAATCAATCAATCAATCAATCAATCAATCAATCAAAGCATTTATATAGCGCACTACTCACCCGGAGGGTCTCAAGGCGCTAGGGGAGGGGGGGTCCGCTACTGCTCGAACAGCCAGGTCTTGAGCTGCTTCCTGAAGGCAAGGTGTTCCTGGGTCAGGCGGAGGTGGGTCGGGAGGGAGTTCCAAGTCTTGGCGGCCAGGTAGGAGAAGGACCTTCCTCCTTTGGTGGCTCTTCAGATGCGGGGGACGGCGGCGAGGGCGTGGCCGGTCGATCGAAGCTGGCGTGTGGGAGCATAGAAGTTGAGGCGGCTGTTGAGGTATCCTGGGCCTTGGTTGTGTAGGGCTTTGTGTGCGTGGGTGAGGAGGCAGAAGGTGATTCTTTTGTTGACCGGGAGCCAGTGCAGATCTCTCAGGTGTCCGGAGATGTGGCTGCGACGGGGGATGTCCAGGATGAGTCGCGCTGAGGCGTTCTGGATCCGCTGGAGTCTCTTCTGGAGTTTGGCGGTGGTTCCGGCGTAGAGGGAGTTGCCGTAGTCCAGACGGCTGGTGACGAAGGCCTGGGTGACCGTCTTCCTGGTTTCGGTGGGGATCCACCGGAAGATCTTACGTAGCATGCGCAAGATGTTGAAGCACGACGAGGAGACGGCGTTGACTTGTCTGGTCATGGAGAGGGAGGAGTCCAGGATGAAGCCCAGGTTGCATGCGTGGTCTGTTGGTTTGGGTGCGCTGCCCAGGGCGGGGGCCACCAGGAGTCGTCCCAGGCGGAGGGTGAAGATCCCAGGATGAGGACTTCCGTCTTGTCCGAGTTCAGTTTCAGGCGGCTGTTCATCATCCACTTGGCTACGTCTGTCATCCCTTCCTGTAGGTTGGCTCTGGCGGTGGCGGGGTCGTTGGTGAGGGAGAGGATCAGCTGGGTGTCATCGGTGTAGGAGATGATGTTGAGGTTGTGTTGGCGTGTGATGGCTGCGAGGGGGCTCATGTAGACGTTGAAGAGGGTTGGGCTGAGCGAGGAGCCTTGAGGAACGCCGTAGATGACTTTGGTGGCTTCTGATCTGAATTGGGGGAGGCGGACTCTCTGCGTCCTTCCGGCGAGGAACGAGATGATCCATTCCAGTGCCTTCTCCTGGATTCCGACGTTGCTGAGGCGCTGCACTAGGGTACGGTGGCAGACAGTGTCGAAGGCCGCGGAGAGGTCTAGGAGGATGAGGGCAGCTGTTTCTCCGTTGTCGAGCAGGGCTCGGATGTCGTCGGTGGCTGCGATCAGGGCGGTCTCGGTGCTGTAGTTGGCCCGGAAGTCAGACTGCGAGAGGCCGAGGGATCCGTTCGTCTCGAGGAAGGCGACCAGCTGCTTGTTGACGGTCTTCTCGATGACTTTTGCAGCGAACGGGAACAGCGAGATGGGGCGGTAGTTCTTGAGGTCGGTGGGGTCAGCTGATGGCTTCTTTAGTAGAGCGCTGAGTTCGGCGTGTTTCCAACTCTCTGGGAAGGTAGCTGTGTCGAAGGAGATGTTGATGATGTCCCGCAGGTGGGGTGCGATGACAGCGTCGGCCTTGTTGAAGACGTGGTGAGGGCAGGGGTCGGTCGGAGATCCGGAGTGGATGGAGTTCATTGTGCGGATGGTGTCTTCGGTGCTGATCGGGGTCCAGGCGCGGAGGGTGGAGGTGGGGGGCGGTGGTTCAGTCGTGGCGTGCGTCAGTTGAGTGCTGAAGCTGTTGTGTATGTCCGCGATCTTGTTTTGGAAGTAGGAGGCGAGGGAGTTGCAGAGGTCTTGCGAAGGGGTGATGTCGTTGTTTCCGGCGTTGGGGTTGGAGAGCTCTTTAACGATGTTGAAGAGTTCCTTGCTGTTGTGTGCGTTGTTGTCCAGTCGTTCCTTGAATGCAATTTTCTTGGTGGCGTGGATCAGTTGGTGGTGTTTTCGGGTGGCGAGCTTGAGGGCAGTCATGTTGTTCGGTGTTGGGTCTCTGCACCAGGCTTTCTCGAGTGATCGGCAGTTCTTCTTGGAGCTCTTGAGTTCGTCGGTGAACCTTGGGGCTTTCTTGCTGCAGGGTCTGCTAGGCGGGGTCTTCAGAGGGGCGAGGTCGTCTGCGCATTTGCTGATCCACTTCGCGAGGTTAGTGGCCGCCTGGCTTGGGTTTGTTGCGCTGGTAGGAGGGTTCATGCTCAGGGAAGTCGCGAGCTGGTCGGCTGTGATCTTGTTTCAGCTTCTGCGTGCAACCTGTTGCTGGTGGTGGTGGATCGTGGTCCTTCTGAAGCTGAAGTGGAAGCAGCTGTGGTCCGTCCAGTGTAGTCCGGTGGCGTGGCTGAAGGTGATGTCCTTGCTGGATGAGAAAACGGGGTCGAGTGTGTGTCCGGCGTAGTGGTTGGGGTGGTCACCAGCTTCTTGAGACCGAGGTTGGCGAGGTTGTCCAGCAGGGTGGTGGTGTTGCGGTCGTTGTTGTTCTCCAGGTGGTAGTTGAGGTCCCCGAGGAGGATGTAGTCAGCGGAGGGGAGGGCGTGCGGGCTGATGAAGTCGGCGATGTCTTCGCTGAATTGTGTGCGTGGTCCCGGGGGTCTGTAGATGAGGGTGCCTCTGAGGGTGGTCTTGGGGTTGATGTGGCGTCGGTGTTGGTCGTGATGTGGATGGTGTTCCGGGGGATGATGGCGATGCCTCCTCCTGTCTGGTTGACGCGGTCCCTCCGGATGATCTTGTAGCCGTCCTGGATGGCGATGGCGATGTCGGGTGCTGAGGAGGCGTTCATCCAGGTTTCCGTGAGGAAGGCGATGTCTGGGGCTGTGGTGTCGAGCAGGTTCCAAAGCTCGACGGCGTGTCTGTGGATGGAGCGGGTGTTGAGCAGGATTCACTTGAGGTGGTTGCTGCTGGTGCTCGGCTTGGTCGGTGCTGGTGTAGTGCAGGTCCGAATGCAGGTGAACTTGCAGGAGTGGCAGCAGAAGGGTCCGTGGGTGCATCCCGGGGTGGCTCGATAGCAGCCCGGGATTCTACCGGCGTTGAGTGCGTAGAGTTCGGTCGCGTCGTAGGTCCGACGGGTGGGTTGGTGTCTGCGGGAGCCAGGGGTCCTGGCACTGGGCGCGGTCCAGGCGCGGACAGGCGCAGACGGGCTTACTTTTGGCGCACCTTCGGCGCTCAGTCGGCGCGCCCGCTGCGCGGGCGCACGGTCGCCATTTATGACAAAGTGCAGGGAGGGAGGAGCAGCTGGGAGGCGGGAGCGGGGAGGAAGGGGGCGTGTCCACACTCCCGGCGGCGGGAAGCGGGAAGCGTGAAGCGGGGAGCGGGGCGGGTGGGCGCAGGGGAAAACAGCACAGGGGGGGCAACAATACTAGCATAAGGATTTGGTCCCTCTTCCCGTCCCGCCTGAGAGTGCGGAATTCCGTGGGCGGAACGGAGTTGTTCGCCCGCCCCTAATAAAAATGCACAATTTTATCAGTGGAAGTGTCAAATTGGAAGACGAAGAGAATGAGTGAGAAGAGAAGCTGCATGATCTCCAAAGTAACCACCTGCAGTTCTGTTAATGAGAGGAGGCATTGCTGGGTCAGCGTGATGTTGTTGCAAACTGTTTGGCACCTCACTATTAGACTCATCTGTAGGGTAAACATACTCGACATCTGCATTGGAAGATGGAGGCAGAAGAGGTGAATGGCCAATAGCAGTGTCCAATATGCCCTCACCCACACGGTTCATAGTGGAAGAGGATGAAGTCAGCGGATTCAATGAAATTGTGTTGCACGAAACAGCAGGAGTGGCATTATTTGGAATCGGCCAGGCGGTGTAACTTGACATTGTCCACTTAGATGTATTTGTTGTCTTTGAGACCAGGTAAAGGTGGTAAAAAGACTGTATGAGTACCCTTCAATTCAAGTACTAGATCCGGGGCACAACAAGAGGGACCAAATTCTTTTTTGTTCTCTAGCTTTTCTCGTACTAGATCTCCAATCTTTGGAATCAAGCTGGCTACCGGAATCAGCAGTGCTGCATCAGTGGAAGAGGGTAAATGTTCAGTAGCATAGTTGTCACTGGTCTTTTGTAGGATCTGTGACATAGTAGAATGATTATCTACGTCAAGGGTTGTGGCGGCCGCCACAACGTCTAGACCATCAAGGTCTAGCACAAACATTTTGTTGCCAAAGACCATTTTGTCTGGGCTCCATCCACCCAGAGATCTTCTAGGGGGATTATTAAGTGCACGTTGAACCCCATACAAGTGGGCCAGACAGTTCCAGCTAGTACCTAAGACTCCAGTTGTCAAAGATTGATTTAAGTCACAGTTAATTCGCTCCACTATGGAATTGCCCTCAGGTCTATATGGAGACGAAAACTGTACCTGCACCCCCATTGACATCATTGCGTCCTTGTACACCTTAGAGGCGAATGCTGGACCTTGGTCAGAGTGGAAGGTGCCACAGGCAAACATCCTGACAAAGACACTCAATTCTCTAGTGACATTTTGAGCGTCAGCACTGTGTTGTGTACAACCCCAAAGGAATCTGGTGCGTGAATCAACCGCAACTAAAATATATTTATATGCAGTAACAGAGGAGAATGGACCGCAGTGATCAAGAAACACACAGCTGAATGGCTGATTGGATATACACAGCTGTGTTTGTGGTGGACGTGAGACCGTAGAAGGCCTAATTTGTTAACAAATGTCACAAGAAAGTACATAATTACGGGTCTGTTTATATAAACCATGCCACCAGTAACTTTGCTGTAAAATAGAAACTGTTGCAGACACTCTGGCATGCACAGTAGGCAAACCTTTTGTGGGTGGCAATTATCAAAGTAGGTCTGTGGACCATGTTAGGAATCAGCCGATCCTCAACATTCAGAATTATAGCATAAGGAACTTGATTGGGAGATAAGTCATAAGAATACTTTGAAAGGAAGCCCTGCGGAGGAGCAGTTCCATCCTTTGTAGCAGCAATAGCTGCCAAAATGTCATTATCAATGTTAGTCATGGACTTTGTAACTGCTGCAACGGAACCAGTGGCAACTGCAGACTTGGCCGCTTCATCAGCCAAAGCATTACCAACAGCATGTGCTCCCACTCGCTGATGGCCAAGTATATGGATAACCTGCATGAGTGGGAGATGTTTTTTAAGTTCCGCCACTTGAATTCATAGAATTTTATGCTCTATTGCGCTGCCTTTAGAGTATCTATAGTCATTTTGTGACCAAAAGAATAAGTTGTCATTAAAAGACTGGAAACAGTAGTAAGAGTTGCATGAAATTAGAGTATTCACATTAGGACCAGCAAACTCGAGCAAGAACAAGAGCACGCAGCTCCGTCAATTGTGCTGTACAGTCCCCAGGTGCCTTTGTATGCACTGTGGAAGACTTAAACTCTCCATTGACAATTGTACCAGCCACAATAGCGCAAGCTGCTGAATAAGTGTGTTTAGAACTGACGGCCGGTTGAGCCGATCCATCGGTATAGATGATGTATTTGTATTCATCCAAAGGTAGCAGTGACAGAAGAGGAAGATGGACATGTGTCGGAAGAGAAGGATCAAAAATAAACTTGAAATCAGCCGATGTCAAAGATGTCAAAGATGCAGCCCATTGAATGCAACAGAGATGTAAAGCCTTAGAGTTTGGTACACTCACCTTAGTCACTGCTTCTAAAGCAGGGAGTGGTGTGACCATAAGAATGCATTTACCTTGCACCAGAGAGCATTTTTTCAGAATTGTCATCTTTACCGCTGTCCAAACTTTTTCAGTATTGGAAAATCGCATTACAGCCGAGGTGTATAAATGTGATTTGTAAGCAATAAGTACTGTGTCCCCCTCACTGATCGTCAAGTAAGTGAATCCAACCGTCCCCGATACTATACGTATCACCAGGTTCGTGGCATTGTTATGCATCAACAAGTAGTTGGTAGCAAGCAAGTCTGTTTGCAAAGATTGAGGAATTAAGGTATGTTCCGGAAACCATCTGGCCGAAGAAAATTTAGGTTGTATCAACGCATATAGCAGTTTGATACGCTGGGCGTAATCAGGAATATGTGTCCTCCCATAATTCAAAAATACCTGCAGAGACTGAAGTTTTTTCAGTTAGAAGAAGGTCGCAACTTTGCACATTTCTCAAGAAAGTGGGGGGCCAACGCCCTACCTTCATTGTTGAGCTCATAGCTCAAAAAAAGAACTGCAAAATGTGTGATGTGTGATTTTGCAAAATTGAACTTGTATCCACGAAAAAATTATGCAGTCGACTCGGACAAAATGTAGTATTACTGCATCGTCCGTTAAATAAATGTCATTAACGAACAAGAACGCATCTGGGTCTATGCTATGTAGCAAAGACACAACACGTGCAGCGAAGGCCCTGGGCCTACTCTTATACCCCATTGACAAACGTGTATATTTTTTCTGATTTCCGACAGCGACGAAGGATGTCCAGTAACTGCTCTCAGGAGCCAAGTTGTGTCTATAGAAACCATTGGAGATATCCAGTGTAGTTTTATATTTTTTACAAATGAGTGTATTCACTAACGCAGAGCTGTGTGTGATTTGAACAGCAAATGTATGACAATGACTATTCAAATTTCGATAATCCAAGTCAATGCAATATGATCCATCAGGTTTTGATACTGAAAAAGAGGATTATTTATCAGTGATACGCAGGACTCTATCACACCCTGATATTCCATCTGAGTCAGGATATCACAAACGGGAGCCTTAGCGTCTCGTTTGATAGGATATTGCGGCTGTGGCATAGACCGTAATAGGATCTCATATGCAGGGGAATCTCTATGCCAGCCTACCTGATTACGGTACACCGCCGCGGCAAGGGCTAAAGCCCATTCAGCTGCAAAAGCCATTGCATGTTCCTCAGGGACATAATGTGAAAAACTCAGGCGTATCACGTCTTCCCCTTTAGGAGCACCCAGAATAAACGGTGGGGGCCAATTCACCTCCGCTAACAAAATGTCTTATGAAGAGGTTAGATTTTCCCAGAAATCCCTGTGAGTGTACGCTGTATATCACCTTCAATTTAGAAGACTATTTCATGGGGTGCAAATTGTGTATCTGCTGTCTCTACTGTAATGAATGTGTCAGTTGCTCTCGCCTCCAGACAGGGACTCAGTGCCTCCTGCACTATGGTAATCTCTACTGCGCTGTTGAGCGGAGTCACCGCCCAAGTCCAATCTAGAAGATGTGTTCTCACTGTCTGAGGCATATTCCGCTGTTAAAGCTGCAACTTTCTTCTTCTGACAGGGTGGTCTAAAATGAGGCAGATCCTCTTGTTTGGGTTTAACGTCAAACTGTCGAGGTAGATCTCGTCCCTGTGGTGGAGGCTGACATTTACCACAATCCTGGCCTTCTCATCCACCGACTAGAGAACCTGATGTATCCTGTAAAGAACGAGGAGAGTGCTCATCAGGGACTTGAAATCTATCAGGAGTCTTAATTTTCATGCAGTCACACAAGTCATAAGTACGCTCAGAAGACTCAGGTATTGGTGAACCAGCACGCGAAGTCTGCTTCTGTTGTTGCTGCCCCTGTTTTTTATTTCTTTAGTACCTTCTAGGAAAGAAGGGGCGCCCATCTTTATCATTCTGGGCCTTTTGTTGAGATTTAGTTTGAGTTTGATTTTGTGGTTGAGTAAAAGGCTTGATTCCCAGACTAGTGTCCACCATTGATTTATAAGCTTTAGCAATAATCTTTGGCAATTTGCGGTGCTTGTCTGTGTCTGCAACAGCCTCTAAGTGCTGCACCACTTGTAAGCATACAGCATCACCCTTAACATTAGCAAGAATCATATCGCAAACAATGCCAAACACCCCCACAAGTCTCATTCCCAACTCCAGGGCCGGCTCGGCCCCATGTTCTTCCTGAACACGCTTGATCACGGATGGGAGAACAGTCATTGAGGGGGTGCCGAAACATATTGAATATACCACTGCAAACACTTTACCCCAAGTGTTACAATCAGCTAATTTGGGAACCAGATTTTTTGGTAGACTTATTCTCAAAATCCTGTGTTTTTCCACAGGTGTGGTATTTGAAAAAACAGCTTCAAGTTGCCCACATTTTTCGGAAAGCCAACAAGAAAGCTCATCTGTATTCTGGGGACGCTTGCCCATTACTGAATTGACCATGAAACAACTGCCGGCCACACCACCAGGTAGAGGTGGTTGCGCAGCAAATTCAGGTGGTCCCACCTGAAAGTTGCACCACATGTATTGAATAATAGCTTGATGAATACGTATTAAAGATGTGTGCAGTACGCGCAGGTATGCAATTGCAGCAGGTAGATATGTTTGGTGCAGGGTGTACCCTGCCAAAACGGGCCAAGTGGCCCCATCAATAGATAAGGGGCCTAAACGGGCCGATGATAGTGAGTGTGGAAGGGCTCCATTAAACCATATTTGGTGTTTTCAAGCCGTTAGTGGAACCTCAAGAGATCTATAAGGTCTATATTCCTGTGGAGTCGTGGTGGCAGTGTACTCGTGAAACAAATTGTCTGTCCCATCGACTGCTGATAAGGTGACCCATGAATAAAATACCTTGAAGCGTAAGGCTGGATCTGCTTCAATATAAAAAATCAGCCCTACACCAGCATCAGGTACTCCAAATTGAGTCAGATAAGCCAATTAGGAGGCGAATCGCAACCACCATAACAAACAAACAGAGAATAACAACCTATGTGTGGCAGCGCAACAAAGGGTTAAAAGAAAGAGAAAGACCTTTTAAAATGAAAGCTTAAAAAACCTACACAAAATATCACAATTTAGGAGGCTACACCATCACAGCTGTCTCCGGAAACAGAAGTGAGGGGATTGTGGACAGGCACAAGCACTATTCAGGAGTCTCAGAGATAAGAACCAGACCAAACGTTGGCAGCGCCATGTTGTGGAGATTCTGCACATACACAGAAATATGCGTCGGAATACGGGACCTTGGTGTATAGGGGCTGTACCTTCCTAACACCTTAGTGCCCAAAATCCCCAAACTGACTAGCTATAGTGTCTCATTCATTTTCTGACAAAATCGCGAAGCTACAAATGATTATACAACCCAGAACACAACACTCCCGAAGATCTCTGGGCTTTGTCAGCCGACCTCATACCATAGAGCTACAGATGGTAGCTTTACATCATAGGAACAGCATAGCTCTTCTCTAAAGAAAGGTTTCCCTCCAAGTGCGTGTGAACAACATGCAACTCCGCAATATCAAAGCACGAGCTCTCTAGTAGGGCAGCTGTGTGTAGCATATTTTGTCTAGGTAATAGGGACTGACCAGAATAGAATAACAAGGGCATGTTTTTGAGCTGCACATCGTGTTCAGACTAAAGTCCGAGAACGCAGAAAGCAGACCGTTCTCATGTGAAAGACACAAACAGAGTCTTGCAAAATAAAGTCATGTAGTAACATGCGCAAAAGAAGCATCATGGCAGCAGAACTCGTGCTAACTTACCAATGTTGAGAATGACCCTAAAGGCCACATAACTCCACCTGTACATTGCCCATACAGTAAACTCTTCTGTTAGGTAACCAACTTCAGGTCCGGGAGCCAAAAGCAACATGGAGGCTGGAAAACATTAGGGCTGGAGCAGATATTTCTATGGATCGATTACCTTCACTATAATAACTAGTCTGGCCTGTTTTGGTATTTGTGGAAAGAGAGAACTTGTTGCGAAAATATTGGATACCTTTCCCTTACAGCATTTTCATAGCCAAGGAATCAATTCATGTTTCAGCGCTCGGCGGTAGGGAAAGCTTGAGAATTTTAGTTTGATTCACTGAGAGGTCAACATCAATCTCAGATTCTGACAGTGGTGGCTCACATAGGCGTGCTGCGGGGAGGTGGGGCGGGGAGGGGCAGGGTGGGGGGTAGGAGAATCAGACATACAACAGAACGGAGGAAAGAATTATTACTTTCCGCGGTTCCATCGTATGTCCGACTTTACTAGGCCCCCACCATGCCCCTCCCCTGCCCCGCCTACCACTCTGCAGCACACCCTATGCGAGCCGCCACTGGATTCTGAACTATTATCCTTTAAAATGCTGTTCTTGACCTATTCCGAGCTCAAAGCTGATTAGGACAAATGAAAAGAAGACGATTGTCCTATTGATGCACTGATGATTTCCTGACTGATTTATATACAATTGTTGTGTTTTCTCCAGCTTTTTAATGCATTTCAGGGAGTAGAAACCACCCCACAGCTTGTAATGCTATCTTATGTCTGTCCCAAGGTTGTGCCAATGAAACATGCTTGCAAATGTAGATCTTCCCTGCTGCGACTGAAAAATGAAAGTGGTAAAAAATATTGTAGACAAAAATGTAATTTACTACAATATCGTGCTCCGATATTTATAATGGTAAGTATCAAAATTTCACAAGAAATGATTGACACTAGTATTGTCCAAACCTATACAAAAATATAGATTTTTGATAATTTAAATTGAGTTTAAAAAAGAAGAATAGTAAATAATAGGGAAAGCGTTGGATTCTGGAGAAGTTAGATTTATTATTCATACTCCAGTCACTGCAACAGTATGAAAAACGTTGGACTTCAGAGGGGTTACATTTACTATTTCCACTAGAGTCTAGAAATTAGTAGGGAAAACGTTGGGCATCGAAGAAATGAAATGTACTATTCACACTCTAGTCTAAACAACAGTATTGAAAGTGTCGGACTTTGGAGGGGGTCAATTTACTGTCCCCACGCCAAACAGGGCAACAGTCGGAAAATGTCCAATCCTCACTCCAAAGAGCACAATAGTAGGGAAGGGTTGGACTTTGGAAGGGGAATATTTACTATATTCACAGCAGCATTAATTAATGTACTTCCTACCCCATACCCCTACAAACCTAGAAGCCCACACCTGAAATATACCTAATAAAATAAGTATTCTATAATGTAAATTTTTAAAATCAATTTGTTATTTTTTTTTTATAAAGTTTTATATAGCGTGTACATGAACCTTGCGGGTGTCAGAACGTTTTACAGTGTTTAAGGAGATAGGGAATATAAACATCTTTTTATTATCAATGGAGGAACAAATTATAATAGAAGCCTTCAAGAGAGACCACCACAGGGGTCCAAGCATACAAAAACCCAGAATCCAAAAGAAAACTAGAAAATGGAAGGGATAAGCATGTGTGCATAACACAAAAGTGTTGATGGGTCTGAGAAAAACTGTAATGTCTACCAAGATATGTAACCTGACATTACTATGGTGTCCAACCAAGGAAAAGTAAAAGTAAAAAGGTTAAAGATACCCTGACTTCAATGTGTTCTAGAAAGGATACCCATCAGTCACCACACGGAACCGCCCTTCATCGTTTGGGATTCCTTATTGACCAAACACTTGGAAAACTACCGGTAACTAGGGTGGCCTTGATAGAATAACCTCCAATAACCAGGTAGGTACCAGTATGGTCTAAGTATTGATGATCAATACTTACGAGTGGAAAGGTGACTGATTTTCAGTGCATGTGAGAAAAAAATGTGAATAGTGGTGAAATAAAATTGTGTGAGGGGGCAATATGAACTTTTATTCTGGTTCTGCCTACTCCTCCAATGTTAAAAAAGGAATAGCAGTTTTAACAAATAACTGCCTGGGTGTAAAAAGTGGTCGACATGTTTCAGCAATATACTGGACAACGGTGTCCTTGCCTTTTTCAGGACCTAGGAGTTGCTTATGCTACTGCAAAAGTGAAAAGTGAAAAAGATAAATAAATAACGTGACTGCATAAGCTTCTTACTATGACAAGGAAAAAGATCACCTGATTTCCTAGGTGTCTTCTTAGCCTGTTATGGTAGAATCTGCATGTTACTGATGGGAGAAACAAACAAAGACACACAATGTGTGTACAGACAAGTAACATTGGTAGACAATACAAATAAAGATGTGGAGTTTTAACCATACATTCATATAAGTAATGTATATCAATTGCAACATCGAAGTTTGCTATCATTTTAATACACAAAGGCATTAAGTTTTCATTACTACTTGTAAGACAAACTCCATCTCACCCAAGTCACAGGAGTTATGGACCTCACCCCACCTGGCAGCGTGTCAGGCAATGATGGAACACCGCTCTGGTTAAAAAGGAAGCATGAAACAGGTGTAAATGCAATTGCTACCTATGAAATGAACAGTATACAAGAAATGGATCAGCACGTCTGTTATGATTGATAGGTAGATGAATAGCTTATTGAAGATCAGCCCCGGTGTCCCCCAGGACCGTACTCGCTAGCTGTTAAAACATATTAACGCTGCCTAAGCATATTGGTGTATTGGTACCATAACATCCAGCCTGTAAGTGAGGAAAAGTGGTATCTAGCATCCACGACTGCCCGACAGCAAATGGAGCATATGAAAGCTGCGTGGCTGACTCCTCAATAGACATAAAGAATGTCATCTCAAAAGCACACTGTGCAGAGGTAGAGCTGGCCGTACCTACATCACTCGTGAAAATGTCTGGAAACTACGTGCCAAAATGCTCAACAGACTGCCGTTTAAAATAGCGATTAACAGAAGTGAAAATCACGAACACCTGCTTTGCTCGTAAGCGTACTGTGTACACAGACTCCTGTAGCTAACTCAGCAGTGTGCTCCCGCTTGCTGGACCTTAAGAGAACGGGAAAAAGTGCCAGGGCTTACCTCTCCATCGGTACTTCTCTGCCGTTCCGAGCCGACTGGGGAGGTGCGGTACGGAACCGGAGCCTCATTTAAAAGCGGTACCGTGATTGGTTCTTAAAATCAAATGGTGCCGCTGGAGGGCCGCCTCTTTGTTTACGTTTTATAGGAAGTGGAGCCTCTTTGTGATGCGGTACGGTGATAGGTCATTAAAATCACATGGTACCTCAACAAGTGCTCGCTTCTACTTGCTAAGTAATATTGATTTAATGTCGAGTGTCATTTAAATGCGATGTGATACAGTGCTGTAGTATCGCTAAAATAGACAGTTTGAACAAATTTGTCAAGGATGATAAGAGCACTTGTACGGGGGATATATATTTAAAGACAGACCTATTGCAAAGTTGCATAAATCGAGTATCAGAATGGTAAAGCTCATCCCCAGGTATTACAAAAAAGACTACATAGTAGATTTTATGATTCTTCTAATCAAAACAACCCTCAACAAAGAGGCCGTGGGAAGAAATATACCCAAAGAAACTGGAGAGGAAATCATCAGAATCAGGGCCAACCTTGGTGGCCACCTAATCCCTGGCAATTCGGAGGACCAGGTTATCCCCAACAGATGGGCCCCTTTCCCCAACATATGGGTCCTTTTCCACCGCCTCAATTTCCCGGTAATTTTGAAGGCCAGCCTTTTTTAGGGTTTGGCTGGGGGCAGGTCACGAGGACAAAGAAGAGGCCAGCAGCCCCAGGTACACTACAGCCCACCCTCGACAGCAACGAGGAATCTCAGCAACACAACAACGAAGAACAAGGTGCAAGTACCGGCACAAGTGAACACGGAGCCGGACTCGTGATCAATCTTAGTTCACATATCGTTACCCGGACCGAGGAAAATGCCCTCAATAGGGGCCTAAGATTTGTTCCAACGCACAAGAACGACCCATTTGAGACACATATTGAGATGGCCAAATTTTTCCGAAAAGTGAGATTACAATTCTTTTTCTCAAAACAGGAGAAAGATGAGACGGAACCAGTTAACACCAATACAGGTTTGAAAAAGAAATCGACATTAAATCCCCCGTCTCACAGTATGCCAGCGCAAGTTCTCGCTTTTGAACAAGTGATAGAAAAAGATATTGAAACTCTCTTTTTACAGGGCCAGGACCACTTCTGCAACTTTTCTAAGGCAGAACAGGAAGCGTTACGATCTCTAGCACGTGACAACGAACTCACCATTAAACCCGCGGACAAGGGGGGTGCCATTGTTCTACTAGACACCAATGTGTACCAAACTGAATGCTTGCGGCAGCTGAGTGACAGGCGAGCATACTGCCCCCTTGACAATGATCCTACTACAGGTATGCGTAACACCATTCATGAAATGGTAGAAGAAGCTCTACCAGAAGGTTGGGTTACTCCTCGAGAAGCTGCATTTCTCTGTACGGAACAGCCAATGAAGCCCTACTTTTATATTCTTCCCAAGGTGCATAAACAACGAAAGCCTCCACCCAGTCGTCCCATCATTTCCGGCATTGGATCCATTCTCGAGCCTTTATCCACCTTTGTTGACCATTTCTTGCGTCCAATGGTGCAAGAGATGCCTACGTATCTCAAAGACACCACAGATGTTTTACAACTCTTCGGTGACACGGAATTCGATCTAGTGAGTGATTACCTTGTCTCATTTGGCGATGAATCACTCTATACGTCAATACCACAAGACGAAACGCTAGAAGTTATCTCTACTTTATTAATGGCCCGCGATCTAGATACCCATCACTCCAGTGAGCTTCATTATGGCCTGTGCCACCTTTGCCATGAAACATAACTTCTTTAAGTTCGATGATAAAGTGTACCTTCAAACATCTGTTACAAGCATGGGGAGCATTTTTGCTCCCAGTTTGGCTAACCTCTACGTATACCACTTCGAACAAGAACACGTCCTCACCAGCTCTAACCCTTACCATAGCTCTATTAAGCTATGGAAAAGGTATATTGATGATATCTTGGTGATCTGGCGAGGTACCCATGAGGAGTTACTGGACTTCCAGGTTTGGCTGAACAATAGAAATGACTTTCTCCAGTTTACAGTAGAAGCCAACAAGACCAGACTGTCTTTTCTAGATCTTATTATCTTTGCCACTTCAGAGGGACTTCAGTCAGAGCTCTACAGAAAGCCCATGGTGAGAAATTCCTTACTCTGCTTTGATAGTCATCATCCTAAATCCCTCAGGGATAATCTGCCCTATGGGCAATTCCTGAGGGTACAGAGAAACTGCTCCACCACGGCAGGGTTTAAGGAACACTTGTCTACATTACATGATCAGCTCTGCTAGAGGAAGTATCCTCCTAGATTGGTACGTCAGTCTCTCAAACGTGCTAAGAACAACAATCGCCAGGCTCTGTTAGAACCATCTGTTCCCAAACCTAAATCAGAGAGACTTACCTTTGTGACACCTTTGGCACCCTATCTAACAAAATACATAAGATAGTGAGAAAACATTGGCCTATTCTGAATTCAGGACAAGAGACTATCCAGCCTCCTCTATTTTCCTTTAAAAGAGGCCCAAATGTTAGAGATCAGTTTGTTCACACGAGACCACCCAATAAGATGCCAAGGGCTCTTGACACTATTTGGGATCTTCCGCCTGTAGTAGGCCATCATCCTTGCGGCTCTTGCCAAGCCTGTCCCCACACCAAATAGTCCATCGAGATTGATAGAGGCACAAACAAACCTTGGCTACAAACCAAATTCACCAACTGCAACAGTGACAAGCTGATCTACCTCATCACCTGCCCTTGTGGGCTTAAGTATGTTGGGATGACCACCCGAAAAGTCAAAATTAGGATTTCAGAACACAAGAGTACGATCAGATGCAGAAGACAGGCAACCAAACTCACTAATCACTTTTTAGAGAAACAACATGCTCCCACTGCATTTAATTGGACTTTATTGGAACAGCCTTACATCCCACCCCATGGTACAGACCTCACAAAATTTCTCCTGTTCAGAGAACAAAAATGGATCTTCAAACTGGGGACTAACAAAGGAGGACTCAACGATGAGATTCCATGGTCCATGCTACGAAGGACAAGATCTGGTCCTGTATTGTCATCTCCTAGGCCTGAGTAATTATGATGTAACCACATAAGCATGCTGCCACATTAAATTGACAACCCTTGGCTATAAGCACCTTTTATCAGAGACTGTAGGCAATATTAGGCACATGAGAATTCTAGTGGTTGGGCGCCTATTTGCGCTTTACTCCAGCCTTTTCCTGTTCTGGCCAATAGGCACTCTGAGCAACCACTTCTTGCATGTTATGAGCTGGATAGCACACATTATAATGAAATCCTAACAATGACAAAACACACAAGTATGGCTCCTTGAGCCACCATGTTAACCAACATACAGTTGTAGCTTCAACTACGATGTTTGACTCGAAAGAACCATCCTGACACCATAAAATCCACTATGTAGTCTTTTCTATAATAGCTGGGGATGAGCTTTACCATTCCGATACTCAATTTATGCAACTTTCCAATAGGTCTCTCTTTAAATATATTTCCCACGTACAAGTGCTCTTATCATCCTAGACAAATTTGTTCAATCTGTCTATTTCACAATACTACAGCACTGTATCACATCGCATTTAAATGACGCTCGGCATTAAATCAATATTACTTAGCAAGGAGAAGTGAGCACTTATTGCGGTACCATGTGATTTTAACGACCTATCACAGGACCGCATCACAAAGAGGCTCCTCCCCAGTTGGCTCAGAAGCCGGCAGAGAAGTACCAAGGGAGAGGTAAGCCCTGGCACTTTTTCCCATTCTCTTAAGCTCTAGCAAGTGGGAGCACACTGCTGAGTTAGCTACAGGAGTCTGTGTACACAGTACGCTTACGAGCAAAGCAGGTGTTGGTGATTTTCACTTCTGCTAATCGCTATTTTAAACGGGAGTCTGTTGAGCATTTTGGCATGTAGTTTCAAAATATTTTCATGAGTGATGTAGGTGCGGCAAGCTCTACCTCTGCACAGTGTACTTGTGATATGACATTCTTTATGTCTATTGAGGAGTCAGCCACGCAGCTTTTATATGCATCATTTGCTGTCAGGCAGTCGTGGATGCTAGATACCACTTTTTCTCACTTACCGGCTTGATGTTATGGTGCCAATACACCAATATGCTTAGGCAGCGTTATATGTTTGAACAGCTAGCGAGTACGGTCCTTGGGGACACCGCGGCTGATCCTCAATAAGCTATACATCTGCCTATCAATCATAACGGACGTGCTGATCCATTTCTTGTATACTGTTCATTTCATAGATAGAAGAAGGTGAAGGCCCTATGGAGGATTACAGTGAGTAATTCTGCCAAAAATCTACTGCTAAGGCCAAAAGAAGAGATAATGCACCACAACATAACATAGAGCCAGCACTGATACAAAGAAGAAATGCTGGAGACAGTGACAACTGGGTATGAAGAAGCGCTAAAGGCAGCAACAGCCAGGTGCAGGAAAGGGCTAAAGGCTAATACATCCAGGCACAAGGAAACACTAAAGGCAGTGACAGACAGGTATAATGCATAAAGTCAAGAGCAGTGAAGGGCACATGCAAGAAGCAAAATCAGTACTCACCGAGAAGGAAGAAGATGGCACCCATTAGCCTTAGCTCGGGTGCAATGACCTGAGTACTAGTGAGCAGGCAGATACTTGCAGAGGTGCTTCCGGGCCAAGGGACACTGAAAGACAAATGCTGTCTGAACATCACACACTAGAACAAACAGAGGTTGGGAAAAGAGGCAAATACAGTGCAGCTGTGTTCCTAAAACCACTGACTTAATTTGATACCGCCAAAAAGCAGAATATTAGTGCCAGATGGACCGCCTGGATCGAAATGTTTGATGACTTTATAGATGCTATAGAAGAAGCAGATGATAAAAAGATCATCAAATACTTAAAAAATCTTAAAGGTGACTGAGTAAAAGGAGTGATAAAGAAGATATCACAAGAGGATGAAGTCTCACCTCATCAAATCAAGAAGACCTTGGAAGTCAAGTTCAATCCAATGCCGAATGTCAAATGTAAAGGGTACATTTTAACCAAGCAAGACAGCTACCTGGTGAGACGATGGAAGAGTTTATAGAGAGATGTTGCTCATAAAGGTTTGGAAGTTATTGGAATTCAATGATAAAAAAGACAAGCATCTTAAAGTTATCCATGGTGTCCTGTCCGAGTCATTCCAACAATGCATGCTGTGAGAAACGCTCAGTTTGGAGAAAGTACGCATAGCTGCAAGAGCGAAGGAATGTGCTGATCGACAGGCTAATAAAATGGAAACTGGAACAACGCAAAATGAATCAGCATTGAGTATGAAAAGTAAGCAGAAACACATGGCAGAAGCCTACAGAGTGATGTCTCTAAAGAAAAAGAAATTGTGTTTCAGCTGTGGGTGCTTCTTACCACATGAAGGAAAATGTCCCACCATCGGAGAGATATGCCAAAGCTGCAGGAACGAAAATCATTTCATAATGGTTTGAAAAGCAAAAGAGAAACTAAGGGCTAGATGTAGGTAATCTAAAATTACCGATTCTAAAATACCTAATTTTACCGATTCGGTATTTTAGAATCAGTATTTGGGATGTAGGTAAAAAATCTATATTTTTTACCGATTCAGTAAATATCGGTATCTGCCATTCGGAATTTACCGAATCGGTATTTACCGATTCTGTACTTACCGATTCGGTATTTACCGAATCGGTAATTCCCATCCAATCCTATGGGCCTTTTGGTCCATAGGAATGAATGGGAAATACAGATTCGGTAAATACTGAATCGGTAAATACCGATACGGTAAATACCGAATCGGAAACGAAAGAAAGTGAAACTTAGGAGTCAGCCAATCAGGAGCTACCACCCACCCCCTCCCAACCAGGAAGTGGCTACACCCAGGCAGCTGGAAGTAATTAGAAGCTTCTGGAGAGGCCGTGAAAGCAGAGCTGAGTCCCTGGGCCACAGGGAAACTATTTTGTGCTTTTAAAGTTTGAAAATGGCAAGCAGCAATGAAGAGGAACTTCCAGAGAGGAAGAGAAAAATAAAATTTAGCACCATGGAGCTGCAGGTCCTCGTGGTGGAGGTGGGTAAAGAACACCAGAAATTGTTTGGAAAGCAGTCCCTGACTGTGGCTGAATCTGCCAAAAGAAAGATTTGGCTGGAAATGCATTCGAAGGTGAATGCAGTAGGAGTGACTCCAAGGGACATAGACGACCTAAAAAAGAGGTGGTATGACCTCAGGAGCATGACCAAGAAGAAAATAGCAGAACTCCACAAAGAGGCAAACAAAACTTAAGGAGGATAGAACCGTGCACCTCCCCTGACTGAGCTGGAGGAGCTGGTAGGGTCCACCATTGAACCAGAGAGTGTCTGTGGACTGGGAGATGCAGAATGCTCAGCCAGAGCTGCCAGTAGAAAAGGCAAGACCCATGCACAGCAATCACCCCCACTTCATCATCTTCCCTTTTCCCTATGTGGCAAAGTTTACCCCACTCCAGTAGAGGTAGTATTATACAGGATCAATGCATTATCGGACATGTAGTAATTGAATGACCTACCATGTCATACAGCAAGCAATCAACAAGTTAGGCAAAACATATCAGTCATAATGAGGCTGAGGCAAAATGTACAATGTATCAGTGAATATATTTATTTGTAGAAGCAGTGAGGCAGGAGCACAGAGCTAATGTACACTTTTATGTCCACAGGCGAGACATCTCGCAGGCCTACCAGGGAGAAGGAAGGCACTGCACCACAGAGGGATAACAGCCAGGAGGCAGGCACAAGTGCAGAGAATGTGACAGAGGACACTGGTACACAAACACCACTGCTACCATCCCAAGACCTTAAAATGTCCCCACGTCTGCAAGTGTCCCCAGAAGGTTCAGGATCCCCTCTGCTACTGTCCTCACCTGAACTGCCTGCTTCACTGCCGCAAGCAACACCTGCACCTCAAAAGAGCAGGAGGCATGCAGTTGCTCCACTGCTGGAAATGGAAACTTCAGCAAATGAAATGGAGGAGGATGACACTAAAACCTTGGCTGGGGAAGGAAGCACTGCCACACAGCAGTCCAGTGCAGAGGTTGCCCGTACAGGTACCAGACGCTGCAGGCCCATAGATAGCAGTGCTGCACAACATGTGAAGGGTCCCAGTGTCTTCCGTGGGCTGGAAGGTAGCATTGTTAAGATCTAGTGAATGGAGGGGAAGGCCATCCAGTCTGTGCAATGCCGGATGAGGCACCTGAATACACATGGAAAACATAGGGAAGAGCATCAGTGCACTGGTGGATAAGAATAAAGAGATGGCATCAGGTATGAGGGAGATGGCTTCAGGGATGTGGGAGATGGCCACAGGTGTGCGGGACATGACACAATCGGTGCAGCTTCTGTGCACTAAACTGGACCAGGACAGGTTAGCAAGGCGCAAGGACAGGCAACATGCGCAGCAACAAAGTAAGGCAATGAACAGCCTGGCCACAGCCACTTCCCTTCTATGCAGACGATGCATCAACATGCAAGAGGGACTAACACACAGCAGCAATGAGGTGTCTAGGGGCCTTGCAAGGGTGACCAGTGCTGTAGAGGTGCTGCTTAATGCACAGACAGCACAAACTGCTGCTCTGGATGTGCCAGAAAGTGAGGAAAGCACCAGTAGGAGCAGCTTGACAAGCCCCCCTGTTGTTGAGACATGGAGGAGCAGCAGGCGCCATGGTGAGCCAACACCCCAAACACCCAGTGAGGACAGCCAGCCACTTTCACCTGGCACTGGTAGGCATGACCAGAAATGACTTATACAAGCCACACTCCATGACCTTAAATGGGGAAGTGAGCCAGGACTACCATTATTAAATGGATGACATTTGTGTTGCACATTTGTGTGTTTGAGTACCTGTGTAGTGCCAAATATTAAACTACGTTGGATGCATACTCCACCTGTCTGTGTCTCTTTACTTACTCAAAAAAAGTTCTGTGTGATCTCTGCCCGTCTCTGTCTGCCATCTGTTGGTGGCTCAACTCCTGCTGTGTTTGGTTCAGGCAGTGCATGTTCATCATCGTGGTCCTCAGAGTCGCTCAATTCCACCTCTGTGCCCTTCTTTGTAGCAAGGCTCTGTAACATTGCACAAGTTGCAATTATCTTACAGGAGATGATTGGTGAGTACTGCCGTGCCCCTCCACTTTTGTGGAGGCAGCAGAACCTGCTTTTTAACAGGCCAATGGTGCGCACCACACTATTCCTAGTGGATTTGTGTGCCACATTGTATCATCTCTGGCTGCGGTTGAAGGGTTGAGGAAGGGTGTCAGGATGAATGTTTCAGTATCAGTATCAAAACTACTTTATTTGATTAATTAAAATCATAAAAGTACACATACAAATCACACATCATAAAATACATTAGGGTGATACAAAAATATTAAAAATCACAAAATAATTCAAGCTCATTTAAGAAAATAAGATCAAAGAATTTCATGTTTCAATCATTGCTGGGCATCTTAATTTTCTGATCCGAACAGCAGCTACTAAATAATTTGCGATGTTAAAAATATTCCAGGGGTTTTCCAATAATTGCAAATGTAATAGGGCAGGTTAAGACTGTAGAAACCCCTTGCCTCTTAAAAGTGGAATTATAAACTTCTTTCTAATATCAGAGTAATAATCACAAAAATATAAAGTGCATAGTATCTTGAATTGAGCTGCTGTCACAATTACAAAGAGCTGCATCCTCTGGTTTGCTCCATCCTTGAAAATTCCACAATAAAAAGTGAATCAGATTGAAACTGAATCTGGTCAGTAACCAGTGATGATAGGGCCCTGTTACTAACCTTATGTAGGGCTCAATAGATGGTGATGTAACTAAAAGAAAATGGGTCCTGCCAAGAGGTTTTTTTGGTTCCTCCCCCTCCCGGTCCTGGGCCCTTAAACTTAGGAAGTGCTCTTTAACCCATCTAATATCACCTTTAACAATACCTTCCGGTGTTTCAAAAATTTCTGGGTGCCCAAGTTTTAGGAACATTGACTTAATGTAGAGAAGCCACTGTATTTTATTACCTCTTTCTAAAGTGACGCAGTCATTTAAAATCTGGCGATTTAATGTAAGTTCTGTGTTCAGCCATGTTTTTAGCCCACAGATTAGGGGGGCCATGCTCATCAAGTCGGATACATACCCCATCCCCAGTTCCTGATGGGTGGCAAAAGTTGGAGTTGATTGGGGATAGAAGAGAGAGAGCGAAAACATTTATTTTTACCTTCTGGACCTCTTCCACTTGCTTATACCCCCATATTGCCGCACCATATAACGCTATTGCCAAACATTTTGCCTTGTAGATAGAACGAATTGCCTGACAGGGCTTTCCTCCTAATCGCTGGCCAAAACTTATTAGGGCTGATGACAATCTTCCTATGGCATTCTTTTTTGCTAAAAGCTGGGGGGCCCAGGAACATCTATCATCAAACAAGACCCTCAGATAAGTAAAGACCTTCACCCTTGTGACCACGGCCCCTTTGCAATTAAAAGTCCTAACTTTGTTCTTACGTAATCCCATGAACATAACATGCGATTTAGCAATGTTAACTATCAGATCCAGAGAGTTCATGAACTCCCCAATGGAGTTCAGTAGTCTCTATAGACCTAACAGGGTATGAGCTAGTAGGACGGCATCGTCCGCGTATGGGAGAACCGGGATGGGCCTGTTCCCTACAACCAGAACGTCCAAAGTAGCAATACCCAGAGATTTGTCTATGGTGTTTATATAAAGTGTAAAAAGTAAAGGGGCCAGAATGCACCCTTGTCTGACCCCTCTGCCAGATTTAAAGTGTCTTGTGCAAGTGCCCTCCTGTGTCACCGTGACGGACGCAGGCAAATCCCGATGAAGGTCTGCTAAAAAAATACCAAACAGGGGTCAATCCCTAAATCAAGCAGAATGGTCCACAGCCTTGATCTGTTCATTAAATCAAAGGCTGTGGATAGGTCCATAAAGCCTAAATAAATAGACCCCTTGGAGTCTACAGTGTACTTATTTGTTAATAAATATAAATTAAGGTACTAGTCCAGGGTGCTTCTACCGGATCTGAATCCATAATTTTGACAGACAAATTTATTAAAGAAATGGGCCTATAACACTTAGGGTCCCCTTTCTGCCCTTTTTTGAAGACAGGAATTATAATAGAGTGGGACCATGAAGCAGGGAACCCTGGGAAACAGTAGAAATAAAAACATTAGTTACATTTTTAGCCCATAGTTTAACATTGCCCTTATAAGGATCGGAAGGAACGCCGTCGGAGCCAGGAGCCTTATTACTTGCAGATTCATTTATTGCCCTCTCCACATCCTCCTCATTAAACACTAATGCGGGCAAAGGAGAACTACTGGGGGGAGCAACAAAAGGATCAAACACCTTGTTACTTGCATAAATACCTTCAAAGTGAGTCAACCACTCATCTTCTGAGATGTTGATTTCCAGTACACCATTCTCCTCACCCGAGAGCAGCGGGCTGTTAACAATAGACCAGAACTTCGAGCTATCCTTTAAGACTTCTTCAGACATTAGAGCCTCCCATGCCTCTGTTTTAATTTCATTTTTACGATTCTGTATATTCAGTTTATATTCTTTTGTGAGGCTAGCTATGAGGACCTTATCCCTAGGGTTAACTTTCAGTGATTTTATTAGGTTTTGATGGGCCCTAGAGCATTTAGAATCAAACCATCTTTTTTCTTGTTTTGGTTTAGGCCTAGAGGTAATGGTTAGATCTATAGCAACCTGTTTACATATTGCTTCAAAGGCTGTGATAATTCCCCCCTCCGGTGTAGAGCAATCAACACATTTTATAATATTTTCTTTAAACTTCATACTCAGGCTATCAAGAAAGTGATCAGGGACTACTTTTGCCCATTTTAACCTCCTCCTTTGATCTTGGGTTATCACACTGCTAGGCCCCTTGGTGTTGGCTGTGGCATCTATAAGGCAAAAGCATTTCTCCAGAACTAAGATGACCGGGTTGTGATCACTGAAAGAAGAACTTATGGCATTATAAAAAAGTATGTGCCCTAACAGTACAGGGGATATAAATATGTAATCAATAATCGTCTCACTTTCCCTACCTTTAAACGTAACAACCCTCTTACTGATGTAAAAAAAACCTGGCTCATAGAGGTCAGCAAATGAAAGAAGTACTTCGAGAGCCTCCCCCTTAGGGGTATGTTCAAAGTTAGGTGGCGACGAATAAGAGGGACCATGAATTTCATTAATTCGACAATTAAAATTACATAAATTAATATTAAAATCACCCAAAAGAATACTATAAACATAAGTGGTTTGCTGCACGTTATATGTTTCTAAAAACCGTGTCAAATATCAGAGATGCTCATTGCTGTACTCACTTTCCCCAGAATTATAAAAAATAATTATAAATGTTTTAGGGTAATTCGGGGTAGTGAGCTCGGCTATTAGACAATTAGGGGAAGCTGAGTCTAAGATCATTAATGAGCTTATGGCCCAGAGGCGTAGCTTGCGGCTTGGAGGCGGAGCTTCCGGCCCGGAGGTGGAGATTTCAGCCATGGCTAAATACCCACCTCCAAGCCGGAAGCTCCGCCTCCAAGGCACAAGCTCCGCCTCTGGGCAGGAAGCCCCACCTCCGGGCAGGAAGCTCCGCCCCCAAGCCAGAAACTCCGCCTCCGGGCCGGAATTTACGGCCCGAGTGCGGACGTAAAGTTAGTAGTCTTAAATCTATTCTGTGAATCCCGAAAGTAGTAAGTTCATTCTGTGAATCCCGAAAGTAGTAAGTTCACTTTGTGAATCCCGAAAGTAGTAAGTGCATTCTGTGAATACCAAATAGTAGTAAGTTTAGGATTTAGTCTTAAGTTCATTCTGTGAATCGGGCCCTATATTTTATTGTGTGGTCAGCTGCAGAAATCTTTCAAGATGTCATTTGTCAAATAATTCAGCCTGTCACAGATGCCTTTAACTACAGTGATGATATTTTGGTGTTTGGGGCTACACAAAAGAAACATGCTAAAGCACTCACACAAGTATGCCATCTGCTTGCTGATGCAGGTCTTGCACTAAATGACATAACATAACATAACATGTGTATTTGTAAAGCTCACCTTTACCACTATGGGTATCTTGGCGCTGAATAACAGATGTTTGTTGTTACCCAACTCAATGGTACTCATCTTATTGACTTCAGATGGATGAAAGGCTGATGATGATGGATGAAATGCCAATAGGTGTTAGTTTCACAAAAAGTCTTACATTCTATGGCATATTTTCTCTGAAAAGCGAATAGCTCCTGACCCCAAAAATGTACAAGTATTGTCATTTACTTGCCCTCTTGAAGATGGAACCATGCTGCAATCCTTCTTAGGCATGGCCAGCTACTGCTCTAGGAACATTCATGATTCTGCCAATGTGAGTGCATCTCTAAGAGAACTAACACAGTGAGATATTCCATTTGAATGGTCATCTGAATGTGACCAAAGTTTCAAGAAAATTAAAGCATGCCATCGAAAATGTAACTGAAATGGCTTGCTTTGATCTGAAATTGCATACAGAGATTGTGGCAGATGCAAACCCAGTTGGGTTGGGGTCGATCCTCACCCAAAACAATGGACTTCCCGAAGCTCAGAGACACATTGTAGCATGTGCCTGCCAGATTCTATCATAGACCGATTATGCTTATTCTCCACCTGAGAAAGAAAGCATAGCTGTAGTATGGGTGTGTGAACACTTCCATGTGTTTCTGTACAAAAAAAACATTTGACCCATGTCACTGGTCATCAGGTGTTACTCACCATTTTTGGAAATCTGTAAACCAAGATGCCTCCTTGCATTAAGAGATAGGGGTTGCATCTGTAGTAGTACGATTACACTATTGTCCACAAACTGTGGAAGGATCAAAACCTTGCAGACTACTTTTTACGAGCGCCACTACAGCGTCTTAGTACAATGACCAAAGCGGCCTACATCAATTTCATGGTAAAGTCAAGTGCACTTGCTGCTCTTTCTAGTGAACAAATTCTGACAGCCACTAGTAGTCATAAAGACATGCTTAAATGTAAAGAAATTATTGCAACGCAATCATAGAGGAAATACCCTCAACCTCTTACAGATAAGGTTAAGTAACAGAAAATCAAGAATATTCTGGAAGAACTTTCTATTACACATGATGGTGTCAAATTAAGAGGGGCAAGAAAAGTTATCTGTGAAATGTTGAGGCAACAAGTTAATGAACTGGAACATAAAAGACATTGCCGCAACTAAAACAGCTTTCAGGGATCGAGTGTAGTTCACACACCTTGATGAACAGTTGAAAGGGTCCTTAAAGCGGATGTATGACGTTACAACGCATACTTTTACCACGCATACCTTTACAACGCGGTATTTACAACGAATACCATTACAACGCATAGCGCTTAGAGGTGCTGGATAGTGGTAAGTATAATTTTCTATTCCAACTCCAGTCCCCATGGACACTAGGGAAGGTGTTGGATAGAAAATTAAACGTATTCCCTATCCAAGAGTGCCCCCAGCGCAATGCGTTGTAATGGTATGCGTGGTAATGCCTGCGTTGTAATGGTAGTGCGTTGTAAAAACTTCATTGTAAACGTTGCATACCCCTTAAAGCTTGTCATCTGTGCAAATGTCTGTCCCAAAATGACTCAGCACGCACTGAATGTGTCTGAGCTTCCGAAGCACGCCTGGGAGATGATTGCGGTTGACATATTTGGACCCCTCAATAATGGACATCATCTCAGGGTAGTTTGGACGATTTCTCACGTTTTCCTCTTGTGGAAGTCTAATCCTCAACAACACATGACAAAGTCATCAAGAGGCTGGATGATATTTTCGTTGCATCGAGTGTTCCTTCTATTCTTAAATCTGATGGTTTTTCTTAATCATTTGAACATCAAACATCAGAAATGTACACCTCTCTAGCCACAGGCAAATGGCGTTGCTGAATGGTTTATGATTACTTCAAAAAGGGTAGTTCAGCATGCTGCGTTGGAAGGAATCAACCTCAAGTCAGCGTTTCACCGAGGCCTCTGTGCCTACTGTTTCACTCCTCATTCCATGACAAGAGAAAGTCCTGCCACCTTGCTGTGCGGGAGAGCTCCTGATGGAAGATAAAACAATGGATAGCCAGTTGGCCAATACACCCATATGAGATTTGTGTCACAGACACCTCTCACAAACAAAAAATGAAGGCTATGCGGATAAGCGCCAATGTGCTTGACACACGATCTTTGAGACAGGAGATCAAGTTCTTGTCAAGCAAAAGTGGACACACAAGACTGACACTCTGTTTGATGCTGAACCACTGAGAGTTTTGTTGAGCACAGGACATATGGTTTCTGCGCAATGACCTGGAAAATCTATAACCTGAGACTCTTGACACTTTAAGGATTTGGCTCTAAGTTCGACGGCTCCAGACCTCATGAGTGAGGCAAGTCCACCTAAGTGCCCAAGTCAAGCATCCAACTCGTCTCCAGAGATGTCAGATGAAGGCACCCCTCCTCTGTCTCATACAACTAGATCAAGATGTTGTAATGTATATATATATATTCACTAAAAAAACATAGGTTTCAGGCCTTATATAGTTAGTAATTAGCATTTAAAAAACCTTTAAAATTCACTCAAAAAACTATATGTTTTAGGGGTGTTAGAGTTAGCTGGACATTTCACTCATACAAAACCATTGAAATTGCTCCTATATAGTTAGTTGTACTAACTATATTTCGCGCACCCGCAATCCACTGCTGATGATGTCACATATTACATCATTAATGACATGGTCAGTGACATCACTGATGACATCTCAAATGACATCACTGATGACATCACTGATGACATCATCCAGTGAATGTGGTTTGCTTCATTATTTTAATATTCATTATCATAGCAATTTGCATTGACGAATGAGTGGATATATAAAAATAAATATTTGGATGGAGGATTTAGTAGCAATGTAATTGACTGTTTACTTTAACAATGTATAGTGTCTCACTAAATATAGTGGATAGTGACTAAACTGTGTGAATATCTGTATCACTTTGTCAGTTGTTGTGTAAATTGGTTCTCCAGTTGGTTACTAGCTATGTGAAAATCCAAATTAGTTATTAATTAGTTAACTGAGTATTTGTATTGGAGAATGAATGTGTGTGTGGTTCGGTGGGGGGGTGTGAGTGACCAAAGATGTGTGAATAGTTGATTCAGTAGATATATGAAGTTAAAACTGCATGTTATAATAGTTGTTTGGGTGAGTGAATATCTTTATGGGAGTGGTGATGAGCAAATATATTTCTCTTTGGTGCATGTCCAACAAAGTAGAAAAATAAAAGGCAGTGTATATGTCAGTTTATATGTCAGTTTTTGTATATAAATAAGTATTCATAAGACTCAATGATTCGGTAAGTGACTATATGGATGACTGTATACTTGTAATAATGATTTTATAATACAGTATTATGACTTTCTATGTAAATGAATAGATGAAGTGGTGTTTGTATAAGTGTGTAGCTAAGTAAGTATGTAAGTATGATCCATTGTATGCATAAGTGATTAGGATAACTTCATATTTTCATGGGTTGTGTGCTGGTGTGTAATGACAATATAGGTGTATAAGTATTATTCATAGTGTTCTATTTTTCATTGACAGCATGTATGATTGAATCTACAGGTAAGTGATTAGATGCGTGTATACATCTAGGAATCACTGAGTGGGTTTTTAGATACTTCTATTGCTGTGTCAATGGATTCAAATATGATACTCTGTATTTTACAAAGAGTGATGAAAGATTTTACTAGTGTATGAAAAGGTGTATGTGATTGTCACGTGGATGATGTCATCAGTGATGTCATCAGTGATGTCATTTGAGATGTCATCAGAGATGTCACTGACCATGTCATGAATGATGTAATATGTGACATCATCAGCAGTGGATTGCGGGTGCGCGATAAATAGTTAGTACAACTAACTATATAGGAGCAATTTCAATGGTTTTGTATGAGTGAAATGTCCAGCTAACTCTAACACCCCTAAAACTTATAGTTATTTGAGTGAATTTTAAAGGTTTTTTAAATGCTAATTCCTAACTATATAAGGCCTGAAACCTATGGTTTTTTCAGTGAATTTCAAACGTTTTTTAAATGCTAATTCCTAACTATATAAGGCATGAAACCTATGTTTTTTTCAGTGAATTTGAAAGGTTTTTTAAATGCTAATTCCTAACTATATAAGGCCTGAAACCTATGTTTTTTCAGTGAATTTCATACGTTTTTTTTTATGCTAATTCCTAACTATATAAGACCTGAAAGCCCACCAGGAATCTCCAGTATGCACCATGCGACTGCATTGCAGAGAGGTCTAATGAAGCCATGCCCCTTTTTACACATCTCTGCAACGCAGCCCCCGTGCATGTTTGAAGGGGGGAACTAATTCCCCTTGCTTACTGGGGGCCCCTGGGGGTCAATTAGCTCACCTGGAACCTCCAGTATGCGCCAGGGGGCTGCATTGCAGAGGTGTAATGAGGCTATGCCCCTTGTTACACCTCACCGCAACGCAGCCCCCTGGCGCGTTTTCAGAGGGGGAACTAATTCCTCTTGCATACTGGGGGTCCCTGGGGACCAACTAGCCCACCAGGAGCCTCCAGTATGCGCCAGGGGGCTGCATTGCAGAGAGGTGTAATGAGGCCACACCCTTTTTTACACCTCTCTGCAACGCAGACCCCGTGCATGTTTGAAGAGGGGGAACAAATTCCCCTTGCGTATTAGGGGTCCCTGGGGGCCAACTAGTACACCACTGGAGGACTTTTCTGATAGGTCCTGATGAATGCTGAGCAAATTGCATTAAAACCAGCAGAAACATGTTGACCATTTTTTATATTTAAAGGACTCAGGTTCCCTAGCACAGAACCTTGGTAGTCCGTCCACTTTGTTTTTATTCCAATGCCGGTTGGCCATTATTAAAGACTTTTGTAAAGGCTACAATCTTGTATTTTTTAAATTCTGCACACATAGTTATAATCACATTCTAATTTGGGCACTGTTGCACTCACCACATCCCACTCCACTGTAATCAATCGTTGTAGCATGCTGGGTGGGTATTCGGCCACCCCAGCGGGGACCAAATGATGAAGCATATCACCATCTAGTAGTGAGTGAGGGTCCTTCATAAAAGAGAAAGATTTTTCCTTCCCTCCTGCGAAATACTTGGAATATTAGTTCCCTTGGGAGGTGTCCTCCTCAAAGGGGGTTTTGGTTCCTTAAGGGGAGATAGAGATAAAGTACTTCATGCTTGTGCATGTGGGTGTGTGTATGACGTTTTGTGCACACATTTATACGTACAGTATAGAAACATAAAAATAGACACCACAATATAAATTCTTTTGAGCACATTTTGTTTAATTAGCTTTTCACTTAGTCACTCCTCTGTTGTTGTTTATGAATTGACTGGGGTACAGGAGTGCCGACTCATGCCCTTTCTCTCTTGTTGGTATTAATGACCTCATTTAGTCACATCAATCAAATTTTAAACACTAAGGGGTTCATTAGGATGACGGGCGGACTTTGTCCGCCCGCCATTCTGTTGTGTGTAGGGACCGCCCGCCATAAGGGCGAGGGTCCTGTTGGGGGGTATTAGGATGCGCCCGCCACAGTTGCGGGCGCATCCTGTATCTTTAGCATTGCGGCGGGGGAGCTTAAAGCACTGCCCTCCACAATGCTAAAGATACATGTTGTGCATTAAAAAGCACAACGTGACAGGCACCGCGCGGTGCCTGCCACATTGTACTTAGAAATGCCGGGGGGTACCATAGGTACCCCCCATGTGCAACCCCACCCCCCCAGAGTCACTGGGGGCCCACAACCGGCCCCCGCATGTTGTCTCCACATGCCTTTCCGTGGCGGCATTGCCGCCACGGAAAGACATTGGAATATGCCCATGCTAATATGGAAGGCGGTGTCTGTAAGACACCGCCACCATATTAAACCTGGGCGGAAAAGCGGCGGACAGTCTTTCCATCCACCGCGGACCCCCCAGCCATCTTAATATAGTGGGGAGTCATTCCGGAGTGGATGGCGGGCAGATTGCTCCCGCCAGGCCGGCAGTGGCTGCCGCGAGCCTAGCAGGGGCAATCCGCCCGCCATCCTAATGAGGGCCTAATTTTCTTTTTGTTTTGCAGATTACCTACTGTACGTCTATTGGAGTACACATCACATTTTGTTTATTATATTGTTTTATTAAAGTTATGTTTCTAGTTCTTTATTGTATTGTTATCTTTAACCCTTCGCTGCTGGCCCGTTTCCGCCGCTGTCCGGTAAACAAATGAACAGGGGCGGGCCATAACGAACCCCAGCCGTCATCAGCACACGAGCACCGTAGTGCATGACGGCTGGGGTTCGTCATCAGCATGCAAGGGGTTAAGCTACGTTTCCAGTTATTTATTGTTGTTTTAATAAAAGTTAATTTTAAAAAATTGTATACGTCTTTTTATTTTGGGGGGTAGCGATCCCCAATAGAAATAATATGTATAATTTCAAGTATAATTCGAAGAATATTTACCAGATCTGTACCAGAGTCTATAGCTACGACTAACGCTTCCAATTAGAAAAGTTTTAAAACTCCACAACAGTAACTTTTTTCGATTACCAACATAGTGTGGTGAACTTTTAACCTCTGTGCTCACGTAAGTGTTCCATGAACAGTTACTATGGTAACAGGCAGAAAGCTGTTTGGGGTAGAGTTTAAAGGTACTGGCTGTACAAAAACCGTTATATTTACCCTGGATCCTCTACAAGACAGAAAGGAAAGCAAAGTAAAACAAAACACTGTACCGGATTTACAACCCCCTTGTGCCCTTTCGCGACAAAGCCCCCCCCCCTACAAAATTAAAAGTGTGTGGGCCTCAGTGACACCTCTCAAACCCCGGGAACAACCACCCCCCTGAGATATCTGTATTGTGTGACGGGGGCTTTGTGGCCCTCTGCCTGGTGCCCTTGAGAGTCCTAGAGAACGCCACGCCAAAAGCCGGATCCTCCAGTGTCCTGGAGTGCCTACCCCTGGGACATTGCTGTTTGCTATGAGAAGACAGAAGTCCTCTGGAGTTCTGGCAGTTTCCTGCTGCTAAAGCTGCGATAATGGGCTTGATAATATGCCCTTGTGAATTCCCATAGAAGCCAAGGTTCTGGTGTTCTGGCAGTTTTCTGCAGATAAAAGCAACGGTAATGTATCGCCCTTTCTTGATAATATGTCCTTAGTTTGCATTTTGAAAGACAGAGCAGTGAAATCTGTTCTTACTTTCAAAATCCAAACAAGATTGCATTTCCACATGCAAGTTAGCATCTTCCCATGTGCAAAAGCAATGCCGGCTCCCGAAGAATGTGGAAAGCCAGCCGGACCGTGGGGGCATAGTGGCTCCCCTCACGGTCCCCAAATTTTTTTTATAGGACCCAGGGGATACGATCCCCAGGAATATTAGAAAGTACTGATAGGGGCTATTTTTTAACGGAAAAGGAAAAAGTTGCACACCCAGCTCAGTGTGGCCCCCTTTTGTGCACACCCTGGATGCACGACTTATAATCTGTAGGGTGCCCGACTGCAGCACTTTTGGTGCACAACTTCTACTCGTTTGAGAGACGCTATTACCTTTCCACAGGAGGAACTACTAACATGTAGCTCCCCATCTGAAAAAGTAATCTAATTTAAATTTTGAAAGAGAAAACATATTTCCTTGCTATAGGGCAGCGGGATGGGCATCCCGGGACACTAAGAAATCCGGCCCTCCAACAATACATAAAGCCCCGGGCAGTGGTGGTCCCCGGGGCTTTAGAGAGCATACTATTTTACCATGAAAAAAATAGCCCCAATCACTAACCTTTATTATCCCTGGAGACCCCATCCCCCGGGGCTTACATAAAACGTGGGGGACCGTAGGGGGAGCCCCAATACCCTCACGGTCCCACCCTGCTCCCCGCAGTTTGCAATGACAGGATGGTAGCTGCGAGGCTCCCACCCTGTCGGTCCCACCCAGCTCCCCGCGTCCTTTGGGAGCCAGCATTGTATTTCTTCAGAGAGAGCAGCTAACATGTTGCTCCCCCTGAGGAAAACCAATCTGCTTTCCTATTTGAAAGAGAGAGCAGTTTAACCTGCTCTCTCTTCCAAATATGAAAGCTGTTTGCAATGACAGGGTGGTAGCCGCGTTGCTTCCACCCTGTCATTGCAACAGCAGTGTCCCAGGGATATTGTATTGTATGGTAATTGCACTTATATAGCGCTTGCTACCCCTGACGAGCCGTCAAATCACTTTTTCGGCAAGTAGGACGCTACACCGGGACCCATAGAGGATTAGTGTTGAATTAGTATATTGAAATATGCAAGTACATTTTAAGTGGTGGATACGTTAATCAGTTATTTGGATTTGGAATGATAGAAGTAGGAATAGAGGAGGACAAAGGTTTGTATTTATGTAGCGCTTGTTGACTCACGCTATTCAGGAAGCGTACAAAGGATTAGTGGTGAATTAATATGGTGAAATATGAAGTAATTTCAGTTCAATGTAGAAAAACCCATTGAGCTCAAAGTTAAATTGTGTTTAGAATTGTGTTGCCTATTGCAACCACTGTAACTATTGTGCTTACAAAGTTTATTGCCTTTCTGCAAAGTAACTACCTGAAGTCACTCATATTGAGAAAAGTATATTGCTTGACGAATCACCCCCAAACTTCCAGGGACGTAGAGGAGCGTAGCAGGCCATCTTCTTGGAGAATTTTGCGAAGATTCATTGACCGGCGCCAAAGGTATTCCAAATAGAATGTTGCGGATTTCCTATGGAAACTAGGTCCTAACTATAACTACTCACTGGCAACAAGAGCTCCCACAAGGACCCCTAGGGCCCAAAAAAAAAATATATATATTTTTTTTAAATGGAAAAATGTGAGGTGGGTGCGTGGATCTGCCCTAAAAAAAATAGAAATGAAGCGCGGGCTCCTGTGCTTGTTTAAAAATTAGCTACGTGATAAGGAGAAATCCCGGGGTCTAAAATATTGCATTTGAAGCGGGGGCCAAGAAAAAAGGTGGGTCCAAAAACGTGTTTCCCCATACAATTTTCCGGACGGTTGAGTGGAATTATTCCAAATTTGTCAAAGAGGTAGTCCTTGGTTCAAACTCTTGCCTTTTGCTTAAATGGTGTAAATATGTTCAGTAGTTTCTGAGAAAATTACAAGTAAAAGTACATATATATCTATGGCCTTGGTGGATGCGCGTATCTTGCGTGTACACTAAGCGCACCGGCTCGATCACGTGCTGAATGCTAATTGGCTGTCAAGTGGTTGTTATCATTCAAAACCAGGAATTGTTGGTAGCCACTTTATGCCTCAGTAGAAGCGAGGATCTAGAAAATAGTGGGACAAGGTATAAAGGGGGCATGTAAGAAATATTTTGATCATCTAGACTTGCTTATGGGGTCCCACAAGGACCCCTAGGGTCCAATTTTTAAAAACAATTTATAGGAAAAAAGCGGAGAAATGTGCGTTGGGTGCATGGATCCACCGCAATAAAAATAAAAACGAAGCGGGGGCTCCTGTATTTGTTCAAGCATTAGCTACCTACCTGGGAGGGCCAAATCCCGGGGTCTAAAATATTACATTTGATGGGGGTCCAGAGGGGCCCTGTAGCCTGGGGACCACCATTCCTCAGTGCTACAAAATAAATGGGTGATGGAATTCAAAGTTCCGTCTAAGCCCCGGGGATTACCACCTCCTGGGGTTTTTTCATATTTTGGGGGGGGAGCCGCGTGGTCTGCATTTTGGAGCAGTCGAAAGCCTTGGGGAACACCACCCCCCAGGTGCGGCTCCTGCTGTGTCTCAGGAGAGTCTACCCCCAGGACACTGCTGTTTGCTATGGCAGGGCGGGTGTCGAGGTTCCCGCTCTGTCATAGAAAATTTTAAGGCATAGTCAGTCAGTCAGTCAAAACACTTTATTCAATTAAATAAAATCATAAAAGACAGTATAAAACATTTATAAAACATGTTAGAATTAGTTTAAAAACACTCTACACATTAAAAACAAAATACCTAAAATCCATACATGTACAAAAGTTAAAATCCATGTGTGATCTTGTCGATGATAGAAAAGGCATAAATATCAATATAATATATACAGTCATAGTTACCTTACATGTCCACCCCTTCTGTTTTTAAGCCTAGCAGCGGCCACCAGAGAGCTGGCCACGCTAAAAATATCTCGCGTGCTCCTAAGCATTTGTAAATACATCAGAGCCGGCCTGACTTGAACAAAGCCCTTCTCTCTCAACAGGCATAGTAACAAGTGTCATTTAACCGCAATCTTTTTTAAAAAGTAAAAAATGCAGTGGGACTATGATGTCGCCTTATTTACTATTGGACGCTAAGATGCATTAATGCGTGTTAGCAGCTGGTTTGCTAAGGGCTCGCCTTGTATCTCCAATGAGTTGCAATGTAGGTGTTGTCAGTGGAAAGGTAGGTGTTTCTATGAGAATTTACAAAGGAAGAGGGAGGTATGACAATAGCGTTGTATTGACAAGGCGGCTCTGGATTTGATGACCGATAGGAAAACTCTTGCTAATTGCAGTTTATGTCGGATCCGAGCATCTGTTCTGAAGTAGACTTAAGCATGTTTAATATGCGATGTGGCAGATTTACAAGTTCTATGCGTCACTATTGCATCACTATTAACATGAGAAAAGTGACACGAAAGTGGTGCAAGGGGCTTGAAAATCTGCTACACAGTGTTGTATTTTAGTTTACTTTCCTTTCTGTCATGTAGAGGATCCTGGGTAAATATAACGGTTTATGTACAGCCAGTACCTTTCAACCCTACCTTCAAACTGCTTATTGCCTGTTACCATAGTAACCGTTCATGGAATACTTAAGTGAGCACATAGGTTACAAGTTCACCACATAATGTTGCTAATCCAAACAGTTACTGTGCTAGAGTTTTTAAAATTTTCCATAGGAACCGTTAATCACAGGTAGAGACTTTGGTAAAGAGTTGGTAAAGAGTTAGCCTTAGTATTATACTTCTAGTTATAAACATCATTTCTATTTTAATTGTTAAATGTTTCATTTGATTATCACACTAAATAATAGTGAAATGTTGTCAGAAAAAGAAGACGTATATACTTTTTTATTAACTTTTATTAAAACAACAATAAATAACTAGAAATTTAACTTTAAAATAACAATATAATAAATACCTAGAAACATAACTTTAACATAACAATATACAATATAATAAACAAAATGCTCGATGGTCTCCAAGGCAAGGAGGGCAGGTAAACTGCAAAACAAAAATGAAAATAAGTGTTTAAAATTAGAACAATGTGACTGAATGAGGTCACCGATCACAAATGAAGGTAACACTTGGCAATATTTGTTAATTTGCACGTCTGTAGTGTGCCTGATACATTCCACCTCTCTTATAGCCCACGTTGAAGAGGTGTCTGTACGGAAGTGCCTACTGCGTCAGATTTACAGTATGGACCAACAGGTTTTTAAAATGATTCAGAGATGAGACAGAATTAGGTGAGAGATCACGTCATTATGCAGGACAATTTTCTTTATTTGGAACGCATTTAATCAAAGGCATTGTGTATCTAGGCCGCTCTGCTTACCTTGTGTAAACACTGTGGCGAACAGAGTTCACAACTTGAACTCAGCTTTGGAACTACACTGCAGACTGTATTAAATTTAGCCTTAATTTTTTTATCAGCAGAGTGGACAGCAGCGTCCATAACTTTAAAAGAGAAAGAGAAACAATGTGAAAGAGAGTGAGAGAGAGAAAAAGAGAAAAAACGACATTAAAAGTGTGAGAGAGAGAAAGTAATAGATGGAGCAGTTAATTCGGGAGAAAATCTTTGTATCTCACCATTTTGCCTTTGTTGTGTGTTCAAGCACATGTTGGGTCATAGTGCACCCTCCAGATTAGTGATCTGAAAGATAGTATAAAGTTAGTGATAGCATAGTACATATCTTTGTGCACTCAGGATATTGTATTTCATCGCAAGGAGGGGCTTGTGCGATGTTTTTCTTCCAAAGTACTATACCCCATGCACTCCCACTGTATAGTGGTGAATTCTCATTCCTGCGTACCCAGACTGTTGCACCCCGTTGACTCCCAGAGTCCGGAGGTGAATATCTTTTCTTGCGCACTCAGGGGCAGATTTACAAGCTCCTTGCACCACTTTTGCACCCCATGTTAAAAGTGATGCAAAAGTAGCGCAAGGGGCTTGTAAATCTGCTCCTGAGACCGTTGCAACCTATCTATTCTCACTGCTCGGAGGTAATTGTACATTCCTACACAGTCAATCTGCTGCACACTACCCACTCTCTCCACCCACTGGTGACTTCTCATTGCTTCAGAAACTAGCTTATTTGCTCACCTTGTGCCATTGGCATGATTCAAAGAGGGTGCACCACGTGTCGAAGCAGCCTTCTCAGACGTTGTTACGATGGCCACGCATCAACGCAGAATCCTCAAACGTTGAGCTTTGGAGGTGTTGGGGGGACGCCAATTTGTGAAACACAACCTGTAAGATAAAAAGAAGTTAATATGTGCGTCATTTCTTTATCAAACAAAGCTTTACACCTATAAGATAGTAAAAGAAAGATGTCATGTTTGGTAATTGTTACTATCTTAATGATGAATAGAATTACATCACCCTTTCACACACCTTCCTTCTCGCAATTTAAAAACAACTATTTGTACAGTTCGAACTTGTTTATTAGGCTTCGATTTTTGTAAAATTAATATAGTAGTAATGTTTTTTAATCAATTGTGAAAGCAAGTGGTGCGCAGTGATACACGTGCTTTTGATCATCACAAGTGATGGATATTTGACCGATCATAAAAGCTTTCCTGCTATTAGAAAAATAATACAAATGCAATAAGATATGGTATCTACGACTGCGTACACCTAAATTGCTGTGTCGCTTTTTTGTATCCACCCCATCTTTTCCCTCTGCTGCGCACTCAGGCTTGACTGCTCACCTTTTCGTGGACAGGGCACCTTCTACATCATGCAGTCCTGCTCTGCAACCAAGAGGTTCTTCACCCGCTCAGTCTTTGCGGTACTCCTAATTCAGTGACCAAAGAGGCCATGGACATAGTGGTGCGCCCCCCTGCTCTGTGGTTCGGGACTACATGAGGCGTGGGAACCACTAGGACAGGCCATCACAGCGCTTGCGATGGGAGCAACTCTAAAATGGCGTAGAGCACATGGGGCCCATCTTTTTTATTGGTAGGGTCAAGTGTGTAGTGACTCATGTGCTGGATGGGTGTGGTGTGGGTGTATACCAGCCATGAGGGAGTGTGTGTGTGCCATTCTGACAACTAGATCTGGATGTAAGAAATCACTACAATGGAAATCTGGGCCATGTAGCGTTGTTGTGTGGGCTGGGCTGAACTGACGTATGCCAGTGCTGCACGAGGCTGTGAACGATGACTCCGGAGCTATGGGCGTGGTTCCGTCATGAACTATATGAAAAATCTACTGATTTGGGTTTCCGTGTTGTAGTGCTGCTGTCACCTGGGTCTTACACGCAAATGTGCCATTATGTCTGTAAAGTTCTACAATATGGCTAACATGGAAGGTACAGGATATCACTGACCCTATATTCATCCATAGATGCACACATAAAAGATGGTGGACATGACACATTTCTGCGAATATGAATGTTTGTTGTACATTCAGTGGAGTGTTATAGCTGTAGTAATGCAGGGCTGTGAGAAGTTTAGGTTGCAGTTTTTAGCACATGAAGGACAGATAATATATATGCATATGTGGTGATTCAGGTATACTGTCGAACTTGGTGCTGGAAATCATTGTTTGAGGCTCGGAGTCGCGTCCACATCCTGTTATTGTAGAGTAATGACGTAATCAATGTGTGCCTGAAAATGTACTGTAAATACTGTGCTCATGTAAATTGTTTATTTATTTTTAGGTCGACTTCGCGCTATATAAATATGCTAAAAAAAATGAAATAGTACACACTTATAAATTGACTATACAGTTTCTTTGCAGGTCGTAATGATCCACTTTGTACGTTCGTATTTGTAGAATGAGCGAGAGAAAGTTATATAATCAAAGTTTTTGTTATTGGCAGAGGTAAGATGGTTGCATACGCTATTTATAGCACAATATAATGTGTTAGGGCGCAGGAGCATCGCTTTCCAAATATAGTAAGTATAAAGACACAGATAGATAGTTGAAGTCGGTACGGGCATGTGTGCTTGACTCCATTTAATTACGTTGCTGTTATTAACAAGTAGAATAGTCATCATAATATCATACACATATATTCAATCATAAACGGTTTATGACTTCTGCTGTACAAAGGTAGGAGCACTGTATGTGAAATTATACACAGAAGATTCTATCGTAAAGGGTTCATGAGTTTTGGTACACTGAGGTAAGGGCGATTTATGTAGAGCCTGCGATAATGCGTGGTTCAAGCAGAACGCACTGGTAAGAATGTCTTTTGGCAACTGAATTTTGCCTTAATAAGGCCACGTTGCGATTATTTATGGTGCACTGAGTTAGTGGTACGTCTGGTGCTCAGTGTGTGCTCACCCTGCAATGATGCGTGGTTCTAGTGGTCTGTACTCAAAGCAATAACTGTTGTATACTAGACTGTATGAACTTTGAGGGGAAAAAAACAAACTACTATCAATGGTTATCAATTGCACTGCAAACTAGGTCTAGTGATTGCTCCCCATAACAAATTAAACATTTGCATTTCAAGCAGTGCATTCTAACTTTCGCAAAATGAGGACGTATGTCTGGTGGCGATGTTGAAGGTGATGTCCTAGAGGTACTCAGTATTGCCTGTGGTGGAGGTACATTTAGTCTTCTACATTCTTTGTGAGCATAATTCACAGGATACAGGGATTACAGGTGCTTGTACATACTAGCAGTGCCATAGGAGTATTTTTTGTTTGCTCCTTAAATAAATCAAGGCTAAATTCCCTACTGTCTGTAGAGTAGATAGAAAGTTGAATTCAAGTTGTGAAGCCTACTGTCCCGAGTGTACATCGAAGCCACTAGTCAGCACAGTTATACAGTTATAGAAGAATGCTTTTTTCACTTATTTAAACAAAATCTGAATACATACAGTATAATTGTATCTGCATTAAGTAAATCAAGGCTGAATTCTATACTGTCTATAATGTAGATCCAAAGCTGAATTCAAGTTGTAAACCCTGCTGTCCACAATGTAGATGTTAGGGTGGACTGCATCATCTGCGATCTTGATTGAAGTGAAAGATAGAACGTGTATAGAATACATTATTAAAATATGTATGTTTCAGGAACATTAAAAAGGACAGTATGTCTAACCGTGACATAAATCTGTTCACTCTTCTTTGCGATGATTTATGATGCACTGAGTTAGTACTATCTTTGGCGCTGAGCTTGTACGTATCCTGCGATAATGCGTAGTGCAGGGAAGCTGCACTGGGAGCAATGTTTTTTGCCCAGTGAATTCTGTCTTAATAAGGCTACGGGGAGATGACTTGTGGTGCAGTAAGTTAGTGGTATCGAAAGAACTCAGCGGGGCACAGTTTGCGATGATTCATGGTTCGGGGGGGTCGCAGTGGTATAATGTCTCTTGTCTACTGAAATGCATCATGTACAATAGTCATTCTACCTGTACTTGAGCCCTAACAATGTAGATCGAAGGCAGTAGTGATCACTAACATCAAGAAATTCTTTTTGTTGTATCTTTTAACAAAATCTGAGGGCATAAAGTACATTTATCTCAACCTTAAAACAATCAAGGCTAAATTTCATGCTGTTCGTAGTATAGATTCAAATCTGAATTCATGATGTGACCCCTGCTGTCCGCACTGTAGATCGAGGGGAGTAGTCAGTAGAGATATCAACAAATGATTTTTGTCACTTATTTTAATAAATCAAGCTTGAATTCTCTGCTGTCCGTAGTGTACATGCAAAGTTGACTTCAAGTTGTGAACCCTACTGTCCACAGTGTAGATCGAAGGCAGTAGTTGACAGACATCGAGGAATGCTTTTTTTGTCTCATACTTTAACAAAATCTGAAGCTACAGTACAATTGTCTCTGCCTTAAAAAAATCGACAGAGAATTCAATGTTGTCTGTAGTGCTGATGCGCCACAGGTGTCAAGTGGTAAACTCTGTTGATCGCAGTGTACATTTGAAGGGAGTAGTTAGTATAGCTAATGAGCAATGTTTTTGTGGCATCCTTTAACAAAATTGTCTCTGCCTTACATAAATCAAGGATAATTTGAATGCTGTCTGTAGTGTAGATGGAAAGCTGAATTTAAGTTGTGAACCCTGCTGTTCGCAGTATAGTTCTTAGGATGCACTGCATTATATGTAACGTACTCCATACATTGACTGTTGCATACGGAACTCATGAACTGGTATCAAGTGGTAAACTCTGTTGATCGCAGTGTACTTTTGAAGGCAGTACTCAGTACAGACATTAAGGAATATTTTTGTTGCATCATTTAACAAAATTGTCTCTGCCTTACATAAATGAAACCTAACTTGTATGCGGCCGTAGTGTAGGTGGAAAGCTGAATTGAAGTTCCTTTGCTCTTTGCTCAGGAGGCGATTATAAGCATGCAGAGTCTCCCGCAGTGCGGGTTCCTTTGCTCTTTGCTCTTTGTGGACATTTAGTTTAAATCACCCAGGCTCACCTGGCATCTGTGTTTGGAAGGCGCTGAAGTACAGTCGAAGTTCCGCTCAGAAAGACCGTCTGCTGGTGGCAACACAGATGGTCTTGCCTACAACTCCCAGCATTTCTTGGGCTCTCTCGGCCCACAGCTGTCCCGCATCATCTGTAAGCGCCATGAGGTGCTTATAAGCATGCCGAGTCTCCCGCAGTGTGGGTTCCTTTGCTCTTTGCTCTTTGGGGACATTTAGTTTAAATCGCCCAGACTCACCTGGCATCTGTGTTTGGAAGGCGCTGAAGTACCATCAGAGTTCCGCTCGGGGAGACTGTTCCGCTGGTGGCAACGCGGACGGTCTTGCCTACAACTCCCAGCATTCCCGGCGCTCTCTCGGACCGCAGCTGTCCCGCATCATCTGTAAGCGCCAGGAGTCGCTTATAATCATGCCAGACAGAGACTTGACTGGGCCACCCCTCTGATATTTGGACATAGGTAGCCCTATAGCTGCATGGTAAGCTTCAACTATTAGCGTGATTGGACTTCCTGTAATACCTAATTTGTAATGCTAAAGCCAAGGACTAGGCTGGATTTTGGAATTTGATGGCTAAAGATAACAGGTCAGGAAGAACGCAAAGCGACCTATTCCTCGACGAAAATACATGGGTGGAACATATTTCTGGCCTTTATTCTGAATCTAATGGCAATGCCTTTGTGGTAACAAATGATATGAATAACACTGCAAAGACAGCTAAACTGCACTTTACACTAAATGAAACTGTACTAATACTGGAGTCAGTTAAATCAGGCAAAGCACCAGCACCAGACAAAATCCTGGGTGATCTTTTAAAACATGATAAGAGTATCTGGGGACCCTACATTAACCATCTTTGCAAAGTGATTGCTGATTTTGAACCAATACCAAACACGTTGTAGGGGGCAAAAAAAGTCACAATTTTTAAAAAGAGGAAACAACATGATCCGGCGAATTATGGCCCCATTAGTCTGATCGACATCCCACAGAAATTATTTGCCAGGCATATACTATCTAGGTTAACGGCATGGATTGAAGAGGTTGAATTACTTTCAAAATATCAAGCTGGGTTCAGAAAGAAGACTAGCACTATTGATCAAGTCTTCAGATTTTTGTGACTTTGCTGGAAATATAAAACCTTAAGGAAAGGTAGTCTACATATTGCCTTTGTAGACTTGAAGGCTGCGTTCGATTTGGAACCCAGGAGCCTGCTTTTGGGTTGTTTGAAAGATCAAGGGGTGCCAATCGAACTGCTTGTCTAGATAATTCGACTACATGAGGGAAATTATGCCAAAGTGAGATGGTGCCGAGGGGTGAACTTACCAAGCAAATACCTGTGAGACAGGAGGGTACATGAAGGTTGTGTGTTGGCGCCCACCTTGTTCACCTTGTATGTAAATTATATCCCCTGTTTCCTGGAAGGCTGTAAAAATGATTCCCATAAGCTGGCAGGTGAAGTAATACCCGCATTACTTTTTGCAGATGATGCCATCTTAATCTCGCAAACTCCCAGAGGCCTTCAAAATCTGCTGAATTCCTTCGATTTGTACCGTACTAATAAGAGACTTGAAATAAATCCCAGCAAGACCAAATATATGTCTATCAAACCTTATAAATCTTTTAAAAAGAATCTAGAGCTAAATTGTCAAAGATTAGAATATGTACAGAGTGTTAACTATTTAGGCATCACATTAGACACAAAACTGACCTGGAAGCCACAACTGGAAAAAAATAGCATAGCATTGCTCTAAAATTGTACTCCCATTATAACGAAGCATGGGGGGAGTACCTCTAAGGCTGTATCTCTTGCCATTGAGGTTTTTAAATTCAAAGCTCCGTCAGCTGCCTTGTATGGAGCAGGAATATGGGGCCCCTATTGTAAATGTAATTTTGAAATTGGAGAAAACAAATTCATTCATAAATTATTGTCTCTACCTAATAGGACCCTGTTGACTCCGGTAGCATTGGATTTGAACCTAAAACGTACTGATAATCTTGCTGTATTACGCCCCCTTTTATTTTGGGTAAGAATCTGGTCAACAGCGGAGCTTGTACACTACAAAAAAGGTTTACAGGAGATAATGATCATTGGCCATTCCATGGTTCCAACATGTGTGAACCTGGTTTAAAAAAATAGGATTAGCACATTACTGGGAGGGGCCCTCAGATCTGACTATGGCATGTAGTAAGGTTGTTAAGTCATCATTTTGGACTTATATTAGCAGTAAACTACTACATGATTCCAGTCTAGGATCCCTAACTACATTGTTTCTCTTGTTCAAAGACATAGCCCTGTTTGAACCGTTTCTAGATGAGGTGCGCCCGCAAATTGCCAAATCTTTGGACCTGAAATTTACATATGGGGTTTTACAAACAAACAATTATAAATCCAAATGGGGCAGTAATTGCGATGATAAAGACTATGATAAGTGTACGTTTAGTAAAAATTTGGCTGAGGTTAAGGAAGATGATGCACATATACTTTTTTTTGCTCCTTATATGGCACTCGAAGAAAAAGATGGATTAAATCCCTCTATAACACTTAGAACCTAAGGCATTGTAGAGAGGCAGAGCGTCTGCTAAGGACAGATACCACGCAATTGGTGGTTTTTTATGTATCCAGATTCCTGTGCAATGTGATGTTTATTAGAGTCAAAATTGGTTTGATACTGTAATACTGCTATATGTAACTCTAGTAAATAATTGACATATCTTGTATTTATGTTTTACATTTGTAAAGAACCCAGTGACAAATTTTTCAACCTCTTAAAAATGATGGAGCTATCAGATATCAGATATTTTTGGTAATTTGTAATTATGAGGAGCGCGACTGAAAGATTTTAGATAGTTTTTAATGTGATTATTGTTATTGTTCGAAATATTTTAATCATATTTATTGTATTCATTCATCAATTGGTTTTAATTGTATACCTAGGACGAACCATGAAAATTGTGATTTCTAACACCCAACCAATTTGACAATAACAGCTATCGATTAAGTGTATGATGGAAATGTTTATCTTTTTTATGCATTTTTATGGTCCAAAAGACCGAAATAAAGTTATAATTGAATTGAAGTTGTGAACCCTGCTGTCTGCAGTGTTGATCCAAAGCAGTAGTTGATACAGACATGGAGGAATGCTTTTTGTCACTTATTTAAACAAAATCTGAAGACATATAGTAGAATTGTCTCTGCATTAAATAAATGAAGGCTGAATTTCCTACTGTTCATACTTTAACAAAATCTGAGGTCTTAGTACAATTGTCTCTTTTTTAAATAAATCGAGACTGAATTCAATGTTCTCTGTAGTGCTGATTTGCCACTGGTATCAAGTTGTAAATTCTACTGAACGCACTGTAGATCGAAGGCAGTAGTCAGCACAGATACAGACGAAAAATTTGTATCACTTATTTCAACAAAGTCTGAGGACATGGAGTAGAATTGTCTCTGCCTTACATAAATGAAGGATAACTTTAATGCTGTGCATAGTGTAGATCCAAAGCTGAATGCAAGTTGTGAACCCTGCTGTCTGCAGTGCAGATCGAAGGCAGTAGTTGATACAGACATAAGTCTGCGGTGCTGTGGTGCTGAGTTCGCAATCGGCCTGTATCAAGTAAGAATGTGGTCATGCGGCAGCCACGTGGCAGGGGGAGGACGTTCGCTGTGGCAGAGTCTTTTCTCTTTGCAGAAGTGAACCACGCCCAAGGCATAAGCAAATGAATTATAGTCTTACGCTGGAGTTGCATACGATGGATCAGTCCACTCCACTTCTGCTTCAAGGGGGGGAAACAACACAGCAACATGGCCAAGATATTCCCCAGAGTCTGAGATAATATTGTTGCGTCCACTGTGCAGTACACACGTATCAATGGCATATCTACACACGGAAAAGTTTTTGGTTTCTATAGTGAGTTGTGTATAGCATTTCACTGGTAGTCTTGGCAATGTGTAAATTATTGTTGATGTGTGAATTCCTTCCCTTATACATAGTTGGTTGCCACATCTCTGAACATTGAGCTAGTGTGCTGTTGAGGGGATATATTATTTTGGGAAGGTCATTTCACCTGTTTTGTGCTGCCTCTGAGGTAGTGGGAGGGAGGGGTCAGGAGGGGGGTTGTAGTGTTGGTGGCGCTGGGTATTGTGATTTTGTTGGGTGTCGGAAGTGTATCATTAGTACCTCTATCACATATTGCTCTTTAAATATGGGTGTGAGTTGGATGTAATTCACACAGTACATAGTCAACGTCCTTACCCTAGTTAAATGTTGATGTTAATTTGTTAGTGGTAAGTGGAACTATTGCCTGTTTTTTTAGGTAGCATTGCAGATTTGGTTTCTTGTTGAAGATATGGGAAATGGTCAACATTATAATCAGAAATTATCAGTTAAAAAACCTTTGAAATTCACTCAAAAACCATAGGTTTCAAGCAGGTTATAGTTAGGATTTATAATTTAAAAAACCTTGGAAATTCACTGAAAAAAACATAGGTTTCAGGGGTGTTATAGTTAGCTGGACCTCCCAAAGAGGCCACGCCCCCTTTCCGCCCCTCTCCTACCTCCCAGCTGCTCTGCCCTTCCTCCCCCCCTAAAAGGTGCCTACTACTGGACGCTCGGGGTGACTCCTGACCTGCTTGCAGGTCGAGACGCCCCCCGACCACCACCCAGCCCCTCCTGCTGAAGCCTGTCGCTGCCTCCTAGCACGAGTTCGCGTCCGCAGTGACCCTGCTGTTGCTTTTCTCCGCTTCCTAGCTGACATCCTGATTGTGCTGTACGGTTTTATTTCTCTGTTTTTTGAGTCATTGCCAGTGTTTTTTCCCGCTTTTTGCCTACCTTACACCCCCACCCCCCTTTTTCTTTCTGTATCCCCTGTTGTTCTCACAACCTCCTCATGAGACCCCGCCCCCTCACCACCCCGCTCCTGCCTCCCAGCTGCTCTGCCCCCCCTCACCGGCTCAAAGGTGCCTTCTGCTAGACACTCGGGGTGACTCCTGACCTGCTTGCAGGTCGAGACGCCCCCGACCACCACCCAGCTCCTCCTGCTGAATCCCAACGCTGCCTCCCAGCGCCAGTTCACGCCTGCAGTGACCCTGCTGCTGCTTTTCTACGCTTCCTACTGACGTCCTGATTGTGCTGTATGGTTTTAGTTCTCTGTTTTTGAGTCATTGCCAGTGTTTTTTCCCGCTTTTCGCCTGCCTTACACCACTCTCACTCCCCTTTTTTCCTTCTGTATCCCCTGTTGTTCCCTTGACCTCCTCGTGAGGCCACGCCCCCTCACTGCCCCGCTCCCACCTCCCAGCTGCTCCGCCCTCCCTTCCCACCTTAAATGGTGGCCCCCGCCCGGACGCGTGCAATGGGCGCGCCAAATGCAAGCCCGTCTGTGCCAGTCCGCACTTGGACCACACCCAGCGCCAGAACCCCTGGACCCCGCAAACGCCACAACGCCAGACTCCGACACGACGCCAACACCCTCTACACCATCAACACCGGCTGAGACAACCGCTGCTTCCAAGCCACCCCAAAACTCACCCACGGACCCTTCTCCTGCCACACCTGAGACTTTACATGCGACAGAACCACCAAACCTCCAAGGACCGAACCCAACCCCCTCCGATGAATACTCCTCAACACCTGCTCCGCACGCAAACAAGCCATCAAGCTCTGGGACTTGCTCCACACATCTGCCCCAGGCGTGGCCTTCCTCACCGTAACCTGGTGGAACGACTCATCGACACCGGACATCGCCATAGCCATCCCTGAGGGCTACAAGATCTCCCACAAAGACCGCACAAATGGAATCGGAGGAGTAGCCATCGTCCACAAGTCCACACCTACGCAGACGACTCCCTCAACACTGCTGAACACCTCCACTTCCGGATCCACACCGACCGCAAAACCACCCTCAGAGGAACCCTTGTCTACAGACCACCCGGACCCCAGGCCCTGTTCAGCGACTCCATCGCCGACCTAGCCAGCACCCACGCACTCGCTGCAATGGACTACATCCTCCTCAAGGACATGAACTTCCACCTTGAGAACAACAACGATGCCAACTCCACCACCCTGATCGACAACCTCACCAACCCTGGCCTTTGACAACTTGTCACCGAACTCACCCATGCCGTCGGCCACACGCTCGGCCCCATCTTCTCCACAAGCACCCACGTCGCCTTCAACAACACCACCGAACTCCACTGGACCTACAACCGCTGCATCCACTTCACATTCAAGAAACCAACCACGCACCACCGCACGCAACAGTTGCCTCGCCGCTGCTGGTGCAAAGTCACCGAGGACCAGCTGACCTCCACCCTTGTCCTGAACCAACCCATCGACCCCAGCGACCCAGATACCGCCGCCTGTAACCTCTGACAGTGGATCAAAAACTGTGCAAACACTAAAGAAACCCTCCATCAACCACCCCAGCAAGAAAGCCGCCTGGTTCACCAAAGAGCTCCGTACCTCCAAACACACATGCCGGAAGCTGGAGAAGAAATGGCTCCACGACCTCACACCAGACAGCCAAGCTGTCCACAAGGACACCACCCGCAGACATCACCAACTCATCAGGACAACAAAGATATCAGCTTTCAAAACCCTCCTGGAACTCTCCAACCCCAGCGCCAACACCAATGACATCCCGCCCTCGCAAGGACTGTGGGACTGACTGGCCTTCTTCTTTCATCCCAAGATCGTCGACATCCAATACAGTTTCAACACCCTGTCCACCCCGGCTACGACAGACCCCACCCCGAACGCAATCTGCACCAACCAGCTGACCTCCTGGGCCCATGTCAACGACGACGAGACACTCAAGGTCATGAACTCCATCCGCTCAGGTTCACCATCAGACCCCTGCCCACACCACGTGGTCAACAAAGCAGACGACACCATCGCACCCCTTCAACGGAAGGTCATCAACATCTCCTTCAACAAAGTGACATTCCTGGAAAGCTGGAAGCACGCCGAAATCAAAGCCCTCCCCAAAAAGCCCAAGGCGGACTCCAAGGACCTCAAGAACTTCCGGCCCATCTCCCTGCTCCCCTTTCTGGTGAAGGTCATTGAGAAAATCGCCAACATACAGCTGACTCGCCACCTCGAGGACAACAACATCCTGGACCCGTCGCAGTCTGCATTCAGATGGTACCACAGCACCAAGACAGCCCTCATCGCCGCCACAGACGACATCCGGCACCAACTAGACAACAGCCAAACCTCAGCCCTCATCCTCCTGGACCTGTCTGCCGCCTTCGACGCGGTCTGCCACCGCACACTAAGATCACGCCTCCAAGAAGCCGGAATCCAGGAGAAGGCTCTGGACTGGACCACATCCTTCCTCTCTGTCAGAACCCAGAGAGGCCGCCTCCCACCCTACCGATCCGAAGCAACCAACCTCATCTGCAGCGTACCCCAGGGCTCATCCCTCAGTCCGACCCTGTTCAATGTCTACATGGCCCCCCTCGCACAAGTAGCCCACCAACACAACCTGAACATCATCTCCTATGCCGACGACACCCAGCTCATCCTCTCCCTCACCAAGGACCCGCACACCGCCAAAACCAACCTCCACGAGGGAATGAAGGCCTTCGCCGAGTGGATGAGGAGCAGCCGCCTGAAGCTGAACTCGGATAAGATGGAAGTCCTCATCTGCCGCCCCACCCCTTCAGCCTGCGACGACTCCTGGTGGCCGACCACACTAGGAACAGAGTCAACACCCACAGATAACGCACGCAACCTGGGATTCATCCACGTGACAATTAGATACACCTCATCATACACTAGTATAACCTTTCATCACTCACTGTAAAACACAGTGTACCATATTTGAATCCATTGACACAGCAATACAAGTATCTAAAAATCCACTTAGTGATTCCTAGATCTACACACACATCTAATCTCTTACCTATAGATTCACTCATACATGCTGTCAATGATCAATAGAACACTATCAAATATACTTATACACCTATATCGACATTATACACCAGCACACATCCTATTTACATATGCAGTCATCCTACTCACTTATGCAAACAATGGGTCATACTTACATTTACTCAGCTACAGACTTATACAGACACCCCTTCATTTATTCATATAGATAGTAACTCATACTTAGTGTGTTATAAAATCACCATTACAAGTATACAGTTATCTATATAGTCATTCATGCAATCAATGAGTTTTACGTATACTTATTTATATACAACAACTATCACATACACTGTTTTTCATTTTTTCTACTCTGTTGGACATGTACCATTGAGAAATATATTTGCACATCACCACACCCATAAAGATATTCACTCGCCCAAAAACCTATTATATAATGTAGTCTTAGCGTCATATACGTACTGAATTAACTATTCACATATCTTTGGGCAGTCATAGATCTCCCACGGATTCACACACACATTCACTCTCCCATACAAATAGTCAGTCAACTAATCAATAACTAATAGAGTCTTTCACGTAGTTAGTAACCAACTGGTGCAGCAGTTTAATCAACAATTGACCAAGTAATATAGATATTCATACAGTTTAGCCACTATCTAATATATTTGATGAGACACTATAAATTAGTCAAGTAAACAGTCAATCACACTGCTACTAAATCCTCTATCCAGATAGTTATATGTCCACTGATTCTTCAATGCAGATTGGTGTATATATATTACATCTTTAAATAACGAACCAAACCACATTCACTGGATGATGTCATCAGTGAGGTCATCAGTGATGTCATTTGAGATGTCATCAGTGATGTCACTGACCATCTCATGAATTATGTAATATGTGACATCATCACCAATGGATTGCGGGCGTTAGAGTTACAGTTAGTATAACTAACTATAACGGAGGAATTTCAATGGTTTTGTATGAGTGAAATGTCCAGATAACTATAACACCCCTGAAACCTATGGTTTTTTTCAGTGAATATATATATATATATTTATATATCGACTCTCCAGTTACACCATAGTGCAGCTCACTCCCGGATGGGTGCTGTAAACGGGAAGGTGCATTCGCGGAAATATGCTCGCTCGTTACTTTCTCCTTTCTGGTCTCAGGAAAGCACTCCCCAGGGACATCAGCAGTCAAAAATTAGTTTAATTCATGATTCCGGGAAACATGTATAACATGAAGCTTACCGGTTATTTAATCTATGGAAAAACACCTGCTTTATTCTTTGTAATGTATTGCTAAATTGTGATATATTAGTACTGGGTAGACAAAGCCAGAATTTGACTGATAAAAATGTATTGAAACACTGCAATATGATGCCTAAAGTCGGCACAATTCAGTCCGCTTTTGACGTTTATGGGAGTCTCACCTGCATTTTAAGTTGCTCCTGAGGCCGGGCGCAGCTCCACCAGATGCACTTGGCCGGGCTTGGCTCCGCCAATCCCGCAGCACCAGCATCTAAGGGCCGGGCTTTGGTCCGCTTGTCCCCGGCCGGGCTTGGCTCCGCCGGGGCCATCCCACTCCTGTGACCAGCAGCGGACGTCAGAGGCAAGCGCCAGGAGGTGCATAAAGGCTCCGTCTGTGCTGAGTCTGGGGGGAGTCTCATCTGCATTTTAAGTTGCTCCTGAGAGCCGGGCGCAGCTCCGCAAGATCCACTTGGCCGGGCTTGGCTCCGCCGATCCCGCAGCACCAGCATCTAAGGGCCGGGCTTTGCTCCGCTTATTCCCCGGCCAGGCTTGGCTCCGCCGGGCCCCTCCTACTCCCGTGACCAGCTGCGAACAGCAGAGGCAAGCGCCAGGAGGCGCAAAAAGGCTCCCTCAGTCCCTCGTCCTGCGGGACGTGCGCGCTGGGGCTGGAGGAGGCCGGGACGGGCCAGGGAACTTGGTTCTGCAACACAAGATACATTTGTCCAAGTGAGACTCTACATTTCTCTGGTCCCTGGTTACGGATTTGTCATTGTTTTGATCCTAGTTAACAAACTTGTAAACCCTGGCACATAATTTTATTTCAAAGTTTTGCCATGTCCAAAGCTAAAACCGATAAGTTTGTATCTGGGGCAGGTACAATAGACAACTACTTGGTAAAAATGGTAAATAAAATTAATAACGACCGGAGAGCCTCGCTAGGTCGAGGGAGCCCACCTGCTCCACACCAAGATACTCCTAACCCCTCAGAAGAATCTTTAGCGGATGATACTCTTGAACTGGGTAATCGGATGGTCATAATGGCTGAAGCACAGGTCCATTCTGAGATGCAGGAGGAATTACCCAATATATCTATTGATACAATAGAGGAGGTCCCGCCAGCCCCTAGACCAGTGAGAACCTGTAGAAAACCACAAATGAAACGCGGGGGGAAGCATAGTAAAAAAAGAGTAGAAACTTCCCAACTAGTTCAAAACGGCTGTGCTGCTGGAACCGACCCGCAGGAAGAAAATAGTGCAGCCAGTACTAACATAAGCCCGGAGCAACTTGCATTACTGGTCTTCTCCTTAGAAGCTAAGATAGAGGCTAAGATAGAAGAGTTTATCAAACCCCTAGTGCTCGAATTGGATACTGTCACTTCTGAAGTAAAGAGGCTAGGAAGTTTGTTAGCAACTCACTTGGCCTCAGTCAAAAGACCTGAGACTGTCGCAAAGGGTCCTGTTGGAGTGGGGCAGGGAACTAGTAAAGACAACCTGCAGCAAATAAGCTTGCAAACAATTGTAAGTGAAACTACTTCTCCTGATCCTACACCAATAACCTGTCCAACTAAACAGCCTTTCTCAGGACCAGATGGTACATCGGGCTTTAGACAGGTAAAAAAAGCCGCTTTATAAATCTTCCCCCTGATTGTGCACCCTATGTGGTTGTCCTAACCAATGTCCCGCCTCCTGACCACCATCCTGCTCTGTCCCATGAGGAAACACATGAATCACTAAAAAATAAAAAATAAAAGGAGATGTGGCTTCCCAACAAAATATTCTGATCAAATTCTGTCCACTAGAAGGGCAAACTGGATTGGCCCATCCAGAAAGACGTGTAGCGGGGATTGTATAATTGTAAATTTTAAATACACCCAACATGTTGCAACAATTTTGCTAAGGGCAGCCTCTTTGGTCTAAGATGAAAACAGTGTTTGTGTGCGCCCACTTGGTTATTTTTACACGCATTTAATCAAAGCTCCTCCTAATCTTGGGAGATTTAGACCATTTACTCCCACTGAGCCTCGGGCCCCCGTAGTATCACATTTCTATAATGTTGACAACAACTGTAGGGATGGGCCAAATGTTGTGACACAAAACAGATTTGACTTACTCTCGGGCCTAGAGGCATGTGACTGTCGTGAGGACCCTGAGGGACAGGGAGGGGAGGGATTGGCTGACCTGGGATGTATTGAACCCGCACAAGTAAAAATGAGCCGTAATAATATCCAACCTAAGTGTGCAAGCATCACTGAGGGTGTGGGGGAAAAGGTAAAAATGTTAAGCTGGAATATTGCTGGTTTGCGGTCCAAAAGGGACGATAATGTCTTTCTAAATGTTGTGGAACAGTATGACATTATTGCATTTCAAGAGACCTGGGACAAGGATTGTGATTTCTGGATTAATGGTTTTACATCTTAGAATGTATCTGCCATGAGTTAATCAGCAGGGAGAGACAGAGGGGGACTTATGTTTCTGGTGTCAGTAAACATTACAGGAAGAGTTAAAAAGGTCAACTGCACTTCCCCTAATTTTCTAATACTAGAAGTAAGTTTGGCAAACAATACCAAACTAATTCTTATCAACTGTTATAACTCAGTGCAAGGGGAGTCCACAAACGAGCATCTCCATTTACTGTCACATTTTTTAATTACTTATAAGGAAAATCTAACCACTTTTGTTCATTATACCCGGATTGGTGTCGTTACAACGCAGGCTATTACAACGCCTGCTGTTACAACGCGATTTTTACATCGCATACCACTACAACGCATAGTGCTTTTAAGCGCTGGATAGTGATTTATTTAATTTACTATTCCAACTCCAGTCCCCGTGGATAGTAGGGAAGGTGTTGGATAGTAAATTAAATATATTCCCTATCCTAGAGCGCCCCCCAGCGCAATGCGTTGTAATGGTTTGCGTTGTAATGGCTGCGTTGTAATGGTAGTGCGTTGTAATAAATGCGTTGTAAGTGATGTTCCCCATTATATCCTGATGGGTGATTTTAATGTTCACTTGTGTAGTCTAAACTGTCATTATAGAGATAGTGATGGTCCTGATTTCACAACCCCTCAACATTTTGAACACAGCTGAAAGGGGGAAGCACTGGAGGCACTTTTGTCTAATAATGACCTGTTTGAGGTGGGCTTTTCTGATGAGAGTAACCGTGTTCCTACGTACAGAGCTAGGGACTGTGAATCTATAATAGACTACATATTTTTATCCCCAGGACTTTTAAGTCATGTAATTGTTTGCAATGCTATAACCTCTTCCTTTTGCGATCGCAACCTGGTAGTGATCGAATTGGATAATGGCCTTTCCCTCCTGAATAAAACAGCTTTGTCACAAGCTGTAGCTGATGTAAAAGCTAAAGATCAAGGGAGGAGATTAAAATGGAGTAAGGTAACCCCTGAAGATTTTCGTCATACCATTACAATAAAGGTTGGCAAGGGACTAAATATATGTGCAGACCCCATTAATTATGGGGGGGATGTAATAGCTTCATACGAAGTCATTTGCTTGCAAGTGGATAAAGAACTCACAATTAACACCCGAGTTAAAACTAATCCTGACTTAGGCTGGTTCGATCAGAAATGTACTAAAGCTCACAACCTACTTAAAAAGGTTCTTAATAAGACACCAAGGAATAAAAGGCTAGTAGCACAGCTTAGAAAAGAGTACTCATCAATACTTCAGGCACGGAAAAATGAAATCAAACAAGATGCATGGGAAGCATTAATGGAAAAAGCAACTATGAAAGACAGTTCCAAGTTTTGGCCAATTGTATACAATCCTTTGTTCACTTGTACCCAGAACTCTGTATTAGAAGTCAACATCTCAGAGGAGAACTGGGTAAGCCATTTTGAAAAAATCTATGGGAGTAATATTGAGCTGGAAACCTTTGAGGTATCAATTTCTGATCCCCCATTGATACCTATCAGTTTTAATATAGCGAGGTTGAGAAAGCAATAGAGGGAATGGCAGGGCATAAGGCGCCAGGCCCTGACGGTGTGCCCTCTGATATGTATAAGGTTCACCCCAAATATTGGGCAAAAATATTGATGAACGTCTTTAATACATCGGCCGCCACAGGGTTCCCGAAATCATGGTCCCATTCAATTATAATCCCTGTGTTTAAGAAGGGCCAAAGGGGAGACCCCAGATGTTGTAGGCCAATATCTTTACTAGATTCCTCTATTAAAATCTTAGGGAAGGTTATTCTAGCTAAAATTACACACTTGGCCACGGAGAATGACATCTTAACTAATGCCCAGTATGGCTTTAGATCTGGGAGGGGGGCGGAGGACCAATGTCTTAATTTACATCTAATTGTATCTAAATACACCAAGGCTGCTAAGCGTTCAATTTTCCTGGGTTTCATGGACTTGTCCACAGCCTTCGATCTAGTAAATAGATCGAGGCTGTGGACCAAGCTGTTGGACCTAGGACTTGACCATACCCATGTGTATTTTTTAGCCGAGTTACACAGAGACCTGAGAGCGTCAATAAGGACGACGAAGGAGGGGAAATGTTCTGCAAGATTTAAATCAGATAGAGGGGTGCGCCAAGGTTGCATCTTGGCCCCTATGTTATTTACTTTATACATAAACTCCCTGGCGGATAACTTATTAACGGCAACACTAGACATTCCGCGTATGGGAGGAACATCCATCCCTGTACTCCAATACGCGGACAATGCTGTCTTACTGGTTCGAATCCCCCTTGGTTTACAAAGACTACTAGATTCCTTCGGGGATTTTATGAAATCACTGGACCTTGTGGTCAATAATGGTAAATCGCACATTATGTCTCTAGGCATGGGGATAAACAACGTTAAATCCTTTTATTGCAACGGGGAAGCAATCTCAAGAGTGAAAGTGTTTACATATTTGGGAGTTGTTTTTGAGGACAAAGGACTCTGGGCACCGCAGCTCTCAACTAAGGTAAATGCTGTGAGAAGCTCCTCAGCTGCAATATTAGGGTTCGCGAAAAGACAAAGCAAAAAACCATATCAATTGCTAGGTATGGGGCTGCAATTTGGGGGTACACTAAATCTGATTCCATCCAAAGAGAAGAAAATAAATTTCTACATGCCCTCCTCGGCCTTCCACAATCGACAGCGACCCATTCGGTCCATCTCGAGTTGGGGACAGGATATATTTCAGATACAATAAAAATGGCCCCAATCCTGTTGTGGATTAGAACCTGGTTGAATCCGAATCTTACTCTGAATCATAAGATTCTGAAGGATTGCATGAAATTAGACAAAATGAAGGAAATCCAGTTGCTGTCCTATATTAAAATGTCAAAAAGGAGACTGGGGTGCCCAGAGATTTTCTCCAATCCTGAAGATCTATGTAAAGCTGATCTTAAATGGGTTAAAATAAATTAGATTAAACTCAACGAAATAGAACGGGAATCAGAAGAGTTAAGTAAACCTACAGTTAGGGCCCACTTCTTGCTTATTTCGTCTCTAGCCATGCAATCGGACCTTTCCATCGTCACGATCTCTTTTCATAGATGGCTACTGACAAAATTTTGTTTCAACCAGATACACTTGGTATTAAGTGACGCACAGGGATGGAGCAGGCCTGAGGACGCGGCTCCTTATAAATGCGATGATTTCTCCCCCCAAGATACCATGCATTTTATGTTTTTTTGTCCTCTGTATTATGAAGCTAGAAAAAGGTTTATTATTCCAGTACTGAAAGAGAAGGCATTCATACAGTCTAAACCTGCATTACTGTTTTTACAATTAATGGAATCCCCTGTAACCATGTTTGGTGTTGCAAGCTTTCTTGTCGCGTCTTCATAAGCTTATCAATAGTGATCAACTGACTTTAACCATGAAATTGTTTTTAAAACTGTTTTTAATGGAATTTTATGTTTTGATATAATTTTAATGGAAACAAAAAAGTGCTTAGTATATTTTTATGATTTTTAATAATCGAATAATGTGGTTTTGACCTGACCTTTATGCATCATCTGGTCATGTGATTCGGCGTCTAAAAATTTAAACATTCGACTAAGCCATCGCTGAAACGTGTCATGTTTTACATGTTTCCCAGAATCATGAACTAAAGTAACTTATGACTGCCGATGTCACTGTGGAGTGCTTTCCTGAGACCAGAAAGGAGAAAAAACGAGCGTGCATATGTATATATATATCGACAGGAACTCTGCAATACCACCTCCAACCCCACAGGACCGGCGAAGCAGGAGACAGACCACAGCTTTTCCAGGTAAGTTTTTATTTTTCCAGTTTTTCCATAAACCAACAAACCATGACGCGTTTCGGGCTTTGCAGCCCTTGTTCACATGCCTATATGTATATATGTTCAGCCAAGGTTCATAGTGGCAATACCACCATAAATAGGCCCACCAAACACTCAGCTGCCACACTCTGTTAAGAGTCAGGCGAAATCCTGGGTTTTTGATGGTAGAAACTCACCTGGCTCTGATGTCAAAGTCTTCTAACCTAATGACCCTAAAAACCCCAGCATATCAAGGTAATTTTTCTGCAACAAACTTCCACTTTAAAAGTTTGTATTTATAACAAATAAAATAGTTTGCAGAGCAGGCTCAACAAATACAGTGTTTGCTCAGAAAAGTTTCAGTGGAGTCTCTGTTGAAGGCACAGAGATTTGCACCCGCATTAAAGATAAATGTGACTGAATCTCCTCTAAATGTGGACCTAAGTCACCCTTGAAGCTTTAGGATCTTAGATTTATCCATATCATATTGCCAAGGTCAGTTGCATAGTTTTTATCTTTTATATTGCAGTAATTTCTTTGACCATTTATAAATATCAGTCATAGTATATCATCTTTATCTTTGTTCCTTGTAGCCGACATTAGAACCGATTAAGAATCTAATATTTTTTGCAATAAAAAATTAGGATTAAAAGAGTACCAAGAGGTACAAGGAACTTGAATGGGGAGTTTGCAGAATTACACACTGCAACGTCAAGACATCAGGACTGGCTGTAGCGGTCACCAAGTGTTTCTTCAGTGGGCAGCCAGGGTGGGGGCCGGTATTGAACTCCCTGGGGGCCGTTTCTGTTACCTGTGACTGGTTTTGCATCTTAGCTGTGATATTGCCCCCCTGTAACAAAAGCAGCTGAAGTGTTGCAGTGTTTTCCATGCGTTTCCCCTTCGTCCCCTCCCTGTCCCCCACAGTCGGTCCGGCTCAATTAACAGGGCCGTTCCCAATCCGGCCCGGGCGCAGTGCAATCCAGATTGCACGTTTTCTAAATAGGCTCTTTTCCACACACAAGTAACCTTTTTGGGACTTGGAATTCATGTCCATTGTTTTCGGATTTCCTGACACATACATCAAATCTTCCTGCCTAAATTATGTTATTTATAATATGAATAAATGTTTTATCTAATTTACAGGTGTCAACAGAGCCTCTACCGGAAGCTAAACACAGGACTGGCAAACATGCTTAAACCATCCTCAAATTGCACCATATTAGTGAGCAAAGAGAGTGACCCCAACTCCCTGAAGTAGGGTAGGAGGCTTTTTCCACACCAAAAATGGGTCCAGGTGGTGCAATTGTCATTTTTACCATATCAGTTAAGCTCCCCTCTAGGCCTTAAAAGAACACAATATCTTCCAGCCCACTGGGGCATGCCAAAATACCCAAATGGTCAGTGCGATGCTGAATGTCGAAGTATTATGTCTGAACTGCCAATCACCATGAAATAGAATTTGTTGTTGCTTGAGTGTAATACGACATGACTGCTTGCCTGTGCTTTGGCCCTCATGATTCTGTTGTTCTTGGAGCAGAAGCAGTGAGGCAGCTGCCAAAATGTGCAATGTGCTCAAGCTTTAAAAGACAATCCATCAGCAACTCAGCCAAGACAACTAATCAATCCGTTTTTGCTCTGAACTCGTTTAGCTCTCTTGCTGCTAAAGCTTCTGCCAGTGCATGTGTAATTAATGCATTTGTGCTGAAAGAAATATAGGTGGTGTCAACTTGTATTTTTTGCTTTGCATACTTTCAATCATGCTTGCAAGCCTTACCTACACACCCAATGCTGTTACGAGAATGTCCTGGAGTTCTAGATTTTAAATGGACATATTAATTAATTATGATCTAATGGACATGAATTTAAACAGGTAAATGATAAATGACTACCAAGTAAGGTATGTCACGTTTTTCTTGTGACCATTTTCTTGTTTAATTTTTTATATTTAATAAAAAAGTAGTGTAGTAATACATAGAAAGAGCTGTAGACATCAAGAGAGTTTGCCTTGATTCTGTGTTACTGGCTAACCAGCATCATCCAGCTCTGTTGCTTTTTATTTTGCTCTGTGAGAAGACTCTGGGCCGTTTCTTCCAATCTAACTCTGATCAATAGACCATTGTAGTAGCCTGAGAGGAAGAGGTTTAAGCTTCAATGCAAATCCCAAAATACAGTGTGTGCATTGATACCATATAATGAAAGACTAGGGGCTAGATGAAGGTAATAGCAAATTACCGAATGGTAAATACCGAATTTTACTGATTCGGTATTTACTAATCGGTAATTGCTATGTAGGAAAAAAAATCGGTAAAAATACCGAATCGGTAAGATTCTGTAATTACCGATTCGGTAATTACTGAATCAGTATTTGCCATTGATTCCTATAGGCCTTGAAGCCCATAGGATTCAATAGCAAATACCGATTCGGTAATTACAGAATCTGTAAAAATACCGATTTTCCAAGGGGGACAGGGTGTCACTTTGACACCCTGTTGCACCCCTGTTTCTGGCTTGTGTGCCATGTGGCACATATACATGCCCTAAGGGCATGTATGTGTACCACATGGCACAGGTGTACATGCACAGATGTGCATGTACACAGAAATTCGTAATTTACCACCCAATAGTATTGGGTGGTAAATAACGAATTTCTAAAGGGATGTGGCACTGTAAACTGTGCCACCTACATATTGAATTACAGAATCAGTATATTTTCCGATTCGGTATTTTACCGAATCAGTAAATTTACAGAATCGGTAAATATACCGATTCGGTAATTTTTTAGCCCCCTACATTACAATACCCAAATACCGGTCAGTAACGTCCGAAATCGGCTGTTACCGACCGGTATTTGGGCTCCTACATCTGGCCCTGAGTCATTAACTTGTCATTAAAAGTTTTATTACAAACTAAAAGCCAGAATAACATGAATCAATCTCAAATACATACTGTAAAAGAATAACATTATCAAAGGCCGATCAGTGTCTTGCAATATTGGTCCTCAACAACAAAGACCATATCAACATCTCCATTGCAGCAATGCAAAACATAAGACAAAGAACTTAGTGGTCAGATGAGTTAATTTGATCCTTCTCCCCAAACATGAAAACGATTTGCAGTACATAGTATACCTTACACTGACCTAAGGATAGGGGAAATCCCATTGAATCAAGGTAGCAAGAAAGGTGTCAGCATCAGATCCACAATTCTGAAGTAAAAAGTGATGTATAGCATGACCCCTCACAATCATAGATGTCAAGAGAGGGCTGTACCTCTCCAAGTCTAAATAGAACAGTTGAGAAAACATGACCTCATACACATCATGATATGCTTTTCAGTTCCCAGAAAAGAACTTGTCGCCTCAAACACTACTCCCATTTTCTATTCTCCACTTTCCAAGCATCCTTGGTACCTCCCTTTGTCTGATAGTACCGACTGGTAGCACTCCCTTTATTTTTCATTAAAATCATTTGACCTTGCTAACTCTTCCTTGCCTCTCTATCACTGTAATACAATATGCTTTTCACTAACTAATGGATGCCTTTTGTCTGCAGCTGCATGGGAGAGACAAACATGCAGAGAAACAACTTTCACGTTACGGTTAAATGTCTCAACTGCAAGCATAAGTCCCACAATCACGTTAACTTAACATTTCTCTTCAAAATGTTTAGCTCTACAAGCATTATTTGAATCTCTAATAATGAATCAAGCTATATTTTATGGTGCTCATATGTGGTACAATAACTAATACAATTAACTTGAAATAAAAATTACTATTGGTCACAATCTATAAAGAAAGCATTAACCCCTTCCATGCTCATGACGAGCTCAGCTCGTCATGAGGCACAGTTGAGATGTGCTGATGACGAGCTGAGCTCGTCATGAATAAAGGGAAATACCAGTTTCCAGCACAGGGTAAAAATAACCACAGCAGCGATGTGGTTAAACACACATATAATTCATTCTTACAAATCTCTGGTGCATGGAATCCAATAAATGCTTTTTATCTCACCACCTTACAATCTAAACCTATAGAAGATTTAATTTCAGCAATACACATATCTATGAAAAGGAAGACATTTTAATATGCACACACATATGTATATCAAAACCACACAATAGATGCACATCTATACCTTCAATGCACTACTCCTCATTAGTATTATTGTCTCACATGAGTACATAAGGCCAAAAATAAATATATATGTTACCTAGCCAAACGTCGAAGGATGGAGCCAAAATTATGCTACTCCATCTGTTAACAGATCAATATTACAAACATGATAGAGATAGCAATGGAAAGCCACTACTCTGTTGTATTTAGAGTACACTTTTCATCAAATAAAACATGGCAGTTCACCCTCTACACATGTGTAGGAGGAAAAACAGCATATCTAGCCAAATCCTGCCTCCAACAAAAACAAACCCTACTCAGACAACAAGCCCCCACTACTCCAAGGCCTAGGCCTCCGCCCAACAGAGCTGAACGAACAACCACAAATTTCACAACAAAAAAGAAGTAAGCACAACTTTAAAAAAAACATTTCTAAAAGCACCATGTTAAGTAGCAATGCAACTACATTTAACTTTATGCATACCAAACCACATCTGACTTCAAGTTACCCAGACTCCTTACCTGACCACACATCTCACACTACAGACACTCACTAATAATGTGCCTAATTACATTTTACAAACCACACCTTAAGTGGAATACACATTTATTTCATAGAGCATGCTGACACTTTCATATAATGTTAACAGCCTATACCTAACCTGTTTTAAATGATTTAAAAAGCAATTTTATATTTGATGTGTATTTCAGAAAATAAAAATCTGTTGAGAGCCTTATTCACAAATGTAACTTACACTTTTGAGTATGTTTACACTGTGGAGTATGTTAACTTCTTTGAGGTATTTACAAACAGCACTTTTGCAGTACCTTACACTTTGCTAGTAAGTCCAGTACTACACATTACCAACCACTTGACGTAACACAAGTTGCCACAAAAGTATAGTTTATGAATACAGTAAAGTTTCAAACTTAAGGAAAACTGTAAACATACTCAAAAGTACAGTGTGCGAATCAGGCCCTCTGAGTCAAACCTTTATCCAAATTGACCCCTAACCACACACTCAACAATCATATGACTGAACCATATAGCCCAATTACAAATCTCCACTACTCTGTCACTGACATATTATATCAAAAAATCTGTCACATTATATCAAGGACTGGACATACACTCACATGCTAGATATTGCACTCATATACTCAACCTCGGTGTAGGCATACATAATCCATGCCATGGAGTATATGTGTACCACAGTACCTCAAACTATTCCTGCATTTATTTATTTGTGAAAATATTGTTGTGCGATATAGTCACACACACTAACACTTAGAATATCACTTACTCTAGGCCCTCACTACCAAACTACCACTTCATTTAACACAAATGCTAAAGGGTCTGAACTACATCACAATGCAACATATGGAAAATAGTAAGAGCTGGATCTGTAAGTAAATGGTTAACATAGCCAACAGTTTAAAATATACAATCGTATGTGGCATGTTTTGACAGTTTAAAATAAAATATGTTGTCAAGCAAACAACAGACACCATTTTGGTAACAATATTTTTATAAAAATGAAATGAAAAATGGGCAACCAAAATATTCCTGCTCTGGGTATTTTACATATGTAGGTTTTGAAAGAAATAGTGTCCTATCACAGTCAATATTAAACACCATGCCGCCAGGCATGGCACTTGCCTTCTCACCATGAGTAGCAGTGTCCTCCTCAAGGGGCTTGCCATCTTCCTGGAGCTGATGTCATTCCCGGCAACTATTTCTTGCGATGGGATGGGGTTTTTAGAATTTGTTTTGGAGGGTGCAGGGCACGGTGGTTCTGGGGAGGAAGGGTGACTGAAATGGTGAGGTTTATGGGTATAGAAATGTTTGTGGGTATGAGGAGTTTTATTACATTTGAGTGTGGTTGGATCAGGTGGAATGGTGGAATGGAGAAGGGAAGTGGGGATAGGTGTCTGGAGGCAAATTGGGCTGTGATGCTGAACAGGGTCGGGACTTGGAATGGGGTCAAGACTTAAGAATGGGGCAAGGGGTTAAAAGGGATCAGAAAGAGAAATAGGTGCAGGTATTCAAGAAATACAGCTGTCAGCTGAGGCATAATGAGAAAGACATTGACTCTGTAAGGCAGACAGAGCAGAGGGAATGGCATCCAGATATCTCTTACTTTAGCAAGCTGATGACTAAAATCCTGGACGTATGCAAAAATGCAGTCAGCCCCATAGAGAGGCTCTTTAAAATGTCCAGGGCCTCCTCTGACACCAATGGTAGTGGGATGGGGTGGAGGAGAGGTGCCCACAGTGAAGGAGACAGCAGCCTGTTTCTGGACTGGTGGTTGGCTCTTTTCGGAGGGTACAGGAGTGAAGTTGATGCAGATTGTAGTGGTGAAGGTGCATGCAGAAACTGATGGTACCCCCTGTGCTGATTCCTCTGCTGCCACCAGGGGCTGGCCTGAGGCCTCATAATCTGATGTTAATTTTACCTGTTTGGCAGCCCCACCACTGTCAATGTCACTGGGTCCCTCAGAGTCAGTGACCCCACATTCTGGCTCTGAGTGCCTCTCCTCTGTCTCCCCAGACGTCTGGCCAACAGCTGGCATGCTAGCTACAGAGGAAGCTAAAAGCACACATATGCACACACCAATTACATACTGCAGATGTCAAAATACAAGGTGTAGTCATCAAAGAGTGTCAAACGGAGAACCTTTTACCATACTGATCTCAATAAAAGGCTCACTAAGTCACAACAGAAATAACCTGATTGCTATTTGGGAATACCTCTTGATCCTTTACAAATATGAAGGATATTCTATCTGCTTTATTACAAGTGTGTTGTTATAATATTTATCACTTGTAATAAGGTGAACTGGATATCCTTCACACTTGTCATGGAGTAATGTGTATGTCAAACTCTTAAACAGGGTCTAACTCCAGCACCTGAAAAGGTTCTGATGTTCAGTTTGGCAAACTGGTTACTCTGTCACAAACATGACCCATCTCCTGACCCCTTAGAATACAATGCACTGTCAATAAGGTAAAAAGCCTATCTGTCACATGTGTGTGGAAGTAACTTATCCATCAAAGTATAAATCTGGCTCGCACTTTTTGCACAAACACATTACAACTTCCATATGCTTGTATACAAATTGAAAATGCTGTATGCCTGTTTTGCTATCTTTTCCCAGGAGTATCATATCTTTTAAAATGTAACTCAGGCAAATTATTTGATGTTTTTGTTAATGAAATTGTGGTGACACCACATTCATGCAAATGCTGTATACTCATAAGCCATTGACAATATTTATATGTCTAAATATCTGATTATGCACTTCTACAACTATATAGAAAACAACATTGAATACATATGTGTCTGTGAAGGTTTAACTTAACTTTTTTAACAATTGTTTGTTAATGCACATGGCTTGCACCTGGATATCTTATACAGATTCGGGCTGAAGCTAGGGCCAAGGGAAATAATCCATGTCACCTGTTATACATTCAATCTGAAATCTAAAAAGACAGCATGTTTAATCTACATATGAACAGTTTCTAAAATGTTTTTGTGCACCCTGCGAGAGTGAGTCCCATTAACCACTCGCTGAAAGGCCTGTATTCGTTTTTTAGGTGGCAAATTCTTCTGTACCAGATATGACATCAGCAAAGTTACAACTGCATTATTGTCAGTGTGCAGCATTTTAGTGATAATGCTTATGTATCCGTGTCACAAATGTGACTTATATTGTGTCTGCCTTATTGCACTTATGAATGTCTTACATATAGTCAAACATGTTGTAAGGTGAATTACATATTTATCACATTGGTGATGTAAAAGCTGACCAGCAGAGAGGAACTCAGGGACAAAGTCTAATATATTTTATGGTGCTTGTTAAAGCAACTTTTTAAAACCTTTGGGGGCATATTATCAAGACAGGCGATAATATTATTGCTAATACTGCAATAATGGGCTTGATAATATGCTCTATGGAATTCCAATAAAAGCCCATGTTAAATGTCCTTCACATTTAACATGGGCTTCAATTGGAATTCCATAGAGCATGTTATGAAGCCCATTATCACCGTATTAGCAGCAGTTTTCTACAGCTAAAACGGCGATAATATTATCGCCTGTCTTGATAATATGCCCCTCAGTGCTTTAGAGTTTATTGGAAGGGTTACTCCCTCTCAAGCATGTAAAAAATAGACTTGGGTGGAAATTAAATTGCACCAGAATAATTGGAGTAATTTCATTAGCTCCATACTACTCTTTGATGCAGAATACAGATAATTACATGCTTACTCTTCCTCGCGTAATTACAAATTGTTTGGGGGAAAAATCATATTGCAAAATCACATTTAGCGAACGGTTGCTTGCAAGTGCTAGGTGTGTTCTGCTTCATTTATTGATGTTTCTTAGTGTAAAATGCATCCTCTCATCCATCTTGGATGGAAGGGTACATTCTGATCTAAGGAAATAGAGCTAAATGCTGGTAGTAAGTTTGGGGGGACATTTTACCCCAGGAGCACATTTAGCGACTGTGAGTTGCCAATCATGCTCCCTATTTTTGTTCTGTTCCATTCAGTGCTATTTCTAGTGCAAAGTGCATCCTTGAATCCATTTTGTACACGAATGGGCATTTTTGCAATAAGAAATAGCGTTAATTGCAGAATTAGTCTTCTTGCATAAATCAAGTGTAATCTTGCTGGATAGTTAGGTCATTCCTTGTGATTACACTACACTGAATTACATAAGTTATGGTCAACCTAGCTCGATGTGACATCAGTCTTTTTACTAGCATATTATATTCTTTGGAACTTTAAATAAGATGGACGGACTATCTGTTATGCTTGTGCTGGAAATAAGCTTCTGCAAAACTCTACAACAAGCCGTAAATGAGGGCATTAGATTGATGTTGTTATATTACAACCTAAAATATTTCAAGAGTGGTTAAGAACAACATTTATCCACTTATTCCATGATATTGCTCCATGGCCTTCAGCTCCCCATTGAGGTGAGGGTAGGCCAGTGCCAGAATGCTCAGCATCATAAGGGTCAGTGAACACCACAATCATAATTTCTGAGACGATCTTCCCAGTTTTGAAAGGGCAATGACACTTCTCCCACTTTTTCCTGCAGTGGATGCTGCAGTCTTTAAGACCCCCTGCTGCCACACTTGGCTGAGACTGGCCCACCAGATCTTCTTCTTAAGGAGTGGGCTGACCTAAACTGCGTAAAAAAATGAAATATGTTTACTTAGTGAACCAATAAATGTATGTCTATATATGTGTAATATTTATGAACGTACATTGTTGTTGAGTGATATGTTGTTAGTCATGCCATTGCACCATTAAATTGACAGAAATACCATCCATTTCATTTCAGGTACATGAATTACAATGTTGTATTTTGTTTGGAGACATTGATAACCATTGCCTTTCAAATCAATAAAATGTCAAACAACTTACAAATTTTTGCAAAGAAAATTGGAGCTTAATGTTTTACAAAAGTATATTGAAGTTTTCATTTGGCCATGAAATAATGTTGTGTGATGCCTTTTTTGCCCATATTCAGCCATATTTGAATTTTATGTCCAATGAAATGGAAGGGCCCTACACTATAGTACTAATGTCTTTTAACTTGTGGCATTTTTAAAAGTAACTCTAGACCATTGTGTTGTTTGTGGAAGTTAGCTCATTTCTAAATGTCAGTGAGTATGCAATCTGCAAATGATGGACTGTATTGTCGCTGTTTAAGTCATGTGCAGAGTGATTTTTTTTCAAGGCACTTTCACCATTGATTTAACAATTTGGTAGTTAACTTCCACTCCTTTGTCATCCCTTGGCTCTGACAGTACCATGTCCTAAGTCCTATATGTCATTAAAACAACATCCACATTTGAACACAAGATGCTCAGGGTCATATGTATGAACATATTTAACCATAGACACAGAATGGGTAAAACCCTTTGATACATTTGGCCTAGTGACACCAAGGAAGTACATTTGTGTATCACTGTTATAAGCATTGGTCAGGGTGCCCACGCAGTTCCACCATGCCAGAGGTGGGCCTGATTGTACTTTGGTTCCTAATATCACTGTAGGAGGCTGGGTTATTTGTCCGGGTAGGTATGCATCTACCACTAACAATAAGGCCACCGCACAATATATGTATACATAATTTCACAGAGCCATATAAAACATCTTTTATAATGTCCCTGCTTATAGTTACATGGTACCCCACCCCTGCGGCATCTAGAGGAGACCTTAGGGGTGACCTTTATGTAAAACTAAGGTAGCATACTATTTTGGAAGTACCTTTAATTCCAAAGTCGAATTTGCAAAGAATTTACTTCTGTGGGCAATTGCTTTGTTCAAAATGGTAGGTCCGTCCAATCCTCACCACATCCAACTCTATATCTGCGCAACTATCACCACAACCACCACAATAGCCTTCCACTGTTTTAAGGAGTACCACATCCATAGGTTGCAGCTCCTGCTCACTATCATTTTAAGCAGAGATTTTTCAAAGGTCTTGTTTTGGAGTTCTAACCCAGTATGATCTTTCAGTTATCTATGTGTATGGTCTTCACGGTTGATTTTACTGAGATACTTAATTTGAATGATGGCTTGGATTCTGGCACCCGTTTTACATTTGTCATGATGGGTTAATGATTTCAGATAGCTACAATGTATCACTTGCTGCCTGATTAGTGTCAAGACTTATCCAAGCACCTGGATACCATCTCGGGTGATTAGTGTGCTATACAAATCAACGTAACATAACATAGCATATTATATATTAGGCAAGCCATCTACATTTGTCTACAGGAATGAAATCTTGTTACTGGTCAACTGTCACACTGTGTGCAATTGTTGTATTGATTTGTATTTGGTGCAAATGAGGATGATGTCAATATGTGACTCTCGGCTTTCAGTAGCCTCCTCTAAAATCTCAAGAGCCTGCTTCATAGTGAGTTTGCTTAGGGATAGGATTAGCATTTTTAGTCACAGAAGGAAAGGAAATCCTGAATTGCTGAATAGGACTACAAATAATGATAGTAATACAACTGTCTTGAAAACTCACCAGTGAAGCCATTTTAATTCCACCTCTTAGGATTGAGACTAATAGTGTCAGTGGTCCATTGCCGTATATTAGAATGAGCAATGACTATAAGGTGATGGACATAGGTGCTATTCTATAACTTAAACTGCTAGAGTGAGATTTCTCCATTCATGAACACTACATTGTATGAGAGTTAGCTTACAGTATTAGATACTTGTCTCTATGTCAACCCATCACTGGCCCTTTCTTTTTAACATCTGCCTTAAGGTCTTCCATAGCCTTCATCAACATTATAACTATGTGCAATTAAAGTTCGAAAATGAATTGAAGAGTGAAAGGATATTGCAACCATGAGAAACCAAGTTGTGTAATTTGAAATGGTGAAAAGATTTAGGTAGGAATTCTGTCTTCATAAATGTTGTGAAACAAATTCGAAATAACATCATGACTAAATACATTATAGTAAAGTGATGATTTCAGCAGCTTCAAACTATTGAATATAAGTATTGCAGAATCATCTCAATCGGAAACAGGTGTACTAGCGTCCATCATTTTATTATAGATGTGTAAAAACTGTGCACAAGGTTATCTCTAATTGTCTTATTAAAGTGAAGCTGTCGCCTGTTATTCCATTATTATAAAAGCTTATTACAATTGAGTTGTGACATCATGATGCCTGCTGCCAAAGCCAGCTGTGTAAAGGAAAGGTCATGCAGCAGAACGGCAACCGATTTGTAAACAATCAAACCAGAACTCGTTTTTCAGTTCTTCTGAGCTGTCTTACTGTAATGAAGAGTCATTAGCAGACTGAAGCTTTTTATGACTGCATGATTATTTTTATACAAGGCTATCTTCAATTAATCGAAAGCAGTAATTGTCTGCTTGTTACCATTCATGTAAACTATAGCTATTTTATGAAGCTGACATTGAACTGCATACAATATGATTTTGCAAGCAATTACTGAATATCCTGTGGTGTGTTTGATTTTTACACTGCAGATTCTACATTTATGCAACAATACTTGTAAAGAAAGAAGTATCAAGAGATCAGTGATTTGAGTTTTTTTGTTAGAGAACAATGGTGTGGCCATGTATTATAAAGAATAAAATACACTCTGCTGTTCATTAGATAATGTTACAAGTCACCTCCGAGCACCATTACCTTCCAAAGGAACACAGCCGTCTGGCTAGTTCTGCTATATAGTCACAGAATTGCTTGGTTACTTTATGCTGATAATATTTAGCTGGAGGACTTTAACCTACGTTGGACCTGGCCGTTTCTGCAGGGTCATCGCCAGACATTTTGGGCCTTATTTTGAGTACAGTGGTCCTCAGCACCGTTGTACTCATGGTGGCGGTCCGGCCCCCGCCACCACTGCGGGTCTGCCTGCAGTATTCTAAATGTGGCGATCAGACTGCTACAAGACCGCCGGCTCCACTGGGAACAAGGATTCCACTGCGTGGGCGGTCTGCAATTGGCCTTAATATGCTCGTGGAGCCAATGACGGCACTTCTGAGCATATTACTAGCTGGCTTTCTACTGCTCTTTTCAGGTCGGTAAGCCTGCTATGATAAGGGTGGCAGAGCGGAAACTAAGGGGGGGCCAAACCAGGTCCCCTGCTGCTTCTGGGCATGGGGGTGCAAGCAGGGGGGGACATAGGTTGTGTCCCCCAGGAATCGAATCCCCGTTGCTGGATGGTGTGACAAGCATGCCATACCAGGCAGGAGCATGCTGCAGACCCTGTTTCGGAGGCTGCATGCTGTTACGGCTCTCCTATGAGCCTTACACAGCCTTTGCCATGAGCCCACTGTAGCACCACCCATCTGCCTTGGATTACACTCGTAATCCAGCGGGCAGGCATATGGCGGTCTTGGCAGTCCTCTTGTTGGGGCAGCAGTGGTTGACTGGCAGGGGCACCAAACTCATAATAAGGCTATATATGTTTTTTTGACCTTAGCACTCTGCACACTTTACCACTGCTAACCAATGCTAAACATATGTGTTCTTTCCCTAACACATGGTCACATTGACTTATAACCAATTGCCATATTTAGTTTACTTATTCGTCCCTAGTAAAGTGCACTACATGTGCCCTGGGCCTGTAAATTAAATTCCACTAGTGGGTCAGCAGCCCTGATTGTGCCACCCACTTACGTAACCCTTTAAACATTTTTCAGGACTGCCATTGCATAGCCTGTGTGTGCCGTTTTTACCTGCTATGTTGCTCTGGCAAATTAAAAATTTTGCCAGGCTCAAACCTTCCTTTTCATGTGTATAACACTCCTAAGGTAGGCCCTCGACAGCTCCAGGGGCAGTGTGAGTTTGCTTGGAGGACTGGATTTGCATTTTTAGTCACAGAAAAACAAAATCGGAAAGGAAAATCTGAATTGCTGAATTTAACTACAGATAATTATATTATCCCGACTGTAAGCACCTGGAAACTCATGAGTGAAGACATTTTAATTCTGCTCTTAAGTAACAGTGGTTCAGGTCATTGCATTAGTGTAACTAACGACTATAAGGTGATGGAAATAGGTGCCCTTCTATAACGCAACCCTTTAAACTTGTTTCAGAACTGTCATTGCAGAGCCTATGTGTACAGCTTTAACCTGCCATGTCGATCAGGCAAAATAAACATTTTCCCAGACCCAAACCTCCTTTTTAATACATACAAGTCATTCCTAAGGGAGGCCCTAGACAGCCCCAAGGGCAGAGTGCAGTGTTTTTACAAAGTTGGATCAAGTGCCTTTACGTTTTACATGTCCTGGCCTTGAAAATCTCTTCATGTTTATCTCTCCGATAGGATAACATTGGAGTTGACATACTAAATGTTTAGAAGGGTAATTCCACATGGTAAGAGACAACTGGTTCATGTTTTGTGTGTCTGGAATCCAAATTTAAAAACCTAATTTATGGTTAAGACGGATTACAATTCGGATAATGGCACTTTCATAAAGATGGCATTTTGTTGCATTAGCCATTTAGTACCCGCAGCCTGTCTCTGAATCACATGACTGAGTGAGGGTGACAGTTGGAGTTTGTGTATTCTGCCTGGACAGCCACACACAATCGGAGGCTAGGTGTGACTGGATGGGCCATCACTGGCCGGATGGGCAGGAGGAGCTGGACACAGCCCTCTTTACACTTGAATGGGCAGTGTCCTGTTTCCACACAAAGGCCTGCACTGCATACCCTATAGTTAGTTCTGGAGCCAGGGCAGGGAAGGCAGTTTATATGTACACTTCAAGGCATGCTTCCAGAAGTTTTTTCTTACTTCAAAAGCACAACTGTGTGTAGAAAAAAGACCTCAGACACCAACACTTTAGTACACTTCTGAACCTCTGAATATTCGGCCAGGAAGAAGCACTGCTGTGCTGCTACAAGGACTGTCTCTCTGCTGGACTGCTGCTTGCTATGCTGACCTGCTGACTGCTACTCTCTTGCCCGGGAAAGAAGAACTGGACCTGCAACTCACCTTAAGCCCAAGTCCCAGGAGTGACTCAAAGGGCTAGTCTGCAGCCCTCCTGATTTGAGCCTCAGGTACATAAAAAGCTCCCCAATGGCTCCTAGATCGGTTTTTAGTGAGTTCCTGACCCCCAAGTGGTGGCCCTCAGATTCCAGACCCTGGTGTTGCTCGGGAGCTCTTGAAATCAAGATGTTAGGCTCTTTGCAACAAGAACAGGCCCATTCACACTGGAAGTGTGTTTTTCGCACTGAAAATCAGCACAAGCCACCACCAGCCCATCTCTTCACACAGCTGCATCGAGAACCTGTGGAGGACCGCCAACGCAAAGCTCCAGCCTGCCCGCTCTTAATTCCGAGCCCGCACTTCCTACCACATTGACCAGTGCAGCAATGCTCCCCTTGCTCCCGGCAACCTTCTCCAATGCAAATGGGACTCTTGGCACAAAACTTGAGAAGGTAAACTTCTGCGGGGCTAATCGGGGACTGTATCCAACCCTTGCGTCATCACAGTTGGACTGAACTTTTGACATTGACCCAGTCCAGCATGACCAGATATCCCTAGTTGTCACTTTATGCTTTTAGGCACTACATTGCAGTTTATTCTTTAAAAATTCATAACTCCAGTTTTACTAATTGCATTTTTGTAATTTTGGTCTTGTTTTATTTATTAAATGAAACGCTATTTTGTTAACCAGCTGTGGGATCACTTTACTCATTTTCTCTAAGTTAAGCCTGATTGCTCTGTGCCAAGCTACCAGGTAGGTGAGAACAGGTTCATTTGGGGTTTGCTTTTGAATTACTCTGACTAGGATTGTGGTTGCTGCTTGACCAGGGATCACACTCCAGTCAAACAGTAATCCAATTTCTAACATTGGTGAGCAACAGTGAAGATAGGACATGTGTTTGTGCTTTGTCATACAGTGATTTGGTGTACACTACCTTCCTATATCTAAGTTTTGCGAATCCTCCATTTTCTCTCATTTGGTCATTTTTACCAAATGTACTCCTGGTTTCCCTTCATACACTTGGGACTCATTTGTTGTTGCATCTTTGATACCTTGCCAGATTGTTCCTGGAACCCATATGCCTAGCATACTACACTTTAAGGGCACTGAAGTGGTTCTGCAAGGAGAGGGTGCTGGCTGTGAAGAAGTGGTCTTCTAAGCGTATCCTTCAGGCAGCCCTTATGCTCGTGAGGAAGCACACTGGTTACGGGCTTTCCCAGAGGACCAGTAGGGTAATGACTCTGGGAAACAGTCTGAGGAGGAATACTTTGCAACTCTAGAGAATGTGGAGCCCCTGTTACTCTTGGCACCAGAATCAGGGCCCCAAGAGTGTGATGGTCCTGAGAAGGAGTAGGAGTGAAATGACTTGGCAATGGCTCCAGAAGAGAGGGGTGAGTCCACAGAGATGGAGTCCCCTGCTGGATTTAATGCAGGAAGCATTATTGTCTCCTCCCACATATTATCTCCTAAGGAGTTGAAGGACAGAGAGGCTCAGGGGGACCTGAGGCTGCAGGTGGCCCAACTGGCTAGGGACAGAACATCTGAGGCTGACAAAGACCTAGTACAGGAGAGGAGGGGTGAGGCTGAAAGGACCTTAGCCAAAGGAAAACTTGCCATGGAGGCAGAAAAAAGAAGTGCTGCGGCTGAGAGAGTGTTGGAAGAAAGAAAGATCTTATTGGTTCATGAACTGAGTATTAAGAGTTGGGCTTGAAGGCAAAACAGCTGTTAGAGTCCTGCAGGAATGGTGGCAGTGAAATTACAGTGTCAAGTGTTGAATGAAGGGTCCACATGCGCATGGAATTTGTGCCTGACTCAGAGGTGGGGGTTGACGTAGACAGGTGGTTTGAGGCATATTATGTCACTCTACAGATGTACAGGATCCCTGAGATGGATTGGGAAGGTGGCCTTTGGAGGGATATACCTAGTGATGGGAGGGACGCCCTACTTGCCATAGATAAGAGGAACAGAATTAGGTATCCCACCATGAAGGAGACTCTTATTTATTTTTATTTTATTGTACAGAGTTTTATCTAGTGCAAACTTGACCCGAAGGTATCGGGTATCAGAGCACTTTACACGAGCACCAGTTGCGTTACATGAGGACACATTAATTTTTGTTAGACACGGGGAGATTAAGTGATTTGCCCAGAATCAGAGTATGTTGTGCGTCCTTGCCAAGACTTGAACCCGGTTCCCCAGATTTGAGGTTGACCCCCTAGCCATTAGGCCAACTCCTTTCCCCAAAAGATATAGATTCACCCCAGAAAAGTACGGGTTGAGGTTCATAGACAGTCAGAAACAGTCTCTCCTGTCCTGGAGGGATTTTGTGGCTTACTTGAGTAAGGCACTGGATGGTTAGATGAAGGGCAGTGAGGTGAACACTTTTGAAGGGCTGTACAATTTAGCTGCAAGAAAGCACATGCTCATTCATTGTTTTCCAGATCCATGCCAACACCTGATTGATTGTAAGCTCACTGCTCCCTTCCTAATATAAAATAATAACTTTAGGTGAAGTCTGATTTTAAATTGCAATTCTGAAAATGACACTTTTAGAAAGTAGGCATTTGCATGTCTTAGCCATTTGGTGCCTGCATCCTATCTTTGGGTCACATGACTGGGTGTGGGTGACAGTTGAACTTTGTGTATTCTCCCTAGACAGATACTAATAATGGGAGCTTAGGTGTGACTGGATGGGCCATTGTTGGCAGGAAGGGAGGGAGGAGTTGAACAAAGCAGCACTTACGCTTGAATGGGCTGTGTCCTGTTTCCACAAAAAGGGCTACATACCCCCTGTAGTTAGTCTGGTGCCAGAGCAAAAAGACAGGGCATCTATGCACTTCAAATGGATGCCTCTAGAAGTTCTCTCAACTTCAAAGGCACACTGTGTATAAAAGAAGCGACTCATACAAAAGCACTTCAGTACACTTTAGACCAGTGAATACTCAGCCAGGAAAAAGGACTGCTGTGCTAACATAAGGACTGCCACTCTGCTGGACTGATGTTCTAAAGCAATTGCTGTTCTGCTGTGCTGACTTTCTGCCTGTTGCCCTCTTGCCTGGGGAAGAAGAACTGGACCTGCAAATCACCTTGAAACATGGACCCCAGAGTGACTGAAAGGACTAATATGCTGGCTTCCTGATTTGAGCTTCACAGACATAAAAGGCTTCTCAACAGCTCCTGAATTTGACTTCAGCGAGTTCCTGACACCCAAGTGATGCTCCCAAGTCCTTGACCCATTGGTGTGGCTCACAAGCTCTTGAAATCAAGATTGTGTGCTCTTCACAACTGCAAATGGGGTTGTTCGCAAAGGAACTGAGCTGCTTGCACCAAAAGTCAGGGTGAGCAGCAGCCAGCCAATCTCTTTTCACAGCAGCATCAACAGCCAGTAGTGAACCACCAATGCGAAGCTCTAGCCCACCTGTTTGTGATGCCTGTCCTGTTCTACGCACCACACCAACAACCAACCATGTTGCTCTACTTGCTCACGGCAAGCTTTTCCAACATCACCAGGACTAATCTGGGACTGTATCCGATCTGCACTGCATCATGATTGGCCTGAAGTTTTGACATTGACCTGTTCCAGTGCTTTTCATCACTATATTGCAGATTGTTCTTTAGAAATATATAACCCTGGTTCTATTGAATGGATTTTTGTCAGTTTGGTCTTGTTTTATGTTTAAATCTATCTCTGTTTTGTAACCTGGTGTGGGAGCTTTTGTGGGGTGTTTCTACTATTTTACTGTTTAAAGCAGTGCAATAATACTTTCCACATAGCCTCTGAGATAAACTTTACTGTTGTGTGCCAAGTTACCAGGGGATTGATCACAGTTTAATTTGGGGTTTGTTTGTGCCTTGTGCTGAATAGGATTGTGGTTGCTGCTTGACCAGAGCTCAGACCCCAGCCAACCAGTAACCCAATTTCTAACATCCCTTATTTTGTGTAGCACTGATACTACATCTACTTAGCACAAATGATATTGATCCACCTATTAACTTAATCATTACAGGCCTCAAAGTAGAGCTAACACTAAAACAATACATTGCCATGCACCATTTAATGAAGTGTTATTGTCGAAAATGCCACAATATGAGCAAGGAATATAAATGTACTACTAAAGTCCACACAAGAAATAGCACTGCCAGTAATGACATTCTTTTATTTTTTATATAATTTTATTAATACCTGGTACAATACACAAATCAATTCAATAGTAATTCATTCAATTAGTAAATATATTATACACATATTTGAGCAGTATTAAATCAACCTAAATACATTGTTAAAAAAGCTGGTTTTTGTACTAAAATCAAGGGAAAAATTCATATATATATGTACAATGGAGTAGGCTAAAGACAAGCCTCCCTACAATCCTTAAGGGGGGCCCAAATATTCAGTCCGAGCTCCCTCATCCTCCTGCCTCTCCGAATATACAGAGAGGATTCGATGTTATGAATTAACAGGAGCCTGGCTAACCACAACTAGAAGGAAGGTGCTAAGCTATCCTCCATCCTGCTGCCAGCAAAATCCGTAGGACTGCCACACATATAAATACAAATGCTTCCTCCTCCTTATTAAAGCCCAAATTAGTGTCAATTCCAGTTATCATAAGGGTAGGGGATAGGTTGATCTTAATACCTAGCAGCCCCTCCCAGAACTTCTCAATCTCAGTACAGATTCCCCTTAATTTTTCACAATGACTAAACATATGCAGCAAGTTGGCCGGCCCTTCCTGACACCTTGGGCATTTGTCATCCTCCCTTTTACCCCATTGAAATAACTTGGCAGGTGTATAATACAGATTAAAACGGGTTTTATAATGTTGTGCTCTTAAGTTTGTGGAGCGAAACAGCTTGCCTGCTAGTTGTACTGCTTTGCCTATATTGACATCCGGATCCCCTAGTTTCGCCATCCACGATGTCATACATTTATCCATATCAGCATGAATTGATTCCATTAGTGACCTACATATCATTTTAATTCTAGTTCCACCTCCTAGTAGGTAATCAATAATCATGGGCGAATTTTGCGAATTCGCGATTCGCCAATTTGCGGATTTGCAAATTCGCAATCCGCAAAATTCGTGAGTTTGTGCGAATTTGCGGATATTTTTTATTTTTGCGTGTTTGCGGGTGTTCGCGGGGCACTTTGCGTGTTCGCGGGTGTTCGCGGGGCGCTTTGCGTGTTCGCGGTTTTTTTTTGCCTGGTTAATCACTGCCACCCTCTCGTTCTTTATGCCCTTCTGCCCTCTGCACCACTCGTTTCTGTGCCCTTCTGCCCTCTGCCCCACTCATTTTTTGTCCCCTTCTGCCCTCTGTCCCACTTTTGTGCCCTTCTGCCCTCAGCCCCACTTAGAATGGTGCCGGCAAGCTGCCAGAGCCATTCTAAAATAGCTACAAAGAGCTTCAACAGTTACACAATCATTAATCACCCCAAGTTTGGGGTGATTAATGATTGTGCAACTGAATTAGAGCTTCAACTCGAGCACCTGCTTTACTTTATCTATTAGAGCTTCCTGTTGAAGCTGACTTTTGTAACTATTTTAGAATGGCTCTGGCAGCTTGCCGGCGCAATTCTAAAAGAGTTACAAAAGTCAGCTTGAACTTTTGACCCAATCCGTTCCGCTCGCGCATTTTGCGGGAAATTCGCGAATCTCGCGGATTGCGAATTTACCGAAAATCCGCAAAATCCACGAGAGGAACGGATTTTCCGCCCATGCTTAGTAATCAATCATATTTATTCTGCCCCCTGGGTGGATGCGCGGTCTAATACCCATAAGCGTTTGGCAGATTTGTAGATATTTAAAACCATGATTGGCCGGGACTTCAAATTTTTGTTGAATACCATCAAAACTCTTCAAATATCCCCTATAATTCTGACTCCCACACTCTTCCCATCCTATCATTGCTAAATTGCTGGAAGATACTAGAGTTCCAGGGAGGCGTGTGATAGTTAATTTTTGGAATTGCCTTTGTTTTCTGTACAGCTTTCCAGACTCTCCAATCACCATTCAGCACCTTATATCGCGTCTTACTATTATAGTGTCTATTCGTCCTGCGTAGCAAAAGGCCATAAGCCTCTCTAGCCAGTAGCAATTCAAAAAAGGATGGGGGATTGACACTCCCGAAGAGGGAGTCAGATGGATTAACGGCAGTGTCAAATGGTATCACCATCTGACTTACTAAACAGGCCTAATGATAAAATCGGATGTATGACGTTACAACGCATGCATTTACATCGCATGCCTTTACAACGCAATTATTACAATGCAGTCCATTACAACGCATAGTGCTTTGGGGCGCTGGATAGTGAATAGTTTAATTTACTATTCCAACTCCAGTCCCCGTGGACACTAGGGAAGGTTATTGGATAGTAAATTAACCTATTCCCTATCCTAGAGCGCCCCCAGAGCAATGCGTTCTAATAGTTTGCGTTGTAATGGTTGCGTTGCAAAGGCTCTGCGATGTAAAAGTTGCGCTGTAAGTGTTGTTCACCGATAAAATCTAATGTTGGGAACTGACATCCCTACCCTTTCTTGTGGCAGAGATAGATGTCACATAGATCTTCTAACTTTACCATATTGCCAGATAAAGTTCACAAATATTGACTCAATGGATTTTATCCAGCCTTCCCATACCATTAGAGGGATAGAGCGAAAAAGTTATAATATTTTAGGGAGCTATGGGCCATATGTATCACCAACCTGATTTGCGATTCTGAAATAGCGATTTTTTAAAAATCGCTATTTCAGAATGGCAAAAAGGGATGGCTGTACAAATTCGCAATTTTTTTGCAAATTCTTAGTATTCCTTAATTGCGATTACCAAACTGCGAATCGCAATTAAGGAATACTTTCTCATTTATTTCTATGGGCCCGGAGGCCCATAGGAATGAATGGGAAGTTATTCTTAATTTGCGATTCGAAATTTGAGAATCGCAAATTGAGAATAATTTCAAGGGTGCATGGGTGTCCAAAGGACACTCTGTTGCACCCCTGAAATAAGCATGGTTGCTCATGTGGCGCACATACATGCCCTAAGGGCGTGTATGTGCGTCACATGGCACTTGGAAAAACGCAAATATGTGCATTTTTCAAGGAATTTGCAAATTACCACCAACTTGAAGTTGGTGGTAATTTGCGATTCCTTAAGGACAGTTTGCATTTTTTTTGCTTCATACATTGTATTTAAGGATTCGCAAAAATTGCGATTCCTTAAATGCAATTGCAAAATAAGGAATCGCAAACTTTGCGATTCCTTGTTTTGCACCAGATTTTCCTAATACATACCATTTGGCAAATTTGCATTCGCAAACACCAAAATTCTGCGAATTTCGGCATTTGCGAATGCAAATTTGCTTGATGCATATGGCCCATAGTCATCTTAAGTACATTGGCTCGACCTATTATTGACAGATGGATGGTGTCTATTCTTTTGAACTCTTACGCAATAGACACGACCAGCGGGGCAAAGTTCTCTTCAATAATTGTGTTCATTACAGGACTTATCCTTACCCCTAAATAAGTTGCCGAATTGACGTATCTTCCATCCTGTCTTGCTATATTGTTGGTGCATATTACCTGAGTTTTACTTCCGTCATGAAGGTACCCTGAACAGCACCCAAATTTCGTGGCTTTCCCTGTGAGAGCTATCATAGCTGCAGCTGAATCAGTAGTAGTTATAGACAGATCATCGGCATAACCCAATAACTTTGTCTCAAACCCTTTACACACTACTGGCTTAATATCCTCGCAACTTAATATCCTACGTATCAATGGATCAATATAGAGGGCAAACAGGATCAGAGAGCAGGGGCAACCCTGTTGTGTCCATGAGAAATACAAATTTCTTGTGAGCTGCCTCCCATCAACTGAATTTTGGCCCTAGGATCAGCATACATAGCTTTAACTGCTCTCCTTAGCTTAGGGCCGAAGCCCCTTCGTTCCACTATCCCCCATAAATACGTCCACATTACGCGATCAAAGACCTTTTCTGCGTCCAGAAGGATCATCGCCATCCGTCCCCCTGCGGCAGCCTGCACATCGAATAACGTGATGGCTCACCTAATATGGTCTGTGGTCCCTCAACCCAGGATAAACCCATGCTGCCACTGGGAGACCAGACCGCCGATGACCCCCCAGCCTTTTGGCCAAGACTTTGGCATAGATCTTAGTATCAGTATTTAATAGGGATATTGGACGATACGCACCAGGATTTTCCTTGAGCTTACCTTTTTTATGAAAAACAATAATGTTTGTTTCTTTCCAAGAATCTGGAATACCCTCCGTACAAATTATACCATTAAATAGGTCCAGCAACATGGGGGCTATAACATCCTATGGACATTTATATAGTTCCAGCGGGATACCATCTGGTCCTGCAGCCTTCCCTGACGCTAGACCCTGCAGTGCTTCCACTACTTCCTCCAATAATAAATCTTCATCCAGTGCCAGTCTATCCTGCTCACTCAGTTTAAGGCCTAAATCATCAAATGTCAAACTAGAAAGATCTGCTCTGGCCTCCTCCTTGTATAGATTTTGGTAAAAATTATTTAAGACATTACGGACATCATCTGGTTCTGAGTACTTCTGATCCCCTTCATGAATACTCTTTATTACATTCCTGATGCATCCCTGCCTGATCCTTAGAGCTAACAGTTTGCCCGCCTGCTCCCCAGTCGCATACATCTTTCCCCTGTGCGTCTGATACTCATCAGCGGCTCTTTGGGTTACCTGTTTATTTAGCTCAGCTTTAATAACAATGATCTTCTGCTGGCTTCCCGCTGCCTCTCGCCCACAAACAATATCCTTCACATGCAGTTCCTCTGCCTCTGCCAGTTGGCCCAGGAGGTTCTCATTCTGAGTAAGTATGGGCGAAATTTGCGAATTTGCGGTCCGCAAATGCGTGTGAAATGGCAAAAAAATCAGCGAGTTCGTGAATTTTCACAAATATGTGACCACATGTGTCTGTAACTTTGCCAGCGCGCCAAAAGGCGCCGGGGTCCCTTGAGTGAGCTGGCCATTATAGTGGGGACGGGCGGGGAGATGTTTCATACCACTAGTGTGTTGTGGAAGGGGCCAAACTGGCGGGGTTTCTATGCGAGTTCACATTAAAGATCTCGTGACACCCTATACGACTAATAGAACCCTTCGTTCAACCAACGCCCATTTGACCCAAATACCCAGGATTAAGAGAACACGCTGTGGAGGTCGGCAGTTCTCATATCAGGCATCTAAGATGTGGAATACTCTCCCACCGGACCTCCGGGCCCAGCCTAATCTCATGTCATTCCGTAAATCCCTGAAGACATGGCTGTTCCCATGACCTCTTCACACCCCCGCCTGACCCTCCCTCTGGATTTCAGTTAGCGCTGGGACGCTCTCGGGCAGCCATGCGCTCTATAAATCACCTTCTATTCTATTCTATTCTATTCTATGCATCTTGTTTATAAAGGGTCATAGACCGAGCAGAGCAGCAGATGAGGAGAAAGCAGCCTCCTGGTCACAGGAGCTACACGGGGATGGTGCTCTGGAAACTCATGGATGCAAAAATACGTTTGGCACAGGACCCCAGAATCCTTCAGATGTCCAAGACAGCTCTGCTGCGCGTGTTGCTACAAAGCCATTATGATCCTGCTCAGTGGGTTCAGGCGCATGCAGCTGTTGCTGCTAGACAATGTCCCATTTCATACTAAACTGCCCCGTACAGGTATATGCTGGCGCTGGACAGTAGGGTGCAGTGGCATGTGGGTGCTCCACGCCTGGTACATGCGCATACCGGTGCCAGGGGGGACACGTGTTTATTGGTGCTGTGTAGCAAGTTATGACTTTACATTTTTAATGCACCAGACGGTGGTACCACCTACACGGATCAGGAGCATCCAAGCACCAGACTTCATGGTACAAGAGCATAATGGTGCTGTGCGGTACGGGTATATATGTACTGTTGGCAGGGGGCACTTAGCACAATGTGTGCTCACACCTAGAGGGCTCCCAGGCAATTGAGCACAAATGATTTTCACACTGAGAGGGCTCTTGGGCAGTTCAGCAGCACGGGGGTCAAATCCACTGGGCCCCGGGGCAGTTCAGTAGCGCGTGGGCTCACAACCCCTGGGCAGCACAGCAGCACTGGGGCTCACACCCACAGGGCAACCGGGCAGTTTAGCAGCGCCACCCTCTGGTTCATCACTGCCACCCTCTGGTTTACCACTGCCACCCTCTGGTTCATCACTGCCACCCTCTGGTTCACCACTGCCACCCTCTGGTTCACCACTGTCACCCTCTGGATCATCACTGTCACCCTCTGGTTCATCACTGCCGCCCTCTGGTTCATCACAGCACCCTTTGGTTCACTACTTCCACCCTCTGGTTCATCACAGCACCCTCTGGTTCACCACTGCCACCCTCTGGTTCACCATTGCCACCCTCTGGTTCACCCCTGCCATCATCTGGTTCATCACAGCACCCTCTGTTTCACCACTGTCACCCTCTGGTTCATCACTGCCACCCTCTGGTTCACCACTGTCACCCTCTGGTTCATCACTACCACCCTCTGGTTCATCACTGCCACCCTCTGGTTCACCACTGCCACCCTCTGGTTCACCACTGCCACCCTATGGATCATCACTGTCACCCTCTGATTCATCACTGCCACCCTCTGGTTCATCACTGCCACCCTCTGGTTCACCACTGCCACCCTCTGGTTCATCACTGCCACCCTCTAGTTCATCACAGCATCCTCTGGTTCACCCCTGCCACCCTCTGGTTCATCACTGCCACCCTCTGGTTCATCACTGCCACCCTCTGGTTCACCACTGCCACCCGCTGGTTCACCACTGCTACCCTCCGGTTCATCACAGCACCCTCTGGTTCACCACTGCCACCCTCTGGTTCACCACTGCCACCCTCTGGTTCACCCCTGCCACCATCTGGTTCATCACAGCACCCTCTGGTTCACCACTGTCACCCTCTGGTTCACCATTTTCACCCTCTGGGTCACCACTGTCACCCTCTAGTTCATCACTGCCACCCTCTGGTTCATCACAGCACCCTCTGGTTCACCACTGCAACCCTCTGGTTCACCACTGACACCCTTTGGTTCACCACTGCCGCCCCCTGGTTCATCACTGTCACAATCTTGTTTATCACTGCCACCCTCTGGTTCATCACTGCCACCCTCTGGTTCATCACAGCGCCCTCTGGTTCACCACTTTCACCCTCTGGTTCACCACTGCCACCCTCTGGTTCATCACAGCACCCTCTGGTTCACAACTGCACCTTCTGGTTCATCACAGCACCCTCTGGTTTACCACTGTAGATTATGGGGAGGAAGCACACCTGCCCAGTCTCAACCGGGCGCAGGTTAATGTGTTACTGAATTTGAGCTTCAAGTCCGGCACCTGCTTCCTTATCTGTAAGTGCTTCCTGTTGTGGTTTAATTTTTGTGACAGCCTGGAGCATTGTGCCATACTTGTAACTATTCTCTGACCATGCTTCGAGGGTCAGAGCAGGGTCAGAGAATAGTTGCAAGTAGGCAACAACTCTGGAGGCGCCGCTCAGGAAGCACCTACAGGGTTACAGCAGGTGCTCAAGTTGAAGTTAATGTCTTTGTAACCATTTTGTAAACCGTTACAAAGAAATTAGCTTCAACTTGGGCACCTGCTGTAACCCTGTAAGTGCTTCATGTACTTCAGTTTTTGAAAATCCGTCCCGCACGCGATTTAGCAGATTTTTCTGCAATTTCGCGAGATTTGCAGACCGCAAAATTGCAGAAAATCCGCAAATTCCGCGAACGGAACGGGTTTTACGCCCATGCTTAATTCTGAGCCCAAGACTCTTACTTCAGCCTGGTGGAGTAGCTGATCGTCTCCCTTCTCAAGCTGCTTTGAATGAATCCCATACCAAATTTCGGGATGCACTATACTGATTCACATCAAAGAAGATTTGGGCCCAAATCTTTAAATGTTCTGTGAAATTAGTGTCCGCTAGCAATCTCCTCTCAAAAGTCCACCATAGATAAGGCCTGGTTAGAGTATCAATATCATATTGTAGAATTAGAGGACAGTGGTCGGAAATTACTTTTGGTAATTTTTTAATTCCTACTCTATTCGCTTCTGTAGATGAAATTAGAAAGTAGTCCAATTTGGTGTACTTTTTAAAAGGGCAATAGAAATACGTGAACCCTGGGCTAATAGGCTCTTTATCTCCCCAAACATCCAACAACCCATGGGATTTAATCAGTGAACTCAAGGTTCGAAATACCTTAGGCTTTCAGCCTGTATAGGAGGCATTCATACCAATATCTGTGAGATCTGCAGCGATATTTAAATCCCTGCAAACTACGAGGGGGCTTGGCTAATTCCACAGTTCTATTTCCAAATTGTCAAAATCTTCAGGTTCATCCTTGTTGGAACCATATATTGTACAGAGTGTAAAACCGATCTCAAATTGCACAAGTACCCACCTACCCATTGTATATGCCAAATGACGTTTGGCTCCTCCCAAACTTGACTTAGCCAATATAGCCACCCCTCTGATATTAGATTTCTGTGTGGAGAAGGCCAGCATGTCATATCCTCTAATACTTAGCAAATGTTTTTAAGCCCAGGGTAGGTGTGCCTCTTGTAGGCAGACCGCATCAATCTGATTCGATCTAACAAATTGCCCCACCCTCTGTCTCTTGCACCAATCATACAGGCCCCCAATATTAATTGAGCCAATCTTAAGCTTCCCCATTATTTTCTGGCAGTTTACCCCTATCCTCTGTCTCTGCCAGTTCAAATAAATCAACCAAAGCCCTTGAATCCATATGAAAATGATATAGTAACAGGTAGTTTCCTTTTTCCCTTTTCTTCCCTTCCAAGTGATATAAACCCCACCCTCCCCCTTCCCAACCCACCCTACACCCCTCATGAACACCAATGAGGTGCTCAGACCTTAGTCTGTGCATGTGATGTGTGCAGTGCTAAAGGCTGGGTATCCTTTTCAAACACGCAATAGGTACATTTTAGAACATCCATGTAGCTATCCTCAGATCCAAAAAGAAAAAACAAGAGCAAAAAAAAACCTCCTAGCCACCCAACTCTGCCATGCTATAACACCTCCCCCCCGACCCACTCCTGCATCCCCCGCCATGTCCTCAATTAAATACATTCCATCTTTCATCACCCCCCCCCCGATTTAAAGAAGACAACAACAGGTTCATTTAACCAGAGAGTCCAAGTACTCTTTTGGGTTTATAGCTGACGCAAAGTAGCGCGTATTCCCTTGGTTAATGATCTTGAGCTGAGCCGGGGTAATAAGGTAAGCTTGAACACCTTGATCTTGAAAAGGCTTAATAAGTTGCCTCAGCCTCCAACGCCTTCCCACCGTAGAGTGGCAGAAGTCGGGCCATACAAAGAATGAGACCCTCTGCTTGCTCTTTTAGCATCCGGCCTTGCTTTATGAGAGATTGTTTGACGCAAAAGGAAGTTCCCGAAAAACACTAGAATAGCCTGTGGTCTATCGCCCTCTTTTGCTGGTGTTCGTAGTTTAAATGGGATGCGATGGGCCCTCTGTATCTCTGTTGCCCAATTCCATGCAGACAATTCCGGAAAAGCTTCCTTGAAGAGATCGATTACATATGACCTGGTGTCGGACCCCTCCAACCCCTCCTGGACCCCCAACACCCTAAGGTTATTTCTTCTCTGTCTATTTCCGAACTCTTCGAGTTTCCATTGACTGTCTTTTATTTGCGACCCTTGTTCCCCAACCTGGGCTATGGCATTTGTTGCACCTGATTCAGTCGCCACGATTCTTTCTTCGAGCTTCGTCACTCTCTCTCCAATACTCAGGCACACTTTAGACAGTTTCCTAATAACCCCCTGCATCTTCCTCATCCTCGCCAGGGTTTTCCTACTGTCTTGTCGTGTCTCTTCTCTATGCCCAAGTATAGCTTGATGTATTGTATCTAATGCAGTGGGGTTTCCATCAGGTACCACCAATGGAGATTTACCTGAGAGCGAACCTGTGAGTGGTAAAGCTGATGAATAATCCCATCTCAAATCCTTCCTCCCCCTGTTCTGAATACCACTCTGTATATCTGTTTTTTTAGTCGTCGAGGGAAGATTTTCATCACTATCCTCAGCATCAGATTCTAGGCTGCTGCCCCCCTGAGATGTGCTCAGGACACTCTGAGACCGAAAAGAAACAGTCACTGGGATCTTTATCTAAATCACTCCTACTTTTGTCCATTAAAGAAGCAGTTAATAAAATCCCATTATTTACTTCAGGAACGGAGCACATGGGCTGGCTACTAATTAGATTCACTTCTTCGTGATCCACTTCTGGTCTGCCCGCTTTATTCTTACAGTTCTTTTTTTTAGCTGCTGCCATTAATAATCTTGCTACTAATTTTGCTGCTTTCAGACACTTCAACGACAGACAAGTGCTCCAGCAGGGGGATTTCGCCTACTTCCACGGTGCTTGTTTCCTCTGAAGGTGCAGCTAAGTCAGTTTTGTCTCCCTTCTCACTCGGATCATCCGACCAGCGCCGGGGAGCTTCAATCGTGCCTCCCTGCGGCCGAGTTTGATTACTATTGCTCTTATTATTGCCCTTTAAGCTACCAGCATCCGGGCCACCCTCGGAATCCTCCCGGGTAACCGCCAGGCTCACCTCTTTGTCGTGGCAGCGGGCCCCATTCTTTTCATTTCTCCCTGTGTTGTTACCAACACTTAACACCGCCGCTGCAGCCTCTGTTCCCACTTGTGTGTCCTTCGTCTGTAGGAGCAGCTCCGCTACTGAAGGACCTGCTGGGCGATTTTTTTCCGGTTACTCCGCCACTTCCTCTTCTGAGCACTGGTGGACCCGGAGAGAGAATCTGTTGCGGACGGCCAGGAGAGCCCTCATGCACCGCCAAATCCACCGTGCTTTCGCCGCGAGCTTTTCGAGCTGCTGCCGCTGCCTCAGCGGAATTCGCCACCAATTTCGGTAACCTACGGCAAGCCGCCTCTCATCAGCCGCTGCAGCAGCCTTAGCAGGTATTATTCGATAAATCCCCTGAATAACTGCAGCTCCGCTCCAGAGTACTTTGTCCTTTTCTTACTGTGGGGGAGCTGCATCGAGTGGGGAGTGTGGGGGTGGGGGTCCATGGGCAAGTAGCCTCTCACCAGCCGCTACAGCAGCCGTAGCAGGTATTATTCGATGAATTGCCTGATTAACTGCAGCTCCGCTCCGGAGTACTTTGTCCTTTTCTTACTGTGGGGGAGCTGCATCGAGTGGGGAGTGTGGGGGGAGGGTCCATGGGAGAAAGCAGAGTTTGGTGGTCTGCCGGGTCTAGGTGGATCTCAAATCAAGTCGTTCATGCCGATACTCCACCACAGCCAGCTAGCACAGCTATCGCCCTCCTAAGCGGCCGCCATCTTGCCCCCGTGAGTTTCGCGAGTAATGACATTCTAATGGCCTCAAAATATTGTGGTGTATTTCCATGAAATCGGTGGAATAAAAGAAAAGTTTTATTTGACTATCATAACCATAAAACCGCAAAATCATACAATCACAGTTTACTCATATTATCATTAAAATAACATAAGCATATAACTGCGAGAAAACAATGTACAGTTTACATTTCCTAAAACACAGATTGATAAATACATTGCAATACAAATTCTTACGGTTTGATTAGAGACCGGTATACAAACGCTACAATAATATACATATTAAACTTCAACAGTCTTGACTCTGGTACATGAACATTCATTTGGCTATAAAAATCTATTTAAAATACCAGTACAAAGTGCCCCGTGCCGCACATATATTTTTGATATTTGTAAGATTATGTTTCCTATTTTTCACTAGACCGAGAAGAACATTGTCAAAACAAAGAAAGCTCAGAAACTCTTCGCAGTTTTATAAGAAAAAATAAAACAACACATGCTTAGTGGAAGTTCTAAAAACTAGAGAGTTTAACAAAGACAGTAAGATTTTATGTCGGACTGAATAATACAAAACAAAAATCTTGCATGTTATGATTGTGAAATATTCTACCAGACAACAAACATTACTACTTTAAATAAACATTTCCACGATGCTGCGATAATTGTGTGAAATTGGGCTGGGTTAGTAATGCATGCCTCCACTCACGTCTAATTTCAACCAACTAGTTTTCCAATTCCCTTTCCTATTTGAAAAAAAATATGATCTCACTATGGATTTGCCAATACTTTCACAGCCGTTCCCATACACTGAACTTTTTTTAACCTACAACCTACATCGCTTTATAAAGAATGTCTGTACTTTCTCTTTTCACCGTATATGCATAACCTAGCACAGTGTAATTAATATGCATGATGAGATTGTGGTCATTTATTTTGTGGCACTAATATTCTATATTTATTCTGTGGCTAGAAGGTAGACAAGTATAAAGTAAAATGATTGATGCATATTCTAGGATAAAAGTCATTGCCATTTTCTTTGGCAGTTTTATGTGGCATTTCAATGTCTTTAGAAATGTTGTAAAGTATATCACCACAAAGCAAAAGGAATCCCGATGTATCTGTTGGTTCAGTAATGGCGCATTGCTGGAGAGTGTCAGAAAACAGACGCAACTCCAGCAATGTGTCATTAAACATGAGGCAAGTCCCATGTGAAAGGCCCTGCATCAGTCCTTAGGCCTGGTTGAAGCAAGCGTAAGGATTCTACGCAGTAAAGATGTGGTAGTGGTGAAATTAAATATTAGAGATTTCACTGTGCCACTTCTTTTTCATGGGGGAATGCCCACTCTGCATACATTATACCTGACACAGGTAAAATGTAACGCAGGGCTTTACAAAGTGACTCATCTGCCTGGATGTGTCACTTTGTAAATAGGGCACAGTGTGGCAAATTGGTTAGGCCACCTCAACATTACAAAAAAGTGACACAACAGCAGTGTAAGCCCTTCAAATATAAGGGCCTTAGTGTCGGTGTGCACAGAGGCAGGCAATGCTTGATTCTGCTAGTGGGTCATGGAGATTTTAACTTCAAGCTGTTTTCAGAAACAGTTTTTCACAAACAAGTGTAAGAGCCTAATAGTGTTTAACGCGGTGCATAAGTGAAGACACAAATGCACAAAGGTTGGCAGACTTTGAAAGTCCGGTGACTGGAAAGATGATGAGAAAATCAGGTACGTTTCAGTACGTTTCAGTATCCTCAGGCTCCAGCACTATTCAGTACTTATGATTGCAACTCGGATGACATTAATATTAATGGCTGGCATGTATGTCCCTGAGAAGAGGCGAGAAAGCTACCTCATTTCATAATCAGCATGGGGCATGCAAAGAGCACCATATGACAGCTGGGAGCTGAAAATACAGTTTTTCTGCTGATTCAAAAACCATTAATGAAGGATTAGGACAACAAATCACAATTGATTTTTTTCTTAACAACGTGGGAATTCTAGAGATGCCCAAGATTTGTGCATTCCTATAGAGGGGATTAAGACAATTGGAAAATATAGCTACATTTGTTTAGTTTTTGGGGAGATCAAAGTGTCTGTATTTTTCTCAAAAATGACATCAACAAACGGCTTTCTCTGCTAAAGTCACCATCAGCCCAGTTTTTAGGAACACGCAGAGCTGAATAAAAAATCATTTTTCTTATCCAGTTTTGCCATTTTTCTAAGACGTGGCCAATTTTTCCAATTTTTTGTGCTCTCAACTTGCTTCTAGTTTGTGATGGAAACCCTTGTGAATTTCATGGGTGATCAAAGAAAGCTATAGATTTCTGAAAAGTAGATGTAATTCCAAATTCAAATAGGGGTCATCTGTGTAGATCCCTCAAGTTTTTCATAAATAAACTAACTGTTGAAATAAAGAAATATTGAAAATGAGCAGGAAAATTTTACATTTGTGACATTTTCATATGCAATTTGTTGTCACAATAGCTGATTTACAAATGCAATCGATAGATAGGCTTTGCAGGTTCTCTCTTAGACCTGTCATCCTTTGGGTGGACTTCCCCCAAACATTTTCCCTGCTTACCTCCTCTTTTTTCTGTATCTTTTTGTGGGCCTTAGGACTCTGAGCACTTTACCACTGATGACAATACTAAAGTCCATGTGCTTCTCCCCTAAAGATGGTGACATTGATGTATATATGATTGGCATATTAGGTTTTCTTTTAAGTCCATTGTACAGTGGCATATCATTTACCCAGTGCCTCTAACTTAAATGCTACTAGTCTCAAACCAGCAGTGTGGTATGAAATCAATTCATACAACTGAAAATATATGATGTAAAGGCACATTCAAAAGGGAAAACCCATTGATAAGAGGCCACCCAAAGTCTATTAAATTGCAAACATCAATTTATTTCATGCAGAGCCATATTCATAAAATGCAAAAGTTACACAACGGCATAGTATGCAGTATGTAATATTAGCGTGGTTATTTCCAAGGAAGGGGAAAGAAGTGAGCACCTACTATCACTTCTTTCCCCTTCCTTGGAAATAACCATGCTAATATTACATGCTGTATACTATGCCTTTGTATATGTTTTTCATTTCATTATATATTTTCAATTGTATGAATTGATTTCATACCACATTCTCCTGCAGTTACTAAATTGAGTATAATTAGGAGTGTCTGGGACCAACTGTTTTCCTCATTGATCGATACCAAGGTCCTTTGACACTATACTGGTTTACCCCATTTACTATAATGGTCACCTTCTAAAAGTGGCATTTCTAAAATAGTAATGTTAAATCCAAATTTAGGATTTTCTTGACCCAACTGTTTGCCTTACTTTTAGAAGATGGGCATTTCTCTGCTCCTAGTGCTTTGTGTGCCTTGGAGCTGGTCTCCAATACACTACAGTTTGTACATTCCAACTAGACAGCCACAAACACAGGAAGGGTGGGTTTGACGGAGAACTCATCTGCATTATTCTACATTCTGATAGCTCTTCCGGACAGGAAGAGAGAGGGGGAGCAGACCCTTACACCTGGATGGGCATCTGGTTACTCACAAACTGATAGTCTAGAGCAAGGGCTGGAAAAAAGGGAGACCTGTGCACTTCACTATCCTGCTTTGAAGTTAGTCACCGCCACTACATAATCATAAGTACTGGGCGCCTGCCCCTACCAAGACAGTACACTACTGTACCTGTGAGGAACTCCGCTAGGAGTAAAGACATCTGTGCAACAAGGATTGCCACTCTGCTTGACTGCTGCCCTGGAACAACTGCTTTTATGCTTTGCTGCCCTGCCCTGCTGATCTCTGCCCTGCTGAAGACAAGGACTGGAACTATCTCACTTGAACCCAGAGTGACCCTGAGGGCTTGCCACACTTATGTCATCCAAAATCTTTACAAAAGGGGGTGGTGATGGACGGAGCATCTGATTCAATCAAACACTCACACCCAGTCAAAAGATCCGCTCAGACGTGAGTCCCTTGCTCACTTTGCCACTGGATACAAGCAAGCCGGGCTGAAGACGGCTGGAATGCCAGAAACCGGTCCTCGGAAGCTTGTTTCCGGTCCAGGGAAGACATGGCTTGGCAGTTCGGGCTGGACTGTTCCCATGAGGCACAGGGTCACACTGATTTGCATATAACCATGTCTGAACTGGGGTGGCAGAGTGGGCTAAAAACGTTGATGGATTAAACCCAGATCTTTTGACTGGGTGTGAGTGTTTGATTGATTCAGATGCTGCGTCCATCACCACCCCCTTTTGTACCGCTTTTGGCTGCCATAAGTGTGGCAGGGTATTCTGAGACGTGAGTCCCTTGCTCACTTTGCCACTGGATTCAAGCAAGCCGGACTGAAGACGGCTGGAATGCCAGAAACCGGTCCTTGGAAGCTTGTTTCCAGTCCAGGGAAGACATGGCTTGGCAGTTCGGGCTGGACTGTTCCCATGAGGCACAAGGTCAGACTGATTTGCATATAGCCATGTCTGAACTGGGGTGGCAGAGTGGGCTAAAAACGTTGATGGATTAAACCCAGATCTTTTGACTGGGTGTGAGTGTTTGATTGATTCAGATGCTCCGTCCATCACCACCCCCATTTGTACCGCTTTTGGCTGCCATAAGTGTGGCAGGGTATTCTGAGACGTGAGTCCCTTGCTCACTTTGCCACTGGATTCAAGCAAGCCGGACTGAAGACGGCTGGAATGCCAGAAACCGGTCCTTGGAAGCTTGTTTCCAGACCAGGGAAGACATGGCTTGGCAGTTCGGGCTGGACTGTTCCCATGAGGCACAAGGTCAGACTGATTTGCATATAGCCATGTCTGAACTGGGGTGGCAGAGTGGGCTAAAGAACGGTGATGGATTAAACCCAGATCTTTTGACTGGGTGTGAGTGTTTGATTGATTCAGATGCTCCGTCTATCACCACCCCCTTTTTTACCGAAATATGTAATGTGACAAATGTGTATTAAGGAAACCTAGATATTTCTGAAATGGGCACAAGATAAAGAGTTTAGAAGCAGTGGTTATTTGTACATCTCTGAATTTGTGTGTCCCCTTTAAGCATGGGCGGAAAATCCGTTCCGCTCGCGGATTTTGCGGATTTTCGGGAAATTCGCAATCCGCGAGATTCGCGAATCTCCCGCAAAATCCGCAAATCCGCGAGCAGCGGATTTTGCTCGCACTGCTCGCACTGTTCGCGTGAGTTCGCGCCCCGCGAATAAGTGCAAAATTGCAGAAATACGCTCTTAGCAAAACTGAAAGTAACTACTTACCAGGTTCAAAAGTTCAGGCTCATCATTAGTAGCCATTTCCTGTAGTGCTTCCTGAGGGGCCCCTCCAGAGTTCAGTTGCCAGTTGAAACTATTATGTGACCCTGCTCTGAACCTCAGAATAGTTACACATATGCCACAAAGGTCCTGAATTACAGCTAAGGGAGACAAGCAGGAGCCAGGCTGGAAGTTAAAATCCATTAATCAGCCCCTAATTCATTATTGTCAGTTGGGGCAGTGCAGGTGTTGTAACTAATTTTGCAACAATGAAAGCACTTAGCAAGTGCAAAACATCACTAATCAGGAAGCACTAAGGAAGCAGGTGCCAGCTAAAAAAATATTCTGTGACACATTAATCAGCCCCAAATTAATTCAGGTCACTTGAGGCAGGGAAGGTGTGCTTTGCTTTGCCGAAAATAATGTACACTGGACAACCAGAGGGTGTGGTGATGAAACAGAGGGTGGCATGGGTGGGCCAGAGGGTGGCATGAGTAGTCAGAGAGTGGCAGTGGTGACAGAGAGTGGCAGTGATGAAGAAGAGTGTCCCAAACAGGCTGGACACGTAGAAACAACAAGTTCGCAAAACTTGCGACCCGACAGGTAAGTTCGCAAATTGCGAAATTGTAAAAACCCTCGCGAACTGGCAGAAACACGGGCGAACACAAAAAAAAAAAATCCGCAAATTCGCGGGAATTCGCGGATTTTGCGGATTGCGAATCCGCAAATCCGCAAAATTCGCGAACGCGAGATCCGCAAAATTCGCCCATGCTTAGTCCCCTTACTAGCATATGATTTAGAGGGTCTTTTTCAAAATATCTTCTTTCTTACATACTGGCTTACATTTGGAAGGCATACAGGCAGGGAAATCCAATTTTTATAAAAACTGTTCTACTATTCCATACTTGCATATGTCTTCTAATACAAAGCATATCTCACTTGTGTGGACAGGCCTAATCACCATGACAGGAAGTGGACCAAACACAATGAGGAAGCGTCACATTTTTCCACTGAAAACTGACCTTATTTCCCAATGTGGATACCAGTGCACTTGGGTCCTACTTCAGCCGTCACCAAGGAAAACCTAGAAAACTTTAAAGTTTTTGAAAAGTAGACACCTGGGGAATCCAAGGTGCGGTGACTTGCATGGCTTTCACCAGATTTCTTTACCCAGAATCCATTGCAAACCTCAAACTTCGACTATGGAAACACATTATCCTCAAGTTTCTGTGATGAAAAGTTCTGGAATCTGTGGGTAGGCTCAAACTTCGATCTACCTAGACTTTCTTCAAGCATCCCAATAAAAATGGTATCTCACTTGTGTGGGTTGGCCTAGTGCCTACAACAGGAAGCGGGTCAAAATGCAACATGGACACATCCCATTTGTCCACTCAAAACTGACCCTTTTTTTCCATAATGGGTAGCTCTTAATTTGGGGGCCTAGCAGACCTGTACAATTTTAAAAACTAGACAGCTGGTAAAATCCAAGGTGGGTGACTTGCATGGCTCTCACCAGGTTTTTGAACCTAGAATCTATTCCAAATCTGAAACTATGGCTAAAAAACACATTGTCCTGACATTTCTTTGAATGAAAGTCCTGGAATCTGTGTAGAGCCACAAACTTTCTTACACCCAGAATTTCCCTATGTCTCCAGATTAAAATAGCACTTCACTTATGTCGATAGGCGTACTGTCCGTGCAAGCGAACAGCCCAAAATACAACATGGATACATCACATTTTTCCACTTAAAACTGACCCTTTTTTGTAAAGTGTATAGCTGTGAATTTGTGGCCCTAGCTCAGCTGGCACATAGGGAAACCTAGCCAACCTGTACGTTTTTAGAAACTAGACACCTGGGGAAATTCAGGGTGGGATGACTTGCAAACTTTCACTAGTTTTCATTTTTACACAGAATCCTGTACAAATCTCAAACTTTCACAAAAAAACTAATTTTCTTCAAATGTACGTGATGGGAAGTTCTGTAATCTGTGGGGAGTCACAAATTCCCTTCCACCCAGCATTCCCCAAGTCTCCCAATGACATTTTGACATCATTTGTGTGAGTTGATCTAGTTCCCACAACAGGAAACGTCCCAAAATGCAGTGTAGACACATCACATTTTTCCACTCAAAACTGGCCCTTTTTGTTCAAAGTGGGTACTTGCAGATTTTGGGCCATAGCTCAGCAAACACCTAGGGAAACCTAGCAAACCTGTACATTTATGCAAAATAACTCTCACAAGGTTTTTCTACCCAGAATCCCTTGTAAACCTCAAAGTTTGATTAAAAACTGCATTTTCCTCAGATTTCTGTGATGAAAAATTCTGGAATCTGCGAGAAGCCACAAAATTCCTTCCAACCAGCATTCCTCATAGTCTCCTAATTAAAAATGGTACCTCACTTGTGTGGGTAGGCCTAATGTCTGCCACAGAAAACAGTCCAAAACACAGCATGGACACATCACATTTTTCTACTTAACTCTGACCCTTTTTAAACAATTGAGTAGCTGTGGATTTTTTAGCCATATCCTAGCTGAGAAACCTAGCAAACCTGTACATTTAAAAAAACTAGATATCTGGGGGAATGCAGTCTGGGTTAACTTGTGTGTCTTTCGCAAGGTTTTTTATCCAGAATCCCTTGCAATTCTTAAACTTTCACTAAACAAACACATTTTCCTCACATATATGTCCTTTAAAGTGCTTGAATCTGTGGAGAGCCACAAACACAAACTTCATTCCACCCAACATTCCCACACATCCCCCGATAAAAACGGTACCTGAATTTATGGGTAGGTCTAGTGCCCCGGCAGGAAATAGCCCAAAATGCAACATGGCTACATCACATTTTTCCACACAAAACTCACACTTTTTTCCTAAGTGGATGTAGGAAAGTCGATTATTAGCAGTGATAAGTAGTGACTTACCACAAGTAATAAGGTCAGAAACACAATAAAAGGGTCTGTCACAGTCTCAATAAATTGTTTCCTTGCTCAACCCTCAGTAGCTGGTAACGAAGAGGAAGGCATAACTTAGGAGACAGATGTGTAAAGCATCTAAAGACCAATGGAGGTAATAAGTAAGACACAACACACAATAAAAATCCAACTCCAATTTATAAACATAGCTTTTATTTTCATGAGCAAATAGACACCAAAATGACAAAAATCCATGGTAGGGTACCGGAGAGATTAATTTAAATAAAAGAAACATTTTGTAGTGATTAAAAACATACAGCGCCACTTTGGGACATCTGGTCGCAGTTGACGGAGATAAAGTTAAAGTTTGAGGCCAACTGTGATGGAGCTCTGGTTGAATACACAAGAGGGAGGCCTTGGTCAAACCTTCACACTTAGAAACTTTTCTGGAGGATTGTCTTTTGATCTCTTGACATTAAGTAGACTCCTCTTTAGTCTGGATTCAGTGCAGGTTTGTCGGCTTCAATTTCTGTGAGGCCCTGGTGAAATCCTGGAAGGCTGGAGCTTTCGAACTATCAGCGGTACGAACCTGAAATCCATGCCGGGTCGGGGTTGAAGATAGCCAGCTTGATTCTTGATATCTTCTCGATCACCTTATGGAGCTTTTACCAAAAAATTCACCAAACTTCTCAAAACTTCTGGATCTTTTTTTCAGAAGGTCTCCTTAAAAGTGTGCACAACACCAATCCAGGGGGTCTACAATCTCTGAAATGATCCTTGGAATGTTGGGACTACAATTCCCAAAATGCGCATGTTGAAATGGGGAATTCTTGGTGGAGATGATGCAGGTGGGCTCTGGTAACCTACACTTTGCAGGGAGTCCACTCCTTGATCCTTCCTGAAGCAAGGCAAAGTTTGTAGGGCTGTAGACCCATAATGTGCAGCAGGTGCAGTCCTTCAGAGTGAAGACTTTTGGGGTGCAGTTGAGGTTTCGAGCAGGGCAGTCCTTCTCCATGTGGTTTCAGGCAGCAGATCTGAGTTGCCATGCAGCTTTTAATTTTTATTCGCAGTTTCTGTGCGTCAAGCAGGGGGCACACCTAACCAAATGTATGCAGGGTGCCATCCAGGTGTATGACCACTTCCTCCAAATTGTGGCATATTCTTCTCTCAGAAAGCACCATTCCAAAATCCAACATGAAGAATTTCTCTCCTGGATGGTTAGATCAGGCTAAGTAAACCCACTGGCGCGGCTAAGATTCACTAACACTTCCCTTCCACGCCTTTCAGTAATCTAACTACAGGGGCTTCTGTGTGGCTGGGGTGGCAGGATGTAGGGGTGAACATGGGTGGTCCTAAAGTGTCATTCTCCCTTAATAGACCAGTTTGGCTACCTCCCCCCTCATCTTGACATCTGCTTCTGCAGCCACAGTTCTCCACCTACTGGAAACTCATTGTCTCAGAGCAGGCCAATTCACTCTTCATTGAGACAGCTTGGCTCAGCCTGGCAGAGGCTACCCAATCAGTTGAGAGCAGCTGGAAGGCTAGATTTCGGGTTACAGAAAAGAAAGTTTAATAACTTATTTTCTGTGTTAGTTATTATAAATCTAATAGTGGCAAATTGTTGGATTGATCGATACTGGCATTTTTATACTTTGAATTACATTTTATCTCGCTCCTGTCAATAATTATACTTAAATAAAATATTCCAATGCTAGCCTATGGAGCTCATTATCTTCAATGATGAAAAACGAAGTTTGCAATTTGTCCTTTGCCAGGGCTTTTAAAACATCTTTTATAATGGCCCTGTTTATAGGTACGAGGCACCCTACCCGTGCGGCACCTAGGAGAGACCTTAGCGGTGATATGTGGAAAAATAAGGTAGATTACTAAGTTTAATTCCAAAGTCAAATTTGCATATAATTTAACCCTTAAAGACAGTCTGCAAAGCAGAGCTGCTTTAAAATGTAATGAGCAAAAGAAAAATGGATTTAACACAGATCTCTTGACTGGAGATGAATGTTGAATTCATTCAATATTCCGGCCATCATTTGTTGCCATGGCATTTTTCACTCTAAATGCTATGGTTTTACCAAGATGTAGGGCCCATGCTCGCTGTGCCACTAGTCTGGTTGATGAGGGGTGATACACTGAAACCGGTCAGAGGATGCTTGTTTCCGGTCCAGGCAGTTTGGGCTGGACTGTTCCCATGAGGAGCAGGGTCAAGACTGATTTGCATATGGCTAGGTTCAAAATGGGGAGGCATAGTGAGCAGAAGTGCGATGGACTTAACCCATATCTCCTGACTGGGGTTCAATGTTTGATTCTTTAAGCATTGCGTTAATCACTTGTTGGCACAGCTATGTTTGCAAGGCGTCAGCATTTCCTGAGGGGCACGAACTTTGATTGTTAGGTTTAAGTACAAGAGCAGCACTAATTCAAGCAGTGCAGCTGTTCAGAGTGCCAATCTTGTTTATAGAATTATTAAGAGCAGCGCAGAGGTAGTGCACTGACATGAACACCTCTGGCTTGAGTTTCTCATTCTTGAGGAACAATAGTTCGGCAGAATTAGTTAGCAGAGATCAACAAGCAAGATTCACAGTGTCTTTAACTGCACGTGTGTTCCCTGCTGGGTTTCACAGACAGCAATTAAGTAATTCCTGTGACGCATTCAGAGGTACGATAACACTGAAAAAAACCCACAAGAATATACCAAAAATAGAAACTGAAAACAGGAAAGCCTAATCATATCTAATGTAGACAGTGTGCATCACTTGATGCACATTTTAGTACCAATCCCAAAAAAGCAAGGGCTTACAGCCACACGATCTAAATGTAGGATTGCTTTTTATATGTTTGTCTGCTAACCAATTATTTTTCAGATTTCCTTCTGTGCTGTTCCCTTCCCACACCCTTCCCCTGCCTGGCTAATATGACCCTCAGTGCTAATCTGGCTACTGAGTTGAAGCTGCCTGGAGGTGGACCTTAATCTTGTGCGGATCCTGAGGAAGATGGCAGCTTTGACATCCTGATACTTCTTCAAAAAAATGGAGGAATTGTGTTGTTCAGGGCACTAAATGTGCCAAACTTCCATTGTTCTTAAGCTTGATGGTGGAATCCCACAATAACGCTAGCAGCCATCAAAGGGCAGCTCCTGCAGTACCTTGTTATGACATGGCGCCTCACACTGGTAAAGCAGACTCGCCACCTAAAACACAGCAAACTCCCCTCAAGGAGAAGTGGGGCAGCACACTGTTTGCCGTTTTCTTTTTCAGATGCATCCAGATGATGCTGCTGCTCATATTCTTCCATTAAATAATGTGTTTCTTAGCAAGCCAGTTTTCCGTGAAATGCTAATGTTAGCTCATGAGCAGCGATATGCTCCTATTTGCATTTGAAACAGTATTCCTGCATTGTGACCAACTCAGCTGTTTAACCTGTGATTGTACACAAAAAGAAAGTCAGAATCTACATTTTATTTTGCATTTCAAAAGTCTGCCAATGGCAAAATGACACACCATAATATCAGTCATCCCTGGTTTTTCAGCCAACAGTATGTTGCATTACACAGCTTATTGTTTTGCTTTTAATGCTTTTATTTAGGGTTCCAAATCCCAGCATTTAAAGTGCTGGTGGCTAAAATGCCAGAAGGTGTGATACATTAAATGTAACCACTTGTCAGCTATGTTTAAAATATTTTCAAGACTGTCTGCTCAATTTAAAGCAATGCTTGTCTCATTCATAATAGCAAACGTAATCTCCTCTCACAGATTTTAAGATGGTTCACCATTTCACTTTCAGCATGCATTAAAAATAACATTAGTGTAGTGGAAAGTTTTATAATGATCTTCACAACTCAAAAAAGGTACTACATGTAAAGTAGCAGTGCATTCTTCCCTAGCACAAAGAATATATGAAGGACAACAGGGAGTAGCAGGAGGAACATCACACAATTTTCACACACATAAAGAACAGGTACTTTATAGGTAGCCAACACACAGTAATGAGGAAGTGAAAGGCTTAAAAGGACTGAAGTACACCAAACCTCTTATAGAAATTACCATGTGTACTCACATAGTATGATGAACCCTCACCTGCCTAAAGTGGTATGCTTCACAAGTCGGTTCCACAGCTAGCTGCAGAAAATATTCATGAGTGCTATTTGTCACTGACAGTCTTCTTGTTATGGGCACCCTAGTTTGGATGAGTTTATTTATCTTATGTCAGCACATATGTTCTCCCTTTGTTAAACTGTCAGACCTATAGTAACAACATATGTCAGTGAGCTAAAAAAAAGGGTTTACTTGGTGTCTCCCTGACACTAGATTAATAATAGAAGGGTGAAGCAATTGACCTTGCTTTCCTTTTCCATTGACATGTTTCAACTCTGCAATATGAGGTCAGGCGTCTTCTTCAGGAATGTAGGTATCTCACATCAAATATTGTGGAACAGACCCTGGTTAGTAGGTAATGCTTAGCAGTGTCAGAACAGGACAGAAATGGCAAGTTTCCAAGGCCCCACTCTCTGAAGATGCCTTTGATGTATTATTGACAAGGCACATACAGCATGTTTTACAGGGCAGGCCACTGTAATCATAGCCCACGTTATGAAACAGGCCAGGTCCATGCGGCCAAGTAATGCCTGCAGCTGACCTGATGCGGACAGCGGGTATGCATGCACTTTGAGACCATGAGCCCAGCTCCCAAAACCCAAGCACCTCTGGCAACACTACCAATGGCAAAAGGGCAGTAACAATGAGGGGACAACTGACAGGTCGCATAATTCCCCATGACTTCACCTGTGTTACATCCTGCATGAAAAAGCAGCACCAAAGAACCGCTCTTATTATTGCCTGGACTTCCCATCCTTCTGGAAGAACCCCTGGCTGACACTATATTTATAGCTGAATTATGGACTTCTATACTAACATTCTATAACTGAACTGGGTGGCCTTCATTACAATTAGAGAACCATATCCCTTCTGCACTGATTTTGGAAATGGGGTTTCTGGGTAGCTAGCGTATGCACCTAAGCCAGTTAGAACCAACCACTCTATTCAGGGTAAGGTAGTTACATTCACAGGCTATCCCCTGCTCACCCCCTGGTAGCTTGGCAGAGCAGTCAGGCTTATCCCAGAGGTAATGTGCAAAGTGTTTGTGCAACACACACACACACCGGTGACACCCCAAGGTCACCATAAAAAGAGACTCCAAACAAGGTTATATAAAAGTATCCTTAGTATTATACATAAAACAAAGAGACCACAATCACATAAATCACTGCTAACTAGGCAATTGTCATGACATCACATAGATCATAAATCACTGTGCCAGTCAGACAAATGTCATAACATTACAGTTAGTCGCTAAAGTAAATACTTATAGGTTTCACATGTCACAAAAACCTCATCATTGTCATCATAAGGCCTAAGTACAACATCAATTATGTATAAGCGGACAAAATGCTGCAGGTAGTGAATAAATCCTAGACATACTCACATGTCACAGTAAACAAAATTGGTCACAGCACTCTTTGAGCGTCGATCAAGGTTGTGTGGTAAATAGAACCCATAATGTAGGGCCCTGGAGCACCGGTGCACCTACAACCCTTAATACGGTAATTCATGATGCATACTGATGGAGAATACCCTTTGGCACTGCTTACCGGGTTCTCTCTGGAGGTTTCACCCCAACAAGCAGGACAACTGCCACCTGCGCCCAGTGCACCAAGTAAGGGGGGGAGGGGAGTAACGTGCACCCTGTCTACTCCAACACAGAGCAGGTAACTGCTGGGCGGTTGTAGCTATCCTGCTACTCCTCAAAAGAACTAATGGTGTTGCAGCACATCAGGAGGCCTCCAGGGCCACGCGGACTGCTTTACGAAAATACCCACAAGGACAAACTCACCTTCTCCTGGTGAAGAACCACCAAAAATACAGCCCACACAGGCGGGCCGCTTGAGTAACAGAAAAGCAGGACTCGGCTGTGGAGAGAGTAATAAGCACTGCAAGCCTGTTCTAGTCAGGAAATCCTCTCTGCTGATGCACTGTCCTCGCCTCGGGGGGCCACTGAGCGGATCTCTCCTGGGACGGAGCGCTGGGCGGTTCTCCACTCTGTGACTTGTGCTGTCTTCCCTAGATTGCCACAGGAAGGGATCCTCATGGCCGCCCTCTGCAGCCTCAGGTCAGAGAGTCGGGAACCAGAAACAGCAGTCACCATGTGTTCATTAAATAATGAAGCATTTCTACAGCCTTAAATTCAGCACTCCACATGCGCTGACTTGGGGCTAGGGCCCAAAGAGCAGACCCATGATCAGCATGAATCCTGCGCTCGCCCCGCACTCGGTTGAAGCAATTTAACTAGGAGCACCCTCATTTCCAGCTCAGTGCACGCTGCTGCCATGCGAGACAAGAGTCGCACAGCAGAGATGCTCAGTCCACCTTTGTAGGTCCCCTTGGGAGAACTGGAGGAACACGCACAGGAACTGCAGACAGGCAGGTCAGCACAGATAGTCAGATTGCAGAGGGGATGTCCCTAAAGGGCAACAAACAGAGCAGAGTCTAAAATCATGGGGTCACAGCCCTGTATTTATACCCACAAAGTCTTTGTTCTGGGAGCCCTTCAAACAACTTAAGAAATGCATACCACTCCCATTAAATATGCCAAGCCCTGGCTCCAGACACGCTATAGGGGGGCAGAGGCAGCACTGTGAAAGGCAGGCACAGCACTATCCAGGTGCAGGTTACAACTCCTCCCACCACTCTTAATTCAGATTAGCCCTATTCAGCCCAACTATGAGTCACCCACGAAAGGCAGGACACACCTCAACCCCCCTTGTGACTGTTTACAGTGAATGCACATCACCAGCTCATGTCAGTCTAAACCAGAAGGTTAATACACAACCAGGCAGGGCACAAGAGTCATAAGCACACAGAAATGTTCACTTTTAAAAGTGGCATTTCTAAAAAAGTTATGACAAATCTGCTTCCACCAATAAGCAGGAGTGATCACTACTATTCCAAACATACAAAACATGGCCACGTTACCCCTTTCATATTAGAAATTACCACTGAAGCATACATCAGGGAATTCCTAATGCAAACCTATGAGAGGAACAGCCTTGCAGCAGTGAGAAACCTAATAGGATGTTTGTCACTACCCGAACATGCCACACAACAAAAGGTACATGTCCTACCTTTTACCTAAACTACACCCAGCTCATAGGTCTCCCTAGGGCCTACCGTAGGGCTGACCTATATGTAGTAAAAGAGGAGTTTCAGACTTGGCAAACAATTTGAATGCCATGTCCCTGTGGCAGTGAACTGCACACACAGGCCCTGCAGTGGTAGAGTGCTGAGACAGGTTTGAAAGGCTACTTCTGTGGGTGGCGCAAGCAGCTCTCAAAGTCCCACTAATAGCATTTAAATCACAAGCCCTGGGTATATAGGATAAAACTGTACACGGGGCTTACAGGTAAATTAAATCTGCCAAACAGATGTAGACCAATCTTGCCAGGTTTTCAGAAGAGCGCACATGCACTTTAGCACTGATCAGCAGTGGTAAAGTGCCAGGAGTCATAAAACCAACAAAAACAGGTCAGAAAAAGTACAGGAAGAATGCTAAAAGTTTGGGGATAACCCTGCAAAAAGATCCACTTCCAACAACTGATAATTATATATATGACTGGACAAGCAAGTCAGCCGTCTGGTTAATCTTATATAATCCTTCATAGTTTCAGATGAAGCAACACTATGGTCTATTAAACCATACACCAAAGATGTTTGTACAGTGCACACCCTGAACTGTATTATCTTAAGGTGCTCTCAAAGGCTGTGAACAATGAATAAAAGTGATTGCAGAGAGTCACACAGTTTGGTCAATCTCAGACACCAAGACTGAAGATAGGTTTCCTGAGTAAACATTTTCCAATTCAAGTTTTAAGTTTTTTAAAATGATTCCTATGTTACTTAAAACCATTGCAATAAAAGCTATACATGGTACAAATACAGTATTACATGATATAGATAAAATTGGTAATTCTAAAATTAGAAGCATTACATTCAAGTTTAAAATTGTTGAGTAATAAGAGAAAGATTAAAAAAAATCAATACTTTCGTGAACTGGTGGTACTATTATATCAGGTTAGTTGTTTTCACATGGGGAAATGACACATAAAAGGGAAACTGGTTGGAGTTTAATTTCAGACATATTTACAGCTCATTGATTTTCATCAAGTAGATTTAGTTCAAGAGAAAAACAGGTTTGCCTAGTGTCCCCTTGATGGAAGGTCCTATTATTCCTTAAGAATGATGCAACCATTTAAGAAGCAGTTTATGGCGGCAGCGCTGAACAAATGGAATTTTCGGTTATCTTTTCTCCACCTTTAGCAAAAATTTGACAAAGTGGCAGTTTAGCTGAGGGTCCCCTGGATCGAAACAGGCTAAAATTGCCTGCTTTCTTGTTCGTATTCCCCTTTGGTTAAATGATGTGATTAATAGTTGTTTCCTTTCTCTCTGTACCATGTTGCAGGTACAGACTAGGTGCAACAGATCTTCCTTATTGGTCCAACAGAGTCGACAGGTAGCACAGAGATTTCCATGTAGCCATAGTGCCATATGCTCTTTAACCCGTAATAGCCCCAGCCGGTATTTTAAAAAACTTCTGCTTAATAAAAGCTGGGTAGCCAGTGGCAAATTTATCTTGAAGGGCAACAGCCTTGTAATTATTTAATGTCATCCACCCCTGTTTCCTTTTTGCTAATGAAGCTTTATCCTCTATGGCAGAAATGTAAGTGATTTCTTGACCAGATGCTTGAAGGTCTGTAGGTTGGTTAGAGTTTCCCAAAGTTGTGCGAGAAGTGTAAGGACAAGAAACTCTTGCAGGTACACTCTTGCCGGTGATGTGTTGTGGTGATGTAGCTCATCCCATAACATATGATTCAGAGAGTTTAGGTTCAGCTTCCCTAATCTTGTTCCAGCCAATTGTGTATGTACCACATCCAGATAATGGCTGCTTTAGCAACCCAAATTCTAATCATATCTGTGCTGGGGAGGTATAACTTGGCAAGGAGAATATCATTTTGTAAGCTCAAGTAATTGCAGTGTCTAGGGTGATGGCATCCTGCCCTCCTAAGACTTCACTTTGATATGATATTGTTGGAGGAAGCTTTGCTCTTACAACTTCCAGGAGTGGCATCAGAGAGGGACCAGGGAACTTTTTCTTCACATTTTTAAATGGTATTGCCAGGACCAGGCCTTTCTTTTGTATCTCGGCCTTCTGTGTTAAAAAGCTCCCTTTGTTATCAGTAGTTACCCCAAGATACTTGTATATTCATATATGCTTTCCAGCTGCATTTTGCCCAAAAACCAAGTCTGGTTTCCAGCACTCTTAATTTTATAACACATGTTTTTTTATTTTGCCCAGGTTGATCGACAGGCCATTGGCTTGTGAGTAAATCATCAATGTGGTGAGCAGTCATTGAAGAACCACTCGGTTGCGACTAGCCAGTACCACGTCATCAGCATATAAAAAACTAGATATGGTTTTTCAACCTAGTATGGGAGCATGAGAATTATATGATTGTAATGATTCCTTCAAATCTGCCAGAAAGATTTTGAATAGAATTGGTGCCAAAACGCATCCTTGTTTTAGGCCTCGAGCAGTTTACATTTTTCGAGAGAGATGCATGCATGCTCCTATTTTGATTTGAACCCATGTATCGCTGTGCAACATTATCAACATATTCAAAAGGTATTGCAGTATATTTCAACTCACTAACTTCTGCCATATTTTCACTTAGTCAAAAGCTGCTTTAAAATCAATATAACAAAAGTATAGTGGTGTTTTTGATGTATGGGCAGCGTCCATAAATAGGGCAATTGCTGAGATGTTCCTAATCGGGCCAGATGACTTTAAACATCCGGTCTGATTGTATGGAATGATGGTATTGCCAGAGTACCATGATGTTAGCTCATCAAGCACTATTCTTGCAAAGTATTTAGTGTCCACATTCATTAGAGTTATAAAACGATAGTTAGCTGGAAGAGATCTGTCCCCTCCTTTAAAAATTAGAGCTATAATCGACCGTTTCCAAGACGCGGGGATAGTTTGTGTGCTACGGACCTCCATAAATACTCGGGCTAACATTCCTGCCCAGCGATCTAGGTTATTTTTAAATACCGCAGGACATAGGCTGTTTAGCCCCGGTGCTCCTTGTTTTTGCCCTTTCATTATTTGTTTATGAATGCTGTCTGCATTTACCTCTGGCAGACCCTCATGTTTCATATTTCTTAGAGTATCCCAGAGTACCATCAGGACGTTTTCTGTAGATTCATCATTGAATTGATTTTTTTAGGTAGTGAGCCCATGAAACCTCAGTAATATATTAGTTTACACCTCTATTGTCTGGTTTAAGAAATTCATTCTTAATAGTCCAGACTCTAGTGCTGTTGTTACATTTTATATCAATATGTAATTTAGCCCATAATTAGTTTTCCTTATCACTTTGTATTCTCCATCTCAACTTCTTTATTAGGTTTTTATTTGATTGCAATGCTGCGAAGGCTGTTAAATCTCCTGGCTTTTTCCTTAGTACTCTGAGGTCTGTATTTATTCTGGTTTTATACTCTCTGAATCTAGCATTGTGTGTTGCCTTGGTGCCCTCCTTATATATTTTATTATCATGTTTGGAGTTATTTGCCTTAGAGTGTTCTTCTCATAATGTTCCAGAGAGAATTTCCCATGCATTTACCGCAGTAGGTATAATTACCTAAAATGTACTGATGTGTGTCCCTTATGGTTACATGTAGTCAAGAAAACCCGACTGGGGTGTTCTTAATACGTCTGGAATTTTTAAGGTAGATTTTGTCAGTTGTCTCCCTTACATGCTTTAGAGTAGTGATATATGATGAAAATGTGACTTCTTGCAGAAGATGGTCACTACCTGATCTATCTGTAATTTGAAATGAATAAATGTATTGAAATATGGACAGGGATACAGAGGTATAGTCCAAACAAGTACTGGTTTTATTAGAATGAATTGTGGCATTTGGCAGATTATCTGTTTGGAACCTGCAGTTTAGGGCTCTACAGCTTAAGTGTTCGAGGTTGTCCAGTAGTCGACACCCAATTTTCATCTGGTGCCCTGATGTATTGCTGCCCTGGTAGGTATTTCCCAAAGTGCTATTTGTGCCCCTTAAATATAGATTGAAGTCCCGGGGTATAACAAAGTGGGGAAAGGTTTTCTCCTCCAGCAATCTCATTAATTCTTGCACTACCTTTTTACTGTCATTGAGTTTGTTTTTAGGATGAATATAGATATTAATAAAGATTACATCAGTAGCACCATCTTTAATGTTAATGGTGCATTTTGTTGCATTCATTCCTGTGACCTTAACGTCTAGGACTGTTGCCGAGTCAACGCTGGCTATTGAAATATAGTTTGCCAGCCCTTCTTAAGGGATGTCCATGTTTTGCCTGTTTTACAGCTGGATAAAAAAGTATACATAGCCTTGGATATAGACCGGATCGACCAGCCAGGTTTCCTGGAGAAAAATAATGTCAAAAGACAGCAGGTAGTTATACAGCTCTGGATCAGTTAGTTAGACAACTGAGAGCCAATCAGCTTTCTGCGCGCAAGACGCGTAGCACGCCCGGTGCGCGTACCGGTGCGCGTACCGGTGCGCTGCTATAGATATATATATTTTTTTGCACATAAATTACTCAAAATCCACTGGAGCACATATCTTGAGACATAGCAAAGGCACATCGGGCTACCTGTCCCTACAATTTTGCCAAGTTTGGTGTAAATCCATTCAGCCGTTCGGGCTAAAAGTGAAATCGACCGCCCTATGGAAATTAACATGGGGAAAACGCGTTTTGGGACCCCCCTTTTATCTTGGCCCCCGCTTGACGAATCCCCCCCAAACTTTCAAGGAAGGACCGAAACGCCGCGAGGCCATTTTCAGGAACTTTTCAGGCAGATTCGTCAACCGGCGCCAAAGTTATTCCAAATAGAATTTTGAGATTTAACATTGAAAAAAATCCTAACTATAACTACCTACTGGCGACCGCCAGTAGGTAATATATATATATATATATATATATATATATATATATATTCACTGAAAAAACCATAGGTTATAGACCATATATAGTTAGGAATTTGCATTTACAAAACCTTGAAAATTCACTGAAAAAACCATAGGTTAGAGACCATATATAGTTAGCTGGACATTTTATTGACATAAAACCAATGAAATTCCATATATAGTTAGTTGCACTAACTATATATCGCGCACCCGCAATCCACTGCTGATGATGTCACATATTACATCATTCATGACATGGTCAGTGACATCACTGATGACATCACTGATGACATCTCAAATGACATCACTGATGACATCACTGATGACATCTCAAATGACATCACTTATGACATCATCTAGTGTCTGTGTGTTTTTGTAAAGTTTAAATATGTTTTACATATTGAAGAATGAGTGGATGTATGGAAGACTGAGTGTGTGTGTGGCTGGCTGGGAGGTGTGTGACTCTGTGCATATCAATGTGTACTTGTATCAGTGATTGTATAAGAGAGTAAGTATGTGTTAGTATATGTGTGAAAAGTATGGTGTTCTGTGTTTAACTGTATAGATGAGGAAATCGAAGTGTGATTGATTCTTCACAGGACTGACTAGGTGTATGAGTGCATATGATAGTGTTGTAATAATGAGTGACTGTATGTATGAGTGATTGTATGGGTGAATGAGTGAATGTGTGTGTAGACGTAGGAATCAGTGAGTGCGTATGTAGTAACTGGTATTGGTGTGTCATGATGTCATCAGTGATGTCATTTGAGATGTCATCAGTGATGTCATTTGAGATGTCATCAGTGATGTCATCAGTGATGTCACTGAAGTATGGTGTTCTGTGTTTAACTGTATAGATGAGGAAATGGAAGTGTGATTGATTCTTTACAGGACTGACTAGGTGTGTGAGTAACTCCATGGATGAGTGGCAGTGTGTGAGTGTCTGCATAGGTGTATGAGTGCATATGATAGTGTTGTAATAATGAGTGACTGTATGTATGAGTGATTGTATGGGTGAATGAGTGAATGTGTGTGTAGACGTAGGAATCAGTGAGTGCGTATGTAGTAACTGGTATTGGTGTGTCATGATGTCATCACTGATGTCATTTGAGATGTCATCAGTGATGTCATCAGTGATGTCATTTGAGATGTCATCAGTGATGTCATCAGTGATGTCATTTGAGATGTCATCAGTGATGTCATCAGTGATGTCACTGACCATGTCATGAATGATGTAATATGTGACATCATCAGCAGTGGATTGCGGGTGCGCGATATATAGTTAGTGCAACTAACTATATATGGAATTTCATTGGTTTTATGTCAATAAAATGTCCAGCTAACTATATATGGTCTCTAACCTATGGTTTTTTCAGTGAATTTTCAAGGTTTTGTAAATGCAAATTCCTAACTATATATGGTCTATAACCTATGGTTTTTTCAGTGAATTTCATTGGTTTTTTAAAAGCTAATATCTATAGCGGTAAAATATATTCTTTATTACGTGACGTATCACGTAGCCACGTGAGACGCCTCATGACGCGTCGCATAACCGTGACGTATCGGTTCTGCAGCGCAAACAAAACCCGTAACGTAAGCGTGCCGGAGCACGCTTACAGATATATATATTTTTTTTAACCTTAATTAGACAAAATCCACACGTGCACATATCTTGAGGCCTTGCAAAGGCACATCAAACAAACAGTCCCTACAATTTTGCCAAGTTTGCTGGAAATCTATTCCCTTCATTTTTTTTTCACTGTTTCTCTTGGTTTTCCCCTTGTTACGCTTACCGGGACACTACCCGGTACGCGAACCGGACGCTCCAAAAACACAAGATGGCGGACTCCCGTTACGCTGCCGGTTAGCTGCCCGGTTCGCGTACCGGGAAGCGCCTCTACCGCGAAAAATCGCGGGGGACTTTAATATCCCCCTCATCAATCCTAGGGGGTCAGGAGGGGTTTACCTTGCCCCCTTTCCTTCATTTCCCCCTTCTTTTTTCACCACATCTTGTCTCTCGAACCTACCGAGAGACAAGATGGCGGCCGCTCCGGACTGTTTACAATGTTGACAGCTACGCTGCCGGTTAGCTGCCCGGTTAGCTGCCCGGTGAGCTGCCCGGTGAGCTGCCCGGTTCGTGTACCGGGACGCGCCTCTACGGCGTAAAATCACAATTTTTTTTGCCCCGCAGGGCACTTTAATATCCCCCTCATCAATCCTAGGGGGTCAGGAGTGGTCTACCTTGCCCCCTTTCCTTCATTTCCCCCTTCGTTTTTCACCACATCTTGTCTCTCGATCGTACCGAGAGACAAGATGGCGGCCGCTCCGGTTTGTTTAGAATGTTGACAGACACCGGAGAGCCAATCAGATTTGCTTCGCGAAGTTCCATTACGCGTCAGGTACGCGAACCGGGGCGCTAACCGGAGCGCTGTCACAGATATATATATTTTTTTAAACGTTAATTTCTCAAAATCCACTGGAGCACATATATTGAGACATAGCAAAGGCACGTCGGGCAAACCATATCTACAATTTTGCCAAGTTTCATGTAAATCTATTCAGCCGTTCGAGCTAAAAGTGAGTCCAACCGCCCTATGGAAAAATGAATGGGAAAAACGCGTTTTGGGACCCCCCTTTGTTCTCGGCCCCCCCTTGACGAAACCCCACCAAATTTTAAGGGGCTGCTCAGAAAAAAAATGTGCCATTTTCCTGAAAATTTCAGCCAATTCCGTCCACAAACGCCAAAGTTATTAGACATAGAATTTTCAGAAATCCCATAGAGAAAAAATCCTAACTATATATACCCACTGGCTATCGCCAGTAGGTAATATACATATATAAACATATGTAATCTGCATATCTATATAAATATAAATGCATGCATACATATACATATATGCATACATATGCATGTTATTTACATGAAAGTTTTAAAAACACTAATAAAAGCAAAGCTAAAAAGCCACCTCATTACAAACAGAATGGCTTTAACTTAAACGAGGGCGAGATCTATTGCATTTTCAATGCTTGTTTACTTTGGTTCTATCAAGAAGGCATTCAGATGTGTCACACATTTGCCATAAATTCTGAATGTTAGCACTCTAGTTGCTCATTAGATCACTGTAGTAACGCTAGTGCTCACCAGGGAAGTCTGCTGCTAATCATGGTTTGCAGCCATTTTCCCGCATTTTTTATCCCGCAGACTTTCAGTCCGCATACCATTATCCCGCAAGGTCATTGAGCTCGCATACCATTATCCCGCATTTTTTCAAAACGCATGTGCATTTATCGCGCATGCCTTTACAAAGAATTACGTTTTAAAGGCATGTATGGTAAATGCATTTGCGTTGTGAAAACCACGATGACGAGAGAGGTAAGTGGGTTTGTGTTAATTTTTTCGTGGGTTAGTGATTGTGTAGTGTAGTGTAGTGTTGTGTAGTGTAGTGTTGTGTTAGTGTAGTGTAGAGTTGTGGTGGTTGTTTAGTGTAGGGTCATGCTGGGGGTAGTGTTTTAGGGTTTAGGGTTGTGTTGTAGTGTTTGCGTAGTGTAGGGTCATGCTGGGGGTAGTGTTTTAGGGTTCAGGGTAGTGTTGTAGTGTTTGTGTAGTGTAGGGTCATGCTGGGGGTAGTGTTTTAGGGTTTAGGGTTGTGTTGTAGTGTTTGCGTAGTGTAGGGTCATGCTGGGGCTAGTGTTTTAGGGTTTAGGGTAGTGTTGTAGTGTTTGCGTAGTGTAGGGTCATGCTGGGCGTAGTGTTTTAGGGTTTAGGATAGTGTTGTAGTGTTTGCGTAGTGTAGGCTCATGCTGGGGGTAGTGTTTTAGGGTTTTGGGTAGTGTTGTAGTGTTTGCGTAGTGTAGGGTCATGCTGGGGTGTAGTATTTTAGGGTTTAGGGTAGTGTTGTAGTGTTTGCGTAGTGTAGGGTCATGCTGGGGGTAGTGTTTTAGGGTTTTGGGTAGTGTTGTAGTGTTTGCGTATGTAGGGTCATGCTGGGGTGTAGTGTTTTAGGGTTTTGGGTAGTGTTGTAGTGTTTGCGTAGTGTAGGGTCATGCTGGGGTGTAGTGTTTTAGGGTTTTGGGTAGTGTTGTAGTGTTTGCGTAGTGTAGGGTCATGCTGGGGGTAGTGTTTTAGGGTTTTGGGTAGTGTTGTAGTGTTGGCGTAGTGTAGGGTCATGCTGGGGGTAGTGTTTTAGGGTTTTGGGTAGTGTTGTAGTGTTTGCGTAGTGTAGGGTCATGCTGGGGGGTAGTGTTTTAGGGTTTTGGGTAGTGTTGTAGTGTTGGCGTAGTGTAGGGTCATGCTGGGGGTAGTGTTTTATGGTTTTGGGTAGTGTTGTAGTGTTTGCGTAGTGTAGGGTCATGCTGAGGGTAGTGTTTTAGGGTTTAGGGTAGTGTTGTAGTGTTTGCGTAGTGTAGGGTCATGCTGGGGGTAGTGTTTTAGGGTTTAGGGTAGTGTTGTAGTGTTTGCGTAGTGTAGGGTCATGCTGGGGGTAGTGTTTTAGGGTTTAGGGTAGTGTTGTAGTGTTTGCGTAGTGTAGGGTCATGCTGGGGTGTAGTGTTTTAGGGTTTTGGGTAGTGTTGTAGTGTTTGCGTAGTGTAGGGTCATGCTGGGGGTAGTGTTTTAGGGTTTAGGGTAGTGTTGTAGTGTTTGCGTAGTGTAGGGTCATGCTGGGGTGTAGAGTTTTAGGGTTTTGGGTAGTGTTGTAATGTTTGCGTAGTGTAGGGTCATGCTGGGGGTAGTGTTTTAGGGTTTTGGGTAGTGTTGTAGTGTTTGCGTAGTGTAGGGTCATGCTGGGGGTAGTGTTTTAGGGTTTTGGGTAGTGTTGTAGTGTTTGCGTAGTGTAGGGTCATGCTGGGGAGTAGTGTTTTAGGGTTTTGGGTAGTGTTGTAGTGTTTGCGTAGTGTAGGGTCATGCTGGGGGTAGTGTTTTAGGGTTTTGGGTAGTGTTGTAGTGTTTGCGTAGTGTAGGGTCATGCTGGGGGGTAGTGTTTTAGGGTTTTGGGTAGTGTTGTAGTGTTTGCGTAGTGTAGGGTCATGCTGAGGGTATTGTTTTAGGGTTTTGGGTAGTGTTGTAGTGTTTGCGTAGTGTAGGGTCATGCTGAGGGTAGTGTTTTAGGGTTTAGGGTAGTGTTGTAGTGTTTGCTTAGTGTAGGGTCATGCTGGGGGTAGTGTTTTAGGGTTTAGGGTAGTGTTGTAGTGTTTGCGTAGTGTAGGGTCATGCTGGGGTGTAGTGTTTTAGGGTTTTGGGTAGTGTTGTAGTGTTTGCGTAGTGTAGGGTCATGCTGGGGGTAGTGTTTTAGGGTTTAGGGTAGTGTTGTAGTGTTTGCGTAGTGTAGGGTCATGCTGGGGTGTAGAGTTTTAGGGTTTTGGGTAGTGTTGTAGTGTTTGCGTAGTGTAGGGTCATGCTGGGGGTAGTGTTTTAGGATTTAGGGTAGTGTTGTAGTGTTTGCGTAGTGTAGGGTCATGCTGGGGGTAGTGTTTTAGGGTTTTGGGTAGTGTTGTAGTGTTTGCGTAGTGTAGGGTCATGCTGGGGAGTAGTGTTTTAGGGTTTTGGGTAGTGTTGTAGTGTTTGCGTAGTGTAGGGTCATGCTGGGGGTAGTGTTTTAGGGTTTTGGGTAGTGTTGTAGTGTTTGCGTAGTGTAGGGTCATGCTGAGGGTAGTGTTTTAGGGTTTAGGGTAGTGTTGTAGTGTTTGCGTAGTGTAGGGTCATGCTGGGGGTAGTGTTTTAGGGTTTAGGGTAGTGTTGTAGTGTTTGCGTAGTGTAGGGTCATGCTGGGGGTAGTGTTTTAGGGTTTAGGGTAGTGTTGTAGTGTTTGCGTAGTGTAGGGTCATGCTGGGGGTAGTGTTTTAGGGTTTAGGGTAGTGTTGTAGTGTTTGCGTAGTGTAGGGTCATGCTGGGGGTAGTGTTTTAGGGTTTAGGGTAGTGTTGTAGTGTTTGCGTAGTGTAGGGTCATGCTGGGGGTAGTGTTTTAGGGTTTAGGGTAGTGTTGTAGTGTTTGCGTAGTGTAGGGTCATGCTGGGGTGTAGTGTTTTAGGGTTTTGGGTAGTGTTGTAGTGTTTGCGTAGTGTAGGGTCATGCTGGGGGTAGTGTTTTAGGGTTTAGGGTAGTGTTGTAGTGTTTGCGTAGTGTAGGGTCATGCTGGGGTGTAGTGTTTTAGGGTTTTGGGTAGTGTTGTAGTGTTTGCGTAGTGTAGGGTCATGCTGGGGGTAGTGTTTTAGGATTTAGGTTAGTGTTGTAGTGTTTGCGTAGTGTAGGGTCATGCTGGGGGTAGTGTTTTAGGGTTTAGGGTTGTGTTGTAGTGTTTGCGTAGTGTAGGGTCATGCTAGGGGTAGTGTTTTAGGGTTTAGGAATGTGTTGTAGTGTTTGTGTAGTGTAGGGTCATGCTGGGGGTAGTGTTTTAGGGTTTAGGGTAGTGTTGTAGTGTTTGCGTAGTGTAGGGTCATGCTGGGGTGTAGTGTTTTAGGGTTTTGGGTAGTGTTGTAGTGTTTGCGTAGTGTAGGGTCATGCTGAGGGTAGTGTTTTAGGGTTTAGGGTAGTGTTGTAGTGTTTGTGTAGTGTAGGGTCATGCTGGGGGTAGTGTTTTAGGGTTTAGGGTAGTGTTGTAGTGTTTGTGTAGTGTAGCGTCATGCTGGGGGTAGTGTTTTAGGGTTTAGGGTAGTGTTGTACTGTTTGTGTAGTGTAGGGTCATGCTGGGGGTAGTGTTTTAGGGTTTAGGGTAGTGTTGTACTGTTTGTGTAGTGTAGGGTCATGCTGGGGGTAGTGTTTTAGGGTTTATGGTAGTTTAGTTGTTTAGTGTATGCTAAAGGCATATTCGTTCTAAAAGTTTTCGTTATTTTAATTTGCGGCCTAATAGTACATGCGGGATTTTTTTTGCGGACTGATGGTATGCGGGATTTCGTCATATATTCGCTAATCATACTTTCTATGGCAAAATGAACCCCCTCATTTTGTTCCTTTTTAAATTAAATGTTTTAAGAGTTACCACTTTATTCCAATCAAGATGGCTTCAGGTGTGCCATACCTTTGTAATAAGTAGGACTGTTAGCACTCTAGTTGTTCTTTAGAACACTCTGGGACAATCTGTCATTGGGCTATAGTTGGGCTACATCTGGCTGATATTTGGGCTACATTTGGTTTTTTTTGTCTCTGGTGGCCATCTTCGGGCTACATTGGGCTACATTGGGCTACATTTGGGCTCCAACATATATATAGCCCAATGTAGCCCAATATATATTTTTCAAAGTTAATTTTCGTAAAAACCACTGGAGCCTATATCTTGAGACATAGCAAAGGCACATCGGGCTACCAGTCCCTACAATTTTGCCAAGTTTGGTGTAAATCCATTCAGCCGTTCAGGCTAAAAGTGAGGCCAACCGCCCTATGGAAAATTGCATGGGAAAAACACGTTTTGGGACCCCCCTTTTTTCTCGGCCCCCCCTTGACGAAACCCCCCCAAATTTTCAGGGGCTGCTCAGAAACAAAATGTTCCATTTTCCTGAAAATTTCAGCCAATTCTGTCCTCGTAAGCCAAAGTTATTCGACATAGAATTTTCAAAAATCCCATAGGAAAAAAATCCTAACTATATATACCTACTGGCTATCGCCAGTAGGTAATATATATATATATATATATATATATATATATATATATATATATATATATATATATATATATATATTCAATGAAAAAACCATAGGTTATAGTCCATATATAGTTAGGAATTAGCATTTAAAAAACCTTATTTTACTCGCATAAAACCATTGAAATTCCATATATAGTTAGATGCGCTAACTATATATCGCGCACCCGCAATCCACTGCTGATGATGTCACATATTACATCATTCATGACATGGTCACTGACATCACTGATGACATCACTGATGACATCCCAAATGACATCACTGATGACATCTCAAATGACATCACTGATGACATCACTGATGACATCTCATTTGACATTACTGATCACATCACTGATGATATCATTCATGTGATAATACGATGAACCTCTTCAGACTCTAATATAACCTTAGATACAATCAGTGTAAACAGACACTCACAGACTGTCACTCATCCATGGAGTTACTCACACACCTAGTCAGTCATGCAAAGAATCAATCACACCTCCATTTCCTCAACTATACAGTTATACAAACTTTACTTATTCAAACATATACTAACACATATTTACTCTCTTATACAATCCCTGATACAAGTTCACAATGATCCATACAGCCACTCACACATTCACTGGCTCTTATGCACAGTTATTTATATATGTCAACTCTCACATGTACTGTGTTTTACATATGTACTTACTTTGACATGTAGCACTGAGATATCCATTCACTCACCAATACACTCATGCACACAGTCAACTGCCCATACAGCTGTTTCCACATGCACTTTTGAAACCATACATCTAGTCTAGTGAATCAACTGCTCACACATCTATGCACAGAGTCATACACCTCCCAGCCACCCACACACACACTCAGTCTCCCATACAAATACTTGGGCAACCAATCAATAACCCATATAGTTACTCATATAGCTACTTATCAACACATGCAACAGTTTACAGAACAACAGACATAATGATGCACAAATTAAGACAGTTTAGTCACTAACCCATGCACTCAGTGAGACACATTTAATCACTCACTCATACAGTCAGTCATGCACCTACTAAATCCTTCATCCAGACACTTATACATCCACTCATTCTTCAATATGTAAGACATATTTTAACTTTACAGAAACATACAGTCACTGGATGTTGTCATCAGTGATGTCATCAGTGATGTCATTTGAGATGTCATCAGTTATGTCATCAGTGATGTCACTGACCATGTCATGAATGATGTAATATGTGACATCATCAGCAGTGGATTGCGGGTGCGCGATATATAGTTAGTGCAACTAACTATATATGGAATTTCAATGGTTTTGTGCGAGTAAAATAAGGTTTTGTAAATGCAAATTCCTAACTATATATGGTCTATAACCTATGGTTTTTTCAGTGAATTTTCAAGGTTTTGTAAATGCTAATTCCTAACTATATATGGTCTATAACCTATGGTTTTTTCAGTGAATTTTCAAGGTTTTGTAAATGCTAATTCCTAACTATATATGGTCTATAACCTATGGTTTTTTCAGTGAATTTCATTGGTTTTTTAAAAGCTAATATCTGTAGCTGTAAAATGTATTCTTCTTTAAATCCAAAAATATATTTTAAATGTTTATTAATAATTTTTTTTTTTAATATTTTTTTTCTTCGCTCCCGGTTCGCGAACCGGGAAGCTTCCCGTTAGCTCATCTTGATGCCGCGACCTAGTCCGCGAACCGGTAAACGATCCGTTTGCGCAACTGCCGCGTTAGAAATCAACATTGTGACGCGTCGCGGAAGCGCGACGTATCACGTTGTCGCGTAATGCATCTTATGACGCGCCGCGTTAGCGCTCCCGGAAGTGCTCCGGACCGCGAACCGGGGCGCAGTGCACACCACGTAACGTGAGCGGAACAGATCATGTGACTTGTTTATAAAACTTTTCATTGGTTCATTTCACTTTTGGTTTCCAAATGATGTAAGACTAGGTCATATGACCTAAAAATAACACTTTTCATTGGTTTAGAACTTTTGCTTTTCCCAAATAATGAAAACCCCTCCTTCTTTCCTCACTCTGACTTTCATCTTGGTGAGAGAAAGACCCTTTTTCATAGTTGAGCAATGGCTTCAGTAGTTGCTTCAGCTGGTGCACCCCCACCACCACCTTCATCTCCTCATGGGAAGAGAGGACCACCACCCCAGTTCATCACCAACACAGAGGAGGAAGAGGATAAACTAGAGGAAGAGGAGACAGAAGGACCACAGTTCTTACAAGAGGTGCCCCGTGTTTCCCATCGGAAAACCAGTTTCATTTGGCAGTTTTTTTCACTCCCTCGAGGGCAGAAGAAAGTAAATGCTAAGTATGTCACCTGCCTCATTTGTAAAGACAAGTTATCAAGAGGCACTGATAAAAAGTATAGCTTTGGGAACTATACCATGCATCGGCATATGAGCAGGTGGCATCCATTGAACTACAGCCGTGCAGAGTTACGTGACCTGCAGGATAATCCAACAACAACTCCTGTGGCCAGGTCAACTTCGCAAATATTGTTGACAGGAGCAGAGGCACGGGAAACCGTGCCAAACATTCAGCAGAACTTTTTACATATGAAATTAACCTGTTTGTATTGCGGTGCATTGCTTTCATGTGGTAACATGAGCATATCGTTAATGAACGTTGCTTATGAAAATCATAAATGCCCTAACCAGCCTCAGACAGTAATATTTTTTTTTGCTCCTATTGAGCCCTTTTCAATGCCTGTTTTTTGTTGTTTCCCCTCAATCAATAACCAAAAAAAACATAAAACTGTTCAAAAAATACAAAAAAAACAAAAAATGTTCAGAAAAATAAAATAAAATAAAAAAAACATTAAAAAAAAAAGTTCTTTTCAGAACTACCTTCCCTTTCAAATAAAATTGCTAGAATGTTTAGCACTCTGGCAAGCTCTATTTCTTTTGGTTCGCTTTCCCGTTCGCTGCCCGGTTCGCGAACTAGGAGCGAACCAAAACATTTAAAAAAAAAAAAAAGAAGAGTAAGTATAAGGGAAGTAAACAGAGAGTAATGTTAAAAGAAAGACAGCTATAGGGAGTAAACCAGAGATACTGTTTAATAGATCTATTTACCGAAGAAAAGATGGAAGAGGGTATAATTGCGAAAAACAAAATGGATAAGGAAGTGAAAGAAAAAAAAGAGAGTAGAACAATAACAAAGAAGAGTTTCTTGGAGAATGTGAGTGAATGTTCAAAATAAGATTAAAACATGTGGAATAACAGAGAGAAAAAATAGAAAACAGAAAAGAAAAAATAACAGAAAAAGATTAATTGAAACAGCAAAGAAATGTAAATAACATAGAGCCATATCATCAACATAGGCAATAAAAGTTTTGCAGCTTTTATCAGCAGAAATATGTCGCCAAAGCATTCTAATTAGCTTGATACATATGGCCCCAAGTGAGGCCTGTCTTGCAACATGGTGCATCTTTTTCATCACTGCAGCATCGGTTTCATGTGGCACGGTTTTAAAACAGCATGACACATTTGCCTAGATGTATCAATTTGTAATTTTGACGCCTCATAACAAATCTTTTGCACCGCCACTGCGTCACAAAACTGACGCACGGTGGCGCAAAAGAGGCATACACATATCATAAATCTGTCCCTAACATTTTAAATAATTAATTCAGGATGACGATAAGGTGTGGTCTCTCCAGAGGTTTGTTTAAGGTGAGGCCTACTCAGGGTTGCAGATCAATTTTACGCTTGTTGAAGAATACAGAGGAGATAATACATGTGAAGGCCTACCAATGAAGTAAGTCATGTCCACTTATTACATCATTCATGACATGGTCAGTGACATCATCAGCAGTGGATTGCGGGTAGAAAGAGTAGAAAACATTTACCTTATAATTCTTGTTAACTTTTTCAATTCTTTTTTCATACTTTCAATCTGTGAAAGAGAGAAAAAACATTTCAAAAATATTAAAACATGTATTTAAAAATTAGAAAAGACAAGGGAAAAGGTTCAAGAACAAACAGTTTTTCAACAACTTTGACATTTACAGAAGCCTCTGCTTCTCTACGTCCCCTACACAATCCTAAAGATATATATATATTAAACAAACAGTATCTTGATGCTGATGAAGTGAGGCCTATTTTGGAACATGGTGCATCTTTTGCACTGCTGATGTCTCACAATAGTGATGCAATAGCAGCACAAAAGAGATGTAAAGCCATCATAAAATTGTGTCTAACATTTTAAATGATTGTTTCAGGATGCAAATAAGATGTGTCCTTTCAAGAGGTTTCTTTGAGGTGAGGCCTATTCAGTTTTCAAAAAAAACAGTAACCAGAAGTGCAGCACTGTAAGCATTAACTTTGACACTTACAGAAGCCTCAGTTTCTCCATATCTACCTCACATTTCTAAATGTATATCATAAGTACAAAAAGTAGAACATTAATTATACATGTTAAATGGTTTATTTTTGCTGTTCTCAGAATGTATCAAATTTCACTTAAATCAGTGACTTGAAGGTATTCATCATGTAACAGCGTGGAAAAAAAAACACAATCAAAATGATTGTGTTTAAAAAACCCATACAACATAAGAAATCTGAATTCAAAACTCCTTAAAATTAACTTACTTTCCATAACGTCGAAGGATGTCCTATGAACAGCGTACACTCTGTTGTGCTATAAATATTTTCAGCCCGCCACTTTCTGAAAGAAAACCTCCATCGTTTTGAAAAATATGTTACATACAATAAAAGACTTCTCACATTCTACCACATGTTTCCACTTGGCCAAATCATGTTGCAGCGATTTACAACTCTTGTAATTCTTGTAATCAAATCCTGTCATTTTCTATTTTCGCAACTTTCAAAAAGAAAACATTTAAGATTACTTTCACAATCCTGGACTACTAATATCTTACCCTTCTTGCTCACTCATGTTCTACTTTTCCTATGACACTGATACTGCTTACTATGAAGCAGACTTACTTGCATCAGGTTTATATAGTTTGATTTTTAAAATGACATTATAATTAAAAGTTTTGGACCAATAATCTAGACAGCATTGCAGACTTACATTCCCTCTACTTCATGAACCTTTTGCAATTCCTCAGAGGAAATCCCGAGATTCTTTCCTTAAAATTTTGGTTTTAAAAACACCAGGTAAGAATTTTTAAGGTCAAACGGCAATATTTTTTTGAAAGTTACAACAAAATCGTTGCAGAATGACCAGCCGTTTCTAGACTTTAAATAAGCTGTGTAATGTCCTGATGTTGTTGAAGGACCATCATGATAGATAATTGCTACAGTTACAAAAGTCCTTCCTGATATTGACAGCTGAGAAGCAACACAATTTTTTATTAAAGTTGACAATTTTGATCCGTCAGGCCTACATCGTTGGATCATTAAAATGACATACTGGCCATATCTTCGTATAAATAATGTTGACATCATTTCAGATTTACATTGGCTACACTCCATGTTGTGATCAGCTGCATTTACTAGCTTATTAAAGGAGACTGATTTACTGTCTGGTAAAGTTAAATATATAAATCTTTCTGAGTCTACACTAGTAGTACTTGATACCATACAGTTCTCGCCGTCATGCTGCCATTGATAAGAAAGCCCAAACAGGTGATCTACATCTACACCCTCATCTTGCAATACATCAAGCATATACATTAAAAACTCCTGACAATCCTGCTGATTATTTTCAGAGAAGTCTGTTTGACCTGAACATTCATCTAACAGATAACGAACTTCAGACACACTTTCTACTTTTGTTCGATCAGTGCTACATTTCTCTAACACAGAATTCAACAAACAGCATAAACTTTGTTCCGAATTGAACACAATCTGTTCTTTTAAAGTCTCTAGTGAAAAGAGAACATTAACCACTACATTTGCATAGCAGTTGACACCAGAACTGTTTTCAAATTGAAAACCGACAACATCTTCAACAGAATCCGTTTTCTTATGGCCGAGATACCCGCCACCCCCTCTCAACACACTCCCCAAGGATGGGAAACCGGAAACAGTTCTGAACTTTTGGAAGACGGGAGGGAGTGACCCTCCCGGCCGTATTTATTAAAATATGAAACAAAATTAAAACATTAAAATAACAGTTTCATATTATGTACAATTTCATTACCACATTGCGATGTTTGGCTAACCTTAACATATTCTCTAATACAAAGGTTCTCCTAGCCGAACTAACATCCTACAAAACATTAACGTGAAATTTTGAAATTGTACATCCTAACTTTTAAGGGCCAACGGCAAGGTCGTAACCTGTGTCAAGATCCCTAAACCAGAAATATCCCCCTCACTTGTGAGGGGCGACCGCACAGAGGTGTACCTCAAGTGCAACTACCAATTTCCATTGACTTGACGGGGGCCCCAATAAACTTGACGCCACTTAAAGGTCGTCCGAGGACTCGTGTGAGGTATCTAGAAGGTAGCGTAGACCCCCTCCCAAACCCCACACAACTTCCCACATCTGCCATCGCAGATATCCTGGCCCCGGGAAATTCCCCAGGAGGGGGCTGTAACCCCTCCTACCCAGGAAGGGGCCTTGACCGCCTTTCCTTTCCTTTCGGTGGCCCATCCTTAGAAGGGACCGCCTACCCGTTGAGGGGCCAATGGCCACCTCCCTCGAGCGCTCCCATCCGTAATGGGTGACGCCCACTCATAGGGATCTTCCAATTAGTGCTCACCGCTCATGACCTTACCGCCCGACCAAAATAAATACGACAATTCTAACTAAATTACTAAAATGACTAAATTACTAAAAGACAGTAACAAACAGCTTATCAACAAGCAAAATTACGGACCAACACTAGTGCAGGATTACTTTATTTGAGAACATACTACGAATTGACCATTCTTTATTGCATAATCAAACTTATCACGATCATCATCACAACCTGCAAAAGTTAGCGTTACCACATCAAACTTTATTCAAAACCACTCGCTGTCCTCAGGGGCTGGTGGGCGGGTCAAAATTGGCTCTTCGTTCCGTCTCGAGCTCACGTGCAGCGAGGGGGTGCAGCTTCAGAGCACAGGAACAAGAGGATGCGTTCTTGGCTTGTTGCTCCTTTTATCCGTCTTCAGGGCGGGCGTAAACCCGGCCCCACCTGCCCCTAGGGCATGGCCGGCCGCGTCAGTGTCTAGGCCAGCCCACTCTAGGGCGGGAAAAACGCGCCCCGGCTACGCCGCTTCGGGCATACCAGCCGAGGCTCGCCTCCCGCCCAAAAATGGCTTCCCGGGGGGCTCGTGGTACTCCGCCATACGTTCGGGGGGACCGAATGGTCGCCCCTTTCCATATGGCCGAGATACCTGCCACCCCCTCTCAACACAATCCCCAAGGATGGGAAACCGGAAACAGTTCTGAACTTTTGGAAGACGGGAGGGAGTGACCCTCCCGGCCGTATTTATTAAAATATGAAACAAAATTAAAACATTAAAATAACAGTTTCATATTATGTACAATTTCATTACCACATTGCGATGTTTGGCTAACCTTAACATATTCTCTAATACAAAGGTTCTCCTAGCCGAACTAACATCCTACAAAACATTAACTTGAAATTTTGAAATTGTACATCCTAACGTTTAAGGGCCAACGGCAAGGTCGTAACCGGTGTCAAGATCCCTAAACCAGAAATATCCCCCTCACTTGTGAGGGGCGACCGCACAGAGGTGTACCTCAAGTGCAACTACCAATTTCCCTTGACTTGACGGGGGCCCCAATAAACTCGACGCCACTTAAAGGTCGTCCGAGGACTCGTGTGAGGTATCTAGAAGGTAGCGTAGACCCCCTCCCAAACCCCACACAACTTACCACATCTGCCGTCGCAGATATCCTGGCCCCAGGAAATTCCCCAGGAGGGGGCTGTAACCCCTCCTACCCAGGAAGGGGCCTTGACCGCCTTTCCTTTCCTTTCGGCGGCCCATCCTTAGAAGGGACCGCCTACCCGTTGAGGGGCCAATGGCCACCTCCCTCGAGCGCTCCCATCCGTAATGGGTGACGCCCACTCATAGGGATCTTCCAATTAGTGCTCACCGCTCATGACCTTACCGCCACAGGCCGGATAGTTGACCGGCTATCCGGACCCCCCACACACTCCTACCTAAAGGTCATGTCTTAAAGTCCTCAGCCAAGCTATCAGGTCTCCTATGAGTAACTCGTTCCCCACCCGGGACAAGTGAACACCATCCCCCAAATACATACTGTCCCCTTTAATACAACCATGCGAAATAGAATGCAGTGTACTTGAACGGAACAATCTACTCACTTTATTATTAATCTTCCTTACTGAATGATTCAGAGCAGAAACTGAAAGAGCCCCCCGCCACACTTTTCGTGGGATCATATGGGACCATGCAATCGTGCACCCTGGAACTCTTCTCGCTAACCAACTTACAGTGGAAAGCATCGCCTCAAGAAGAAGTCGTCTACCAGTGGTCACCAAATCCTTGCCCCCAAGATGTACTATGACTATAGCCGGCGGTGACCTCGTCCGCCCTAACAAACCCTCGAAAAATGATTGAAACTGGTCAATACAGAGCCCGCCCTTCCCGTAGAAGGACACACTGTACCCGTATTCCCTAGCCACGTGAATCATGTCACCTGCTTTGAATACGTCCGCGGCACGCCTCACGTATGAGTGGCCCACGACCCACACCTCCTTTTTCACAGCCGGTGATGTTTGACCGCTGGCCCGGTGTTGGGTCGACTGCATAGTCCGCCCCGCCTCGTAGGCTTGCGCAACTGAAAGCCAAACAAAAACAAGAAGCGTGAGTACATCATTACCGCATATAACTAACACAAAAGAGTCGGAAGGTCTGCTAAGCGGCGTAGCTAAGTCTATGCGGTCCTGATAAAAAAAAATCTTTATACATGCATCCCGCAGCAAGAGACCCTTGATTGCATAAGACTTCTACTGGAATCTAAACCACCAGAGACGATCACTCCCATACCTTTCATCATGGAGTGTGCCAGACTGGCGATGATGGAGAATTACTTCCAGTACCAGGATGACTTATATCTCCAAGTCTCGGGGACATCAATGGGGAGTGTCTTCGCCCCCAGTCTGGCGAACCTCTATATGCATCAGTTCGAGCAAGATCATGTCCTGAATACCAGCAACCCTTACTTTGGTAAGGTGTTGCTTTGGCGCCGGTACATAGATGATATCATCGTCGTATGGAGGGGCAATGGTGAGGAGTTGACTAACTTCCATACGTGGCTCAATTCAAGGAACCAATATCTCCGTTTTACTGTGGAGTACAGTAAAGAGCAGCTACCGTTTCTGGATCTCCTTATCTTTCCTGAAGATGGCGGGCTCCAGAGCCGACTGTACAAGAAACCTATGGCACGCAACTCCCTTTTGTCTTACCGAAGTTTCCACCCACAGTCACTACGTGACAATCTGCCAGTGGGTCAATTTCTCAGAGTTCGGAGAAATTGCTCCTCAAACCAGCTATATCAACAACATGCGAGTGAACTAGCATGCAACCTGAAGGAGCGGCATTATCCCAATCAATTGATACGTCGGGCTAATAAGAGAGCCTTCAACAACAATCGGGATGCTCTGATTGAATATCGACACAAGAAAACACCTTCTGAAAGGATTACAATGGTACACACCTTCAGCACCAGATCCAATATGGTCAAGAGGACAATCTTAAAACATTGGAAAATCTTGAACACGGTTTCTGGCACAATACCTAGGCCCCTGTTTGCGTTCAAACGTGGATCCAGCATCAGGGATACTCTGGTCCACACAAGACCGCGGACACAAAGGCAGGATACCACCACCATCCTTGACACACTTTGGAACACCACTCCGGTTCAAGGGCACCACCCCTGTGGCAACTGTGCGTCATGCCCCCAGACCAGTAAAACACTCTATGTTGACATTGGGACTTCCAGACCATGGAAGTTGTTGCACCATACCAACTGTAACTCGGAGAGGGTGATCTACAAGATCACATGTCCGTGTGGTCTGGCTTATATTGGACATACTGCCAGAAAAGTTAAGTCCCGGATCAGTGAGCATAAGAGCACAATACGGTGTAATAAACAATCCACCTGTCTAACTAACCACTTCTTGATTAAAAAGCATAAAGCTGAAGACCTTAGGTGGATTGTGTTAGATCAACCATTCATCCCACCGCATATCACTGATATCTCAAGGTTTCTTTTTATCAAAGAACAACGGTGGATTTTCAAACTGAAAACTGACGTTTCAGGGTTGAATGATAGTATACCCTGGGTGTCCATCTGACCAGCTGTGAGCATACGGGACTTCATCTCTGATTGTTATCTCAACATACTACCAGTGGCTCCAACTACACTTTTCACGACACTGACCAGCTGTGAGCATACGGGACTTCATCTCTGATTGTTATCTCAACATACTACCAGTGGCTCCAACTACACTTTTCACGACACTGACCCATTGCGTTAAGCAGATAGAGTATAGCTCTTGTCTGAAGTCAGCCAACCCCACTTCCAGTAGGTCAAACATCAGTGTTGGCTTCCTTTAGACTTTACATAATGCAGACCTTTCTCTTTTACTACATATAGTGCACCTGAAGTTGGTGATTTGATATCCTCACTTCCTTTATAATTACTATATTGGTCAGACTCTGTTGGCGCCATTCTTCATGTTACTGGTATATTTAACCTAGTACACTGCCTTTGATCTTTTGATTAATGTCAGTACCCTTTGGCCTTACTGTGATCGCATTTGACGGTACTTTGGATCCCCTCTGGATGGCGATCCAGACATTATATACACTTTACACTCAGTGTCCCCACAACTACTATGGTTCTCAGCAATATATTAATCTTTTCCAATACAGGCACAGCAATCTGTTGCCCAAGGGCACCCGGGTTGCACTGATTCATTTTCTAAGCATATTACACAGAGGTCACCCTGTGTCATTAATGTCGCCACCATTAGGTAAACCCTTGCTTGATAGGTGCCATTTGGAGGTTTTTCCAAGCTGAGTATTCTATCCGCCTGTCCTGTGTACTTTTACCAACCGGCATGGAAGAAGCTTGTTTATAGCGCGCGCTCTTACATCGGATTTCCGAGCTGTTCTCGGAATCCACCCATTCTGTATTGGCGCATGCGCTGATGCAAGACACTGCCGTCTTGTTTTGGCGCATGCGCTGTTTAACGACAATGCCGGCTAAGCAGGAGCGGGTGACATTTCACCGCGCATGCCTGATATTGTGCCCACAGCGTTGGGCAGCGTTTCGCATCGCGCATGCGCGCTGGGAATGTGTGTTTTCTCTAACATCGGCAGCGGCGATAGGCACACAGCTGCTGCCGATTATCCAATTATATGGGGTATTTAAACAATAGCCTCACCTCTCCTCGTTGCCTCCCCTTCGGCTTTGGTGTCTGCCCAGGGGTACCGACGGAGAGGTGAGTAGGTGGATTATGAGGCGCTGCGCTTAATCTTGTTAGCTTACTGTGGCCCCACTTCTCTTATGCTTAGCCTATCTGTGAGGGAATTTCCTTCCTGATAAACGCTAATTAGAGCTTCATTACTTTATCCTCGTGCTGTTCCTAACTCCTCTTACACCAACAGCGGAGAGGGTGGGTCCAGGCTCACTTTACTGTATTTACAGAGTTGTTTACCTTTGACCATCAAGCGGTAGTTAGTCAACACTGAGCCATGCTATACATCTAGCCTTTGGCTCACTGAGGGATTACACAATATACTGCATAACCACTAGATAGGCATTTGCCAGATATACGTGCTTATTCCAGGATGATGGTGTTAGCCATTCACTAGACTATTCAAGCCAGTCCTTTCTTTGTCTTCCATTGGACAGCGTTCGGTTAGGATAGTTACACAACCAGTTTTTCTGCACAGATTATACAACCTAACTCTGCCTATAGATTTCTGAGTCAACTAAGGTGGTAATTTCTATTTTTCCTGTGCACAGAGCGGGGCCTCAATCTCCGAGCCGTTGCCGGGTGAGGTGAGGCTTTACTCCCACATATTGTTGGGTAAGTCTTTTAACAACTTGTTGAAATTAATGTTCAGCAATGACTGATGGTTTACTTTAACATGAAACCTTTACAATTGATGGCCGTCCTAATAGGGACTTGCCGCGCACAGTTTTTATGTTGGTCCTGATACTATGAATAGTCTACTTTGACTGTATGATGTACAACAATTGTTGTTCCTTTGTGTTTTTTATTCTTAGGATCACTTCCTCTATCAACCACTGAACCGGAGGATATGGTAGGATGGTCTTTATGACCACACCAGTAAATATGACAGGTCTCTAACTACATTTTGGTCTGTCCCTTTTCTCACTTTTTCTGTTTCACTTTGTATATTATTGCCAGAGTGTACCTTTGCAGTAGCAACATCTGTTTGTAGTTGGCCCTGAAGAATGCCGGTGTAGTTCCACCTTCGGCAGAAACATGTTGGCCGTATTTACTACACAGTAAAGGATCACAGTGATTCTTTCACACTGTGTACACTTCTTTTTAATCTGGCGTCTTGGTGAATATCTTGAATAAAATCATTTTTGCTTTGCCTCGACCGCCATTTTAGATCACTTATTCTTTAGTCCCTGTTTTGCACTGCACTTTTTCAGCACCACTCTGTGGCACGGACACTATTACAAGATGAACCAGTAGTGTGTGTTGTCTGGCCAAATCACCTGGGCTTAGACGCACCACCCTGGTCAGATGTCCTAGATGACGAGGCTCCGCCAGTTGGGTGGGCTGATAGGATATCTAACACATTTCTGTGTCATGTGACCACGTGGCCTGGTTCAGTGCAGTCCTTAAGGGTCATTTTATCAGGACCGCATAGACTTAGCTACGCCGCTTAGCAGACCTTCCGACTCTTTTGTGTTAGTTATAGTTTGATTTAGGGGTTTAGTGTTTGGTAGGTCTATAAACATAGTCCCCTTGACCCTCCTCAACTTGTGTTTTCCCTACATCATTACCGCTTCACAACATGTGCAACCGCACATACCTTTTATAACAGTTGGAGGACCAACGCCCCACACGTTTAACTTGCTCGATATTCAGACCCCTGGCTGTAGCCTCTGTAGCAGCCCCTATCCGAAAGGAATGGGTCCCAAACTCGCCGGGGTTCAAGCCCGCAGCGGAAATCGACATCGCAAGCACCCGCTGAAACTGAAACCTCGTCAGTGGGGTGGCGTCAGCGTGTCTCAACAAGGCCCCCCCCCATGATGCCACCCTTTGCGCTAAATAATCCTCTACGCAACTTACCGGGCGCATGGAGGACCCGGGAATCCTTTGTATGATTGTGCAGTCCCCCATCGCACCCTGATCGGTCTTGGACCTGACAAACGAGACAGTCATTGTCTCCCCTCTGACCTGAACGTGCTCTCGGCACAGTCCCCCCATCACATCCCGCTTGTTCCTCGCCACTAGTTCGCTTACCCGCATAGCCCCATGGAATGCCAGCGCAAAAGCGGCTCGGAATAACACCGTTTCATACTGGGATGAACACGTTGAAGGGAGTACCGATAATAACAGGGCCAGCCTATCCAGACCTATCGGGCGCCTTTCATCTACTCTGCGACCCTCAAGGCGTTGCCACCCACGTAGCGCTTTTTGTACAACGAAAGACGCTGTCGGGTCCTGGATCCCATAAGCCCTTGCCACAAAGGAAATGGCTGCCCGATGCCTCTGGGCCGTAGCCACTGATTTGCCTGCCTGATGTAAAGACAGCAGGAATTTTACTACCCACTCCTCCTGGCCCCAAAGCTCCCCTCTAGCAGTCCCCAAAAAGGACAAATAGGAACGGAACGCCCCTTCATATGCCTTCCTCGTCCTGGGTGCTAAACTCTCTCCCACGAGGTTTCGTAGTTCGGGGCACTGAGAGACCAGAGAGCTTCGGGAAAGGGTGCCGCCACCGGGTCCGCTGTGGGCAGAAAACCCCAGAAGGCCTGCATACGGAAACGAGAAAGCGCATCAGCCGCTTGGTTCATCACCCCCGGCACATGTCTTGCCTTAAATAGCACATTCAATTGCATACACAACAAAACAATTTCTTTAAGCAGTCTCAGAATCCATTTGCATCGTGCCGCCTGGCTATTGATACACTCAACCACGGTCATGTTATCAGACCAGAACACCACAGAGTGATCTCTGAACCCCTCGGGCCAAGTTTTCAGGGCCACCAGAATGGGGAACAGTTCAAGAAAAGCAATGTTACTCGTCAGCCCACCCTCATGCCACCATGACGGCCATTTTTGAGCCGACCATTGTGTGCCAAATATGGCACCAAAACCAATGCTCCCTGCTGAATCTGTCCACAGCCCCAGCTCCTCGGAGGACACCGCCGGTTTGTTCCAGACAATTCGACCATTGAAATCCGCCAGAAATGCCAACCAAATGCGCATGTCCTGGCGAACCTCTGCCGAGAGCCTCGTGCGATGATGACCCTCCTTCAGGCCGACCATGGCCTGAGCGATCGAGCGGGAAAAGGGGCGGGCCATTGGCATTACTCTCAGGGCAAAATTCAACTGTCCCACCAATTGTTGTAATTGATGTAGCTTAACCTTGGACTCACTAATACACGTTTCCAGGGATGCCCTGAACCTTAGCACTTTGTCTCCCGGTAAACGAAAACAACCTTCCTCTGAATCGAGCTCGATCCCTAGAAACTCGAGGCAAGTCGAAGGACCCACAGTCTTACCTGGTGCCAATGGCACACCAAAATGATTCATCAAGACGCAAAATTCATTCAAAGCCTGACCACATTCCGGATCCCCGGCTGCCCCCAGAAACAAAAAGTCATCGAGATAATGCATGACCTGTTGAAACCCCGTCTTCCTTGTGAAGACCCATTGCAGGAAACAACTGAATTTCTCAAAATAGGCACAAGATATAGAGCACCCCATTGGCATACATCTATCCATGTAATAGTGACCCTGAAACATGAAACCAAGAAGACGCTGATCGTCTGGATGTACCGGGAGCAACCGGAACGCTGACTCGATATCAGATTTTGCCATCAGCGCACCGGGCCCTAGGCGATTCAATATGGCTACGGCCTCATCGAAAGATGCGTACCGCACCGAACACACTTCCGGGTCTATCGCATCGTTTACGGAAAGACCACGTGGGGCTGACAAATTATGTATCAGCCGAAACTCGCCCGGGTCCTTCTTGGGCACCACCCCTAAGGGGGAACAAACAAAGTTAGCAACCGGTGGCACATTAAATGGACCGGCGACTCGACCTCGAGCCACCTCCTTCCCAATCTTCTCCTGTACCACGGTCGTATGTTGCAAGACTGATATTTGGTTTTTACATTTCGCTACACCCTGATACTCCCCCACTGGGATGCGGAAACCATATGCAAACCCGTTCCTCAACATCCCAGCGGAAGCGTGATCCGGGTATTCGCTGAGCCAAGGAATCATTGCCATGGTATCAATCGGAGTAGGTAAAGGCGCCCCTCGGACTATTTCAGACCTGTTTGGCGCCTCCTCTACCCCCGTTATCACCCGTTTTGGCTCTGCACATGGACTCAGGATGGGATGATTGCCCACACCCACCACATTCGTGCCTAAATTTGCATGACCCCTGGGGCCTCGTACATTTACCCTTGTTAAAGTTCCAACAAATCCCCCTTTTACCTGTGGTGCCGTTCGGCCTCGAGTGGTAGTCGTTACTCGTACCTGATCGAAAAGGCGTCCCAGCATATTGGCGGGAGGATTCGCCCACACTACTCCCTACCAATGGCAAATTCAACATACCAGTATCCTCCATTTTTGACCATGACACAGAATCGTAACAATCCCAAGTTAAGTTTTTATCATGTTCTTTCGCTTTTCTGAAAATATTATCGTAACAGAACCACTGATTGCCCCCATATGATACAGAATACCCCATGATCCGTGACTGATAAATCGGCAATTCGGACAGTAACTCGGGCCTACGTTCACCCAGGATGGATGTAAAAATCCCCCATGCTTTGCCCCAATTGCCAATGTTTTCATTTACCTTAAAGGCGGCCATCTTTGCGCGCCAAACACTCGGATGCATGAGTTCCTTTTGGCTCTTAACATGCTCCATCTCATAATGATCGGTAAGCAACGAGAAGATGTTTACATACTCATCTGCCCATATCTTCTCTTTAATAGCCATAGGGACATGTTGACCCAACTTTTCCCTTCGTGAAGGTGCAGACTCATCCCTCGCAATCGGTAATGGCCGCTTACCTGAACCAGAAGCTGTATCTGCGGCTGAGCCTGTCCCAGGTGGTTTTTCTACTGCCGCAACTGGCGCGATAACTGGCGATGCGGCCTTCGCCGCCTCCCTCGTTTCGCGCAGTTGCTTCATCAACACCCGTGCGTCGTCAGCCGTGGCGCCCTCGCTATCTTTACCCAACCACGCTGCTAATTGTGCTGCCAGCTCGGGCGGCATATCCTCCCCGGACACGGGGGTGACCACCACGGGGATCGGATTCCCCTCTGCCGGCACCGGAGTCGGCCCTTCGAGTGGGGTACAGGGAACCGGGACGTCTCCCCCAGCTGCTCCCCTTCTGGGCCTCTTGCCTTTTCCTCCCGGAGCTGTTCCTGCCAAAGGACGTTTCGGTCCCCCTTCCCCGTCTTTATCCGCCATTTGCTTCTTTAGGTCGGTCACCTCTTTCATAAGAATGCGCAGCATCTGGTCGGTAGTCATTCGCCTTCCAACTTTCTTAGGCATTCTCCAACAGAGTATCTGTAAGACAAACAAGAAAGATTAACACGCTCAAAATTGGCTCTTCGTTCCGTCTCGAGCTCACGTGCAGCGAGGGGGTGCAGCTTCAGAGCACAGGAACAAGAGGATGCGTTCTTGGCTTGTTGCTCCTTTTATCCGTCTTCAGGGCGGGCGTAAACCCGGCCCGCCTGCCCCTAGGGCGTGGCCGGCCGCGTCAGTGTCTAGGCCAGCCCACTCTAGGGCGGGAAAAACGCGCCCCGGCTACGCCGCTTTGGGCATACCAGCCGAGGCTCGCCTCCCGCCCAAAAATGGCTTCCCGGGGGGCTCGTGGTACTCCGCCATACGTTCGGGGGGACCGAATGGTCGCCCCTTTCCATTCTGCTTACAATTTTCGGTTCATCGACTTTTCGGCTTTTTGCTACAACCTCCCTACTATTAGTGATATTTCTTCGTTTACGCCTTCCACACGTTTCTCAAACAAATGATATTGAGGCAAATGTGGCGCATACTCTCTTCTTAACCTATTGTATTTCTTAACACAATCTAGATCCGCACAAATGTTTGTGACATCACAATCAATCAAGTACAATCCCGATAAAGTTCTAACTCGTGACAATGCCACATATGCCATACCCTCTTTGAACACAGAACTGCCAATATTCACCAATGCACTATCTACACTTAAACCTTGCAATTTATAGATTGTCACCGCATATGCCAAGCAAACAGGAAACTGTTTACGGCGAACATATAAGTCTTTAACAAGCAAAAACCTAGCAGAACAACGACCAATTAGCTGTACTTCCTCAATGCCATCAAATTTATTTTTTAAAAATTCAATACCATCTCTACTTCTGTATTTATCAAAATCAACAACATTACCCATTGATCCATTTACCAGACCTCTTTCAACATGTAAATTCCTTCTCAAAATGATTCGGCAATTTAAACACACATTCAAAGTCTTTTCAAAACCCGCTGTTTTAGATATAGTCTTCTCTAATGAATCCAATTTTGATTTCAAATTCTCAGACAAAATAATTGTTGATCCCATATGCTCTATTCTGTCAATAGCTTCAAGTTTCACAATCTCTTGCTTTTCTAAATTCAACATTTTGTTGTTGAAGATGGCACATTCTGCAAGAGTTGGCATCAAACATATTCCGGATTTCTTCTCAGTAATTTTCTGAAAAATATTCTCAGGCACAACGTCTTGTTCTGGATATAAATTTGACAGTAATCGTGCATTTAAAGCTTCTTTCCCATGCTCGGTCACTTTTCCAATTCTAATATCTTGTAGAATATTCTTGTAATCTTCATCCTTTGCCTGACGCATATTTTCATGCAGTTCAGCATAATTGAAGTTTAACCATATATTGACGTTGCCAATGCTCCCTAGGCACTTCCTGGTATCTTCATGCGTGAGTATTTTGAACACAGGTTGTCCTTTTACTGGTGTCAGCTGCAGAAGATCTCCAAAAACAATGATGTGTTTGCCACCAAATAACACATCATACTCAGTTTTAAGAACTTCTTGCATTCTCAAATGCACAAAGGCAAGCATGACATTGGAAACTATGCTTACTTCGTCAATGATAAGAAGTTTAATTTTCCTCAAGACTCTTGAAACTTCACAACAAGCATCCCCAGATAACTTGTGGTATTGTAATTTGTTGTCATGCTCCACTGGCAGCATCAGTAGACGATGCAAAGTAATACCTTTAATGTTATGTGCTGCCAGTCCAGTAGGAGCGGTAACAACACAAGACAGCGATGACTCAGTCCTTTCCTGCAAATAACAAGAAATTGCTTTAATAAGGAAACTTTTTCCAGTTCCCGCTTCTCCACTCACGTACAGTCGGACAGGCTTCAACGACGTACATGAGCACTCTTTCTTCTCATGACTTAATCCATGATCAATTTGCTTGGTAACTTCGTCATATATTTTCCTCTGCTCAACGTTGAGTTGTTTTTCCAAGTCTTCTAAGTTAACCACATCCTCCTGAGCATGTGCCATGGCTCTTTCCACTTCATTCATAGCAGTGGCAACTTCATTTTCGATAATAGGTCCTCCTAGTGGATCCTGACTCAATGAAACAGAACTCTGACTGTCCTGAGAACTGTCTCTGGCAATCTCGGCTGCAATTGTTGCTTCCTGCTCAATTTCCAAAGTCAACATTTCTTGATATTTGGGAAAAGCAGGACATTCTATGGTCTCCTTAGCAGCAGTGAAAGAGTCTTCGTAACAGAGGAAATCTCCAAGCAGTTCCTCTTCTGCACGCCAAGGCTTGAAAAGTTGCAAAAGTGCTAAATAGAAAAACTCCTTTTTTTCTGGAGATTCGCCACTCAATTTTCGATGGTTTACTAATTGGCATTTTCTTTGCTTGACCAGACATCCCTCACTTCCAATTACAGCATACACTCCTTTCTCAATATCTTCTTTGATGTTCCTCTTGAATATATAATTTTGTAGAACCTCATATAGACAAACATTCTCAAGGTGACTGCTTCGATTTGGATAATATGTATCCAACATGTTGGTCTTCAAAATGTCAGTACTGTTTGGTTCCTTTTCCGCCAAATACTCAATTTCCCGGACAGGTTTTAGAACTTGATTTCGCGTTGCAGCAAGACCAAGACTCGCCCACTCCTGGATTTGGCATAGAGACTTGCTGAAGACAACGGTCAGAACATTTGTAAGCTCCGATTTCTCGATGCGACAACATCTTCAGACTGAAACTGTACAACTTCTTGCTGAGGCTCTTTTCATGGGAAATGTCCTCCCACATATCCTTCAATTCTGTCTTTTCTTTTTTGGTGATGTAAGATGTCACATACCGAGCCACAGCCATACAGTTGTCAGCCACAAACTGTATATCCATGTTAGCATTTCACATGGACAAAATCACTGGGTTGTAGTCGTTGATGTACTTGGACTCTTCGTTTCTTTTCAAATTGTATGTATTTTTGGGTGATTTCCTCGTCACATTATGTCGCAGAGAAGACATCAAACTGTTCACTCTTCCTTTAGAAATCACTGGTCGTGGAAAGTTGAAACGACATTTGGTGTAGAACTTGTCCTTGTTTCTGAATTTACGACGACAGTACTTTCCACAACGATGGCTTTGGAAACGTAGAACTTGTTCTCTTAGGCTTTTCTTCTCCGTTGCGTTTGGAACAGCACACGTAGAATACTGTTCTATGAAATTCATCACTAAGTCATCCGGATCTGTTCCAAATTTAGGTGCATCCTTGATCGACAGCAACATATGTATATGCGGAGCACCTCTTGCTTGGTACTCCATTCTCCAGAAGAAATCCAACACCTCTCAAAGAGGTGGATTCTTCTTATTTGTGATGAAAGACATCATAGCTTCAAATCTATGATTGAAGTACCTGCATACATTCACTGGATCCAAAGAACACAGTTCTCCAGGTGTCTTGAATTCAATGTTTTCAATATTTCCATTTGCCTCTCGTAGAAATTCAAGTAAGTCTTCCCAGCCATACTCGGCACAGCTCAGAGTGAGGAACCATGTTGGAGTTCCTAAGTTCCTCAGCATACATTTTAAATCACCATGACGACGGTACCAGTACTCATTAGTACCACGCTGACACGCCATGAGATTAATTAGGTGAGAATCCAAAATACTGTCTTGGACATTGACTTTTTGCATAAAGTCACTTGCCGAGATGTTTCGCATCTGTATACCACTTTTTAAGATGTGGTTCACTGCATATGACAGTCCAGACAGATCGCTTTCAAACAGGAGATGAAACAAATAGGGAATGCATTGACGAAACCTAGGATCTTCTGCATACAATCGTAAAGTCCGGTATTCAGACGCAGGAATTTGATGAGGTCGCTCATCATATCTTCCTCCTTGACCTGTTGGAAATAGCTGTGGGAAACACTGAGCTTCCAAACTTTCCTCCCAAACACTAATGGGACTCCCTTTGGCTTGTTTCATTTGAAACAACTCAATAGCATTCCCCATGACTTCCTTGGAATGCAAAGGATGAACACTATAATGTTCATATATTTCTTCACTTTTAGAGGCCTCTACTTTCTCAATTTGACCAGCACACAAATCGCTATCCTCTTCATCACTTACTTCCTCTTCTGCAACATATACATTCTTATAGTACTTATTATTTTTCTTCAAATACAATGTTGCCTTTTTGACTTTCCTAACATCCACTAAATCTTGCCATATTTTCTTATTCTTTATCGGAACCCCATTAACCAAGATAACCAGAGGTTCCTCTTCCACTTTTTCTACTCCAATTGTGTTAATGTTTTTGTTCAAATCTAGAGGCAAATAAACAACTCTTCCCTTTAATCCTCTCTGTAAATCTGATGGAGGCATTTTCCCTGTCTTTGGCTCCATTCTTACAATAGCCTGAAAGGGATGGATACTTTGAATCAAAATAGATTCATAAGTATTTAAATCCTTCAATTCAGAAGGAATCTCAACCAATTCCAGATTATTATGAACCGCCCTAGCAGGCATCTGGTTTTGGTTTAATTTGTTACAACAATAAGTACACACACGTTGATCCGATCCCAAATCAAAATATTTTTCAACCATCAAGTATGTGGCAAAATCCTTCCATTCACTATTATTTTCCCTTTCACTATTTGCATATAAATCCACTAACTTAATCTGATTCTTGTAATAAGTGCGTCGACAACACACACAAGTGAAATTAGGCCTCTCACTTGATTTCATCTGAAACGTGGCAATTTCCTTCTGAAATTTATCTGTACTGGAAACCTGTACATTATCTTCAACATTACCCTCTACTTCTGGGTCAATTTGAACATTCTCATCTTTACTTCCAAAGTAACAAAACTCAATTTCTTCACAAATATTCTTGACATCCATTTCAGAACCATGCAAAAGAGCAGCACATAATTGTTTACGCATAATTGCTGGACTCTTAGCATGATACAACATTCTCACTATTTTCCTCACTTTATTATGATGCACTGCTAGCATCCTGAAATGATGAAAAACACTCTGGCATACTCTCCTGGAAAGACAAGCCAGTGAATGACCCTGCAAACCTGTCATTTGTCTCACTCTGCAAGGATCTAATTCTTGCAACAACTTCATTTTCTGCTTCAAACTTTTCTTATTAAATGTCCGTACAAAATCACAAAGCAAATTAATGGAATCCTGTCGCACACTGCAAATAGAACTACACTTCCAAATGTACACAGGACCCTTAGGACGTCTTCCTAAAACCTCATTACCTAACACCTCGTCTGTCTCTGTTGTCACAAGTTTTTCTTTTTCAACTGGACAACCATCCTTCACTTCATAAGCTCGACCACTGGTGTCAACTGCAAACACCAAATCATTATCCTGAAAATAACTCTCCTCATTAAAAAATGCCTCACAACTTGAACTATGCATCCATTCTCCGGAAAAAAACTTCACAAAAGTTACTACGATTTACTACTCTCTTCCATCTACTATTTGATTTGAAATCAGAAATTACCTTGTTTAGTTTCCTAATTCTATTGATTACCAAAATAAATAACTTTCGCTTAATTTCGAAAGCATGATCAATAATTTTCTCTACATTTTTCTTCTTCTTATAAAATGCCACTTTCTGTTGGCCTTTCTTAATATTTTTTAATAAATTAACTATTATCCTGTTGCGGAACATTCGTTTTCGAATGTCCCTAAACTGTTGTTTCCTTCTACTATCATGCACAGAGTTATCTCTTGCTCTACCAGTAACATTTTTGATTGGTCTTTCCTTTCCATTTAAATTGCTTCTCTTTTTCTGGACTGAAACATTTTTTGTTGAAATACTTTTTTTACTACAAATATTTCTTATGAATGATTTCGTGCTCTTACCCGGAGCTTTCTTGGTGATTTCACAAGTTTTTTGGGGAGAGGACTGCTGCAATATTAGATGATCCTGCTGTCTTTGACGTTTTCTAGCCTTTCTAATTCGATTCTTAGTTGGCATTTTTCAAATTTTGAAATGATCTGCAGTTGAATCTGTGGAAAAATATAATAAAATATGTTATTAACCACTATTACCAAACAGTAAATGAATAACAGTCATCAAAAACTTAACACCCTACTTATTATTTAACATAGCAAATCTTTTGCACCACCACTGCGTCACAGTGGTACAAAACAGGCATACACCTATCATAAATCTCTCCCTAACATTTTAAATGATTGATTCAGGATGACGATAAGGTGTGGCCTATCTAGAGGTTTGTTTGGGCCCAGATCTTTGGACTGGGGTGAATGTGTGTCATTGATCCACATTCGGTCCATCACCTGATTTGTTTGTTTGAGGTGAGGCCAACACACGGTTGCAGATGAGATTTTCGCTTGTTGAAGAAAACAAAGGAGATAATACATGTGAAGGCCTACCAATGAAGTAAGTCATGTCCACTTCACTCTTGAACAAAGGGCAGACCTCTTTTGAATCTGTGGTCAGACCTAAACTTCATCTGCACAATGTCATTCATAAACTTAGGAAACACTAGTGATGTAATTGAAAAATGTGGAGTTTCTTTTCCTCATTTCAAAATTACATCACCTGTGTTTCCTCATTGACTTAAAATGTCCTTAATACACATGAAAGCGTTTTTTTGATTGCCCTTGCACCATTTTTGGGTCATTTTTAACATGGCTATGGAACTCCCATAATCAAAATCTAAATTTGCCAAGCACAGGTGGGAGCATATTTACAAGAAACTTGCCCCATGCAGAAAGCTCTTCAATTTAAATGGGAAAAATAACATCATAGACACTCAAATGCCTTTTAAATATGCTCCAAACAACCTATGAAGTTCTAGCAGTACATGTCCAGAAATGTAATTGATTTCAAAAAAAGTTTTTGAACACAACATATAAATAAATTGTATACCTACATTCAAGATGAAATGACTGAAAATGTCCTTGAGACACATGAAAGCGTTTTTTTGAATGCCCTTGCACCATTTTTGGGACATTTTTAACATGGCTATGTAACTCCCATAATCAAAATCTAAATTTGACAAGCACAGGTGGGAGCGTATTTACAAGAAACTTGCCCCATGAAGAACGCTTTCCATTTAAAAAGGGAAAAATAACATCATAGACACTCAAATGCCTTATAAATATGGCCCAAACAACCTATGAAGCTCTAGCAGTACATATCCAGAAATGTAATTGATTTCAAAAAATCGTTTTTAAACACAACATATAAATCAATTGTATACCTACATTCAGTTGGAAATGACTGTAAATGTCCTTAAGACACATGAAAGTGTTTTTTTGATTGCCCTTGCACCATTTTTGGGACATTTTTAACATGGCTATGTAACTCCCATAATCAAAATCTAAATTTGCCAAGCACAGGTGGGAGCGTATTTACAAAAAACTTGCCCCATGAAGAACGCTTTCCATTTAAAAAGGGAAAAATAACATCATAGACACTCAAATGCCTTATAAATATGACCCAAACAACCCATGAAGCTCTAGCAGTACATATCCAGAAATGTAATTGATTTCAAAAAATCGTTTTTAAACACAGCATATAAATCAATTGTATACCTACATTCAAGAGGAAATGACTAAAAATGTCCTTAAGACACATGAAAGCGTTTTTTTGAATGCCCTTGCACCATTTTTGGGACATTTTTAACATGGCTATGTAACTCCCATAATCAAAATCTAAATTTACCAAGCACAGGTGGGAGCGTATTTACAAGAAACTAGCCCCATGAAGTAAGCTCTTCAATTAAAATGGGAACAATAACATCAGAGACACTCAAATGCCTTATAAATATGGCCCAAACAACCTATGAAACTCTAGCAGAACATATCCAGAAATGTAATTGTTTTCAAAAATCGTTTTTAAACACAACATATCTGTTTCAGCTTACATGAGAGACCATGGAATGGGCTCCATGTACAACAATAACTTGTGTTACTGCATGCCAGAATGCTAAACCAAATATGCAATTACAATGTCTCAAAGAAACAAAATCCATTTGTATATCACTTGAGACAAAGCCACATTTTAAAAACACAGCTTTCTTCCTCATTTTCTCCTTAAATCATACTATTCTCTATCTGAATTAAATAAATCTTTTCTCACCTTAGCAAATACTTTTTGAGTTTCAAAACAGTCTCAGAAATACTCCAAATTGTCTTCAGCAGAACAAAGATGATGCACTCCAGAGGCTGCAGCTATAGAAAGCACAGAAATGCTGATATTCATTACACATATCTCTCATATTAGCCAATCATAACTCTTCACTCACTTTTTTCAAATCAAAACCCTTCCCCCCTCTGCCCTCTCTGCCTTTTTTGCTTAGCAACCACCTCCTGAAAGACCTCTCATGTTTGCAAGTTCACACAACAATGTTTCAATTGAACTCTGAACTCTCAGTGCACCTGCGTATCCAGTGCAATCTTTCATTAAATGTTTTTTCCTTGACCATTCAAATTACATCTTTCAAAGAACACATCCATGCACCCTAACTTTCTGTTTTCAGAAATGGAAATGCACCAATCACTGCTAATGAATCATTAGCACTGGAAATCCACAGTTTTTTTTCTTTACAAACTCCTACTGTTTCAACTGCCCTTTCATTACCACACTTCATCTGACTGCAGCCCAACCTTCTCTCACCATGTTTAATGTCTGGATTGTTGGACATAGTTACATCTACTGGGCTCAAAGGTATGCTGAGAACAGAAATTTACCTAACCTCAATTTACAAGATGTGGAAATTAAGTGGTTGGGCCAAAGAGGATTAAAATGTCACCAATTGATGCCATTGGTGAAAACCTTTATGCATTTACCAAAACCTGACCTGTTAATTGTGCACTGTGGAGGTAATGATTTGGGCACTTTGACTGGGGTAGGTCTGGAAATGCTTTTAAAGGACACCTTTGAGCAATTAATGGCACTTTTTCCTCAAACTGCCTTGGTATATTCCAATATATGCCAAAGACAGAAATGGAGGTGGTCCAACCAATTTTGTCCACAAATTGAGAAGTCGAGGAAGCATGTAAACAAATCTGTTTCAGCTTACATGAGAGACCATGGAATGGGCTCCATGTACAACAATAACTTGCATTACTACATGCAAGATATCTACAGAGGAGATGGAGTTCACTTCTCAGATGAGGGCAACAGAATTTTCATTTTGAATTTAAGACTGTGCATTGGTACCTACTTATAAGTACCAAAATGTACCATAAACCCAAAAGCTCTTCTCAGAGCTACCATACATCTGATCACTCACAATTATTATTTTACTCTAACTTTTTTCTCTAAATTTCAACAAACTACGCTCCCCGGAGCGCTACCCGGTACGCGAACCGGAAGCTATCTGCGCAAAATTTCTAAAAAAAATGTTTTTTTCCCGCACATATGGGCCTCCTCAGCCACCCTCAGAAAACCTAGGGGGTCAAGATACTTGTACCGTGCCCCCTTCTACCCAATCTGAACATTATTTGCCCTCCATCTTGTATCTTAATTCGACCGAAACACAAAATGGTGGATTCCCGTAACGCTGCTGGTTCGCGAACCGGACCGCTTCCCGGGAAGCGGTCCAAAAAAAAGGTGGGAAAGTAATTTACAGAAAAATGACTAGAGACACTCTCACCAAATATAGATTAGCTCATACTACATAACAATCCCTTTTATTTTCACAAATTTCATTGAAATTCCATTTAGCCATTAAGCCTGTAGACCTCTCTAAATACCGTGAGGTAAATTACTTCACAAAACACATCTGAAGTGTTGGAATTGACAACCAATGAAAATGTTACTTTCATTTTCTACTTTTATTACCTGACATTTGATTGGTTATATACCTGAATATATATAAAGGAAGAGAAGAAAACACAGCCATTTTGACTGCTACTTCTTGTTGTACATTACATTTGAATAGTTACTAAACACTTCAACTTGTTTGTGAAGGTAAGTTGTTATTTTTTAAACTGAAGTATATTGTTTACTCTAACTTAATATGGTAAACTTTTTCTGATAGTTATATACTATCCCTCTGTAGTAGTTATAGATTTAGATAGACTTCTCTGTTATAGTTATGGATGGAGTTAGGCTTTTCTTGGTTAAATCACATACACTTTTTTATAGTCCTACTTCCACTCTGATACTATACACTGCCAAAAGATAAATTCACTGATAAAAACTGCCTATCTAAAATTAATCCCAACAGTGCCCTATCTCTACTAATATATATTTTTTTAATCCAAATTTCAGGCAAAATGGAAGGCGAGCAGCAAGTTCAATTTAAAATTGTACTGCAAGAGAGCAGCCAAGGAAACATTGATGAAAATCAAAATGAATTTATTGATGAAAGTAGGGACCAGGAACTACTGCAATGTGTGGAAGCAGTGGATAACCTGCTTAAAAATGAGGACATTTTACACCCTCATAGACTACAAAATATATTCAATGACAATTATGAAATTTCTGACAATTAAATGTTAGAAAGTTTAATAAATTATGAAACACAATCAAAATAAAAAAAAATGCTTAAAAAATAAAGAAAATAAAAAAAATCAACAAAAACAACAAACAATTAACATACAGTATTTGAAAAGTCTATCAATCTTTTTTCCTTATAGTACGCTGCCCAGAACGCTTTCCGGTTCGCGGACTGGGCGCTCACCACGCAAAAAAATAATTTTTTTTTTTTTTGCCCTGCTGGGCCCTTTTAAAACCTCCACATAAAACCTAGGGGGTCAACGAGGATCTACTATGCCCCCTTATGGTAATTTCCCCCTTTGTTTTGGCCTCCTCTTGTCTCTCGATCCTACCGAGAGATAAGATGGCGGCCGCTCCGGACTGTTTAGAATGTTGACAGACACCAGAGAGCCAATCAGCTTCGCATCGCAAAGTTCCGTTACGCGAAAAGTACGCGAACCGGAGCGCTACCCGGAGTGCTGTTACAGATATATATCTTTTTTTGAACGTTAATTTCTCAAAATCCACTGGAGCACATATATTGAGACCTAGCAAAGGCACATCGGGCTAACAGTCCCTACAATTTTGCCAAGTTTCGTGCAAATCCATTCAGCCGTTCGGGCTAAAAGTGAGGCCAACCGCCCTATGGAAATTAACATGGGAAAAATGCGTTTTGGGACCCCCCTTTTTTCTCGGCCCCCCCTTGACGAACCCCCCCCCAAATTTTCAGGGGCTGCTCAGAAACAAAATGTGCCATTTTCCTGAAAATTTCAGCCGATTCCGTCCACAAACCCCAAAGTTATTAGACATAGAATTTTCAAAAGTCCCATAGAGAAAAAATCCTAACTATATATACCTACTGGCGACCGCCAGTAGGTAATATATATATATATATATATATATATATATATATATATATATATATATATATATATATATCCATACTAATATTATGAAGACAGAGTCCAAACCTTTGAGGCGGGTAAGCTCCGGAACCACTGCGCCAACCGGAACACCGCATACAGCATTGAAAAAGGTGAGGCAAAGCAGATGGACATAGGCTATACACCAGCGCGAAATACATTTTGGAAGGGACAAAGCACGGTTTAAAACCTGCCTTTCCCTTATCCTTTTCTTTTCTAAATGCCAACCCACAGATCACTTTTTAAAAATGTAAATCCTTATGGGATGATCTGAGTCACAATCTGGTGACTAGTAGAGAAAAGAATAAGGGAAAGGCAGGTTTTAAATGCTGTAGAAGCTGCAAAGCTTGCCGTAACAGTACAGATTGTGAAATTTTGAATATCCCCAAATCTGACAGAGAATTTGTAATTCACAAACCCGTGACATGTAACACCATGTACTGTGTCCATGTACTCATCTGTCCATGTAACAGGTGATACGTGGGCAGTACTATACATCGAGCTAAAAAGCAGGTGATGGAGCACCTACGGGCTATAAAAAATAACAATCAGCAATATCCTGTAGCACCTCACTTTTATGACTGCCATTTCCAAAATGAAAATCTGTTGAGGATGGTAGTCATTGAAATGGTAGACTTGGGAATCAGAGGAGGCAACCGAGAATTGGTATTGCGCAAATTGGAGTCAAGATACATAATTGATTTTGAATGTATGACTCCAAATGGTTTAAATTCTAGCGAGGAATTGGCTGTGCACCTTGTAGAATGAATTTATATAATATGAAATTATTACGAGTCCACCTTTTCAGATATCTGATTTTATTGTTTTTAATTTTCAGGTTATTTATGGCAACTGTCTGATCATGGCAATGGATTAAATATGCGGCGCTGTTTGAGAAACTGGAAATATACAGTGGGCATTGATCTAAATAGTACCAGCCCACTTGGGCGTGGACGCTTTGCTTGTTGACAGTGTATTAAGTGTATCTCAATGACTGCTCACAGCGGCGCTTAGACGCCTTACTATTGTTCAAAATATTCAAACTTTATTTAAAAACTGGCAGGCAGCATTGTAAATATTTGATGACATCAAGTATGGGAATGAGTATGAATTTGACAACAGCGAGCACTATTGTATATTAACTGATGAATTACTGCAGAAAATTGCATAATATACACTTATGTTTTCAGTTCATTTTCCATACAAATATGTTATGGTTTTTATTCTTTGTGAAGTGGTATTTATATTCACAATTGATTGCCTTGCAATAATAATATTCTGTTTGTAATATTTGTACAAATTTGGAAACACTTCATGTCATAAATGCTTATTAAGTGCTGAGTAATGGGCACCATGGTCTTATTCTGTTTTCTCACGTATGGGGTGTAAAGTCCTATGTCGATGTTTGTTGTTTGATAAAATGGCACATCTCAGTACAACGGCTGAAACGTGATCAAGCCGCAAGGCGAAACGCGAAGTTTCCTTCCAATAAACGTTAGTGCACTAGCATCTTGAAGTGTGCGAGTACGTCTGTTTCTACGAACAGAAAGATTGTTTGGATATATATATATATATATATGTATCAAAACACAAGGTTGTCCCCAACTGGCGAAGCCACAACTCGGCGTGCAACTCCATGTACACACGTAAGTAGCAGCCCAGCACTGTACACAATGATTGCCATACGCGTTTCGAGCTTGGATCAGCTCTTGTTCACTGGCGGCAAGGAGACAAAAAACAGGATTTCAAGAACATAACATTTATTTAAATGCAGAGTCCCACCCTAATATGCACAGTGGCATGATGGTTATTGTAGTCATCGTAACTGCCACCCTTAGTCAATGTTCATTACCAAAGTGGCACAGTGTCTGTCTCCAAATTAAAATTAAATACCCGGTAGGGCACGCGTTCACTGCAGGGCTTGCATAATTCAATCTCACCTGCGTTGGCCACGCTGTCCCTCCATGCCTCCTAGTATCCTGCAAAGAGGTCACGCATGTGTCGCGGTGGGGCTTCACAGCAGCTGGAACTGCCGCTTAACATCAAAACACAAATAAACATCTCCCAATGTTCCCCAGTGCCTCGCTGTTACGAGGCTAGGGACCCAGGAGTTGGAGTTGCACTGCCACCCGTAATTCATGGCGGGTCCCTAGCCTTGTAACAGCGAGGCATTAGGGAATGTTGGGAGATGTTTATTTGCAGGGACAGCTGGTTATGGAACTGTTGACCTATTTTAGGCGAGATAGTAATTATTGGAAGTGGCATGATATTATGAGTGTTATGATTGAACTACCCATCCGTTGGTGCAATTTTTTGAACTTTCAAATCACCTGCAGGGAATATAAATGTGAATATCAAGCTTACTAGCAAACCCGCACTCTTTTCTCTTGCCTCCTGCCAGTGACCAAGGGCTATTACAGCTTGAAACGCGTTGGGCATCAAATTTGAGATTATGACACATGCACCAGCCTTATCGTCCATCATATTTAACTCGGGTTTCCCAATGAGGAGTGCAGTCTGTTTATGGACACCTGTGGAGCTTCTTGTATAATGGGAGTCCGGCCGTTGGAGTTGCACCTCCGCCCGTAATTCCTGGTGGGCCCCCCATTAACAGCCAGGCATTGGGGAACGTTTGGAGATGTTTATTTGCAGGGACAGCTGGTGATGAAAATGTTGACCTATTTTAGGCGAGATTGTATTTATTGGAAGTGGCATGATATTATGAGTGTTATGATTGGGCTACCAGTCCCATGGTGCAATTTTTTGTGAACTTTCAACTCACCTGTGGGGAATATAAATGTGAATATAAAGCTGATGAGCAAACCCGTACTCATTTCTGTTGCCACCTGCCCGTGACCAAGGGCTATTACAGCTTGAAACGCGTTGGGCATCAAATTTGAGATTATGACAGCAAGCACCAGCCTTATCTGCCATCATATTTAACTCCGGTTACCCGACGAGGAGAGCACTCTGTTTTTGGACACCTATGGACCTTCTTGTATAATGGCAGTCCAGCCGTTGGAGTTGCACCTCTGCCCGTAATTCATGGCGGGTCCCTAGCCTCGCAACAGCGAGGCATTGAGGAACGTTGGGAGATGTTTATTTGCAGGGACAGCTGGTGATTGAACTGTTGACCTATTTTAGGCGAGATTGTAATTATTGGCAGTGGCATGATATTATGAGTGTTATGATTGGACTACCAGTCCCATGGTGCAATTTTTTGAACTTTCAACTCACCTGTGGGGAATATAAAGCTGATGAGCAAACCCGCACTCTTTTCTCTTGAGGCCCGCCCATGACCAAGGGCTATTACAGCTTGAAACGTGTTGGGCATCAAATTTGTGATTGTGACAACATGCACCAGACTTACCTGCCATCATATTTAACTCTGGTTACCTGACGAGGAGAGCACTCTGTTTTTGGACACCTGTGGAGCTTCTTGTACAATGGCAGTCCGGCCGTTGGAGTTGCACCGCCGCCTGTAATTCATGGTAGGCCCCCCCATTAGCAGCCAGGCATTGGGGAACGTTGGGAGCTGTTTATTTGCAGGGACAGCTGGTGATGTAACTGTTGACCTATTTTAGGCGTGATTGTAAATATTGGAAGTGGCATGATAATATGAGGGTTATGATTGGACTACCAGTCCCATGGTGCAATTTTTGGAACTTTCAACTCACCTGTGGGGAATATAATTGTGAATATAAAGCTGACGAGCAAACACCTGTGGACCTTCATATACACATACATATATATAAATGCATATATATATTTATATATCCCTTAGGCAAAGAACGGACCCAGCCGAGCTCCAGTACGCAGCCAAGCAGTCCAGATACACCACAGCACAAACAGGATCCAAAACGCAATTTCTTCAAGTAAGGGTAATTTTTATTTTCACAACACCATTTTGTGCAAACAAGGAGGACGGTCAACGCGTTTCGGCGATTGCCTTCAACTGGACAAAACCATAAGTTTCACACCAGTTATAGTTAGCTGGACATTTTACTCATACAAAACCATTGAAATTCGTGCGCCCGCAATCCACTGCCAATAATGTCACATATGACATCATTCATGACATGGTCAGTGACATCACCGATGACATTACTGATGACATCTCAAATGACATCACTGATGACATCATCCATGTGACAATCAAATACACCTCATCACACACTGGTATAATCTTTCATCACTCACTGTAAAATAGAAAGTGCCATATTTGAAACCATTGACACACCAATAAAAATTTCTAAACACCCACTCAGTTATTCATAGAACTATACGCACATCTAATCACTTACCTATAGATTCAGTGTTATATGCAGTGAATAATCAACAGAACACTATCAAATATACTTATACGCCTATTTCAACATTACACACCAGCACACATTGTATTCACTTATAAAGACATCCTTCTGACTTATGGAAGCAATTGATTATACTTACATTTACTCATCTACACACTTATACAAACACCACTTCATCTATTTATATAGATAGTAACTCACACTTAGTGTGTTATAAAATCACAATTACAAGTATACAGTTATCCATATAGTGACTCATACAATCACTTAAGCACATTTAATTAAATATAACTGTCACATACACTGCTTTTTTTTTCAAGTTTAATGGAGATTTACCATTGAGAGAAATATTTCATCACCACCACACCCATAAACATATACACTCACTGAAAAAACTGTTATAACATGTAGTCTTAACCTCATATACCTACTGAATGAACCATTCACACATTTTTGGGCAATCACATCCCCCCCACCAAACCACATAGACATTCATTTACCCATACAAATACTCAGTTAAGAAACCAATAACAAATATAGTCTTTAACATAGCAATTAAGACAAAGCAATAAAGACTTTCACACAGTTTAGTAACTACACATTATATATAGTGAGACTCTACAAATTAGTCAAGGAAACAATCATTGACACTGTTACTAAATCCACCATTCACACATTTATATTTATATATCCACTCATTCTTCTATGCAAAGTAGTGTATTTATAATACATATTTAAATATCAAAGCAAACCACATTCACTGGATGATGTCATCAGTGATGTCATTTGGGATGTCATCAGTAATGTCATCAGTGATGTCACTGACCATGTCATGAATGATGTAATATGTGACATCTTCAGCAGTGGATTGGGGGCGTGCGAGTTATAGTGAGTACAACTAATTATAACGGGGGAATTTCAATGGTTTTGTATGAGTAAAATGTCCAGCTAACTATAACTGGTGTGAAACCTATGGTTTTTTCAGTGACTTTCAAAGGTTTTTTAAATGCTAATTCCTAACTATAGCGTGTGCGAAACCTCTGTTTTTTTAAGTGAATTTCAAAGGTTTTCTAAATGCTAATTTTAAAATGTATCAATTATTATATTTATGTGTTATTATACAAATGTTCTATATTTTTTACAATAACGAAATTTTAAATTTGCTTTATGTATTATTATTTACTAGTTTTTGATTTTTTAAATAGTTCTGGTCTTTTTTTGGTGTTTTTTAAAGGTGCGTGAACGGTGCTCGCACGCATGCATGCATGGTATTTGCACGCATGCGCGCACGCTGCATGCACTCCGCGAACATTTGTTCGTTCCAAAAAGTAATTTCTGTAAATCTAATGTACATAATAACCCAAGACATTCTGTGACATAACTATAAAAATAGTATGTTTGACTTTTAAGAACCGTATATTAGCTTTAAAAGCATTTACGAAAATTGGGTAAAACGTCATTCATACGCAACTTGTGCGCGCCCCGGTCGCGCTGCGTGCGAGCTCCGTCTTCACTCCGTGCGTGCGTAAAGTCATGTGACTTGAAACAGGTTCATAGTAGTTTCTTTTCCAAATCTTCAAACACCAAACTCACTTTCCTCACAAGCTGTTTCACTTTCCAGGGAGAAACATCTACAAGGAATTGTTTGTGCTTTTCACCTTCTGAAAATGGCAGAACAGCAGCAGCCACAGCACTCTTCCTCTGATTCAGATGTGGAGTTTGTTCCTGAACAGCCACCTCCAAAGAAAACCAAGGAATCTTTCATTTGGAAGTTTTTCACATATCCAGAAGGGCAGAAGAAGGTTAATGCCTCTAAGATAACTTGCAAAATATGTGATACCACCCTTCCTAGAGGTGATGCCAGCAAACATGTTTCCTTTGGAATAGCGAGCATGACTCGCCACGTGCAAAAAGTTAATCCTATTAATTATGCACAAGCATCTACCCAACATATGAGGGACAGCCCTGCCGCTGCTGTCCCCAGCACCTCTTCATCTGGACCAGGTGCAACACCATCATCAGCTGGCCCAGACAACCAGCCAGAATTTGGAGACCTGAAGATACATTGTAAATATTGCAATGAACTATTGCGCTATGGGGAACAAAGCATCGATTTGATTGCTGCAGAGGCAACATAGATGCTCCCGTCACTAATTTATTTCTTTTATTTTGTTTGTTCCTGTTGAGTAGTTTTTGGCTTCCTGTTTATTTTTTTTCTTCAAAAAATCCCTCAAAAATATAAAATTGTTCAAAAAACACAAAAAAATTAAAACAAAAAAAGACAAAAAAAACAGTAAGAACTAACTTCCCTTCTCCAAGAAGAGCTATATTTCTTATATACTGTGTCATACTTTATTTGAATTAATGTGTAGTATTTAAATGAATGACTGAAATGAGTGAGTGAAGGTGGAGGAAGAGACTGAGTGAAGGAGTGAGGAAAGGGGAGTATGGTGAGTGAGAGAAGGGGAGTCAAAGAATGAGTGACAGAAGGGGACTATGGGTAGGGGAGTGAGGTAAGGGGAGTGAAAGAGTAAAGGAAAGGGAAGTAAAGAAAATAGAGTGAGGGAGGGGGAGTGAGAGAAGGGGAGCGGGGGAGGGAGACAGGGAAGGGGAGTAAGGGATGGAGAGGGGGAGGTAGAGCAGGGTAAGGGGAGTGAAGGTAAAGGAAGTGGAGTGATGCTGAGGGAAGGGGTACGAGGATGAGAAAAAGGGGGTAAGGGAAAGTGAGGGACTGTAAGTGAGGGTGAGAGAAGGGGAGTGAGGGGAAGGAAGGAGTTAGGTAAGGGGAGTAAGTGACAGAGAGGGAGAGGTAGAGCAGGGTAAGGGGAGTTAAGTTAAGGGAAGTGGAGTGAGGGTAAGGGTATGAGTATGAGAAAAAGGGGGTAAGGGAAAGTGAGGGAATGGAAGTGAGGGTGAGAGAAGGGGAGTGAGGGGAAGGAGGAAGTTAGGAAAAGGGAGTAAGGGAAGGGGAGTAACGATGGAGTGAGGGAAGGAGAGCGAGGGGTAGTGAGGGAAAGGGAGTGAGAAAGGGAGTGAGACACACACAGGAGGAGGAGGAGTGGGGAAAAAGGAGTGAGGATGAGTGAAGGGCAGTGACAGTTCACGAAGGAGTATGAGGGTGAGGGAAAGGGAATGAGGGAGAAGGAAGACAATTAAAAGAGAGGGGAGGTGAGTGAGGGAGAGAGGAGGAGTGGCAGAACGAGAGAGGAAAAGAGATTAAGGGTGAGGGAGAGAGTGAAAGAGTGAAAGAGAGGGAGAGGGAGAGGGAGGGACTGAGAGGGAGTGAGGCAGTTAGAGTGAGACAGAGGGAGACAGGGAGAGAGAGGAAAGGGGACTAAGGGATAAAGGAGGAGTGTTGGAAACAGAAAGGGAAAGACAGGAAGGGTGAGGGAGAGAGAGGAAAAGACTGAGAGAGAAAAAGAGAGGGAGAGCGAGGAACTGAGAGGGAATGAGGTGGTTAAACTGAGTGAGACAGAGGGAGAGACTAATGAAGTGAAGAGAAGTGAGGGAGCAAAGGAAGGGGAGTGAGCAAAAGGGAGTGAGGAAAGGGGAGTGAGGAAAGGGGACTGATGGATGGAGTGAGGGAAAGAGAGTGAGGGGGAGTTTGGGATGGGAGCAGGAGAAAGGGAATGGAAGTGAGGCACAGAGAGGAGAACATGAAGTGGGGGAAGAGGAGTGAGATTGAGTGAAGGGCAGTGACAGTGAGGGAAGCGATATGAGGGTGAGGGAAGGGGAGTGAGGGAAAAAAGCATATTAAGAGAGAGGAAAACGGAGTGAGTGAGAGAGAAGGATTTATGGAAAGAGAGAGGAAAGAAAAGGAAGAGTGGTGGAGAGAGAGGGAGATAGTGAGAGAGAGAAAGAGAGGGAGGGTGAGGGACTGTGAGGAAGTGAGGCAGTTATAGTGACTGAGACAGAGGAAGAGACTTAGAGACGGATGGAGGAAAGGGGAGTGAGGGAGGGAATAAAGGATGTGGAGTGAGCGAAAGGGAGTGAGGGAGTGAGAGAAGGAGAGTGAGTGAAGGTGAGTGAGGGATGGTATCAAGGAAAGAGATTGAGGGGGAAGTGAGAAGAGAGTGAGGGATAGAGCAAGACAAGGGTAGTGATGGAGGAAGAAAGGAAGAGAAGTGAGGGACAGAGAGGGGAAAGAGTGAGCAGGAGCAGGTGAGTGAAGGTGAGGGAGGGTACTGATGGTGGGAGAAGGGGTATAAAGGTGAATGAAGGGGAGTAAGGAGAGTGAGGGAAGTGGAGTAATATGAGTAAAGGAAGGGGAGTAAGGGAGAGAGTGAAGAAAGGGAAAAGGGAAAGAGAAGTAAGAGAGTGATGAAAAAGTATTTTTGTTTGTCATACTTACCTTATAAGTAATGATAAGTTAATAATACATTTTTTATAAATATAGTGTCTGTGGAAGAGAAGAAAAAATTGAGTTATAATATATATTTCACAATACAAAATAATTTGTACAATATGTTATGTATCTTATTTTGCTGTTCTCAGAATATATTGAATTTCACTGAAAACAGTGAATTCAATAGTACTCATCATATAACAGCGGGCAAAAAAAAGACAATCAATAAGATTGCCTTTAAAAAGCCCATTCAACATTTTCATTAATAATGTAAAAATTAGGAAAAAACATATCTTAAATGTTTTTTTCCGACAGCAATTTCTTACGTAAATATGGGACATCTCCAACAATCACAAAGTAACAAAACATTATTACTTCTTTTTTATACACTCTAAATAAAGTTATGTACAAACATATGCTAACAACATTTACCCGAAATAGTAATTTTTTGTTTCAGATACTTTTCCTCATGGCCAAATAGTATGTGTGAAATCCTTACTTTGGAAGTTACTTAATAGTACTCTTAAGCGTCCATTTCCCAACCTTCTGAATCAAAAGCACCAACATATTTTGTACCATCTAACAATGGTTACACCTTACCCGATGCTATTTATCATATACATAGAACCTTAAACAACTAGCATGCTATCAGAATCTCAACATCATCTGGTATGCCGATGACACTCTGCTCATCCTTTATCTTAGCAAGGAGCTGTATACCATTAAAAGAAACCTCTACAAGAGAATACAAAATGTCACCAACATCTACAACAACTACAACACCTCTCCCTCACTGATGATCAACATCTCCTGTGATAGCCACATCACCCACTATCTGATACACTTACACTACCTCTACGTCAACTACAAGAATTTTTTGAACCTGATCACCCTCACTCACAAAGTACTTTTCAACACCAGGTTGCCAAGTAGGTGCACTGACCTTCAGGATCTAGCCACAAGTAAGTCCTCCCTCCTGGTTTCGCGATCCCGTAGTGCTAAACGACTTCAAAACGGTTTCGAAGTCCCGACATCTCATTATTTTGTTCCCTCTGTGTTCCCGCAAAGCAGATCACTTGAGCGATCCGCCAGTGGAACCGGGAAGCCCATGAAGCATACACTTTGATCACTTCTAGTAAACTTCTTTCTGAGAGTATGGGAGAGCGTGTGTTTGAGTGAGACCCACACACCATATGCTGGCCGTCATGGCTCAGCTCGAATGTTTCGATGGTTCCCTCGGTTCAAGGTGGCATGCAAGTTGTGTCTTTTATGATTGTTTAAGAAGGAGGGCCCCCCAATTTGCCCACCATTGGGAATGTATTTACACCCATTTACTCCACAACTAGGTAACATCAAATGTTACCTAACATAGTGGGGTCATAGAATCGAAAAATCAGACACAGGTCTGTATACCCCCAGGTAAATTGTGTAACCAGGGCAGGTTACTTAATAGTACATGAAACACAGTGTACTAGCAACTTCCACCTCACGATCAACTTCACTCAGACGTTACCGCTAAGAGCACGACTCTGTATGCTGTACGGTTTACACGTGTGAGCTATGGTTGTCGTGGTTCCAACCCCCCTTCCTAAATAATAATAATTTTTATCCACAGGTTTTCTTCCAGAATCCGGAGGAAGACTACACCATTTTTTCAGGAACCACGATTTTATGGTTCCATCTGACACAGTGATCGAGGGCTGGACACGCCTTAGCGTGTGTGTACCTCCCTGTTCACCCACCTTGGTCCTGACGAAAACCTATAATACTGCAATGGTTAAAACATGTAGACCTAAGTTTTAAACACATAACACACAACGCTATTTTTAATACACTACACGTCTTTGGAACACCAAAGCCTACCTAGCTACATCATTCTGCACAAGCGGCGTAAGGCAAGACGACCGAACGGACTACAAATGACATCTCAGCAAGATTGCAGCCACCAAGGAAGAAAGGAACCAAATTAGTTTGAAGAAGGCAGCATTTATATTCACAAAATAAAAGACTGAGAAGTATATCCTCCCGTTTTAAAAACCAGGACGTCTCTCCAAAAAAAAGCCAAACAACGTAATGCTTGCCTCACCGCTACAACTCAAGATAAGAAACTTTCCCTGAGTGAGGTACTCATGATATAACTCGGGGATCTCCTTACTGAAGTAACTGTGAATACAAGCTTTTATATATATGAGAACCCAGATAATCCAGGCTACTATCTTAACCTAAGGTAACCCTGCACACACGTAAGGAAGAGAGAGTTAATACTCTCTCTTGTCTGGTCCTGAGGAAGGTGGTCTCAACCCACCGAAACGCGCGTAGACCTGGCGTGAACAAGACACGACTAACATCTGTGTCACTCAAAACCTTAGAATCAGCCTTTTTGTTGGGATTGGAATAAATGTGGAAAATGTATGAATGTGTTAGTGTGATTGTTGGTTGATGTGTGGATGGCAGGGTTGTATTGTATTGTTTTTGCTTTAAGGATTGAATTCTAATAACACTGTAAAGATTATAATTGTAACTGAATTGAATTTAAAATGATATTTATGAACTTGAAGTATATACAAAAAAACGATTCAAAAAAGTTTAAAAAATATATATTTATCTTTTGATACTCTTTTTAAAAAAAGAAAATAAACAAAATATATAAAATGAAACTCTTGTTGTTGCTTCACCTATGCTTTACAGAAGGTAAATAAACTGACTTGATGAAATTAGTTATAGAAGTATGTACTGGCCGAGGGGGGATCTTTTGTATGTCCAACCCCCCTTCCTAAATAATAATAATTTTTATCCACAGGTTTTCTTCCAGAATCCGGAGGAAGACTACACCATTTTTTCAGGAACCACGATTTTATGGTTCCATCTGACACAGTGATCGAGGGCTGGACACGCCTTAGCGTGTGTGTACCTCCCTGTTCACCCACCTTGGTCCTGACGAAAACCTATAATACTGCAATGGTTAAAACATGTAGACCTAAGTTTTAAACACATAACACACAACGCTATTTTTAATACACTACACGTCTTTGGAACACCAAAGCCTACCTAACTAGACAAAGGTGTCTCACTTTATTTTTATCCGGTGCCCAAACACTCCAGAATAAAGTCTATGAGTAGCTTTGGACACTTTTTAAACCACTAACGTTTATATTTCACTGCACATATAAAAGAAGAATACCCGCTCCACTGTAATCAGTTGTCGCAGCACACCCTATTGGCACTCGGCCTTCGGGGTGGGACTCCGATGATGAAGCATGTCACCAACCAGGTTGGTGAGTGAGGGGTCTTCTTAAAGGACTACCCATGTCCCAGGTTGGTTGGGCAAAACGTGCACCATAATAATCTGTACTTCAGAGATTTCTTAAAAAATCTCACGGAGATACTCCTCCATTTGTTGTTGACAATATTTTTAAGGGGACCAGGAGTTTCCTCCCTACACATAGTTAGATTCCCTTCCTCTCCCTTTTGTTGTTAATAAAAAAAATAATAGTAGCTCCTTCATGCTCTTGCTCTATTCTATCAACAGCATCCAGTTTTATAATTTCTTGATTATCTAACTTTAACATTTTTTCATTGAATATTGAACATTCTTGCCGAGTTGGCATCAAGCATATCACTGATTTCTTTTCTGAAACTTTTCTATATATATTCTCTGGAACAATATTTTCATTTGGAAACAAATTTGAAAGTAATCGTGCCAGTAAAGCTTCTTTGCCATGTTCACTCACTTTTCCAATTCGTATATCTTCAAGAATACTTTTATAGTCAGTATGCTTTGCCTGTCGCATATTTGTAATGAGTTCTGTATATTCGAAATATGATCAAATATTAACATTTCCAATGCTTCCCAGGCACTTTCTGGTTGTCTTTCACAGGAGTTAGTTGTAGTAGATCTCCAAAATCTATGACGTGTTTGCCTCCAAATAACACATCATACTCTGTTTTAAGGATTTGTTGCATTCTTAAATGCACAAAGGCAAGCATTAAATCTGATACCATGCTTACCTCATCAATATTGAGAAGTTTCATTTTTTTCAAGACTCTAGAAACTTCACAACAAGCTTCTCCAGATAGCTTTTGGTATTCTAATTTATTTTCATGCTCTACTGGAAGCATCAATAAACGATGTAAAGTAATCCCTTTAATGTTATGTGCTGCCAACCCGGTTGGAGCAGTAACAACACAAGAGAGTGACGACTCAGTTGTTTTCTGTAGATAAGTTGCAATTCCTTTAATTAGAAAACTTTTTCCAGTTCCTGCTTCTCCACTCACTTACAGTCGGACAGGTTTAAATGACGTACATGAGCACTCTTTTTTCTCATGATATAAACCATGCTCAATCTGTTCTGTCACTTGATCATATATTTGTTTTTGCTCAACATTTAGTTGTTTTTCCAATTCTTCTAAGTTTATTACATCCTCTTGAGCTTGTTGCATTGTTCTTTCCACCTCATCCATGGGATTTGCTGCTTCGTTTTGGATAATTGGTTCTCCTAGTGGATCAACTAAGCAGAACTTTGACTGTCTTGAGAACAGTCTCTAGCAATCTCTGCTGCAATTGTAGCTTCTTGCTGTATTTCGTCGTTCAACATTTTCAGATAATTAGTGAAAACAGGACATTCGATAGTATTTTTAGTTGCGTTGAATGAATCTTCATAACTGTGAAAATCTCCAAGTAGTTCCAGTTCTGTACGCCATGGCTTAAAGAGTTGCAAAAGAGCTAAATAGTAAAATTCCCTTTTTTTAGGAGTTTTGCAACTCAGTTTTCAGTGATTAAACAAGTGTCCTTTTCTTTGTTTCACTAAACATCCTTCAGATCCAATCACAGCATATACTCCTTTATTGACATCTTCTGTAATATTTGTCTTAAAAGTATAGCTTTGCAGTACTTCATAGAGACAAACCTTCTCAAGATGATTACTTCTATTTGGATAGTATGTATCCAACATATTTGTCTTCAAAATATCTATACTGTATGGTTCTCTCTCTGCTAAATACTCAATTTCTTGTACAGATTTCAAAACTCGGTTACGTGTTCTTGCAAGACCTAAACTCACCCAAATGATTGTTCTAGATTTGGAGTATAGACATGCAGATGATAAGCGATTTGAACATTCATATGCTCCGATTTCTCGATGAGACAACATCTTCAAACTGTAGCTGTACAATTTCTTACTTAGGCTCTTTTCATGAGAAATTTCTTCCCACATTTCCTTTAGTTCCGTCTTTCAGATTTAGTAATGTAAGACGTTACATATCGAGCCACAGCAATGGAGTTGTCTGCAACATATTGAATATCCATGTTAGCATTCCACATGGACAAAATGACTGGGTTATTGTCATTTGTGTATTTTGACTCTTCGTTTCTTCTTAAGTTGTAGGTATTTTTCGGTGATTTTCTTGTGACAGTATCTCGCAAAGATGACATAAAATTGTTCACTCTTCCTTTTGATATTACTGGACGTGGAAATCCAAAACGACATTTTGTGTACAACTTATCCTTAGATTTATACTTTCGATGACAGTATTTTCCACAACGATATGTTTGAAACCGTAAGATTTGATGTCTTAAATTCTTTTGTCCCTTACTTTTTGGTACAGCACATGTAGAATATTGTTCAATAAAACTCATCACTGTATCATCTGAAACTGTTCCAAATTTGGGGGCATCTTTGATCCATAGCAGCATATGTATGTGAGGAGCACCTCTTGCTTGATACTCCTTTCTCCAAAAGAAATCCAGAACCTCTCCAAGAGGAGGATTTTTTTTGTTTGTGATAAAAGACATCATAGCTTCAAATCTATAATTGAAATACCTGCATACATTAACTGGATCAAAAGACCACAGTTCTCCAGGTGTCTTGTATTCTATATTTTCTTTGTTTGCATTTGCCTCTTGAAGAAATTAAAGTAAATCTTCCCAAGCATACTCAGCACAGCTTAGAGTAAGGAACCATGTAGGAGTTCCTAAGTTTCTAAGCATACATTTCAATTCCCTATGACGACGGTACCAATACTCATTAGTACCACGCTGACATTCCATGGGATTAATTAGCTGAGATTCCAAAACAGTATCTTTCTATTGGACTTTATCCATAAAGTCCTTTGCCAAAACATTTTGCAGATGTACTCCACTTTTTAGTATATGGTTCACTGCATAAGAAAGTCCAGACAATTCACTCTCAAACAGAAGATGAAACAAATATGGAATACATTGGTGAAACCTTGGATCTTCTGCATATAATATTGATGTCCGGTATTCGGATGCAGGAATCTGCACAGGTCGTTCATCATATCGTCCACCTTTGCCTGTTGGAAATAACTGAGAGAAACAACGAGCTTCCAAGCTTTCTTCCCATACACTAATGGGACTTCCTTTCGCTTCTTTCATTTGGAATAACTCAATAGTATTCCCCATCACTTCTTTAGAGTGAAGTGGATGCACACTATAATGTTAATACATTTCTTCAGTTCTGGACACATCCACTTTTTCAATTTGTCCAGTTGACAAATCACTGTCCTCTTCTACAGTTGTTTCCTCTTCTCCTACATATACATTTTGACAGTATTGATTATTTTTTACCAAATACAATGTTGCCTTTTTCACTTTCCTAACATCCACTAATTCTTGCCAGATTTTCTTACTCTTCGTAGGAACACCAATAACTAGAATAACTAGAGGTTCCTCTTCCACATTTTCTACACCAATTGTTTCAATATTTTTCTTTAAATCTAGAGGCAAATATAGAACTCTTCCCTTTAATCCTCTCTGCAAATCTGAAGGAGGCAATTTCCCTATCTTAGGCTCCATACGAATAATTGCCTGAAATGGATGCACACATTGAATAAGAATAGACTCATAAGTATTTAAATCCATTAGTTCAGAAGGAATATTTACCAACTCAAGATTATTATGTACAGCTCTAGCAGGCATTTTGTTTTCATTTAATTTATTAGTACAATATTTACAAATAGGTTGATCACAACCCAAATCAAAACAATTCTCTACCAACAAATTAGTTGCAAATTCCTTCCACTGATTATTATTCTCCTTTTCACTTTTTAAATATAGATCAACTAACCTGGTTTGATTTTTATAATGAATTTGTCTACAACAAATACAAGAAAAGTTTGACCTTTCACCTGCAATGACCTTAAACCTTGTAATTTGATGCTCAAAAATTTCTGTACTAAAATTCTGTACATTTTGTTCCACATTTCCTTCTATTAATGTATTAGTTTCTGCACTGTCTTCTTCAGGACCAAAGTAACTAATTTCTTCACAAATGTTGATTACATCTAATACAGATCCATGCAAAATAGCACTGTATAACTTTTTTAACATTAGTGCTGGACTTTTTGCATAATACAACATTCTCACTAATTTCCTCATTTCAGTATGATGTACTGCTAACATCCTGAAATGATGAAAAACACTCTGACATACTTTTTTAGACAGACAAGCCAGAGAATGACCTTGCAAACCTGTTTTTTCTCTCACTATACAATGGTCTAATTCTTGCAACATCTCAATCTTTTGTTTAACACTTTTCTTAGTATACTTACGTAAGAAATTGTGAAAAAAATCAATTGAATCCTGTCGTACTTTACAAATACTACTACAATTCCAAGTGTACACTGGAGCCTTAGGACGTCTCCCTAAAACTTCATCAGCTAACACCTCTTCTGCATTTCTAGGGACAATTTTATCTTTTTCAATCGGACAACCATTCTTAACCTCATAAGCTCGACCACTGGTGTCAACTGCATGCAACAAAGCATTACTCTGACGGTAACTCTCTTCATTAAAAAATGGCTCACAACTTGAACTATGTTTCCATTCTCCAGAAAAAACATTACAAAAATTAGTTCTATTAATTAGTCTTTTCCACTTACTTTTGGCCTTCATGACATTGATTGGCTTATCTAGTGTTCGAATTCTATTGATTACTAAAAAAACAACTTCTTTTTTAATTCAATAGCCTTCTCAACCATACTTTCAATATGTTTCTTTTTCTTATAATAAGCTGTTTTTCTTTTACAATTCTTTATATTTTTTAATACATTTAAAATAACTCTGTTATAAAAAATTTGCTTGCGAATTTCAACAAACTGATTTTTTTGTCTTTTACTATACACAATTTCTTTACCACATAGTTTTCCATCATTTTTCTTTTTTGTCTGGTTTTTCTTTGTAGTTACAGATAAAATAAAAATTCCAGATTCTCCACACTTTTTTTAGTTTGTGTTATTTTCCTTATAAAATCCTTTGTTGTCCTACCAGGAGCTTTCTTCTTTTTTTCCACACATTGTTGTTTAGATAAATCTTGTACTTATTTTTTCTTGGAAAAGTAAGCCTGTTTATATGTTTTTCTCTTCTCACTCTTTGAAGGCATGATGGTTTTTCTTTCTGTAGATAATTAAAATCTGTTGTGAAGAAAAAAAAACATGTATAGCAGGGGGTCTTTTTTCAGAGTTTAAGGCACAGTAGCAGTGTTCGGGCAGTGTAGGAGATCATGCAGGGAGTGCTGTTTCAGGGTTTAGGGCAGTGCAGTGGTGTTTCAACATTATAGGGTAATTCGCTGAGAATGGTATTTCAGGGTTTAGAGCAGTGCAGTAGTGTTGAAAGAGTTTAGAAGGTTTTGCTAGGGATAGTGTTTCAGGGTTTCGGACAGTGCAGTGGTGTTCAGGCAGTGTAGGGGGTCATGGCGGAATTGATATTTCTGAGTTTAGAGCAATACAGTTGTGTTTGGGCAGGGTATGTTATCATGCAAGGTCTAGGAGTATAAAGCACTGCATGTCCTAAAGCCTAACTCACTCTATGAGTACATGTATTCCCATGTCTGCAAACACATGCACCGAGCAAGTGATTCTGTCACAATATTCCCAAAAACACACTGACTCACATTGTGATTCTAGACAAATAAAAATATCCCTTGCAATTCACTGAAATGATTACTACATGCTACAGAGAGAGTTGCTATGACATTTTTACAGCACACCCAGGATCTATATTACACAGCATGGAGACTATTTGGGAATTAAGAGGCCTGACACACACACTGCATAGGACTTTCTAGCACTACATGTCCTAAAGCCTGACTCACTTCATGAGTACATGTATTCCCATATTTTTAAACACGTCAACTAAGCTAATTTTTCAGCTACAATTTTCTGAAATAAATCATCATCATCATCAATTGAACTTTATTTCGGTTTGTTTATGAACCATAAAAGTACATCAAAAATAGAAAAATACATTTACAGCAATAGACTAATACACAGTTACATCTCATTTTAAATATTTGCAGTAAATCAGTTAGCATGTGGTTTATAGAGTGACGATAAAAACCCTAAGACAATAAAATACAAGGATTAGAGTTTAAAACACAGTGGAGGCCTAGTTTTTACAGAGACAAACTGTCTACCTACATTAAAGTGGCTTGCTACTACCGAATCAATCTCCGTCTAATTAACCACATTGAAAACAAAAATTTAGCAATAGCAGTAACTATTAGTGCATTAGTATCAGTTTTTAAAATTCAAAAAAACTCTATATGGTTCCTGACTCCTAGGTTCACACATAGCTGTTTGATCCATTTTTTTCTGCTAACAGAATAAGCAGGACAAAACAAGATCACATGAATTAGGGATTCGTTTGGATCATTACAACCTGGACAAGGACGAGCTAAGCCCATTATCCATTTATCAGTGTAAGAATGGAGGGGTAGTGTACCATATCTGAACTGTAGATACAGTTTTTTTGCTAGGACAGGTTCTATAATGTCTAATTTCTTCTCAAAACTGTAGACATTCTTGAAATCTAGAAAGCTGTCAGTGAGACTAGAAGGCCTGGCTGATCGAAGGACCTCTTCTAAGTTGTAATATTTTATAGACTCAGCCAGGGTTCTCTTTGAGATGGATTTGCATGTGACCTCCGGATTAGACCAGAGATTCTCCATGCCGATCCTAGACGCCTGCCCCCTTATAAAGGATAGCCACTTTATCTTCCCTGCACCCGGGCGTGCCATCACAATCTTCAGTTCTTCTCTATAGCACTCAAGCTCCGGGACGCTCCACAATCTGCGCCAGTAAAGGAGCGGGCGTGAGGCTATTGCTTCTGCAATGGGCCTCAGATTTATATCCAACCTTAAAGGAACTAGAGGAGTGTTTTTTGGTAAGGAGAGCAGCTGCTAAATAAAGTTATTCTCTGTTATGCTAATCTCACTCGCGGGACGGTAGCCCCAGAGTTCCGCCCCGTAAAGGGTGGAAGATCTGGTTTGAACCTTATATATTTCCAGTGGTACACTAACTATTTTATGGACACAAGATTTCTGCACTTTAAGAATCCCCCCGTAGACTGAGAAAGGGTTAAATTAGCCTTAGTCATTTGAGTTTCCCAACTCATTTTATCATTTAAAGTCAGACCTAAGTAAGTGAAATTATTTACCCTTTCCAGGGCTCGTCCATCCATTGACGGGCGTGGACAATTAGTTGCACTGGCATTGAACACCATGTACTTTGTTTTTTCTATATTAATCACCAAATTCCTGTTCCTACAGAATTTGGTGAATTGGTCTAACACCCGCTGCATCCCCATAGATGTTTTTGAGAGCAGCAGGGTGTCATACGCAAACATAAGTGCAGGAAATTTACCGCCAGCTAAGTTAGGGGCGTCAATGTTGTGTACACTAATTAGGTCGTCGACAAGACCATTTAAAAAAAGGGAAAATAAGGTAGGGGCAAGTATGCATCCCTGCCTAACTCCCTTCTCAATAGGAAAAGCTGTTGTCAGCTGGCCGTATTTGCCATAACGTACCTTTGCATAGGTTCCTTCGTGGAGTCTTTTAAGTTGGTGACATAAGTAGGGTGGAATCCCCATTGTTGTTAATATACTCCACAATTGGTTCCTGTCCACCATATCAAATGCGGACTTAAGGTCCACAAATGTCAGGTAGAGGCTACCCCCTTCCAAGACCACATGCTTCCAGTAAAGTACCTGGAGCCGTAGTAGTTGGTCAATGGTAGATGTTTTAGCGCGGAACCCTGCTTGCAGGTGGGAGAGGATGTTATTCTCACTAATCCAATGTTGTAAGCGTTGCAAAAGCAGTTTGGCGTAGATTTTTTGAGTAACGTCAATAAGACTAATTGGCCTATAATTTGACGGGCCAACGGAGATCCCTTTTTATAAATCGGAATGATTTCGGCCCCCAGCCAGGTACTTGGAACCTCTTGACCGTCAAGAATAGCATTAAATATGACGGTCAAGTAGGGGACCCAGATCTTCGGCTCATCTCTGAGAAGATCACCAGGGATCTTGTCCAACCCTGGGGCCTTGTTACATTTTAATGCTTGAACTGCAAGTGTAACTTCGGTCATGGTAAAGGGGGGAGGAGGACATCCAGGGGCCAATCTCAGAGACATGCTTAGTAGCACTTTATGCTGGGAAGCAGGGCTCGAATAAAGTTCACCAAAGAATGCACACCAGGCTTCCTCAGCGAAGTTGGGATCGATCTTTGCCTTACCTTCTGGTTTCCCAGTATGGACCAGGTTCCAAAAAGTTTGGGCATCTTTCGCTATTAATGCCTGTTTGATGGCCTGCCACTTCTCTGTTTCCCATTCGGATTTTGCATGGGAGAGGAGATACTTATAGGCATTCCTTGCGGCCATAATGGTTGCTCTATGGCTTAGTTTGAGGGCAGAAATTAGAGTAGTCTTCGCCCTCCTACAAGACTGGTTATACCAAGGATTTGTGACCCGTGCCTGTCGGTTAGTCTGATTTGCCGGTTTAAAAAAGCTTACCGCTAGGGCCAGCATTAGTTCATTGTGTATATTTAAAAATTTAGCGTCTTTATCAAGATTATAGGCATTTTCAAGCAATGTTTTTAGGCGCTCAAACTGGGGAATGACACTTTTATACAATGATGCCAGGTTATCTGGCGAAGACTTAATAGAGGCCCATCGGATTCTTTTACCACCCTGTAAGATCCTAATGTTACTAGAGACCATATCATCCTCTTGGTACTCCCCGTCGGGAAGTGGCAATTCCAGATCTGCTACCAAGGGGTTGTGGTCACTTTCCGAGCGGTCAAGTACATGGAAATATCGGATCAAATGCCATAAGGACATACTAACCATAAGATAATCTATTATTGATGAGTGGCCCATTCCATTGTAGGTACTCCTTCCTGGGCTGTCCCCCGGGAAGCGACCGTTGCAAGCTCTAAGTGAGAATGTATATGTCAAGGAAGTGAGCTGCATGGCCATGGGTGTCCAAGATTTAGGTTGATAAACATTTGGGGGTGGAATCCGGCAGGCATCATCCTCATCTGTTGTTATTTGAGGAACCCCCCCAAGTGGTTCATAATGACAATTAAAGTCCCCCCCATTATCACCTTGGTATCGCTTGAAAAGCTGTTTAATAGAGCAGTTAAGGACTCTAGAGTGTGAGAAACCGCACCCCCCAAAACAGGACGGAGGTAGATGTTAATAATCGCTATTTTGGGTGTGTTTGGGCGAGTTAGGAGAATACATAGTATATCACAAGTATTGGTGTTAATCCTTTTGACCGAGAACCCAAGATGGACACCCACCCATATGGTCAGTCCACCAGATGGTCTACCTCTAGGTCCCTTGGTTGCAAGCTCAGCATAGGTAACAAAGCCCATTCTATGATGGATAGCCCTGGCCCATGTCTCTTGGAATATACAGATACCATGGTTATCCACATAGTCACACCACTCCATACTATCTAGCTTTGCACTCAAGCCCGCCACATTCCATGATATCAACAATAGATTTTTATCATTGCGAGACAATTGGTCGATTGGCTGATTAGGGGGTATGGCATTTTCTACAATTGGGTCACCCACTTCAGAGCTCGACTGTACCATAGTGATCTCATGGTTAGTTATGGTGCGGTTAACCTCATGTATACTAGAGGGGGAACTACCACATTGGAGGGGTGTAGATAAGAACCTTGTCCCACTCTGAATATCCTCCTCTACTAGCCCCCCTCCACCAACACTTAAATCTTTAGCAAGGGGGGGTGGCCATGACGGGAAGTCAATCGCAGCCGTCAAGGCCGGAAAGGGCGCCATATCTGTTCGAGATTTCCAATGGGGTAAAAGGAATCAGGTGCTCCATGTTCCTAGTCCCCTGCAAATGCTCTGGCCCCACAAGGGGCAGACTGTGGCCGCTATCAGGGACTGTGTTCCACTCTAAATTATTCCTGGTAGGCACAGGCCTTTGAAAGTGACACATGTAACTATTGGTGGAAGGCATGTGAATGTTCCTGGTACCTTTGGAGTCAGGTAACCCCCCGGAGAAAAGAGCAGGGGTCACATACGACCTTGGATAGAAATAAGTTAGATCATATGGGACTATAGCAGTATTCAGATTCCTAGGGGGCCCTGTTAGTATGGACCTAACTGCTTCTGGGTTCCTAAAATTAATAACAACTATATCTCCCTCAATATTTTTCCCCTAGTGCCCAGCCAGGGCAGGCGTCTAACATGGACTATCTCCCCATCGATGTAATATGGGAGTGGTCTGTTTTGTCCTAACCAATGTAGAATCTTATTCTTAAGTTGGGGATGGCCCTCCTTTCTGCCTGCTTCTAATGGGGGGACACCTGTCAGTACAACTACAAATGGTAGCGACTCTGGGGGTAATTCAACATTGGGACCATATGATTTGTCATTTGTCGGCTTTGCAGACCTCCCCCTACCCAGTTGCTGGCTCTTAGTACTAGGATTAACGTCACCCTTCTGGAGTTCTCTTACAACCTGGGCCGTAGATTTTGTTACTGTTTGAACAGGAGCCTGGACCTGTTGGGAGACCAAGTTTTTCTGGTGGTTGTTATTTAGGGGCTTACTAGTTACAGTGTTTGCCTTAGCAGAGGTCTTGGGAGGGTCTACAGAGCTCAGTTTGTTACTAACAGGGGGTTTAGTGGCTTCGTTATTGCCACTGTTAGAGCCATTTGGAGCAGAGACAGTTGGAATCTGGGGTAGAGTTGTCGACACAATAGTAGGCCTTGGGGAGGTCATAAGAACACTTGTCTTGTCAGCATACAGTGCCTCCAGATTGCCTAGTCGGTGCTCCACCCTTTTTAGGATATCCAGGATAGGGAGCATGAAAGACCTAAGCAACTGCTCAACATTATTCCGCTCAGTATCAATAGAGGGAGTAGTTACTAAGCTTGGAGTGGAGACAGCCTCATTTTCCCTCCCTCGAGTATGAACGGGTTGTATAAGTTGTGGGTCTGGAATTGGTACTGCTATGGGCACTATATCAGTTGGTACCGAAGTTTTGGGTGTGATTACGCCAGTGGTCTTAAGTTTTAATGACTTACCAAACTCAGTATGACTGAGCTTGCCCCTTTGAGGAGCTCCTAACCCCCTCCTTTTTTTAGCAGGTGGTGGACCAAGGGCTTTAGACATAGTAGGTGGTCTGCCTAACCTTTTGGACGGCTCCTTAGGTGGAGGACAGGATGCATTGTCTACATTGGGAGAGGGACTGGGGACACATGAAAGCAAAACATTAGGTGAAGAAACAATCAATAAAGAGCCCGTAGGCGATGGAGTATTTCTAAGGGACAGAGACAATGGATCTTCATGGGGTGTGTCATTAATAATGTCCAACGTAATGGGTGAAGATGCTAGATCAATTAATGGTCTATTTTTCAGGGACTCAATAGAGCGACGTCGTTCAATCCTACGCTCAGATAGTAGGGCGTCCTTATCCAAGTCCACGGAAGCCCTAGTGAAATAATTATCTAGTGTTCCTTTGCTGGTCCCCACAATACTGGAGTTCTCAGTGTTATCCGCCATGAATGGGAGCCTACCTTACAGTCTGGGTCCAAAAATGTTAGTGGGGTAGCCCGTCCCGTCCTCGGACATCCCCGGACGGCCACAGACGGTCCCGCCCTTGTCCCGGGCTTCTCCCGGCGCCCTCCCGCGCGCTCCCGCGCAGCGGGGATCTGCTATTGTAAATAACCCATCCGATGTGGAAGAGGAAAGGGAGGAGCCTGCAGGGAGAGCGTCCCAGGTGTTGTCAATTGGGAGTTGTGGGCGCTCCTGGGACTTGAAGTCCTGCGCCCACAACGCGCTCGCAGCCCTGCAGGTCCCAGCAGTCACAGGCAGGATTCCCTCGGTAGCGCTGATGGGTGATGGCCTCCAACGAAGCGGGACCCGCGCAGCGGGTTCCGCGAGCAGTAATCAGGCAAGGAAGGCAATCTTTAAACTCTCAGCAGTCACAAGCAGGATTACCTCGGTAGCGCTGATGGGTGATGGCCTCCAACGAAGCGGGACCCGCGCAGCGGGTTCCGCGAGCAGTAATCAGGCAAGGAAGGCAATCTTTAAACTCTCAGCAGTCACAAGCAGGATTACCTCGGTAGCGCTGATGGGTGATGGCCTCCAACGAAGCGGGACCCGCGCAGCGGGTTCCGCGAGCAGTAATCAGGCAAGGAAGGCAATCTTTAAACTCTCAGCAGACCCAGGATAAAACGTGTGTGAAAACGGCAAGAATCAAGGAGATTCTGAAATAAATACTGACTCACATTGTGATTCTAGACAAATCAAAATATCCCTTTCAATTCACTGAAATGATTACTATCTGCTACTGAAAGATTTTCTATGGCATTTGTGCAGCACACCCAGAATGTTTCCTAGACTGCAAGGAGACTATCTGAGAATTCTAACCCTGATATACAAGTGTGTAAGTGGTTAGACCACTTCATGTACACCAGATGGTCTACCTCTAGGTCCCTTGGTTGCAAGCTCAGCATAGGTAACAAAGCCCATTTTATGATGGATAGCCCTGGCCCATGTCTCTTGGAATATACAGATACCATGGTTATCCACATAGTCACACCACTCCATACTATCTAGCTTTGCACTCAAGCCCGCCACATTCCATGATATCAACAATAGATTTTTATCATTGCGAGACAATTGGTCGATTGGCTGATTAGGGGGTATGGCATTTTCTACAATTGGGTCACCCACTTCAGAGCTCGACTGTACCATAGTGATCTCATGGTTAGTTATGGTGCGGTTAACCTCATGTATACTAGAGGGGGAACTACCACATTGGAGGGGTGTAGATAAGAACCTTGTCCCACTCTGAATATCCTCCTCTACTAGCCCCCCTCCACCAACACTTAAATCTTTAGCAAGGGGGGGTGGCCATGACGGGAAGTCAATCGCAGCCGTCAAGGCCGGAAAGGGCGCCATATCTGTTCGAGATTTCCAATGGGGTAAAAGGAATCAGGTGCTCCATGTTCCTAGTCCCCTGCAAATGCTCTGGCCCCACAAGGGGCAGACTGTGGCCGCTATCAGGGACTGTGTTCCACTCTAAATTATTCCTGGTAGGCACAGGCCTTTGAAAGTGACACATGTAACTATTGGTGGAAGGCATGTGAATGTTCCTGGTACCTTTGGAGTCAGGTAACCCCCCGGAGAAAAGAGCAGGGGTCACATACGACCTTGGATAGAAATAAGTTAGATCATATGGGACTATAGCAGTATTCAGATTCCTAGGGGGCCCTGTTAGTATGGACCTAACTGCTTCTGGGTTCCTAAAATTAATAACAACTATATCTCCCTCAATATTTTTCCCCTAGTGCCCAGCCAGGGCAGGCGTCTAACATGGACTATCTCCCCATCGATGTAATATGGGAGTGGTCTGTTTTGTCCTAACCAATGTAGAATCTTATTCTTAAGTTGGGGATGGCCCTCCTTTCTGCCTGCTTCTAATGGGGGGACACCTGTCAGTACAACTACAAATGGTAGCGACTCTGGGGGTAATTCAACATTGGGACCATATGATTTGTCATTTGTCGGCTTTGCAGACCTCCCCCTACCCAGTTGCTGGCTCTTAGTACTAGGATTAACGTCACCCTTCTGGAGTTCTCTTACAACCTGGGCCGTAGATTTTGTTACTGTTTGAACAGGAGCCTGGACCTGTTGGGAGACCAAGTTTTTCTGGTGGTTGTTATTTAGGGGCTTACTAGTTACAGTGTTTGCCTTAGCAGAGGTCTTGGGAGGGTCTACAGAGCTCAGTTTGTTACTAACAGGGGGTTTAGTGGCTTCGTTATTGCCACTATTAGAGCCATTTGGAGCAGAGACAGTTAGAATCTGGGGTAGAGTTGTCGACACAATAGTAGGCCTTGGGGAGGTCATAAGAACACTTGTCTTGTCAGCATACAGTGCCTCCAGATTGCCTAGTCGGTGCTCCACCCTTTTTAGGATATCCAGGATAGGGAGCATGAAAGACCTAAGCAACTGCTCAACATTATTCCGCTCAGTATCAATAGAGGGAGTAGTTACTAAGCTTGGAGTGGAGACAGCCTCATTTTCCCTCCCTCGAGTATGAACGGGTTGTATAAGTTGTGGGTCTGGAATTGGTACTGCTATGGGCACTATATCAGTTGGTACCGAAGTTTTGGGTGTGATTACGCCAGTGGTCTTAAGTTTTAATGACTTACCAAACTCAGTATGACTGAGCTTGCCCCTTTGAGGAGCTCCTAACCCCCTCCTTTTTTTAGCAGGTGGTGGACCAAGGGCTTTAGACATAGTAGGTGGTCTGCCTAACCTTTTGGACGGCTCCTTAGGTGGAGGACAGGATGCATTGTCTACATTGGGAGAGGGACTGGGGACACATGAAAGCAAAACATTAGGTGAAGAAACAATCAATAAAGAGCCCGTAGGCGATGGAGTATTTCTAAGGGGTAAGGGAAATTTGTCCAGAGACAATGGATCTTCATGGGGTGTGTCATTAATAATGTCCAACGTAATGGGTGAAGATGCTAGATCAATTAATGGTCTATTTTTCAGGGACTCAATAGAGCGACGTCGTTCAATCCTACGTTCAGATAGTAGGGCGTCCTTATCCAAGTCCACGGAAGCCCTAGTGAAATAATTATCTAGTGTTCCTTTGCTGGTCCCCACAATACTGGAGTTCTCAGTGTTATCCGCCATGAATGGGAGCCTACCTTTCAGTCTGGGTCCAAAAATGTTAGTGGGGTAGCCCGTCCCGTCCTCGGACATCCCCGGACGGCCACAGACGGTCCTGCCCTTGTCCCGGGCTTCTTCCGGCGCCCTCCCGCGCGCTCCCGCGCAGCGGGGATCTGCTATTGTAAATAACCCATCCGATGTGGAAGAGGAAAGGGAGGAGCCTGCAGGGAGAGCGTCCCAGGTGTTGTCAATTGGGAGTTGTGGGCGCTCCTGGGACTTGAAGTCCTGCGCCCACAACGCGCTCGCAGCCCTGCAGGTCCCAGCAGTCACAGGCAGGATTCCCTCGGTAGCGCTGATGGGTGATGGCCTCCAACGAAGCGGGACCCGCGCAGCGGGTTCCGCGAGCAGTAATCAGGCAAGGAAGGCAATCTTTAAACTCTCAGCAGACCCAGGATAAAACGTGTGTGAAAACGGCAAGAATCAAGGAGATCCGCTGGTGCCAGTAGAAGAGCAGCTTTTACCGCTGTGAGAGCCCAAGGGAGGAGCCTGCAGGGAGAGCGTCCCAGGTGTTGTCAATTGGGAGTTGTGGGCGCTCCTGGGACTTGAAGTCCTGCGCCCACAACGCGCTCGCAGCCCTGCAGGTCCCCGCAGTCACAGGCAGGATTCCCTCGGTAGCGCTGATGGGTGATGGCCTCCAACGAAGCGGGACCCGCGCAGCGGGTTCCGCGAGCAGTAATCAGGCAAGGAAGGCAATCTTTAAACTCTCAGCAGACCCAGGATAAAACGTGTGTGAAAACGGCAAGAATCAAGGAGATCCGCTGGTGCCAGTAGAAGAGCGGCTTTTACCGCAGTGAGAGCCCAAGGGAGGAGCCTGCAGGGAGAGCGTCCCAGGTGTTGTCAATTGGGAGTCGTGGGCGCTCCTGGGACTTGAAGTCCTGCGCCCACAACGCGCTCACAGCCCTGTAGGTCCCCGCAGTCACAAGCAGGATTACCTCGGTAGCGCTGATGGGTGATGGCCTCCAACGAAGCGGGACCCGCGCAGCGGGTTCCGCGAGCAGTAATCAGGCAAGGAAGGCAATCTTTAAACTCTCAGCAGACCCAGGATAAAACGTGTGTGAAAACGGCAAGAATCAAGGAGATTCTGAAATAAATACTGACTCACATTGTGATTCTAGACAAATCAAAATATCCCTTTCAATTCACTGAAATGATTACTATCTGCTACTGAAATATTTTCTATGGCATTTGTGCAGCACACCCAGAATGTTTCCTAGACTGCAAGGAGACTATCTGAGAATTCTAACCCTGATATACAAGTGTGTAAGTGGTTAGACCACTTCATGTACACACTCTACATTTTTAACAACAGCACTGTACTGCAAAACAATATCTCCTCAAACACATTAACGTACCAAATGCTCCTATCACAATGTTTTTCCCAAAGCAGACAAATTCAGAATCAGACTCTATACAAATAAACTCCTGCTTCCACATTAGAACACATTTTGCTTATTAACTTAAAGTGCACAACATAGATCCCCTTACAAATTAACAACTCACCTTTAAAAATGCTACATTTCAGTCCAGTGGTGTTAGAGCAGTGTAGGGGTCATGGTGGGACTGGTATTTCTGAGTTTAGAGCAGTGTAGTTATGTTTGGGAAGTGTATGGTATCATGCAGGGGCTAGGAATATAAAGCACTGCATGTCCTAAAGCCTAACTCACTCCATGAGTACATGTATTCCCATGTCTGCCATCACATGCACTGAGCAAGTGATTCTGTCACAATATTCCCCAAAATACACTGGCTCACATTGTGATTCTAGACAAATAAAAATATCCCTTGTAATTCACTGAAATGATTACTACATGCTACAGAGAGAGTTGCTATGGCATTTCTACAGCACACCCAGGATCTTTATTACACAGCATGGAGACTATTTGGAAATTAAGAGGCCTGGCACATATACTGCATAGGACTTTCTAGCACTACATGTCCTAAAGCCTGACTCACTTCATGAGTACATGTATTCCCATATTTCTAAACACATCAAATAAGCAAATTTTTCTGCTAAAATGTTCTGAAATAAATACTGACTCACATTGTGATTCTAGACAAATCAAAATATCCCTTTGCAATTCACTGAAATGATTTCTATCTGCTAGTGAAAGATTTTCTATGGCATTTGTGCAGCACACCCAGAATGTTTCCTAGACTGCAAGGAGACTATATGAGAATTCTAACCCTGATATACAGGTGTGTAAGTGGTTAGACCACTTCATGTACACACTCTCCATTTTTAACAACAGCACTTTACTGCAAAAAAATATCTCCTCAAACACATTAAAATACCAAATGCTCCTATCACAATGTTTTTCCAAAAGAAGACAAATTCAGAATTAGAATCTATACAAATAAACTCCTGCTTCCACATTAGAACACATTTTTCTTATTAACTTAAAGTGCACAACATAGATCCCCTTACAAATTAACAACTCACCTTTAAAAATGCTATATTTCAGTGCAGTGGTGTTAGAGCAGTATAGGGGGTCATGGTGGGACTGGTATTTCTGAGTTTAGAGCAGTGTATTTATGTTTGGGAATGGTATGGTATCATACAGGGGCTAGGAATATAAAGCACTGCATGTCCTAAAGCCTAACTCACTCCATGAGTACATGTATTCCCATGTCTGCAAACACATGCACCGAGCAAGTGATTCTGTCACAATATTCCAAAAAACACACTGACTCACATTGTGGTTCTAGACAAATAAAAATATCCCTTGCAATTCACTGAAATGATTACTAAGTGCTACAGAGAGAGTTTCGAAGGCATTTCTACAGCACACCCAGGATCTTTATTACACAGCATGGAGACTATTTGGGAATTAAGAGGCCTGACACACATACTGCATAGGACTTTCTAGCACTACATGTCCTAAAGCTTGACTCACTTCATGAGTACATGTATTCCCATATTTTTAAACACATCAACTAAGCAAATTATTCTGCTACAATATTCTGAAAAAAATACTGACTCACATTGTGATTCTAGACAAATCAAAATATCCCTTATAATTCACTGAAATGATTACTATCTGCTACTGAAAGATTTTCTATGGCATTTGTGCAGCACACCCAGAATGTTTACTAGACTGGAAGGAGACTATCTGAGAATTCTAACCCCGATATACAAGTGTGTAAGTGGTTAGACCAATTCATGTAAACACTCTACATTTTTAACAACAGCACTGTACTGCAAAAAATATCTCCTCAAACCCATTAACATACCAAATGCTCCTATCACAATACTTTTCCCAAAGCAGACAAATTCAGAATCAGACTCTATACAAATAAACTCCTGCTTCCACATTAGAACAAATTGTTCTTATTAACTTAAAGTGCAAAAGATACATCCTGTTACAAATTAACAACTCACCATTAAAAATGCTTATGTAGATTTAGAACAATGTCAATCACACACCAGATTTTCTTAAGCAGAATCTCTGAATTGTGCACCAGTCACTGAAACCATAGAATGGCATTGCTTCCCTCTAATTTTCCACACATATTCATGTAGATAACCAATGAAATTTCTTCCCACACAAATTCAAAACCAAACTAACATTTTAATTGGTTCTACATTTCAACACTTTCAAACTCACATAATGTTCAACCTTCCCCCACTGCTTTCTCTGCCTGTTACCATGGTAATACTCCATAGAACACCCAACTGAACACACAGGTGAAAATTTCATCACACAAGTTTGCAAACCAAACCAGCAAGGGTGTTTGACTTCTCAATATACCAGCTTATCCTTTGCAATGTTCCTTTCAATAACTTTTTCTCAACCATTAGCATTACTCCTTTTAAAAAACAGTAGCCTGCACCCTAGTTTTCAATGCTGAATTTTCAGAAACCACCAATCATTTCTTTTTTTTCAAGTGCACTGAATCTCATCCACATTTTTTTCTAAACTCCTACTTTTCAAACTGCCATTTCATTTCCAGAGCCCATCTGAGTACAACCAGATCTCCCTTCAAGATGCTTAGAGTGTGGATTGTGGGACACAGCTATATTTTCTGGAGTGAAAGGTATGCAGCAAATAGATGCTTTCTCAACCTTGATTTACCAAATGTTGATATTATGTGGATTGGCCAGAGAGGATTGAGATGTCACCAATTGATGCCATTGGTAAAATCATTTTTGCATCTCCCACACCCTGACCTCATAATTGTGCACTGTGGTGGCAATGATCTAGGCACTTTGACTGGGGTAGGTCTGGAAATGCTTTTAAATGACACCTTTGGGCAATTGATGTCACTTTTTCCACAAACTGCCTTTGTATATTCTAATATATGCCAAAGGCAAAAATGGAACTGGTCCAACCAATATTGTCTGCAGATTGAGAAAGCAAGGAAACATGTGAATAAGTCTGTTTCTGCTTTCCTCAGAGACTATGGTATGGGTTCTATATACCACAACAACTTGCGTTACAACATGCAAGGCATTTATAGTGGAGATGGTGTACATTTCACAGATGAGGGGAACAGAGTCTTCCTCTTGAAATTTAGACTCTGCATCGGTACTTACTTGTAGGTACAAAAAACACTGAACGAACACAACGGCTCTTTTTAGAGCCAACTAACAAATAAACACTCAAATGTGTTATTTAACTGTATTTTTTTGTCTTTTTTTTGCCGACGTACCCGCACCGTGCGCTTACGGGTGCGTGCACCGTGTAAGTACCCCACAATTAAAAAAAAAAAAAAAGTTTTTAGGGCCTTCGGGGTCCTTCAGGGACCCCCTGAGAAGCCCTGGGGGGTCAGGGAGTCTCTTCCCTGCCCCCTTTTCACATTCTCCACTTTTGTTTTTGGCTCTCTCCTGCCTCGGAGACAAAAAATGGCGGCCAACACTTCCTGGTTTCGTCCGATTGGAATGTTGACAGACGTCTAACAGCAAATCAGAATTCCGTTCGCGCACACCCGATACGCGCACAGTACGCGCACGGTGCACGCTCCTAGATATATATATATTTTTTCTTTTGATTTTCTCAGGAACTACTGGAGGGATTTACACCATTGAAGCAAAAGCGTGATCTGCGAATCAGACTCTACCATTTTCCCAAATTTCTTGTAATTTCGTTCAGCAGTTCGGGCTGTAGCCGTGTCTAATAGTCTTATGGAAAATAACATGGGGAAAAATGTTTTGGGACACCCTTTTTTCTCAGCCCCCACTTGACAAATCCCCCCAAAACTTTCAGGAAAGGAGCGGAGCAGAGCGGGCCATCTTCTTTGAGAAATTCGCGAAGATTCATCAACCAGCGCTAAAGTTATTCCCAATAGAATGTTGCGGATTTCCTATGGAAACTAGGTCCTAACTACAACTACCTACTGGCAACCGCCAGTAGGTAATATATATATATTACGTGCCTGAATAATATTGCACTAGATACTTGTGACCGCGGCTCCTTTGTTTTGACTCGCTGTTGATGTGAGGAGTTTCAACATTGGCAACAGTGTGTGGAGTATACAGGGGGTGCCCCAGCCGTGAGCCCGCCGAATCCGTATCTTGGGATCAACCAAACTTTGGTGAGAATATATATATATATATACACTTGCACTTTTATAATGAGATCAAGAAATTCCTGAAATGATATGTAGTAATACATCATAGAAGGATGGTGTGTAGATATGAATTACTGTGAGAAACACAGGAATATTTGCACTTTATTTGAGATATTGAGTACTCCTCAAGCACTAGCACTTTCTATTTTCCATGTGCAATATCCAGTCAATTTGTTTACAGCATATATCTGTCTGTCGACTAATGCACTTGCACTTTATGTTTTTAATAAGGTAGAACCGTTTGACAGCATTAACATTAGTATAATTCCCACAAGCTGAAGTAGCACAAACTTGATAGTCAGAGCCAGGATGAATTCACATGAGACTGGACTGTGTTGAGTTTAAATACAGCGAGATATTCTGGTAATATAAATGGTTAAAAACGAACTTTTCTCGCATCAAAGAAAGGGCTACGCTCTATTGAAACAGGCACTTGCCTCATATTTAAATGCGCATTTTTTGCACAAAGGAGCTAATATGTTTCTGTTGAATGAAATATGCACTTGCACTTTAAAAAAGTTTAATTTAAGAGATAATGATATATGTATATCTCTTCTATTTTGATCATTTTTCAATTATTCCCTTATAAATGGTTTGATTTGCGAGGTCCTGCAATATGATATTCACTTTGATATCTATGTATTTGGAAAATGCTAAGATGGCCGCTGTGTTTACTCTAACAGTGTTTCGCTGTGAGTCCTTCTACTGTTTTTATCACCCTGTGTATGTGTGAAAAGGAAGGCTCAGACCAACGCAAAAACATCGTGATCAAGGGAGCTTGACTCCCGAAACGCGTTGATGGTATATTGCTTAAATAAATAAGCTTTTGATAAAACCCTGATTGTGAGTGTCTGGATGTTTTCAGTGACGAAGACTGTTGAAACTGGGATCTTATCCTGAATATATATATATTCACTGAAAAAACCATAGGTTTCACACCAGTTATAGTTAGGAATTAGCATTTAAAAAACCTATTAAATTCACTGAAAAAACCATAGGTTTCACACCAGTTATAGTTAGCTGGAAATTTTACTGATATAAAACCATTGAAATTCCCACGTTATAGTTAGTCGGACTCACTATAACTTGCGCGTACAATGCACTGCTGATGACATCACTCATGACATCACTGATGAGACCATCCAGTGAATGTGTGTCTTTCTGAAAAATAAATTTGTTTTATATATGTATTTGTAAAGGTCGATGGAAGAATAAATGTTTAAATAAGTGTGTAAATGGATGTTTTTTTAAAAAAAATTGGTTGGGTAACTGGCTTATTAAGTGTATCTTAGTGAATACATATATTAGCGAGTATTGTTTAAATATTTAAATGTTTGTATCAGTGTTTCTCTTTGTGTATAAGTGGCTGCATGGGGTTGGTGACTGACTCACTGTTTGTATGTGTTTTGAAGACAGCATATGTGCAGGACTGTATGGGTGGATGAGTGTATATATGTATGTGTTAGTGAGTGAATGACTGTCTCACTAGTGTCTTCATTAGTAACGACATATGTTTTAATCTAGTATATGTGAGTATTGATGTATATAAGTGAGTATAGTATATATAGTGAGAGATTGTAGGAGTTCCTGTGTAAATAAGTATGTGTTTCTATAAGTGATTGTTTAAGAGAGTAAGTATGGGTAAGTTTCCTTAGAAGTAAGGTGGCAGTGTGTGTATAAATGTATATGCAAATAAATGGATGTTCAATAGTTTATTTGCATGTGTGAGTATGTGTGTGAGTAACTTTTGGATGATTGCTGATGTGTAACAGGATGTGTAGGTGTATCACTACATATGATGAGTGAGTATATATGAGTGACTATATAGAACTGTTGGTGAATGAGTGGATGTGTATATAGATGGTGGAATTACTGAATTGGTTGTTGTTACTGGTTTGGGTATCTCCATTTTTTTGAAAATGTTTGTTTCTATTTTTGAATATGTGTTTCAAGCGTTACATTACACTGAAATTAGGTCTGTCACTCTGTCACAAGGATGATCTCATCAGTGATGTCATGAGTGATGTCATCAGCAGTGCATTGTACGCGCAAGTTATAGTGAGTCCGACTAACTATAACGTGGGAATTTCAATGGTTTTATATCAGTAAAATTTCCAGCTAACTATAACTGGTGTGAAACCTATGGTTTTTTCAGTGAATTTAATAGGTTTTTTAAATGCTAATTCCTAACTATAACTGGTGTGAAACCTATGGTTTTTTCAGTGAATTTCATAGGTTTTTTAAATGCTAATTCCTAACTATAACTGGTGTGAAACCTATGGTTTTTTCAGTGAATTTCATAGGTTTTTTTAATGCTAATTCCTAACTTTCTATACAGACTCATACCTATGTGTTTTTTAGTGAATTGCTAAAGTATGTTTTTGTAAAAATGAACACTATAATGTATATTGAGATAATATTTTTAATTTAAAATATTTTTTTTTTATATTTCACTTTGGTGCGCTTCCGGTGCGCGCACCCGTGCGCGTACCGTCAGCGCACTAACAAAAAAAAAGAAAAAAAAAATGAAGGAGTGACTGTGTAATAGATAGTAAGACAGATAAAAAGTTTAAAAGGAAGTAACTGAGAAAAGAAAAATGAATAAGGGAGCAAAAGAAAGAAGAAATAGGAAGAACACTAAAGTAGAGGTTAAGGGAGAATATAAATGGATATTGAAAGTAAAAAGAAGGACAGATAAGTATGAGAATGACAGGTAGTGACGGAATCAGAGGAAAAGAATAGCAGTGATTGAGGGAAAGTAAATATCAGTGAATATAAGTAAAGAGGGGTGAAACAGGGTACATATAAGTGAATAAGGGCAACACATGGGGAGTAATAGAGAGAAAGAAGAGAGAGAGTAAAAGAAAGACAAAAGGAAGAACTAACTGAACTACAGTACAATGAGTGTGAAAGAAAAAAAAATGCAGAAAGAGAAAGAGGGTTAGGAAACTAAAGCAGTGGTACTAAGTGAATATAAAAAAGATAAAAAGTGGTGGAAGGAACTGAGGAAATGCAGATAGTTCTTATTACATTAAGAAGTTGTGAATGAAGTACAGTAAAGAAACAGCAATGAAAAAAGAGTGTAAATTAGTAAAGAGAGGTAAATAAGGGTGAAGAAGAAAATGAGTGCATAATAATGTGAACACAATATAAATTACATAAAGCAAACAACACAATAACTTCTACAATATGTTACATTATTTATTTTTGCTGTTCTCAGAATATATTGAATTCCACTTAAATTAGTGAGTTCAAAGTCTTCATCATATAACAGCGGGAAAAAAAAAAACACAATCTAAAAGATTGTGTTTAAAAAAACCCATTCAAACATACATCTCATATATGTACACTAATCTTTGATTCACTTACTTTTCCATGAGGCCAAGTAGAAGATAGTGAAGGTCCTTTTGGTAGAAAAAAAGTCTGCTGTTCCTTATAAGTTCCATTTCATCGACTTCCTATGAAAAAAGATCTAAAAACATCATACCATACACAATCCTCACGGCCAATTTGTGTCAGATATATCGGTATTTTTTACTTTCAGATCCACTTAAAGTATCTACATGAGATTGCAGATAGTGAAGGTCCTTTTGGTGAAAAAAGTCTCCTGTGCTCTATAACTTCGATTTCATCAACTTCCTATGAAAAAAGATCTAACAACATCATATCTTACATTTTCCTCACGGCCAATTTGTGTCAGATATATCAGTATTTTTTACTTTGAGATCCACTTAAAGTATCTACATGAGATAAATAATTTCAAATATTAGATTAACTAACTAACTAACTAACTTTTATTAACTATTCCCGTCTTCAAAGGCCAATTCCCTTTACTAAAACTTTGGTTTTAAAAACACTAGATAAGAATTTGTAGAGTCATAAGGCAAACGTTGTTTATAAGTTAAATGACAATCATTGCAGTAACTCCATCCATTTTCAGATTTTAAGTAGCATGTATAATGTCCTGAGGTGGTCGAAGGTCCATCATGATAAATAATAGCTTCAGTTGTAAAGGTCCTTCCAGAAATTGATAACTGAGAAGCCACAAAATTTTTGATAGAAGTTGTCAATTTAGTTCCATCAGGTCTACATCGTTGGAAAACTAAAATGATATACTGCCCATACCTTTGTATAAATAATGTGGACAGCATTGTACAGTTACATTGGGTACACACCATATTATGATCTGCTGCTTTAACTAGATTTTTAAAAGACACTGATTTACAGTCTGGTAAAGTCAAATATATAAATCTTTCAGTGTCTATTGTAGTAGTACTTGATAAACTACAATTGTGGCAGTCATGCTGCCATTGATAAGAAAGACTGAAAAGATTATCTACATCTACACCTTCATCTTCCAAAACACCAAACATATACATTAAAAATTCCTGACAATCCTGCTGAATGTTCTGTGAAAATTTATCTTGACCAGAACACAAATCTAAAATATTTCGAATTTCTGTTACACTTTCTATTTGTGCTGTAACACTGCTACATTTCTGAAACACAGAATTCAATAAACCACACAATCTTTGATCCCGATTTTCAACAATCTGTTCTTGTAAACTTTTAAGAAAAAAAACAACATTAACCACTACATTAGCATAGCAGTTGACACCAGAACTGTTTTCAAACTGAAATCCAACAACATTTTCTCCACAATTCTTTTTCTTCCTGTTTTCAATTACAGTTTTCTCTACTTTTTGTCTTTTTGCAACTACCTCACTACAATTATCCTCATTTCTTCTTTTTCGGCCTACCACACGTTTTTCAAACAGAGGATATTGAGGCAAATGTGCAGCATACTCTCTTCTTAACCTATTGTATTCTTTAACACAATCTAGATCTGCACAAATTTTTGTCTCATCACACGCAATCAAATACAATCCTGATAAAGTTCTGACTCGAGATAATGCTACATATGCCATACCCTCTTTAAACACAGATCTTCCAATGTTCACCAATGCACTATCTACACTTAAACCTTGAGATTTATGAATTGTCACTGCATACGCCAAACAAACAGGAAACTGTTTTCGGCGAACATATAAGTCTTTTACAAGTAAAAATCTAGCAGAACAACGACTTATTTGTTGTACTTGTTCAATGCCATCAAATTTTATTTTTAAAAATTCAATTCCATCTCTATTTCTGTAATTCACAAAATCAACAACATAACCCATTGCTCCATTTACCAGACCGCTTTCAACATTTAAATTCCTTCTCAAAATGATACGACAATTTAAACACACATTCAGAGTCTTTTCAAAACCAGCTGTTTTTGAAATACTTTTCTCCAATGAATGCAATTTAATTTTCAAATTTTCTGACAAAACAATTGTTGCACCCATATGCTCTATTTTATCTATTGCTTCTAGTTTCACAATCTCTTCATTTTCTAAGTCTAACATTTTTTGGTTGAAGATGGAACATTCTTGCAGAGTTGGCATCAAACATATCCCAGATTTCTTCTCAGTCATTTTTTTAAAAATATTCTCTGGAAGAATGTTGTCATTTGGATACAAATTTGAAATTAATCGACTATGCAAAGCTTTTTTACCTTTCTCAGTCATTTTTCCAATTCTTACATCTTGTAGAATATTTTTATAATCTTCATCCTTGGCCTGTCGCATATTTTGAAGCAGTTCAGCATATTTAAAATTTAGCCATATATTAACATTTCCAATGCTTCCAAGGGACTTCCTGGTATCTTCATGCGTGAGCATTTTAAACACTGGTTGTCCTTTTACTGGAGTCAACTGCAATAGATCTCCAAAAACAATAATGTGTTTTCCTCCAAATAACACATCATAGTCTGTTTTAAGAATTTCTTGCATTCTCAAATGCACAAAAGCAAGCATTAGATTTGAGACCATGCTTACTTCATCTATGATAAGAAGTTTCATTTTCTTCAAGACTCTTGAAACTTCAGAACACGCATCTCCAGATAGCTTGTTGTAATGCAATGTATTATCATGTTCAACTGGCAGCATCAATAAACGATGTAGAGTAATCCCTTTAATGTTATGTGCTGCCAGACCAGTTGGAGCAGTTACAACACAAGACAGTGGTGAATCAGTCCTTTTCTGCAGATAACTTGCAACGGCTTTAATTAGAAAACTTTTTCCTGTCCCCGCTTCTCCACTTACATACAGTCGGACAGGGTCAAATAATATACATGAGCACTCTTTTTTCTCATGTCTGAATCCATGTTCAATCTGCTCTGTGACTTCATCATATATCTTTTTCTGCTCAATGTTTAGTTGCGTTACCAAATCTTCTAAGTTAACTCCATCCTCTTGAGCTTGTTCCATAGCTCTTTCCACCTCATCCATGGCAGTGGCAGCTTCATTTTGGATAATTGGTCCTCCTAGTGGATCCTGGCTCAATGAAGTAGAACTCTGACTATCTTGAGAACTGTTTCTAGCTATCTCTTCAGCAATTGTGGTTTCTTGCTCCATTTCTTCATTCAACATTTGCAGATAATTTAGAAAAATAGGACATTCTATGGTATCCTTAGTTGCATTAAAAGAGTCTTCATAACAGAGAAAATCTCCAAGTAGTTCCTCTTCTGTACGCCATGGCTTAAAGAGTTGCAAAAGAGCTAAGTAGTAAAATTCTCTTTTGTCTGGAACTTCACAACTCAATTTTCGATGATTAATCAAATGGCCTTTTTTCTGCTTCACTAGACATCCTTCATAGCCAATGAGTGCATATTTTCCATTATTGATATCTTCTGTGATGTTCCTCTTATAACTGTAGTTTTGAAGAACTTCATACAAACATATGTTCTCAAGGTGAGTACTTCTATTTGGATAGTATGTATCCAACATATTTGTCTTCAAAATATCTGTACTGTTTGGTTCTTTTTCCGCCAAATATTCAATTTCTTGTACAGATTTCAAAACTCGGTTTCGTGTGGCAGCAAGACCAAGACTCACCCAAATGATTGTTCTTGATTTGGCATAGAGACTTGCTGATGATAACCGATCAGAACATTCATATGCTCCAATTTCTCGATGTGACAACATCTTCAGACTGAAACTGTATAATTTCTTGCTTAGACTCTTTTCATGTGAAATGTCCTCCCACATTTCCTTCAGTTCTGTCTTTTCTTTTTTGGTGATGTAAGATGTCACATATCGAGCCACAGCAATAGAGTTGTCAGCAACGAACTGAATATCCATGTTAGCATTCCACATGGATAAAATCACTGGGTTGTAATCGTTGATGTACTTAGATTCTTCATTTCTTTTCAAATTATATGTGTTTTTGGGAGATTTTCTCGTCACAGTATGTCGTAGAGATGACATCAAATTATTTACTCTTCCCTTAGAAATCACTGGTCGAGGAAATGCAAAACGACATTTCGTGTAGTACTTTTCCTTGTTTTTAAATTTTCGACGACAGTACTTTCCACAACGATGAGATTGAAAACGTAAAACTTGTTGCCTTAAATTGTTTTCTTCAGTAGATTTTGGAACAGCACATGTTGAATACTCTTCAATGAAACTCATCACTGTTTCATCTGAATCTGATCCAAATTTGGGTGCATCTTTAATCCACAACAACATATGTATATGAGGAGCACCTCTCGCTTGATATTCCTTCCTCCAAAAGAAATCCAAAACCTCTCCAAGGGGAGGATTTTTTTTGTTGGTAATAAAAGACATCATAGCTTCAAATCTATGATTAAAATATCTGCAAACATTCACTGGATCTAAAGAACCCAGTTCTCCTGGTGTTTTCAATTCTATATTTGGTATGTTTTCATTTGCCTCTCGTAGAAATTGAAGTAAATCGTCCCATGCATACTCAGCACAGCTAAGAGTGAGGAACCATGTAGGAGTTCCTAAGTTTCTTAGCATACATTTCAATTCTCCATGACGACGAAACCAATACTCATTGGTTCCACGTTGACATGCCATGAGATTGATTAGCTGAGATTCCAAAATACTGTCTTGCAGATTAACTTTCTCCATAAAGTCCCTTGCACATACATTTTGCAAATGAGGTCCACTTTTTAATATATGATTAACTGCATAAGAAAGCCCAGACAAATCACTTTCAAACAGTAGATGAAATAAATATGGAATGCATTGACGAAACCTTGGATCTTCTGCATATAATCTTAGAGTCCGGTATTCAGCTGCAGGAATTTGAACTGGTCGATCATCATATCGTCCACCACAACCTGTTGGAAATAATTGTGGAAAACAACGAGCTTCCAAACTTTCTTCCCATACACTAATGGGACTTCCTTTTGCTGCCTTCATTTGAAACAAGTCAATTGCATTTCCCATTACTTCTTTGGAATGTAAAGGATGAACAGTATAATGTTCATATATTTCTTCAGTTCTAGACACATCAACTTTTTCAATTTGACCAACTGAAGAATCACTATCTTCTTCTGTAGCTGTTTCCTCAACTCCAACACTTACATGTTTGTAGTACTCATTGTTTTTAACTAAATACAACGTTGCCTTCTTGACTTTTTTAACATCCACTAAATCTTGCCAAATTTTCTTACTCTTTGTTGGAACCCCATTAACTAGAATAACTAAAGGATCTTCTTCTACTCTTTCTACACCAATTGTATTAATATTTTTCTTTACATCTAGAGGCAAATAAACAACTCTTCCCTTTAATCCTCTCAGTAAATCTGATGGAGGCAATTTCCCTGTCTTAGGCTCCATGCGTACAATAGCCTGAAAAGGATGGACACATTGAATCAAAATAGATTCATAAGTATTTAGATCCATCAATTCAGAAGGAATATCTATCAACTGAAGATTATTATAAACTGCTCTTGCAGGCATTCTATTTTCATTTAATTTTTTCAAACAATAAGTGCAAATACGCTGATCCAAACTCAAATCAAAAGAATTCTCCACCAACAAATAACTTACAAAATCCTCCCATTCACTATTATTTTCCAATTCACTTTTTGCATATAAATCAACTAACCTAGTCTGAATTTTATAATGAGTCCGTCGACAACACACACAAGTTACATTAGGCCTCTCACTTGATTTCACCTTAAACTTGATAATTTCCTCATCAAACTTTTCAATACTTGAAATTTGTCCATTATCTTCTACATTACCATCCATTACTATATCTATTTCTACACTGTCCTCTTTGTTCCCAAAATAACAAAACTCAATTTCTTCACAAATAGTCTTCACATCCACTTCAGATCCATGCAAAAGAGCACTATTTAACTGTTTAAGCTTAAGTGCAGGACTTTTTGCATAATACAACTTCCTCACTAATTTCCTTACGTTATTATGATGCACTGCTAACATCCTAAAATGATGAAAAACACTCCGACAAACTTTTCTAGAAAGACATGCTAGTGAATGCCCTTGCAAACCTGTGCTTTCTCTCACTCTGCAAGGATCTAACTCTTGCAGGATCTTCATTTTTTGTTTGAGACTTTTTTTACTATATGTACGTAAGAAATTTCGAAGCAAATCAATTGATTCCTGTCGCACACTACAAATACTACTGCATTTCCATGTGTACACTGGACCCTTAGTACGTCTCCCTAAAACTTCATCAGCTAACACCTCTTCTGCATCTCTAGGTACAAGTTTCTCTTTTTCCATCACACAACTATCTTTCACCTCATAGGCACGACCACTGGTGTCAACCGCATGCACCAAATCATTTTCCTGAAAGTAACTCTCCTCATTAAAAAAAGGCTCAGAACTTGAACTATGCATCCATTCACCAGAAAATACTTCACAAAAATTACTCCGATTAATAATTCTTTTCCATCTACTGTTCGATTTGAAAACATCCATTGCCTTATTAAGTATCCTAATTCTATTGATTATTAAAATAAATAATTTTTTCTTAACTTCAAAAGCCTGATCAACAATCTTTTCTACACTTTTCTTTTTCTTGTAAAAAGCAGCTTTTAGTTTACTTTTCTTTTCATTTTTTAGCAAATTTAAAACTACCCTATTGCGAAACATTCGCCTACGAATGTCCCTAAAAACATTTACTCTTCTATTGCTAACCATTCTCTTCTCTCCTGGTCCAATGGAAACATTTTTTGTGGGCTTCTCTTTCCTTTTTAGATTTGTTGACTTTTTCTGTATATTCACATTAGCAATTTCATTTTTTTTCCTACGACATATGTTACGAAGAAAAGACTTAATTGGCTTACCAGAAGCTTTTCTGGTGTTTTTTGAAGTAGTTGTTGAAGAGGATTCCATAAACTCTGTTGTTGATGTTCTCCTTTTCCGTATGGTATTTTTGATATTTCTTTGCCTTGAAGGCATTTTTGCTTGCTTTTCAGAAGTTGATTTGAATCTGTTGTTCTGTTAAAAAAACACATGAAAGACCACTATTAGCAAACAACAAAGTAATGTTAAAAAGCAAACAATATAAACAATAAATTGCAACATATTTAAGTTTATACAATAGCAACTCATGGCTTTATTTTTAAAGGCCTTGCGCCACCAGTGCGTCACTTATTACCCATGTTTAAAGTCAAGCATCAGCTGCACATGGCATTCATAAATAAGGGCCAAATGCAAATACCAATCAATTGCACCCAAAAATCGATTTTTCAATAACATGTAAGAAACACTGCGCAAAACCTAAGTACAACCACTCAATATCATCAAACAAAGTCAGGGCCTTATTTATGAAAGCCTTGCGCCACCAGTGCGTCACGTATTACCCATGTTGAAAGTCATGCATCGGCTGCACATGGCAATCATAAATAAGGACCAAATACATATACCAATCAATTGCACCCAAAAATCGATTTTTCAATAACATGTAAGGAACACGGCGCAGAACCTAAGTACAACCAATCAATATCATCAAACAAAGTCAGGGCCTTATTTATGAAAGCCTTGCGCCACCAGTGCGTCACTTATTACCCATGTTTAAAGTCATGCATCAGTTGCACATGGCAATCATAAATTAGGGCAAAATACATATACTAATCAATTGCACCCAAAAATCGATTTTTCAATAACATGTAAGAAACACGGCGCAGAACCTAAGTACAACCAATCAATATCATCAAACAAAGTCAGGGCCTTATTTATGAAAGCCTTGCGCCACCAGTGCGTCACTTATTACCCATGTTTAAAGTCATGCATCAGCTGCACATGGCATTCATAAATAAGGGCCAAATACATATACCAATCAATTGCACCCAAAAATCGATTTTTGTTTAACATGTAAGAAGCACTGTGCAGAACCTATGTACAACCAATCAATATCATCAAACAAAGTCAGAGCCTTATTTATGAAAGCCTTGCACCACCAGTGCGTCACTTATTACCCATGTTTAAAGTCATGCATCAGCTGCACATGGCAATCATAAATAAGGGCCAAATACATATACCAATCAATTGCACCCAAAAATCGATTTTTGAATAACATGTAAGGAACACTGCACAGAACCTAAGTACAACCACTCAATATCATCAAACAAAGTCAGGGCCTTATTTATGAAAGCCTTGCGCCACCAGTGCGTCACTTATTACCCATGTTTAAAGTCATGCATCAGTTGCACATGGCAATCATAAATAAGGGCCAAATACATATACCAATCAATTGCACCCCAAAATCGATTTTTCAATAACATGTAAGAAACACTGCGCAAAACCTAAGTACAACCACTCAATATCATCAAACAAAGTCAGGGCCTTATTTATGAAAGCCTTGCGCCACCAGTGCGTCACGTATTACCCATGTTGAAAGTCATGCATCAGCTGCACATGGCAATCATAAATAAGGACCAAATACATATACCAATCAATTGCACCCAAAAATCGATTTTTCAATAACATGTAAGAAGCACTGTGCAGAACCTAAGTACAACCAATCAATATCATCAAACAAAGTCAGGGCCTTATTTATGAAAGCCTTGCGCCACCAGTGCGTCACTTATTACCCATGTTTAAAGTCATGCATCAGCTGCACATGGCATTCATAAATAAGGGCCAAATACATATACCAATCAATTGCACCCAAAAATCGATTTTTGTTTAACATGTAAGAAGCACTGTGCAGAACCTATATACAACCAATCAATATCATCAAACAAAGTCAGAGCCTTATTTATGAAAGCCTTGCACCACCAGTGCGTCACTTATTACCCATGTTTAAAGTCATGCATCAGCTGCACATGGCAATCATAAATAAGGGCCAAATACATATACCAATCAATTGCACCCAAAAATCGATTTTTGTTTAACATGTAAGAAGCACTGTGCAGAACCTAAGTACAACCACTCAATATCATCAAACAAAGTCAGGCCTTATTTATGAAAGCCTTGCGCCACCAGTGCGTCACTTATTACCCATGTTTAAAGTCATGCATCAGCTGCACATGGCATTCATAAATAAGGGCCAAATACATATACCAATCAATTGCACCCAAAAATCGATTTTTGTTTAACATGTAAGAAGCACTGTGCAGAACCTATATACAACCAATCAATATCATCAAACAAAGTCAGAGCCTTATTTATGAAAGCCTTGCACCACCAGTGCGTCACTTATTACCCATGTTTAAAGTCATGCATCAGCTGCACATGGCAATCATAAATAAGGGCCAAATACATATACCAATCAATTGCACCCAAAAATCGATTTTTGAATAACATGTAAGGAACACTGCACAGAACCTAAGTACAACCACTCAATATCATCAAACAAAGTCAGGCCTTATTTATGAAAGCCTTGCGCCACCAGTGCGTCACTTATTACCCATGTTTAAAGTCATGCATCAGTTGCACATGGCAATCATAAATTAGGGCAAAATACATATACTAATCAATTGCACCCAAAAATCGATTTTTCAATAACATGTAAGGAACACGGCGCAGAACCTATGTACAACCAATCAATATCATCAAACAAAGTCAGGGCCTTATTTATGAAAGCCTTGCGCCACCAGTGCGTCACTTATTACCCATGTTTAAAGTCATGCATCAGCTGCACATGGCATTCATAAATAAGGGCCAAATACATATACCAATCAATTGCACCCAAAAATCGATTTTTGAATAACATGTAAGGAACACTGCACAGAACCTAAGTACAACCACTCAATATCATCAAACAAAGTCAGGGCCTTATTTATGAAAGCCTTGCGCCACCAGTGCGTCACTTATTACCCATGTTTAAAGTCATGCATCAGCTGCACATGGCATTCATAAATAAGGGCCAAATACATATACCAATCAATTGCACCCAAAAATCGATTTTTGAATAACATGTAAGGAACACTGCACAGAACCTAAGTACAACCACTCAATATCATCAAACAAAGTCAGGCCTTATTTATGAAAGCCTTGCGCCACCAGTGCGTCACTTATTACCCATGTTTAAAGTCATGCATCAGTTGCACATGGCAATCATAAATTAGGGCAAAATACATATATTAATCAATTGCACCCAAAAATCGATTTTTCAATAACATGTAAGAAACACGGCGCAGAACCTAAGTACAACCAATCAATATCATCAAACAAAGTCAGGGCCTTATTTATGAAAGCCTTGCGCCACCAGTGCGTCACTTATTACCCATGTTTAAAGTCATGCATCAGCTGCACATGGCATTCATAAATAAGGGCCAAATACATATACCAATCAATTGCACCCAAAAATCGATTTTTGTTTAACATGTAAGAAGCACTGTGCAGAACCTATGTACAACCAATCAATATCATCAAACAAAGTCAGAGCCTTATTTATGAAAGCCTTGCACCACCAGTGCATCACTTATTACCCATGTTTAAAGTCATGCATCAGCTGCACATGGCAATCATAAATAAGGGCCAAATACATATACCAATCAATTGCACCCAAAAATCGATTTTTGAATAACATGTAAGGAACACTGCACAGAACCTAAGTACAACCACTCAATATCATCAAACAAAGTCAGGCCTTATTTATGAAAGCCTTGCGCCACCAGTGCGTCACTTATTACCCATGTTTAAAGTCATGCATCAGTTGCACATGGCAATCATAAATTAGGGCAAAATACATATACTAATCAATTGCACCCAAAAATCGATTTTTCAATAACATGTAAGGAACACGGCGCAGAACCTAAGTACAACCAATCAATATCATCAAACAAAGTCAGGGCCTTATTTATGAAAGCCTTGCGCCACCAGTGCGTCACTTATTACCCATGTTTAAAGTCATGCATCAGCTGCACATGGCAATCATAAATAAGGGCCAAATACATATACCAATCAATTGCACCCAAAAATCGATTTTTGAATAACATGTAAGGAACACTGCACAGAACCTAAGTACAACCACTCAATATCATCAAACAAAGTCAGGCCTTATTTATGAAAGCCTTGCGCCACCAGTGCGTCACTTATTACCCATGTTTAAAGTCATGCATCAGTTGCACATGGCAATCATAAATTAGGGCAAAATACATATACTAATCAATTGCACCCAAAAATCGATTTTTCAATAACATGTAAGCAACACAGCGCAGAACCTATGTACAACCAATCAAAATCATCAAACAAAGTCAGGGCCTTATTTATGAAAGCCTTGCGCCACCAGTGCGTCACTTATTACCCATGTTTAAAGTCATGCATCAGCTGCACATGGCATTCATAAATAAGGGCCAAATACATATACCAATCAATTGCACCCAAAAATCGATTTTTGAATAACATGTAAGGAACACTGCACAGAACCTAAGTACAACCACTCAATATCATCAAACAAAGTCAGGGCCTTATTTATGAAAGCCTTGCGCCACCAGTGCGTCACTTATTACCCATGTTTAAAGTCATGCATCAGCTGCACATGGCATTCATAAATAAGGGCCAAATACATATACCAATCAATTGTACCCAAAAATCGATTTTTCAATAACATGTAAGGAACACTGCACAGAACCTAACTAAAACCACTCAATATCATCAAACAAAATCAGAGCCTCATTTATAAAAGCCTGGCGCCACCAGTGCATCACTTATTACCCATGTTTAAAGTCATGCATCAACTGCACATGGCAATCATAAAAAAGGCCAAATAAAAATACCATTCATTTGCACCCAAAATCGATTTTTAAATAACATGTAAAAAACACTGCGCAGGACTTATATACTAACATACAATTTCACTTCTAAAACATAACTATCTGCTTCCAAATATTCTCCATAGAGAAAATAAATCTCTATCTAAATTAAATGAATCATTACTTACCTTTAGAAATGCTTTTGGAGATTGAAAACAGTGTCAGACACACACACCAATTTTTCTTTAGCAGAGGAAAAGGTGTGCTCTCAATACACTGAAACCAAGACTGGCATAGAAAATCTCTATCTTTGTACACATATGCCTTAATTCAACCAATGAAAACTCTTCCCTCACTATTTTCAAACCAACACCCATCCCCCTCTCAAACCTTTCTATCTGTTACCATAGCAACTCCCTCCTAACTGAACTCTAAGGTTCAAAAGTTTATCTTACAATGTTGCAAATTAACTCAGCAAGGATGTTTGACCTGTCAATACAGCAGCCTATACAGGGTATTTTTGCTTTTGGTGACTTTTTTTAAACCATTCAAATTGCTTCTTTCACACAACATAACCATACACCCTAACTTTCAGTTTTCAACTATCTGAATCCACCAATCATTGCTAGTGATTCAAGAGCACAGAAACTCCACAATTATTTTTTTGTGAACTCCTACTGTTCCAACTGCCATTTCATTCCCACACTTCATCTGACTGGACCAGAACCTTCTCACATCATGTACTCTGTTTGGGTTATTGGACATAGCTACATCCACTGGGCTCAAAGGTATGCAGCTAGCAGAAATTTTCATAACCTTGATTTATCAAATGTGGAAATCAAGTGGATTGGCCACAGAGGATTAAAATGTCACCAATTGATACCATTGGTGAAAACCTTTTTGCATCTGCCAGAACCTGACCTTATAATTGTGCACTGTGGTGGAAACGATCTAGGCACATTAACTGGAGTAGGTCTGGAAATGCTATTAAAGGACACCTTTCATCAATTGATGATACTTTTTCCCCACACTGCCTTGGTATATTCCAATATATGCCAAAGACAGAAATGGAACTGGTCCAACCAATTTTGTCCACAATTTGAGAAAGCACGGAAACATGTAAATAAATCTGTTTCTGCTTACATGAGAGACTATGGAATGGGTTCATTATACAATAATAACTTGCGTTACAACATGCAAGACATCTACAGAGGAGATGGAGTGCACTTCTCAGATGAGGGGAATAGAATATTCCTTCTGAATTTAAGAATGTGTATTGGAACCTACTTGTAGGTACCTAAATCAACCACAGAACCCAAAAGCTCTTTTCAGAGCTACCCTAACTCTGATCATTCAAAGCGTTTATTTTTTTCTAACTTTTTTCACTATTTTTCACCAAAGTACGCGTACGAGTACGCTTAAAGGTGCGCGCACCAGGCGCTTCCCCCGCGAAAAATTTAAGAATTTTTTTTTTTTTTTTTACGTTTATGAGCCTCCTAAGCCCCCCTCAGAAAACCTAGAGGGTCAAGAAGTCTCTACAGTTCCCCCTTCTATCCATTCCGAACATTGTTTACCCTCCATCTTGTGTCTCGATTGTTCCGAAACACAAAATGGATGACTCCCGTTACGCTGCCCGTGCGCGTACTGGAGCGCGCACTAGTAAGCGCAAAATAAAAAAAGGTGGGAAAGTAATTTACGGAAAACCCAATGGAGACACTTTCATCAAATATAGAATACGCCCTACTACATAGCAGTCCCTACCATTTGTCCAAATTTGGTGAAATTCCATTGAGACATTTAGGCTACAGGCCTCTCTAAATATCCTGAGGTAAATTACATGACAAAAACACACTGGTAATGTTAGAATTTACAACCAATTAAAAAGTATCTCTCATTTTCTACGATTTTTTCCTGTCGTTTGATTGGTTAAGTACAACAATATATATAAAAGAAGAGAGGGAAACACAGCCATTTTGACTACTGCTTCCTGAAGTACACTTGAAAACAAATTTCACTGTCAACTTCAACTAATTTCTCTAAGGTAACTTCTAATTATGGAAGTATATTGTACACGTTAAGTTTATTTCTTAAAAAATATTCTGTTAGTGATATGCTATCCCTCTTTAATAGTTAGAGATAGACATAGACTTCTCTGTAATAGTTATGGATTGAGTTAGGCTTCTCTGGTATACAGTACCCTAACTCTACTAATATAGTTAATTTATATGCAATTTTCAGAAAGAAAATGGAAGGAGAAAATAAGGCAAATGATACTTCTATCAAAGTAAAGGTGGAAAAACCAGAAGATGAAAAAAAAGAAGTTGATTTCATGGATGACTCTTTGGATGAACAGTTTATAGAATGTTTGGAAGAAATTGATTCATGTACATATAATTATGAGGAAATTCCGGACAATATTATGTTAGAAATTTTATTAAATTATGAAAAAGAATCAGAGGAATAAATTTATCTTTAATAATATCAATTGTATCAGACAATATTCTTTTTTATATGTAATTCATGAAGTATTACCAAAAATGTTTAAAATATAAAGTGAGACTTATAGTATACTGTTCAACTATTTTTCTGTTACATAGTAAGTTTACTCATAGTTACTACCTTTCTCCCACTATATTATCTCATATGAATATTTTACACCTCATTTTCATAAGTGAACAGGACAGACTACTCATGATCCCCTAGAAATTCTCAGGGAGTGCTTAAAAGATCTGTTTCTCCTTTCCAGACAGACTATATTATGAATTCCTTATACCACAAAAAATACAATAACAACATGCAAGATGTCTACAAAGAAGATGGTGAACATTAAATTTAAGTCTCTTCATTAGTACCTACATGTAGGTACTTACATAAAATAAACAAATAAAAAAAAAAACAATTCATAAACATACAATTTTTGAAGTGATTATTTTTCCATAGTACGCTCCCCAATACGCTCCCCCGTGCGCGCACCAGGCGCTTCCCCCGCGAAAATCGAAAAAAAAAAAAAAAATTTTGAGGCCCCTCGGGGCCCTTTAATGGCCCCCATATCAAACCTAGGGGGTCAGGGGGGGTCTACCCTGCCCCCTTATGGTCAATTCCACCCTTTGTTTTTGCCACCTCTTATGACTAGATTTTACCGATAGACAAGATGGCGGCCTCTCCGGACTGTTTAGAATGTTTACAGACAACTGAGAGCCAACCAGCTTTCTGCGCGCAAGTCGCGTGTCGCGCCGGGAGCGCTCACGGGTGCGCGCACCCGAGAGCGCCTATAGATATATATATTTTTTTGAACGTTAATTTCTCAAAATCCACTGAAGCACATATCTTGAGACATAGCAAAGGCACATCGGGCTACCAGTCCCTAAAATTTTGCCAAGTTTGGTGGAAATCCATTCAGCCGTTCGGGCTAAAAGTGAAATCGACCGCCCTATGGAAATTAACATGGGGAAAACGCGTTTTGGGACCCCCCTTTTATCTCAGCCCCCGCTTGACGAATCCCCCCCAAACTTTCAGGGAAGGACCGGACCGCCATGAGACCATTTTCCTGAAAATTTCAGGCAGATTCGTCAACCGGCGCCAAAGTTATTCAAAATAGAATGTTGAGATTTAACATTGAAAATTATCCTAACTATAACTACCTACTGGCGACCGCCAGTAGGTAATATATATATATATATATATATATATATATATATATATATATATATATATATATATATATATATATATATATATATATATATATATATATATATATATTACCTACTGGCGGTCGCCAGTAGGTATATATAGTTAGGATTTTTTCTCTATGGGATTTTTGAAAATTCTATGTCTAATAACTTTGGCGTTTGTGGACGGAATTGGCTGAAATTTTCAGGAAAATGGAACATTTTGTTTCTGAGCAGCCCCTGACAATTTGGGGGGGTTTCATCAAGGGGGGGCCGAGAAAAAAGGGGGGTCCCAAAACGCGTTTTTCCCATGTTAATTTCCATAGGGCGGTTGGCCTCACTTTTAGCTCGAACGGCTGAATGGATTTGCACAAAACTTGGCAAAATTGTAGGGACTGTTAGCCCGATGTGCCTTTGCAAGGTCTCAATATATGTGCTCCAGTGGATTTTGAGTAATTTAGGTTCAAAAAAAGATATATATCTGGGTGGAGCCTAACCACACATCTGATCTGATTGGCTGTCAGCACTTCATCCAAGAAGTGTTGGCAGCCATCTTGGGACCAATATACATGATAGCACCTCATTAAAAAGCATTGTAGTTAATAGAGGGTTTTAGGACTTTAGTTACATTATAAATCATTTGTTGATGGTACCATACTCGTTTTAGGAATTGTGGTGGGTTCTAAGGTGATTTTACCATGTGAAAAAACCTTCTGCTGTGATATCATGAATATTGTTTGAAAGAAAACTAATATCTCATGATTTTCCCACAGTGGTTTGGAAGGGGATCTATAAGCTAAACTGAAAGCATATTTTCTGCAAATTCACATTATCTTTCTCAGTCATGTGAAAATGAAGTCTGACATTCTCAGTAAAACATATACATCCAACAAGGACAGAGACTGTCAGTTGATTCCTTTGTGTTCTACTGCAGCCTCCTAGAGTGTTCTAAAGAACAACTAGAGCGCTAACAGTCCTACTTATTACAAAGGTATGGCACACCTGAAGCCATCTTGATTGGAATAAAGTGGTAACTCTTAAAACATTTAATTTAAAAAGAAACAACATGAGGGGGTATATTTTGCCATAGAAAGTATGATTAGTGCTGCAGAATGAAAAATTAGGGCACATTTTGAGTGACTTCTCAAATCCTTTTCTATTTCATTAAAACATTCTGACATGCAGTCTCCCAAAATGGCCACCAGAGACAAAAGAGCCCAAATATCACCCAGATGTAGCCCAAGTATAGCCCAATGACAGAATGTCCCAGAGTGTTCTAAAGAACAAGTAGAGCGCTAACAGTCCTACTTATTACAAAGGTATAGCACACCTGGAGCCATTGTGATGGGAATAAAGTGGTAACTCTTAAAACATTTAATTTAAAAAGGAACAAAATGAGGGGTATATTATGCAATAGAAGGTATTATTAGTGCTGCAGAAAGAAAAATTAGGGCACATTTTGAGTGACTTTTCAAATCCTCTTCTATTTCATTAAAAAATTCTGACATGCAGTCTCCCAAAATGGCCACCAGAGACAAAAGAGCCCAAATGTAGCCCAAATATCACCCAGATGTAGCCCAAGTATAGCCCAATGACAGAATGTCCCAGAGTGTTCTAAAGAACAACTAGAGCGCTAACAGTCCTACTTATTACAAAGGTATGGCACACCTGAAGCCATCTTGATTAAAATGAAGTGGTAACTCTTAAAACATTTAATTTAAAAAGGAACAAAATGAGGGGGTATATTTTGCCATATGAATTATGATTAGTGCTGCAGAAAGAAAAATTAGGGCACATTTTGAGTGACTTCTCAAACCCTCTTCAATTTCATTAAAAAATTCTGACATACAGTCTCCCAAGATGGCCACCAGAGACAAAAGAGCCTAAATGTAGCCCAAATATTACCCAGATGTACCCCAAGTATAGCCCAATGACAGAATGTCCCAGAGTGTTCTAAAGAACAACTAGAGCGCTAACAGTCTTACTTATGACAAAAGTATGGCACACCAGAAGCCATCTTGATTGGAATGAAGTGGTAAGTCTGAAAACACTCAATTTAAAAAGGAACAACATGAGGGGGTTAATTTTGCCATAGAAAGTATGATTAGTGCTTCAGAAAGAAAAATTAGGGATCATTTTGAGTGACTTCTCAAATCCTCTTCTATTTCATTAAAAAAATTCTGACATGCAGACTTAAACATGCACTTTGAATACCAGCAGCAGACGTCCCTGGTGAGCAGTAGCTTTACTACAGTGATCTAATGTGCAACTAGAGTGCTAACATTCAGAATTTATGGCAAATGTGTGACACATCTGAATGCCTTCTTGTTGGAACCAAAGTAAACAAGCATTGAAAATGCAATAGATCTCGCCCTCGTTTAAGTTAAAGCCATTCTGTTTGTAATGAGGTGGCTTTTTAGCTTTGCTTTTATTAGTGTTTTTTCAACTTTCATGTAAATAACATGCATCTGTATGCATATAAGTATATGTATGCATGCATTTATGTTTGTATTTATATAGATATACAGATGATATATGTTTATATATGTATGTATATATATATATTCACTGAAAAAACCATAGGCTATAGACCATATATAGTTAGGAATTAGCATTTACAAAACCTTGAAAATTCACTGAAAAAACCATAGGTTATAGACCATATATAGTTAGGAATTAGCATTTACAAAACCTTGAAAGTGATGTCACTGACCATGTCATGAATGATGTAATATGTGACATCATCAGCAGTGGATTGCGGGTGCGCGATATATAATTAGTGCAACTAAATATATATGGAATTTCAATGGTTTTGTGTGAGTAAAATAAGGTTTTGTAAATGCGAATTCCTAACTATATATGGTCTATAACCTATGGTTTTTTCAGTGAATATATATATATATATTTGAGCAAATGCGCACCTGCGCTTCTCAGCAGGCACACGCAGCGCTTCTGGCTCTCCAGCCTGCATGCCTCTCATGTCCCGGATCTCGCACTTCTCCTCTTGCTTTCTCATGGGCCCGACGCGTTTCGAGGCTGGCCGCCTCTTCTTCATGGGGCTCGGTTCACTGTGGACTACTATATCGATTATTTCCTCAAGCCACATGTCACACAACTAAGCTCATATATTCAGGACACCAGCGATCTCTTAAGAAGACTGGAAAACACACCATGGCAAGAAAATTATCATTTGATATCCATGGATGTCGTATCTTTGTATACGAATATACAAAATGACATTGGAATGAAAGCGTGCAATTACTTTTTGGAAAAACAGAGATATCAAATACAAAAACCATAACCAAATGTTACAGGACATGATTGAACTATGTCTATCACAAAATATTTTTCTGTTTGGAGAAGAGCTATATAGACAATGTAATGGAACCGCAATGGGTTTTTCTTTTATCCCGAACTATGCGTGCCTCACAATGGGGTACTGGGAAAAGGAAATAGCTTGGGCATCAGAAAATGATCAATTCACTTGTAAAATCATGTGCTGGATAAGGTTTATAGATGACCTTCTGATCATCTGGGACGGAACTCCAGAAGAATTTCAAGATTATTACAAGATCATTAATGGCAGCATGACAGGATTAACCTTTACATATGAAATCAATAACAAAGAGGTAACATTCCTGGATACATGCATTTATATCAAGGATAATCATATCCATACGACACTACACAGAAAAGCAACGGCCACCAATGCAACATTAGAAGCGACCAGCTTCCACCAAGCCTCTTTGATCTCAAGCATCCCATATGGTGAGTTTCTTCGCATCAGAAGAATATGCAGCGAAGAATCTGAATGGCAGAAACACAGCGCCATAACAAAACGAAGATTCAAAAGTCGCAAATACAATCAGGGCAACATTTGAAATGTTGGAAAAAAGCAAATGAGAAACCCAGACTGGAATGTTTGAAACGTTCAAATAAAGATGAGAACAAAAACGAACCAGAGCCTATCAGACTCATTACTGACTACTCCGAAAACAGTAAAAAACTTGTGCAAATCATGAGGAAAAACTGGAAGATTTTACATTTGGATGACACAGTAGGGAAACTAGTGGGACAACATCCAGTTGTAACATACAGAAGAGCACCGAATCTCAAGGATCAGTTGATTCACAGTCATTGTAAAACCAAACAAAAAGAAAGACTGGCTCAAAACCACAGTCTTCGTGAAATGTTATGGGTGCAAAATGTGCCAAATTGCAAAACAAACCAAAGAAATACCAATGCCCAACAACAAAAAATGGCAGATACGACAATTGATTTCCTGTAAAACGGAGTACACAGTCTACGGAATAGAATGTCCTTGCCCCTTATTGTATGTGGGTAGCACTAAAGGAGAACTAAAAAAACGGATAATGGAACATGCCAGAGCTACGACACATAAGGATAGAGCAAACGCAGTGGCAAAACATATGGAGCAAAAACACAACGGGGATTGGCTGAAACTGAAATTCACTGGGATAGAAACAATACCAAAGAACATACGTGGAGGAGATCGTGAAAAGATCTTAAGACAAAAGGAATCACGCCACATCCTAAATTTCAGAACTTTAAGTCCGCACGGCCTGAACCAATCGGAGGAGTTATATATTCATCTCTAATATTGACAAATGAGGAACATGAGAAAATGAGCTTGTGAGGTTGGAAACCGCCATCAAAAACAAGACAAGACTCAAATATATAAAAAACAAAAGGACCCCAATCACTGACCAAACAGTTGACAAATCCCACTAGAGGGATTGGAAAGGACAAGATAAACCTAGCTGGCCAGAAACAATGGCAAAAAATTAATCTAAATTAAATTGTCAGCTAATTGTGTAAAGAGTTCAAACAAGAGAATAAGGGGTTATTATTTTCTTTGTTAAATGAATGATTAAACTCCACTTAGAGACTCTTTTTATATAATACTGATAAAAACTACAAATACCACAATGCTTAGCTATGAGAAACAGGATGTGATGTAACATCAAACACTGGTGGTTGCTTTAAATGTGTTGAAAAAACTTGAGAAAGTGATCGTGAGCAAGGTGCCAGGTGCACTGAAACGCGTAGATCGTGTTATTTTCATGCTGAAAAGATTATAATAAATCAAACTGTGGAACTCAGAGGGAGCGCGCCCATTACTTTCGTATAACTGCGGAGGAGTGTTAAATATATAACGGCGAGGTTCTGCCGTAGGGATCGCACCCACACCGAGCGCTCAATGGCCGGGAGACCTGGAACCGGCGTGTGAATATATATATATATATATATATATATATATATATATATATATATATATATATATATATATATATATATTACCTACTGGCTATCGCCAGTAGGTATATATAGTTAGGATTTATTCCCTATGGGATTTTTGAAAATTCTATGTCTAATAACTTTGGCGTTTGTGGACGGAATCGGCTGAAATTTTCAGGAAAATGGCACATTTTGTTTCTGAGCAACCCTTGAAAATTTGGGGGGTTTAGTCGAGGGGGGGCCGAGAAAAAAGGGGGGTCCCAAAACGCGTTTTTCCCATGTTAATTTCCATAGGGCGGTTGGACTCACTTTTAGCTTGAACGGCTGAATGGATTTGCACGAAACTTGGCAAAATTGTAGGGACTGTTAGCCCGATGTGCCTTTGCTGGGTCTCAATATATGTGCTCCAGTAGTTTTTGAGAAATTAACGTTCAAAACAAGATATATATCTGTAACAGCGCTCCGGGCTGCGCTCCGGTTCGCTTACTTTTCGCGAAACGGAACTTTGCGCGCAGAAAGCTGATTGGCTCTGCGGTGTCTGTCAACATTCTAAACAGTCCGGAGCGGCCGCCATCTTATCTCTCGGTAGGATCGAGAGAGAAGAAGAGGTGAAAAACGAAGGGGGAATTTAATGAAAGGGGGCAAGGTATACCCCTCTTGACCCCCTAGGAATGTTGTTGGGGTTATTAAAGGGTCCCGTGGGGAAAATAAAAAAAAAATGATTTTTCACGGTAGAAGCGCTTCACGGGCCGCGAACTGGGCCGCAAACTGGTAGCGAAACGGGAATTCGCCATTTTGTGCTTCGTTTTAATTCAATTACTAGGTATAAGGGGGTGCGGGAGACGTATCCTAATCCCCTATGTTTCCTGAGGGTGGCTGAGGAGGCTCATATATGTTGATACATCTCTTCCAGCGGCTGTGCGTGAGCTTTTTTTTTTTTTTGCTGCGTGACGTCTGTTAACGTTCGATTCGATGGAAATCAGGAAGTGTTGACCGCCAATTTGTCACTGCGATAAAATATTTTGTTATAAATGAATCCTTATTGATAAACATTGTCTGCGCCATCTTGCCTTTTTTCCAATGCCACAATTTTGTCGTGCACGGCAGCCATTTTAGATGCCAGGCTGGTCCCAGGCTATCATCTACCCCTGCGGATGTAGTTTATGGCCCCAGCTGTAGAGAATCCAGACATGCCAACCCTCCCGATTCAGGCGTGAGACTACTGATTTCAGTGCTAGTCTCCCGCCTCCCGATTTCTGCAAGCAAAAACCCGGGGGCATATTACCAACAACTAGAGATAATTTTTGTCTCTAACTTGTTTAGAGACAAAAATTATCGCCGCACATCGGCGATTTTTATCGCAGATAAACCTTGCTATTAGCAAGGTTTATCGCAAATGCGATAAAAAACGGCCGCAATGCATGAATATCGCAGAAAAGTCAGCGATATTCATGTATTATCGAGCAAATGCTCTTAGCCATGTTATCCACCTCCCATTGGATAACATGGCTAAGAACTGCTCAGGTCAGGTGTTAGCTTTTGGAGATATTCGCGCTTAGCGCGAATATCTCCAAAAGTTGGTAATAGGAGATAGCGATGTTAGGGACTGTTTCCAGTCGCTAACATCTTGGCACGCCCACTTTGCATGTCATTAGTGATAAATATCACTGACATGCAAAGCGGGGCCCAAGATGGTCGCTATCTCCTTTTAGCTGTCACTAACTGGTGTTAGCGACAGCTTGGTAATAGGGAGATAATTTTATCTCCGCTTTCTTGGCTTTTAAAGCCAAAAAAGCGGAGATAAACCCCCTTGATAATATGCCCCACGATTCCTCGGGGGTTTCAGTTGACAAGGCTTGGTATTGTGTTAAGTGGTAATTCTTCCAGGAAACGTCAGAGGGTCGATGCAGGGGTTCTAGAAGGGGTGATAAACCATTTAAGCCTCATGATCTTTTAAAGATCTGTGAAGTACTCGGGGCGGCGGTGTGTGTGTGTCCTCTTTCAGGAGTGGGCGGGGGGGGGGAGGCACTGCCAGCAACTTCCAGGCCAGGCAGTGTTCAACACTTGCATCACCCTTTCTCTGCCTGCTATTGCGCTCCATGCTTCGGAAAGGTAAGAAAAAGAACGTGCATTTGAGTTTGAAATGTCCGATCCTGTAGCAGTACACTTGCAAAGCCCACACATGACAATAACCCGATTCAAGGCCCCATTCACCCGATTTTTTTAAAATATATAACACTCCAACAAAGTGGGATTATAAAACTTTATTAACTTTTAAATATAACGAACGGAACAAAAACTGTAAAAACATTTAAACATTTTTCACAAAAAAAAGCAACAATGGTCAGAAGCTGTCTTTTGTGCGAATAGTCCCAAGGCAGCACAACGTGCTGAGTTCTGGACGGCACCCAGGTGATGTCATCTGGGTGCCGCACTGGTTTTTGGGATCCTACAATGCAGCAAAGAAAAACAGCGTTGGGAGTCCAGGGTGTTGCGGAGGGAGGCCTCGTCAGTAGCGGTCTGTTGTGCGAATAGTCCCAAGGCAGCAGAACGCGCTGAGATGTTGATGGCACCCAGGTGATGTCCAGTAAACTGCCGCACTGGTTTTGGTATCCTACAATGCTGCTCCGAAAATTGGCGTGGGGCGGCCCGGGGGGGGGGGGGGGGCGTGGGGGAGGCGGCGTGAACGGGCCTCCCCAGGTGGCGGCCATCCAGCTGAGTTGCGCCGCTCTTGCGGCTACAGCGTCTCGCTCACCATGTTGTTGAGTTGCTCCCACTCTTGCAGTGCAGCGATAGGCGGCTGCCACATGACTCTTAAAATGGCGGTCGGCTCTTCGGTTTTGGGCCTGGTCCACTAAAATGGCCCTGGGACACCTTGGAACTCGGACGCTTGCCTGCTAGGGCTTGGGCTCCATTCTCGAAAAGCATCCCCTCAGCCGTGAAGATTCTACAAAAGTCTTGGGGGCCCTCGACTCCTGCAGGCTTCCGGTGGGGAGCGGCTGCCATGATTGCTCGCGGAATGACCACGACGGAGCCACGAGATGGTGGTGCTCTCATGCTGACGCCAGCTTCAGTCTGAATCATCCAGAAACAAGGTGGGGCTTTCATCATTTGGGAAAAAAAATGTTCTAAACCAATGAAAAGTGTTATTTTTAGGTCATATGACCAAGCCTTCCATCTTTAGGAAACCAAAAGTAAAATGAACCAATGAAAAGTTTTATAAACAAGTCACATGACCTGTTATGCGGCATAGGGCTACAAAAAGCGTAGAAAATCCGTTGGCACGTGAGGCGGCGTCAGTAGCGGACCGATGTGCGAATAGGCCGAAGGCAGCACAACGCGCCGAGATCCGGATGGCACCGAGGTGGTGTCCAGCAAATTGCCGCACTGGTGTGGCCATCCTACAATGCTGCGCCGAAAGACGGCGTGTCCAGCTGAGTTCCGGTCACTCTTGCGGTACAGTGACTGGAACGCGCCGAGATCCGGATGGCACCGAGGTTGTGTCCAGCAAGTTGCCGCACTGGTGTGGCCATCCTACAATGCTGTGCCGAAAGTCGGCGTGGGGTGCCCCGTTGGCTTATGAGGTGATGTCAGTAGTGGACCGATGTGTGAATAGGTCGGAACCAGCACAAGGCGCCAAGATCCGAATGGCAAGTCCTGGATGTTGAGTGCCATAGTTGAGAGTTCTGAGCAGTGCTTGTAAGACTATCTGAAGCTTATTTGCACCTGCTGCAGCTTCACTATTGCCCAAGGTGGTGTCCAGCAAATTGCTGCACTGGTGTGGCCATCCTACAATGCTGCGCAGAAAGACGGCGTGTTCAGCTGAGTTCCGGTCACTCTTGCGGTACAGTGACTCGAACGCGCCGAGATCCGGATGGCACCGAGGTGGTGTCCAGCAAGTTGCCGCACTGGTGTGGCCATCCTACAATGCTGCGCCGAAAGTCAGTGTGGGGTGCCCCGTTGGCTTATGAGGTGATGTCAGTAGTGGACCGATGTGTGAATAGGTCGGAACCAGCACAAGGCGCCCTGCACTGTTGAGCTTTTTTCAATGCCTGTTTTTTGTTGTTTCCCCTCCATCAAAAACAAAAAAAAAATATAAAACTGTGCAAAAATACAAAAAAATGTTTAGAAAAGCAGTGCTTGTAAGACTGTCTGAAGCTCTTTTGCACCTGCTGCAGCTTCACTATTGCCCTGGTGTGGCCAAAGATCGCCCATGACATAGGCGGCCGGCTCCCGAGGTCCGGCGGAACTTTTTTCCTTTTCCTTTCTGCTTGTCCCACAATCCGTTTCACCTGAAGACACGACCAGGTTCCTGAATGTGTGCAGGGGGACGCTATTGATTGAATGAAAATGGCGGCTTGACACAAAGCTGACTCAAGCGTTGCTGTTGATGCTATACAGACAAAAATTGGTTTTCAGTTTGTACATTCTTCAGGATTTTTTTTTCCATCCAAGGCTGATTGAGAGTTTGTAGAAAAATGGCTTCAGATTTTCCACATATTACTCTTCAACATTCTTCCTAAATGTAACAATGTGAGACTCACTAGGAGAACGGCTGTTTATCTTTCCTTTCAAAATGCTGCCAACAATATTTTCTGAATGGAAGACACCATCTTGTAGCATAAAGGGCCGAAAGGGGTTCTGGTCTGGCCGATTGTTGGTGGAGACATTTTGACTATATCTTGGACCTGCCCGGCCTCGCCCAAAATGGCGCCGGTATAAATGGGACTCGTAACTCCTTGCCCGCAAATGTATATCTAGAAAATGTTATTGTAAGTGGCCCTGTCTTATTTTAATTACAAAATGTAAGTCCACCGATTCCGCAACTGTTAGACACCTTAGTTCTTGCAACCTAATGGCCCGCTCGTTACGTTCCTCTACAGTGTAAATGTCTCCTCATCATATACGATTTCAGTTTGCTCCGTGGCCGGCCCACGTGGTTATAGGCCCGTATTTGTATACTGACATTTTCACAATAAAGGTTTTTAAAACAAAACACGGTAGTAGTATTTACATTGGTAAAGTTTTTACTTTTAGTCACTGTTTTCGAATCAGTAAAAGGCAAGTGAAATAAAGCAGTCCAATTACATGACGGATAAAAGGTATAATATGTAGGAACGCAGTAAAGATAAATGGTCAAGGGCAGTTGTGTTTTCCACTCCTGCAACATAAAGTGATCGATAAGAATCTGATAATCAGGCGTATCGGCGACTAAGACAGCAGGCCGAGTCTCTTTTACTCAACGGCTCCGTCATGGAACGAAGAAACGCCCTTTTTCTCGAAAAAGGAATATATTTTACTTGCAGGACAGTTGTAAATTTTCCGGGAAAGTACATTAGCCTGGAATATTATAACATATATGTTTAAAAAAAAAATAATGTTCGAAAACAATAAAAAGCGTAATTTTTAGGTCATATGACCAAGCTTTTCATCATTAAAATAACAAAAGTAAAATGAACCAATGAAAAGTTTTATTAACAAGTCACATGACCTGTTATGCTTACGTTACGCGCTGCGCGCCGCGCCCCGGATCACTTCCGGGTGCGCTAACGCGGCGTGTCATATAACGCATTACGCGACAACGTAGGTCAAGAATATAGTCAAAATGTCTCCACCAACCAGCGTTCGGAACACAACCCCTTTCAGCAGTCCAAAAAGTTCTGTTAAATGACAACAGAGGGGACAGGCAACAAGAACCATCAGTCAAAGAGGGGAGGCCAAGTTCTTCTCTTCCGGATCATGTTGGGGCGCTACCGGAACTGATCGAATTGGTAGTCTACAGTGTTTCTGGATGTTTCAGACTAAAGCTGGCGTCAGCATGAGAGCACTACCATCTCGTAGCTCCGTCGTGGCCATTCCACGAGCAGACATGGCAGCCGCTCCCCACCAGAAGCCTGCGGGAGTCGGGGGCCCCCAAGACTTTTGTAGAATCTTCACGGCTGAGGGGACGCTTTCGAGAATGGGACCCAAGCCCTTCAGGCCATTTTAGTGGACCAGGCCCAAAACCGAAGAGCCGGCCGCCATTTTGAGAGTCCTGTGGCAGCCGCCTATCGCTGCACCGCAAGAGCGGGAGCAACTTAACTACATGGTGAGCGAGACGCTGTAGTCGCAAGAGCAGGCGGTAAACAGCTGAATGGCGGAAGAGGCACAGTGTAGCAAAAGCGGGCGGAATGGCAACTAAAACGGTAAAGGGGCGCCCCACTACAGCGTGTCTTCAGGTCAAACGGATTGTGGGACAAAGTCCAGAATAGAAGAGTCATCAAAAGGCAAAAAGTTCCGCCGGACCCCGGGAGCCGGCCGCCTATGTCGGGGGCGATCTCAGGCTACACCAGTGCTATAAGACTTGGGGAGGGGGTCGGAGCCAAGCGTCTTCTCCGAGTCCGTGCCATCACACCGCCCCTCGGGGGCCTCCGTCAAGCGGTTTAGGGAGGTACCATATAACATTGTTTTCAAATGCAGTCAGGTCCACAAACGACCCTCACTTACTTTGAGAATAGTGAAGCTGCAGTAGGTGGAAATAAGCTTCAGACAGTCTTACAAGCACTGCTTTTGTAAACATTTTTTGATTTTTTTGTATTTTTGCACAGTTTTATATTTTTTTTTTGTTTTTGATGGAGGGGAAACAACAAAGCAATGTGAACAACAAGGACCCCCTGTTCAAGTACTGGATGCGTAATACAGGGAAATAACAATGTGAGAAAAGAGTGGAACATTTGATAGTACAACCAGGGAAGAGACCAATATGTAAAGCACACAAATTAATTAAAAATATAACAATTCAGATTTATTAATAAAATTACATTCACAAAAGTTTATATAAGAACATATTCATTACACAAAGAATACACAAAGATATGTATAGCTAAAATATTTGTAACACAATATCACAAGAAATTATTTAAAACATAGGTGGCAAACAATACAATTTGTCTATTTGTAACACAATATCACAAGAAATTATTTAAAACATAGGTGGCAAACAATACAATTTGTCAACAAACAACAAAGCACAGGCATTGAAAAAGGCTCAAACTCAGAACTCTGAACTATGGCACCCAACATCCAGGACTTGCCATCCGGATCTTGGCGCCTTGTGCTGCTTCCGACCTATTCACACATCGGTCCACTACTGACATCATCTTATAAACCAACGTTATGTAAATAGTTATTTAATAAAATGTTTTACCCTGTTTCTTTGCTGGTGTGTTGTCTATATTTTTAATATTTGCATAGGGTTTGTCGTTATTTTGGGCGGGATGGGTGACGGAGCCGAGCTGTCTTGCAGCCCTCATGGTGTGGAGCTCAGTTCATCTCACTAGTTTCGTATTTCTCATGAGGGGTTGTGGTTAATGTTTCTATTTTAGCGAGGTCAAAAAGAGATCCCATTAGTGGCCTACTGATTTTGCTCGATTCCATTTGTTTTTTTAAACGATTTTTCACTATCTGCAAAGACTAAACAGAGTATTGCGACTCTGTGCTTGTTTGTAAATAGAGAATGAACCAAAGAGAACCAATTCTAAAACAGTAAATGCTTGGATAACAATCAATCAAATGGAGAGAGAAGCAGGCACGACGGATTACAACGGGGCAAAGGCCTGCGTTAACTACCCTTCACTATCTACAAAGAGAGAGTACTCCTAAGAGAAAAGAGAGGGGAAGGGGGTGCAGCGTTCAAAGCACATCAGCGTGCATAAATACGAAAATGTTTTTATCTATCACGTACTTGACATTTTAAAGCTTTTCATATTTGCTATTAAAAAACCATTGAAATTCACTGAAAAAACCATAGGTTATAGTCGATATATAGTTAGGAATTTGCATTTACAAAACCTTGAAAATTCAATGAAAAAACCACTGGTTTTAGGCCATATATAGTTAGGGATTTGCATTTACAAAACCTTATTTTACTCGCATAAAACCATTGAAATTCCATATATAGTTAGATGCGCTAACTATATATCGCGCACCCGCAATCCACTGCTGATGATGTCACATATTACATCATTCATGACATGGTCAGTGACATCACTGATGACATCACTGATGACAACTCAAATGACATCACTGATGACATCTCAAATGACAACTCAAATGACATCACTGATGACAACTCAAATGACATCACTGACAACATCACAGATGACATCATTCATGTGTTAATACGATGAACCTCTACAGACTCTGATATATCCTTAGATACACTCAGTGAAAACAGACACTCACAGATTGTCACTCATCCATGGAGTTACTCATACACCTAGACAGTCATGCAAAGAATCAAACACACCTCCAATTCCTCAACTATACAGTTATACAAACCTTACTTATTGAAACATATTCTAACACATATTTACTCTCTTATGTAATCCCTAATAAAAGTTCACAATGATCCATACAGCCACTCACACATTCACTGGCTCTAATGCACAGTTATTTATATATGTTAACTCTCACATGTACTGTGTTTTACATATGTACTTACTTTGACATGTAGCACTGAGATATCCATTCACTCACCAATACACTCATGCACACAGTCAACCGCCCATACAGCTGTTTCCACATGCACTTTTGAAACCATACATCTAGTGAATCAACTGCTCACACATCTATGCACAGAGTCACACACCTCCCAGCCACTCACACACATACTCAGTCTCCCATACAAATACTTGAGCAACCAATCAATAACCCATATAGTTATTCATATAGCTACTGATCAACACATGCAGCAGTTTACAGAACAACAGATATAATGATGCACAAATTAATACAGTTTAATCACTAACCCATGCACTCAGTGAGACACATTTAATCACTCCCTCATACAATCAGTCATGCACCTACTAAATCCTTCATCCAGACATTTATACATCCACTCATTCTTCAATATGTAAGACATATTTTAACTTTACAGAAACATACAGTCACTGGATGTTGTGATCAGTGATGTCATCAGTGATGTCACTGACCATGTCATGAATGATGTAATATGTGACATCATCATCAGTGGATTGCGGGTGCGCGATATATAGTTAGCGCATCTAACTATATATGGAATTTCAATGGTTTTATGCGAGTAAAATAAGGTTTTGTAAATGCAAATCCCTAACTATATATGGCCTAAAACCAGTGGTTTTTTCATTGAATATATATATATATATATATTCACAGAAAAAACCATAGGTTATAGTGGATATATAGTTAGGAATTTGCATTTACAAAACCTTGAAAATTCAATGAAAAAACCATAGGTTATAGGCCATATATAGTTAGGAATTAGCATTTACAAAACCTTATTTTACTCGCATAAAACCATTGAAATTCCATATATAGTTAGCTAACTATAAGCGCTAACTATATATCGCGCACCCGCAATCCACTGCTGATGATGTCACATATTACATCATTCATGACATGGTCAGTGACATCACTGATGACATCACTGATGACATCTCAAATGACATCACTGATGACATCACTGATCACAACATCCAGTGATTGTATGTGTCTGTAAAGTTTAAATATGTTTCACATATTGAAGAATGAGTGGATGTATAAGTGCCTGGAGGAAGAATTTAGTAGGTGCATGACAGACTGTATGAGTGAGTGATTAAATGTGTCTCACTGAGTACATGGGTTAGTGACTAAACTGTCTTAATTCGTGCATCAGTATGTTTGTTGTTGTGTAAGCTGCTGCATGTGTTGATCAGTAGCTATAAGAGTGGCCATATGGGTTATTGATTGGTTGCCCAAGTATTTGAATGGGAGGCTGAGTGTGTGTGTGGGTGGCTGGGAGGTGCGTGACTCTGTGCATAGATGTGTAAGCAGTTGATTCACTAGGAGTATGAGTTCAAGAGTGCATGTGGAAACAGCTATATGGGCGGTTGACTGTGCATGGGTGTGTTGGTGAGTGAATGGATTTCTCATTGCTACATGTGCAAGTAAGTACGTATGTAAAACACAATACATGTGAGAGTTGAGATATATAATTAACTGAACATAAGAGCCAGTGAATGTGTGAGTGGCTGTATCGATCACTGTGAGCTTGTATCAGGGATTATATAAGAGAGTAAATATGTGTTATTATATGTTTGAATAAGTAAGATGTGTATAACTGTATAGTTGAGGAAATGGAGGTGTGATTGATTCTTTGCATGACTGACTAGGTGTGTGAGTAACTCCATGGATGAGTGACAGTCTGTGAGTGTCTGTTTATACTGAGTGTATGTAAGGTTATATTAGAGTCTGAAGAGGTTCATTGTATTATCACATGAGTGATGTGATCAGTGATGACAAATGAGATGTCATCAGTGATGTCATTTGAGTTGTCATCAGTGATGTCATCAGTGATGTCATTTGAGATGTCATCATTGATATCATTTGAGTTGTCATCAGTGATGTCATTTGAGATGTCATCAGTGATGTCATCAGTGATGTCACTGACCATGTCATGAATGATGTAATATGTGACATCATCAGCAGTGGATTGCGGGTGCGCGATATATAGTTAGCGCTTATAGTTAGCTAACTATATATGGAATTTCAATGGTTTTATGCGAGTAAAATAAGGTTTTGTAAATGCTAATTCCTAACTATATATGGCCTATAACCTATGGTTTTTTCATTGAATTTTCAAGGTTTTGTAAATGCAAATTCCTAACTATATATCCACTATAACCTATGGTTTTTTCTGTGAATTTCATTGGTTTTTTAATAGCAAATATGAAAAGCTTTAAAATGTCAAGTACGTGATAGATAAAAACATTTTCGTATTTATGCACGCTGATGTGCTTTGAACGCTGCCCCCCCCCCTCCCCTCTTTTGCCTTAGTAGTACTCTCTCTTTGCAGATACAGAAGGGTAGTTAACGCAGGCCTTTACCCCCGTTGTAATCCGTTGTACCTCCTTGTCTCTCCATTTGATTAATTGTTGTCCAAGCATTTACTGTTTTAGAATTGGTTCTCTTTGGATCATTCTCTATTTACAAACAAGCACAAAGTCGCAATACTCTGTTTAGTCTTTGCAGATAGTGAAAAATCGTGTAAAAAAATAAAAGTAATCGAGCAAAATCAGTAGGCCACTAATTGGATCTCTTTTTGACCTCGCTAAAATAGAAATATTAGGAACAACCCTTCTTGAGAAATACGAAAATAGTGAGATGAACTGAGCTCCACACCATGAGGGCTGCAAGACAGCTCGGCTCCATCACCCATCCCGCACAAAATAATGACAAACCCTATGCAAATATTAAAAATATAGACAACACACCAGCAAAGAAACAGGGTAAAACATTTTATTAAAAAACTATTTACATAACGTTGGTTTATAAGATGATGTCAGTAGTGGACCGATGTGTGAATAGATCGAAAACAGCACAAGGCTCCAAGATCCGGATAGCAAGCTCCTGGATGTTGGGTGCCATAGTTTAGAGTTCTAAATTTCAGCCTTTTTCAATGCCTGTGCTTTGTTGAATCAAAATGGCGGCTTGACACAAAGCTGACTCAAGCGTTGTTACTGATGCTATGCAGACAAAAACTGGTTTTCAGTTTGTACATTTTTCTAGATTTTTCAATCCAAGTTTGGTTGACTTTGTAGAACGATGGCTTCAGATTTTCAACATACGGTGTGGTGGCGCTGACTGGGAGGGGGCGCTTCGCTCCTGCCCCCTCCCCAAGTAAGATTTTCATACGTGAAAGTACGTTAATGGTTTTGGTCCCTGAGATGCTTCGATGTCACTACCATTCTCAAATAGCATAAGTTCTGGATGTTGGGTGCCATAGTTAAGAGTTCTGAGCAGCGCTTGTAACACTGTCTGAAGCTTATTTCCACCTACTGCAGCTTCACTATTCTCAAAGTAAGTGAGTGTCGTTTGTGGACCTGACTGCATTAGAAAACAATGTGATATGTTACCTTCCTAAACAGCTTGACGGAGGCCCCTGAGGGGCGCTGTGATGGCCATGGACTCGGAGAAGACGCTTGGCTCCGACACCCTCCCCAAGTCTTATAGCACTGGTGTAGCCTGAGATCGCCCCCGACATAGGCGGCCGGCTCCCGGGGTCCGGCGGTACTTTTTGCCTTTTGATGACTCTTCAATTCTGGACCTTGTCCCACAATCCGTTTGACCTGAAGACAAGCTGTAGTGAGGCGCCCCTTTATCGTTTTAGTTGCCATTCCGCCCGCTTTTGCTACACTGTGCCTCTTCCGCCATTCAGCTGTTTTCCGCCCGCTCTTGCGACTACAGCGTCTCGCTCACCATGTAGTTGAGATGCGCCCGCTCTTGCGGTGCAGCGATAGGCGGCTGCCACAGGACTCTCAAAATGGCGGCCGGCTCTTCGGTTTTGGGCCTGGTCCACTAAAATGGCCCTGGGACACCTTGGAACTCGGACGCTTGTCTGCTAGGGCTTGGGTCCCATTCTCGAAAAGCGTCCCCTCAGCCGTGAAGATTCTACAAAAGTCTTGGGGGCCTCCGACTCCCGCAGGCTTCTGGTGGGGAGCGGCTGCCATGATTGCTCGTGGAATGGCCACGACGGAGCTACGAGATGGTAGTGGTCTCATGCTGACGCCAGCTTTAGTCTGAAACATCCAGAAACACTGTAGACTACCAATTCGATCAGTTCCGGTAGCGCCCCAACATGACCCGGAAGAGAAGAACTTGCCCTCCCCTCTTTGACTGATGGTTCTTGTTGCCTGTCCCCTCTGTTGTCATTTAACAGAACTTTTTGGACTGCTGAAAGGGGTTGTGTTCTGAACGCTGGTTGGTGGAGACATTTAGACTATATTCTTGACCTACGTTGTCGCGTAATGCGTTTTATGACACGCCGCGTTAGCGCACCCGGAAGTGATCCGAGGCGCGGCGCGCAGCGCGTAACGTAAGCATAACAGGTCATGTGACTTGTTAATAAAACTTTTCATTGGTTCATTTTACTTCTGTTAATTTAATGATGAAAAGCTTGGTCATATGACCTAAAAATTACGCTTTTTATTATTTTCGAACAATATTTTTTTTTCAAACATATGTTATAATATTCCAGGCTAATGTACTTTCCCGGAAAATTTACAACTGTCTTGCAAGTAAAATATATTCCTTTTTCGAGAAAAAGGGCGTTTCTTCCTTCCATGACGGAGCCGTTGAGTAAAAGAGATTCGGCCTGCTGTCTTAGTCGCCGATACGCCTGATTATCAGATTCTTATCGATCACTTTATGTTGCAGACATGAAAAACACAACTGCCCTTGACCATTTATCTTTACTGCGTTCCTACATATTATACCTTTTATCCGTCATGTAATTGGACTGCTTTATTTCACTTGCCTTTTACTGATTCGAAAACAGTCACTAAAAGTAAAAACTTTACAAATGAAAATACTACTACCGTGTTTTGTTTTAAAAACCTTTATTGTGAAAATGTCAGTATACAAATACGGGCCTATAACCACGTGGGCCGGCCACGGAGCAAACTCAAATCGTATATGATGAGGAGACATTTACACTGTAGAAGAACGTAACGAGCGGGCCATTAGGTGACAAGAACAAAGGTGTCTAACAGTTGCGGAATCGGTGGACGTACATTTTGTAATTAAAATACGACAGGGCCACTTACAATAACATTTTCTAGATATACATTTGCGGGCAAAGAGTTACGAGTCCCATTTATACCGGCGCCATTTTGGGCGAGGCCGGGCAGGTCCAAGATATAGTCAAAATGTCTCCACCAACCATCGGCCAGACCAGAACCCCTTTCGGCCCTTTATGTTACAAGATGGTGTCTTCCATTCAGAAAATATTGGTGGCAGCATTTTGAAAGGAAACAGAAACAGCCGTTCTCCTAGTGAGTTTCACATTGTTACATTTAGGAAGAATGTTGAAGAGTAGTATGTGGAAAATCTGAAGCCATTTTTCTACAAACTCTCAATCAGACTTGGATGGAAAAAAAAACCTGAAGAATGTACAAACTGAAAACCAATTTTTGTCTGTATAGCACCAACAGTAACGCTTGAGTCAGCTTTGTGTCAAGCCGCCATTTTCATTCAATCAATAGCGTCCCCCTGCACACATTCAGGGACCTGGTCGTGTCTTCAGATGAAACGCATTGTAGGAAAAGAAGCAGAAAGGAAAAGGAAAAAAGTTCCGCCGGACCTAGTGAAGCTGCAGCAGGTGCAAATAAGCTTCAGACAGTCTTACAAGCACTGCTCAGAACTCTCAACTGAGGCACTCAACATCCAGGACTTGCCATTCGGATCTTGGCGCCTTGTATTTTTGTTTTGTTTTTGATGGAGGGGAAAGAACAAAAAACAGACATTGAAAAAGGCTCAACAGTGCAGGGCGCCTTGTGCTGGTTCCGACCTATTCACACATCGGTCCGCTACTGACATCACCTCATAAACCAACGGGGCACCCCACGCCGACTTTCGGCGCAGCATTGTAGGATGGCCACACCAGTGCGGCAATTTGCTGGACACCACCTCGGTGCCATCCAGATCTCGGCGCGTTCATTCATTCAATAGCGTCCCCCTGCACACATTCAGGGACCTGGTCGTGTCTTCAGAAGAAACGCATTGTAGGAAAAGAAGCAGAAAGGAAAAGGCAACAAGTTCCGCCGGACCTAGTGAAGCTGCAGCAGGTGCAAATAAGCTTCAGACAGTTCTACAAGCACTGCTCAGAAATCTCAACTGAGGCACTCAACATCCAGGACTTGCCATTCGGATCTTGGCGCCTTGTGCTGGTTCCGACCTATTCACACATCAGTCCACTACTGACATCACCTCATAAGCCAACGGGGCACCCCACGCCGACTTCCGGCGCAGCATTGTAGGATGGCCACACCAGTGCGGCAACTTGCTGGACACGACCTCGGCGCCATCCGGATCTCGGCGCGTTCGAGTCACTGTACCGCAACAGTGACCGCAATTCAGCTGGACACGCCGTCTTTCGGCGCAGCATTGTAGGATGGCCACACCAGTGCGGCAATTTGCTGGACACCACCTCGGTGCCATCCGGATCTCGGCGCGTTGTGCTGCCTTCGGCCTATTCGCACATCGGTCCGCTACTGACGCCGCCTCACGTGCCAACGGATTTTCTACGCTTTTTGTAGCCCTATGTCGCATAACAGGTCATGTGACTTGTTTATAAAACTTTTCATTGGTTCATTTTACTTTTGGTTTCCTAAAGATGGAAGGCTTGGTCATATGACCTAAAAATAACACTTTTCATTGGTTTAGAACATTTTTTTTTCCCAAACGATGAAAGCCCCACCTTGTTTCTGGATCATTCAGACTGAAGCTGGCGTCAGCATGAGAGCACCACCATCTCGTGGCTCCGTCGTGGTCATTCCGCGAGCAATCATGGCAGCCGCTCCCCACCGGAAGCCTGCGGGAGTCGGGGGCCCCCAAGACTTTTATACAATCTTCACGGCTGAGGGGACGCTTTTCGAGAATGGAGCCCAAGCCCTAGCAGGCAAGCGTCCGACTTCCAAGGTGTCCCAGGGCCATTTCAGTGGACCAGGCCCAAAACCGAAGAGCCGTCCGCCATTTTGACAGCCATGTGGCAGCCGCCTATCGCTGCACTGCAAGAGTGGGAGCAACTCCACAACATGGTGAGCGAGACGCTGTGGCCGCAAGAGCGAGCGCAACTCAGCTAGATGGCCGCCACCTGGGGAGGCCCGTTCACGCCGCCTCCCCCCCCCCCCCCCCCCGGGCCGCCGCACGCCAATTTTCGGAGCAGCATTGTAGGATACCAAAACCAGTGCGGCAGTTTACTGGACATCACCTGGGTGCCTGTGGTACATGTTGTGTCAGCCATGTGACACTGGACACAGACCGCTACTGACGAGGCCTCCCCCCGCACCACCCGGGACGCCCCACGCTGTTTTTCTGTGCTGCATTGTAGGATCCCTAAACCAGTGCGGCACCCAGGCGACATCACCTGGGTGCCGTCCAGAACTCTGCACGTTGTGCTGCCTTGGGACTATTCGCACAACAGACCGCTACTGACGAGGCCTCCCCCCGCCCCACCCGGGACGCCCCACGCCAATTTTCGGAGCAGCATTGTAGGATCCCTAAACCAGTGCGGCACCCAGGCGACATCACCTGGGTGCCGTCCAGAACTCTGCACGTTGTGCTGCCTTGGGACTATTCGCACAAAAGACAGCTTCTAACCATTGTTGCTTTTTGTGTTAATAAATGTTTAAATGTTTTTAGTTTTTGTTCTGTTCATTATCGTTAAAAGTTAATAAAGTTTTATAACCTTACTTTGTTGGAGTGTTATCTATTTTTTTAAAAACGGGTGAATGGGGCTTTTAATCGGGTTATTGTCATGTGTGGGCTTTGGAAGTGTGCTGCTGCAGGATCGGACATTTCAAACTCAAATGCACGTTCTTTTTCTTACCTTTCCGAAGCATGGAGCGCAATAGCAGACAGAGAAAGGGTGATGCACGTGTTGAACACTACCTGACCTGGCAAGTTGCTGGCAGTGCCCCCCCGCCCGCTCCTGAAAGAGGGCACACACACACCGCCGCCCCGAGTACTTCACAAATCTTTAAATGACCATGCGCTTGTTCATGAGGCTTAAATGGTTTATCACCTCTTCTAGAACCCCTGCATCGACCCTCTGACGTTTCCTGGAAAAATTACCATGTAACACAATACCAAGCCCTGTCAGCTGAAACCCCCAAGGAATCGTGGGGCATATTATCAAGGGGGTTTATCTCCGCTTTTTTGGCTTTAAAAACCATGAAAGCGGAGATAAAATTATTTCCCTATTATCAAGCTGTCGCTAACACCAGTTAGTGACAGCTAAAAGGAGATAGCGACCATCTTGGGCCCCGCTTTGCATGTCAGTGATACTTATCACTAATGACATGCAAAGTGGCGTGCCAAGATGTTAGCGACTAGAAACAGTCCCTAACATCGCTACCTTCTATTACCAACTTTTGGAGATATTCGCGCTAAGCGCGAATATCTCCAAAATCTAACACCTGCCCTGAGCAGTTCTTAGCCATGTTATCCAATGGGAGGTGGATAACATGGCTAAGAGCATTAGGTCGATAATACATGAATATCGCTGACTTTTCTGCGATAATAGCAAGGTTTATCTGCGATAAAAATCGCCGATGTGCGGCGATAATTTTTGTCTCTAAACAAGTTAGAGACAAAAATTATCGCTAGTTGTTCGTAATATGCCCCCGGGTTTTTGCTTGCAGAAATCGGGAGGCGGGAGACTAGCACTGAAATCAGTACTCACACGCCTGAATCAGGAGGATTGGCATGTCTGAATTCTCTACAGCTGGGGCCATAAACTACATCCGCAGGGGTAGGTGATAGCCTGGGACCAGCCTGGCATCTAAAATGGCTGCCGTGCACGACAAAATTGTGGCATTCGAAAAAAGGCAAGATGGCGCAGCCGCTGGAAGAGATATATCAACATATATCAGCCTCCTCAGCCACCCTCAGGAAACATAGGGGATTAGGATATGTCTCCCGCACCCCCTTATACCTACTACTTTAATTAACGAAGCACAAAATGGCGAATTCCCGTTTCGCTACCAGTTTGCGGCCCAGTTCGCGGCCCGTGAAGCGCTTCTACCGTGAAAAATCATTTTTTTTTTATTTTCCCCATGGGACCCTTTAATAACCCCAACAACATTCCTAGGGGGTCAAGAGGGGGATACCTTGCCCCCTTTCATTAAATTCCCCCTTAGTTTTTCACCTTTTCTTCTCTCTCGATCCTACCGAGAGACAAGATGGCGGCCGCTCCGGACTGTCACGCAGCAAAAAAAAAAAAAAAGCTCACGCACAGCCGCTGGAAGAGATGTATCAACATATATCAGCCTCCTCACCCACCCTCAGGAAACATAGGGGATTAGGATACGTCTCCCGCACCCACTTATAACTAGTAATTTAATTTACGAAGCACAAAATGGCGAATTCCCGTTTCGCTACCAGTTCGCGGCCGCGCTTCTACCGTGAAAAATCATTTTTTTTTTATTTTCCCCACGGGACCCTTTAATAACCCCAACAACATTCCTAGGGGGTCAAGAGGGGGATACCTTGCCCCCTTTCATTAAATTCCCCCTTCGTTTTCCACCTCTTCTTCTCTCTCGATCCTACCGAGAGACAAGATGGCGTCCGCTCCGGACTGTTTAGAATGTTGACAGACACCGGAGAGCCAATCAGCTTTCTGCGCGCAAAGTTCCGATAAGCGAAAAGTAAGCGGACCGGATCGCTGCCCAGAGCGCTGTTACAGATATATATCTTGGTTTGAACGTTAATTTCTCAAAAACTACTGGAGCACATATATTGAGACCTAGCAAAGGCACATCGGGCTAACAGTCCCTACAATTTTGCCAAGTTTCGTGCAAATCCATTCAGCCGTTCGAGCTAAAAGTGAGTCCAACCGCCCTATGGAAAACTCAATGCAAAAAACGCGTTTTGGGACCCCCCTTTTTTCTCAGCCCCCCCTTGACGAAACCCCACCAAATTTTCAGGGGCTGCTCAGAAACAAAATGTGCCATTTTCCTGAAAATTTCAGCCGATTCCGTCCACAAACGCCAAAGTTATTAGACATAGAATTTTCAAAAGTCCCATAGGGAAAAAATTCTAACTATATATACCTACTGGCGACAGCCAGTAGGTAATATATATATATATATATATATATATATATATATATATATATATATATATATATATATATATATATCTATATGTATATATATATTACCTACTGGCGGTCGCCAGTAGGTATATATAGTTAGGATTTTTTCCCTATGGGATTTCTGAAAATTCTATGTCTAATAACTTTTGCGTTTGTGGACGGAATCGGCTGAAATTTTCAGGAAAATGGCACATTTTGTTTCTGAGCAGCTCCTGGAAATTTGGGGGGGTTTCGTCAAGGGGGGGCTGAGAAAAAAGGGGGGTCCCAAAACGCGTTTTTAACATTGAGTTTTCCATAGGGCGGTTGTACTCACCTTTAGCTCGAACGGCTGAATGGATTTCCACGAAACTTGGCAAAATTGTAGGGACTGTTAGCCCAATGTGCCTTTGCTCGGTCTCAATATATGTGCTTCAGTGGATTTTGAGAATTTAACGTTTAAATCAAGATATATATCTGTAACAGCGCTCCGGGCAGCGATCCGGTTCGCGTCCTTTTCGCTTATCGGAACTATGCGAAGCGAAGCTGATTGGCTCTCCGGTGTCTGTCAACATTCTAAACAGTCCGGTGCGGCCGCCATCTTGTCTCTCGGTAGGATCGAGAGATAAGAGGAGGCCAAAACAAAGGGGGAAATTTCGATAAGGGGGCATAGTAGATCCTCCCTGACCCCCTAGGTTTTATGTGGAGGTTGTAAAAGGTTTCTGCAGGGCAAAAAAAAAAAATAAATTATTTATGCGCGGTGAGCTCCTAGTACGCGAACCGGGTAGCGCTCTGGGCAGCGTACTATAAGGATAAAAGAATGATAGATTTTTCTAATACTGTATGTTAATTATTTGTTGTTTTTGTTGTTTTTTTTTGTTTTCTTTATTTTTTTTTTTTTTATTATGATTGTGTTTCATACTTTATTAAACTATCTAACATTTCATTGTCAGAAATGTCATAATTTATTATAGGGTGTAATTTTTTTTCATTTTGAAGCAGGTTGTCCACTGCTTCAACACATTGTAGAAGTTCGTGGTCTCTACTGTCATCCATAAAGTAATCAATTTTGTCTTGGCTGCTTTCCTTCAGTTCAATTGAAAATGTAACTTGTTGTTCGCCTTCCATTTTGCCTGAAATTTTGAATAAAAAAAATATATATTAGTAGAGATTGGGCACTGTTGGGATTAATTTTAGATAGGTAGTTTTTATCAGTGAATTTTTCTTTTGGCAGTGTATAGTATCAGAGTGGAAATATGACTATAAAAAAGTGTATGTAATTTAACGAAGAGAAGCCTAACTCCATTCCTAACTATAACAGAGAAGTCTATCTAAATCCATAACTACTACAGAGGGATAGTGTATATGTATCAGAAAAAGTCTACCATATCAAGTTATAGTGTACAATAAACTTCATTTTTAAAAATAACAACTTACCTTCAGAAACAAGTTGAAGTCTTAGGTAAGTATTGAAATGTGATGTACACCAAGAAGTAGCAGTCAAAATGGCTGTGTTTTCTTCTGTTCCTTTATATATATTCAGGTATATAACCAATCAAATATCAGGTAATAAAAGTAGAAAATGAAAGTAAGATTTTTATTGGTTGTCAATTCCAACACTTCAGATGTGTTTTGTGAAGTAATTTACCTCAAGGTATTTAGAGAGGTCTACAGGCTTAATGGCTAAATGGAATTTCAATCAAATTTGTGAAAATGAAAGGGATTGTTATGTAGTATGAGTTAATCTATATTTGGTGAGAGTGTCTCCAGTCCTTTTTCTTTGAATTACTTTCCAACCTTTTCTTTGGGCCGCTTCCCGGGAAGCAGTTTAGCCCGCGAACTAGAAGCGTAACGGGAGTCCACCATTTTGTGTTTCGGTCGAATTAACATATAAAATGGAGGTTAAATAATGTTCAGAAAGGGTAGAAGGGGACACGGTACAAGTATTTTGACCCCCCAGGTTTTCTGAGGGTGGCTGAGGAGGACCATATGTGCGAAGAAAAAACATTTTTAAAATAATTTTGGGCGGTTAGCTTCCAGTTCGCGTACCGGGTAGCGCTCTTTGAGCGTAGTTTGTTGAAAATTTCAGAAATAAGTTAGAGAAAAGTATTAATTGTGCGTGATCAGATGAAGGGTAGCTCTGAGAAGAGCTTTTGGGTTTATGTTCCATTTAGGTACTTATAAGTAGGTACCAATGCACAGTCTTAAATTCAGAATGAAAATTCTGTTGCCCTCATCTGAGAAGTGAACTCCATCTCCTCTGTAGATATCTTGCATGTAGTAACGCAAGTTATTATTGTACAGGGAGCCCATTCCATGGTCTCTCATGAAAGCTGAAACAGATTTGTTTACATGCTTCCTCGCTTTCTCAATTTGTGGACCAAATTGGTTGGACCACCTCCATTTCTGTCTTTGGCATATATTGGAATATACCAAGGCAGTTTGAGGAAAAAGTGCCATTAATTGCTCAAAGGTGTCCTTTAAAAGCATTTCCAGACCTACTCCTGTTAAAGTGCCCAAATCATTACCTCCACAATGCACTATTAACAGGTCAGGTTTTGGCAAATGCATAAAGGTTTTCACCAATGGTATCAATTGGTGACATTTTAATCCTCTTTGGCCCAACCATTTAATTTCCACATCTTGTAAATTGAGGTTGTGTAAATTTCTGTTGTCAGCATACCTTTGAGCCCAGTGGATGTAACTATGTCCAACAATCCAGACGTTAAACATGGTGGGAGAAGGTTGTGCTGCAGTCAGATGAAGTGTGGTAATGAAAGGGCAGTTGAAACAGTAGGAGTTTGTAAAGAAAAAAAACTGTGGATTTCCAATGCTAATGATTCATTAGCAGTGATTGGCACATTTCCATTTCTGAAAACAGAAAGTTAGGGTGCATGGATGTGTTCTTGAAAGATGTAATTTCAATGGTCAAGGAAGAAACTTTTAATGAAAGATTGCACTGGATACGCAGGTGCACTGAGAGTTCAGAGTTCAATTGAAACATTGTTGTGTGAATTTGCAAACATGAGAGGTCTTCCAGGAGGTCGTTGCTATGGAAAAAAGGCAGAGAGGGCAGAGGGGGGGAAAGGTTTTGATTTGAAAAAAGTGAGGGAAGAGTTATGATTGGCTAATATGAGAGATATGTGAAATGAATATCTGTATTTCTGTGCTTTCAATAGCTGCAGCCTCTGGAGTGCATCCTTTTTCTTCTGCTGAAGACAATTTGGTGTATTTCTGAGACTGTTTTTAAAATCCAAAAAGTATTTGCTAAGGTGAGAAAAGATTTATTTTTTTTAGATATAGAATAGAATGATTTAAGGAGAAAATGATGAAGAAAGCTGTGTTTTAAAACTGTGGCTTTGTCTATAGTGATATAGAAATAGATTTTGTTACTTTGAGAAATTGTATTTGCATATTCGGTGTAGGATTCTGGCATGTAGTAACTCAAGGTATTGTTGTATATGAAGCGCATTCCATGGTCTTTTATTTAAGCTGAAACAGATATGTTGTTTTTAAAAACCATTTTGAAATCAATTAAATTTTGGATATGTACTGTTAGAGCTTCATAGGTTGTTTTGGGTCATATTTATAAGGCATTTGAGTGTCTTTGATGTTATTTTTTCATTTTTAAATGGAAAGCATTCCTCATGGGGCAAGTGTCTTGTAAATACGTTGCCACCTGCGCTTGGCAAATTTAGATTTTGATTATGGGAGTTACATAGCCATGTTAATAATGTCGGAAAAATGGTGCTAGGGCATTCCAGAAAACGCTTTCGTGTGCCTCAAGGACATTTTCAGTCATTTCCTCTTGAATGCAGGTATACAATTGATTTATATGCTGTGTTTAAAAACGATTCTTTTTAAATGGAAAGCGTTCCTCATGGGGCTCTGAGCAGTTCTTAGTCATGTTATCCAATGGGTGGTGGATAACATGGCTAAGAGCATTTGCTGAATAATGCATGAATATCGTTGACTTTTCAGCGTTATTCATGCATTGCGGCCGTTTTTTTTCACATTTGCGAGCAGTTCTTAGCCATGTTATCCAATGGGAGGTGGATAACATGGCTAAGAGCATTTGCAGGATAATGCATGAATATCGCTGACTTTTCAGCGTGATATTAATGCATTGCTACCGCTTTTTATCGCTAAGGAGAAAATGATGAAGAAAGCTGTGTTTTTAAATTGTGGCTTTGTCTGTAGTGATATAGAAATAGATTTTGTTACTTTGCGAAATTGTAATTGCATATTCGGTGTAGCATTCTGGCATGCAGTAACACAAGTGTGCTTGGCAAATTTAAATTTTGATTATGGGAGTTACATAGCCATGTTAATAATGTCCAAACAATGGTGCTGAGTAGTTTTTAGCCATGTTATCCAACATGGGCTTCGATTGGATTTCCACAGAGCATATTATGAAGCCGATTATCGCCGCTTTATCATCCGTTTTCGGCCGATAATGCGACGATAATTTTAGTGTACAGGTTTGATAATATTTCCCTACATTCGCAGGGCTAGGTGATAGGCTGAGACCAGCCTGGCATGTAAAATGGCTGCCGTGCACGACAAAATTGTGGCATTGTAAAAAAGGCAAGTTGGCGCAGGCATTGTGTCTCAATAAGGATTCATTCATAACAATGTGGTATTTTATCAAGCCTGTGCGCTTCAATTATCGCCGCTTTATCGGCCGAAAACGACCGATAAAGCGGCGATAATGGGCTTGATAATATGCTCTATGGATTTCCAATCGAAGCACATGCTAGATGTGAAGACATCTAAAATGGGATTCGATTGGAATTCCACAGAGCATATTATCAAGCCCATTGTCGCCGCTTTATCGGCGATAATTTTAGCGCACAGGCTTGATAATATGCCTCAAAATATTTTATCGCACTGAGAAATTGGTGGTCAACACTTCCTGATTTCCTTCGAATCGAACGTTAACAGACGTCACGCAGCAAAAATTTAAAAAAAGATCACGCACAGCCGCTGGAACACATGTATCAACATATATGAGACTCCTCAGCCACTCTCAGAAAATATAAGGGATTAGGATACGTCTCCCGCACCTCCTTATTCCTAGTAATTTAATTAAAACGAAGCACAAAATGGCATGATTCTCGTGCAGTTTGCGGCCCAGTTTGGTGTTTGGGAAGCGGTTCTATCGTGAAAAATATATATTTTTTTATTTTCCCCAGGGGACCCTTTAAAAAATTCCAACAACATTCCTAGGGGGTCAACTGGGGTATACTTTGCCCCATTTCATTAAATTTCCCCTTCGTTTTTCACCTCTTCTTCTCTCTCGATCCTACCGAGAGATAAGATGGCGGCCGCTCCGGACTGTTTAGAATGTTGACAGACACTGGGGACCCAAGCAGCTTTGCATTGCAAAGTTCCTTTTCGCAGGTGGGAGCGTATTTACAAGAAACTTGCACCATGAAGAACGCTTTCCATTTAAAAAAGAAAAATAACATCATACACAGTCATATGCCTTGATTTGCTATGTCAAATAATAAGAAGGGCATTAAGTTTTTGATGACTGTTATTCATTTACTGTTTGGTAATAGTGGTTATTAACATTTTTTATTATATTTTTCAACAGATTCAACTGCAGATTCTTTCATAGTTTGGAAAATGCCTACAAAAAATAGAGTTAGAAAGGCTCGAAAACGTCAAAGACAGCACGGTGATGTTTTATTGCAGCAGTCCTCTTCCCTAAATACTTATCAAAACACCAAGAAAGCTCCGGGTAAGAGCACAAAGTCTTTCTTAAAAAATATTTGTAGTAAAAAAAGTTTTTCTCGCCAAAAGTTTCAGTCCAGAAAAAGAAGAGTAATTTAAATGGAAAGGAAAGACCCATGAAAAATGTTACTGGTAGAGGAAGAGATAACTCTGTGCATGATAGTAGAAGGAAAGAACAGTTTAGGGATATTCGACAACGAATGTTCCGTAATCGGATAATAGTTAATTTAATAAAAAATATTAAGAAATGCAAACAGAAAGCGGTATTTTATAAGAAGAAGAAAAATGTAGAGAAAATTATTGATCATGCTTTTGAAATTAAGCGAAAGTTGTTTATTTTGGTAATCAATAGAATTAGGAAACTAAGCAAGGTAATTTCTGATTTCAAAACAAACAGTAGATGGAAGAGAGTAGTAAATCGTAGCAACTTTTGTGAAGTTTTTTCCGGAGAATGGATGCATAGTTCAAGTTCTGAGGCATTTTTTAATGAGGAGAGTTATTTTCAGGATAATGATTTGGTGCATGCAGTTGACATCAGTGGTCGAGCTTATGAAGTGAAGGATGGTTGTCCAGTTGAAAAAGAAAAACTTGTGACAACAGAGACAGAAGAGGCGCTAAGTGATGAGGTTTTAGGAAGACGTCCTAAGGCTCCTGTGTACATTTGGAAGTGTAGTTCTATTTGCAGTGTGCGACAGGTTTCCATCATTTTGATTTGTGATTTTATACGGACATTTAATAAGAAAAGTTTGAAGCAGAAAATGAAGTTGTTGCAAGATTTAGATCCTTGCAGAGTGAGACAAATAACAGGTTTGCGAGGTCATTCACTGGCTTGTCTTTCCAGGAGAATATGCCAGAGTGTTTTTCATCATTTCAGGATGCTAGCAGTGCATCATAATAAAGTGAGAAAATTAGTGAGAATGTTGTATTATGCAAAGAGTCCAGCAATTATGCTTAAACAATTATGTGCTGCTCTTTTGCATGGTTCTGAAATAGATGTGAAGAATATTTGTGAAGAAATTGAGTTTTGTTACTTTAGTAGTAAAGATGAGAATGTTCAAATTGACCCTGAAGTAGAGAGTAATGTGGAAGATAATGTACAGGTTTACAGTACAGATAATTTTCAGAAGGAAATTGCCACGTTTCAGATGAAATCAAGTGAGAGGCCTAATTTCACTTGTGTTTGTTGTCGACGCACTTATTATAAGAATCAGACTAAGGTAGTGGATTTATATGCAAAAAGTGAAAGGGAAAATAATAGTGAATGGAAGGATTTTGCCACATACTTGATGGTAGAAAATTATTTTGATTTGGGATCGGATCAACGTGTGTGTACTTATTGTTGTAATAAATTAAACCAAAACCAGATGCCTGCTAGGGCAGTTCATAATAATCTTGAATTGGTTGAGATTCCTTCTGAATTGAAGGATTTAAATACTTATGAATCTATTTTGATTCAAAGTATCCATCCCTTTCAGGCTATTGTAAGAATGGAGCCAAAGACAGGGAAGTTGCCTCCAGCAGATTTACAGAGAGGATTAAAGGGAAGAGTTGTTTATTTGCCTTTAGATTTGAATAAAAACATTAACACAATTGGAGTAGAAGAAGTGGAAGAGGAACCTCTGGTTATCTTGGTTAATGGGGTTCCGACAAAGAATAAGAAAATATGGCAAGATTTAGTGGATGTTAGGAAAGTCAAAAAGGCAACAGTGTATTTGAAGAAAAATAATAAGTATTATAAGAATGTGTATGTTGCAGAAGAGGAAGTAAGTGATGAAGAGGATAGCGATTTGTGTGCTGGGCAAATTGAGAAAGTAGAGGCCTCTAAAAGTGAAGAAATATATGAACATTATAGTGTTCATCCTTTGCATTCCAAGGAAGTCATGGGGAATGCTATTGAGTTGTTTCAAATGAAACAAGCCAAAGGGAGTCCCATTAGTGTTTGGGAGGAAAGTTTGGAAGCTCGGTGTTTCCCACAGCTATTTCCCACAGGTCGAGGAGGAAGATATGATGAGCGATCTCATCAAATTCCTGCGTCTGAATACCGGACTTTACGATTGTATGGAGAAGATCCTAGGTTTCGTCAATGCATTCCCTATTTGTTTCATCTCCTGTTTGAAAGCGATCTGTCTGGACTGTCATATGCAGTGAACCACATTTTAAAAAGTGGTATACAGATGCGAAATATCTCGGCAAGAGACTTTATGCATAAAGTTAATGTCCAAGATAGTATTTTGGATTCTCACTTAATTAATCTCATGGCGTGTCAGCGTGGTACTAATGAGTACTGGTATCGTCGTCATGGTGATTTAAAATGTATGCTGAGGAACTTAGGAACTCCGACATGGTTCCTCACTCTGAGCTGTGCCGAGTATGGCTGGGAAGACTTACTTGAATTTCTACGAGAAGCAAATGGAAATATTGAAAACATTGAATTCAAGACACCTGGAGAACTGTGTTCTTTGGATCCTGTGAATGTATGCAGGTACTTCAATCATAAATTTGAAGCTATGATGTCTTTCATCACAAATAAGAAGAATCCACCTCTTGGAGAGGTGTTGGATTTCTTCTGGAGAAAGGAGTACCAAGCAAGAGGTGCTCCTCATATACATATGTTGTTGTGGATCAAGGATGCACCTAAATTTGGAACAGATCCCGATCACTTAGTGATGAATTTCATAGAACAGTATTCTACGTGTGCTGTTCCAAACGCAACGGAGAAGAAAAGCCTAAGAGAACAAGTTCTACGTTTCCAAAGCCATCGTTGTGGAAAGTACTGTCGTCGTAAATTCAGAAACAAGGACAAGTTCTACACCAAATGTCGTTTCAACTTTCCACGGCCGGTGATTTCTAAAGGAAAAGTGAACAGTTTGATGTCTTCACTACGACATAATGTGACGAGGAAATCACCCAAAAATACATACAATTTGAAAAGGAACGAAGAGTCCAAGTACATCAACGACTACAACCCAGTGATTTTGTCCATGTGGAATGCTAACATGGATATACAGTTTGTGGGTGACAACTGCATGGCTGTGGCTAGGTATGTGACATCTTACATCACCAAAAAAGAAAAGACAGAACTGAAGGATATGTGGGAGGACATATCCCATGAAAAGAGCCTCAGCAAGAAGTTGTACAGTTTCAGTCTGAAGATGTTGTCGCATCGAGAAATCGGAGCTTACGAATGTTCAGATCGATTGTCTTCAGCAAGTCTCTATGCCAAATCTAGGAGTATCGTTTGGGCGAGTCTTGGTCTTGCTGCAACGCGAAATCGAGTTCTAAAACCTGTCCGGGAAATTGAGTATTTGGCGGAAAAGGAGCCAAACAGTACCGACATTTTGAAGACCAAAATGTTGGATACATATTATCCAAATCGAAGCAGTCACCTTGAGAATGTTTGTCTATATGAGGTTCTCCAAAATTATATATTCAAGAGGAACATCAAAGAAGATATTGAGAAAGGAGTGTATGCTGTAATTGGAAGTGAGGGATGCCTGGTCAAGCAAAGAAAATGCCAATTAGTAAACCATCGAAAATTGAGTGGTGAATCTCCAGAAAAAAAGGAGTTTTTCTATTTAGCACTTTTGCAACTTTTCAAGCCTTGGCGTGCAGAAGAGGAACTGCTTGGAGATTTCCTCTGTTACGAAGACTCTTTTAATGCAGCCAAGGAGTCCATAGAATGTCCTGCTTTTCCTAAATATCAAGAAATGCTAACTTTGGAAATTGAGCAGGAAGCAACGATTGCAGCCGAGATTGCCAGAGACAGTTCTCAGGACAGTCAGAGTTCTGTTTCATTGAGTCAAGATCCACTTGGAGGACCTATTATCGAAAATGAAGCTGCCACTGCTATGAATGAAGTGGAAAGAGCCATGGCACATGCTCAGGAGGATTCAGTTAACTTAGAAGACTTGGAAAAACAACTCAACGTTGAGCAGAGGAAAATATATGATGAAGTTACCAAGGAAATTGAGCACGGATTAAGTCATGAGAAGAAAGAGTGCTCATGTACGTCGTTGAAGCCTGTCCGACTGTACGTGAGTGGAGAAGCGGGAACTGGAAAGAGTTTCCTCATTAAAGCAATTTCTTGTTATTTGCAGGAAAGGACTGAGTCATCGCTGTCTTGTGTTGTCACCGCTCCTACTGGACTGGCAGCACATAACATTAAAGGTATTACTTTGCATCGTCTACTGATGCTGCCGGTGGAGCATGACAACAAATTACAATACAACAAGTTATCTGGAGATGCTTGCTGTGAAGTTTCAAGAGTCTTGAGGAAAATGAAACTAATTATCATTGACGAAGTAAGCATGGTTTCCAATGTCATGCTTGCCTTTGTGCATTTGAGAATGCAAGAAGTACTTAAAACTGAATATGATGTGTTATTTGGTGGCAAACACATCATTGTTTTCGGAGATCTCCTGCAGCTGACACCAGTAAAAGGTCAACCTGTGTTCAAAATACTCACACATGAAGATACCAGGAAGTGCCTAGGGAGCATTGGCAACGTCAATATATGGTTAAACTTCAATTATGCAGAACTGCATGAAAATATGCGTCAGGCAAAGGATGAAGATTACAAGAATATTCTACAAGATATTAGAATTGGAAAAGTGACCGAGCATGGGAGAGAAGCTTTAAATGCACGATTACTGTCAAATTTATATCCCAAACAAGAGATTGTGCCTGAGAATATTTTTCAGAAAATTACTGAAAAGAAATCCGGGATATGTCTCATGCCAACTCTTGCAGAATGTGCCATCTTCAACAACAAAATGTTGAATTTAGAAAAGCAAGAGATTGTGAAACTTGAAGCTATCGACAAATTAGAGCATATGGGATCAACAATTATTTTGTCAGACAATTTGAAATCAAAATTGGATTCATTAGAGAAGACTATATCTAAAACAGCGGGTTTTGAAAAGACTTTGAATGTGTGTTTAAATTGCCGAATCATTTTGAGAAGGAATTTACATGTAGAAAGAGGTCTGGTAAATGGATCAATGGGTAATGTTGTTGATTTTGAGAAATACAAAAATAGAGATGGAATAGAATTTTTAAGAATTAAATTTGATGGCATTGAGGAAGTACAGCAAATTGGTCGTTGTTCTGCTAGGTTTTTGCTTGTTAAAGACTTATATGTTCGCCGTAAACAGTTTCCTGTTTGCTTGGCATATGCGGTGACAATCCATAAATCGCAAGGTTTAAGTGTAGACTGTGCATTGGTGAATATTGGCAGTTCTGTGTTCAAGGAGGGTATGGCATATGTGGCATTGTCACGAGTTAGAACTTTATCGGGATTGTACTTGATTGACTGTGATGTCACAAACATTTGTGCGGATCTAGATTGTGTTAAGGAATACAATAGGTTAAGAAGAGAGTATGCGCCACATTTGCCTCAATATCCTTTGTTTGAGAAACGTGTGGTAGGCCAGAAACGTAGAAATATCAGTAATAGTAGGGAGGTTGTTGCAAAAAGACTAAAAGTCAATGAACCGAAAGTTGTTAGCAGAAAGAAAGTGGATTCTGTTGAAGATGTTGTCGGTTTTCAATTTGAAAACAGTTCTGGTGTCAACTGCTATGCAAATGTAGTGGTTAATGTTCTCTTTTCACTAGAGAGTTTAAAAGAACAGATTGTGTTCAATTCGGAACAAAGTTTATGCTGCTTGTTGAATTCTGTGTTAGAGAAATGTAGCACTGATCGAACAAAAGTAGAAAGTGTGTCTGAAGTTCGTTATCTGTTAGATGAATGTTCAGGTCAAACAGACTTCTCTGAAAATAATCAGCAAGATTGTCAGGAGTTTTTAATGTATATGCTTGATGTATTGGAAGATGAGGGTGTAGATGTAGATCACCTGTTTGGGCTTTCTTATCAATGGCAGCATGACTGCGAGAACTGTATGGTATCAAGTACTACTAGTGTAGACTCAGAAAGATTTATATATTTAACTTTGCCAGACAGTAAATCAGTGTCCTTTAATAAGCTAGTAAATGCAGCGGATCACAACATGGAGTGTAGCCAATGTAAATGTGATATGATGTCAACATTATTTATACGTAGATATAGCCAGTATGTCATTTTAATGATCCAACGTTGTAGGCCTGATGGATCAAAATTGTCAACTTTAATAAAAAATTTTGTGGCTTCTCAGCTGTCAATATCAGGGAGGACTTTTGTAACTGTAGCAATTATCTATCACGATGGTCCATCAACAACATCAGGACATTATACAGCTTACTTAAAGTCTGGAAACGGCTGGTCATTCTGTAATGATTCCGTTGTAACTTTCAAAAAAAAATTGCCGTTTGACCTTAAAAATTCTTACCTGGTGTTTTTAAAACCAAAATTTTAAGTAGAGGGAATGTAAGTCTGCAATGCTGTCTAGATTAAAAATCCAACTATATAAACCTGATGCAAGTAAGTTTGCTTCATAGTAAGCAGTATCAGTGTCATAGGAAAAGGAGAACATGAGTGACAAAGAAGAGTAAGATATTAGTAGTCCAGGATTGTGAAAATAATCTCAAATATTTTATTTTTGAAAGTTGCGAAAATAGAAAATGTCGGGATTTGATTGGAAGAATTACAAGACTTGCGAATCGCGGCAACATGATTTGGCCTAGTGGAAACATGTGATAGAATGAGAGAAGTTTTTTTTTCTATGTAACATATTTTACGTATCGATGGAGGTTTTCTTTCAGAAAGTGGCGGGCTGAAAATATTTATAGCAGAACAGAGTGGATGCTGTTTATAGGAGATCCTTCGACGTCATTGAAAGTAAGTTAATTTTAAGGAGTTTTGAAATCAGATTTCTTAGGTTGTATGGGTTTTTTAAACACAGTCATTTTGATTGTGTTTTTTTTTACCCGCTGTTACATGATGAATACCTTCAAGTCACTGATTTAAGTGAAATTTGATACATTCTGAGAACAGCAAAAATAAACCATTTAACATGTATAATTAATGTTATGCTTTTTGTCCTTATGATATACATTTAGAAATGTGAGGTACATATGGGTAAGCTGAGTTCTGTAAATATCAATTTTAATGCTTACAGTGCTGTACTTCTGGGTACTGTTTTTTTAAAAAAAAAGAAAAGAGGCCTCACCTCAAAGAAAGCTCTTGAAAGCACGCATCTTATTTGCATCCTAAAACAATCATTTTAAATGTTAGACACAATTTTATGATGGTTTTACATCTCTTTTGCGCTGTTATGGCATCACTATTGTGAGACATAAGCAATGCAAAAGAAGCATCATATTTCAAAATAGGCCTCATTTCATCAGCATGAAGATACTGTTTGTTGAAAATAAATATATTTAGGATTGTGTAGGGGTCGTAGAGAAGTAGAGGTTTCTATAAGTGTCAAAGTTGTTTATAAAGTGTTTCTTCTTGAACCTTTTCCCTTCTTTTTTCTAATTTTTAAATACATGTTTTAATATTTTTGGAAATGTTTGTTCTCTCTTTTACAGATTGAATGTATGAAAAATTTTCTTTAAAAATTAACAAGAATTATAAGGTAAATGTTTTCTCCTTTTTTAACCTGTATTCCACTGCTGATGATGTCACTGACTATGTTATGAATGATGTAATAAGTGGGCATATCTGTTATCTCGTTAAAAAAAGGAATAGTAAGTTTAAGGATAGGAAACAGATAGTTATGTTACAAAAAAGACAGCTATAGGACGTAAACAAAAAAAACTGTTACTCGCAATCCACTGCTGATGATGTCACTGACCATGTCAAAAATAATGTAATATATGACATGATCAGAAGTGAATTGCGGGTCACAGTATCTTTTCTTTACTCCCTATAGCTGTCTTTTTTGTAACACAGCTGTCTGTTTTCTTTGCTTATACTTACTGTTCCTTTTTTAAAAAAAAAAAATGTTGGTGCGCTCAAAGTTCGCGTACCGGTGTGCGAACTGGGAGCGAACTAATAGAAATAGAGCTTGGCAGAGTTCAAAGAATTCTACCAATTTTTTTTAATAATGGGGAGGTAGTTCTGAAAAGAACTTTTTTTTTCTTTTTGTTGTTTTACATTTTTTTTATTAGTTTTCTGAACATTTTTTATATTTTTTTGTTTTTTTCTGAACATTTTGTATTTTTTTTTTTTGGGGGGGGAGGGGGGAAACAAAAATGATTCATCGAAGAGGGCTCAACAGGAGCAACAAAAAAAAGAAGAATTTATTTTTGGGGGCGTTTTGGACATACATGAGTTTGGATGGCTCTAATTATAAGAGTTATGCTACTTTCGCGGTAGCATAATATTTGATTGCACCTCACACAAACTTGTTTCACTTCCCCCATGTCCATTTGAATATTTGGGATCAGCTCCCTTGCTTCAGGTCCCGTAACTTCTGGCACAATCGATCTTCTGGCTATTGCTGGTGAATTCTGTTGTTCGTCTCGAAGCTGAGCTGCACTATAGTTATTTGGGTGCCACCTGCTCATGTGTTTGTGCATAGTGAAATTCCCATAACTATATTTTTTGTCCGTGCCTCTAGAAAGACGATCATCACAGATTCGGCAAAAGACATACCTGGCGTTCACTTTCTTTTGCCCTGGTGGAAATTTAAAAAATTGCCAAATGTAATTTTCCTTCCTGTTGTACCTCCTGGGCTCCTCAGGCAAATATTCAGGCTCTTCCTCCTCTTCCTGCTCTTCCTCTTCTTGAAAGATTGGTTGAGTTGGTGGTCCTTTCTTTCCATGAGGAGGTGGAGGTGGTGGTGGGGGAACACTACCAGAAGCAACAACAGAAGCCATTTCTCTGGATTGTACAAAGGTCTTTCTCTCACCAAGATGAAAGTCAGAGTGAGGAAAGAAGGAGGGGTTTTCATCATTTGGGAAAAGCCAAAGTTGTAAACCAATGAAAAGTGTTAATTTTAGATCACATGACCTAGTATTACATCATTAGGAAACCAAAAGTGAAATGAACTAATGAAAAGTGTTATTATCGAGTCACATGACCTGCTGTCTTTACGTTTCGCGCTTTGCGCCGCTATCCAATCCGCTTCCGAGTCCGCTAACTTGGCGCGTCGGATAACGTATTACGCGACAACGCAAAACGTCATGATAACGTAACAGTTACGCTTAAGGAACGATTAGCGGCTCGCGCACCAAGTCGCGGCTTTGAATTCAGCTAACGGGAAGCTGACCAGTTCGCGGACTAGGAGCGGAACAAATTTGTTTTTAAAAAAAATGTATAAAAAACATGTACAATATATTTTATAATTTAAAGAAGAATACATTTTACAGATAGAAATATTAGCTTTCAAAAAACCATTGAAATTCAATGAAAAAACCATAGGTTATAGTCCATATATAGTTAGGAATTAGCATTTAAAAAACCTTATTTTACTCGCATAAAACCATTGAAATTCCATATATAGTTAGATGCGCTAACTATATATCGTGCACCCGCAATCCACTGCTGATGATGTCACATATTACATCATTCATGACATGGTCAGTGACATCACTGATGACATCACTGATGACATCATCCAGTGACTGTATGTTTCTGTAAAGTTAAAATATGTCTTACATATTGAAGAATGAGTGGATGTATAACTGTCTGGATGAAGGATTTAGTAGGTGCATGACTGACTGTATGACTGAGTGATTAAATGTGTCTCACTGCGTGCATGTGTTAGTGATTAAACTGTATTAATTTGTGCATCATTATATCTGTTGTTCTGTAAACTGCTGCATGTGTTGATCAGTAGCTATATGAGTAACTATATGGGTTATTGATTGGTTGCCCAAGTATTTGTATGGGAGACTGAGTATGTGTGTGAGTGGCTGGAAGGTGTGTGACTCTGTGCATAGATGTGTGAACAGCTGTATGGGTGGTTGACTGTGTGCATGAGTGTATTGGTGAGTGAATGGATATCTCAGTACTACATGTCAAAGTAAGTACATATGTAAAAGACAGTGCATGTGAGAGTTGACATATATAAATAACTGTGCATAAGAGCCAGTGAATGTGTGAGTGGCTGTATAGATCATTGTGAACTTGTATCAGGGATTGTATAGGAGAGAAAATATGTGTTAGTATATATTTGAATAAGTAAAGTTTGTATAACTGTATAGTTGAGGAAATGGAGGTGTGATTGATTGTTTGCATGACTGACTAGTTGTGTGAGTAACTCCATGGATGAGTGACAGTCTGTGAGTGTCTGTTTACACTGATTGTATCTAAGGTTATATTAGAGTCTGAAGAAGTTCATTATATTATCACATGAATGATATCATGAGTGATGTCACCAGTGATGTCATTTGAGATGTCATCAGTGATGTCATCAGTGATGTCATTTGATATGTCATCAGTGATGTCACTGACCATGTCATGAATGATGTAATATGTGACATCATCAGCAGTGGATTGCGGGTGCGCGATATATAGTTAGCGCATCTAACTATATATGGAATTTCAATGGTTTTATGCGAGTAAAATAAGGTTTTTTAAATGCTAATTCCTAACTATATATGGACTATAACCTATGGTTCTTTCATTGAATATATATATAAATATATATATATATATATATATATATATATATATATATATATATATATATATATATATATATATATATATATATATTCAATGAAAAAACCATAGGTTATAGACCATATATAGTTAGGAATTAGCATTTACAAAACCTTATTTTACTCGCACAAAACCATTGAAATTCCATATATAGTTAGTTGCACTAACTATATATCGCGCACCCGCAATCCACTGCTGATGATGTCACATATTACATCATTCATGACATGGTCAGTGACATCACTGATGACATCACTGATGACATCTCAAATGACATCACTGATGACATCACTGATGACAACATCCAGTGACTGTATGTTTCTGTAAAGTTAAAATATGTCTTACATATTGAAGAATGAGTGGATGTATAAGTGTCTGGATGAAGGATTTAGTAGGTGCATGACTGACTGTATGAGTGAGTGATTAAATGTGTCTCACTGAGTGCATGGGTTAGTGACTAAACTGTCTTAATTTGTGCATCATTATGTCTGTTGTTCTGTAAACTGTTGCATGTGTTGATAAGTAGCTATATGAGTAACTATATGGGTTATTGATTGGTTGCCCAAGTATTTGTATGGGAGACTGAGTGTGTGTGTGGGTGGCTGGGAGGTGTATGACTCTGTGCATAGATGTGTGAGCAGTTGATTCACTAGATGTATGGTTTCAAAAGTGCATGTGGAAACAGCTGTATGGGCGGTTGACTGTGTGCATGAGTGTATTGGTGAGTGAATGGATATCTCAGTGCTACATGTCAAAGTAAGTACATATGTAAAACACAGTACATGTGAGAGTTGACATATATAAATAACTGTGCATAAGAGCCAGTGAATGTGTGAGTGGCTGTATGGATCATTGTGAACTTGTATCAGGGATTGTATAAGAGAGTAAATATGTGTTAGTATATGTTTCAATAAGTAAAGTTTGTATAACTGTATAGTTGAGGAAATGGAGGTGTGATTGATTTTTTGCATGACTGACTAGGTGTGCGAGTAACTCCATGGATGAGTGACAGTCTGTGAGTGTCTGTTTACACTGATTGTATCTAAGGTTATATTAGAGTCTGAAGAGGTTCATCGTATTATCACATGAATGATATCATCAGTGATGTGATCAGTAATGTCAAATGAGATGTCATCAGTGATGTCATCAGTGATGTCATTTGAGATGTCATCAGTGATGTCATTTGAGATGTCATCAGTGATGTCATCAGTGATGTCACTGACCATGTCATGAATGATGTAATATGTGACATCATCAGCAGTGGATTGCGGGTGCGCGATATATAGTTAGTGCAACTAACTATATATGGAATTTCAATGGTTTTGTGCGAGTAAAATAAGGTTTTGTAAATGCTAATTCCTAACTATATATGGTCTATAACCTATGGTTTTTTCATTGAATTTCAATGGTTTTTTAAATGCAAATTTCTAACTATATATGGTCTATAACCTATGGTTTTTTCAGTGAATTTCATTGGTTTTTTAAAAGCTAACATCTGTAGCTGTAAAATGTATTATTCTTTAAATCCCAAAATATATATAGATATTTATTGATAATTTTTTTTAAATATTTTTTTCTTCGCTTCTAGTTCGCGAACCGGGAAGCTTTCCGTTAGCTCATCTTGATGCCGTGATCTAGTCCGCGAACCGGTCAACGTTACGTTAGCGGAACAGTGACGCGTCGCGGAAGCGCGACGTATCACGTTATCGCGTAATGCGTCTAATGACGCGTCGCGTTAGCGCTCCCGGAAGTGCTCCGGACCGCGAACCGGAAGCGATCTGGGACGCGGCGCGCGCCGCGTAACGTAAGCGGAACAGGTCATGTGACTTGTTTATCAAACTTCTCATTGGTTCATTTCACTTTTGGTTTCCAAATGATGTATGACTAGGTCATGTGACCTAAAAATAACACTTTTCATTGGCTCAGAACTTTTGTTTTCCCCAAATCATGTAAACCCCTCCTTATTTCCTCACTCTGACTTTCATCTTGGTGAGAGAAAGACCATTTATCTCAAGATCCACAATGGCTTCCATTGTTGCTGCAGCTGGTGCACCCCCACCACCACCTCCACCTCCTCATAAGAAGAGAGGACCACCTAGTCAAATTCTGACTAACAGAGAGGAGGAAGATGAGCAACAAGAAGAAGAGGAAAGAGAGGAACAACAATTTCTTGATGAGTTGCCCCGGGTTTCTAAACGAAAATCCAGTTTTATCTGGCAGTTTTTCACCATCCCTCCTGGAACAAAGAAAGTCAATGCAAAATATGCCACCTGCCTCATCTGTGACTACAGATTGTCGAGAGGCACAGACAAGAAGTACAGTATGGGGAACTATACAATGCACCGTCACATGAGCAGGTGGCATCCCAATAACTACAGCCGGGCTGAATTAAGGGATCTTGTAGACAATCCGACGGCAACTCCTGTGGCAAGATCTACATCCACATTGTCACTGACGGGAAGAGAGGCACAAGAGACTGTGCCAAACATCCAACCTAACTTTCAGCACATAAAGTTAACCTGTGTTTACTGTGGTGAAATGCTGTCCTATGGCAACATGAGCATCAAGCTCATGAACATTGCATACGAAAATCATAAATGCCCTAATGCACCCAAAAAGTAATTTTCTTTTTTTTGCTCCAGTTGAGCCGTTTTGAAAGCCTGTTTTTTGTTGTCTCCCCTCCTTGAAAAAAACAAAAAAAACATAAAACAGTTCTAAAAATACAAAAAAATCAAAAAATGTTCAAAAAATAAAAAAAAAATATAAAAAAACAAAAACAAAAAAAAACAGTTCTTTTCAGAACTACCCCCCCTTTCAAACAAAATTGCTAGAATGTTTATCACTCTGGCAAGCTCTATTTCTTTTGGTTCGCTTCAAGTTCGCTGACCGGTTCGCGAACTTTAAGCGAACTAAAAAAATATTTTTTTAAAAAAAAGAAGAGTTAGTATAAGGGAAGTAATCAGAGAATAATGTAAAAAGAAAGACAGCTAGAGAGAGTAAATGAGAGATAGTGTCAGTGACATCATCAGCAGTGCATTGCGGGTAAAAAGAGTGGAAAACATTTACCTTATAATTCTTGTTACCTTTTTTAAATATTTTTTCATACTTTCAATCTGTAAAACAAAGAACAAACATTTCAAAAAATATTAAAACATGTATTTAAAAATTAGAAAAGACAAGGGAAAAGGTTCAAAAACAAACAGTTTTTCAACAACTTTGACATTTACAGAAGTCTCTGCTTCTCTACGTCACCTACACAATCCTAAACATATATATTCAAAAGAAACTGTATCTTGATGTTGCTGAACTGAGGCCTATTTTGGAACATGATGTTTTTCTTGCACTGCTAATGTCTCACAATAGTGATGCAATAGCAGCGCAAAAAGAAGTAAAGCCATAATAAAATTGTGTCTAACATTGTAAATGATTGTTTTAGGATGCAAATAAGATGTGTGCTTTCAAGAGCTTTCTTTGAGGTGAGGCCTCTTTTTTTTATAAAAAAAAAACACTACCCAGAAGTACAGCACTCTAAGCATTAAAATTGATATTTACAGAACTCAGCTTACCCATATGTACCACACATTTCTAAATGTATATCATAAGGACAAAAAGCATAACATTAATTATACATGTTAAATGGTTTATTTTTGCTGTTCTCAGAATGTATCAAATTTCACTTAAATCAGTGACTTGAAGGTATTCATCATGTAACAGCGGGGAAAAAAAAACACAATCAAAATGACTGTGTTTAAAAAACCCATACAACCTAAGAAATCTGATTTCAAAACTTCTTAAAATTAACTTACTTTCAATGACGTCAAACGATCTCCTATAAACAGCATCCACTCTGTTGTGCTTTAAATATTTTCAGCCCGCCACTTTCTGAAAGAAAACCTCCATCGATACGTGAAATATGTTACATAGAAAAAAAACTTCTCTCATTATATCACATGTTTCCACTAGGCCAAATCATGTTGCCGCGATTCGCAAGTCTTGTAATTCTTCCAATCAAATCCCGACATTTTCAATTTTCGCAACTTTCAAAAATAAAATATTTGAGATTATTTTCACAATCCTGGACTACTAATATCGTACTCTTCTTTGTCACTCATGTTCTCCTTTTCCTATGACACTGATACTGCTTACTATGAAGCAGACTTACTTCCATCAGGTTTATATAGTTGGATTTTTAATCGAGACAGCATTGCAGACTTACATTCCCTCTACTTAAAATTTTGGTTTTAAAAACACCAGGTAAGAATTTTTAAGGTCAAACGGCAATTTTTTTTTGAAAGTTACAACAGAATCATTACAGAATGACCAGCCGTTTCCAGACTTTAAGTAAGCTGTATAATGTCCTGATGTTGTTGATGGACCATCGTGATAGATAATTGCTACAGTAACAAAAGTCCTCCCTGATATTGACAGCTGAGAAGCCACAAAATTTTTTATTAAAGTTGACAATTTTGATCCATCAGGCCTACATCGTTGCATCATTAAAATGACATACTGGCCATATCTACGTATAAATAATGTTGACATCATATCACATTTACATTGGCTACACTCCATGTTGTGATCCGCTGCATTTACTAGCTTAATAAAGGACACTGATTTACTGTCTGGCAAAGTTAAATATATAAATCTTTCTGAGTCTACACTAGTAGTACTTGATACCATACAGTTCTCGCAGTCATGCTGCCATTGATAAGAAAGCCCAAACAGGTGATCTACATCTACACCCTCATCTTGCAATATATCAAGCATATACATTAAAAACTCCTGACAATCTTGCTGATTATTTTCAAAGAAGTCTGTTTGACCTGAACATTCATCTAACAGATAACGAACTTCAGACACACTTTCTACTTTTGTACGATCAGTGCTACATTTCTCTAACACAGAATTCAACAAGCAGCATAAACTTTGTTCTGAATTGAACACAATCTGTTCTTTTAAACTCTCTAGTGAAAAGAGAACATTAACAACGACATTTGCATAGCAGTTGACACCAGAACTGTTTTCAAATTGAAAACCAACAATCTCTTCAACAGTATCCACTTTCTTTCTGCTAACAACTTTCGGTTCATTGACTTTTAGTCTTTTTGCAACAACCTCCCTACTATTACTGCTATTTCTACGTTTCCGGCCTACCACACGTTTCTCAAACAAAGGATATTGAGGCAAATGTGGCGCATACTCTCTTCTTAACCTATTGTATTCCTTAACACAATCTAGATCCGCACAAATGTTTGTGACATCACAGTCAATCAAGTACAATCCCGATAAAGTTCTAACTCGTGACAATGCCACATATGCCATACCCTCCTTGAACACTGAACTGCCAATATTCACCAATGCACAGTCTACACTTAAACCTTGCGATTTATGGATTGTCACCGCATATGCTAAGCAAACAGGAAACTGTTTACGGCGAACATATAAGTCTTTAACAAGCAAAAACCTAGCAGAACAACGACCAATTTGCTGTACTTCCTCAATGCCATCAAATTTAATTCTTAAAAATTCTATTCCATCTCTATTTCTGTATTTCTCAAAATCAACAACATTACCCATTGATCCATTTACCAGACCTCTTTCTACATGTAAATTCCGTCTCAAAATGATTCGGCAATTTAAACACACATTCAGAGTCTTTTCAAAACCCGCTGTCTTAGATATAGTCTTCTCTAATGAATCCAATTTTGATTTCAAATTATCTGACAAAATAATTGTTGATCCCATATGCTCTAATTTGTCGATAGCTTCCAGTTTCACAATGTCTTGCTTTTCTAAATTCAACATTTTGTTGTTGAAGATGGCACATTCTGCAAGAGTTGGCATGAGACATATCCCGGATTTCTTCTCAGTAATTTTCTGAAAAATATTCTCAGGCACAATCTCTTGTTTGGGATACAAATTTGACAGTAACCGTGCATTTAAAGCTTCTTTCCCATGCTCGGTCACTTTTCCAATTCTAATATCTTGTAGAATATTCTTGTAATCTTCATCCTTTGCCTGACGCATATTTTGATGCAGTTCTGCATAATTGAAGTTTAACCATATATTGACGTTGCCAATGCTCCCTAGGCACTTCCTGGTATCTTCATGCGTGAGTATTTTGAACACAGGTTGACCTTTTACTGGTGTCAGCTGTAGAAGATCTCCGAAAACAATAATGTGTTTCCCACCAAATAAGACATCATATTCAGTTTTAAGTACTTCTTGCATTCTCAAATGCACAAAGGCAAGCATGACATTGGAAACCATGCTTACTTCGTCAATGATAAGTAGTTTCATTTTCCTCAAGACTCTTGAAACTTCACAGCAAGCATCTCCAGATAACTTGTTGTATTGTAATTTGTTGTCATGCTCCACCGGCAGCATCAATAGACGATGCAAAGTAATACCTTTAATATTATGTGCTGCCAGTCCAGTAGGAGCGGTCACAACACAAGACAGCGATGACTCAGTCCTTTCCTGCAAATAACAAGAGATTGCTTTAATGAGGAAACTTTTTCCAGTTCCCGCTTCTCCACTCACGTACAGTCGGACAGGCTTCAACGACGTACACGAGCACTCTTTCTTCTCATGACTTAATCCGTGCTCAATTTCCTTGGTAACTTCATCATATATTTTCCTCTGCTCAACGTTGAGTTGTTTTTCCAAGTCTTGTAAGTTAACTGAATCCTCCTGAGCATGTGCCATGGCTCTTTCTACTTCATTCATAGCAGTGGCAGCTTCATTTTCGATAATAGGTCCTCCAAGTGGATCTTGACTCAATGAAACAGAACTCTGACTGTCCTGAGAACTGTCTCTGGCAATCTCGGCTGCAATCGTTGCTTCCTGCTCAATTTCCAAAGTTAGCATTTCTTGATATTTAGAAAAAGCAGGACATTCTATGGACTCCTTGGCTGCATTGAAAGAGTCTTCGTAACAGAGGAAATCTCCAAGCAGTTCCTCTTCTGCACGCCAAGGCTTGAAAAGTTGCAAAAGTGCTAAATAGAAAAACTCCTTTTTTTCTGGAGATTCGCCACTTAATTTTCGATGGTTTACTAATTGGCATTTTCTTTGCTTGACCAGGCATCCTTCACTTCCAATTACAGCATACACTCCTTTCTCAATATCTTCTTTGATGTTCCTCTTGAATATATAATTTTGGAGAACCTCATATAGACAAACATTCTCAAGGTGACTGCTTCGATTTGGATAATATGTATCCAACATGTTGGTCTTCAAAATGTCGGTACTGTTTGGTTCCTTTTCTGCCAAATACTCAATTTCCCGAACAGGTTTTAGAACTCGATTTCGCGTTGCAGCAAGACCAAGACTCGCCCAAACGAGACTCCTGGATTTGGCATAGAGACTTGCTGAAGACAATCGATCAGAACATTCGTAAGCTCCGATTTCTCGATGCGACAACATCTTCAGACTGAAACTGTACAACTTCTTGCTGAGGCTCTTTTCATGGGAAATGTCCTCCCACATATCCTTCAGTTCGGTCTTTTCTTTTTTGGTGATGTAAGATGTCACATACCGAGCCACAGCCATACAGTTGTCAGCCACAAACTGTATATCCATGTTGGCATTCCACATGGACAAAATCACTGGGTTGTAGTCATTGATGTACTTGGACTCTTCATTCCTTTTCAAATTGTATGTATTCTTGGGTGATTTCCTCGTCACATTATGTCGCAGCGAAGACATCAAACTGTTCACTCTTCCTTTAGAAATCACCGGTCGTGGAAAGTTGAAACGACATTTGGTGTAGAACTTGTCCTTGTTTCTGAATTTACGACGACAGTACTTTCCACAACGATGGCTTTGGAAACGTAGAACTTGTTCTCTTAGACTTTTCTTCTCCGTTGCGTTTGGAACAGCACACGTAGAATACTGTTCGATGAAATTCATCACTAAGTCATCCGGATCTGTTCCAAATTTAGGTGCATCCTTGATCCACAGCAACATATGTATATGAGGGGCACCTCTTGCTTGATACTCCTTTCTCCAGAAGAAATCCAACACCTCTCCAAGAGGTGGATTCTTTTTATTTGTGATGAAAGACATCATAGCTTCAAATCTATGATTGAAGTACCTGCATACATTCACAGGATCCAAAGAACACAGTTCTCCAGGTGTCTTGAATTCAATGTTTTCAATATTTCCATTTGCCTCTCGTAGAAATTCAAGTAAGTCATCCCAGCCATACTCAGCACAGCTCAGAGTGAGGAACCATGTCGGAGTTCCTAAGTTCCTCAGCATACATTTTAAATCACCATGACGACGGTACCAGTACTCATTAGTACCACGCTGACACGCCATGAGATTAATTAAGTGAGAATCCAAAATACTGTCTTGGACATTGACTTTATGCATAAAGTCACTCGCCGAGATGTTTCGCATCTGTATACCACTTTTTAAGATGTGGTTCACTGCATATGACAGTCCAGACAGATCGCTTTCAAACAAGAGATGAAACAAATAGGGAATGCATTGCCGAAACCTAGGATCTTCTGCATACAATCGTAAAGTCCGGTATTCAGACGCAGGAATTTGATGAGGTCGCTCATCATATCTTCCTCCTCGACCTGTAGGAAATAGCTGTGGGAAACACCGAGCTTCCAAACTTTCCTCCCAAACACTAATGGGACTCCCTTTGGCTTGTTTCATTTGAAACAACTCAATAGCATTCCCCATGACTTCCTTGGAATGCAAAGGATGAACACTATAATGTTCATATATTTCTTCACTTTTAGAGGCCTCTACTTTCTCAATTTGGCCTGCACACAAATCGCTATCCTCTTCATCACTTACTTCCTCTTCTGCAACATATACATTCTTATAGTACTTATTATTTTTCTTCAAATACACTGTTGCCTTTTTGACTTTCCTAACATCCACTAAATCTTGCCATATTTTCTTATTCTTTGTCGGAACCCCATTAACCAAGATAACCAGAGGTTCCTCTTCCACTTTTTCTATTCCAATTGTATTAATGTTTTTGTTCAAATCTAGAGGCAAATAAACAACTCTTCCCTTTAATCCTCTCTGTAAATCTGCTGGAGGCAACTTCCCTGTCTTTGGCTCCATTCTTACAATAGCCTGAAAGGGATGGATACTTTGAATCAAAATAGATTCATAAGTATTTAAATCCTTCAATTCAGAAGGAATCTCAACCAATTCCAGATTATTATGAACTGCCCTAGCAGGCATCTGGTTTTGGTTTAATTTATTACAACAATAAGTACACACACGTTGATCCGATCCCAAATCAAAATAATTTTCTACCATCAAGTATGTGGCTAAATCCTTCCATTCACTATTATTTTCCCTTTCACTTTTTGCATATAAATCCGCTACCTTAGTCTGATTCTTATAATAAGTGCGTCGACAACATACACAAGTGAAATTAGGCCTCTCACTTGATTTCATCTGAAACGTGGCAATTTCCTTCTGAAAATTATCTGTACTGGAAACCTGTACATTATCTTCCACATTACCCTCTACTTCAGGGTCAATTTGAACATTCTCATCTTTACTACCAAAGTAACAAAACTCAATTTCTTCACAAATATTCTTCACATCTATTTCAGAACCATGCAAAAGAGCAGCACATAACTGTTTAAGCATAATTGCTGGACTCTTAGCATAATACAACATTCTCACTAATTTTCTCACTTTATTATGATGCACTGCTAGCATCCTGAAATGATGAAAAACACTCTGGCATACTCTCCTGGAAAGACAAGCCAGTGAATGACCACGCAAACCTGTCATTTGTCTCACTCTGCAAGGATCTAAATCTTGCAACAACTTCATTTTCTGCTTCAAACTTTTCTTATTAAATGTCCGTATAAAATCACAAAACAAATTGATGGAAACCTGTCGCACACTGCAAATAGAACTACACTTCCAAATGTACACAGGACCCTTAGGACGTCTTCCTAAAACCTCATCACTTAGCGCCTCTTCTGTCTCTGTTGTCACAAGTTGTTCTTTTTCAACTGGACAACCATCCTTCACTTCATAAGCTCGACCACTGATGTCAACTGCATGCACCAAATCATTATCCTGAAAATAAGTCTCCTCATTAAAAAATGCCTCAGAACTTGAACTATGCATCCATTCTCCAGAAAAAACTTCACAAAAGTTAGTACGATTTACTACTCTCTTCCATCTACTTTTTGTTTTGAAATCAGAAATTACCTTGCTTAGTTTCCTAATTCTATTGATTACCAAAATAAACAACTTTCGCTTGATTTCAAAAGCATGATCAATAATTTTCTCTACATTTTTCTTCTTCCTATAAAATGCCGCTTTCTGTTGGCCTTTCTTTTTAATATTTTTCAATAAATTAACTAATATCCTATTACGGAACATTCGTTGTCGAATGTCCCTAAACTGTTGTTTCCTTCTACTATCATGCACAGAGTTATCTCTTCCTCTACCAGTAACATTTGTGATGGGTCTCTCCTTTCCATTTAAATTACTATTTTTTTTGTAAACAGACACATTTTTTTGAGCAAAATTTTTTTTACTACAAATATTTCTTAAGAATGATTTCGTGCTCTTACCCGGACCTTTCTTGGTGTTTTGATAAGTATTTGGGGAAGAGGACTGCTGCAATGAAACATCATCCTGCTGTCTTTGACGTTTTCTAGCCTTTCGTATTCGACTTCTGGAAGGCATTTTCCAAACTATGAAAGAATCTGCAGTTGAATCTGTGAAAAAATATAATATAAAATGTTATTAACCACTATTACCAAACAGTAAATAAATAACAGTCATCTAAAACTTAATGCCGTACTAATTATTTAACATAGCAAATATTTTCCACCAGCACTGCATCACAAAAATGACACTCAATGGTACAAAACAGGCATACAACACTCATAAATCACTCCCTAATATTTAAAATCATTAATTCAGGATGACGATAACATGTAGCCTATCTAAAGGTTTGTTTAGGCCCAGATCTTTTGACTGGGGTGAATGTGTGTCATTGATCCACATTCACTCCATCACCTGTTTTGTTTATTTGAGGTGAGGCCAACACATGGTTGCAGATAAGATTTTCACTGAAAAAAAACCAAGGTAAAAAAACATGTGAAGGCCTACCAATGAAGTAAATCATTAAATGAAAACCAATACATTTCTGGAAATATGCACTACTAGTGCTTCATAAGATGTTTTGGGTCATATTTATAAGTTATTTGAGTATCTAGTATGCTATTTTACATTCTTCATGGTGCAAATTTATTGTAAATACGCTCCCACCTGCGGTTGGCAAATTTAGATTTTGATTATGGGAGTTAGATAGGCATGTTAATAATTTCCCAAAAATGGTGTATAACCCCAAACAACCTTTGTAGCAAATGCTCTTAGCCATGTTATCCACCTCCCATTGGATAACATGGCTAAGAAGTGCTTGCAAATGTGATAAAAAAAGGCCTGCAATGCATGAATATCGCAGAAAAATCAGCGATATTCATGCATTTTCCAGCAAATGCTCTTAGCCATGTTATCCACTTCCTATTAAATAACATGGCTAAGAACTGCTCAGGGCACCATGAGGAACGCTTTCCATTTAAAAAGGGAAAAATAACATCAAAGACACTAAAATGCCTTCTAAATATGACCCCAAACAACCTATGAAGCTCTAACAGTACATATCCTGAAATTTAATTCATTTCAAAATTCGTTTTTAAACACAGCATATAAATCAATTGTATACCTGCATTCATGAAGAAATGACTAAAAATTTCCTTGAGACACATGATTGTGTTTTCTGGAATGCCCTAGCACCATTTTTGGGACACTATTAACATGGCTACGTAACTCCCATAATCAAAATCTAAATTTGCCAAGCACAAGTGGGAGCGTATTTACAAGACACTTGCCCCATGAGGAACACTTTACATTTTAAAAGGCGAACATAACATCGCAGAAAAGTCAGCGATATTCATGCATTTTCCAGCAAATGCTCTTAGCCATATTATCCACTTCCTATTAAATAACATGGCTAAGAACTGCTCAGGGCCCCATGAGGAACGCTTTCCATTTAAAAAGGGAAAAATAACATCAAAGACACTAAAATGCCTTCTAAATATGAACCCAAACAACCTATGAAGCAATGTGAAAAAAAACGGCCACAATCCATGAATATAGCAGAAAAATCAGCGATATTCATGCATTTTCCAGCAAATGCTCTTAGCCATGTTATCCACTTCCTATGAAATAACATGGCTAAGAACTGCTCAGGGCCCCATGAGGAACGCTTTCCATTTAAAAAGGGAAAAATAACATCAAAGACACTAAAATGCCTTCTAAATATGACCCCAAACAACCTATGAAGCTCTAACAGTACATATCCTGAAATTTAATTCATTTCAAAAATCGTTTTTAAACACAGCATATAAATCAATTGTATACCTGCATTCATGAAGAAATGACTAAAAATGTCCTTGAGACACATGATTGTGTTTTCTGGAATGCCCTAGCACCATTTTTGGGACACTATTAACATGGCTACGTAACTCCCATAATCAAAATCTTAATTTGCCAAGCACAAGTGGGAGCGTATTTACAAGACACTTGCCCCATGAGGAACACTTTCCATTTAAAAAGGGAAAAATAACATCGCAGAAAAGTCAGCGATATTCATGCATTTTCCAGCAAATGCTCTTAGCCATGTTATCCACTTCCTATTAAATAACATGGCTAAGAACTGCTCAGGGCCCCATGAGGAACGCTTTCCATTTAAAAAGGGAAAAATAACATCAAAGACACTAAAATGCCTTCCAAATATGAACCCAAACAACCTATGAAGCAATGTGAAAAAAAACGGCCACAATCCATGAATATAGCAGAAAAATCAGCGATATTCATGCATTTCCCAGCAAATGCTCTTAGCCATGTTATCCACTTCCTATGAAATAACATGGCTAAGAACTGCTCAGGGCCCCATGAGGAACGCTTTCCATTTAAAAAGGGAAAAATAACATCAAAGACACTAAAATGCCTTCTAAATATGACCCCAAACAACCTATGAAGCTCTAACAGTACATATCCTGAAATTTAATTCATTTCAAAATTCGTTTTTAAACACAGCATATAAATCAATTGTATATCTGCATTCATGAAGAAATAACTAAAAATGTCCTTGAGACACATGAAAGTGTTTTCTGGAATGCCCTTGCACCATTTTTGGGACACTATTAACATAGCTAGGTAACTCCCATAATCAAAATCTAAATTTGCCAAGCACAAGTGGGAGCGTATTTACAAGACACTTGCCCCATGAGGAACACTTTACATTTTAAAAGGCGAACATAACATCTTAGACACTCAAATACCTTATAAATATGGCCCAAAACAACCTATGAAGCTCTAGCAGTAAATATCCAGAAATGTAATTCATTTCTTAAATCGTTTTTAAAAGCAACATATCTGTTTCAGCTTACATAACAGACCATGAAATGGCCTCCATGTATTACAATATCTTGTGTTACAGCATGCCAGAATGTTACACCAAATATGCAATTATAATTTCTCTATGAAACTAATTCTATTACTATATCACTACAGACAAAACCACATTTTAAAAACACAGCTTTCTTCATCATTTTCTCCTTAAATCATACTATTCTCTATCTAAATTAAATAAATCTTTTCTCACCTTAGCAAATATTTTTTGAGTTTTGAAAACAGTCTCAGAAATACACCAAATTGTCTTCAGCAGAAGAAAAAGGATGCACTCCAAAGGCTGCAGCTATTGAAAGCACAGAAATACAGATATTCTTTTCACATATCTCTCATATTAGCCAATCATACCTCTTCCCTCACTTTTTTCAAATCAAAACCCTTCCCCCCTCTGCCCTGTCTGCCTTGTTTCCATAGCAACCACCTCCTGGAAGACCTCTCATGTTTGCAAATTCACACAACAATGTTTCAATTGAACTCTGAACTCTCAGTGCACCTGCGTATCCAGTGCAATCTTTCATTAAATGTTTCTTCCTTGACCATTCAAATTACATCTTTCAAAGAACACATCCATGCACCCTAACTTTCTGTTTTCAGAAATGGAAATGCACCAATCACTGCTAATGAATCATTAGCATTGTAAATCCACAGTTTTTTTTCTTTAGAAACTCCTACTGTTTCAACTGCCCTTTCATTACCACACTTCATCTGACTGCAGAACAACCTTCTTCCACCATGTTTAACGTCTGGATTGTTGGACACAGTTACATCCACTGGGCTCAAAGGTATGCTGAGAGCAGAAATTTACACAACCTCAATTTACAAGATGTGGAAATTAACTGGTTGGGCCAAAGAGGATTAAAATGTCACCAATTGATACCATTGGTGAAAACCTTTATGCATTTGCCAAAACCAGACCTGTTAATAGTGCACTGTGGAGGTAATGATTTGGGCACTTTGACAGGGGTAGGTCTGGAAATGCTTTTAAAGGACACCTTTGAGCAATTAATGGCACTTTTTCCTCAAACTGCCTTGGTATATTCCAATATATGCCAAAGACAGAAATGGAGGTGGTCCAACCAATTTTGTCCACAAATTGAGAAAGCGAGGAAGCATGTAAACAAATCTGTTTCAGCTTACATGAGAGACCATGGAATGGGCTCTCTTTACAACAATAACTTGCGTTACTACATGCAAGATATCTACAGAGGAGATGGAGTTCACTTCTCAGATGAGGGCAACAGAATTTTCATTCTGAATTTAAGACTGTGCATTGGTACCTACTTATAAGTACCTAAATGTACCATAAACCCAAAAGCTCTTCTCAGAGCTACCCTACATCTGATCACTCACAATTATTATTTTTCTCTAACTTTTTTCACTAATTTTCCACAAAATTCGCTCCCCGGAGCGCTACCCGGTTCGCGAACCGAAAGCTAACCTCGCGGAATTTTTTAAAAAAATGTTTTTTTCCGCACATATAAGCCTCCTCAGCCACCCTCAGAAAACCTAGAGGGTCAAGATAAGTCTACCATGACCCCTTCTACCCATTCTAAACATTATTTGCCCTCCATCTTGTATCTTAATGCGACCGAAACACAAAATGGTGGACTCCCGTGACGCTTAAGGTTCGCGAACCGGGCCGCTTCCCGGAAAGCGGTCCAAAAAAAAGGTGGGAAAGTAATTTACAGAAAAACGACTAGAGACACTCTCACCAAATATAGATTAGCTCATACTACATAACAATCCCTTCCATTCTCACAAATTTCATTGAAATTTCATTTAGCCATTTAGCCTGTAGACCTCTCCAAGTACCATGAGGTAAATTACTTCACAAAACACATCTGAAGTGTTGGAATTGACAACCAATGAAAATGTTACTTACATTTTCTACTTTTATTACCTGACATTTGATTGGTTATATACCTGAATATATATAAAGGAAGAGAAGGAAACACAGCCATTTTGACTACTACTTGTTGTTGTTTATATCATTTAGAATACCACTAATAACATCAACTTGTTTCTAAAGGTAAGTTGTTATTTTTAAAACTGAAGTATATTATGCACTATAAGTAAATATGGTAAACTTTTTCAGATAGTTATATACTATCCCTCTGTAAGAGTTAGACATTGAGAAAGGCTTCTTTATTATAATTATGGACTGATTTAGGTTTCTGTGGTATAATTATAAATTTACTTAGGCTTCTTCACAGGCACTTTTTAATAGTACTAATTCACGCCTGAAACCATACAGTGCCCATAGATTACTTCTCTGGTATAAACTCACAAATGCCTGTCTGAACTTAAACCCAACAGTGCCCTATCTCTACTGATATATTTATTTTTTTATGCAAATTACAGCAATAAAATGGAAGGTGAGCAGAATGTTTCCTTCGAAATTGTTCTGGAGACCAACACAGAAAAAGAAATTGAGGACAATGATGACTCTGATTTCATGGATCAATCACGGGACCATGAATTAGTTCAATGTGTGGAATCAGTGGATCATTTACTTCATTATGATGACGGTCAAATGTTTGAACTTATGTTCACTGAACAAGAACACATATCAGACAGTGAAATGCTAGACGTTCTAGTAAATTTCGAAAAACAATCCGAAAAATAAAATTATATGTAATATTAAAAAATTGTTTGAGTCTTTAATCATTTTTATATGTAATTCATAAAGTAGTTAAATGTTAGAAATGTTATTAAATTTTTAAACACAATCACAACAATAAAAAATTGCTGAAAAAATAAAAATATTAAAAAAAAATCAACAAAACCAACAAATAATTAACATACAGTATTAGAAAAGTCTTTCATTCTTTTATCCATAAAGTTCGCTGCCCAGAACGCTTTCCGGTTCGCGAACTTGGCGCTTACCACGCAAAAAAAAAATTTTAAATTTTTTTTTTTTGGACCCTCCTAGGCCCTTTTAAAACCTCCACATAAAACCTAGGGGGTCAACGAGGATCTACTAAGCCCCCTTATGGCAATTTCCCCCTTTGTTTTGGCCTCCTCTTGTCTCTCGATCCTACCGAGAGACAAGATGGCGGCCGCTCCGGACTGTTTAGAATGTTGACAGACACCGGAGGGCCAATCAGCTTCGCATCGCAAAGTTCCGATACGCGAAAGGTTCGCGAACCGGATCGCTGCCCGGAGCGCTGTTACAGATATATATCTTGATTTAAACGTTAATTTCTCAAAATCCACTGAAGCACATATATTGAGACCTAGCAAAGGCACATCGGGCTAACAGTCCCTACAATTTTGCCAAGTTTCGTGAAAATCCATTCAGCCGTTCGGGCTAAAAGTGAGTCCAACCGCCCTATGGAAATTAACATGGGAAAAAGGCGTTTTGGGACCCCCCTTTTTTCTCGGCCCCCCCTCCACAAAACCCGCCCAAATTTTCAAGGGCTGCTCAGAAACAAAATGTGCCATTTTCCTGAAAATTTCAGCCAATTCCGTCCACAAACGCAAAAGTTATTAGGCATAGAATTTTCAGAAATCCCATAGGGAAAAAATCCTAACTATATATACCTACTGGCGACCGCCAGTAGGTAATATATATATATATATATATATATATATTACCTACTGGCGGTCGCCAGTAGGTAGTTATAGTTAGGATTTTTTTCAATGTTAAATCTCAAAATTCTATTTGGAATAACTTTGGCGCCGGTTGACGAATCTGCCTGAAAAGTTCCTGAAAATGGCCTCGCGGCGTTTCGGTCCTTCCTTGAAAGTTTGGGGGGGATTCGTCAAGCGGGGGCCAAGATAAAAGGGAGGTCCCAAAACGCGTTTTCCCCATGTTAATTTCCATAGGGCGGTCGATTTCACTTTTAGCCCGAACGGCTGAATGGATTTACACCAAACTTGGCAAAATTGTAGGGACAGGTAGCCCGATGTGCCTTTGCTATGTCTCAAGATATGTGCTCCAGTGGATTTTGAGTAATTTATGTGCAAAAAAATATATATATCTATAGCAGCGCACCGGTACGCGCACCGGTACGCGCACCGGGCGTGCTACGCGTCTTGCGCGCAGAAAGCTGATTGGCTCTCAGTTGTCTGTAAACATTCTAAACAGTCCGGAGCGGCCGCCATCTTGTGTCTCGGTAGGATCGAGACATGAGAGGTGGCCAAAACAAAGGGGGAAATGACCATAAGGGGGCAGAGTAGACACCCCCTGTACCCCTAGGTTTGATGTGGGGGCCATTAAAGGGCCCCGCGGGGTCTTACCCCTTTTTTTTCGCGGGGGGAAGCGCCTGGTACGCGCACCGGGGAGCGTATCGAGGAGGGTACTATGGAAAAATAATCACTTCAAAAAATTGTATGTTTATTAATTTTTTTTTTTTATTTTATGTAAGTACCTACATGTAGGTACTAATGCAGAGACTTAAATTTAATGTACACCATCTTCTTTGTAGACATCTTGCATGCTGTTATTGTATTTTTTGTGGTATATGGAATTCATAACATAGTCTGTCTGGAAAGGAGAAACAGATCTTTTAAGCACTCCCTGAGAATTTTTAGGGGATCATGAGTAGTCTATCCTGCTCCCTTATGAACATGAGGTGTAAAATATTCATATCAGATAATATAGTGGGAGAAAGGTAGTAACTATGAGTAAACTTACTATGTAACAGAAAAATAGTTGAACAGTATACTAAAAGTCTCACTTTATATTTTAAACATTTTTGGTAATACTTTATGAATTACATGTAAAAATGAATATTGTCTCAAACAATTTGAAATTATTAAATATAAATTTATTCCTCTGATTCTTTTTCATAATTTAATAAAATTTCTAACATAATATTGTCCGGAATTTCCTCATAATTATAAGTACCTGATTCCATTTCTTCCAAACATTCTATTAACTGTTCATCCAAAGAGTCATCCATGAAATCTACTTCATCTTTTTGCTCTTCTGGTTTTTCCACCTTTATTTTGATAGAAGGAACATTTCCTTGATTTTCTCCTTCCATTTTCTTTCTGAAAATTGCATACAAATTAATTATATTAGTAGAGTTAGGGTACTGTATACCAGAGAAGCCTAACTCAATCCATAACTATTACAGAGAAGTCTATCTCAATCTATAACTATTACAGAGGGATAGTATATAACTAACAGAATATTTTTTCAGAAATTAACTTAAAGTGTACAATATACTTCCATAATAACAATTTACCTTGGAGAAATCAGTTGAAGTTGTCAGTGTAATTTGTTCTCAAATGTACTTCTGGAAGCAGTAGTCAAAATGGCTGTGTTTCCCTCTCTTCTTTTATATATATTCTTGTACTTAACCAATGAAACGTCAGGAAATAATCGTAGAAAATGAAAGAAACTTTTTAATTGGTTGTAAATTCTAACATTTCATATGTGTTTTTGTCATGTAATTTACCTCAGGATATTTAGACAGGCCTGTAGCCTAAATGTCTCAATGGAATTCCACCAAGTTTGGGTAAATGGTAGGGACTGCTATGTAGTAGGGCCTATTCTATATTTGATGAAAGTGTCTCCAGTGGTTTTTTTGTAAATTGCTTTCCCACCTTTTTTTATCGAGCGCTTACCGGTGCGCGCTCCGTGACGCGCACTGGCAGCGTTACGGGAGTCCTCCATTTTGTGTTTCGGTACAATCGAGACACAAGATGGAGGGTAAACAATGTTCGGTATGGGTAGAAGGGGGCACGGTAGAGACTTCTTGACCCTCTAGGTTTTCTGAGGGGGGCTTAGGAGGCTCATAAATGTTTTTAAAAAAAAAATTCTTTCATTTTTCACGGGGGGAGCGCCTGGTACGCGGACCGTTAAGCGTACCGGAAAGCGTACTTTGGTGAAAAATAGTGAAAAAAGTTAGAAAAAGATAAACGTTTTGAATGATCAGAGGTAGGGTAGCTCTGAAAAGAGCTTTTGGGTTTTGTGGTTGATTTAGGTACCTACAAGTAGGTTCCAATGCACATTCTTAAATTCAGGAGGAATATTCTATTCCCTTCATCTGAGAAGTGCACACCATCTCCTCTGTAGATGTCTTGCATGTTGTAACGCAAGTTATTATTGTATATTGAACCCTTCCATAGTCTCTCCTGTAAGCAGAAACAGATTTATTCACATGTTTCCGTGCTTTCTCAAATTGTGGAAAAAATTGGTTGGACCAGTTCCATTTCTGTCTTTGGCATATATTGGAATATACCAAGGCAGTTTGTGGAAAAAGTGTCATTAATTGATCAAAGGTGTCCTTTAAAAGCATTTCCAGACCAACCCCAGTCATAGTGCCTAAATCATTACCTCCACAGTGCACTATTAAGAGGTCAGGTTTTGGCAAATGCATAAAGGTTTTCACCAATGGTATCAATTGGTGACATTTTAATCCTCTCTGGCCAATCCACTTGATTTCCACATTTGATAAATCAAGGTCGTGAAAATGTCTGCTATCTGCATACCTTTGAGCCCAGTGGATGTAGCTGTGTCCAAGGATCCAGACAGAAAACATGATGAGAGATGGTTCTGATGCAGTCAGATGATGTGTGGGAATGAAATGGCAGTTGGAACAGTAGGAGTTTACAAAAAAATAATTGTGGAGTTTCACTGCTTTTGAATCAGAAGCAATGATTGGTGGATTCAGATAGTTGAAAACTTAAAGTTTGGGTGCATGGTTGTGTTGTGTTAAAGAAGCCATTTGAATGGTTAAAAAAAAGTCACTAAAAGCTAAAATACTCTGGATAGGCTGGTGTATTGAGAGGTCAAACAGCCTTGCTGAGTTAATTTGCAACATTGTACAATAAACTTTTGAACCTGAGAGTTCAGTTAGGAGGGAGTTGCTATGGAAACAGATAGAAAGATCTGAGAGGGGGAAGGGTGTTGGTTTGAAAATAGTGAGGGAAAACTTTTGATTGGTTGAATTAAGGCATATGTGTACAAAGTTAGAGATTTTCTATGCCAGTCTTGGTTTTCAGTGTATTGAGTGCACACTTTTTGCTCTGCTAAAGAGAAATTGGTGTGTGTGTCTGACACTGTTTTCAATCTTCCAAAGCTTTTGTAAAGGTAAGTAATGATTTATTTATTTTTACATAGAGACTTGTTTGCTCTATGGAGAATATTTAGAAGCAGATAGTTATGTTTTAGAAGTCAAATGGTATGCTAGTATATAAGTCTTGTGTTGCGTTTCTTATATGTTATTGAAAAATCGATTTTTGGGTGCAATTGATTGGTATTTGCATTTGGCCCTTTTTTATGATTGCCTTGTGCAGCTGATGCATCACTTTAAACATGGGTAATAAGTGATGCACTGGTGGCGCAAGGCCTTCATAAATAAGGCTCTGACTTTGTTTGCTGTTGATTTGATTTTGGATTTTTGATAATGCTTGATATCATCATTTGAAAGATAAAGGATTTTTTTTTGGGGAAACAGTGATGTTTCAAAAGTGATATTCTGTGCTTGTATATAGGTTGTGCGCAGTAATTTTTAAATGTTATTCGAAAATCGATTTTTGGGTGCAATTGATTGGTATTTGCATTTGGCCCTTTTTTATGATTGCCTTGTGCAGCTGATGCATCACTTTAATATGGGTAATAAGTGACGCACTGGTGGCGCAAGGCCTTTATAAATAAGGCCCTGACTTTGTTTGCTGATATTGAGTGGTTGTACATAGGTTCTGCGCAGTGTTTCTTACATGTTATTCAAAAATCGATTTTTGGGTGCAATTGATTGGTATTTGCATTTGGCCCTTTTTTATGATTGCCTTGTGCAGCTGATGCATCACTTTAAACATGGGTAAAAAGTGACGCACTGGTGGCGCAAGACCTTCATAAATAAGGCCCTGACTTTGTTTGCTGATATTGAGTGGTTGTACATAGGTTCTGCGCAGTGATTCTTACATGTTATTTCAAAATCGATTTTTGGGTGCAATTGATTGGAATTTGCATTTGGCCCTTTTTTATGATTGCCTTGTGCAGCTGATGTAGCCAGTAGGTAGTTATAGTTAGGATTTTTTTCAATGTTAAATCTCAAAATTCTATTTGGAATAACTTTGGCGCCGGTTGACGAATCTGCCTGAAAAGTTCCTGAAAATGGCCTCGCGGCGTTTCGGTCCTTCCTTGAAAGTTTGGGGGGGATTCGTCAAGCGGGGGCCAAGATAAAAGGGAGGTCCCAAAACGCGTTTTCCCCATGTTAATTTCCATAGGGCGGTCGATTTCACTTTTAGCCCGAACGGCTGAATGGATTTACACCAAACTTGGCAAAATTGTAGGGACAGGTAGCCCGATGTGCCTTTGCTATGTCTCAAGATATGTGCTCCAGTGGATTTTGAGTAATTTATGTGCAAAAAAATATATATATCTATAGCAGCGCACCGGTACGCGCACCGGTACGCGCACCGGGCGTGCTACGCGTCTTGCGCGCAGAAAGCTGATTGGCTCTCAGTTGTCTGTAAACATTCTAAACAGTCCGGAGCGGCCGCCATCTTGTGTCTCGGTAGGATCGAGACATGAGAGGTGGCCAAAACAAAGGGGGAAATGACCATAAGGGGGCAGAGTAGACACCCCCTGTACCCCTAGGTTTGATGTGGGGGCCATTAAAGGGCCCCGCGGGGTCTTACCCCTTTTTTTTCGCGGGGGAAGCGCCTGGTACGCGCACCGGGGAGCGTATCGAGGAGGGTACTATGGAAAAATAATCACTTCAAAAAATTGTATGTTTATTAATTTTTTATTTTTATTTTATGTAAGTACCTACATGTAGGTACTAATGCAGAGACTTAAATTCAATGTACACCATCTTCTTTGTAGACATCTTGCATGCTGTTATTGTATTTTTTGTGGTATATGGAATTCATAACATAGTCTGTCTGGAAAGGAGAAACAGATCTTTTAAGCACTCCCTGAGAATTTTTAGGGGATCATGAGTAGTCTATCCTGCTCCCTTATGAACATGAGGTGTAAAATATTCATATCAGATAATATAGTGGGAGAAAGGTAGTAACTATGAGTAAACTTACTATGTAACAGAAAAATAGTTGAACAGTATACTAAAAGTCTCACTTTATATTTTAAACATTTTTGGTAATACTTTATGAATTACATGTAAAAATGAATATTGTCTCAAACAATTTGAAATTATTAAATATAAATTTATTCCTCTGATTCTTTTTCATAATTTAATAAAATTTCTAACATAATATTGTCCGGAATTTCCTCATAATTATAAGTACCTGATTCCATTTCTTCCAAACATTCTATTAACTGTTCATCCAAAGAGTCATCCATGAAATCTACTTCATCTTTTTGCTCTTCTGGTTTTTCCACCTTTATTTTGATAGAAGGAACATTTCCTTGATTTTCTCCTTCCATTTTCTTTCTGAAAATTGCATACAAATTAATTATATTAGTAGAGTTAGGGTACTGTATACCAGAGAAGCCTAACTCAATCCATAACTATTACAGAGAAGTCTATCTCAATCTATAACTATTACAGAGGGATAGTATATAACTAACAGAATTTTTTTTCAGAAATTAACTTAAAGTGTACAATATACTTCCATAATAACAATTTACCTTGGAGAAATCAGTTGAAGTTGTCAGTGTAATTTGTTCTCAAATGTACTTCTGGAAGCAGTAGTCAAAATGGCTGTGTTTCCCTCTCTTCTTTTATATATATTCTTGTACTTAACCAATGAAACGTCAGGAAATAATCGTAGAAAATGAAAGAAACTTTTTAATTGGTTGTAAATTCTAACATTTCATATGTGTTTTTGTCATGTAATTTACCTCAGGATATTTAGACAGGCCTGTAGCCTAAATGTCTCAATGGAATTCCACCAAGTTTGGGTAAATGGTAGGGACTGCTATGTAGTAGGGCCTATTCTATATTTGATGAAAGTGTCTCCAGTGGTTTTTTTGTAAATTGCTTTCCCACCTTTTTTTATCGAGCGCTTACCGGTGCGCGCTCCGTGACGCGCACTGGCAGCGTTACGGGAGTCCTCCATTTTGTGTTTCGGTACAATCGAGACACAAGATGGAGGGTAAACAATGTTCGGTATGGGTAGAAGGGGGCACGGTAGAGACTTCTTGACCCTCTAGGTTTTCTGAGGGGGGCTTAGGAGGCTCATAAATGTTTTTAAAAAAAAAATTCTTTCATTTTTCACGGGGGGAGCGCCTGGTACGCGGACCGTTAAGCGTACCGGAAAGCGTACTTTGGTGAAAAATAGTGAAAAAAGTTAGAAAAAGATAAACGTTTTGAATGATCAGAGGTAGGGTAGCTCTGAAAAGAGCTTTTGGGTTTTGTGGTTGATTTAGGTACCTACAAGTAGGTTCCAATGCACATTCTTAAATTCAGGAGGAATATTCTATTCCCTTCATCTGAGAAGTGCACACCATCTCCTCTGTAGATGTCTTGCATGTTGTAACGCAAGTTATTATTGTATATTGAACCCTTCCATAGTCTCTCCTGTAAGCAGAAACAGATTTATTCACATGTTTCCGTGCTTTCTCAAATTGTGGAAAAAATTGGTTGGACCAGTTCCATTTCTGTCTTTGGCATATATTGGAATATACCAAGGCAGTTTGTGGAAAAAGTGTCATTAATTGATCAAAGGTGTCCTTTAAAAGCATTTCCAGACCAACCCCAGTCATAGTGCCTAAATCATTACCTCCACAGTGCACTATTAAGAGGTCAGGTTTTGGCAAATGCATAAAGGTTTTCACCAATGGTATCAATTGGTGACATTTTAATCCTCTCTGGCCAATCCACTTGATTTCCACATTTGATAAATCAAGGTCGTGAAAATGTCTGCTATCTGCATACCTTTGAGCCCAGTGGATGTAGCTGTGTCCAAGGATCCAGACAGAAAACATGATGAGAGATGGTTCTGATGCAGTCAGATGATGTGTGGGAATGAAATGGCAGTTGGAACAGTAGGAGTTTACAAAAAAATAATTGTGGAGTTTCACTGCTTTTGAATCAGAAGCAATGATTGGTGGATTCAGATAGTTGAAAACTTAAAGTTTGGGTGCATGGTTGTGTTGTGTTAAAGAAGCCATTTGAATGGTTAAAAAAAAGTCACTAAAAGCTAAAATACTCTGGATAGGCTGGTGTATTGAGAGGTCAAACAGCCTTGCTGAGTTAATTTGCAACATTGTACAATAAACTTTTGAACCTGAGAGTTCAGTTAGGAGGGAGTTGCTATGGAAACAGATAGAAAGATCTGAGAGGGGGAAGGGTGTTGGTTTGAAAATAGTGAGGGAAAACTTTTGATTGGTTGAATTAAGGCATATGTGTACAAAGTTAGAGATTTTCTATGCCAGTCTTGGTTTTCAGTGTATTGAGTGCACACTTTTTGCTCTGCTAAAGAGAAATTGGTGTGTGTGTCTGACACTGTTTTCAATCTTCCAAAGCTTTTGTAAAGGTAAGTAATGATTTATTTATTTTTACATAGAGACTTGTTTGCTCTATGGAGAATATTTAGAAGCAGATAGTTATGTTTTAGAAGTCAAATGGTATGCTAGTATATAAGTCTTGTGTTGCGTTTCTTATATGTTATTGAAAAATCGATTTTTGGGTGCAATTGATTGGTATTTGCATTTGGCCCTTTTTTATGATTGCCTTGTGCAGCTGATGCATCACTTTAAACATGGGTAATAAGTGATGCACTGGTGGCGCAAGGCCTTCATAAATAAGGCTCTGACTTTGTTTGCTGTTGATTTGATTTTGGATTTTTGATAATGCTTGATATCATCATTTGAAAGATAAAGGATTTTTTTGGGGGGAAACAGTGATGTTTCAAAAGTGATATTCTGTGCTTGTATATAGGTTGTGCGCAGTAATTTTTAAATGTTATTCGAAAATCGATTTTTGGGTGCAATTGATTGGTATTTGCATTTGGCCCTTTTTTATGATTGCCTTGTGCAGCTGATGCATCACTTTAATATGGGTAATAAGTGACGCACTGGTGGCGCAAGGCCTTTATAAATAAGGCCCTGACTTTGTTTGCTGATATTGAGTGGTTGTACATAGGTTCTGCGCAGTGTTTCTTACATGTTATTCAAAAATCGATTTTTGGGTGCAATTGATTGGTATTTGCATTTGGCCCTTTTTTATGATTGCCTTGTGCAGCTGATGCATCACTTTAAACATGGGTAAAAAGTGACGCACTGGTGGCGCAAGACCTTCATAAATAAGGCCCTGACTTTGTTTGCTGATATTGAGTGGTTGTACATAGGTTCTGCGCAGTGATTCTTACATGTTATTTCAAAATCGATTTTTGGGTGCAATTGATTGGAATTTGCATTTGGCCCTTTTTTATGATTGCCTTGTGCAGCTGATGCATCACTTTAAACATGGGTAATAAGTGACGCACTGGTTGCGCAAGGCCTTTATAAATAAGGCCCTGACTTTGTTTGCTGATATTGAGTGGTTGTACATAGGTTCTGCGCAGTGATTCTTACATGTTATTCAAAAATCGATTTTTGGGTGCAATTGATTGGAATTTGCATTTGGCCCTTTTTATGATTGCCTTGTGCAGCTGATGCATCACTTTAAATATGGGTAATAAGTGACGCACTGGTGGCGCAAGACCTTCATAAATAAGGCCCTGACTTTGTTTGCTGATATTGAGTGGTTGTACATTGGTTCTGCGCAGTGTTTCTTTCATGTTATTCAAAAATCGATTTTTGGGTGCAATTGATTGGTATTTGCATTTGGCCCTTTTTTATGATTGCCTTGTGCAACTGGTGCATCATTTTATACATGGGTAATAAGTGACGCACTGGTGGCGCAAGGCTTTTATAAATAAGGCCCTGACTTTGTTTGCTGATATTGAGTGGTTGTACATAGGTTCTGCGCAGTGATTCTTACATGTTATTTCAAAATCGATTTTTGGGTGCAATTGATTGGAATTTGCATTTGGCCCTTTTTTATGATTGCCTTGTGCAGCTGATGCATCACTTTAAACATGGGTAATAAGTGACGCACTGGTTGCGCAAGGCCTTTATAAATAAGGCCCTGACTTTGTTTGCTGATATTGAGTGGTTGTACATAGGTTCTGCGCAGTGTTTCTTTCATGTTATTCAAAAATCGATTTTTGGGTGCAATTGATTGGAATTTGCATTTGGCCCTTTTTTATGATTGCCTTGTGCAGCTGATGCATCACTTTAAACATGGGTAATAAGTGACGCACTGGTGGCGCAAGGCCTTTATAAATAAGGCCCTGACTTTGTTTGCTGATATTGAGTGGTTGTACATAGGTTCTGCGCAGTGTTTCTTTCATGTTATTCAAAAATCGATTTTAGGGTGCAATTGATTGGTATTTGCATTTGGCCCTTTTTTATGATTGTCTTGTGCAGCTGATGCATCACTTTAAACATGGGTAATAAGTGACGCACTGGTGGCGCAAGGCCTTTATAAATAAGGCCCTGACTTTGTTTGATGATATTGAGTGGTTGTACATAGGTTCTGCGCAGTGTTTCTTTCATGTTATTCAAAAATCGATTTTTGGGTGCAATTGATTGGTATTTGCATTTGGCCCTTTTTTATGATTGCCTTGTGCAACTGGTGCATCATTTTATACATGGGTAATAAGTGACGCACTGGTGGCGCAAGGCTTTTATAAATAAGGCCCTGACTTTGTTTGCTGATATTGAGTGGTTGTACATAGGTTCTGCGCAGTGTTTCTTTCATGTTATTCAAAATTCGATTTTTGGGTGCAATTGATTGGTATTTGCATTTGGCCCTTTTTTATGATTGCCTTGTGCAACTGGTGCATCATTTTATACATGGGTAATAAGTGACGCACTGGTGGCGCAAGGCTTTTATAAATAAGGCCCTGACTTTGTTTGCTGATATTGAGTGGTTGTACATAGGTTCTGCGCAGTGATTCTTACATGTTATTCAAAAATCGATTTTGGGGTGCAATTGATTGGAATTTGCATTTGGCCCTTTTTTATGATTGCCTTGTGCAGCTGATGCATCACTTTAAACATGGGTAATAAGTGACGCACTGGTGGCGCAAGGCCTTTATAAATAAGGCCCTGACTTTGTTTGCTGATATTGAGTGGTTGTACATAGGTTCTGCGCAGTGTTTCTTTCATGTTATTCAAAAATCGATTTTAAGGTGCAATTGATTGGTATTTGCATTTGGCCCTTTTTTATGATTGTCTTGTGCAGCTGATGCATCACTTTAAACATGGGTAATAAGTGACGCACTGGTGGCGCAAGGCCTTTATAAATAAGGCCCTGACTTTGTTTGATGATATTGAGTGGTTGTACATAGGTTCTGCGCAGTGTTTCTTTCATGTTATTCAAAAATCGATTTTTGGGTGCAATTGATTGGTATTTGCATTTGGCCCTTTTTTATGATTGCCTTGTGCAACTGGTGCATCACTTTATACATGGGTAATAAGTGACGCACTGGTGGCGCAAGGCTTTTATAAATAAGGTCCTGACTTTGTTTGCTGATATTGAGTGGTTGTACATAGGTTCTGCGCAGTGATTCTTACATGTTATTCAAAAATCGATTTTGGGGTGCAATTGATTGGAATTTGCATTTGGCCCTTTTTTATGATTGCCTTGTGCAGCTGATGCATCACTTTAAACATGGGTAATAAGTGACGCACTGGTGGCGCAAGGCCTTTTTAAATAAGGCCCTGACTTTGTTTGCTGATATTGAGTGGTTGTACATAGGTTCTGCGCAGTGTTTCTTTCATGTTATTCAAAAATCGATTTTTGGGTGCAATTGATTGGTATTTGCATTTGGCCCTTTTTTATGATTGCCTTGTGCAGCTGATGCATCACTTTAAACATGGGTAATAAGTGACGCACTGGTGGCGCAAGGCCTTTATAAATAAGGCCCTGACTTTGTTTGATGATATTGAGTGGTTGTACATAGGTTCTGCGCAGTGTTTCTTTCATGTTATTCAAAAATCGATTTTTGGGTGCAATTGATTGGTATTTGCATTTGGCCCTTTTTTATGATTGCCTTGTGGAACTGGTGAATCATTTTATACATGGGTAATAAGTGACGCACTGGTGGCGCAAGGCCTTTATAAATAAGGCCCTGACTTTGTTTGCTGATATTGAGTGGTTGTACATAGGTTCTGCGCAGTGATTTTTACATGTTATTCAAAAATCGATTTTTGGGTACAATTGATTGGAATTTGCATTTGGCCCTTTTTTATGATTGCCTTGTGCAGCTGATGCATCACTTTAAACATGGGTAATAAGAGACGCACTGGTGGCGCAAGACCTTCATAAATAAGGCCCTGACTTTGTTTGCTGATATTGAGTGGTTGTACATAGGTTCTGCGCAGTGTTTCTTTCATGTTATTCAAAAATCGATTTTAGGGTGCAATTGATTGGTATTTGCATTTGGCCCTTTTTTATGATTGTCTTGTGCAGCTGATGCATCACTTTAAACATGGGTAATAAGTGACGCACTGGTGGCGCAAGGCCTTTATAAATAAGGCCCTGACTTTGTTTGATGATATTGAGTGGTTGTACATAGGTTCTGCGCAGTGTTTCTTTCATGTTATTCAAAAATCGATTTTTGGGTGCAATTGATTGGTATTTGCATTTGGCCCTTTTTTATGATTGCCTTGTGCAACTGGTGCATCATTTTATACATGGGTAATAAGTGACGCACTGGTGGCGCAAGGCTTTTATAAATAAGGCCCTGACTTTGTTTGCTGATATTGAGTGGTTGTACATAGGTTCTGCGCAGTGTTTCTTTCATGTTATTCAAAAATCGATTTTTGGGTGCAATTGATTGGTATTTGCATTTGGCCCTTTTTTATGATTGCCTTGTGCAACTGGTGCATCATTTTATACATGGGTAATAAGTGACGCACTGGTGGCGCAAGGCTTTTATAAATAAGGCCCTGACTTTGTTTGCTGATATTGAGTGGTTGTACATAGGTTCTGCGCAGTGATTCTTACATGTTATTCAAAAATCGATTTTGGGGTGCAATTGATTGGAATTAGCATTTGGCCCTTTTTTATGATTGCCTTGTGCAGCTGATGCATCACTTTAAACATGGGTAATAAGTGACGCACTGGTGGCGCAAGGCCTTTATAAATAAGGCCCTGACTTTGTTTGCTGATATTGAGTGGTTGTACATAGGTTCTGCGCAGTGTTTCTTTCATGTTATTCAAAAATCGATTTTAGGGTGCAATTGATTGGTATTTGCATTTGGCCCTTTTTTATGATTGTCTTGTGCAGCTGATGCATCACTTTAAACATGGGTAATAAGTGACGCACTGGTGGCGCAAGGCCTTTATAAATAAGGCCCTGACTTTGTTTGATGATATTGAGTGGTTGTACATAGGTTCTGCGCAGTGTTTCTTTCATGTTATTCAAAAATCGATTTTAGGGTGCAATTGATTGGTATTTGCATTTGGCCCTTTTTTATGATTGTCTTGTGCAGCTGATGCATCACTTTAAACATGGGTAATAAGTGACGCACTGGTGGCGCAAGGCCTTTATAAATAAGGCCCTGACTTTGTTTGATGATATTGAGTGGTTGTACATAGGTTCTGCGCAGTGTTTCTTTCATGTTATTCAAAAATCGATTTTTGGGTGCAATTGATTGGTATTTGCATTTGGCCCTTTTTTATGATTGCCTTGTGCAACTGGTGCATCATTTTATACATGGGTAATAAGTGATGCACTGGTGGCGCAAGGCTTTTATAAATAAGGCCCTGACTTTGTTTGCTGATATTGAGTGGTTGTACATAGGTTCTGCGCAGTGTTTCTTTCATGTTATTCAAAAATCGATTTTTGGGTGCAATTGATTGGTATTTGCATTTGGCCCTTTTTTATGATTGCCTTGTGCAACTGGTGCATCATTTTATACATGGGTAATAAGTGACGCACTGGTGGCGCAAGGCTTTTATAAATAAGGCCCTGACTTTGTTTGCTGATATTGAGTGGTTGTACATAGGTTCTGCGCAGTGATTCTTACATGTTATTCAAAAATCGATTTTGGGGTGCAATTGATTGGAATTTGCATTTGGCCCTTTTTTATGATTGCCTTGTGCAGCTGATGCATCACTTTAAACATGGGTAATAAGTGACGCACTGGTGGCGCAAGGCCTTTATAAATAAGGCCCTGACTTTGTTTGCTGATATTGAGTGGTTGTACATAGGTTCTGCGCAGTGTTTCTTTCATGTTATTCAAAAATCGATTTTAAGGTGCAATTGATTGGTATTTGCATTTGGCCCTTTTTTATGATTGTCTTGTGCAGCTGATGCATCACTTTAAACATGGGTAATAAGTGACGCACTGGTGGCGCAAGGCCTTTATAAATAAGGCCCTGACTTTGTTTGATGATATTGAGTGGTTGTACATAGGTTCTGCGCAGTGTTTCTTTCATGTTATTCAAAAATCGATTTTTGGGTGCAATTGATTGGTATTTGCATTTGGCCCTTTTTTATGATTGCCTTGTGCAACTGGTGCATCACTTTATACATGGGTAATAAGTGACGCACTGGTGGCGCAAGGCTTTTATAAATAAGGTCCTGACTTTGTTTGCTGATATTGAGTGGTTGTACATAGGTTCTGCGCAGTGATTCTTACATGTTATTCAAAAATCGATTTTGGGGTGCAATTGATTGGAATTTGCATTTGGCCCTTTTTTATGATTGCCTTGTGCAGCTGATGCATCACTTTAAACATGGGTAATAAGTCACGCACTGGTGGCGCAAGGCCTTTTTAAATAAGGCCCTGACTTTGTTTGCTGATATTGAGTGGTTGTACATAGGTTCTGCGCAGTGTTTCTTTCATGTTATTCAAAAATCGATTTTTGGGTGCAATTGATTGGTATTTGCATTTGGCCCTTTTTTATGATTGCCTTGTGCAGCTGATGCATCACTTTAAACTTGGGTAATAAGTGACGCACTGGTGGCGCAAGGCCTTTATAAATAAGGCCCTGACTTTGTTTGATGATATTGAGTGGTTGTACATAGGTTCTGCGCAGTGTTTCTTTCATGTTATTCAAAAATCGATTTTTGGGTGCAATTGATTGGTATTTGCATTTGGCCCTTTTTTATGATTGCCTTGTGGAACTGGTGAATCATTTTATACATGGGTAATAAGTGACGCACTGGTGGCGCAAGGCCTTTATAAATAAGGCCCTGACTTTGTTTGCTGATATTGAGTGGTTGTACATAGGTTCTGCGCAGTGATTTTTACATGTTATTCAAAAATCGATTTTTGGGTGCAATTGATTGGAATTTGCATTTGGCCCTTTTTTATGATTGCCTTGTGCAGCTGATGCATCACTTTAAACATGGGTAATAAGAGACGCACTGGTGGCGCAAGACCTTCATAAATAAGGCCCTGACTTTGTTTGCTGATATTGAGTGGTTGTACATAGGTTCTGCGCAGTGTTTCTTTCATGTTATTCAAAAATCGATTTTAGGGTGCAATTGATTGGTATTTGCATTTGGCCCTTTTTTATGATTGTCTTGTGCAGCTGATGCATCACTTTAAACATGGGTAATAAGTGACGCACTGGTGGCGCAAGGCCTTTATAAATAAGGCCCTGACTTTGTTTGATGATATTGAGTGGTTGTACATAGGTTCTGCGCAGTGTTTCTTTCATGTTATTCAAAAATCGATTTTTGGGTGCAATTGATTGGTATTTGCATTTGGCCCTTTTTTATGATTGCCTTGTGCAACTGGTGCATCATTTTATACATGGGTAATAAGTGACGCACTGGTGGCGCAAGGCTTTTATAAATAAGGCCCTGACTTTGTTTGCTGATATTGAGTGGTTGTACATAGGTTCTGCGCAGTGTTTCTTTCATGTTATTCAAAAATCGATTTTTGGGTGCAATTGATTGGTATTTGCATTTGGCCCTTTTTTATGACTGCCTTGTGCAACTGGTGCATCATTTTATACATGGGTAATAAGCGACGCACTGGTGGCGCAAGGCTTTTATAAATAAGGCCCTGACTTTGTTTGCTGATATTGAGTGGTTGTACATAGGTTCTGCGCAGTGATTCTTACATGTTATTCAAAAATCGATTTTGGGGTGCAATTGATTGGAATTAGCATTTGGCCCTTTTTTATGATTGCCTTGTGCAGCTGATGCATCACTTTAAACATGGGTAATAAGTGACGCACTGGTGGCGCAAGGCCTTTATAAATAAGGCCCTGACTTTGTTTGCTGATATTGAGTGGTTGTACATAGGTTCTGCGCAGTGTTTCTTTCATGTTATTCAAAAATCGATTTTAGGGTGCAATTGATTGGTATTTGCATTTGGCCCTTTTTTATGATTGTCTTGTGCAGCTGATGCATCACTTTAAACATGGGTAATAAGTGACGCACTGGTGGCGCAAGGCCTTTATAAATAAGGCCCTGACTTTGTTTGATGATATTGAGTGGTTGTACATAGGTTCTGCGCAGTGTTTCTTTCATGTTATTCAAAAATCGATTTTTGGGTGCAATTGATTGGTATTTGCATTTGGCCCTTTTTTATGATTGCCTTGTGCAACTGGTGCATCACTTTATACATGGGTAATAAGTGACGCACTGGTGGCGCAAGGCTTTTATAAATAAGGTCCTGACTTTGTTTGCTGATATTGAGTGGTTGTACATAGGTTCTGCGCAGTGATTCTTACATGTTATTCAAAAATCGATTTTGGGGTGCAATTGATTGGAATTTGCATTTGGCCCTTTTTTATGATTGCCTTGTGCAGCTGATGCATCACTTTAAACATGGGTAATAAGTGACGCACTGGTGGCGCAAGGCCTTTTTAAATAAGGCCTTGACTTTGTTTGCTGATATTGAGTGGTTGTACATAGGTTCTGCGCAGTGTTTCTTTCATGTTATTCAAAAATCGATTTTTGGGTGCAATTGATTGGTATTTGCATTTGGCCCTTTTTTATGATTGCCTTGTGCAGCTGATGCATCACTTTAAACATGGGTAATAAGTGACGCACTGGTGGCGCAAGGCCTTTATAAATAAGGCCCTGACTTTGTTTGATGATATTGAGTGGTTGTACATAGGTTCTGCGCAGTGTTTCTTTCATGTTATTCAAAAATCGATTTTTGGGTGCAATTGATTGGTATTTGCATTTGGCCCTTTTTTATGATTGCCTTGTGGAACTGGTGAATCCTTTTATACATGGGTAATAAGTGACGCACTGGTGGCGCAAGGCCTTTATAAATAAGGCCCTGACTTTGTTTGCTGATATTGAGTGGTTGTACATAGGTTCTGCGCAGTGATTTTTACATGTTATTCAAAAATCGATTTTTGGGTGCAATTGATTGGAATTTGCATTTGGCCCTTTTTATGATTGCCTTGTGCAACTGGTGCATCATTTTATACATGGGTAATAAGTGACGCACTGGTGGCGCAAGGCTTTTATAAATAAGGCCCTGACTTTGTTTGCTGATATTGAGTGGTTGTACATAGGTTCTGCGCAGTGTTTCTTTCATGTTATTCAAAAATCGATTTTTGGGTGCAATTGATTGGTATTTGCATTTGGCCCTTTTTTATGATTGCCTTGTGCAACTGGTGCATCATTTTATACATGGGTAATAAGTGACGCACTGGTGGCGCAAGGCTTTTATAAATAAGGCCCTGACTTTGTTTGCTGATATTGAGTGGTTGTACATAGGTTCTGCGCAGTGATTCTTACATGTTATTCAAAAATCGATTTTGGGGTGCAATTGATTGGAATTTGCATTTGGCCCTTTTTTATGATTGCCTTGTGCAGCTGATGCATCACTTTAAACATGGGTAATAAGTGACGCACTGGTGGCGCAAGGCCTTTATAAATAAGGCCCTGACTTTGTTTGCTGATATTGAGTGGTTGTACATAGGTTCTGCGCAGTGTTTCTTTCATGTTATTCAAAAATCGATTTTAAGGTGCAATTGATTGGTATTTGCATTTGGCCCTTTTTTATGATTGTCTTGTGCAGCTGATGCATCACTTTAAACATGGGTAATAAGTGACGCACTGGTGGCGCAAGGCCTTTATAAATAAGGCCCTGACTTTGTTTGATGATATTGAGTGGTTGTACATAGGTTCTGCGCAGTGTTTCTTTCATGTTATTCAAAAATCGATTTTTGGGTGCAATTGATTGGTATTTGCATTTGGCCCTTTTTTATGATTGCCTTGTGCAACTGGTGCATCACTTTATACATGGGTAATAAGTGACGCACTGGTGGCGCAAGGAATTTATAAATAAGGTCCTGACTTTGTTTGCTGATATTGAGTGGTTGTACATAGGTTCTGCGCAGTGATTCTTACATGTTATTCAAAAATCGATTTTGGGGTGCAATTGATTGGAATTTGCATTTGGCCCTTTTTTATGATTGCCTTGTGCAGCTGATGCATCACTTTAAACATGGGTAATAAGTGACGCACTGGTGGCGCAAGGCCTTTTTAAATAAGGCCCTGACTTTGTTTGCTGATATTGAGTGGTTGTACATAGGTTCTGCGCAGTGTTTCTTTCATGTTATTCAAAAATCGATTTTTGGGTGCAATTGATTGGTATTTGCATTTGGCCCTTTTTTATGATTGCCTTGTGCAGCTGATGCATCACTTTAAACATGGGTAATAAGTGACGCACTGGTGGCGCAAGGCCTTTATAAATAAGGCCCTGACTTTGTTTGATGATATTGAGTGGTTGTACATAGGTTCTGCGCAGTGTTTCTTTCATGTTATTCAAAAATCGATTTTTGGGTGCAATTGATTGGTATTTGCATTTGGCCCTTTTTTATGATTGCCTTGTGGAACTGGTGAATCATTTTATACATGGGTAATAAGTGACGCACTGGTGGCGCAAGGCCTTTATAAATAAGGCCCTGACTTTGTTTGCTGATATTGAGTGGTTGTACATAGGTTCTGCGCAGTGATTTTTACATGTTATTCAAAAATCGATTTTTGGGTGCAATTGATTGGAATTTGCATTTGGCCCTTTTTTATGATTGCCTTGTGCAGCTGATGCATCACTTTAAACATGGGTAATAAGAGACGCACTGGTGGCGCAAGACCTTCATAAATAAGGCCCTGACTTTGTTTGCTGATATTGAGTGGTTGTACATAGGTTCTGCGCAGTGTTTCTTTCATGTTATTCAAAAATCGATTTTAGGGTGCAATTGATTGGTATTTGCATTTGGCCCTTTTTTATGATTGTCTTGTGCAGCTGATGCATCACTTTAAACATGGGTAATAAGTGACGCACTGGTGGCGCAAGGCCTTTATAAATAAGGCCCTGACTTTGTTTGATGATATTGAGTGGTTGTACATAGGTTCTGCGCAGTGTTTCTTTCATGTTATTCAAAAATCGATTTTTGGGTGCAATTGATTGGTATTTGCATTTGGCCCTTTTTTATGATTGCCTTGTGCAACTGGTGCATCATTTTATACATGGGTAATAAGTGACGCACTGGTGGCGCAAGGCTTTTATAAATAAGGCCCTGACTTTGTTTGCTGATATTGAGTGGTTGTACATAGGTTCTGCGCAGTGTTTCTTTCATGTTATTCAAAAATCGATTTTTGGGTGCAATTGATTGGTATTTGCATTTGGCCCTTTTTTATGATTGCCTTGTGCAACTGGTGCATCATTTTATACATGGGTAATAAGCGACGCACTGGTGGCGCAAGGCTTTTATAAATAAGGCCCTGACTTTGTTTGCTGATATTGAGTGGTTGTACATAGGTTCTGCGCAGTGATTCTTACATGTTATTCAAAAATCGATTTTGGGGTGCAATTGATTGGAATTAGCATTTGGCCCTTTTTTATGATTGCCTTGTGCAGCTGATGCATCACTTTAAACATGGGTAATAAGTGACGCACTGGTGGCGCAAGGCCTTTATAAATAAGGCCCTGACTTTGTTTGCTGATATTGAGTGGTTGTACATAGGTTCTGCGCAGTGTTTCTTTCATGTTATTCAAAAATCGATTTTAGGGTGCAATTGATTGGTATTTGCATTTGGCCCTTTTTTATGATTGTCTTGTGCAGCTGATGCATCACTTTAAACATGGGTAATAAGTGACGCACTGGTGGCGCAAGGCCTTTATAAATAAGGCCCTGACTTTGTTTGATGATATTGAGTGGTTGTACATAGGTTCTGCGCAGTGTTTCTTTCATGTTATTCAAAAATCGATTTTTGGGTGCAATTGATTGGTATTTGCATTTGGCCCTTTTTTATGATTGCCTTGTGCAACTGGTGCATCACTTTATACATGGGTAATAAGTGACGCACTGGTGGCGCAAGGCTTTTATAAATAAGGTCCTGACTTTGTTTGCTGATATTGAGTGGTTGTACATAGGTTCTGCGCAGTGATTCTTACATGTTATTCAAAAATCGATTTTGGGGTGCAATTGATTGGAATTTGCATTTGGCCCTTTTTTATGATTGCCTTGTGCAGCTGATGCATCACTTTAAACATGGGTAATAAGTGACGCACTGGTGGCGCAAGGCCTTTTTAAATAAGGCCTTGACTTTGTTTGCTGATATTGAGTGGTTGTACATAGGTTCTGCGCAGTGTTTCTTTCATGTTATTCAAAAATCGATTTTTGGGTGCAATTGATTGGTATTTGCATTTGGCCCTTTTTTATGATTGCCTTGTGCAGCTGATGCATCACTTTAAACATGGGTAATAAGTGACGCACTGGTGGCGCAAGGCCTTTATAAATAAGGCCCTGACTTTGTTTGATGATATTGAGTGGTTGTACATAGGTTCTGCGCAGTGTTTCTTTCATGTTATTCAAAAATCGATTTTTGGGTGCAATTGATTGGTATTTGCATTTGGCCCTTTTTTATGATTGCCTTGTGGAACTGGTGAATCATTTTATACATGGGTAATAAGTGACGCACTGGTGGCGCAAGGCCTTTATAAATAAGGCCCTGACTTTGTTTGCTGATATTGAGTGGTTGTACATAGGTTCTGCGCAGTGATTTTTACATGTTATTCAAAAATCGATTTTTGGGTGCAATTGATTGGAATTTGCATTTGGCCCTTTTTTATGATTGCCTTGTGCAGCTGATGCATCACTTTAAACATGGGTAATAAGAGACACACTGGTGGCGCAAGACCTTCATAAATAAGGCCCTGACTTTGTTTGCTGATATTGAGTGGTTGTACATAGGTTCTGCGCAGTGATTCTTACATGTTATTCAAAAATCGATTTTGGGGTGCAATTGATTGGAATTTGCATTTGGCCCTTTTTTATGATTGCCTTGTGCAGCTGATGCATCACTTTAAACATGGGTAATAAGTGACGCACTGGTGGCGCAAGGCCTTTATAAATAAGGCCCTGACTTTGTTTGCTGATATTGAGTGGTTGTACATAGGTTCTGCGCAGTGATTCTTACATGTTATTCAAAAATCGATTTTTGGGTGCAATTGATTGGAATTTGCATTTGGCCCTTTTTTATGATTGCCTTGTGCAGCTGATGCATCACTTTGAACATGGGTAATAAGTGACGCACTGGTGGCGCAAGGCCTTCATAAATAAGGCCCTGACTTTGTTTGCTGATATTGAGTGGTTGTACATAGGTTCTGTGCAGTGTTTCTTACATGTTATTCAAAAATCGATTTTTGGGTGCAATTGATTGGTATTTGCATTTGGCCCTTTTTTATGATTGCCTTGTGCAACTGGTGCATCACTTTAAACATGGGTAATAAGTGACGCACTGGTGGCGCAAGGCCCTTATAAATAAGGCCTTGACTTTGTTTGATGATATTGAGTGGTTGTACATAGGTTCTGCGCAGTGTTTCTTACATGTTATTCAAAAATCGATTTTTGGGTGCAATTGATTGGAATTTGCATTTGGTTCTTTTTATGATTGCCTTGTGCAGCTGATGCATCACTTTAAACATGGGTAATAAGAGACGCACTGGTGGCGTAAGGCCCTTATAAATAAGGCCTTGACTTTGTTTGATGATATTGAGTGGTTGTACATCGGTTCTGCGCAGTGATTCTTACATGTTATTCAAAAATCGATTTTTGGGTGCAATTGATTGGTATTTGCATTTGGCCCTTTTTTATGGTTGCCTTGTGTAGCTGGTGCATCACTTTATACATGGGTAATAAGTGATGCACTGGTGGCGCAAGGCCTTTATAAATAAGGCCCTGAGTTGCTATTGTATAAACTTAAATATGTTGCAATTTATTGTTTATATTGTTTGCTTTTTAACATTACTTTGTTGTTTGCTAATAGTGGTCTTTCATGTGTTTTTTTAACAGAACAACAGATTCAAATCAACTTCTGAAAAGCAAACAAAAATGCCTTCAAGGCAAAGAATTATCAAAAATACCATACGGAAAAGGAGAACATCAACAACAGAGTTTATGGAATCCTCTTCAACAACTACTTCAAAAAACACCAGAAAAGTTTCTGGTAAGCCAATTAAGTCTTTTCTTCGCAACATATGTCGTAGAAAAAAAAATGATATTGCTAATGTGAATATACAGAAAAAGTCAACAAATCTAAAAAGGAAGGAGAGGCCCACAAAAAATGTCTCCATTGGAGCAGGAGAGAAGAGAATGGATAGCAATAGAAGGGTAAATCTTTTTAGGGACATTCGTAGGCGAATGTTTCGCAATAGGGTAGTTTTAAATTTGCTCAAAAATGATAAGAAAAGTAAACTGAGAGCTGCTTTTTACAAGAAAAAGAAAAGTGTAGAAAAGATTGTTGATCAGGCTTTTGAAGTTAAGAAAAAATGATTTATTTTAATAATCAATAGAATTAGGATACTTAATAAGGCCATTGATGTTTTCAAATCGAACAGTAGATGGAAAAGAATTATTAATCGGAGTAATTTTTGTGAAGTATTTTCTGGTGAATGGATGCATAGTTCAAGTTCTGAGCCTTTTTTCAATGAGGAGAGTTACTTTCAGCAAAATGATTTGGTGCATGCAGTTGACACCAGTGTTCGAGCATATGAGGTGAAAGATGGTTGTGTGATGGAAAAAGAGAAACTTGTATCTAGAGATGCAGAAGAGGTGTTAGCTGATGAAGTTTTAGGGAGACGTACTAAGGGTCCAGTGTACACATGGAAATGCAGTAGTATTTGTAGTGTGCGACAGGAATCAATCGATTTGCTTAGAAATTTCTTACGTACATATAGTAAGAAAAGTCTCAAACAAAAAATGAAGATCCTGCAAGAGTTAGATCCTTGTAGAGTGAGAGAAAGCACAGGTTTGCATGGGCATTCACTAGCTTGTCTTTCTAGAAAAGTTTGTCGGAGTGTTTTTCATCATTTTAGGATGTTAGCAGTGCATCATAATAACGTGAGGAAATTAGTGAGAAAGTTGTATTATGCAAAAAGTCCCGCACTTAAGCTTAAACAGTTAAACAGTGCTCTTTTGCATGGATCTGAAGTGGATGTGAAGACTATTTGTGAAGAAATTGAGTTTTGTTATTTTGGGAACAAAGAGGACAGTGTAGAAATAGATATAGTAATGGATGGTAATGCAGAAGATAATGGACAGATTTCAAGTATTGAAAAGTTTGATGAGGAAATTATCAAGTTTAAGGTGAAAGCAAGTGAAAGGCCTAATTTAACTTGTGTGTGTTGTCGACGGACTCATTATAAGATTCAGACTAGGTTAGTTGATTTATATGCAAAAAGTGAATTGGAAAATAATAGTGAATGGAAGGATTTTGTAAGTTATTTGTTGGTGGAGAAGACATTTGATTTGAGTTTGGATCAGCGTATTTGTAATTATTGTTTAAATAAATTAAATGAAAATAAAATGCCTGCTAGAGCAGTTTATAATAATCTTCAGTTGATAGATATTCCTTCTGAATTGATGGATCTAAATACTTATGAATCTATTTTGATTCAATGTGTCCATCCTTTTCAGGCTATTGTACGCATGGAGCCTAAGACAGGGAAATTTCCTCCATCAGATTTACTGAGAGGATTAAAGGGAAGAGTTGTTTATTTGCCTCTAGATGTAAAGAAAAATATTGATACAATTGGTGTAGAAAGAGTAGAAGATCCTTTGGTTATTCTAGTTAATGGGGTTCCAACAAAGAGTAAGAAAATCTGGCAAGATTTAGTGGATGTTAAAAAAGTCAAAAAGGCAACGTTGTATTTGGTCAACAATAATCAGTACTACAAAGATGTAAGTGTTGGAGCAGAGGAAACAGCTATAGAAGAAGATAGTGATTCTTCAGTTGGTCAAATTGAAAAAGTTGATGTGTCTAGAACTGAAGAAATATATGAACATTATACTGTTCATCCTCTGCATTCAAAAGAAGTAATGGGAAATGCAATTGACTTGTTTCAAATGAAAGCAGCAAAAGGAAGTCCCATTAGTGTATGGGAAGAAAGTTTGGAAGCTCGTTGTTTTCCACAATTATTTCCAACAGGTTGTGGTGATGATCGACCAGTTCAAATTCCTGCAGCTGAATACCGGACTCTAAGATTATATGCTGAAGATGCAAGGTTTCGTCAATGTATTCCATATTTATTTCATCTTCTGTTTGAAAGTGATTTGTCTGGGCTTTCTTATGCAGTTAATCATATATTGAAAAGTGGAGCTCATTTTCAAAATGTTTGTGCAAGGGACTTTATGGAGAAAGTTAATCTGCAAGACAGTATTTTGGAATCTCAGCTAATCAATCTCATGGCATGTCAACGTGGAACCAATGAGTATTGGTTTCGTCGTCATGGAGAATTGAAATGTATGCTAAGAAACTTAGGAACTCCTACATGGTTCCTCACTCTTAGCTGTGCTGAGTATGCATGGGACGATTTACTTCAATTTCTACGGGAGGCAAATGAAAACATACCAAATATAGAATTGAAAACACCAGGAGAACTGTGTTCTTTAGATCCAGTGAATGTTTGCAGATATTTTAATCATAGATTTGAAGCTATGATGTCTTTTATTACCAACAAAAAAAATCCTCCCCTTGGAGAGGTTTTGGATTTCTTTTGGAGGAAGGAATATCAAGCGAGAGGTGCTCCTCATATACATATGTTGTTGTGGATTAAAGATGCACCCAAATTTGGATCAGATTCGGATGAAACAGTGATGAGTTTCATTGAACAGTATTCAACATGTGCTGTTCCAAAATCTACTGAAGAAAACAATTTAAGGCAACAAGTTTTACGTTTTCAATCTCATCGTTGTGGAAAGTACTGTCGTCGAAAATTTAAAAACAAAGAAAAGTACTACACGAAATGTCGTTTTGCATTTCCTCGACCAGTGATTTCTAAGGGAAGAGTAAATAATTTAATGTCATCTCTACGACATACTGTGACGAGGAAATCTCCCAAAAATACATATAATTTGAAAAGAAATGAAGAATCTAAGTACATCAACGATTACAACCCAGTGATTTTGTCCATGTGGAATGCTAACATGGATATTCAGTTCGTTGCTGACAACTCTATTGCTGTGGCTCGATATGTGACATCTTACATCACAAAAAAAGAAAAGACAGAACTGAAGGAAATGTGGGAGGACATTTCACATGAAAAGAGTCTAAGCAAGAAATTATACAGTTTCAGTCTGAAGATGTTGTCGCATCGAGAAATTGGAGCATATGAATGTTCTGATCGGTTATCATCAGCAAGTCTCTATGCCAAATCAAGAACAATCATTTGGGTGAGTCTTGGTCTTGCTGCAACACGAAACCGAGTTTTGAAATCTGTACAAGAAATTGAATATTTGGCGGAGAAAGAACCAAACAGTACAGATATTTTGAAGACAAATATGTTGGATACATACTATCCAAATAGAAGTACTCACCTTGAGAACACTTGTTTGTATGAAGTTCTTCAAAACTACAGTTATAAGAGGAACATTACAGAAGATATCAATAATGGAAAATATGCACTCATTGGCTATGAAGGATGTCTAGTAAAGCAGAAAAAAGGCCATTTGATTAATCATCGAAAATTGAGTTGTGAAGTTTCAGACAAAAGAGAATTTTACTATTTAGCTCTTTTGCAACTCTTTAAGCCATGGCGTACAGAAGAGGAACTACTTGGAGATTTTCTCTGTTATGAAGACTCTTTTAATGCAACTAAGGATACCATAGAATGTCCTATTTTTCTAAATTATCTGCAAATGTTGAATGCAGAAATGGAGCAAGAAACCACAATTGCTGAAGAGATAGCTAGAAACAGTTCTCAAGATAGTAGGAGTTCTACTTCATTGAGCCAGGATCCACTAGGAGGACCAATTATCCAAAATGAAGCTGCCACTGCCATGGATGAGGTGGAAAGAGCTATGGAACAAGCTCAAGAGGATGGAGTTAACTTAGAAGATTTGGTAAAGCAACTAAACATTGAGCAGAAAAAGATATATGATGAAGTCACAGAGCAGATTGAACATGGATTCAGACATGAGAAAAAAGAGTGCTCATGTATATCATTTGACCCTGTCCGACTGTACGTAAGTGGAGAAGCGGGGACAGGAAAAAGTTTTCTAATTAAAGCCATTGCAAGTTATCTGCAGAAAAGGACTGATTCACCACTGTCTTGTGTTGTAACTGCTCCAACTGGTCTGGCAGCACATAACATTAAAGGGATTACTCTACATCGTTTATTGATGCCACCAGTTGAACATGATAATAAATTGCATTACAACAAGTTATCTGGAGATGCGTGTTCTGAAGTTTCAAGAGTCTTGAAGAAAATGAAACTTCTTATCATTGATGAAGTAAGCATGGTCTCAAATCTAATGCTTGCTTTTGTGCATTTGAGAATGCAAGAAATTCTTAAAACAGAGTATGATGTGTTATTTGGAGGAAAACACATTATTGTTTTTGGAGATCTATTGCAGTTGACTCCAGTAAAAGGACAACCAGTGTTTAAAATGCTCACACATGAAGATACCAGGAAGTCCCTTGGAAGCATTGGAAATGTTAATATATGGCGAAATTTTAAATATGCTGAACTGCTTCAAAATATGCGACAGGCCAAGGATGAAGATTATAAAAATATTCTACAAGATGTAAGAATTGGAAAAGTGACTGAGCTTGGGAAAAAAGCTTTGCATAGTCGATTAATTTCAAATTTGTATCCAAATTAAAACATTCTTCCAGAGAATATTTTTAAAAAAATGACTGAGAAGAAATCTGGGATATGTTTGATGCCAACTCTGCAAGAATGTTCCATCTTCAACAACAAAATGTTAGAGTTAGAAAATGAAGAGATTGTGAAACTGGAAGCAATAGATAAAATAGAGCATATGGGTGCAACAATTGTTTTGTCTGAAAATTTGAAAACTAAATTGGATTCATTGGAGAAAAGTATTTCAAAAACAGCTGGTTTTGAAAAGACTCTGAATGTGTGTTTAAATTGTCGTATCATTTTGAGAAGGAATTTAAATGTTGAAAGAGGTCTGGTAAATGGAGCAATGGGTTATGTTGTTGATTTTGTGAATTACAGAAATAGAGATGGAATTGAATTTTTAAAAATAAAATTTGATGGCATTGAACAAGTACAACAAATAAGTCGTGGTTCTGCTAGATTTTTACTTGTAAAAGACTTATATGTTCGCCGAAAACAGTTTCCTGTTTGTTTGGCGTATGCAGTGACAATTCATAAATCTCAAGGTTTAAGTGTAGATGGTGCTTTGGTGAACATTGGAAGATCTGTGTTTAAAGAGGGTATGGCATATGTGGCATTATCACGAGTCAGAACTTTATCAGGATTGTACTTGATTGCGTGTGATGAGACAAAGATTTCTGCAGATCTAGATTGTGTTAAAGAATACAATAGATTAAGAAGAGAGTATGCTCCACATTTGCCTCAATATCCTCTGTTTGAAAAACGTGTGGTAGGCCGAAAAAGAAGAAATGAGGATAATTGTAGTGAGGTAGTTGCAAAAAGACAAAAAGTAGAGAAAACTGTAATTGAAAACAGGAAGAAAAAGAATTGTGGAAAAAATGTTGTTGGATTTCAGTTTGAAAATAGTTCTGGTGTCAACTGCTATGCTAATGTAGTGATTAATGTTGTTTTTTTTCTTAAAAGTTTACAAGAACAGATTGTTCAAAATCGGGATCAAAGATTGTGTGGTTTATTGAATTCTGTGTTTGAGAAATGTAGCAGTGGTACAGCACAAATAGAAAGTGTAACAGAAATTCGAAATATTTTAGATATGTGTTCTGGTCAAGATAAATTTTCACAGAACATTCAGCAGGATTGTCAGGAATTTTTAATGTATATGTTTGGTGTTTTGGAAGATGAAGGTGTAGATGTAGATAATCTTTTCAGTCTTTCTTATCAATGGCAGCATGACTGCCACAATTGTAGTTCATCAAGTACTACTAGAATAGACACTGAAAGATTTATATATTTGACTTTACCAGACTGTAAATCAGTGTCATTTAAAAATCTAGTTAAAGCAGCAGATCATAATATGGTGTGTACCCAATGTAACTATCCAATGGTATCCACATTATTTATACAAAGTTATGGTCAGTATATCATTTTAGTTTTCCAACGATGTAGACCTGATGGAACTAAATTGACAACTTCTATTAAAAATTTTGTAGCTTCTCAGTTATCAATTTCAGGAAGAACCTTTACAACTGAAGCTATTATTTATCATGATGGATCTTCGACAACCTCAGGACATTATACATGCTACTTAAAATCTGAAAATGGATGGAGTTACTGCAATGATTCTCATTTAACTTATAAACAACGTTTGCCTTATGACTCTACAAATTCTTATCTAGTGTTTTTAAAACCAAAGTTTTAGTAAAGGGAATTGGCCTTTGAAGACGGGAATAGATAATAAAAGTTAGTTAGTTAGTTAGTTAATCTAATATTTTAAATTATTTATCTCATGTAGATACTTTAAGTGGATCTCAAAGTAAAAAATACTGATATATCTGACACAAATTGGCCGTGAGGAAAGTGTAAGATATGATGTTGTTAGATCTTTTTTCATAGGAAGTCGATGAAATGGAAGTTATAGAGCACAGCAGACTTTTTTTCCACCAAAAGGACCTTCACTATCTGCAATTTGGCCTCACGGAAAAGTAAGTGAATCAAAGATTAGTGTACATATAATAGATGTATGTTTGAATGGTTTTTTTTAAACACAATCTTTTAGATTGTGTTTTTTTTTTCCCGCTGTTATATGATGAAGACTTTGATCTCACTAATTTAAGTGAAATTCAATATATTCTGAGAACAGCAAAAATAAATAATGTAACATATTGTAGAAGTTATTGTGTAGTTTGCATTGTGTAATTTATATTGTGTTCACATTGACTTACACTCATTTTCTTTTTCACCCTTATTTACCTTTCTTTACTAATTTACACTCTTTTTTCATCGCTGTTTCTTTAGTGCACTTCATTCACAACTTCTCAATCTAATAGGAACTGTCTGCATTTCCTCTGTTCCTTCCACCACTTTTTATCTTTTTCATATTCTCACAGTACCACTGCTTTAGTTTCCTAACCCTCTCTTTCTTTTTCTCCATTTTTTTTTCTTTCGCACTCATTGTACTGTAGTTCACTTAGTTCTTCCTTTTGTCTTTCTGTGTACTTACTCTCTCACTCCTGTTTTATCCATCGTTCTATACTAACTTCATTCCTTTCATCCCTTCACTCTGTGACTTCACTTCACTCACTCTCAATCATCTTCTATTTCTCTTTTTTATTTATAGTTTCTCAATCAGACTTCTCTCCTTTTCACTCATTTTTCTTTTATTTTCTTATCTTTACTGATTTTGTTTTGATATCTTACATTCTTTTAGTATCTTATTTATCTTTAGGAATTTGTTTTCTTTCTATTTCTTTTTCCTTTTTTTTTCTCTTTCTACATTACTTTCTTTCTGTTTTTGTATCCTTCACTATTGCTTCATTTCTTAGTAAACTTTTGTAGATTTTTAAACCTCATGAACTGTTGCTTCTATTTTATTATATATTTTTAAGTAATTATAACGTGTTTTTTCTTTTATCTTTCACAGATACAAGTTTTCATTGATTATATGGTAAGTGTGTTTACAAAATCTTTTTTGTTATCACCTTTGGTTTTATTTTCACTATTTTTCTCTCACCCTACCTCACCCCTGTTTCCTTACTTTGCTTTTCTCACTTATTCTTTTCTTCCATGTTTACTTCCTACCACATTTAACTTCTTTCAGTACCTCTGTCTATGCACACTCCTTCACTTACCTTTTTTACTGGTTCACTTAGTCCCTTTGTGACACTCCTTCTTTTACTCTCTTTCTTCTTTCGCTCTATTATTCCCCATGTCTTACCCTTATTCACTTACATGTACCCTGTTTCACCCCTCTTTGCTTATATTCACTGCTATTTACTTTCCCTCCATCACTACTATTCCTTTCCTCTCATTCCGTCACTACCTGTCATTCACATGCTTAACTGTCCTTCCTTTTACTTTCATCATCCATTTACATTCTCCCAGAACCTCTGCTTTAGTCTTCTTCCTATTTCTTCTTTTCTTTTGCTCCCTTATTCATTTTTTTTTCTCAGTTATTTCCTCTTACACTTTTTATCTTTCTTACTATCTATTACACAGTCCCTCTGTGTTCCTCCCTTTAGCTCTCTTTCTCTTAACACCACTCTCTCTGTCCCCATTCCTTATGGTCACCCCTTCATGAATTTTTTTTCTCTTTTTTTTTGTTGGAGCGCTGACGGTACGCGCACCAGGGCGTTCACTGGTGCACGCACCGGGAGCGCTCCAAAGTCAAATTTTTAAAAAAAAAGTAAAATACTCTTTTAAAATAAAAATAGTATCTTAATATACATTATAGGGTTCATTTTTTGAAAAACATACCTTTCTCAGCTAAAGACATTTGCGAAAAAATAAGCTTAGAAATTCAATAAAAAGTACATAGGTATGAAGCCCTACAAAAAGTTAAAAATTAGCATTAAAAAAACCTATGAAATTCACTTAAAAAACCTTAGGTTTCACACCAGTTATAGTTAGGAATTAGCATTTAAAAAACCTATGAAATTCACTGAAAAACCATAGGTTTCACACCAGGTATAGTTAGGAATTAGCATTTAAAAAACCTATCAAATTCACTGAAAAAACCATAGGTTTCACACCAGTTATAGTTAGCTGGAAATTTTACTGACATAAAACCATTGAAATTCCCACGTTATAGTTAGTCGGACTCACTATAACTTGCGCGTGCAATGCACTGCTGATGACATCACATATTACATCACTCATGACATGGTCAGTGACATCACTCATGACATCACTGATGACATCTTAAATGACATCACTGATGACATCGTCCAGTGAATGTGTATCTTTCTGAAAAATAAATATATTTTATATATGTATATGTTAAGGTCGATGGAAGAATAAATGTTTAAATAAGTGTCTAAATGAATGTTTTTACAAAAAAAAATTGATTGGTTAACTGGCTTATTAAGTGTATCTTAGTGAATACATATATTAGCGAGTAATGTTTAAATATTTAAATATATGTATCAGTGTTTTACTTTGTGTACAAGTGGCTGCATGAAATGGTGAGTAGCTACATGTGTGTGTGTATATGGGTTATTAGATGTTTTTTTAATATCAGTATGAGTGTCTGTATGATTTGGTGGGGTGTTACTTACCACATAGATGCATGAATGCAAAACTCATTATTTATATGTGTTTTGAAGACAGCATATGTGCAGGACTGTATGGGTGGATGAGTGTGTATATGTGTGTGTTAGTGAGTGAATGCCTCTCTCACTAGTGTCTTTATGAGTAACTACATATGTTTTAATCTTGTATATATGAGCATTGATGTATATAAATAAGTATATGTGAGAGTGAGAGATTGAAAGAGTTCCTGTTTAAATAAGTATGTGTTTCTGTAAGTCATTGTTTAAGAGAGTAAGTATGTGTAAGTTTCCTTAGAAGTAATGTGCTAATGTGTGTATAGTTGTATATGCAAATAAATGGATGTTTATTAGTTTATTTGCATGTGTGAGTATATGTATGAGTAAGTTTTTTGATGACTGTTGGTGTGTAACAGAATGAATAGGGGTATCACTACATATGATGAATGAGTATATGTATGAGTGAATACATAAAACTGTTGGTGAATGTGTGAATTTGTATATAGATGGTGAAATTACTGAATTGGTTGTTGTAACTGGTATGGGTATATGTAATTTTTTGAAAATGTTAGTTTCTATTTTTCAATATGTGTTTCAAAGGTTACTTTACATTGAGAGGAGGTCTGTCACTGTGTCACAAGGATGGTGTCATCAGTGATGTCATGAGTGATGTCACTGACCATGTCATGAGTGATGTAATATGTGATGTCATCAGCAGTGCATTGCACGCGCAAGTTATAGTGAGTCCGACTAACTATAATGTGGGAATTTCAATGGTTTTATGTCAGTAAAATTTCCAGCTAACTATAACTGGTGTGAAACCTATGGTTTTTTCAGTGAATTTGATAGGTTTTTTAAATGCTAATTCCTAACTATACCTGGTGTGAAACCTATGGTTTTTTCAGTGAATTTCATAGGTTTTTTAAATGCTAATTCCTAACTATAACTGGTGTGAAACCTATGGTTTTTTCAGTGAATATATATATATATATATATATATATATATTTCAACAAGGTATCTCCCACTAGGGAAAGAAGAATCGCTGCAACCTTGCCTTACGCTTTTTTTTTTTTTCCCGGTGTGCGTACCTCTTCAGGTGAACCACGATGATATTTGTTACAACCGGATATCTCCCACGGGAGAAAGATGAGTCGCCACAAACCTGGCCTTTAACCATTTATTCGTGCAGGGAAACAGGACAATGCGTTTCTGTCGACATGTTTCGTTTCTGCTGGAAACTTTTTCAAGACGTTGCGCCTGCCACCAATTCAGTTCGCTGGTTTACCACAGGTAGAGATTTTCAATTTTAACATAGCTCCAACAAGCTCCACCCATTAGGAATCACTTCCGTTGGTTGACAGGATTCTGGTACCTGTAGTGTGGTCAGCGTGATTTGCAACTGTTTTTAGAAAAACCCTTGAGTGGGTGGTGGCTAATTGTCCCGTTGTGGTCCAGCCACTTTTAAACCTCTGCGACGATGTTATGATGCCGGTTCCCCCGGTGTCAGTCCACCTTTCGGATTGACTGGGGGCCGGATACCGGAGTCCAGTCCCCGGGAGCACCGCAGACCCCTAATCCATGTAACGGTTTTGGCAAAGAGGGTTCAGGTGCGGGGCTGCGTGGCGCTTCATTCCGTTGTGCGTACTCTTCAGGTGAACCATCCTGATATTTATTTCAACAAGGTATCTCTCACTAGGGAAAGAAGAATCGCTGCAACCTTGCCTTACGCTTTTTTTTTTTTTTTTTTTTTCCCCGGTGTGCGTACCTCTTCAGGTGAACCACGATGATATTTGTTACAACCGGATATCTCCCACGGGAGAAAGATGAGTCGCCACAAACCTGGCCTTTAACCATTTATTCGTGCAGGGAAACAGGACAATGCGTTTCTGTCGACATGTTTCGTTTCTGCTGGAAACTTTTTCAAGACGTTGCGCCTGCCACCAATTCAGTTCGCTGGTTTACCACAGGTAGAGATTTTCAATTTTAACATAGCTCCAACAAGCTCCACCCATTAGGAATCACTTCCGTTGGTTGACAGGATTCTGGTACCTGTAGTGTGGTCAGCGTGATTTGCAACTGTTTTTAGAAAAACCCTTGAGTGGGTGGTGGATAATTGTCCCGTTGTGGTCCAGCCACTTTTAAACCTCTGCGACGATGTTATGATGCCGGTTCCCCCGGTGTCAGTCCACCTTTCGGATTGACTGTTCCACAAATTGCCTTTCGGATTTTGTTCCACAAATTGCCCTGAAGCATTCGGAATGCACTCGCATTGCTCCGCCATCCAGCAGTGTCATGCAGCCTGTTCACTCCTCCCGTGTTTTGATTAAATATGGCCAACGCATTTCAGGGCTTAAGGCCCCTTCTTCCTGGGCAAAGACACACACATACAATGAGGTGTGTTTCCAATTAAAGTTCATTTTGTCAGGATTATGTTCCACAAATTGCTTCAGGGCAATTTGTGGAACAAAATTACTGCACGGCAGCCTGGCCGTGGGGAGAGCACCGTCGGCAGTTGGAGGAAACGTCAGTCACCAGCTGGGTGAGGCTGCATTTCTGAACTTTTCAGGAGTAAATCAGCACATTGCTCAAATATGCAAAATTAGCCTGTTTTAAAGCCCTGTGACTCACTTAGAGACAAAATGAACTTTAATTGGAAACACACCCATGAACATACTTACCTGCACTTAGGACTCCAAGCCCCAGAAACCATCGAGGGAAGTGTAATGGGAACACGCCCACGGGCAGGCAGGATTATGATGAAATAAAACCGGAAAAGAAAAATGCAGGCATTGTATGTGTGTGTCTTTGCCCAGGAAGAAGGGGCCTTGAGCCCTGAAACGCGTTGGCCATATTTAATCAAAACACGGGAGGAGTGAACAGGCTGCATGACACTGCTGGATGGCGGAGCAATGCGAGTGCCTTCCGAATGCTTCAGGGCAATTTGTGGAACATATATATATATATTCAGTGAAAAAACCATAGGTTATAGACCATATATAGTTAGGGAATTGCATTTACAAAACCTTATTTTACTCGCATAAAACCATTGAAATTCCATATATAGTTAGTTGCGCTAACTATATATCGCGCACCCGCAATCCACTGCTGATGATGTCACATATTACATCATTCATGACATGGTCAGTGACATCACTGATGACATCACTGATGACATCTCAAATGACATCTCAAATGACATCACTGATGAAATCACTGATGACATCTCATTTGACATGACTGATCACATCACTGATGACATCATTCATATGATAATACGATGAACCTCTTCAGACTCTAATATAACCTTAGATACACTCAGTGTAAACAGACACTTACAGACTGTCACTCATTCATGGAGTTACTCACACACCTAGTCAGTCATGCAAAGAATCAATCACACCTCCATTTCCTCAACTATACATTTATACACACCTTACTTATTCAAACATATTCGAACTCATATTTACTCTCTTATACAATCACTGATACAAGTTCTCAATGATCCATACAGCCACTCACACATTCACTGGCTCTTATGCACAGTAATTTATATATGTCAACTCTCACATGTACTGTGTTTACATATGTACTTACTTTGACATGTAGCACTGAGATATCCATTCACTCACCAATACACTCATGCACACAGTCAACCGCCCATACAGCTGTTTCCACATGCACTTTTGAACCCATACATCTAGTGAATCCACTGCTCACACATCTATGCACAGAGTCATACACCTCCCAGCCACCCACACTTACACTCAGTCTCCCATACAAATACCTGGGCTACCAATCAATAACCCATATAGTTACTCATATAGCTACTTATCAACACATGCAGCAGTTTACAGAACAACAGACATAATGATGCACAAATTAAGACAGTTTAGTCACTAACCCATGCACTCAGTGAGACATATTTAATCACTCACTCATACAGTCAGTCATGCACCTACTAAATCCTTCATCCAGACACTTATACATCCACTCATTCTTCAATATGTAAGACATATTTACACTTTACAGAAACATACAGTCACTGGATGTTGTCATCAGTGATGTCATCAGTGATGTCACTGACCATGTCATGAATGATGTAATATGTGACATCATCAGCAGTGGATTGCGGGTGCACGATATATAGTTAGCGCAACTAACTATATATGGAATTTCAATGGTTTTATGCGAGTAAAATAAGGTTTTGTAAATGCAAATCCCTAACTATATATGGTCTATAACCTATGGTTTTTTCACTGAATTTTCAAGGTTTTGTAAATGCAAATTCCTAACTATATATGGTCTATAACCTATGGTTTTTTCTGTGAATTTCATTGGTTTTTTAAAAGCTAACATCTGTAACTGTAAAATGTATTCTTCTTTAAATCTTAAAATATATTTTAGATGTTTAATAATAATTTTTTTTTTAATATTTTTTTTCCTTCGCTTCTAGTTCGCGAACCGGGAAGCTTTCCGTTAGCTCATCTTGATGCCGCGACCTAGTCCGCGAACCGGTCAACGTTACGTTAGCGGAACTGTGACGCATCGCGGAAGCGCGACGTATCACGTTGTCGCGTAATACGTCTAATGACGCGCCGCGTTAGCGCTCCCGGAAGTGCTCCGGACCGCGAACCGGAAGCGATCCAGGACGCGGGGCGCACCGCGTAACGTAAGCGGAACAGGTCATGTGACTTGTTTATCAAACTTTTCATTGGTTCATTTCACTTTTGGTTTCCAAATGATGTATGACTAGGTCATGTGACCTAAAAATAACACTTTTCATTGGTTCAGAACTTTTGCTTTTCCCAAATCATGTAAACCCCTCCTTATTTCCTCACTCTGACTTTCATCTTGGTGAGAGAAAGACCATTTACCTACAATTGAGCAATGGCTTCTGTACTTGCTGCAGCTGGTGGACCCCCACCACCACCTCAACCTCCTCATAAGAAGAGAGGACCACCCAGTCAATTTACCTCCAACAGAGAGCAGGAAGAGGAGGAAGAAGAAGAAGAGGATCCAGATCAACAACAATTTATCCCAGAGTTGCCCCGTGTTTCAAAGAGAAAAACTAGTTTCATCTGGCAGTTTTTTTCCATCCCTCCAGGGGAGAAGAAGGTGAATGCGAAATATGCCACCTGCCTCATCTGTGATTACAGATTGTCAAGAGGCACAGAGAAGAAATATAGTATGGGCAACTATACTATGCATCGACATATGACCAGGTGGCATCCCTTGAACTACAGCCGGGCTGAGTTAAGGGACCTACAAGACAATCCCCCGACAACTCCTGTGGCCAGATCTACCTCATCAATGTCTTTGTCAGGAAGAGAGGCACAGGAAACTGTGCCAAATATTCAACCAAATTTCCAACATATGAGGTTTACTTGTATATATTGCGGTGCAATGTTGTCGTATGGGAACATGAGCATCAACTTGATTAATATGGTGTTCGAAAACCATAAGTGCCCTAATGCACCCAAGAAGTAATTTTTTTTTTGCTCCTGTTGAGCCGTTTTCAATGCCTGTTTTTTTGTTGTTTCCCCTCCATAAAAAACACAAAAAAAACATAAAATTGTTCTAAAAATACAAAAAAATCAAAAAATGTTCAGAAAAAAAAAAAAATATATATAAAACAACAAAAACAAAAAAAAAAGTTCTTTTCAGAACTACCTCCCCTTTCAAATAAAATTGCTAGAATGTTTATCACTCTGGCAAGCTCTATTTCTTTTGGTTCGCTTCAAGTTCGCTGACCGGTTCGCGAACTTTAAGCGAACTAAAAAAATATTTTTTAAAAAAAAGAAGAGTTAGTATAAGGGAAGTAAACAGAGAATAATGTAAAAAGAAAGACAGCTATAAAGAGTAAATGAGAGATAGTGTCAGTGACATCATCAGCAGTGCATTGCGGGTAAAAAGAGTAGAAAACATTTACCTTATAATTCTTGTTACCTTTTTAAAATATTTGTTCATACTTTCAATCTGTGAAACAGAGAACAAACATTTCCAAAAATATTAAAACATGTACTTAAAAATTAGAAAAGACAAGGGAAAAGGTTCAAGAACAAACAGTTTTTCAACAACTTTGACATTTACAGAAGTCTCTGCTTCTCTACGTCCCCTACACAATCCTAAATATATATATTTTACAAAAAACTGTATCTTGATGTTGAATAACTGAGGCCTATTTTGGAACATGGTGCTTTTTTTGCACTGCTAATGTCTCACAATAGTGATGCAAATGCAGCGCAAAAAAGATGTAAAGCCATCATAAAATTGTGTCTAACATTTTAAATGATTGTTTTAGGATGCAAATAAGATGTGTACTTTCAAGAGCTTTCTTTGAGGTGAGGCCTATTTCTTTTTTTTAAAAAAAAAACAGTACCCAGAAGTACAGCACTGTAAGCATTAAAATTGACACTTACAGAAAATCAGCTTCTCCATATCTACCTCACATTTCTAAATGTATATCATAAGTACAAAAAGCATAACATTAATTATACATGTTAAATGGTTTATTTTTGCTGTTCTCAGAATGTATCAAATTTCACTTAAATCAGTGACTTGAAGATATTCATCATGTAACAGCGGGGAAAAAAAAACACAATCAAAATGACTGTGTTTAAAAAACCCATACAACCTAAGAAATCTGATTTCAAAACTCCTTAAAATTAACTTACTTTCAATGACGTCGAAGGATCTCCTATGAACAGCATCCACTCTGTTGTGCTATAAATATTTTCAGCCCGCCACTTTCTGAAAGAAAACCTCCATCGATACGAAAAATATGTTACATAGAAAAAAAGACTTCTCTCATTCTATCACATGTTTCCACTAGGCCAAATCATGTTGCCGCGATTCGCAAGTCTTGTAATTCTTCCAATCAAATCCCGACATTTTCTATTTTCGCAACTTGCAAAAAGAAAACATTTGAGATTATTTTCACAATCCTGGACTACTAATATCTTACTCTTCTTTGTCACTCATGTTCTCCTTTTCCTATGACACTGATACTGCTTACTATGAAGCAGACTTACTTGCATCAGGTTTATATAGTCGGATTTTACAAAATAACATTATAATTAAAAGTTTTGGACCAATAATCTAGACAGCATTGCAGACTTACATTCCCTCAACTTGATGAACCTTTTCCAATTCTTCACAGGAAATCTCGAGATTCTTTCTTTAAAATTTTGGTTTTAAAAACACCAGGTAAGAATTTTTAAGGTCAAACGGCAATTTTTTTTTGAAACTTACAACGGAATCATTGCAGAATGACCAGCCGTTTCGAGACTTTAAATAAGCTGTATAATGTCCTGAAGTTGTTGAAGGACCATCGTGATAGATAATTGCTACAGTTACAAAAGTCCTTCCTGATATTGAAAGCTGAGAAGCCACAACATTTTTTATTAAAGTTGACAATTTTGATCCATCAGGCCTACATCGTTGCATCATTAAAATGACATACTGTCCATATCTACGTATAAGTAATGTTGACATCATTACAGATTTACATTGGCTACACTCCATGTTGTGATCCGCTGCATTTACTAGCTTATTAAAGGAGACTGATTTACTGTCTCGCAAAGTTAAATATATAAATCTTTCTGAGTCTACACTAGTAGTACTTGATACCCTACAATTCTCGCAGTCATGCTGCCATTGATAAGAAAGCCCAAACAGGTGATCTACATCTACACCCTCAACTTGCAATACATCAAGCATATACATTAAAAACTCCTGACAATCTTGCTGATTATTTTCAGAGAAGTCTGTTTGACCTGAACATTCATCTAACAGATAACGAACTTCAGACACACTTTCTACTTTTGTTCGATCAGTGCTACATTTCTCGAAAACAGAATTCAACAAACAGCATAAAATTTGTTCAGAATTCAACAGAATCTGTTCTTTTAAACTCTCTAGTGAAAAGAGAACATTAACCACTACATTTGCATAGCAGTTGACACCAGAACTGTTTTCAAATTGAAAACCGACAACATCTTCAACAGAATCCACTTTCTTTCTGCTAACAATTTTCGGTTCATTGACTTTTAGTCTTTTTGCAACAACCTCCCTACTATTACTGCTATTTCTACGTTTGCGGCCTACCACACGTTTCTCAAACAAAGGATATTGAGGCAAATGTGGCGCATACTCTCTTCTTAACCTATTGTATTCCTTAACACAATCTAGATCCGCACAAATGTTTGTGACATCACAGTCAATCAAGTACAATCCCGATAAAGTTCTAACTCGTGACAATGCCACATATGCCATACCCTCCTTGAACACAGAACTGCCAATATTCACCAATGCACAGTCTACACTTAAACCTTGCGATTTATGGATTGTCACCGCATATGCCAAGCAAACAGGAAACTGTTTACGGCGAACATATAAATCTTTAACAAGCAAAAACCTAGCAGAACAACGACCAATTTGCTGTACTTCCTCAATGCCATCAAATTTAATTCTTAAAAATTCTATTCCATCTCTATTTCTGTATTTCTCAAAATCAACAACATTACCCATTGATCCATTTACCAGACCTCTTTCTACATGTAAATTCCTTCTCAAAATAATTCGGCAATTTAAACACACATTCAAAGTCTTTTCAAAACCCGCTGTTTTAGATATAGTCTTCTCTAATGAATCCAATTTTGATTTCAAATTGTCTGACAAAATAATTGTTGATCCCATATGCTCTAATTTGTCGATAGCTTCAAGTTTCACAATCTCTTGCTTTTCTAAATTCAACATTTTGTTGTTGAAGATGGCACATTCTGCAAGAGTTGGCATGAGACATATCCCGGATTTCTTCTCAGTAATTTTCTGAAAAATATTCTCAGGCACAATCTCTTGTTTGGGATATAAATTTGACAGTAATCGTGCATTTAAAGCTTCTTTCCCATGCTCAGTCACTTTTCCAATTCTAATATCTTGTAGAATATTCTTGTAATCTTCATCCTTTGCCTGACGCATATTTTGATGCAGTTCTGCATAATTGAAGTTTAACCATATATTGACGTTGGCAATGCTCCCTAGGCACTTCCTGGTATCTTCATGCGTGAGTATTTTGAACACAGGTTGACCTTTTACTGGTGTCAGCTGCAGAAGATCTCCGAAAACAATGATGTGTTTCCCACCAAATAACACATCATATTCAGTTTTAAGTACTTCTTGCATTCTCAAATGCACAAAGGCAAGCATGACATTGGAAACCATGCTTACTTCGTCAATGATAAGTAGTTTCATTTTCCTCAAGACTCTTGAAACTTCACAGCAAGCATCTCCAGATAACTTGTTGTATTGTAATTTGTTGTCATGCTCCACCGGCAGCATCAGTAGATGATGCAAAGTAATACCTTTAATGTTATGTGCTGCCAGTCCAGTAGGAGCGGTGACAACACAAGACAGCGATGACTCAGTCCTTTCCTGCAAATAACAAGAGATTGCTTTAATGAGGAAACTTTTTCCAGTTCCCGCTTCTCCACTCACGTACAGTCGGACAGGCTTCAACGATGTACATGAGCACTTGTTCTTCTCATGACTTAATCCGTGCTCAATTTCCTTGGTAACTTCATCATATATTTTCCTCTGCTCAACGTTGAGTTGTTTTTCCAAGTCTTCTAAGTTAACTGAATCCTCCTGAGCATGTGCCATGGCTCTTTCCACTTCATTCATAGCAGTGGCAGCTTCATTTTCGATAATAGGTCCTCCAAGTGGATCTTGACTCAATGAAACAGAACTCTGACTGTCCTGAGAACTGTCTCTGGCAATCTCGGCTGCAATCGTTGCTTCCTGCTCAATTTCCAAAGTTAGCATTTCTTGATATTTAGAAAAAGCAGGACATTCTATGGACTCCTTGGCTGCATTGAAAGAGTCTTCGTAACAGAGGAAATCTCCAAGCAGTTCCTCTTCTGCACGCCAAGGCTTGAAAAGTTGCAAAAGTGCTAAATAAAAAAACTCCTTTTTTTCTGGAGATTCACCACTCAATTTTCGATGGTTTACTAATTGGCATTTTCTTTGCTTGACCAGGCATCCCTCACTTCCAATTACAGAATACACTCCTTTCTCAATATCTTCTTTGATGTTCCTCTTGAATATATAATTTTGGAGAACCTCATATAGACAAACATTCTCAAGGTGACTGCTTCGATTTGGATAATATGTATCCAACATGTTGGTCTTCAAAATGTCGGTACTGTTTGGTTCCTTTTCTGCCAAATACTCAATTTCCCGGACAGGTTTTAGAACTCGATTTCGCGTTGCAGCAAGACCAAGACTCGCCCAAACGAGACTCCTGGATTTGGCATAGAGACTTGCTGAAGACAATCGGTCAGAACATTCGTAAGCTCCGATTTCTCGATGCGACAACATCTTCAGACTGAAACTGTACAACTTCTTGCTGAGGCTCTTTTCATGGGAAATGTCCTCCCACATATCCTTCAGTTCGGTCTTTTCTTTTTTGGTGATGTAAGATGTCACATACCGAGCCACAGCCATACAGTTGTCAGCCACAAACTGTATATCCATGTTAGCATTCCACATGGACAAAATCACTGGGTTGTAGTCATTGATGTACTTGGACTCTTCGTTCCTTTTCAAATTGTATGTATTCTTGGGTGATTTTCTCGTCACATTATGTCGCAGCGAAGACATCAAACTGTTCACTCTTCCTTTAGAAATCACCGGTCGTGGAAAGTTGAAACGACATTTGGTGTAGAACTTGTCCTTGTTTCTGAATTTACGACGACAGTACTTTCCACAACGATGGCTTTGGAAACGTAGAACTTGTTCTCTTAGACTTTTCTTCTCCGTTGCGTTTGGAACAGCACACGTAGAATACTGTTCGATGAAATTCATCACTAACTCATCCGGATCTGTTCCAAATTTAGGTGCATCCTTGATCCACAACAACATATGTATATGAGGGGCACCTCTTGCTTGGTACTCCTTTCTCCAGAAGAAATCCAACACCTCTCCAAGAGGTGGATTCTTTTTATTTGTGATGAAAGACATCATAGCTTCAAATCTATGATTGAAGTACCTGCATACATTCACTGGATCCAAAGAACACAGTTCTCCAGGTGTCTTGAATTCAATGTTTTCAATATTTCCATTTGCCTCTCGTAGAAATTCAAGTAAGTCTTCCCAGCCATACTCGGCACAGCTCAGAGTGAGGAACCATGTTGGAGTTCCTAAGTTCCTCAGCATACATTTTAAATCCCCATGACGACGGTACCAGTACTCATTAGTACCACGCTGACACGCCATGAGATTAATTAAGTGAGAATTCACTGCATATGACAGTCCAGACAGATCGCTTTCAAACAGGAGATGAAACAAATAGGGAATGCATTGCCGAAACCTAGGATCTTCTGCATACAATCGTAAAGTCCGGTATTCAGACGCAGGAATTTGATGAGGTCGCTCATCATATCTTCCTCCTTGACCTGTGGGAAATAGCTGTGGGAAACACCGAGCTTCCAAACTTTCCTCCCAAACACTAATGGGACTCCCTTTGGCTTGTTTCATTTGAAACAACTCAATAGCATTCCCCATGACTTCCTTGGAATGCAAAGGATGAACACTATAATGTTCATATATTTCTTCACTTTTAGAGGTCTCTACTTTCTCAATTTGGCCAGCACACAAATCGCTATCCTCTTCATCACTTACTTCCTCTTCTGCAACATATACATTCTTATAGTACTTATTATTTTTCTTCAAATACACTGTTGCCTTTTTGACTTTCCTAACATCCACTAAATCTTGCCATATTTTCTTATTCTTTGTCGGAACCCCATTAACCAAGATAACCAGAGGTTCCTCTTCCACTTTTTCTATTCCAATTGTGTTAATGTTTTTGTTCAAATCTAGAGGCAAATAAACAACTCTTCCCTTTAATCCTCTCTGTAAATCTGCTGGAGGCAACTTCCCTGTCTTTGGCTCCATTCTTACAATAGCCTGAAAGGGATGGATACTTTGAATCAAAATAGATTCATAAGTATTTAAATCCTTCAATTCAGAAGGAATCTCAACCAATTCCAGATTATTATGAACTGCCCTAGCAGGCATCTGGTTTTGGTTTAATTTATTACAACAATAAGTACACACACGTTGATCCGATCCCAAATCAAAATAATTCTCTACCATCAAGTATGTGGCAAAATCCTTCCATTCACTATTATTTTCCCTTTCACTTTTTGCATATAAATCCACTACCTTAGTCTGATTCTTATAATAAGTGCGTCGACAACATAAACAAGTTGATTTCATCTGAAACGTGGCAATTTCCTTCTGAAAATTATCTGTACTGGAAACCTGTACATTATCTTCCACATTACCCTCTACTACAGGGTCAATTTGAACATTCTCATCTTTACTACCAAAGTAACAAAACTCAATTTCTTCACAAATATTCTTCACATCTATTTCAGAACCATGCAAAAGAGCAGCACATAATTGTTTAAGCATAATTGCTGGACTCTTAGCATAATACAACATTCTCACTAATTTTCTCACTTTATTATGATGCACTGCTAGCATCCTGAAATGATGAAAAACACTCTGGCATACTCTCCTGGAAAGACAAGCCAGTGAATGACCACGCAAACCTGTCATTTGTCTCACTCTGCAAGGATCTAAATCTTGCAACAACTTCATTTTCTGCTTCAAACTTTTCTTATTAAATGTCCGTATAAAATCAGAAAGCAAATTGATGGAAACCTGTCGCACACTGCAAATAGAACTACACTTCCAAATGTACACAGGACCCTTAGGACGTCTTCCTAAAACCTCATCACTTAGCGCCTCTTCTGTCTCTGTTGTCACAAGTTGTTCTTTTTCAACTGGACAACCATCCTTCTCTTCATAAGCTCGACCACTGATGTCAACTGCATGCACCAAATCATTATCCTGAAAATAAGTCTCCTCATTAAAAAATGCCTCAGAACTTGAACTATGCATCCATTCTCCGGAAAACACTTCACAAAAGTTAGTACGATTTACTACTCTCTTCCATCTACTTTTTGTTTTTAAATCAGAAATTACCTTGCTTAGTTTCCTAATTCTATTGATTACCAAAATAAACAACTTTCGCTTAATTTCAAAAGCATGATCAATAATTTTCTCTACATTTTTCTTCTTCTTATAAAATGCCGCTTTCTGTTGGCCTTTCTTTTTAATATTTTTCAATAAATTAACTAATATCCTATTACGGAACATTCGATTTCGAATGTCCCTAAACTGTTGTTTCCTTCTACTATCATGCACAGAGTTATCTCTTCCTCTACCAGTAACATTTGTGATGGGTCTCTCCTTTCCATTTAAATTACTTTTCTTTTTGTGAACTGAAACATTTTTTTGAGCAAAACTTTTTCTACTACAAATATTTCTTAAGAATGATTTTGTGCTCTTACCCGGACCTTTCTTGGTGTTTTGACAAGTATTTGGGGAAGAGGACTGCTGCAATAAAACATCATCCTGCTGTCTTTGACGTTTTCTAGCCTTTCTTATTCTACTTTTGGAAGGCATTTTACAAACTATGAAAGAATCTGCAGTTGAATCTGTGGAAAAATATAATATAAAATGTTATTAACCACTATTACCAAACAGTAAATAAATAACAGTCATCTAAAACTTAATGCCGTACTAATTATTTAACATAGCAAATATTTTCCACCAGCACTGCATCACAAAAATGACACTCAATGGTACAAAACAGGCATACAACACTCATAAATCACTCCCTAATATTTTAAATCATTAATTCAGGATGTCGATAAGATGTTGCCTATCTAAAGATTTGTTTAGGCCCAGATCTTTAGACTGGGGTGAATGTGTGTCATTGATCCACATTCAGTCCATCACCTGTTTTGTTTATTTGAGGTGAGGCCAACACATGGTTGCAGATAAGATTATCACTGAAAAAAACCAAGGTAAAAAAACATGTGAAGGCCTACCAATGAAGTAAATCATTAAATGAAAACCAATACATTTCTGGAAATATGCACTACTAGTGCTTCATAAGATGTTTTGGGTCATATTTATAAGGCATTTGAGTGTCTAGTATGCTATTTTACGTTCTTCATGGTGCAAATTTATTGTAAATACGCTCCCACCTGCGGTTGGCAAATTTAGATTTTGATTATGGGAGTTAGACAGGCATGTTAATAATTTCCCAAAAATGGTGTATAACCCCAAACAACCTTTGAAGCAAATGCTCTTAGCCATGTTATCCACCTCCCATTGGATAACATGGCTAAGAACTGCTCGCAAATGCGAAAAAAAAACGGCCGCAATACATGAATATCGCAGAAAAGTCAGCGATATTCATGCATTTTCTAGCAAATGCTCTTAGCCATGTTATCCACTTCCTATTAAATAACATGGCTAAGAACTGCTCAGGGCCCCATGAGGAACGCTTTCCATTTAAAAAGGGAAAAATAACATCAAAGACACTAAAATGCCTTCTAAATGTGGCCCCAAACAACCTATGAAGCTCTAACAGTACATATCCTGAAATTTAATTGATTTCAAAATTCGTTTTTAAACACAGCATATAAATCAATTGTATACCTGCATTCATGAAGAAATGACTACAAATGTCCTTGAGACACATGAAAGTGTTTTCTGGAATGCCCTAGCACCATTTTTGAGACACTATTAACATGGCTAGGTAACTCCCATAATCAAAATCTAAATTTGCCAAGCGCAAGTGGGAGCGTATTTACAAGACACTTGCCCCAAGAGGAACGCTTTCCATTTAAAAAGGTAAACATAACATCAAAGACACTAAAATGCCTTCTAAATATGGCCCCAAACAACCTATGAAGCTCTAAAAGTACATATCAAGAAATGTAATTGTTTATCACAAATGCGATTAAAAACAGCCGCAATGCATGAATATCGCTGAAAAGTCAACGATATTCATGCATTATCCAGCAAATGCTCTTAGCTATGTTATCCACCTCCCATTGGATAACATGGCTAAGAACTGCTCGCAAATGCGAAAAAAAACGGCCGCAATACATGAATATCGCAGAAAAGTCAGCGATATTCATGCATTTTCCAGCAAATGCTCTTAGCCATGTTATCCACTTCCTATTAAATAACATGGCTAAGAACTGCTCAGGGCCCCATGAGGAACGCTTTCCATTTAAAAAGGGAAAAATAACATCAAAGACACTAAAATGCCTTCTAAATATGACCCCAAACAACCTATGAAGCTCTAACAGTACATATCCTGAAATTTAATTGATTTCAAAATTCGTTTTTAAACACAGCATATAAATCAATTGTATACCTGCATTCATGAACAAATGACTAAAAATGTCCTTGAGACACATGAAAGTGTTTTCTGGAATGCCCTAGCACCATTTTTGAGACACTATTAACATGGCTAGGTAACTCCCATAATCAAAATCTAAATTTGCCAAGCGCAAGTGGGAGCGTATTTACAAGACACTTGCCCCAAGAGGAACGCTTTCCATTTAAAAAGGTAAACATAACATCGCAGAAAAGTCAGCGATATTCATGCATTTTCCAGCAAATGCTCTTAGCCATGTTATCCACTTCCTATTAAATAACATGGCTAAGAACTGCTCAGGGCCCCATGAGGAACGCTTTCCATTTAAAAAGGGAAAAATAACATCAAAGACACTAAAATGCCTTCTAAATATGACCCCAAACAACCTATGAAGCTCTAACAGTACATATCCTGAAATTTAATTGATTTCAAAATTCGTTTTTAAACACAGCATATAAATCAATTGTATACCTGCATTCATGAAGAAATGACTAAAAATGTCCTTGAGACACATGAAAGTGTTTTCTGCAATTCCCTAGCACCATTTTTGGGACACTATTAACATGGCTAGGTAACTCCCATAATCAAAATCTAAATTTGCCAAGCACAAGTGGGAGCGTATTTACAAGACACTTGCCCCATGAGAAACACTTTACATTTTAAAAGGAAAACATAACATCTTAGACACTCAAATACCTTATAAATATGGCTCAAAACAACCTATGAAGCTCTAGCAGTACATATCCAGAAATGTAATTGATTTCTTAAATCGTTTTTAAAAGCAACATATCTGTTTCAGCTTACATAACAGACCATGGAATGGGCTCCATGTACCACAATAACTTGTGTTACTGCATGCCAGAATGTTACACCAAATATGCAGTTACAATTTCTCTATGAAACTAATTCTATTACTATATCACTAGAGACAAAACCACATTTTAAAAACACAGCTTTCTTCATCATTTTCTCCTTAAATCATACTATTCTCTATCTAAATTAAATACATTTTTTCTCACCTTATCAAATATTTTTTGAGTTTTCAAAACAGTCTAAGAAATACACCAAATTGTCTTCAGCAGAAGAAAAAGGATGCACTCCAAAGGCTGCAGCTATTGAAAGCACAGAAATACAGATATTCATTTCACATATCTCTCATATTAGCCAATCATACCTCTTCCCTCACTTTTTTCAAATCAAAACCCTTCCCCCCTCTGCCCTGTCTGCCTTGTTTCCATAGCAACCACCTCCTGGAAGACCTCTCATGTTTACAAATTCACACAACAATGTTTCAATTGAACTCTGAACTCTCAGTGCACCTGCGTATCCAGTGCAATCTTTCATTAAATGTTTCTTCCTTGACCATTCAAATTACATCTTTCAAAGAACACATCCATGCACCCTAACTTTCTGTTTTCAGAAATGGAAATGCACCAATCACTGCTAATGATTCATTAGCATTGAAAACCACAGTTTTTTTTCTTTACAAACTCCTACTGTTTCAACTGCCCTTTCATTACCACACTTCATCTGACTGCAGAACAACCTTCTCCCACCATGTTTAAGGTCTGGATTGTTGGACATAGTTACATCCACTGGGCTCAAAGGTATGCTGAAAACAGAAATTTACCTAACCTCAATTTACAAGATGTGGAAATTAAGTGGTTGGGCCGAAGAGGATTAAAATGTCACCAATTGATACCATTGGTGAAAACCTTTATGCATTTGCCAAAACCTGACCTGTTAATTGTGCACTGTGGAGGTAATGATTTGGGCACTTTGACAGGGGTAGGTCTGGAAATGCTTTTAAAGGACACCTTTGAGCAATTAATGGCACTTTTTCCTCAAACTGCCTTGGTATATTCCAATATATGCCAAAGACAGAAATGGAGGTGGTCCAACCAATTTTGTCCACAAATTGAGAAAGCGAGGAAGCATGTAAACAAATCTGTTTCAGCTTTCATGAGAGACCATGGAATGGGCTCTCTGTACAACAATAACTTGCGTTACTACATGCAAGATATCTACAGAGGAGATGGAGTTCACTTCTCAGATGAGGGCAACAGAATTTTCATTCTGAATTTAAGACTGTGCATTGGTACCTACTTATAAGTACCTAAATGTACCATAAACCCAAAAGCTCTTCTCAGAGCTACCCTTCATCTGATCACTCACAATTATTATTTTTTTCTAACTTTTTTCATTAATTTTGCACAAAATTCGCTCCCCGGGGCGCTACCCGGTTCGCGAACCGAAAGCTAACCTCGCGGAATTTTTAAAAAAAATGTTTTTTTCCGCACATATAAACCTCCTCAGCCACCCTCAGAAAACCTAGAGGGTCAAGGTAAGTCTACCATGACCCCTTCTACCCATTCTAAACATTATTTGTCCTCCATCTTGTATCTTAATGCGACCGAAACACAAAATGGTGGACTCCCGTGACGCTTAAGGTTCGCGAACCGGGCCGCTTCCCGGAAAGCGGTCCAAAAAAAAGGTGGGAAAGTAATTTACAGAAAAACGACTAGAGTCACTCTCACCAAATATAGATTAGCTCATACTACATAACAATCCCTTTCATTTTCACAAATTTGATTGAAATTCCATTTAGCCATGAAGCCTGTAGACCTCTCTAAGTACCGTGAGGTAAATTACTTCACAAAACACATCTGAAGTGTTGGAATTGACAACCAATGAAAATGTTACTTTCATTTTCTACTTTTATTACCTGACATTTGATTGGTTATATACCTGAATATATATAAAGGAAGAGAAGGAAACACAGCCATTTTGACTACTACTTGTTGTTGTATATATCATTTAGAATATCACTAATAACATCAACTTGTTTCTAAAGGTAAGTTGTTATTTTTAAAACTGAAGTATATTGTGCACTATAAGTAAATATGGTAAACTTTTTCAGATAGTTATATACTATCCCTCTGTAAGAGTTAGACATTGAGAAAGGCTTCTTTATTATAATTATGGACTGATTTAGGTTTCTGTGGTATAATTATGAATTTACTTAGGCTTCTTCACAGGCACTTTTTAATAGTACTACTTCACGCCTGAAACCATACAGTGCCCATAGATTACTTCTCTGTTATAAACTCATATGGCTGAGATACCCGCCACCGCCTCTCAACACGATCCCAAAAGGAGGGAAACCGGAAACAGTTCTTAAAGTTTTTGGATGTGGGAGGGAGTGACCCTCCCGCGGCCGTATTTATTAAAACAAAAAATTAAACATTAAACGTTTCATGTTATGTACAATTTCATTATCACATTGCGATGTTTGGCTAATCTTAACATATTCTCTAATACAGAGGTTCTCCTAGCCGAACTAGCATCCTACAAAAAACATTCTCTATAAAAATTGAAATTGTACATCCTAACGTTTAAGGGCCAACGGCAAGGTCATAACCGGTGTCAAGATCCCTAACCAGACTTACCCCTCCCACTTGGGAAGGGCGACAGCACAGAGGCTTACCTCAAGTGCAACTACTAACAATTTCCCTTGACTTGTCGGGGGCACTTAAGACTCGACGCCATTTAAAGGTCGTTCGAATACTTGTGTGTGGTATCTAGAAGGTATCGTGGACCTCCCCCCACCCCACACAACTTACCGCATCTGCCGTCGCAGATGACACTGGCCCCGGGAAATTCCTCAGGAGGGGGCTGTAACCCCTCCTACACAGGAAGGGGCCTTGACCGCCTTTCCTTAACTTCCGGCGACCCGCCCTTAGACGGGACCGCCTCCCCATTGAGGGGCCAATGGCCACCTCCCCCGAGCGCTCCCATCCGTGTTGGGTGACGCCCACTCATAGGGATCTACCAATTAGTGCTCACCGATCATGACCTTACCGCCTACCAAAAATAAATACGACAATTCTTACTCGAACCTATGAAAACATTGGTCGCTACGACCGAAAGAGCATGCTTAAAATTGCAACACTACATCAAGTCATTTTTAATCGTAACAACCTAAACGATATTCACCATACTTTATTATGATAAACAACAAAACTGAAACTTTCACAACCTGTAAACGAAAACAGCAAAACATACTTAGAAAATTCACTTTATTGCACAACAACTTGCTGTCCTCAGGGGCTGGTGGGTGGGTCAAAATTGGCTCTTCGTTCTGTCCCGAGCTCACGTGTAGCGAGGAGGTGCAGCTTCGGAGCACAAGAACAAGAGGACGTCTTCCGGTCTTGCGTCTCTTTTTATCCGTCTTCAGGGCGGGCGTAAACCCGCCCCTGCCCGTCCCGGGGGCGGGGCTGGTTACGTCGGTGTCTAGGCCAGCCCACTCTAGAGCGGGAAAAAGCGCGCCCCGGCTACGCCGCTTCGGGCATACCAGCCGAGACGCGCCTCCCGCCAAAAAATGGCTTCCCGGGGGGATCGAGGCACTCCGCCATACGTTCGGGGGGACCGAGTGGTCGCCCCTTTCCACAAGTGCCTGTCTGAACTTAAACCCAACAGTGCCCTATCTCTACTGATATATTTATTTTTTATGCAAATTACAGCAATAAAATGGAAGGTGAGCAAAATGTTTCCTTCGAAATTGTTCTGGAGAACAACACAGAAAAAGTTATTGAGGACAATGATGACTCAAATTTCATGGATGAATCACGGGACCATGAATTAGTTCAATGTGTAGAATCTGTGGATCATTTACTGCATTATGATGACGGTCAAATGTTGGAACTTATGTTCACTGAACAAGAACACATATCAGACAGTGAAATGCTAGACGTTGTATTAAATTTTGAAAAACAATCCGAAAAATAAAATTGTATGTAATATTAAAAAATTGTTTGAGTCTTTAATCATTTTTATATGTAATTCATAAACTAGTTAAATGTTAGAAATGTTATTAAATTTTGAAACACAATCACAATAATAAATAATTGCTTAAAAAATTAAAAAATTAAAAAATAATCAACAAAACCAACAAATAATTAACATACAGTATTAGAAAAGTCTTTCATTCTTTTATCCATAAAGTTCGCTGCCCAGAACGCTTTCCGGTTCGCGAACTTGGCGCTTACCACGCAAAAAAAAAATTTTTTTTTTTTTTTTTTTGGACCCTCCTAGGCCCTTTTAAAACCTCCACATAAAACCTAGGGGGTCAACGAGGATCTACTATGCCCCCTTATGGTAATTTCCCCCTTTGTTTTGGCCTCCTCTTGTCTCTCGATCCTACCGAGAGACAAGATGGCGGCCGCTCCGGACTGTTTAGAATGTTGACAGACACCGGAGGGCCAATCAGCTTCGCATCGCAAAGTTCCGATACGCGAAAGGTTCGCTAACCGGATCGCTGCCCGGAGCGCTGTTACAGATATATATCTTGATTTAAACGTTAATTTCTCAAAATCCACTGAAGCACATATATTGAGACCTAGCAAAGGCACATCGGGCTAACAGTCCCTACAATTTTGCCAAGTTTCGTGAAAATCCATTCAGCCGTTCGGGCTAAAAGTGAGTCCAACCGCCCTATGGAAATTAACATGGGAAAAACGCGTTTTGGGACCCCCCTTTTTTCTCGGCCCCCCCTTGACGAACCCCCCCCAAATTTCCAGGAGCTGCTCAGAAACAAAATGTGCCATTTTCCTGAAAATTTCAGCCGATTCTGTCCACAAACGCCAAAGTTATTAGACATAGAATTTTCAGAAATCCCATAGGGAAAAAATCCTAACTATATATACCTACTGGCGACCGCCAGTAGGTAATATATATATATATATATATATATTCAGTGAAAAAACCATAGGTTATAGACCATATATAGTTAGGGATTTGCATTTACAAAACCTTATTTTACTCGCATAAAACCATTGAAATTCCATATATAGTTAGTTGCGCTAACTATATATCGCGCACCCGCAATCCACTGCTGATGATGTCACATATTACATCATTCATGACATGGTCAGTGACATCACTGATGACATCACTGATGACATCTCAAATGACATCTCAAATGACATCACTGATGAAATCACTGATGACATCTCATTTGACATGACTGATCACATCACTGATGACATCATTCATATGATAATACGATGAACCTCTTCAGACTCTAATATAACCTTAGATACACTCAGTGTAAACAGACACTTACAGACTGTCACTCATTCATGGAGTTACTCACACACCTAGTCAGTCATGCAAAGAATCAATCACACCTCCATTTCCTCAACTATACATTTATACACACCTTACTTATTCAAACATATTCGAACACATATTTACTCTCTTATACAATCACTGATACAAGTTCTCAATGATCCATACAGCCACTCACACATTCACTGGCTCTTATGCACAGAAATTTATATATGTCAACTCTCACATGTACTGTGTTTACATATGTACTTACTTTGACATGTAGCACTGAGATATCCATTCACTCACCAATACACTCATGCACACAGTCAACCGCCCATACAGCTGTTTCCACATGCACTTTTGAACCCATACATCTAGTGAATCCACTGCTCACACATCTATGCACAGAGTCATACACCTCCCAGCCACCCACACACACACTCAGTCTCCCATACAAATACCTGGGCTACCAATCAATAACCCATATAGTTACTCATATAGCTACTTATCAACACATGCAGCAGTTTACAGAACAACAGACATAATGATGCACAAATTAAGACAGTTTAGTCACTAACCCATGCACTCAGTGAGACATATTTAATCACTCACTCATACAGTCAGTCATGCACCTACTAAATCCTTCATCCAGACACTTATACATCCACTCATTCTTCAATATGTAAGACATATTTACACTTTACAGAAACATACAGTCACTGGATGTTGTCATCAGTGATGTCATCAGTGATGTCACTGACCATGTCATGAATGATGTAATATGTGACATCATCAGCAGTGGATTGCGGGTGCGCGATATATAGTTAGCGCAACTAACTATATATGGAATTTCAATGGTTTTATGCGAGTAAAATAAGGTTTTGTAAATGCAAATCCCTAACTATATATGGTCTATAACCTATGGTTTTTTCACTGAATTTTCAAGGTTTTGTAAATGCAAATTCCTAACTATATATGGTCTATAACCTATGGTTTTTTCTGTGAATTTCATTGGTTTTTTAACAGCTAACATCTGTAACTGTAAAATGTATTCTTCTTTAAATCTTAAAATATATTTTAGATGTTTATTAATAATTTTTTTTTAAATATTTTTTTTCCTTCGCTTCTAGTTCGCGAACCGGGAAGCTTTCCGTTAGCTCATCTTGATGCCGCGACCTAGTCCGCGAACCGGTCAACGTTACGTTAGCGGAACTGTGACGCGTCGCGGAAGCGCGACGTATCACGTTGTCGCGTAATACGTCTAATGACGCGCCGCGTTAGCGCTCCCGGAAGTGCTCCGGACCGCGAACCGGAAGCGATCCAGGACGCGGCGCGCACCGCGTAACGTAAGCGGAACAGGTCATGTGACTTGTTTATCAAACTTTTCATTGGTTCATTTCACTTTTGGTTTCCAAATGATGTATGACTAGGTCATGTGACCTAAAAATAACACTTTTCATTGGTTCAGAACTTTTGCTTTTCCCAAATCATGTAAACCCCTCCTTATTTCCTCACTCTGACTTTCATCTTGGTGAGAGAAAGACCATTTACCTACAATTGAGCAATGGCTTCTGTACTTGCTGCAGCTGGTGGACCCCCACCACCACCTCAACCTCCTCATAAGAAGAGAGGACCACCCAGTCAATTTACCTCCAACAGAGAGCAGGAAGAGGAGGAAGAAGAAGAAGAGGATCCAGATCAACAACAATTTATCCCAGAGTTGCCCCGTGTTTCAAAGAGAAAAACTAGTTTCATCTGGCAGTTTTTTTCCATCCCTCCAGGGGAGAAGAAGGTGAATGCGAAATATGCCACCTGCCTCATCAGTGATTACAGATTGTCAAGAGGCACAGAGAAGAAATATAGTATGGGCAACTATACTATGCATCGACATATGACCAGGTGGCATCCCTTGAACTACAGCCGGGCTGAGTTAAGGGACCTACAAGACAATCCCCCGACAACTCCTGTGGCCAGATCTACCTCATCAATGTCTTTGTCAGGAAGAGAGGCACAGGAAACTGTGCCAAATATTCAACCAAATTTCCAACATATGAGGTTTACTTGTATATATTGCGGTGCAATGTTGTCGTATGGGAACATGAGCATCAACTTGATTAATATGGTGTTCGAAAACCATAAGTGCCCTAATGCACCCAAGAAGTAATTTTTTTTTTGCTCCTGTTGAGCCGTTTTCAATGCCTGTTTTTTTGTTGTTTCCCCTCCATAAAAAACACAAAAAAAACATAAAACTGTTCTAAAAATACAAAAAAATCAAAAAATGTTCAGAAAAAAAAAATATATATATAAAACAACAAAAACAAAAAAAAAAGTTCTTTTCAGAACTACCTCCCCTTTCAAATAAAATTGCTAGAATGTTTATCACTCTGGCAAGCTCTATTTCTTTTGGTTCGCTTCAAGTTCGCTGACCGGTTCGCGAACTTTAAGCGAACTAAAAAAATATTTTTTAAAAAAAAGAAGAGTTAGTATAAGGGAAGTAAACAGAGAATAATGTAAAAAGAAAGACAGCTATAAAGAGTAAATGAGAGATAGTGTCAGTGACATCATCAGCAGTGCATTGCGGGTAAAAAGAGTAGAAAACATTTACCTTATAATTCTTGTTACCTTTTTAAAATATTTTTTCATACTTTCAATCTGTGAAGCAGAGAACAAACATTTCCAAAAATATTAAAACATGTACTTAAAAATTAGAAAAGACAAGGGAAAAGGTTCAAGAACAAACAGTTTTTCAACAACTTTGACATTTACAGAAGTCTCTGCTTCTCTACGTCCCCTACACAATCCTAAATATATATATTTTACAAAAAACTGTATCTTGATGTTGAATAACTGAGGCCTATTTTGGAACATGGTGCTTTTTTTGCACTGCTAATGTCTCACAATAGTGATGCAAATGCAGCGCAAAAAAGATGTAAAGCCATCATAAAATTGTGTCTAACATTTTAAATGATTGTTTTAGGATGCAAATAAGATGTGTACTTTCAAGAGCTTTCTTTGAGGTGAGGCCTATTTCTTTTTTTTTTAAAAAAAACAGTACCCAGAAGTACAGCACTGTAAGCATTAAAATTGACACTTACAGAAAATCAGCTTCTCCATATCTACCTCACATTTCTAAATGTATATCATAAGTACAAAAAGCATAACATTAATTATACATGTTAAATGGTTTATTTTTGCTGTTCTCAGAATGTATCAAATTTCACTTAAATCAGTGACTTGAAGATATTCATCATGTAACAGCGGGGAAAAAAAAACACAATCAAAATGACTGTGTTTAAAAAACCCATACAACCTAAGAAATCTGATTTCAAAACTCCTTAAAATTAACTTACTTTCAATGACGTCGAAGGATCTCCTATGAACAGCATCCACTCTGTTGTGCTATAAATATTTTCAGCCCGCCACTTTCTGAAAGAAAACCTCCATCGATACGAAAAATATGTTACATAGAAAAAAAGACTTCTCTCATTCTATCACATGTTTCCACTAGGCCAAATCATGTTGCCGCGATTCGCAAGTCTTGTAATTCTTCCAATCAAATCCCGACATTTTCTATTTTCGCAACTTGCAAAAAGAAAACATTTGAGATTATTTTCACAATCCTGGACTACTAATATCTTACTCTTCTTTGTCACTCATGTTCTCCTTTTCCTATGACACTGATACTGCTTACTATGAAGCAGACTTACTTGCATCAGGTTTATATAGTCGGATTTTACAAAATAACATTAAAATTAAAAGTTTTGGACCAATAATCTAGACAGCATTGCAGACTTACATTCCCTCAACTTGATGAACCTTTTCCAATTCTTCACAGGAAATCTCGAGATTCTTTCTTTAAAATTTTGGTTTTAAAAACACCAGGTAAGAATTTTTAAGGTCAAACGGCAATTTTTTTTTGAAACTTACAACGGAATCATTGCAGAATGACCAGCCGTTTCGAGACTTTAAATAAGCTGTATAATGTCCTGAAGTTGTTGAAGGACCATTGTGATAGATAATTGCTACAGTTACAAAAGTCCTTCCTGATATTGAAAGCTGAGAAGCCACAAAATTTTTTATTAAAGTTGACAATTTTGATCCATCAGGCCTACATCGTTGCATCATTAAAATGACATACTGTCCATATCTACGTATAAGTAATGTTGACATCATATCAGATTTACATTGGCTACACTCCATGTTGTGATCCGCTGCATTTACTAGCTTATTAAAGGAGACTGATTTACTGTCTGGCAAAGTTAAGTATATAAATCTTTCTGAGTCTACACTAGTAGTACTTGATACCCTACAATTCTCGCAGTCATGCTGCCATTGATAAGAAAGCCCAAACAGGTGATCTACATCTACACCCTCAACTTGCAATACATCAAGCATATACATTAAAAACTCCTGACAATCTTGCTGATTATTTTCAGAGAAGTCTGTTTGACCTGAACATTCATCTAACAGATAACGAACTTCAGACACACTTTCTACTTTTGTTCGATCAGTGCTACATTTCTCGAAAACAGAATTCAACAAACAGCATAAAATTTGTTCAGAATTCAACAGAATCTGTTCTTTTAAACTCTCTAGTGAAAAGAGAACATTAACCACTACATTTGCATAGCAGTTGACACCAGAACTGTTTTCAAATTGAAAACCGACAACATCTTCAACAGAATCCACTTTCTTTCTGCTAACAATTTTCGGTTCATTGACTTTTAGTCTTTTTGCAACAACCTCCCTACAATTACTGCTATTTCTATGTTTGCGGCCTACCACACGTTTCTCAAACAAAGGATATTGAGGCAAATGTGGCGCATACTCTCTTCTTAACCTATTGTATTCCTTAACACAATCTAGATCCGCACAAATGTTTGTGACATCACAGTCAATCAAGTACAATCCCGATAAAGTTCTAACTCGTGACAATGCCACATATGCCATACCCTCCTTGAACACAGAACTGCCAATATTCACCAATGCACAGTCTACACTTAAACCTTGCGATTTATGGATTGTCATCGCATATGCCAAGCAAACAGGAAACTGTTTACGGCGAACATATAAATCTTTAACAAGCAAAAACCTAGCAGAACAACGACCAATTTGCTGTACTTCCTCAATGCCATCAAATTTAATTCTTAAAAATTCTATTCCATCTCTATTTCTGTATTTCTCAAAATCAACAACATTACCCATTGATCCATTTACCAGACCTCTTTCTACATGTAAATTCCTTCTCAAAATAATTCGGCAATTTAAACACACATTCAAAGTCTTTTCAAAACCCGCTGTTTTAGATATAGTCTTCTCTAATGAATCCAATTTTGATTTCAAATTGTCTGACAAAATAATTGTTGATCCCATATGCTCTAATTTGTCGATAGCTTCAAGTTTCACAATCTCTTGCTTTTCTAAATTCAACATTTTGTTGTTGAAGATGGCACATTCTGCAAGAGTTGGCATGAGACATATCCCGGATTTCTTCTCAGTAATTTTCTGAAAAATATTCTCAGGCACAATCTCTTGTTTGGGATATAAATTTGACAGTAATCGTGCATTTAAAGCTTCTTTCCCATGCTCAGTCACTTTTCCAATTCTAATATCTTGTAGAATATTCTTGTAATCTTCATCCTTTGCCTGACGCATATTTTGATGCAGTTCTGCATAATTGAAGTTTAACCATATATTGACGTTGCCAATGCTCCCTAGGCACTTCCTGGTATCTTCATGCGTGAGTATTTTGAACACAGGTTGACCTTTTACTGGTGTCAGCTGCAGAAGATCTCCGAAAACAATGATGTGTTTCCCACCAAATAACACATCATATTCAGTTTTAAGTACTTCTTGCATTCTCAAATGCACAAAGGCAAGCATGACATTGGAAACCATGCTTACTTCGTCAATGATAAGTAGTTTCATTTTCCTCAAGACTCTTGAAACTTCACAGCAAGCATCTCCAGATAACTTGTTGTATTGTAATTTGTTGTCATGCTCCACCGGCAGCATCAGTAGACGATGCAAAGTAATACCTTTAATGTTATGTGCTGCCAGTCCAGTAGGAGCGGTGACAACACAAGACAGCGATGACTCAGTCCTTTCCTGCAAATAACAAGAGATTGCTTTAATGAGGAAACTTTTTCCAGTTCCCGCTTCTCCACTCACGTACAGTCGGACAGGCTTCAACGATGTACATGAGCACTTGTTCTTCTCATGACTTAATCTGTGCTCAATTTCCTTGGTAACTTCATCATATATTTTCCTCTGCTCAACGTTGAGTTGTTTTTCCAAGTCTTCTAAGTTAACTGAATCCTCCTGAGCATGTGCCATGGCTCTTTCCACTTCATTCATAGCAGTGGCAGCTTCATTTTCGATAATAGGTCCTCCAAGTGGATCTTGACTCAATGAAACAGAACTCTGACTGTCCTGAGAACTGTCTCTGGCAATCTCGGCTGCAATCGTTGCTTCCTGCTCAATTTCCAAAGTTAGCATTTCTTGATATTTAGAAAAAGCAGGACATTCTATGGACTCCTTGGCTGCATTGAAAGAGTCTTCGTAACAGAGGAAATCTCCAAGCAGTTCCTCTTCTGCACGCCAAGGCTTGAAAAGTTGCAAAAGTGCTAAATAAAAAAACTCCTTTTTTTCTGGAGATTCACCACTCAATTTTCGATGGTTTACTAATTGGCATTTTCTTTGCTTGACCAGGCATCCCTCACTTCCAATTACAGCATACACTCCTTTCTCAATATCTTCTTTGATGTTCCTCTTGAATATATAATTTTGGAGAACCTCATATAGACAAACATTCTCAAGGTGACTGCTTCGATTTGGATAATATGTATCCAACATGTTGGTCTTCAAAATGTCGGTACTGTTTGGTTCCTTTTCTGCCAAATACTCAATTTCCCGGACAGGTTTTAGAACTCTATTTCGCGTTGCAGCAAGACCAAGACTCGCCCAAACGAGACTCCTGGATTTGGCATAGAGACTTGCTGAAGACAATCGGTCAGAACATTCGTAAGCTCCGATTTCTCGATGCGACAACATCTTCAGACTGAAACTGTACAACTTCTTGCTGAGGCTCTTTTCATGGGAAATGTCCTCCCACATATCCTTCAGTTCGGTCTTTTCTTTTTTGGTGATGTAAGATGTCACAAACCGAGCCACAGCCATACAGTTGTCAGCCACAAACTGTATATCCATGTTAGCATTCCACATGGACAAAATCACTGGGTTGTAGTCATTGATGTACTTGGACTCTTCGTTCCTTTTCAAATTGTATGTATTCTTGGGTGATTTTCTCGTCACATTATGTCGCAGCGAAGACATCAAACTGTTCACTCTTCCTTTAGAAATCACCGGTCGTGGAAAGTTGAAACGACATTTGGTGTAGAACTTGTCCTTGTTTCTGAATTTACGACGACAGTACTTTCCACAACGATGGCTTTGGAAACGTAGAACTTGTTCTCTTAGACTTTTCTTCTCCGTTGCATTTGGAACAGCACACGTAGAATACTGTTCGATGAAATTCATCACTAACTCATCCGGATCTGTTCCAAATTTAGGTGCATCCTTGATCCACAACAACATATGTATATGAGGGGCACCTCTTGCTTGGTACTCCTTTCTCCAGAAGAAATCCAACACCTCTCCAAGAGGTGGATTCTTTTTATTTGTGATGAAAGACATCATAGCTTCAAATCTATGATTGAAGTACCTGCATACATTCACTGGATCCAAAGAACACAGTTCTCCAGGTGTCTTGAATTCAATGTTTTCAATATTTCCATTTGCCTCTCGTAGAAATTCAAGTAAGTCTTCCCAGCCATACTCGGCACAGCTCAGAGTGAGGAACCATGTTGGAGTTCCTAAGTTCCTCAGCATACATTTTAAATCACCATGACGACGGTACCAGTACTCATTAGTACCACGCTGACACGCCATGAGATTAATTAAGTGAGAATCCAAAATACTGTCTTGGACATTGACTTTATGCATAAAGTCACTTGCCGAGATGTTTCGCATCTGTATACCACTTTTTAAGATGTGGTTCACTGCATATGACAGTCCAGACAGATCGCTTTCAAACAGGAGATGAAACAAATAGGGAATGCATTGCTGAAACCTAGGATCTTCTGCATACAATCGTAAAGTCCGGTATTCAGATGCAGGAATTTGATGAGGTCGCTCATCATATCTTCCTCCTTGACCTGTGGGAAATAGCTGTGGGAAACACCGAGCTTCCAAACTTTCCTCCCAAACACTAATGGGACTCCCTTTGGCTTGTTTCATTTGAAACAACTCAATAGCATTCCCCATGACTTCCTTGGAATGCAAAGGATGAACACTATAATGTTCATATATTTCTTCACTTTTAGAGGTCTCTACTTTCTCAATTTGGCCAGCACACAAATCGCTATCCTCTTCATCACTTACTTCCTCTTCTGCAACATATACATTCTTATAGTACTTATTATTTTTCTTCAAATACACTGTTGCCTTTTTGACTTTCCTAACATCCACTAAATCTTGCCATATTTTCTTATTCTTTGTCGGAACCCCATTAACCAAGATAACCAGAGGTTCCTCTTCCACTTTTTCTATTCCAATTGTGTTAATGTTTTTGTTCAAATCTAGAGGCAAATAAACAACTCTTCCCTTTAATCCTCTCTGTAAATCTGCTGGAGGCAACTTCCCTGTCTTTGGCTCCATTCTTACAATAGCCTGAAAGGGATGGATACTTTGAATCAAAATAGATTCATAAGTATTTAAATCCTTCAATTCAGAAGGAATCTCAACCAATTCCAGATTATTATGAACTGCCCTAGCAGGCATCTGGTTTTGGTTTAATTTATTACAACAATAAGTACACACACGTTGATCCGATCCCAAATCAAAATAATTCTCTACCATCAAGTATGTGGCAAAATCCTTCCATTCACTATTATTTTCCCTTTCACTTTTTGCATATAAATCCACTACCTTAGTCTGATTCTTATAATAAGTGCGTCGACAACATAAACAAGTGAAATTAGGCCTCTCACTTGATTTCATCTGAAACGTGGCAATTTCCTTCTGAAAATTATCTGTACTGGAAACCTGTACATTATCTTCCACATTACCCTCTACTACAGGGTCAATTTGAACATTCTCATCTTTACTACCAAAGTAACAAAACTCAATTTCTTCACAAATATTCTTCACATCTATTTCAGAACCATGCAAAAGAGCAGCACATAATTGTTTAAGCATAATTGCTGGACTCTTAGCATAATACAACATTCTCACTAATTTTCTCACTTTATTATGATGCACTGCTAGCATCCTGAAATGATGAAAAACACTCTGGCATACTCTCCTGGAAAGACAAGCCAGTGAATGACCACGCAAACCTGTCATTTGTCTCACTCTGCAAGGATCTAAATCTTGCAACAACTTCATTTTCTGCTTCAAACTTTTCTTATTAAATGTCCGTATAAAATCAGAAAGCAAATTGATGGAAACCTGTCGCACACTGCAAATAGAACTACACTTCCAAATGTACACAGGACCCTTAGGACATCTTCCTAAAACCTCATCACTTAGCGCCTCTTCTGTCTCTGTTGTCACAAGTTGTTCTTTTTCAACTGGACAACCATCCTTCACTTCATAAGCTCGACCACTGATGTCAACTGCATGCACCAAATCATTATCCTGAAAATAAGTCTCCTCATTAAAAAATGCCTCAGAACTTGAACTATGCATCCATTCTCCGGAAAACACTTCACAAAAGTTAGTACGATTTACTACTCTCTTCCATCTACTTTTTGTTTTTAAATCAGAAATTACCTTGCTTAGTTTCCTAATTCTATTGATTACCAAAATAAACAACTTTCGCTTAATTTCAAAACCATGATCAATAATTTTCTCTACATTTTTCTTCTTCTTATAAAATGCCGCTTTCTGTTGGCCTTTCTTTTTAATATTTTTCAATAAATTAACTAATATCCTATTACGGAACATTCGATTTCGAATGTCCCTAAACTGTTGTTTCCTTCTACTATCATGCACAGAGTTATCTCTTCCTCTACCAGTAACATTTGTGATGGGTCTCTCCTTTCCATTTAAATTACTTTTCTTTTTGTGAACTGAAACATTTTTTTGAGCAAAACTTTTTTTACTACAAATATTTCTTAAGAATGATTTCGTGCTCTTACCCGGACCTTTCTTGGTGTTTTGACAAGTATTTGGGGAAGAGGACTGCTGCAATAAAACATCATCCTGCTGTCTTTGACGTTTTCTAGCCTTTCTTATTCTACTTTTGGAAGGCATTTTACAAACTATGAAAGAATCTGCAGTTGAATCTGTGGAAAAATATAATATAAAATGTTATTAACCACTATTACCAAACAGTAAATAAATAACAGTCATCTAAAACTTAATGCCGTACTAATTATTTAACATAGCAAATATTTTCCACCAGCACTGCATCACAAAAATGACACTCAATGGTACAAAACAGGCATACAACACTCATAAATCACTCCCTAATATTTTAAATCATTAATTCAGGATGACGATAAGATGTAGCCTATCTAAAGATTTGTTTAGGCCCAGATCTTTAGACTGGGGTGAATGTGTGTCATTGATCCACATTCAGTCCATCACCTGTTTTGTTTATTTGAGGTGAGGCCAACACATGGTTGCAGATAAGATTATCACTGAAAAAAACCAAGGTAAAAAACATGTGAAGGCCTACCAATGAAGTAAATCATTAAATGAAAACCAATACATTTCTGGAAATATGCACTACTAGTGCTTCATAAGATGTTTTGGGTCATATTTATAAGGCATTTGAGTGTCTAGTATGCTATTTTACGTTCTTCATGGTGCAAATTTATTGTAAATACGCTCCCACCTGCGGTTGGCAAATTTAGATTTTGATTATGGGAGTTAGACAGGCATGTTAATAATTTCCCAAAAATGGTGTATAACCCCAAACAACCTTTGAAGCAAATGCTCTTAGCCATGTTATCCACCTCCCATTGGATAACATGGCGAAGAACTGCTCGCAAATGCGAAAAAAAACGGCCGCAATACATGAATATCGCAGAAAAGTCAGCGATATTCATGCATTTTCCAGCAAATGCTCTTAGCCATGTTATCCACTTCCTATTAAATAACATGGCTAAGAACTGCTCAGGGCCCCATGAGGAACGCTTTCCATTTAAAAAGGGAAAAATAACATCAAAGACACTAAAATGCCTTCTAAATATGACCCCAAACAACCTATGAAGCTCTAACAGTACATATCCTGAAATTTAATTGATTTCAAAATTCGTTTTTAAACACAGCATATAAATCAATTGTATACCTGCATTCATGAAGAAATGACTAAAAATGTCCTTGAGACACATGAAAGTGTTTTCTGGAATGCCCTAGCACCATTTTTGAGACACTATTAACATGGCTAGGTAACTCCCATAATCAAAATCTAAATTTGCCAAGCGCAAGTGGGAGCGTATTTACAAGACACTTGCCCCAAGAGGAACGCTTTCCATTTAAAAAGGTAAACATAACATCAAAGACACTAAAATGCCTTCTAAATATGGCCCCAAACAACCTATGAAGCTCTAAAAGTACATATCAAGAAATGTAATTGTTTATCACAAATGCGATTAAAAACAGCCGCAATGCATGAATATTGCTGAAAAGTCAACGATATTCATGCATTATCCAGCAAATGCTCTTAGCCATGTTATCCACCTCCCATTGGATAACATGGCTAAGAACTGCTCGCAAATGCGAAAAAAAACGGCCGCAATACATGAATATCGCAGAAAAGTCAGCGATATTCATGCATTTTCCACCAAATGCTCTTAGCCATGTTATCCACTTCCTATTAAATAACATGGCTAAGAACTGCTCAGGGCCCCATGAGGAACGCTTTCCATTTAAAAAGGGAAAAATAACATCAAAGACACTAAAATGCCTTCTAAATATGACCCCAAACAACCTATGAAGCTCTAACAGTACATATCCTGAAATTTAATTGATTTCAAAATTCGTTTTTAAACACAGCATATAAATCAATTGTATACCTGCATTCATGAACAAATGACTAAAAATGTCCTTGAGACACATGAAAGTGTTTTCTGGAATGCCCTAGCACCATTTTTGAGACACTATTAACATGGCTAGGTAACTCCCATAATCAAAATCTAAATTTGCCAAGCGCAAGTGGGAGCGTATTTACAAGACACTTGCCCCAAGAGGAACGCTTTCCATTTAAAAAGGTAAACATAACATCAAAGACACTAAAATGCCTTCTAAATATGGCCCCAAACAACCTATGAAGCTCTAAAAGTACATATCAAGAAATGTAATTGTTTATCACAAATGCGATTAAAAACAGCCGCAATGCATGAATATTGCTGAAAAGTCAACGATATTCATGCATTATCCAGCAAATGCTCTTAGCCATGACAGAAATGGAGGTGGTCCAACCAATTTTGTCCACAAATTGAGAAAGCGAGGAAGCATGTAAACAAATCTGTTTCAGCTTTCATGAGAGACCATGGAATGGGCTCTCTGTACAACAATAACTTGCGTTACTACATGCAAGATATCTACAGAGGAGATGGAGTTCACTTCTCAGATGAGGGCAACAGAATTTTCATTCTGAATTTAAGACTGTGCATTGGTACCTACTTATAAGTACCTAAATGTACCATAAACCCAAAAGCTCTTCTCAGAGCTACCCTTCATCTGATCACTCACAATTATTATTTTTTTCTAACTTTTTTCATTAATTTTCCACAAAATTCGCTCCCCGGGGCGCTACCCGGTTCGCGAACCGAAAGCTAACCTCGCGGAATTTTTAAAAAAAATGTTTTTTTCCGCACATATAAACCTCCTCAGCCACCCTCAGAAAACCTAGAGGGTCAAGGTAAGTCTACCATGACCCCTTCTACCCATTCTAAACATTATTTGTCCTCCATCTTGTATCTTAATGCGACCGAAACACAAAATGGTGGACTCCCGTGACGCTTAAGGTTCGCGAACCGGGCCGCTTCCCGGAAAGCGGTCCAAAAAAAAGGTGGGAAAGTAATTTACAGAAAAACGACTAGAGTCACTCTCACCAAATATAGATTAGCTCATACTACATAACAATCCCTTTCATTTTCACAAATTTGATTGAAATTCCATTTAGCCATGAAGCCTGTAGACCTCTCTAAGTACCGTGAGGTAAATTACTTCACAAAACACATCTGAAGTGTTGGAATTGACAACCAATGAAAATGTTACTTTCATTTTCTACTTTTATTACCTGACATTTGATTGGTTATATACCTGAATATATATAAAGGAAGAGAAGGAAACACAGCCATTTTGACTACTACTTGTTGTTGTATATATCATTTAGAATATCACTAATAACATCAACTTGTTTCTAAAGGTAAGTTGTTATTTTTAAAACTGAAGTATATTGTGCACTATAAGTAAATATGGTAAACTTTTTCAGATAGTTATATACTATCCCTCTGTAAGAGTTAGACATTGAGAAAGGCTTCTTTATTATAATTATGGACTGATTTAGGTTTCTGTGGTATAATTATGAATTTACTTAGGCTTCTTCACAGGCACTTTTTAATAGTACTACTTCACGCCTGAAACCATACAGTGCCCATAGATTACTTCTCTGTTATAAACTCACAAGTGCCTGTCTGAACTTAAACCCAACAGTGCCCTATCTCTACTGATATATTTATTTTTTATGCAAATTACAGCAATAAAATGGAAGGTGAGCAAAATGTTTCCTTCGAAATTGTTCTGGAGAACAACACAGAAAAAGTTATTGAGGACAATGATGACTCAAATTTCATGGATGAATCACGGGACCATGAATTAGTTCAATGTGTAGAATCTGTGGATCATTTACTGCATTATGATGACGGTCAAATGTTGGAACTTATGTTCACTGAACAAGAACACATATCAGACAGTGAAATGCTAGACGTTGTATTAAATTTTGAAAAACAATCCGAAAAATAAAATTGTATGTAATATTAAAAAATTGTTTGAGTCTTTAATCATTTTTATATGTAATTCATAAACTAGTTAAATGTTAGAAATGTTATTAAATTTTGAAACACAATCACAATAATAAATAATTGCTTAAAAAATAAAAAAATTAAAAAATAATCAACAAAACCAACAAATAATTAACATACAGTATTAGAAAAGTCTTTCATTCTTTTATCCATAAAGTTCGCTGCCCAGAACGCTTTCCGGTTCGCGAACTTGGCGCTTACCACGCAAAAAAAAAATTTTTTTGGACCCTCCTAGGCCCTTTTAAAACCTCCACATAAAACCTAGGGGGTCAACGAGGATCTACTATGCCCCCTTATGGTAATTTCCCCCTTTGTTTTGGCCTCCTCTTGTCTCTCGATCCTACCGAGAGACAAGATGGCGGCCGCTCCGGACTGTTTAGAATGTTGACAGACACCGGAGGGCCAATCAGCTTCGCATCGCAAAGTTCCGATACGCGAAAGGTTCGCTAACCGGATCGCTGCCCGGAGCGCTGTTACAGATATATATCTTGATTTAAACGTTAATTTCTCAAAATCCACTGAAGCACATATATTGAGACCTAGCAAAGGCACATCGGGCTAACAGTCCCTACAATTTTGCCAAGTTTCGTGAAAATCCATTCAGCCGTTCGGGCTAAAAGTGAGTCCAACCGCCCTATGGAAATTAACATGGGAAAAACGCGTTTTGGGACCCCCCTTTTTTCTCGGCCCCCCCTTGACGAACCCCCCCCAAATTTCCAGGAGCTGCTCAGAAACAAAATGTGCCATTTTCCTGAAAATTTCAGCCGATTCTGTCCACAAACGCCAAAGTTATTAGACATAGAATTTTCAGAAATCCCATAGGGAAAAAATCCTAACTATATATACCTACTGGCGACCGCCAGTAGGTAATATATATATATATATATATATATACACATGTGCATATGTGTGCGTGTAGAGAGAGGTAGAGAGGCTAGAGGTGTAGAGGTAGAGGTTTAGAGGTAGAGGTAGAGAGGTAGAGGTAGAGAGGTAGAGATAGAGAGGTAGAGATAGAGAGAGAGGTAAAGAGAGGTAGAGAGGTAGAGAGTAGAGAGTGAGTAATAGAGAGTAGAGAGCGAGTAGTAGAGAATAGTAGAGAGAAGTATAGAGTAGTAGAGAGAGTAGCAGAGAGTGAGTAGTAGAGAGTAGTAGAGTGAGTAGTAGAGAGTGAGTAGTAGAGAGTAGTAGAGAGAGAGTAGTAGAGAGTGAGTAATAGAGTGAGTAGTAGAGAGTAGTATAAACTGAGTAGTAGAGAGTAGTAGGGTGAGTAGTAGAGAGTGAGTAGTAGAGAGAGAGAGTAGTAGAGAGTAGTAGAGAGTGAGTAGTAGAGTGAGTAGTAGTAGAGAGTAGTAGCGAGAGAGTAGTAGAGAGTGAGTAGTAGAGAGTAGTAGAGAGTGAGTAGTAGAGAGTGAGTAGTAGAGTGAGTAGTAGAGAGTGAGCAGTAGAGAGTAGTGTAGAGTGAGTAGTAGAGTGAGAGTAGTAGAGAGAGAGTAGTCGAGAGTGAGTAGTAGACAGTAAGTAGTAGAGAGTAGTAGAGAGTGAGTAGTTGAGAGTGAGTAGTAGAGAGAGAGTAGTAGAGAGAAGTAGAGTAGTAGAGAGTGAGGAGTAGTGAGTAGTGGAGTAGTAGAGAGTGAGCTGTAGAGTGAGTAGTAGAGAGTAGTAGATAGAGAGTGAGTAGTAGAGAGTAGTAGAGAGTGAGTAGTAGAGATTAAGTAGTAGAGAGTAGTGTAGAGTGAGTAGTAGAGAGTAGTGGAGAGTGAGTAGTAGAGTGTGAGTAGTAGAGAGAGAGTAGTAGAGAGTGAGTAGTAGAGAGTTAGTAGAGAGTAGTAGAGAGTGAGTAGTAGAGAGTGAGTAGTAGAGAGAGAGTAGTAGAGAGAAGAAGAGTAGTAGAGAGTGAGGAGTAGAGAGTAGTGGAGTAGTAGAGACTGAGTAGTAGAGAGTAGTAGACAAATAGTAGGAGAGGGAGTAGTAGAGAGTAGTAGAGAGTTAGTAGTAGAGTGAGTAGTAGAGAGTAGTAGAGAGTGAGTAGTAGAGCGCAAGTATTAGAGAGCAAGTAGTAAAGAGTGTGTAGTAAAGAGTGAGTAGTAGAGAGTAGAAGAGAGTAGTAGAGAGTGAGTAGTAGAGAGTGAGTAGTAGACAGAGTAGTAGAGAGTAGTAGAGAGCAAGTAGTAGAGAGTAGTAGAGAGCGAGTAGTAGAGAGTGAGTAGTAGAGAGTAGTCAAGAGTGAGTAGTAGAGAGTAGTAGAAAGAGTAGTAGAGAGTGAGTAATAGAGTAGTAGAGAGTGAGTAGCAGAGAGAGAGAGTAGTAGAGAGTGAGTAGTAGAGTGAGTAGTAGAGAGTAGTAGAGAGAGAGTAGTGGAGAGTGAGTAATAGAGTAGTAGAGAGAGAGTAGCAGAGAGAGAGAGTAGTAGAGAGTAGTAGAGAGTGAGTAGTAGAGTGAGTAGTAGAGAGTAGTAGAGTGAGTAGTAGAGAGTGAGTAGTAGAGAGTAGTGTAGAGTGAGTAGTAGAAAGTAGTAGAGAGTGAGTGGTAGAGTGTGAGTAGTAGAGAGAGAGTAGTAGAGAGTGAGTAGTAGAGAGTAAGTAGTAGAGAGTAGTAGAGAGTGAGTAGTAGAGAGTGAGTAGTAGAGAGAGAGTAGTAGAGAGAGAAGTAGAAATAAGTAGAGTAGTAGAGAGTGAGGAGTAGAGAGTAGTGGAGTAGGGGAGAGTGAGTAATAGAGAGTAGTAGAGAGTTAGTAGTAGAGTGAGTAGTAGAGAGCAGTGGAGAGTTAGTAGTAGAGTGAGTAGTAGAGAGTAGTAGCGAGTGAGTAGTAGAGAGTAGTAGTGAGCAAGTATTAGAGAGCAAGTAATAGAGAGTGTGTAGTAGAGAGTGGGTAGTAGAGAGTAGAAGAGAGCGAGTAGTAGAGAGTGAGTAGTGGAGAGTAGTAGAGAGTGAGTAGTAGAGTGAGTAGTAGAGAGTAGTAGAAAGTGAGTAGTGGAGAGTAGTAGAGTGAGTAGTAGAGAGTGAGTAGTAGAGAGTAGTAGAGAGTGAGTAGTAGAGAGTGAGTAGCAGAGAGAGAGTAGTAGAGAGTAGTTGAGAGTGTGTAGTAGAGTGAGTAGTAGAGAGTAGCAGAGAGAGAGTAGTAGAGAGTGAGTAGTAGAGTGAGTAGTAGAGAGTGAGTAGTAGAGAGTAGCATAAAGTGAGTAGTGGAGAGTAGTAGAGAATGAGTAGTAGAGTGTGAGTAGTAGAGAGAGAGTAGTAGAGTGTGAGTAGTAGAGAGTAAGTAGTAGAGAGTAGTAGAGAGTGAGCAGTAGAGAGTGAGTAGTAGAGAGTGAGTAATAGAGAGTGGGTAGTAGAGAGTAGTGGAGAGTGAGTAGTAGATTGAGTAGTAGAGAGTAGTAGAAAGTGAGTAGTAGAGAGTAGTAGAGTGAGTAGTAGAGAGTGAGTAGTAGAGAGTAGTAGAGAGTGAGCAGTAGAGAGTGAGTAGCAGAGAGAGAGTAGTAGAGAGTAGTAGAGATTGAGTAGCAGAGTGAGTAGTAGTAGAGAGTAGTAGAGAGTGAGTAGTAGAGAGTAGTAGAGAGTGAGTAGTAGAGAGTGAGTAGTAGAGTGAGTAGTAGAGAGTGAGCAGTAGAGAGTAGTGTAGAGTGAGTAGTAGAGAGTAGTAGAGAGTGAGTAGTAGAGTGAGAGTAGTAGAGAGAGAGTAGTCGAGAGTGAGTAGTAGACAGTAAGTAGTAGAGAGTAGTAGAGAGTGAGTAGTTGAGAGTGAGTAGTAGAGAGAGAGTAGTAGAGAGAAGTAGAGTAGTAGAGAGTGAGGAGTAGTGAGTAGTGGAGTAGTAGAGAGTGAGCTGTAGAGTGAGTAGTAGAGAGTAGTAGATAGAGAGTGAGTAGTAGAGAGTAGTAGAGAGTGAGTAGTAGAGATTAAGTAGTAGAGAGTAGTGTAGAGTGAGTAGTAGAGAGTAGTGGAGAGTGAGTAGTAGAGTGTGAGTAGTAGAGAGAGAGTAGTAGAGAGTGAGTAGTAGAGAGTTAGTAGAGAGTAGTAGAGAGTGAGTAGTAGAGAGTGAGTAGTAGAGAGAGAGTAGTAGAGAGAAGAAGAGTAGTAGAGAGTGAGGAGTAGAGAGTAGTGGAGTAGTAGAGACTGAGTAGTAGAGAGTAGTAGACAGTTAGTAGGAGAGGGAGTAGTAGAGAGTAGTAGAGAGTTAGTAGTAGAGTGAGTAGTAGAGAGTAGTAGAGAGTGAGTAGTAGAGCGCAAGTATTAGAGAGCAAGTAGTAAAGAGTGTGTAGTAAAGAGTGAGTAGTAGAGAGTAGAAGAGAGTAGTAGAGAGTGAGTAGTAGAGAGTGAGTAGTAGACAGAGTAGTAGAGAGTAGTAGAGAGCAAGTAGTAGAGAGTAGTAGAGAGCGAGTAGTAGAGAGTGAGTAGTAGAGAGTAGTCGAGAGTGAGTAGTAGAGAGTAGTAGAAAGAGTAGTAGAGAGTGAGTAATAGAGTAGTAGAGAGTGAGTAGCAGAGAGAGAGAGAGTAGTAGAGAGTGAGTAGTAGAGTGAGTAGTAGAGAGTAGTAGAGAGAGAGTAGTAGAGAGTGAGTAATAGAGTAGTAGAGAGTGAGTAGCAGAGAGAGAGAGTAGTAGAGAGTAGTAGAGAGTGAGTAGTAGAGTGAGTAGTAGAGAGTAGTAGAGTGAGTAGTAGAGAGTGAGTAGTAGAGAGTAGTGTAGAGTGAGTAGTTGAAAGTAGTAGAGAGTGAGTGGTAGAGTGTGAGTAGTAGAGAGAGAGTAGTAGAGAGTGAGTAGTTGAGAGTAAGTAGTAGAGAGTAGTAGAGAGTGAGTAGTAGAGAGTGAGTAGTAGAGAGAGAGTAGTAGAGAGAGAAGTAGAAATAAGTAGAGTAGTAGAGAGTGAGGAGTAGAGAGTAGTGGAGTAGGGGAGAGTGAGTAATAGAGAGTAGTAGAGAGTTAGTAGTAGAGTGAGTAGTAGAGAGCAGTGGAGAGTTAGTAGTAGAGTGAGTAGTAGAGAGTAGTAGCGAGTGAGTAGTAGAGAGTAGTAGTGAGCAAGTATTAGAGAGCAAGTAATAGAGAGTGTGTAGTAGAGAGTGAGTAGTAGAGAGTAGTGGAAAGTGAGTAGTAGAGAGTGAGTAGTAGAGAGAGTAGTAGAGAGTAGTAGAGAGTGAGTAGTAGAGAGTAGAAGAGAGCGAGTAGTAGAGAGTGAGTAGTGGAGAGTAGTAGAGAGTGAGTAGTAGAGTGAGTAGTAGAGAGTAGTAGAAAGTGAGTAGTGGAGAGTAGTAGAGTGAGTAGTAGAGAGTGAGTAGTAGAGAGTAGTAGAGAGTGAGTAGTAGAGAGTGAGTAGCAGAGAGAGAGTAGTAGAGAGTAGTTGAGAGTGTGTAGTAGAGTGAGTAGTAGAGAGTAGCAGAGAGAGAGTAGTAGAGAGTGAGTAGTAGAGTGAGTAGTAGAGAGTGAGTAGTAGAGAGTAAGTAGTAGAGAGTAGTAGAGAGTGAGCAGTAGAGAGTGAGTAGTAGAGAGTGAGTAATAGAGAGTGGGTAGTAGAGAGTAGTGGAGAGTGAGTAGTAGAGTGAGTAGTAGAGAGTAGTAGAAAGTGAGTAGTAGAGAATAGTAGAGTGAGTAGTAGAGAGTGAGTAGTAGAGAGTAGTAGAGAGTGAGCAGTAGAGAGTGAGTAGCAGAGAGAGAGTAGTAGAGAGTAGTAGAGATTGAGTTGCAGAGTGAGTAGTAGAGAGTAATAGAGAGAGTAGTAGAGAGTGAGTAATAGAGAGTAGTCGAGAGTAAGTAGTAGAGTGAGTAGTAGAGAGAGTAGTAGAGAGTAGTGGAGTAGTAGAGAGTGAGTAGTAGAGAGTAGTAGAGAGTTAGTAGTAGAGTGAGCAGTAGAGAGCAGTGGAAAGTTAGTAGTAGAGTGAGTAGTAGAGAGTGAGTAGTAGAGAGTAGTAGTGAGCAAGTATTAGAGAGCAAGTAGTAGAGAGTGTGTAGTAGTGAGTGAGTAGTAGAGAGTGAGTAGTAGAAAGTAGTAGAGAGTTAGTAGAGAGTTAGTAGTAGAAGGAGTAGTAGAGAGTAGTAGAGAGTGAGTAGTAGAGAGTAGTGGAGAGAAAGTATTAGAGAGCAAGTAGTAGAGAGTGTGTAGTAGAGAGTGAGAAGTAGAGAGTAGTAGAGAGTAGAAGAGAGTGAGTAGTAGAGAGAGTAGTAGAGAATAGTAGAGAGCGAGTAGTAGAGAGTAGTAGAGAGCGAGTAGTAGAGAGTGAGTGGTAGAGAGAGGTAGAGAGTGAGTAGTAGAGTGAGTAGTAGAGAGTAGTAGATAGTGAGTAGTAGAGAGTAGTAGGGTGAGTAGTAGAGAGTAGCAGAGAGAGAGTAGTAGAGAGTTAGTAGTAGAGAGTAGTAGAGTGTGAGCAGTACAAAGTGAGTAGTAGAGTGAGTAGAAGAGAGTGAGTGGAAGAGAGTAGTGTAGAGTGAGTAGTAGAGAGTAGTAGAGAGTGAATAGTAGAGAATGAGTAGAAGGGAGAGTAGTAGAGAGTGAGTAGTAGAGAGTAAGTAGTAGAGAGTAGTAGAGAGTGAGTAGTAGAGAGTAAGTAGTAGAGAGTAGTAGAGAGTGAGTGGTAGAGAGTGAGTAGTAGAGAGTAGTGGAGAGTGAGTAGTAGAGTGAGTAGTAGAGAGTAGTAGAAAGTGAGTTGTAGAGAGTAGTAGAGTGAGTAGTAGAGAGTAGTAGAGAGTGAGTAGTAGAGAGTGAGTAGCAGAGAGCGAGAGTAGTAGAGAGTGATTAGCAGAGTGAGTAGTAGAGAGTAGTAGAGAGTGAGTAGTAAAGAGTAGTAGAGAGTGAGTAGTAGAGAGTGAGTAGTAGAGTGAGTAGTAGAGAGTGAGTAGTAGAGAGTAGTAGAGAGTGAGTGAGTAGTAGAGAGTAGTGTAGAGTGAGTAGTAGAGAGTAGTAGAGAGTAGTAGAGAGTGAGTAGTAGAGTGTGAGTAGTAGAGATAGAGTAGTAGAGAGTGAGTAGAAGAGAGTAAGTAGTAGAGAGTAGTAGAGAGTGAGTTGTAGAGAGTGATTAGTAGAGAGAGAGTAGAAGAGAGAAGTAGAGTAGTAGAGAGTGAGGAGTAGAGAGTAGTGGAGAAGTAGAGAGTGTGCAGTGGAGAGTGGTAGAGAGAAGTTGTAGTAGAGTGAGTAGTAGAGAGTAGTAGAGAGTTAATAGAGTGAGTAGTAGAGAGTGAGTAGTAGAATGAGTAGTAGAGAGTAGTAGAAAATGAGTAATAGAGAGTGGTAGAGTGAGCAGTAGGGAGTGAGTAGTAGAGAGTAGTAGAGAGTGAGTAGTAGAGAGTGAGTAGCAGAGAGAGAGAGTAGGAATGAGTAGTAGAGAGTGAGTAGTAGAGTGAGTAGTAGAGAGAGAGTAGTAGAGAGTGAGTAGTAGAGAGTAGTAGGTAGTGAGTAGTAGAGTAGTAGAGAGTGAGCAGTAGAGTAGTGGAGTAGTAGAGAGTGAGTAGTAGATATTGAGTAGTAGAGAGTGAGTAGTATAGAGTAAGTAGTAGAGAGTAGTAGGTAGTGAGTAGTAGAGTAGTAGAGAGTGAGCAGTAGAGTAGTGGAGTAGTAGAGAGTGAGTAGTAGAGAGTAGTAGAGAGTTAGTAGAGAGTTAGTAGTAGAGTGAGTAGTAGAGAGTAGTAGAGAGTGAGTAGTAGAGAGTAGTAGAGAGCAAGTATTAGAGAGCAAGTAGTAGAGAGTGTGTAGTAGAGAGTGAGTAGTAGAGAGTAGTAGAGAGTGAGTAGTAGAGAAAGTAGTAGAGAATAGTAGAGAGTGAGTAGTAGAGAGTAGTCGAGAGTGAGTAGTAGAGAGTGAGTAGTAGAGAGAGGTAGAGAGTGAGTAGTAGAGTGAGTAGTAGAGAGTAGTAGAAAGTGAGTAGTAGAGAGTAGTAGGGTGAGTATTAGAGAGTGAGTAGTAGAGAGTAGCAGAGAGAGAGTAGTAGAGAGTTAGTAGTAGAGGGTAGTAGAGACTGAGTAGTACAGAGTGAGTAGTAGAGTGAGTAGAAGAGAGTAGTGTAGAGTGAGTAGTAGAGAGTAGTAGAGAGTGAATAGTAGAGAATGAGTAGTAGAGAGAGTAGTAGAGAGTGAGTAGTAGAGAGTAAGTAGTAGAGAGTAGTAGAGAGTGAGTAGTAGAGAGTTATTAGTAGAGAGTAGTAGAGAGTGAGTAGTAGAGAGTGAGTAGTAGAGAGTAGTGGAGAGTGAGTATTAGAATGAGTAGTAGAGAGTAGTAGAACGTGAGTAGTAGAGAGTAGTAGATTGAGTAGTAGAGAGTGAGTAGTAGAGAGTAGTAGAGAGTGAGTTGTAGAGAGTGAGTAGCAGAGAGAGTAGTAGAGAGTGCATAGCAGAGTGAGTAGTAGAGAGTAGTAGAGAGAGAGTAGTAGAGAGTGAGTAGTAGAGAGTAGTAGAGAGTGAGTAGTAGAGAGTGAGTAGTAGAGAGTGAGTAGTAGAGTGAGTAGTAGAGAGTGAGTAGTAGAGAGTGATTGTAGAGTGAGTAGAAGAGAGTAGTAGAGAGTGAGTAGTAGAGTGTGAGTAGTAGAGAGAGAGAGTAGTAGAGAGTAAGTAGTAGAGAGTAGTAGAGAGTTAGTAGTAGAGAGTGAGTAGTAGAGAGAGAGAGAGTGGAAGAGAGAAGTAGAGTAGTAGAGATTGAGGAGTAGAGAGTAGTGGAGTAGTAGAGAGTGAGTAGTAGAGAGGAGTAGAGAGTTAGTAGTAGAGTGAGTAGTAGAGAGTAGTAGGGAGCAAGTATTAGAGAGCAAGTAGTAGAGTGTGTAGTAGAGAGTGAGTAGCAGAGAGAGAGTAGTAGAGAGTAGTAGAGAGTGAGTAGTAGAGTGAGTAGTAGAGAGTAGTAGAGTGAGTAGTAGAGAGTGAGTAGTAGAGAGTAGTGTAGAGTGAGTAGTAGAGAGTAGTAGAGAGTGAGTAGTAGAGAGTAGTAGAGAGTGAGTAGTAGAGAGTGAGTAGTGGAGAGTAGTAGAGAGTGAGTAGTAGAGTGAGTAGTAGAGAGTAGTAGAAAGTGAGTAGTGGAGAGTAGTAGAGTGAGTAGTAGAGAGTGAGTAGTAGAGAGTAGTAGAGAGTGAGTAGTAGAGAGTGAGTAGCAGAGAGAGAGTAGTAGAGAGTAGTTGAGAGTGTGTAGTAGAGTGAGTAGTAGAGAGTAGCAGAGAGAGAGTAGTAGAGAGTGAGTAGTAGAGTGAGTAGTAGAGAGTGAGTAGTAGAGAGTAGCATAAAGTGAGTAGTGGAGAGTAGTAGAGAATGAGTAGTAGAGTGTGAGTAGTAGAGAGAGAGTAGTAGAGTGTGAGTAGTAGAGAGTAAGTAGTAGAGAGTAGTAGAGAGTGAGCAGTAGAGAGTGAGAAGTAGAGAGTGAGTAATAGAGAGTGGGTGGAAAGTGAGTAGTAGAGAGTAGTAGAGTGAGTAGTAGAGAGTGAGTAGTAGAGAGTAGTAGAGAGTGAGCAGTAGAGAGTGAGTAGCAGAGAGAGAGTAGTAGAGAGTAGTAGAGATTGAGTAGCAGAGTGAGTAGTAGAGAGTAATAGAGAGAGTAGTAGAGAGTGAGTAATAGAGAGTAGTAGAGAGTGAGTAGTAGAGTGAGTAGTAGAGAGAGTAGTAGAGAGTAGTGGAGTAGTAGAGAGTGAGTAGTAGAGAGTAGTAGAGAGTTAGTAGTAGAGTGAGCAGTAGAGAGCAGTGGAAAGTCAGTAGTAGAGTGAGTAGTAGAGAGTAGTAGAGAGTGAGTAGTAGAGAGTAGTAGTGAGCAAGTATTAGAGAGCAAGTAGTAGAGAGTGTGTAGTAGAGAGTGAGTAGTGGAGAGTGAGTAGTAGAAAGTAGTAGAGAGTTAGTAGAGAGTTAGTAGTAGAGTGAGTAGTAGAGAGTAGTAGAGAGTGAGTAGAAGAGAGTAGTGGAGAGAAAGTATTAGAGAGCAAGTAGTAGAGAGTGTGTAGTAGAGAGTGAGAAGTAGAGAGTAGTAGAGAGTAGAAGAGAGTGAGTAGTAGAGAGAGTAGTAGAGAATAGTAGAGAGCGAGTAGTAGAGAGTAGTAGAGAGCGAGTAGTAGAGAGTGAGTGGTAGAGAGAGGTAGAGAGTGAGTAGTAGAGTGAGTAGTAGAGAGTAGTAGATAGTGAGTAGTAGAGAGTAGTAGGGTGAGTAGTAGAGAGTAGCAGAGAGAGAGTAATAGAGAGTTAGTAGTAGAGAGTAGTAGAGTGTGAGCAGTACAAAGTGAGTAGTAGAGTGAGTAGAAGAGAGTGAGTAGAAGAGAGTAGTGTAGAGTGAGTAGTAGAGAGTAGTAGAGAGTGAATAGTAGAGAATGAGTAGAAGGGAGAGTAGTAGAGAGTGAGTAGTAGAGAGTACGTAGTAGAGAGTAGTAGAGAGTGAGTAGTAGAGAGTAAGTAGTAGAGAATAGTAGAGAGTGAGTGGTAGAGAGTGAGTAGTAGAGAGTAGTGAAGAGTGAGTAGTAGAGTGAGTAGTAGAGAGTAGTAGAAAGTGAGTTGTAGAGAGTAGTAGAGTGAGTAGTAGAGAGTAGTAGAGAGTGAGTAGTAGAGAGTGAGTAGCAGAGAGCGAGAGTAGTAGAGAGTGATTAGCAGAGTGGGTAGTAGAGAGTAGTAGAGAGTGAGTAGTAAAGAGTAGTAGAGAGTGAATAGTAGAGAGTGAGTAGTAGAGTGAGTAGTAGAGAGTGAGTAGTAGAGAGTAGTAGAGAGTGAGTGAGTAGTAGAGAGTAGTGTAGAGTGAGTAGTAGAGAGTAGTAGAGAGTGAGTAGTAGAGTGTGAGTAGTAGAGATAGAGTGGTAGAGAGTGAGTAGAAGAGAGTAAGTAGTAGAGAGTAGTAGAGAGTGAGTTGTAGAGAGTGAGTAGTAGAGAGAGAGTAGAAGAGAGAAGTAGAGTAGTAGAGAGTGAGGAGTAGAGAGTAGTGGAGTAGTGGAGTAGTAGAGAGTGTGCAGTAGAGAGTGGTAGAGAGAAGTAGTAGTAGAGTGAGTAGTAGAGAGTAGTAGAGAGTTAATAGAGTGAGTAGTAGAGAGTGAGTAGTAGAATGAGTAGTAGAGAGTAGTAGAAAATGAGTAATAGAGAGTAGTAGAGTGAGCAGTAGGAAGTGAGTAGTAGAGAGTAGTAGAGAGTGAGTAGTAGAGAGTGAGTAGCAGAGAGAGAGAGTAGTAATGAGTAGTAGAGAGTGAGTAGTAGAGTGAGTAGTAGAGAGAGAGTAGTAGAGAGTGAGTAGTAGAGAGTGGGTAGTAGAGAGAGAGTAGTAGATATTGAGTAGTAGAGAGTGAGTAGTATAGAGTAAGTAGTAGAGAGTAGTAGGTAGTGAGTAGTAGAGTAGTAGAGAGTGAGTAGTAGAGTAGTGGAGTAGTAGAGAGTGAGTAGTAGAGAGTAGTAGAGAGTTAGTAGAGAGTTAGTAGTAGAGTGAGTAGTAGAGAGTGGTAGAGAGTGAGTAGTAGAGAGTAGTAGAGAGCAAGTATTAGAGAGCAAGTAGTAGAGAGTGTGTAGTAGAGAGTGAGTAGTAGAGAGTAGTAGAGAGTGAGTAGTAGAGAAAGTAGTAGAGAATAGTAGAGAGTGAGTAGTAGAGAGAGGTAGAGAGTGAGTAGTAGAGTGAGTAGTAGAGAGTAGTAGAAAGTGAGTAGTAGAGAGTAGTAGGGTGAGTAGTAGAGAGTGAGTAGTAGAGAGTAGCAGAGAGAGAGTAGTAGAGAGTTAGTAGTAGAGAGTAGTAGAGACTGAGTAGTACAGAGTGAGTAGTAGAGTGAGTAGAAGAGAGTAGTGTAGAGTGAGTAGTAGAGAGTAGTAGAGAGTGAATAGTAGAGAATGAGTAGTAGAGAGAGTAGTAGAGAGTGAGTAGTAGAGAGTAAGTAGTAGAGAGTAGTAGAGAGTGAGTAGTAGAGAGTAAGTAGTAGAGAGTAGTAGAGAGTGAGTAGTAGAGAGTGAGTAGTAGAGAGTAGTGGAGAGTGAGTATTAGAATGAGTAGTAGAGAGTAGTAGAACGTGAGTAGTAGAGAGTAGTAGAGTGAGTAGTAGAGAGTGAGTAGTAGAGAGTAGTAGAGAGTGAGTTGTAGAGAGTGAGTAGCAGAGAGAGTAGTAGAGAGTGCATAGCAGAGTGAGTAGTAGATAGTAGTAGAGAGTGAGTAGTAGAGTGTGAGTAGTAGAGAGAGAGAGTAGTAGAGAGTAAGTAGTAGAGAGTAGTAGAGAGTTAGTAGTAGAGAGTGAGTAGTAGAAAGAGAGAGAGTGGAAGAGAGAAGTAGAGTAGTAGAGATTGAGGAGTAGAGAGTAGTAGGGAGCAAGTATTAGAGAGCAAGTAGTAGAGTGTGTAGTAGAGAGTGAGTAGTAGAGAGTAGTAGAGAATAGTAGAGAGTGAGTAGTAGAGAGAGTAGTTGAGAGTGAGTAGTAGAGTAGTAGAGAGTGAGCAGTAAAGAGTGAGTAGCAGAGAGAGAGTAGTAGAGAGTAGTAGAGATTGAGTAGCAGAGTGAGTAGTAGAGAGTAATAGAGAGAGTAGTAGAGAGTGAGTAATAGAGAGTAGTAGAGAGTGAGTAGTAGAGTGAGTAGTAGAGAGAGTAGTAGAGAGTAGTGGAGTAGTAGAGAGTGAGTAGTAGAGAGTAGTAGAGAGTTAGTAGTAGAGTGAGCAGTAGAGAGCAGTGGAAAGTTAGTAGTAGAGTGAGTAGTAGAGAGTAGTGAAGAGTGAGTAGTAGAGAGTAGTAGTGAGCAAGTATTAGAGAGCAAGTAGTAGAGAGTGTGTAGTAGAGAGTGAGTAGTAGAGAGTGAATAGTAGAAAGTAGTAGAGAGTTAGTAGAGAGTTAGTAGTAGAGTGAGTAGTAGAGAGTAGTAGAGAGTGAGTAGTAGAGAGTAGTGGAGAGAAAGTATTAGAGAGCAAGTAGTAGAGAGTGTGTAGTAGAGAGTGAGAAGTAGAGAGTAGTAGAGAGTAGAAGAGAGTGAGTAGTAGAGAGAGTAGTAGAGAATAGTAGAGAGCGAGTAGTAGAGAGTAGTAGAGAGCGAGTAGTAGAGAGTGGGTGGTAGAGAGAGGTAGAGAGTGAGTAGTAGAGTGAGTAGTAGAGAGTAGTAGATAGTGAGTAGTAGAGAGTAGTAGGGTGAGTAGTAGAGAGTAGCAGAGAGAGAGTAGTAGAGAGTTAGTAGTAGAGAGTTGTAGAGTGTGAGCAGTACAAAGTGAGTAGTAGAGTGAGTAGAAGAGAGTGAGTAGAAGAGAGTAGTGTAGAGTGAGTAGTAGAGAGTAGTAGAGAGTGAATAGTAGAGAATGAGTAGAAGGGAGAGTAGTAGAGAGTGAGTAGTAGAGAGTAAGTAGTAGAGAGTAGTAGAGAGTGAGTAGTAGAGAGTAAGTAGTAGAGAGTAGTAGAGAGTGAGTAGTAGAGAGTGAGTAGTAGAGAGTAGTGGAGAGTGAGTAGTAGAGTGAGTAGTAGAGAGTAGTAGAAAGTGAGTTGTAGAGAGTAGTAGAGTGAGTAGTAGAGAGTAGTAGAGAGTGAGTAGTAGAGAGTGAGTAGCAGAGAGCGAGAGTAGTAGAGAGTGATTAGCAGAGTGAGTAGTAGAGAGTAGTAGAGAGTGAGTAGTAAAGAGTAGTAGAGAGTGAGTAGTAGAGAGTGAGTAGTAGAGTGAGTAGTAGAGAGTGAGTAGTAGAGAGTAGTAGAGAGTGAGTGAGTAGCAGAGAGTAGTGTAGAGTGAGTAGTAGAGAGTAGTAGAGAGTAGTAGAGAGTGAGTAGTAGAGTGTGAGTAGTAGAGATAGAGTAGTAGAGAGTGAGTAGAAGAGAGTAAGTAGTAGAGAGTAGTAGAGAGTGAGTTGTAGAGAGTGAGTAGTAGAGAGAGAGTAGAAGAGAGAAGTAGAGTAGTAGAGAGTGAGGAGTAGAGAGTACGTAGTAGAGAGTAGTAGAGAGTGAGTAGTAGAGAGTAAGTAGTAGAGAATAGTAGAGAGTGAGTGGTAGAGAGTGAGTAGTAGAGAGTAGTGGAGAGTGAGTAGTAGAGTGAGTAGTAGAGAGTAGTAGAGAGTGAGTAGTAGAGAGTGAGTAGCAGAGAGCGAGAGTAGTAGAGAGTGATTAGCAGAGTGAGTAGTAGAGAGTAGTAGAGAGTGAGTAGTAAAGAGTAGTAGAGAGTGAATAGTAGAGAGTGAGTAGTAGAGTGAGTAGTAGAGAGTGAGTAGTAGAGAGTAGTAGAGAGTGAGTGAGTAGTAGAGAGTAGTGTAGAGTGAGTAGTAGAGAGTAGTAGAGAGTGAGTAGTAGAGTGTGAGTAGTAGAGATAGAGTGGTAGAGAGTGAGTAGAAGAGAGTAAGTAGTAGAGAGTAGTAGAGAGTGAGTTGTAGAGAGTGAGTAGTAGAGAGAGTAGAAGAGAGAAGTAGAGTAGTAGAGAGTGAGGAGTAGAGAGTAGTGGAGTAGTGGAGTAGTAGAGAGTGTGCAGTAGAGAGTGGTAGAGAGAAGTAGTAGTAGAGTGAGTAGTAGAGAGTAGTAGAGAGTTAATAGAGTGAGTAGTAGAGAGTGAGTAGTAGAATGAGTAGTAGAGAGTAGTAGAAAATGAGTAATAGAGAGTAGTAGAGTGAGCAGTAGGAAGTGAGTAGTAGAGAGTAGTAGAGAGTGAGTAGTAGAGAGTGAGTAGCAGAGAGAGAGAGTAGTAATGAGTAGTAGAGAGTGAGTAGTAGAGAGAGAGTAGTAGAGAGTGAGTAGTAGAGAGTGGGTAGTAGAGAGAGAGTAGTAGATATTGAGTAGTAGAGAGTGAGTAGTATAGAGTAAGTAGTAGAGAGTAGTAGGTAGTGAGTAGTAGAGTAGTAGAGAGTGAGTAGTAGAGTAGTGGAGTAGTAGAGAGTGAGTAGTAGAGAGTAGTAGAGAGTTAGTAGAGAGTTAGTAGTAGAGTGAGTAGTAGAGAGTGGTAGAGAGTGAGTAGTAGAGAGTAGTAGAGAGCAAGTATTAGAGAGCAAGTAGTAGAGAGTGTGTAGTAGAGAGTGAGTAGTAGAGAGTAGTAGAGAGTGAGTAGTAGAGAAAGTAGTAGAGAATAGTAGAGAGTGAGTAGTAGAGAGTAGTAGAGAGTGAGTAGTAGAGAGTGAGTAGTAGAGAGAGGTAGAGAGTGAGTAGTAGAGTGAGTAGTAGAGAGTAGTAGAAGTGAGTAGTAGAGAGTAGTAGGGTGAGTAGTAGAGAGTGAGTAGTAGAGAGTAGCAGAGAGAGAGTAGTAGAGAGTTAGTAGTAGAGAGTAGTAGAGACTGAGTAGTACAGAGTGAGTAGTAGAGTGAGTAGAAGAGAGTAGTGTAGAGTGAGTAGTAGAGAGTAGTAGAGAGTAGTAGAGAGTGAATAGTAGAGAATGAGTAGTAGAGAGAGTAGTAGAGAGTGAGTAGTAGAGAGTAAGTAGTAGAGAGTAGTAGAGAGTGAGTAGTAGAGAGTAAGTAGTAGAGAGTAGTAGAGAGTGAGTAGTAGAGAGTGAGTAGTAGAGAGTAGTGGAGAGTGAGTATTAGAATGAGTAGTAGAGAGTAGTAGAACATGAGTAGTAGAGAGTAGTAGAGTGAGTAGTAGAGAGTGAGTAGTAGAGAGTAGTAGAGAGTGAGTTGTAGAGAGTGAGTAGCAGAGAGAGTAGTAGAGAGTGCATAGCAGAGTGAGTAGTAGAGAGTAGTAGAGAGAGAGTAGTAGAGAGTGAGTAGTAGAGAGTAGTAGAGAGTGAGTAGTAGAGAGTGAGTAGTAGAGTGAGTAGTAGAGAGTGAGTAGTAGAGAGTGATTGTAGAGTGAGTAGAAGAGAGTAGTAGAGAGTGAGTAGTAGAGTGTGAGTAGTAGAGAGAGAGAGTAGTAGAGAGTAAGTAGTAGAGAGTAGTAGAGAGTTAGTAGTAGAGAGTGAGTAGTAGAAAGAGAGAGAGTGGAAGAGAGAAGTAGAGTAGTAGAGATTGAGGAGTAGAGAGTAGTGGAGTAGTAGAGAGTGAGTAGTAGAGAGGAGTAGAGAGTTAGTAGTAGAGTGAGTAGTAGAGAGTAGTAGGGAGCAAGTATTAGAGAGCAAGTAGTAGAGTGTGTAGTAGAGAGTGAGTAGTAGAGAGTAGTAGAGAATAGTAGAGAGTGAGTAGTAGAGAGAGTAGTTGAGAGTGAGTAGTAGAGTAGTAGAGAGTGAGCAGTAAAGAGTGAGTAGCAGAGAGAGAGTAGTAGAGAGTAGTAGAGATTGAGTAGCAGAGTGAGTAGTAGAGAGTAATAGAGAGAGTAGTAGAGAGTGAGTAATAGAGAGTAGTAGAGAGTGAGTAGTAGAGTGAGTAGTAGAGAGAGTAGTAGAGAGTAGTGGAGTAGTAGAGAGTGAGTAGTAGAGAGTAGTAGAGAGTTAGTAGTAGAGTGAGCAGTAGAGAGCAGTGGAAAGTTAGTAGTAGAGTGAGTAGTAGAGAGTAGTGAAGAGTGAGTAGTAGAGAGTAGTAGTGAGCAAGTATTAGAGAGCAAGTAGTAGAGAGTGTGTAGTAGAGAGTGAGTAGTAGAGAGTGAATAGTAGAAAGTAGTAGAGAGTTAGTAGAGAGTTAGTAGTAGAGTGAGTAGTAGAGAGTAGTAGAGAGTGAGTAGTAGAGAGTAGTGGAGAGAAAGTATTAGAGAGCAAGTAGTAGAGAGTGTGTAGTAGAGAGTGAGAAGTAGATAGTAGTAGAGAGTAGAAGAGAGTGAGTAGTAGAGAGAGTAGTAGAGAATAGTAGAGAGCGAGTAGTAGAGAGTAGTAGAGAGCGAGTAGTAGAGAGTGGGTGGTAGAGAGAGGTAGAGAGTGAGTAGTAGAGTGAGTAGTAGAGAGTAGTAGATAGTGAGTAGTAGAGAGTAGTAGGGTGAGTAGTAGAGAGTAGCAGAGAGAGAGTAGTAGAGAGTTAGTAGTAGAGAGTTGTAGAGTGTGAGCAGTACAAAGTGAGTAGTAGAGTGAGTAGAAGAGAGTGAGTAGAAGAGAGTAGTGTAGAGTGAGTAGTAGAGAGTAGTAGAGAGTGAATAGTAGAGAATGAGTAGAAGGGAGAGTAGTAGAGAGTGAGTAGTAGAGAGTGAGTAGTAGAGAGTAAGTAGTAGAGAGTAGTAGAGAGTGAGTAGTAGAGAGTGAGTAGTAGAGAGTAGTGGAGAGTGAGTAGTAGAGTGAGTAGTAGAGAGTAGTAGAAAGTGAGTTGTAGAGAGTAGTAGAGTGAGTAGTAGAGAGTAGTAGAGAGTGAGTAGTAGAGAGTGAGTAGCAGAGAGCGAGAGTAGTAGAGAGTGATTAGCAGAGTGAGTAGTAGAGAGTAGTAGAGAGTGAGTAGTAAAGAGTAGTAGAGAGTGAGTAGTAGAGAGTGAGTAGTAGAGTGAGTAGTAGAGAGTGAGTAGTAGAGAGTAGTAGAGAGTGAGTGAGTAGCAGAGAGTAGTGTAGAGTGAGTAGTAGAGAGTAGTAGAGAGTAGTAGAGAGTGAGTAGTAGAGTGTGAGTAGTAGAGATAGAGTAGTAGAGAGTGAGTAGAAGAGAGCAAGTAGTAGAGAGTGTGTAGTAGAGAGTGAGAAGTAGAGAGTAGTAGAGAGTAGAAGAGAGTGAGTAGTAGAGAGAGTAGTAGAGAATAGTAGAGAGCGAGTAGTAGAGAGTAGTAGAGAGCGAGTAGTAGAGAGTGAGTGGTAGAGAGAGGTAGAGAGTGAGTAGTAGAGTGAGTAGTAGAGAGTAGTAGATAGTGAGTAGTAGAGAGTAGTAGGGTGAGTAGTAGAGAGTAGCAGAGAGAGAGTAATAGAGAGTTAGTAGTAGAGAGTAGTAGAGTGTGAGCAGTACAAAGTGAGTAGTAGAGTGAGTAGAAGAGAGTGAGTAGAAGAGAGTAGTGTAGAGTGAGTAGTAGAGAGTAGTAGAGAGTGAATAGTAGAGAATGAGTAGAAGGGAGAGTAGTAGAGAGTGAGTAGTAGAGAGTACGTAGTAGAGAGTAGTAGAGAGTGAGTAGTAGAGAGTAAGTAGTAAAGAATAGTAGAGAGTGAGTGGTAGAGAGTGAGTAGTAGAGAGTAGTGGAGAGTGAGTAGTAGAGTGAGTAGTAGAGAGTAGTAGAAAGTGAGTTGTAGAAAGTAGTAGAGTGAGTAGTAGAGAGTAGTAGAGAGTTAGTAGTAGAGTGAGCAGTAGAGAGCAGTGGAAAGTTAGTAGTAGAGTGAGTAGTAGAGAGTAGTGAAGAGTGAGTAGTAGAGAGTAGTAGTGAGCAAGTATTAGAGAGCAAGTAGTAGAGAGTGTGTAGTAGAGAGTGAGTAGTAGAGAGTGAATAGTAGAAAGTAGTAGAGAGTTAGTAGAGAGTTAGTAGTAGAGTGAGTAGTAGAGAGTAGTAGAGAGTGAGTAGTAGAGAGTAGTGGAGAGAAAGTATTAGAGAGCAAGTAGTAGAGAGTGTGTAGTAGAGAGTGAGAAGTAGAGAGTAGTAGAGAGTAGAAGAGAGTGAGTAGTAGAGAGAGTAGTAGAGAATAGTAGAGAGCGAGTAGTAGAGAGTAGTAGAGAGCGAGTAGTAGAGAGTGGGTGGTAGAGAGAGGTAGAGAGTGAGTAGTAGAGTGAGTAGTAGAGAGTAGTAGATAGTGAGTAGTAGAGAGTAGTAGGGTGAGTAGTAGAGAGTAGCAGAGAGAGAGTAGTAGAGAGTTAGTAGTAGAGAGTAGTAGAGAGTGAGTAGTAGAGAGTAGTGGAGAGAAAGTATTAGAGAGCAAGTAGTAGAGAGTGTGTAGTAGAGAGTGAGAAGTAGAGAGTAGTAGAGAGTAGAAGAGAGTGAGTAGTAGAGAGAGTAGTAGAGAATAGTAGAGAGCGAGTAGTAGAGAGTAGTAGAGAGCGAGTAGTAGAGAGTGGGTGGTAGAGAGAGGTAGAGAGTGAGTAGTAGAGTAAGTAGTAGAGAGTAGTAGAGAGTGAGTAGTAGAGAGTAAGTAGTAGAGAGTAGTAGAGAGTGAGTAGTAGAGAGTGAGTAGTAGAGAGTAGTGGAGAGTGAGTAGTAGAGTGAGTAGTAGAGAGTAGTAGAAAGTGAGTTGTAGAGAGTAGTAGAGTGAGTAGTAGAGAGTAGTAGAGAGTGAGTAGTAGAGAGTGAGTAGCAGAGAGCGAGAGTAGTAGAGAGTGATTAGCAGAGTGAGTAGTAGAGAGTAGTAGAGAGTGAGTAGTAAAGAGTAGTAGAGAGTGAGTAGTAGAGAGTGAGTAGTAGAGTGAGTAGTAGAGAGTGAGTAGTAGAGAGTAGTAGAGAGTGAGTGAGTAGCAGAGAGTAGTGTAGAGTGAGTAGTAGAGAGTAGTAGAGAGTAGTAGAGAGTGAGTAGTAGAGTGTGAGTAGTAGAGATAGAGTAGTAGAGAGTGAGTAGAAGAGAGTAAGTAGTAGAGAGTAGTAGAGAGTGAGTTGTAGAGAATGAGTAGTAGAGAGAGAGTAGAAGAGAGAAGTAGAGTAGTAGAGAGTGAGGAGTAGAGAGTACGTAGTAGAGAGTAGTAGAGAGTGAGTAGTAGAGAGTAAGTAGTAGAGAATAGTAGAGAGTGAGTGGTAGAGAGTGAGTAGTAGAGAGTAGTGGAGAGTGAGTAGTAGAGTGAGTAGTAGAGAGTAGTAGAGAGTGAGTAGTAGAGAGTGAGTAGCAGAGAGCGAGAGTAGTAGAGAGTGATTAGCAGAGTGAGTAGTAGAGAGTAGTAGAGAGTGAGTAGTAAAGAGTAGTAGAGAGTGAATAGTAGAGAGTGAGTAGTAGAGTGAGTAGTAGAGAGTGAGTAGTAGAGAGTAGTAGAGAGTGAGTGAGTAGTAGAGAGTAGTGTAGAGTGAGTAGTAGAGAGTAGTAGAGAGTGAGTAGTAGAGTGTGAGTAGTAGAGATAGAGTGGTAGAGAGTGAGTAGAAGAGAGTAAGTAGTAGAGAGTAGTAGAGAGTGAGTTGTAGAGAGTGAGTAGTAGAGAGAGAGTAGAAGAGAGAAGTAGAGTAGTAGAGAGTGAGGAGTAGAGAGTAGTGGAGTAGTGGAGTAGTAGAGAGTGTGCAGTAGAGAGTGGTAGAGAGAAGTAGTAGTAGAGTGAGTAGTAGAGAGTAGTAGAGAGTTAATAGAGTGAGTAGTAGAGAGTGAGTAGTAGAATGAGTAGTAGAGAGTAGTAGAAAATGAGTAATAGAGAGTAGTAGAGTGAGCAGTAGGAAGTGAGTAGTAGAGAGTAGTAGAGAGTGAGTAGTAGAGAGTGAGTAGCAGAGAGAGAGAGTAGTAATGAGTAGTAGAGAGTGAGTAGTAGAGTGAGTAGTAGAGAGAGAGTAGTAGAGAGTGAGTAGTAGAGAGTGGGTAGTAGAGAGAGAGTAGTAGATATTGAGTAGTAGAGAGTGAGTAGTATAGAGTAAGTAGTAGAGAGTAGTAGGTAGTGAGTAGTAGAGTAGTAGAGAGTGAGTAGTAGAGTAGTGGAGTAGTAGAGAGTGAGTAGTAGAGAGTAGTAGAGAGTTAGTAGAGAGTTAGTAGTAGAGTGAGTAGTAGAGAGTGGTAGAGAGTGAGTAGTAGAGAGTAGTAGAGAGCAAGTATTAGAGAGCAAGTAGTAGAGAGTGTGTAGTAGAGAGTGAGTAGTAGAGAGTAGTAGAGAGTGAGTAGTAGAGAAAGTAGTAGAGAATAGTAGAGAGTGAGTAGTAGAGAGTAGTAGAGAGTGAGTAGTAGAGAGTGAGTAGTAGAGAGAGGTAGAGAGTGAGTAGTAGAGTGAGTAGTAGAGAGTAGTAGAAAGTGAGTAGTAGAGAGTAGTAGGGTGAGTAGTAGAGAGTGAGTAGTAGAGAGTAGCAGAGAGAGAGTAGTAGAGAGTTAGTAGTAGAGAGAGTAGTTGAGAGTGAGTAGTAGAGTAGTAGAGAGTGAGCAGTAAAGAGTGAGTAGCAGAGAGAGAGTAGTAGAGAGTAGTAGAGATTGAGTAGCAGAGTGAGTAGTAGAGAGTAATAGAGAGAGTAGTAGAGAGTGAGTAATAGAGAGTAGTTGAGAGTGAGTAGTAGAGTGAGTAGTAGAGAGAGTAGTAGAGAGTAGTGGAGTAGTAGAGAGTGAGTAGTAGAGAGTAGTAGAGAGTTAGTAGTAGAGTGAGCAGTAGAGAGCAGTGGAAAGTTAGTAGTAGAGTGAGTAGTAGAGAGTAGTGAAGAGTGAGTAGTAGAGAGTAGTAGTGAGCAAGTATTAGAGAGCAAGTAGTAGAGAGTGTGTAGTAGAGAGTGAGTAGTAGAGAGTGAATAGTAGAAAGTAGTAGAGAGTTAGTAGAGAGTTAGTAGTAGAGTGAGTAGTAGAGAGTAGTAGAGAGTGAGTAGTAGAGAGTAGTGGAGAGAAAGTATTAGAGAGCAAGTAGTAGAGAGTGTGTAGTAGAGAGTGAGAAGTAGAGAGTAGTAGAGAGTAGAAGAGAGTGAGTAGTAGAGAGAGTAGTAGAGAATAGTAGAGAGCGAGTAGTAGAGAGTAGTAGAGAGCGAGTAGTAGAGAGTGGGTGGTAGAGAGAGGTAGAGAGTGAGTAGTAGAGTGAGTAGTAGAGAGTAGTAGATAGTGAGTAGTAGAGAGTAGTAGGGTGAGTAGTAGAGAGTAGCAGAGAGAGAGTAGTAGAGAGTTAGTAGTAGAGAGTTGTAGAGTGTGAGCAGTACAAAGTGAGTAGTAGAGTGAGTAGAAGAGAGTGAGTAGAAGAGAGTAGTGTAGAGTGAGTAGTAGAGAGTAGTAGAGAGTGAATAGTAGAGAATGAGTAGAAGGGAGAGTAGTAGAGAGTGAGTAGTAGAGAGTAAGTAGTAGAGAGTAGTAGAGAGTGAGTAGTAGAGAGTAAGTAGTAGAGAGTAGTAGAGAGTGAGTAGTAGAGAGTGAGTAGTAGAGAGTAGTGGAGAGTGAGTAGTAGAGTGAGTAGTAGAGAGTAGTAGAAAGTGAGTTGTAGAGAGTAGTAGAGTGAGTAGTAGAGAGTAGTAGAGAGTGAGTAGTAGAGAGTGAGTAGCAGAGAGCGAGAGTAGTAGAGAGTGATTAGCAGAGTGAGTAGTAGAGAGTAGTAGAGAGTGAGTAGTAAAGAGTAGTAGAGAGTGAGTAGTAGAGAGTGAGTAGTAGAGTGAGTAGTAGAGAGTGAGTAGTAGAGAGTAGTAGAGAGTGAGTGAGTAGCAGAGAGTAGTGTAGAGTGAGTAGTAGAGAGTAGTAGAGAGTAGTAGAGAGTGAGTAGTAGAGTGTGAGTAGTAGAGATAGAGTAGTAGAGAGTGAGTAGAAGAGAGTAAGTAGTAGAGAGTAGTAGAGAGTGAGTTGTAGAGAGTGAGTAGTAGAGAGAGAGTAGAAGAGAGAAGTAGAGTAGTAGAGAGTGAGGAGTAGAGAGTACGTAGTAGAGAGTAGTAGAGAGTAAGTAGTAGAGAGTAAGTAGTAGAGAATAGTAGAGAGTGAGTGGTAGAGAGTGAGTAGTAGAGAGTAGTGGAGAGTGAGTAGTAGAGTGAGTAGTAGAGAGTAGTAGAGAGTGAGTAGTAGAGAGTGAGTAGCAGAGAGCGAGAGTAGTAGAGAGTGATTAGCAGAGTGAGTAGTAGAGAGTAGTAGAGAGTGAGTAGTAAAGAGTAGTAGAGAGTGAATAGTAGAGAGTGAGTAGTAGAGTGAGTAGTAGAGAGTGAGTAGTAGAGAGTAGTAGAGAGTGAGTGAGTAGTAGAGAGTAGTGTAGAGTGAGTAGTAGAGAGTAGTAGAGAGTGAGTAGTAGAGTGTGAGTAGTAGAGATAGAGTGGTAGAGAGTGAGTAGAAGAGAGTAAGTAGTAGAGAGTAGTAGAGAGTGAGTTGTAGAGAGTGAGTAGTAGAGAGAGAGTAGAAGAGAGAAGTAGAGTAGTAGAGAGTGAGGAGTAGAGAGTAGTGGAGTAGTGGAGTAGTAGAGAGTGTGCAGTAGAGAGTGGTAGAGAGAAGTAGTAGTAGAGTGAGTAGTAGAGAGTAGTAGAGAGTTAATAGAGTGAGTAGTAGAGAGTGAGTAGTAGAATGAGTAGTAGAGAGTAGTAGAAAATGAGTAATAGAGAGTAGTAGAGTGAGCAGTAGGAAGTGAGTAGTAGAGAGTAGTAGAGAGTGAGTAGTAGAGAGTGAGTAGCAGAGAGAGAGAGTAGTAATGAGTAGTAGAGAGTGAGTAGTAGAGTGAGTAGTAGAGAGAGAGTAGTACAGAGTGAGTAGTAGAGAGTGGGTAGTAGAGAGAGAGTAGTAGATATTGAGTAGTAGAGAGTGAGTAGTATAGAGTAAGTAGTAGAGAGTAGTAGGTAGTGAGTAGTAGAGTAGTAGAGAGTGAGTAGTAGAGTAGTGGAGTAGTAGAGAGTGAGTAGTAGAGAGTAGTAGAGAGTTAGTAGAGAGTTAGTAGTAGAGTGAGTAGTAGAGAGTGGTAGAGAGTGAGTAGTAGAGAGTAGTAGAGAGCAAGTATTAGAGAGCAAGTAGTAGAGAGTGTGTAGTAGAGAGTGAGTAGTAGAGAGTAGTAGAGAGTGAGTAGTAGAGAAAGTAGTAGAGAATAGTAGAGAGTGAGTAGTAGAGAGTAGTAGAGAGTGAGTAGTAGAGAGTGAGTAGTAGAGAGAGGTAGAGAGTGAGTAGTAGAGTGAGTAGTAGAGAGTAGTAGAAAGTGAGTAGTAGAGAGTAGTAGGGTGAGTAGTAGAGAGTGAGTAGTAGAGAGTAGCAGAGAGAGTAGTAGAGAGTTAGTAGTAGAGAGTAGTAGAGACTGAGTAGTACAGAGTGAGTAGTAGAGTGAGTAGAAGAGAGTAGTGTAGAGTGAGTAGTAGAGAGTAGTAGAGAGTGAATAGTAGAGAATGAGTAGTAGAGAGAGTAGTAGAGAGTGAGTAGTAGAGAGTAAGTAGTAGAGAGTAGTAGAGAGTGAGTAGTAGAGAGTAAGTAGTAGAGAGTAGTAGAGAGTGAGTAGTAGAGAGTGAGTAGTAGAGAGTAGTGGAGAGTGAGTATTAGAATGAGTAGTAGAGAGTAGTAGAACATGAGTAGTAGAGAGTAGTAGAGTGAGTAGTAGAGAGTGAGTAGTAGAGAGTAGTAGAGAGTGAGTTGTAGAGAGTGAGTAGCAGAGAGAGTAGTAGAGAGTGCATAGCAGAGTGAGTAGTAGAGAGTAGTAGAGAGAGAGTAGTAGAGAGTGAGTAGTAGAGAGTAGTAGAGAGTGAGTAGTAGAGAGTGAGTAGTAGAGTGAGTAGTAGAGAGTGAGTAGTAGAGAGTGATTGTAGAGTGAGTAGAAGAGAGTAGTAGAGAGTGAGTAGTAGAGTGTGAGTAGTAGAGAGAGAGAGTAGTAGAGAGTAAGTAGTAGAGAGTAGTAGAGAGTTAGTAGTAGAGAGTGAGTAGTAGAAAGAGAGAGAGTGGAAGAGAGAAGTAGAGTATCAGAGATTGAGGAGTAGAGAGTAGTGGAGTAGTAGAGAGTGAGTAGTAGAGAGGAGTAGAGAGTTAGTAGTAGAGTGAGTAGTAGAGAGTAGTAGGGAGCAAGTATTAGAGAGCAAGTAGTAGAGTGTGTAGTAGAGAGTGAGTAGTAGAGAGTAGTAGAGAATAGTAGAGAGTGAGTAGTAGAGAGAGTAGTTGAGAGTGAGTAGTAGAGTAGTAGAGAGTGAGCAGTAAAGAGTGAGTAGCAGAGAGAGAGTAGTAGAGAGTAGTAGAGATTGAGTAGCAGAGTGAGTAGTAGAGAGTAATAGAGAGAGTAGTAGAGAGTGAGTAATAGAGAGTAGTAGAGAGTGAGTAGTAGAGTGAGTAGTAGAGAGAGTAGTAGAGAGTAGTGGAGTAGTAGAGAGTGAGTAGTAGAGAGTAGTAGAGAGTTAGTAGTAGAGTGAGCAGTAGAGAGCAGTGGAAAGTTAGTAGTAGAGTGAGTAGTAGAGAGTAGTGAAGAGTGAGTAGTAGAGAGTAGTAGTGAGCAAGTATTAGAGAGCAAGTAGTAGAGAGTGTGTAGTAGAGAGTGAGTAGTAGAGAGTGAATAGTAGAAAGTAGTAGAGAGTTAGTAGAGAGTTAGTAGTAGAGTGAGTAGTAGAGAGTAGTAGAGAGTGAGTAGTAGAGAGTAGTAGAGAGAAAGTATTAGAGAGCAAGTAGTAGAGAGTGTGTAGTAGAGAGTGAGAAGTAGAGAGTAGTAGAGAGTAGAAGAGAGTGAGTAGTAGAGAGAGTAGTAGAGAATAGTAGAGAGCGAGTAGTAGAGAGTAGTAGAGAGCGAGTAGTAGAGAGTGGGTGGTAGAGAGAGGTAGAGAGTGAGTAGTAGAATGAGTAGTAGAGAGTAGTAGATAGTGAGTAGTAGAGAGTAGTAGGGTGAGTAGTAGAGAGTAGCAGAGAGAGAGTAGTAGAGAGTTAGTAGTAGAGAGTTGTAGAGTGTGAGCAGTACAAAGTGAGTAGTAGAGTGAGTAGAAGAGAGTGAGTAGAAGAGAGTAGTGTAGAGTGAGTAGTAGAGAGTAGTAGAGAGTGAATAGTAGAGAATGAGTAGAAGGGAGAGTAGTAGAGAGTGAGTAGTAGAGAGTAAGTAGTAGAGAGTAGTAGAGAGTGAGTAGTAGAGAGTAAGTAGTAGAGAGTAGTAGAGAGTGAGTAGTAGAGAGTGAGTAGTAGAGAGTAGTGGAGAGTGAGTAGTAGAGTGAGTAGTAGAGAGTAGTAGAAAGTGAGTTGTAGAGAGTAGTAGAGTGAGTAGTAGAGAGTAGTAGAGAGTGAGTAGTAGAGAGTGAGTAGCAGAGAGCGAGAGTAGTAGAGAGTGATTAGCAGAGTGAGTAGTAGAGAGTAGTAGAGAGTGAGTAGTAAAGAGTAGTAGAGAGTGAGTAGTAGAGAGTGAGTAGTAGAGTGAGTAGTAGAGAGTGAGTAGTAGAGAGTAGTAGAGAGTGAGTGAGTAGCAGAGAGTAGTGTAGAGTGAGTAGTAGAGAGTAGTAGAGAGTAGTAGAGAGTGAGTAGTAGAGTGTGAGTAGTAGAGATAGAGTAGTAGAGAGTGAGTAGAAGAGAGCAAGTAGTAGAGAGTGTGTAGTAGAGAGTGAGAAGTAGAGAGTAGTAGAGAGTAGAAGAGAGTGAGTAGTAGAGAGAGTAGTAGAGAATAGTAGAGAGCGAGTAGTAGAGAGTAGTAGAGAGCGAGTAGTAGAGAGTGAGTGGTAGAGAGAGGTAGAGAGTGAGTAGTAGAGTGAGTAGTAGAGAGTAGTAGATAGTGAGTAGTAGAGAGTAGTAGGGTGAGTAGTAGAGAGTAGCAGAGAGAGAGTAATAGAGAGTTAGTAGTAGAGAGTAGTAGAGTGTGAGCAGTACAAAGTGAGTAGTAGAGTGAGTAGAAGAGAGTGAGTAGAAGAGAGTAGTGTAGAGTGAGTAGTAGAGAGTAGTAGAGAGTGAATAGTAGAGAATGAGTAGAAGGGAGAGTAGTAGAGAGTGAGTAGTAGAGAGTACGTAGTAGAGAGTAGTAGAGAGTGAGTAGTAGAGAGTAAGTAGTAGAGAATAGTAGAGAGTGAGTGGTAGAGAGTGAGTAGTAGAGAGTAGTGGAGAGTGAGTAGTAGAGTGAGTAGTAGAGAGTAGTAGAAAGTGAGTTGTAGAGAGTAGTAGAGTGAGTAGTAGAGAGTAGTAGAGAGTGAGTAGTAGAGAGTGAGTAGCAGAGAGCGAGAGTAGTAGAGAGTGATTAGCAGAGTGAGTAGTAGAGAGTAGTAGAGAGTGAGTAGTAAAGAGTAGTAGAGAGTGAATAGTAGAGAGTGAGTAGTAGAGTGAGTAGTAGAGAGTGAGTAGTAGAGAGTAGTAGAGAGTGAGTGAGTAGTAGAGAGTAGTGTAGAGTGAGTAGTAGAGAGTAGTAGAGAGTGAGTAGTAGAGTGTGAGTAGTAGAGATAGAGTGGTAGAGAGTGAGTAGAAGAGAGTAAGTAGTAGAGAGTAGTAGAGAGTGAGTTGTAGAGAGTGAGTAGTAGAGAGAGAGTAGAAGAGAGAAGTAGAGTAGTAGAGAGTGAGGAGTAGAGAGTAGTGGAGTAGTGGAGTAGTAGAGAGTGTGCAGTAGAGAGTGGTAGAGAGAAGTAGTAGTAGAGTGAGTAGTAGAGAGTAGTTGAGAGTTAATAGAGTGAGTAGTAGAGAGTGAGTAGTAGAATGAGTAGTAGAGAGTAGTAGAAAATGAGTAATAGAGAGTAGTAGAGTGAGCAGTAGGAAGTGAGTAGTAGAGAGTAGTAGAGAGTGAGTAGTAGAGAGTGAGTAGCAGAGAGAGAGAGTAGTAATGAGTAGTAGAGAGTGAGTAGTAGAGTGAGTAGTAGAGAGAGAGTAGTAGAGAGTGAGTAGTAGAGAGTGGGTAGTAGAGAGAGAGTAGTAGATATTGAGTAGTAGAGAGTGAGTAGTATAGAGTAAGTAGTAGAGAGTAGTAGGTAGTGAGTAGTAGAGTAGTAGAGAGTGAGTAGTAGAGTAGTGGAGTAGTAGAGAGTGAGTAGTAGAGAGTAGTAGAGAGTTAGTAGAGAGTTAGTAGTAGAGTGAGTAGTAGAGAGTGGTAGAGAGTGAGTAGTAGAGAGTAGTAGAGAGCAAGTATTAGAGAGCAAGTAGTAGAGAGTGTGTAGTAGAGAGTGAGTAGTAGAGAGTAGTAGAGAGTGAGTAGTAGAGAAAGTAGTAGAGAATAGTAGAGAGTGAGTAGTAGAGAGTAGTAGAGAGTGAGTAGTAGAGAGTGAGTAGTAGAGAGAGGTAGATAGTGAGTAGTAGAGTGAGTAGTAGAGAGTAGTAGAAAGTGAGTAGTAGAGAGTAGTAGGGTGAGTAGTAGACAGTGAGTAGTAGAGAGTAGCAGAGAGAGAGTAGTAGAGAGTTAGTAGTAGAGAGTAGTAGAGACTGAGTAGTACAGAGTGAGTAGTAGAGTGAGTAGAAGAGAGTAGTGTAGAGTGAGTAGTAGAGAGTAGTAGAGAGTGAATAGTAGAGAATGAGTAGTAGAGAGAGTAGTAGAGAGTGAGTAGTAGAGAGTAAGTAGTAGAGAGTAGTAGAGAGTGAGTAGTAGAGAGTAAGTAGTAGAGAGTAGTAGAGAGTGAGTAGTAGAGAGTGAGTAGTAGAGAGTAGTGGAGAGTGAGTATTAGAATGAGTAGTAGAGAGTAGTAGAACGTGAGTAGTAGAGAGTAGTAGAGTGAGTAGTAGAGAGTGAGTAGTAGAGAGTAGTAGAGAGTGAGTTGTAGAGAGTGAGTAGCAGAGAGAGTAGTAGAGAGTGCATAGCAGAGTGAGTAGTAGAGAGTAGTAGAGAGAGAGTAGTAGAGAGTGAGTAGTAGAGAGTAGTAGAGAGTGAGTAGTAGAGAGTGAGTAGTAGAGTGAGTAGTAGAGAGTGAGTAGTAGAGAGTGATTGTAGAGTGAGTAGAAGAGAGTAGTAGAGAGTGAGTAGTAGAGTGTGAGTAGTAGAGAGAGAGAGTAGTAGAGAGTAAGTAGTAGAGAGTAGTAGAGAGTTAGTAGTAGAGAGTGAGTAGTAGAAAGAGAGAGAGTGGAAGAGAGAAGTAGAGTAGTAGAGATTGAGGAGTAGAGAGTAGTGGAGTAGTAGAGAGTGAGTAGTAGAGAGGAGTAGAGAGTTAGTAGTAGAGTGAGTAGTAGAGAGTAGTAGGGAGCAAGTATTAGAGAGCAAGTAGTAGAGTGTGTAGTAGAGAGTGAGTAGTAGAGAGTAGTAGAGAATAGTAGAGAGTGAGTAGTAGAGAGAGTAGTTGAGAGTGAGTAGTAGAGTAGTAGAGAGTGAGCAGTAAAGAGTGAGTAGCAGAGAGAGAGTAGTAGAGAGTAGTAGAGATTGAGTAGCAGAGTGAGTAGTAGAGAGTAATAGAGAGAGTAGTAGAGAGTGAGTAATAGAGAGTAGTAGAGAGTGAGTAGTAGAGTGAGTAGTAGAGAGAGTAGTAGAGAGTAGTGGAGTAGTAGAGAGTGAGTAGTAGAGAGTAGTAGAGAGTTAGTAGTAGAGTGAGCAGTAGAGAGCAGTGGAAAGTTAGTAGTAGAGTGAGTAGTAGAGAGTAGTGAAGAGTGAGTAGTAGAGAGTAGTAGTGAGCAAGTATTAGAGAGCAAGTAGTAGAGAGTGTGTAGTAGAGAGTGAGTAGTAGAGAGTGAATAGTAGAAAGTAGTAGAGAGTTAGTAGAGAGTTAGTAGTAGAGTGAGTAGTAGAGAGTAGTAGAGAGTGAGTAGTAGAGAGTAGTGGAGAGAAAGTATTAGAGAGCAAGTAGTAGAGAGTGTGTAGTAGAGAGTGAGAAGTAGAGAGTAGTAGAGAGTAGAAGAGAGTGAGTAGTAGAGAGAGTAGTAGAGAATAGTAGAGAGCGAGTAGTAGAGAGTAGTAGAGAGCGAGTAGTAGAGAGTGGGTGGTAGAGAGAGGTAGAGAGTGAGTAGTAGAGTGAGTAGTAGAGAGTAGTAGGGTGAGTAGTAGAGAGTAGCAGAGAGAGAGTAGTAGAGAGTTAGTAGTAGAGAGTTGTAGAGTGTGAGCAGTACAAAGTGAGTAGTAGAGTGAGTAGAAGAGAGTGAGTAGAAGAGAGTAGTGTAGAGTGAGTAGTAGAGAGTAGTAGAGAGTGAATAGTAGAGAATGAGTAGAAGGGAGAGTAGTAGAGAGTGAGTAGTAGAGAGTAAGTAGTAGAGAGTAGTAGAGAGTGAGTAGTAGAGAGTAAGTAGTAGAGAGTAGTGGAGAGTGAGTAGTAGAGAGTGAGTAGTAGAGAGTAGTGGAGAGTGAGTAGTAGAGTGAGTAGTAGAGAGTAGTAGAAAGTGAGTTGTAGAGAGTAGTAGAGTGAGTAGTAGAGAGTAGTAGAGAGTGAGTAGTAGAGAGTGAGTAGCAGAGAGCGAGAGTAGTAGAGAGTGATTAGCAGAGTGAGTAGTAGAGAGTAGTAGAGAGTGAGTAGTAAAGAGTAGTAGAGAGTGTGTAGTAGAGAGTGAGTAGTAGAGTGAGTAGTAGAGAGTGAGTAGTAGAGAGTAGTAGAGAGTGAGTGAGTAGCAGAGAGTAGTGTAGAGTGAGTAGTAGAGAGTAGTAGAGAGTAGTAGAGAGTGAGTAGTAGAGTGTGAGTAGTAGAGATAGAGTAGTAGAGAGTGAGTAGAAGAGAGTAAGTAGTAGAGAGTAGTAGAGAGTGAGTTGTAGAGAGTGAGTAGTAGAGAGAGAGTAGAAGAGAGAAGTAGAGTAGTAGAGAGTGAGGAGTAGAGAGTAGTGGAGTAGTGGAGTAGTAGAAAGTGTGCAGTAGAGAGTGGTAGAGAGAAGTAGTAGTAGAGTGAGTAGTAGAGAGTAGTAGAGAGTTAATAGAGTGAGTAGTAGAGAGTGAGTAGAAGAATGAGTAGTAGAGAGTAGTAGAAAATGAGTAATAGAGAGTAGTAGAGTGAGCAGTAGGGAGTGAGTAGTAGAGAGTAGTAGAGAGTGAGTAGTAGAGAGTGAGTAGCAGAGAGAGAGAGTAGTAATGAGTAGTAGAGAGTGAGTAGTAGAGTGAGTAGGAGAGAGAGAGTAGTAGAGAGTGAGTAGTAGAGAGTGGGTAGTAGAGAGAGAGTAGTAGATATTGAGTAGTAGAGAGTGAGTGGTAGAGAGTAAGTAGTAGAGAGTAGTAGGTAGTGAGTAGTAGAGTAGTAGAGAGTGAGTAGTAGAGTAGTGGAGTAGTAGAGAGTGAGTAGTAGAGAGTAGTAGAGAGTTAGTAGAGAGTTAGTAGTAGAGTGAGTAGTAGAGAGTAGTAGAGAGTGAGTAGTAGAGAGTAGTAGAGAGCAAGTATTAGAGAGCAAGTAGTAGAGAGTGTGTAGTAGAGAGTGAGTAGTAGAGAGTAGTAGAGAGTGAGTAGTAGAGAAAGTAGTAGAGAATAGTAGAGAGTGAGTAGTAGAGAGTAGTAGAGAGTGAGTAGTAGAGAGTGAGTAGTAGAGAGAGGTAGAGAGTGAGTAGTAGAGTGAGTAGTAGAGAGTAGTAGAAAGTGAGTAGTAGAGAGTAGTAGGGTGAGTAGTAGAGAGTGAGTAGTAGAGAGTAGCAGAGAGAGAGTAGTAGAGAGTTAGTAGTAGAGAGTAGTAGAGACTGAGTAGTACAGAGTGAGTAGTAGAGTGAGTAGTAGAGAGTGAGTAGTAGAGAGTAGTGGAGAGTGAGTATTAGAATGAGTAGTAGAGAGTAGTAGAACGTGAGTAGTAGAGAGTAGTAGAGTGAGTAGTAGAGAGTGAGTAGTAGAGAGTAGTAGAGAGTGAGTTGTAGAGAGTGAGTAGCAGAGAGAGTAGTAGAGAGTGCATAGCAGAGTGAGTAGTAGAGAGTAGTAGAGAGAGAGTAGTAGAGAGTGAGTAGTAGAGAGTAGTAGAGAGTGAGTAGTAGAGAGTGAGTAGTAGAGTGAGTAGTAGAGAGTGAGTAGTAGAGAGTGATTGTAGAGTGAGTAGAAGAGAGTAGTAGAGAGTGAGTAGTAGAGTGTGAGTAGTAGAGAGAGAGAGAGTAGTAGAGAGTAAGTAGTAGAAAGTAGTAGAGAGTTAGTAGTAGAGAGTGAGTAGTAGAGAGAGAGTAGAAGAGAGAAGTAGAGTAGTAGAGATTGAGGAGTAGAGAGTAGTGGAGTAGTAGAGAGTGAGTAGTAGAGAGGAGTAGAGAGTTAGTAGTAGAGTGAGTAGTAGAGAGTAGTAGGGAGCAAGTATTAGAGAGCAAGTAGTAGAGTGTGTAGTAGAGAGTGAGTAGTAGAGAGTAGTAGAGAATAGTAGAGAGTGAGTAGTAGAGAGAGTAGTTGAGAGTGAGTAGTAGAGTAGTAGAGAGTGAGCAGTAGAGTGAGTAGTAGAGAGTAGTAGAGAGCGAGCAGTAGAGAGTAGTAGAGAATGAGTAGTAGAGAGTGAGTAGTAGACAGTGAGTAGTAGAGAGTGAGTAGTAGAGAGAGAGTAGTAGAGAGTGAGTAAGAGAGAATAGTATAGTGAGTAACAGAGAGTGAGTAGTAGAGAGAGAGTAGTAGAGAGTAGTAGAGAGTGAGTAGTAGAAAGTGAGTGGTAGAGAATAGTATGGAGAACTAGAGTGAGTAGTAGAGAGTAATAGAGAGTGAGTAGTAGAGTGTAGTAGAGTAGTAGAGAGTGAGTAGTAGAGAGAGAGAGTAGTAGAGAGTGAGTAGTAGAGAGTGAGTAGTAGAGAGTAGTAGAGAGCGAGTAGTAGAGAGTGAGTAGTGGAGAGTGAGTAGTGGAGAGTGAGTAGTAGAGAGTGTAGTAGAGAGTGAGTAGTAGAGATTCCTAGAGTGAGTAGTAGAGAGGGAGTAGTAGAGAGTAGTAGAGAGTTAGTAGTAGAGTAGTAGTGAATGAGTGGTAGAGATTAGTAGCATGAAAAGTAGAGAGTAGTAGAGAGTGAGTAGTAGAGAGTGAATAGAAGAGAGTAGTAGTAGAGAGTAGTAGGCAGTGAGTAGTAGAGAGCGAGTAGTAGAGAGTAGCAGGCAGTGAGTAGTAGAGAGTGAGTAGTAGAGAGGGAGTAGTAGAGAGTGAGTAGTAGGGAGTGAATAGTAGAGAGTAGTAGAGAGTGAGTAGTAGAGGGGTAGTAGTAGAGAGTGAGTAGTATAGAGTAGTAGAGAAGTAGAGAGTGAGCAGTAGGGAGTAGTAGAGTAGTAGAGAGTGAGTAGTAGAGAGTAGTAGAGAGTGACTCGTAGAGAGAGAGTAGTGGAGAGTAGTTGAGAGTGAGTAGTAGAGTAGTAGAGAGTAGTCAGTCAGTGTCAGTTAGTCAGTGTCAGTCAATCAGTGTCGGTCATTGTCAGTCATTGTCAGTCAGTCTCAGTCAATCAGGGTCAGTCACTGTCAGCCAAATAGTGGCAGTCAGTCAGTGTCAGTCAATCAGGCAGTGTCAGCTAGAGCTCTGCTGACATGGTTTTCTGGCTCTAAAGCAGCTCTGCTGTCCTGGTTCTCTCCCTCCAAAGCAGCTCTGCTGACCTGGTATCTATGGCTCGACAGCAGGTCTGCTGACCTGGTTCTCTGGCTCTAGAGCAGCTCTGCTGACATAGTTCTTAGGCATTAGGGCAGCTCTGCTGACCTGGTTCTCTGGCTCTAAAGCAGCTCTGCTGCCCCGGTTCTATGACTTTTAAGCTGTTCTGCTGACATGGTTTTCTGGCTCTAGAGCAGCTCTGCTGACCTGGTTTTCTCCCTCTAGAGCCACTCTGCTGACCTGGTTCTCTAGGTCTAAAACAGCTCTACTGATCTGGTTTCTCTGGCTCTACAGCAGCTCTGCTGACCTGGTTCTTAAGCTCCACAGCAGCTCTGCTGAACTGGTTCTCTGGCTCTAAAGCAGCTCTGCTGACCTGGTTCTCTGGCTCTAAAGCAGCTCTGCTGGCCTGGTTCTCTGGCTCTAAAGCAGCTCTACTGGCCTGGTTCTCTCCCTCTAAAACAGCTCTGCTGACCTGGTTTCTCTGGATCTACAGCAGCTCTGCTGACCTGGTTTGCTGGGTCTAGAGCAGCTCTGCTGACCTACTACTTAGGCTATAGAGCAGCTCTGCTGACCTGGTTCTCTGGCTCTCCAAGAGCTCTGCTGACCTGGTTCTATGGCTCTAAAGCAGCTCTGCTGACCCTGTTCTATGGCTCTAAAGCAGTTCTGCTGACCTGGTTCTATGGCTCTAGAGCAGCTCTGCTGACCTGGTCCCTTGGTTCTAAAGCAGCTCTGTTGACTTGGTTCTCTCCCTCTAAAGCAGCTCTGCTGACCTGGTTCTCTCGCTCTAAAGCAGCTCTGCTGAGCTGGTTCACGGCCTCTAGAGCAGCTCTGCTGACCTGGGTCTCCGGCTCTAGAGCAGCTCTGCTGACCTGCTTCTTAGGCTCTAGAGCAGCTCAGCTGACCTGGTTCTCTGGCTCTACAACGGCTCTGCTGACCTGGTTCTTTGGCTCTAAAGCAGCTCTGCTGACCTGGTTTCTCTGGCTCTACAGCAGCTCTGCTGACCTGGTTTCTCTGGCTCTACCGCTGCTCTGCTGACCTGGTTCTATGGCTCTATAGCAGTTCTGCTAACCTGGTTCTCTGGCTCTACAGCAGCTCTGCTGACCTGGGTCTTTGGCTATACAATGGCTGTTCTGACCTGGTTCTCTGGCTCTAAAGCAGCTCTACCGACCTGTTCTATGGCTCTAAAGCAGCTATGTCCACTTCTACAATCATCCTGACAGAAGCATGTCCTTATCTAATCACTCTGCTGAAACATAAGTGTCTATAAACGTATCCTGCTGTCAACTACTAGCACTCTAGGAACCCAGTTACTGTCTATGCACTTGCAGAATGACTCAAGCATTAGGACAAGCAGTGGTACAGTCAAATGTGCACAACATCCTTTAACCCCTTGCAGACTACTGAGTCAGTCCTGCAAAAGTCCAGGCAATAGTCATTCTTGTGACTCACACTGTGAGTCTGTGTCCACTCCTACAATCATCCTGACAGAAGTACGTCCTTATCTAATCCCTCTCATGAAACATAGGACCTTATAAACATATCCTGCTGTCAACTACTAGCACTCTAGGAACCTATTCTCTGTCTATGCACTTACAGAATGACTCAGGCATTGAGACAAGCAGTGTTACAGTCAAATGTGCACACTGTATGCGGTCCATTAACCCCTTGCAGACTACTGAGTCAGTCCTGCAAGTCCAGATATTAGTCATGCTTGTCTGGAATCACACTGTGAGTCTGTGTCCACTCCCTCAATCATCCACACAGAAGCATGTCCTTTTCTAATCACTCTGCGGAAACATAAGCGCTTATAAACTTATCCTGCTGTCAACTACTAGCACTCTAGGTACCCAGTCACTGTCTATGCACCTGCAGAATGACTCAAGCATTGAGACAAGCAGTGGTACAGTCAAATGTGCACAATGTATGCGGTACCTTAACCCCTTGCAGACTACTGAGTCAGTCCTGCAAAAGTCCAGGTAATAGTCATGCTTGTCTGGAATCACACTGTGAGTCTGTGTCCACTCCTACAATCATCCTGACAGGAGCATGTCCTTATCTAATCACTCTGCTGAAACATAAGTGCTTATAAACATATCCTGCTGTCAAATACTAGCACTCTAGGAACCCAGTCACTGTATATGAACTTGCAGAATGACTCAGGCATTGAGACAAGCATTGGTACAGTCAAATGTGCACAATATATGCAGTCTCCAAACCCCATGCAGACTACTGAGTCAGTCCTGCAAAAGTCCAGGTAATAGTCATGCTTTTCTGGAATCACACTGTGTGTTTGTGTCCACTCTTACAATCATCCTGACAGAAGTATGTCCTTATCTAATCACTCTGCTGAAACATAAGTCCTTATAAACATATCCTGCTGTCAACTACTAGCACTCTAGGAACTTATTCACTGTCTATGCACTTGCAGAATGAATCAGGCATTGAGACAAGCAGTGTTACAGGCAAATGTGCACAATGTATGGGGTCCACTAAACCCTTGCAGACTACTGAGCCAGTCCTGCAAGTCCAGATAATAGTCATGCTTGTCTGGAATCACACTGTGAGTCTGTGTCCACTCCTACAATCATCCAGACAGAAGCATGTCCTTTTCTAATCACTCTGCGGAAACATAAACGCTTATAAACTTATCCTGCTGTCAACTACTAGCACTCTATGAACCCAGTCACTGTCTATGCACTTGCAGAATGACTCAGGCATTGAGACAATACCTAAGCACGTATAAATCAACTGAGCCCTCTGTTTGCAGCACTGTCATTCTAGTTACTAGTGATGTTCTTATAGAATGACCTAGGCACCAGCACAAGTATACGCACAATACTCTCTGCACAATCCCTACAAACCTCTAAACAGATACATACTATTGGTACACTCCACTAAATACTGAAGTAGTACTCATGCAGCCTAGGATACCTCCTGTCAGTCTCATGCAGTTCATCAATCAGCCATCCAGCACTATGTTCTTATTGTGTCACTCTGCCAATACCTAAGCACTGATGGGGCAGATGTACAAGCCCCCTGCGCTACCAGTAGGTCACTTTTTGTAACGGAGTGATGACACTGGGGACTCCTCCATATTTACAAGGAGAGGAAAACCCACCCTGCATGACTTTTCCTCTCCTTGAAAATACAACCCATTCAAACGCAGCACTTTGCGTTGAAGGGGTGTTCCATGGGTGTTGCTGTGTCTGTGCCCACACAACACTCATGGAATAACACATCTCAAGACCTACAAGAAAGTGTAAATCTGTAGATACGTTTGAATAGTGTGCCACCCTAGAGGTGGTGTAGCGAGGCACAACAAGGAGAAATGTTTTCATTTCTCCTTGTTTTTAACTCTTTCAATGCATGCTGCATTCCACAGCACACATTGAAGGAGGAAAATGCCTTTAGGGATTGTTTTTGTGCAGGAAGTAGTCCCTTCCTGCACAAAAACAAATTCCCCAAGACACAGATATCCTTGCACCATCATAGCTGCAGTTTGTGTACTAGTGCAGAGGGAGCACAGAATTGCGACATATTCATGTAAATATATCACGTCCTTGTGCTTCAGAAGTGCCGCAGCGCGGTGCAGCTAAAGGGCTTGCAGTGTCACGCAGCAGCACTTCCTCATAGATCTGCCCCTATAATTTCACCATACAGTACTAATGCATTCTTTCAGTCAATCATGCTCTACACATACATTCAACCAAAATGTTAGACATTACCATGCAATTATAGTTCTTTTTTTAAACCAGATAAGGTAGTTCTGAACTTATTTTTTCTTCTGTTTTTTGTTTTCTATTTTTTTTGTAGTTTTTTAACAATTTTGTACTTTTTTGGGTGTTTTGTAAAAATTGAACAAAAAAGGAACTAAGTAAATAGTTAGCTTTTGGAATTCAACATCATTTCAAAAACAAAAAAATAAAATAAATTTGCATTTGTCGTTCTGTTGAGCTGCACAAATAGCGTCCACTAACTGTTCACCATAACAGATGATGGTTTTGCACTTAGTGCAGTGATGCTGCAGAAAAGCAAATTCTGGGCGAATGTCTACTGGTGGTGCTCAAGTGGACGCTCCGGAGGTGCTAGCAATGCCTGGGTTAGATTTTTTGCTCCACGCCTCATTTCTTCTCGTGCCATATTCTTCGGGTGAATGGTCCGCAGATGTTTATACATACTCACTGTTCCACAGGAGTATTTCTTGTCACTGCCTCGCGACAGGACCCTGTCACACAGCAAGCATGTGTCTTTTCTTGTGTTTACCTTTTTTTCTCCGGCAGGAAAGGTGAAAAATGTCCATACCACTGATTCAGGCCTCTGCTTGGGTGGATCTTCCTCCAAGATATCGCACATTTTCGCTCACCATACGCGGATCCTTCACAACTTTTCCAAAATGGCAGCTAGAATACGCAGACACGCTGCGGTAGGTACGCTTTGGGTATGCAACTCCCCAAAAAAATTTGAAAAAAAAATTAAAAAAGAAAATTATATAAATATATTAAAATACAAAAAAAACAAAATAATTAAAAATATTTCAGTTTTAAATGTATTTCAATTTTTTTTTCAATTTTCAGAAAAATATATGTTGTTTAATAAATAAAATATTTATTAATAAACAGTAAAAAAACTGTAGAATTTCAGTACAAAAAAATAGATATAACTACTATTGCACTTAAAAATTAGCATTTAAAAAAACCTTTGAAATTCACTGAAAAAAACATAGGTTACAGAGACATTATAGTTAGAAATTAGCATTTAAAAAACCTTTGAAATTCATAGAAAAAAAACATAGGTTTCACAAGTGTTATAGTAAGCTGGACATTTCACTCGAACAAAACCATAGTTGTGCTAACTATAACTCACGTGCCCGCAATGCACTGCTGATGATGTCACATATCTTGTATAAAGAATTTCGTACACTGGCAAGCCGCCTATACCTAGATGAATATAGTGTTCTAAACATTGAAAATAAGATGGAACTTATCATTGCTCCACGACCGTAGAAAACACAGAGGACTGGACTACTATTCATTGATTGATGCGGAACTATTGTACTACATATGGAGAATCTTGTATAAAGAATTTTGGACACTGGCAAGCCGCCTATACCTAGATGAATATAGTGTTCTAAACATTGCAAATAAGATGGAACTTATCATTGCTCCACGACCATAGAAAACACAGAGGACTAGACTACTATTCATTGATTCATGTGGAACTATTGGACTACATATGGAGAATCTTGTATAAAGAATTTCGTACACTGGCAAGCCACCTATACCTAGATGAATATAGTGTTCTAAACATTGCAAATAAGATGGAACTTATCATTGCTCCACAACCGTAGAAAACACAGAGGACTGGACTACTATTCATTGATTCATTTAGAACTATTGGACTACATATGCAAAATCTTGAATAAAGAATTTCGTACACTGGCAAGCCGCCTATACCTAGATGAATATAGTGTTCTAAACATTGCAAAAAAGATGGAACTTATCATTGCTCCACAACCTTAGAAAACACAGAGGACTGGACTACTATTCGATGATGTCACATATTAGATCATTCATGACATGGTCAGTGACATCACTGATGACATCATCCAGTGAATGTGGTTTTGTTTGAAATTTAAATATCTATTTTATATACACCAATCTGTATTGAAGATTGAGTGGATATATTACTGTCTTGATGGAGGATTTAGTAGCTGTCTGAATGTTTGTTTAAGTGAGTAATTAAATGTGTCTTGCTAAATATATTGGTTAATAACCAAACTATGTGAATGTGTCCATCACTGTCTCTGTTGTTGTATAACCTGCTGCATCAACCATCTTGTGTATAGCCCAAGTGGGCAATTCCATTGTATCAATTCTCAGTGTGTCTACCTACTGCGCCTAGGTTTTAAAAACACCCAAAAACAAAGTGTTAAAAATAAAACTTAAAAATTGAAAATTAAAACATATGGCAAACAGGAATGGAGGTTATACATAATTTTTACAGATGCGTGTGTAAATCTTCTTCCATGTTTAGACCGCCTGGAGGTTTGCTACTTAGCTTAATTATATACATTGATTCTAATTTTCTCAATTTCTTTTCACGGTTACCACCCCGTTCATTTAATTTCACCGCATCAATCACAAAGTACATCAAGCCAGATATATCTTTTTGATGCCATTTCTCAAAGTGTCTTGCCACTGAGTACGTCTTGTCTCCCTTTTTAATGGCTCTTAAAGGCTGTAAAATTTGCATATGCACTGGCAGAGTCGTACTACCCACATACTTCAGGCCACAAGGGCACTGAAGTATGTAGATAGCATGATCTGTTTTGCAAGTTAGGTGGCCTTTGATTTTAAATTCCCTATCTGAGAAGTTAGAGGTGTAGGTTGCAGTGTTTTTTTAGGTGTTTTTTCCATGTATGCACTCTTTGCACTTTGTGCATTTAAGGAAACCTTCCTTCTTATTGAGCCACATCAAAACTGATTTTTTCATAGGGGGTGCTTTAAGTGTGTTACTGACCAACATTTGTTTGAAGCATCTGGCCTTAGTAAATGTCAGTTGGGGTCTTTTCGCTACTATTTTACCCAACACTGGATCACTACGAATTAGGTTCCAATGTTTGTTTAAAATGCTTCTGACCCGATTGTGTTCAGTATTGTATGTGGTTATCATTCTACATTCATTTTTATCACCTCCTTCTTTTCTTTTCCTGCTATTGCTTTTACTAGAGAGGATCTCTTCTCTAGTACGTTTCTTGGCTTTCACAATAGCGGAATTTATACAAGTGTTCATGTACCCTCTGGCTTTAAAACGTGTTTCTAAGGTTTCCAAAGCCTTCTCACAATTTTCATTGTTACTGCAATTGCGAATAGTTCTTAGACTCTCCCCATAGGGGATACTCAGAATTAGCTTTTGGGGATGAAAGCTTTTGGCGTGTAGCAAAGTATTGCCCACTGTTGGCTTGCGAAAAAGTGCAGTCTCAAGTTTACTATTCTCAATGTAAACTGTCAGATCTAGGAAGATTACTTCTGTTCTACTGATGTTGCTGGTGAATTTTAAATTCAAGTCATTACTCTGTGTTGCTTTAATGAACTTGACCAGCTGGATTTCTGGACCCTTCCATTCAATAAAAAGGTCATCGATAAATCCGCTCCAATGCATGATGTTATTCTACCAATTGTCTGGGTACTGCTTCTGGATCACCTGCTCCTCCCACCAGCCCATATGCAAATTAGCAAAGCTGAGGGCAAAGCAGGTGCCCATCGCAGTACCACAGACCTGATGAAACAGTTCACCATTAAACAAAAAGTCGTTATTTTTTAAAAAGAGAGACGTCATTTCTATCAGCATTTGTGTATGAGCCCAATATTTCACTGGTCTGTTGCCTAGGAAGTGCCTTACTGCATTAAGGCCATCGCTATGGCGTATACTGGTATATAGACTCGTTAAGTCTATTGTTGCGAGTAAAAAATCTTCTTCCCATGGCAAATCATAGACCTTTTTTTAAGAAGTCTCCAGTATCCTGGATGTATGATTAAAGAGACCTTGTCAATGGGCATAGAAATGAGTCAATAAACTTCTAGGTGTTTGCGAATGCACTCTGTATAGCAAATATAATCAGACGACCTGGAGGATTGTCCTGATCTTTATGTACTTTTGGTATTAGGTACATTAAAGGTGTTACTGGTTTATCTATTTTTAGGAAAGCCATTCCTTCTTTTTTAAGTAAACCTTGTAGGTACCAGTCAGACAATTTACAATTATAAATAGCATGACTATTGAGCATAATAGAATCTGACACTCTTACATAATTGCAACGATTATTTAACTGTTTGTAAGCCTCTGCGAGGTATTGCTACTTATCCCACAGCACCACATTACCCCCCTTGTCTGTATTGCATACTATACAATCTGAATTGGTGGCTAATGTATTCACTAACGCAAAGCATTCTTTTTGCTGCTGTGAAAATGTATTAGATTTAGTGAGCATATTGGTACATAATTTCTTCAAATCATTCACAACTAGTTCGTTAAAAATGTCAATAGTGTCTCTTCCTAACATGGGAGTAAATTTCGAGGCTGGTCTAAAGATTGTAGGATCATTGCTCATAATGTTAAGTCCTTCTTCTTCTGCAACCAAGGTTGCTTGATCAATGCTATCTGTTGTCATTCCAACCAGTTCTGTCTCTGTTGAAATGTTTTGCATTTGATAAACATCCAACATTAAATTCATATCATCCACCCTTAATTCATCAACTTCATTTGTCTCAGGGGAAGTTCTTTCTATCAGTCGAGCATTTGTGTTGTTCATAGAATGTTTTTTTCAATTTGAGGGTACGAACAAATTTGAAAGTGTCTATTCTGGTTTTAACATAGTCAAACTCCTCCTCTGGGCAAAATGATAAACCTAACTTGAGGATTTTCTCTTCTGATTCAGTCAGATTGATATTAGTTAGGTTTACAATATTTGCTTTATCATCTTCTATGAACTCTTCTTGTTCTTTGAGCCCTCTCCTGCGTTGGCACAGTTTGGCCCCTTTCCTCCTTTTGCGTCTTTGCCTCTTCCCCTTTGCGGTTTGGCGTATTGTACATATTGTCTGGGTCTGAGTTTGAATCTCTGCTCTTGCTCTAAAAAAGCAAATTCATCAATTACTGATGGCATTGGCCCACTGAATGTCGTTTGAGTACTGGAACCTTCATCAGCGCTAGCTTCTTCTTTTGAGCTCAATGCACTGCTCAATTCCGACTGTCCTTGTTCTGAATTTCTACTTGCCATAGTGATCTTCTTCTCATTGTTTCAAATTTTTTGGCAAATGTATAAATGTGTCCTTTCTCATAGTCCACTTAGTCGCGCATACATTTCTGTGCCTTTCTTTCCTTGATGGAGGTTTCAAGTTTACGCAGCCTAGTTTGCATTTCCCCTTTGAATTTGTCTATGAAGTCCCAATCACTTTATTTGGTTAGAAATTCACAGATTTGATTATTCTCCTCAATGATTTTTAATCTATCGGATTCAGCATATTTAATGAGGATATGTAGCATCTTTGCCCAGGATTCATAATTATTATCGCCCCATTCCCTTAACATGTTGGGGTCCGGTTCCTCATAAGTTGGTGCTACCAATATTCTCAGTCCTCTTGGAATTCGTTTTGCTTCCAGATATTTAGTCAAAGATTTCGACTCCCACCATTTTGAAAGTTCTGCTCGTTTTATTTTTTCCAATCTCTTAAGACGTGATAAGACATCCACCTTGTTAGCATCTGATTGTATCATACTACTGGTCATAGGTTTACTTATAGTGACATCAAATACGGATAAGGCAGCTACCTCCCTTTCCTTTAATTCATCAGCCGACATTTTTGTAGCAAGTATTATGTTCTGGAAGCAAATGCTATTTGCTTCCTGCAAGAACCGCCAGTTTTCACACTTCCAATTCTGTGGGAAAATGATTTTATCTTTCTGGCTTTCATAGTTTTATAGCGCGGTCTTGAGTAAGTTGAAAGCACACAAGCAATTAAGCACAAGCTGTTGTAATTTAATGATCTTGAAACAAAAAAGGGTTTGGCTTGAGCGCAGTAAGGCTACGCCTGTATAAGTATCAAAACAAACAACACTGCCAGTACTGCTCTTGGCGATTTCAGAACGGTAATGGAAGTCGAGTGGACCTTTCTCAACCTCTTCGACCAAATATTCAGTCAACAACTAATGTATATCAAAAAGAAAAGAAATATTTATTTTCTACTTCCAGCAATTCTAAATTAATTCTTAAGTGTTCCTGGGAAGTTTTTTTCAAAAAGTTTTTTTATATATATATACACGACAATATATCAAAGAAACATGGAAGATATTCAACACAAAACTTTTTCAAATGGAAGGAAAGTGTGGGTGATGCGGGATATTTACACGGCACAACAAATATCAACTGATGCTCTTTCAACATAAACAATCTCTCCATTCATACTCTCAGTCGTACTACATGAAAACATTAAGACAAGTGAAGGGATCTTGTGGGGTTATGTACAGGGGGAAGAAGTGCTTGTTATGTACAATATATAACAACAGTGGAAATCAAACTTAATACACAAGGACCCTTGACCCCTCTAGATAAATTTACCCTTTTCCCCTTGGTGATTTCTTGTCACCCGGTATTTTGAGACCCTTCTAGAGTGTGCATTGTTTTGCTCCGAAATATCTGACCACGTTTTCATTGTTAATGTATTTGAATCTCTTGTGTATTAAGTTTGATTTCCACTGTTGTTATATATTGTACAGTACTGGCAGTGTTGTTTGTTTTGTAATTTAATGATCAGCAATTATTAATGAAGTACTGTTATTAGCAGAACAATATTAATCACGAAACAGTGAATTGAATGTGGATTTTATGTACGTTGGTCGACAACCAACCAAAAACCACAAGTCTGTTTTCCATTGCTTGTTTGTGTAGTTCCGATCATGTGACAATGTGGCAGTTGGTTTTAAAATGGTGGCAAACTTTATTCACTCTGTGGTGAACAAGCCTGTTAACACAGGCGAAACACTTCTACAGCCGTTTTTGTAAAATAAACTTTGCAATTCTGTGCAAGACAAGGCGTCGTCTCCCTGTACCATGGTATAGGTTTTCAGTAAATATATATATATATATATCCCAAGAGCCGCTTAGGGGAATTGGATGCAGCGTGCTGTTTCCAGCATGCAACGATAAGCAGACACGAGCCCAAGTTAAGTGCAGAAAGTAGCGTTTATTTCTCGTTAGTCAGCCATAACGCGTTTCACCACCGGAGTGGGTTGATCACATGACAACGTTCAAGCATTGAATGGACCATTAAGACAGCTAGCACCCTATGCACGTGACTGTGGTAGTGATAAACATAAAGAAAAGGTGAAATACAACTTTTTTCCTTCCTTTGATGAAAGCGTTGCATTACAAAAAATAAAACAATTTAAAAGCAACGCGTTTACCATCTGATTAGAGTTTTAAAGTATCTCAATAAAACATGTAGTGACCTGGGTTAATAACCATCGTATTTTGCAAGGAAAGAAATTCAAGGCTTAAATGCATAAATGACAGTATAAATACATAAACAATTGCATATAAAAATATTTGAGTATATATTCTTAAATTTTTTTTTCATACAAATATATATAAATTCAGCGTAAAAAATTATTTCATATATTTACACAAGAACTTTGACCCGATGGTTGAAACCTGAAAGTCATGACACAATTTTTTGCATAAATGCTTGATTATAGTATACCCAAGTACACTATATTATGAAAAACCCTCATGGGTGTTTGGTAAACCCATAGTCAAAAACAGATGGTATTGGGGGAAAATATTGGTTATGGTGCCATAAAGTGCAAAGTGTGAATGAAGTGCAAATGTTAAAAACAAACCCCTGTCTGAGGGTTTTAAATTTGGAGAAGGAAATGGCGTCCGCACGGGACAAAAGGCCCAATAAAGATAAATTTTCAAAGTTATAGCATGCCGTCTCACAAGATAATCTGACTAGAAAGCTATGTCTGTGAGTAATAGGTCACAAGAAAAACAGGGAGGAGAAGGACACGAGGGTCAGGTTATCAGAAATGGGGGGAGGAGGAAGGAAATTGCCATTCACGGGAGGGCTCAGTAATGTAATTATAATTATAAACATGTATGTAAGTCTTCAGTGTTATTTAAACCTCCAGGGCTTTTACTGTTGAAGTTCAAGATGTACCTTGTCTCCAACTTATGCATTTTTTGTTCTCGATCACCGCCCTGTTTGGTTTTTTTTGAATCGTGTCGATGACATAATATTTGAGATCCATTAAGTTATTATTGTGGACCTCCCGAAAGTGTCTCGCCACGGGATAGGTAGGATCAGAGTTGGTGATTGCCCTAATGTGCTGCAATATCCTTACACTAGCTGGTAGTTTGGTACTTCCCACGTACCGTAAGGGACACGTACATTCCAAGATGTAAATGGCGTACTCAGTTTTGCAGTGGAGGGATTTGGAAATTTTGATGTCTTTACAACTGAATGCTGTACGGTAACTAGTTTTGTTAATACCATAGGTACATGCTTTGCATGAATGACATTTAATGAAACCCCATGAAGTTTTCAGCCAATCTTTGGAAGGTGTAGTCTCAGGGTAATTAGATACCAAGCTATTGTGTAGAGAAATAGCTCTCTTGTAAGTAATGCAGGGCTTGGCTGGCATAGTTTGGCCTATAACAGGGTCAGAACGAATGAAGGCCCAATTTTGATTGATGATTTTGCTTATCGCACCTTTTTGAGTACTATAGGGCACGATAAGTCTGACCGTACTGGAATCTGGTGATTTGATGGATTGAGATGTAGGTGGGATTTTGGTTTTGGGAACAAGGAGAAGGGTTCTGTCCAGTTCCGTAGTTTTGTTGATGGCTGTTTGAATGATATGGATAGGATATCCTCTGGCGAGGAATCTTTCCTTACATTAATTTTGTGCCATCTCCAAATCAATTGGGTTACTGCAAATCCTTTTTATTCGCAGCATTTCCCCATAGGGGATGCTGCGAATGAGGTGTTTAGGATGGAAACTGGTGTAATGTAAAATAGAATTACTAGCTGTCTCCTTTCTGTAGAGCTTAGTTTCCAACATATTGTCAGAAATGTATAATTCTATGTCTAGAAAATGAATGTTTGTGTGGCTCATGGTACAGGTGAAATCCAAATTGATATTGTTGGTATTCAAGAGGTTAACGCACTCCTGGGCCTCTTCTCTGGTGCCATTCCAGACAAAGATAAGGTCATCGATGTACCTATAATACATTTTGACATGTTTGTGATACCACTCACCAAGAATGCCTTTTAGGACCAGCTCCTCCCACCAGCCCATAAAAATACAGGCGTAGCTGGGGGAGAAGCTGGCCCCCATTTCCACCCCCCTCATTTGCTGGTAGAAGGTCTGATTAAAGGTGAACATATTATGATGTAAACAAAAAGTCACCATATCTAGCAGCATGTTGCTGTGTTCAGGGGAAGTGGGTCTGTTCTTGGTGAGAAAATAATCCAAGGCTCTTATACCATCCTTGTGGTCTATGCAGGTGTAAAGGGATGATACATCCAAAATAAGTAAAAGAAACCCTGGGTCCCAAACAAAGTCCTTGATTTTATCAATAAAATCACTAGTGTCTCTTAGATAGGAGGCCAATCCAGTCACACAGTCCTGTAAAAAAAAGTCAATGTAGTTTGAGTATGTTCCAACAAACTATTCCTGCCGGAGATGATGGGCCTTCCCGGCGGGTGCAAAGGATCTTTATGAACTTTGGGTATGAAATAAATGTTGGGGATGGTGGGATAATCAATTTTCATGTACAAATATTCCTCCTTTGTAATTAAACCAGCACTTTTCCAAGCCAAAAGTTTCAAATAAAATCAATTAGAAGTCTCTTTAACTGCTGAAGCACTGCTAATTTTGTAACATTTGCGATCGTTCAATTGGGACATGGCTTCAGTCATATATTGGTTTTTATCCCATAATACTACATTGCCTCCTTTGTCCGAGTTTCGGATGACAATCTGATTGTTTTGCTGTATTTTGGCCACCAGATTGTCATACATTCTATTGTGTCTGGATGTTTTGTTTTTCATGGCGCAGGTTTTGTAATTCAGTTTTTTAAGTTCACTAATTACATTTTTATTGTAAATGTCGATTCCATCTCGTGGCATGATGGGATTGAACTTGGATTTGTTCTTAAAAGGAGTAGTGACGATCGCTTTGAAGGCTTGGCTTGCATTTTGGCTTTCTGAAGATGGTTGAGAAAATTCAGTGCGGTTTTGTGCGTGAAGATCCGTTAGTGTGGTGAGCAGAGTTGATGGTAACCCTGTAAATGGAGGAGTCCCAGAAGGCACCTGGCTTTCCATCTGAACAGCATTATCATTGTCAAGTTTTTTCGATTGGTTGATGGTGTGAATATTGCGCAATTTGAGTTTGCGAATAAATTGATACACATCCATGCGAGTGGTGGCATAATCAAAATTGGATTCTTTGCAGAAAGAAAGTCCTAAAGATAAGATCTGTATTTCAGCTTTGGGTAGAACTGTCTCAGTTAAATTAATGACCGTTTTTCCTGAAGAACTATTGGAGTTTTCTTCTATGTTGCGGTCATTGGAAACTATCGAATTGCAATTATTTTGTGCCAGTACTGGCGGTTCCAACGACCTTTTCCCTTGCCCCTGTAATTGTTGTTTGCTGGCGCGTTTCCTTGCTTTCCGCCTTTGGCCATGTTTGAGGTTTCTCCGTTGGCGGCTTGTGTCTGCCGATTCCGGGGCCGCAGGGTTGATAGTCGATCCATGGATAAAAAAATAATTTCATCCCCTGGAGACGGAATTGCCTTGGGGTCGGTAGGTGCTGTTCTGGTGGTATTGCCTTCATTGTCACTTTCCGCTGCAGAGCTGAAATCTGAAAGCGTAGATTCATTTGAGGCATTTGATGTACCTGCTTGCGCTTTGTTCTTATTTCTGCCCATGGGTTTGCCGGTTTTAATAGAGTAAAATTTGCGGGCAAAGGTGAAAATGCGCCCGCACTCATAATCTGCAAGATCACGCTGGAATTTGAAGGCTTTGCGTGCCTTGATTTTTTCTTCTTCCTTTCGAAGGCGTGTTGTCATTTCCGCATTGAGCTTATTTATTTCCCCAGGCGTCCCCATTTGTGCAATTTCGTCGGTTAAAGTTACCACCTTTTTTTGCAATTCGATACGATCAATTTCTGCATACTTGACAAGTAGAATTACCAGTTCTCTGGACGAGTCAAGGTTTTTCTGCGCCCACTCTTTCATTAGCTCCGGATTGGGCTGTTCGTAACTGGGAGCCAGTAAAATTCATAGTCCCCTCGAACTCTGCCTGCGTCCAAGTAGCTCTGCAATGACCTGTGCTCCCACCATTTTGCCTGCTCTCCTCGCATCAACTTTTCCAATGTTTTCATTTTATTTTTTAAAGTGTCGTCAGACTAGGCATTAGTTTGTCCTGATGGTTCAGAGCGATCGCGAACCTGGGCAATGTTAACAAACAGTCCCTGCGCTGCCGCTTCTCGGTCCTTTAACGTGCCAGCCGACATGTTGATTATATTGAAAGAAAAAAACGCTGGTTTTACTTGAAAGCGAAACTCGGGCTGAAGGATATTGATCGCCTTCCATCTACTGAGTGCTTTCGCACACCAAACACCCCACAATGGTCGAGAGGTCCTACCTTTTACGTCCTGCTTGTAGTCCCGAGCACCCTCCGCTGTAACGAGGTGAAGCGAGCGTTTCAGGTGCCTGCTGTCTCTGGTGGGGGGGTGAGCTGGTATAATCCTCCCAGATTTGAGAAAGGCTCCGTGCCGTGGCTCGAAGACAGGCTTCTGTTTACCAGCTACCGCAGTGAGTTTGGGGGTCCGTATATCCAAGACACCGCGTCTTTACTCCAGTCGCTCAGGTATTCTCCCAGGCAAGGAAACGCAGACACGGACCAATTTGGTGCAATTATTTACTCAGTACAAGTTAGCGTATGACGTTTCGGCTCTCAACGAGCCTTGTTCACATGACAGTGATTCAAATGCAACTCAGTCTTTTTAAAGGGCCCAAAGTTGATTTAAAAAACATCACGTGTCAGGGCTAAAGAAGTAAAAAGGGAAGACATACTTGGGGAAAATACATGACGCTCCCTTTGGAAACCTTAAACACATTCAGGTCAATTATTTACATGTTTTTGTCACAGTAAAATATCGGTAAAATACTCATACTTCATTGTGCATTAAACACTAGGGGATAATTGTTATTATCATTTGTAACAATTGATCATTTGTAAAATACTAATTATAAAATCTCAGTAAAATACATGTACAGTACGAATGATTTGGGCATCACGGTTACAGTACTTGGAGATGTAATAAAGTGATTCAAATTCCCAGTAGTTATGTGCAAAATGCATTTATGTGCAAATATCAGCAATAAGGTGCAATAATGCTTTTTAAAACCAGAAATGCCCAGTTATCTTCTCATCGTATCTGTAATAAATAGTTTTAAAATCATTATTTATCCATGCGTTGTTCTACTAAATCTCTGTGTTATAATACACATAACATCCCCTACTTGCACTATTCGTCCCGAATGTTATATTCCATTTGGCGCCATGTCCGCCCTCAACTTCTTCCCAATTGTGCTCAAACAAATCAATAACATTAGTGCGTGCTTGGCTAATGAAATTTTTTTTAAAATATCGACTATTGGGGTATTAGGATCCGCCTAGTCTAAATTAACCATGTTATGCCCTTGGTGTGTGTCATAAAATAAAATTAAATCAAATAGTAGTGGTTGTAACAATGTAATTCAGAGATTACTGCAAAGTTTCAATCATTTGTTGTAATTCATTTCATGTATGCATACCTAATGACGGCAACCCAATATCCAGTCCCCAATCCTGAGACAAAGAAGAATGAACAAAGAAGGAAAAAGAAAAGGAAAAGGAAAAAGGGGAGAAGAGAATGGAAACGCAAAAGCAAAGCTGTCTCTACTAGTGCCAATATATAACTCATTGTAGACAATCATTAAGGTAAACAGGTGTACATATCTTCTGTCACATTTAAGCCCACTGGGGCCTTGGTGTCGAGCAACAGGATATAATGAGTCTCCAGCCTTCTCAATTTGACCTCCCTGTCTCCGCCCCTCCTGCTAGCCTTGATCGCATCTATCACAAAATATCTAAGCGATGAATTGTCACCTTGATGCTGATCGCGATAATGCCTTGCGACTGGGTAGGTATTATCCCCATTAGCGATAGCTCTGAGGTGCTGGAGGAAGCGTTGATGTACCGGGAGTTTCGTGCTGCCCACATATTTCAGTAGGCAGGGGCATTGGAGGATATAAATGGCATATTCCGTTTTGCAAGTCAAAATCTGCGATATTGGATGCTGCCTATCACTGAATCCATCCGGATAAGTTTTGGTGTTAATGCCATGCTGGCAGGCCTTGCGCGTCCTGCATTTAAAAAAGCCTTTATTGGTTTGCCACCAGGCTGATTTCAGTATAGGTTCTGGGTTAGTGTCAACTATCTGATCTTTAAGGGAATGTGCCCTACTATAAGTCAAAGAAGCCCTGTTTGGAAGAGTTGTACCTATGATAGGGTCACTTCTTACTATGGGCCAATATTTATTAACCAATCTATAAATCTCCCTGTGTTGGTTACTAAACCCTGTGATAATTCTGAAAACACCTAAATCAGTTGCTTTGTTGTTATTCGTATTGGAGTCAGTGTATATATATATATACACACAAAATATGCATATATATATATAATAAATATTTTCGAAACATATTTTAAAAAATCTAGCTAGACATTTCACTTGTACAAAACTATGGAAATTCCTCTGTTATAGTTAGTTGTGCTAACTATAACTCGCGCTCCTGCAATGCACTGCTGATGATGACACATATTACATCACTCATGACATCTCAAATGACATCACTGATTACATCACTGATGACATCATCCAGTGAATGTGTGTTTTTCCGAAAATGAAATATGTTTTATATATGTATATCTTAAGGTCGATGAAAGAATAAAAGGGTAAATAAGTGTCTAAACGGATGTTTCTTTTTGTAAAATTGATTGTGGGTTAGCGAGTAATGTTTAAATATGTAAATATCTGTATCAGTCTCTCACTTTGTGTATAAGTGGCTGCATGGGTTGGTGAGTAGCAACATGAGTGTCTATATGGGTTATTAGTTGGTTTTTTGAGTATAAGTATGAGTGTCTGAGTGTCTGTATCGTTCGGTGGGGTGTATTACTTAGCGCATAGATGCAGGAATGAGTGACTCACTGTTTGTATGTGTTTTGAAAACAGCATGTGTGCAGGACTCTATGGGTGGATGAGTGTGTGTATGGGTGTGTTAGTGAGTGAATGACTGTCTCAATAGTGTCTTTATGAGTAACTATATATTTTTAAAACTAGTATATGTGAGTATTGCTTTATATAAGTGAGTATATTTGAGAGTGGTGAGAGTTCCTGTATAAATAAGTTTGTGTTTCTATAAGTGATTGTTTAAGAGAGTAAGTATGTGTATGTTTCTGTAGAAGTAAGTGTAGTGGTGTGTGTATAACTGTATATGCAAGTAAATGGATGTTTTATTCTTTATTAGCATGAGTGACTATGCGTGTGAGTAACTCTATGAATGAGTGTGTAACAAGATGTATAGGTGTATGAGTACATATGATGAGTGAGCATATGTATGAGTGACTATATAGGACTGTTGGTGAATGAGTGGATGTGTATGTAGATCATGGAATTACTGAATAGGTTTGTGTTAACTGGTATTGGTATGTCAATTTTTTAGAAAATTGTAGTTTCTATTTTTGAATGTATGTATCAAACGTTATATTAGGGTGAGAGGAAGTCTGCCACTCTATCACAAGGATGATGTCATCAGTGATGTCATTAGTGATGTCATTTGAGATGTCATCAGTGAAGTCATGAGTGATGTCAATGACAACATGAGGGATGTAATATGTGATGTCATCAGCAGTGCATTGCGGGTGCGCGAGTTATAGTCAGCTGAACTAACTATAACGGGGGAATTTCAATTGTTTTGTATGAGAGAAATGTCCCGCTAACTATAACGCCTCTGAAACCTATGGTTTTTTCAGTGAATCTCTAAGGTTTTTTAAATGCTAATTCCTAACTATAACAAGACTGAAACCTATGTTTTTTTCAGTGAATTTCAAAGGTTTTTTAAATGCTAATTTCTAACTTGAACGTAACTGAAACCTATGGTTTTTTAAGTGAGTTTCAAAGGTTTTTAAATGCTAGTTTCTAACTATGCCACAGAGGTAGGACATGTGAAGAAAGAAGAAAAACACACAGAAAAAAGAAAAAGGAATGCAGAAATAAGCAACAGAAGTCCTCAAAGACGAAGAAAAGTGCAGGAAGAAGGAAGACGTGCAGAAAGAACAAACAGAGGAGCAGAAAGAGGCCTTGTTGCAAAATCATCCTGTACCCTCAACTTTTTCAGATAGGTACTGGTGGGAACTGACTCTGACTAACCAGTCCTAGGGCCAGTGCTATGCTAAAACACACTTAGAATACTGTTAAAACACCTACATACACTAGGGAACACTATGCATTGGAGTACCCCTGTTATTAGCATGACTTCCTCTGTACGCCCCTAGTATATAATAGGGCAGGGGGATTAAAACTGCCTCTTAAAACACGCCACAGGGCGTGTTTGCACACTGGAGAAGGGAGAGGGGCTGAGCTGATGTTTGCAAACACGCCCTGTGGCCATTTTAATTTGGGGGATAAAGCCCCCTTGAATCCTGAGTGTCCCTTGGGTACAACTAGCCCATCGGGTATCTCTAGTTAGCACCACAGAGCTGCATTGCAGAGAAAATGGGCCCGGCCTGGATCACCTCACTGCAACGCAGCACAGTGGTGCTTACTGGAAGCACCTGGTGGACTAGTTGGCCCCCATGGGCCCTCAGGATTGAAGGGGAATTATTTCCCCAACTTGAAATGCGCCATAGGGCATCTCTGCACACATCACCTCAGCCCCCGTCCCCTCCCTTCCCCACTGTGTAAAAACGCCCTATGGCCATTTTAAGTTGGGGATTACCTCACCTTGAATCCTGAGGGTCCCTAGGTGCAAATTAGCCCACTAGTTACGTCCAGTTAGCACCATTGCAGAGAGGTGTAAAAAGAGGCACCGCCTGCACCACCTCTCTGCAACGCAGTGCAGTGGCACTTCCTGGAAGCACCTGGTGGGATAGTTGGCCTATCTACAGAGCCCCAATATGATATGGCAGTGTCCAAGGATCTGCCCATTCTGGGAAGCAATTAAAAGCAGGCTCTCCCAAGCCCTATATAACCCATTTGAATTAAATTATGGATGGTGATGCTGCATATCTTGGGGGACCAGACGCTAGATAAATAGACACTGCTTTTCTGAAATGTCGCCCTGGTGTTTGCAAGTTGTGATAGGATACAGAAATGTGGTTGCACAACGGCCCCAAAGTTGAGGCGGTGGGAGGTCAGCATGGACTGTTGCACGAGAGTGGAGGAACAGATCTATACAGCGTGTGGATTCCCCCACAAATTCAATAAAGTATGGGGACACTGCGGTGGTAGAGGTTGTAGGATCAACTGTCAGAAGATAGGAGTGATGGGGGGTTGAGCTACGAAGCTGGGTCCTAACTCTTGTGACAAAATGAAGCATAATTATACATAAAAGAGGTGTCTTGTACTGGGAAGCTGCCACAGGAATCAAAATAAACAGCCGGATAATGTGCAACGGCAGGGGGTGGCATGGGAGGGGGTATTTCTCAAACGCTTATGTACTTGTAAAATGTACTGAAATGTAATTTTTTTTTTTAATCCCAAAAATGAAAATAAACAGTATTCATTTCCTCCAGAAGTTACGTTATCCTCTAACTTCCGAAGAACCAGAGAACCATTTGAATGCTGTAGCAGGAGGCATTGCACTAAGAACTTGAAAATGAAGAAATGTTGCCCTTTGTTGCGTTCCAAAAGCATCAGGACATACTATTATCTTTTTTTTATTGGTGACCCAGGCACCCATACTACAAATATTCAAGGCTGGCATATCATGTATATCTTTGACTGTGTTCCTCATTCATTGTGGGTGTAGCAGGCCCCATCAGTGTGTTGCATTCTGCCTGCCTTTCTGATGACAGTCTGTGCTGGTTCAGATCTCCACCTCCTCCTCAGCACCACTCACCACTCCTACAACACGAGGGGGCGGGCCATGGTGCAGGTGTTTGCTACTTTTCAGACTCTTCAGGAAGCCAGTGTCCTTTGCGAAGAGGGGTTTAGGATTTTCCTGAGAATTCTTTGAGAGTCAGAATACACAAGGCCTTTCTTGCTCCTCTATCGCCATCATCCTTGTGTTCACCAAAAACGTGGTTATAGGTGGATCTCTCTATGCGGCAGACACATGACTAAGGTGTAGTGTTGCTATTCTATAACTAATTTCCAACCGCAGTCTCACGCCCCATCCCTCACCTTGGTGCTCATTTCTCTCACTAATACAAGGCTACCTCCAGGGGCCGAGTGCTGGTGTCACTTTTAGGCACAGCACAGGGCTCCAGCTTATTCTAAAATCAGTTGTGGAGTAAACACCTGGCAAAACAGAAGCCCTAATTAAACACTGCAATTATCTAAACTGAGACGCAATTTGTGTTCTGGAATACATACATTTTGTGAGCCTTCTGCGCCGAACTATAGATGCTTTCATTCACTGTGTCTCCCCCTCCCAACAGATGTGTTTACATCTTGCAAAGGGACGGATTCGTCCTCCTACTGGAGGCTGCTAAGATGAATCCGCGGCCCCTTAGTGCCACAAGATGGCACACGGGGCAGCCCAGTGGTCTATGACCCTAAAGGGTCCTATACGTCACTTCCGGCCGTGGTGGGAGGTGTGGAGAGGTATATATTCCTCACCCGCCAACCTGGCAGCCTCTTTGTCCCCTCACCCTGATGCCGTTTCCCTCCCTACCGCTTACCCGGCGCTTCAGGGTGGGGGGATATATGTTCTAATGCTTTTATTTGTGTTGCAGGCGGAGTTACAGGGCGATCCAGAGGTGGAAAGGTACTCAGGGGTACCCTCTTCAGGAGCACAAAGGGTGCTGAGGCCTAATATCCCCAGGAAGTCGGTGCGGAGGACCCTGGGGGGCGACGGCACCCCATCTGTCCTACGGGCGGTTGGAAACCTGTACAACCGGGGGTCGCTTGAACGCTCCGCCCCTCGTAGTGGGGGGCGTGAGCAAGAGGGTGGACCATTGGTACACCGGAAGTGGGAGTGGCTATCCACTCACCACAACCGCTAAGCACCGATTGGCTAAGGCCACGATGCAAATTGGCCCATCAGGTGGTAGGCCGCGAGGGGCGGCTTGCCTTTGGATCGTCTGTAAGATAACCCATCATGTTGGCTTATGTATATGCTAATAAACCTGCAGCAACTTTATTCCAACAAAAAGTGTCTTGTCTGTTTATTTACGATACATGCATGTTGCTGCGGGAGGGCTGGTGAGTGGGCCGATATTGGCACTATGCAATTATCTAAACTGAGATGCGATTTGTGTTCTGGAATACATACATTTTGTGAGCCTTCTGCGACGTGCTATAGATGTTTTCGTTCACTGTGTCTCCCCCTCCCCACAGATGTGTTTACATCTTGCAAAGGGACGGATTTGTCCTCTTACTTGAGGCTGCTAAGATGAATCCTCTCTCATGAAACACCTCACTGCTCCCAGGCCACATCACTCGGTGCCCGAGCACTCTGTCAAGATCCACCTGTGCCTTCAAACCCAGTTGTCCAGTTCCAACGCACGAACTGGCAGAGCTGCTCGAGGGAGGGTGCATTGTCCTAGATTCGGAAACGGTGACGTCTACTGGTCTCGGATCAGCCTGCAGTGTCCACCTGCCGGCTGGGCCTAGAAAACAGGTTCTTTCTGCTACTAGTTTCCACCGTGAATCATTGCAGCAATGGCGGGCATTCCACCAATAGGCACCCAGGTAACAGGCGGAACAGCATAGGAGCACAAATGCATACAGACGTCCTGACACACACAGAGACGCAGAGGGCAGTAACACCACCCGGTCATTAAAAAAGGCACTACCCAGAAGTCTCTGTCCTACATAGTCAGTGCACAGAAGGTTGCACACAGTAATAATGTCAGAGACACCCCGGTCACATCAGAGCACAGGCAGTGTAGTGTCTGAGCATTAGACACGTTCTAGCGTTTGCAGCCTGTAAGCACACATTACACACACCCAGCACCTACGTCACTGGGTCAGGTGACGAGGCCAATAAATGGGGCCGGGCGCACGTGCTCGGGCCATTCCCACTACCCCCATCTGGTGTCTGCGTCCACATTATTGCTGCTCCTAACATGCCGGCCTAGTGCCCTTCACCAACTTTACAGGCAGCAGCTTCATGAGCATTGCGGCGGTGTGATCCTCATAAAAGTACCCTGTGTATTTATTTCAGTTACTTCCGTAAAATGCTCCTGTTTACTGTTCTGATACATGGGTGACACTACATCTTGCTGGGGCACTGAATGCCTTGGACAGCACCCAGGGCCCCGTGTATTCCTGACTTTGAATAAAAATGGTGGAAGGGTGGCGAGTCAGGACCATCCGCAATGCCACGCAGCGATTAAGGAGGGAGCACGGCCCAATAGGGGCACAGGCGCTAACAGGGCAGAGGCTGGTACTGTGCACAGGACAGCACTGCAAGGAAACATAGCAGAAGAGGGGGGGGGTTAAAATGAAAACACAATGTGCAAAGCAATGAGACTTTGAAGCACTGATTCCTTGTGGGATTGTTCATTTCTGATATGTGGCCCGCTCCAGGTCTCGAGGCAGCCCCCTGCTGACGGTGCAGGTCCAGTTGCTTGAAGATGATGGCAACCATTGAGGAACAGCGTTTGCCATTCAGTCCGCTAAACATAAGCAGTGAACACGGCACAACAAGGTAGAGGCAGCCTGAAGGGATTTAATTGCGGAAGGTGTAGAGAAGGCTGCACCCACTATGGCTACACGTACGTACTTGACTACAGAGACCAGAATACCATGCGAACAAATGCCCCAGAGGGCGGGACTATGAACACCTTAAACGCATGAAAGCGCAAGACAGACACTTCTTTCCTCCATCAGCCAGCCACTTGAAAAAGGGACATTGAGGTCCAGAAACGCGTCGGGCGAAAGGCTTGAAGTTAATCTGCATGTACCAGCGTGCTGCCTTCACTGCTGCTGGTTGAATAAAGAAGGTGCAATCTACGACGCTTTGTGGGCGCTTCACTGTGCAAGCAGTTTTTTTATGTATATATATATATATATATATATATATATATATATATATATATATTCACTGAAAAAACCATAGGTTAGAGACCATATATAGTTAGCTGGACATTTTATTGACATAAAACCAATGAAATTCCATATATAGTTAGTTGCACTAACTATATATCGCGCACCCGCAATCCACTGCTGATGATGTCACATATTACATCATTCATGACATGGTCAGTGACATCACTGATGACATCACTGATGACATCTCAAATGACATCACTGATGACATCACTGATGACATCTCAAATGACATCACTGATGACATCATCTAGTGTCTGTGTGTTTTTGTAAAGTTTAAATATGTTTTACATATTGAAGAATGAGTGGATGTATGGAAGACTGAGTGTGTGTGTGGCTGGCTGGGAGGTGTGTGACTGTGCATATCAATGTGTACTTGTATCAGTGATTGTATAAGAGAGTAAGTATGTGTTAGTATATGTGTGAAAAGTATGGTGTTCAGTGTTTAACTGTATAGATGAGGAAATCGAAGTGTGATTGATTCTTCACAGGACTGACCAGGTGTATGAGTGCATATGATAGTCTTGTAATAATGAGTGACTGTATGTATGAGTGATTGTATGGGTGAATGAGTGAATGTGTGTGTAGACGTAGGAATCAGTGAGTGCGTATGTAGTAGCTGGTATTGGTGTGTCATGATGTCATCAGTGATGTCATTTGAGATGTCATCAGTGATGTCATTTGAGATGTCATCAGTGATGTCATCAGTGATGTCACTGAAGTATGGTGTTCTGTGTTTAACTGTATAGATGAGGAAATGGAAGTGTGATTGATTCTTTACAGGACTGACTAGATGTGTGAGTAACTCCATGGATGAGTGGCAGTGTGTGAGTGTCGGCATAGGTGTATGAGTGCATATGATAGTGTTGTAATAATGAGTGACTGTATGTATGAGTGATTGTATGGGTGAATGAGTGAATGTGTGTGTAGACGTAGGAATCAGTGAGTGCGTATGTAGTAACTGGTATTGGTGTGTCATGATGTCATCAGTGATGTCATTTGAGATGTCATCAGTGATGTCATCAGTGATGTCATTTGAGATGTCATCAGTGATGTCATCAGTGATGTCACTGACCATGTCATGAATGATGTAATATGTGACATCATCAGCAGTGGATTGCGGGTGCGCGATATATAGTTAGTGCAACTAACTATATATGGAATTTCATTGGTTTTATGTCAATAAAATGTCCAGCTAACTATATAAGGTCTCTAACCTATGGTTTTTTCAGTGAATTTTCAAGGTTTTGTAAATGCAAATTCCTAACTATATATGGTCTATAACCTATGGTTTTTTCAGTGAATTTCATTGGTTTTTTAAAAGCTAATATCTATAGCTGTAAAATATATTCTTTATTACGTGACGTATCACGTAGCCACGTGAGACGCCTCATGACGCGTCGCATAACCGTGACGTATCGGCTCTGCAGCGCAAACAAAACCCGTAACGTAAGCGTGCCGGAGCACGCTTACAGATATATATTTTTTTTTTAACCTTAATTAGACAAAATCCACACGTGCACATATCTTGAGGCCTTGCAAAGGCACATCAAACAAACAGTCCCTACAATTTTGTCAAGTTTGCTGGAAATCTATTCCCTTAATTTTTTTTTTACTGTTTCTCTTGGTTTTCCCCTTGTTACGCTTACCGGGACGCTACCCGGTACGCGAACCGGACGCTCCAAAAACACAAGATGGCGGACTCCCGTTACGCTGCCGGTTAGCTGCCCGGTTCGCGTACCGGGAAGCGCCTCTACCGTGAAAAATCGCGGGGGACTTTAATATCCCCCTCATCAATCCTAGGGGGTCACGAGGGGTTTACCTTGCCCCCTTTCCTTCATTTCCCCCTTCTTTTTTCACCACATCTTGTCTCTCGAACCTACCGAGAGACAAGATGGCGGCCGCTCCGGACTGTTTACAATGTTGACAGCTACGCTGACGGTTAGCTGCCCGGTTAGCTGCCCGGTGAGCTGCCCGGTTCGCGTACCGGGACGCGCCTCTACGGCGTAAAATCGCAAAAAAATTATTATTTTTTTTTTTTGCCCCGCGGGGCACTTTAATATCCCCCTCATCAATCCTAGGGGGTCAGGAGTGGTCTACCTTGCCCCCTTTCCTTCATTTCCCCCTTCGTTTTTCACCACATCTTGTCTCTCGATCGTACCGAGAGACAAGATGGCGGCCGCTCCGGACTGTTTAGAATGTTGACAGACACCGGAGAGCCAATCAGCTTCGCTTCGCGAAGTTCCGTTACGCGTCAGGTACGCAAACCGGGGCGCTAACCGGAGCGCTGTCACAGATATATATATTTTTTTAAACGTTAATTTCTCAAAATCCACTGGAGCACATATATTGAGACATAGCAAAGGCACGTCGGGCAAACCATATCTACAATTTTGCCAAGTTTCATGTAAATCTTTTCAGACGTTCGAGCTAAAAGTGAGTCCAACCGCCCTATGGAAAAATGAATGGGAAAAACGTGTTTTGGGACCCCCCCTTGTTTCTCTGCCCCCCCCTTGACGAAACCCCCCCAAATTTTCAGGGGCTGCTCAGAAACGAAATGTGCCATTTTCCTGAAAATTTCAGCCAATTCCGTCCACAAACGCCAAAGTTATTAGACATAGAATTTTCAGAAATCCCATAGAGAAAAAATCCTAACTATATATACCCATTGGCTATCGCCAGTAGGTAATATACATATATAAACATATATAATCTGCATATCTATATAAATATAAATGCATGCATACATATACATATATGCATACATATGCATGTTATTTACATGAAAGTTTTAAAAACACTAATAAAAGCAAAGCTAAAAAGCCACCTCATTACAAACAGAATGGCTTTAACTTAAACGAGGGCGAGATCTATTGCATTTTCAATGCTTGTTTACTTTGGTTCTATCAAGAAGGCATTCAGATGTTTCACACATTTGCCATAAATTCTGAATGTTAGCACTCTAGTTGCTCATTAGATTACTGTAGTAAAGCTAGTGCTCACCAGGGAAGTCTGCTGCTAATCATGGTTTGCAGCCATTTTCCCGCATTTTTTATCCCGCAGACTTTCAGTCCGCATACCATTATCCCGCAAGGTCATTGACCTCGCATACCATTATCCCGCATTTTTTCAAAACGCATGTGCATTTATCGCGCATGCCTTTACAAAGAATTACGTTTTAAAGGCATGTATGGTAAATGCATTTGCGTTGTGAAAACCACGATGACGAGAGCGGTAAGTGGGTTTGTGTTAATTTTTTCGTGGGTTAGTGATTGTGTAGTGTAGTGTAGTGTTGTGTAGTGTAGTGTTGTGTTAGTGTAGTGTAGAGTTGTGGTGGTTGTTTAGTGTAGGGTCATGCTGGGGGTAGTGTTTTAGGGTTTAGGGTTGTGTTGTGGTGTTTGCGTAGTGTAGGGTCATGCTGAGGGTAGTGTTTTAGGGTTTAGGGTAGTGTTGTAGTGTTTGCGTAGTGTAGGGTCATGCTGGGGGTAGTGTTTTAGGGTTTAGGGTTGTGTTGTAGTGTTTGCGTAGTGTAGGGTCATGCTGGGGGTAGTGTTTTAGGGTTTAGGGTAGTGTTGTAGTGTTTGCGTAGTGTAGGGTCATGCTGGGCGTAGTGTTTTAGGGTTTAGGATAGTGTTGTAGTGTTTGCGTAGTGTAGGGTCATGCTGGGGGTAGTGTTTTAGGGTTTTGGGTAGTGTTGTAGTGTTTGCGTAGTGTAGGGTCATGCTGGGGTGTAGTGTTTTAGGGTTTAGGGTAGTGTTGTAGTGTTTGCGTAGTGTAGGGTCATGCTGGGGGGTAGTGTTTTAGGGTTTTGGGTAGTGTTGTAGTGTTTGCATAGTGTAGGGTCATGCTGGGGTGTAGTGTTTTAGGGTTTTGGGTAGTGTTGTAGTGTTTGCGTAGTGTAGGGTCATGCTGGGGTGTAGTGTTTTAGGGTTTTGGGTAGTGTTGTAGTGTTTGCGTAGTGAAGGGTCATGCTGGGGGTAGTGTTTTAGGGTTTTGGGTAGTGTTGTAGTGTTTGCGTAGTGTAGGGTCATGCTGGGGGTAGTGTTTTAGGGTTTTGGGTAGTGTTGTAGTGTTTGCGTAGTGTGGGGTCATGCTGGGGGTAGTGTTTTTGGGTTTTGGGTAGTGTTGTAGTGTTTGCGTAGTGTGGGGTCATGCTGGGGGTAGTGTTTTAGGGTTTTGGGTAGTGTTGTAGTGTTTGCGTAGTGTAGGGTCATGCTGGGAGTAGTGTTTTAGGGTTTTGGGTAGTGTTGTAGTGTTTGCGTAGTGTAGGGTCATGCTGGGGGTAGTGTTTTAGGGTTTTGGGTAGTGTTGTAGTGTTTGCGTAGTGTGGGGTCATGCTGGGGGGTAGTGTTTTAGGGTTTTGGGTAGTGTTGTAGTGTTTGCGTAGTGTGGGGTCATGCTGGGGGGTAGTGTTTTAGGGTTTTGGGTAGTGTTGTAGTGTTTGCGTAGTGTAGGGTCATGCTGGGGGTAGTGTTTTAGGGTTTAGGGTAGTGTTGTAGTGTTTGCGTAGTGTAGGGTCGTGCTGGGGGTAGTGTTTTAGGGTTTAGGGTAGTGTTGTAGTGTTTGCGTAGTGTAGGGTCATGCTGGGGGTAGTGTTTTAGGGTTTAGGGTAGTGTTGCAGTGTTTGCGTAGTGTAGGGTCATGCTGGGGTGTAGTGTTTTAGGGTTTTGGGTAGTGTTGTAGTGTTTGCGTAGTGTAGGGTCATGCTGGGGGTAGTGTTTTAGGGTTTAGGGTAGTGTTGCAGTGTTTGCGTAGTGTAGGGTCATGCTGGGGTGTAGTGTTTTAGGGTTTTGGGTAGTGTTGTAGTGTTTGCGTAGTGTAGGGTCATGCTGGGGGTAGTGTTTTAGGGTTTAGGGTTGTGTTGTAGTGTTTGCGTAGTGTAGGGTCATGCTGAGGGTAGTGTTTTAGGGTTTAGGGTTGTGTTGTAGTGTTTGTGTAGTGTAGGGTCATGCTGGGGGTAGTGTTTTAGGGTTTAGGGTAGTGTTGTAGTGTTTGCGTAGTGTAGGGTCATGCTGGGGTGTAGTGTTTTAGGGTTTTCGGTAGTGTTGTAGTGTTTGCGTAGTGTAGGGTCATGCTGGGGGTAGTGTTTTAGGGTTTAGGGTAGTGTTGTACTGTTTGTGTAGTGTAGGGTCATGCTGGGGTAGTGTTTTAGGGTTTAGGGTAGTTTAGTTGTTTAGTGTATGCTAAAGGCATATTCGTTCTAAAAGTTTTCGTTATTTTAATTTGCGGCCTAATAGTACATGCAGGATTTTTTTTGCGGACTGATGGTATGCGGGATTTCGTCATATATTCGCTAATCATACTTTCTATGGCAAAATGAACCCCCTCATTTTGTTCCTTTTTAAATTAAATGTTTTAAGAGTTACCACTTTATTCCAATCAAGATGGCTTCAGGTGTGCCATACCTTTGTAATAAGTAGGACTGTTAGCACTCTAGGTGTTCTTTAGAACACTCTGGGACATTCTGTCATTGGGCTATAGTTGGGCTACATCTGGCTGATATTTGGGCTACATTTGTTTTTTTTGTCTCTGGTGGCCATCTTTGGGCTACATTGGGCTACATTGGGCTACATTGGGCTACATTTGGGCTCCAACATATATATAGCCCAATGTAGCCCAATATATATTTTTCAAAGTTAATTTTCGTAAAAACCACTGGAGCCTATATCTTGAGACATAGCAAAGGCACATCGGGCTACCAGTCCCTACAATTTTGCCAAGTTTGGTGTAAATCCATTCAGCTGTTCAGGCTAAAAGTGAGGCCAACCGCCCTATGGAAAATTGCATGGGAAAAACACGTTTTGGGACCCCCCTTTTTTCTCGGCCCCCCCTTGACGAAACCCCCCCAAATTTTAAGGGGCTGCTCAGAAACAAAATGTTCCAATTTCCTGAAAATTTCAGCCAATTCTGTCCTCAAACGCCAAAGTTATTCGACATAGAATTTTCAAAAATCCCATAGGAAAAAAATCCTAACTATATATACCTACTGGCTATCGCCAGTAGGTAATATATATATATATATATATATATATTCACTGAAAAAACCATAGGTTTCACACCAGTTATAGTTAGCTGGAAATTTTACTGATATAAAACCATTGAAATTCCCACGTTATAGTTAGTCGGACTCACTATAACTTGCGCGTGCAATGCACTGCTGATGACATCACATATTACATCACTCATGACATGGTCAGTGACATCACTCATGACATCACTGATGACACCATCCTTGTGACACAGTCACAGACCTCCTTTCAGTGTAATGTAACCCATGAAACACATATTCAAAAATAGAAACTAATATTTTCAAAAAAGTGGATATACCCATACCAGTTACAACAACCAATTCAGTAATACCACCATCTAATACACATCCACTCATGTGTATGTATATGGGTTATTAAATATTTTTATTAGTATCAGTATGAGTGTCTATATGGTTTGGTGGGGGTATTACTTAGCACATAGATGCATGAGTGACTGACTCTTTGTTTGTATGTGTTTTGAAGACAACATATGTACAGGACTGTATGGGTGGATGAGTGTCTATATGTGTTTGTTAGTGAGTGAATGACTGTCTCACTAGTGTCTTTATCAGTAACTACATATGTTTTAATCTAGTATATATGAATATTGATGTATATAAGTGAGTATATGTGAGAGCAAGAGATTGTAAGAGTTCCTGTTTAAATAAGTATGTGTTTCTATAAGTGATTGTTTAAGAGAATAAATATGTGTAATTTTAAATAGAAGTAAGGTGGAAGTGTGTGTATAACTCTATATTCAAATAAATGGATGTCCAATAGTTTATTTGCACGTGTGAATATGTGTGTGAGTAACTTTTGGATGAATGTCGGTGTGTAACAGGATGTATAGGTGTATCACTTCATATGATGAGTGAGTATATGTATGAGTGACTATATAGAACTGTTGGTGAATGAGTGGATGTGTATATAGATAGTGGAATTACTGAATTGCTTGTTGTAACTGATATAGGTATCTCCATTTTTTTAAAAATGTCAGTTTCTATTTTTGAATATGTGTCTCAAGGGTTACATTATAGTGAAAGGAGGTCTGTCACTGTGTCACAAGGATGGTGTCATGAGTGATGTCACTGACCATGTCATGAGTGATGTAATATGTGATGTCATCAGCAGTGCATTGCACGCGCAAGTTATAGTGAGTCCGACTAACTATAACGTGGGAATTTCAATGGTTTTATATCAGTAAAATTTCCAGCTAACTATAACTGGTGTGAAACCTATGGTTTTTTCAGTGAATTTAATAGGTTTTTTAAATGCTAATTCCTAACTATAACTGGTGTGAAACCTATGGTTTTTTCAGTGAATTTCATAGGTTTTTTAAATGCTAATTCCTAACTATAACTGGTGTGAAACCTATGGTTTTTTCAGTGAATTTCATTGGTTTTTTTAATGCTAATTCCTAACTTTTTATTCATACTCATACCTATGTGTTTTTTAGTGAATTGCTAAAGTATGTTTTTGTAAAAATGAACACTATAATGTATATTGAGATAATATTTTTGATTTAAAATATATTTTTTTTATATTTCACTTCGGTGCGCTTTCGGTGCGCGCACTGGTGCGCGTACCGTCAGCGCACTAACAAAAAAAAAAGAAAAAAAAATGAAGGAGGGACTGTGTAATAGATAGTAAGACAGATAAAAAGTGTAAAAGGAAGTAACTGAGAAAAGAAAAATGAATAATGGAGCAAAAGAAAGAAGAAATAGGAAGAAGACTAAAGCAGAGGTTAAGGGAGAATGTAAATGGATGTTGAAAGTAAAAAGAAGGACAGTTAAGTATGGGAATGTCAGGTAGTGACGGAATCAGAGGAAAAGAATAGCAGTGATTGAGGGAAAGTAAATATCAGTGAATATAAGTAAAGAGGGGTGAAAGAGGGTACATGTAAGTGAATAAGGGTAACACATGGGGAGTAATAGACAGAAAGAAGAGAGAGAGTAAAAGAAGGACTGTCACAAAGGGACTAAGTGAACCAGTAAAAAAGGTAAGTGAAGGAGTGTGCATAGGCAGAAGTACTGAAAGAAATTGAATGTGGTCGGAAGTAAACATGCAACAAAAGAATAAGTGAGGGAAGCAAAGTAAGGAAATAGGTGTGCGGTAGGGTGACAGAAAAATAGTGAAAATAAAACAAAAGGTGATAACAAAAAACATTTTACAAACACACTTACCATATAATCTATGCAAATTTGTATCTGTGAAAGATAAAGGAAAAAACATGTTATAATTACATAAAAATGTATATTAAAATAGAAGAAACAGTTCATGAGGTTTAAAAATCTACAAAAGTTTACTTAGAAATGAAGCAATAGTGAAGGATACAAAAACAGAAAGAAAGTAATGTAGAAAGAAAAAAAAAGGAAAAAGAAATAGTTGGAGAACAAATTCCTAAAGGTAAAAAAGATACTAAAAGAATGTAAAATATCAAAACAAAATGAGTAAAGATAAGAAACTAAAAGAAAAATGATTGAAAAAGAGAGAAGTCAGATTGATAAACTATAAATAAAATAGAGGAATAGAAGATGATTGAGAGTGAGTGAAGTGAAGTCACAGAGTGAAGGGATGAAAGAAATGAAGTTATTATAGAACGATGGATAAAACAGGAGTGAGAGAGTAAGTACACAGAAAGACAAAAGGAAGAACTAACTGAACTACAGTACAATGAGTGTAAAAGAAAAAAAATGGAGAAAGAGAAAGAGTGTTAGGAAATTAAAGCAGAGGTACTAAGAAAATATGAAAAAGATAAAAAGTGGTGGAAGGAACAGAGGAAATGCAGATAGTTCCTATCAGATTAAGAAGTTGTGAATGAAGTGCAGTAAAGAAACAGCGATGAAAAAAGAGTGTAAATTAGTAAAGAGAGGTAAATAAGGGTGAAAAAGAAAATGAGTGTATAACAATGTGAACACAATATAAATTACACAATGCAAACTACACAATAACTTCTACAATATGTTACATTATTTATTTTTGCTGTTCTCAGAATATATTGAATTCCACTTAAATTAGTGAGTTCAAAGTCTTCATCATATAACAGCGGGAAAAAAAAAACACAATCTAAAAGATTGTGTTTAAAAAAACCCATTCAAACATACATCTCATATATGTACACTAATCTTTGATTCACTTACTTTTCCATGAGGCCAAATAGAAGATAGTGAAGGTCCTTTTGGTGGAAAAAAGTCTGCTGTTCCTTATAAGTTCCATTTCATCGACTTCCTTTGAAAAAAGATATAAAAACATCATACCATACACAATCCTCACGGCCAATTTGTGTCTGATATATCGGTATTTTTTACTTTGAGATCCACTTAAAGTATCTACATGAGATAAATAATTTAAAATATTAGATTAACTAACTAACTAACTAACTTTTATTAACTATTCCCGTCTTCAAAGGCCAATTTCCTTTACTAAAACTTTGGTTTTAAAAACACTAGATAAGAATTTGTAGAGTCATAAGGCAAACGTTGTTTATAAGTTAAATGAGAATCATTGCAGTAACTCCATCCATTTTCAGATTTTAAGTAGCATGTATAATGTCCTGAGGTGGTCGAAGATCCATCATGATAAATAATAGCTTCAGTTGTAAAGGTCCTTCCAGAAATTGATAACTGAGAAGCCACAAAATTTTTGATAGAAGTTGTCAATTTAGTTCCATCAGGTCTACATCGTTGGAAAACTAAAATAATATACTGCCCATACCTTTGTATAAATAATGTGGACAGCATTGTACAGTTACATTGGGTACACACCATATTATGATCTGCTGCTTTAACTAGATTTTTAAAAGACACTGATTTACAGTCTGGTAAAGTCAAATATATAAATCTTTCAGTGTCTATTCTAGTAGTACTTGATAAACTACAATTGTGGCAGTCATGCTGCCATTGATAAGAAAGACTGAAAAGATTATCTACATCTACACCTTCATCTTCCAAAACACCAAACATATACATTAAAAATTCCTGACAATCCTGCTGAATGTTCTGTGAAAATTTATCTTGACCAGAACACAAATCTAAAATATTTCGAATTTCTGTTACACTTTCTATTTGTGCTGTACCACTGCTACATTTCTGAAACACAGAATTCAATAAACCACACAATCTTTGATCCCGATTTTCAACAATCTGTTCTTGTAAACTTTTAAGAAAAAAAACAACATTAACCACTACATTAGCATAGCAGTTGACACCAGAACTATTTTCAAACTGAAATCCAACAACATTTTCTCCACAATTCTTTTTCTTCCTGTTTTCAATTACAGTTTTCTCTACTTTTTGTCTTTTTGCAACTACCTCACTACAAGTATCCTCATTTCTTCTTTTTCGGCCTACCACACGTTTTTCAAACAGAGGATATTGAGGCAAATGTGGAGCATACTCTCTTCTTAACCTATTGTATTCTTTAACACAATCTAGATCTGCACAAATCTTTGTCTCATCACACGCAATCAAGTACAATCCTGATAAAGTTCTAACTCGAGATAATGCCACATATGCCATACCCTCTTTAAACACAGATCTTCCAATGTTCACCAAAGCACTATCTACACTTAAACCTTGAGATTTATGAATTGTCACCGCATACGCCAAACAAACAGGAAACTGTTTTCGGCGAACATATAAGTCTTTAACAAGTAAAAACCTAGCAGAACAACAACTTATTTGTTGTACTTGTTCAATGCCATCAAATTTTATTTTTATAAATTCAATTCCATCTCTATTTCTGTAATTCACAAAATCAACAACATAACCCATTGCTCCATTTACCAGACCACTTTCAACATTTAAATTCCTTCTCAAAATGATACGACAATTTAAACACACATTCAAAGTCTTTTCAAAACCAGCTGTTTTTGAAATACTTTTCTCCAATGAATGCAATTTAGTTTTCAAATTTTCTGACAAAACAATTGTTGCACCCATATGCTCTATTTTATCTATTGCTTCCAGTTTCACAATCTCTTCATTTTCTAAGTCTAACATTTTTTGGTTGAAGATGGAACATTCTTGCAGAGTTGGCATCAAACATATCCCAGATTTCTTCTCAGTCATTTTTTAAAAAATATTCTCTGGAAGAATGTTTTCATTTGGATACAAATTTGAAATTAATCGACTATGCAAAGCTTTTTTCCCTTTCTCAGTCATTTTTCCAATTCTTACATCTTGTAGAATATTTTTATAATCTTCATCCTTGGCCTGTCGCATATTTTGAAGCAGTTCAGCATATTTAAAATTTACCCATATATTAACATTTCCAATGCTTCCAAGGGACTTCCTGGTATCTTCATGCGTGAGCATTTTAAACACTGGTTGTCCTTTTACTGGAGTCAACTGCAATAGATCTCCAAAAACAATAATGTGTTTTCCTCCAAATAACACATCATAGTCTGTTTTAAGAATTTCTTGCATTCTCAAATGCACAAAAGCAAGCATTAGATTTGAGACCATGCTTACTTCATCTATGATAAGAAGTTTCATTTTCTTCAAGACTCTTGAAACTTCAGAACACGCATCTCCAGATAGCTTGTTGTAATGCAATTTATTATCATGTTCAACTGGCAGCATCAATAAACGATGTAGAGTAATCCCTTTAATGTTATGTGCTGCCAGACCAGTTGGAGCAGTTACAACACAAGACAGTGGTGAATCAGTCCTTTTCTGCAGATAACTTGCAACGGCTTTAATTAGAAAACTTTTTCCTGTCCCCGCTTCTCCACTTACGTACAATCGGACAGGGTCAAATAATATACATGAGCACTCTTTTTTCTCATGTCTGAATCCATGTTCAATCTGCTCTGTGACTTCATCATATATCTTTTTCTGCTCAATGTTTAGTTGCTTTACCAAATCTTCTAAGTTAACTCCATCCTCTTGAGCTTGTTCCATAGCTCTTTCCACCTCATCCATGGCAGTGGCAGCTTCATTTTGGATAATTGGTCCTCCTAGTGGATCCTGGCTCAATGAAGTAGAACTCTGACTATCTTGAGAACTGTTTCTAGCTATCTCTTCAGCAATTGTGGTTTCTTGCTCCATTTCTTCATTCAACATTTGCAGATAATTTAGAAAAATAGGACATTCTATGGTATCCTTAGTTGCATTAAAAGAGTCTTCATAACAGAGAAAATCTCCAAGTAGTTCCTCTGCTGTACGCCATGGCTTAAAGAGTTGCAAAAGAGCTAAATAGTAAAATTCTCTTTTGTCTGGAACTTCACAACTCAATTTTCGATGATTAATCAAATGGCCTTTTTTCTGCTTCACTAGACATCCTTCATAGCCAATGAGTGCATATTTTCCATTATTGATATCTTCTGTGATGTTCCTCTTATAACTGTAGTTTTGAAGAACTTCATACAAACATGTGTTCTCAAGGTGAGTACTTCTATTTGGATAGTATGTATCCAACATATTAGTCTTCAAAATATCTGTACTGTTTGGTTCTTTTTCCGCCAAATATTCAATTTCTTGTACAGATTTCAAAACTCGGTTTCGTGTTGCAGCAAGACCAAGACTCACCCAAATGATTGTTCTTGATTTGGCATAGAGACTTGCTGATGATAACCGATCAGAACATTCATATGCTCCAATTTCTCGATGCGACAACATCTTCAGACTGAAACTGTATAATTTCTTGCTTAGACTCTTTTCATGTGAAATGTCCTCCCACATTTCATTCAGTTCTGTCTTTTGTTTTTGGTGATGTAAGATGTCACATATCGAGCCACAGCAATAGAGTTGTCAGCAACGAACTGAATATCCATGTTAGCATTCCACATGGACAAAATCACTGGGTTGTAATCGTTGATGTACTTAGATTCTTCATTTCTTTTCAAATTATATGTGTTTTTGGGAGATTTCCTCGTCACAGTATGTCGTAGAGATGACATCAAATTATTTACTCTTCCCTTAGAAATCACTGGTCGAGGAAATGCAAAACGACATTTCGTGTAGTACTTTTCCTTGTTTTTAAATTTTCGACGACAGTACTTTCCACAACGATGAGATTGAAAACGTAAAACTTGTTGCCTTAAATTGTTTTCTTCAGTAGATTTTGGAACAGCACATGTTGAATACTCTTCAATGAAACTCATCACTGTTTCATCTGATCCAAATTTGGGTGCATCTTTAATCCACAACAACATATGTATATGAGGAGCACCTCTCGCTTGATATTCCTTCCTCCAAAAAAATCCAAAAACCTCTCCAAGGGGAGGATTTTTTTTGTTGGTAATAAAAGACATCATAGCTTCAAATCTATGATTAAAATATCTGCAAACATTCACTGGATCTAAAGAACACAGTTCTCCTGGTGTTTTCAATTCTATATTTGGTATGTTTTCATTTGCCTCCCGTAGAAATTGAAGTAAATCGTCCCATGCATACTCAGCACAGCTAAGAGTGAGGAACCATGTAGGAGTTCCTAAGTTTCTTAGCATACATTTCAATTCTCCATGACGACGAAACCAATACTCGTTGGTTCCACGTTGACATGCCATGAGATTGATTAGCTGAGATTCCAAAATACTGTCTTGCAGATTAACTTTCTCCATAAAGTCCCTTGCACAAACATTCTGCAAATGAGGTCCACTTTTTATTATATGATTAACTGCATAAGAAAGCCCAGACAAATCACTTTCAAACAGTAGATGAAATAAATATGGAATGCATTGACGAAACCTTGGATCTTCTGCATATAATCTTAGAGTCCGGTATTCAGCTGCAGGAATTTGAACTGGTCGATCATCATATCGTCCACCACAACCTGTTGGAAATAATTGTGGAAAACAACGAGCTTCCAAACTTTCTTCCCATACACTAATGGGACTTCCTTTTGCTGCTTTCATTTGAAACAAGTCAATTGCATTTCCCATTACTTCTTTGGAATGCAAAGGATGAACAGTATAATGTTCATATATTTCTTCAGTTCTAGACACATCAACTTTTTCAATTTGACCAACTGAAGAATCACTATCTTCTTCTGTAGCTGTTTCCTCTACTCCAACACTTACATCTTTGTAGTACTCATTGTTTTTGACTAAATACAACGTTGCCTTCTTGACTTTTTTAACATCCACTAAATCTTGCCAAATTTTCTTACTCTTTGTTGGAACCCCATTAACTAGAATAACTAAAGGATCTTCTTCTACTCTTTCTACACCAATTGTATTAATATTTTTCTTTACATCTAGAGGCAAATAAACAACTCTTCCCTTTAATCCTCTCAGTAAATCTGATGGAGGCAATTTCCCTGTCTTAGGCTCCATGCGTACAATAGCCTGAAAAGGATGGACACATTGAATCAAAATAGATTCATAAGTATTTAGATCCATCAATTCAGAAGGAATATCTATCAACTGAAGATTATTATAAACTGCTCTTGCAGGCATTCTATTTTCATTTAATTTTTTCAAACAATAATTGCAAATACGCTGATCCAAACTCAAATCAAAAGAATTCTCCACCAACAAATAACTTACAAAATCCTTCCATTCACTATTATTTTCCAAATCACATTTTGCATATAAATCAACTAACCTAGTCTGAATTTTATAATGAGTCCGTCGACAACACACACAAGTTAAATTAGGCCTCTCACTTGATTTCACCTTAAACTTGATAATTTCCTCATCAAACTTTTCAATACTTGAAATTTGTCCATTATCTTCTGCATTACCATCCATTACTATATCTATTTCTACACTGTCTTATTTGTTCCCAAAATAACAAAACTCAATTTCTTCACAAATAGTCTTCACATCCACTTCAGATCCATGCAAAAGAGCACTATTTAACTGTTTAAGCTTAAGTGCAGGACTTTTTGCATAATACAACTTCCTCACTAATTTCCTTACGTTATTATGATGCACTGCTAACATCCTAAAATGATGAAAAACATTCCGACAAACTTTTCTAGAAAGACAAGCTAGTGAATGCCCTTGCAAACCTGTGCTTTCTCTCACTCTGCAAGGATCTAACTCTTGCAGGATCTTCATTTTTTGTTTGAGACTTTTTTTACTATATGTACGTAAGAAATTTCGAAGCAAATCGATTGATTCCTGTCGCACACTACAAATACTACTGCATTTCCATGTGTACACTGGACCCTTAGTACGTCTCCCTAAAACTTCATCAGCTAACACCTCTTCTGCATCTCTAGATACAAGTTTCTCTTTTTCCATCACACAACTATCTTTCACCTCATATGCACGACCACTGGTGTCAACTGCATGCACCAAATCATTTTCCTGAAAGTAACTCTCCTCATTGAAAAAAGGCTCAGAACTTGAACTATGCATCCATTCACCAGAAAATACTTCACAAAAATTACTCCGATTAATAATTCTTTTCCATCTACTGTTCGATTTGAAAACATCAATTGCCTTATTAAGTATCCTCATTCTATTGATTATTAAAATAAATAATTTTTTCTTAACTTCAAAAGCCTGATCAACAATCTTTTCTACACTTTTCTTTTTCTTGTAAAAAGCAGCTTTTAGTTTACTTTTCTTATCATTTTTTAGCAAATTTAAAACTACCCTATTGCGAAACATTCGCCTACGAATGTCCCTAAAAACATTTACCCTTCTATTGCTATCCATTCTCTTCTCTCCTGCTCCAATGGAAACATTTTTTGTGGGCTTCTCTTTCCTTTTTAGATTTGTTGACTTTTTCTGTATATTCACATTAGCAATATCATTTTTTTTTCTACGACATATGTTGCGAAGAAAAGACTTAATTGGCTTACCAGAAGCTTTTCTGGTGTTTTTTGAAGTACTTGTTGAAGAGGATTCCATAAACTCTGTTGTTGATGTTCTCCTTTTCCGTATGTTATTTTTGATATTTCTTTGCTTTGAAGGCATTTTTGCTTCCTTTTCAGAAGTTGATTTGAATCTGTTGTTCTGTTAAAAAAACACATGAAAGACCACTATTAGCAAACAACAAAGTAATGTTAAAAAGCAAACAATATATACAATAAATTGCAACATATTTAAGTTTATACAATAGCAAGTCATGGCTTTATTTATAAAGGCCTTGCGCCACCAGTGCGTCACTTTTTACCCATGTTTAAAGTAATGCACCAGCTGCACATGGCAATCATAAATAATGGCCAAATGCAAATACCAATCATTTGCACCCACAAATCGATTTTTGAATAACATGTAAGAAGCACTGCGTAGAACCTAAGTACAACCACTCAATATCATCAAACAAAGTCAGGGTCTGATTTATAAAGGCCTTGCGCCACCAGTGAATCACTTATTACACATGTTTAAAGTGATGCATCAGCTGCACATGGCATTCATAAATAAGGGCCAAATGCATATACCAATCAATTGCACCCAAAAATCGATTTTTGAATAACATGTAAGAAACACTGCGCAAAACCTAAGTACAACCACTCAATATCATCAAACAAAGTCAGGGCCTTATTTATGAAAGCCTTGCGCCACCAGTGCGTCACTTATTACCCATGTTTAAAGTCATGCATCAGCTGCACATGGCAATCATAAATAAGGGCCAAATACATATACCAATCAATTGCACCCAAAAATCGATTTTTGAATAACATGTAAGAAACACTGCGCAGAACCTAAGTAAAACCACTCAATATCATCAAACAAAGTCAGGGCCTTATTTATGAAAGCCTTGCGCCACCAGTGCGTCACTTATTACCCATGTTTAAAGTCATGCATCAGCTGCACATGGCAATCATAAATAAGGGCCAAATACATATACCAATCAATTGCACCCAAAAATCGATTTTTCAATAACATGTAAGAAACACTGCGCAGAACCTATGTACAACCAATCAATATCATCAAACAAAGTCAGGGCCTTATTTATGAAAGCCTTGCGCCACCAGTGCGTCACTTATTACCCATGTTTAAAGTGATGCATCAGCTGCACATGGCATTCATAAATAAGGGCCAAATGCATATACCAATCAATTGCACCCAAAAATCGATTTTTCAATAATATGTAAGAAACACTGCGCAGAACCTATGTACAACCACTCAATATCATCAAACAAAGTCAGGGCCTTATTTATGAAAGCCTTGCGCCACCAGTGCGTCACTTATTACCCATGTTTAAAGTCAAGCATCAGCTGCACATGGCAATCATAAATAAGGGCCAAATACATATACCAATCAATTGCACCCAAAAATCGATTTTTGAATAACATGTAAGAAACACTGCGCAGAACCTATGTACAACCACTCAATATCATCAAACAAAGTCAGGGCCTTATTTATGAAAGCCTTGCGCCACCAGTGCGTCACTTATTACCCATGTTTAAAGTCATGCATCAGCTGCACATGGCAATCATAAATAAGGGCCAAATACATATACCAATCAATTGCACCCAAAAATCGATTTTTCAATAACATGTAAGAAACACTGCGCAGAACCTATGTACAAACAATCAATATCATCAAACAAAGTCAGGGCCTTATTTATGAAAGCCTTGCGCCACCAGTGCGTCACTTATTACCCATGTTTAAAGTCATGCATCAGCTGCACATGGCATTCATAAATAAGGGCCAAATGCATATACCAATCAATTGCACCCAAAAATCGATTTTTCAATAACATGTAAGAAACACTGCGCAGAACCTATGTACAACCAATCAATATCATCAAACAAAGTCAGGGCCTTATTTATGAAAGCCTTGCGCACCAGTGCGTCACTTATTACCCATGTTTAAAGTCAAGCATCAGCTGCACATGGCAATCATAAATAAGGGCCAAATACATATACCAATCAATTGCACCCAAAAATCGATTTTTCAATAACATGTAAGAAACACTGCGCAGAACCTATGTACAACCAATCAATATCATCAAACAAAGTCAGGGCCTTATTTATGAAAGCCTTGCGCCACCAGTGCGTCACTTATTACCCATGTTTAAAGTCATGCATCAGCTGCACATGGCAATCATAAATAAGGGCCAAATACATATACCAATCAATTGCACCCAAAAATCGATTTTTCAATAACATGTAAGAAACACTGCGCAGATCCTATGTACAACCACTCAATATCATTAAACAAAGTCAGGGTCTCATTTATGAAAGCCTTGCGCCACCAGTGCGTCACTTATTACCCATGTTTAAAGTCATGCATCAGCTGCACATGGCATTCATAAATAAGGGCCAAATACATATACCAATCAATTGCACCCAAAAATCGATTTTTCAATAACATGTAACAAACACTGCGCAGAACCTATGTACAACCAATCAATATCATCAAACAAAGTCAGGGCCTTATTTATGAAAGCCTTGTGCCACCAGTGCGTCACTTATTACCCATGTTTAAAGTCATGCATCAGCTACACATGGCAATCATAAAAAAGGCCAAATAAAAATACCATTCATTTGCACCCAAAATCGATTTTTAAATAACATGTAAGAAACACTGCGCAGAACCTAAGTACAACCACTCAATATCATCAAACAAAGTCAGGGCCTTATTTATGAAAGCCTTGCGCCACCAGTGCGTCACTTATTACCCATGTTTAAAGTCATGCATCAGCTGCACATGGCAATCATAAATAAGGGCCAAATACATATACCAATCAATTGCACCCAAAAATCGATTTTTCAATAACATGTAAGAAACACTGCGCAGAACCTATGTACAACCAATCAATATCATCAAACAAAGTCAGGGCCTTATTTATGAAAGCCTTGCGCCACCAGTGCGTCACTTATTACCCATGTTTAAAGTCATGCATCAGCTGCACATGGCAATCATAAATAAGGGCCAAATAAAAATACCATTCATTTGCACCCAAAATCGATTTTTAAATAACATGTAAGAAACACTGCGCAGGACTTATATACTAACATACAATTTCACTTCTAAAACATAACTATCTGCTTCAAAATATTCTCCATAGAGCAAATAAATCTCTATCTAAATTAAATGAATCATTACTTACCTTTACAAATGCTTTTGGAGATTGAAAACAGTGTCAGACACACACACCAATTTTTCTTTAGCAGAGGAAAAGGTGTGCTCTCAATACCATGAAACCAAGACTGGCATAGAAAATATCTATCTTTGTACACATATGCCTTAATTCAACCAATGAAAACTCTTCCCTCACTATTTTCAAACCAACACCCATCCCCCTCTCAAACCTTTCTATCTGTTACCATAGCAACTCCCTCCTAACTGAACTGTAAGGTTCAAAAGTTTATCTTACAATGTTGCAAATTAACTCAGCAAGGATGTTTGACCTCTCAATACAGCAGCCTATACAGGGTATTTTTGCTTTTGGTGACTTTTTTTAAACCATTCAAATTGCTTCTTTCACACAACATAACCATGCACCCTAACTTTCAGTTTTCAACTATCTGAATCCACCAATCATTGCTTGTGATTCAAGAGCAGAGAAACTCCACAATTATTTTTTTGTGAACTCCTACTGTTCCAACTACCATTTCATTCCCACACTTCATCTGACTGGACCAGAACCTTCTCACATCATGTACTCTGTTTGGATTATTGGACATAGCTACATCCACTGGGCTCAAAGGTATGCAGCTAGCAGAAATTTTCATAACCTTGATTTATCAAATGTGGAAATCAAGTGGATTGGCCACAGAGGATTAAAATGTCACCAATTGATACCATTGGTGAAAACCTTTTTGCATCTGCCAGAACCTGACCTTATAATTGTGCACTGTGGTGGAAACGATCTAGGCACATTAACTGGGGTAGGTCTGGAAATGCTATTAAAGGACACCTTTCATCAATTGATGATACTTTTTCCCCACACTGCCTTGGTATATTCCAATATATGCCAAAGACAGAAATGGAACTGGTCCAACCAATTTGGTCCACAATTTGAGAAAGCACGGAAACATGTAAATAAATCTGTTTCTGCTTACATGAGAGACTATGGAATGGGTTCAATATACAATAATAACTTGCGTTACAACATGCAAGACATCTACAGAGGAGATGGAGTGCACTTCTCAGATGAGGGGAATAGAATATTCCTCCTGAATTTAAGAATGTGTATTGGAACCTACTTGTAGGTACCTAAATCAACCACAGAACCCAAAAGCTCTTCTCAGAGCTACCCTACCTCTGATCATTCAAAGCGTTTATTTTTTTCTAACTTTTTTCACTATTTTTCACCATAGTACGCTTCCCGGTAAGCTTAACGGTGCGCGTACCAGGCGCTCCCCCCGCGGAAAATGAAAGAATTTTTTTTTTTTTTTTACGTTTATGAGCCTTCTAAGCCCCCCTCAGAAAACCTAGGGGGTCAAGAAGTCTCTACAGTGCCCCCTTCTATCCATTCCGAACATTGTTTACCCTCCATCTTGTGTCTCGATTGTACCGAAACACAAAATGGAGGACTCCCGTAACGCTGCCAGTGCGCGTACAGGAGCGCGCACCAGCAAGCGCTCGATACAAAAAGGTGGGAAAGCAATTTACAAAAAAACCACTGGAGACACTTTCATCAAATATAGAATAGGCCCTACTACATAGCAGTCCCTACCATTTGCCCAAATTTGGTGAAATTCCATTGAGACATATAGGCTACAGGCCTGTCTAAATATCCTGAGGTAAATTACATGAGAAAAACAGACTTGTAATGTTAGAATTTACAACCAATTAAAAAGTATCTTTCATTTTCTACGATTATTTCCTGACGTTTGATTGGTTAAGTACAAGAATATATATAAAAGAAGAGAGGGAAACACAGCCATTTTGACTACTGCTTCCAGAAGTACATTTATAACAAATTTCACTGACAACTTCAACTGATTTCTCTAAGGTAAGTTCTAATTATGGAAGTATATTGTACACTTTAAGTTAATTTCTGAAAAAATATTCTGTTAGTGATATGCTATCCCTCTTTAATAGTTAGAGATAGAGATAGACTTCTCTGTAATAGTTATGGATTGAGTTAGGCTTCTCTGGTATACAGTACCCTAACTCTACTAATATAGTTAATTTGTATGCAATTTTCAGAAAGAAAATGGAAGGAGAAAATCAGGCAAATGATACTTCTATCAAAGTAAAGGTGGAAAAACCAGAAGATCAAAAACAAGAAGTTGATTTCATGGATGACTCTTTGGATGAACAGTTTATAGAATATTTGGAAGAAATGGAATCATGTACATATAATTATGAGGAAATTCCGGACAATATTATGTTAGAAATTTTATTAAATTATGAAAAAGAATCAGAGGAATAAATTTATCTTTAATAATTTCAAATTGTTTCAGACAATATTCTTTTTTATATGTAATTCATAAAGTATTACCAAAAATGTTTAAAATATAAAGTGAGACTTATAGTATACTGTTCAACTATTTTTCTGTTACATAGTAAGTTTACTCATAGTTACTACCTTTCTCCCACTATATTATCTCATATGAATATTTTACACCTCATTTTCATAAGTGAGCAGGATAGACTACTCATGATCCCCTAGAAATTCTCAGGGAGTGCTTAAAAGATCTGTTTCTCCTTTCCAGACAGACTATGTTATGAATTCCATATACCACAAAAACATACAATAACAACATGCAAGATATCTACAGAGGAGATGGTGTACATTAAATGAAAGTCTCTGCATTGGTACCTACATGTAGGTACTTACATAAAATTAAAAAAAACAAGTAATAAACATACAATTTTTTAAAGTGATTATTTTTCCATAGTACCCTCCTTGGAGCGCTTCCCGGTGCGCGTACCGGGCGCTCCCCCCGTGAAAAACGCAAAAAAAAAAATTTTTATGGAGGCCCCGCGGGGCCCTTTAATGGCCCCCATATCAAACCTAGGGGGTATGGGGGGGTCTACCCTGCCCCCTTATGGTCAATTCCACCCTTTGTTTTTGCCACCTCTTATGACTAGATTTTACCGATAGACAAGATGGCGGCCGCTCCGGACTGTTTAGAATGTTTACAGACAACTGAGAGCCAATCAGCTTTCTGCGCGCAAGTCGCGTGTCGCGCCTGGAGCGCTCTCCGGTGCGCGCACCGGAGAGCGCCTATAGATATATATATTTTTTTGAACCTAAATTACTCAAAATCCACTGGAGCACATATCTTGAGACATAGCAAAGGCACATCGGGCTACCAGTCCCTACAATTTTGCCAAGTTTGGTGGAAATCCATTCAGCCGTTCGGGCTAAAAGTGACATCGACCGCCCTATGGAAATTAACATGGGGAAAACGCGTTTTGGGACCCCCCTTTTATCTCGGCCCCCGCTTAACGTATCCCCCCCAAACCTTCAGGGAAGGACCGGAACCCCGCGAGGCCATTTTCAGGAAATTTTCAGGCAGATTCGTCAACCGGCGCCAAAGTTATTCCAAATAGAATTTTGAGATTTAACATTGAAAAAAATCCTAACTAAAACTACCTACTGGCGACCGCCAGTAGGTAATATATATATATATATATATATATTCACTGAAAAAAACATAGGTTATAGACCATATATAGTTAGGGATTAGCATTTAAAAAACCTTATTTTATTTGCACAAAACCATTGAAATTCCATATATAGTTAGTTGCACTAACTATATATCGCGGACCCGCAATCCACTGCTAATGATGTCACATATTACATCATTCATGACATGGTCAGTGACATCACTGATGACATCACTGATGACATCTCAAATGGCATCACTGATGACATCACTGATGACATCTCAAATGACATCACTGATGACATCACTGACATCTCATTTGACATTACTGATTACATCACTGATGATATCATTTATGTGATAATACATCTTCAGACTCTAATATAACCTTAGATACACTCAGTGTAAACAGGCATTCACAGACTGTCACACATCCATGGAGTTACTCACACACCTAGTCAGTCATGCAAAGAATCAATCACATCTCCATTTCCTTAACTATACAGTTATACACACCTTACTTATTCAAACATATACTAACACATATTTACTCTCGTATACAATCCTTGAGACAAGTTCACAATGATTCATACAGCCACTCTCACATTCACTGGCTCTTATGTTCAGTTATTTATATATGTCAACTCTCACATGGAGTGTGTTTTACATATGTACTTACTTTGACATGTAGAACTGAGATATCCATTCACTCACCAATATACTCATGCACACAGTCAACTGTCCATACAGCTGTTTCTACATGCACTTTTGAACCCATACACCTAGGGAATCAACTGCTCACACATCTATGCACAGAGTTATACACCTCCCAGCCACCCACACACATACTCAGTCTCCCATACAAATACTTGGGCAACCATTCAATAACCCATATAGTTACTGATATAGCTACTGATTTAAACATGCAGCAGTTTACAGAAGAACATAAATAATGATTGCCAAATTAAGACACTTTAATCACTAACCCATGCACTCAGTGAGACACATTTAATCATTCTCTCATACAGTCAGTCATGCACCTACTAAATCCTTCATCCAGACACTTATACATCCACTCATTCTTCAATATGTAAGACATATTTTAACTTTACAGAAACATACAGTCACTGGGTGTTGTCATCAGTGATGTCATCAGTGATGTCATTTGAGATGTCATCAGTGATGTCATCAGTGATGTCACTGACCATGTCATGAATGATGTAATATGTGACATCATTAGCAGTGGATTGCGGGTCCGCAATATATAGTTAGTGCAACTAACTATATATGGAATTTCAATGGTTTTGTGCAAATAAAATAAGGTTTTTTAAATGCTAATCCCTAACTATATATGGTCTATAACCTATGGTTTTTTCAGTGAATTTTCAAGGTTTTGGAAATGCAAATTCCTAACTATATATGGTCTATAACCTATGGTTTTTTCTGTGAATTTCATTGTTTTTTTAAAAGCTAATATCTATAGCTGTAAAATATATTCTTTATTAAGTGACGTATCACGTAGCCCGTGAGACGCCTCATGATGCATCGCATAACCGTGACGTATCGTCTCTGCAGCGCAAACCAAACCCAAAACGTAAGCGCGCCAGAACACGCTTAAAGATATATATATTTTTTTTTAACCTTAATTAGACAAAATCCACACGTGCACATATCACAAACGTTCAAAAAACACAATATGTCAGACTCCTGTTACGCTGCCGGTTAGCTGCCTGGTTAACGTACCAGGAAGCACCTTTACCGCGAAAAATCGCAAATTTTTTTTTTCACCCCCCAGGGAACTTTAATAGCCCCCTCATCAATCCTAGGGGTTCAGGAGGGGTCTGCCTTACCCCTTTCATTCATTTACACCTTTTTTTTTCCACCTCTTGTCTCTCGATCCCACAGAGAGACAAGATGGCGGCCGCTCCAGACTGTTTACAATGATAACAGCCAATCAGCTTCTCCTCAGACTCCCGTTACACTGCCGGTTAGCTTCCCGGTTAGCTGCCCGGTTAGCTGCCCAGTTCGCGTACCAAGACGCGTCTCTACGGCGAAAAAATCGGATTTTTTTTTTGTTTTTTTTTTGGCCCCGCGTGGCTTTATAATATCCCCCTCATCAATCCTAGGGGGTCAGAAGGAGTCTACCTTGCCCTCTTTCCTTCATTTCCCCCTTTGTTTTGGCCTCCTCTTGTCTCTCGATCCTACCGAGAGACAAGATGGCGGCCGCTCCGGACTGTTTACAATATTGACAGCCAATCAGCTACTCCTCAGACTCCCGTTACACTGCCGGTTAGCTTCCCGGTTAGCTGCCCGGTTAGCTGCCCGGTTCGCGTACAAAGACGCGTCTCTACGGCGAAAAAATCGGATTTTTTTTTTTTTTGGGTTACACTGCCGGTTAGCTTCCCGGTTAGCTGCCCGGTTAGCTGCCTGGTTCGCGTACCAAGACGCGTCTCTACGGCGAAAAAATCGGAATTTTTTTTTTTTTTTTTGGGGCCCGGCGTGGCTCTATAATATCCCCCTCATCAATCCTAGGGGGTCAGAAGGGGTCTACCTTGCCCTCTTTCCTTCATTTCCCCCTTTGTTTTGGCCTCCTCTTGTCTCTCGATCCTACCGAGAGACAAGATGGCGGCCGCTCCGGACTGTTTACAATATTGAAAGCCAATCAGCTACTCCTCAGACTCCCGTTACACTGCCGGTTAGCTTCCCGGTTAGCTGCCCGGTTAGCTGCCCGGTTCGCGTACCAAGACGCGTCTCTATGGCGAAAAAATCGGATTTTTTTTTTTTTTTTTTTTGGGTTACACTGCCGGTTAGCTTCCTGGTTAGCTGCCCGGTTAGCTGCCCGGTTCGCGAACCAAGACGCGTCTCTACGGCGAAAAAAATCGGAATTTTTTTTTTTTTTTTTGGGGCCCGGCGTGGCTCTATTATATCCCCCTCATCAATCCTAGGGGGTCAGAAGGGGTCTACCTTGCCCCCTTTCCTTCATTTCCCCCTTTGTTTTGGCCTCCTCTTGTCTCTCGATCCTACTGAGAGACAAGATGGCGGCCGCTCCGGACTGTTTAGAATGTTGACAGACACCGGAGAGCCAATCAGCTTCGCTTCGCAAAGTTCCGATACGCGAAAAGTTCGCGAACCGGAGCGCTGCCCGGAGCGCTGTTACAGATATATATCTTGTTTTAAACGTTAATTTCTCAAAATCCACTGAAGCACATATATTGAGACCTAGCAAAGGCACATCGGGCTAACAGTCCCTAAAATTTTGCCAAGTTTCGTGGAAATCCATTCAGCCGTTCGGGCTAAAAGTGAGGCCAACCGCCCTATGGAAATTAACATGGGAAAAACGTGTTTTGGGACCCCCCTTTTTTCTCAGCCCCCCCTTGACGAACCCCCCCCAAATTTCCAGGAGCTGCTCAGAAACAAAATGTGCCATTTTCCTGAAAATTTCAGCCAATTCCGTCCACAAACGCCAAAGTTATTAGGCATAGAATTTTCAAAAGTTCCATAGAGAAAAAATCCTAACTATATATACCTACTGGCTATCGCCAGTAGGTAATATATATATATTACCTACTGGCGATAGCCAGTAGGTATATATAGTTAGGATTTTTTTCCTATGGGATTTTTGAAAATTCTATGTCGAATAACTTTGGCTTATGAGGACAGAATTGGCTGAAATTTTCAGGAAAATGGAACATTTTGTTTCTGAGCAGCCCCTGAAAATTTGGGGGGTTTTCGTCAAGGGGGGGCCGAGAAAAAAGGGGGGTCCCAAAACATGTTTTTCCCATGCAATTTTCCATAGGGCGGTTGGCCTCACTTTTAGCCTGAACGGCTGAATGGATTTACACCAAACTTGGCAAAATTGTAGGGACTGGTAGCCCGATGTGCCTTTGCTATGTCTCAAGATATAGGCTCCAGTGGTTTTTACGAAAATTAACTTTGAAAAATATAAATTGGGCTACATTGGGCTATATATATGTTGGAGCCCAAATGTAGCCCAATGTAGCCCAATGTAGCCCAATGTAGCCCAAAGATGGCCACCAGAGACAAAAAACCAAATGTAGCCCAAATATCAGCCAGATGTAGCCCAACTATAGCCCAATGACAGATTGTCCCAGAGTGTTCTAAAGAACAACTAGAGTGCTAACAGTCCTACTTATTACAAAGGTATGGCACACCTGAAGCCATCTTGATTGGAATAAAGTGGTAACTCTTAAAACATTTATTTAAAAAGGAACAAAATGAGGGGGTTCATTTTGCCATAGAAAGTATGATTAGCGAATATATGACGAAATCCCGCATACCATCAGTCCGCAAAAAAAATCCCGCATGTACTATTAGGCCGCAAATTAAAATAACGAAAACTTTTAGAACGAATATGCCTTTAGCATACACTAAACAACTAAACTACCCTAAACCCTAAAATACTACCCCCAGCATGACCCTACACTACACAAACAGTACAACACTACCCTAAACCCTAAAACACTACCCCCAGCATGACCCTACACTACACAAACACTACAACACTACCCTAAACCCTAAAACACTACCCCCAGCATGACCCTACACTACACAAACACTACAACACTACCCTAAACCCTAAAACACTACCCCCAGCATGACCCTACACTACACAAACACTACAACACTACCCTAAACCCTAAAACACTACCCCCAGCATGACCCTACACTACGCAAACACTACAACACTACCCAAAACCCTAAAACACTACACCCCAGCATGACCCTACACTACGCAAACACTACAACACTACCCTAAACCCTAAAACACTACCCCCAGCATGACCCTACACTACGCAAACACTACAACACAACCCTAAACCCTAAAACACTACCCCCAGCATGACCCTACACTACGCAAACACTACAACACAACCCTAAACCCTAAAACACTACCCCCAGCATGACCCTACACTACGCAAACACTACAACACTAACCTAAATCCTAAAACACTACCCCCAGCATGACCCTACACTACGCAAACACTACAACACTACCCAAAACCCTACAACACTACACCCCAGCATGACCCTACACTACGCAAACACTACAACACTACCATAAACCCTAAAACACTACACCCCAGCATGACCCTACACTACGCAAACACTACAACACTACCCAAAACCCTAAAACACTACACCCCAGCATGACCCTACACTACGCAAACACTACAACACTACCCTAAACCCTAAAACACTACCCCCAGCATGATCCTACACTACGCAAACACTACAACACTACCCTAAACCCTAAAACACTACCCCCAGCATGACCCTACACTACGCAAACACTACAACACTACCCTAAACCCTAAAACACTACCCCCAGCATGACCCTACACTACGCAAACACTACAACACTACCCTAAACCCTAAAACACTACCCCCAGGATGACCCTACACTACGCAAACACTACAACACTACCCTAAACCCTAAAACACTACCCTCAGCATGACCCTACACTACGCAAACACTACAACACTACCCAAAACCCTAAAACACTACCCCCCAGCATGACCCTACACTACGCAAACACTACAACACTACCCAAAACCCTAAAACACTACCCCCAGCATGACCCTACACTACGCAAACACTACAACACTACCCTAAATCCTAAAACACTACCCCCAGCATGACCCTACACTACGCAAACACTACAACACTACCCAAAACCCTAAAACACTACACCCCAGCATGACCCTACACTACGCAAACACTACAACACTACCCTAAACCCTAAAACACTACCCCCAGCATGACCCTACACTACGCAAACACTACAACACTACCCAAAACCCTAAAACACTACCCCCAGCATGACCCTACACTACGCAAACACTACAACACTACCCTAAACCCTAAAACACTACCCCCAGCATGACCCTACACTACACAAACACTACAACACTACCCTAAACCCTAAAACACTACCCTCAGCATGACCCTACACTACGCAAACACTACAACACTACCCAAAACCCTAAAACACTACCCCCAGCATGACCCTACACTACGCAAACACTACAACACTACCCAAAACCCTAAAACGCTACCCCCAGCATGACCCTACACTACGCAAACACTACAACACTACCCTAAACCCTAAAACACTACCCCCAGCATGACCCTACACTACGCAAACACTACAACACTACCCAAAACCGTAAAACACTACACCCCAGCATGACCCTACACTACGCAAACACTACAACACTACCCAAAACCCTAAAACAATACACCCCAGCATGACCCTACACTACGCAAACACTACAACACTACCCAAAACCCTAAAACACTACCCCCAGCATGACCCTACACTACGCAAACACTACAACACTACCCAAAACCCTAAAACACTACACCCAGCATGACCCTACACTACGCAAACACTACAACACTACCCTAAACCCTAAAATACTACACCCCAGCATGACCCTACACTACGCAAACACTACAACACTACCCAAAACCCTAAAACACTACCCCCAGCATGACCCTACACTACGCAAACACTACAACACTATCCTAAACCCTAAAACACTACGCCCAGCATGACCCTACACTACGCAAACACTACAACACTACCCTAAACCCTAAAACATTAGCCCCAGCATGACCCTACACTACGCAAACACTACAACACAACCCTAAACCCTAAAACACTACCCCCAGCATGACCCTACACTACGCAAACACTACAACACTACCCTGAACCCTAAAACACTAGCCCCAGCATGACCCTACACTACGCAAACACTACAACACAACCCTAAACCCTAAAACACTACCCCCAGCATGACCCTACACTAAACAACCACCACAACTCTACACTACACTAACACAACACTACACTACACAACACTACACTACACTACACAATCACTAACCCACGAAAAAATTAACACAAACCCACTTACCTCTCTCGTCATCGTGGTTTTCACAACGCAAATGCATTTACCATACATGCCTTTAAAACGTAATTCTTTGTAAAGGCATGCGCGATAAATGCACATGCGTTTTGAAAAAATGCGGGATAATGGTATGCGAGCTCAATGACCTTGCGGGATAATGGTATGCGGACTGAAAGTCTGCGGGATAAAAAATGCGGGAAAATGGCTGCAAACCATGATTAGCAGCAGACTTCCCTGGTGAGCACTAGCTTTACTACAGTGATCTAATGAGCAACTAGAGTGCTAACATTCAGAATTTATGGCAAATGTGTGACACATCTGAATGCCTTCTTGAAAGTAAACAAGCATTGAAAATGCAATAGATCTCACCCTCGTTTAAGTTAAAGCCATTCTGTTTGTAATGAGGTGGCTTTTTAGCTTTGCTTTTATTAGTGTTTTTAAAACTTTCATGTAAATAACATGCATATGTATGCATATATGTATATGTATGCATGCATTTATATTTATATAGATATGCAGATTACATATGTTTATATATGTATATTACCTACTGGCGATAGCCAGTGGGTATATATAGTTAGGATTTTTTCTCTATGGGATTTCTGAAAATTCTATATCTAATAACTTTGGCGTTTGTGGACAGAATTGGCTGAAATTTTCAGGAAAATGGCACATTTTTTTCTGAGCAGCCCCTGAAAATTTGGTGGGGTTTCGTCAAGGGGGGGCCGAGAACAAAGGGGGGTCCCAAAACGCGTTTTTCCCATTCATTTTTCCATAGGGCGGTTGGACTCACTTTTAGCTCGAACGGCTGAATAGATTTACATGAAACTTGGCAAAATTGTAGATATGGTTTGCCCGACGTGCCTTTGCTATGTCTCAATATATGTGCTCCAGTGGATTTTGAGAAATTAACGTTTAAAAAAATATATATATCTGTGACAGCGCTCCGGTTAGCGCCCCGGTTCGCGTACCTGACGCGTAACGGAACTTCGCGAAGCGAATCTGATTGGCTCTCCGGTGTCTGTCAACATTCTAAACAAACCGGAGCGGCCGCCATCTTGTCTCTCGGTACGATCGAGAGACAAGATGTGGTGAAAAACGAAGGGGGAAATGAAGGAAAGGGGGCAAGGTAGACCACTCCTGACCCCCTAGGATTGATGAGGGGGATATTAAAGTGCCCCGCGGGGCAAAAAATTTTGCGATTTTACGCCGTAGAGGCGCGTCCCGGTACGCGAACCGGGCAGCTCACCGGGCAGCTAACCGGGCAGCTAACCGGCAGCGTAGCTGTCAACATTGTAAACAGTCCGGAGCGGCCGCCATCTTGTCTCTCGGTAGGTTCGAGAGACAAGATGTGGTGAAAAAAGAAGGCGGAAATGAAGGAAAGGGGGCAAGGTAAACCCCTCCTGACCCCCTAGGATTTATGAGGGGGATATTAAAGTCCCCCGCGATTTTTCGCGGTAGAGGCGCTTCCCGGTACGCGAACCGGGCAGCTAACCGGCAGCGTAACGGGAGTTCGCCATCTTGTGTTTTTGGAGCGTCCGGTTCGCGTACCGGGTAGCGTCCCGGTAAGCGTAACAAGGGGAAAACCAAGAGAAACAGTAAAAAAAAAATTAAGGGAATAGATTTCCAGCAAACTTGGCAAAATTGTAGGGACTGTTTGTTTGATGTGCCTTTGCAAGGCCTCAAGATATGTGCACGTGTGGATTTTGTCTAATTAAGGTTAAAAAAAAAATATATATCTGTAAGCGTGCTCCGGCACGCTTACGTTACGGGTTTTGTTTGCGCTGCAGAACCGATACGTCACGGTTATGCGACGCGTCATGAGGCGTCTCACGTGGCTACGTGATATGTCACGTAATTAAGAATATATTTTACAGCTATAGATATTAGCTTTTAAAAAACCAATGAAATTCACTGAAAAAAACCATAGGTTATAGACCATATATAGTTAGGAATTTGCATTTACAAAACCTTGAAAATTCACTGAAAAAACCATAGGTTAGAGACCATATATAGTTAGCTGGACATTTTATTGACAAAAAACCAATGAAATTCCATATATAGTTAGTTGCACTAACTATATATCGCGCACCCGCAATCCACTGCTGATGATGTCACATATTACATCATTCATGACATGGTCAGTGACATCACTGATGACATCACTGATGACATCTCAAATGACATCACTGATGACATCACTGATGACATCTCAAATGACATCAGTGATGACATCATGACACACCAATACCAGTTACTACATACGCACTCACTGATTCCTACGTCTACACACACATTCACTCATTCACCCATACAATCACTCATACATACAGTCACCCATTATTACACTATCATATGCACTCATACACCTATGCAGACACTCACACACTGCCACTCATCCATGGAGTTACTCACACACCTAGTCAGTCCTGTAAAGAATCAATCACACTTCCATTTCCTCATCTATACAGTTAAACACAGAACACCATACTTCAGTGACATCACTGATGACATCACTGATGACATCTCAAATGACATCACTGATGACATCTCAAATGACATCACTGATGACATCATGACACACCAATACCAGTTACTACATACGCACTCACTGATTCCTACGTCTACACACACATTCACTCATTCACCCATACAATCACTCATACATACAGTCACTCATTATTACAACACTATCATATGCACTCATACACCTAGTCAGTCCTGTGAAGAATCAATCACACTTCGATTTCCTCATCTATACAGTTAAACACAGAACACCATACTTTTCACACATATACTAACACATACTTACTCTCTTATACAATCACTGATACAAGTACACATTGATATGCACAGAGTCACACACCTCCCAGCCAGCCACACACACACTCAGTCTTCCATACATCCACTCATTCTTCAATATGTAAAACATATTTAAACTTTACAAAAACACACAGACACTAGATGATGTCATCAGTGATGTCATTTGAGATGTCATCAGTGATGTCATCAGTGATGTCATTTGAGATGTCATCAGTGATGTCATCAGTGATGTCACTGACCATGTCATGAATGATGTAATATGTGACATCATCAGCAGTGGATTGCGGGTGCGCGATATATAGTTAGTGCAACTAACTATATATGGAATTTCATTGGTTTTTTGTCAATAAAATGTCCAGCTAACTATATATGGTCTCTAACCTATGGTTTTTTCAGTGAATATATATATATATATATATATATATATATATATATATATATATATATATATATATATATATATATATATATATATATATACATAGAATTTTCAGAAATCCCATAGGGAAAAAATCCTAACTATATATACCTACTGGCTATTGCCAGTAGGTAATATATATATATATATATATATATATATATATATATATATATATATATATATATATATATATATATATATATATATATATATATATATATATATATATTACCTACTGGCAATAGCCAGTAGGTATATATAGTTAGGATTTTTTCCCTATGGGATTTCTGAAAATTCTATGTCTAATAACTTTGGCGTTTGTGGACGGAATCGGCTGAAATTTTCAGGAAAATGGCACATTTTGTTTCTGAGCAGCCCCTAAAAATTTGGTGGGGTTTCGTCAAGGGGGGGCTGAGAAAAAAGGGGGGTCCCAAAACGCGTTTTTTGCATTGAGTTTTCCATAGGGCGGTTGGACTCACTTTTAGCTCGAACGGCTGAATGTATTTGCACGAAACTTGGCAAAATTGTAGGGACTGTTAGCCCGATGTGCCTTTGCTAGGTCTCAATATATGTGCTTCAGTGGATTTTGAGAAATTAACGTTTAAATCAAGATATATATCTGTAACAGCGCTCCGGGCAGCGATCCGGTCCGCTTACTTTTCGCTTATCGGAACTTTGCGCGCAGAAAGCTGATTGGCTCTCCGGTGTCTGTCAACATTCTAAACAGTCCGGAGCGGCCGCCATCTTATCTCTCGGTAGGATCGAGAGAGAAGAGGTGAAAAACGAAGGGGGAATTTATTGAAAGGGTGCAAGGTATACCCCTCTTGACCCCCTAGGATTGTTGTTGGGGTTATTAAAGGGTCCCGTGGGGAAAATAAAAAAAAAAAGATTTTTCACGGTAGAAGCGTTTCCCGGGCCGCAAACTGGGCCGCAAACTGGTAGCGAAACGGGAATTCGCCATTTTGTGCTTCGTTTTAATTGTTTAGAGACAAAAATGATCGCCGCACATCGGCCACAATGCATGAATATCGCTGAAAAGTCAGCGATATTCATGCATTATCCAGCAAATGCTCTTAGCCATGTTATCCACCTTCCATTGGATAACAGAAAGCTGATTGGCTCTCCGGTGTCTGTCAACATTCTAAATAGTCCGGAGCGGCCGCCATCTTATCTCTCGGTAGGATCGAGAGAGAAGAAGAGGTGAAAAACGAAGGGGGAATTTATTGAAAGGGGGCAAGGTATACCCCTCTTGACCCCTAGGAATGTTGTTGGGGTTATTAAAGGGTCCCGTGGGGAAAATAAAATTTTTTTTATTTTTCACGGTAGAAGCGCTTCACGGGCCGCGAACTGGGCCGCAAACTGGTAGCGAAACGGGAATTCGCCATTTTGTGCTTCGTTTTAATTGTTTAGAGACAAAAATTATCGCCGCACATCGGCCACAATGCATGAATATCGCTGAAAAGTCAGCGATATTCATGCATTATCCAGCAAATGCTCTTAGCCATGTTATCCACCTTCCATTGGATAACATGGCTAAAAATCGCTCTGTGCGTGAGCTTTTTTTTTTTTTGCTGCGTGACGTTTGTTAACGTTCGATTCGATGGAAATCAGGAAGTGTTGAACACCATTTTGTCACTGCGAGTAAATATTTTGTTATAAATGAATCCTTATTGATAAACATTGTCTGCGCCATCTTGCGTTTTTGTCCAATGCCACAATTTTGTCGTGCACAGCAGCCATTTTAGATGCCTTGACCAGGGCCACTCTCTGCACGCCGTCGATTCTCAGCATGGCTCCCCACCCTCGCACGCATCTCCCCCACGCAATGGTCACCCCCGCTCTCTCTCTCATGCATGGGCCATATACTTCCCCCATCTGCGCTGCTCTTCTCTGAGAATCACATCCTGTGCCCGTTCGACACCTCCCTTTCATCCTATTCACTACCGCACCCTCTGACACTTCTCTTCCTCTGTGTCCGATTGTCCAGGCCGGACCTAGGCTATCACCTAGCCCTGCGGATGTAGTGTATGGCTCCAGCTGTAGAGTATCCAGACATGCCAACCGTCCCGATTCAGGTGTGAGATTACTGATTTCAGTGCTAGTCTTTCGTTTCCCGATTCCTGCAAGGAAAAACCCAGGGGCATATTTCCAACAACTAGCGGTAATTTTTGTCTCTAACTTGTTTAGAGACAATAATTATCGCCGCACTTCGGCGAATTTTATCGCACATAAACCTTGCTATTAGCAAGGTTTATCGCAAATGCGATAAAAAACGGCCGCATTGCATGAATATCGCTGAAAAGTCAGCGATATTCATGCATTAGTCAGCAAATTCTCTTAGCCATGTTATCCACTTCCCATTGAACAAGCGCATGGTCTTTTAAAGATTTGTGAAGTACTCGGGGCGGCGGTGTGTGTGTGTCCTCTTTCAGGAGCGGGCGGGGGGGCACTGGCAGCAATTTGCAGGCCCGGCAGTGTTCAACACGTGCATCACCCTTTCTCTGCCTGCTATTGCGCTCCATGCTTCGGAAAGGTAAGAAAAAGAACGTGCATTTGAGTTTGAAATGTCCGATCTTGTAGCAGTACACTTGCAAAGCCCAAACATGACAATAACCCGATTCAAGGCCCCATTCACCCGATTTTTAAAAAAAATATAGTACTCCAAGACAGTTACATTTTAAAACTTTATTAATATTTAAATATAACGAACGCAACAAAAACTGTAAATATATTTAACCATTTTTTGAAATTAACCAGAACTATAACGATAACAACAACAACAACAATAATATAACTTTTATGCCTAAATTACGCAAACATTTAGCTAATCTGCTAAAGGGGGGAGTCGCCATTTCTTTACAATAATCAATAATGAAAAATCCACATCAATAGGGTTGCCCGTTTTGTCGATGCAGCACTATAGTGCAATATACACAGCACCTGGGGTGTCAAGAGTGAACAGGTCTTTCTTTGTTCCTTAAGATGTTATCTCCGAGAATGCTGATGCATTGGTGTCTGTACACTTCTTTGTCAATTCTGTCAAGATGATAACTGCTTTATAAACAGACGATATCTTTGTTTCATCATTAGTGTTAAGTGTGTCTGAAACTACAGTGCCCTTCTGTTTTTTTTTCTTCAGGCTCTACAGAGTTTTGTGTGTTGTTCTTTTGAGCGACAATTATTCCAGAGGTTTCAGGTTCACTTGTTTTGTTCTGCAGTGAGTTAACAGCTTTAGAGAGTTCATGTTTATTTGCTATGTCCTGCTGTTCGTGAACTGCTTCAGAGACGTCAGCCTCATTTTTTATGTTTCAGTAGATCCTGGACCTGCCCGGCCGCGCCCAAAATGGCGCCGGTGTAAATGGGACTCGTAACTGCTTGTTCTGTACTGGTTGCCCAACCTTGATATCACGAGATACATATGCAGTTTTGAAGCACATGGCGGAGGCTTGTCTGCTGTAGTGGGGCGCCCCTTTATCGTTTCAGTCGCCATTCCGCCCGCTTTTGCTACACTGTGCCTCATCCGCCATTCAGCTGTTTACCGCCCGCTCTTACGGCTACAGCGTCTCGCTCACCATGTAGTTGAGTTGCTCCCACTCTTGCGGTGCAGCGGTAGGCGGCTTCCACAGGACTCTTAAAATGGCGGCCGGCTCTTCGGATTTGGGCCTGGTCCAGTAAAATGGCCCTGGGACACCTTGGAACTCGGACGCTTGTCTGCCAGGGCTTGGGTTCCATTCTCGAAAGCGTCCCCTCAGCCTTGAAGATTGTACAAAAGTCTTGGGCGCCCTCGACTCCCGCAGGCTTCCGGTGGGGAGCGGCTGCCATGATTGCTTGCGGAATGGCCACGACGGAGCTACGAGATGGTGCTGCTCTCATGGTGACGCCAGCTTCAGTCTGAAACATCCAGAAACAAGGTGGGGCTTTCATCGTTTGGGGAAAAAAAAGTTTTAATCCAATGAAAAGTGTTATTTTTAGGTCACATGACCTAGTCTTACATAATTAGGAAAAGAAAAGTAAAATGAACCAATGAAAAGTTTTATTAACAAGTCACATGACCTGTTATGCTTACGTTACGCGCTGCGCGGCGCGCTCTGGATCGTTTCCGGGAAGCTGCGCCTTGCGCACCGGAGCACATCCGGGTGCGCTAACGCGTCGCGTCATATGACGCATTACGCGACAATGCAGGTCCAGAATATAGTCAAAATGTCTCCACCAACCAGCGGTCGGAATTCCACCGCTTTCAGCAGTCCAAAAAGTTCGGTCAAATCTTAAGAGCGGGAGCAACTCAACTACATGGTGAGCGAGACGTTGTAGTCGCAAGAGCGAGCGGTAAACAGCTGAATGGCGGAAGAGGCACAGAGTACCAAAAGCGGGCGGAATGGCAACTAAAACGGTAAAGGGGCGCCCTACGACAGCGTGTCTTCAGGTGAAACGGATTGTGGGACAAGGTCCAGAATGAAAGATTCTTCAAAAGGGAAAAAATTCCGCCGGACCCCGGGAGCCGGCCACCTATGCCGGGGGCGATCTCAGGCCTCACCAGGGCAACACGACTTGGGGAGGGGGCAGGAGCCAAGCGCCCCCTCTCAGTCCGTGCCATCTCACCGCCCCTCGGGAGCCTCCGTCAAGCGGTTTAGGGAGGCACCGTATCACATTGTTTTCAAATGGACCCCACTTACTTTGAATAGTGAAGCTGCAGCAGGTGCAAATAAGGTTTAAACAGTGTTAGAAGAACTGCTTAGAACTCTGAAGTATGGCACTCAATAACCAGGACTTATGCCATTTATGTAAGGCAGTGAGATGGAAGCAACTCAGGGACAAAAAGCATGAACGAACATTCACGTATGAAAATCTTATTTGGAGAAGGGGTAGAATCCAAACGCCCCCTGCCAGTTCGCGCCACTACACTGTATGTGGAAAATCTGAAGCCATCATTCTACAAACTCTCAACGCTTGTTATCAGTGCATGACTTTCATGCTCGATCGATTGAGCTAGCCGGATCGGGCAATAAAAAGTATAAAATAGTTATGTAAATAGTTATTTAATAAAATGTTTTATTCTGTTTCTTTGGTGGTGTGTTGTGTATATTTATAATATTTGCATAGGGTTTGCCGTTATTTTGGGCGGTGTGGGTGGCGGAGTCGAGCTGTTTTGCAGCCCTCATGGTGTGGAGCTCAGTTCATCTCACTATTTTCGTATTTCTCAAGAAGGGTTGTTCCTAATATTTCTATTTTAGCGAGGTCAAAAAGAGATCCAATTAGTGGCCTACTGATTTTGCTCGATTACTTTTATTTTTTTACACGATTTTTCACTATCTGCAAAGACTAAACAGAGTATTGCGACTTTGTGCTTGTTTGTAAATAGAGAATGATCCAAAGAGAACCAATTCTAAAACAGTAAATGCTTGGACAACAATCAATCAAATGGAGAGACAAGGAGGCACGACGGATTACAACGGGGGTAAAGGCCTGCGTTAACTACCCTTCAGTATCTGCAAAGAGAGAGTACTACTAAGGCAAAAGAGGGGAGGGGGGGGGGGTGCAGCGTTCAAAGCACATCAGCGTGCATAAATACGAAAAAATTTTTATCTATCACGTACTTGACATTTTAAAGCTTTTCATATTTGCTATTAAAAAACCAATGAAATTCACAGAAAAAACCATAGGTTATAGTGGATATATAGTTAGGAATTTGCATTTACAAAACCTTGAAAATTCAATGAAAAAACCAAAGGTTATAGGCCATATATAGTTAGGAATTAGCATTTACAAAACCTTATTTTACTCGCATAAAACCATTGAAATTCCATATATAGTTAGAAGCGCTAACTATATATCGCGCACCCGCAATCCACTGCTGATGATGTCACATATTACATCATTCATGACATGGTCAGTGACATCACTGATGACATCACTGATGACATCTCAAATGACATCACTGATGACAACTCAAATGATATCAATGATGACATCTCAAATGACATCACTGATGACATCACTGATGACAACTCAAATGACATCACTGATGACATCTCATTTGTCATCACTGATCACATCACTCATGTGATAATACAATGAACCTCTTCAGACTCTAATATAACCTTACATACACTCAGTATAAACAGACACTCACAGACTGTCAGTCATCCATGGAGTTACTCACACACCTAGTCAGTCATGCAAAGAATCAATCACACCTCCATTTCCTCAACTATACAGTTATACACATCTTACTTATTCAAACATATAATAACACATATTTACTCTCTTATATAATCCCTGATACAAGTTCTAAATGATCCATACAGCCATTCACACATTCACTGGCTCTTATGCACAGTTATTTATATATGTCCACTCTCACATGTACTGTGTTTTACATATGTACTTACTTTGACATGTAGCACTGAGATATCCATTCACTCACCATTACACTCATGCACACAGTCAACCGCCCATACAGCTGTTTCCACATGCACTTTTGAACCCATACATCTAGTGAATCAACTGCTCACAAATCTATGCACAGTGTCATACACCTCCCAGCCACCCACTCACACACTCAGTCTCCCATACAAATACTTGGGCAACCAATCAATAACCCATATAGTTACTCATATAGCTACTGATCAACACATGCAGCAGTTTACAGAACAACAGACATAATGATGCACAAATTAAGACAGTTTAGTCACTAACCCATGCACTCAGTGAGACACATTTAATCACTCACTCATACAGTCAGTCATGCACCTACTAAATCCTTCATCCAGACTCTTATACATCCACTCATTCTTCAATATGTGAAACATATTTAAACTTTACAGACACATACAATCATTTGAGTTGTCATCAGTGATGTCATTTGAGATGTCATCAGTGATGTCATCAGTGATGTCACTGACCATGTCATGAATGATGTAATATGTGACATCATCAGCAGTGGATTGCGGGTGCGCGATATATAGTTAGCGCTTCTAACTATATATGGAATTTCAATGGTTTTATGCGAGTAAAATAAGGTTTTGTAAATGCTAATTCCTAACTATATATGGCCTATAACCTTTGGTTTTTTCATTGAATTTTCAAGGTTTTGTAAATGCAAATTCCTAACTATATATCCACTATAACCTATGGTTTTTTCTGTGAATATATATATATATATATATATATATATATATATATTCACTGAAAAAACCATAGGTTTCACACCAGTTATAGTTAGGAATTAGCATTTAAAAAACCTATTAAATTCACTGAAAAAACCATAGGTTTCACACCAGTTATAGTTAGCTGGAAATTTTACTGATATAAAACCATTGAAATTCCCACGTTATAGTTAGATGGACTCACTATAACTTGCGCGTGCAATGCACTGCTGATGACATCACATATTACATCACTCATGACATGGTCAGTGACATCACTCATGACATCACTGATGACACCATCCAGTGAATGTGTGTCTTTCTGAAAAATAAATATATTTTATATATGTATATGTAAAAGTTGATGGAAGAATAAATGTTTAAATAAGTGTCTAAATGGATGGTTTTTAAAAATTGATTGGTTAACTGGCTTAATAAGACATCATCAGCAGTGCATTGCACGCGCAAGTTATAGTGAGTCCATCTAACTATAACGTGGGAATTTCAATGGTTTTATATCAGTAAAATTTCCAGCTAACTATAACTGGTGTGAAACCTATGGTTTTTTCAGTGAATTTAATAGGTTTTTTAAATGCTAATTCCTAACTATAACTGGTGTGAAACCTATGGTTTTTTCAGTGAATTTCATAGGTTTTTTAAATGCTAATTCCTTTGTATATCGAGTTTCTAACCTTTTTTTTTTTTACAATTTGCTGTTTTTTTTTAAGTATTCATGTTTTTTATATAATTTTTTTCTTTTGCGCTCTGGGTGCGCGCTCCGGGAAGCTTTCAGCTAAGCTCTCCGGTAAGCTTTTCCGAGAGCTCATCTGAAAGCGCACCCAGAGCGCAACTGTCGTTCGTGAAAAAAAATATGAATGAAAAGTTAATAATAATGCAAAACATTTCGTACCATACAAATAAAATTAGTTTTTTTTAATAAGGAAAATGATTATGCATTTCTATAAAAGATTGATGACGTCACTTCGGCGCGCAACGTAAGTGCCCTCGGAAGCGCCTACGTTCGCGGCGCATAAACGCACGCAAAAGCGCCTACGATCGCGCCACGTTTGCGCCCCGGAAGCGCCTACGATCGCGCTGCGTAAACGCACCCGGAAGTGCACCGGAGCGCGCAGCGTAAACGCGTCGGGTCATGTGACCCTAAAATAACACTTTTCATTGGTTGCTAACAGTTTTTTTTTACAATGAATGAAATCCCCACCCATTTCCTTCACTTCTTCTTTCACTTTTGTGACTGAAAGACCTGCCTTTTTTGCTGCTCCATATTCCTTGATTAATCATGGCTGCCAGACCATCCAGCAGTGAAGATGACTCCAATGATTTCATTGATGAAGAGCCTCCTCAGCCGAAGGTCAAAGAACATTTCATCTGGAAATTTTTTAAGTTTCCAGCAGACCAGAAGAAGGTGAATGCACCAAAAGTAGAGTGCAGGATCTGCAAACAGGTCCTGTCACGGGGTAACCCCCAAAAAAAATACTCTTTTGGCAACTTCACCATGATTCGCCATGTGGAGAGGAGGCACCCCCAGAATTTTGCCCGGGAAAGTGTCAGGGCTCTGGCACAAGAGGTTCCCAGAGATGGGGCCTCTACATCAACAGGAGGAGCAACTTCTTCTGGAAGAGAACAATCACAGGAGCAGGTAGCAAACATTCAACCTGCATTTAACCATGGGGTCGTCAGATGCAGATACTGCAATCAACTCCTCACCTATGGGGAGCAAAGTGTCCTGCTCATGGTTCGGGCATTGGAGAACCATCGCTGCCCTTCCCACCCCTAATTTTTTTCTTTTCTTTTTGCTCCTGTTGAGCAGTTTCTATTCCCTGTTTTTGTTCCTGTTCAGTTAAAAGAAGAAAACCAAAAGTTCTTTTCAGAACTACCTCCAATTCTCATCAAAGAGCTATATTCTTAAAAAATGAAGAGTAAGTGAAATATAGTGCATTGATAATTGAAAGGAGAATGAGTAAGAAAGAACAGAAAGGTATGAGAGGTGAAAGGAAGTGAAGTAGGAGGAATGAAAGAAGGTGAGTGTTAGAAAAGAAAGTTATGACACAGTGAATAAACTGGAGGCCTCATTTCTGAAAAGTGACGCATCGCTACGTGAAAACAGCGATGCGTCACTTTTCTGGACGCACTCCTTATGACATTCCAGATATGTCATATTTAATATATGACTAATCAATTCGCAAGGAGTTACAGATATGTCAGTATTTCTGACATATCTGTAAACACAAAAGTAACGCATTGCAGGAGTGCGTCACAAAAGTGACGCAACTCCAGTAATGTGTCCTTTCACATGGAAAAAGCACCATGTGAAAGGTTTGCTGTGAAGCAGGCGCAAGATTTTGGCGCAACAGCATCCTAAAAGTGACGCACTGCGTCATTATTACCAAGCTTTTTGCAAGGAACACCCCCTCTGCATGCATTATACCTGACACTATTTTTTAAAAAGTGACGCATCTAGGTACATGGGTCACTTTTTAAAACTCTGCGCCACATTGTATCTGCATCAGGTATAATGTATGCAGAGGGGGCAATCCCTCGCAAAAAGCTTGGTAATAACGACGTACTGAAATCTATGAGATTTCTCTGCGTCACTTTTAGGATGCTGTTGCGTCAAAATCTTGCGCCTGCCTCGCGTCACTTTCATGTTTACAGATATGTGAGAAATACTGACGTATCTGTAACTCCTTGCAACATGATTCGTCATACATTAAATATGACACATCTGGAATGTCATAAGGACTGTGGACAGAAAAGTGACGCATCACACCAGCAGTGTAATAAAATGTGCCTTGTTGCACTATATTTAAAGGATGCAACAGCATCCTAAAAGTGACGCAGTGAAATCTCAAACATTTCACTGCGTCGCTATTACAAAGCTTTTTGTGGGGGAACACCCCCTCTGCATGCATTATACCTCACGCAGATATAATGTGGCGCTTGATTTTAAAAAGTGACCCATCTACCTAGATACGTCACTTTTTAAATATAACGCAACGAGGCACATTTTTTTACACCACTGGTGCGATGCGTCACTTTTCTGTGCGCACTCCTTATGACATTCCAAGTAACGCATTGCTGGAGTGCGTCACAAAAGTGACGCAACTCCCGTAATGTGTCCTTTCAAATGGGGAAAGCAGCATGTGAAAGGTCTTGCCTCAGTCTAACACCTGCTGTAAAGCAGGCACAAGATTTTGACGCAACAGCATCCTAAAACTGACGCAGTGAAATCTCAAAGATTTCACTGCGTCGCTATTACAAAGCTTTTTGCGGGAGAACACCCCCTCTGCATGCATTATACCTGACGCCATTTTTAAAAAGTGACGCATCTAGGTACATGGGTCACTTTTTAAAACTCTGCGCCACATTATATCTGCGTCAGGTATAATGTATGCAAAGGGGGCATTCCCCCGCAAAAAGCTTGGTAATAACGACGTACTGAAATCTATAAGATTTCTCTGCGTCACTTTTAGGATGCTGTTGCGTCAAAATCTTGCACCTGCCTCGCATCACTTTTATGTTTACAGATATGTCAGAAATACTGACGTATCTGTAACTCCTTGCAACATGATTCGTCATACATTAAATATGACACATCTGGAATGTCATAAGGAGTGCGCACAGAAAAGTGACGCATAACACCAGCAGTGTAATAAAATGTGCCTCGTTGCACTATATTTAAAAAGTGACGCATCTAGATAGATGCGTCACTTTTTAAATATTGCATAACAATGCGCATTTTTTTACACCGCTGGTGCGTCACAAAAATTGACGCACAGGAGGCGCAAAACTAACAGCGCAAGGCCTTCATAAATATGGTCCTGGATTTTCCCCGTGCTTCGCCGGTGCGCGTACCATGCGCTTCCCCCGCGCAAAACGAAAAAAAAATTTTAATGCCCTGCAGGACCCTATTTTAGTCCCTACATCAAACCTAGGGGGTCAGAGGGGGTCTACTCTCCCCCCTTATGGTCATTTGCCCCTTTTTTTTCAAAACCCCTTGTGTCTCGATTTTACTGAGACACAAGATGGCGGCCGCTCCGGACTGTTTAGAATGTTTACAGACACCCAAGAGCCAATCAGCTTTCTGCGCGCAAGTCGCGTGTCGCGCCTGGAGCGCACTCCGGTGCGCGCACCGGAGAGCGCCTATAGATATATATATTTTTTTGAACCTAAATTACTCAAAATCCACTGCAGCACATATCTTGAGACATAGCAAAGGCACATCGGGCTACAAGTCCCTACAATTTTGCCAAGTTTGGTGTAAATCCATTCAGCCGTTCGGGCTAAAAGTGAAATTGACCGCCCTATGGAAATTAACATGGGGAAAATGCGTTTTGGGACCCCCCTTTTATCTCGGCCCCCGCTTGACGTATCCCCCCCAAACTTTCAGGGAAGGACCGGAGCTCGACGAGGCCATTTTCAGGAAATATTCAGGCAGATTCGTCAACCGGTGCCAAAGTTATTCCAAATAGAATTTTGAGATTTAACATTGAAAAAAATCCTAACTATAACTACCTTCTGGCGACCGTTGACGAATCTGCCTGAAAATTTCCTGAAAATGGCCTCCGAAAATGGTCCCAAAACGCGTTTTCCCCATGTTAATTTCCATAGGGCGGTCGATTTCACTTTTAGCCTGAACGGCTGAATGGATTTCCACCAAACTTGGCAAAATTGTAGGGACTGGTAGCCCGATGTGCCTTTGCTATGTCTCAAGATATGTGCTCCAGTGGATTTTGAGTAATTTAGGTTCAAAAAAATATATATATCTATAAGCGCTCCCCGGTACGCGCACCGGAGAGCGCTCCAGGCGCGCCACGCGACTTGCGCGCAGAAAGCTGATTGGCTCTCAGTTGTCTGTAAACATTCTAAACTGTCCGGAGCGGCCGCCATCTTGTGTCTCGGTAGGATCGAGACACGAGAGGTGGCCAAAACAAAGGGGGAAATGACCATAAGGGGGCAGAGTAGACACCCCCTGTACCCCTAGGTTTGATGTGGGGGCCATTAAAGGGCCCCGCGGGGTCTCACCCTTTTTTTTTTTTTTCGATTTTCGCGGGGGAAGCGCCTGGTACGCGCACCGGGAGCGTATCAAGGAGGGTACTATGGAAAAATAATCACTTCCAAAAATTGTATGTTTATTAATTGTTTTTTTTTTATTTTTTTATTTTATGTAAGTACCTACATGTAGGTACCAATGAAGAGACTTAAATTTAATGTACACCATCTCCTTTGTAGACATCTTGCATGTTGTTATTGTATTTTTTGTGGTATATGGAATTCATAACATAGTTTGCCTGGAAAGCAGAAACAGATCTTTTAAGCACTCCCTGAGAATTTCTAGGGGATCATGAGTAGTCTATCCTGCTCCCTTATGAAAATGAGGTGTAAAATTTACATAGGAGATAATATAGTGGGAGAAAGGTAGTAACTATGAGTAAACTTACTATGTAACAGAAAAATAGTTGAACAGTATACTATAAGTCTCACGTTATATTTTAAACATTTTTGGTAATACTTTATGAATTACATATAAAAATGAATATTGTCTCAAACAATTAAAAATTATTAAATATAAATTTATTCCTCTGATTCTTTTTCATAATTTAATAAAATTTCTAACATAATATTGTCCGGAATTTCCTCATAATTATAAGTACATGATTCCATTTGTTCCAAACATTCTATTAACTGTTGATTCAAAGAGTCATCCATGAAATCTACTTCATCTTTTTGCTCTTCTGGTTTTTCCACCTTTATTTTGATAGAAGTAACATTTGCTTGATTTTCTCCTTCCATTTTCTTTCTGAAAATTGCATACAAATTAACTATATTAGTAGAGTTAGGGTACTGTATACCAGAGAAGCCTAACTCAATCCATAACTATTACAGAGAAGTCTATCTCAATCTATAACTATTACAGAGGGATAGTATATAACTAACAGAATATTTTTTTAGAAATTAACTTAAAGTGTACAATATACTTCCATAATAACAATTTACCTTGGAGAAATCAGTTGAAGTTGTCAGTGTAATTTGTTCTCAAATGTACTTCTGGAAGCAGTAGTCAAAATGGCTGTGTTTCCCTCTCTTCTTTTATATATATTCTTGTACTTAACCAATAAAACGTCAGGAAATAATCGTAGAAAATGAGAGAAACTTTTTAATTGGTTGTAAATTCTAACATTTCATATGTGTTTTTGTCATGTAATTTACCTCAGGATATTTAGACAGGCCTGTAGCCTAAATGTCTCAATGGAATTCCACCAAGTTTGGGTAAATGGTAGGGACTGCTATGTAGTAGGGCCTATTCTATATTTGATGAAAGTGTCTCCAGTGGTTTTTTTGTAAATTGCTTTAACACCTTTTTTTATCGAGCGCTTACCGGTGCGCGCTCCGTTACGCGCACCGGCAGCGTTACGGGAGTCCTCCATTTTGTGTTTCGGTACAATCAAGACACAAGATGGAGGGTAAACAATGTTCGGTATGGGTAGAAGGGGGCACGGTAGAGACTTCTTGACCCTCTAGGTTTTCTGAGGGAAGCTTAAGAGGCTCATAAACGTAAAAAAAAAAAAAATCTTTAATTTTCCACGGGGGAAGCGCCTGGTACGCGCACCGTTAAGGGTAGCTCTGAAAAGAGCTTTTGGGTTTTGTGGTTGATTTAGATACCTACAAGTAGGTTCCAATGCACATTCTTAAATTCAGGAGGAATATTCTATTCCCTTCATCTGAGAAGTGCACACCATCTCCTCTGTAGATGTCTTGCATGTTGTAACGCAAGTTATTATTGTATATTGAACCCATTCCATAGTCTCTCATGTAAGCAGAAACAGATTTATTCACATGTTTCCGTGCTTTCTCAAATTGTGAACAAAATTGGTTGGACCAGTTCCATTTCTGTCTTTGGCATATATTGGAATATACCAAGGCAGTTTGTGGAAAAAGTGTCATTAATTGATCAAAGGTGTCCTTTAAGAGCATTTCCAGACCAACCCCAGTCATAGTGCCTAAATCATTTCCACCACAGTGCACTATTAAGAGGTTAGGGTTTGGCAGATGCAAAAAGGTTTTCACCAATGGTATCAATTGGTGACATTTTAATCCTCTCTGGCCAATCCACTTGATTTCCACATTTGATAAATCAAGGTTGTGAAAATGTCTGCTATCTGCATACCTTTGAGCCCAGTGGATGTAGCTGTGTCCAAGGATCCAGACAGAAAACATGATGAGAGAAGGTTCTGATGCAGTCAGATGATGTGTGGGAATGAAATGGCAGTTGGAACAGTAGGAGTTTACAAAAAAATAATTGTGGAGTTTCACTGCTTTTGAATCAGAAGCAATGATTGGTGGATTCAGATAGTTGAAAACTTAAAGTTAGGATGCATGGTTGTGTTGTGTTAAAGAAGCAATTTGAATGGTTAAAAAAAGTCACTAAAAGCTAAAATACTCTGGATAGGCTGGTGTATTGAGAGGTCAAACATCCTTGCTGAGTTAATTTGCAACATTGTACAATAAACATTTGAACCTGAGAGTTCAGTTAGGAGGGAGTTGCTATGGTAACAGATAGAAAGATCTGAGAGGGGGAAGGGTGTTGGTTTGAAAATAGTGAGGGAAAACTTTTGATTGGTTGAATTAAGGCATATGTGTACAAAGTTAGAGATTTTCTATGCCAGTCTTGGTTTCAGTGTATTGAGTGCACACTTTTTGCTCTGCTAAAGAGAAATTGGTGTGTGTGTCTGACACTGTTTTCAATCTCCCAAAGCTTTTGTAAAGGTAAGTAATGATTTATTTAATTTAGATAGAGACTTGTTTGCTCTATGGAGAATATTTAGAAGCAGATAGTTGTGTTTTAGAAGTCAAATGGTATGCTAGTATATAAGTCCTGTGTTGTGTTTCTTATATGTTATTCAAAAATCGATTTTTGGGTTAATTGATTGGTATTTGCATTTGGCCCTTTTTTATGATTGCCTTGTGCAGCTGATGCATCACTTTAAACATGGGTAATAAGTGACGCACTGGTGGCGCAAGGCTTTCTTAAATAAGGCTCTGACTTTGTTTGCTGTTGATTTGATTTTGGATTTTTGATAATGCTTGATATCAACATTTGAAAGATAAAGGATTTGTATTTGGGGAAACAGTGACGTTTCAAAAGTGATATTCTGTGCTTGTACATAGATTGTGCACAGTATTTTTTAAATGTTATTCAAAAATCGATTTTTGGGTGCAATTGATTGGTATTTGCATTTGGCCCTTTTTTATGATTGCCTTGTGCAACTGGTGCATCACTTTATACATGGGAAATAAGTGACACTCTTGTGGCGCAAGACCTTCATAAATAAGGCCCTGACTTTGTTTGCTGATATTGAGTGGTTGTATATAGGTTCTGCGCAGTGTTTCTTACATGTTATTCAAAAATCGATTTTTGGGTGCAATTGATTGGTATTTGCATTTGGCCCTTTTTTATGATTGCCTTGTGCAGCTGATGCATCACTTTAAACATGGGTAATAAGTGACGCACTGGTGGCGCAAGGCCTTCATAAATAAGGCTCTGACTTTGTTTGCTGTTGATTTGTTTTTGGATTTTTGGTAATGCTTGATATCAACATTTGAAAGATAAAGGATTTGTGTTTGGGGAAACAGTGACGTTTCAAAAGTGATATTCTGTGCTTGTACATAGGTTGTGCGCAGTATTTTTTAAATGTTATTAAAAAATCGATTTTTGGGTGCAATTGATTGGTATTTGCATTTGGCCCTTTTTTATGATTGCCTTGTGCAACTGGTGCATCACTTTATACATGGGAAATAAGTGATACTCTTGTGGCGCAAGACCTTCATAAATAAGGCCCTGACTTTGTTTGCTGATATTGAGTGGTTGTACATAGGTTCTGCGCAGTGTTTCTTACATGTTATTCAAAAATCGATTTTTGGGTGCAATTGATTGGTATTTGCATTTGGCCCTTTTTTATGATTGCCTTGTGCAGCTGATGCATCACTTTAAACATGGGTAATAAGTGACGCACTGGTGGCGCAAGGCTTTCATAAATAAGGCTCTGACTTTGTTTGCTGTTGATTTGATTTTGGATTTTTGATAATGCTTGATATCAACATTTGAAAGATAAAGGATTTGTATTTGGGGAAACAGTGACGTTTCAAAAGTGATATTCTGTGCTTGTACATAGGTTGTGCGCAGTATTTTTTAAATGTTATTCAAAAAACGATTTTGGGTGCAAATGAATGGTATTTGCATTTGGACCTTTTTATGATTGCCTTATGCAACTGGTGCATCACTTTATACATGGGAAATAAGTGATACTCTTGTGGCGCAAGACCTTCATAAATAAGGCCCTGACTTTGTTTGCTGATATTGAGTGGTTGTACATAGGTTCTGCGCAGTGTTTCTTACATGTTATTCAAAAATCGATTTTTGGGTGCAATTGATTGGTATTTGCATTTGGCCCTTTTTTATGATTGCCTTGTGCAGCTGATGCATCACTTTAAACATGGGTAATAAGTGACGCACTGGTGGCGCAAGGCCTTCATAAATAAGGCTCTGACTTTGTTTGCTGTTGATTTGATTTTGGATTTTTGATAATGCTTGATATCAACATTTGAAAGATAAAGGATTTGTATTTGGGGAAACAGTGACGTTTCAAAAGTGATATTCTGTGCTTGTACATAGGTTGTGCGCAGTGTTTTTTAAATGTTATTCAAAAAACGATTTTGGGTGCAAATGAATGGTATTTTCATTCGGCCCTTATTTATGATTGCCTTATGCAACTGGTGCATCACTTTATACATGGGAAATAAGTGACACTCTTGTGGTGCAAGACCTTCATAAATAAGGCCCTGACTTTGTTTGCTGATATCGAGTGGTTGTACATAGGTTCTGCGCAGTGTTTCTTACATGTTATTCAAAAATCGATTTTTGGGTGCAATTGATTGGTATTTTCATTTGGCCCTTTTTTATGATTGCCTTGTGCAGCTGATGCATCACTTTAAACATGGGTAATAAGTGACGCACTGGTGGCGCAAGGCTTTCATAAATGAGGCTCTGACTTTGTTTGCTGTTGATTTGATTTTGGATTTTTGATAATGCTTGATATCAACATTTGAAAGATAAAGGATTTGTATTTGGGGAAACAGTGACGTTTCAAAAGTGATATTCTGTGCTTGTACATAGGTTGTGCGCAGTGTTTTTTAAATGTTATTCAAAAAACGATTTTGGGTGCAAATGAATGGTATTTTCATTTGGCCCTTATTTATGATTGCCTTATGCAACAGGTGCATCACTTTATACATGGGAAATAAGTGACACTCTTGTGGTGCAAGACCTTCATAAATAAGGCCCTGACTTTGTTTGCTGATATTGAGTGGTTGTACATAGGTTCTGTGCAGTGTTTCTTACATGTTATTCAAAAATCGATTTTTGGGTGCAATTGATTGGTATTTTCATTTGGCCCTTTTTTTATGATTGCCTTGTGCAGCTGATGCATCACTTTAAACATGGGTAATAAGTGACGCACTGGTGGCGCAAGGCCTTTATAAATAAAGCCCTGAGTTGCTATTGTATAAACTTAAATATGTTGCAATTTATTGTTTATATTATTTGCTTTTTAACATTACTTTGTTGTTTGCTAATAGTGGTCTTTCATGTGTTTTTTTAACAGAACAACAGATTCAAATCAACTTCTGAAAAGCAAGCAAAAATGCCTTCCAGGCAAAGAATTATCAAAAATAACATACGGAAAAGGAGAACATCAACAACAGAGTTTATGGAATCCTCTTCAACAACTACTTCAAAAAACACCAGAAAAGCTTCTGGTAAGCCAATTAAGTCTTTTCTTCGCAACATATGTCGTAGAAAAAAAAATGATATTGCTAATGTGAATATACAGAAAAAGACAACAAATCTAAAAAGGAAGGAGAGGCCCACAAAAAATGTCTCGATTGGAGCAGGAGAGAAGAGAATGGATAGCAATAGAAGGGTAAATCTTTTTAGGGACATTCGTAGGCGAATGTTTCGCAATAGGGTAGTTTTAAATTTGCTAAAAAATGATAAGAAAAGTAAACTGAGAGCTGCTTTTTACAAGAAAAAGAAAAGTGTAGAAAAAATTGTTGATCAGGCTTTTGAAGTTAAGAAAAAATTATTTATTTTAATAATCAATAGAATTAGGATACTTAATAAGGCCATTGATGTTTTCAAATCGAACAGTAGATGGAAAAGAATTATTAATCGGAGTAATTTTTGTGAAGTATTTTCTGGTGAATGGATGCATAGTTCAAGTTCTGAGCCTTTTTTCAATGAGGAGAGTTACTTTCAGGAAAATGATTTGGTGCATGCAGTTGACACCAGTGGTCGAGCATATGAGGTGAAAGATGGTTGTGTGATGGAAAAAGAGAAACTTGTATCTAGAGATGCAGAAGAGGTGTTAGCTGATGAAGTTTTAGGGAGACATACTAAGGGTCCAGTGTACACATGGAAATGCAGTAGTATTTGTAGTGTGCGACAGGAATCAATCGATTTGCTTCGAAATTTCTTACGTACATATAGTAAGAAAAGTCTCAAACAAAAAATGAAGATCTTGCAAGAGTTAGATCCTTGCAGAGTGAGAGAAAGCACAGGTTTGCATGGGCATTCACTAGCTTGTCTTTCTAGAAAAGTTTGTCGGAGTGTTTTTCATCATTTTAGGATGTTAGCAGTGCATCATAATAACAAGAGGAAATTAGTGAGAAAGTTGTATTATGCAAAAAGTCCCGCACTTAAGCTTAAACAGTTAAACAGTGCTCTTTTGCATGGATCTGAAGTGGATGTGAAGACTATTTGTGAAGAAATTGAGTTTTGTTATTTTTGGAACAAAGAGGACAGTGTAGAAATAGATATAGTAATGGATGGTAATGCAAAAGATAATGGACAGATTTCAAGTATTGAAAAGTTTGATGAGGAAATTATCAAGTTTAAGGTGAAATCAAGTGAAAGGCCTAATTTAACTTGTGTGTGTTGTCGACGGACTCATTATAAGATTCAGACTAGGTTAGTTGATTTATATGCAAAAAGTGAATTGGAAAATAATAGTGAATGGATGGATTTTGTAAGTTATTTGTGGGTGGAGAATTCTTTTGATTTGAGTTTGGATCAGCGTATTTGTAATTATTGTTTAAATAAATTAAATGAAAATAAAATGCCTGCTAGAGCAGTTTATAATAATCTTCAGTTGATAGATATTCCTTCTGAATTGATGGATCTAAATACTTATGAATCTATTTTGATTCAATGTGTCCATCCTTTTCAGGCTATTGTACGCATGGAGCCTAAGACAGGGAAATTGCCTGCATCAGATTTACTGAGAGGATTAAAGGGAAGAGTTGTTTATTTGCCTCTAGATGTAAAGAAAAATATTGATACAATTGGTATAGAAAGAGTAGAAGAAGATCCTTTAGTTATTCTAGTTAATGGGGTTCCAACAAAGAGTAAGAAAATCTGGCAAGATTTAGTGGATGTTAAAAAAGTCAAAAAGGCAACGTTGTATTTGGTCAAAAACATTGAGTACTACAAAGATGTAAGTGTTGGAGCAGAGGAAACAGCTATAGAAGAAGATAGTGATTCTTCAGTTGGTCAAATTGAAAAAGTTGATGTGTCTAGAAGTGAAGAAATATATGAACATTATACTGTTCATCCTTTGCATTCCAAAGAAGTAATGGGAAATGCAATTGACTTGTTTCAAATGAAAGCAGCAAAAGGAAGTCCCATTAGTGTATGGGAAGAAAGTTTGGAAGCTCGTTGTTTTCCACAATTATTTCCAACAGGTTGTGGTGGACGATATGATGATCAACCAGTTCAAATTCCTGCAGCTGAATACCGGACTCTAAGATTATATGCTGAAGATCCAAGGTTTCGTCAATGCATTCCATATTTATTTCATCTACTCTTTGAAAGTGATTTGTCTGGGCTTTCTTATGCAGTTAATCATATATTAAAAAGTGGAGCTCATTTGCAAAATGTTTGTGGAAGGGACTTTATGGAGAAAGTTAATCTGCAAGACAGTATTTTGGAATCTCAGCTAATCAATCTCATGGCATGTCAACGTGGAACCAACGAGTATTGGTTTCGTCGTCATGGAGAATTGAAATGTATGCTAAGAAACTTAGGAACTCCTACATGGTTCCTCACTCTTAGCTGTGCTGAGTATGCATGGGACGATTTACTTCAATTTCTACGAGAGGCAAATGAAAACATACCAAATATAGAATTGAAAACACCAGGAGAACTGTGTTCTTTAGATCCAGTGAATGTTTGCAGATATTTTAATCATAGATTTGAAGCTATGATGTCTTTTATTACCAACAAAAAAAATCCTCCCCTTGGAGAGGTTTTGGATTTCTTTTGGAGGAAGGAATATCAAGCGAGAGGTGCTCCTCATATACATATGTTGTTGTGGATTAAAGATGCACCCAAATTTGGATCAGATTCAGATGAAACAGTGATGAGTTTCATTGAAGAGTATTCAACATGTGCTGTTCCAAAATCTACTGAAGAAAACAATTTAAGGCAACAAGTTTTACGTTTTCAATCTCATCGTTGTGGAAAGTACTGTCGTCGAAAATTTAAAAACAAGGAAAAGTACTACACGAAATGTCGTTTTGCATTTCCTCGACCAGTGATTTCTAAGGGAAGAGTAAATATTTTGATGTCATCTCTACGACATACTGTGACGAGGAAATCTCCCAAAAATACATACAATTTGAAAAGAAATGAAGAATCTAAGTACATCAACGATTACAACCCAGTGATTTTGTCCATGTGGAATGCTAACATGGATATTCAGTTCGTTGCTGACAACTCTATTGCTGTGGCTCGATATGTGACATCTTACATCACAAAAAAAGAAAAGACAGAACTGAAGGAAATGTGGGAGGACATTTCACATGAAAAGAGTCTAAGCAAGAAATTATACAGTTTCAGTCTGAAGATGTTGTCGCATCGAGAAATTGGAGCATATGAATGTTCTGATCGGTTATCATCAGCAAGTCTCTATGCCAAATCAAGAACAATCTTTTGGGTGAGTCTTGGTCTTGCTGCAACACGAAACCGAGTTTTGAAATCTGTACAAGAAATTGAATATTTGGCGGAGAAAGAACCAAACAGTACAGCTATTTTGAAGACAAATATGTTGGATACATACTATCCAAATAGAAGTACTCACCTTGAGAACACTTGTTTGTATGAAGTTCTTCAAAACTACAGTTATAAGAGGAACATCACAGAAGATATCAATAATGGGAAATATGCACTCATTGGCTATGAAGGATGTCTAGTGAAGCAGAAAAAAGGCCATTTGATTATTCATCGAAAATTGAGTTGTGAAGTTCCAGACAAAAGAGAATTTTACTATTTAGCTCTTTTGCAACTCTTTAAGCCATGGCGTACAGAAGAGGAACTACTTGGAGATTTTCTCTGTTATGAAGACTCTTTTAATGCAACTAAGGATACCATAGAATGTCCTATTTTTCTAAATTATCTGCAAATGTTGAATGAAGAAATGGAGCAAGAAACCACAATTGCTGAAGAGATAGCTAGAAACAGTTCTCAAGATAGTCAGAGTTCTACTTCATTGAGCCAGGATCCACTAGGAGGACCAATTATCCAAAATGAAGCTGCCACTGCCATGGATGAGGTGGAAAGAGCTATGGAACAAGCTCAAGAGGATGGAGTTAACTTAGAAGATTTGGTAAAGCAACTAAACATTGAGCAGAAAAAGATATATGATGAAGTCACAGAGCAGATTGAACATGGATTCAGACATGAGAAAAAAGAGTGCTCATGTATATCATTTGACCCTGTCCGACTGTACGTAAGTGGAGAAGCGGGGACAGGAAAAAGTTTTCTAATTAAAGCCATTGCAAGTTATCTGCAGAAAAGGACTGATTCACCACTGTCTTGTGTTGTAACTGCTCCAACTGGTCTGGCAGCACATAACATTAAAGGGATTACTCTACATCGTTTATTGATGCTGCCAGTTGAACATGATAATAAATTGCATTACAACAAGTTATCTGGAGATGCGTGTTCTGAAGTTTCAAGAGTCTTGAAGAAAATGAAACTTCTTATCATTGATGAAGTAAGCATGGTCTCAAATCTAATGCTTGCTTTTGTGCATTTGAGAATGCAAGAAATTCTTAAAACAGAGTATGATGTGTTATTTGGAGGAAAACACATTATTGTTTTTGGAGATCTATTGCAGTTGACTCCAGTAAAAGGACAACCAGTGTTTAAAATGCTCACACATGAAGATACCAGGAAGTCCCTTGGAAGCATTGGAAATGTTAATATATGGCTAAATTTTAAATATGCTGAACTGCTTCAAAATATGCGACAGGCAAAAGATGAAGATTATAAAAATATTCTACAAGATGTAAGAATTGGAAAAGTGACTGCGCTTGGGAAAAAAGCTTTGCATAGTCGATTAATTTCAAATTTGTATCCAAATGAAAACATTCTTCCAGAGAATATTTTTTAAAAAATGACTGAGAAGAAATCTGGGATATGTTTGATGCCAACTCTGCAAGAATGTTCCATCTTCAACAACAAAATGTTAGAGTTAGAAAATGAAGAGATTGTGAAACTGGAAGCAATAGATAAAATAGAGCATATGGGTGCAACAATTGTTTTGTCTGAAAATTTGAAAACTAAATTGGATTCATTGGAGAAAAGTATTTCAAAAACAGCTGGTTTTGAAAAGACTCTGAATGTGTGTTTAAATTGTCGTATCATTTTGAGAAGGAATTTAAATGTTGAAAGAGGTCTGGTAAATGGAGCAATGGGTTATGTTGTTGATTTTGTGAATTACAGAAATAGAGATGGAATTGAATTTTTAAAAATAAAATTTGATGGCATTGAACAAGTGCAACAAATAAGTCGTGGTTCTGCTAGATTTTTACTTGTAAAAGACTTATATGTTCGCCGAAAACAGTTTCCTGTTTGTTTGGCGTATGCGGTGACAATTCATAAATCTCAAGGTTTAAGTGTAGATGGTGCTTTGGTGAACATTGGAAGATCTGTGTTTAAAGAGGGTATGGCATATGTGGCATTATCACGAGTCAGAACTTTATCAGGATTGTACTTGATTGCGTGTGATGAGACAAAGATTTCTGCAGATCTAGATTGTGTTAAAGAATACAATAGGTTAAGAAGAGAGTATGCTCCACATTTGCCTCAATATCCTCTGTTTGAAAAACGTGTGGTAGGCCGAAAAAGAAGAAATGAGAATAATTTCAGTGAGGTAGTAGCAAAAAGACAAAAAGTAGAGAAAACTGTAATTGAAAACAGGAAGAAAAAGAATTGTGGAGAAAATGTTGTTGGATTTCAGTTTGAAAATAGTTCTGGTGTCAACTGCTATGCTAATGTAGATATTAATGTTGTTTTTTTTCTTAAAAGTTTACAAGAACAGATTGTTGAAAATCGGGATCAAAGATTGTGTGGTTTATTGAATTTTGTGTTTGAGAAATGTAGCAGTGTTACAGCACAAATAGAAAGTGTAACAGAAATTCGAAATATTTTAGATATGTGTTCTGGTCAAGATAAATTTTCACAGAACATTCAGCAGGATTGTCAGGAATTTTTATTGTATATGTTTGGTGTTTTGGAAGATGAAGGTGTAGATGTAGATAATCTTTTCAGCCTTTCTTATCAATGGCAGCATGGCTGCCACAATTGTAGTTTATCAAGTACTACTAGAATAGATACTGAAAAATTTATATATTTGACTTTACCTGACTGTAAATCAGTGTCTTTTAAAAATCTAGTTAAAGCAGCAGATCATAATATGGTGTGTACCCAATGTACCTGTACAATGCTGTCCACATTATTTATACAAAGTTATGGGCAGTATATCATTTTAGTTTTCCAACGATGTAGACCTGATGGAACTAAATTGACAACTTCTATCAAAAATTTTGTAGCTTCTCAGTTATCAATTTCAGGAAGAACCTTTACAACTGAAGCAATTATTTATCATGATGGATCTTCGACAACCTCAGGACATTATACATGCTACTTAAAATCTGAAAATGGATGGAGTTACTGCAATGATTCTCATTTAACTTATAAACAACGTTTGCCTTATGACTCTACAAATTCTTATCTAGTGTTTTTAAAACCAAAGTTTTAGTAAAGGGAATTGGCCTTTGAAGACGGGAATAGATAATAAAAGTTAGTTAGTTAGTTAGTTAATCTAATATTTTAAATTATTTATCTCATGTAGATACTTTAAGTGGATCTCAAAGTAAAAAATACTGATATATCTGACACAAATTGGCCGTGAGGAAAGTGTAAGGTATGATGTTCTTGGATCTTTTTTCATAGGAAGTCGATGAAATGGAAGTTATAGAGCACAGCAGACTTTTTTTCCTCCAAAAGGACCTTCACTATCTTCTATTTGGCCTCGCGGAAAAGTAAGTGAATCAAAGATTAGTGTACATATATGAGATGCATGTTTGAATGGATTTTTTTAAACACAATCTTTTAGATTGTGGGTTTTTTTTCCCGCTGTTATATGATGAAGACTTTGAACTCACTAATTTAAGTGAAATTCGATATATTCTGAGAACAGCAAAAATAAATAATGTAACATATTGTAGAAGTTATTGTGTAGTTTGCATTGTGTAATTTATATTGTGTTCACATTGTCTTACACTCATTTTCTTTTTCACCCTTATTTACCTCTCTTTACTAATTTACACTCTTTTTCGTCGCTGTTTCTTTACTGCACTTCATTCACAACTTCTTAATCTAATAGGAACTGTCTGCATTTCCTCTGTTCCTTCCACCACTTTTTATCTTTTTTATATTCTCTCAGTACCACTGCTTTAGTTTCCTAACCCTCTCTTTCTTTTTCTCCATTCTTTTTTCTTTCGCACTCATTGTACTGTAGTTCACTTAGTTCTTCCTTTTGTCTTTCTGTGTACTTACTCTCTCAGTCCTGTTTTATCCATCGTTCTATACTAACTTCATTCCTTTCATCCATTCACTCTGTGACTTCACTTCACTCACTCTCAATCATCTTCTATTCCTCTTTTTTATTTATAGTTTCTCAATCAGACTTCTCTCCTTTTCACTCATTTTTCTTTTACTTTCTTATCTTTACTGATTTTGTTTTGATATCTTACATTCTTTTAGTATCTTATTTACCTTTAGGAATGTGTTCTCTTTCTATTTCTTTTTCCTTTTTTTTTCTCTTTCTACATTACTTTCTTTCTGTTTTTGTATCCTTCACTATTGCTTCATTTCTTAGTAAACTTTTGTAGATTTTTAAACCTCATGAACTGTTTCTTCTATTTTATTATATATTTTTAAGTAATTATAACATGTTTTTTCTTTTATCTTTCACAGATACAAGTTTGCATTGATTATATGGAAAGTGTGTTTACAAAATGTTTTTTGTTATCACCTTTGGTTTTATTTTCACTATTTTTCTCTCACCCTACCTCACCCTTGTTTCCTTACTTTGCTTCCCTCACTTATTCTTTTCTTCCATGTTTACTTCCTACCACATTCAACTTCTTTCAGTACCTCTGCCTATGCACACTCCTTCACTTACCTTTTTTACTGGTTCACTTAGTCCCTTTGTGACACTCCTTCTTTTACTCTCTCTCTTCTTTCTCTCTATTATTCCCCATGTCTTACCCTTATTCACTTACATGGACCCTCTTTCACCCCTCTTTACTTATATTCATGCTATTTACTTTCCCTCCGTCACTACTATTCCTTTCCTCTGATTCCGTCACTACCTGTTATTCCCATACTTAACTGTCCTTCCTTTTACTTTCATCATCCATTCACATTCTCCCAGAACCTCTGCTTTAGTCTTCTTCCTATTTCTTCTCTTCTTTTGCTCCCTTATTCATTTTTCTTTTCTCAGTTACTTCCTCTTACACTTTTTATCTGTCTTACTATCTATTACACAGTCCCTCTGTGTTCCTCCCTTTAGCTCTCTTTCTCTTAACACCACTCTCTCTGTTTCCATTCCTTATGGTCACTCCTTCATTATTTTTTTTTATTTTTTTTGTTGATGCGCTGACGGTACGCGCACCGGGCGTTCATCGGTACGCGCACCGGGAGTGCTCCAGAGTCAAATATAAAAAAAAAGTAAAATACTATTTTAAAATAAAAATATTATCTTAATATACATTATAGTGTTCATTTTTAGAAAAACACCTTTCTCAGCTAAAGACATTTGTGAAAAAATAAGCTTAGAAATTCACTAAAAAGTACATAGGTATGAAGCCCTACAAAAAGTTAAAAATTAGCATTAAAAAAACCTATGAAATTCACTGAAAAAACCATAGGTTTCACACCAGTTATAGTTAGGAATTAGCATTTAAAAAACCTATGAAATTCAATGAAAAAACCATAGGTTTCACACCGGTTATAGTTAGGAATTAGCATTTAAAAAACCTATTAAATTCACTGAAAAAACCATAGGTTTCACACCAGTTATAGTTAGCTGGAAATTTTACTGATATAAAACCATTGAAATTCCCACGTTATAGTTAGTCGGACTCACTATAACTTGCGCGTGCAATGCACTGCTGATGACATCACATATTACATCACTCATGACATGGTCAGTGACATCACTCATGACATCACTGATGACACCATCCTTGTGACACAGTGACAGACCTCCTCTCACTGTAAAGTAACCTTTGAAACACATATTGAAAAATAGAAACTAACATTTTCAAAAAAGTGCATATACCCATACCAGTTACAACAACCAATTCAGTAATTTCACCATCTATATACAAATTCACACATTCACCAACAGTTTTATGTATTCACTCATACATATACTCACTCATCATATGTAGTGATATCCCTATTCATTCTGTTACACACCGACAGTCATCAAAAACTTACTCATACATATACTCACACATGCAAATAAACTAATAAACATCCATTTATTTGCATATACAACTATACACACATTAGCACATTACTTCTAAGGAAACTTACACATACTTACTCTCTTAAACAATGACTTACAGAAACACATACTTATTTAAACAGGAACTCTTTCAATCTCTCACTCTCACATATACTTACTTAAATACATCAATGCTCATATATGCAAGATTAAAACATATGTAGTTACTCATAAAGACACTAGTGAGAGAGGCATTCACTCAGTAACACACACATATACACACTCATCCACCCATACAGTCCTGCACATATGCTGTCGTCAAAACACATACAAACAGTGAGTCAGTCATTGATGCATCTATGTGCTAAGTAATACCCGACCAAACCATACAGACACTCATACTGATACTAAAAAAACATCTAATAACCCATATACACACACATGTAGCTACTCACCAACCCATGCAGCCACTTATACACAATTGAAAGCAGAACGCCACCTAAACTGCTGGACAACTTGCGAGGTGGGGGCTCAAGTGCGCTGTGGCCGCACACTATTATCCACTGACAAATTCCCTTCAAACGAAAAGAACTGAACCCACGCGGGTACCAGATCAAATTGCTTTTATTGTGAACACAGAGGGCATGACGCATTTCGTCTTTGCAGGCTTCATCAGATCCCGCCTAAATCAGGTGTTTGTTGCAGTCCACATCTTAAATCAGTTAAATCAGAGAGCCCTTCTATGATAGGTCGTAGCACTCTGGCAGGCAAAGGGGGATATTTCCAAAACCCGGCACTTCGAGTTTTACAAGAAGCAGTCCATCAGCATCAGTACTCCCCAAGTGGGCGGGGACTGCTTCCTCCACTCGTTCCCTGTGATGTTTGTGTGGAATATCAAAGCGGCAATCCTGGACCTTCACCCCACCGCAAAACCAATACTGCACCACGGAATTCAAACTCAGGTAAGTGTCACTCAGACGTGAAGTCACGCTCCATTGCTGGCATTGGTACAGTCTTTGGCAATGCGGCGGTATATATTACCTACTGGCGGTCGCCAGTAGGTAGTTATAGTTAGGATTTTTTTCAATGTTAAATCTCAAAATTCTATTTGGAATAACTTTGGCACCGGTTGACGAATCTGCCTGAAAATTTCCTGAAAATGGCCTCGTCGAGCTCCGGTCCTTCCTTGAAAGTTTGGGGGGGATTCGTCAAGCGGGGGCCGAGATAAAAGGGGGGTCCCAAAACGCGTTTTCCCCATGTTAATTTCCATAGGGCGGTCGATTTCACTTTTAGCCCGAACGGCTGAATGGATTTACACCAAACTTGGCAAAATTGTAGGGACTGGTAGCCCGATGTGCCTTTGCTATGTCTCAAGATATGTGCTTCAGTGGATTTTGAGTAATTTAGGTTCAAAAAAATATATATATCTATAGCAGCGCACCGGTGCGCGCACCGGAGAGCGCTCCAGGCGCGACACGGGAGGTGCGCATGAAAAGCTGATTGGCTCTCGGGTGTCTGTAAACATTCCAAACAGTCCAGAGCGGTCGCCATCTTGTGTCTCGGTAAAATCGAGACATAAGAGGCGGCTAAAACAAAGTGGGAACTGACCATAAGGCGTCAGGGATAGACCCCTTTGACCCCCTAGGTTTGATGTGGGGGCTATAAAAGGGCCCCGCGGGGCATTTAAAATATTTTTTTTTTTTTCGTTTTGCGCGGGGGAAGCGCACGGTGCGCGCACCAGGTAGCGCACCGGGGAGCGTAAAATGAGGGAAAAAGATGACAGAGTTTTCAAAAAAATGAAGTTTTTATTTAGAAATTGGAGGTAGTTCTAAAAAGAACTTTTTTTTTTCTTCTTTTTGTTGTTTTATATTTTTTTTGTGTTTTTTGAACTTTTTGAACTTTTTTTGGCTTTTCAAAACAGTTTTATATTTTTTTTTGTATTTTTTAGGGGGAGAAACAAAAAAAGGGAATTGAAACTGGCTCAACTGGAGCAAAAAAACAAAAAACCCAAAAAATTATTTCTTTTTGGGGCACTTGTGATTATCACCTGCAAGGACGATGAGCTTAATACTTTGTTCCCCATAGGAGATAAGCTTGCCACAAGCAGTACAAGTAATTTTAAAATCAGCAAATCTCGGCTGAATGCAAGGCATCACCTCAGATGTTTCTGGTTGCGAGGAAGTGGGTTGGTTTCTTTGGGAGGGGGTCCTTGATGACTGGGGGAGGTTACTGGCCAGTTCCCGGAACTCTTCTCGAGAGTAGTTGTTTGGATGCTTTCTTGTCATGTGCCGAATCATGGTATAGTTACCAAAAGAATATTTCTTGTTTGGGTTGCCCCGTGAAAGTTCATCATTGCAGATGAGGCAAGTCACCTTGGGAGCATTCACCTTTTTTTTCCCCTCTGGAATTGAAAAAAACTGCCAAATAATGTGTGGTTTGGGTTTATAAGATGTATTTTCTTCTGGCAGCCATCTTCTTCTCCCCTCCTCCTCTTCCTCTTCCTCCTCCTCCTGTTCTTGACCACCAATATAATTTGGAGCTGGTCCTCTTGGTGGTGGTGGTGGTGGTGATGGGGCAGATGCACCAGCTGATGCTACTAATGAAGCCATTATTTAGAGCAAAAAAGTAGAGAGAGCAACAAACAGGTCTTCCTCAGTCAAAGGACAAAGTCAGAATAAGGAAAAAAGGTGGGGTCTTTCATCATTTAGAAAAAAAAACTGTCCTGAACCAATGAGAAGTGTTATTTTCAGGTCACAAGATCAGGGGCTTCATCATTATGAAACTAAAACTGTTATGAACCAATGAAAAGTGTTATTTTCTGCTCACATGACCCGACGCGCTTACGCTACGCGCCCGGGGGCGCGGCCCGGGTCGCGCAGCGTAAGCGCGCCGGAAGTTTACGTTGTGCGATCGTATTCGCTCGAGTACTTCCGGGTGCGCTTACGCCGTGCGTATCACGCGGTCGCGGCTACGGGATACGTCACGATCATGTTTTCGTTTGCGATATTGACGCTTACGAGACGCTCCCCGGAGCGCGCCCGGGGGCGCTTTTCAGAAATACGCTTTTCGGGGCGCACTCCGGGGCGCGCTCCGGGAGCGCTCCCCCCAAAAATTAAAAAAAAAAAAATGGGATAATTGTAGAGACAGATAGCCCTATTCTGAAGTGGTTTGTAAAAAAATTAACTTTATAAAAATATGTATTGTGCTACATTGGGCTTAATATATGTTAGAGCCAAAATGTAGCCCAAATGTAGCCCAAAGTAGCCCAATGTAGCCCAAAGATGGCCACCAGAGATCAAAAATTGTAAATGTAGCCCAAATTTCAACTAGATGTAGCCCAACTGTAGCCCAATGACAGAATGTACCAGAGTGTTAAAAAGAACAACTAGAGTGCTAACAGTCTTATTTATAAAGTGAAACTTATAGTTAGGAATTAGCATTAAAAAAACCTTTGAAATTCACTGAAAAAAACCATAGGTTTCACACCAGTTATAGTTAGGAATTAGCATTTAAAAAACATATTAAATTCACTGAAAAAACCATAGGTTTCACACCAGTTATAGTTAGCTGGAAATTTTACTGATATAAAACCATTGAAATTCCCACGTTATAGTTAGTCGGACTCACTATAACTTGCGCGTGCAATGCACTGCTGATGACATCACATATTACATCACTCATGACATGGTCAGTGACATCACTCATGACATCACTGATGACACCATCCTTGTGACACAGTGACAGGCCTCCTCTCAGTGTAAAGTAACCCTTGAGACACATATTCAAAAATAGAAACTGAAATTTTTAAAAAATGGACATACCTATACCAGTCACAACAAGCACTTCCACTATCTATATACACATCCACTCATTCACCAACAGTTCTATATAGTCACTCATACATATACTCACTCATCATATGAAGAGATACACCTATACATCCTGTTACACACCGACATTCATCCAAAAGTTACTCACACACATAATCACACGTGCAAATAAACTATTGAACAACCATTTATTTGAATATAGAGTTATACACACACTTCCACCTTACTTCTATTGAAAATTATACATATTTATTCTCTTAAACAATCACTTATAGAAACACATACTTATTTAAATAGGAAATCTTACAATCTCTTACTCTCACATATACTCACTTATATACATCAATATTCATATATACTAGATTAAAACATATGTAGTTACTGATAAAGACACTAGTGAGACAGTCATTCACTCACTAACAAACACATATAGACACTCATCCACCCATACAGTCCTGTACATATGCTGTCTTCAAAACACATACAAACAAAGAGTCAGTCACTCATGCATCTATGTGCTAAGTAATACCTCCACCAAACCATATAGACACTCATACTGATACTAATAAAAATATCAAATAACCCATATACATACGCATGTAGCTACTTATCAACACATGTAGCCACTTATACACAAAGTGAAACACTAATATATGTATTTAAATATTTAAACATAACTCACTAATATTTATTTTTCAGAAAGACACATATTCACTGGATGGTGTCATCAGTGATGTCATGAGTGATGTCACTGACCATGTCATGAGTGATGTAATATGTGATGTCATCAGCAGTGCATTGCACGCGCAAGTTATAGTGAGTCCGACTAACTATAACGTGGGAATTTCAATGGTTTTATATCAGTAAAATTTCCAGCTAACTATAACTGGTGTGAAACCTATGGTTTTTTCAGTGAATTTAATAGGTTTTTTAAATGCTAATTCCTAACTATAACTGGTGTGAAACCTATGGTTTTTTTCAGTGAATATATATATACATCAAATCTAACATGTTCTGATACACTATAAAGTCCATACATTTAAAATGGCGTGATATAAGAAATAACGACCCTGCAATAGTTTGTGGACAGAGCGGTATTATAATGCCAAAACACCTATAGCATTGATTTTGGCATAAGGCTGCCCGAAACTTTGGTGAGGTCATTAGACCCTACATCAAGACTCGACAGGATGACAAAATTAACCTACCACTCGATCCTTGAGAGTGTTAAAAATAAAATTAAGGAAAGTTAATGTTCCCTTAGTTTGTAAGCCTGAATGGCCCAGGTCCAGCACAAAAATGTTGCCACAGCAACAACGATGGATTCCTTGGTACATGTCTGCAGGATCCTTAGACCCTCCATAGCAGATCTTGTACCCAGACTGATACAAGTGGGCTTATGCCATTTCGTCCTAGGTGACTTGTAAGCCGGTCATAGAAATAAGATGTGAGCAATTGATTCAATCTGTAATAAGCACAGGGGGAACATTGCTGACGTGGGCTGGTACAATCTACTTGTGAGAGCTTTAATCAGAAGGGAGCCTACCCTAAACTGGTGATATAACTTTCTATCAGTCGGTCTCAAAATAAAATCCCAATATGGTTCGAACCCTAGCTCATGTTTAATCATCAGGAAATTCCTGATCAGGGCGGACCTTGTGATAGAGGAAAACACTTCATCTTGACCATGTCACAAAATGCTGCCTTGAACTCCTTTTTTGAAGGAAATGGGCTGGCTTCTGGATTCTCTTACAGAATGCTCATCCCCAAATCAGTCAGGGTATTTTTTATGTTCTGAAGCCATTTGATCTTTCCAAGGCAGCCTACCCCCCTGAAATCCAGGAGAGCATTGGCATACAGGGAAAGCTCAGGAGTAACCCAGAGCCTTCACCAAAAAGCTATAGGCCTAAATTGAGCCAAATCCTCAATACAAAAGCAGCCCCGGTCCAAAAATAGAGGCAAAAATGGAGTAGATTGCGGCAGGCCCGTAAGTGCCCTAACAAATTTATTTTGGGCGATAACCAGAGGGGTTATATCCTTGTGGTCCCAGAGTTCTGCGCCATATAGGATTGCAATAGCGACTTTGGAGTTATATATCTTGAGGGCAGGGGTTATTGGCTTTGTAAATAAAAGCCTGTGCTCTTTTATAAGGGCCCCAGCCAGCTAAGCATGTTTTAGGACTAGCATGTCGATCTGGGGCTTCCAGTTGAACTTCCTACTGAATGTTATCACCAAATAAGTGAACTCTTCGGTCTGTTCTAAAAGGACATTGTTCATATACACTTTGCCCTTGATGGCTTTATACTTGTGGAGAACCATGAACATTGTCTTATCCACATTGACCACCAACTCATGGTTGTGACAGAACTCCTTGAACCGGGACAGGGTAACCTGTAGTCCTGTTTGGGTCTTAGATAGGATCGTCTGTGAACATAAGTAGGGGTATCTTCAGGCCCACCAAGGTGGGAGCATCAGTGGGACATGTGGCATAGTACTGGACGACCCTGTCCATAAACAAAGAGAACAGGGTGGGAGCAAGTACACATTCTTGGCACACACTCTTTAAGACGGGGAATTTATCTGTTACTTCACCATGTGTGCCCCAACGGACCTGCGCATAAGTCATGCAGTTTGACTAACATTGCTAGTAACTCCAATGGCATCTCGACGTCCAGGAAGACTCTCCACAATTTGTTCCGAGGAACCAAGTCGAATGCGGACTTCATATCAATAAAAGCCGCATATAGTGTACCCCCTCCTAGGATTAATTCCCTCAAGCAGATCATCACAAACCTGAGAACCTGGTCTATGGGGGTGAAAACTCTTGTACCAGCATTTCTTGGAGGGAAGGCCAAAATTCTACATTTAGGAGAATAAACTATATGCGACTACTCCTTGTCCCATTATTAATGGTGTACACGCCCTTCCGGTCCGATTTGGTCCTCCCATTAACTGCTTGGACTCCCCTTTCCGAGCACAGCCCTTTGAGTTGCAAAGCAGCTTCTGTCCATTTTTAAATTGGGCTCAGATCTAGGGACGGGACGTTCCAATGTGAATCCGCATCAATACTTAGATTACCATCTTCAAGATCAAGGGGTTCAAAGATGCAGTTGAAGTCTCCCGTGATTATCAAATTGCACCCACCCCTCTGGCTGTCCAGGAAACTATCAAGGAGGGCAACTGTCTCGGAGCTCCTCCCACCCGGCAGCCCTCTTGCATAGATATTAATTATCAGGATGTCTCATGCTTGGGCCGTCCGGAGCCGTAGGGTAATGATATCCGGAATGTCAATAGGAACCACCTCAAACCTGTAATCCATTTGTTGTCTCACCCAGCATGTGAGGCCACAAATGGGTCTTACTTTGCGTCCCCCTTGGGCAAGTTTAGAGAAATTTAAAAACCCGGGATAGTGAACCTGGTCAATAGACCAAGTCTCCTGGAATGCCCAGAAATCATACTGTTCAATAATAGCTGCCCAATCGCTTGATGTGGTTTTGGACAGAAGCCCTGCAATATTCCAGGAGCCCACTGTCCTGATGGACTTTAAATGCCCTTGAGATGAACTTGTGGGAGATGGATAGGGAGGAGGTGAGTTCACAGTCCCCTCGGTATCCAAGCAATAGGAGCGGTCTAGTTGGATAGAACCTACTTGTGAAACATTAGCCAAGCCTTCCAGCCTCTCCTCCAAGCTCAATTCCACCTTAATTCCATGGACACCCTCAAGATAGCCAGGGTTGTTGCCTAATGCTTCCTGCTCTGTTGGGATATCCTGGTTTTTAAGAGGATCGGGTGGGTCACAAATTATGGACCATTTCAATAGCCCATGTGACGCCTAAGTATGCCTGTCCCCGATGAGATGGAACAATCAAGAGTTTCGAGTCAATCAATGTCTTCTAATGAAGTAAAAACATCGAACCAGTTGTTTAGGGGGACAGAATAATTATATTGGCCAAGTGTTTGGGATGTCCCTCTCCATTCAGCAGATCTAATATTGTTTGTGGGACGATAGAAATACCCCAATGGAAGAACAGAAATATCATCCGTGGCGTCAAGGTCCCCTGCCCTCTCCAAAATATGCTGGACCAGACCAGGTGACCTGAAACGTAGGACCACGCAATCACCCCTGAGCGACTTTTGTGACGTGACTACCCATGGTACTCTGCGGACCATTTTAAATTCAGAGAACAGTTGGTTTTTGATCCCTGTCCTGGAGCTTAGCAGGTGTAGTGCCTTGTTTCTCAGGGTTGGCCAATCCTCATGTGCCTTAGTTGCTAACTCAGTGACATTACCTAGGACTACAGTGTAGGGAGTGGCTTCCAGGGGTAGATGTAAAAACCTGGGAGCATGCCAAGCACCTGCAGTACGTTGTTGAGGTTGGCATGTGCAAGTTTCTCTCAAAACATGCTGCAAGCCCTGTAAGCTAGTGCCACCCAGTGCCAAGATGGTATGATGACTATCAACAGGGGCTAGCTCAGTGGAATTGGGTACATTGATTTCAGGCCCTCTATTATGCAAACCCACGCCACCCGCCTGTTAAATAATACCCCCACCTCTCGTCTGTGCGTTGAAATTGCTCGAGGAGCTATAGGATATACCCTGCTCCATTTATTGAGTCTATCTTCTATCAGACGCAATGTTTGCAACAAAGGGTCAATTAAGTATGAAATTCCCTGTACTATCCGTGAGTATAATATTTCCTCGTTAAATATAGATGGATTATCAATGACACGCCCAGGAAGGTTAACACTAGTGGTAAGCAAAATACAAATAATAGTGGAGGGTCAAGGTTTGGATTTTTTCTGAAAAAACGACTATGTGTAAGAGTCAGTGGCAATAGTCCACTAATCTGGGTACATCATTCATGGTTATTGAAAAAATACCCATCAGTAGCTCTTCCTTGGCGCCCTTTTCATCATATGGGTTCCTTCCAACCAAGAAGGATAGTATTTTGATGTGGTCAATTGGAACAGCATAAGGACCAGTGATGGTATAATCAGGTCACAGGGAGCTTCTGAAAAGCAGTGCGGGGGGTGTGTGTGTTTTCACGTGCAAAAGGTGCAGGGTAGTGACATTAAAATTAGATAACCCTGAGGAAAAATTATTTATTAGAGACCTCAGTGTTTCTAAGAGTTTAAAACGTGCGAAATTGGTAGTTTCACCTAATAGCTACCAACAGGTTGGTCGACATGACATGTTTCAGCAGACTTTAGATCACAGAGGTATCAACTGCATTCATCAGGACCTGTATCGCTACTGCTAGTAGTGTATTATGAAATAAATAAGAAAAGGAAATCTTTCACTTCCAGCGTCCCTTACAGCCAGAGGGACGCTGGAAGTATCGACGGACAGAGCGGTGCTTCAATTACCTGAGCTGTGAGCCAGGTGAGGTGAGGCAGTACTCTCCTGCACAACATGCTGGGAGAATGATCCTTCATTAATACCCAGGTGAAAGATTTCCTTTTCTTATTTATTTCATAATACACTACTAGCAGTAGCGATACAGGTCCTGATGAATGCAGTTGATACCTCTGTGATCTAAAGTCTGCTGAAACATGTCATGTCGACCAACCTGTTGGTAGCTATTAGGTGAAACTACCAATTTCGCACGTTTTAAACTCTTAGAAACACTGAGGTCTCTAATAAATAATTTTTCCTCAGGGTTATCTAATTTTAATGTCACTACCCTGCACCTTTTGCACGTGAAAACACACACACCCCCCGCACTGCTTTTCAGAAGCTCCCTGTGACCTGATTATACCATCACTGGTCCTTATGCTGTTCCAATTGACCACATCAAAATACTATCCTTCTTGGTTGGAAGGAACCCATATGATGAAAAGGGCGCCAAGGAAGAGCTACTGATGGGTATTTTTTCAATAACCATGAATGATGTACCCAGATTAGTGGACTATTGCCACTGACTCTTACACATAGTCGTTTTTTCAGAAAAAATCCAAACCTTGACCCTCCACTATTATTTGTATTTTGCTTAGTTACTTTCGGGGAATATAGTGCTGAGTGGTCATAAAAAATTCTCCCTGTGACCCAAACAACCTCTGTTCTATTAACACTAGTGGTAGCCAGAGTGGTTTGACAGCACCAACCACACTACCTTGGGGCTGCCTTCCTTTTGACTCCCCCTGGTGGTTGTGGGATAGTCTTCAATGAGCCCCGGGCTTTCCTTTTCTTCATAGGTGGTTCCCCTCTTTCAACCTGAATTGCTTTCTTGCGCCCTACTTGTAACCATTGTTGTGCCTGAATGAGAATCTGGGCTAGACGGAGTAGATGGTGATGGGGCGATGAAACCCGGTGAATGCTGACTTAGGGTCGAGGAAGGTATGGCAGAGGGTATATCTATTTGTGTTAGTACGCGGAGGGAACAAAAATACTGTTAATTAGGGATATTTGGGGTTCTAAAGATAACCTGCGCTCAGTTAGTTGGATCTGATGCATCAGCGCAGATTCTGCCCTGGTCAAAAAGGCATCAAGGGTATCCCACCCCCCCTCCTACCCCCGCCTCTCGTTTGTTCGGGGCTCCAGCCCCCAGAGGTGGCATAACAAAAAAAACACAGGGACTAAACTGTACCATGCAATTGAAAAGTCAGATATACGTAGGGTGGTCCAGCCCAGCCTCTTCCAGTCCCAGACTGGCTCAGACCGGCCCGCCCTTGTTCCGGGCTTCGGCTGGGCAACGTCCCGCGCCGCGGGGGAGAGGCAGCGCTATAAGGGCGATCACCACGCCTCTCCCTCACTCGCGGCAGCTGCGGTGAAAAGTGGTGCACCCTGGGGGTTGCAGTCCTCCCCAGAGTGAAAGTAGCTGTGTGGTGCTTAGTAGCGTGGCCCTGGGACCCTCGTTCCACCAGGGGTTCCTCCGTATGTCAGTGGCTTGCGTCCCGTGCAGCCGGTAATCAGCAAGGCAGCTAAAATCTCCCAGTCAGTTAATGGCTTTTTAGATTTCGGCGAGGCCTACACTTCCCCTGAGCGGACCAGTGTTTTGTCTTTGCTTTATATTGCATCCATAGTTAACCCTGTGTTTGTGTTGCTTTGCAACTCTCTCCAGAGTCGTAGACAATCTTAGCAGTACTCCAAGAAACCATTAACAGCTGTGAATGCTCAGGATTGTACAGATGCACATATTTAAAGAGGTTGAATTTCCACCGTGGTGAAGGCTTTGAATAAATGATAAAGAAATGCTTGTGTTTTGAGAAAACACTTGTCCTTCAGTCAGTTCATTATAGGGACAATTCATCCGCTTCCCCCCCCTCACAGACCAATTTGACTGGGAAAATATATCTGTATTTTCAGGATGAGAAACTTCCTCCTGGAAGCGAGCGAATACCTGTCAACCTGGGAGACAGGAGGAACGCACCTTTGTATGCAAAATACAGAAAGAAGGGATACCCGTTCGCCCTCCCATACAACCAAACAGAACATACTCACCGTTTGTGAGCTCAAGTAGTATTGCTAATGTAGGGCAGTGTGTTTCTCCATCATACAATGCTTTGCAGTGCAGTTATAAACGTATAGCGTGCATTATTTGATACTCACGTAAAAAAAGCAATCACACGTCAGCAATTAGCATTTTACAAATCTACAATATTTCAAACGCTCTTTAAAAAAATTTGCCTACCGATTGCCCTTTTGGGCAGGCAAATCCAGAGGGACGCATTCGCACCTAATGTCGTTTGTGGGGAAAAAATCAATACACAATTGGTTCAGTTAATTTATCTTCTACTTCCATTTTTACTTGTCAGCTTCAGAAAGGATTCACTCCTCCCCTCTGCAACCTGGAGAACTGGCCGGCGCCACCACCTGAATGCTTCCTAGAAAACTAATCCGCAGGGCTATCAGTCATCGGCGCGTCAGAAGTAATGTGTCCGTGGAGGGAATTTTCCAAGCAGGATTAAGAAGATTACACTTTGAGTCATTATGCTCTGGAGAGGCCGAATGCATTTCATTTTAAGGTTAGACGAGATTGTGGAATGCCCAGGATTGTCCATCAATGACTGATTAGGGGTACTTTGGTAATTAAAGCACACCTCTGTGAGTAGCAATTGAAGACACGCCATGCTAGGTCGGGAGCTAGCAGGTAGAGGCCTGAAGCTGCACCATAAACAGTGTTCAGAAGCATGTTTGCAGTTTGGTGAGTGGCGTGCCAGGTTTGTATTTTACAAAAATAGTCTAAGAGCTAAGGGGTAGTACGGTGATGTTCCCACAGAAGATCTGTTAGCCTGAATTTAATCATTTATAATTGTAGATTTTAAAAGGCATTTCCTCTGTATGGTCATAAAACTCGTTTCTGAGTTGCAATATCCCTATAATATATGGCAGGGAGTACCTTATTCCGTATATCTCAAGGTTAGCAATACAAATCGGCATTAAAAAACATCACACGAATAAGAGATTGGATAGAACACACATGCACCCTATTTTTGAAAAGTGTTCTCTCATGGTCCCGTAACAATTTTAGTTGATAGTTCAGCGAGATTTATTTTTCCGGCCAAGGATGCATGAGGTGGTTGTCAAACCACCTGCACTTTTTTTTTACTGCTGTCTAAACCAATCGTTTGAAACTGTTATTCTACTTTGTATAAACATAAGACTTTTTTTGTTATATCCTTACAAATGCGTACAATTAAATGCTCTGCACTTTCCGTCTTGCTCTTTTTTCCTCCCCAACCTTTCTCAACTATTCAATTCAAATAAGCTTTATTCGAAATCACAATGTGTATCATAAAAGCTACACAAATATAACATAATCTGAATTAAAAAGTAAAATAAAAACGAAAAACATATAGATAAAAACAGACGGCAGCATCTTCCAACTAACAATAACATTTCTACTGCTGCTTCCTCCGCCTAATAACAGCCAATACAAACTGTGACAATACAGCACATGTATACAGACTTGGGAGGGATTGCAGAGAGATAAAAGCTGGTCAACATTGAACAAAACAAAGCGGTTTTAACAGAGTCTTGATAAAAACGATTCCTCAAATCTGAGTAATATTTACAGAAAAAGGATGTGTATAGTACTCTGCATAGATACTTTGTCACATGGGCATTTCACTGGTTCCTGCAGCAGGTTGTTGGTAGGAAAACTGGTTAGGTGGTGGAAGATATCCAACCGAAAGCGTGTCAGAACATATCTATGACGTAGATTATATATGTTAGCTAGGTATGGTTGCTTATTAAAAGTAGTCAAGATCTGTTGATCTTCAAAACAGAAGGTTTATTAATCCCAGAGGATAACCTCAGTTCCTCGAGCAACAAATTACATTTCAGTTTTAAAGCTTCTCAACTATTCATAATTTTACCTGCTTCGGATTACTGCCAAACACTTTTTTTTGCATATTTTCGTTCAGATAAAAACTTAATGAAAAGTTGACTAAATGATGAAAAATCTTATAGGGCATTTGCACTATTCATAACATACGGCATAAAAACAATTCAATATTAGATTTATGAATCACAGAAATGCGGTCACAGGTGTAACTGGTGTGGAATATGCAAGCAACCCAGCCAATTTCCATTCCTTTATGATAGGGCCCTTGGAATGCAGATTTTAATAACATTTTACCACCCGGTACTTGCTATCTGTTCAGTCTATTGTCACTAAGAACTACACATTTTAAAAATAGCTTTTCTGGATGCAAAGGTTGATTACAACTGCGTCAATAGAGTGTTGACCATTATACACATATTGGCATTTGCCGTAAAAATAAATAAATAAATGCCATACTTATATACAGGATAACCAGTTTTCAGAATCTCTGTCAGGTGTGAGGCAAATTTTTAATGATAGAGCAAATATATTTTAGATAAACAAAAAAATGATGCTGATGCTGTCATCCTCGTCTCAGTTTTTCTTGGAAATAACGAAACATTATGGTGTGCTTGCATAGCTGCGGCATGACTATTCCTCATACAGCAAAAACAAAATGGATGCATATTGCATGTGTACACGTTAGCTGATACTATGGCATCCAATCCAATTTGGATGGATTGCTGCTCCTCATCATAGCTGTATAACCTCAAGCCGTCAGCAGAAATCTTGCGCCGCTCCTCTAAATTCGGCTATTTCATATTTGTATCTTTGATGTCCCCCATGGAAATGCTTACTGAGCACCTCACATATATCCAACTGGATAAATAACATAATTGGATGAATTCAATTGTCGCTGTGATGGCTATGAGAGGCACACCGATTCGTGTAGTACATTTAAATGACAGGGGTTAATCATTGCATTGAGTGTATCTTATTATTGAGCACCAACAAGAATAAACACAAAATGGAATTATCTGTACCCCGGTTTAGAAGGACCTCAGCATGAGAGCAGAGGTCAGGGTGGGCATTGTATTGTCTGATAAAGTAACTCCGGTAGATAGAGACGGGTTTTGGTATTCAGGAAGTAGTGGCGCTCAAGCAGTAATCACGTAATGAATGTGTTGTGTAGCCTATAGGAATGGTGCTAGCAGGAAGGGGACACCCTCACAAACCCCTTAATCTGTATAGTAACCTACACAAATGCAAATAACATGAAACCTGCGCACACATATATAGTCATCGATCCAATGAACGAATTTTTGAGGAACAGTTAATACAATCCAGGCGGTGGAATCTTTGTTCTTATCTTGTCTGTTTTTTAATCATGTATCAGATATAATGGTACAAACAGCCAGCCAATACGTGTTTCGTTGTGGGAAACAGTGTTCAACAACTCTTCAGGGCTCTAAGGCTGGATCCAAAATATTGATAAGTTCTAAGAACACATGCTTCTCCCCTAAACATGATGGCATTGATGTATATTTGTGTGTCATATTCATTGTACTGGTAAGTCACTTGTAAAGTGGTGTACCATATAACCAGGGCCTGTAATGCATATGCTACCAGTGTGCTGCAGCGCTCCTTATGCCACCCACAGAAGTAGCCTCTCAAACCAGTCTCCGGCCTGCCACTGCAGTACCCGTGTGTGCAGTTTACTGCCACTTCAACGTGGCATTTAAAACTACTTGCAAAGACTTAAACTTCCCTTTTATTACGTATAAGTAAGGCTCCTGGTTTTCCATTCCATTTTTACAGTTAAAAACAGACAGAAAACAATGGGCCTTATTTATGAAGGCCTTGCGCCGCCGGTGCGTCACTTTTAACATGAGAAAAAGTGACGCACCGGTGGCGCAAGGCCTTCATAAATAAGGCCCAATGTGTTTCCTGTCTGTATTTGTTTTCACAGGCAGAAAAATACAGAACATTGTGTTTCTTCTGACTGACTCTCCTTGCTGTCCTTCATGAAGTCCATGCCAGCAGCTGAACAGATAGACAGAATGTGGAGTTAAAAGAGTTGATTAGATATTCCTAAGTACAACGATATGTTAACATACATTTGCATATAATGCTAATAATATTGACATGTGACTATAGTGTTTTGTCATATTTGGCTGCTTAATTTGCTAAAATGCAACAGGCATCAACGTATGAGTGCAAGTTTTTCTGTTAAATAAATTAGAAAATATGCCATTATACTACTCCATTTATTCTTAAAACACAAAATAAATATGGGTAAATACCAATAAAATGGGCAAAAAATAAATATTGGTAAATTCAGATGGAAATGTTAAAAGAAATATTCCATAAAACCAAGTAAGACACCCCTACGGTAGGCCTTAGGTAACACTAAGGTCAGGGTGCTATGTAAGTAAAAGGTAGGACATGAACCTTTATGTTTTGCATGTCCTCGTAGTGACAAACAGCCTATTTTGTTTTTCACTACTGTGAGACCTACTCCTCTCATAATTGCAAAAAACACAGGTGATGGACAGAATGCAGAACAATGTCTTAAATCTACCCCAGTACAAAGATCTGGGCCTAAATCCATCGTTTTTTTGCACTCCGAACCACCCTAGGTCAGACACTGGCTATATGCAAATCAGCCTTGACCCTGTGCCTCATGGGAACAGTCCAGCCCGAACTACCAAGCCATGTCTTTCCTAGACCGGAATCAAGCACCCAAGGACCGGTTTCTGGCTATCAGCCTTCTTCAGCCTGGATAGCTTGACTCCAGTGATGTGGAGAGCCTGGGACTCACGTCTGAGCATACTGTAGTGATACATCACGCAAGGAATTTGGATAATTCTTCTTTTATTTCCAGATAAAGTTGTACAGAGAAAATAAGGTGCTGCCAGCTTGAAGGATGACTCTGGACTGCACATACATTCTAAAACATTCACTATGACATGCCTACATTCTAATACTGACATGCAGCAATTCTGGATAGAACATTACTTGGTCACTTACTATTGCAATGAAGTATGATGCAAGCATCACTACACATCCTCCTCCTTAATTAAAAACAAAATAAAAGAAAGAAAAAACTAAAAACCTATTTACACACAAAATCATCTAAAAATTTAGGAGTAACAACATTTCTTCCACTTCTGGTACATACTTGAGGTTGCACATTTTTTGAAACAGATGGATTGACTTCACATGAATTCTGAAGTGAATCAGGACTAATCTCTTTAGTATTTGCAGACAGAGATGATGAAGATAAAGAACACGATTCTTCATTAAATGATACTTCATTATCATTCTGAAATTCTTCAACTAACAACTCAGACCCAACCAGAGGAATTGAAGGTTGGGAGGCAACGCTGTGATTGTCAAACGAATTTGTATTGGGATCTGAAGATTCAACTGGAGTCAACCACCAAAAATCACCAACATCACCCATCTCCCTTTTCTCATTTTTTGATACATCAGATCCTCTGGCAAAAGCAATTTTACTCATGTGATGAATGGAACCATCATCCAGCAACACGGTATTGCGCATCACTTTGGTGATGGTTTTTGGATCTGAAAAGCGAGGTTGTAACTTACCAATTTTTTTTGAAGACTTAACTCTAACTAATTGACCAACCTTAACTTGTGTATCCCTGGTGCCATGTTTTTTATCATAATACACTTTGTTTTTGTCTTGAGATTTGCGAATGTTATCACTGACGTTGACAGCATTCCAAACATATGCTTTACTTCTGCCTAGCCATGTGGGATTTAACTTGGAATAAGGGAACCTGCCTCTCATAAGACCAAACGGACTTTCACCACTAGTTTCATGAATTGTGATTCTGTATGACCACAACATCTTGTTAAGTTCAACAAACCAATTCTTCCTGTTCTTATTGGCCAGCTGTAATGTGCCTTTAATTACTCTGTTAACCCTTTCAACAACTGAATTGCCTTGGGGATGATAAACAGCAGCAAATCTTTGTTTGATACCTGAGGATTCCATAAAGACCTTCATGGTATCGGATTTGAACTGAACACCATTATCCGTCAGAATAGACGCCGGTAGACCTTCTCTGATGAAACATTCATCTAAAAATGCTATGACTGTGTCAGTGCAAATCTTGTCAACAACTTTCAGTTCAATCCATCTGGAAATTAGATCAACTATTACTAAAATAAATTTAATGGACTCATCTTGCCATATGATAGGTCCCATAATATCTAAAGCTAACTCCTCCCATGGTAATTTGGGACATTTAAGTGAGGACATGGGAGGATTGAGGGTTTTTTGGCTCTTATCAGAACATTCACATTGCACACAATCACGTACAGATCTTTCTATCTCTAAATCGATACCCGGCCACCAGTACAAAGCTTTTATAACTCTTTTAGTCCTGGATATGCCCGGATGTCCCTCATGTCCTAATGAAATAATTTTTTGACGTACACCAGATGGTGGTATAAGTTTGTCACCACGACATAAAAAATCACCATCCACACTAAGTTCATCCTTAATCTCCCAAAAGGGCTTAAGTTGAGTGTCAGATTTTGCTAAAACAAACCAACCTAGATTGATTTTTTCCTTGATTGTATCCAGTACTCCATCCTTGACAGATGCTAAATTCCACTCATCTTTTGATAATCCATGCGGATCAGAAAATATTCCAGCAACACAAAAATCATTCCACGAGTTTTCATCAATTTCCTTCATGGGTAAAGGTAACCTACTTAAAAAATCTGCAACTACATTTTTAGCACCGGGTACGTATTGCATAGTGTACATAAAATCTTGAAGTCTCATGGATAAACGAGCAATCCTGGCTGAAGCTCTATACAAACCCTCAGTAGTGAGAAGTTTGGTCAGGGGTTTGTGATCTGAACGTAATATGAATTGCTTGCCCCAAATAAATTTACGAAAATGTTCCATAGACCACACCACAGCCAGAGTTTCGCGCTCAATTACAGAGTATTTCTCTTCACAAGGTGACAAAGAGCGTGAAGCAAAAGCAATAACGACCTCCACACCCTGTTCAGAGATTTGTGAGAGAACACAACCTAAACCAACACCGCTAGCGTCAGTGGTCAAGTACGTTGTAGCAGAAGGATCAAAACCTTGTAACATTGGTGCATTAACTATTGCATATTTGATTTCCTTGAAGGCAGCTTTACATTTCTCATCCCAAATAAAAGGTGATTTGTTCTTCATGAGAACACGCATGTGAAATGTTTTCTGTGAAAATTGATTGACAAACTTAGAGTAAAACTCAGCTAAACCCAGAAATGATCTGAGTTCGTCCTTTGACTTAGGTTCAGGAGAGTTTACAATAGCTTCCACCAGCTTCGTTTTAGGTTTTATACCTCCATCACAGATCTCATGACCTAAATAAGTAACAGAATTTTGCGAAAATTTACATTTACTGAGTTCCCCGACTAAACCATTATCAGCTAAGATATTAAGAACTTTTCTTAGGAGATTGTCATGGTGATCTTTATCTTTCCCCATGATTAATATATCATCTTGAAAGAAAATTACCCCTTTTACATGTCCAAACAAGTTTGTCATTAATCTCTGAAAAACTGCTGCCGCAGATGCTAAGCCAAATGGCATTCTTTTAAATCTAAAGCATCCAAATGGAGTAGCAAAAGATGTCAAGTGTCTACTTTCAGGATCAAGAACAACCTGATGATAAGCTGCCGATAGGTCTAGAGTAGAAAATACCTTTGCATCTTTGGTCAAAGACAACATTTCATCAATGCGTGGAAGTGGATACTGGTCAACCAGAATTTGACTGTTCAGATACCTCAAATCCACACACAAACGGGCTTTGCCATTGGACTTGCGTGCGACAACCAATGGCGAAACCCATTCAGCTGCTTCTACAGTCTCAATAATATTAGAGTTCAACAATTTATCTAACTCAGCTTTGACTTCATCCTTAATAATCATAGGAATGTTCCTAGCCTTGTGGATTTTTGGAACTGCATTATCTTTGAGTCTAATTTGGTGTGTAAAACCTTTTAGTTTACCAATGTTACCAGTAAATACAGAAGGAAATTCATTAATGACCCATTTTTTGGTGTCTTCACTTATGCACGAAACCAAAACTTGTTCCTTACTGTTAGGATCTAGAATTATATGTAGACTTTTTTGGTCCCTCCAACCCAGCACTGAAGGGCCCTCTTTGGAAACATACAGTTTGCATGTGGCATGCATTCCTTTAAACTTGAAAATTAAAAGCCTGAACCCTAAAATCACAATTGTATTGTCAGTATAGCTTACAGGTGAAATATCAGAAGGTTCCAACCAATTACCAATTTGGTTAATAAACTTCTGATCCCAAACACCCTTATTCACAATAGTATATGGTGATCCAGAGTCTGCAGCTAGTTGTGTCATGACTCCACCTAACGATACCTGACATAACGGTTTACTGGAATCAATATCAGAAATATTCAAAACTACTTTTTTTTTTACAACATTTTGTACCAGTAATACTTCTTCATCAGATGATGAGGTGCAATCCTGTGCTACCTCTTGAATGCATGCAATTTTACTTTTGGAATTTTTAAATACTTTCCTCTTACACGCTTTAGCAAAATGCCCCATAACCCCACAGTTCAAACATTTAGTGTTTTTAGCTGGACACTTAGGATAATGAGCAAGGTGAGAGTGACTACCACATCTGTAACACGCTGGTTCAGAAGTTTTCTTATAGTCAAAATTCTCCTTTTTTGAATTGCCAGGTCTGTAGTCTTTGTTATTTTTAACAAAGGATTTCCCTTCAGAAATTTTGTTTACCATATCAGGTTCCTTTTTTTCACTGGAAAGAGAAGCTTTTGCACAACGTTCTGAAAGTTCTGCTTTTTTGACCATAGCAATAATTTCTTTCAAAGTTCCATCACCTTCAACCCATAACTTATTTTGAATGGTTTTGGTTTTGGTATACATGACAATTTGATCACGAATAAGGTCATCATGGAGTTGAGCAAATTTGCACTTAATAGCTAATTTTCTAAGTGCTGACGCGTAGTCCTCTACTGATTCGGATTTTTCTTGCTTACGTTGGAAGAAAGAATGTCTGGTGACAGCAATGCAAACACACGGAGAGAAATAATCATCAATATCCAAAAGCGCTGAATTGAAAACATCAATGTCACCTCCAGATCTATCAGTTTTGTCTAATTGATTGAAGATTCTCAACCCTTCAGGACCAAGACCTAATAATAAAATCCTTTTTTTTCTTTCAGGAGTGAAAGATCCACTAACATCTTCCAGGTTTGCAACATAGTTCAAAAAATATTCTTTCCAATCTAACCAAGCCACAGGAGGATCACCTGGAACAACTAAAAATTCTCTTGGAGCATTTAAGTTTAAACCATGTAAAGGTTTTTCAGTAGAAGTTGTAGCACTGTTAGTATCAGGCATACTGAATGATGTAAGATAATATATATATTATCTTTGTAATTGTTATTGTTCAATTAGAAACAAATTAATTGCAGGCAGCACCTTAAATTAATTAACCTGTACGTACAGTTTGTAATTGTAATTAAATACAGTGAAAATTAAAATAAAACGTAAATACCAGAAGATTTGCCAGTGTCCGGACCCAAAGCTGACTGAATTGCGGTGAAAATGTAAATAAATACTTGAAAAGCGATTTAAAATGGCCGCCGGCGTGACCTTGCGTGGGGTCGTACCCACAATGCACTGCAATGTTTGCTGACGTAGTGAGCAGTGACGGGGCTTCGGAGAGAAGGGTGCCGCGACGTTTGAACTCGCTGAAGACCAAGTCAAGATGCAACAGCAGTTGGTTAAACGGCACGAATCAAAAGATGCACAGCGCTGGTATGGTTACTCGTTAGGAGTAAAGATCGCTATTTCTTTTCCTTTTGTTAAGGTTTAACATACGATCTTACCGCAATGTCTTGTAGCCGGTTAGATGAATAACGAAGAGATTTTCTTTAAAAACGGGGTTTTCTTGACCGGTTAGAAAGGCGAAAATAATCACGTTGATGCAGGATTACGAAGCAGGGTCACAGGATCAGCAAAATCTTCATGAAATTAGTAGTTTCCCTCGTCGCCAAATTTGTAGTGATACATCACGCAAGGAATTTGGATAATTCTTCTTTTATTTCCAGATAAAGTTGTACAGAGAAAATAAGGTGCTGCCAGCTTGAAGGATGACTCTGGACTGCACATACATTCTAAAACATTCACTATGACATGCCTACATTCTAATACTGACATGCAGCAATTCTGGATAGAACATTACTTGGTCACTTACTATTGCAATGAAGTATGATGCAAGCATCACTACACATACCCAGCCCACTCGGGGTGAAAATTGCAAAAAAAAACAGTTGATGGACAGAATGCAGAACAATGTCTTACATTCACCCCAGTACAAAGATCTGGGCCTAAATCCATCGTTTTTTTGCACTCCACACCACCCTAGGTCAGACACTGGCTATATGCAAATCAGCCTTGACCCTGTGCCTCATGGGAACAGTCCAGCCCGAACTACCAAGCCCCTTTTGTATCGCTTTGTTCGCCCTAAGTTGGCAGGGTATGCTCAGACATGAGTCCCTTGCTCACTTGGCCACTGGATTCAAGATAGCCTGGCTGATGAGGATTATGAATCCGAAACCGGTCCCAGGATGCTTGTTTCCGGTCCAGGGAAGACATGGCTTGGCAGTTCGGGCTGGACTGTTCCCATGAGGCACAGGGTCAGACTGATTTGCATATGGCCATGTCTGAACTGGGGTGGCTGACTGAGCTAAAGAATGGTGATGGATTAAACCCAGATCAGTTGACTGGGGGTGAGTGTTTGATGTTCTCAAACGCTCCGTCCATCATCCCCTTTTGTGTCGCTTTGTTTGCCCTAAGTTGGCAGGGTATGCTCAGACGTGAGTCCCTTGCTCACTTGGCCACTGGATTCAAGATAGCCTGGCTGATGAGGATTATGAATCGGAAACCGGTCCCAGGATGCTTGTTTCCGGTCCAGGGAAGACATGGCTTGGCAGTACGGGCTGGACTGTTCCCATGAGGCACAGGGTCAGACTGATTTGCACATGGCCATGTCTGAACTGGGGTGGCTGAGTGAGCTAAAGAATGGTGATGGATTAAACCCAGATCAGTTGACTGGGGGTGAGTGTTTGATGTGCTCAAACGCTCCGTCCATCATCCCCTTTTGTATCGCTTTTTTCGCCCTAAGTTGGCAGGGTATGCTCAGACCTGAGTCCCTTGCTCACTTGGACACTGGATTCAAGATAGCCTGGCTGATGAGGATTATGAATCCGAAACCGGTCCCAGGATGCTTGTTTCTGGTCCAGGGAAGACATGGCTTGGCAGTTCGGGCTGGGCTGTTCCCATGAGGCACAGGGTCAGACTATTTTGCATATGGCCATGTCTGAACTGGGGTGGCTGAGTGAGGTAAAGAATGGTGATGGATTAAACCCAGATCAGTTGACTTGGGATGAGTGTTAGATGTGCTCAAACGCTCCGTCCATCATCCCCTTTCGTATCGCTTTGTTTGCCCTGCTCCTTTCATAGGCTCGCATTGGGAATTCCTTAATATATTTTTAAGCTGTAATTCCTGATCAGCGAGGAGTAGCTTTTAAATGTTTCATATGTTTGGAATGGTAATGATGTCGTATTTTGACGATGGCTGGGTTAGCGCTTAGCTTTGCTACACGTTTCTCGCTTAAATTGGCTATACATAGAAAAGCCATTTTATATGTAGCGGCGGCCATTTTAGATCATGAGCGGCCTCGTGGCCAGCGTGCCCTTTAGTCCTTTGTCCGTTCCACTGACCACTCGAGTCTGCCCAGCAACAGGCTATTTTTAGTATTGGTCAAGCTCACACATGCGCAGTTCACACTGACCAGTCACTCCTTAGGAATGTGCCGCAAACTGACCAGTGGGTTTGAAACCCTCCAATGAGCTGGCAGTGTTCCAAAACATGCCCTTATATGTACATAATGTTCTGTAACTTTGTGCCGCTTGTCCGTTTTATTACCTGTAGGATTGTATGAAAGAGGGGGTCACACCGATGTTCGGTGTGATACCTCTTGCATTACCGAAGGGTGCTGTATGAGTGTACCACCACCCCATGGGGTCTTAATAAACTTGTTCTTTGATTTTTACAGTTTCCGTGCCAACAGTTCTTCCAATGTATGTGGGTTATCTTCGGAACATGTAGGCCTTGGGAACCCGATACAACAAATTGGCGACCACGAAGGGACTCATCGGCGACTCGGATGCCCGAAGGAGAGGTCGTGACGAAGGTTTGGACACTCGCCATGGACGCGCGCTGCCACTAAGTGACCCAAGTCTTGGCACCCACAGTGTTTTTTCCTTTCCTTCCGATCTGACCTTCCAGGTGGCGCCGGTCTCCGACTGAGTTTCGATCGTCTGTGTTGCTGGATAAAGTGCCGTTTGGCTGATTCGATTAAAAGACCTTGGCAGTTGGAATCTGGACCTTTGAGACTTTGGGTAAGATTTGTGATCGGTAAGGTAGTCTGCGGACGCTTACTGAAGTTCTATGATTTGTGATCGGTAAGGTAGTCCTCGGACGCTTGCCGAAATTCTGTGACCTATGACTTTGATTTGAGTTAGCTAACATTTGTGAACTTGTGAATTTGTGAATTTGTGAACTTTGAATCTATATGTGTAGTGCACTTCACATAGGCAGGCATGTAGAGATGTTTCTCTAACTTTGTTTTTTTTCCTCTGAGCGGCACATTTGTGTGAAGTACTGTAAGTGCCATTTTATACGGTGTCACGCTTTCGTGATACTCTTTGAACATGCCTGTTTTTAGCACGCTCCAAGGGATGTGCTGTCTTGGAAATGGTACCACAATTAGGTTAGCGGAATCACAGCCGGCTCCCCCAGAGGGAACACCAAATCGCGAAATGTACATTAAACATGGCCTTCCCCCTATAATGTACAGTAAACTCTGGCATAAGTATACAAAGTCGGATCCTGAATTGCAATGGCCACTACATGGGTCGTTCGATTTGCAAAAAGTACAGTTTGTGGAGCAATGTCTGTTTCAACGCAGGTCTAGACAAAACATGTTTGATTGTGTACGAATGTGGGAGAAAGCGGTGCGTGAGCGAATGAAACGTGAAGTTGCCTTGGCGGACAAAGAGCAGCGCAAGGCTGCTCGGGATAAGGCTTTACAGCTTGAGGAAAAAGAGGCTCAGGAGAAAAGAGAGAGGGAGGAACGGGAACGTAAATTGCAAACGACGGGTCAATTCCCTATTCGTCGACCGCTTTATCCTGTCCTTAATAATGAAATTGATGATTTTTCATTGCTAGATCGGTCACCGCCTCCGTATGTTTCGCCGACGGCTCCAGCTGAAGATTCGGGTGATGATGGGCAGGATAAGTCGGAAAAGAAGGTTATAACTGCTCTCAGGTTTACCACGGAGAGGTCCGCGCATTTACGTAGTTGGGCTCATAAAGTGAATAAGAATTGTGTTTCTCAGGCTGAGGTGGTTGCGGAGAGGAGTAGGTGGACGGATCATGAATTACTGTATTTTCTGTCTAATTTGGCGGATGAAGTTGTTGCCGCGTATCGTCAACTTTCAGATACGTTTGAACCTAAAGCTGTGTCAGTATGTCGTGAGAATTTGGATAAAGGTGTATTTGATCTTGCAGATGTTGATGCCCTTTTCAAGCAACTGATCCAGCTGCGAGATGAAACAACCGGATTACGGGAGGAGCGGAAAAGGAAGCAAAAGGAGTCCGAGTCGGAGAATAGTGAGCAGATTAAGGAGTGTTCTCTCCGGGGTTCAGATAAGAATTCTGCAATGCATGTTATGCCTATGCGTGAAGCTGCACCTTTGAATGTTCCACCGAAAGGGGAAGGTACAGATGATGATAGAAGGTCAAAAGATGCGAAGGGGTATTTTGTATATAATTGGGTATATACGCCTTGGAATAGAGCGGATGTTATGGCACTGAAAAATTCTTTACCTGATCTTCGTAAGAATCCGGCAGCATTCTACGAGGGGGTGGAAGGGGCTATTTCATCTTGTGTGATGACTCTGGTTGATATAGATTTGTTCTTTGGGTTAATACTTCCGCCTGATATGTGGAGACAGATTCGTAAGAATAATGATGAAACAGTGCTAGGAGGTACATGGAAAGAGATTAATGAAGCTGATTTAGAAAGGAAACCAGCATGCAAGCCTTGTCAGTTGATTTTAGACCTTCCAGCGGCTATTTTGACTAAATTAAAAACGCTCGTTCCTTCTAAAAAGATTGATTGGACTATGTTAGCTTTGTGCAAACAAAAGCCTGATGAAACGGTTTCAGATTTCTTTACACGCTTCGAGGAGGCATTCCATGATTACAGTGGTCAATCTTTAACAGACGATACGGGTCGGCATTTGTTTGTAGATAAGTATGTGACTAATCTCCTACCGGAGATTGCAAAACGATTGAAAACGAGTGAAAGTTCCTGGGCCACGGCGACCCCTGCGTCTTTGTTAACGATGGCTCAGTATTATGAGCGGCAGGAGATAGAGGCTAAAGAAAGTGTTGATAAGAAAGCGAAAGAATTGAAGACGAAGGTGATGTTGGCACAGGTTCGTGGGACTCAGAATAGAGGGAGTGATAGAGGAAGACGAGGTGGAGGTACTACGTCGTATGGTCGTACGGATATAGCGGAGGATCAGTGTGCCTATTGTAAGGAGTTTGGGCATTGGGCTGATGATTGTCCGGTACTTCGTGAGCAGCATAGTCAGCGTGGTCGAGGAGGTGGTAGGTCGAGAGGAGGTTATACGGGAGCAAGAGGTGGCGGAAGTGATCGTGGAAGGGTTGAGGACAGGGGCCGTGGCCAGGTTGAACGAAACACGTTTGATAGACGGAATAAATATCAGATTTCGGAGGGTGAGAATGTGGAACACCAAGATTCTGTACATGCATAGGACTGCGTAGGATGGGGTGCGGAACCAATTGAAGTGCCTGTAGATCAGGAGGGTCCATATGTAACAGCGGGTATTTTGGGTTCTACTGATCAATTCCTAGTTGACACCGGAGCTACCCGTAGCGCTTTGTCTAAAAGGTTGGTTCCGAGGGCTCCCCTGTCTGGCGAAATGATTACATGTGTAGGGTTTGATGGCACACCCTCCCCTAGCCCATTGTCAAAACCCCTAGCGCTTTGTCTCGACAATTTTTTTTTTAGTTTTGGCCAATTTTTGTTATCGCCCTATACACCAGATAATATTCTGGGCATTGATTTGCTTAAATATTTTCGAGCAACGATACGGTGCGCTCCGGAGGGAGTGCGTGTCATTCTCAATGACAATTATCCTGACCCAAATAGGTTTTATACTATACAAGACGTTTCAGCTTTGGCCTCTCTCCCGCACACGTTATGGGCGACCTCAGATACGGATGTGGGGGAGATGCGTATTCCACCTATTCACATTATTGTTAAGGAAGGGGCTTCTCTGCCACGTGTGCCACAGTATAAGATTTCGAAGGAAGGAGAAATTGCCCTGACACATATTGTCCAAGATCTGATTGCGGCTGGGGTGGTAGAAGAGGTTTCTTAAATGTTTGTAATAGTCCTATTCTGCCGATTCTGAAGAGAGATACTGACGACAAAATTTATCGGTTTATTATTGACTTGAGAGAGATCAACAAAATTGTCGTTCCCCAATACCCGGTGGTGTCCGATATTACAACCTTGCTTACGATGGTACCACCAACGGCTACGACCTTTAGTGTAATTGATTTGAAGAATGCTTTCTTTTCTATTCCTGTCCATCCCGATAGCAGATACCTGTTTGGCTTTACGTTAAATAATAAATCGTATAGATTTTGTCGTGTTCCTCAAGGGTACACTGAGAGCCCGAGTATCTACAGCCAGGCTTTGAAAAGACAGCTTGACTCTTTTGAGTTGCAGTCGGGGGTTGTCCTTATCCAATATGTGGATGACCTCCTGCTTGCCGCTGATTCTTATGCACAATGTGAAGAAAGCACGATTGCGCTGCTTTCTTTTCTGGCACAGAATAATCATAAAGTTTCCAAGAAAAAGCTTCAATACTGTAGACCCCAGGTGACCTACCTCGGTCATCTTTTGTCTAAGGAGGGGCGTGCATTGACATCAGATCGAATTCAAGCAATTTTAGACACACCAGTCCCCCGCACGCAGAGAGATGTACGTGCCTTCATAGGGTTGACGTCCTTTTGAAGACAATGGATCATGGGTTTTTCACACATTATAAAGCCCTTGCTAGCGTTACTGTCCAAAGCCACACCAATGCCCCTTGAATGGACAGATGAATGTCAGAATGCTTTTGAACAGTTGAGACAGGCCCTTTGTTCTGCACCCGTGTTAGGCACACCAGACTACACAAAACTTTTTACATTGTACGTGCACGAGAATGATGGGTGCGCGTTGTCAGTATTAGTGCAAGTACACGGGGACAAGCAGAGACCATGTGCGTATTTCTCTGCCATTCTTGATCCTGTAGCACGAGGATTGCCTGGGTGTTTCCGAGCGGTAGCAGCAACAGCAGTAGCCATACGGCAGAGTGAGGGAATAGTGTTATCACATAAACTGCTGGTGTTAGTTCCTCACGCAGTAGATGCCCTGCTAAACCAAACGAAAACCCAATATCTCACGAGTGCACGTTTAACAGGATATGAGCTTACACTGTTGGCGCCACATATTACACTGAAAAGATGTGCTACTCTGAACCCTGCCACTTTATTGCCCTATCCGGTCGAGGAGGGTCAGGAAGAAAAACATCACGACTGTGTTTTCCTGACCGAGGAACAGACAAAGGGTCGTATCGATTTACAGGATATGCCACTTCCAGATGTGGATGGGGAACTGTGGGTCGATGGATCGTGTTTGAGGCTGCCAGATGGCACGACTTCCGCAGCTTATGCGATCACGACACTTAAGACAGTGGTGGAAACAGCTAGAATACCACAGAAATCGGCTCAGGCAGCAGAGCTGATAGCCTTAACAAGAGCCTGCGAATTGAGCGCTGGTTTATGTGTGAACATATACACAGACAGCCGGTATGCCTTCGGAGTAGCGCATGACTTTGGGCTACTCTGGAGAGAACGTGGGTTTCTGACTTCTCATGGAGAACACATTATGCACGGAGAACTGGTGCGTGAACTCCTAAACGCGTTGCTTTGTCCAAAGAAGGTAGCGATCATAAAATGTAGCGCCCACAAGAAGATCACTGATAAAGTGGGTCAGGGAAATGCCTTTGCGGATAGCATAGCGAGACAAACGGCTATGTCTCGAACTGACTCCCCCATGTACGTGACAAAGTCTCAAGCTGAACGATGGAATGATTCTAGAGCTGAGATATTAGATATTCAGAAATCAGCTACTGAAGCTGAACTTGCGGCATGGGCAGTAGATGGGGTGCTAGACGATGAAGGGTGTTGGAGAAGCAAGGACATGGAGAAATGGAAGTTGCCTGCAGCTTACTTGCATGTGATGGTCCAAATGGCACATGGGTTGGCACACGTGGGGGCTCTTGCAATCACTCGACTGTTGACACGAGTTTGGGAGCATCCCGAGATTGCCAATACTGCTAAGAGAGTAGTGCAGACCTGCCTGATATGCTTGCAGCACAACCCTGGAAAGGGGACCCATACTCCGAAAGGAGGGTTCGTTCCACCTTCTGCACCATTCGAGGTACTCCAAATGGATTATATCCAGCTTGAGCGCTGCAATAACCTGAAGTATGTCTTAGTGGTGGTGTGTGCTTTTAGTAAATGGGTTGAGGCTTTCCCCACGAAAGACAATACTGCTTTGACAACAGCTAAGGTTTTGCTCAAAGAGTACTTCCCTCGATTTGGAATTTGCAAATATCTGTGGAGCGACAATGGGCCTCATTTTGTCGGGAAAATTGTGGAATATGTGTTGAAGGGGTTAGGGATTCAGCAGAAGTTTCATGCTGTGTTCCACCCTCAATCTGCAGGTCTTGTCGAGCGGTACAATGCCACGTTGAAATTAAAACTGGCCAAGATCGTGGCGTCCACGTCATTAAAATGGCTGGATGCCCTACCGCTAGCATTGCTCTCCCTCAGATCGATACCCCATTCTCGAACGGGCCTCACACCATATGAAGTGGTGTTCGGAAGGCCGATGAATATCTGGGGGGTGCCTAAGCCGCGATTGATACATGATGTGCCTTGTGTAATGATGAATGACTATTTGGCACGATTAACAAATGATTTGCTTTCTATTCATCAACAGGTTCGAGAAGCGCTCCCTGACAACTCTACTGGAGAGGGCCATGATCTTCGTCCTGGGGATTTTGTGATGATTCGGTCGTTTGAGAGGACGAATAGCTTGGAACCGAGGTGGCGTGGCCCCGAGCAAGTCCTCCTCGCTACTCGGACAGCTGTACGAGTGACCAACAGGAAGCGGTGGATACACTCAACCCACTGCCGTCGTGTCTCTCCTGATCTGGCAAATCCTGTTGTGTTGACCGATTATAAAGAGATTTTGGAAAAGGAAAAGAGCCCAGCTGTGACGTCGGCCGAAGTTGAGGGAGCCTTCCCGGACCACACTGCTTCTGGACGAGAGCGCTACAATCTACGGCCACGATAAAGAAGAGGTTTTTTTGTGTTTTTATGACTGGTTGGTTACCGCTCCAGGTTTGTGAAACGGAAACCGGGAATTCCAAGGGGGGGGATCAGTTCTGCCAGTGTTGCGACACCCGTCTTGGCCCGGAGAAGAAAACAACGGCTACCTCGGAGTTCAGCACCATATTTTTCTTTTTTTTAGGTATACACGCATGTGTATTTGAGACTTTGTGACCAATTTGAACTATTTGAGACTCTGCAAGAACTTTTCTGAACTATGGCATCATCAGCATCACGAGATAAGCGACTCTTGGGTGCCATTCTCTTTGTTTTGACTATTGTGGTGATCGCTGTAATAGCCTGGGTAGTTGAACTTGTGGTACCTGCACGTGAACATTTGCTGCCGACTACCCCGGCTCCATCTGAACATTTTCACTTCACCTTGCCCTATCATGAAGAACGGCACCGACAGACTTATCTGAACAATAGTTTTATTCAGATCCTACATCATACGCACAATATGACAAATACTTCAAATTGCTGGGTGTGTGGGATGTTGCCTGGGCACCAGAAGAAAGGGGGTACCCCACTCATTCCTCTCCCGTTTTCGCATAATGGATCTTGCAATGCCTTGTACACTCTCCTCTTTACTCTGAGATGGCCAACAAAAGGGGGAGTGCTTTTCTATTTGAATAAACTGTGTCATCATGACCGGGATGGGTATCCACAAGCTGAGGGTACTCGATTTGAATGGGAGGAATACCGTCCTGATAATGTGTCTGCTTCACGAATTTACAGCAATCAGCGAAATATCAATGTATCGAATGCACATGTCATTAATGTTATTGCTACTGAAGCGGATCTATGTATACGCAATAAAGGTGTAATTTCTGTAGGGAGAAGTGAGTGCAACACCACACTCACATTTGACAGTCCTAATGGTATATCGTTTGTAACATCCCGCAATACTTACTTCATCTGTGGAACGAAGGGTTATCATCAGCTTCCATTGGGATGGTCAGGTACTTGCTACGTGTCTTTTGTATTACCTCCTGTATTCATTGCCCCACCAATGTATCACAATGACTACATTTTATATCATGACTTTGTTTTAAACCGTGCCAAACGCTCTGTTGTTTTGGATGATATAGATCAAACGGACACTACTTTGCAGCAGTATGTGGACTTTAATTTGGGCCTGTTTTCCTTCGTTGGGGCAGCTTTGAACAGTCAAAAGATCCGACGACTGACCCGTGTTGTTGAGGCTGTGGCTAATGATACTGCAATAGCACTTGGAAATATCACTGAAGAAGTACAGATTTCTAGAATTGTTGCGCTCCAGAACCGGATGGTTCTAGATGTAGTGTTAGCTGACCGTGGGGGGGCATGTAGAATTATCGGAAGTAGCTGCTGGGTCTATATACCTGACAATTCACCATCTGTATACGATGCTATCACAAAGCTACATAAGATAGCCGCTGAAATACATCCGGATAATGGTACTTGGACTCTGTCAGGATGGTTCTGGTCAATACTCACCACCTGGGGATGGAAACTGTTAACGATTCTATGTATCATTGTGGGGATTCTGTTCTTTGTATGCCTATGTATCCAATGTGGCCCAGCTTTATGTTCTATGTGCTTATCAGTCTGTGTACCATCGAGACGAGCTCTTGCTCATGACAAAATGATGCTTCATAAAGAAGTAACACAAATAATGTTAATTGATATAGAAGATGAACACCCTGACTATGTCCACTATGAGGTAGCTTCAGCTAAACGCTAAAAGGGTCGTCTGTCGTATTTTGACGATGGCTGGGTTAGCGCTTAGCTTTGCTACACGTTTCTCGCTTAAATTGGCTATACATAGAAAAGCCATTTTATATGTAGCGGCGGCCATTTTAGATCATGAGCGGCCTCGTGGCCAGCGTGCCCTTTAGTCCTTTGTCCGTTCCACTGACCACTCGAGTCTGCCCAGCAACAGGCTACTTTTAGTATTGGTCAAGCTCACACATGCGCAGTTCACACTGACCAGTCACTCCTTAGGAATGTGCCGCAAACTGACCAGTGGGTTTGAAACCCTCCAATGAGGTGGCAGTGTTCCAAAACATGCCCTTATATGTACATAATGTTCTGTAACTTTGTGCCGCTTGTCCGTTTTATTACCTGTAGGATTGTATAAAAGAGGGGGTCACACCGATGTTCGGTGTGATACCTCTTGCATTACCGAAGGGAGCTGTATGAGTGTACCACCACCCCATGAGGTCTTAATAAACTTGTTCTTTGACTTTTACAGTTTCCGTGCCAACAGTTCTTCCAATGTATGTGGGTTATCTTCGGAACATGTAGGCCTTGGGAACCCGATACAACAATGATAAATCCTCCTTACTGGAGAAGTTGGATTTAACGTTTCTGTGTAAGTGACAGCCTGTCTCCTATACACGTCTGGGGTGGGTGACAGCTATAATTTACAAACACTGCACTCTAGACAGCCACAACACAGGAAGGATAGATGTGTCTGAGTACCCATCTACATACATCTGCATTCTGATGGCCTTGGCTTGGGCAGGATGAAAGGGAGGGGCTAACTCTTCGCTTGAATAGGCTGTGTCTTGTCCCCACACAAAGGACTGATTACCCCCCAGAGCGGAAAGGACTGGGTTGAAAGGGATACTTGTGTACTTCAGCGAGCTGCTTTGAAGTGGCCCCCATATCAAAGGTACTTTTGTGTAAAAGTACTGGGTTTCTGCCCCCCTAAAATCAGATATTACTGGACTTGTAACTGAACCTCTACCGGAAGAACTATCTCGACTGGACTGCTGATCTGGAAGGCCTGCTTTTCAGTTTGTTGCTCTGCTGCCTGCTGCTATCTCACTCTGCTGAAGGAGAGCTGGACTCTGCCTTCAATCCAATTGATCCCTAAGGGCTTGATAGCTTGCCTCCTGTTGCTTGAGACTCAGGGATATCAAAGTTTCTACCCCTACTCCTGTTCCTGGCTCCCTGTCAGTAGCCCAAATACTTGCAACATGGATTTCAATTTAAATCCTGTCTGCTTGTAGCAAATCTGATGCAGCGACCTGGCTGCGAGAGCAAAATCGGCGCATCTCATCAGTACTAGAACTTTGTCTCTAAAGATCAGCGCATCGCAGAGCGTATCGTCACTTCAGCTTTGTGAGATTGACGCATCCCCTCAACTGCTTGGCAGAATCCAGCACATCGCTTGACACCTCTCGACTCCCGTCTTTAAAACTGACACAATGCCTTCTCTGCTTGGAGAAGATCGACTCATTGTGTTTTTTGTGACTAGGAAAGGTACGCTGTTCACCGGGCCTGCGTGTGTCCTGCAGGCCTCTGGGACTCCATCATGGTCGGCCTGAACATTGACTTTGCCCCAGTCCCAGTATTGTTACTGTGTGTGTGTGTTGCAAAAATACTTTACACACTGCCTCTTTAAATAAATCCGACTGCTCTGTACCAAGCTACCAGAGGGTGAGCAAAGGTCATACTTTAGTGTGTACTTAGTTAGTCCTGATAAGAGTGGTGGTTCCTGCCTGGCTTGGGTGCATACCTCAGTCAACAAGGAATCCCATTTGCTACAGTGGTGATTAGCGGTGAGAATGGGACTTGTGTTTGTGTAATACCATAGAGTAACTCATTGTTCAATACAACTCTAGACTAAGACCCACTTAATTATTTTTCAATTCTCCCTAATTGGCCTTTTGATTTTTTTCCGCTAAATTATTTGTCAATCTGGAGAAGGAGCACCTGCACCTGAAGATGTGGAGTTTAATCTGGCCCAATTACAGACTTATACTGTGGCTCAGATCAAGATCTTTTGCAAGGAGTTTCAGGTCTCTATGACAGGCTTGACCAGGAGTGTTAAGCTGCAAAAAGCCTTATGGGTCAGGGTGAAGAACTAGGTTGCAGAAGGGGATGACTTAGATGAGGAGCAAGAAATTCTTTAGGAGGAGATTAACCTTACTTTGGAGCTTGAGGTGGCTCAGGTACTGCCACTAAGGGAGGAGGGGGCTGCAGGTGGCTCAGGTACTGCCACTAAGGGAGGGGGGGCTGCAGCAACTTGCCAGAAGCAGTGGTGGTACCCAGAGAAGAGAGCAGTGTCTCCTCTAGGAACCTGTCCCCAGAGGAGCTAGCAGACAGGAAGAAGGGAAGAAAGATGAAGTTGGAGCATGCTAAGCTAGAGAAAGTGCAGACTCTGGCTGAGAGATGGCTAGCTTTGGAGGAGAAGAAGCTCTCCAATGAGTTGAGCCTCAGAGAGGTGGATGTACAAGCCTTGAAAGTAGGGTCCAGCAACAGTAATGGTGGCAGCATACCTGCAGTGTCTTCACATGAGTCCAAATGGCATGTACCAGAAGATATGACGTCCATTTATAATGGGCAGAATGATAGATAAATGGTTGGCAGTCAATGAGGTGGCTTTAAAAGTGCACAGGCTCCCAGAAGTATGGGGGCAGTTGGTGGTGATACATGCCCACAGTGGAGATGGACACACTCCTTACTTTAGTGGTGGGAGACCAAACCAACTACACTGCCATGAAGGCCAATTTAGTCAGCAAGTTTGGACCTCTTAGGAATACAGGCAATGGTTCAGGGACATTCACAAACTCTCTGCACAAACATGGGTAGAATTTGTGGGCTGTGCCAATAAGTCACTGAAGGGCTGGGCGAGGGTAGCAAAGTTAATGGTTATGAAGGGTTGTAGAACTCGTTTTTAACAGAGCACATTCTTGACCCTTGTTTTCCGGAGCTGCACCAACACTTTGTTGATAGCAAGCTTACTGACTCCAGGAAGCTTGTTGAGGAGGCAAACACCTCGGCTCAGTACCGGAGTATCCAAAAAGGTATCTGTGGAGGATGCCCAAAAGGCAGGTCAGGATTCCCACCAGAAGAAGGAGGGTGGAGATACAAAGACTGAGGGCCATATGAAGGTGAGGCAATACCGGTCGGTAACAGTGAAATTCGGTACATTTCAACGTTACTGACCGGTAATTAGGGATTTGACATGTAGGAGTCAGGTTTCAAGGATTCGGTATTTAAGGATTCAGTAATTTTCAGAATTCTTAAAATACCGAATCAGTAAATTACCGAATCCTGAAACCTATGTAGGAGGCACTCAAGTGAGTGCCTTTTTGCATTCAGGATTCGTTATTTACAACCAACTATAAGTTGGTGGTAAATACCGAATACGTTTAAAAAAGCATTTTTTTGCTTTTTTGTCAGTGCCATGTGGCAGACATAGGGCATGTATGTGTGCCACATGTGCACACATGCACGATTCAGGGGTGCAACAGGGTGTTAATGTGAAACCCTGCCTCCCTTGGATATGTTCCCCCTATTACCGATTCAGTGTTTACCGAATCGGTAATAGTGAATGGCTTCCCATTCATTCCTATGGGCCATCACTCCCATAGGAATGCATGGGAATTACTGAATCGGTAAATACCGAAGCGGTAATACCAAATATTACCGATTCGGTCAAATTTACTGAATTATTACCTACATACTATTTACCGATTTTCAAATACTGAATCAGTAAAATTTGGTATATAAAAATCAGTAAATAGTGATTACCTACATATGGGCCTGAGTTCTCTAAAGCTACCCAAAACAACTCAGAGGAGAAAGTGTCAGATTTTCATTCCAATCTGGCCTCAGAGGAAAAAACTATCTTGACAAGAGTCAGCAGCCCAGAACTCCTAAGTGCTCTGAGTGTACTGAGTATAAACACTACAAGGGATCCGAAGTATCCAAAAAGAGCACAATCTCCCACTGGAAGAAAGATTCCCAGAATGGTTAGATTAGTGCTAGGGAAGGAGCTTGTCACAGTTAATGGGAGAGCTAAGTCGGCAACCCTATTGTCTCTGTGCAACAATTAGATGGTTCCAAAGTTCCATGTGCCCTCATATACTACCAAGTAGAGGCAATGAGTCCCATAAATGGGCAAGGGTTTGAGACTCTGTTGGATACAGGAGCCAGTATGACTATAGTAGGAAGTCATCTGTTTCACCAGAGCAGGTACTTCTCCAGTAATTCCACCAGGTTGTGGTGACTGAAACCAGAGAGGGTCACTATCTTGTAGCCCCAGTTCCATTTGCGTGAGGGGTTCAGGTATTCTGAAAGGTGTAGTGGGCCCTGCCATAACTTTGAACTTTCTTTTAGATATTGACTTTGAGCACACTATCTGGAAGAAAGTGGAGCTGAAGCCTCATATGGAGATGTTAGGGTTACCTGACTGGCTATGTGCTACAACAGCGTCGGTCCATAGCTGCACATGATGGGAGTTAAAAAGGGCTGGAGCCAGGGACAATGGCCCAGCTAGCTGCTAAGAATGGGAGTGACAGAGGGCGTGGTAAACCAGCCCATGAATATTCCTCCAGTGAGATGGATGGGGTATCTTTGGCAGCCGCCCCCGGAATCCACTGAGGAGTACATTGATTCTCCTCTAAACCTGCCTCAGCTTGCTGGATGGCATGTGGAAGTAGGATACACTATGGAGGAGTTCTGTAGGGTACAAAAGGACTGCCCAATCCTTTTGGGCATTAGGCAACAGGCAGGCCTGACTATCAAGGGAAGTAATGCCAGATAGGGCAAGAGTCTTTGGTGTATTTGGGACACCTGGTGGGCAGGAGAAAAATGCATCTCCTTCAGGCCAAGATACAAACTGTCATGGGCTGGCTGACCCTAAAAACCCAGATTGAGATCAGAGCATTTGTAGGACTCACTGGGTCCTATAGGAGGTTTGTCAAGGAATGTGGCACCATTGTTGCTCCCTTGACTGAGCTGACTTCGCAGAAGCAGCTCAGGAATGTGTTTTGGACAGAGGACTGCCAAACTGCATTTGACTCCCTTGAGCATGCCATGTGCACAGTTCCTATGTTCAAGGCCCCTGACTTCTCCAAGACGTTCATCATTCAGACAGATGCCTCAGAGTATGGCATAGGGGCAGTACTAACCCAACTTGATGAGGAAGGCCAAAACTGACCTGTAACCTTCATCTCCAGGAGGTTACTGCCCAGGAAACATAGATGGTGTGCTATTGAGAGAGAAGCCTTTGCTGTGGCCTGGGCACTGAAGACGTTGAGGCCATACCTGTTTGGTACTCACTTCCTGATTCAGACTGACCACAGGTACCTCAGGTGGCTCATACATGAGGGTTGAGAATCCAAAGCTGTTGGGGTGATCCATTTCCATCCAGGGTGTGGACTTCAGTGTGGAACAGAGACCTGGGGTAGACCACACAAATGCTGAAGGCCTACCTAGATTCTTCAGCCCTAGTAATGAGAACTCAATAGAGGTTGGCTAGATCTTCTCACTTTCAACTGGGGGGGGGGGGCAAATTTTAGACATATAATCCTTACAGTGACCTTCCCCCAGGCTTTTTACTTTTTATCTTCTTTTTTGCTGATATTTTATGTTGGCCTTTTCTGTTTAACTAACCAGTGCTACAGTGTATGAGCTTCTCTCCTAAACATGATGACATTGATGTACCCCTGATTGGCATATTTGTTGTACTGACAAGTCCCTTGCAGAGTGGAACATCATATACTCAGGGCCTGCACTTAAAATGCTACTAGTGGGCTGCAACACTGATTATACCACACAGAGTAGTAGCCTTTCAAATTTGTCTCAGGCCTGCCACTGCAGTGCCTGTGTGTGCAGTTTACTGTCACTTTGACTTAGCATTTAAAAGAACCTGCCAACCCTTAAATTCCCCTTTCATTACATATGTCACCTCTAAGGTAGGCCCCATGTAACCGTAAGGGCAGGATGTTAAGCAAAAGGTAGGACAAGCATTTTTATATTTTGCACGTACTGGTAGTAACATACAGCCCATTTTGTTTTTCACTACTGTGAGGCCTACTTCTCTCATAGGCTAGCATTGGACATTACTCAATACTCTTTAAAACTGTAATTCTCAATCAGAGAGGAGTAGATTTTTCATGTTTCATATGTCTGGAATGGTTATGATAAATACTCCTTACTGGTAAAGTTGGATTTGACATTACTGTTTGAAAAATACCACTTTTAGAAAGTGGACATTTCATTGTACTTACCGGTCTGTGTGCCTGTCTCCAACACATGTCTGGGTGGGTGACAGCTTTTTGTGCATTCCCTCTAGACCAGGGGTCTCCAAACCGGTCCTGGAGGGCCGGATCCGTGCCAGATTTTTAAAATTACTACATGTATCTCAATGGGGATATCCAAAAAATCTTGCATGGATCGGGCCCTCCAGGACCGGTTTGGAGACCCCTGCTCTAGACAGCCACATCACATGAAGGATAGGTGTTTCTGAGTACACATCTACATATGTTATGTAATGTTACGCTATGGTATGTTCTTTGGCCTTGGTAGATGGAAGAGGCAACTAGTTAGAACAGCCACATTTGAGATGTTTTATAAAACAAGAAAAATTGGGACATGCACAAATAAACAGAACCAGCCTATTTCAGTGGTGCCGGGTGAGACTGAAAAATCCCCCGCCACCATATTTTGACATATGAGTGTGCCAAGGATGTAGACGATGTTGATTTTTAGATCTTATATTCCTACCAGGGAGGTATGGAGTAAATTTGTCCTGAAGATATTTTGGACATAAGCCTGACAGAGGTTTGTAAGACAGGCAAAGCTTTTTAAACAGTGCTCTCTTTTTAATGGGGAGCCAATGGAGGGCTTAAGCATGAGAGCTAATGGTGACATACATCTGCATTCTGATGGCCTTGCCTGGGCAGAATGGAAGGGAGTGGCTAACATTTCACTTGAATAGGCTGTGTCCTGTCCCCACAAAAAGGACTGATCACCCCCAGCAGATAGCCTAGCAGACAGGACTGGTTTGAAAAAGATAGTTGTGCATTTGAAAGAGTTGCTTTGAAGTCACCCCCACATCAAAGGCACTTTTCGATATAAGCACTGTGTCTCTGACTTCCCTAAATCAGACACTACTGGAATTGAAGCTGAAGCTCTGCCAGAAGAACTGCTGCTCTGATTAAAGGACTCAGCTGGACTGCTGACCTGGAAGGACTGCTTTTCAGTTTGTTGCCAAGCTGCCTGCTGCTCTCTGACTTTGCAGAAGAAGAGCTGTGCCCTGTTGTCCATCTAAGTGATCTCCATGGGCTTGTTGGCTTGCCTCCTGTTGCTTGAGACTCAGTAAGATCAAAGTCTCTACCCCGGCTCTTGTGCCTGGCTCACTGGAAGTGACCCAGATACTTGTAACATGGATTTTGACTCATCTCCTGTCTGCGTGTAGCAGAACTGGCACATTAACCAGGTTGTGGGAGTAAAATCAGCGCATTGCATTGAAACCAGCACTTTGCCTCTAGAGATTGATGAATTGGAGGGCATACCGCAGCTGCAGGTTGGTGAAATTGACGCATCTCCTCGACTCCAGTGCATCGTTCGATACTGCTGTCTCCGGCACCCTTCTTCAGAACGGCTGCATCCACTTCACTTTGATGCATCTTGTTGTTTGCGACCAGGAAAGATACTGTGCTCACCAGGCCTGCGTGGGTCCTGTAGCCAGCCGGCTCTTCACTGTGGTTGACCCGGACTTTGACTTTGCCACGGTCCAGTGGGACTGAAAGTAACATTTTAGTGCTACTTGCTTCTAAGAGCTTTACTGCAGTCATTCCTTTAAAATTCAATATCTCAACTTCTCTACCTTGGACTTTAGTCATATTGGTCTTGTTTTATTTATAATTTAATAATCTATTTTTCTAAACCTTTGTAGAGTCTTGTTGTGGTGTATTCATTGTGTTACTGTGTGTGTGTGTGTTGCGCAAGTACTTTACAAATTGTCTTTTTAGGTAAGCATGACTGCTCCGTGCCAATTTACCAGAGGATGAGCACTGGTTATCTTTTAGTGTTTAGTTAGCTTACCCTAACTAGGATGGTGGTTCCTTCCTGTCCTGGCTGCATACATCAGCCATCCAGGAATCCAATTTCTAACATATGTCCACACCAAGGGACTGTCTAAAAATGTGGCATAGATCTTTTAGAGGAAAACCTAGATATAAGAACAAAAGTCCCTGAATCGTGGTTCTGCTGTATCATCTCTTCCATTTTTTTCTCTTTGTTATTGAAGTTCTCCCTGTATTTAACTTTGTGGTACACTTAATGCTTAGGGACCACTCAAAGAGCAAATTGACTAAAAATAACAAATTTGTCCCTCCACTACGTACCATCCGTAACTCCTCTCTGCACAAGCCCTGGGTGGTAGCACCATATTACCATTTTTGAGGTGCCTAGTATTGGGCAGTTGACTTCCATGCTGACCTCACTGTATAAATTAAATCCAGAGTCTTAGAAGAGAGTGAAGACCCATCATAATACTTTTTTTAAAATTAATGTGATGTTCATGAACATCATACAAAGCCATAACTGGCACAACATTTTGTGAACGTTAGAACAGGTGAAATATACTAAAGGGCTCTTGCAACATTACTTTTTAAAATGTTGTTTGAGTAAAAGGAAAATGTTGGTGTACATTTAGGAGCATTTTTACTAGGGCCCTGCATCATGCTGGCACTGAAACTTGGTACATTCATGATGCAAAGCTCCAAGTCATATTTATAAAGCCACTCAAAGCCACTTTGCATTGCTTTGAATGACTTCATAAATATGGAGTAATGCAATACAGCGTAAATCGCTGCATTGCAATACCTTCCACAAGGGAAGCATTCCATGGGCATTGCTGTGGGTGTTCCCATTCAAATCCTATAGTTTGTGAAATTTTTACCAAAAAGGCATACCTCCACAGGTGAGGCGTAATGAGGAGAAATAACTTTTTTTCTCATAATGTTTTCTCTTTCTATGTGTGCTGCATTCTGCTGCACACATCGAGAGAGGAAAACACCTCTATGGATTGTTTTTGTGCAGGAAGGTGCACGTCCTGCCTACAAAATAGGCAACCTTGCACCATGGTGCAAGGGTGCCATAGTTGGGGCTAGGCTGCCAAAATGACACCAGTGCAGGGGGGAAGAACAGGAATGCACCATATTGGACAAATGCGTTGCATTCCTCACCTTTCCGAGGAGACTTGCTGCACCGCCCTGAGCCACAATTCCCATAATTATGCCCCTTGGTTTAGAAAAAGATGGAGTTTGTAAGATGAAGGATGACTGTTTGCCCAAGAGAACAAATTTGCACTCACTTTGTCTTTCTTTCTGCTGATAGAAGGATTTTTGCAGATAAGCTACCTCAGGAGTCTCTCCGGGGTGGTAAACTGTGCTTTAGTCTAACCTGATGACCATTCAAAACATAAGGATGCACTGACTGTGATTGGTAGTCGGCTGCTGTCCATCTGCCCAGATATGTGTATATAATCTTGTGCTGCCATGCAGATTACAGTCAATGATTTCACTGTGGAACTGTGTAGATCCTGCCACTACAAGTGCTTTCCAAGGGGCATATTCACAAGGAGCCATCGCTGAATTAAAGGCACTTTATCGCAGCTAAAGTTGTGATACATTTACTGCGCCATTCACAAGCTGGTGCTAACAGCCCACAGCACCAATTTACCCGCGATAGCAGCCGCAAAAAAAAATTGCCACGAGGACCCAGAGTAGGCGTTCCCGTGCAAAAAGGAGCGACAACACCACACCTCAACATTCACAACCACCAGCCAGATTGGCGATACGAACACAAATACACGATAAGGCACGTTAGCAGCAGGAACTTAACACCTTCTCTGACCTGGTGTAAAGTCAGATGGCAGCCTACATCACAAAAGGGTGCCCAGCCCAGGGCATTATCAAAAGGGCAACAAATGCTATGGAGCCGCACATCATGCAGCTCAGACACCCAGGAGGGCCACAAGACCGACCCAGCCCCCCCCCCCTGGACTACCACAGAGGCAGAGCAGATAAAGACAGCGGCCTCCCAGAAAACGCACCTGCCTCACAGGCCCGACATCTGACAATGTCACTATCCACTACAGGCTGAAAGGGACAACCATCCTACGCATCCTGGCCATCATCGCCTAACAGGCCTACGGCACAAACACAGCGGACAACCAACATACCAATGCACACCAAGCTGCTGGTTGTGCTGTACCTATTGGCCCCTGTCACACCCCAATCAACACCCGCCAGAGTCTGAGGAGTGTCACAGCCAGCCACATCCAAGTCCCCCACACATGTCCTGGACATCACCATCACCCTGGCACCCCAGTCTCCATATGTCTAACACAATGCGCAGGAACTGCTGGAGACCAAGCAAGGATCATACGCCATAGCCATAGCCAACGCATGTGTTGTGGGAAATCCACTGCACACATGTCGTACCTGTGCCCCCTGGTGACACAGCACACAATCAGCACAACAGGAAGCACACGTCATACATCAATGTGAAGGCAACATTAGAACACCGTGGGACTGTCACAAATGTCACCTCCAAATACACAGCCAGAGTGCATGATCCCTTCACCCTCCGACAGTCCATCACCAACCAGCGTTCCCTGGATGGCACCAAGGGAAATGCACAGCCCCTAAGCAAGTGCCAAATTAACACCCTACTCACCTCAACTCCACAACCATGCAATCCACAACTCTGGCAATGCACACGTGACAAAATCACAACCAACTTGCACAACAACATGCCCACCCACAAGACACGATAGAACAACTCACAATGGTAGCCCGGGCAAGCCATGAACATGGCCAATCAATGGCATGGCACCTCAGCCACACAATAGCCGAATGTGGGGAGAGGTGGCACCAGGCATGCGTGAAGGATGCAGTAGAACTATAATTGGGAAAGTACACAATGACAAGAGTGGTGGCGTTGTGCTGGACAGACTGCAGTATGCAGAACACACCAATATCCACGCCAACATACACCTCTGGTGTATGAAGTGTAGTGGACAGTGGACACAACCATGTCACCCCAGCCAGAGGGGGTCATCGCAGAATTGTTGCCTGTTATGCCCCCACCCGTAAGCGTGAGCAGAGTGGGATGGCCCGGCATATGCCAGGCCAGCGTAGAGGTATGAATAAAAAAACACTTAACCTTGGGCGTGGTCCTCTTCTGGAAAGCCCCACACCTCTGCCAGGGTGGCACCTCCCACCCCACCATGAGCCCAAAGCCATTAGCATTAGCAGAGTTGCCTGCAATCCTGAGCGCCTGCGGTACCCCAACCCACTGGACCATGAATCCATCAGGCCCGACCCTGAGCAGCCAGGCCACACTGATCAGCAGCCGGCACCGGCGTGTGTCAAGGAGGGCCCACCACGTGCCTGTGTAAGCTCCAAGCCTTGGCCCATGTTGTCATTCCTCATTTACATATTCTATTGGCGTCCTCTGTGGCCCAGTAGGTCTCATATGTGAAACTGTGACCTAGCTCCTGAATGGCAGTGACCTCAGATCTGGGCCAGTGGCCACAGCACCAGACCTCCCCGATCAGTGAGGCATTGATCCATATAGACATCTTCCGACACGTGGTGCCACTAACCCTGTTCAACGCCAGCCAGTGACACATGCTGCCACAAACCCTGTTCAACGCCAGCCGGCGACACATGCTGCCACAAACCCTGTTCAACGCCAGCCGGCGACACATGCGGTCACAAACCCTGTTCAACGCCAGCAGGTGACACGTGCTGCCACAAACCCTGTGTAATGGCAGTCGGCGACACATGCCGCCAGAAAGCCTGTTCAACTCCAGCCGGCGACACATGGATGAGGGACCAGGACTACTCTGCGGACCTTTAGGTATCACATCCAGCACCTAGTCGTGAATCATGAATGCAGTGTCCACACCAGGGTTCGCATGAAGAGGAGTAAGAGTACGCTGGCCGGTGGGGCCACCAACCTATGCCAGCGACACTCGGTGAACGGCCCGTTTTGACCTCTGCCTCCGGCCTACACTGCTCTCGGCCTAGGCTGCGTTTGAGTAGGTGACAGATTTTGAACTGATTATCGAGTATGCAAAGGCAGATTATATATCATTGCACGCAAGGAGAGGTGTAAGAGGAGGATGCCTTGCATCTTGGCGGAGAGAAAAGAATCATCTTTACGGAGGTGGTTGTACACCACTGACAACTGCCCTGGTGTCACTAGCGTTGTGCATCCCGAGCTAACAACACATGGCTGTGGGCCACTGCTGACCGCTGCCTCTGGCCTACACTGCCGTCCAGTAGGTCGCAGAGTTATGATTTAGCAATGGCGGAGTTCATATCAGTGTACCGGGATCATCGCAGACTGCATCCCCTCTCAGCCCCGGTGCCGCAAATTTTGTTCCCCGACATTCATGGACACTCTCTGGTCGAACTTTGGTGGCATCTGAGTCTATGGACTAGGGGGCAATTTTCATTGTCATGTAGCTGATACCAAATTGGTGGTGGCAGCGAGGCTGTTGCATTCCACTCCTCCATTTGCTGCTTCCAGATCAAATCAGCCCTTTCTGCTTCATGGCCTGGAGGGCACCTTCCACTGTCCCCTCCAACCCTCCGCAACATATACCCCGGACATTGATGGTGACCCGCTCAGGTCACATGGCCCATCTGACTGCACCGTAAGTCACCGTCCCATAGCTGGGTGCCTGTGCCGGCCACTTTGCATCCGGGGCCACTAATTCTGTGCTGGTCAGGTTCGGGACCCCTTGTCTGGAGATATTTGGATGGCCACTGAAACGTAGGCCTTGGGGTCATCAACGCCATTTCTCTGTGGCCTTGCACTGTACGCAGCATCCGGGCCCAAATGCGTCCGACCAGGGCTCACACACCAAAGCGAGTCCAGACTGGCCCGGATGTTGCATCACTGCAGGAGGCACGCGCCACCACCGCAAAGACCATCTCCAACCGCTATCTGCCAGAATTGAAACGGTGGCCCTGACAGGCTTACGGAGTGGCTCAGGCCTGTCGTGGATGCCATAATCGGCCTGATACCCTGCTCAGCACTCCAGGTGCCAGTGACTCAGTGCACCGCACGCCATTGTCCGTTGATGATTGTGTTTTCTGCTCTGGAGCAGTTGCGCAGCTATGTCACCTCAAACAGTGCGGGGGCCCTGAGACGTTGATGGGGAAAATGATGCAGGTCTAACACATCCCACTGCATCTGCATCAGGAACATATCAAAGGGACACAATCATAGAATTCTTCTTCATATGAGCGCGCTCATCTCTAGTGTCCCAACCCCAGTGCAATGCAACTCACAGACACTTCTGTTTGCATGTTGGCTGTCCTCTGGACTTTCTCCGGCTCACTCCATGTTGCTCAGCAGTTGACTCTGTTATGCATGTATTTTCTGTTTCAGTTGCACTGGAGTCCAATGTTCAAGTGTTTGCCAGCACAAGACATTCTGTGCGGAATGGCTTACACTAACCTCACACACATCCAGCACTGGCGTCACTGTACATGTGGCCCTGCCAAGAAAGGGTCCGGAAGCATGTTACCGTAGCCAGTTCAACATGATATCTGTGTGTATCCCTGTGGTCTTGTTAAATACATGAGCGTCTGGGCCCTACGACATTACATTGTGTTGTGTACATTGGATGCAGACATGTCACTGAAGGCAGCGGGTTGGAGCTTTCACGTGTAGCTTTGTCGTCACGCACTCAATTTGTAAGGGGAGTGGCCAGGGCCGTCGTACGCAAAGCCAAAATGGGTGTGTGACTGCTATTTGAGCACCCCTGGGCGTGTTTCCATACTGTGAATGTGCATCTGCATGTGTCTCTATTGCAGTGTGGGTCTCCTTAGTGGGGTGTGGGTGGGCCCTGAATGGTGATAGACACCTACGTATGTGTCCTGGTTTGCATTCCATGGGTTCGGCCCCCACCCACACCTGTTGGGCCACCTCCCTTTGGCTTGCTGACACATGGCATTGGGGTGTCATGTGTGGGTGGGTGAAGTGTCGTGAGCCAGCTCTTCTTGCGGGTGCTTCCTGCTGTGTGGTCTGTTACAGGCTCGGTGTTCCCCCCTGAGTAGCTTGGCTGGCTGGGTCCTGGTGGGGGGTTGCATGAGATGTCCATGGGCTGTTGTAGGGAGTCGGTGTCAACAGTGTGGTGGTCCTCTCTGGCATCACTGATGTGTTGTATTCTGTGCTCAGCTGAAAGTGTTGTGTGCCCCTCTGTGATGTGAAGGGGAGGTGCATGTTGACTTTGTTTTGACATGTATGTTGACGCATTGTGCTGGTTTGCATGCATACTGAATGGCAATGTAGATTGTGACTGTTTGGAGGTGCTGGATTCTTCTGCGGGACAGTGTACATTTGGACTACATGACGGATGTGAGGTCGTACGCGTACATTTCCATTTCACAGTTTCCGGCTCTGTCAGATGTAGTAGGCATGTTTCTGTTCATGCGCAGAGCCAGTTGTGTCCTCTGTTTTGCAGTGTTGGATATGCGTGTTGTTCCACCTTGTCATCAATGTGGTTGTGCTGTTCTTGCTATGTGTGTGTGCTGCAGTGTGCCAAGGTGATCTGGGACATGATCCTGGGTGATTGTGGGTGTGCAGTGTGCTACACCTCGCTGTGCATTTATGCCATTGTGCCCAATCTCCCCCCGTCACCCCAGTCCCTGTACATTGAACTCCCTGTTGAGGTTGTGTCAGGTCCTCTTGAGCTGTGTCCATACTCCCTACTCCTTGCACCGTCTCCACACTGATGACTGTGGCCTGGGTTTGCTCCAGCTACAACGGTGGTGCTGGACTGCCACCTCCTGTCGCCTTTGCTGCCTTCCTGTTGGCAGCGGGTTGGTGCCTGGTTTAGGTAGTCACTTTATGCCGGTGCCTATTGGCCTCCTGGTTTGGCTTCCTCGGCACTCCGACTGCAATCCAAGTGGTCTGCTAGTGGGTCAGTTGCTGGTAGTGTTCTGTCACCTCCATGACGCTGGTCTTGTTTTCCTGCTGTCTGTACCTCGTCTTTCTCTCCCTCTTCTCCTTGGCCTTCCCCTACCCCGTTGTTCCTTGCTGGTAGTCTGTGGGTGTTGTGGGGTTCGAGTTCGCTGTGGCACTGGGTCAGGGTGTATTCATGTTGCTACATGCTTAGGCTTGTTTCTAGTGTATTTTTTCTGTGGTTTTTATGGGGCATTGTCCCACCAGACGTGTGGGATTTGCAGGCCTCTGGCTGTTTTTCGCCACTTTTAGTACTGCAGTTGGCCTCATCGCATGTTTTTTAGCATTCGCGTATCGCATTTTTACGGCATGGCGTTGATTTTCATGCGAACATTTGCTGCGTTATCTGGTGTCTATCGCATGCTACCGCCCTGTTGTGAATTCCACGTTGACACAGGGTTATTTTTCCGCGATAGGCTGCGATGTTGAAAGTTGCCTTACGCTACTCTTGCGGTAGTTATCACACGTTCTTGTGAATATACCCGCAAGTATTTCGCTGGAAATTCTGTCCTTCCATTTGCCTAGGATTACTTCTGAAGGCCTTCTCAAGCTGGGCTACCTGCCCTGTTTTTGTTCTTGCCCTGCACTGAACCCACCACCAAGCTCAAGAAGACCTGACGGCCGACGTTAGGCACTGAAGTATGTTTTTTCCCTTATCACAGCACTGGAGATGGGCTGCAGATGAATAAAGATGAGCTTTTAAAGAACAAATCTCAGAACATTTCATAACACAATTAGGATAGGATTACTAAATATGAACCATCCAAAATTGTTGAATAACTATTTGGGTTTAAACACGTTTTCTTAAATTCCTATATAGTTTTATAATTTCAACAATTTTCTATATATTTCAGATAGTGCCAATTTTCATCACATTTGTTTTAAAATTATTTCACGACTGCCTGAATTTTAAGGAAGAAAGTGTATAGAAGCATGAGAAAAGAAGAAGAAATATGATTGAGACCATAACATGGGGCTGCAGTGATGACTATCAACAAAAGGTATTAAATCTGACTCAGGCATTGATTTACAGTAATGGAGGTCAGCTGACTAGCAGGCTGAAATAAACTATGAGGAGCTGCATAGAGATCATCTTCAGGAAAGCTGTTCAGTCACTTGATGCTCTCTCGTTCCTTAGTGATTGATGTGGCAAGCGAGTGTGTAGCCATCAGAGACCAATCACTCAATTGGTATAGATATGGGGTGTGCATTTGAGCTGGAAGCATGACTTCATGACACATGAATTCAGATGAGTTCTTTATGTGATTGCAACTGATACATTCACATCAGGGCAGTATTATAAAAAGTGCTCCAGGGGGAACAAAAGGCATTTGTGCTTATCTCCTGCACACACTTTAGTTTTATAGAACACATGTGATTGTGCGACACCCTATGTAATACAGACCACATGGTGCTCATTTTGCAATAGTGCAATCTCAAGAGTACATTCCCTCATTTACATGGGTTCCATTCAAAAAAGGGAAACTTTTCATTTGCACCTGTGCCGTATTACAGTCATGGACACAGAAGGTGAATAGCTGTTAACTACATTCCTGCAGACGTGTGCAGTCAATCAATGCATCCTCCAGCAATTTGATCTGTGCCTCCCATAGAAAACACAGGCTGGATTGCCACCTGCAATGAAAGGTGGGGAGGAAACTTCAATCAACCAGTTCGGTCTTTCACTAATGTGCTGTAAGAGAGCTGGTGAGATTTTGCTTTTGCACTTTGAACATGGAATGGTTGTACGACATTACTCTGCATGCCTTTTACACACATTTTTACGATGCGTGTTTTTACAGTGAAAATGCATTTAAAACGCATGCCAATACCACGCATTGTTTTTCTTTTTAAAAACAATGTATTTGTGGGAGGTGTGTGGGGGCAGCAGAGGATTTACTTATTTAAGGTAGCTAGGAGTAGGAAGAATTATAAAATAGAGAGAATGCTATCGGATCTGCTCTGTGGAGCTATTCCTTATCATTATATGTAGTCGGTGTCATTTTTGCAACTTTCTGAGTTTTCCCATCAAGATTTTATATTTTCCTCTGCAGAAATATGAAAACATTTGTGTAGCTTTTCATAAACGTTTATGAACATTTTCCAACTAGTACAAGCCGAAAATGCCTCACAGGAAATGTAAAATTGCAGAGAAGAGAGATAGTTTTTGCCAATGTGTAGTGTGACATTTTACGTGAAGCCTGCCCTTGTGCTAAATTTTCACTCACGACAATATCCATGTATAGTTTTATGCAATACATAGAATTTCACAAATTTTTGCAAAAATTATGTGCATTTTGCAGAAAAAAATAATCATACACCCAAGTGCACCAATGTGATAGAACATTTATGCTTCCTCAACTTAACAAATGGGCATAAAAATAAGGGACTCAAGGACTTATTAGTGCTGATGGAAAACTGGACTCAATGATTTGTCTCCAGGACAAGTGGCAGTGACTTCACTAATCCGTCTGGAGAACAGTGGAGGGCTGGACTTGATGGTGGACCCTGGAATGCAGGGTTATTCAGGAACTTCTGTGGAAAAGTTCTGTGGTTACAACCCATACATGGTGACCCTGTGACTCCCACTGGACACCCAAGAACCAAGTGGGGGCCAAGAGTGTATGGGGCCTGGGGAGTTCAGGCAGGGAGCATAATCTGCCTTGAGACCCATGCGGTGCTGATGAGGAAGGACCTAGGCCAAGGAGACATGCTGGAAGCCCAGACAGAGCTTAAAAGGGCAGTGGAAGCTCACTAAACTGATCAAAGGGAGGAGTAGGGAGCACACCACAGTCACTTTCCCACCTGCTGTTGCGAAGCAGGTGGGAGGAGAGCAGTTGCCTGCTCCCTTGCTGGCAGTAGGAATGCTAAGCTGGAGGGAGCTAGCCAAGCTGCATAGTCTTGAGCTTCAGAATGACCCTCAAAATGCTAGAAATACAGGTGCCTCACAATTGTGTCATGTGTACCAGCTTCATCTTAGAATGAAAATGAAAAAACAAAGGAACAAAACCCTTTAGTAGCTGTGACCGCATGAAAGGGATTGCTGTACACCATGAAGGATTGCCCTCCAAGTCCAGGGAAGGCTGTGACATGTGCAGGAGGACATTGGCACCATCATTAGAGGGTCTACCAGTTGTATGGCCCTGCCAGAAGTGCAGCGTTCTCCCTCAAGCCTTAACATCAATTTTAGGGTGCCACATTAACTCTCCCGGGAACAAGAATACACAACTCAGTTACTGTTTACCAAGATAATATGCACTTCTGAAGCTTGGACTTTATTTAGACCACTCTGGGGTGTAGAAACCTTGGTTACCAGATTTTGTAGCAGCTTAGCAGCTGGAGTTGTGGTTGGAAAAAAGGCTCAACTGCTGTATAGCTTTGAATACTGAATAATGTGAACCATTGCACATATTACTTAGATGTGGTACCCTCCTAACATGCATTAATACTGATTGCATTGTGATATGCCCTACATAGTTCACTTATTCCTTGTAGTTTCTTCTCTTCCTGCTGCTCGGCCAGTGTGTGTGTTTACAGTAGAATGTTGGGATTGCAGTGATGCAAAAAATGTTGGGTGTCTGTGTGAGTGAGGAATGACAGTTAGAGATGGGCTGAGCAGCAGGCAGGCTGCTCCTGGTGGGGTTTGCTGTCACCTGGAACTAAAGACCCTAATAACTACAGACCGATTTCCAGGCTCCCTTTCATGGCCAAGCTACTAGAAAAGGTCATGGATACCCAACTTAGCGCTTTTTTCCATCTCAAGAACTCTCTGGACGTATCACAATATGGATTCAGAGCCTATCATAGCACCGAGCTGGCTCCGTTAAAATCCACAGAGGAAATCAGGGAAGCCGTGGATAGAGGAGGAAATGCTGTACTTGCCCTATTGGACTTATCCGCTGCTTTTGACACGGTCCATCATTAAATATTGATGGACCGGTTGTCGGAAGTTGGTGTTAAGGGGTCGGCATGGAAACTGTTACAATCTTTTCTATCCAACAGGTCGCAGACTGTCGACCTGGATGGGAATGCCTTGGAACCCTTCTCACTCCCATGTGGGGTGCCACAGGGTTCCTCGCTTAGCCCCACTTTATTTAATATATACGTGGCATCAATGGCTGGAGTTATTAGGTCCTTTGGCTTCCAGCTCACCTCTTATGCAGATGACACACAAATTGTGTTATCACTGACAGAGGGAGCTGAGAAGGAGGCCAGGGATCGCTTTCATGATTGTATGAGTGCAAACTCGACCTGGATGTCTTCCAACTGCTTAAAATAAAATCCTCTATGACCGAGGTCCTCAAATTTGGCAACAATCCATGGGTCTGGACACCAGAGTGGTGGCCAGAGAACCATGGCATATTCCCAGAACCTGCCAGGAAAGTTAAGAATCTGGGAGTTTTGGTGGACACTATACTTACTATGGGAGACCAAGTAAGTATGGTGACTTCAGCCTGTTTTAGGGTTCTCAGAATAATCCAGAATATCAATATCTTCCTTAATCTGAGTAATCTGAGGACAGTGGTAACAGCTCTTATAATGTTGCGCTTGAACTATTCTAATTGCCTTTACCTTAATGCTCAAAAACAACACTTGAATTGGCCTCAACTGGTCCAGAACGCGGCGGCAAGAATGCTGACTGAAATCCCTAGGTTTGTCTCTGTCAGGAGCGAACTAAAAAAAATTCATTGGCTTCCAATAAGGCTAAGAACTCGCTTCAATGCTCTGTGCATTGTTTTTAAGGCAGTTAATGGAATAGGTCCGGAGTTTCTTAGACGCAAACTTCAATGGTATGTTCCAGGCAGGAACTTAAGATCAACAGGCGCTAAGCAAGTGCAAGTGACCTCCTTTAAAAAATCAAACTGGGGAGGTAGAGGCTTTTTTGTCTGTGCTTCTAGAGCCTGGAACGAGCTGCCTTTCATGCTTAGAAATGCCCGGACTTTTTGTCTTTTCGTAAGGGTCTGAAAACTTTGCTCTTTTCCCAGTAATACGAAACCGGCTTCCCAGGAAATCAGCACCTAGCGCCAGGACACCCTAGGGTAACTGTGCGCTCTACAAGAATATATAACACAACATAACTAAGTGCTTGAGTATTGGCTAACCTACATCTACATCACCTGTTTACCTGGACTACCTACCCGATTTACCTGTGTACCATCTTCATGTACTAGGACCAGCTACAGATTAAAGGTACTCCTGAACTTTACTTGGCTACCAGTGTCTACTTGTGTCACAGGACACAACTCCTTGTTTTTTGAACCTTTACTTGTATGTTGAACTATGGTGGTGATATCCTGAAAAACCTAGTAGGCCTGACTTATTGACAGTGCCCACTAAATTGTGTTTAGCACAAATGAGGCTATTGTAGTTTTAGAATTACATGGATTTGTGGTGCATAGGGTGTTAAAGGTATCTACAGCACAGGGGGAACAGAGTACATTTAATGGGTTACCTAATCTGTGGGATCTTATTTAGTGTGTGCTCTCCTTTGATTGTGAGGCCTTTAGACTGTGTTGTCATAGTGGCAAAATACCCTGGTTGTTCCAGAAGGGATCATGGCCCCTATATCTGCCCTTCCCACTTCAATTCCTGAGAATTTGCCTCTTCCTAGAAGCAGTTCAACCTGAAGAGCAAGGCCACCTCCCATCTGAATGTCAAAACAATTAAATCCAGATATGTTACATACTTGGTGGTCCTCATCAGGTATCACTTGAGACACTATGGTACACCATAAACGACAACGCATCTAGACGTAACCTTCAGAATAAGACATTTATTTAGACTGTAAAATGAAATAGATAGAAATGCCTAAACCATTTATAACATGTGGCCCAGATGTACACAAAAGCCACAAAAAGTAGTTAATGGCGTTTACTTTCTAGTGCAAAAGGCAAATTGCAAGAGGAGGTGTGCTGATTTGCATTGGTGGGTTACTGGGATGTTATCTTGGTGGGTAAGAGCAAACACCCATATGTTATGATGCACAGCCCAATCTACAAAGATATCCAGACCAGGCATGCATCATCCTTGAAGCAGGTGCTAATATGAATAAATGTTTTAATTTTTCAGCAATTCTAAATATTGCATGTCTGCTGTAGTGACAACACACATCAATGTGTGGGATCCTTCTTTGTTTGTTTAGACATAGGCATTTGCACTGGATGGGTGTACTTCCAGTACAAATCCTTTTCAGACCTAGCTGTTCGAGAGGGATGTATAACGTTACAGCGCATACTTTAACAACGCTTACCATTACCACACATTTTTTACAAAGCAACATCCATTACAACGCATTCCATTACAACGCATGCCATTACAACACATTTTTAAAAACTACCTTTACAACGCATTCCATTACAACGCATACTACCTTTACAAAGCATACCATTACAACGCATAACATTACATTGCATGTATGGTAAGTATTGGATAGTGTAGGGGTAAAAATTACTAGTCTCACTCCAGGGGGTGCAACAGTAGGGTAAGTGTTGGATAGTGTAAGGGTACTATGCGTTGTAAAGGTATGCGTTGTGATGGTATGTGTTGTAATGACTGCGTTGTAATGACATGCGTTGTAGTGGTATGCATTGTAGTGTCATGCGTTGTAATGGTTGCGTTGTAATGGCTTGCGATGTAATGGATGTTGCGTTGTAAAAGTTTCGTTGGAATGGTAGTGTGTTGTAAAAGTTGCGTTGTAAAGGTTGTTTCCCATTCGAGAGCAAAACACAATAAGTTTATTCAAGACTGTTAGCTTGTCAGAATGGTATATTTTCCTCTTGAGAAAGGATGTCATTGTATTGTATTGCCCTTGCTGTCACGCATGGTGATGTAGGGTGACGCAGAACCTAGAGTCAGATTTACCAAGCCAGTCATGGCTTCTCTGCGTGTCTTGGTAATTCTGGAGTAATGCAAGGCAGTGCATGTCGCTGCCTTGCGTTACACTAGCATGTTGGAGGTGTTACATATGTTTCATGACACATCTACCCATGTACTCTGACACATTCTCAGATTTACCAACACTGCTAGATCCGGGAACGCATCAGAATTTGATGCCTTCCTCCCAGGGGCTCAACGAGGAGAAATATCTGTATCTCTCCTCGTTGTTTCCTTGTTGTTTCCTCTTTCTAAGTGTGCTGCATTCAGCAGCACACTTAAAAAGAGGAAATTGCCTCTAAGAGTTGTTTTTGTGCCGGAAGATGTCCTTTCCTGCACAAAACAATCCTGCTTGCACTTTAGGTAACTTTGCACCATGACTCAAGGGCCTGTATTGGCGCTAGGCGGCACTAAGTGTGCCAGTGCAAGGAAAAGACAGAAATGCACCATATAATGGGAAAATATTTCACAGTCCTCCTCTCTCCCTTTCTTGCAGCACATTGCAGCAACTTGTCTTGCAGCGTTGTGTGAAGAAAATGATAGGTATGGGTGTCAGACTTTTTATGGTGGGCACTGAACTGATTCACATCTGGTTGGTAACTTGAGGAACCTATTTTTGCAACATGTAGAAGAATTCATAGTAGTAATAACTCCTTCAAACATTTTTATCCAAGCAGAATTTGTTTTAGCTTTGAGTGTCTCTAACTGCACATTACGTCTTCAAAACTGAATCATTGGCTGTCTGCATCATGCGGGCTCTGGTTGTGGCATAAGAGTTTAGGCCTAACTGCTCATTTAGTGGTGAGGGTGTCACTAAATATAGTTGATTGACCCTCTTCTGAAATGCTAAATCATGATGGAATGGAGTGCTTCGGATTGGACTTAACGGTGGTTAGTGTTCAGTGAAACATTTCCTAAGGAGGCAGACAGAGGAGAAAAAAGAGAACAAAGGGAAGGTAAGAGAAGGTGGAGTATAAAGGAGAGACATCGGACAATTCAACTGCAATACACGAGCAATGTGTAATTGGTATTTAGATTGTGGTTTGAAAAGTTGACCTCAATAATTGCAAGCATTAACACAGGAACAACTACCATAACTCGTAGATACCATTAAAAGATGACACTTGCCTTTGCTTTGAGAATGTTGTTGTTTTTTTGCTTATATAAGGTAAGCAAAATAGAAAAATCTAAACTATTATCTTAATATAGACATGTAATTCCATCAATAAATCAGGTTTTATAAAACGCGGCTAATCGCCCGATAGAATATCAAGGCTCTTGCAGGTCCCAGAGACTTATTCGAACAGCCAGATTCTGGGGCTATTTGCAATTCTGGAAGTAAGGTGAAGGTCTGGAGGTGTGTGGGGAGGCTGTTCCAGATCTTTGCTGTGAGGTGGGAGAAGGAGAGTCCTCGACTTCTGCTTCGGTAGATACAGGTAGTATGAGCAAGTGAAAGGGAGGTGGAGCATAGTCTGGTTGTTAGAAGTTCAGGCAGTAATTAATGTAGGCAAGTCCTTGGTTGTGTAGAGCTTTGTATGCTTGGTCAGCAACTTGAATTGGCATCCCTTCTGTATGGGGAGCCAGTGCAGTTTCCTGATGTGGAGCATGATGTGCGTTTGTCGAAGAAGGCCAAGGATGAATCTGACTGCAGCGTTCTGTATGGTCTGAAATCTCTGTAGAAGGTGTGCAACAATTCTTATGTAGAGGTGATTGCCGTAGTCCAGTTGACTGGTGATGGGTGCTTGTGTCATGCTACATCTCATGTGTAGGGGTAGCCACTTGAAGAGCTTATATAGCATTTGAAGAGTGAGGAAACAGGCAAAGGAGATGGCCCTGATCTGTGATTTCCTGGTGAGATTGTTGTCAATGATAATTCTGAGGTTTCTGGCGTGGTTGGAGGGAGTCTTTGCTAGTACTAGTTCTGATGGCCACCAGGAGTCGTTCCGTGTATTACTGCTGTTGCCAAAGATCAATACTTCCGTCTTGTGTGTTCAGCTGCAGGAAGTTGTTCCTAATCCAGTCAGCGACATTTGTCATGCATCCGTGGATGCTGATTCTGGTGGGGTCATCGTTGAGTGTGAGGATGAGTTGGGTATTGTCAGCGAATCAAATTTTGTTGAGACCCTGGGATCTTACGATATTGGCTAGCGGGGTCCTATATGCGTTGAAGAGCGTGGGGCTGAAGAATGAGCACTGGGGACACCTCAGGTGTTCTCCTTGGGTTCAGAGGTGAAAGGTGTGAGGTGGATCCTCTCGAGTTTTCCGGTGAAGAGGTAGGTGATCCATTTGGGCTACAAATCGAATCTAAGCTACAAATCGAGAAAAATATAAACAACCTTCGTTATACTTTATCCTTTTCAGTATAGAAAGCTTGAAAAGTCCTTGATTTTATGGGAAAAAACTCTTAATTGGCTAATTTTGTGCCATCGTTTGCCATAAAAGAAGGATTTGACTTTAGTGCATGCAATTCCTATAACTTTAAACTCATGGCAATGGCAGCTCATGTCTCATAAATTACAGACATTTATTGGAAAATTACATTTTCCCTGCCTGTACAACTTCTGTTCCAAATGCAGTGCTAACATATCTGCAATGCAGATACGAATGATGAATTTGAAACACGGAGTGATGTGGATTCCTGTTTTGTCTGTTGATAAATCCTTCAACGATTTTTAATATATTAATCATTTAGTAAATTATTCTTTGCTACAGAATGCAGAGAACGTTGCTACTGTCACACTTGAGAATATAACAGAATGGATTTGCTTCAACACCACACCCACGTACACGGATCTGAAGATATATGAAGGGGGGACGATGTGAGGTGAGTGGTGTTAACAGATTTATTCAGTTTCCTGTCAGTAGCTTTCTGTTTTCGAGAGGAGTGATTTAAGAGGCTTCTCGAGATGGGAAATTCATTTATGATTTCCGCGTTTTGCCCACAGGAAGTCTTTGCCACATGTGTAAATGTATCTGGGGTACATTTTGCATGTGTACATGTTTAACAAGCCGGTCAGAAAACAGTGCAACTCCGCATGATTCAATTAATCGCCCACAAACATCCTACTTCATTCCTTGTGATCCTGACTTATTTTTACTCAGAATCTGTGCCTATTGTCAGGGAGCAATGGGCCCGATGTAGGTAGCCCTTTACCGATCGGAAGCGGCCGAAAATACCGATTTTCGGCCGTTTCCGATCAGTAAAGGGCTATCGAGATGTAGGGGCACATTTTCGGTAATTTTACCGAATCGTTATCATTACCGAATCGGTAAATTTACCGAATCGGTAATATTTACCGATTCGGTAATGATAACGATTCGGTAAAATTACCGAAAATGCAATGTAGGTAGCCAATGTTCCTCAGCACATGGCTTACAGAATCGGTATTTTACCATGGAATACAAATCCATGGGAAAATACCGATTCCTGTGTACATGCACATCTGTGCATGTACACATGTGCCATGTGACAGACAGACGTGCCCTTAGGGCATGTCTGTGTGCCACATTGCACACATGCCCGTTTTGGGGGTGCTAGAGTGTGTCAAAGTGACACCCCCTGCACCCTTGACAAATTCGGTATTTACCGATTCGGTAAATACCGATTCGGTATTTGACTTTAATCCTATGGGCTTCAAAGGCCCATAGGATTCAATAGCAAATACCGATTCGGTATTTACCGAATCGGTAAATACCGAATTTGTAAGGAATCGGTAACGATTCCAGATGTTGGGACCTACATCCCATTTACTGATTTTGAAATACCGAATCGGTAAAATTCGGTATTTCAAATTCGGTAAATGGGATTTACCTACATCGGGCCCAATATGCCTTCTAATTTATTTTCTTAAGTAGATGGACCTGTGTGTGATTGGTTATATGTTGCACAAACATAACGAAAACCCAGTGCTTACAGGATGGCTATGAGATCTGTTTCACATATTTTCTTTCCATTAATAATGTGAATCCTCCAATTAGGACCATATACAACATACTGTGTCATCACAACATAGCGTGTGACATAGTATAATGTATCACTGATGTAACTAGGTACGTATTTGAATAAGCATTTGCTTAAACGAGGGAAAAGTTATGACTTAGGACCAGCTGTACAAAACATGTTTTAGATCACAAACACTCTCATTCAGAGTTTTCCACTATAATAATAATTTTTTCAAAGACTAAACCCATTTTAGCAGTGCGTATCTTTTAATTGACTCCTATAATGAGCTTAGAAATGCATAAGTAACTGCTCTTTGGAAGGGGTGTGTTGTAGGCTTACCTTCCAAATAGCGATTACTTTCCAAATATGTGAATGGTTTTGAACCAAAATAGTGGTAGTAAACCATTGAAAAGTTACTGACCCACAATTTGGGGTAGTAACACATTCACAAAATGAAAGTTGTTCCCTGGGGTTTGCTTCCCCTTTGTGAATGTTAATAAAAATATTGTTGGAAATAGGCATTCGTCCACAGGACCACTGAAAACAATCAAAACACCATTAAAAAAATGTTCTTTCTAAACACAGCCACGTTTCCTGTAAAAAGATGTCTTTTTTTTAAAGTTTGTTCTTTGTAAGTGAGATCACATACATGGTGGTCTGAAGACCCCCAGTAGGCCATCAACCCTTTCAGGGCCTCCAATCACTATGATTCACAATTTCTTAAATCCCATATTAATATACATGAGGTAGGTCATATTGCAACCCATTACCATTTGGATTTTTAAGAAATGACTGTTAGACTTGACCTTAGGTGGCTAAAGCAAGTGAGGTATAACAATCCCCTCTCTTGAGGGAGTCCATCTGCCTACGGAGAATGGACTTTATGGTGAGTCCAGGGTCTGTCCACTCCAATGCTCATGGTCTTTCCAGGTTTCTTTGCCCTAGCAATTAGAACTCCCATGAGGGTGGTTAGTTATCCTTGCTTTCAGTTGGAGGGGACACATGTTAGACCTGACAACCGTAGTTACTAATCCGCCAAACGTTATACTTTCAACCCTCCTATTTTTGCTGAAATAATTTTCGTTGGCTTTAGGACTGCTAACCAGAGTTAAAGTGCTTATACTCCTCCTCTCCTTTTTATTGAATTTATTTTTGTTTGCTTCACGACTCTGGGCCCTTTACCACAGCTAACCAGTGATAAAGTGCAGGTGCTTAACCCCTTCCCTGCTGGGGTTTTCACCTCCTGTGTGGGAGGAGGGGGGCCGCGCACCACGCTGCCCTGCTAGTGACATAAGGCACAGCGCAGCTAGACTCATGACGAGCTGAGCTCGTCACGGCCCCACTCATTTTTTAGAACGTTCAGCACAGCGGGGAAATTATCCCCGCGTGCAACGTTCCAACGGCTGTGACGAGCTCAGCTTGTCATGAGTGCAGCTGCAATGTGCCTCATGATAAGCTGAGCTCTGAGGGAAGTCTGGAATACCGACGGACAGAGCGGTGCTCCATTTACCTGTGCTGCAGCCAGGTGAGGTCATGCCTGTCCTCCTACCCAATAGTCTCCAAGAGGAGGACTCTCCATGACCTACACCAGGTGATATGGTTATAAGTTCTCTTTTGATAATTTTTCACATTTGCAGTAGCAAACGGTCCTGATGAAAGCTGTGGAAAACTCCACATAAGCTGAAACATGTCGACCCACATTTAAAATAAGCAGCTATTTGGTAAACCTGCTTATATCCTTTTTGCACTGTTTTTAACTTTGGAAGTTTGGGAGACATCAAATAAAAAAATATTCTCTCCACTCTCCAATTTTATACTTGCACTTCACTTTACTAGCTCACTAACTCATGCACTGCACACCAGTTACCCTACTATAACTTGGTTTATTGTACCTGCCACAAAATACTCACCATTTTTAAAAGATTGGCATTGATCACTGATAACCTCTAGTGGTTGCCTACATTCGCTCCCTGGTGTTGGGAGAAACCCAAATGATGAAAAGGGCGGTACAGGACGGGTACTGATGGGTATTTTTACCACCCTGGTGATACCATGTTGTGCTTACAGCATACACAGGTATGACTCCATCTTCCTCCTTCACTAGTTGGTCACACCTTTATCAGGTCCTCAAAAGAAGTTCCCACAGACCCATAGACATCCAGTGTGTTGCTACATGTTCGATTTATAGGGGGCTATGTCTATGCTGTGGTCTCTAAATATGCCCTCCCTGAGACCCTCTTCTTTAAACTGCGGGTTCAATTGAGCTGAGCTCATCACCAGCAAAGAAGGGGTTAACACATGGTAACATTGGCTTATCCCCTCTTGGCATACTTGACAACTCCTTGTTTTTTGAACCTTTACTTGTATGTTGAACTATGGTGGTGATATCCTGAAAAACCTAGTAGGCCTGACTTATTGACAGTGCCCACTAAATTGTGTTTAGCACAAATGAGGCTATTGTAGTTTTAGAATTACATGGATTTGTGGTGCATAGGGTGTTAAAGGTATCTACAGCACAGGGGGAACAGAGTACATTTAATGGGTTACCTAATCTGTGGGATCTTATTTAGTGTGTGCTCTCCTTTGATTGTGAGGCCTTTAGACTGTGTTGTCATAGTGGCAAAATACCCTGGTTGTTCCAGAAGGGATCATGGCCCCTATATCTGCCCTTCCCACTTCAATTCCTGAGAATTTGCCTCTTCCTAGAAGCAGTTCAACCTGAAGAGCAAGGCCACCTCCCATCTGAATGTCAAAACAATTAAATCCAGATATGTTACATACTTGGTGGTCCTCATCAGGTATCACTTGAGACACTATGGTACACCATAAACGACAACGCATCTAGACGTAACCTTCAGAATAAGACATTTATTTAGACTGTAAAATGAAATAGATAGAAATGCCTAAACCATTTATAACATGTGGCCCAGATGTACACAAAAGCCACAAAAAGTAGTTAATGGCGTTTACTTTCTAGTGCAAAAGGCAAATTGCAAGAGGAGGTGTGCTGATTTGCATTGGTGGGTTACTGGGATGTTATCTTGGTGGGTAAGAGCAAACACCCATATGTTATGATGCACAGCCCAATCTACAAAGATATCCAGACCAGGCATGCATCATCCTTGAAGCAGGTGCTAATATGAATAAATGTTTTAATTTTTCAGCAATTCTAAATATTGCATGTCTGCTGTAGTGACAACACACATCAATGTGTGGGATCCTTCTTTGTTTGTTTAGACATAGGCATTTGCACTGGATGGGTGTACTTCCAGTACAAATCCTTTTCAGACCTAGCTGTTCGAGAGGGATGTATAACGTTACAGCGCATACTTTAACAACGCTTACCATTACCACACATTTTTTACAAAGCAACATCCATTACAACGCATTCCATTACAACGCATGCCATTACAACACATTTTTAAAAACTACCTTTACAACGCATTCCATTACAACGCATACTACCTTTACAAAGCATACCATTACAACGCATAACATTACATTGCATGTATGGTAAGTATTGGATAGTGTAGGGGTAAAAATTACTAGTCTCACTCCAGGGGGTGCAACAGTAGGGTAAGTGTTGGATAGTGTAAGGGTACTATGCGTTGTAAAGGTATGCGTTGTGATGGTATGTGTTGTAATGACTGCGTTGTAATGACATGCGTTGTAGTGGTATGCATTGTAGTGTCATGCGTTGTAATGGTTGCGTTGTAATGGCTTGCGATGTAATGGATGTTGCGTTGTAAAAGTTTCGTTGGAATGGTAGTGTGTTGTAAAAGTTGCGTTGTAAAGGTTGTTTCCCATTCGAGAGCAAAACACAATAAGTTTATTCAAGACTGTTAGCTTGTCAGAATGGTATATTTTCCTCTTGAGAAAGGATGTCATTGTATTGTATTGCCCTTGCTGTCACGCATGGTGATGTAGGGTGACGCAGAACCTAGAGTCAGATTTACCAAGCCAGTCATGGCTTCTCTGCGTGTCTTGGTAATTCTGGAGTAATGCAAGGCAGTGCATGTCGCTGCCTTGCGTTACACTAGCATGTTGGAGGTGTTACATATGTTTCATGACACATCTACCCATGTACTCTGACACATTCTCAGATTTACCAACACTGCTAGATCCGGGAACGCATCAGAATTTGATGCCTTCCTCCCAGGGGCTCAACGAGGAGAAATATCTGTATCTCTCCTCGTTGTTTCCTTGTTGTTTCCTCTTTCTAAGTGTGCTGCATTCAGCAGCACACTTAAAAAGAGGAAATTGCCTCTAAGAGTTGTTTTTGTGCCGGAAGATGTCCTTTCCTGCACAAAACAATCCTGCTTGCACTTTAGGTAACTTTGCACCATGACTCAAGGGCCTGTATTGGCGCTAGGCGGCACTAAGTGTGCCAGTGCAAGGAAAAGACAGAAATGCACCATATAATGGGAAAATATTTCACAGTCCTCCTCTCTCCCTTTCTTGCAGCACATTGCAGCAAATTGTCTTGCAGCGTTGTGTGAAGAAAATGATAGGTATGGGTGTCAGACTTTTTATGGTGGGCACTGAACTGATTCACATCTGGTTGGTAACTTGAGGAACCTATTTTTGCAACATGTAGAAGAATTCATAGTAGTAATAACTCCTTCAAACATTTTTATCCAAGCAGAATTTGTTTTAGCTTTGAGTGTCTCTAACTGCACATTACGTCTTCAAAACTGAATCATTGGCTGTCTGCATCATGCGGGCTCTGGTTGTGGCATAAGAGTTTAGGCCTAACTGCTCATTTAGTGGTGAGGGTGTCACTAAATATAGTTGATTGACCCTCTTCTGAAATGCTAAATCATGATGGAATGGAGTGCTTCGGATTGGACTTAACGGTGGTTAGTGTTCAGTGAAACATTTCCTAAGGAGGCAGACAGAGGAGAAAAAAGAGAACAAAGGGAAGGTAAGAGAAGGTGGAGTATAAAGGAGAGACATCGGACAATTCAACTGCAATACACGAGCAATGTGTAATTGGTATTTAGATTGTGGTTTGAAAAGTTGACCTCAATAATTGCAAGCATTAACACAGGAACAACTACCATAACTCGTAGATACCATTAAAAGATGACACTTGCCTTTGCTTTGAGAATGTTGTTGTTTTTTTGCTTATATAAGGTAAGCAAAATAGAAAAATCTAAACTATTATCTTAATATAGACATGTAATTCCATCAATAAATCAGGTTTTATAAAACGCGGCTAATCGCCCGATAGAATATCAAGGCTCTTGCAGGTCCCAGAGACTTATTCGAACAGCCAGATTCTGGGGCTATTTGCAATTCTGGAAGTAAGGTGAAGGTCTGGAGGTGTGTGGGGAGGCTGTTCCAGATCTTTGCTGTGAGGTGGGAGAAGGAGAGTCCTCGACTTCTGCTTCGGTAGATACAGGTAGTATGAGCAAGTGAAAGGGAGGTGGAGCATAGTCTGGTTGTTAGAAGTTCAGGCAGTAATTAATGTAGGCAAGTCCTTGGTTGTGTAGAGCTTTGTATGCTTGGTCAGCAACTTGAATTGGCATCCCTTCTGTATGGGGAGCCAGTGCAGTTTCCTGATGTGGAGCATGATGTGCGTTTGTCGAAGAAGGCCAAGGATGAATCTGACTGCAGCGTTCTGTATGGTCTGAAATCTCTGTAGAAGGTGTGCAACAATTCTTATGTAGAGGTGATTGCCGTAGTCCAGTTGACTGGTGATGGGTGCTTGTGTCATGCTACATCTCATGTGTAGGGGTAGCCACTTGAAGAGCTTATATAGCATTTGAAGAGTGAGGAAACAGGCAAAGGAGATGGCCCTGATCTGTGATTTCCTGGTGAGATTGTTGTCAATGATAATTCTGAGGTTTCTGGCGTGGTTGGAGGGAGTCTTTGCTAGTACTAGTTCTGATGGCCACCAGGAGTCGTTCCGTGTATTACTGCTGTTGCCAAAGATCAATACTTCCGTCTTGTGTGTTCAGCTGCAGGAAGTTGTTCCTAATCCAGTCAGCGACATTTGTCATGCATCCGTGGATGCTGATTCTGGTGGGGTCATCGTTGAGTGTGAGGATGAGTTGGGTATTGTCAGCGAATCAAATTTTGTTGAGACCCTGGGATCTTACGATATTGGCTAGCGGGGTCCTATATGCGTTGAAGAGCGTGGGGCTGAAGAATGAGCACTGGGGACACCTCAGGTGTTCTCCTTGGGTTCAGAGGTGAAAGGTGTGAGGTGGATCCTCTCGAGTTTTCCGGTGAAGAGGTAGGTGATCCATTTGGGCTACAAATCGAATCTAAGCTACAAATCGAGAAAAATATAAACAACCTTCGTTATACTTTATCCTTTTCAGTATAGAAAGCTTGAAAAGTCCTTGATTTTATGGGAAAAAACTCTTAATTGGCTAATTTTGTGCCATCGTTTGCCATAAAAGAAGGATTTGACTTTAGTGCATGCAATTCCTATAACTTTAAACTCATGGCAATGGCAGCTCATGTCTCATAAATTACAGACATTTATTGGAAAATTACATTTTCCCTGCCTGTACAACTTCTGTTCCAAATGCAGTGCTAACATATCTGCAATGCAGATACGAATGATGAATTTGAAACACGGAGTGATGTGGATTCCTGTTTTGTCTGTTGATAAATCCTTCAACGATTTTTAATATATTAATCATTTAGTAAATTATTCTTTGCTACAGAATGCAGAGAACGTTGCTACTGTCACACTTGAGAATATAACAGAATGGATTTGCTTCAACACCACACCCACGTACACGGATCTGAAGATATATGAAGGGGGGACGATGTGAGGTGAGTGGTGTTAACAGATTTATTCAGTTTCCTGTCAGTAGCTTTCTGTTTTCGAGAGGAGTGATTTAAGAGGCTTCTCGAGATGGGAAATTCATTTATGATTTCCGCGTTTTGCCCACAGGAAGTCTTTGCCACATGTGTAAATGTATCTGGGGTACATTTTGCATGTGTACATGTTTAACAAGCCGGTCAGAAAACAGTGCAACTCCGCATGATTCAATTAATCGCCCACAAACATCCTACTTCATTCCTTGTGATCCTGACTTATTTTTACTCAGAATCTGTGCCTATTGTCAGGGAGCAATGGGCCCGATGTAGGTAGCCCTTTACCGATCGGAAGCGGCCGAAAATACCGATTTTCGGCCGTTTCCGATCAGTAAAGGGCTATCGAGATGTAGGGGCACATTTTCGGTAATTTTACCGAATCGTTATCATTACCGAATCGGTAAATTTACCGAATCGGTAATATTTACCGATTCGGTAATGATAACGATTCGGTAAAATTACCGAAAATGCAATGTAGGTAGCCAATGTTCCTCAGCACATGGCTTACAGAATCGGTATTTTACCATGGAATACAAATCCATGGGAAAATACCGATTCCTGTGTACATGCACATCTGTGCATGTACACATGTGCCATGTGACAGACAGACGTGCCCTTAGGGCATGTCTGTGTGCCACATTGCACACATGCCCGTTTTGGGGGTGCTAGAGTGTGTCAAAGTGACACCCCCTGCACCCTTGACAAATTCGGTATTTACCGATTCGGTAAATACCGATTCGGTATTTGACTTTAATCCTATGGGCTTCAAAGGCCCATAGGATTCAATAGCAAATACCGATTCGGTATTTACCGAATCGGTAAATACCGAATTTGTAAGGAATCGGTAACGATTCCAGATGTTGGGACCTACATCCCATTTACTGATTTTGAAATACCGAATCGGTAAAATTCGGTATTTCAAATTCGGTAAATGGGATTTACCTACATCGGGCCCAATATGCCTTCTAATTTATTTTCTTAAGTAGATGGACCTGTGTGTGATTGGTTATATGTTGCACAAACATAACGAAAACCCAGTGCTTACAGGATGGCTATGAGATCTGTTTCACATATTTTCTTTCCATTAATAATGTGAATCCTCCAATTAGGACCATATACAACATACTGTGTCATCACAACATAGCGTGTGACATAGTATAATGTATCACTGATGTAACTAGGTACGTATTTGAATAAGCATTTGCTTAAACGAGGGAAAAGTTATGACTTAGGACCAGCTGTACAAAACATGTTTTAGATCACAAACACTCTCATTCAGAGTTTTCCACTATAATAATAATTTTTTCAAAGACTAAACCCATTTTAGCAGTGCGTATCTTTTAATTGACTCCTATAATGAGCTTAGAAATGCATAAGTAACTGCTCTTTGGAAGGGGTGTGTTGTAGGCTTACCTTCCAAATAGCGATTACTTTCCAAATATGTGAATGGTTTTGAACCAAAATAGTGGTAGTAAACCATTGAAAAGTTACTGACCCACAATTTGGGGTAGTAACACATTCACAAAATGAAAGTTGTTCCCTGGGGTTTGCTTCCCCTTTGTGAATGTTAATAAAAATATTGTTGGAAATAGGCATTCGTCCACAGGACCACTGAAAACAATCAAAACACCATTAAAAAAATGTTCTTTCTAAACACAGCCACGTTTCCTGTAAAAAGATGTCTTTTTTTTAAAGTTTGTTCTTTGTAAGTGAGATCACATACATGGTGGTCTGAAGACCCCCAGTAGGCCATCAACCCTTTCAGGGCCTCCAATCACTATGATTCACAATTTCTTAAATCCCATATTAATATACATGAGGTAGGTCATATTGCAACCCATTACCATTTGGATTTTTAAGAAATGACTGTTAGACTTGACCTTAGGTGGCTAAAGCAAGTGAGGTATAACAATCCCCTCTCTTGAGGGAGTCCATCTGCCTACGGAGAATGGACTTTATGGTGAGTCCAGGGTCTGTCCACTCCAATGCTCATGGTCTTTCCAGGTTTCTTTGCCCTAGCAATTAGAACTCCCATGAGGGTGGTTAGTTATCCTTGCTTTCAGTTGGAGGGGACACATGTTAGACCTGACAACCGTAGTTACTAATCCGCCAAACGTTATACTTTCAACCCTCCTATTTTTGCTGAAATAATTTTCGTTGGCTTTAGGACTGCTAACCAGAGTTAAAGTGCTTATACTCCTCCTCTCCTTTTTATTGAATTTATTTTTGTTTGCTTCACGACTCTGGGCCCTTTACCACAGCTAACCAGTGATAAAGTGCAGGTGCTTAACCCCTTCCCTGCTGGGGTTTTCACCTCCTGTGTGGGAGGAGGGGGGCCGCGCACCACGCTGCCCTGCTAGTGACATAAGGCACAGCGCAGCTACACTCATGACGAGCTGAGCTCGTCACGGCCCCACTCATTTTTTAGAACGTTCAGCACAGCGGGGAAATTATCCCCGCGTGCAACGTTCCAACGGCTGTGACGAGCTCAGCTTGTCATGAGTGCAGCTGCAATGTGCCTCATGATAAGCTGAGCTCTGAGGGAAGTCTGGAATACCGACGGACAGAGCGGTGCTCCATTTACCTGTGCTGCAGCCAGGTGAGGTGATGCCTGTCCTCCTACCCAATAGTCTCCAAGAGGAGGACTCTCCATGACCTACACCAGGTGATATGGTTATAAGTTCTCTTTTGATAATTTTTCACATTTGCAGTAGCAAACGGTCCTGATGAAAGCTGTGGAAAACTCCACATAAGCTGAAACATGTCGACCCACATTTAAAATAAGCAGCTATTTGGTAAACCTGCTTATATCCTTTTTGCACTGTTTTTAACTTTGGAAGTTTGGGAGACATCAAATAAAAAAATATTCTCTCCACTCTCCAATTTTATACTTGCACTTCACTTTACTAGCTCACTAACTCATGCACTGCACACCAGTTACCCTACTATAACAAAATACTCACCATTTTTAAAAGATTGGCATTGATCACTGATAACCTCTAGTGGTTGCCTACATTCGCTCCCTGGTGTTGGGAGAAACCCAAATGATGAAAAGGGCGGTACAGGACGGGTACTGATGGGTATTTTTACCACCCTGGTGATACCATGTTGTGCTTACAGCATACACAGGTATGACTCCATCTTCCTCCTTCACTAGTTGGTCACACCTTTATCAGGTCCTCAAAAGAAGTTCCCACAGACCCATAGACATCCAGTGTGTTGCTACATGTTCGATTTATAGGGGGCTATGTCTATGCTGTGGTCTCTAAATATGCCCTCCCTGAGACCCTCTTCTTTAAACTTCGGGTTCAATTGAGCTGAGCTCATCACCAGCAAAGAAGGGGTTAACACATGGTAACATTGGCTTATCCCCTCTTGGCATACTTGACAACTCCTTGTTTTTTGAACCTTTACTTGTATGTTGAACTATGGTGGTGATATCCTGAAAAACCTAGTAGGCCTGACTTATTGACAGTGCCCACTAAATTGTGTTTAGCACAAATGAGGCTATTGTAGTTTTAGAATTACATGGATTTGTGGTGCATAGGGTGTTAAAGGTATCTACAGCACAGGGGGAACAGAGTACATTTAATGGGTTACCTAATCTGTGGGATCTTATTTAGTGTGTGCTCTCCTTTGATTGTGAGGCCTTTAGACTGTGTTGTCATAGTGGCAAACACCCATATGTTATGATGCACAGCCCAATCTACAAAGATATCCAGACCAGGCATGCATCATCCTTGAAGCAGGTGCTAATATGAATAAATGTTTTAATTTTTCAGCAATTCTAAATATTGCATGTCTGCTGTAGTGACAACACACATCAATGTGTGGGATCCTTCTTTGTTTGTTTAGACATAGGCATTTGCACTGGATGGGTGTACTTCCAGTACAAATCCTTTTCAGACCTAGCTGTTCGAGAGGGATGTATAACGTTACAGCGCATACTTTAACAACGCTTACCATTACCACACATTTTTTACAAAGCAACATCCATTACAACGCATTCCATTACAACGCATGCCATTACAACACATTTTTAAAAACTACCTTTACAACGCATTCCATTACAACGCATACTACCTTTACAAAGCATACCATTACAACGCATAACATTACATTGCATGTATGGTAAGTATTGGATAGTGTAGGGGTAAAAATTACTAGTCTCACTCCAGGGGGTGCAACAGTAGGGTAAGTGTTGGATAGTGTAAGGGTACTATGCGTTGTAAAGGTATGCGTTGTGATGGTATGTGTTGTAATGACTGCGTTGTAATGACATGCGTTGTAGTGGTATGCATTGTAGTGTCATGCGTTGTAATGGTTGCGTTGTAATGGCTTGCGATGTAATGGATGTTGCGTTGTAAAAGTTTCGTTGGAATGGTAGTGTGTTGTAAAAGTTGCGTTGTAAAGGTTGTTTCCCATTCGAGAGCAAAACACAATAAGTTTATTCAAGACTGTTAGCTTGTCAGAATGGTATATTTTCCTCTTGAGAAAGGATGTCATTGTATTGTATTGCCCTTGCTGTCACGCATGGTGATGTAGGGTGACGCAGAACCTAGAGTCAGATTTACCAAGCCAGTCATGGCTTCTCTGCGTGTCTTGGTAATTCTGGAGTAATGCAAGGCAGTGCATGTCGCTGCCTTGCGTTACACTAGCATGTTGGAGGTGTTACATATGTTTCATGACACATCTACCCATGTACTCTGACACATTCTCAGATTTACCAACACTGCTAGATCCGGGAACGCATCAGAATTTGATGCCTTCCTCCCAGGGGCTCAACGAGGAGAAATATCTGTATCTCTCCTCGTTGTTTCCTTGTTGTTTCCTCTTTCTAAGTGTGCTGCATTCAGCAGCACACTTAAAAAGAGGAAATTGCCTCTAAGAGTTGTTTTTGTGCCGGAAGATGTCCTTTCCTGCACAAAACAATCCTGCTTGCACTTTAGGTAACTTTGCACCATGACTCAAGGGCCTGTATTGGCGCTAGGCGGCACTAAGTGTGCCAGTGCAAGGAAAAGACAGAAATGCACCATATAATGGGAAAATATTTCACAGTCCTCCTCTCTCCCTTTCTTGCAGCACATTGCAGCAAATTGTCTTGCAGCGTTGTGTGAAGAAAATGATAGGTATGGGTGTCAGACTTTTTATGGTGGGCACTGAACTGATTCACATCTGGTTGGTAACTTGAGGAACCTATTTTTGCAACATGTAGAAGAATTCATAGTAGTAATAACTCCTTCAAACATTTTTATCCAAGCAGAATTTGTTTTAGCTTTGAGTGTCTCTAACTGCACATTACGTCTTCAAAACTGAATCATTGGCTGTCTGCATCATGCGGGCTCTGGTTGTGGCATAAGAGTTTAGGCCTAACTGCTCATTTAGTGGTGAGGGTGTCACTAAATATAGTTGATTGACCCTCTTCTGAAATGCTAAATCATGATGGAATGGAGTGCTTCGGATTGGACTTAACGGTGGTTAGTGTTCAGTGAAACATTTCCTAAGGAGGCAGACAGAGGAGAAAAAAGAGAACAAAGGGAAGGTAAGAGAAGGTGGAGTATAAAGGAGAGACATCGGACAATTCAACTGCAATACACGAGCAATGTGTAATTGGTATTTAGATTGTGGTTTGAAAAGTTGACCTCAATAATTGCAAGCATTAACACAGGAACAACTACCATAACTCGTAGATACCATTAAAAGATGACACTTGCCTTTGCTTTGAGAATGTTGTTGTTTTTTTGCTTATATAAGGTAAGCAAAATAGAAAAATCTAAACTATTATCTTAATATAGACATGTAATTCCATCAATAAATCAGGTTTTATAAAACGCGGCTAATCGCCCGATAGAATATCAAGGCTCTTGCAGGTCCCAGAGACTTATTCGAACAGCCAGATTCTGGGGCTATTTGCAATTCTGGAAGTAAGGTGAAGGTCTGGAGGTGTGTGGGGAGGCTGTTCCAGATCTTTGCTGTGAGGTGGGAGAAGGAGAGTCCTCGACTTCTGCTTCGGTAGATACAGGTAGTATGAGCAAGTGCAAGGGAGGTGGAGCATAGTCTGGTTGTTAGAAGTTCAGGCAGTAATTAATGTAGGCAAGTCCTTGGTTGTGTAGAGCTTTGTATGCTTGGTCAGCAACTTGAATTGGCATCCCTTCTGTATGGGGAGCCAGTGCAGTTTCCTGATGTGGAGCATGATGTGCGTTTGTCGAAGAAGGCCAAGGATGAATCTGACTGCAGCGTTCTGTATGGTCTGAAATCTCTGTAGAAGGTGTGCAACAATTCTTATGTAGAGGTGATTGCCGTAGTCCAGTTGACTGGTGATGGGTGCTTGTGTCATGCTACATCTCATGTGTAGGGGTAGCCACTTGAAGAGCTTATATAGCATTTGAAGAGTGAGGAAACAGGCAAAGGAGATGGCCCTGATCTGTGATTTCCTGGTGAGATTGTTGTCAATGATAATTCTGAGGTTTCTGGCGTGGTTGGAGGGAGTCTTTGCTAGTACTAGTTCTGATGGCCACCAGGAGTCGTTCCGTGTATTACTGCTGTTGCCAAAGATCAATACTTCCGTCTTGTGTGTTCAGCTGCAGGAAGTTGTTCCTAATCCAGTCAGCGACATTTGTCATGCATCCGTGGATGCTGATTCTGGTGGGGTCATCGTTGAGTGTGAGGATGAGTTGGGTATTGTCAGCGAATCAAATTTTGTTGAGACCCTGGGATCTTACGATATTGGCTAGCGGGGTCCTATATGCGTTGAAGAGCGTGGGGCTGAAGAATGAGCACTGGGGACACCTCAGGTGTTCTCCTTGGGTTCAGAGGTGAAAGGTGTGAGGTGGATCCTCTCGAGTTTTCCGGTGAAGAGGTAGGTGATCCATTTGGGCTACAAATCGAATCTAAGCTACAAATCGAGAAAAATATAAACAACCTTCGTTATACTTTATCCTTTTCAGTATAGAAAGCTTGAAAAGTCCTTGATTTTATGGGAAAAAACGCTTAATTGGCTAATTTTGTGCCATCGTTTGCCATAAAAGAAGGATTTGACTTTAGTGCATGCAATTCCTATAACTTTAAACTCATGGCAATGGCAGCTCATGTCTCATAAATTACAGACATTTATTGGGAAATTACATTTTCCCTGCCTGTACAACTTCTGTTCCAAATGCAGTGCTAACATATCTGCAATGCAGATACGAATGATGAATTTGAAACACGGAGTGATGTGGATTCCTGTTTTGTCTGTTGATAAATCCTTCAACGATTTTTAATATATTAATCATTTAGTAAATTATTCTTTGCTACAGAATGCAGAGAACGTTGCTACTGTCACACTTGAGAATATAACAGAATGGATTTGCTTCAACACCACACCCACGTACACGGATCTGAAGATATATGAAGGGGGGACGATGTGAGGTGAGTGGTGTTAACAGATTTATTCAGTTTCCTGTCAGTAGCTTTCTGTTTTCGAGAGGAGTGATTTAAGAGGCTTCTCGAGATGGGAAATTCATTTATGATTTCCGCGTTTTGCCCACAGGAAGTCTTTGCCACATGTGTAAATGTATCTGGGGTACATTTTGCATGTGTACATGTTTAACAAGCCGGTCAGAAAACAGTGCAACTCCGCATGATTCAATTAATCGCCCACAAACATCCTACTTCATTCCTTGTGATCCTGACTTATTTTTACTCAGAATCTGTGCCTATTGTCAGGGAGCAATGGGCCCGATGTAGGTAGCCCTTTACCGATCGGAAGCGGCCGAAAATACCGATTTTCGGCCGTTTCCGATCAGTAAAGGGCTATCGAGATGTAGGGGCACATTTTCGGTAATTTTACCGAATCGTTATCATTACCGAATCGGTAAATTTACCGAATCGGTAATATTTACCGATTCGGTAATGATAACGATTCGGTAAAATTACCGAAAATGCAATGTAGGTAGCCAATGTTCCTCAGCACATGGCTTACAGAATCGGTATTTTACCATGGAATACAAATCCATGGGAAAATACCGATTCCTGTGTACATGCACATCTGTGCATGTACACATGTGCCATGTGACAGACAGACGTGCCCTTAGGGCATGTCTGTGTGCCACATGTGGAGAAGTGTGGCTCAATGGTTAGAGCGGCAGACCTTGATGCAGAGTGCTGGCCAGGGACCAGGGTTCGATCCCCGCCCCGGCGGGATCGGGCTTAAATTCCTCTGACTGGATATTCTCGCCTCAGTGCTGAATCTAAGCATGGGCCCCACGCTGCAACTCTGGGCAATAGCTTGCTTAGTCTCCACAACGGCCCCCGATACACAAGGGATGCCTGGTTTCACCATGGGATGCCCAGGAGTGGACACCTCACAAGGAAAAGCCAGGAGGGGTTCCCTTGTGGTAGGAGTACAAGCGCCGGGATACTTACGGGTGACTGTTTGCGCTATACAAATACAACACATTTACATTTACATTTACATTTACATTGCACACATGCCCGTTTTGGGGGTGCTAGAGTGTGTCAAAGTGACACCCCCTGCACCCTTGACAAATTCGGTATTTACCGATTCGGTAAATACCGATTCGGTATTTGACTTTAATCCTATGGGCTTCAAAGGCCCATAGGATTCAATAGCAAATACCGATTCGGTATTTACCGATCGGTAAATACCGAATTTGTAAGGAATCGGTAACGATTCCAGATGTTGGGACCTACATCCCATTTACTGATTTTGAAATACCGAATCGGTAAAATTCGGTATTTCAAATTCGGTAAATGGGATTTACCTACATCGGGCCCAATATGCCTTCTAATTTATTTTCTTAAGTAGATGGACCTGTGTGTGATTGGTTATATGTTGCACAAACATAACGAAAACCCAGTGCTTACAGGATGGCTATGAGATCTGTTTCACATATTTTCTTTCCATTAATAATGTGAATCCTCCAATTAGGACCATATACAACATACTGTGTCATCACAACATAGCGTGTGACATAGTATAATGTATCACTGATGTAACTAGGTACGTATTTGAATAAGCATTTGCTTAAACGAGGGAAAAGTTATGACTTAGGACCAGCTGTACAAAACATGTTTTAGATCACAAACACTCTCATTCAGAGTTTTCCACTATAATAATAATTTTTTCAAAGACTAAACCCATTTTAGCAGTGCGTATCTTTTAATTGACTCCTATAATGAGCTTAGAAATGCATAAGTAACTGCTCTTTGGAAGGGGTGTGTTGTAGGCTTACCTTCCAAATAGCGATTACTTTCCAAATATGTGAATGGTTTTGAACCAAAATAGTGGTAGTAAACCATTGAAAAGTTACTGACCCACAATTTGGGGTAGTAACACATTCACAAAATGAAAGTTGTTCCCTGGGGTTTGCTTCCCCTTTGTGAATGTTAATAAAAATATTGTTGGAAATAGGCATTCGTCCACAGGACCACTGAAAACAATCAAAACACCATTAAAAAAATGTTCTTTCTAAACACAGCCACGTTTCCTGTAAAAAGATGTCTTTTTTTTAAAGTTTGTTCTTTGTAAGTGAGATCACATACATGGTGGTCTGAAGACCCCCAGTAGGCCATCAACCCTTTCAGGGCCTCCAATCACTATGATTCACAATTTCTTAAATCCCATATTAATATACATGAGGTAGGTCATATTGCAACCCATTACCATTTGGATTTTTAAGAAATGACTGTTAGACTTGACCTTAGGTGGCTAAAGCAAGTGAGGTATAACAATCCCCTCTCTTGAGGGAGTCCATCTGCCTACGGAGAATGGACTTTATGGTGAGTCCAGGGTCTGTCCACTCCAATGCTCATGGTCTTTCCAGGTTTCTTTGCCCTAGCAATTAGAACTCCCATGAGGGTGGTTAGTTATCCTTGCTTTCAGTTGGAGGGGACACATGTTAGACCTGACAACCGTAGTTACTAATCCGCCAAACGTTATACTTTCAACCCTCCTATTTTTGCTGAAATAATTTTCGTTGGCTTTAGGACTGCTAACCAGAGTTAAAGTGCTTATACTCCTCCTCTCCTTTTTATTGAATTTATTTTTGTTTGCTTCACGACTCTGGGCCCTTTACCACAGCTAACCAGTGATAAAGTGCAGGTGCTTAACCCCTTCCCTGCTGGGGTTTTCACCTCCTGTGTGGGAGGAGGGGGGCCGCGCACCACGCTGCCCTGCTAGTGACATAAGGCACAGCGCAGCTACACTCATGACGAGCTGAGCTCGTCACGGCCCCACTCATTTTTTAGAACGTTCAGCACAGCGGGGAAATTATCCCTGCGTGCAACGTTCCAACGGCTGTGACGAGCTCAGCTTGTCATGAGTGCAGCTGCAATGTGCCTCATGATAAGCTGAGCTCTGAGGGAAGTCTGGAATACCGACGGACAGAGCGGTGCTCCATTTACCTGTGCTGCAGCCAGGTGAGGTGATGCCTGTCCTCCTACCCAATAGTCTCCAAGAGGAGGACTCTCCATGACCTACACCAGGTGATATGGTTATAAGTTCTCTTTTGATAATTTTTCACATTTGCAGTAGCAAACGGTCCTGATGAAAGCTGTGGAAAACTCCACATAAGCTGAAACATGTCGACCCACATTTAAAATAAGCAGCTATTTGGTAAACCTGCTTATATCCTTTTTGCACTGTTTTTAACTTTGGAAGTTTGGGAGACATCAAATAAAAAAATATTCTCTCCACTCTCCAATTTTATACTTGCACTTCACTTTATTAGCTCACTAACTCATGCACTGCACACCAGTTACCCTACTATAACTTGGTTTATTGTACCTGCCACAAAATACTCACCATTTTTAAAAGATTGGCATTGATCACTGATAACCTCTAGTGGTTGCCTACATTCGCTCCCTGGTGTTGGGAGAAACCCAAATGATGAAAAGGGCGGTACAGGACGGGTACTGATGGGTATTTTTACCACCCTGGTGATACCATGTTGTGCTTACAGCATACACAGGTATGACTCCATCTTCCTCCTTCACTAGTTGGTCACACCTTTATCAGGTCCTCAAAAGAAGTTCCCACAGACCCATAGACATCCAGTGTGTTGCTACATGTTCGATTTATAGGGGGCTATGTCTATGCTGTGGTCTCTAAATATGCCCTCCCTGAGACCCTCTTCTTTAAACTGCGGGTTCAATTGAGCTGAGCTCATCACCAGCAAAGAAGGGGTTAACACATGGTAACATTGGCTTATCCCCTCTTGGCATATTTAAAGTACTTATAAGCCTCTAGTAAAGTGCACTATATGTACCCAGGGCCTGCAGATCAAATGCTACTAGTGGGTATGCAGCATTAATTGTGCCACCCACTTTAAAATGTGTCTCAGGCCTGCCACTGCAGCCTGTAGTGCAGTTCAAAATTACCATTTCGACCTGGTCAAAATAGACCTTTGGCCAGGCCTAAACCTTCCTGTTTAATACTTGTAAGTCACCCCTAAGGTAGGCCGTACCAGCTCCTTGGACAGATTGCACGATATTTAAACAGTAGGACATGTGTCGATAGGTTTTACATGCCTTGGCAGTCAAAATCTCCTAAAGTCATTTTCTATTGTTATAAAGCCTATCTCTCCCACTGACTAACACAAACAATGAGTTACCTTATTACATTTAATTAGTGCTAACTTTTTTTTTTTTTTTTAATTCTTTATTGTCAGGAATTCAAAAGAAATATTCATAAGTACATTCGGTGGTCGCATTTACATATCCTCAGTATGTGTAAGCAGGAGGAATGAACAATGTCAACCACGTTCATTGCACGGAGCAGTTAGGAGTAACCAGTATATTCGGATCGTGGCATAATTCCGCTTCTAGTCCATAAGTCTGTCCCTGACAGTACATTCCTGGTATATTTATCCGAGACTAACAATGTGAATTTTTAGAAAAGGTAAAAACAATAAAACCCAACTATGGTCATCACTGAGCAATTGAGTGTGTTCATCCACAGACAGTCTTCTGCCAGCACATTTGTTCAGCATTGCACCCTAGGTAATGTTGCGTTCCCGCACCCTCCCGGCTCCCCCCATCATTTTGCTAGCAAACCCTTTTTGACTAGTCCTCATCTTCCTCAGAGTCCGAGTCCTCGCCCTCCGGAAGGGGCTCACATGGTTCTCCCCTATATTTGTTCCATGGCGTCCACACCTTATTCCACTTACGGGGGCATGCCCGTAACACATAAACTGCTCTTTCTTTTACCATTAGGAGGTCCATATTCCTTATCCACCCCGCTACCGTTGGCAACTCTGGAGCACCCCACCTCTGCGCAATGTCTCGTTTGGCCACTGTCACCGCCAGCGTGACCCATAGTTGTCCATACCTGTCTAGGTCTGTAGGGTCCCAAATGTTCAACAGGCACTTACGGGGTTCAGGCAGGACAGACACTTTGACGGCCTGAGAGACTGTGCGCATATTCTGCCTCCATACCTCCCGGATCTGAGGACAGTCCCATAGCGTGTGGAGCAGAGTTCCCTCTTCACCGCACCCCCTGAGGCAGTATGGGTGTGGTGCCCTTTGTATTCTGTGAAGTAGTGTACGGGTGTAGTAGGTGCGATGTAAAATTTTGAGCTGCACTAGGCGGAATCTGGCCGAAATGCCTACCTCTCGCGGTGAGGCAAGCGCCTCGTTCCATTCTGTATCATCCATCTCACCTAGTTCCCCCACCCATTTCTCTTTAAGTTTCTGTGTGGGGTCTGGCAGGTTGTTAATCAGTTTTTTATACGTGAGTGAGGTTGCCTTCTGTTCCATAAAGTCAGTCAGTAACCTGTCTTCCAGTGGTGACGAGTCTGGGAGTGTAGTGTCAGGTGGGATTGTCTGTAGCAATGCGTGTCGGATTTGCACATATCGGTATGTTTCAGAGGGGCCCAGGCCGTACAGCTGTTGGAGCTGCGGGAAAGGAATAACCGTGCCCTTGTCCCAAAGGTCTCCAACCACTGAAATCCCTGTGGTGTCCCATCGTGCGAAACCCTTACACGTCCGCAAGTTTCCCAGTGTTTTAGTGTCCCACAACGGAGTTAACCTGGTGATTTTTCCCTTCCACCCCAGACGTGATTGTGCTGTATGCCATAGCGTCGCCGTATGAAGCGTTGGGCCCAGTAGGGTCTTTACTTGCGAGTAATTGTATAGCACTGAAACTGTACGCGGGGTCCTCCCGTGAGACGTGGATCCAGTGATTAATTATCTTGAGTTGGGACGCCCAATAATATAATTGGAGATTGGGCAGTGCAATCCCTCCCTCGTACCAGCTCTTCACAAATGTATCATGCGCTATTCGCGCTGGGCCATTGCTCCACAGCAAACTGGATATCAATGCAGCTACCTGTCGGAAGTATCGCGGGTTCACCACATAGGGGGAGTTTTCAAGCACATATAGAAACCTTGGGAGAGCCATCATTTTATAGAGTGCCGCTCGCCCTAGGAGGGTCAGCGGTAGTGTAGCCCAGTATTTGACGTCCGCACGCAAGCGTGCCAGAGGCGGCAGCAAGTTCTCGGTATAAAACTCCGCAGCATCGGCAGTAATAAAGATACCCAGGTATTTAAAGGAGGTGGTTGTTATCTTTAGGGGACATTCGACTTGCAGCACTGGACCCGGGCCCTTGAGTACATAAAGTATGGATTTGGACCAGTTCAGGGTGTAACCCGATGCCTTGCCGTGTTCATCGCATAGGGCCAACAGGGCAGGGACCCCCTCATTGGGATTGGTCATATAGATCAGCATGTCATCTGCATATAAGGAGACTTTGTCCTCCCACCCTACCTCCCAAGTGTTGCCTCGGAACAGTGGCGTCGCTCTGAGCATGATTGCCAACGGTTCCAGCACTAATGCAAATAGAAGGGGTGATAGCGGGCACCCTTGTCTAGTTCCTCGTCCCAGTGGGAAAGTTTGCGATATGTGACCATTCGCAACCACCTGCGCAACCGGTGATGCGTAGAGCAGTCGCACCCACGCAAGATACCTAGGGCCGAATCCCATTCGGGTCAGGACAGCAAACAGGTACTCCCACTCCACCAGGTCAAACGCCATTTTGGCGTCTAGGGATAGTATTACAGCTTGGTCTGTAAGAAGATGTGCCCGCGCCAGCACCCCATGCACCCTCCGTAGGTTCAGTGCTGTGCTCCTGTGAGGCATGAAGCCCGATTGATCGGGGTGTATCAGGGTGCGCAGATGCTGGGTCAGACGACTGGCCAGGAGTTTCGCCAAGATCTTCGCTTCAGTATTGAGCAAAGAAATGGGCCGGTACGAGGCGCAGTCAGTTGGTGGCTTGGCTGGTTTGGGAATGGCTACGATTGTGGCTGTGCGCTGGTCGAGCGGGAGCAGCGCCTTCTCTATACTTTCATTGTACATGTCCAAGAGAGGCTTGGCCAGCACCGAGGCTGTTGCCTTATACCATTCCACTGGTATTCCGTTGGGACCCAGTGCCTTGCCGGATTGCAATGCTTGTATCGCTAATTGGATCTCTCCCTCTGTCAGGTCTGTGTCTAGTTCCTGCTGTGCTTCAGGAGAAAGCACAGGGATAGTAATGTTTCCGAGAGACGCCAGGGCCTCCTGTTCTGTGACTGATCGTGTCGGTGTGTATATCCCCTGAAAGTGGCATGCTAGGGTGCGTACTATCCGTTCCGGGTGAGTTTGCAGCTGGCCCTCAGCATCATATAGGCGTTGTATCCCCTTGTTACTGCCGCCCCGTTTGTCTAACCATGCCAGCATCTTCCCTGCCTTATCTCCCACATCATAAATTCGGTGTGCGGTGTTTGCCAGGTGTCCTTTAGTGACCGTGGTGAGGTGCGCTTGGTGCTGCAGCTGTCGGAGGTGGAGCGCATGCGCGGTGTCAGGGGTGGGGTCCGTCATGTGGGCAGTGTTTGCTGTGTGGAGTGCCAGCTCTAAATTTGCAAGCTCAGCTCTGGATTCTCTTTTATGCCCAGTGATTGCCGATATGGATGCTCCGCGTAGGACCGTTTTGTACGCCTCCCAGAGCACCGATGGTGAGGTGACTGTGCCCACGTTTTCGTTAAAGTAGTGTGTAGTAGTCAGTTTAAGTTTTTTCCTGACACCAGGGATCTGCAGATAATTGGGATATATTGGGTACACTCTAGCGCGCTTCTGTTCTTTGGTAGTAAGGTGAAGGGATATTGGGGAGTGGTCAGAAATGCCTCTCGGTAGAATTTCCAGCCTGTCTATGGAACCCAGTCTCACCCCTAGAAAGAAGAAGAAATCAATGCGTGAAAGGCTGTTGTGGGGGGCGGAGTAGTGCGTGTATTGCGTCGCCGTGGGGTTCAGTTGACGCCACACATCCGTGAGGCCCAGGGCGTTCAGGAAACCAGGAAGCGTGGCAGTCCCTCTCAGGCGATCTCGTATGGGAAAGGTGTCTAGCAAGGGGTCTGTTATAGCATTGAAGTCCCCCCCAATGATCATATCACCCTCCGGGAGGTCAATGAGAAACTGCCCAAGTGCCGGCAGTGCTGTAGAGTGAAGCGGCGGGGGGATGTACACAGATACCACATTGAGGGTCCTCCCCTCCCACTGGCCAGAGAGTGCCGCAAAACGCCCCTGGTCGTCCGTTTTGCGGCTATTAACCAAAAAGGATGAGTTTTTCTTAAGGAGTATCCCAGTGCCTCTGGAGCCTGTAGTGAATTCAGCGTGTGCTGCCATGGTGTAACCACGCCTATCTAGCGCTTTGCAGGTAGTCCCGCCAAATGTGTTTCCTGAAGTAGTACCAGTTCAGATCTATGGCGTTTGATGGTTTGCTGTACCAAACCTCACTTAATTTTATCCCCCAGCCCTCTGACGTTCCATGTGAGCAGTTTCAGTGGGGGAACCATTGTCATTAAGGGGGCGCCCTCAGTGGGTGCTGCTTGTTCTTGTTGTGCCATTTGGATTTATGACCCATGACGTCAATGTGCAGTAATGTGGTGAAGCCAATAAGATGAGCTGTGCGCCGGGGTATCGGGCGCTGACGGCTAGCAATGCAACTGTGCCTCGTATGAACATAGTGATGACCCGTAACCATAACCGTAACAGTACAACTTTCCCCCCCACCCCCTCCCTGCTCCCCTGCTCCACGGACGAAATCCCGCCCGCATCCCCAACTTGGCAGAGTGCTTAGTTCCCTCCCTAACTATACTTACTTGCTCGTGGGGTTGGTGAGTCCCCTACAGGCACCGGCCAGTGCCCGCCCTACTCAGTTCCATCGGCTCGAAGTCTCAAGGGCTGTATTCGTGTCATCTCGTATATAGCTCAGTCAGTCAACCCCTGCTAGGTTGACCGGAATCAAATGGGTCCCTCTCAAGATCAGAGTCCAATCCCGCGGCGGCGCCCTGTTCAGTTGCCGGGCTGGTTGCCTGGTGTCCCGTCGTCCTCTCGTTGCGGTGGTCCTGGCGGTCTCTGTGCGGGCGTTGGGGTTTGCCCACCGGCCTCCAGCCATCCAGCCATTCTCGTGCCACCTCCGGCGTGTCGAAAAACCACGTCTTCCCCTCAGCCACAATCCGTAGTTTGCGGGGAAAAGCATCGAATAGGGCAGGCCCCTGTCACGTAGCGTCTTTTTCACTTCAGTGAAGGACTTCCGGCGTCTGGCCACCTCAGCCGTATAGTCTGGGAAGAAGGCCAGAGTTGAGTTCTGAACTTTCACAGGTGGTGCTACCCTTGCCGCTTGCAGAATGGCGTCACTGTCTCTAAAGTTGAATAGTCTAGCCAGCACCGGCCGCGGCGTGGCTCCCGGTTTGGCCGCACCCCCAGGGACCCGGTGCGCCCTCTCGACAGAGAAGAAGTTGGACAGGCCTTTAGGCTGCAGTTTAGTTTTGATAAGATCCTCGATGTACAGGTCCATGGCGCCTTTCCCTTCGGACTCCGGAAGGCCTAGGATGCGGACGTTGTTTCTTCGAGAGCGCCCCTCCTGGTCATCCAGCTTTTCCTGTAGTTGCTTAGTGGCCTTTTCCATTCGTTCCATCGCTACCTGTAGATCGGAGGTGTCCTCGATGAGCGACTTTGTGACCACCTCCACTTGGGATACCCTTTCTGACATCTTCTTAAAGTCTGCTCTCAGCAGGTTTACTTCGGAGGAAATGGTGCCCACTGTCGCCTGGACCTCAGTGAGGGTTTTCATAATGTCTTCCAGGGTAACTTTCCCAGCCCCGTTCGTGTCTGTAGTTGCACCGGTGGAGTGACGCCCAGGCCCTTGTGAGTGGCCACCCTGAGTGTACGCAAATTTATCAAGCCTCGCTTGCGTCGTCGTACTCCTCGTGTTTTTGCCTGCCATAGCGCTATGTTTGGCTCTGTATTGTCCGGTCTATTCAGCGGTTCTAGGACCAGCTTCCCACTGGCTTCACTATTCTCCAGGCAGGCGCTGTCGTCGTAGATTGCAGGAGCTCGGACTGCAGTGCACTGTAGCCCCGCGATTTCCGGACTGGGTCTCTGTCCGCCAGGGAGTCAGATTCAGTGGCCCACCACGTGTGTGGTCCTTCCCTCCGTAGCCGTTGTAGTATGCCTTGGTGTGGTGCTGTGGTGCGCCGTTGGCGGTGCCTGGGCTGTGAGCACCTCGCAGGTAGCGTTCGTTTTTGGTTTTCCCCCTCCAGTCGGTTTTAATGTCTGTGTGACAGAGCCGCCAGGCCAGACTTCCCCCTTCACGCACTGTCTCTCTCTGTGCCGCTATGGACGCCTTAAGCGCAGGTGTTACCAGGCGGGGGGCACCGTCTTCCTCCCACGCAGTCTCGGGCTAGAGACCGATGCACCGGGCTGCGGGTGGGCTGTGTGGTCTTTGGCGCATTTCGCCCTACCTTGCCGTGCGTGCGGGACGGGACGTCCCAGCCCGCGAGGGCGCCCACTCCGTGTGCAGGAGAAATGCTCTTCCAGCCCCTGGCGCGGCAGCCGTTTCCGTGTCCGCTGGCTGCCGCGCTGCGCACAAGAAGCGCTGGTGCCTTTCTTCTGTCGGAGGGACGCGGGCGCTGGTCAGAGTCAACGCCCACTAGCCGAGCAGGGTGGACTTCCGGTCAGGTCAGCCAGGCACTCCAGGCCGGTGCTGCTGGGCAGGCGGAGGCCCCGCTACGCCTTCGCCGAATGGAACACTTCTAGTTGTCGGATCCTCGCCGGGGCGGATCAATGTGTGCCGCTTGCTTCCCCGAGCCGATTTCACCCCTTCGGGCGGGTTAATGTGCGGATAAATTTACGGATAATTGCGCGGGCCGGTCAGCCTTGAGGAGCTCCCGATTCAAGCTGCCGCCATGCTCGGCAGTTGGCCACGCCCCCCTAGTGCTAACTTTTTAATTGGAAGTAGATAGAGATAAGCTGTTTACACTAAATTGAATTATGATTTAAATTCCTCTTTAATGGTAGGTGGTGGATTGTAAGTCACAATTACGAAAATGCCACTTTTAGAAAGTTGAAAGCCAAAAAGGCCCGGATAGGATATCCCAGATTGCTGACTGCACTACTACAAAGTCACTGAAAGTATACAGAATTTTCCAAATAGCAGTTAAACTTATTTTCCAAATAAACACAATTCTTCTTCCAATTAATCTGGAATGAGTCAATGAAACCACGCTTCTGATCAGTTACCAAACTTGAGGAAAAGTTCAAAAACTTTTATTGCCATAAGTTGAAAACAATGTCATTGTGTTTATTTGGAAAATAAGTTTAACTGCTATTTGGAAAATGAGGTCAATGTTTATGGAGCTGAAGGGGAGACGGACACTGGGAGGTCTGTAGGCGAGGGTGCCGTGGAGTGTCGAGCTGGGGCTGGTCTGGACCTGGAGGTGCAGGTGTTCTGTGGTGGAGAAGGCGTTGCTCCATGTGGAGAGGCTGTGGGAGTTTTCGTGCAAGTTGGTGAGTCCTCCTCCCGGGTGGTTTGGACGGTCCTTCCTCTGGATCTTGCATCCATCTGGGATGGGGATGTTGGGGGTGGAGGAGGAATTGGTCCAGGTTTCTGTAAAGAATGCAACTTCAGGTGAAACAGTGTCAAGGAAGTGCCAGATCTCAACTGCGTGTTTGTACATGGAGCTCATGTTGAGGGGGATTCACCTCAGGGCGACGGTGGTGTTGGCATTCGATGTGGGGGCAGCGGCCATGGTGGTGCTGAGGGTGGTGAAGGTTCAGTGGCAGTGGCGGCAGGAGAATTGGCATTGGGTAGTTTTCTGGGTGGACTGCTGGCAGTTTTTTCTTCCAGGGGTGAGTGCGAGGAGGGCGGCTGTGTCGTAGTGGTGGATGGTAGGAGATCCATGGGTTCTGGCGCTGGTTGCGGTCGTGTCGCAGATGGACGCAGAAAGGCTTTCGACACACCAGCGGCTCGCCCGCTGAGTGCATCCCCTGCGCAACCACGCAGCGGCCCCTATTACATAGATGAGGGGGGATTGCCGTGCACCTGGGAGGCAGGAGAGGGAACTGGCAGGGTGGAGGGGCCGCAGGGGCAGCAGTGGTGGGGAGGAAGCAGGCAAGGAGCACAGCAACTGGAGGTGGGTACAGAGCAACACGCTTCACAAGGGCTCTTTAACGGGCACAATCACAGCAAGCAGAGATACAGAGGAAATATAAACTGGCATGAGGCAAAAAGAGAAGTGGTACAACTGGGAGCGGGCACGGAGCCGTACACTAACAAGAGCACAATAATGGGCATAGTCACAGTGAATCAGAAAGCAAGAAAAAAAGACAAGGCACAATAAACTTGCACAAATATAGAAGCCGAGCAGAACAGGAACAATACCAGGTCAGGGGCAGCCTCAAACACCTCCTCCTGGAGGTCTTGGAAGTCAGTGTTGGCTGCGCAGACTGCAAAGCTGCTGGGGAGAGAGCATATCTCAGACCGGATGTCAGAAGTCTTGCTCACGCCCCCCTGCAGCGGCCGCCATTAAGTAGGGGAGGAAGTGGGCAAGGAGCCCAGTAACTGGAGGTGGGTATGGAGCAACATGTTACACAAGGGCCCAGTAACGGGCACAATCACAACAAGCAGAGACACAGAGGCACAATAAACTGGCACAAGGCAGAAGGAGAAAGGGTACTGCTGGGAGCGGGCATGGAGTAGTACACTAAGAAGGGCACAACAATGAGCAGAGTTACTGTAAATCCGAAAGCAAGGCACAAAAACAAGGCACAAAAAACTGACACAAAGCCAAAGCGGAGCAGGAGAATGGGCGCAATACCGTGCCGGGGGCAGCCTCGAACCCCTCCTCCTGGAGGTCCTGGAATTCAGCGTTGGTTGCACAGCCTGCAGAACTGCTGGGCAGATAGCAGATCTCAGACTGGAGGTGCACATTATGTTTGTCTCCATATCTGAGACCACCTCCTTAGTAAAGTCTATTCTGGTGAAGATGCTAAATAGGGCTCTGGCCACTGTGGGACCAGTGACCATCTTGAGGGGTATTGCTTCTGGGTATCTGGTGACACAGTCAACTACCACTGAGATATATCTGTTCCGAGAGGCAGTTGGTGGGTATAGGGGACACCAAAGTCAATCCCCACCCCCTTAAAGGGGGCCCCAACCCCGTACAGTGGTATCAAGGGAGCATTTGGCTTTTCCCCTGTGTTGCCACTGGCTTGACAGGTGACACAGGAGCTACAAAACCTCTTTTCCTTGTCAGACATAAAGGGCCATGAGTCAATGTGAGGATGAACTCTCTATACTTCAGGGAGACTCCCACTCTCCTAGTTGCCTTTACATTGGGGACCCTGGACTCAAAATAGAGAACATAATCCGCCCAATAGAACCCACTGAAAAACACCCTTCTCTTGCCTAGCAGCCGTCTGCCAAAGACCCTCAAGAGTGGGACAATCCTTTGTTCTCAGGCACTGCTCCTTTCTGGAGGGTCTAACGACTTCTGGCAACTCTGCCAAATCAGACAGATCTTGAAGGGGTGGAGTCCCTCCCTCTGAGGCCAGATCTTCCCCCCTCAGGATTGGATTCCTCCTGAACTTCTCTAGATGTTTGGCTGGCTCACCAGACCCTTTGCCTTTTCTGTTGCTCTTGGAGTATTGACATATTGCTCCAGGGTCCAAGTGTCCAGTGCTCACCTGATGTACAGCATGTGCCCTCATCACAGCACAAACCCACTCAGGGTGGTGCAGCATCTGAGCATGGACCTGCCTTTCGACCCCTGACCACTCAGAAGCTTTAATATCATTTTCCAGTAGACACTCTACTGGGATGGTAGGAGATACAACTGTTTTCTTAGGGCCAGTCACCTCCCATTCCAAGCTCACTATTGCCATAGGATTAGAGCTTGGCTCTGTTGTCTGCAAAGATAACATAGTGAAATGCACCAGGTAGAATCTGCTCAGGGGAACACAGTTGGTCCTATATCGTGGTCACACTGCAAACAATTATAGCACAACCCTGCCCTCATAGGATTCAAATGTCTTCCCTTATATTCCTTCCCCTTGCTTCTGGATTGGTCCTGGAAATTCCCTCTTTGTGGACCTTTTGGTAGCTCTTTCTGTTTTTTATCTTGGTTACCCAGGGCTATCCCCTGGGAGGGAACCTGTCCTTCTTGCTTCTGATCACCTCACTGGTTCTGATTGATCGCCCTGGTGCTAACCCACTTATCTGCCGTCACACCCAGTTTCCTGGGACTAGACAGCTTTGAGCCAACTAGACACTGGTGCAACTTCTCTGAGGGGCAATTGCCCAATATGTTCTCTTTCATGATCAAATTGTATAGCTCCAGATAGGTACTTACCTTCTTACTCGCTATCCAGCCCATTAGTGTTTGACAGGTATGCCTACAAATTCAATCCGGGATTGGGTACTGACATTCTAGATGTCCCTAAACTTTATCCTGTACTGCTTAAGGATGAAGCCAAACCTTCTGAGAAAGCTCTTCAATTTGTGGAGAAACGATTCAGCCTCCTCTCCCTCTAGGGCCAATAGCATATCTCTCCCCACTACTGCGATCAGTTTCCAGAGGAGTGAACCACAGTATTCAAAATGCATCCGCCTCATCTTGAGGCCCTATCAAAAGATGTTAGCATTTGTCTATATCATCACCCTCCTGGTAATTGGAGACAAATCCCTTGGGTAACGTGGGTCAAGCCCACCACTCCTTGACACTTCTGTCTCCTATCACTGCCATCATCTTCCTCTCGACTAGCCCTGGTGGCTCGCCTCTCCTCACATGCCTGCTTCTTCTTGGCCAGGGCCAACTTGTCTGTTTCTAGGGCTTTGTAAGCAGTTGTGCCGGAAGCTTTATTTCCCTAAGGAAACGATCTGTCTCACCCCTGGTGGATCCCCTTCCCCCATGATTCTTAGACAATGCCCTGGTCGCTGAGAGGTGTTCATCTTCCTCATAAATAGGATCTAGGGCGTCTCCCTCCCCCTGTCCTTCAATCTCTGGAGCTTCCCCTGTATCAGAGGACTAATCCCCTAGTTGGGCATCATTCCCAGGATGTAAGGGTATCTACTAGTACTGTCTTCCTGGAATTGGAGGGGGCTGGTAAATGGTAATCCCTTAGCTCTTCACAGGTACCTAAACTCTGTGACCTGGAGTGGGGGTGGGCTAGCTAGATCAAGCTCCAGGGAATCCCTTAATTTTGGGTCACAAAAATGTCTTGCAAAAATTGACGTCAAAGTACTTTACAAAAAAATAAAATTAATTAATCAATATTAGTCCAAATTAAAAATCTAATTGTTTTTGAACAAGGTCTATTTAGAGGGTTTTGAGTTGTTCAAATTAAATACTTAATGGTGTTATCAAAAACAAGTTATTGATCCCATTACAAGCCCCTTAGCATCACTACTGCACCACGCAACGTGGTGCAAGTGAGATGCAACTTAGAAATTAGATTTAAAAAGCCACACAAGGCCTCCTTTTGTGGCCCTGAGTTGTTTCATAAATATATAGTAACACAACACAGTACACATCACTGCATTGCATTACATTGCAGGAGGGAGGGATTTTTTTGGGTGTTGCATTGGTGTTCCCATGTGACATTCATGGATTTGGACGCACTTCCAGATTCAGTGGCGGCCTGTGGATTTTGAAGTGGTCGGGCAAAGATAGTTGTACCCTAATGTAACAAGCGAGAGAGCGAAGCAAGCGAGCCTGACCTGCAAAAGGAGGGTGCGGGGGGTCTCCCACCGCAAGAACATTTTGAAAAAATGGATTCAAATGGTGTGTTTTACACCACATATTTACTGCAAATTTTGAAATGAGGGGGATCCAAATATAGCATTTTGAAGCACAAGTGTAAAGAAAACATTAGAATCAAATCAAAATTGTGCCCAATCCTCAAACTGGTCTGCTATCAAAATGCCCCCCAAACCAAGCACATTCAGGCCCTCTCACTGTTTCCCACCTGTAACACATCTCTGAACCACCTATGTTTTCATTGTAAATAATAATGAAAATGCTACAATGTGTTCCTATTTATCTTATGCAACTTACAACAACCAATGTCAAAGCATATAGTCCTGGCTGGTTGTAGGTTTAATGTAACTTGTATTATATATCTGGAGGCAACGGCAGAAGAAGCACAATACCAGTGGGGTAGCACACTATACTGAGTACAGGTTTTTAGCTTAACAGTTTTAAGCCCCGCTCACAATTACATTGCCTGCCCCTACAATAGACCCCCCAGTTTTTTCATCCCACTTAAAGCCCTGCACACACAGAAGTGTGACTGTGTTTCTTTTGTATTAGGAGGGAGGCATGGTAAAAACGAAATGAAAGGCCATGCGTGGTTTGAGGTGGGCAGGGTTTGCTAGTCTTTTGGACGTTACACTGCTTTGTTTGACAAACGCTTTCTTGCAAGGGCAAACATAGCACACTGTTATTGGGAGTAAGACATTAGAAAAGAAGAGGGTCCTAAAATGCTAACTTTTCCATTGATTAGTTTTCCTGCAATAATCCATAAATTTGAAAGATAAAAATAAATGATCGGCATTAAGGCTCTAGTTGAAAATTTGTATCGCCTAAATCAATAAACAAATCCTTAACATGTCAGTATTCTTGAATAATATTTAGGTAAAAAGATTTTATATGAAAAAGCTTTTTTCTTTACCATGGTCTCTTTGTTGGGCAGGGGGTTTGGATTCTGTCTCTTTGGATATCTGCTGCACACATTCAGTCAATGTGTTTTGCTTCATAGCAGAAGAATTTATGAACACTAACCTTTAACGTCTCCAGAGCAGCTGAGTCTAGGCAGGTAAAGGTTGTAAAAATAGAGAGGTCATTGGTAGACAGGGCTAACTGTTGACCTTGAAGTGGTGATCTACAATTCAGGTTTACTTTTTTGCCGAGTACACACAGCTCCGGCCTTGTGAGCAACCAATTGAATTGGCTTTTAGGTGGTGATGCTGGTCACATTTCCTAAAATTTGTGCAGTATTGTAAATGTTCAGCTTTGGCTTGTGCACATCTACATAATGTGCTAGACTGGAGGAGAAGTGAACATTTTGGCAGAATGATTCTTGTATGCAATTTTGCTGCACTGGCCCTTTAATAAAGATGCAAGAGCCAGAGACACGGTCTCCTCTCTCTATTTATTTGGCCCCTGCCAGTCGGTCTGTGATGAAACTATGGCCTGTGAGTGTTCACTTCCTTTTTCATAGGATGCCTACATTCCAAATGACAGCCTTCAGTCATTAATCCTTTATGCCAAATTTCAACTGGAACCTACGGTTTACAGGCTTTCTAACCTTGTGGCAGAGACTGTGCATTTGCAAATGTTTACTGTGCTTTTTCAGCACAAGCAGTAGCATATTATGGATGCCAAGGGATCTATGACTCCTACCACTCACACACCTCCTACATTGATAGTAAAATCCTGCCATAGCCAAGGTGCGGTAGACGGTTGGGCCTGGTGGTGGAGAGGGTGAGGTAAAAGGAATGTAGCCAGAGGCGGGGTGTGGGGACTCTCAAAAGGTGTGTGAGGTGCAGCGGAGTAATAAGAATGCCCTTAAATGCCAAGTATAGTTGATATTAAATGACATATAAATTGGTTCTGTATAAAAACGTGGAGTTACACAACGAAGAAATAAAAGATAATAATGATTTAAAACCAAAATCTTGAATTCTGAACATATTCTAAGAGAAGATTTTTTTTCTCTTTGTTTGATCTATTTGTTTTGTTATTCGAATGGGGTCTTCTGATCCCAAGTGCTTTGTTTGCCCATTTACTATGCTCCCCTAAATTCTTAGTCTTCCATACTTCGTCAGAGTGTTCCGTTAGGTAACATACAAGATCATTTTCCACGATTACAAAATAGGGCGCTTGTTCTAGCTTCTACAAAATCACTAATATTTTCAGAGCATATTAAATTTAATTTCACAGAGGGGTTCTAAGTGGGTACTGATACCTCAAATGGGGGCCTGTCACTTGTGTGATACCCCTCAACTTACAATACCTATAATCTTACATGAAACATCCAGGTGCATATGTGTAATCAAGTGCTCTTTTTTGCTAACCAAGAACTTGGGCACTGATGAGTTAGTTACCTCACTGTGCTTCATTAAGCAACCTTTTTTGGGGGTTTTATAAATTATGAAGATTTTTTTAAACCACCAAATCAATACTAGGCTGGCACAGTGCATTTGAAACCACAATGATTTTTTTTAAAGATGTCTAAACTCCCGTTATGGTGCCCTGCTTGGACTCATGCTGTCGGTTTGATATTGTCTACCAATTAAGGTGATATTTTTGAGCTTCACACGCAGACGGAGACAAAGAACCGTGTCATAGAAAGCGTCCGTGCTCATTTTGTAACTCAGAGTTCTTACTTTCGCTCTAAGACAGGGCTTTAAAAGTTAATTAAAACAGGCGTGTTCCGTTCTCAACATACCCACACACAGACTTTCGCAGAAAAGCATTCAGACATACCTCCAAGTCGCATCTTTCTTTCTGAGGTGTTTCATGGACTTAGGTTTCTAGAAATACTAAAAGCAGGGCAGTCCAGAGAGTTATCTCTGCACTTCCCGAGTGACCCACATGGAAGCTTCGTATGCTTCTGTTGCTACGCTGAAATTGTCCTAGTTCGCCTGTCATTTATTGGACATTCTTAAGAATATGTAAAGAAAAGGAAGCGCATTGTTTACAGTTTCCTGCAGCTGAGGCAATGCTCTCTAATACAGGCAGGAAGTAGTCACAGACACCTCATGTCGAGTCTGCGCAGTGTATCTTACTCCACCCTTTCCCAACTCGTCACAGGGTGAGTCACACCCCACCATGTGATGAGATGGGAAAGGGAGGGGGTGATAATGCTCTCCAACCCTTGATTGACTTGGAGGCTTAGAGCTACAGGGCTTGCATCTGAAACGCCTGGGGCTCACTTCACCTTTCACGTCATCAAGGGGTGGAGACTGTGCCTTGATGGTAGGTGTTTGCTGAGCTGATGACCTCACATACCTCAGGGCTGAGAGGTTTTCATCCTGGCAAAAACTCTCTAAACTTTGAGCCCGCCCGCCCACCAGGGGAGCAACTTGCAAGTATAGGAGAAGCGGCGCAGCGCGCTGAGACCATCAGTTTCATGGCATAACAGTGGGTGGCACGTTTCTGTTTATTTGTGCAAATACAAAGTGATGGAGCAAGGTGAAGAACAAGATTTTGTTCAAACTTGTGAAGTTAAACTCCCATAACAAGTAATTAAATTAATAAGCTTGTGGTGAAATTACTAATCAACTTAGTTTAGGAATACATTCATCAATACACGCAGGATAAACTAATGTGCTTTATGTTGCATACGCAAAGAAAAATAGTAAACTAACCTTGTCTATTGTCTTTGTCAGCATTAAATGCGGCAGTTAAATTAATGGCATGTGCTTATTTTGTGTGCTTATGTTATGTTTTTTCTGTGATTAAGAGCTCATGGAGTCGGTGCTGTTCAGAAAGGAAAGGTAATTATAATTCTGCTTGATTGTGCTTATTGCTAGGTAACATAATTAACAGGATTAATTAGTAAAGGGGGTGGGTAACAGAATGGCTCTCAATTCTTTAATTAATTGAAGTCTTGTGTTTGTTTAATAATAGTTTCCAAAGTGAGGCCTAAAGGTGGTTCAGAAAATATGGCTGACAGAGCTGCAGACGCAAAAGCTTGTCCAGAGTCAAGTCTTTGCACATGCGTAGCTGTGAAGATTTTTACTGCAATGTCATCGTGAATTGAAAAGCAGTTATTTGGTCGCGTTGAACGTGCTCATGGAGAGAAGGCTCAAGGACAGGAACTTAAAGTGTCTGTTAAGGTTAGGAAGTAAATGTTCGAAACTCGAGGAAAAAGTAACTTTCTTGAGGAAGCTGAAAGATGTCGAAATGAAAGACAATAGGGCTTATTTGAAGCCTGGACTTGGTCAAGAGTCGGAGATGACCTAATAATTTTATCATGGACTGACACAGGACAGCCAATGAAAAGCTTGGATTTGCTTAAAAAAATGTAAAATGTAGAAATTTTAGCTAGAGAGAAAGGTATAAAGTCTGACACTATGAGCAAGGAAAAAACTCTTACTTTCCGATTTCTGATTGACGTGACATGCTGATGGACCTTTGGCGCATGTAAGGACAGCAGACTTTAATTGATTTTTCCTTTTTAGGTAAAGTGAGAAATAGTCAGGGAAATAGATTTAGGGACTAGAAACTGTTATTCTGCTAATACTTCGTTATTTCTGAGCTTGCTTTGAAAATGTCAGTTTTAAATTCATTTCCTTATTAAAATGCTGCTTTCTTAATTGCCTATAAAATAAAGATTCTAAAACGTAAATGCTTTTTCTTTATGAAAGATAAAGTTAATAAAATTAGATTTGAAAAGACAAGCTGGTCTTGTTTATTCATGGTCTAGTTTCCATCAGTTGATCCAATCAATCGCCTTAGTGGTCTGATTAATAAATGTTTAAAACCATGGTAAAGAAAGATAAACTGCAGTTGTATATAATAATGTAAATAATATGTGAGTAGTTTTATTAATCACACCACCACATTCAGTTGCTCAAAAATGGTATCATTGGTGTTATGGGCCTTTATATGTGTTTCATGATTAATGGTGAGTATTGAGGTGATAGGTACGTTTATGAGACAGTTTTTCAATCAGAGCGCTGGATCAAAAGTTTTTCCAAAAATGCAGATTTTGCATTGCACAATTCTTTCTTTTTCACCCTGAAAGTAAAGGGGGTGCAGCTCTTATGCCCTCGTGCAGAAACCGCCACTGCCCAGATTTGCCAGAAGTGGAAGAAAAGGGATGTATGACGTTACAACGCATACTTTTACAACGCCTACCTTTACAATGCAATTTTTACACCACAACATCCATTACAACACATACCATTACAACGTATTGCCATTACAACGAATTCTTTGAAACTACATTTACAAGGCATTCCACTACAACGCATACTTCCTTTACAACGCATACCATTACAACGCATAACATTACATTGCATGTAAGGTAAGTGTTGGATAGTGTAGGGGTAAAAATTACTATTCTAACTCCAGAGGGTGCAACAGTAGGGTAAGTTTTGGATAGTGTAGGGGTAACAATTACTATTCTATCTCCAGGGGGTGAAACAGTAGGGTAAGTGTTGGATAGTGTAAGGGTACTATGTGTTGTAATGCTATGCGTTTTAATGGTATGCGTTGTAATGACTGCTTTGTAATGGCATGCGTTGTAGTGGTGTGCGTTGTAGTCTCATGCGTTGTAATGGTTGCGTTGTAAAATAATGCGTTGTAATGGATGTTGCATTGTAAAAGTTTTGTTGTAATGGTAGTGCGGTGTAAAAGTTGCGTTGTAAAGGTTGTTTCCCAAGAAAAGGGAGTGAACCAAAAACCTACGCCTCCCCAGGTAAAGCGTAACAATCAGAAATATCTTTATTTCTTTAACGTTTTTTCCCTTTCTTTGTGTGCTGCATCTACAGGACACATAGGAAGAAGAAAATGCCTCAGGGGATTGTTTTGCTGCATGACGGCGCCCTTTCCTGCACAAAACAATCCTCCTTACAATGCAGGCACCCTTAAACCATAGTGCAGGGGTACCTATGTTGGCACTAGGCAGACTAAAGTGCATCAGTGCAGGGGAAAAGGTAGAATGCACCACGTTGACTTAAATTCTATGCATTCCTGCCCTTTACCTGTCTTGCGGTTCAGTGCAGCAAGGTGACTTGCTGGACTGCACTGCGTGACTTGGCCAAACATATCCACCAAATAGAAAAGTGGGTTAGTAGTATCTGGTGGTCTTCACCTTTTGCTAGTAATAATAACACAATGACTAATAGGTGCTACCAAGCCTCAATAAGTTATTAAGTTAATCCTTGCTCAGCCCTTTGTAGCTTGGCAATTGAGCAGTCAGGCTTAACTTAAGAGACAGGTATGTGTAAAACATTTACTATCACCACAACAGTAAAAATGTAAAAGACACAAAACAATAAAAATCCAACTCCAACTTATAACACTAGAGCATATCTTTAAAATGACCAACAGCAACAAAAATCCAATGTAGGGTTCCAGAGAAGTGAATTTTTAAGATAAAATCAAAAATGTGTATTCTAGCGCTAAAAAGCTTAAAGCGCCACTCATGGCTATCTGGTCGCAGTGGACCGGAACACAGTCAAAGATTTAGGCTGACTACGATGGAGCGCTGGTTAGATAGGATGAGTGCTAGGTCCCGGCCAAAAATGTACCTTCAAATTTAGAGGCATATTTATGAGCTCCTTTGCATTTCTCTTATACCACACACTGTGTACAAGAGCAACACAAATAAACAGTGAGATTTATAAAGCCACACAAGGCTTGTGAGGCCCTGCATGGATTCACAGATCTTGAGTAATGAAACGCAGTGCAAATTGCTGCGTTACATTATTCAGGAAGGGATTTTCCCTTGCAACATTAATGGATTTTGAGGCATTCCCAGATTTACAAGAACAGGTAAACCTTATTAGGGATCACTTTGACTCAGGCTATCAAAAGGCTGGTCAGTAAGAAGGGGCTGCTAAATGGCTGCTTTAGGTAACTTCATGATAGTACGTCCTAAAAATATTTCCTATAATAGTTATAATACATCTGACTATGGCAATTTGTTGAATTTATCCAACTATTATTTTGATACAATTGAATTATATTGTTACCTAGCGATCGTCAAAGATCAGACTTTATTAAGTTTAATAAAGCCTTCCCATGTTAGACTAATGGGCAAACAGCACAACAATAGGGGAAAACATCTTTGACTGTTTTCCCTATCAGGGCATGTAAACCATGTTTTAAATTGTCTTGGCTTTTTATAACAATGCACCCTCCCCTTAGGGCATATATGTATTAAAAGGTAGTTTCGGACTTTGAAGGTACTTTTAATTCCACCGTCGAATTTGGACACTGTTTAATTGAACACTAGTCGGCAAGGCAGGCCTGGCTTTAAAATGACAACAGACACCACAGCAGTGAGCACTTAAGTGCATTAAGTCCACTTGGGTCTCTAAACCTACATGCCCTACCACATACTAGGGACTTACAGGTACATGGTCTTTGCCAATTTGGATTATACCAATTGCCCTACACATTTAGAGGACAGCTCGTTGGCCTTGGGCCCAGTTAGCAGCGCGCAGGGCACTTTCAGCCTCAATTACCACCATCATCAGTCAAACAATTGGAGTGATCAGGACAAAACGTATGATTTTCCCACGATGTCTATTATGTTTATTGCTGTATTGCAATTCAAGAATTAATTCTAAGATGTGTTTGAGTTATTACTTTTTTATTGAATCTCCACATGTACTTTAACTTGTGATGATACCTAAGCTGAATACCTGATTGTCTATGTTTCCCAGATTTTCCATATAATCGTGACAATTTTAGTTAACTATTTTTGTAACTAATGTTGTTTTTGTGTAACTTTTATATGTTGCTTTGACTAAACCATCTCCAAAAATAATTAATTGGCTGTCGGGGTTGAAGTTGCTTCTTTGCATTGTGGGGACTACCTGTCCCAGCTGACTCTACACCAGTAGGGGGGGGCGCAAAGGAACATCCTCCCTCAAATTCTATATATTTCCATCACAGCCCTGTTGCCTTGGGGGCTGACGTTGCATCGTTGATTTGTTGGGACTACCTGTCCCAGCTGTCTCTGCTCCAGGAGGGGGAGGAGCAAAACAACATCCACCCTCCCAACCGCTATATAGTGCCATGGCGGCCCTGCTGCCTTTAGGGCTGAAATTGCTTGCTTGCTTTGTGGGGACATATCTCTCCAAGCTGATTCTGCTCCAGCAGGGGAAGCAGAGATGGAACACCCTCCAACAAGTGCCATATAACACAATTGCAGCGTTGCTGGCTTAGGGGGGCTAAAGTTGCTTGTTTGCATTGTGAGAACTACTTGTCCCAGCTGACGCTGCCCCAGGAGGGAGAGGAGTGAAGGAAAATCTTCCCACAAGCGCTATATAGCGCCTTGACAGACCCATTGCCTTGGGAAATGAAATTGCTTCTATGTTTGTGGGGACTACCTATCCCAGCTGACTCTACTTCAGGAGGGGGCGGTGCAAAGCCACCCCCACAAGAGCTATAATAGCACCATAGCAGCCCGCTGCCTTAGGGGCTGAAGTTGCCTCTTTGGTTTGTGGGGACTACTAGTCCCAGCGGACTCTGCTCTAGGAGGGGGAGAATCAAAGCAACACCCTCCCACAAGTGCTCTATTGTGCCCTTACAACCTCACTGCTTTAGGGGACTGAAGTTGCTTGCTTGCTTTGTGGGGATTGCCTGTCCCTACTGGCTCTGCTCCAGGCGGAGGGTGGAGTGAAGGAACACTCTTGCACAAGCGCTATATAACGCATTTGCAGCCCCACTGCCTTAAGGGCTGAAGTTGAAACGAGTAGCTCTTTACTGCTGCATTTGTTGCACTAGTTCTGGTAACCTGTGAGCTGTCCCCTGGGTTCAAACTCCTAAACTGGATGCCTTTTTGATGACAGCAGGTGAACTATCTGGCATTAATAAAGGGGAAAGGAAAATTATTGAAAAACACTCAGGAGAACCTACAAGTAAGAAAGTTCAAGAGGCAGCTTCAAATAAGTGCCCTTTATGAGAAATTGATGACCTCATCAATGAAGTGGAGCACATTTTATACCCAGATAATTCTAAGCCAATAAACTATATAAAAGAGAAGTCAAAAGTGGCTCCACTGTTTGCTAAAAAAATATAAAAAACCAGTGCATTTGCAACCACTATACCCACTATCTTAGACAATGTGTCGCCTATTCTTGCAAGTTATTATGAAATTGTCTCCCACACACACAAGGAATCTAACGTCCAACTTGAACCTGAGATTCTCTGCACCAAACACTATGTCCTGTTGTTTACTAGCAGCTCAAAAAAATGGAGCATGCTCCTCGAATATCAGGCAGCATACAATTTTATAATACTTGATGAGACACGCTGTCTGAGTAACCCCAGAGGTTTATGTCCCAGAGTTCACACCCCAAAGAGACAGAGACTAAGGCTAGAGGGGTAGTTCTTAATTCTCTCTACTTTGCTAGGAGGGTTAAACACTAATACCAACCAGTTTATAGTGGACCTAATCCTCTACTGCAAAAGATATATCATTATGATAGACACTCAGAAATTGATCCCAACTCGTTCCACCTAGCATAGGGGGTTAACCTGCAGGACCAACAGGTAAGCTGTGAACCCAAGTCTATAGTACAAAAAATGCACCAATATTATGCACACCTGGAATTTGCTCAGGGAAAATGACTAAGTGACCTGAACCCATTCCAATGAAAAAAAAACATTGTCTTGCCCAAGCCCTCACTTAGCTAATACGCCAATTACTTAGAAGTCCCAAAATACTAGACAGCCCTTAAGCACCCACCCCAGCTCAAATCTACTGCGTTATTCCCAGAGAAGTAGAGCAGGGGAAGGCACGGTTGCAGGTATTCTGTTTGGAAACAAACTGTGCTAGGGTTCACAGGACATCAGTATGTGGCGACTGAGTCACCATACCACATCTGTACCCATGGGCCCAAATCCGACTAGCTCACAGTGCCCCCACCTACCCTCCTAACCTTCCCATAGTAACAGGTGAATTGGTACTCTAGAGCACAATACTCTAGTCCCCAAGGGAACAGTGGAAATAGATCATCAACTTTCGCTTCTCGCTCATGCTTGTCCATAATAAACAAAAGAAAGGCACGAGGAAAGTTTACAATATTTATTGAAACTCTCCTGCTCTATTATGAAGCAACTGTGCTGCAATTAGGAAACATATGCAACAAAGCAAAGTAATCAACATCACAAGCAAAATCTGAAATGAAATTAAATGACAGCCCTTTCATGCAAATTGTAATTTGTCTAAGCCTACCCTCATGCCTGGTATTTTGTAGTGAGGTGATCCAATTCGTAACTGTAAACTCAGTTATCACAAGGCTGGTGCACCTGTTCTAGCACCTTACCCCTTTGCTAGAATTCTCCTCTCTCTTTTTCAAAGGGTACGTTTTGGTTTATATGATATGAAGTGCTGTGCCTTTGTGTTTTGTCTAAAGATTAGGAGATGTTGGTGAATGATCATAGCAAAACAGGGCACCATGTTGTTTGAAATTGTACAAAATATTCAGACTGAATACCAAGAAGAAGAACTGAATAATAATAACATATACAGAGTATTTTAAAAATAATATAATGGCACAAAATAACCTTGTTATGTGTGACTGTGCAAAACAAAAGTGGCCTAAATATGCAATTCTGCTAAAATAAGGGAGAACCAAGTGGGCCATAAAAGACACTTTATTTGAAGCAGATGCTTGGAATAAGGTACACAGCATCATGCTGCTCATGTATTGAACAAGCACTTTATATACCAGTATGACAACAGGTCAGTCTCCAGACCGTCGCAGTTAGCCTGCTGGATAGATGATAGTTTTACTTATATCCACTGTGATTTTTTTATCAATCAGATGTATTTTGGTGCCCTGTAATAGGCAACAGATGAGTGTATTTACAAACTCTCAAGTATGTCCTGTATTCTATTTGTATTTTTACTTTTATAGCCTAACAGACTGAAATAAAGTATTTTAAATGAATGAATGAACTTACTCCAGCACATGAAGTCCCAGCTCGCTAAACAGCAGGACAGTGTGTATATAATAGGAGTGCCAAAGCTCCCATAGAGAGAGAGATCTTGTTAATCAATAAGGTTACACACTGCATAAGGAGTTTCCGAAAGTGCCATAATTTAATCCATTTAGACATTCTTGGGGCTTCTTGTCTCTCCTCTAAGAATGACAGTTTTGATTCTATTAAGCTGACCCTCACATCTTCCTGTCTAGTAAATGGTGTTATAGCATTAGATGCTCGCACATCCCCACTTCCAAATTCAAACATTCTATTTAAAATGTCTACTCCACTACCAGAGATAACTATCACCTATGCCTCTAAATGACTGACTAATAAAATTAGCCAATAATAACTTGAGCCGACCTACCAGTTTAGATTCAAACTCATGTCAGGACTACATCCCAGTTACTGCTTCACTGTCCTCAACTTTCTCAGATATTGTATTAGAAATGGACCCTATAACAGCACTCTTTCAGGGAAATTTTAACTGTACTACCCCATTAGATATGGTGCTTCCAAAAACAAACATAGAGAGGGACCTATTAAATGATACCACAAAATTCTACACCTTAGCAGTAGAATCATGGAACATGGCATGATTACGGAGAAAATTCCCGCAAGAAGATTGGTGTACATTTATTGACAAAGCTGATGTCATCATATTCCAGGAAACGGTTGTATTACTTTACAACGCATTCCATTGTACTGCATGCCTTTACCATGCATTCGTTACAACGCAAATGCCATCACCACGCATTTCCTTTACCACGAAAATGCCTTTTACACGCATACTTTTACAACGATTTTCGTTGTTAAATTATGCATGTTAATGACAATTTCATGTTAAAGGATATCTCTGATCCCTTCAAATTAACCTTAAAAATGTACCCTTTAAATTTACCCCTGCTCGACACCACCCCCTGATTCCCCCTTACCTCTCCTCTCCATGATCTTCTGAGGTGACGTTGCACATCATTAAGAGGAAGTGGAAGTGTCTTTCTGTTTCCTCTAACGACACCGATTGCCACCAGATCTCTTTTTTTCATTATCTTAAAACGATGGCAGCAGGTGCGTTTTTTTGGGGTGCCCCCCCAAATCTCCTTTTTTTACCCACGTTTTTTTTTATTTTAGGGGGGAGACCCCGGCAAGCCCTCTTTTTTTTTTTACTTTAGCATGCATGCCTTTACTACGTATCGCATACTAAAGGTATGCGTGGTGAAGGCTATTCGTTGTAACCATGCATTTGTTGTAATGCATGCATGGTTATGCGTGGAAACAGCCACGTTGTAGTGCCCGTTTCCCCCAGGAAATATGGGATGTAGGTCCACATCATAGGCATTGTTGTAAAACGTTTTTTATACCGACTGGCATCACAGGCAGATAGACCATCAAGGGGTCTACTATATGGGCTAGTAGCTCAATATGATGTCAGGCTAAGCAACTAAATATCAACTTGCCAGACGTACTATGGATAGAACTGTCATCATGGAAAGTCAAAAAAATCTTACATAATATATAAAGTAGGAGTACAGCAAAGGCTGCTGATTCTCAGGTTATATCATTACTGATAGAGTGCATTGCTATTGTTGTTGGGGGAGATTTCAAAGTATGTTTTGAGCCCTCAACCATTATCAGGGATATGGCCTTCGATGAGTGTCAGCATCGGAGTATTCCATGCTTGGAAGGTTCTGCTCTTCTGTTTACGTCTAGGGCAGCCCTACCGATAGAAGACCTGTCACTCACTTTCAAATTTGAGAGCATGTAACGGCCATATGGCATCGGACCTGTCCCAGAAACCCACCTTTAGAAGAAACAAGTCTTTGAGTAACATTTTTAGAGATGGGATTTCTGGTAGTTTCGGGCAAGGGCTGAAGCCAGGCAAAAATCTCCACTCTAATCAGGATAAGGGAGTTACACTCCTATAATAACCCTTGCTCACCCCCTTGGTAGTTTGGCACGAGCAGTCAGGCTTATCTTAGAGGAAGTGTGTAAAGCATTTGCACATAACCCACAGTAATATAGTGTACGCACTACAAAAGGACACCACACCATTTTAGAAAAATATTTAATATTTTTATATAATTAAAACAAGAGCAAATACGACAAAAATCCACTATACTATATGAAAAAAGTCTGTAGTTATCGAAATAAGTTTCAAACAACGTTCCTCGATGTTGATAGCTCTGTCCGGGTCTACCATGGTGTCATGAACAACTCATCCAACAGTTCTGGCTGGTCGCTGGGTCACCCGCAAACAGTACCTGTGAAAAATGCAGGGCGATGAGGCCCTCAAAGTCATTTTCATTGCAGGTCGAGCTCCTCTCTGATGGAATCAGTAGCACTGGCATCAGCAGGCGTCGGGTGCTGCGATGCGAAGTGCAGCGGTGCGGCGTGCAGTGTCCCCAGGTCGCAGTGCGAGCAGCGGCTCGGTGGCATCAACGAATGGTGGCGTCAGTGAGACCAGGGTCATGGTGCGAGATGAAGGCGGTTTTCGTCACAGTGCTAGCAGGTCATGGTGCAAGCAGCGTCGTCGTCGTTGCTGAAGAGCTGTCGTCGAGTGACGAGTGGGAGTCGATGATGCCGGCGTCGGTGGGCCAAGTCTGTGGTGCAGGATGAGGGTGGTGCTTCGTGTGACTTACAAGTGGTGCCCTCGAACCACGGTGCAAGCAGCGCCATCAATTTTGGCGTGGAGTGGCGGTGTGGGGGAGGCCAAGGCTTCCTCGTGAAGCAAGGCGGTGCGGTGCCCACAGGTTGCTGTGCGAGCAGCGGCTTGGTGGCAGCATCAACAGGCATCATCAGTGAGACCAAGGTCGCGTTGCAGTGTTGCAGAGGTGCTCTCTGCTGTGCCAAGGCTTTGGCGTGAAGCGAGGCTGTGCAGAGTGCGGTGCCCACAGGTTGCGGTGCAAGCAGCGGCTCAGTAGTGGCAGCAACATGCATCGTCAGTGAGACCAAGGTTGCGGTGCGGCATTGCAGCAGTGCCCTCTGCGGTGCCTTCAGGACACGAAGTCTGCAGCAGAATTGTAGACGTTGTTGAGTTGCTTTTCCTTTGATACAGCACAAAACACACAGTCCCCAGTGCTGGGGGCAGAAGATCTTGAAGTCTTTGCTGTTCCTGAGACTTTGTGAACACAGGGCAAACTCTACTTCAAGCCCTTGGAGAGACTCACAAACTAGGTTGCAGAAAGTCCAGTCCAGGCCTTTCACTGCCCAAGACAGAAGCAGCCACTGCAGGTCAGCCCTGCAAAGTACACAACAAGGTGGTAGTACCTCCTCACAGCTTCTCCAGCTCTTCTTATTGGCAGTCTTCTTGATCCAGAGGAGTTCTAATGTTCAGGGGTCTGGGCCCCAGTATTTGTATCCAAAAATCCTTTGATCCTCTAGGCAGTCGGTGTCTGTGCCCAGCCAGAACAAGTTATGCCTTCTATGATGCGAATTCCTGGCAGGAGGTGGAAAAAGCACTGTCAGAGGCAGACCAGGTCCTTTGAGCTGCAAGGAAATCTCTTCTCCCTTCCCCCTTTGCAGCCCAGGTCTATTCAGCCCTTTCCTGACACTACCTAGGCTATCTGGAGCCCTCCTGCTCCCCAGCCATCTGTCATCCGAAACCCAGACAGGCAATCCACATTCCAGCAGAGGCACACTGAGCAAGAAAATACTTACTTTCTAAAAGTGGTATTTTCAAACATAGAATTTTAAAATCACCTTCACTAAAAGATGTATTTTAACATTCTGAGTTCAGGTATACTAAACTGGAATTTCTACTTTGTTCCCTGGGTCAGTTTAGGATTATAAGATGTTATAATCAAACAGCCCATTCTAGCCTAGGGGAACAGATAGTCTTGCAATAGTGAAAAATTAAATTGGCTGTCATTCACTATCAGGACATGCCACACACACCCGGGCATGTCCTACCTTTCACATACACTGCACCCTGCCCACAGGGTTAGCTTGGGCCTACATATAGGAAAAGGGAAGGTTAGGGACTGTCAAGTGTGTGCAGTGACCAAGTTGACATGGCAATTACAAACTGCATGCAGACTTTACAATGGCAGGTCTGAGGTACCTTTTCAGAGCTACTCACGTGGGTGACATAATCAGTGCTGCGGGCCCACGAGTAGCATTTGATTCACAGGCCCTGGCACACTCACGCACTTTACTAGGGACTAACAAGTAAATCAAATATCCAATTGTGGAAACACCAATCCATAATACAATTGACACAGAGAGCACATGCACTTTACCACTGATGAGCAGGGTGAAATATCCGCAGAAACGTTACGCCAGCAAAAAAAGAGTCAAAATTGGGAGGTCAGGAAGCAAAAACTCAAGGGAATCACGCCAAAAGATGCCAAGTCTAATAAACATCAATTACATTTTGTTAGAACTGTATTCATGGTGAGAGCTTATTGATTTAGAAGTTATACCTTGTTTTGAGAGCAACGACTATACCATTCTTCTTACCCTACAGGGAAGCCCAGATTCCTACAAACCCAAACACTCAGGGCAGCCCTGTTGAGATCTGATTGTTACTAACAGTAGGAGAAATGACAAATGAGACATAATAGTCAATGATGTTGTTGTTTGTAGTTTTCTATATCGAGACTTAATTCCAACTTCATCTGCTTTTGATGACCCCTAATGGCATTATGGCAGGTGCTCCAAGATCAGACCCAGTCAACTATCGCCCAATCAGTCCTATAGACAATGGCCAGAAATATTTTGCAAACAAATTCTGTACAAACTGATGTCCTGGGTGGAGGATCTTAGAGTTTGATTACATGGTTGTTCACCTTTCAAGCAGCAACGCTTGGGCTAACCAAATAACAAACAGCTCGATTTTGCTACATCACAGGGCAGCAGCCAAGCTAAGCCTTGTAAAAAATAATTTGTTTCACCCAATATCTCCTCATATGGAAATCTGGAGAGCTCAAGTTGTTGTTGCTACCGTAGATACAACTCGGGGTTACAGTAATGTAGAGCCACTGGGGGATGCCAATAATAAATTCATGAGTGCCTCACTACGACTTCGACAAAGCACCCCACTAATTTTCTTTAAAATTAATTTGGCCATGCAACCCATAACTGCTGAGATTATACTCAAACCAATCTGATGTTGGTTGCAGGTATGGTCAAATGATAAGCTAGAAACCTATGGGTCAGGGATGAAAGATATTCTGGGCAACCGAGGTTCAGTGACACTACCCTGGCTAAAATATGTCAAACAGACTTTATTTGCCTGATCTATGGAGATACATTGCATCTATTACCAATTCCTCTACCAAAGTCGTGAAGCTGACCTTTAGGGAAAATGAAAGGGAAAGAATAATTCAATCAATGCATCACGATAGACTAACTGAGCAGGTATTAGAAATAAAGTCTACCCCGATATTTGAGAGGCTACTTGATGAAATTGAACCCCCATTCACTAGTTCCCTCTACATAAGATTCAAGTTTGGGGCATTAACTTCTGCAATCTTTACTAATAAATGGAAGCATTCTCCAGAGGGTTGTCTCCTCTGTATTGTGTGCAGGGAGGAAGATGAGTCAGAGGAATATCTTCAGATTTTTTTGCCCTGCACACACCAGATAATGCAGAAACTGGACAATGCTGCTCTGCTATTGTCTGGGAGTACAACAATACAAGCCGGCTCTGAAAATCTGTAGGTCTGACATTACACTGTGTGGAGTTTTCTCCTTCATAAAATATCTCAAATCCATATGGCCTATCAGAACTAAGAGTCTGATGTTCAACTTTGGCGCAGTTGCTCCTGCTCCCTAATGACACGGCTGCACCAAAGCCGGGCAAGGACCGCCAATCTGATGATGAGTTCAGCTTGTGCAGGCAGACAGTCCTTTTGCCTTTCCAGTGGGAGTGGCAGAAAAACTGCCACCTCAAAGGGAACGGCAACAATTTTCCATCATGGCATGGACTGTGCTGGAACTGGAGTGCAAGCACACAGGGGTATATATGCAGTGCCCCCCTGAATGCATCCCTATGGTGGAGGGATGGGGGCTCTATAGGGCCCTCTTTGTTCCTCCAACTCCTGCCTGTTCATGGCGGTGGAGAGAAGTCGTAATATGCTCAGCAGGACTGCACCAGTCCTGCTCAGCATGTTACATTGGGCCTCCGCTGCACCAGCTCATGGAGTGTCGATTCCCTGGCACCGGCAGCAGTCCACCGCTGGTATGACTTTGAAAGTCATAATCCGGCAGATGGTGGTCTGCCAATGCTGCACCGCCACGAGTGCAGCGGTCAAAGACTGCTGCAAATGTAATCAGACCCTTAGATCTTGACGCAGTTGATATCTTCTTCTGATCCAGTTTACAAGTGTTCTAGACTGTTAGACTATTTCTGAGTTTTTCGATAAGTACATCGTTATTATCATAGGATTGTGTCCCAGAATCCATCAGAAGGTACTACTGCACTTTATTGCTGTGTTCTACTTGACGGTTTTTTGGGCCCCTATTGTTGTTACTAACAAAGTTACTGTTTTTGTTATGACTTTTAATTAATGATATAGCATTGCACTAACTTTTAGACTGAACCTTTTATATTACTTCCACATTGCACTTTATGTTAAATTTGTAAAATAAATATTTTATAATTGTGTTCTTAGAACTGTTCTTTGCATATACTGTCGTGTTTAGGCTGTTTTCTTTGTAGGAATAATTGAACTTGCAATGTTGTTTATGAACTTGTGGCTTTTATGGTCATTGATGGAAATAAAGTACTTTTTGTCTTTGATAGTGCCCCATACAAACACATATAATGTGTCAAAATACCAAATAATTATTTTTGGTTAACTTTTTTAATTGCTTTGATGCCATTGTAGCTTTTGGTCTGTGTTCATTTTCAATTGAAAATAAATACACAAACAACATAGTTGGCATTTATTTGGACAGTAACACCATGTTGGAGAGTAGAAAAAGATACAGACATTGTTAGATATCTGGGGAAGTTGTTGGTGTTATAAGAAATACTTTGAATAACAAGTAACAATTGCTTAATGTCATGAATGTTTTGTATTAAATACGATTACCCTGCACTTAACGGAACTATGTGTTCCCAGTGTTTGCCGAACTAGCCCCAAACTGGGCCTTGACTTCATCCTGAATTTCAAACATGATCATGTTTTCATCTCTCACTGACGTCACACACGGCCAAATGTGTACTATTGCTTTCTGAGGACATGTGATTCTCTGTGACCTAGGAGGAATTTTCCTTTCAAAATGTATCTCTTCAAGGGCCTTCCGTTCTTTAACTGTTAGGGACTATAAGTTCTATGAGTTTGACATTGTTTTGCATGTTGCCAGATTTGTTTTGTCATATTCGATAACATTCCGTCAATTGGGTACTATGTAATATTTATTTAGAGGATGGTGTTGAGATGGTGTAAGGTGATAATATATTAATTTCGCATTTCAATTCACTGAGACTATGTAACAATTTGCTCACCTTCTGCTGACCGAGAGATTTTCGCTCTGTATTTTCCTCTAAAAAGGGCCAATTCTGGAAGTAAGATATACTTTGCTCTCAAGCCTTGGTGATACTTTTCTGAGTCTGAGAGAACAGACTAACATTGTTAGACCTGAGAGCCTTGGGGTGGTCTTCCCATAAAGATTTTGCCTTCTCCCCTAATCTTTTGCTGAATATTGGTTTTGTTGGATTTAGCGTGTTGCACTTTACCACTGCTAGCCAGTGCTAAAGTGCTTGTGCTTACTCCTTCAAACATGGTAAAAATATCTTCTTTTAATATTTACATATGCTGGCAGTGAAAAATTCTTAAATCATTTTTTCAGTACTGCAAAGCCTACCTCTCCCATAAGATAACATTGGGTTACCGTATTACATTTAATAAGTGATAACTTTTGCGTAGGAAGGGTTTGCCCAGACGTGGGTCCCTTGCTCACTGTACCACTGGATTTAAGTTAGACTGCATCAGCCACTGGGATTGATACACCGGGAATGGTTCCAGAATGCTTGTTTCCAGTCCAGGGAGGCCCTGGCTTGGGAGTTCGGGCTTGAATGTTCCCATGAGTAGCAGGTTCAATAATGATTTGCATATGGCTGGGTCTGAACTGGGGTGGTGTGGTGAGCAAAGAAACAATGGACTAAAGCAAGATCTTTGTGACTGGTGGTGAATGTTTGCATTATTCAGCATTCAGTCTATCATTTGTTCTTTTTACTTTTAGGGAGTTGGTATTTTCTTGTGCTAACCATTTGGTGCCTGAAGTCTGTGTCCTGGATTCCACCTATCAAGACTACTAACCTGTTTGTCTTGTGCTGAGTTTCTTGATTGACGTAGCTCTGACCAATTCCTCGTCCCAGTATGAGTGCCAAAGAAGAAACACTTTTGTCCCGCATACTGAGTCAGGTTAATGGGGGGTCTGGGGTTTGGAGGTGATGTCCTCGTTTGGTTTGGATTCCTCAAAGTACAATGTTCTCCATCTGCGTTGGATTGTCCCAAGAACAGCGGCGACTAGTGAACTCTGAAAATGGTGGTGTGGGGCAGCCCACACACATTTTGCCATGTTTTGTGTCGTAAAGTGTTTGTGGCTAAAACTGCTGAATTTGTACTTTAGTCTGAACAAGTTCAAACAGCATCTGCGATTCAGACACAAATTCTGAAAACCAAGGACTGAGCCTTTCGATGTGAAAGAAGCCCATATTATATGTAGCAATATCCAGCATTAAAATATGACAGAAAACCCCCAGTGCACATTTCAGATTGAGTGAAATGTAATAATGAGACGAAGGAAAAAAAAAGACATGTCTTTTAGTGAAGGATGAGACAGATGTTTTCTCTGCATTGGAAGTTTATGAATAATGCAATGCTGGGGCATGGGTGTTTCCAATTACTGCATCACTTTGCTGGACTTTGGGATATAAATAGCAGTAGGCTCAGCCGGTTTAATACAGGTGATGCTTTTGAACTCACATAGCAACATAATTTATCATTGGCCTTGACAAATACAGGCCTCAGCAAGGCCTGCAAGTGCAAAGGGTTCGCCCTTCTGTACACAGAGTCCTTAGACTACACAAGAAATTGGCAAGTCTCATCCCGCAACGCAAATATCGTTGAATCGCATCAGGCACCTGGGAAGGACGAAAAAGACCTTTACGCATTTCTTTAGAATCGGCTATCACATCATCTGGTTCAAGAACATCAGAATATTTTCGAAAAGCTGACACTACTTCCAATAAGTTTTTAAGGGAAACAGTATCTTTGTTGACCCGACAACATAGACCGCGTATCCACTCTCTGCCTGGGCGGTCCAGAATCCTGATCTCCTCCTCTCGGGGCAGACGGGCCAGCATACAGGGGCGGAGAGCGATCTAATAACGAAAAATCATCATCCGATTTATTAAGGACAGGATAAAGAGGTTGTCGAACAGGATACTGGCCAGATATTTGCAACCGACGTTCTTTCTCCTATTTCTTTTCTAATTCTCATGCTCACTCTTTCGTTGCTCTTTCTCAATCAGTGCCTGCTCACGCTTCTCACGCTCTCGCACCTCTTTCACCCACATACGTATACACTCAAACATATCCTGTCTCACTCGCGGCTTACACATACACTGCTCCACATACTCAATTTTCTGCAGATCAAACGATCCATACATAGGCCATCGCAACTCAGGATCCTTTTTTAGTATATTTCCTCCATATTGTGCTGTACATTATGGGGGAAAGACCAAATTTCACATACATATCCCTATTCAACGTCCCTTCCAGGGGAGCCGGCTGTGATTCTTCAAGTATCAACCGGTCATTTCCAAAACAGCAGCACCACTTAAGGAGTGCGCTAAAAACAGGCATGTTTAAAAATAGTGCAAAGTATGCAATATTATAAATAAAATGGCACTTAAAACGTTGCGCCGCTCAAATCCAAAGGTCAGGAGAAATATCTCCACATTGCCTGCCTATTGTTGCAACGCATATATGAATATCACCAAACCAAACAATATGACTAGTCACCTCAAACAAAAAAACAAATTAGTCGCGGCAAGCGTATCCTAAAACTGCCTTGAAAATCAAGACTACCAAAGGCTCGCAGCAAGTACCGTACAACGATTCTTACCAATCAAGAGCGTCCAGATTCTAACTGCCAAGTTCCGAATTCGCCCAAACGGCCACTATGCAGCAAACTGACAGAAGAGGTCTCAGTCGATGACCGGCGCCACCCAGATGGTCAGATCGGAAGGGAAGGAAGAATACCTCGGGATGCCAGGACTAAAGGCAAAGCTGGCAGTGATCACGTCCCCGGCAAGGTTCCAATCCTTCATCACGACCAATCCTTCGAGCATCCGAATCACTGATGAGCCCCATGTGACGGGTGCCAATTGACGAATACAGGCCTCAGCAAGGCCTGCGAGTGCAAAGGGTTCGCCCTTCTGTACACAGAGTCCTTAGACTACACAAGAAATTGGCACGGAAACTGGAAATACAAAAACATAGTTTAATAAACCTTTAAAGGTGGTACTACAGCCCACACAACACTCTACAGTATTGTACAAGGTAGCACAAATAATTCAGACATGCGGTCCCCTTTTATACACAAAGAAGGGGCTCATAAGTGGGCGGTTACAGCTCAAAACATGATTTACAACCATATATGGACATTTCTTGAACATGATCGATACATGGGTGGAGTTAACGGTTCTAGAGTTCCACTGAATGCACATTCCAATCTACGCTAAACAGAAACAGATGTGACTCCTACTGGGCATGCGCTAGACGCACAAGGAACTATTTATAGCCTGTTGCTGGGCAAACTTCAGGGGTGACAATCAGTGAGGTAGGACTCGCCTTGTGGCGAGCACGTGGCAATGTATGGCACACAAGATGGACGCCAGAAAGCAAAATGGAGTTTGGCCGTATTTCAAGTACGAGAGGGAAAACTAAAACAAAGACACAATAGCATGTCTTCAGTGAATGCTTAATACTATCGCTGTTTTATTTACAGCCTCACTTCTACACTACAGTTCCTTCTCTATGGTGGAACTTTTAAATCTACAGTAGCAACACAAGCAGCATGTGTTACTCAGGCAGCTCTTTCACAGACTCTGTCCAACCCTATAATGGTGCAGTGAGTCTACACTGATGGGTATCATATAAAGAAGTAACAAGTAAATTGAGTGGAGAATGAGAACGTCACGTTACAAAGCATGACAAAGAATAACCTGACCAATGACTGTATGCTTCAAAGTAAAGCCACAGAGTGATAGGCCATATTAGTGAAAGTACCACCCCCATGCTGTTGATGGACAAGAGGCCTACCACATGGTACTCAAATATGATTCAGACGCTGCTCTCATGTTGTATATGTTAGTAAACAACATGAAAGAAGCACCAGGATTGGCAGGAGCAGGCAAGACAAATGCTCCAAAGGAGGCTGTGGGCCTATGGCTGTAATCCCCATGACTCCTTAACGTTGCACAAGTTAAAGAAACCTCAAGTGCGCATGTCAGGCTGATGGCAGTAAAGCACCAGTCCAGACTGACACGCACACTCCACTTCTAGTCATCATAAGAGACCACCCTGCTGTAAATCAAGTCCCATCCCACCCTCCAGCAGTAAGTTACCTGACCTGCAATGCAATTTAGAAATGCAGCAAAACACACATTTGGAGTTGAAGTTAGTGGGAGCTCTTGGGGCAGAGAGTCAACACCGTTACGCTCTAAAGAAGGAACCAACCCTACCCGTTAATCCGAGGTTCTGGATTATTCTTGTAATTACTGCTAGGTCATGCGGGTTCCTGCACACACAACATAAACAATATTTAGCACAGTTCACTCTCCTGCTGTTCCTCCCACTAACCCAAGTTCCATTAAAATACCACTCCCTGAAAAACAGAACCTACTCAAGGTTAAACTCTGTCGGGCTCAGTACGTAGTATCCATACTAACGCTCCAAGAGCTTTTTGATATATGTCGTTTTTATTATCTCAGGAGCAGGGCCGGACTGGCTACCAGGCATTTTGTCATGCTGTCAAGCTGGGGGCTGATTTCGTTGATGGGGACCTGTGTGTGCTGAACGACATTCATTTTGCTTTGTTTATTTTGAAGCACACGCAGGTCTCCATCAGCTAAATTAGCTCCCACTGCTGTGACATCAGCCCTAGGCTCGGCAGCATGCCAAAATGCCCGATAGCCAGTCCGGCCCTGCTCAGGAGGACACATCTCAAAAAGGTCCAGTTGCTCTATCCCATGTTTTATGATTCCTTTTGAACCTTATACTCAGTTGAGGGGAAGGTTTGGAGCTCTACAACTGTTTGTTGAATAGTTTCTAGTGCGGCTTAAAGGGAAGTATTCCCTTGTTCACCCCCTTTTAGTATTGTGCAAATAGGATATATTGTAAATCTTTTGTAGAAAGTTAGTTGAGGACACTAGCCTTTGTCTTTCTTACTTTGTCCTTTTTTGTTTGAGGGGTCAATGCAGCTGCAATGTAAAGAGAAGATCACAAACCTAAAGAAGTGCATCACTGGATGGCGAGGATCAAGATTCAGGTAAGTTCTGTCTCAGGAACAATATTGAGGCCTACTGCAGCCAAAAGGGCAGAAAGCAAGCACCTGTACATTTATGTGCCATGGCGTTTATAGCTTTTCAATCCAAGATGGCTACCAGGTCACATGACTTGGGAAATTTCACAAAATATTTACAAGATATTGCCAAGTCACATATTCCTGAGCCTATAACCAGCAAAATGGTGACTGGAAGAGCTTGTGGGCAAGCGGTTTAATCTGGTCTTTTGGGGATCTGGGTTTAAGCAAGGGATAAGCCATTGGGCCCTTGGGAGAAGACCATAGAAGGTGAGATGCCCAGTGCTTTGTCGGTGGGGCCCACAGTCATGTGCCATGTTCAGCAATCAGAGGTATTCTTCCAAACACCCTTGGACCTGCAAACTGCACAAGAAGGACTGCCTAGCAGCCTGAGGACTGGACTGTGACCTGTTGCTGTATGAAGCCTGCTCTGATGCCTTAGGCCAGCCTTGCTTCTTGAACCCAGGACTACCAGAGTGTCTCCAATTGTCAGTTGAGTGGCCTCATGTTCTGAGCTACAGGGACTCAACAAGCTCCTAACCAGCAGCTTTATCAGAACTGATGCAACACAATGATGTAAGTCCTCACCTCACCAGCTGCGAACTGTTGGCTTAATCGGAACTGATGCAGTGCGACGCACCTTGATGCTGGATCTTGCATAGTAGCTCCTGATTGACAGCTTCACCAGCACAGAGCCAGCACAATTTATGTATGCACAAGTCTCCCTAATGCAGCCCTTGGGCAGTGGCTTCATTGACCCGATGCAGTGTGATACATCTTGACTCTAGAATCACAGCTCCCGACTTGAGGCTTTGACAGCACCGACCCAGCAAGATGAATCTGGGCACATCTTGATGTAGGATACACAACACAGCTCCTGCTTGACTGCTGCTCGAAGCAACACGGTGAAGGCAGTCACAAACTTTGCATCCTGATTTTAGAGGACACGCAGCATGACCAGATAAACATACTTGGTGCTATTTACTTCTAAGCACTATTCCCCTAAATTCTTTAAATTGCATCTTCGGTTCTTCTGGTTCGATTTTTGTCATTTTAGTTACTAAAACATATTCTAATTTTCAGTGGCGGCTCCTCCACTATTGCGGCCCCACTGCTTTCAAGCAGTGAGAGAAGCAAAAACATAAATGGATAATAACATTCAGTTATTATCATTTTATGTGTTTTGTACTGCTTTGAGGGTGGGCGAGAAGGGCACTGGAGGAGTGGTTTGCCCAATTCCAAGTGTGCAATGACTATTTGGTTGACTCTCTCAGGCCACCCAACCAGTCATGCACACTTTCCCCTTCTACTTGCAGGCTGCATTACAGCCTGCATGGACAACATGCCCACCCCTCCAGCCCCTGGCTGAGCGCCATGTCACCTATGTAAGGGCACCGAGCCGTATATGCACCGCAGTGGTAAATAAACAGGACCTCTATGTTTAACAATCACTGCAGATTAAAGTGTAATCTGCAGCGTGTTTAGAAAAAAGAGGTACTGCTCCTGCTCAGCCCTGTTTAAGTACCATTACAGTGTTGATGTAATTCTGCAGATGGAACAATGAATTAATCCGTAAATCCATGTTACAGGATTATTGTGAAGTTGCTAAATTCTGCCCACCCCTAGTAAAAATACCCACCCTCAAGGTGAAGCTGCCACCACACTGATACATATTGCATGATCTTGACCCCCGAAGGCAATACAACAATAGAGTCAATTCACCCATTTTACACAGTTTGTTTCAATCACAAAGTATCAATGAGCTTTAAATATTTTTTCAGAGAATCATTTATTAAAGAAACAATGGGGTTACTTTTTTCAGGGCAATTTGAAGTCAAATGTGGGGATTTCATTTATGCTTCCTAGCAAATGTTGTGTCGACCTAGGTGAATTACAGACACTTCTCCCTGTTTAAGATTATGGGTCATCTTAAGATATTTAAATTGTTAACTGAAGTGCTTTATTTGTAAAACAATGAGTGTCAGTGCCAACAGCACTGCTCGTAAACCCAGCTGGTGCTGATTTCTGTCGGAGTGCCCAATTCCAAGGGTGTGTTGTCCTGAATCCACCTCAGACCTCATTCAGCCACTGCCAGACATGGGCTGGTCCTTAATTTCACTCTTGCACGATCTTTCTTTTTCCCCTAGGCTTTTTTCCATCTTTCTATTCCCTCCCCCTTCTTTCCCGTTTGAGCGTTTTCCCTCTCTTGCTTTCAGGAAATGTCTAGTGAGGGGAAAAAGTGCTGGTACCCACAAAATAGTGCTGGTTGCCGTTACCGGCAACAACCAGCTCAAATTAAGCACTGAATAACTGACTTTGGTGTTTTCATATTGAACAAAATGTAGGAAAAATTATAATTTCCAACAAACGTCACAGGACCCATTGCATTTGGCATGTGTTTTGAAGTACTACAAGTTTACTTTGAACTGGGCCCTAGAAGGTATGTGTGAATTATCTCTAAAGCCCACCCAGACCTCCTCAAAATTGTTGCCTCCTGACAAAAATTGTTTAATGGGTGAAATAAGTAGAAAAAAGGCAGGCGTGCAGCATGGATAGCCTTGATGGAAATGATCGTGGTTGATAGCACGAATTATGTATTTAACAAGCAGTAAAATAGATTCATCCCATATAAATACGTTAATAGCAGAATTCATCTAAAAATACAATGGCATTGAAATTTGAACAAAATGTATTCTCTTAACAGCAGCACAGCTAAAAATAAAGTCACGCATAACATATTGTCAAATTTGAAAGTAAAATGAGCAGCCAAATGTGGAAAGAATTCTCCACAGTGGTTACGATACTAATGCAGTGGGGAATATTCTTTTCGCTTTCTTTAGTTTTTGAAAGGAGAACAGGGATACTGTTTGTTTTTCTGATGAAGCATTGAAACGGATTCATGTGTTTAAGGAGCATCTTCTGAACCTTTTGCTAGGGTAGTTCAAATGCAATTTAGTAGTAAATGAAAGGTACATATTTCAACTGCTAAAAAATCTGGTGCGGATCCCTCAGTCCTGGCCAATTATAGGCCGATCTCCCTCCTCCCCAACATGGCTAAGATCCTCGAAGCTTTCGTTACCACCCACCTTTTGACTTTTATTGAAGACTCTAACTTCATGGATCCCCATCAGGCCGGATTTCGGCCGGCCCACTCTACTGAGACCGTCATCACCGCGGTCATGGATTCTCTCCATGACAACGCGGATAAGGGAATTCCTCAGGCCCTGGTCTTACTAGATCTCTCTGCCGCGTTCGGCATGGTCGACCATGCCATCCTTTTGGACCGTGTTGAAGGGGCAGGCATCCAGAGTACTGCCTCTAATTGGGTTAGGTCTTTCCTTAGCGACCGGACTCAAGCGGTTCGCCTAGCTCCTTTTACGGCCCCTACAATTCAAACAACTTGTGGGGTGCCTCAGGGGTCATCACTGTCCCCCCTCTTGTTCAATCTGTACCTTGCCCCTCTGATTCAGTCCTTAGGAGAGTTTCAAGTCACTACATTCAATTATGCGGATGATTTACAGCTTATCTTTTCAATTGACGGCTCCCCTAATTCTATCAGGGACTTTCAGGATACCATGCTACATATCCGCCATTGGATACATACTAATCATTTAAAACTGAATCGCGGTAAAATGGAAATAATCCTCAATGGCAAGAGTCAATCACTCTGTTGCCCTCAATATTGGCCCCCGGAATTGGGTCCTGCACCCCTCCCCTCTGCATCGGTTAAAAGTCTGGGAGTAGTTATTGACAGTAATCTTTCATTGAAAACCCAAGTGGGCATGGTGGTATCCTACTGCTTTTACCAGCTGCGCAGGATAAAGAAAATCAGTCGGATGTTGGCCCAGTCTGCCTTGATTCAGGTGGTGACAGCGTTAGTTCTGTCCCGACTGGAATACCCCAATTCCATCTATCTGGGCCTCCCCTGTATCTCGGCAGACGTCTCCAACTGGTCCAAAACCAAGCTGCTAGACTGATTCACCACCAGCCCCGCTGGCAATCTGCCAGGCCTATTCTCAGACAACTTCATTGGCTGCCCTTCTCCCAGCGAGTGCAATTCAAAACTGCTTGTATGGTCTTTAAGTCACTCCACACCTGCAGCCCTCAATTCATCAACACCCTCTTGTCCAGGTATACCCCTTCCCGTATTCTCTGTTCTGCCAGTCTTCCCCTCCTGTCTATACCAGCCTTCAAGTTACATCGCCATGGCGGATGCAGGGTTGCCGTGCTTGCCTCCATGCCCTGGAACTCCCTCCCCTTGGGGATTTGCTCTTGCATGGATCTCTTAGCATTTCGAAAACAGCTCAAAACTTGGCTTTTCCCCTTAGTCTAGGCTCAACCCTCTGTCTCCGGGTTTTTCTGCTCAGTCAGCGCCATGAAGCCTCTGGGCGTATGCGCCATTTACAAAAAGATATTAACATAACATAACATAACATACCTGGATGGAGGGATTTGTTCATTATCCAAAGGATAGAACGTTTATTTTTATTTTTTCAGCTCTCTCCCTGAGCAATTTACAGATTGCAAAAATACAATGTAAATCTGATAGGGGCGATTCATAGACCTAATCTGAGACAAAATCCTAAATTTACTACTTTTGGTATTCACATAAGACATTTAGTAGTAGTAAAGTTAGTCTTTTGTCTTAAGTAAGTATTTTGTCTTAAGTTAGTATTTTGTCTTAAGTTATGATCTTGTCTTAAGTTAGGATAGTGTCTTAAATTCGGATTTTGTCTTAATTTAGGATTTTGTCCTAATTTAGGATTTTGTCTTAAATTAGGATTTGGTCTTCAATTAGGATTTTGTCTTAAGTTAAATTGAAGTTAAACTTAAGCTTGTCTTAAGTTTTGGTTTTAAGACAAAATCCTAATTTAAGGAAAAATCCTAATTTCAGACAAAATCCTAATTTTAAACAAATCAAAATTTTAGACAAAATCCTAATTTAAGACAAAATCCTAACTTTAGTACTACTAAATGCCTTCTGTGAATACCAAAAGTCATAAATTAAGGATTTTGTATCAGATTAGTTCTGTGGATCAGCCCCATAGTAAATGTTTTGCCCACTGTCCCACTCTAGACAGAGATCAGTCACATGTAAATCAGACTTGGTCCTGCCCCAATAGCCAGAGTTCAGCCCAAACTGCCAGTCCATTTCCCCTCCCTCCTCAGAACAGTGTTGGCCAACTTGAGCCTCATCGGTGAGGAACAGTTTCAGTCCAAGAGCACAGTAAGCATAGCGTAAATGTCAGTGGTTATCAGCCTGTTTTAATCCATCTAAGTTCTTCCCATCTCTGTCCATGAATTCTACTAAATTGAGGGTCTTTTCTTCACTACTAGAAAAGCATATAGCCAAACCTCTTGTACTGGCAGGCGGTCAAATGATTTCCAATCACCCCTATCCCTTAAAACTCCTGGGTTGAATGGTCACTGAATGGCTCTAAGGATACAAAGAATAATGCCAAAAAAATGCCTTCTGGCCCATATTAGGGGCAGAATTATCCTTTTTGAAAGCAGGAATGTGCAGCAGCCGATTATACCATGCCCAACAATGGATAAAAGAAAGATACCTGTGCTTGAACCAAGTTGGGCACTACCAAATGTACCATTTACCTGGTCCTCCAGGCTAACAACGGCTCTTTCCACCTCAGATCCAGCGACGAATCTGGGAGACTTTGTAATGCTAGACAGTCATTTTCACAACACATGAATGTCATAGTTAGCAGTGGCAGTTTACAACTCTCCTTGGCTTATAGAATACCTCCGTTCTTGCAAATTGCTCAATAGCTTGAACTGATGCATACCTGTTCGATGAACATCTTGACAACTGCAATGTGATCTATATATGATTTAAAAAAAATCTCCTTGAGGCAATTTAAACATTCCAAATTCAGGCTGCCAGAATGTGCTTGAACGTGAGGATGCATGGCAAAGTCAAATCCGCCCTGAAGGTATTCCACTGGCTTCAACTGAAGTGGATTCATTTCAAGACTCTTTGTAGCTTTAATAATGGCTACTGTAACAACGGCCCTGCATAACTAAAGAAGAAGCGCCTCTTGCCTCTAGGTTGAAAGACGCAAAGATTTCGTTCGAAATAACTTTACTTTGAAACATTCAGACCCTAATTATAAGTGATCCCATAAATGGGCCAGATTCCACCCTTCCCCCCGAGTTACTCATACGTGGGGTGCTAGTAAGTATATAAGAGTGATTGCTAAAACTTAATAGGCAGTTATTTTTTTAGCATAGACAAATAATTGGGTAAAAAAAACAGTAAACCGGCCTTCTGTAATTTTTCAAAATCTATATTTTCAATCAGTATAAAAAGATAAAAATACTAGAAACATGTTGCCTGTTAACAGAAATCAAGAGTTCAGATGCTGGTACTTCAGTAACATACATCCATAAATTTTCAATTTAAAGCTTATAGTTCATCATATGCATTTTTGCAATTTACCCCAAATAGCTAACACTTTTCCCTTTGCTCTCACACAGCAAAATGTAATTTCTGATGTTTTACATTTTTCAGATCAGGTGGATTTGACTTTTTCCAATACTTTGTTATAAGAGATCCATAAAAGTATACCAATAAACACAAATACTTGCACCTCATTAGTGATGAACTATTAATATTCTTTAAGCTCCAGCACAGCCAATCTTACAGATGGATTTTACTCTTGCTCAGGATTGGTTTTAAAAACATGAAATCGTATGTAAATGAAATTGACAAATGACTATTGAAGGAACGGATAAGTCAAATGCATTGTGTGCCTATTACCTCATACATATTCTGAATTGTAAAAACAGTTCAGTTGTGTAATTTAGAGCCCTGCTCCGTTACATGCAATTTATATGCTCAACTTGTGTTTCATTTTATTCATCTGTGTGCACTATACTAATCAACTGCAGTGAGTGGCTATGTATTCACGTTGATGAAAGGCACCCATATTTTTAGTAGAATTAAAATAAATGCATTTGTTACCCGATGGAATGTTTATACTTGTTAAATATCATACATATATTTACTAATGCTAACTGTACTTGTTGACAATTAAATTGTCTTGCAAGTGCCTTATTTTTTCTTTCCTCTGCAAGTGTCTTATCATGTGCCTTGTTTAGTCAAAGTAGGCTTAGTGAGCATTGTATTACATCAGCAGACTACTGAACTTTTATTTAGAATTTGGCCTTCGAGAGATAGAAGGTGGGAGAGAACTTCCTGTACTCGACAGACTGGATTGATGGTAAATCCAAGGTCACCCAGATGATTTCTTCATTGGTTGAGAGATGGGAGAGTGTGTAATTGTCTGGTACATATGTGCTAGGATTACTGTAACAGAAGAAGTATGGTCATCTTGCCTTTAATGGCTGCCATCAGGCAGGTGGCTCTACCCACCTGACTGCTGGCCATGCTTAATTGTACCATGAGCTTGTCCCATCTTTTACAATGGTTTTCCGTATTTATGAGGGGCCTTGATATGAATATAAACTACTCTAAATCTCGGCCTTAATTTGTTATCTTTGGTGGCCAGTTTCCTTTGTCTGGGAATTATATTTAAAACATCTGGTCACTGGCACTTCAATATATGTGCCAAACAAAATTCATCCACTGGATTGGTCCCCTTTTTAATCTTTGACCTCTGGTAGGTAGAAACCGGTGGCGCTTTTAAAATAATTTTTAAAGCATAATGTGTCCCAATAGCAACATACGGGGCTGGCATTTGGGGCTATGCTGATGTACACAGTATCCAGATAAGAGAAAACTGATTTTGCAGGAGGTTTTTATCACATCCCCTAGTTGCTCCAATTTTGTATATCATGAGGAGTTAGGACTTCCCTATGTCGAAGACTGTATTAAAATTGCACCTTTAACGCTGTTGATATATGTATGATAAAATCCTTGTGCCCGGTTCAATCAACAGGTGATCAACAATTGCCTCAGATGTGAGCAGGAGCTGAGCATTCTCAAACTAGCTTATGTGAAAAAATACTTTCCCTAACTAGATAGGTTAGATCTCTCTGCTAAACCTACTTGCATAAGAAAGCTGGATAAAGCCTGGCTTAGGCGTACCTTTATGGGTGCTAGGTGTTAATATCAAGATCTTAGGGTAAGAAAGGAAAAAATAAACAGTACCTTCTCTTACAGATGACTATAGGAATTGAACTCTACTTATTGCATAGATCAAATCAGTGTGAGTGATCCCTTCTGGTGAGATTTAAAACCAGCTCTGTTTGCACTATATGTTTTGCCTATTGCTGCAATGGGAATGCTAACTGCCCACCTCGTCCATGTGATCAAGCTTCAAAGCAAAGATTACTGCAATTGACATTTTTTTCAAAGTTTATGGGAATCATACAAGGTTACTTTTTATTACCTATCTTAAAATTGTACACTTTTTAGGTTGTGTAGGACAGCTCTTATCTTTCCTCAGACTCTTAATGATAAAAAAGATGCTTTGCTGTTTCCAGTTTTTAAAAAGCACAGTTTACTACCTTAAATCTTTGTATGAATATTGTGAAATGTTTGCTCTCTGTATGTATTACGCATTTGTTGTTGCAATTACATTTCATGTTTTTCTGATTATGTTTCTATACCACACAAAGCTTTCAATTGATTGATTGCTGAATTGCACTGCTTTGGCACAGACAGTAAGAATAAAAAGTAGCAAGGAGTATGCATACTGTTGAGAACTGATATTTATTCACTGTTGCTTTGTTATTTATTTCGCTGAAAGAGGTTGTTGATGAAGGGAAACAGTTGATTTAGATAAATTATATGATTATTTGCACTTGATTCTTTAGCAAAATTCTAATATTTTTAAATAATTGATTATTGGTGATAACGAGAAAAAGAGCAAAGCTCCAATTCCCTTTCTCCTTGAAACATCAAGGTGAAAAGTGTGTTATTCATATTTGACTACAAAGAAATCAAGATGTATGTCTGTTACCCAGACTTTAATTGCAAAACTATCAAAGGAATGGGCAGATGGCATGATGCACATTCTGATTAAGCCTGGGCAGTAAACTCCGCTCCCCTGGTGGAGTTTGCAGAGTTTTTCCCACTCTATGCCCCGCATTGGAGCGCTGAGTTCTGAAAAACTCTCCTGAGTGGTAAGTTCAGTTGGCAAGCATGAGCGAGGAAAATTCGAAGCTAGACCACCTCCCGGTGAACTATGAATTGATACATCAGTTCGACCAGCATCAGAATAAGGCCCAAAGACTTTGTGTGCCTGGCGCACCATTGTATGTTAAGGAAACTCATTAAAATTTTAGCCAGCTATTCTCATTAATTTCTGAATTTTCTATATCATCTGGTTATAAAACGTATTCCTTGAAATGCAAACTATTAATGGTGAAAGCAGGCCTTGACAATGTACAAGATAATCTGAAAAGGGAAATATTTAGCAAAACATGCCAGATATTTAGGAATAAGGGTTTAAAGTAAAACAAATAAGTTTTACAGTTTGAATTGCAAGAACCTGCTCAGACAAGCAAACCATGAATCCCTAACTTGATTACAATAAACGTTGTTAAAAGGACCGTAATGCTCCACTATCTGGTTTTGATTCTGGTAATGTCTTGTACATTCAGTATTGGCTTTTTCAAGGTTTGTTACCAAAACATCTGACCCCTTTTTGAGGAGTCAAACTCCCACAGGGTTAGCTAAAGGAAATTATGTTTCCCACTTGTTATTCCCTTCAAGAGATGCAATTTTACTATTATGAGGCAGGAGATAAGACTCAGAGTTGACAAGGCAAAAAAATAATGTAATACTAAGGGCTATGACATGGGCGAATGGTCAGTTTTCATTTCTTGGCAAGTTTCACAGCAACTCGTGCTTGAAAGTATAGGTTCCAAAATTCCCAGAGTATTTTTCAGGTTTGTAAAGCACAACTAACGAAAGTAAGGATCTTTGGGCCATATGTATCATACTCAAGTTTTGCGATTCTCAAAATGGGATTTTTAGCTAATTGCATTTTGAGAATCGTAAAACCCGATGTAATTAGAAGTTCGCTAATATTTAGCGATTCCCAAAAATTTGCAGAATTTAATGCGAATACCAAATTTGCGATTCCTTAATTGCGAAATCACGAATAAGGAATCGCAAATCGGAAATTCAGGTGCAGCTTCATGACATCACAACCAGGAAGTGTGACTACCCATGCTGCATCTACGTTTCAGAAGCAGAGTGAGAGACTGGAAGGAGGGCCGAGGCTCCAGTGCACTGCTACTGAGAGAGGAGAAATGGCCAACCAGGATAAGCAGCAGGGGAAAACAAGCAGGAAGAGAAAACAGAAGTTCTCTGAAGGGGAGCTGGAGATGCTCATCCAGAAGATAGTGGTGAGCCATGAGCTGCTTTTTGGAAAAAAATCCCTGTGTGTGCCTGAGACCCGCAAACGCAGAATATGGGATGACATCCAGGAAAAGGTCAACTCCATTGGCGTCACCCACAACGCTTGTACGATATGCGCTAGAGATCTAAGGAAAAGGTTGCTGCCAGGCTGGAGGAGGCAAGAAAGACCGGTGGTGGGATGTCCACTGCCACGGATTCCATGCCACTGGAGGAACTGGTCGAGGGGACCCTGATGCCGGAGAGTGTGAGTGGTGTGGTAGAGCTTGACTGCTCCGACCACCCAGACCCCAGACAAGGTAAGAAGCATGCCCTCACACCCCTGATACCTCCCTACTTCACCCACACACCCAGGAGAAACCAAGTCACCCAAAAGAAATGCAAGTCCAGTGCATGCACACAAGCACACACAGCAATGCATTATGGGAGATGTAATCACATGCACCAAACAGCGGAGCAGTGACATCCAGCAAGGGTCAATCAGTATGTGTGTATTAGGAAAGGCAAAATATAGACAGTTAGGACGCATGTAACTCCAAACAGTGTAATTTTTTGCATGACAAATGCAAGACAGGCCACCAAATTAATGTGCATTTACGTTCACAGCACCCCCAGAAACATAGGGACCCATGGCAGGAGGGGAGGATGAAATCCCACCGCGTGGAAGTGTCAGGGCAAGAGGAGGAGGAGGAAGGCAGCCCAGTGGTCCCAGCAAAACGCCCATGGCGCATCTCAGTACCAACATTGCCACCACTGGAGGAGGAAACACTGGACACAGATGAGGATGGGCAACAAGTCCAGGGCCAGTCTGACCCACACCACAGAGCACAGGTCCCTGAACCTCCCACTCCAGATATTCCAACCAGGCGCAGGGCACGGCCATCCACAAGCACAGCAGCCGCAGGAGATAACACAGCCTACATAGGGCTTGAGGACAACATTCTGGAGGTACAGTGCCTGCAGGCAAAAACAAAAAAATAAGTTCAGCGACAAATGAGGGTGGGCTTCAAGGGCACTGTGTGCTATGATGCGAGAGGACCATGTAGCCAGGCGCAGGGAGAGACCGTGCCTCCATACACGCCTGGACTTACATACAAGGGCTGTTAAACGGCTTGCCTCTGCCACCTCAGTGCTGTCACATTGCTGCATCAGCATGCAGCATGAATTGGCACACTGCAGCAAGGACTTGGCCTGGAGACTAGTACAGCTCACATGTGTGGTGGACCAGCTGCGAGCAGCAGCCACTGCTGGTACAGGAGCCCTAAGCTCACTGGAGGAGAATGGGCAATCAAGCAGGAGCAGCATAACTCTACCCCTCCCACAGGACAGGCACTGTGGTGTATGTCAGGGTAGATCTGCTGATGCTTCAGGAGAGGGCACTGGGCACTCTGAGCGAGGGGCTACGAGCCGTCCTCGCTGACGTTGAGGTGCCCTGACTATCATGAGTTAACCTATTGCACATAGCCCCATGTTTACTATGATTTATTTGCACTGTGTGTTCGACACATGCTTGGCAATTAGACCAACATAGCGTGCAACACAGGCTGTGTGATGCTAACTTTCCTGAGCATAAGGAAATACAAACACAGTCTTGCAAAAATCTGTAGCTTTGTGTCATCATTTCTCACCTAGAAATAGTTCTGTGTGATCTCATCTCGCCTCTGGCGCCCTGCAGCCGAGCCAATGACACCGGCTAGCCTGCATCTTGGAGCTGGCCACTTCTCATCTGATGCTTCTGTATCCATGAGCTCCACTGGGATGCCTTTCTGGTGGTGATCTTGTGCAGCATGGCACACGCTACCACGATCTTGCAACAGGTCTCGGGGCTGTACTTTAGTGCCACTCCACTCTAACGGAGGCAGCGTAAACGGCTCTTGAGTATTCCAAAGGTCCTCTCAATGGTACTGCGGGTGGTTGTGTGGGCACTGTTGTACCTCTGCTCCCCAGCGGTGGCAGGATCCAGGTATGGAGTCAGTATGTAGTCTTGGACAGCATAGGCAATGTCACCTATAGGGTGAGAAGAATCAGGTTAAACACTATCCTGCTGCTGCTGTGCTTCACTGGTGTGTCCTTGTTACCAATGTGCTCACCTAGTAAGTAGCCATCAGCAAATTCACCATTTGTGAGTCGTTGGTGAAGCACACTGTGGCAAAAGAGGAATGAGTCGTGGGTGCTGACTGGGTATTTCTCCACAATGTCAGTGATAATATGCTTTGCATTGCACACTACCTGTATGTTCAGGGAATGGTAGGACTTGCGATTCCTGAACACATGCTCGTCTGAGAGGGGGGGATATAGCGACATGGGTCACATCTATGCAGCCAATGACGTGGGGGAATTGTGAAATCTGATAGAACTCCTGCTTGGTTTGGTCTAGTGCCTGTTATGTGCTGGGAATTGGATGTGGTGATGCAGCCTCTGTACCATTGCATGAAGGAACGTGTGGAAGAAGCGCAACAGTGCACTGTGAGAGACACCTCCTGCTGTGGCTAACACCCCCTGGAAACTCCCTGATGTCAGTAGGTGCAGTGAGCACAAGACTTGTACATGGGTGGGGATGGTGTGTGTCCTGTGTGTGGGGTGTTCAAGTATGGGTTTGAGCTCCACTACTAAGTCCAGGTTGCTGTTCGCATCCAGCCTGTAGTTAACATGGATCTCCTCCACAGTCCGCTGGAAAAGGGAGATACGCGGTCTGAAGATCCTTTCTTGGTGTCTCCTTCTCTGTGCAGCAGCTCTGATTTGCAGCCGCCTGGCTATCACATACAGCCAGCCCAGCCATTGTGGAAAAGGCCTGTGGCATTGTGGGCCTCTTTAAATAGTTTGCACCTGGTTACCACCTGCTCACACTTGGTGATAATTGGGATTAGCAAAATTGAGAATTTCAGAAATTCTCAATTTGCAAATTTTTCATGCATTTCGTTTTGCGAATTCGCAATTTGAGATTCCTTTTTTGGGATTTTTGCTGTTTGCGTGGCTGAGATAGCGATTCCGCAAATTTATTGGCAGATTTGATTTTTCGCAAAATTGCTCATCGCTAATTTTGTGATGAGCAATTTCGCGATCGCTATGACTCTCATACATAGTGTATCTCTGTTTTTCGATTGTAAACACCTTTTTTTGGCGATTCGCAGTGTTTGCGATCACAAAACAGCTTCATACATATGCCCATTGTTTTCTCTGGAATAAATAAATTATGGAATAATCTAACTCTCCAGTTAAGGAAATGGAAAGGGTATTCTACCAGACTGTTGACGTTTTTAGTATAACAATATTGAATCCATTATATCGACTTCCACTTTATCAACATACGTATATATAGGTAAATATAAATTTAGTTCTCTTAATGCCACCCCTAGATGAATTGTCAATATCTATGTCATGAGAAGTCTTTCTAGGAGATACTTAGAATAACTTAAAGCTGCCTACTGTTTCTCTACAATATCCCAATATCTATGTGAAACTAATGAACATCTTGGAATTGTGCATTGTGAACAGTGCTGATTACGGTAGAACAACAACCATACCCTTTAAACAAGCTTTATATACATTTTGTGGAACATTTCTCCACTGCATGCAGCACTCCTAATTTCTATATATTCCTACATTGAGTCCTTCACAGCTGTGCTCTGAGTGTTTTTAGGTCGAGCCTTGAGCCAGCACATATGTGCTTCTCTGCGAGGTTTATTATAGAAGAGTAGGTGAATAGAAGCTCCACCCACCCTCCAGCTATATTTGCTATTGGCTTGCAACATTGCTTGTCCTAAATACTGGCTTCTGATTCGTCGATAGGCTTGTTAGTCCCTCCTTAGTACTTCCTCCTTTTCATGTATCACCTCCCATGGCGACTGGCCCCTTTACTTCAGTTGTTACATGGTACTGTTATTTAGACTGTGAGCACTATTTTCTTTAATGAGGTTCTCCTACTGCAGATCTGACATGCTTTGGTGCCTTCTCTACATCTCCCCCCTCCCGTTGTCGTGACTTCTCACCCCGCCCTCCGTCTAGTGGTCTGTGCCTTCTCCCCCGCCCACTGTCCCTCCCATTGTCCATGCCTTCTCAGCCCCCCATGCCCTCATTTCCGTTGTTGTGATGCCTACTATTTGCAATGCAATAGGTCTCACGTAAATGCGAGACCTATTGCATTGCAAATGCTTGTTTTCCTATTGACAGCACCTACATTGGCATTGTATATTCCAAGGTCCCACCCTTCTCTTACAAGCATTGAATATAAGCTTCTCCTTAGATAATCTTGTAACTGACGAGATTGGCATTCAGACCACACACATGCCTATGGAGCCTTTTGCATTGTGCATTGAGCTATAGAGAAGCAAGTCTATACACCAAGCATTCCTGCCAACACCACATTATCTAAACATTACATAGCATATTGTTTGAACAGCATGCTCTATACAGGCCCTTCTAGGTGTGGTACATCCTGCTGCTTGCACCAACCAAAAGGTGGGGTGAAGCCCATGAAAACAAAGGTTATCTGAAGGGATTTCCATCTAGGTTTTCGGTGTTCTAGCTTTAACGGGGAAGTGCATTAAAGAAAAAGACAGCATTTGTGAAGAATCTATGGCATCCCACATACTCTCTTTGAAATGGGTGAGCTGAGGGGGCCTTTATTAAAATATTTTAGTGTCTGTAGCCTCTCTGAGAAACACAACATCCCTATTAAATAATGTTCAAATACTTCCCTGTAATCATCATTTCTCAGAGTGCTGTCTTCCTCTTTCAGGTCCAATCTTATATGAGTAATGGTCCATTTCCTTGCTTCCCTAAATTAGACTTGTTGGGACAGGAATGACCCCCGATTTGGTAAACAGGTGTGTTCTTCTTGAATCCTGAATTGTAAAACTGTTATTCTGACTTTTACTTTGGCTTTGGTGACACACTAACACTAACATAGTGTGTGCACAGTTCCTACATATTTCCCTCATTTTGTGAGGTGAAGGACCTCTCATGTGACCTGGAGTAGTGCACCCTCATAATAAGCAGTGAACTACTTTTGAGGCCTGGAGTTTATTCACAGAAAGCAGTGGTGGCAGCACAGATCATGTGTGTGTGAGAGACTGAGTACTGTGTATTGAAAGATCCATTTTGGATGCCATGGTTCAGTATGACACAAGATGGAGGACAAGAAGAAGTTTTTCCTAATAGTGGAAGTATTTTGCCTGTATTCTTGTTGGTGGAGGGTCGAGGTGCAGTTCCGGAAATGAGGAAGATGACACGAGTGATTCCTTTCAAAAATCCTTGTTAACAATTAATTCTAGGACTGGCTAAATTAAAATTGTTGGAAGAGGGCCGTGGATTACCACAACTTAAGATCGGAGCACAGCATGAATGGACGACACCAGTCGTCTCAATATTGTAATCCTGATATTAATGCACTTAAGACAAAAGTAACTCAAAGGCACATACATTTAATTATTCCTTTGTTCATTTCATATTATATGAACTTTCTCATGTGAAACCATATTTGCACAGACCGGCTCCAGGAGGGGTCGCATCACAGCACTGCACCGCCAAGCGCCACTGGGTTCCTGACGTTGTGGCCCGCCCCCGCCGCTGTGCAGCGCCATCGCACGGCCGCGGAGCGGAGCGGACCACAACTCCCAGCGTGCCTAGCAGTTCTTCACCGCCCACTTCCGGGGCGAGCGCCAGGAGGCGCAACAAAAGGCAGCAGCACCCGGTGAGGTGCGGGGACCATATTTGCACAGACCGGCTCCAGGAGGGGTCGCATCACAGCACTGCACCGCCAAGCGCCACTGGGTTCCTGACGTTGTGGCCCGCCCCCGCCGCTGTGCAGCGCCATCGCACGGCCGCGGAGCGGAGCGGACCACAACTCCCAGCGTGCCTAGCAGTTCTTCACCGCCCACTTCCGGGGCGAGCGCCAGGAGGCGCAACAAAAGGCAGCAGCACCCGGTGAGGTGCGGGGACCATATTTGCACAGACCGGCTCCAGGAGGGGTCGCATCACAGCACTGCACCGCCAAGCGCCACTGGGTTCCTGACGTTGTGGCCCGCCCCCGCCGCTGTGCAGCGCCATCGCACGGCCGCGGAGCGGAGCGGACCACAACTCCCAGCGTGCCTAGCAGTTCTTCACCGCCCACTTCCGGGGCGAGCGCCAGGAGGCGCAACAAAAGACAACAGCCCCCTCCGCCTCGCGGACGCGCGCGGACGGCGCCGGGCGGAGCCCGGGCAGAGGGCGGGCCGTCTGTGGCCGTCCGGGGACGACAGGGAACGGGACGGGCATCCCCCCTTCGAGCTGCACACCGGACAATGGGTAAGCGCAAACTACAAACCTCCGTTAATGGGGGTACAACCAAGGCAAAAATTGCGCGGAAAACCCCTGCATCCGCTAACATCATGTCGTTCCTGACTACAGCTGTTGGTAAGCTAAATCAGGAAATAGCAGACAAAGAGCGCGAATTAGGCTTGGAACCCTTACCATCGGATAGTCAATCTTTGCCTACACAGTCTACACACCCAATCCCTTTGGACCCGGTAATTGTGATTGAAAAAGCACCCACCTCTAGGGTATCAGATGCAGCCACAGACAATAGACTGGTCCAAGAAAGTGAGGAGGGGAACGGGACTGATTGCCAAATTGTACATTCCTCTCAGGACTGCACCCAGAAACCTGAGCTTGAACCCCAAAGTAGCAAACGCACTAACAAACATAGGCCATATGGTGCACAGCGGCGTAAGCAACAAAATACCCCACTGAGTGCCCTAGAATCATCTATCAAGGACATGGTGGAGAAGGTCCTGGTTGACAAACTTGAAAGGGTACTTGTACAAATCTCCACAGATATTATTGACACTTTAAGGGATTGTGTTTCCGATATTTTAAAGAAATGTGACAGGATAAATAAATTTGTAACCTCTTTGGAGAAAGATCAGCGGTACCTAGCACCTAATATTATCCCACAATCCCCTATCAACTTACAGAGGCAATCCCAATCCCCTATGGAGCAGGGGAATATTGTACGAGCCAACCCCCAGCTCCCTCCTGTTCTGCCACAAGGGATGATTGGTCAAGGATTGGGGCAAGGGGATAGCGTAATTAGCACTAAACAGCACCCCGCACCCAAACCTTGCCCTCCAAAGACAATGCCCCTGACATCTACCCAAGAAGGTCTTAACACAGCAGGGTCAAGAAGACCTCGCCCGAGACCACCAGTTCACCTTCCTCCAGAAGCTACTCCTTTTGTAGCAATTTTGGTGAATATTCCTGTCTTACAACCCGGGGAAATCGAGTCAAATGACTCAGTACTGGCCAATATAAAAACTTGGTGTAATGCTAATTGTACTGGCCCTAACAATATCTCAGAATACATCCAAACAGGTAGACGTGTGGACTGGGTGGGATATACAAAGAAGACATTGCCTGGGGATTGTCTAATTGTTAATTTTAATCGACCCCATGAGGCATCCCGCCTATTTTGGGATGCAACTGAGATTAGAGAGGATAGAATAAGAGCAGTACCCTTAGGCTTCTTCTATCCCCCACCTGTACCCCCAAAAAAGCTCCCCGAAAGGGCTAGTCACAATGTGCCCCCAACCAAAATTCACGCCATTAGCCCCTGGGCAACACAAACAACTGGTATGTTACCTATAACCTATGCAATCCGGGGACGTGAATCAAGTAATGGTTTGGAGCTGTCAAACATGTTTTCAGCACTATCAAATTTGGAGGAAATTGATTGACTAATACCTGACGATAGTGTTACTGACCCCGTGTCTACAACTAATAATAGCAACGCTAGGGGTTCTATAGTTAACCTAATGAGCTGGAACATTGCAGGACTCCGCTCTAAAAGGGAAGATTTAAATTGGTTGAGTATACTGAAGAAATTTGATGTGATAGCGTTGCAGGAGACATGGGATACGGTTGGTGATTTCTGGATAGATGGGTATATATCCTACTTTCTTGCTGCACAACCCTCCAACTCAGGTCAAAACAAAGGAGGTTTACAATTTTTAATGTCAGTAAAAATGAATGGAACCATAAAAGTAATAAACAGCCTATCCCAAAATATTTTAGCCTTGGAAGTCACATTGACTAATCAATCTAAATGCGTTTACGTTAACTTCTACAACGCTACCCAAGGCACTGGTGATACTGAAAATCTCAATTCCCTGAATAAGTTTCTGTGTGATTTTAAAGAGAGTCAAACCGCGTCGATATATTTTATTTTGTTGGGTGATTTCAATGTACATTTATGCCAGCAAAACTGTCACTTTATAGATAATTTGAATGTAGACATGTTCCAACCCCCACACTTTGAACACTCTGTTAAGGGATCAACCCTAGAAAATCTGCTTCTAGAAAACGAACTTTATGAACCAGAGTTTTTTGACAGCAATGAAAGGGTCCCAACTTACAGAGCCAGGGATTGTAACAGTATTATAGATTACATTTTTATCTCACCAGTTATGTTGCAGAATGTTATTTTTTACAATGCTATACATACTATATATAGTGACCACAACCCGGTTGTGTTGAATATGGAGGATAATATTTTATCACTGTTTAATAAAAACTCAGAAGCAGATATCGCTGTGGATATCACTGCAAAGGATCAAGGGAGACGGGTGAAATGGAGCAAAGTTATTCCAGATGAGTTCTTTCACTCTCTTAATGAGAAAGTGGGCAGCGATATTAATGTTTGTAGAGAGCCCGTGATATTTAAAGGGAACATCATTGGGTCTTTTGAAGCCATCTGTCGTCAGGTGGCAGATGACCTAAAATGCAAAACCACAAAGAGAGAGAGAAAGGCTGAGGGGTGGTTCAATAAGGCATGCTCCAAATCACACCGAGTACTCCAGAAAGCACTGAAAAAGGTTCCCCGTGATAGAACGGAAGTGGCGAGGCTCAGGAAACAATACAATCTGGATATCCTAGCTAGGAAGAAGGAAATTAAGAAACAGGCGTGGGATGATTTGTATGAAAAAGCCACCCTGAGGGACAGCGCAAAGTTCTGGACCATTGTTAACACACCGTTATTCAATGGGAAAGAAAATGCGCCATTGGAACTAAATATCTCTGAGAAGGAATGGCTGGACCATTTCCCAAAAATTTATGGCAGCAATAGTGTCTTAGGCCCTGTTAATATAACGCCAATTGACATTCAAGCCCCTCTCTCAAGTTTCACCATTAAGGAGGTACAGAGTGCTATCGAAGGCATGTCATCACAGAAGGCCCCCGGGCCAGATGGCGTACCCGCAGATATGTACAAAACAAATTCAGCAACGTGGTCAGTTGTTCTTACTAACGTTTTTAATGTAGTTGGTATAGATAAGCAAAGACCTCCAACTACTTGGTCACAAGCTGTCATCATCCCCATATTCAAGAAGGGCCAAAGGGGTGACCCTAGATGCTACAGACCTATATCCCTGCTAGATTCCTCTTTTAAAATCTTGGGTAAAATAATACTAGAGAGAATCTCAGCCTGGTCAACCGACAAAAATATTTTGTGTGATGCACAGTATGGGTTTAGATCTGCAAGAGGTACAGAAGACCAATGCCTTAATTTGCACCTTATACTTAGCAAATACACTGTAGCATCAAGGGGGATGATGTACCTGGCCTTCATGGACTTGTCCACAGCTTTTGATCTAGTTAATAGGTCAAAGCTGTGGACAATACTCCTAGAATTGGGACTGGATCGGGCTCTTGTGGATTTCCTGGCGCGACTCCACAGTGATCTAAAGGCAACTATCCGTATGACCCAAGAAGGGAACTGTACCTCCTTTTTTAAATCGGGCAGGGGAGTGCGCCAAGGGTGCATTTTGGCACCTATGCTCTTCTCCCTTTATATTAACTCCCTTGGTGACTCGCTGAAAACTGCCTCCGCAGATGTGCCCTGCATGGGTGGTTCCGTGACGCCGGTACTCTTATATGCCGACGACACGGTACTGATGGCAAGGACCCCGAGGGGCCTTCAACTTCTCCTTAACACCTTTGGGGCTTTTATGCAAGACCTGGACTTAGTGATTAACGCAGGTAAATCGCACGTCATGGCTGTGGGTAATTCAAAAAGTAATATCAGAACCCTGACCTGTAACGGTGCTGTACTTACTAAGGTAAAAACCTTTACATATCTAGGTGTGGTGTTCGACGAGAAAGGGACATGGGCACCACAAATCCAGAACAAGACCGCAGCAGTTAAAAGATCTTATGCTGCCATATTGGGGTTCGCAAAATGTTTAGGCGGCAAACCACCTGAGGCTATATTATCCATATACAAAGCCAAAACCCTGGCAATAGCAAGATATGGAGCCTCCATCTGGGGACATAAGAACACAACCCAAATCCAAAGGGCAGAGAACATTTTTCTGCGAAATGTTCTGGGCTTACCTAACTCCACACCTGCTCATTCAGTACATATGGAACTAGGGGTGGGTTACATTGAAGATATGTTGTCTCTTGCACCGCTGAGGGCATGGATTAAAACCTGGCTTAATCCCAAATTAACATTGAACCACACGATTATAAAAGACTGTATGGGGCGGGATCGTGTGGCTGAGATCGAGTGGCTTTCTTATATTAAGAAAATTGCACAATATCTGGGCCGCCCGGAGTTGTATACCAATCCTGAAGGCCTACAAAAAGATGATATCAGTTGGGCAAAATTGGAATATATAAAGAAAAGAGAAGCCGATAGAGAAACTCGCGAGATTATGAAGCCAACCGTGAGGTCCCATTTTTTGACTATAACATCTTTAGCTATCGAACCATACCTGGCGGTAGTAAATAAACCTTTCCACCGGTGGCTTCTCACTAAATTTCGCTTTGATCAGTCTCACTTCTTGTTGGGTGAATACAATAAATGGTGTAAACCACATGAGAACGCCCCCTGTAAGTGTGACGATTTCTCAGACCAGGATTCTCTTCACTTCTTCTTTTTTTGTCCTTTTTTCAGAACTGCAAGAGAGAAATACATTAAGCCCATACTAAAGGATAACAAGTTCACCCAGGTGAAACCAGCCTTTCTGTTTTTACAGTTAATGGAAACACCCCTAATCATGTTCGGGGTGGCAAATTTTCTCACTATGTCCATCAGGTCGCGTCGAAACAGAGCGAAGGCATCGATCAATTGTCCTAGCCTTTGTTAAAAACTGTATGCCCAGCAGGGGTAGCACTGTTAATAGGATTGTATTATAGGTTTGTAAATATTATTGTAAATATATTATTGAACAAACTCCATTCCACACAATGTATAAATGAATTTGAGTAGCAAACCATAGACAGTGTAGTACGAGGATAAACATTTTATTTTTTATAATTTTTGTAAAATGAAATTTGTAAATAAGAAATTTTGTATTTGTATATAATGTGCCTTGTTTTTAAGCTTTTTTAAAAAAAAATTTATTCTCCAATAATCAACTATGTATGTACAGCATACTTTTGTGATTTTAATTTAATCGAATAAAGTGTTTTTGACTCTGACTCTGACTCATGTGAAACATAATTCATTATTAATTTTCCAAAACAAAACATTCAATTGCACTGTAAACTGCAGTCCAAGGTGATTGCATGAATCATACATACAAATCCATTGTTAGATGATTAGTGGATAAACAATCTTAAATACAAATCCCAATGCATTTCGGGTTCTAAAGAATTAACCCTTCTTCAGGGGTATAACAAATGTTCATAATGTGTTGACAATATCCAAGTATTCTGTCCACAGGAACCTACAAATACAATTAGTAAAACATCAAAATCGATACCAATTTGCACATGACCAATATATACAAGTCTTTCCATTTATGAATTTAGAATTTGCACTCAGAAACGAGAATGAAGAATAAGAGAAGAATAAAAGAAAAGAAACGAATCTCATATTTGAATGTTAAATCCTACTTGCAAATTAACTAACCAAGTGCTCTATTAATCTCATATGTAAGCTATTCCCCCTGAATACGTAAACATACCCTAGAATCCTTAATTTATGAGTGATTGTAAAAACGCACCACAGTAATGACTTGAAAGTGAGTTAAAATGACCATAAGGTGCCCAGAACCTATTTATTCAAGGGTCCGAATGATCAATTAAAATGGTGTGGGTCCCAGAGGTTCCCTCTGAAAACAAATAAGAGGGGTGGTTGTGTAACTAGCCGCTACTCACAGGACAGGTGCTCTAGTGAACAAAAGTGTAAATAGTCATAGGTCAACATGTTTCGCACTCTGTTGTGGTCCCTACCGGATCCAAAGTTGCTTTGTCAGGCCAAGAAAATACGTGAATATCACTAAAATAGTGATGGGTTAAAAAGAATTGCAGGTGGCGGCCCTAGAGCCTGTGAACCTGTGGTACCTTATTCTTCAAGGTGTAGAGCATCTGAGCGCAGATCGGTCCCTATAGTCTTGGTACTCATCCCCAACCTGGTGATGCAAAACACATAATTAGAGAAAAACAAGCATAAAGAAACATCAATCATCTGTATAGATTCTTCCCCTTATCAACGTTCTCTATGTTGATGTGCCCTTTTGATAATATGTGAACAATAAGGTGCCTAGTAGTGACCACATATAAAGGGTGTGATTAGTCACAGGAAGGTCTTGTGAGGTTAATGGTGGTGCTCTGTTTATATACATCACAGAGCAGCAGGAGTTGAGTGCCTCCAGGCATTCATATGCTAATTCACTATTTGTGGTGAGAGCAGACACAGTGTGTACCTCCAAACAGAAGACCTTGTTTTAAGTGCTTAGAAAAAATCAACCCACATGGAGATGAGTCACCACACATAAATCATGAGCCACAATGCAGGCGGCGATCGCAGCCCGTGCTTACCCTACCCAAAGTGACAGGTGGCCCTGCTGGTATGCGGTTAAAAGTGTGCCTTAGTGACGCAACCACATCGCATATGTGCAAACTGACGTGTACCCCTGTTGAAGTAAAGAAGAGGAAAACGGTTGTGGAGCCTATCCCTTGGTTGTAAAGGTGGGGCTCCTTCGACAGCTGCTCGGTGGAGGCTGGAAACTGAAATGGCAATGCAGTGGGAAAAAATCCCTGTGTTGGTAAACACAAGGCGAGACAAGTCAAAAAGTGGCAAGAACGAAAAACAGGGGGCTGACAGCGTGTCACCTCCTGGTGCCGCACTATTACTTACAAGTTTCGGCTTCTCAGCTGCTGTGTGACCTAACCTTCCATGTCAGTGTTGGGATGGTGAAGGGATGCACTCTTGCATCTCCATTTAACTGGTCCAGCCAAGTGGGTCAAAGCGGAGCTGTTGTGTCAGACCCCGCATGATGATGCATCACACTGGGGTCGGATGGAGGAGTGCCCTGTGGTTAGTTAGAAAGACTGGGCAGAAATGGCGGCCATCTTGGAATGGCTAGAGTGACAGATGATAGTAATCCATCTATTAGGTAGAATGTTGGATTACACTTGTGATGAGGTGCGGAACTAGGTACAGATTGAAAGGACCCAGTGGAAAAGTGTGCCAGTGTGTGTCCGTTGTACGCACATCAACTCAAAGGGGTTCATATCAGAATTAATATGAAGATGATATTAGTAAATGGCGGATGATGTGCATGGCTATGGCTCTGGTGGAAGAGTGGCACTCTTTACCATGGATTTGGTTGCCCCCACACATGTAACGGTGCTCTCTGGGATGGAGAGTGCTGTGTGAAGCCATGGTGAGCGCTGGCAATAAAAGGCAACACAAATCCTTAAAAAGGTCATAGCATTAAAAATAAGTACAGCAAGGGGCTTGTCAAGTGAGCGCGGGCAACACGGGCTGCAAATGCCACAAAGTGCAGCCGTGACCATGTATGGAACTCCTGGGCTCATGGTGGGCCATGGTCTGCCAGTCACTTTTGTATGGTATGTGCGTGGCCACAGCATAGTATAAGTGGACCCGGCATATACACCCAAGACTCAGTCACACTTAATTAAGGAGGTACCCTATGTGTGGTGGAAGGGGGGGAGGGGATTGATAAGAACCTCCTCAGTATGATCCTCATGTCCCTCGGTTGGATCTGTGGTGTTGAGATTGTGTGATGATAGAATTGTTAAATATTCTTTGTCGTAGAGGTCAGGACCAACGAATGGATCTGTGGTGTTGAAATAGTGTATTGATTGTAAAATGTTATTTGTATAGAGGTCAGGACAATGAAAGGCGAGTCTCTCAGTTAGAGAACCAAATAAAATAAAATAAAACCCAGTACCTTGTCTAACTGATTTTTATTATACACCTTTTTGTTTAGATGTGTTTTTAAATTGAACATCAATGTCCTGAAGAAGGTGCAGATATTGTAGATCACCAAAACGCCGCGTCGACAATTTGTTCATTAATACATTTTGTGTTTTAAGTGTAATAATTTGTGCACATAAGTTTCGTGATTCTTGATTTTTTAGCAACAATTTATTTATAAATAATGTGACCTTGTGTTTTTAACCACATTAATAGACTCTAGAAATGTATCAGCAATTCAACAGTGAATAATAAATAATATATTTAGAATTTTGACATTGGGATGTGTGTAACTTTACATTTGTATATAAGAATTAATCTAAGTAGTTTTGTAAATTTGGTAACCTGCGCAAACACTCATTACACACTAGTCCACCTGTCCCTACATTATATAGTGACTCTTCCCCCAGAGCCATAGCAATGCACATCATCCGCCATTTATTAACATCATCTTCATATTAATTCTGATATGAACTCCTTTGAGTGGATGGGAGTACAACGGACACACACCGGCACACTTTTCCACTGGGTCCTTTCAATCCGTGCCCAGTTCCTCACCTCATCACAAGTGTAGTCCAACATTCAACCGAATCGATGGATTACGATCATCTGTCACTTTAGCCATTCCAAGATGGCCGTCGTTTCTGCCCAGTCTTTCTAACTAACCACAGGGCACTCCTCCATCCGAACCCAGCGTGATGCATCATCACGTGGGGTCCTACACAGCTGCTCCGCGTTGTCCCACTTGGCTGGACTGGTTAAATGGAGACGCAAGAGTGCATCCCTTCACCATCCCGACACTGACTCAGAAGGGTAGGTCGCACGGCAGCGGAGAAGAGGAAACTTGTAAGTACTAGTGCGGCACCAGGAGGCGACACTCTGTCGGCCGCCTGTTTTTCGTTCTTGCCACTTTTTGACTTGTCTCGCCTTGTGTGTACCAACACAGGGATTTTCTCACACTGCATTACTGTTACAGTTTCCAGCCTCCACCGAGCAGCTGTCGAAGGAGCCCTGCCTTTACAATCAAGGGGTAGGTTCCACAACCATTTTCCTCTTCTTTACTTCAACAGGGGTACACGTCAGTTTGCACATATGCGATGCAGTTGCATCACAAAGGCACACTTTTAACCGCATACCAGCAGGGCCACCTGTCGCTTTGGGTAGGGTAAGCGCGGGCTGCGATCGCCGCCTTCGTTGTGGCTCCTGATTTATGTGTGGTGACTCATCTCCTTGCGGGTTGATTTTTTTCCAAGCACTTAAAACGAGGTCTTCCATTTGGAGGTACCACTGTGACTGCTCTCACCACAAATAGAGAATTAGCATATGAATGCCTGGACGCACTCGACTCCTGCTGCTCTGTTATGTATATAAACAGAGCACCACCATTAACCTCACAAGACCTTCCTGTGACTCATCAAGCGCTTTATATGTGCTAACTACTTGGCACCTTATTGTTCACATATTATCAAAAGGGCACATCTAGAGAACGTTGATAAGAGGAAGAATCTATACAGAGGATTGATTTTTCTTTATGCTTGTTTTTCTCTCAATATGTGTTTTGTATCACCATTTTGGGGATGAGTACCAAGACTATAGGTACCCATCAGCGCTCATACCCTCTACACCTTGAAGAATAAGGTACCACAGGTTCACGGGCTCTAGGCCCGGCACCTGCCATTCTTTTTATTCCATCACTATTTTAGTGATATTCATGTATATTCTTCACCTGACAAAGCGACTTTAGATCCGGTAGGGACCACAACAGAGTGCGAAACATGTTGACCTATGACTATTTACACTTTTGTTCACTAGAGCACCTGTCCTGTGAGTAGGGGCTAGTTACACAACCACCCCTCTTATTTGTTTTCAGAGGGAACCTCCAGGACCCACACCCTTTTAATTGATCATTCGGACCCTTGAATAAATAAGTTCTGGGCACCTTATGGTCATTTTAACTCACTTTATTCCCTTAGGCCCTCACACCCACAAGCACAACTGAGGAATCTCCTAAAAAGATTTCCATCAAAGAGCCCTCTTCTGGGGCCCGTGAGGGACTGCAGCATCACCCACACGAGGAGCAAGACCCTATGATGATATTTGACACTCGCAAGGGTGTCTGAGGGCACTAGAGACAAAAGGAGAATTTCCCCACTACACCTCACACCAACCTTCCAAGAGTGTGACTAACAAGCTAGTTTTCTTTCTTTACTACCTCTTTCCCTCTCAAAACAGATTATGAGCTGATAGGATACCTTCAAATAGTGTGTCAGATGGTGAATGTTCAAAATGGTTTAGCCCCTGCAAACCACCCTCCTCCTCCAATCCTGCCAAACAGTTAAGGAGGCAAGGACGTGTATTAAAATCTCCCAGACTTAGAGTGTTATAATATTCATCAGAACATTCCCCATAGGCAGATAAAAAACTCTCCAAGACCATTAAGTGCTGCATCTCATTAACCCTTGTGAAAGAGTTGTAAACATTTACCACAAGGAGTGTTGATAAGTTCTTTCCTGTTAGTTCTACAGCTACACGTGAGGTGAGCACACATCTATCAGTTTAATATTAAAGGAGAGTTTGGGACTAAACAACAAAAGGAGCCCCCCCCCCCTTGCTCTACCCATGCTTGACTTTTTGGCGGGTTTCCGGAATGATGTATAACCATCCAGAAAGAAGTGGTTAGAGGGCTCCCACGTTTCTTGTAATGCTATATTATGGTGGGTATTATCGAAGCGTATCCAGGCAGTATCATCTTTTTTTTATCTTAGCCCAGCTATGTTCCATGACAGAACTCTCAGCCCACCTAGATTGGTTGTAAGGTCAGTCGGGCTATCTCATGCTTTATTGGCCTGCTTTAGCTGTGATGGGGGGAGGATGTATGGAGGATATGGAAACCAGTATCCACCGGTATTTCCATTCATATTAAGTGCTGGAGATTTTCAGTTTGGACTGTTACTGCCTCAGGAGATGGTAGTCAATCTTGCATATCCAAATTGGAAAGGGCGTCAAACCTATTCTCAGAATAAACAAGAGGGGGTACATTAAAACCTGGCCCATTATGTGATCTATAAAAGTAGCCAAGAGGTAGAGGGCAGATGTTGGTATTCATGGGGGTTTCAAGCTCACATGGTCTCAATAGATATCTGACCAGAGCCGGGCTTCGAAAGTTAATTATGATACAATCACCTTCAAAGTTTTTTGGGAGGTACCAACCCACCCAACTCTGAGCGCCATAATGATATCCCTCCGGTCAGAAGCTAGAATCCTCCTATGTCTTGATAGCCAATCAATGTATTTGTTGCGTAATTGTGCCCATGTTTCCCGCTGATCTTGTTTTAGTGGCGGGACGAACCCCTGTTAAGACCAGGAGGTAGGGACAGGCATCCGTCTGAAAAGTCAACGTGTCTGGATTTGCTGTCGGGGCAATACTGCTTGTGTGTGATAATACATTACACCTTAAGTTACTAGTTAAAGAATTTTGGGCATCTGCCCCGGGTCCACTGGGGCCACCTGCATTCCCCTGTCGCTGATGATTGCGTGTGGTAGTAGGTGGATTACATATGGGTATAACACTAGTTGCCATGGTATCTAGATTTGTATTTGGGACAGAGAGGGACAGCGCTTTGTCTGATATCTCACAAGGCTTGCTTACAAGTATGATCACAGATGGTTGGGAGGGTTGTGTTGCGATCAAGATGTTTGGTATAATTATGTTTGCCCCCGTGTTACCCCTCCCTCCTTTTTGTTTAATTCTGAGGGCATTGGTGCACTCCTAGTCACATGACCCCCCCTCCAATAATTGCAACCACCTTGTCGACAGTGGCCTTGAGTAGATTACATTTTTCTTCTAAAAGGGCAGCCACTTGATTATTCACCAGAGAAGCAATGGCATCCCCACAGCCCCCAGAGCAGAATGTTGACTCAGTCTGTGTGTCAATAGAACAGGTCAGGTTCCAGGTGACTATAGATGATGTAAGGGGTTCATTAAGGGTCCTGGTGCTGTCACTAGAGATAGTAAAGTTAGTAGTGAGGTGTTGCATCCAAGTGGTGAGACTATTCCGAGCAGGGGTAATGCGGGTAGGTTGTTTCCTTTTAGTGCAGGTAGGTTTCCCAATCTACTACTGGCACTCCCGTTTATGGCAGACGGATTACCAGCCTCAGGGTCAATTGATGGTAGTAGAGGTTGCTCCAGTGTGTTATCTCGTGAGGCACCTCTATGGAGGATAACGGTCGCCCATCCTTCAGCATCCAGGGACAGGCGTCTTTATGTGAGTGCAATTTCGCCTGAGACGATGTTGACAACCCTCTCGAGCATACTGTTAATGCTGGATGCCATGGGGCATGCTGGTGGTAATGTAGTGTGTTTTCCCATTTTTAAAGTATGCTTTTCCAATCAGCTCACAGTCTGAAAATGTCTAAAGCAGATATATGAAACTAAAGAAACACTGACCCGCCCTGTTCTATTGTACTTCAAAGAGGTATGGCCCAGCCTCGATCTGTCTCGGACAGGCACAGACGGTCCCGCGCTTGGCCTGGGCTTGGCCCGGGCACTGCCTGGCCGCGTCCTGAACTGCAGGAGCCCACTTTGGACTGCAGCCTTGCGCCTCCTGGCGCTGAAGGTGATGCTGGGTGTACGCTCTGCCTGACCCGTGATGCACCCTGGGGCAGTAAGTCCTTGCCGCCTCCCGTCCCTTCACAGCACTTCAATTGTGCTTCCCGCGCTGTGGGAGCCCACTTTGGACTTCATCCTCGCACCTCCTGGCGCTGCCGGTGACGCTGGGTGTGCGCTCTGCCTGATGCGCGATGCAACCTGGGGCAGAAAGTCCTTGCCCCTCCGGTCCCTTCACGGCACTTCAATCGAAGTCCGCTTTGGCTTTTATCCTTTTGTCTCCTGGCACTGCCGCTGACGCTGGGTGTCTGTTGTGCCTGATGCGCGATGCACCCTGGGGCAGTAAGTCCTTGCATCCTCCAGTCCCTTCACGACACTTCAATCGGGCTCGGAGTCGTATTTTTGACTGTAGTTTACATTGTTAATCACAACTGCTGTGTGACTCCCTGCAGATACTTGTGGCATGAAGCTAAACTGGAAAAAATACATCTGCATGACAGCTAATATGCAAATAAATATGCCCCCATAAGCGTATTACCAACACTAACAAGCACACCAATAATTAATTGGATACGAATACTCGTTCCTTGGAAGTTGTTATCTTAAGGCTTAAACAGTGGAACAGTTCACAGCTCAGGAACGAACTGAGAAACGTGGTGTCCAACAAACTATTTTGGTTTAATTCTTAATATTAATTGATGAAGACGCATATTTGCAACTAAATAAGGTTATACATTTGATTCAGCAACCATCGCAGAACTAGTAACGTACAGCCACATGCATAAAGGTATTTAGGAGTCGCAAAAGGTGCGATTCGGTAAAATCGACCGTTTGCGATTCCTAAATATCATTTTGGTATGCATCAAACATTTTAGGAAAAATCGCTATATTTAGCGAATTCCAAAAATGTGATTGCTTTTAAGGAATCGTAAATTTGCGATTCCTTAAAAGCAATGCATGATTACTTTTAAAATTGCGAATTCGCAATTAGGGGGTGCAAATTACCAGTAGGTTGAACCTCGTGGTAATTTGCGAAAATGTGTTAAAATGCTCAAAATTGCATTTCCACACACTGTCATGTTACAGACACACATGTCCTTAGGACATATGTGTGTGAAACATGCACTTCAAAATAAATTTCAGGGGTGAAGGGGGGGGGGCCTTTGGACCCCCCCTGCACCCACGGAATGCATTAACATTTTGCGAATTCTAATTTGCGAATTCGCAATTCCCATTGATTCCTATGGGCCAAAAGGCCCTTAGGAATCAATGGGAATTGCGAAATCGCAAATTGGAATTCGCATAATATTTGCAATTCGGTAAAAATTGCAATTTTTACCGAATCGCAAAATTTATGCGATTTTAATCATGTATCCCGTTTTGCGATTCCTTATTTGCGATTCCCTAATTTTCGCAAATAAGGAATTGCAAAACCTTACATTGATGCATGTGGGGGTAAATTCGCGGTCTCAATTACACCCTGTCAAAAAATCAGGAATTCACTGCTGCTGCCAATTCTACATTATGTTTGTGCAACAAACTGACATCAAATTAACAGGTCAGTGAAACACATCACAGAAAAATCAGTGGATGGTCGGAATTTTCTGATACTTTTTGGTGCGCAGAGCGGAGAGAGCTGATTGTATTCCATCAGCCTTAGCAGCCCATTATGTCAAAACGAAGACCCCAGGGCCACACGTCTTCTCTAACTCTTAAGAGTGTGTAGAACGTCCACGTGTTTTTGCAGGTTCAGTTTAAGCAGGTTCACTTTTAGTGTTTTGGAGCATGAGTTCTATTTTTTCAAAAATAAAGACTCTATACTGAATTTCTCAGGAAGAGACTATCGGGTAGATTCATGAAAGAAAAATCGACTCGCAAAGGGCCAGATTCTGCATTTGGGATTCATCATCCCAAATGCAAAAAATCGGTAATTGCGAAATCGCATATTTGCGAGGAATTACATTTAAGGAATCTCTATTTGAGATTCCTTAAATGCAATTTATTAACCATTTTTTATTTGCGAATTCGCTATTTCTGGCCGCTATTTACCGCGAGGTCAAACCTCGTGGTAAATAGCGAAAACTTAGAAAAATGCATTTAAATGCATTTTTCTAAGTTGCATGTTACACACACACATGTCCTTTGGACAAGTGTGTGTGCAACACCAATGTAGATTACATTTCAGGGGTGCTACAGGGTGTCTTTTGGACACCCCTGGCACCCTTGAAATCGCATCCTTATTTGCGATTAGCAAATTGCTAATCGCAAATAAGGAATAACTCCCCATTCATTCCTATGGGCCTTAGGCCCATAGGAATGAATGGGGAGTTATTCCTTTTTTGCGATTAGCAATTTGCTAATCGCAAATAAGGAATGTGTAGGAATCGCAATTTATTTAGCGATTCCTACATGAATCCCGTTTTGCAAGTCCTTAATAGCGATTCCTTAATAATCGCTATTAAGGAGTCGCAAAACTGCACTATGATGAATCTAGCTGTAAGTCCGGATTTATTACATTTTACTATTTTTTTGCACGGGTACTTGTCCGATGCAGAGCGACGTGCACAATGGAGGTGATCTACCTTTGGGTCAATAGGTTTATTGGGCCGAATGTCTCTGCTTTGAGTAGAATAGAGCGAAACCCATGACTGTGTATGCAGAGTTTGCGTTGTTGAAAGGCAGCAGGGCAAACATGCATATGAGTCAACTCAAACCCTTACCTACCAGAGTCATTCATAGTAGTGGAACCAGGCATTGCATGGAATACAAATGCCAAATGAAACAAGAGCAAACAAAGGGCAGGTAGGGGATCGCAGAATCGTGTGATGTTTTAATGTGTAATAATCATAACAGTCTTCGAATTGTACATATTAATCATAGTGTTCATGAACACTAGTATGTGAAGAGAATTGAAGTCGAGGTTGTACTTAAAGTGCAAAATGTAGCCTTTTGGGCAGTGACACAATACTAGACTGTTTTTTTGCATGACCTGAACATAATGTTATATCTATTTGCATTAGCAATGTCCACATAACATGCAATGCATGGTAAATTTGATGCTGCTTTGAATTTGTCAGTTAGCACAAAGTAATTTAATTGATTTTCACACAACTTTGTAGGAATCAAAGTGATTTTGCCTCAAAGGGTTATCTTTAACAGACAAGCACTGCAGATTGCATGGCCCATGCTGTGCACTCAAGAGAAAGGGAAATAGTTTGTTTGGGGAATCACTATCTGCTGCTTAGTTTATTTGGATATGTGCCTGATGAAATTATGAAGCAGATGCATTTCAGTAAAACACAGCTTTCATCTTGCCTCTCGTCTCTCCACCACAAAGATACATCTGACAGATAACGGAAGGTCCTCCCCAATATTCCAAGGCAGGCTCCCAGGAACAATACGCAATCCCAACAAACCTCCCACCAGATCCCCCAATTGACAGGACCTTGTAAAGGCCTTCCAGATGAGTCCACAAGGGCAAAACAATGATGTTAACAGCTGAACTTTAAGACTCAAGCAAAGGCAAATATGTTGTGAGTATGGGCTGTTTGAGCTGCCTTTACCAAGGTACTTTGCCTGAGGAGGACATTGTTCAATAATTCGTGAGATGTGGGAAATTCTTTGTTGGAACTATAAATACTAAAATGCTTTGTTCCCAGAAGGGGATTTCATTTTATTCAGTCACAGACAGTACGCATATGGAAGCAGTACGAATCTGACTTTTATGTGCTGAAATGAGTTGACAAGTGCATCTACCGCCACTTTGGCAGTAAAGTACAACCAAAGCCAGAAACAAGTGAGTAAAAGGGGTGTCAGGGTATGTGAAATCTTTGCGTTGTAAACAATTTGTTATGTCGCTGAATGTATGAAGGGCTGACCGGTTGAGGGAAAGCCAAAATGAAAGATAGCCGTATTTGAGTACCCTTCTATTTAACACAGGTAATTTTGAACACGAAGAGCGTTCTGAATGTGCGTCGATGCTTTTACTCTGAGAGCGTAAGGCGAGATCAGCAGAATTTACACCACTGTGCTGCTTTGTTTCAGAATGGGGTGAAGTATAGTAGCATATCAGTTTTGTTTTTAGCTAGGACATTAACATGAGTATTATCATGTTGAGGAATACATCATAATTTAGTTATTGGTTGAGATTGGATAGATATCAACTAGAGTCCCATTTGTTGATATTTTTAGCCTAGAAAATTAGACATTTAACAAAAGATGGCAAATAGATTGCGGCAAAGTGGCTTTTAAAACGAAGGAAATTTTACAGACAACAGTTTAAGGATGGATAGAGAGCAAAAGAAAAAAGTACAACCATCCCCTAGGTAGCAAATAGTGATAAAAATATAATATTTATATATTTTTTTGTTTATAGTTGATATCGATTCGATTCGAGAAATCTTTATTTCGATCACAAGATCATAAAAGATGCATTACATTTCATACAAAATTTAAAAACTTATTATAGTTGATATCAGTTCTGAGTGCTGAGGAGAACCCTTAAATGAAGTGTTGAATTCGAAACGCGTCAACATCATCGCGAACTACAGGTTATATAAAGAGGCACTCCAATAAGGATGATACATTTAAATTTCTAAACTTAATATCTTGATTGGATAAGCAGAACATGGCGAGGTTGTGTAGCCCATGAGGATAGGAAAAGTCAAGTAAAAAATTGTTAATAATCTATTTATTTTCCTAGTTGGGCAAGAACATTTCAAAACTGTTATGGTACATGCATTGTATTCATTGTTTTGTATGGTAAATATTATTGTTTGTGATTTTGCTGTAATTAATTTTTGTTTAAATTGTTGGGTGGGTGCGTGGTTGTAATTGTTTTTGTATAATATAGCAGTCATGTGCTTCTCTATATGACATACATCTGTTTAAAAACTAATACAGAGAAAAGTGAAATAGAAAAAATCTTGTGACCACTATTATTAAGTAAAGTGTTCAGAATAAAATGATGATATAATAAGAGTTGGTTAGTACAGGCATTTGTGCTGTTGTTGACAGTTTCTAAAAGTGGCATTTCAAAAAAAGAAATGTTAAATTCACCATTTCTAGTAAAGAGGATTTATCATTCCCATTCCAATGATATAAACATGATACAACAACTCCTTTCTAATCAGGAGTTACAGTGTAAAATTGCATAAAGGAATTCATAATGTTATTCCATGGGTGGAGTAGGCCTCACATTACTGAAAAACAAATTTGTGTGTTTGTCACTACCAGAACATGCAAAACCAAAAAGTACGGGTCTTACCATTTACTTACTCAGTACCCTGCCCTATGGGCTACCTAGGGCCTACCTTGGGGTGACATGTGTAATAAAAGAGGGTTTTAAGGCTTGGCAAACGGTTTTAAAAGCCAGGTCAAAGTGGCAGGAAACTGCACACATGAACCCTGCAGTGGTAGGTCTGAGACAGCTTTGAAAGGCTACTTGTGTGGGTGGCGCAATTAGTCCTGGAGGCCCACTGTTAGACCTGGCATCATTGGCGTGAGTCTCCCTTCCATTTTGACGGATTGCCTCCTCTGTTTTGATATGTTTTTGCTAGTTTTATGCTTTGGGCACTGTGCCACTGCTAATCAGTGCCACAGTGCAAGTGCTCCATATGTTAAATTGATGTACTAATTGGTTATTCCCTGATTGGGCTTTTTGATTTATCTGTCAGCCCCTAGGACCGTGCACCTTGTGTGCCCAGGGCTTGTAAATCAAATGCTACTGGTGGGCTTCCAGCACTGGTTGTGCCACCCACAGGAAGCAGCTTGTAAAGTGTGTCTCAGCCCTGCCTTTGCAAGGCTAGTGTGCAGTCTAGCACTGCCATGTTGACTTGGCCAAGTGCACCCGCTTGCCAGTCCATACACCTTCCCTTTGCTTCATATTAGACACCCCTATGGTAGGCCCAAGGGCAGGGTGCATTGTAAGTATAAGGTAGGACATGCTCTGATGTGTGTAGCATGTTCTAGTAGTGAATTACAGCCATTTTCGTTTTTTCACTATTGAAGGCTCTATTCTCCCTAGGCCAGAATGGGCAGTTAGATTATTACATTCTTATAATCCTAATTGACTCAGGGAACATGGTAGAAATTCGAATTTAGTATGCCTGAATTCAGAATAATAAAATACATCTTTTAGTAAAGTTGGTTTTAATATTCTGTGTTTGAAAATACCACTTTTAGAAGGTAGGTATTTTCTTGCCTAACTGTCCAGGCCTGGCTCTGCTGGGTTGTGTTTTCCTTGTCTGGGTTTGTGAGTGACAGGGCTGGGGGATTCCAGGAGACAGGCTGGGGCAGCCCGGTGGGGAATAGAGAGATCTGCATCTAGATGAGAGGGAGGAGTTGCACCTGGTACCTGAATAGAGCTGAGGTCTCTGCCCTGCACTGTGAAAGGAGAGGAGGAATCATGTCAACAAAGTTCTACAGAGCTGTATCTTCCCTCCCCTGTGCGGACTCCACCTCCTTTGGGGCGCCTGGTGTGAGAGTCATGTAAACAAAGTGCTCAGAAACTGGTTTGGACTAGGTATAGGCCTCTCTGCCTTCAGAGAACAAAGGATTTTGGGGTATAAATATTGGGACTCTGATCACAAGAAATTAGATCACTTCTGGACAAGAAACGTTTCTGCCAAGGAGAAGAACCAAGGAAGCTGCAGGAGTTTGGACTGTCCCTCTGCCAGTGTGCTGTTTGCTGGGTTGGCCTGCAGTGGTTGCTTCATTGCCAAGGGAAAGGAGAAGAAACTTTGTAAGGACTTTCATCTACAGAATATTCTCCAAGGGCTTGAACTGTGCTTGCCTCCTGCTGAAGTCTCAGGGACAAAAGACTTCACCTCCAGCTCCCTCCTGAATTTCCTTGCTGGGAATTATGACTCCAGTCACTTGCGTGCCATCTTTGCTCACCGCAAGGGCCGGCAGGCTGAGAATCTACGCATCACCTCTGCACCGGTAAGGCTCACGACGAGTCCCCTACTCTGCACAAGCATTGAGGCAGGACGTAAGCATTTCCCCGGATCACGGAACCGACACATCTCCCCTTTTGCGAGACTTTTGTTCACTTTGCGTTACTCATCCAGGTACTTTGTTGAGAACTTTGTCACATTTATTCTCAACTTGAACTATGCAACTTTAATCATCTTTTAAGCAATCTTTAGTGTAGTATTGTGGATTTTTGTCGTTTGTGGTCTTGTGTTTAAGCCTATATAAAGAATACTTATTTTTATAAAACATGTGTTGTGTCCATCTGTAATGTTTTCACTGTATTACTGTGTATATTCACAAATACCTTACATATTGCCTCTGAGATAAGCCTGTCTGCTCGTGCCAAGCTACCAAGGGGGTGAGCAGAGGTTATTAAGGAGTGTAATCCCCTTATCCTGACTTTGAAGTAAGGGTCCCTATTTGGACAAAGGTGAATACAATTGCCAACTAGAGACCCCCAGATCTAACACCCACTAATAGCATTTCATTTCCTGGCCCTGGCCAATCGTGCATACACCAATGTTAGCATGTTTAGGAAAGAAGCACATGCACCTTGGCACTGGTCGGGAGTGGTAAAGTGCGCAGAGTCCTAAGGCAAAACAAAAACATACAGCAAAAAGAGGAGGTAACCAGGCAATAAGTGTGGTGGAAGACCACCCAAGTATCACAAGCCTAACAGAGAGAAAATAGCCAATATTTATCTGGCATTCCTAAATCCCATTTTTGTGGGCTAGGTTCAAGATTGCCCCTTTCCGGGATGCTTGAACCATTTAATTAATCATGGCATGTTGAAAGAAAAGGCCGATGCACAAACCAATTCTAAGGATCAGATACAAAATAGAGGTGTATATACCATTCCAAGTAAGAGCCTTATCTACTCTCAGTTCTTTAATTCTATTTGCCGCAGCTCCTCTGGGTTTCTCAAAACCTCCATCTTCTGTCTTACATCTATTCTGTTGTACTTAATATTATAAATATAGGACAAAATATTTGAACTTTAAAGATATCTTGGACAAAAACTAGAACTAGGTGGAAGAGAACATAGAGGATATGGGGTCGATTTACTGGAATACAGTCAGTACAAGGCATCTGAAAACACAAGACTACTGTGGTATGTAGTTGCTTGTCCTTTTGCCACTGAAAAGCTCACAAGCCATCCATTCTTGAATTAATGCATGGGATGTGCTGAATTAAAGGCTATGAGCCAAGTTTCCTACAGTTAGATTTGATCTGATCTAATTTTATAAAGCGCACAAATACCCAAGGGTGTCCTGACCCTGGCAAGGTAGAAAATGGAATCCGACTTGTGGCAGAAAGAGATGAGTTTTAAATAATCCGCGAAAATTTAGAAGATATCTTTTGATGGCGAGCAGAAGACTGTTTCAAGGCTGTCTCACTGTAGGTGTTCACAGTCCTCGTTATTCACATAAGTAAGTGTAAAAGTATACTGAGCTCTCTCAGTTCCCTAAATCTGTGCAGTGAGTAGCTCATCCCAGGGCCGGCTTTAGGGCAGTGCGACCGGTGCGGCCGCACTGAGCGCTGACCTGTAGAGGGGGCACTGACCTCGGGGGGGGGGGGGGCACTGTGTTTAGCAATAACTTATTATTGGAGAGATGAGGGGCACTTTTGTCCTGTGGTAGTGAGAGAATACGAGGAGTCGGTCATGAGGTGTGGGGGTGCCAAAAATGATTGTTACACCGTGCACCACGAGCATTAAAGCCGGCCCTGGCTCATCCCCTCGTATTCTTTTCTTAGGATTCTTGACTTGTAGGTGCAGTTTCAGAATGAAATACACAGGTCTACAAATCCTAGAATGCAAAGAAAAAAAGCTGTACTAAATGAGAAAGTCCTTGAACTGGGCAATTTAAGAGATGCGTTCTAAATCTGAAGATGTAGGGTAACGTTTCTGCTAGAGCCTTCACTACTGTTTATTTGTATCATATTATTTTATGGTACAAATAAACAGTAGTGAAGGCTCTAGCAGAAACGTCACCCTACAACTTCAGATTTAGAACGCATCTCTTAAATTGCCCAATAATCAGTTCTTCTAAAGACTGGGTAGCATTTGAGCATGTCAGCTGAATCAACTTTTGGAAGGTAAGTCGTGAAGTTAATGTAAGATGGGACGCCTTGTTGTTACCTGGTGTAAAAATGGTTTACTGTCCGCTGGAGGAGCTGCGGTCTCTAAGCTGATGAGTTAGAGAAATGTAGACCTGGTTTTTTTTAGTTTGACATGTCATGGCACTTATGCTATTCATGGAACAGTTATTGTATTCCCTCAATGGCTTTGGTTTAGCCTTGTTCAGTCATTCGGTCCATTGATGATTTAGGAACTTTCAGCCATCGGTTTGAGGCATTGTTCATCACATCTTGCATCAGCTCGCAGGAGCATTTTGGTCTCACTTTCACAGCACCAATGGGCAGCCTGGAACGAAGAGCAAACGCTGACAAAATCATCTGAAAACTGGATGCTACTGGACAAAAGGGTTGCTGTATTTTCTGCAGCGTTTATTTTTCAGATGCTTTTGTCTGCACTCACATCCCCGTACGCAAACAAGCATTGGCAAATCCAATAGGTTTGGTTTTTGTTCAGTGGGATTGCAAGATATTAGCGTTTATGCTATTGACCTTGCCAATATTTCTTAAGACTGACACTGAAAACTGTTTGATTCCGGTGAAATCACATCAACTCCCTGAGCCTTAAATTGCTGAAAGGAGAAATGTAATACAATTTTGATTTACTATACAAGCAGGAACTAAAGAGGGCAGGTTGCTGCTGAGGTTTTAAAAAAACAGGCACTAAGTCGTCACCCTAATGCACACACTATTTTTGATGTTACTTTCATTGTAAGAAGAAATCTGGGGTACAAGGGCAGGAGACAGTATCTGCCTGAGCTTCGCAGCAGTACCATTCACAGCCTTCGCTAAAACTTAAAAACAGACTAATTGGCTGTCACTGGCAGGCCCAAAAGTATGATCACCTACTAGCAATCGGAAAAAACAAGCGTGGCTGGATCAGCAAGGGGTGACCTGAGTAGTGGGCAGAGCCCAGTCTGAAAATATGGAATATAGAAGGGGTTGTCCTTGTTGCAATATACACAGTGTGAAAATATGACAATGAGGTACATGAGTACGATTCAATAGTTGACACAGCTATGGCACGGGAAGTTTCTGCCTAGTAGTAGTGGTTTGTGAACATTTTTCAAAACCCTTAACATAAAAAAAAAATATTCTCCAGCGTCCAATCATGGAGAGTACAGAAGTGCAATGCTATCATTTTTTAATTCAATACTTGAGATAAACCATTTTTGGTGAAGCAACACTCCCACCTTAAAACCACCTGGTAGTCTGTAGACATGATTTGTGCTCCCAGGTGGTTTTGATGGGTGTGCTGCTTTATCAAAAATTATTTATCTAAAGTTCCTAATGGTGCACTGCAATCTTATTCAAAGGAGGCAGGTCAATAAATTCGCAGTAAGGGAGAAAGAGGGGTGGACACTGAATATCAGTGGGATTTCTGCTGTTCAACCTCTAAAGGAAAGGGGTTAAAACACAGAATAGAGGGATAGATTCAAAAACATTATGCGCTGGGTTAGCATCACAAAGTGACACTAACCAGTACAAAATGAATTTTTCCTGAATTACTTTCCAGTGCAAAATTTGTTTTGTTCTGGAAAGTACCCTAAAATTAACGCAAAGCAGGCTGAAGCACTGCTTTGCGTTACTTTGTGCCAAGGGGGCATTACATGGGTGGTACATAGGCATTCCCATGCAACCACCCATGCCTTTTGAAGCAGAACCCTATCTACAAACAATGGTAGACAGGGCTTAGCACCAAAAGTTAATACCATTTCAAAGGAGGTGTTAAAAGGAGAAATGCTTTTATTTCTCCTATCTTTTCCTACTTTCCGTGCGTGCTGCACTGTGCAACTCAAATTATGTAGGAAAAGTTTTAAAGTGTGTCTAAACATAGTATTTCGTACTGAAAGGGTACCCTTCCAGTACAAAAACTATGGAAGAATCATGCACACAACATAGCAATCTGGCGCTGAGGTGTGTGCCTGGCGTACAGCAGCTAAAATCTGTACCGGCACTAGGGAGAGGGGAGGAGAGAGCCACAATTCTGTAGATATGCCTCTCTCCTGCCCCCCCCTGTCACACAATGCAGAACAGCATTTTTGGCTGTGGGGCTGCGTTCCGTGACAGATTTGGAAATCTGACCCTGAGGGTTCTGTGAAACCCTTTCTTTTTAGGGGAATGCATAAATTCCCTTGGCGTAAGTGCAGAAAATGTAAAGAAATTTACACTCAATTACCATAAGTTATGCAAACTGCACATCTGCCACTAAGCTCTTTTTTTAAATTGTATTTTAAAATATTTTATTGATTTTTAATTAAGAGATACATTAGCATTACTGTTGCAGGGTTAGCCAAACTTAGCATGTATTACGGTGATTACAGATTCATGAGATATATGCTTAGCTGAACCCCTCTACATGGCTTGTAGGAAAAATAGAGACAGGGTGATAGAAAGAAAGAGACAGAAAAGAAAGGGGTTAAAAAAGGGTACAGGAAAGGCTCTGTAGTGGTGAGTCAAATTGGGGTTATAGGCAACTGACCTCCCACTGGTTAACATACAGTGAAAATTGCAAACCGCAAGCCCCCCCCTCTCCTTGGCGTCTATTTGGCCTTTGGTGAGGGCGTTTCTGTGTCCCTTGTTCCCCTCCCCCCGGGGAATTCATGGAGGTTTGGCAGAGTCTAGGTATGTGTCGAGTGTCTCCCACATCCCTCTGGTTACTGACCTCCAGGGTGAGCTCTGCAGAGACGCCGTGCTTGTTCCAGAGGGTGAGAGCAGCAGCTGGGGGCAGGACTCAGAGCCCCAGAGACCAGCAGGGCCACGAGAGAACCAGCAGCCCCTCCCTCTGAACACCTGTGGGCCATATCTACCTCTTGCGCCTCCCGCTTCGCGGGAGACGCAGCGCTTGTTCCGGAGGGTGAGAGCAGCAGCTGGGGGTAGGACTCAGAGCCCCAAAGACCAACAGGGCCGCGAGAGAACCGGCAGCCCCTCCCTCTGAACACCTGTGTATATTTAATTGTCTTCTGACTCCCGCGTTGCGGGACGCGCGAGGGCGGGCACGGGGCGCAGCTCGGGCAAAGGGTGGACCGTCTGTGGCCATCAGGGGCCGAAGAAGGCCGGGCTGGGCCACCCTATTTAGCTCTCCTGGAAGTGAATATTTGGGACTCCCTTTTCTTACTGATGTGGTAATTATTACTATTTTACCCAGTTCAAGCTAGGCCCCACAGGGTCCTGTCTCTAGTAGACTGTCTATAGAAACTTGTTGTTGGGCCCTATTATCTTTCAGCGATTGTTCTATACCTTTTAAATGTAATTCTTCATTTAAATCTGAGTGCTTGAAAATATAATTATTAAGAATTCTCGTCGAGCAGTATGGGTATATCCAACCCCCCAATTTCTCGCCCCTTGACAAGGCAAAAAGCGGCAACGACCGATCCATTGCCAAGCCTAACAGCTATTGACAAAATGCTCCAAAAAAACAATAGGGGCGGTGGCATCGGCTACAGAGAATACTGAAAGACGACTCTCACTTACTCCTGCTATGCCCCCCCCTGTTGCCTACTGGGGATCTCTCCTTAGCCACGGTTAACTCTCCCAATTCAATGTCAATACTAATGTCCTCTTTTGTTGAGCTACCATGCGCACAGATTGTGCCAGACGATAGCGTTTCCATCGATCTTGCACCGTCCCCAGCCCCAAAGGCAGGCAAAAAGTCACATAAACCCCGTTGCAGAACTAAGAAGTCGAAACCTGCTAAAAAAGTAGCTAAGAGAGTTGTATCTATACCTGATCCTCCACAGCCTTAGCCAGGCCCCCTCTTTTCCACTCTAGCACCCCCAGTCTGGGCTACCCACTTATTAATTTACCTCCAAGCCCAAATGGAACATCTCATCAACTCTCATTTTAAAACCCTGTTATGTAGGATTGATAAACTAGTTTCAATGATAAATAACAAAGGTACAGGTGGAGTACAGCTAGTGACTTCAAATGGGAATAACGCCGCAAAAGCAGCTTTAGGTATAAATAAGCTGGCCACTAAAAGCCACAACTTAAGTGAAGGCGTTTGCCGAGATAACCCTGTACAGGATTTGGTCCCTTTAAAAACGCAGAAACGTACCACTGCCGCAAATGTTTCTGGCCCAGCTATCCTACCTAAGGTGCTTCCAGATACATCTGGCCTGATCCCCTGAGATCCACTTCTTACCCCAAAAGCCCCTGGAAAACAGCGTCCAGAACCGGGTAGGGCTCTATACAATCCAGCTTTGAAATCTTTTGAAAATGGATCCCAAAAATCCCCTTGCCCCCAGCTACCAACTGAAGCATCTCCGTATGTGGTGGTTTTAACAGGAGTTCCTTTGCTGGTTGGTGAGCGAGGCGAAATATTCCCTGAGTTGAAGAATAAAATCATCTTTTGGCTGAACAGACACAGACCCCTAATGGGTGCAGGCCAGGGGGAATTTTTATTCGCTGGAAGAGTCAGCTTGCTAGGGACTAGACCCAAAGACATCAGTGGGAACTGTGTGATTGTTAATTTTAGGGATCCAGGAGTGGTTAACCACATCCTAGATCATGGAGGCCCCTTCAACACCGGTACAATTAATATTTTCCACCTGGGGTATTTTTATTCACGAGTTCCAGCACTGGGTGGGCCTGTTCTAACTTATTTTCACCAGGGTGGACAGGAATTATAATACAACATACCCATAGCCAATAGTTACAGTGTCCTGAACAACGTGGATTGACTACCCCTTTCTCTGGGCCCGATGATATGGTCTCTAATCTAGCCAGGAGCCATGTGGAGGAGGGTGTGAGTGATGAGGTGGGGCTATCCGAGTTGGCTATTAGGAACAAGGTGGATGGTATGACAACATCCCCACCAACCCCAAATACCAGCCATACAGGAGTTGGAAGTGAGCTGGACATTCATACTTATATAGAATCCCCCCTTCTAATGTACCCCAACCTACCACAGACACCACTGTTAGAGCTGAGATTCGTAGATCCTTAATTGGATGTTGGAATGTAGGGGGTATAGGGTCTAAGCTAGACAATCCAGATTCGGGAGAGTTGATGGACAAATACGACTTGTGTTTGTTTCAAGAGACCTGGCTGTTGTCTGCCCCTGCTAGGGTGGGCTTCGCAATATTTTATTTACCGGCTGTGCAGGGACCCAGGGTAAGACCTTCGGGGGGTGTGCATTTGGGTTGCCTCACATTTGGGGTGTTCAGTTAAGGTAATAGACTCCCACTCCCCGGACATTCTTTGAATTGAACTCAACGTTTCGACGCTGGTAGTGATTACCATAAATGTACGTCCTACACCATACCAGTTGGGTGTATCTATGTTAGAGGCCCTGGAGGAACTTCTATTCTTATTTCCCCCACCGACCCATAAAAATATCAAGGGTGATTTTAATTGCCATTTTGAACCGCTTGCTGGGATCCCTTCTGTAACCTCAGATGAGGACTCCACTTGGCATATCCTGGAGTGCACCATGTACCCGGTAAAACGCATATCGGTTTTGGCTCTCCAGATTAACAAGCTGGTAGGAACCCACTCCCTCAGGAACTGTAATGGTAGACTCCTTCCCGATGCACCTGGTACAAGCACTTATAATAGACCGGGGAAAAGCACAACCATTGATTGCATCTTGGTTAATGTGGAATTCTGGGCCTAATTGAGAGCTTTTATTGTTATCCCAAGGGTAGATGGTGACCATAACCTCTTGTCACCAGAATTAAACAACACACTGGGACACCAAAATGAACTGGGGGTATCGGAGACTCTTACTAACTCGAATCTAGTTACAGCTGTGGGTGGCAGACGCATTAGGTGGGCGAAGGTCGCGCTAGCCCTAGATAAACTAGCTGAGATATACCAACATGTACATGCTCCTTAGCAGAGGCTTGTGACCTCTTGGGTCCCACCTATGATCTGCCCCATTTCCAGGATTTACAGCATATACATATAAGCTCCTTCCTACTTTGCCCGATTACTTATATACCACTGATAATAAGAGGCCACGGGTAAAAAAACAGGCCCACTGGTATAATTAAAATTGTAGGGCGACAAAAAATACCCTTGTAAAGGAGGTGAAATCTGGGTCTCTGACGAGCATTAGAACGGCTAGGCAAATCTATAAAAGAATGATTACGGAGGCTATGTCGGAGTGGGAGCCCTAAAGGTGGGAAAGCATAAAAGTAGCCCTGGTCGGACGAGAGTACAGTGCCTTTTGGAATCTAGTTAGATCAGGATCGGCAGAGAGGTCATCTGCCATAATTCCTAACTTAAGTGAAGAGGTCTGGCTAGCCCACTTTAAGCGCCTCTATTCACTCACTGACCCTGCATCTTCTGTAGATCTAGCTCCCTTAAAGAGTACACCTGATCTAGCTCATCCGAATGCATTGGATCTTGATTGTCCACCCTGTACCTTGCTCGAAATTTAGGCGGCCCTTAAAAGTTTGACTTCTGGGAAAGCTCCAGGCCTAGACAGGATCCCTGGAGATCTATACCCGAGTGAACAGAAGGTATGGGCCTCCTACATCTGGCTATACTATAATGCCATTCTACAGGGCTTTGAGATCCCCCAAACCTGGCTGGGTGCAGAAATTATACCCATCCATAAAAAGGCTTCCCCTCTCGACCCGGCCAACTATCACCCCATCAGCCTCATCGATGTCTTCCAGAAATTATTTGCCTGCTTTTTACTAACAAGGTTGCAGAGTTGGATGGATGAACATCACATCTTAACCTCCCTCCAAGCGGGCTTTCGAGCGAAGGTCTCCACCATCGACCAACTGTTTAGATGACAGTTGGTCTACTGGAAGACGGTATCCTTGGGGGTGGGTAGTTTGTACCTGATCTTTGTGGATCTTCGATTAGCATTCGACCTGGTTTAGAGGGATAAGCTTTGGGCAACTTTACTAGAGATGGGTGCCCCTGTTTATTTGTGCCATCTATTTAAACGTATACACCAAGGTACCTATGAAATGGGGAGGTACGGGATGAATGGGGAGCTCTCTGCTCCGTTCCCAGTGGAAAAGGGAGTGAGGCAGGGGTGCTTGCTGGCCCCCACGCTCTTCTCTCTTTTCCTCAATGGGCTGATTGAACATCTAATGGGAGAGAGGGATCTAGATTCACCCACTCTAGCAGGCCGCAAGATACCTTGCCTGTTGTTCGCTGATGATACCCTTCTGTTATCAAAATCTTCCATGGGTATACAGCGAACACTGGAGGTGTTCTGCTCCTTTTGTTGATCGAGGAATTTGGAGATTAACCTCTCCAAAACTAAGTTTCTGGTTTATAATGCCAAATCATCCAACTGTCCCCACCCCCATTTGGATGGCTCGGTGTTGGAACGAGCATCTACCTTTGACAACTTGGGGGTAACATTAAATGATAGAATGGATTGAGGGTCGCAAATGGCTAAGGCAAACCTGAAGTTGGCCCAATCCTCTGGTGGTATTCTAAAGGTTTATAATGAGAGCTCTCTTAAACCATTGGGACTGCCAGTGGAAATCTAAAAAGCCCAAACGAGAAGTGGAGCGCTCTATGGTGCAGACCTTTGGGGTCACGTCTGCGCCGCCCCTCTATCCTATACCGAGAACAGTTTTATCAGGTGCCTTTTGAGACTACCTCAGAGTACCCCTTTGACCCCTTTACGGCTAGATCTAGGTTTGGTCCCTATAGAGGTGATCATTTCAAATCGTCCCCCGCTGTACTGGAGGCGACTTTGGTCCACCCCGAGCTCTCAAGCTACAGGGAGGACCTAAGGGACCTTCTGTCCAGAAGGGGTGTGGGAAACATACCCTGGCTAAAGTACATTAAACAGCTTTGCCACACACTTGGTAAGGGAGACATGTGGTCCTCTCCTGAGGAAACCTGTGTCTTGATTACCAAGAGGTCAATGAGCTTTGTACTTAAGCGATATCGAACGGAACTCACACTAACAAATTCCTCTTTGGGTAGGCTGACTAATACTTTCTTGGATATCAAGGTTATCCCTTATTTTGAGAAATTCTTGGATGATATCCAGCCCTTACTGGCTAAGAAACTATATGTCCAGTTCAGACATGGAACCCTGCCATTAAGGGCCGTGACATACAAGTGGTCAAATGCTCCCCAGACATCGAGTTCTTGCCCAGGGTCTGAGGGTAGTGAAGAGACGGATCTGCACGTTCTGCTCTTCTGCCCTTCCTACTCTAAGGCAAGAGCTATATGGATCATCCAACTTTGCAAGTCTAGGGGACTCTGGGATTATAGGGAGGTATTTAGAATCTTAAAATACGACACCACCCCCCTTGATTGTGTTTGCGACTGCTAGATTCCTTCTGTCTATGTGGTGCACAAGAGGCGCAAAAATAAAAAATTAAAATTGTTATACTGCCGCTCCTGTGCTAGCCTAACACTGTAATACAGAAGGTACCTTACAAACAAATTTCCTAGAGACTGTCCATCGATTGCTCTATTTTAATTCGTATATGTCTTTGTTATGTCTTTAACATTGCACCCTTTTTAACCATTTTATGAACACGGGCTGTTTTATGATTGTATTATACTATTGCCTAATCTCTCTTTTTATTTGTAATTGTGTATAGATGTGCTTTTATGGTTTTTAACCGATAATAAAGCTTTTGACTGACTGTTATCTGCGCCTCTAAGGTAAGAAGCAGGTCCAGTAGGTCTCTTTCGTGTTCTGATCTTAGTTCTGTGGTCATTAATGCGGTGATGAGGGAGGAGAATTCAGCTGTTAAAGTGCAGCCCAGTACCTCATTTGTGAACCCAACGATTTTGTCCCAGAACGGTTTGAGCGATGGACGAAATTCATCCTTGCATCCGTTTTGGGTGCAAGGATGCATATTGCACTAAAAAAAGCACCTATCTACAAAACACAACCAGTAGTCTGCTCAAATTCATCACAAATAATTTTTCCAGAAAAGGATGACATTTTAGCGATGTGGCATAATTTGGGATATTTCGCATAACAAGCGTATAGTGCATTACCGGAAATTACTCAAAATTACGCTTATGTGGCAACAACTTTGACCAGGATTACTACTTTCTCCTCTGTTGCAGGATACAGTGTTCCCTGCAAAGGTGACTAGCAGCTATAGAGTCTTTAAGACCATGAGCGCTAGGACCCTCACGGTCCAGGAATGACCTTAGCAGAAATTGTGTATGCTGCTAATAGGTGTTAAGGTGTGGTTAATAAAGCTATGATGCATGCGTGCATTTGTTCAGTTGGTGATCATTTGCTCTAGAATAAAGAAGTCTGTTACAGAGCTCCGTGTGTGCTGAGTTTACTTTGCATGCTCCTGGACTGGGGAGGACGCTACAACTGAAGAAGAGTAGGGGATATGTGCCCTGAAGAAACAGGACTGTTCTCAATGAGAGTTTGCAATGGTACAACAAACTGGTCCTGTGTGCCACTTGTGCCCCAAATCAATGCTAAGCAGTCTGAGGTCGCTGCATGTGGAGTCAAAGCCCCTTCCAGCCCATTCATCTCCCTGGAAGAAAAAATATTGTTCTGTGCCATAACACAGAGCCATCATCCATACAAAGCAAATGCTGAAGGCAGTGACAACCAGGTACGAAAGCAGGACTTACCTACTGACATAAACAGATGAATCACTTTATTTCCTTCAGATGTGGAGACCCAAGCACAAACACACAGGTTCTGTTTGCAGAAATTACAGGTGCTAGGGGCTATCCTCCATCATAGTCACCCAGACAGCGCGTGCCAACGCAATGTCGGCAGAGGGTAGCGCAATATATGCAGTCAACACATTCTCATAACCACCACAACCATTCGGCAAAGAGAAGAAACTGAACATTGGTGCCAGGTGGGCTGTATGGATCACATTTTTTGATTACTTCATAATTGTGCTGGAAGAAGAAGATGATAAAAAAAATCATGAAATACTTAAAGAACCTTGCTGGTAATAGAGTGAAAAAACTGATAAAGAAAGTCTCACCAAATGAGCAAAATCATGCCAATAGATAAAAGAAACATTAGAAGCCAAGTTTAATCCAATCCCAAACGTCTACTATGAAAAATACATCATCAACCAAGCACGACAACATGTTGGTGAAATAATGAATGAGTTTGTTGAAAGACTTGATACCCTCATTAAGCATTGCAAGTTCTGGGATTTCACCTATAAAGAATCCATGCATCTCAAAATCATCAATGGCGGCCTTTCCAATTCGATAAGAAGGTGCATGTTGAGAGAATCACACAGTTTGGAGAAAATGTTAATGGCTGCAAGAGCAGAAGAATGAGCAGATCAACAGGCTGTTGATGTGGAAGCGGGAACGACAGGCATGAATTGCCCCTGAATGTGGAAAGCAAGCACAAAAAAAAACAAGATGCAAGTAAGTGGACATCTTTAAAGAAATCAAAGTTATGTTTCTGATGTGGATTTTCATTTCCTCACTGAGATAAATGTCCAGCCATAGCACAGACATACAAAGGTTGTGGGAAAGAAAGCTAAGTACTGATGAAGAAGATGAGTTTGCGCTAATGGTGGCTACTAAAGAGCGGTGTGTGCATGTAGGACCAACTGCATCTAAAGAAGACCACAGTTCAAAAAACAATTCACCAAGCAAAATAACAAATTTCATTTGGACATTGTCCCAAAATCATGCCGAAAGTGATTGGGCAACCAATAATATTCATTCTAAACAGTGGTGCCTCAAATAACATCATGCCTGAGGAACGGTTTACCAGACGGTTGGCTGTAACTCACCTCCTTCCTTCAGGCACAAAGGTGTGCACATGGGCTGCTGCTGGACCACTGCACAGCCAATGGTCCTTCACAGCAACCAGGCAACAAAAAACGACATCAGTGCAAGCGTCAATTCTTGTCCTTCAATGAACTTCATCCAGTGCATGCCTACTCTGTTTTGCCACTGCTGCTGGCATGTAACTAATATCTTTCAATTACAACATTCATACTCAGCCGAAAGTTGTAAATCAGTTCTTGTCATTGTTTCATGTCTTAGGAAAACTCAAGAATGAAAGTGCAACTTCATAATAATGAGGACATTCACCCTGTTGCACAACGGCACTGCAGAGTCGCTTTTCACTTGCAAGAAGCAGTTGAGAAAGAACTCGAAATGTTGTTGAAGCATCAGGTAACTGAACGCTCCACCTGTTCTATGCCTTGGGTCTCGCCCATAGTGCTGATGACAAAAAAGGAAAGTGAAGGTGCAGTACAAATTTGTGTTGATATGCCCCAGGCCAACAAAGCAGTTGAGAGAGAAAGACATCCCGGTCTTCACATAGCGCACATGATCATGCAATCTAACGGAGCCAAAGTCTTTTCCCGCCTTGACCTGAACAAGAGATACTATCAACTCGAGTTGAAAGAGAATTGCAGGTACATTAGGTCTTTTTTGACTCATGTTGGTTTGTTCAGAAACAGAAGACTGAGTTTTGGAATATCTTCAGCTGTGGAAATATTTCAGGATGAATAATTCAACCTCTTACACGTGCTTTTAATTACAGTGATGGCATACTGGTATTTGGAACAACACAAAGGGAGCATGACAGGCTCTTACACAAGTGAGCAAATTACATGGTAATGCAGGCCTCACTGGGAATGAAGCAAAATGTGAGTTTCACAATACCAAACTTACGTTCTTTGGGCACATATTCTCTGATGGGGGAATGACTCCTTCCCAAGATATGGTGACGGCGTTGTCATGTACTTGCCCTGCACAAGTTGTAACCATGCTGCGATTCTTCTTAGGCTTGGCCAGCTACTGCTTTAGGTACATTCATGACTTTGTGACAGTGATTGCACCATTGAGAGACTTACCAAAGTGAAATATCCCATTCCAGAGGTCTCCTGAATGTGACCAAAATTTCAAAAGGATAAAACATGCAATTGAGAATGCAACTGAAATGGCCTATTTTGACCCCAAGCTACTTACTGAAATCACAGTAAATATAGGCCTGGTGGGGCTGGGAGCAATTCTTGCTCAACACAATGGTTATCCAAATAATCAGGAACACATTGCTGCCTATGTCAGTTGAAGCTTGTCTGAGACTTAAACGTGCCTATTCTCAGCAGGAAAATGACAGAATTGCTACAGAGTGGGCCTGGAAACATTTTCATGTTTTTCTATATGGAATAGTTTCACTATTATCATGGCCCACCAGATGTTGCTCACTATCTTTGAAAATCCAAAACCTAAAATGCCTCCTTGCATTGAGAGGTCTGGGTTGTGGCTGCAAAAGTATGTCTATGACATTGTGCACAACGCAGGGAAAGATTGAAACACTGCTGATTACTTTTCTTGAGTGCTGCAACATCACCACAGTTCGACATCCAAAGCGGCTGAAGAGTATGTCAATTTCATTAAGAGGTCCAGCATGCCAGCAGCCCTATCCATTGGACATATTATTGCTGCTCCTAATGCAGATAAGAACATGACTACCCTCTAAGTCCTCATTTCAACCCGAGCTTGGAAGAATAGCATTTGACCAATTGCTGACGATGTTGAATTGCAAAAATTAAAAAATGTACAGGATGAACTATCCGTCACCTGAGAGGGTATCGTATTGAGAGGCTCAAGAATTGTCATCCCTGAGAGCCTGAGACATCAAGTCACTGGGCTGGCCCATGAAGGACATTGTGGCATTACAGCTACCAAAAGAGCACTAAGAGATTGAGTTTGGTTCCCTCACCTGGATGAACGAGTTAAGAAAGTATTGAAAGTATGTCATTTGTGTAACTGCTTATCTCCCAAAGTGACACAATACCCATTGACCATGTATGAGTTCCTGCACATGCCTGGGAGAGAGTAGCTGTTGATTTCTTTGGGCCCCTTGAAAATGGACATCATCTCATGGTAGTCATTGATGAATGCTCACATTTTCCTTTGGTGAAAGACTTTAAATCTACAACCCATGACAAAGTAATTGAGCTGCTTGATAATATCTTTGCAGCGTGGTGCATCCCGCTGTTCTCAAATCTGACAACCGCCCACCTTTCAATAGCAAAAAATTCAAGAAGTTTCTTATCTAACTCAAGATCAAGCATCAAAGGAGCGTAGCTCTCTGGCCTCAGCCCAACAATGTTGTCGAATGATTTATGGGCATCCTCAAAAGAGTGATTCAGCGAGCATTGATAGAGAAAATAGATTCAAAACAAGCCATGTGTCAAGCCCTTCATGCCTATCGATCAATTCCACACTCCACCACTGGTGAGGGTCCTGCCTTCTTGCTATTTGGGAGAGCCATCACAACTAACATACCACAATGGACGTCGGACTGATCGATAAATGCCAACAAGGTTTGTGTTACAGACACTTCTTGAAAATGCAAGATAAAAATGTGCTGATCAGCACCGACGTGACAGAAAATGGTCTTTAATGAAGGCATCTTAGTACTGGTCAAACAGAAATGGACGCGGAACACCGACACTCCATTTGCAGTAGACCATCTGAGAGTTGTAAAGGCCAAATGACACATCATCACTGAAAGTCTATTAAACAGGACTTGTCACACTTTAGGCATTTGCCTTGGTGTTCATATGGTCCTGAGATCATGAGCGAGGCTACCCTGCCTGAATGTCCAGATGCAGCATCTGACCCTATGTCATTGGTGAATGATCAATGCACCCCTCAACTACCTCATACCACCCAATCTGGCAGACTAGTGCGAGCGCCTGGAAGACTCATTGAGGAGATATGATGTTAATGTTGTTTGTTCTTTTTGTAGTGTAGTGTGAGCATGTAATGATGGATCCTTTGCAGCTCCTACTGGAGTCCATAGAACTGTGATGTTAGCATTAGAGCATAGTGAATTAACTGCAGGTTTAGAATGTTGAGTTTGCGGTTACACGCAGAAGAATAAGACATGTTATACTAAGCTCTGCGTGTGCCATAGTGATTAGCAAGTACCCGGGCGGGGGAAGACGCTACAAATGACAATGAGATAGGGGATAAGTAGGTCGAAGATCAACAGTGTGCTCCCAGTGAGTTTGTAGTGGTCCACCAAACTTCTTGTGCATGCCACGTGTGCCTCTGTCAAAGTGCGGAATCAGAATTTAGCATATGTGGAGTTAAAGCGCAGCCCCAGTTTTGTGAACGGTATTTGATGCTAATGAAATCACTTCTTCAAAGTTTACATATCAGTGGCCGAGAACCTGCTGAGAAAGCACACAAAGATGTACTGCACTACTATGCAATTCAAAGCCATACATTCATACAGAGTGAAAACTCTATAGGCTAATGCAACCAAGTGCCAGACATCACAAAGAGATGCTTAAAATCAAAGCGATAAAAGAAACAATTATGTGCTTATGATTCCTGAGTGAAGAGAGCCTTTGTGCCACTGTGCTGGGGGTAAGCAACCCAGAGAAAGCACCAGCTTGCAGAGCTGCCCATACAAAAAGCAGCGCACAATCTAAGCTGCTGGGTGGCGTCTCAGAACAACTCCAGAGGTCTCCTGAACACAAAGTGCTCCCATGGAGACCAAGAGGTAGGTTGAGTTTCTAATGACCTTAGAGATGGTCTGGATGAAGCAGGTCCTAACAGCCAGCAGACGGTGTTGGCAGGGTCTCCACCTTCTGTGTCAGCCAATCTCTTAAATGGTTACAATGCTGCTGCCTTCTTGAAAGCACTGCCACTATTAGATACCTCCCAAAAGTTGAATATTGGCAACAGATGGACTGCCAGGATAGAGAAATTTGATGAATTCATTCATGTGATTGATGAAGCAAGAACATGATCAAGTACCTCAAGAACCTTGCTGTTGAAAGTGTGATAGAAGCCATAAAGAAAATGCCACAAGCTAACAAAATTACATAAAATCAAATCAAAGCACCCTAGTGTGTAGACTCCGAAAGATAAATCTTCAGTCAAGTAAGATAAAAAGCTTGTGTGACCATTGACAAGTTTGTTGAGAGACTGGATACTCACATCAAACACTGTTTAATTAATTTAACAATGAGGAAGATATATGCCTTGAAGTGATTGATAGATTCTTATCAGATATGCTCAGCAAACGAATGCTGAGAGAAACTCTGATTCTGGAGTGATTTCTCATGGCTTCTATAGCAGAAGAGCGTTGCTGATCGACAAGCTGCTGACATGGAGGCCAGAGGTGCCCAGAATGAGTCAGTCATGAATGTGATAAACAAGCCAAAGCACAAGGAGGCCAGAGGTGCCCAGAATGAGTCAGTCATGAATTTGAGAAAAAAGCTAAAGCACAAGGCCAAGGAACACAGAGTGAATTCTCCACAGAAAAAGAAGTTGTGTTTCTGGTGTCGATTTTAGTTTCCACACGAAGGTAAATGTTCCGCCATTTGGTAGGTCTGCAAAGGCTGTGGAAAAGAGGTCCATTTTGAGATTGTGTGCAAGGCACAAAAGAACAAGTAGGTGCATCACGGAGCAAAGACAAAATTTCCACTTGCTCGTTCCAGAAGCTATGCTCGAGCCACGCCCATAAGGCTAAGCGACCACATCAGCTGAGACAAATCGACACCAAACAAAGTTAGTCACTATCTAAATCTTCGTCAAATAGTTCTTCCATGTCAATATCAAAGGAAAGTGAAGAATATGGGTGTGCCTTGTTGATATTTGCCTTAGAGAAGAATGTGCACTTTGGACTTGCTGTCATTGAGAAAAACATTGGTCCAAGAGAAGCTGACATGACAAAGCACCAAAGTCATCCAAACATTGTCTGAAGATCACACTAAAGGTCAATGGTTATTCAATACCTTTCATTATCAATAGTGGTGCATCAATAAATATTATACCAGAAGATAACTATAATGAACTATTTTCATTGCCCGACTTACGCCATTGAAAACTAAAGTGTATACGTGGGCTGCATAGACCCCACTTAAAAGTCAAGGGTCAGTTGGGCTACAATGAAGCATAAGAAAACAAAAGTACAAGCACCCATTCATGTACTTCAAGATACGGCGTCAAGTGCCTGTTTCCTAAGCTTCAGCACAGCCACTGATATGGGACTGCTATCCATGAACTATAACCTGAATGCTCATCATGAAATAGTAAGTCAATTCTCTTTGTTGTTTCATGGGCTGGGGAAACTCAAGACTATGAAAGTCCAATCACACATTAATGAGGACATTCGTCCTATTGCTCAAAGGCAAAGACAAATTGTCTTTGACTTACAGGAAGCCGTTAAAAAGGAACTTATATCTTTTCTCAAGCATATTATTGAGCGTTTTACTGATCCGACTCCAGGGTATTCTACCATCGTAGTAGTACCCAAAAAGGACCGTGAAGGAACTGTACACATGTGCGTGGATAGGCTCAAGCGAACAAGGCCATTGAAATAGAACGACATCCTGATCTGCGCATTGCCCATATGATAACACAATTGAATGGGGCAGAGTTATTCTCTCTCCTTCATCTGAATAAAGGATATCGTCAGCTGGAACTCAAGGGGAAGTGCAGGTACATTACACACTTTTCTAGACATTTTGGCCTGTTCCGTTACAAGAGACTAAGGGGCATATATAAAAGGAGTTAACGCCACCATAGCGTCAATTTTGTAATGTTACAGCAGCTTTTTTTTTGTTGTATTTACAAGTTGCCACTAAATGCAGTTAGTGCCACTTTTCTGGCATAAACATGAATTTTTAAGATCGCCACTTCTGTTAATAGGAAGTAACGAAAATGAGATGCAAGGTAGGTGCTCCACTGCACAAATGCAGCTAACCCCTACTTCGCAATATTTACAAGGAATTCCTTATATGGTGCAAAACCCAAAAAACTGCCTCTAACTCCAGTTAGAGGCAGTTTTTTAAGACCAGAAAATAGCTGGTCTTAAAAATGATGGAAACAATTGCGGCCTCATTTCAGAAGGTTTTGGTGCTGGACAGCTCTGCAAGGAATGTCACTGGTCTTTCTGTAACAAAACGACAGGGCCGGAATGCGCACCATCAATAGTATAGGGCCTCATTCATGAAAAGTGTTGCATCAATATGACAAAACAGCATTGCAACACTTTTAACTATGCCCTTCTTGCTACACCATGGATGCACTTTTTTACTGTACAGTGCTCAATGTAGCAATTAATGATAGATGTCTGGAATCCTGACGTATCTGTGAACACAAAAGTCACGCATTGCTGCAGTTGTATCACAAGAATGCGCAACGCTAGCAATGCATGGGGCCAGCCTATCCCTATGGCACTGTGTCACCCTTCCACCTGCCATGAGGCAGGCATAAGGTACTTAAGCAGTGGTAGTGGTGTCCTACAATTGTTGCAGTGTAATCTGATGGACTTCACTGTGCCACTCCTAAGAGGCTTTCTTGCGTGGGAATGCCCACCCTGCATACATCATACCTGATGCAGGTATTTGGTGGCACGGGGCTTCACAAGGTCACGCATATGCCTAGATGCGTCACTTTGCAAATACGGCGCAACGTTGTGCAGGAATCATGCTGCAAATATGTCAAGAAAATAGCACACCGGTGGGGTGAAACTGTTAGAAGGGGCTCATGAATAAGCCTCCCTCTCATTTCCCCCCAAGTTGGAGCACAATGGCTGCCATGAGCCAAGGCAGGCACCCTTGCGCCATGGTGTAAGGGTGACTGTTGTAGAGATGAATGATGTTGTGGCTCCATCTGTTATCTAGACTTCTGAAGGTGGGGCTGGATTAGTGGAGGATGGGAGTGAACCAGTTGGCCTTCTTGGAGTGTTATTTGCCTGGTCTTTTCTTGAGGGGTTCCAGGGTGTCAGCACAGTTGGGGATCCATTGGAGGAGGTTTTGCACTGAGGTGTTGGTCTCTGTATGCATTGGCGGAGTGGTGGTTCAGAGGGAGCTGAAGGGAATTTCTTTGGTGGCCTTGATCCAGCTGCAAAGAGGGGAGGGGGGCAATGATGGGGATGGTGTACGGTGGGCGTGGAGAAGGCGTTATGTAAACAATAATGGTCGTTACATGAGAGGCCAGTGTTGAGGCTGTAGTGAAGTTCCCACTGGTGGAGAAGACGGGCTTGAGAATGTGTCAGGCAATGTGGGTTGATGCAGTGACTAGCTGCTTGAGTCTGATGTTGGTGAGGTTCCCCAGGAGGGGGTGGTTTTATGGTCAATGGAGTTGTCCAGGTGGAACTTGAGGTCTTTGAGTAGGATGTAGTCGGTGGATGGGAGAGCCTCCTGGGGTGCAATGAGGTCTACAATGGCATCGGTGAATGGGGTTCATGGTCCGGGGTTTGTCTGGATCTGTAAGTGGAGGTGTGCCATGGGTTGGTCACGGTCGGGTCATTAGAGTGCATGGTTAATCAGAGTGTGCCTTTTTTAGACAATGGCAATGCCTCCTCCTGGCTGCTCTTTGTGGTCGGAGTGGGTGAATTTGTAGCCGTCGTAAATGGTGATGACGATCTCCAGTCCGGAGCAGAGTTTGGTCCAGGTTTCCGTGAAAAAGGCAATATCTGAAGAGGTGGCGTCAAGGAGGTCCCAGATTTCTGTTGTAAGTTTGTGGAAGGAATTGCACATTGAGGAGGATGCAGCTGAGCCGGTCAGATGTGCTGTTGGGTGGCTGGGCGGCAGGAGTTGCTCGTCTGCTGATATGGCAGAAGGTGCATTTGCGGTTTGGACAGGTGCAGGGTGCAAGAGAATCCTACAGTGTTGCTAGATGGCAGGCGGCGTGGTGTCCAGGGTTGATGGCGCTTAGAGTGCTGGCATCATAGCTGTGGAGTGTGCCAGAGGAAGGGTCCTTGGTGCTGAGAGCAGTCCAGGGGTGACAGACGCAGACGGGCTTGCCTTCGGCGCTCCAGTGGTTTACCCACTGTGAATGGCTGCACAGCGGCTGCCATTATGAAGTGCTGCAGGGGGGACTGGACAGCTGGGAGGTGGGAAACATGGGAAAGGACACTGGAGGGGGCAGACACACGAGGGGGAGCGAGGTTTTTAAATATATATTTTTGCATTTCCTACCTCAAAGCCGGGTTCCACGTCTTCTGTACTCCTGCTCTCCTGAGTCTGCTACCAGGAACAGGAAGCAGGCAGCCAGGCTACCTCCCCTAAGCCAATCACAACACTGAAATGCAACGCTGTGATTGTTCTTGACACTGTGACAAGGCGTGAAGCCAGAGGCTGGAGGGGTAGGAATGTTCTCCATGTGGGCTGTAATGCAGCCTGCATTGCGAACAGGGATGTGCGCATGACTGCTTTGAGTGGCCTGAGAGGGCATCCCAAACAGTCTTTGCACACTTAAGTGGGCATACCACTCTGCCCCTGCCCTGCTCCATGAGTAGATCAGCCCTACCCAGCCTCCCGCCCGCATAGGAAACATAGCATGAGTACATCAGAAAGTTATCATCACATTATGTTTCCTCTTCTTGCACTTCTTGAAAGCAGAGGGGCGACGCTGTCCTGCCATAGCGGATGAGCTGCCACTGGGGGTGCATCACCCACAGATGCTAGGCCTGGGCCCGACTCAACCCCCGGGCCTCCTCCGCTCTGCGTCCCACCTTCTCCTCACCTGGACATTGACACTGTGGCGCAATCTGCTGCACTCTCTCCAAATCTGTGACTCAGCCAGCAGGAGTCTCAGCCAGGTGGGAATTTCAGAAGCCAGGGTACAGCAGTCACCACCAAGTCCGCTGGGGAACTTACCGATGCAGGTGATACAACAGGGACCCCCTTAGGCATGAAGTTGCAGCGCTCCCACCACACAAGTTTGGAGCATCTCAGGGTCCTCACCCTCCACAGCGTCGGGCCAGCGCAACATCCTCTGGCCTGTGATGCAGAGAGGCGCAGCCCACCATTGGTAATCTCTGTGCACCCTGATGTAGTGGTGGTGCATGGTATGCAATGCAGACCTCCCTATGTTGGTGGGCAGGAGCACCTGTACCGTTCATAGCTCTAAGGGGCACCAGGCGGTCTTCTCACACAGGTCAGCAATGTGTATCCATGGGACCTGGCATACTTCACCACCAGGTAAAGGCGATTGCCAACTCCTCAATGTCTGCCACCATGGGCCAGCAACTCCACAGCACATCCGCATCCCACTCCCGGGCCCAGATGCGGGCCAGCAAGGCCTCCAGGTCCCAGGGACAGTCCGTGCTTTCAAGGTTTTGGACGCCATGGTGTTGCAAGGAGTGCACAATGATAAGTGATGCATCGCTGTTTTTTCCCAACGGTCAGGGGCTTAACAAAGGCCTCCGCAGCTCCCGCTGTGAAGGGGCGGTGGCAGGCTTAACCATACTGAAGGGGGCCCCCCAGCTCCTACTAGTGTGAGAGACCCCTTCAGCATATCTCGCATGGGGAGCCCCCTCACGTTTTGTTACCCCACTTCCAGCGATGCACCTTTTTCATGATTGTAGCCCTAGATTTCCTCTTCCCCTGGGACTCTGGGTGTTCATCCTGGCTGTTGAGGGGCTTGAGTGGGGTTCTTGATCTGGGCTGTACTTGGCCCTGGCTGCTCCAATCTGCATTCCATTGATTTTGTTTCCTATTTTTCATTGGAGGTGGGCTTATAGGCTTTTTGCCTCTAGAGGCAAAAAAAGTGAAGTTGGGCTGACTAATGTGAGTTTTTGTCTGCAAATTTTCCTTTTGTCAGTTTTCGCCCGCTAAGGCCAGAAGTTGTATCGCCTTCACACTAGTGTTGGCAGCAGTTTTCACTGCGGCTACCTGAAACTATTGCCATGTAGCGACGTATTGTTTTTAGCGATAGGCAATCGTTTTTGGTGATATGCCGAGTTAAGAAAACTGCCGCTAACTAACGCTAGCGCTAGTTAGCGGCAGTTCTTGTACATATCCCCCTAGATTTTGGTGTGTTATCAGCTGCAGAGCTATTCCAAGATGGCATTTGACGTATCATAAAGCCTGTCATGAATGCTTTCAATTACTGTGATAACATACCGGTTTGTAGAGCTACACAGAATGAGCATGACAAAGCTCTCAATCAAGTATGTCAGTTGCTCAATGATGCCGGTTACATTTTGTTTGCCGAGAAATGTGAGTTATGCACGACAAAGTTAACATTATTTGCCTATACCTTTTCTGTCAGGAGCTTGACACCTGATCCTGCTAAAGTGCAAGCTCTGTAACTGTCAGTGCCCAAAATTATGTTTCCATGTTACGTTCATTCCTTGGCACTGCAAGCTATTGCTCTAAATACATACAAGACTTTGCCACTGTCAGTGCGCCATTAAGAGACTTGTCTAAAAAGAATGGGGCATATTATCAAGCCTGTGCGCTAAAATTATCGCCGCTTTATCGGCCGAAAACGGCCGATAAAGCGGCGATAATGGGCTTGATAATATGCTCTATGGAATTCCAATCGAAGCACATGTTAGATGTGAAGACATCTAACATGGGCTTCGATTGGAATTCCACAGAGCATATTATCAAGCCCATTATCGCCGCTTTATCGGCCGTTTTCGGCCGATAAAGCGGCGATAATTTTGGCGCACAGGCTTGATAATATGCCCCAATGTTCTCAGGCTGGGGAAGGTGCACTACTGCAGTGAATGATTTGTGATAAAAAGTTCTGTCGCATGGCACTTTTTCATTACTTGTTTATGACACTGCATCATTTTGGTCGACCTATGGCTTAACATCTTGTGATATTTTCTCATGTCTCTAGGTGTGACATATAGCAAGGGGTATTGTCAGCACAAATGCACGCAGATTCCTAGCCCCTAACCCACTAGCTTCTTCTGGGCTCTCGTTCCTTTTCTGGCTGCCATGGACTTTGGGTGCTGCTTGTCCCTCTTGAAGATTTTCAGCCCTTCATTCTCCTGTCATTCCACCAGTATTACACGTTTGTAACTTGCCTGTGGCTGTAAAGACTTTCAGTACAAAAACAATCTTTAGGATAACTATTAAGCAACATACCGTGGCATAAACTTTTCAAAGGTATAGGGACAATTACTGCTCAATTTGCTGATAAATAGGAGTATACGAAGCGACCTACTTTACACTTTTGTATGCAGTGCCATGAAAATAGACACTCTGGTGTAGCTAGTACAGAAAAAGTGTCACTTGTTCGAAAATTGCCAGCATAACCACCCAGCCCCCTCTCTCCCTACAATATTTTCTTGAGTGAGTAAGGTTTTTGAAATAGCTCTTGGTGAATGCATCCGTGCATGTGGGATTATAGTCCACCTTTATTAGGCCACACCCTTATCTACAAAGGTCTTGGCTCCAATAATGGAGTCAAAGAGGCTCATTACGATGGCAGAACGATAGCCACCGCGGGGCCTGCGGTGGTGATCATTCTGCCATCACATTAAGATTTCCCCACCTCTATCTCAGGATGGCGGTGGGTATTGCGGCGGACGCAAAGTCCGTCCTCCGCTTTTCTACCTGTGATCACACCGAGTGGCTGGCGGGCGGAGCAGGGCCACTAATATGGTGCCGGTGCCTAGCGGGCACCGTCCGCCATATCAGGATGTGTATGGCCAGACGCCATTCCATGGCGGTGATGCCGCTATGGAAAGGCTGGCGAGGATTGGGTTTGAGGGCCATTTGTGGGCCCCCCTTGGTGGGGGGGTGTCGCTGCACTGGGGGTTACCCATGGTACCCCCTACATTTCCATGCACAAGGTGGCAGGCACTGAGTGGTGCCTGCAATATTGTGCATGGAAATGCACAACATGCGTTTTTCAAACTGCGACGATGCTGCAGCCTGCAGCACCGCCTGCAACATTAAAACGCTGCATGTGGCCGACACGGTGGCGGTCGCTTTCTGATTCGGAGTGCAGGACCGCCACCTTACAGGCGGGTGGTCCCGTTACCCAAAGGATGGTGGACGGACTCAAGTCCGCCCCATCCTAATGACCCCCTTAGTTACGCCTCATGGGCGAGCCTCTTTGTGGACCCACACCTTTTCCATCCATTTTTCAAGCACTGCATATAATTGTGTACCACACCCAGTGCCAACCGTCTTCCAACACCACACGATGGTGTACAGCACTCCGATACACAAATACCAATGCGTAAAACGGCTACATTCATGACGCTTGAAACCCTTCACACTTTACAGCAACCTGTAGTCACGCCAATAAATATACGACTCGCAAAAGCTTTCTTTTTTTGTCGTTAACGTTCCCTGTTTATTTATTATTTTATATGTATAATTTAGAAACAGAAAATGTGTCCACGTCACTCGTCGACATTCATCTGATTTATGGCGTGCCAGGAGCGCCCAGACGTTTGATTGACTTCAAGCCCCTGCTGTATTAAGTCTTTTTCCTTTGATATACCGTTCTGGGAGAAGATTCGTTAATTCCGTAGCCTCTTCAGAACTAATTAGGGGGATTGGCAACACTGCATGATGTACGCTTGATGTAAATCTGCAGGGCAGAGTTACTGGCCAGGAGGGAGCCATCAAAGAAGCCATAGAGGAAACGACTATCTTCGGTACTAAATGATTAAGAAACGCCTGTTTTTGCTGCATTCGGTGACTGCTTTCAATTAGCGTGCATATTTGCCATTCCCGTGTGTAACATGGAGCAGTTACCAACATGGCTTGCACAGATATCTAGCTTTTGTTCACTCTTCTCGTCTGAATAATCAACACTGTAGTTAGAAAAATAGAGTATGCACGAGCGCACCAAGTATTCAAGATGCAGGCTGTCTGCTGAATGCCAGGAACAAACAAGCCAATCAGACTCCTGGTGAGCGAGTGCTGCACATTACAGCATGTGATGCCAAACTGGCGTACTTCAGAAAACACACAAATGGCAATCATGTAGGGGTGTCACTCGGAGAGAGAGAGAGAGGATGTGCAGAGTCCCATTAAAAATTGTCATTTAAATTCAAGTCATCACTCAAGAAAACCCTGCAATCAGGCAGGCTGGGTTGGGCTTCGTGCCAATTATATTAATCGGAGACCATTTCATGACTAGTGATTTCATGCTTTAAACATTTTCTGGCTTGAAATTATTGATGTGTATAAATCCTGGTAAAAAAGAACTTTGAAGCAGACAGGAGACATTCTGTTTTACAAGGCCAGTCCATCACGGGCACTTGGAGTGGTAACTAATTGCTGCAAGCAAGTGAAAGGAGAAAGTCAAAGGCGAAAGGACCATAAATTCAAAGGAAGCTACTTGACATGGTCATTCATGCCGAGTAATGTTGCATCAGCAACTGGACTCTTTGAGAAGTGATTTCAATTTAAAATTTATAAAGCGCATCGTATGCCCGGAGGTGTCTTGGCGCTGCCCATGACAGATATTAGGATGTACCACAGTATTATTCATGGCTGAATAGCCAGGTTGTTAATGCTTTTCTGACCCTAAAGTAATGAAGTGGCATTTTTTCGCTCCAAAGGCAGACGATTCCAATTTTGGGCTGTACCAATGACAAAGGTTCTGCCTGCAGAGGTAGACGATTTACAGAAGGGGGACCACCAGATCTCTAGAAAAACTGGAGCGAAGTGTCCTGGGGGGCTGATACCATCCAAGCCTATCTCTAAGATAAGCTGGGCCATGACCATGAAGTGCTTTACAGGACATGCACAGGCCTTTAAAAACAATCCGCTTTCTAACAGGTAACCAATGCAATTATTTTGATGGCTTGTGAGGCTGAGGCATATCTGGGGACCACTATCAGCATCCAGGCTGCTGAGTTTTGCAATAGTTGCAGTTTGTACAAAGATTTTTTCTGCAGGTTTTGGTAAAGCCCATCGCAGTACTCTACTCTAGATAGCACTAATGCAAAGATGATAGCCTTTAACATGTCATTTGGTAAGAATTGTGCAATTTTCCTCACAATTCACAAATCAAAAGTTGCTGAAATGATTATTAACTTGCTCTTTTTATGTAAGTTTGACATCCACAACCACACCAAGCTTTTTTTTACTTTATTGTTGGTGTAGGAAGAGTGCCTACTTCCTCTGGCCACCAAACTGAAGATCATAATGTGGAGTTATTGCGAGTCGGAATAACTTATGTCCTGGATGAATTGAGCTTTAGACAGTTTTTATCCACCCAGAGACTAAGTGTACTCATGCAGATCCGAAAGGTGGCACTCATGACAGGATCCCTAACAGATAATGAAACCACAATCTGGGTGTTGTCGGCATAAGATACCAGCTGCAACCTAACTGATTTGATTAAAGCTGGCCGGGGGTAATGTAGAGGTTTAACAATGTAGAGTTCAATGATGAGCCCTGTGGTGCCCCCCCATAGCAACTTGAAGGGGTCAGATGTAAAATTCCCGAAAGATACTGATTGAATAAAATCCATAAGAAATGATCGCAGTAAGGTCAAGGCGGCAGCTTGAATCCCCAAACTCTGTAACCGGTCAATTAAAATGTCATGCCTGGCCGTGTCAAATGTCGCAGATGGGTCGAGCAGGATAAGGGCGGCTTTACCCCCCTTATCCATTGTGGTCCTGATCTCTTTGATGGCCACAATGAGTGCTGACTCCATACTGTGACCTCCATTAAATCCAAACTGTGTGTCATTGAGCAGACCTTTATTCTCCACAAAATCAGCCAGATGGGTGTTCATGGCTTTTTTCACAAAGTTTTGCTGGAAGCCGGAGCCTTAAAATAGGACAATAACTGTTCAGGTCCTGTTCACATAGGTTTGGTTTCTTTAGAGAACCGGGCCTAATGGGCCGGGCGGCGCAGGGCACGCCTAAATCCACGGATTCACCTGCCTTGTAACTAACAGAGACACGAGACACTCCGTTGAGCGTGGAAGCCAGGTTTATTAGCTGCAGCTAAGCACAGTTATCCTAGAAGTTACACTTGAGGCGGGTTCTAAGGAGACTGCCACTTCAATCCGTGGCGTACAATCTTTTATAGTAAACACATTTACAATATCCCACTCCCTAAACATACAGAACGAACCAATGAGAAAAGTTGAAAAACAAGCTATCAGGTGTCTCAAAATACGCCCCTTTCTCGGACCCCGTTTGCTACCCCTCCCGACAAATGGATCAGTGATGGTGTTCACAATCCCCTCTCGCAGGTGGCAGGACATGCTTGTGTGTCTCAAAGGATAGTTGTGTAATAGGAGCATACAAGGAGAGAATAGCGATGGCCAGTCGGATAAGATAGTATAAGGGAAGAATAGGAGAGGGCAAATAGTCAGCCGAGAGAGGGACAATCGAACCAGACTTGGATTAGCAAACTCGGCCAAACCCTGACATCAGGTTTCATGAACAAGGACAATGGAGTTACTTTTTAACTGAAAGGACACGTAGCAGCTGGAAAAAGCAAAGGCACATTGTTCGCCGTGCTGCCTGAGTGAGTGCAACACAAAATGGCGACAGAACACAAAAATGGCAGCTAGATACGGGATGAAATCTGAAATCGCAGAACCTCATCTTCAAGATTTGAAGTACTGAAGCAAGCTTCCACTGCTTAGGAAACAAACACGTGCTAAACATAGCATTGATTTTTTTTGTTAAAACTGGGGCCACTGCATCAGGGACTTGGTGGAAAATACATGGCAGACACGGAGCCAAAGGAGATCTGGATTTTGTCATGAGGATAGCCTGAATAATTTGGTCTTCCACTAGAAGGGCACATTCAGTAAGGATAGATACGTCAGGCATTCCGCATTGATCATACAAAGAATTGAGGGAGCGACTAATTCATACAAAATCAGATGGTTCACAAAAGTGAATTCCAAAATGTTCATTTATTTTGATGATTTTTCCACAGAGATGATGTTGTTCAAAGCAGTATCAATTCTTCAATATTTCAAAACTGTAACTCAAACAGCCGACGCGTTTCGTCCACAGATGGACATCATCAGGGCTGTAAACACCAAAACATAAAAGAGTATTACATTAATAAATTGATATTTTTGAATATTTCAAATTAACAGATTTCAAGAAACAGAATTAAACAGCATAAACTAATGCGACACCTGCCTATATAACAATCTATTGAAGAAAACATGGACAAAGCAATTGATAACAGGTTTATATTAAACCAACAGCACTTATTTTTATATAAACAAAGGGACAAAGTCCACATTGATCACATTGTTAATCTTATAGATAGAGCCACTGGAGATACATTTGTTAAAAATTACATCCTCTTAAAAAAAAAAAGAATTGCCAAGACATTACAGAACGCTTGACTACCTCCCACCGTGTTATGCAAGTCTGGTACCGAAAGTTTAGTTACGACTTGAAATAATGCCTTAGTTGAATTACTAGCTGATTTTATTTGTGCGATAAAAAAGGTTGATTAAACCTCCAGCACACATCTTTTTTATATTTTGTGATGCAGGATTTGTTTTCTCCCTCCAGGGGTCATAGTCCCTCCTCGATTTTCTCTTCTGCCTATGGCAACATTGCCTGAAAGTGTCATCTAACCAAGTTGCGGTATGATTACATCTTCTAGCAGTTTTCAATTTAGCCGGGCCTAATTTCCGTAACAGCAAAGTTCAGCTAACCAGAAACGCTTTCAGACACTAAGTCCACATCCATGGATTCTTCTGGTAGAGAGCTCACACTAATGGCGCTCAGTTCCGGGGCCTGAACCCCATGCCGTGCATAACACATACCATATTTCCTGACCACTGTTGTAAAGGGAAGCTGACAGGGGAGCATAATTTCACAGAGAACGGCTTACTGGTCCATCCAAGGTAAATAAAGGTAGACTCTCTCTATGATGGTGCCGAGTTCACTTCTTTAAAAACAAATGTTTTTTCTTTGCAAGCAGGCCCATGTTGAAATTTTGGATAGATACTAGTGTCTCTGCTCTTTAAATGGGGCAATCTGCGTGTATCTATGGATGAGGCCATGTGGGGATCCTTCTCCCACACAGCTCTGCTGGCTTCCTCTGCAGCACAGCTGATGTGTACTACACAGAGCCATCACATTTTGTTTCTGTCTTCCCTCTGGTGGGTTGGAATCCTGGTGCTGGGCCTGTGTGCCCCACCAGACATGAGCACAAAGGATGAGAGGAGTGCCCTACCTAGCCTGCTTCAGCCCAAGGAGGGTGGGGTTCATGTGGACAACTAGCATTACATCAGGCCCTACTGGATGGGATCCCTGGGACAAAAGTGGATCTAGGGAGGGGGTTCCAGACCTTCCACCTCCCACAACAAATCTAATAAATTTAAATGCGCCGACCCTTGGTTGCATGGACTTCCCTAGGGGAACATCTTTTCCTAGTAGCGGGAATAGCAGAGTAGCACTATGTTGTCCACCTGGTCCCCCTGGGGTGGGGTGAAGTTCTGTCGGTTTCTTTTGCTTTGTAGGCAGACATACTGGTGGTAGCTTGATTATTACTGCTCTCTGCATGAGACGTGTCCTCTGCATTGGCACCTGGTGCTCTCTCATGCTTAAGGAGTTTCTCGCAGAGGCTCTCCAAAGCCAGTCATCACAACAGCCCCAGTCAGGCTCCCCAGGCCCCAGCGCCTCCTGGTTTCTTGAAAGGCAGCTGGGTGCCAGTGGATGTCAAGGGCCAGTCCACAGAAGTCCCAGGGGAACCATCCAGGGTCCACCAGCAATTCCTTTCTTGGACTGAACTAGCCTCCAAATCTATCCCAGGGGTAAATCATTCTTAGCAACAATGAAATCAAACTTTTCCCCACTCTGACCTTTTGTCACAAAATCAATGGCATCAGCAGGAGCTCAAACTCAAAGTATCCAGCTTCGTGGGACTCTTGCCTACTGCAGTGTTGGTCTTTGCACCATTTGAAGACTTTGAACTCCACAAAGTAGACTAAGCCCCTATGTGAATACATTGACCTTTGCAACCTACTTTAACTAGCCCATCTCGGCTCCACTGCCATCACCCTAGGTCGCGGTCAACCTTGACCTGATACTTTACAGTGGTAATTGACTTTTCTTAGACATTTGTTGCCTTAAAACCTTACAAATTCATGTTTCTGGTTCCCATCATTAGAATGTGATCTTCTTTGCGTCTTTTTGTTTCTTCAATGTTTCTCTAATTTTCTAAATTGCTTTGGGAATTCTATTGTGTTGGTTCATTGAATTTAACATTGTTAGCAATGCTAGAATTCAACTTCCATTTCTGTGGGAATTACCTGCTTCTGGTGCCTAGTTGCCAACGAGTGAGCAGGGATTCTCTAAGAACAGGGTTTTACAGAAAATAGACCTCAGCTGGTTGTGTTCATTGACTTAGCAGTTTCTGACAATGTGTAAAGCCCAATCATTTGAAGCAACCTCTGAAAAGTGTTCTCTCCTCACCTGCTATAATTTGAGATTGACATAAAACATAGGTTGTGATGAAGAGTATTGGTAGAGTTACTCGCATAAATATTGAAAAAACACTAAAACCTTCAAAACTACATTTATATGATATTCAAATTCTGTTTTGACATTTGAAAGTTCTCTTTCAAATCTTTACATCTTCTGAAAATTAAGATTGCATCTGCAACCTTCTAAAGGAAATGCAGTGTTAGGAATACTAACATAGGAGATGCTTAGTCAGGATGTATAGTTTCACAGGCCTAAAACATACCATGTGAAATAGAGTCAAAGTTAAACACTTGCTATGCTTTATTACCCACATACTCATGTTACCAGAGCAGTGATCCTTTATATGTAAGTGTTAGAAATGTGGTTGTTGGTTGACTGGAGTGCCGTAGCCACAATTCCTCTCAGGGTGAAGTCACAAGGAACGGTAAATTAAGCTGTGCTCAACCCTCAGTTAGCTTGACACAGAGCAGTTAGGCTTAACTCAGAGGCAATGTGTAAAGTATTTGTACAATATTTCAAACAGTAACACAGTGAAAACACACCACATAAACATCCCATAGCAATTTAAACAAGCATTGGCATAGTCAATAGGTCTTGCCTTTGGGACCTTATAAGCGTTGAGCAATCCCTGTTGAGCCTGCTTATACCGGCCTGTCCTTACTATAGCAGCTGAATCTCTTCCCACAGGCCACATCTTCCCTTTCCCACCGCATTGATTTTTCCCAATGTTTCCACATTTTTCTTCTCTGCCCAAGCTGTGTTTCTGCTAGCCCCCTCATTTTAGACCATGATGGGAACTGATTTTGAACTATTTCCCCTCTACCTTCAAGGTTAGCTGCTCTAGGGAAGTAGGTGCCTAATGGCATCCTTCAATGTGCCCCTTGCCAAAGCACTCCCTCTCCTTTTATTGGGGAGGGATCCAGCATTCTTAACCCAGATTCTGACATTCAACTCTGAGAGACTCAACAGTGCTTGAGATTCACATATAGTGGAAACAGCCTTAATTGGCCTCCTTTAATGTACCCCTTGCCAAAGTACTCCTTCTCCCCTTGTTGGGGAGGAATCCTGCATTTCTGCTCTGGAGTCTCAGGTAGCCCTCTGAGTCCACAGTGTTGAGGGAATCTCACATAGCGAAGATTTAGGAATGTTCCCATTATCGCTGGGAACCCTTCACCTCGCAATGTGATAGCCCCCCTCCTTGTAAACTCTAGGCTGTTATCTTTACCCTTTGTTGTACTTTGGCGACCAAGCAACCTTTGACCAATGACCTATGGAGTTGCCCTACGCAGCTAATGTGGAGCTTGGCTCTGGTGCCCCCTTGGCCGTCTCCTACCTATCTGTACGTCTGACTCTGTTTCTTTTCTAGTTGCCAGTTGCGTTTCCCAACCCCTCCCTCTCCTCTTTCCTCCCTCACTCCTCTCTTCCCCCTAATTTCTCTCTTCCCTGCCTGCTTTTCCTTTCCCCATACCTAACCCTTGCCTTTATAACATGTTTCTCCATCATGTTTGTATCTGAAACTGTTGTAATTATGTAACTACGTTCTTGAAGCAACTGTACCTCCTATGTAAAGCGCTCTGATACCTCTGGGTTTGCCAGCGCTATAAAAAACTTTTTAAATAGAATAAAAATAAATAAAAATGCAGTACATTATCCTCCACTGGCTGAGAGGATCGACAAAGCGAGCTGATCGATGGGCAGACTAGAATAAGCAACAGCTTTGTGTCCGACCTGCTCAGTCCTAACTCGTAACCCAACGTGCCAGTTCTTGTAAATGACCCATGTAAATGCTGCCGTAGACAAAAGTGCAGACAATACACAGAGTCAGACCTTAGGACAGGGAGCTGTAAGGCTGCTGCCTTGTTTACATGTGAGTTGCGGCCCTGCTCCCAGCTACGATCCAGTACCTGAGCCTCTCCGGGGCGCCCCTCTCACGGCCAGTCTTCGCCCTCCATACACAGCAGCTGGAGCAAGAAAAACCAACAACATCAGCCAGAGCTCAGCGGGTGCTCGATAGCTCGGCGCTCAATAGCAGCAAAACAGCTCGGCAATCTACTCTACAACCTTTGCAGGCTTCAACAGCTCGGCACTCCACTGAACCGGTTTTAGTCCACCCTTTGTGTCAATGACATGGCTGTAGGATTTTAGTTTTGTAAATCTTCTCGAATCCTGCCCATATATAGCTCATGACCAAGTGCAGGCTTTCAATTTTCAGACATAACAGTATCTACTTTGAGTATCACCTACTTTGAGAGTATGCATAAAATTAAATGTACTGCTCTTGTCCGGTTTAGGTAGGCGGAGCAGAGGTCCATGTTCAAGTCAGTCAGTTCCAGCCTGGTAGCCCTAAGGATAGCACTGCGTTTTACCTGACCCTAACATGGCTGGTCACGGGACTTAGCTTTGAAGCATGCTCACAATGGTTTCTGTACTCATGACAATGTAACAGTAGAATATTCGATATGCGCAAGCTTTTGTGGGCTTTGTGGTCACTTTTGTGCGAAAACTTGCTTGTGCGGCAGCAGGACTGAGTGAGGAAACGTGTGCTGATCCTGTGGAGACCTAAATATGGCTGTGAGTGAAGGGTTGCCCCGTAAGGTATGATCCCGGGGAGGAAGGGAGAGGAGTGGTGTGCTAGACCTGAACCGAGGGTCTCCATCAGGGTTGGAGACAGGACTCTGCAGCATTACAAATGCATTTAATCAGCGTGCTCCTCGCGCTGAAAGAAAAAAAGCAGCAGGCGAAGGGAAGAGAAAAGGGGGCCTGCACATGATTCTATTGCGGGAGCGAGCAGGAACCATCTGCTAATAATTAACAGATGGATTGACAGATCGCTCCCGCAAGGGAATTGCCAAACGTGCACGCATTGCCATTCAAAGCAATGCAACGCGTGCAAGTTTTTGCACCGAAAAGCTGTGCCGATTACTAAAGGTCTTTTTCCTTATCAGCGCATGCGCGCTGCGTAGGCGAGACTTAAAAATAGAGTATGTTTTAATAAACTAAACAAGACCAAAACGATAAAACTCCAATCGGCAGAACTGAAGTTATGCATTTTTATAGATTGTAGGGTAAAATAGCACCAAAAAGCACAAAGCGCCAACCGCAGCCATCAGGTCTTGTGCAACCAGGAGGAAAGTTCAGGCAACCACAAAGGAGTGCGGGCCAGATATAGGGACCAGGTTTGTCCCACTGAAATATTACTTTCTCAGTATGGCGGCATGAGTCCCCATCCACGGTTGAGGGGGTCTCGAGGAGCAGGTAAGCATCGCCGAGGGTCGGCGATGTAGCGTAAACAGCTGGTTGGGCATCGCTGGTGATAGTCAGTGTACATGAGGTGAGCCTGTTAGATCCCTGTCGCTCAGAACAGCAGACCAGCAGACCAGCAGACTAGCCCTTTGAGTCAAACTGGAAGACTTGGGTCCAAGAGATGCAGGTCCAGTTCTTCTTCCCCAGGCAGAAAACAGTGGCAACAAGGAAGCAGAGCAGGGCAGCAGCACCTTCAGAGCTGCATTCTGCAAGAGCCCTATCAGCAGCAAAGGAGTCCTTCTTCCTGGCAGAGTATCCACAGGTCCAGAAGCATACTATAGAGTTGGTGTCTGAGGTCCAATATTTATAGCAGGGGCCCTTACCCTGGAAGTTGGGAGAACCTTCTTGAAAATACCTTTGAAGTCCCCAGGCATCTTGAATTTCCTGTCCTGACTCAAGACTAATTACAGGGGGTATGCAGGCCTTTGTGTGGAGGCAGGACACAACCTATTCAAGTGTAAGTAGGACTGTGCCCAGCTCCCCTCCCCCCGCCCTGCTAGTGATATCATACCGGGATGAGGGTTTGCAAGGAAATGTGCTTTGGATAGGTGCAGACATCAATAGAAAACCAACATAAACTAGATACTTAGAAAACATAATACCAAAAAGAGCAGCGATGCAACACCAATGTGCCCACACTTACAAACCATGTAAGTGGGCGCTGACGGGGGGGTAGGTTACCTTGTGCATGATGCATAAGTGTGGTAATGCGTCTGTGGCATATTGAAGTCAGGCAAATTCACCCATTGTCCACCACCTCTGTTTGTGGCCAATGTGTGAGATACATTCAAAAGAACCGGGGGTCATGCAGGGCCCAAGGGAGAGGACAGGGGGTGACTAGTCTACTTGCATGATGTCTTGGCTCGTAAAGGAAAGGTGAGGGGAAAAATGAGGGGGAAAGTGACCCCTAGGATATATGTGGGTATACACAACAACAGAGGGGGAGGAGGGTCGCCACAGAGGGAGCTGTTTAAGGTCAGGTCGGGAGGAGCAGGATTCCTCTCACACTGGAAAGAGTAGTACCAAGTGGAATAAGATAGGAGGCGGTGTGTACCAGTTTGTAAGAACATTACTGGTTAGATAAGTGAAGGAGGAGCAGTGAGGTAGTTAAATAACATAATCTGCAGTTTACGGAGTTACAGTTGTTGTTGTGCCCGGGGCCCGAGGATGTAAGATGTGGAGCCCTTTTCGCTAGTGGATCTGGCATCACCCTCCTCAGTGTCCAAAGAAGGATTGGGGTTGCAGAAGGCCACAGCTGCCCGCAGGGCACTCCTGTACTCCTGATTCAATTGTTATAAGTCAGGGGAGCAGGGCAATTGTGGAGAGACCCTTATTCTGTGCCCCCCACGTGTTCTCCCACCAATCCTGGGGGTTACACATTGGTGGACTGATTTTGAATTGAATAACGACCCGATTCTCACCGGCGCTCCGCCCTTTCCCATGTATCCGTGGGATCAGTAAAGAAATGAGACTGTCCATCTTTTGAACCCGCCATTAGGTTGGAAACATGAGCGAATATTTGATGTATTGTTCAAGGCCGGGTTCTAGCGGGTGGGCTGGGTGGCCAGGCCCACCTAAACATGAGCCTAGACCACCCAAACAGGAGCCTTGGCCCTCACAGTGAGGGCTTGAAGACAGGCATGCAACGCACAGATCGTGTGTGTCAGCCCCGGAAAAGACAGCTTCCAGGGCGCTCATACAGACAAAGAGAGATTATCACAGCCTCATTCACATGTCTTTTAAAATACCATTTACATGTGAATGAGGCTTTGTTTATTTTTTCACCCCTTCATCTCCGCATGGCGAAAGGGACAAATCCTTTCTTTGACAATGATAACCTTTGGTAACCTTTGCCTACTGTCCTGCTGCGTTGATATTTATTTTTCCATGCAGCACATGAGAAAATAAGTTTGTTTATTCCTAGTCACCTTTCCCGACCCCTTGCAGCAGCTTATCACATCAGGCTGTGACACAAAGTTTGACTAATGAAATAGGTAAGAGAATGTTTTACATTTTGTTCTTTTTAAAATCTGCACAGGCCCAGCAGGACACATACTTCATGTGTGCTTCATTTAAACTGTTTTTATCATTATCATATTCAATGCAGGACAACAGTAGGATAATATAAAATGCCCAGATAACACTGGTGATTAATGATCCTGCTGGAGAGCAATCATTTTTCTGTTAGTTGTTTTTAAATGCAGATAAACTGTATTTTTTGTGGATAGCTAGGTGTGTTACTGACTTTGTCACAGAGATCCTTGTGTTACTTTGAGTTCAGAAGTTACAATCCTAACATAGGACATTGACCAATGAACTGTCACCAAAGAGCTCCATACAAACATGAATGGTATAGTTAGAACTTCGCTTTTTTGTTTTGTGATAAAGTTAGAACTTCCCTAGTCCTTCATTATTCTAATGTTGCTAAAATTAGTATGTTTGAGCAGATATACATTTGTATCAGTAAAGCTGACCCCCATGGAATACTCTTTAAATCCTAAGGTTGTGTTTCCCCGAACCAAACCCTTTTAAAATATACTGCCCACCAGTATGGATGACATGTGATTCCTACACCTTGTAATTCTCTTTGTCTTATGTGACATTCCCTTTAGACTGATTTACATACTTGTATGATTCATTGTCTCTGTATAATGTGTGTGTGGTGTAAAGTACTGACACACACTCATTACACTGATAAGAGTAGCGCTATACAACAAATGAAATGCATATGAGAGAGGAGCTACATAAAGATGAGGTGCGCTGGTGGAAGGTGGCAGTGAGGGAATCAGAGAAGGAGGTTAGTGGGAGGGGCTATGGAGAGATGAGGGGCATTGATGGAGGGAGGTAGTGAGGGAAATCCAAGGAAGAGGTCATGAGGTGGAGGGAGGAGCTAGAGAGAGATGAGGGGCAATGATGGAGGGTGGTAGTCAGGGAGTCTGAGGAGGAGGTCAGGAGGGGGAGGGGATACAGAGGGATGAGGGGCACTGGTGGAGGGAGGCAGTGAGGGAATCCAACGAGGAGGTCAATAGGGGAGGCTATGGAGAGATGAGGGGCACTTGTGGAGGGTGGTAGTGAGGGAGTCCGATGAGTAGTTCAATAGGGGGGGCTACGGAGAGATGAGGGGCGCTGGTGGAGGGTGGTAGTGAGTGAGTCCGGCTGGGTCGGATTGGTAACGCAGGCACACGAGAAATGCCACAGGGGCCAGTGTCCAGTTCCAGGTGTGGTCTGTTTTTTTGAGCAGTCCGGAGGGCCGATTTGGGCGGTGTCTGTGTTTTTTGGATGCCTCCAGCGGCCCAGTGGGTGCCTGAGCGACCTTTCTAGAGGCAGATGGGCATCCATTACCTCCCTTTTATCAAAGGGCAGAGGTGTCACTCTCTCTCTTTTGCTGGGCCGGCCAAATAATATATGCATCTTGAGCGGGGGCAGGGGGCCTGAGCAGAAGTGGCCTTGCTTGTTTTCAGGTGTATTTAACCAGTGTAAACTAAACTGTGCATTTTTTTACCCCCTCCCCCCCACCTTTTTTTAAATACATTTTTGCCGTTGCTGTGTTTTGCGAAAGGCAATAAGCAAATGTGGGCCACTTTTTTTTTGCGTGCCCGGGCCAATTTTCAATCTCAATCCAACCCTGGAGTCTGGGGAGAAGGAGGGGCTACAGAGAGACAAGGGGCACTGGTGGAGGGTGGCAGTGAGGGAATCCGAGTAAGAGGTCAATAGGGGGGCCATGGAGGGATGAGGGACACTGTTGGAAGGAGGTAGTAAAGGTATTTACGGAGAAAGAGGTTATTGGCGCAGAGCCAAAATTGACATTCACATCTGCGATGAAGACGGCCCAGTCATGGCTTTTCCGTTTTTGTTTATTTAATTAGCAGTCGGGCCATAAGGGCTACTGTGGAATATACTTTAAAATGTGTGCTAATTGTATTTACTGCTATATTCAATGTTTTAAGTATGAAGGTGTTTTGATTAATGTTTTTACAGTGAAAAATGAAAGTGGAGCCCGATGGTGCCTGATATGGAGCTGGGGCCTAAGGTCAGCTGTGAGATAAGGTACACTGGAGAGGAGTAGTGGATAATCAAGCCTGTTAGGTAGTGCGTTGCAGAGTCCGTGGTCAGGTGGAGGTAGTAATGAAGAGTTATTCTCCCTGAAGGCTCATTCAGAGGGAGCCCGAGTAGTGTCACTTGCCTGATACTCCCACCCCAGAAAAAACCTCTTCCCATTAAAGGAACATTACATGGAAAAAACTATTTTTGAGAGTGATAACATTAAAAAGAGATTTGGAAAAGAGTGAGTTTTACTGAGCCTTGTAAGACTAAGAGATAAAGGTGGGCCCTGAAGCAGGCCTGCCTAGACATATATGCGACAAATCGAGCCCGCAGTGGCCCTCCCAAATGCACCCTTGGCCCACCCAAATAAAAATTCCTGGAGTCGGGCCTGTCTCGTTCCCACAGTTGTAGTTGAAGGCCAGGAATGTGTGCTTTTGTCATTGAACATTGAGTATATCATCTGGGGAGATCATCACTGCCGCATTGTCTATTATCAGGATTTCGTGCCTCTGGGCCTCTCGTAGTATGAGCTCTCAAGCTATGTTATGGTGCAGGTGGGCTACCAAGGGCCTACAGGGAGTGCCATGGGGAGACCGGCATGCCAGCACTTGAGAGGCCCATTCCAACGAAAACAAAGCTGTGAGGGCTGATGCGGCCAGCAGCCTGACTGGCCCAGGCAGCAAATAGGCGGCCTAAGCATCAAAGGGGCCAATGCGGCCTCCTCTGGGCCAGCAACAATTACTGCTGAGAGCCCCGACAAGCCACCAGGACTTGCCTCCTGGTCCCACGCTATGCCACTGCCCTATGCAGCCGTCAGCGCCTCCGGATCCGGACATCAGCCTCACGTGGCCGGGGAGACCAGGCTGTAGGGCGGGCTCCCGACAGGTGTTCTGGGCTTGCTCACGGATCCTCAGTCACCCCTCTCCAACAAGCAGGGCCCTTTACTGTTGAGAGGTAAGGTGGTTGGTGGCGGTTTGCGGAGAATTACTGTTGGATTGCAGGATCTGACAGCGGAGTTCCGTTAGTGAGCATCGGCCATGGTGCCCATCTTAGCCATGCCACCTCAGGTCACCCATGATATATAATTCCAAACCACCTCCCCGCAATAAACAGTCACTAAATCTTCGTGCTGGTGCAAATCGACAAGTGCATTCAAATTGGTACTATGTATTGGGGACCAGAATTGTTTCAGCTCACATATGGAACCTTGTTCACTATGGGCACCACTGTGGTTCAGAGTGTAATAAATAGAAAAAGTAAACAAGCATGAATGCAGACTACCACATGACAGTCTTTTTTTACTAGTTAAGCACCAAGTTATACACATACTTTCTTTGGACCGTCTTGTCCCGTATTTCTAGTGCATATTTAGTACACTGCATATTTCTTTACAATTAGTATCTATTAATATAATACAATTTGTGATGATGCCCCAGTGCACACTGTCCATTGAAATGTTTGGCGTTTATGGTAAATCAGTTTTGTTTGCAGTGGCACCTGGATACTTTTGATGTCACTAACGCCAACTTTTTCTTTAATAGTAGCCTTCAGAAATGATGCCTTTTTCAAAATGTTATCTTCCAAATGTTAACAAGGTCCTTAGTTCCTCAAATACATCATATATGTAGTATACCTCGGTCGCCGCAACCGCTGATTAAAAGAACAGTATAAAAGTAAGTTTTGTAATGCGTATTAAAACACGCCAAAGGCAAACCAGATGCAAAGGAAAGGCATGTTTTGGTACATTCGTTACACTCTAACATGGTTAGCATACAGTTAATCAATCGATGCTTTTCAAGCCATTTTGGTTGCATGTCTTTAAGTCTACAGTGTCGTAAGATAACAAAACACACAAAAAAAACGTAATTCTTCCTCTCAATCACCACCTTTTGGATGTTTTAACACTCTTTCTATACAAAAATACGTTTTGTCAAATCAGCCTTGTGGTAGATGAAAAAAATGTCTTGCTACAAGGAATTTCAGATTGTTGTTAGCTATCGACCTCCTGCGCTCCTATATTCTTTTTTTAGTCGGAAAATGGTGCTTCCTATGTAATTGTTTTATCAAGGACATATTATGCACTACATGTTTTGTATTATGTATTTTTCTCATCTTTCGTGATATGTTTATTCTTAGAGTCTCATAATTACTTCTATTTGCACTATTAATAACTAAATAATGCTGCCACGAATGTGATGCAATGTGACACTAATTTGAATTTTCTCGCAAATATTCAATCAACCTGCCGCATAATTTGGTCCGCAATTGCCGCAGAACGCCACTGACTGTAAAACACAAGAGATATTGTGCACGAGCCAACCATTATTTGGTGTGAAGAAGACCCCCTACAGTGATCATCTTTGACGTTTGCTGTGGTCCAGAGAATTACATACAGCTCACGAGGTAGCGTGTGCAGCATGGATTTTCATTCAACGGTGCATTTATTTATCTATGGGTGTAGTAATATGTGATAAACCTACTCCACTCAGAATTACACGCCAGAAAGTGCTGATAAAATATGCTGCCACAACATTTGCTAAGTGAAGGAAGAGCTTTCCTCCGTTCGCCCAGCAGTATGGCAGCAATGATGCTTGCTCCTCTGCTCCCACCTTCTTTACTTCTACTGATAAATCAGCGCCTTTGCACGTATTGCCATCAGATAGATTATTACATAAAAATTACTTCTTGGCAACTAAGGACCCGATTTATACTCTGGCGGACAGAGTAATCTCGGCTGGCCTGGCGGAGGACTTAACTCCTGACAAACTGACACTACTTTGGCCACCACATTTAGAAATGGCTGCCAAGCTGGCGGTCATTTCTAAAACATCAGCAGAAACTACCGTCAACATGATGGGGGCCCTGCACCAAATTGCTGTCGTTTCTATTTTTAAAAAGAAAATTCTCAAATTAAAAAAATGATATGCTCCCCTCACCATGGGAGTAGAGTCTGCATGCGAGGGGAACAATTAGCATTTTTCACTGCCCCTTACCGTCAGAGTAGTGTTCCTGGTGGTGACGAGGAGTGGAAAATGACCTCTAATTATGGTCATCTCAATTTGATGGGGATAATTAGAGTTCTGCCTCTGCAAGGCTGTAGGAGGGGTTTCATAGAAGAGATGGAGCAGTCACTGCCGTGATTAAGCCTAATGTCTGTTTGTGTTTTAATGTGGGCAATCTGTTATCTTGTTGATATGCAGGGCACAAGTCCTAAAAAAAGAAGTGGGGGGACGCTGACGTCACGACAGGAAGTTACGTCACAAAAGGTGGCTTGCACCATCAGACTCATTGCCCCCCCCTCCCCCTTGCTCACCCCTTAGCAAATGTAAACACACATTCACTCTCTGGCCTCGCTGGGGCGAGATCTCTCGCCGGAGAGGCCAAAGAGTGAATGTGTAACTCCATTTGCTCCAGTTATCGAGCTCCCAGTAAAATAAGTGGGAGGAAGCCGTCCACCCGCGTGGTACCCAGACTCGAGCCCTGTTGATATGTATACTCCGTTGCCATTGCAACAGAGTATACATTCCACCAAGATTCACATCAAGCCTTAAGATTGACACGTTACAACTCCTTCAGTCACCTGGCACTGGAATGGAAGATGACATATTCACTGATATAGCCTAGGTATCAGTACTGTGACCCTACCTCCCCATCGTCATTATGAAGGCACCTGCCCTCTCTCAGAGCTGCCCTGCACTTTTGCTCTGCAGTAAGTACTAGTATCGAAAACATTAAGGCCATCCTGCATAAAAGTAATGTCAAAATGAAATTTGCCATAAGTAGCCAATGCTTGTCATCGACTCCCTGGGTGGATCCCCTCTGAGTCCCTTTCAGCTATTCTAGATTCACTTGCTGTTCCATTTCCCAGATCTATGACACTTTTCATGACCTGAGCCCTTCCTCCTCGCCACGCTCCCGCCTCCCTGCTGCCCCTCCCACGCCCCTTCCCCCTCGTAGTCCTTTTAATGACTGATGCACCCACGCGCAGCGTCCACGCGCTACGGCCGCGCCGAAGGTGCGCCAAAGGTAAGCCCGTCTACGCCCGTCCGCGCCTGGACCGCGCCCAGCGCCAGACCCCCTGCCCCTCGCGCTCTCCAGCCCCCCCGCATCACCTATGATGCCGCCTCCCTCCTAGCCCTTGACCCCGGCCGCGCCCCCACCTGCGTTCAAGCCGCTCCTGGACACACCCATGGACCCTTCTCCTGCTACTCCTGCAGACTCAGCGGCACCGACAACATCTCCGCTACGACCACACCACAGATTCCCGACCCCAACCACCTACAATGCATCCTTCTCAACACCCGCTCGGTCCACAGGCACGCCATTGACCTTTGGAACCTACTAGACACCATCTCTCCTGACGTCGCCTTCCTAACGGAAACATGGATGAACGCTTCCTCCGCCCCTGACATCGCCATCGCTATCCCTGATGACTATAAGATCACACGCAAGGACCGCACCGACCATACAGGAGGTGGAATCGCTATCGTCCATAAGAAATCAATCCGCATCTCAACCAGCTCTGACGCCAACCTCGCTAACTCCGAACACCTTCACTTCCAGATCCACATCGACCCCAAGACAACTCTTAGAGGCACCCTCCTCTACAGACCACCAGGACCCCGCGCAAAATTCAGTGAAGACTTCACGGACTTCATCACTCCACACGCGCTCCCCTCCAAAAACTACATCCTTCTGGGAGACCTCAACTTTCATCTTGAAAAGATCAACGACCACAACACCGCCACCCTCTTGGACAACCTCGCCAACCTCGGACTTAAACAACTGGTCACTTCCCCCACCCACATCGCAGGTCACACACTCGACCCCATCTTCACCTCCAGCAACCATGTCTCCTTCAGCCACACTACGGATCTCCTCTGGACTGACCACAGCTGCGTTCACTTCACCTACAACAAGCCGAAACCCATCATCCACCTCCAACCAACTCTACAAAGAAACTGGAACAAAATCACCACGGAGCAGATCTCCACATCACTCCTTCAAACCTCCCCAACCCTATCTTCTAACGCCAACGAAGCCGCCTCCAACCTCACCCTTTGGTTATCCAACACCGCCGACACCTTAGCACCACTGAAAAAACGTCAACACAAACTTGGCAACAAGAAGGCCTCATGGTTCAACGATGATCTCAAGAAGTCCAAGAAACTGTGCCGCTCCCTTGAAAAGGCCTGGAAAAAAGACCCATCCACCAGCAACAAGGACGCCTTCAAAAGCGCCATCCGTACTCACCACCAACTGATCCGAAAAGCCAAGAAAACAGCATTCAAGGATCGACTTGACAACAACGCCCACAACAGCAAGGAACTTTTCAACATCATCAAGGAATTTTCCAACCCCTCGGCCAACTCCAACGACATCACCCCCTCTCAAGCCCTCTGCGATTCCCTAGCCTCTTTTTTCCACAACAAGATTGCTGACATCCACAACAGCTTTGACAACCAACCCGGAAGCCAACCCACCCTACCATCAGCTGACCATCTTCCCCCCGTTAACACCCTTAACGCCTGGAACCCAATCTCCACTGAGGACACCATCCGCCTGATGAATTCCATCCACTCTGGATCCCCCACAGACCCATGCCCTCACCACATCTTCAACAAAGCAGACTCCGTCATAGCTCCGCACCTCCGAGACGTCATCAACTGCTCCTTCAACTCCGCTACCTTCCCAGAAGACTGGAAACACGCTGAACTCACCGCCCTTCTGAAAAAACCAACAGCAGACCCCACCGAACTCAAAAACTACCGCCCCATCTCGCTTCTTCCATTCCCGGCCAAAGTCATTGAGAAAACCGTCAACAACCAGCTCGCCGCCTTCCTCGAAGCCAACAAATCACTCGACCCCTCACAATCTGGCTTCCGAGCCAAACACAGCACTGAGACCGCCCTCATCGCAGCAACAGACGACATTCGAACACTACTGGACAATGGAGACACAGTCGCCCTCATCCTCCTCGACCTCTCTGCAGCCTTCGACACAGTCTGCCACAGCACCCTTCTACAACGCCTCAGAAACATCGGAATCCAAGGAAAGGCACTGGAATGGATCACCTCGTTCCTCACCGGAAGAACCCAGAGAGTCCGCCTCCCACCATTCAAGTCCGAGGCCTCTGAAATCATCTGCGGTGTACCACAAGGATCCTCACTCAGTCCCACCCTCTTCAACGTATACATGAGCCCCCTCTCGGCCATTGCCCGCCAACACAACCTCAACATCATCTCTTACGCGGATGACACTCAATTGATCCTATCTCTCACCAAGGACCCCAGCACCGCCAAAACTAACCTACACGAAGGAATGAAAGAAGTCGCCGAATGGATGAAACAAAGCCGTCTGAAACTGAACTCAGACAAAACAGAAGTCCTCATCTTAGGTAAATCCCCCTCTGCATGGGACGACTCCTGGTGGCCGGAGGCCCTCGGAAATGCACCCATCCCGACAGACCACGCACGGAACCTTGGCGTCATCCTGGATTCTTCACTCTCAATGAACAGACAAGTCAGCGCCGTATCCTCCTCCTGCTTTAACATTCTTCGCATGCTCAGAAAAACATTTCGCTGGATCCCCACCGAAACAAGGAAAACAGTCACCCACGCTCTAGTCACGAGCCGACTGGACTACGGAAACACCCTCTACGCAGGTACCACCGCTAAACTCCAGAAGAAACTACAACGAATCCAAAACGCCTCAGCCAGGCTCATATTAGACATCCCACGCAACGAACACATCTCTGGCCACCTTAAAGACCTCCACTGGCTACCCGTTAATAAGAGGATTACTTTCCGACTACTTACCCACGCACACAAATCACTCTACGACATCGGACCAGATTGCCTCAACTCCCGACTGTCCTTCTACACCCCCTCCCGCCAACTTCGCTCCTCCAGCCAAGCCTTCGCCACTGTACCTCGCATCAACAAGACCACCATGGGAGGCAGATCCTTCTCATACCTGGCTGCCAAAACATGGAACTCACTCCCCGCTTACCTTCGCCTCAACCAGAATCACCTAGCCTTCAGAAAGCAGCTTAAAACGTGGATATTTGACAAATAATCCTCCTCCCCTTCCTAAGCGCCTTGAAACCCTCTGGGTATGTAGTGCGCTATATAAATGTTATGACTTGACTTGACTTGACTTGACTTGACTAGCAACAGAAATTGACAGCGTCTTCCTCAGTAGTAGCTAGTTCAAGGTGGAGGGAGGCTGCTTGTCCAATCATGTGGATGGTATCACTTCATGTGTCCTAGCAGAGCGGCCCTACCCAGATTGATACCAGGCCTCCAAGAGTCACAGTTACATGGCACAGTGTAAAGCTGTACACATCCATCTGTTCCTTATCCTATAAGGTAGGGATGCAGTGTTGTGCTGCGCATGGCATTGGTTATTCAGCAAGAGGATTGCATCATGTTCCTATTCAGCACTGCACACAGGTGCTGAAGATTTGGTGCACCAGTTGAATTCCACATTCCCTAAACTGGCTTGCCACAGCTATTTCACACCGGGCTATTGTTAAAAAGGGAGGTTCATGTGCGACAACCCAGATTTCTTGGTTCTCGAAATCCTTAGCGACACTCGGGAAATACACAGTCGGGAAACACAAAGAGAGGAACTGTGGATACATTGAAGGTCGTGGAAGGAAACGGAAGGCGGAAAGAAATGCCTCTGACAAAGCTCTTGTGTAGTAAGTAAATGGAACAGGGACACAAACTGTCAATGAGTGTTTGCTCACATAAAGTGGTTTCTGTGTATTTAAGACAGAGAATCTCAGTAAGAAAGTGAGCCAACTGGTGGGTGGAAATTGCTGATTTTTGTTGACATTTGGAGAGGAAGCACACATTATACAATCTAAGTTTTTCACTTGTCATCTAAGCCTCTGATAAAAGGTAACGTGTGAAATGTATTGAATAGCGATTACTGAAACTCTTATTCGGAGTAATAGACATTTGTTTCTTTCAGCACAGCTCACATTGGAAACAAACGTGCTAAAATGGTGTCATTGTTTGAACAGTCTGACCAAAATAGGAGCTTAGAGGGAAAAAATGGACCTGGTCGCCCTCCACTCAAACATTAACCAACAACAAAAGACCCTGTCCAGAGGACGCTGCTTGTGTCAGTTACTTATATAATATGACAGTCTTAACGTACTGATAACTATTATCCTCCCCTACATACTTTTGTTCTAATAAGGGGACGTTTCACTGCACTCCGTCCAAAGTTTTCTTGCAATGTAGAATAAAAACCAAAGGCCAGACCTCCTTGACAGTTACACAGAACACCATATAAAAATTTCTGACACCTCTAGTCAATACCAGACATCCACAACATCAGTGTTAGACCAAGTTCTACTTAGAAAAAAAGTGTGAGAAACAATCGAGACAAGGCGCTCGTCGGACGGCTTCATGATTGATATGTACAATCTATGTGAAGGTGGAGACTCACTTTACTCACAGTTGGGAAATTGCTATATTTGAATTTGCAAATAGGGATTTACTGAAACAGGTACAACGGATTTCCTATTTGTGAATAGTCGCAAAATGACCATTTAGGAAATGCAATTACCATTAATGTGTATCTGGTGGCAACCATGTGCAAACTATAAAAAGACATTCAAAATGCATTAGCTCTTTTAGAATGGCAGTATTGAATATCATGGCGAGGAGGATGAGGATTTTGGCTGTTAGGCAGAGAAGCAGGAGGAGAAAGGAGAGAATATTTAGGGGGAGGTTCACCCTTTTTGAACAGATTGAGGAGGTCTCTTTTTGTCAATACAGTGTACTACTTCTTTGACAGATCTGCTGGCTATACATAGAACATTTATGGTGCACTTCAATGGGCGAAGGCAAGAGGCCAAAACACTTCTTGGTATCTAAATTATGATTGTTGAAAATTCAGTTTTGTTCTGCTAGACGTTTGTGTCAGATGTTGTCTGTACATGGAATGTGTAAACTGGATTTGGTGTTGGATGTCGGAGGGCTCTAAGATTACAGTAGGTCACTCCCTGCACTCAGAGCACAAGTTTAGCTTGACCAAAGAGTTTAGACATTTTGAAAATGCTCAAAGTGGGTAGGCTTAGCCCTGGAAACCTGCAGCCCATTGGGTAAGGCATAGGGGGTTATACCCAAACACCAACAAGTGCCTGGCATAAATGTGGCCTCTCCAGGCACACACTTTAGAACATTCCTGGGCCAGGGGAAGATCAGAGGAGGATGGGACCGGCCGTCTGAGACCTGAAAAGAGCCTAGAGGACTGCACCTGCTCTCCCGTTTGTACCCAAGGTAAATAAGTGGGCTCTAAGGGTCATAGGACTGACCTCTTGTTAAAACTACAGGGACACAACCAGCTACAAGAGGTCTTTTCCTGAAACTGCTGGGTGACAGCTGGACATCGACTGGACCCTCCTGTCACTAGGTGTGGGCGGAAAATCCGTTCCGCTCGCGGATTTTGCGGATTTTCGGGAAATCCGCAATCCGCGAGATTTGCGAATTTCCCGCAAAATCCGCAAATCCGCGAGCAGCGGATTTTGCTCGCGCTGCTCGCACTGTTAGCGTGAGTTCGCGCCCCGCGAATAAGTGCGAAATTGCAGAAATACGATCTTGGCAAAACTGAAAGTAACTACTTACCAGGTTCAAAAGTTCAGGCACATCATTAGTAGCCATTTCCTGTAGGGCTTCCTGAGGGGCCCCTCCAGAGTTCAGTTGCCAGTTGAAACTATTATGTGACCCTGCTCTGAACCTCAGAATAGTTACACATATGCCACAAAGGTCCTGAATTACAGCTAAGGGAGACAAGCAGGAGCCAGGCTGGAAGTTAAAATCCATTAATCAGCCCCTAATTCATTATTGTCAGTTGGGGCAGGGCAGGTGTTGTAACTAATTTTGCAACAATGAAAGCACTTAGCAAGTGCAAAAGATCACTAATCAGGGCGCACTAAGGAAGCAGGTGCCAGCTAAAAAAATATTCTGTGACACATTAATCAGCCCCAAATTAATTCAGGTCACTTGAGGCAGGGAAGGTGTGCTTTGCTTTGCCGAAAATAATGTACACTGGACAACCAGAGGGTGTAGTGATGAAACAGAGGGTGGCATGGGTGGGCCAGAGGGTGGCATGAGTAGTCAGAGAGTGGCAGTGGTGACAGAGAGTGGCAGTGATGAAGAAGAGTGTCCCAAACAGGCTGGACACGTAGAAACAACAAGTTCGCAAAACTTGCGACCCGACAGGTAAGTTCGCAAATTGCGAAATTGTAAAAACCCTCGCGAACTGGCAGAAACACGGGCGAACACAAAAAAAAAAAAAATCCGCAAATTCGCGGGAATTCGCGGATTTTGCGGATTGCGAATCCGCAAATCCGCAAAATTCGCGGATTGCCAATCCGCAAAATCCGCTCATGCTTACCTGTCACCCTGTGCCTGCCACCCTGCAAATCTCTGATTCCCTTCCCTGAGGTCCTGTGGGATGCTTAGACGTCTATTCCTGTGATGGGTTGGGAATTAAAGGTCTCAAGTCAGAAGGAAAAACCTTTGAACAGGACAAATTTGGTTAGTGTATTTGTACCAAACTCCATAGTGGTCAGCATCAAATTGTGCCTAGATCCTGTTCTACTGTGATTATTGACCATCATTGACACTTTGGGGGTGATTAGGATGGCGGAAGGCCCGCCACCACCAGCCGTATGGTGGCGGAGCTCCGTCAGCTAACAGCAATTTTCCCTCCACCAAATTACGATGGTGGTGGGAATCGCCTTCGGACTGCGCTGGTCGCAAAGACCGCCTGCCACGCTTCTGCCACAGGCAATCGTACTGATTGCTTGGCGAGCGGTCAGCATCTGTAAAATGGTGGCATTGCCTAGTAGGCACTGTCTGCCAATTTACAATGCTGGCCACAACCAGCCTTTCCATGGTGGGTAACCCGCCATTGAAAGGCTGCAGGGATTGGTTTTGGGGTGGTGGTGGATTGGGGAGGTACCCAAAGTACCTCCTTCATTTGCCTGCACTAAGTATCAGACACCGCACGGTGCCTGCCCCTTTGTGCAGGGAAACGCACAAAATGCTGTGCTGTAGCCCAGCCACAGTGGCGGGGGCATCATAATATATGGTGCAGGACTGCCGCCTTAAAGGGGGCCGGTCCCAGGCACCGCTACGATGGCAGGCGGACTCGAGTCTGCTCGCCATCGTAATCACCCCTTTTCTGTTCCTTAGACCTATTTCTAGTTTAAAAGTTTAAAGAATTCATGTTTCCGGGTTCACTTATTGGATTTTTGTCATTTTGTTTATTAAATTTACTTTATTTTTCTGATTCATTTTGAGATTTTTATTGTGTACCATTTCATATTTATTACTGTTTTAGTACAGCATAAATACCTTACACATTGCCTCTAGGCTAAGCCTGTCTCCTCTGTGTCATAGGCACCAGGAGGTTGAGCTCAGTTTAATTTAGTAACTTTAACGTAACGTTCACCTCAACAAGAATAGTTGGATATGTACATGCGCGCAATTAATATCCCAATTTCCTACAACTAGAAAGTAATGGCCAGTTTGGTAGAATGAGATTTCTACTGCTTTGTTTTAAGTTTATTGTTATGTTTGCATTGTTTTCATAAAATCAAGATAAAGCAATAGTCAAGAAATAATATTTTTTTAGAGAGCGTCCTAACTTTGGTTTTACTTAGCATTTTAGTTTTTAGGAGGCTCCTTGGAATTTGGAAGGCTGCATCTCCTCAGGCTAGATATGATGACTAGTAGAACTGTGGGTTATGGGAGATACTGCAGGGGGTCTCCACAGTAATACAGAAATTTGCAAACATTGGTGCAGAGGAGTCTGCTCATCAGCCCGAGAAACCTCTCAATGGGTAGTTCATTTGCATCTGAAGAAATATTATCAGCAACACGATCGCTTCTGCGATGTGTCTTGTACACAAGCATGATGGGTCAGCTCCTGGGCTGGTTGATTGGTTCATAATCAGATATATGTTCAGAGTGCAGGCAGACTGAACATCAAGTTGAAGGTCAAGTTGGATATCGGCTCCAAATGTTCAGGTAAAAACTAAGGCAGTGCTTTTTTGGACTCACAATGAGGTGGAGCTCCAAATTTTATTCTATGTCCTTAGCAGTTGAACCAGTAGCCTACTGGCCAATCTAGTTCATAGTCTGGGTGGAACAATGAGATTGCGATTAACTTTCTCACGCTCTGGACAGGCAGTTGTGCATTTTATCCCATCTCACAAAAACAACTAAAAAGGAGAGATGATATTTCTGGATGTGCAGGTTTGTTCTGTCCTTCTCAGATTCAATTCTTTTCTATGACTATGTGCAGCCAGGCTAGGGAATTTACAGGGACAGCAGTTCTGGTAGGAACCCTTGTGTATTCCAGACACACAGTTTCATGTTGAAGAATGAGTACAGGAGGGGTGACTTCTCCAATTTGCACACACATACATACATACAATAACATGTAGAGTACTGTTCCCATGAGGAGCAAGGGGGCCAAAAGCACCAGAGGTGTCTGGACGTATCAACCCAGATCTTATAGTGACTGGTGCTGAGTGTCTGAAAAGTTTCAGCTCTCCATCCCTCAGATCCTTGTGTTTGCTTTGTTCACCCTAAGTTAGTAGGTTATGCCTAGACAAGGGTCCCTTGTTCTCCTTGCCCCTGGATTCAAGTTAGCCTGGCTGATTAGGGGTATTACTCCAAAACCGGTCCCAGGATGCTTGCTTCCGGTCCGGGGAAGACCTGGCTTGGCAGTTCGGTTTGGACTGTTCCCATGAGTAACAGGGTCAAGACTGATTTACATATGGCTGGGTCTGAAATGGGGTGTTGAATTGAGCTAAAGAACAATGATGGATTCAACCCAGATCTTATAGTGACTGGGGGTGAGTGTCTGAAAAGTACCAGTGCTCCGTCCATCATCTCCTTGTGTTAGCTTATGATCATAGAAAGCCAGTAGTCCAGCTGCATCTTCAAGAAACTAGTAATGTTACCATCATCCAGCACCCAGCTTCCAGAAAGTGACTTTTCCTAAATTGCACTTTATTATTTAGAAATCACAATTATGCAATTTCTAAAGGAGCAATTTCCTTATTGCGATTGTAAATTTGCAGAAACCGCTATTAGTGGAATACACTCCGACGTACATCTCACTTTGCGATTTCCTAAAGCTATTTCTACAAATTTGCTAGTTGGAAATCACGAAGCCTCTCTTACGTACATATGCGCCAATGATTTTGGGGCATATTATCAAGCCTGTGCGCTAAAATTATCGCCGCTTTATCGGCCGAAAACGGCCGATAAAGCGGCGATAATGGGCTTGATAATATGCTCTATGGAATTCCAATCGAAGCACATGTTAGATGTGAAGACATCTAACATGGGCTTCGATTGGAATTCCACAGAGCATATTATCAAGCCCATTATCGCCGCTTTATCGGCCGTTTTCGGCCGATAACGCGGCGATAATTTTAGCGCACAGGCTTGATAATATGCCCCCTAGTTTTGTTTAAAAAGGTGTTTCATTGTGATTCTATGCCATGCTTTCACAACTACCCCTAACATTTATAATCACTGTCCATTATTTTAGAATACAATTATGTATAATGTGACTCGTGTAATTGTTTGAAAAAAATTAACTGATACAATGTTGTTAAAAAGTGAATACTTGAACCAAACGTTGTGAAGCATATTAGAAAATGCACACCTCCAGATGATACAATCTTAAACAAAACTCCTGTTTGATAATTAATTATAAAAAGCTGCACACCAATATAGGTTCGGCACATTTTGCCTTTGAACATTGTGAAAATCCGCTAAAGTTTTGCAAACGTTTAACGGGAAAATTGAATTTAGCACAAAAGAAAAAGTCCCAATAGAATATCTGGCAATCCATTATTCATGGATGCCTGGGGGCTGTGTGAAACATTAAGTATGGATGAATACTTACTGGCTTTGAAAAATCTGTATATGCGAGCAGGGAGAGACACTTGAAAGTCTGTTCATGCACCTTTTTAAAAAACAGAGAGGATAACACTTTTCCCAACTGGCCACTGAGGTGTTTATTGTAATAATGGCATTTCAAGCATACATAGAGTAGTCACAGTACATAGAGAAAAGTTACAAGATATATCTGTAAAATAATATGTGCAATGTGCAGTACTTTCTCCCATGGCTAAACTATTTACAAGGATGCACATATCTGTTGTCATTTGTATGAAATTGATCTGAAATGAGAACATAAATTAGCTTGCCTTGACATGTCTGTAATAGGCAGCAGACCGACATGGCCTTTTATGAAAAGATAAATTAAGCATCTTAGCTAGCAGAGTAGAAATGAGAGAACGTTCTCTATGCTGGCGTTATTAAATGCAATGACATTATTCAAAATGGTGCTCACCACAGCAAAAAATGGTAAGGTGTCCCTAACATTTCACTTACACTAGCTTTCTTATTGACATAGAAAGTCAATTTTATACAAAAGGGGTTGAGGTAATATGCTACCACAGCTAGCACCTCAGTGGGACAGGTTAGAAGACACTTGAAGGGGTGCACAGAACCAAAAGTTCAGCCCCTTTCAACTTCCAATGGAGAGAAAAGCTCCCCAAGCATTAATGAATTCAAATGGTTCAGCACCACTATTCAACGAAATATCTCACTTTTTGTTCATGAAAGTTCAGCACAATTGCTATGAGAATCCACACACGGAGTAGATATGTTACACAGTCTCCAATAAATATGTTTTAAAATAAGTTCTGTATTCATATTCTTCTTTGTATATTAATCTCCTTAAAAATAGTAGTCAATGCATTTCGTCCTCATGGACTTCTTCAGGGCTCTATTCAAAATTCATTTTGATTGAAGATGATGTGCTGTTATCTATGGCGCTGGCAATATGTCAATTTCCTAATGGACAACTTACTTAGTGAGTCCTCTATTAGACCCTAGCATGCCAATCCATGCAGTTGACCTTTGTGTCGAATAATTAAAATTTCCATTAATCAGGAGATAGTTCAAAATTTGTTCAAAGCTTGCTGATAAAAAATTCCTGAACCCTAATTTGTGGGCCGGATATACATAAGACGAAGAATATGAATATCATTCAGACATAGAAAGTCATTAAAACAAGAGATGAGAGCCTGAAGGTTACCACCACTGCACTACTAGGGGTTCTACTCTTAGGCGATTGCCTGACTAAAGGTGAAGGTTTTTAGTCTGGTGTAAGCCACACACTACAAATGCATATCTGTTTAGAATAATTAATTTCACAAGACTACAACTGAATAGCCAGCTTTCTGTTCTGTAAGGCCCTTCAACTATACTGTTTGTTTTTCTTCACTGCCTACAGTTAATCAATGGCATTTCGGAAGCAAATGGTGGATGCTACTGTAAGAAGTTGGATATTACTTTGGGAGTGTGACTACCTACTTCGAGGAATAATCACAACCCTTGTTAGGGGAACCCTTAACGTTAGTAAATTAACATGGGCTGAACCCCCTATTTGCTATGGCACTGAGCAGACAGGCTTACATTAGGGCACTGTAAAAAGTATTTATACAAAAAGAAGGTGGGAGCACACTGCCTCATATCCCAGCACTCAGTTTACCCCAGTGCATTATGGTAAATGCAATGCATTATAAAACTTAATTCAGTGACAGTCTTTTGTTTTTCATTCTTGTTGGTGCAGCCAGTGCGGTGTGTCTCTAGCCAAGTGTTTCAGGATAACTGTCCTTTTACAGTAGAGAGAAACACATCATATTGGTTGTGCTGCAATTGCTACCTAAATTCTCAGGTCTTTGTACAACACACTGGGCACAGGTGCATCAACCAGAGATCATTAGCTCATTAGCTCAAGAGAGCCTTTTCAAACAAAAAGAGGGTGGGAGCACACTACCTCACCACCCAGAACTTAGTTTGCCCAGTGGCTTATGATAAACGCAGTACATGATAACATTTACTTCAGTAACAGTCTTTAGTTTTCTACCCTTGTTGGTGAAGCAGGTGCTAAGTATCTTTAGACATGTGTTTCAGGATAGTTGCCTTCTTCAGTAGAGAGCAACACATCATATTGGAAGTGCTGGAAATGCTGCACAAACACTAAACACTGTCACTCAAATAAGTGTAATCATGTACTGCATTTACCATGATGCATTGGGGCGAACTGGGTGCTGGGATGTGAGGCTGTGTACTCCCTCCATCTTTTTGTACAAAGTATTTACACAGTACCTGAGCAGCAACAAAGCCAAAATTAAAAATACTAAAAATTCTAGACCAAATTAGATAAATAGAGTAAAGTTTATTTAACGAACAAAAATGACTCAAAACTATTTCAAAAATCCAATACAGTAGATAATATTTTTTAAAGTTGTAAGTAGAAATAGGGCCACAATTCACAAAGTGCCTATGATAGTCAATGGGTCTGACTGCAGTAGAGCCCAGGTTTGATACACCAATCAGGTTTTCCAGGCCAAAAAGTTTATCTTCTGACTTAGTCCTTTAGGTCCCAATCTACACAGGAGTAAAATTCTAAAGCACCCATGGCATCGGGGAAGGTATGTAGAGGCTCACAGGATGTCAGGCAGAGTCCAGTGCATGCCCAATTGCCAATGATTAGCTGGGCAGTTGCAGGCACGGCCTCTTGTGCCTTTTTGTACATCTGTAGCTTTAACAGGAGGTTAGTCTAATGGCCTTTGGATCCCACGTTGTTGTCCTTGGCAGAAAAGAGAGCAGGTCCAGTCCTTCAGGGCTCCTCTGCGATTACAGCCAGCCAGTACAATGCTCTTCTGTTCTTCTTCAGTTCCAGCAGTGTCCTTAAGTTGGTTCCATAAAAGTGCCACATGTATGCCTAACACTATTTAGTGAGTATTAATGACTCTAGAGCAAGCCCTAGCCAATGGTGTAAAAGTTCCTCTGGTAGACTCTACTCATTTTGGGCATCTTCAGGATGGCAAAAGTCTTCTGTCACACTATTCTTGTGCTCTGATGGCTAGGGGTGTGAGTGGGGCATGTACTATGGTAATCCTAGTGTTTTCCCACATCTAACACTGAATCCAGTTTAGGTCAGCCACTATACTCACAATAAATCCAGAGACAGAAATTGGGTAGAACAATGGTTTCCTTCAGCAGCCAAACAGTGAATACACAACAATTGTCTTGACATCCTCTTTTCTTCCTTTCAAGTATACCCCAAGTATTATATGTGAAACAAGAAGACTTGTCAAGCAGCCTCCACCCTTCTGCTCAGCTCAAATGAGTCATCCTTAACATTCATATCAGCCTGCCAGTCATAGTGACCTATTGTGTGGCACAGAGACAGAATATTGAGTAAAAAATATCAAGTTGTACTAATATCAAGTCATTAATATCGTGGTTTAGAAATATCAACAGCAAGAATATCATGGTCAAGAATATCGACTTAAGGTAAGTACTATCGATTTTGAAAATATTGAAGTGTTTACTATCGTTTGCAAAATATAGTTGTTAAAAATATTGTTTTATTATTAATGGTATGTATTTTAGTATATATTTTATATGTATGTGATGTATGTTTCTTGTATAAGAATTGTTTGTATTTTTAATATATGTGTTACATTTTTAGTAGTTTTTTAAAAATGTATTTGAAATTTGTGTTTTTAGTTCTTTAGCAGGTTGTGGGTTTATAGGAAAATAGGGTGGGAAGTAATTTAATTACATTACATTTATTGATTATTTTTTTATTTATTAAAATTTGTTTAATTGAGATGTTATAGTGTTAAACGTGTAAAGTAATTTATTATTAATTAATCAATAATTGGTTGTTAATTAACTTTAATTAATTAATTGGTAATTTATTATGGTGATTGAGTAATTAATTTCAGGTGTGTGTTGTAGTGTTTATAGGTGTAAATGGTGGGAAGTAATTCATTTGTAATTTATAAATTAATACTTAGTTGTTAATTCTAAATAAATAATTAGTAAATAATAATGGAAATTGTGTAATTAATTTTAGGTGTGTGTTGTGGTGTTTATAGAAGTAAAGAGTGGAAAGTATTTTGTATGTAATTAATTAATATATACTTGTTCATTAATGTTACTTATTTGATATTTATTTTGGGTAATTGCTTATTTTTTTGTGTGTTGTTTTTACTTTTAAAGGGTTAAAGGGGTAAAACTTGGTATTAAATACAGTTTATTAATTTAATTATTAGTTGTTAATAGTAAAAAAAAGTATTTTAAAAATAAGTTTTAATTGTGTTTTATTATTTTATAGTTTAATTTAGGTGTGTCTTGTGGATATTATAGTGTTAACGTGTGTGTAGTCAATGAATGTTTATTACTTTTTTTATTAATAATATTCTTTTAATAGATTATGAATTATGTTAATTATGGAAATACATTTAATTCAAAAGAATTCATTTTTATCAATGGATGTATTATTTTCTTTTATATATTATTTGTAAGTTTTTTTCTTATGTAATGAATATTATACTATGTGTTCTTTTGATAAGTTTAATATATTTTTATTTTTTATTTTTTAAATATTGTGTATTTATTTTTATAATGTATTACATTTTTTAATATACATATATTTTAATTGTTGCACTCACTGGAGCGGGAATAGTAATTTTTACCTCTCCGCTATTCAGCACTTTTCCTACTGTTCCACTCACTTGAGTCGAAATAGTAATTATTTCCCATCCGCTATCCAGCACTTTCCCTACTGTTGCACTGGTAGACCTGGTACCATTGGCGTGAGTCTCCCCCCCATTTTTCACTGATTGCCTCCTCTGTTTTTGATATTTTTTGATGGTTAGATGCTTTGGGCACTGTGCCACTGCTATTTAGTGCCACAGTGCAAGGGCTCCCTATGTTAAGTTGATGTATTTATTAGTGACTCCATGATTGGGTTATATGATTTACTTGTCAGACCCTAGTGCAGTGCACCATGTGTGCCCAGGGCTTGTAGATCAAATGCTGCTTGTGGGCTTGCAGCACTGGTTGTGCCACCCACAGAAGCAGCTTGTAAAGTGTGTCTCAGGCCTGCCATTGCAGAGCCTGTGTGCAGTCTAGTACTGCCATGTCGACTTGGTAAGTGCACCCACTTTCCAGTCCCTAAACCTTCCCTTTTCTTCATATCAATTCAATTCAAAAGTGCTTTATTCGAGTAATTACTCATAAAAGCAAAACATACACAAAATATTAAAATAGAATTAAATTTACAGTCAATCACAAAGACAGTGCACTATTGAATCCATAAAATACACTTGATTAAAAGTTTCTCACAGTATTTGTTAAATGTTTTTAAAAAGGTTAATACATTATTAAAAACATTATTAGAAAAAATGGCAAGGTTATAAAACATTAATGATTTAAAAAACAATAGTAACAAATTCATGGGGACAGTTTTAGAGACAGAGAATAGTTAATTAACTAGCAGTCTCTGTCTGATTACAAAAACATTACCGGTCTAAAAAGCAATTATGACAAATTCATGGAGACAGATTTTACAGAAAGAGAATAGTTAATTAACTAGCAGTCTCTGTCTGATCGCCCATGCCCATCCAGTATATTGTATTGTATTGTATATTGGATTTATATAGCGCTTATCACCCAGGGGTCTCTAAGCGCTTGCCTTGGGAACCCGTCCTGGCTTTTCCCTGTGAGATAGCCCCTACGTTGTGGAGATTAAGCAAGCTTAATGCCCAGAGTTGCAGAGTGTGAACCCATGATTAGGTCAGGCACCGAAGCGAGAATTATCGAGTCCGTGGACATTTGAGCTCAAGACCCTGCCGCGTCGGGAATTGAACCCTGGTCCCGGGTCTGACCTCTGCTTCAGGGTCTGCCTGCTCTAACCAGTGAGCCACACTTCTCCACATATATTTTGCTGTGGCTATTAATATCCATGTAAGTGGGCTTGAACATATAATACGCAGGGCAACAGAACTACAGGTGGTCCCAAGATTCCTACACATAGGTGCTAGCCAAACACGTCTTGGAGCACAGTAAGCTTTACAGGAAAACAAAAAGTGACCAAGTGTTTCCTTCCCTGTTCCACAGGCTGGGCAAGTGTCACTCCCCCCTGTGTCCCATTTAGCTGTCAAAGATCTTATGGGGAGGGCTCCAGCTCTCAGTTGGAATAGGAGCTTTCTGTCGCCTGGCTTTGAAATAATATCCCAGTATGACTCCAGAGCGGGATATAATTTGACCTCAAGAAAGCTCGCAGACATGGACCCATTGCTGGAACTACTAAGACTCCTACTAGCAACACTTTCCCAAAATATATTTTTTAGGACAGACTTGGTGGGAAATATTGCACCTACTGGATCTAGCCATATTGAACTTAACCAAAGCTCAAACAATATTGCTTTCAGTGAATTGAGCCAGCTAATTTTGTGAAAGCAATCCGCCTTAATGACATCAATAAAACCTTCAGCATAATGCGAAAGCTCGGGAGTAGTCCGAAGCCTACGCCAGTACAGGATTGGTCGTAATCTGGCTAGATCCTTTATTTGTTTCCTTCCAAGGTCATATCTTAAAGGCAGCAATGGAGTGCTTTTCGGGGTACCAGTGAGTAACCGTAAGAGTTTGTTCTCTGAGGCTTGAAGGGAATTCAAATTTTCAAAGCCTCACATCTCCGCACCATAGAGTGCGGACCTAATTGCCTTTGCTTCGTAAACCAGCAAAGCTGGCTTGACGGGTTTGGTCAGAGACTTCCTGTGCTCCGAATTGATGGCACGGGCTAATTGCTTGTGTCGCAGGGTAGCAATATTTATGTGCTGACTCCACCTGTTGTTATCTGCAACCTGGATACCCAAATACGTAAATGAGTTTACCACCTCAAGAGGCCGACCGCTCATGACAATTTTAGACTTGAAACTGCGGTGCGGCTTAAAAATCATGAGTTTAGTTTTAGTTGCATTCACCTCTAAACCATGTTCCCCACAGAAATTTTCAAAAATGGACAGAGCACACTGCAAGCCACTGGGTGTTTTGGATAGAATAAGCGTGTCGTCCGCAAACATTAAAATAGGGACTTTTAGACCTGAAAGAGAGGGAGGATCTACTGGCGCTGGTACCATACGGGGGACAACACCATTTATGTACACAAGGTTGGTGTCATTGAGCACCCTTGTCGAGCCCCTCACTCAACGGGAAAGTCAGCTGTGACCATCCCATGGCCGCCCCACTGAATTTTAGCAAAGGTAAGCTCGTGGAGGCGCATTATCAAGGTCAGCAATTCCACAGGGACCCCCAGACTCTGTAAAACTTGCCACAATTTAACCCATGGCACCAGGTCGAAGGCAGCCCTCAAATCGACAAAAGCCGCATAAAGGCTGCCTCCTCCCAACACCAAAGTCTTCCATTGTAGCAATTGAAAGCGGAATACTTGGTCCACCGTGCTTGTAGCCCTTCGGAATCCCGCTTGGAAGGGTGATAAGATGTTATTGTCCTCTGCCCAGTGAAGGAGCCTGTTAACAACCACACAACCAACTATTTTTTGCACGGTGTCAATAAGGCTTATTGGCCTGTAATTACCTGGCTGTGCACGGTCACCCTTTTTGAACACTGGGAGGATCACAGCTCCTCTCCACGAGGCCGGAACCTCAGCACCCTTAGCGATGAAGTTAATAAGTAAATGAATATATTTACCCCATCGCTCTTTGTCATTTAAAAAGATATCGGCAGGGACGCCATCTGAACCAGGAGCTCGCCCTCTATTCACTGCATTTAAGGCAGACATAATCTCTTTGTAAGTAAAAAGATTACCTTGAGAAAAAGACAAAGTAATACTGTCCTCACCTGTAATCTGAGTATTAAGAGCATACTGTGTGCTAAAAAATTCTACCCAGTCCTCTTGTGGTACATTGTTGTTAGGGGGTTCCTCCACTCTTTCACTACCCCATTTAACAATGTTCCAGAACACTCTGGAATCCTTTCTGTCGCTAGCTTTTTTCAGTTTACACCAATGTTGCTCATCCCAGGCTCTCTTGGCTTTAGCTATGCAGGCTTTGTAACCCTTTCTGGCTAGTCGGATGTTCTCAAGCTCCCTCTTCTTAATGGAATTACCCAGAGCAAGTCGTGCCGCCCTACATTCATCGTTATACCATTTTGCATCTTTACAAACTCTTGCCACATTGCGCTTTGCAGGTTTCAAAAAGTGTTTTTTGATCTTGCCAAAGAGGGTATCATGGATGTTAACCACATCCCCCAAACCAGGAGAAGAAACGCTAATTGATTCCATAGCTAATATAGCTTTGTCAGTTTCATGATTAATGTTGTCGATGGCCTGTTGGTTGGTCACTACGCTAGCCCATCTGAGCCTGCGCGTGTTATTTTCTGGGATGATCAAAGGTGGAACAAGAGCAATCTGACAAGTTAAATTAGTCCCAGCGGGCCACCTTTTATGCTCCACACATAGGGGATTGTGGTCACTCTCAGATCTCACAACAACCTCCATGTCACAGACAGATGGCCATAGCATCATGCTACAGATTACATAGTCTATCCTGCTTTTATGTCTCCCGTTGTCAAAAGTCATAGAGCCTTTTTTATCCAGTGCTGTTCTACCATTCAAAGCTCTCAGACCTTTTTCGAGACACATGGCATTCAGATCTATTATGTCTTCGGTCCAACGTGTGACTGGCTTCAGTTCTAGCTCAGGAATACCCCAATGGGAGTCCTCTTCGGCGCCAGGGAAAGCCTCACACGTGACCAGAGGCTCAAAAGTCCGATTAAGGTCACCTGCTATAACAATATTGTTGTCATGGGAATATGCACCAAGAAAGTTGCCCAAGGCAATTAAAACTTCAGATCGACCACCCTTAGCACTTCTGGCATATATATTATAGATATTGAGTGACCCTGAAGTATCATTAGTAATCCTAATCAGCTGAATATCATTATGGTTAGTCCCTATACTTTTGATTGTAAGTTTAAGGGACTGTCGGACCCAAATTGTGAGACCCCCTATTGGTCTCCCTTTTGGACCCTTTATTGCTGGCACAGAAACATTTAAATATCCCAGCACAAAAACAGGTTCACATGCCCAAGTCTCCTGGAATATGCATATGTCGTATAAACTAACAAAACCAAGCGAGTCCCCACAATCTAATTTAGAACACAGCCCAGCCAGATTCCAAGAAATTAGGTTCCCCGCCCCAGTCGAAGAGCCAGCTTGCGCTTCAGGAGTAAAGTTGGGGATACTAGGCTCACCTGCTACTATCACTGCAGGACTTATCTGGGCTACGTTGCTTATGGCATCACTATTACCTGCCCCCTGCAAACCATCTACAAAATTACAGCATAGAGAGGATAAAGCTGTGGCCCTTTGAGGATACATCTGGCCGAACAAGGCCCCAGGCCTAGTCGCCGTCTTATTTCTGTAATAATTGCCATTCTGGGCAGGCAAACTGCATAGACTCTGATCAGTTGGAGCTGGTACTGCAAAACTTTTGCCCCCAGGAAGTCAATCACATTCATTCAAATTAGAGAGAGCTGAGAACCTATTCTCCAGATTTAGTCCCCACTCATTGGATTGGGCAACCCTCCTCCCCTTGGTTGAAACCACATTCCACTTTGTTCTTAGTGTACACCGGTTAGGACCCCTCGCACTCCCATAGAAAAAAAAAATCTAAGGTGAGTGGGATAATGTCAGTGGATCTTCGCTGTGGCGGTAGAAGGTTGGGCAGTATGTTGGTCAATACATCAGGGTCTGAGAAATTCAGAACAACACAATCGCCCCTAAATCTTTTTGGACTACTTCCTATCCACTCCACCGTCCTGGCCATAACTAATTCTTCTGCCAACTGTTGCTTACCCCAGGGAGTTATCACCATATTGTTAGTCAGCCAATGTAGGGCCTTGGACAGCAGGGATGAGGTGGTTTCTTCCTGTCCTGGAGCCAATGTGGGGACGTTAGCTAGAACATGGACTAGAGGAGAAGCCTCAACTATGAGCTCAACCGAGCCTTTCACAGGAACCGGAACCATGGGTACAACTGGGGGGATAACTCCCCCTTGCTCTCCATCCGCTGTGGCTACCCGAGGAGCCACGGGTTGATTGAACAAAGGAAAAACTCCACCACCACCCTCAGATCTAAAGGCTCTCTTCTTCAGCTCAACTCTATTTGTAACTTCGTCAGGCAATTTTTCTACTTCAACTAGAGTTTTATTCAATAAGTCCCCTAATCGGTTCACCTCACTAGTGAGCTTCTCTATCCTGCCTACCAACAGCTTTACAATGCCCTTAATCTTCGTGTCTATCATACCCAACAGCTTCTTAAATTGCTCATTAGTCAAAGACATGCAAACTTCATCAATTGACCCTTCTTCCTCCACCACAACAATTTTTCTAGGTGGAGAAACAGGCTTTTTCTGGCTTGATCGAAGCCCTCCACGCTTAGGCTGGCCCTTTCTTACGCCTCTTGTGGTACGCGGCACAGGCACTGGGGTAGGGGCTTTTTCCTCAATTGTGTTTAAACCAACCTCCTCCTCATTATCGCTATCTTCTGCTACACAGTTAATCTGAGCCGAAATGACATTATCAGCAGGGTCAAATATTGCAGCAATACTACTACTGTTGTCTGAATCAGGGAGTTGAGCCAGGTTAGGTGCCGGCAAAGTGGATTGAGGGGATTTAGGAGATACACCTAACCCAAGTGAGGATCTCCTCTCGCTATTAATTTTAGCAACTACTTGACCTAGGTAGTTGTCCATGGTATTTTTTGCCGGGGATAGCTTTTTACTAGACATAGCTCACCAGTTTACAATACCCTCCCAAGTACACTGTGTAGATGCGAGGAAAACGAATAGCACAGACCCTCAAAAACGGCTTAGCCACAGTTCCTACAAAGACTATAACAAATAGTGTCCAGGGTTGGCCTCAATCAATGTCAAAGTCTCAGCTTGAGAATACGGACAGAGTAACTGGCCCAGTCCAGTCTCTACCAGTCTCGGACTGTCTTAGACTGTCCGCACTTAGTTCGGGCTTCGTCCGTCCCGTCCCGTGCGCATCCTCGCGGGACGAGGGACCTGCCGGTGCTTTATGCGCCTCCTGGCGCGCTGGTTACTGGTGTCGTCAGTTCCCCCTGGAGGCTGCTGGGAATTGTAGTTCGACCGGCGGAGCCAAGTCCGGACGGTCGATTTCAGGAAGGATATGGCGGAGCCAAGCCCGGCCGCTGTTCACGAAGGTGAGGTGCCTCAAAGAGTCTGGCAGCAGAGGTTAGTAGAAGAACGGGGAACTCGGCCCCTGCCGGTGCTTTATGCGCCTCCTGGCGCGCTGGTTACTGGCGTCATCAGTTCCCCCTGGAGGCTGCTGGGAATTGTAGTTTGACCGGCGTAGCCAAGCCCGGCCGGTCGATTTCAGGAAGGATATGGCGGAGCCAAGCCCGGCCGCTGTTCACGAAGGTGAGGTGCCTCAAAGAGTCTGGCAGCAGAGGTTAGTAGAAGAACGGGGAATTCGGCCCCTGCTTTATGCGCCTCCTGGCGCGCTGGTTGCTGGCGTCGTCAGTTCCCCCTGGAGGCTTCTGGGAATTGTAGTTCGACCGGCGGAGCCAAGCCCGGCCGGTCGATTTCAGGAAGGATATGGCGGAGCCAAGCCCGGCCGCTGTTCACGAAGGTGAGGTGCCTCAAAGAGTCTGGCAGCAGAGGTTAGTAGACACCCCTAAGGTAGGCCCAAGGGTATGGTGCATTGTGAGTATAAGGTAGGACATGACATGATGTGTGTGGCATGACCTAATAGTGAATTACAGCCATTTATGTTTTTCACTATTGCAAGGCTACCTGTTCCCCACAGGCCCAAATGGGCAGTTTGGTTATAACATCTTAGAATCCTAACTGACTCAGGGAACTAGGTAGAAATTCGAGTTTAGTATGCCTGAACTCAGAATGATAAAATACATCTTTTAGTGAAGTTGGTTTTAACATTCTGTGTTTGAAAATGCCACTTTTAGAAAGTAGCTATTTTTTTGCCTAACTATCCAAGCCTGCCTCTGCTAGGTTGTGTATTCCTTGTCTGGAGTTTGAGTGACAGGGGATGGGGGATTCCAGGATAGAGGGTGGGTCAGCACAGGGCTGAATAGAGGGATTTGCATGTAGCTGGGTTGCACCTGGGACCCGAATAGGAGGAGTTGCACCTGTGACCCGAATAGGGATGTGCCTTCCATCCACAATCCTGGCTCCGCCTCCTGTGGTGTGTCTGATGTCCCTGGCCTACACTGTGAAAGGAAAGAAGATGTCTTGTCAACAAAGTGCTCCAGGACTGATCAGAACTGGTTTGGACTAGGGAAAGGCCTCTCTGCCTTCAGAGAACAAGGAGCATATGAGTATAAATACGGGCACCCAGACCCCAAGACTTTAGATCACGTCTGGCAACAAGACAAAGCCTTTGCTAAAGAGAAGAACCAAGGAAGATGCAGGAGTTTAGGCTGCCTACCTGCCAGTGTGCTGTGTTGCTGGGTTGGCCTGCAGTGGTTTCTTTATTGCCAAGGAAATGAGAAGGAACTTTTAAATAACTTTCATCATCCTGCAGAATATTACTCAAGGGGCTTGAACTTGTGCTTGCCTCCTGCTGAAGTCTCAGGGACAAAAGCCTTCATCTCCAGCTCCCCTCTGACTTTCCTTGCTGGGAATTCTGTTTGCAGATTCCTGCGTGTCGCTAGGAGCTGGAAGCGCAACACATCTAGAAGAAGCGTGTTGCAGTCGCAGCTGTTGCCGTCACATCGCCGGAGAAGTGCATTACCACAGAAGCGTGCCTTCGTCAAAGCTGTTACTCGACGCATCATCCGGAGAAGCGTGTGGCTGCCGAAAGGTCACCGTCGCCTCACCAGAGATGCGTTTCGCAGAGCCTGTCACAGCTCCAAAGCTCCAAAGTTCGCCGCACAGCCGCCGGGCGTGCATGCATCATGCATCATCTTCACATCGTCGCATCAAGGGCACCATCTTATCGCATCTCACTGGATCGTCGCATCACATCAAGGCGCCATCTTGTCGCATCACAACCGGATTGCATCACAAGAATCTATGCATCACCTCCTGTCCGATAAGGACCGAGACGCATCCCCTACTCTGCACAGGCATTTAGGTGCGACGCATCTTCTTCCCCGAAGGGAGGAACCAACGAATCTTCCTTCGTGCAAAACTTTTGTTTGTTTTGCGTTACGCATCCAGGTACTTTTGTGAGAACTTTGTCGTATTCATCATCAACTTGAATTAAGTAACTTCTACCATCTTTAAGTCTATTTTAAGTATGGTATTGTGGATTTTTTTAGTTTGTGGTCTTGTGTTAAGTCTATATAAGGAATACTTATTTTTGTAAAACCTGTGCGATGTCCAACTGTAGTGTTTTCAGTGTATTATTGTGTGGATTCACAATTGCTTAACACAGTGCCTCTGAGATAAGCCTGTCTGCTCGTGCCAAGCTACCAAGGGGGTGCACATGGTTTATCCTGTAGTGTAATCCCCTTTTTCTGACTTAGAAGCAAGGGTCCCTATTTGGTCAAAGGTGTATACCATTGCCAACTAAAGACCCCCAGTTCTAACATGAACTTCCTGGAGCAGGAATAGTAATTTTTACCCCTCCGCTATCCAGCACTTTGCCTGCTGTTGCACTCACTGGAGTTGGAATAGTAATTTTTACCTCTCTGCTATAAAACACTTTTCCTACTGTTGCTCTCGATGGAGTTGGAATAGTACTTTTTACACCTCCGCTATCCAACACTTTCCTGACTGTTGTACTCTTTAGAGTGGGAATAGTAATTTTAGTCCCTACGCTATCTATCACTTTCCCTACAGTTTCTCTCACTGGAGTGGGAATAATAAATTCTATCCCTCCGCTATCCAGCACTTTCCCTACAGTTGCACTCAGTGGAGTTGGAATAGTACGTTTTAACCCTCTGCTATCCAACACTTTCCTTACGTTTACACTCACTGGAGTTGGAATAGTATTTTTTACCTCTCCACTATTTAACACTTATACTACTGTTGCTGTCAGTGGAGTGGGAATGGTAATTATGAAACCTCCGCTATCCAATACTCTCCCTACTGTTGCACTCTTTGGAGTGGGAATAGTCATTTCTACCCCTCAGCTATACAACCGTTTCGCTACTGTTGGATTCTTTGGAGTGGGAATAGTAATTTTTTCCCCTCCGCTATCTAACACTTTCCCTACTGTTGCACTAACTGGAGTTGGAATAGTTATTTTGACCCCTTTGCTATCCAACACTTTCCCTACTGTTTCACAGATTGTATTGTGAAATGTAAGTTTCAATATTTTTCTAACAGTTTGATGTTTTAATTTAGTATGGATTTTTGTTTTTTATATTTTAAATCATTAATATACATTTTTATATATATTATATTTTAAACTTTTAACATAAATTAAATATAATAATTTATTAATTGTTTTAAAGTAAATATATATGTATACATTCTCATGTTTGTGTGTTGTATTGTTTAATATGTTTATTTGCTATCTTTTTTTAAAATGCATATTACATTTATTTTATTTTGTTAACATTATATTTAATATTTAATGTATTTAATATATAAAAGTTGATATTTCATACATCTATTATTTACAACAATATTTTTTAGTCTATATTTTGTACTTACCTGTTTAAGTATAGGAGTCGGTATTTTTACTGTCTATATTTTTTATTCGTTATTTTAAACATCAATATTTTTTTCATTGATGTTGTGTCAGTGATCCCTATTGTGTAGCTCCTGAGAGGAATGTTGCACCTCATTCTCACCTTATTCAGGCAAAGCACAGGCTGGGGAAACCTAAATAATTAACGCAAATTAGTCTCCAATTAATGTAAATTAGTCTCCAGGAATTTCGGGCATGAGAGAGGCAACTTTTAAAAAGTTACTTTTCCATAACTTCTAATAAATAGCCAGATTTACCATTGAATTTGATATTTAATAACTAAGGAAATAGTGTAACTATTTTTTATAGGTAATACCATTCACAAAATAAAATGTTAGAATTTCAATCAGTACACTTGTTTTCTACATAGGAAATTAATGCCCAGTGAAAGAATATCTTGTGGGTGCTAGCCACAATAAGGACAGGTTAACATTACATTTCTACATGTCCTACTTTTAAATACCATACAACTTGCATTGTAGGCTACAAGGCCTACATAGGGGTGACTTATTAATATTGAAAAGGGAGTTTTTTTACCTGTCAAAAGATTATATTTTGACATATGGAATTGCAGATTTTACACTGCTTTGGTCAGGCACAGGGTAGGCCTTAAGCCATGTTTGCACTACCACCAGGGCTTTAAATGGGCCGGGTCTCACCGGGTCTGAGCACCGGCAGTTTTTTAAAGGGGGCCTCGAAACGGGTCTCTTTCGGGCTCTGTTTTGTGCCTGCTGTCACTGCAGTCCATTTTTTCTCATTTTTTCTGGACTGCAGTGACAACAGGCACATCGATGTGTGGTGCTCACACTGCTCTCTTCTCACTTGTGGAGAAGTCACAGCATGACGTAATGCCAGGGGATTGTTTTAGGGGAAAGGAAATCCTTTAAAAGGAGTCATTTTTTCTCTGGATGCAATGATAGAAACAGCATAATACAAGTTGGGCAGCACACTATGCTAAGCATAGTTTTTTTAGTTTGTGTTTTTAACCCCTTCACCACAGCGTGAATTTTGCCACGGTGCAGGCGGGGCTAGGCGGTGCTCATAATGGAACCACGCTGTCATGAGTCATGGGAGGTGTGTGCTCATGACGGCATGGTTCTGTCATGAATCCGTCCACTCATTAATTCACCCGCACAGGATGGGAATTAATGCCCCATAGGCGGATCGGCAGCCGCATGACAGAACCACGCCGTCATGAGCACACACCGCCCTTGACTCATGACAGCGTGGTTCCATCATAAGCATGCAACGGGTTAAGCCACAACCCTAATTACATTTGACACGCCCCTCTGAGAGACCCTCCAGTTTTTTCATCCCACTTAAAGCCCTGACTACCACCATAGTGAATGGCACAAAATATGCTGTAGTCTACTGATAGCATTTACCTTCCATATACTGTGTACACTTCTTATCATATACTAGGGCTTATAGGTAATTTAAATATCCCAATTGGGAGTATGCAAATATGCCAATTCAATCATGTTTAAAGGTGAAGCACAGGTCTTTTACAACTGGTTAGCAGGGTCAAAGTGCACAAAAATATAGGGTCAAGCAAAAGTTGAAAAATCTGGGCTGACCATACAGAAAAGGCAAATTTCCCACAGCTGCCATGTATCTAATTAATCTGCCATATTTGGGATTATCCACATCTCTAAAATTGTCACTGTTTTCTTGGAAGTCACTTCATCTTTATTTGGTAGACAGGTTCTGCATTTTTAATGACGAAAAATTGAAAGTATTCAAGAGTAATATTGTTGTAATGTAAATGATGTCCATGAGTCCAGGTGTAGATTAGGTAAAATGGTTTATTAAGTAGCTAAGATCAGGAGCTATAGTAAAGAGCCCCACATGGAGCAACCTTCCTGCTGCTCAACCCATACTCCAACAGACTCTCTAGGACATCCAACATTCCATGCATCATCATGCACCAACATTCCACTCCACACTCACACTGGCTGAGCAGCAGCTGTAACAAATATGCATTCAAATATAAGGCATATGGCATTGCTATTGCCAATAACAGCCTTACTTAGTCACACTAAACACCACAATTCCTGCAGAAATAATAAAACTAGGGACTTTACATAGTTAGACATACAGTTTGGCTTTTCTTGTAAGAATTTCACTCTGATATCACCTTTTGACTTATCTCGGATTCTTAAGTTTTAGAACAGGTATATGAACATGCATGCAAAATGAATCGAGACTTTTGGGATCACATTTATATATATAAGCCTGTCTCTTGATCACATGATTTTTTACAGTTCCACAGTGACATGATATAAATAGCCTGAACATAGAAAAGGTCCCATTGAATAGCCTGTGTCATAGTTCTACATGACTGACATCCTGGAATGGTATATTTTGACGATATATGTGCATATCATCGCAACACATGTATTATTCATAGCATAAATTGTGCTCTGTACATTATAAATCCCAACATATGTGGCATAAAAAACAAATTTGGTGTGCACATATTGAAACAAATGATATCATTTTTGCATTCCAATTACGTTTCACTTTTAACAACAAGCCTGATGTAAATCACTATAAGTTACATGCTGGTAATGACTGCCCAATTGGGACAAATTCAAGCAATATAACCTCAATGCATGTAAGCGTTACCATGTCGATGTAGTTCCGATTTCAAACACAACCTGGAGATGGTCAATACTTGCGGACTAGTGCCGTAATTAGTAACAATCTTTAGCTTGTACCCAGGTACTCTCTAAGACTCAGAAGTCACAGTTCGGTACTATATACAAGCTACACATGTTAGAATCTGACACTAAAAATCCATAATTGTGGTCACTTAGAAATTAGAACCTCTCTATCCGCTCAGACCATTGATTGTGATATCCAAACAAAATATATAAATAAATATAATAAGTGAAGTGCTCAAAAAGTCTATAGAAAGTGTCTTATCTTCTGTGCTAGTGTCATATTCGTCCAAACGTAGAAAAGGGAAGGGAAACCATATTATACTCATACTAGTGATACATTCCCTTCATTTCCTCCTGGGAACAGAACAAAACAGAAGACCATTAAAAACATGTTAAAACTTGACATCTATACATCATCAAATATTACAGTCTGAATCAAAAGTTAGCATTCAATCTTCATATAAGTGGGTTGCAAGTTCCTCATCAAGATTGTGTCCTCCCGGGAATCTGGTCTCAATTTCCATAATCCATTTGGATTCTCTCTTCCTTAACTCCAGTTCCTGATTCCCACCTCTCCTACCTAGATTCACCTGCTAAATTGCCATAAATCTGAGGAGTGAATTATTAGATTGATGCTTTTCATGGAAATGACGAGCAATGGGGTAATGTATATCCACATTGGTAATGGCACGTAAGTGCTCCTGGATGCGTTTCTTGACCATGCACACCGTACTGCCCACGTACCTAAGTTTGCACAGACATTCGAGGACATAAACAACATAATTGGTGTTACATGTAAGGAATTGTCGAATCTTCATATTGTGGGTGCGGCCTGGAACTTCAAAGTTTTTTACCATGTAGCTATTCTTGTACGCTCTACAGTGTCCACACGGATAAAAGCCCTTAAGGTCATGGATATTTTGTTTCCGTGAATCAGTGATATCCCCTCTCACTAAGATATCCCTCAAGCTCTTACCTTTTCTATACGTGATTTGTGGATGATCACTAAGGTTGGAGCCTATGATGCTGTCGGTTTTTAGAATTTGCCAGTTGTCTGCTAGAATTTTCTGGACCTTTTTAGATTCTTTGTTGAAGGTGGTTATCACTCTAGTGATCCCTCTCCTCTCTCATTCTTTGTGTTCTCAGTAAGCATGTCTGATCTTTCAATGTCTTTAAGTTTCTTAATAGCTTTGTCAAGTACCCAATCAGGATACCCCCTTTCCTTACATCTTGCTACCATGGTGTTTTGTTCTAATTCAAATGTTTCGTTGTTCCTACAATTCCGGCCTGCCCTCTATAACTCCCCGAATGGAATACTCCATTTCAGTGGATCAGGATTTTCTACGTGCCCTTAGTGCTCATTCTGATATAGTTATAGTTAGGACCTAGTTCCCATAGGAAATCCGCAACATTCTATTGGGAATAACTTTGGCGCCGGTTGATCAATCTTTGCGAATTTCTCAAAGAAGATGGCCCGCTCTGCTCCTTCCCTAAATGTTTTGGGGGGATTGTAAGTTGGCGATGAGAAAAAAGGGGGGTCCCAAAACATGTTTTCACCATGTTATTTTCCATAGGAGGATTAGACACGGCTACAGCCCGAACGCTGAACGGAATTAAAGAAATTTGGCAAAATGGTAGAGTCTGATTCGCAGATCACGCTTTTGCTTAAATGGTGTAAATCCCTCCAGTAGTTCCTGAGAAAATCAAAAGAAAAAAAATATATATATCTATAAGCGCACACCATACGTGTACTGTACGTGTACCGTACGCGTACGGTGCGCGTACCCTCCCGTGCATGAGCTGCATGCTGATTGGCTGCCTCTGTCTGTCAACATTCCAAAACAGAAACTGTTAGCAGCCATCTTGTGCCTCAGTAGATTGAGGCACAAGAAAGCAAAAAAAACAAACGTGTAGAACTCAAAAAGGGGGCAGGGTAGAAGCACCCTGACCCCCTAGGCCTGCTCAGGGGTTCCCACAAGGACCCCCAAGGCCCAATTTTTTTGTCTTTTTTTGACAAAAATCGCGGGGTGCGCGTACGGTATGGTACACGTACGGTATGCGTACCCCCGCGATTTTTGAAAAAAACAAAGGCCTAGGGGGTCAGGGTGCTTTTACCCTGCCCCCTTTTTGAGTTCTAAATCTTTCTGAGCACAAGCTGCATGCTCATTGGCTTTCAACACTCCAAACGAGGAAGTATTGGCAGCCATCTTGTGCTCAGTAGACCAAGGAACAAGAAAGCAAAAACCAAACATGTAGAACGCAAAAAGGGGGTAGGGTAGAAACACACTGACTCCCTAGACCTGCTCAGGTGGTCCCACACGGACCCCCAAGGCCCCAATTTTTTTTTCAAAAAATCCGGTCTGCTTTTTTTCAAATTAGCACCCTGGGGGGACCAAATCCCGGGGGCATAGTGAAAAAGAAGTGTGGGGGACCCAATCTCTCTGCCACACTGTCCCGGGGACCGCCACCCCCCGGGCAAAGCAACGCAGCCCCCTGGCGCATACTGGAGGTTCCAAGGGTAATTGGTTCCCCCTCTGCAAATGCACCAGGGGGCTGCGTTGCAAAGGGGCGTGGTCTTTTTACATCTCTCTGCAATGCAGTCCCCTGTTGGATACCGGAGGTTCCTGGTGGGCTAGTTGGCCCCCATGGACCCCCATTATGCAAGGGGAAATAGTTCCCCCTCTGCAAACGCACCCGGGGGCTGCGTTGCAGAGAGGTGTAAAAAGGGGCATGGCCTCATTACACCTCTCTGCAATGCAGTCCCCTGGCGCATACTGGAGATTCCTGGTGGGCTAGTTGGCCCCCAGGGACCCCCAGTATGCAAGGGGATTTAATTCCCCCTCAGCAAACGCGCCCGGGGCTGCGTTGCAGAGAGGTGTAAAAAGGGGCTTGGCCTCATTAGACCTCTCTGCAACGTAGCCTCCTGGCGTATACTGGAGGTTCCCGGTGGGCTAGTTGGCCCCCAGGGACCCCCAGTATGTAAGGGGACTTAATCCCCCAACTTAGAACACTCTACAGGACGCGTTAGCAAGTGGTGAAGGTAGGGGGTGGGGCTTGAGGTGATGTGAGTGCAAACATGCCCTGAGGCGCGTTTTAAGTTGGGGAATTAATTCCTGTTCAATCCAGAGGTACCCTAGGGGGCAACTAGTCCAACATATATCTCCAGTAAGCGCCACGGAGATGTGTTGCAGAGTGTTGTATAAAGGGGGATTGCCCTTTGAACACCTCTCTGCAACACAGCTGCCTGGCGCGTACAGGAGGTACCTGGTGGGCTAGTTGGCCCCCAGGGACCCCCAGTATGCAAGGGGATTTAATTCCCCCTCAGCAAACGCGCCCGGGGCTGCGTTGCAGAGAGGTGTAAAAAGGGGCTCGGCCTCATTAGACCTCTCTGCAACGTAGCCTCCTGGCGTATACTGGAGGTTCCCGGTGGGCTAGTTGGCCCCCAGGGACCCCCAGTATGTAAGGGGACTTAATCCCCCAACTTAGAACACTCTACAGGACGCGTTAGCAAGTGGTGAAGGTAGGGGGTGGGGCTTGAGGTGATGTGAGTGCAAACATGCCCTGAGGCGCGTTTTAAGTTGGGGAATTAATTCCTGTTCAATCCAGAGGTCCCCTAGGGGGCAACTAGTCCAACATATATCTCCAGTAAGCGCCACGGAGATGTGTTGCAGAGTGTTGTATAAAGGGGGATTGCCCTTTGAACACCTCTCTGCAACACAGCTGCCTGGCGCGTACAGGAGGTACCTGGTGGGCTAGTTGGCTCACAGGGGACCTCAGGATTGAAGAGGAATTAATTCTCCAATCTAGCTCACTTCTATTCCTGAAAAGTAAATTTAACTGTACTTACCAGTAACTTGAATTTACTTCCATAGAATATCATTGCCTGCTATATAAAATATATATAAATTAAAAAAATATTAAATTAAAAAAATATATATATTACAATTTAAATATTTTTAGAAACATGTTTTTTCAATTTATATTAAAAATATGTAATGTAATTTAAAAAAAATCTAAAAATAAATAGTAAAAAAAATGTAGTAAATCGGTATAAAAACCCCCCAAATAATACATTTAATAATTATCATTTACAAAACCTTTGAAATTCTCTGAAAAAACCATAGGTTTCACACACATTATAGTAAGGAATTAGCATTTAAAAAACCTTGCAAATTCACTGAAAAAAACATAGGATTCACACACGTTATAGTTAGGAATTAGCATTTAAAAAACCTTGCAGATTCATTGAAAAAACCATAGGTTTCACACATGTTATAGTTAGCTGGACATTTCACTCATACGAAACCCTTGAAATTCCCCCGTTATATTTAGTTCAGCTAACTATAACTCGCGCGCCCGCAATGCACTGCTGATGATGTCACATACTACATCACTCATGACATGGTCAGTGACATCACTCATGACATCACTGATGAAATCTCAAATGACATCACTGATGACATCATCTTTGTGAATGAGTGGCAGACCTCCTCTCAGCGTGATATGACCTTTGATGCACACATTCAAAAATAGAAACTAAAATTTTCCAAAAAATGGAGATACCAATACCAGTTACAACAACCTATTCAGAAATTCCACCATCTATATACACATCCACTCATTCACTAACCGTTCTATATAGTCACTCATACATGTACTCACTCATCATATGTACGTATACACCTATACATCCTGTTACACGCCAACAGTCATCCATAGAGTTACTCACACACATATTCACACATGCAAATTAACTATCAAACATCCATTCATTTGCATTTACAGCTATATACACACTACCACATTTACTTCTATGGAAACCTACACATACTTACTCTCTTAAACATTTACTTATACAAACACATACTTATTTAAACGGGAACTCTTCCAATCTCTCACTCTCACATATACTCACTTATATACATCAATATTCACATATACTAGTTTAAAACATATGTAGTTACTCAAAAAGATACTATTGAAAAAGTCATTCACTCAGTAACACACCCATACACACACTCATCCACCCATACAGTCCTGCACACATGCTGTCTTCAAAACACCTACAAACAGTGAGTCAGTCATTCATGCAGCTATGCGCTAAGTAATACCCCTTACGAAACCATACAGACACTCATACTGATACTCAAAAAACAACTAATAACCCAGATACACACTCATGTAGCTACTCACCAACCCATGCAGCCACTTATACACAAAGTGAGACACTGATACATATATTTAAATATTTAAACATTACTTGCTAATATATGTATTCACTAAGATACACTTAATAGGTAGGTTAATCAATCAATTTTACAAAAAACCATCCATTTAGACACCTATTAAACCATTTATTCTTCCATCGACCTTTAGATACACATCTATAAAAAATATTTATTTTTCAGAAAGACACGCATTTACTGGATGATGCCATCAGTGATGTAATCAGTGATGTCATTTGAGATGTCATGAGTGATGTCATGAGTGATGTCACTGACCATGCCATGAGTGATCTAATATGTGACGTCATCAGCAGTGCATTGCGGGCGCGCGAGTTATAGTTAGCGGAACTAACTATAACGGGGGAATTTCAAAGATTTTGTATGAGTGAAATGTCCTGCTAACTATAACATGTGTGAAACCTATGGATTTTTCAATGAATATATATAGTAGGTCCTTTGAGGAGAGGTGGCAATAGAGAAGGCATTTTAAGAGCATTAGAGACCAGGTACATCTTGGAAATGGACAGTAAGACCGCGCATGGCCTAAATTCCACAGAGGATTTTTATTTGTGTCTATAAACAACTCTTAATGCCATGCAATTATCTGTCACCCCCCTACTTGCTTGTGTTGTATATATCATTTGCTTACTACCACATTTGTTGTACTGGTTACTATCACAACTATATATGCGTTAACAACAAGGTTGCATAGTATGGCTCTCAATTACTACACCTGATATACTCCTGTTGGAAGTTGCATTAGGCAGCACTCAACCAAAGTTTGAGCCACAAAATCTTTTGTTTTATTAAATTTGGTTCTGTCTGTACACATAATTTTATTTTAGCATTCATCACATCAGTACCAATATTTTGACTCAGGAGGTGAGCAAACAAGAAATGTATAAACCCTATGTATATGATCTGTACAGGTTTTTATTGCATAACATTAGCACTATTATCACCACGGGTTTCTAGTGCAGAAATAGTGTGGCAGTGTATTTGAACACAGTGTCACGCGGTCTGATGTGCCAAACCTAATCAAATTTAATATATTATATGTAAATATATATTATTCTGTTCTTTTTTTTTCTTTTCATTTTTATGCAACAAAAATGTAAAAAATATGAATTACTCATCTATTGTATTTCATTGTGACATGTAATGTCATAAGGTAATAGGTATTGGCAGGTCTTCGGACTTTATTGTATTTAAACAGTAATCAGTAAAAAATGAAATGATTTTACTTTCTTTCTGCACTTTACGCAAGATGTTTTCTATGTTCATTAGGACATCTCCCTCCTACTGCAGTAGCCAATCAAATGTACTGTTTTTTTATGCACTAGCACTTTAAATCTAGCTCACTTCTCTCAGTGCGTCATGTGAGCAAGGCCTCTGTGTAGGCCGAAACGTTATGCTGACGAGGTGTGCCTGAAAATTAAAAATACTCACCTGTACTCTGGGTCTTCCGTTTCTTCCTTTGCTGTGGTTCCAGATGGTGGACGTAAGCTGAGAGGAAACGAGCGGTATATATATATATATATATATATATATATATATATATATATATATATATATATATATATATATATATATATATATATATATATATATATATATATAAGTTCAAGAAGTCTTTATTCGATTAATTCATCATAAAAGACATAAATACAAAATACACAATAACAATATAAAATCAGTATTAAATCATTGACATCGAATAACTTCATGCAGAAATAAATAAAATTTAAAAGAGTTACAGATACTGGTTACCACAGTAAAACAAGATAAAACAGTCGCTGCTAATTTAGTTTAATAAACCTGCTTCTGATAACCCAGGCCCAGCCAAGGAACTTGGCAACCCCCACAACAATGAGCGGATCCAGATTAGTTTTTAACAATCTCAGGGCCTCAGCAGACGAGCGAGTGCCTAGATGACTACAAACTGGTTTGAGCCACTTAGATCTGGGGGCAGAGTAAAGGGGGCACACAAACAAAAAGTGAGATATACTTTCCCCAAAACCTTGACAGTTTGCACAAAGCCCCAGACTAGCTTTACCCCACTTATTGGTGAAGTCCCCAATAGGGAGTGTGCCACATCTGAATTGAAAAAAAAGTTTTCGGTCCAGAGGTTTGGTAATAATTTCCCAGAATTTTTCTAACCTGGGTAGATCTTTGTGTACCAAAAATAAACCTGAAAGACTACTTGGGCTTGTTTTTGAAAAAGTATTGAGCATCACCCAGGCCCAATAACATTTTTTGAGCTCATTTTTATGTTGAAATGTGGCTGTCTCAGGCGACAACCACAACTCAGTGAGGCCCATAGATAAAAGAGTAGCCTTGAGATCTCTGAACCATCCGATTTTTAAGGCTCCCGGAGAGTTTTTTAACTCCAGACAGGCTTCAGCATAGTGGTGTAGGTCTGGGGTTGTCCACAGGCGTCGCCAGAATGAGATCGGTCGATATCTAGCACAATCGACCACCGAGTGACACCCCAGATCGTATAGAAGGGGGATTAAAGGTGTCGATTGTGGCAGACCAATTGCCATCCTTAGGAACTTGTTTTGGGCGTGTTTCAAGGAATCCAAGTTGCTTCCGCCCCATAGCTCTGCACCATATAGCACCGCTGATAAAACCTTCCCACCATAGATCTTCATCAGCGGTGACATGGGTTTGGTGAATGAGCTTTTATGTTCCTTGATCAAAGCTCCACCCAACTGTTGGTGTTTCAGGGTCAGGAGCTCGATCTGGTGGGACCAGTTTAGTGTGTCGCTAAATGAAACACCCAGATAGGTAAAATGCTTGGTCTGCTCTAAGGGGGAATTCCCCATATTGACCCTAGCCTTGACCTGTTTGTGTCCCCTCATAACCATAAATTTGGTCTTGGCAACGTTCACCTCCAGCTCATGCTCCGTACAGAAACTCTCAAACCTCGACAGTGCTAGCTGTAATCCCTGTCTGGTTCTCGAGATCAGGAGAGTATCGTCAGCGAACATGAGCAGAGGGATTTTCATGCCAGCCAAACTAGGAGCATCTGTGGGACAACCCTCAAATACTTGGTGACTCTATTTATGTATAGGGAGAACAGGGTTGGTGCCAAAACACATCCCTGCCTAACACCTTTCAACACAGGAAACTTATTAGTCACCTCACCAGGTTTGCCCCATCTTACAAAGGCGTAGGTGTCAGCATGAAGGTTAACAATGATACGAACCAGAGAGGGAGGCATACCCATTTCCAGAAGGCAGTTCCAGAGCCCAACCCTCGGAACAAGATCAAACGCAGACCGAAGGTCTACGAAAGCCGCAAAGAGGTTACCTTTGCCCAGAGTGACCGTCTTCCAGTGTAGTAACATAAACCGAAAAGCCTGATCCAGGGTACTTACGTGGGGTCTAAACCCTGCTTGGAGAGGAGTAAGAATGTTATATTCCTCAATCCAGGCCTGGACCCTGGATAGGACAAGTCGTGACACTATCTTTTGGACAGCATCAATAAGTCATGCTACTAGAGAATATTCCACACATATTTTCCACCTGTCCTTGAATGATGATAGCCGGGGTATTCCAATGTACCTCAAAGTTATCCATAGACAGTCCCATCAGTTTGTTCTTTCAAGGCTAAGGCTAGGTATAGTGCATAACTTGGTTGCTTTCCCGACTATGAAATTACATCCTGTAACCCCATGTCCATGTGATGACTCTTCCAAACAAAGCACAATGCACTTTCTATTATTCTGTCCTCTGTATAAAGCACAACGCATCTGTTTCCTCAAGCCTATGTTCCTTAAATATAATATGTATACCACCGATAGCGCTCTGAGGCTTCTTTTTTCACTTTCAAGCCCAGATATCTGTTTTTATACTGCTACTTTTATTCTGAAATCTATTAGAGCTAGACTTAGCATGGTTTTCCCGTAATTTTATGTGCAGCTATTCCCACAACATGTGACTATGTTATTTTTTGCTTCTGTATTTTGAGTACCATGTGTATGTAATGTTTTAAACTGTATACTTTTATGATGTTTTTTAAACATTCGAATAAAGTTATAAACTGACTGGCTGATCGGCCGGTAGTTAGAAGGAACCGACCGATCACCCTTCTTGAAGATGGGCAAAATCTCGGCACCCGCCCAAGAAACAGGCACCTTTGCTCCCCTGGCCAACATGTTTGCCAGGTGCAATAGATAGGGTACCCATAGGTCTTGATCCTGTTGAAAAATATCCGCAGGAATACAATCCGGGCCGGGCGCTTTGCCCCTGGGGATGGTGTTCAGGACGTTTTCAACCTCTTTGGCCGAAAACACAAGGGTGTCTAAGGACAGCGGCCAACCAATGGGTGTTTCCCCTTCCCTGAGGCACCTGAACTGTTCCTCGAAGTGGGACACCCATTTTTGTTGGTCGACAGAAGCAGGGCTAGGACGATCATCCAGGGACTTACCCCATTTAAGGAGGTGCCAAAAGTGCGTGAGGTTCCTAGAGCCACAGGCCTCAACAAGGAGAGCCCAGCGTTCTTCATCCCAGGCGGCTTTAGCCCGCCTCTTAGCTAAATTATAGGCCTTCCTGGAAGATTTAATTAGGGCTGGGTTCCTAGATTTTAGAGCTTTGAACAGGTTTGAATGAGATGTGCCACACTCATCATCGAACCAGTTCGCGGGCTTCCTCGGCTTTCCTGTGCCCTTTTTTGCAACTATTTTAATGAATAAGGTCTTAAGGGATGTGAACAAACTGGCATGGATGTCGGAAATATTGAGAGATGTTTGGTTCGAGTCATCACATTGCTCAAATAATCTTAGGGAGTTAGAAACCAGGGATCTAATTTTAGTGCGTGCATTCACGTCCACGGCAACCTTTGGCCACCGAACCCTCCTCATATCATTTGTTAATACCATGGCCTCTTGTACAACATTGGAGGGGTGCACAGAGGGCCAGGCAAAACTGAAATCCTTCAGTTCTGCTAGGAGAGGTTCGTGGTCGCTTTCGGGCCGAGGGCTAATTAACATATCCGAGACTAGGGGCCACATAGTTACATCGACTAAAATGTAGTCAATGCGACTACTAAATCTTCCATTAAAGAATGTTGGGTTGCCCAATCTGTCCGATCTAGTACGACCGTTTAGGGCACGCAGTCCCCAGTTCAGACATAGGCCTTTGATGAAAGAGGCACTTTGGGACCATTTAGTAATCGGAGATAGCTCTAGTTGTGGAATTCCCCATGTCGAGTCCTCGGCCTCCGTTAACATCCCATCCTCCCCGCTTAGTGGTTCGAAACAAGTATTGAAATCTCCCGTAACCACCACATGACCCCCTTGCTGTGAGGAGCCAAGGAATTCATCTAAGAGTGTTAGGGTAGTTGATACACGACCACCCGGTGTTCCTCTGGCATACACATTAAACAACAGAATAACCAACCCACTGTTGAGCTTCAGGCTAACAATGAGGATATCAGGGCAGTCAATAAAAATTTCTTTAACAGAGACTCCTACTGATTGGCGCACCCAGACAGTAAGACCCCCCATGGCCCTGCCTCTTTGACCTCTAACTGCGGGTTTGTTAAAACTCAGATAACCTGGGAGATAAACCGGAAGAGTTGACCATGTCTCCTGAAAGGACCAGACGTCACCGTGTCTGATGAAGTCAGCCCATTCAGGTATACATATGCAGGAATCTATGCCCGCCACATTCCAGCAACCCAGCGTGGTACCCTTAAGAGGGACTTGTGCACCCGGAACAATAACATCTACGAAAGAGGATTCACCGGATTGTTGGAAACTTACTATAGATGGGGAAACCTCGGCAGGAACCCCTTCAATTGACGTCCTACAACCCCCAACCTGTAAGCCTGTAGCAGAAGCAACAGAAGAGTACCGAATGTCATGGGACAGAAAAGAAGTGACCCACCCAGTTGGGTGAACAGGGTTACCTTCCTCACAACGCACGACTGGAACTTTAACACTTACAGCCTTGCGTGGGAGTATACACGGAACCACTCCCACATGAGAATTAGACTGGGCGTCGTTGCTTTTCTCACTAGTTTGTCAATCATTAGACGACAGCCCTGAAAGAGGATCGTATAAGTTTCTCAGTGGGATATTCCACAAATCTTTAGGATGGGGAGGCCTGTTGAGATTAGAAAAGGCTGGAAATAAGCTGGGGGGCTGCAGTGCCTGTGTAAAAACTGGTGTAGGGGGGATCAAGGGATACGGAGGATTATTAAAGAAAGGCATTCCCAAGGATGTAGGAGGACCAGAAGGCTGGATATATGGCTTAGCCCAGCCCGGCGTTTGAGAAGGACAGTTATAGGTGGATTGGATGTACGAGCGATATAAAGCTTCGGGGTTGAAGTGGGGAACATGGAAGCTTGATGTGAAGTTGGACCATTTGGGGGGGGTTTTGGATTTAATAGAACCACCAGGCTGACTTTTGAGTGGGTTAGTCAAGGTTTCGGGGTAAAAATAACCTAGATTCCTTGTGGAAATCCCACCCTCGTTGTTCCCCACATACCAGTCAGTGAGGTGGGATACAACCCTATGGTCTCTAAAATTGATAATGACAATATCCCCCTCAATGTCCTTAGGGCGTACCCCAACCCACTGACATCTTCTAACCGTGACGATGTCCCCATTAAGGTTCGGAGGAAGGGGTCTGTTTGTTTTTAACCAGAAGATGACTTTATTTTTTAAACTGTCGTCATTTTCCCTGTCCCCTTCCTGTAATGGTGGCACACCTGTCATAACAATAACAAAGTTTAAAGAATCGGGCGGCAGGTCTACATTTCCTTTCGAAGGTAAAAGTTTCTTCTGTTTACAGGTTGCATCAGCAGATTTGCCCATCCCATTCTTTTTTGCTGGTACTGCCCTCTTGGCCAATGGTTTAGTAGTTGCCACACTAGGGGTAGCTGCCGCAGGGGGTTGTAATGATAAGGATTTCGCAACCACTAACGGTGCTTTACTTGGTATGGAAACAGATTTGGTGGAGTTGGAAGTGAGTGTTTTGGTGGTAGTGGAGGAAGAATGACTAGTGGATTTAATTACTGCACCTGATGCAGGGTTACTGGGGGGGCCTTTGATCTTGTCTAAGCCTGAGGTATGAGACGATTCCAAGGACGCCACAAGGCGATCCAATTTTTCGCCCATAACCCTTACACGTTCCAGCAGAGGAAGCATATAAGATTTAATAAGTTTCCCCATGATTTCAAGAGTCGCTTCATTAACCCCTAGGGACACTGACTCAGAAGTTACTACGTCGGGGGCTGCATGCTCACCAGCGACAGTGGGGCGGGACTCAGCTGTAGGGGGTGGGCCCAACGCACTATTTATGATGGGTTTCGGTGGAGGTGGGATGTGGCGACTACCTCCTTTCCTTTTTACCCCCCTTTACGCCCAAGAGCTATGTTGGACAAGCCTCCTGGCGGAAGGTCATTCGCCTCCGGCATAGACTCTCCTGGGACTATACAACCCAGAGACAAGATGGGCCGCATAGGGGATGGATCTACTTCCCTACTATGTGACTCGGGGATATTTATTTCTATTATACTAGAGTGGTTAATAGGGGGACAGATCAGCTGGCCTCCACCAGTAGCACTACTACAAGGCGGGGAGATAGCAGGGAACCTAAATATGCTAGGGGTGAGATTGAGATCAGTCGTGTCAGCGTCAATGACGCTCAAACGATGGGCTGGGAGATCCTTAGTAAGATTAAGGACTGGCAGTGGAATACTCTTTAACTGCTCAATTGAGCGTCTACGCTCAGTTCTCCTTTCGGCCAGAAGCAGGTCCATATCGACCTCCTTGGCAGATTTCTTGAAGAATTTGTCAAGGGGACCCAAGACAGAGACACTAACACCTGGAGGAGCAGAATGGCTCATGTTAACAATGGAAAAACAGAATATGGGGATTGGAATAACGACTCAAATACAATGCTAACAAACCCAAAAGTCAAAGAGCAAAGTCAATGCTTACAGCGGGAAAGATGAAAATATCCAGGCCCAGCCCGGCCTCCTGCGGCCCCTGACGGCCATAGACGGTCCCGCCCTTGTCCCGGGCTTCTCCCGGCGTGCTCCCGCGCGCTCCCGCGCAGCGGCAGATGCAGACTCCTTTGTGGATGTTGCAGAGGTGGGAGGATTGTTGGGGGCGGGGCGATGAGGGAGAGCGGCCCAGGTGGAGCGGGCGGGGGATGACCAGAGACTCCTGGGAGATGGAGTCCTATCCCTTGTGCTCGCAGCCCTCAGCCCCAGGTACGCCCCAGTCAGCTGCTCCCAGGTGTTGGAAAGTGCCTCGCAGCGAAGCGGGACCCGCGCAGCGGGTACCGCGAGGCGTGGAATGGAAAACCGGCAAATGTCCTCTGAGATGCAGGGTCAGCAGAAACAAACAGCAATAATTGGTTGATAGCTTTATTTCGATATGAAAAATATCATAAAAGCATTACAAGAAATATACATAAAAATAGCACATCGAAGCAAAAAAGACTGTATAAGTTAAAAACCAAGTCAAGTAAAAGTTCTATAAGCTGTACAACAATAAGTTATTTAAAAAGAATTAAATTGATATAGACAGTCTTTTTGAGCGGATCAACCATGCCCATTTTAGAAATTTAGATACGCCACAAACTATGGTGGAGGATGTATCGGTTAGTAAAACCCGTAAGGCCACCATATACTGGTATTATATATATATAATACCTACTGCCGATCGCCAGTAGGTAGTTATAGTTAGGACCTGCTTTTCATAGGAAATCCACAACATTCTATTCGGAATAACTTTGGCGCTAGTGGATGAATGTTCGTGAATTTCTCCAAGAAAATGGCCTGCTTGGTTCCTCTCCTTCCCTGAAAGTTTAGGGGTGATTGGTCAAGTGGGGGCTGAGAAAAAGGGGGTCCCAAAACATGTTTTCCCCATGCAATTTTCTATAGGGACCTTTAGCCAGGGCTACAGCCCGAACGGCTGAACGGAAGTACATAAAATTTGGCAGAGAAGTAGAGTTTGGTTTGCATATTGTGCTTTTTGTTAACTGGTGTATATCCGTTCAGTAGTTCCTGAGAAAATTACAAGTAAAATTATAGCGATATCTAGAGACAGATTTCTACTCGCGGACGAAGATCCATTCAAGTACGAGCGCGATCTGCATGCTGATTGACCGTCAACTGTCTGTCAACACTCGAAACCAGGAAATGTTGGTGGCCATCTTGTGCCTCGGTAGAACCGAGTCACATGAAAACAGTCACACAAAGTTGAGAAATAGGGAAAGGGGACAGGGTAGAAACATTCTGACCCTCTAGGCTTGCTCAGGGGGTCGTACATGGATGTTTAGGAACTATTTTTTTTTTAAAGAAAAAAACCAAATCACGGTGTACACGTACGGAAATTCGTACAATTACGAGCTGCATGCTGATTGGCTATCAACACTCCAAACCAGGAAGTGTTGGCAGCCATCTTCTTTGTCGCGAGAACCGAGTCACAAGAAAACAGTAAAATAAAGTTGAGCGATAATGGGCTTGATAATACGCCCTTGGGATTTCCCATAGAAGCCAATGTTCTGGTGTTAACATGGGTTTCTATGGGAAAAACCAAGGCTGTATTATCAAGCCCATTATCACCGTTTTATCGTCAGTTTCATGCCGATAAAACGGCGATAATTTTAACACCGGTCCTTGATAATATGACCCTAAGTTTACTGGGTAAAAAAAGAGCTATATTTGTATGATAGTATGTAAAACTTTTCGTTTTTTTGTGCAACAGTTGTACTCTGTATGCATGCGCAGCCTAGTTTCTAAGCCCACGTTTTTTTCTTTTTCTTCAATTTCAACAAGGAAACCTTTCTTTATTTCAGGTATTGAATTTGCCACTTTCTTTTCCCGGGTCGTTTGTGTCATCCACGGCTGTATTTTTGTAATATATTAATATTCATCTATATTTATTTGAAACGTAGTGCCGAGACGCCAAACGTTGATTGCGTACTCTGTCCAACGCCATTTTAGTATTTTTTCACCATTATTTTTATTATTTTTGTTACTTTCATTTTACCGTCCTCCTATTTTCTCTGTGATCAATGAGATTTCTTGCCACAGACACCACAGTATTTGTCCTTGGCCTCAGATGCTATCAAACTTGGTCACACATATACCTACGAACTAAATTGAAGCACATAATCCACAGCCATTAGATCGCGTGTTCATCAACAGAAAGACATTAATATGATTATGCCATTATAATGCGTGGTAAATGTATGCTAGTTGTAAAAGCATGCGTGGTAAAGGCATGCGTGCTACTGGCTTCGTGGTGACGATCACGTGTGGTTATGACTGCATTGTAATGGCTGTTTCCTCCCAATGGACAGTGCAGCAATTAGGTCTGGGCGTCGTGGACTTCAAGGCAGTAGGCGGAGGGCAACGCAGCCCCTCATACAATATAGACATTTTTGTGGGGTCATTGTTTCTGTGGTTTGAGGGCCGTCATTGAGGCACAAACATTTAATTTTGAAGGGGGGTAGGTTTGAAAGGGAAAATATCGCATGAGGTTTCTAAATGTGGTACACATTGTTAAGTATTATTTGGATTTCTCTTCTAAATTGTAGTCTATCCAAAGGAAATATAACTCAGTACTTTTCAATCAGCGTCTTGAACATCTTACTATAGTATTTCAACATTATTTTTATTGTGGACCGTCATACCCCCCCAACAAAATAAAAGAAGCATGTATTTGTTTTATTAACTTTTATTAAAACAATAACTGTAAACAATACTTAATTATAACTATATTAGAAACAACTAGAAAAATAACTTTAAAAAAGCAATATTATAAACAAAATGAGAAATGGAGTTCAAAAGATGTCAGATTGATGATCTGTAAAACATAAAAAAATTAGAGTTTAGAATTATGTAGATGTGAGAAAATGAGGTGAAGCATTACAAGTCAAGGTAACTCTAGGGTTTTACATGTGCAGTGTGCCTGGTACAATTCACTTCTGTTATAATGCTGCGTTTAAGTGGTGTCTATATGGAAGTGCCTACTGCGTTACTGACAGAAAAGTGGCACAACGTGATTGTAAAGATACAGACTTTTTTCTACTGCATTGCAATGAAGGGTTTTTAGATCTAGGCCACTGTGCTTACCGTTTTATAAACACTGCAGCTAAACACTTCAGACAGTGGAATTCACAACTTGTTTTCAACAATTCTTCTACACATCGAAGCAGACAGCAGTGTCTATAAGTTTAAGAGAGAACGAGAAATTATGTCACAGAGAGTGAGAGAGAGAAAGAGAGAGAAAACAACATTAAAACTGTCTCGCAGAGTCTGGAGTTAAGATTTTGTCTTGAAAAGTCAGACGTAGATTTACAAGCTCCTTGCATCACTTTCCCCATGTTAAAAGTGACACAAAAGTGGCATAATAAGCTTGTAGATCTGTTTGTGAGACTGTTGTAACATATCTGTTGTCACTGCTCGGAGGAAATTATTGATTTTACACAGAGAAGCTGCTGCACACTACGCTTTCTCTCCTTTCAGAAATAGAGGTAACACTACGGTTTTACGAGTGCAGTGTGCCTGGTACATTTCACTTGTTATAGTGGCACGTTCAAGTGTTGTCTATATGGAAGTGCCAACTGCGTTACTGATGCAAAAGTGGCACAACAGGATTGTAAATATGCCGACTTATTTCTAATGGTTTGCAATGAAGGCTTTGTAGATCTAGGCCTCTGTGCTTAACGTTGTATAAACACTGCGGCCAAACACTTCTGACAGTTGAATTCACAACTTCTTTTCAACAATTCTTCTACATGTCCAAGTAGACAGCAGTGTCTATAAGATTAAGAGAGAAAGAGAAATGATGTCACAGAGAGTGAGAGAGAGAAAGAGAGAGAAAACAACATTAAAACTGCCTCGCAGAGTCTGGAATTGAGATTTTTTCTTGAAAAGTCAGAAGTAGATTTACAAGTAAGTATGGGCGAATTTTGTGAATTCCCGGTTCGCGAATTTGCGTATTTGCGAATTCGCAATCCGCAAAATCCGCAAAATCTCGCGAATTTGCAGATTTTTTATTTTTTTTGTGTTTGCAAGGGTTTCTGCCAGCTCACAAGGGTTTTGTACCAGTTCGCAATTGCGAACTTACTTGTCGGCTCGCAACTGCCACGACTATTTTGTTTCTATGTGTGGTTCATCATCACAGGTTCACAGCACCCTCTGTTTCACCACTGCCACCCTCTGGTCCACCCATGTCACCCTCTGGTACATCACTGCCACCCTCTGGTTCACCACTGTAGGTTATGGGGGTGAAAAGCAAGCACACCTGCCCTGCTTCAACTGACATGAATTAATTTGGGGTTGATTAATGTGTCACTGAATTTAAACTTCCAGTCTGGGACCTGCTTTCTTATCTGTAATTTGCTTTCTGTTGCAGTGCAATTTTTTTTCACATGACCTTTGTGGCCTACTTGTAGCTATTCTATGAGCCTGCTGTGAGGGTCAGAGCAGGGTCATAGAATAGTTGCAAGTAGGCAACTGAACTCTGGAGGGGCCCCTCAGGAAGCACTACAGGGAATGGTTACTAATGATGAGTTTGAACTTTTGCACCTGCTGAGTGCTTTCAGTTTTGCAAAACTCGTTTTTCTGCAATTTCGCAGGATTCGCGGGTCGTGAATTCACATGAGATCGAATTTGGAAGCCGTGAATTCGTGCGAATATGCGATTTTTTTTTTGCGGCGTGTTAGTTCGCAAGGTTTTGTACGTTTTAGCGAGCCGCTTGTAGCGCAACGGCGCGAAGTTACCCTTATGGTCGTTCACGGGCGCGGCCATCTTGTTTGCATGACATATTTCCGTTTCCGGGCGCGATGTGTAATCTTGCAAAGTGTGCGGCTCGCTAGTACAAGTTCACTTGTGATCGCGAGGAAAATCTCGCACGAACTTACCCACGCGGTCGTGAACGGGCACGGCCATCTTGTATCTCATTCATTGCTATGGTTCTGGGCATGCTTTCTGTATCCTCTCTGAATCTCTGCCATCCTTTGCTTGTTTGAAGTTTTTTTAAATCTATTTTACTTATTACCTATCCCTCTATTTTTCTAGCTCTATATTTTTGTGTTTTCTGCTACTTTTGGTTAATTTCAAACTACTTTTTTAAACTCTTCTCTTTTCTTCTTCCCTATTCTTTTTCTTCTTTATTATTTACCTTCCTTTCTGCCCAGATCATGGTAAAGGGAGCCGGGAAGCATCATGAGAAGGGGAAGAGTCCCGCACCCGTGCCCGGCTCCCGTGCGGGCGTTTGAGGGGGGAGCAGGTCACAGCCCGGGAGATCTTCAGCGCGGAGGAGGTGGTCGCACTAGTTTTTTATTTTCAGCGCCGCCTCCCCAGGACCATCATGGCAGGCAGCAAGAACGCTAGCGGGTACGGGATCCAGGAGCGCCGGAAGCGGTGGGAGAAGGTTTGCCGGGCCATGTACCAACACTCTCGGGTCCGGCGTTGGACGGATCTCCTGGACCGGGAACGCGACTTGATCGACCTGCTCGGCCTTGAGATCCCCGGGCTTGGGGAGTAGTAGTAGCTATTTCTTCACTACTCTGTTTTCTCCTGCTCTGTGTGTTATTATATTGCAAATTTTTGTTTTTTATCAAGAGCAATAATGCTGCTGATTACATTGTAGGTAAATTATATTTCAAAATCTTCTGTGCATTTCAGACTTTGAAGAACCCCCAATCTCCTTACTGACTAGATAGTGTGGCAGAGTCATTTAGCTCCCGAATTCATCGATGATTGATCCCCAATGATGATTATCCAACGCAGGACAAGAGTACGGAGTCAGAGTCCAGAAGTGTCAGAGGCACGGACTCATGCTTGCAAATTGCAAAACCTTTTGCTCATTCACTCATGACCAAAAACCACAAAGTCTATTTAAGTTTAAATCTTTATTAAAAGTAAAAATATTTATTAAAATCAAGCATGTCATAAAACATAAACGGTTGATTAAAAATGGAAAAGTGCTTATAGTCTTTTTTTATTTCACACATTTATTGTGGGCGAGCCGAGCCCTCACCTGGTTTGAACTTTCATTTTTCTTTTTGGTGCTGAATCATTGGTCCCTTTGTCCTAATGATTTGTTCTTAGAAGTGAAGCTTCTGTCTGTTATGAGAAAAATGGTGCGTGTTAAAAAGCAAACATTCATCAGTTGTGCCAAAAAGTGCAGCAAGACAAAACCCTTCCCTGGAAAAAGGGACAACATTTTTACTTTAGAGTAGACAGTCACAAATTATTAGATTGGTTTCTGTATTTATATTTCTTCATTCCTAGACAAAATACTAGTGAGTGGTGTATGTCTATGACATCTAACATTCTTAAATGTACTTTGTAGGTGGAACATCTGGTGCTGGGCCCAGCGCGGAGGTGGAGGAGGAATGCTCTGGGGAGGAGGCGGTGGAAGTGCCGGACCAAACTGCTGTGCGGGTTGCCACGGTAGTGGCGGGCAGTGGTAAGCTCTTACATTCCTTACTTATTGAGATTGCAGACTGCATAGTGTGCTGCTCCCCGTGAGAAAACGTAAGTTTGTCCAGATGAGAGACATGAAGAAGAATGATTGACATTTAGGGGCCTATTATGATGGCGGACAGACCTGAGTCCGTCCACCACCATAGAGTAGGAGGGACCGTCCGCAGGGGCAGCGGCGGTCCCTCCGTGGTAATTAGGATGTGACCGCCACCCTGGCGGTCACATCCTGTATTTTTATCATTGCGGCGGGTGCTGCTTGAAGCGGTACCCGCCGCAATGATAAAAATGTAAGTTGTGCATTTGCATGCACAAAGTGGCAGGCACCGCGCGGTGCCTGCCGCTTTGTGCAGGCAAATGCAGGGGGGGTACCTATGGTACCCCCTATGTGCACCCCCCCTTTACCTCTGGGGGCCCGCAACGGGCCCCCAAACAAAAATCTGTATGCCTTTGCACGGCGGAAATGCGGCCATGTAAAGGCATGTTCCTCCAGTCATCCTAATATGGGTGGCGGTGTCTGATAGACACCGCCAGCCATGTTAGTGCTTTTCCACCGCTGACGGGAGGCGACAGCGGCGGAAAAGCTGCGGACTGAAAAATGATCCCCCAGCCATCCTAATCTGGCGGTGGGTCTTTTTCAGTCCGCTGCGGATTTTCCGCATCCTCTGGGCCGGCGGTGGATTCTGCCGGCCCGGAGGATGCGGGAAATCCGCAATCCTAATCTGCCCCATAGTTTGAATGGATGGATAACTGGATCATGATACTATCTGACTCTTAGATAGCATATGTGTATCTAGAGAGAGTAGATGGTCACTGGATGAAGAAAGTGTTACTTTGAAGAGCATGTAACACTGCACCCACACGTCTGTCCCAGTGTAGGAAAGGCAAGGAAAAGAAGTTGTAATTTTGTCCGAATACTACCATCAATAGTAGCAGTAGTTTGTATTGCAAGCACAGCATATATCCGGCTATTACGATGGCTACTCACTACCTCTATTAATAAGTTTAGTAGAACTCGGTCATTCATGTGTGGATGTATCATTGTTCACTCAATAAAAAGCAAAGCACCTAAAGTCATCCCATATGTAAGCAAATACATACCATGTGCAGTGATAGATAATCATATTATTTATCTTCTTCATTTTCCTTTTCTAGTATTCATTGGCACTGTAGGGTGAAAGTTAAATTAATTAAGCAGTAGCCCTTGTAACAGAGTATTCTCAGTGCCAACCGTAATAGAAAAGTAAGAGCATCACCAGCCACCTGCATGTACTGGACAGGTACAGTAACGCAAGTCTGTCTGACTCATCATGGCGGGCGTCTGTTTTTCTCGGGTGCAAGTTGACTGCGCTGGCATTATGCCGGCTTGCCGAAGTTAACGTACAAATTTTGCTAAACAAGAGAGAAGAAGAAGAATAAGACTGGTGTACTGTCATAGTCAACTCTAATGGAGTGCGTCCATAGTGTTCGTAGAATTGATTCCTTAAACTGCCACTAATGTTAGAGCAAGGGTGAAGAAGTGGGAGGTTAGATAGATACTGGCCACAATAGTTATGTACTGCACTTGCAAGTTGCTAGTTCTACTGCGACAAAACTTTCTGCTGAATCATTTTGTGTAAATCTTAAAGAGCATTGGTTACAGACTATGTCTTTCTTTCTTCATATAGATACTCCTTCCAAACCAACCTGGAAGGAGCTGGCTAGACGGGCCCGGCAACGGCGGCTGGAGGCCACTGTCGCTGAATATCGGCGGCTGGGGGCCCAGGAGGAGGGACACACGCAGTCTACAACAACATCTACCGGCACAGCTGCATCCTCCTCCGCGCTCCCTGGGTCACCCAGTCAGCGCAGCAGGTCTCCAGCGGTACGGAGCCAGGGTACCGCAGCCACCCGCCATGGCCGAGCATCAAAGAAATCAGCTGCCCCCCACAGCAGTTGCATAAAACGGATGCACCGCCTTTCCCTGAGGGTTTCCTACCTCGAGCAGGAGCTGCTCAGCACGAAAACCCTGCCTGAGACCCTCCGCAAGGAGCATTCCGACCTGGCCTGGAAAGTCAACAGCAGCAGCCAGCAGTAGGAGGAGACTGTCCCTTGCCCCTTTTTTAAAGGCTTCTGGTGGGTGGGAATTGGGAGTTAGGTTTTTTCACTTTTTTGGACTTTTCACAGACATTCGTTGGGGTTAGGGAGTGGGGTTGGGTTGGGTTTTGTGGGAGATTATTTTTGTCAGGGATATAAATATACTTTAAACTTTATCTTAGCATACGTGTTTTTTTTACTGCTTTTGAGGCTGGTGGGTGGGGGTTTAACAGTAACTTTGGTTTCATGAAACTTAAGTAGAATCTTGATTCAAGTTGTGTAATTAATTGCCCAAATGTTTTCAAAACTAAGTGCCTCTCACAGAGTAAGTGAATTCAATAGTCCTAGGACTTTACTAGTACTTGCGTCAGTCTCTCGTCTCTCCTAATACTCCATTATACTTCCTCCCCCCAAATGCTAATCTTACCTGTAATTTGTGTTTAGAAATAGGGCTAGGCACAGGGCTGGCTGCACGGCAAACGGCGATTAAGGTTGGCAATCCTGGGCGGATGAAATGTCATCATTGCGTTGGTACTAGTGGTGTTACACAGTGGCAGTAGCAGCATCTGAAAAAAAAGAAAATGAAACCTTGTTTGTCCTTACCGTAGCATTAGAATGGTACGATAGAGAACATAGCAGGTGACAGACTGACAGTACACTAGAACAGTGCCACAATGTAGCCTTACAAATGATAAAGTATTGAAAGTATAATCAGTACTTTCTTTGACATTGGCTATTACTACAAGAAATAGTACCGAAAGTGAAGGACACAGCAGCGTAATAATTTGCCACGTCTAGGAGGAGGATGTTCTTAATGACCTATCAAGTTGATGGCGCACATGAAAATCTGCTTTCATTTGCCAATAGTGACTGAGTGTGAAGCTGAGTAAGAATAGAATATATCCTCGGATTCCTTCACCAGCCTGTTGCTATGACCTTATCCTCCCAAGCAAGTGTGTGGAATTATTGCTGTCATTTAGTCACACATCAATCAAAACCACACAGCCCGGGGGAAGGGGGTTAGGGTTTGGAAAATGAATGGGAATGGGGGATTTTGGGAAAGTTTTTTTGAGAGAAGAAAAAAAAGCACAGCATAGACAAACAATAATTGAAGATAAAGAAATCTTTGGGTACAAAGGAAAGCTAACTATAAATCTTTTAAGTGACATAAAGGAAGTGCATGCACTACTGCATGGTTACTGAGAAGTAAGTAGTACTTTCGACAACCGTGAATGACAGAATGCGACAGTACAGGGCTGCAGCGTTTTCACTTGTCTATCTCTGCACTCAGAGAAACACTTCTTACATTAAATTAGGTTTACAAAATAGCAGAAGTAAAACCTATAAAATGGCTGTAGGGATGAATTTAGAAGCAGAGAGAGATCCAAGAAATGCAGAGTCACACTCCTAGAAGTTCACAGCAATAACATTACTTAAAAGATAATTAGAAAAGAACCGATACTGTATCTGTATGTTGTTGTAGTTGTCCTGTTGAATTTGGTAAGTTGCACACATTAAACCATTCCACTTATTAGCAGGACTCCTCCATTCCAGCTGACGCTCCGTCCATCAATGTTGGTGACCAGAAGACACCCTGTCCACTGCCTGCCTGGCGGATGATGAATTGCGGCTCGCTAATGTGAAGCCTGACTTCATCCTTTTTTTCCCATTGCACAGACTGAAACCCGGCCTGTAATTATTGATGGAAAAACAGGAAGTGATATTAGAACACCACTGACAGATAAATATAAGGTATGTTCGCTGTGTAGTGCAAAACGATTCAGAAAAGGGGGTGGTGATGGACAGAGTATCTGAATTAAGCAGAACACTCGTACCCAGTCCAAAGATCAGGGCTTGATCCATCACCGTTTTTTAGCTCACTGCACCATCCCAGCTCAGAACCTGGCTACATGCAAATTAGTCTGTCCCTGGCCCAGTGCATCATGGGAACAGGGCAGACCAAACTACCAAGCCAATTCTTATACAGGGAAGGAAACAAGCTTCCGGGGACCGGTTTCTGGCATTTCTGGCATTTCAGCCGTCGTCGGCCCGGCTTGCTTGAATCCTGATGGTGCCATGAGCAAGGGACTCATGTCTGAGTATACCCTGCCACACCTATAGTGGCCAAAAACGGTGATGGATCAAGCCCTGATCTTTGGACTGGGTACGAGTGCTCTGCTTAATTCAGATACTCTGTCCATCACCACCCCCTTTTCTGAATCGTTTTGTCCACCATAAGCGTGGACCCCCTTTTTGTGTAGTGCAAAAAGTCACACTTTGAGTTTCCTAATAGACAGTACAATATTTTTGAAAGTGCGTACTCTGTCTGAGTCTCCTTTTGAAGGATAAATAAGTATGGGCAAATTAATTTAGCCGATCTTTCCCCTCAAGCTAGGTGTACTGTAAACTGTGTTTTAGAACAAAATTAGACCTTTCCAGCAGTGCTCCCACCCAGACCCTTACTAAAGCCAGTCGTAAAAATGTAGAAGACCCCCAATCAGATCTAAAAATCGAGGCCTAGTAGAAAACTGATGACAAAACGTACTTTGAAAGTAAAAGTAGGCCGAAATCCCCCCTTACCCACCGTGGATTGTATTCAAACCACTTTCAAGCAAGCAAAAGTATCCATACCCAGCATCGCTCCAAGACTCGCAAACCCCCCCACAAACAGCCCCCAGCCCAAACACATGCAATGCAAATACTGTTAACCCTAATGAGCCCTAAGTTAAGAATAGTGGCAAACGCTTTCTTTAACTATGCCAAATCCCCCCTTTCCCACCATGGATTTTTTCAAAGCACTTGTAACCAAAATTACACATTCCCACGAGTGCTCTAAGACCCCTGAACTCAGTTGCAAAAATCTAGAACACCTCGAAACACATGCAATCCTGCTGCTAGTGCTAACCCTAACAAACCCTAAGTTACAAACAGTGCCAAAAGGCTTTTCCACATGGATTTTGTCCAAACCAGTTTTATCCGGTATTAGACCATCCCAGCAATGCCCCAAGACCCGCCAACCCACCCGCAAAAAAGCCCAACACCCCCAAACAGCCAAAAAGCAAAAATAGAAAATCTCATACTTACAATATTTTTCGGCCTTCTGTCCAAACGCGCTGTGCAGCTAGGTCATAACGCCTGTTTTCCACCATGGATTTCCTGAAAATCAAATGCAATCAAAATAAGACTGTGCCAGCAGTGCTCCCAGACCCCAAAACCCACCCACAAACACCCGGAACCTCATCAAAGAGCACCTCAAAGACAAGCAAGTCAGCAAAAACGCAAAAAAAATTCGCCTCTGATTTGGTCCAAACCAGTTTTATCCGGTATAGACCTTCCCAGCAATGGCCACAGAGCCGTCAACCCAGGCGAAAAAAAGTAGAAGACCCCCAAACAGCCAAAAAGCAAAAGTTCAAAAATGGGGACTTAATCATTTTCAGGGCAATTTCCAAAATCACTCCGCTCGTGCTCTGCAGCTAGGCCCTAACTCCCCTCTGCCACCATGGATTTGCTTCAAACCTCTTGCAATCAAAAGTATCCATACCCAGCAGTGCTCCCAAACCCCGAAACCCACCCACAAACACCAGGAAGCCCCCCAAACAGGCCCCCGAAAACATCATAGTGAGCAAAAAGGCAAAAACGTTTTCAAGTCTGATTTTGTCCAAACCAGTTTTATCCGGTATTAGACCTTCCCAGCAATGCCCCAAGACCCGTCAACCTACCCGCAAAAAAACACAACACCCCCAAACAGGCAAAAAGCAAAAATGGAAAATCTCATTCTTACAATATTTTTCGGCCTTCTGTCCAAACGCGCTGTGCAGCTAGGTCATGACTCCACTTTTCCACCATGGATGTCCTAGAAAACAAATGCAATAAACATTAGACTGTGCCAGCAGTGCTCCCAGACCCTGAAACCCACCCACAAACACCAGGAAGCCCCCCAAACAGGCCCCCGAAAACATGATAGTGAGCAAAAATGCAAAAACGTTTTCCAGTCTGATTTTGTCCAAACCAGTTTTATCCGATATTAGACCTTCCCAGCAATGCCCCAAGACCCGCCAATGAAATGAAATGAAAGTAGGCGCTGTAATAATTTCTCTGCCAAAACAAAAGCTTCTTGCTTTTCTTCATCTTTTTGCAAACATAGAAGACACTGACCGCCTTCAGTTGGTGCTGTAGCATGCGCAACAATGGGATAGCTTTTCCTAAATTACAGTCCTAACTGCTGACTGCACGCGTGAAGACCTCAAAAGGACGAAGCATGTCTGTCAGGCTTTTAACTAGCTTCTATTGGGCCGCATCTAGCCTCAGGTCCTTCAGAGCTGTACCCAGTGTTAAGAAATAGTGATCGAGTACCGTAAACTGCTCATACAGACGCTCAAGCATGTAGAAGGTTGAGTTCCAATGTGTTTTTTGAAAGGTAGAGTATGTGTTCCAGATTTTTGTGCATACTGTTTTTTAGGTTAAATCCTGCAATAAGAAATACTATATCATTGTGTATTTCGTTCCGACAGAACCATTATTAATAGTTTCATTACCCACCCAGGTTCTGAGGGTTACAAGGTCACCCCATTACATTTAATGAAATTAGAATGGAAGCATGTAAGGTGCTCTCTGTGAGGAATAGCAATGCCGGCTCCCGCAGGAAGTGGGGAGCTAGGTGCGATCGTGGAGGCCTTGAGGCTGTTCCCACGGTCCACAACATTAGATTTGAGCCATGGGGGATGGGGTCATCGGGAATTATAGAAAATTTGTGATAAAGGCTATTTTTCATGGTAGATTTATCGTACACGTACAGAGCACGTATGGACGACGTACAGCTGGAAGATTGAAGTCGTCCCATAAGCGTACCTAAGCAAGAAAAATAAAAATATTTTTAGATATTTATGAAGTGTATATGTTTATGTGTTGTGTAGCTCTAAAAAGAGCCCTTGTGTTTATTGGGAGATTTTAGTACCGACAAGTAAGTACCGATGCAGAGTCTTAAGTTTATGAGGAAGACTCTGTTCCCCTCATCTGTAAAATGTACACCATCTCTCCTACAGATGTCATGCATATTGAAACGCAGATTGTTGTGGTAGATGTACCCCATTCGATAGTCTCGGAGAAAGGCAGAAACAGATTTATTCACATGTTTCCTATCTTTTTCAATCTGTTGACAATAGTGGTTGGACCAGTTCCATTTCTGCCTTTGGAATATATTATAATAGACAAAGGCAGTTTGGCAGGAAAAGTGCCATCAATAAAGTATGACCTGACCTCTGGTCGCTCCCCACGTCGCACGGCTCCTCCTAGGTGTCCGTGTCTCTCCCCACTGCTGCCACCGCTGAGGGTTCGCTGCTGGTGTGCCCTGGTATGTTTTCTTGCCTCTACTATACTGTCCACCTGTCAACTCTCTGTTGACAGGTGGACAGATGCTTTGCTCGCCACCATCCCACAAGCTAAGGACGACCCAACACTATTGTATGACAACTACTCCCAATGGATTTCCAAGGCCCTTGACTCTGTGCTACCGCAAACAAACCTAAAAGAAAAGACTAAATCCAAGGAATCACCATGGTACACTCCCAAACTTAAAGAAATGAAAAGACATTGTAGGAAGCTAGAAAGAACCTGGAGGGCATCTCGCAGCAGTTCAGCTAAAGTAAACCGTCATGATGCCATAAAAGAATACAAAGCCGAGATTAATTCAACCAAGGCCCGTTTCTTTGAAGACAAAATCAACAATGCCCATAACTGTCCCAGAGAAATATTCCAAATTGCAAAATCTCTAATTGATACCCCGTCCACCCCTCCGGATCCCAGCAAAGCACAATTCCGATGCAATAATCAGGCGGGATATTTTTACAAAAAAATACAAACAATCTCATCGGCCTTTGTTGCACCAAATCTAGCTGACATGGAAGGAACCATGCCACCCGGTATTACACCCCACAGACTAGTAGAGTTCCCCTTAGTAGGAGCTGACGCTCTGGAGCACATTATGAAAAAAGTTAAATCTGGATCCCCAAGCGATCCCGCACCTCCATGCCACTTAAAAAAGATCACAGACACAATACTGCCAGTTATTCTTAACATCCTTAACAATTCCATCACTACTAGCATAGTCCCTACAGCCTGGAAGAAAGCTCAAGTACGAGCTCTTTTGAAAAAACCCACCTTAGATCCAGATAACATGGCCAATTATCGCCCAATATCCCTCGCTCCACTGGGTTAGCAAACTGCTCGAAAGACACATCAATACATCTCTCACTCAGTACCTGGAATCAAACAGTATACTTCACGATTCCCAAGCAGGCTTCCGCCCCAGGTTGGGAACGGAAGCGGCCCTTCTGACAGTGACCGAGTTAGCCAGGAAACAGATGGACTTAGGCGGCACTACAGCAATTATTTTGCTTGACCTTAGTGCCGCTTTCGACACTGTAAATACCACCATTCTCATCCACCGTCTTAAGCAAAAAGGAGTATCAGGAACAGCCATTCGATGGCTACAATCCTTCCTAGAAAATCGCTCTTTCAGAGTAGTTGAGGGCACTACGCAATCCAGGACTTGGCCTCTTGATCAGGGTGTGCCTCAGGGCTCGTCCCTGAGCCCCACCCTTTTTAACATATATATGCTCCCCTTGGCAGACATTGTCCACTCATTTGGCCTGGAGTTAGTCACATATGCTGACGATACTCAATTGATCGTCTCCTTGAACCAAACTATCACCTCCTTGCCTAATCTTAGGAATTGTTTAGTGGCAGTTAATAAATGGATGGCCAGCTCCCACCTAAAACTCAATGGTGATAAAACGGAGCTCATGATTCTTGGGAACCCAAACATCCCTTGCCCGCTACCGAACTGGCCCCTATGCATGGGCACCCAGCCTCAGTCCAAACCCCAAAAAAAGAGCCTGGGCATCTGGCTTGATGCTAATCTTAATTTCAATCACCAAGCAACAATCGTTTCTGCCACCTGCTTCGGCTTGATGCGTATGCTTAGAAAAGTATTACCACTTCTCCCCCCACAAACCCGCAGGATCATGGTGCAAGCCATTATTCTGTCCCGTTTAGATTACGGGAATGCGTTGTACCTAGGGGCTCCGGCCACTACAACAAAGAAGCTCCAGGTCACGCAAAACGCAGCAGCCCATCTCCTGCTGGGCCTCAACAGGCAGGACTCAGGGACTGCTGCTCTAAAAAGACTCCGTTGGCTACCCATTAAGGCTAGAATACTGTTTAAATCAATGTGCTTTACGCATAGGGCCATGTGGAAGGAAGCGCCAGCAATAATCTGCTCGCTGGCTACCCCATATCTCCCCCGCAGGTCGCTGCGCTCCAGTACAGCCTTTCTGGCCACTGAGAACAAAGTCAAATGTGCCAGATGGGGGGGCCGCTCCTTTTCCTGGAATGCAGCCAAGGCATGGTATTCTCTGCCAGTCTCCCTGCGCGGTGAGCCTAATCTCCTAAAATTCCGGAAGGAATTAAAAACCATCCTTTTCACGTAAATCACACTACCCTCACTTGCCCCCCAGTCACACTCAGAGCTACGAGGCCTCCGGGTAGCTGCGCTTAATAAAACCCATTTAATAATAATAATAATAATAATAATTTTGTCTTATCCCAACTGTGCCTGCATCATATTCAGATTTTTGTCATTTCACCAACTGTACCTGTATTTTGTCTGTGCCCCCCTGCTCCCCGCTTCCTGCTGCTGCTCCCCTGCGGCCCATCCTCTTTTTGCCTTGTGTCCCGTGCCCTCGCGCATTGGCCGCCCAGCTCCCGCATCCCAGCTGCTCCTCCCTTTCACTTCGCCTCTTATGAAGGAGACTGCGCGGAAGCGCATCGGAAGTGCGCAGCAGGCGCGCCAAAGGTGGCCAAAAGCAAGCCCGTCTGCGGCCCGTCCATGCCTGGACCGCGCCCAGCACCAGAACCACTGCACCCCGCGCCCGCCACAACGCAAGACTGCACTACAACTCAAACACCATCCACGCATTCAACACCAGACAATACTACCCCTGCTGCCAGGCAACCCCAAAGCACACCCAAGGACCCTTCACCTGCCGGAACTGCAGCTTCACCAGCATCCGGCCTGCCAAACCACCAAGGAGAGAACCCAACCACCTCAGATGCATCCTCCTCAACACCCCCTGCAACCGCAAGCATGCGATCGAACTCTGGGACCTCCTTGATTCCACCGCCCCTGACATCGCCTTCCTGACGGAGACCTGGCGAAACGCCACCTCAGCACCGGACATCACCATAGCCATCCCACAGGGCTACAAAATCTCCCACAGAGACCGCGCCAATGGAGTCGGGGGGAATCGCCATCGTCCACAAAGACACCCTCAGAGTCTCAACCAACACCAACGACAGCCTCTCCACCGCCGAACACATGCACTTCCAGATCCACACCGACCCCAACACGACCTTGAGAGGAACACTCTTCTACAGACCACCCAGACCACAACCACAGTTTAACGACACCATTGCCGACCTCATCAGTACCCACACTCTCACCTCCACAGACTACATCCTCCTCGGAGACCTCAACTTCTATCTCGAAAACAACACAACGCCAACTCTACCGCCCTCATCCACAACCTCGCCAACTTCGGACTCAATCACCTTGTAACGACCCCCACCCACGCCGTCGGACACACGCTGGACCCCATCTTCTCCGCCAGCCTCCACGTCTCCTTCAACCACACCACCGAACCCCACTCGACCGACCACAGATGCGTCCACTTAACCTTCAAGAAACCCACCACACACCACCGCACCCAACAGTTGCCACGCCGCTGCTGGAGCAAGGTCACCAAGGACTAACTGACAACCACCCTCGCCTTAAGACCACCCGCCGACCCCATCAACCATGACACCACCCCGACCAACCTCAACAAGTGAATCAGGGACTGCGCCAACACCCTCACCCCTCTCATAATCTCCACAACCAACCACACCAACAAGAAAGCCGCCTGGTTCACCAAAGACCTCCTGACATCCAAGCCCACCTGCCGGAAGCTGGAGAGGAAATGGCTCCACGACCAATCACTTGACAACTACACAGCCCACAAGAACGCCAACTGCAGACACCACCAACTCATCAGGACCACCAAGAGGACCGCCTTCAAGGACCGCCTGGACAACAATGCACACAACACCAAAGAACCGTTCAGCATTGTGAAAGAACTCTCCAACCCCAGCTCCAACACCAACGACATCCCACCATCACAGGACCTGTGCGACTCCCTGGCTATATTCTTTCATCGCAAGATCACCGACATCCACAACAGCTTCAACTCCGAAACCCTCGCACCCACCACCTAGACCACCACCCCCGCGACCTCCATCCGTTCCAGCCACCTGACCACCTGGTCCACCGTCAGCGATGAAGACACCATCAAAACCATGAACTCCATCCACTGCGGATCCCCTTCCGACCCCTGCTCTCACCACATTTTCAATGAAGCCAGCACAACCATCGGGCCCCACCTCCAGAAAGCAATCAACATCCCCTTCGAAACAGCAACCTTCCCGGAAAGCTGGAAGCACGCCGAGATCAACGCTCTACTGAAGAAACCCAAGGCGGACCCCAAGGACCTCAAGAACTTCCAGCCCATCTCCCTGCTTCCGTTCCTGGCAAAAGTAACAGAGAAGATTGTCAACATACAGCTAACCCGCTACCTTGAAGACAACAGCATCCTGGACCCTTCCCAATCCGGCACCGCACCGAGACTGCCCTCATCGCTGCTACCGATGACATCAGGATCCTGATGGACAAGGGAGAAACAGCCGCCTTCATCCTCAGCAGCTTTCGACACGGTCTGCCACCGCACCCTATCAGCACGCCTACACAGCACCAGAATCCAAGAGAAGGCCCTGGCCTGGACCACATTCTTCCTCTCCAGCAGAACCCAGAGCGTCCGCCTCCCACCCTTCCGGTCGAAAACTACCGAGATCATCTGCGGCGTCCCTCAGGGATCCTCCCTCAGCCTGATGCTGTTCAATATCTACTTGGCACCGGTCGCCCACGTTGCACGACAACATAGCCTCAACATCATCTCCTATGCCAACAACACCCAGCTGATCATTTCCCTCACCAAAGACCCCCACACCGCCAAAGCCAATCTCCACAGAGGAATGAAGGCTGTCGCCGACTGGATGAAGGACAGCAGACTGAAGCTGAATTCAGACAAAACGGAGGTCCTCATCCTCGGGCAAGACTAAAGAAAAATAATACCAAACTTTGTTCCCATTTTGTTGAGATCGGACATGATTGTGAGTATCTACGCTGGACGGTCTTGGAAATGTTGACTGAAAAAACTCAGAATGCCGAAAAAGTACTTTTTGAAAAGGAGCAGCGATGGGTAAATCGCCTTCAGACTCATCTAACGGGCATGAATGATAGCATACCTTGGCATCAATTTTGTTAATGCCACCTCCAAAATCAGCCAATAGGCCATTGCTAGTAAATACAGCAGATAAATCTACATTTAAACAGCCGTTATATAACGTTAGCAAAAACCTATATTGCCCAGTAGACAACTAATGTGTAAACATTTATCATAGGTGTAATAACCTATATTAACTCACCCACTCAGAGAGCTAATAATGCGGTATGAGACTAACTTCACCTTTGAAGCAAGGAATTTACTATATGATTAATACCCCCGGTACTGTATTGAGTACTTTAAGATTATCATCATTATGACATATATAATACATCCTCTAAAAATGAGTGAAATACTAGCACATTAAGTATCGAGAACTATCCCATTTTATTAGTTTAGGAATCTTTCATAACTGTATCCAAGAGAAAAAGCGACTCAGCGATCCCATTATTAACTATGTACCTATTGGACCTTTCTTTAAAAACGAACGTTAAATGAACACCAAGCGTTCTGTAAAAATCTAACACAATCTTGTATAAGCCCTACAAAAAATCGTAACTGTAGACAATGCTGAGGTCTGTAAGTGTAGCGATATATCAATAAAGTTCTCTATACAAGCCAGTCCTCTTTCTATTAGGACGGCTACATAGAGGCGGAAAGTACACGCCCCATGGTTTCCCAGGGTCAGAGCTAGCACTACCGGAGGAAGTTCTTCTATGTGCAGGTACGAGCGGCGTTTCGACGGTTTACGTTTGACTAAATAGAGGCTAGAAAGGCGATAAATCTGATTGTTATATAAAAAAACGATGTTAAATCTATCCCCAGCTCCACGCTACAAGACAGCTGTCCCCCTGATGAAGTAGACCCCATTCTCGAACAAGGTAATAAAAGTGGAATTTATATGTGTCCGAACCAAAACAAAACTGTGTAAACTAGACGGAGTTCCGCTTTTTCATGCCGTTTTAACAATAACCCCCGTGCAACACAACTGTGTTTACAACGGTAGGCTAGTTACCGGAATTTCGTGAACCCGCCCACTCTTAGCGTAATATTTGCTCATAAGTCCTGCTCTCTAGATGATATTAAAATAAAATATATATATATACCCACTATGTAGAGTGACCACGCATTTCATATGCGACCACTCAATGCTGAACACAACTGAGCGTTTAAGACACAATCTCCTGTTTTTTAAAATAAACACCACCTGTGGTAAATTCGTTTTTCATCGAACATTGTACGAGAGTATACATAGAGTCAAAATGTTACGCTCCATCTACCACCCTCCACTCTTGACATCTAAGTGTGCAAAGCAAACACAAGTTGGCATGTTTATAGATATCATCTTTTGATAACAGTTTCTTGACAACAGTTTTGTGAAAATAACTTCACTAGCAACAGCTATAAACTACGCCTATTTTGCAAAAAAGCCATCCTTAATACCGCATATACTCAATGTTCTATGACACTGAAAGTGACAAGACCCGTGTGGTCTCCCATTTTTAGTATAACCCTACTTTTTTCCTTTTTTTATTCTGTAAAACCGAATGGGTTTCTGCAATTGCTCTAAATAGGGAACTAGAGTGCCACCCCCAGTGCTAATAATGATAGCAGCACCTGTCATTTGTTTGTACTGTTTCTCATTCTCTCCTTACTACAGGCCAACGAGAGTGATAAAGGCTGTGAATCCACTGACCTATACCGCACAAGTCGTGTGAGTAACTGCATGTATGTTTGTCCTGACGAATGCTCCATAGACCTCCGGGCATAGGGAGCTGAAACATGTCGACTGAACCACCAAGGAGGTACAACTGGACCTAGTAACTAGTTCCATAGTTGATACCTGCTAATTTTTAATACCAAATCCACCACCTTTTTTCTATTAAAATTGCTGTTTATAGGAGAAGATTTGGTTTTTAATAATTTTTTCTCCTTCATTCACTTTACCTCTAGGGGTTGTCCCTCATAACTTGGACACTGCATTCAGACCCAGAGGTTGCCTCTGGGTGAGGCCGGCATAGAGCACAAAAAATTGGATACCCAATGACAATGCCGTAACGCCAGTGTGGGGCGGATAATCAAGATACACTGCATACCGTAACAACACGGCGTTTATGAAGGTTTCCATTTGAACCAATGGTTCTGAACGCTACAAGTGTCCATTCCTTCACTTGATTATTATTGATTAGACATATTCTACATTTTTTAGTAGTGTATTTTACTGTAACAGCCTGAGTCTTTTTCTATAGTCATAAGGAGTGTCTGGTTTCAAAATTTAAGAAAAGCTAAGAACAGGATATCCTTATAAGTAATATTATTTATATATATATATTTATATATAACTTTGCAAAGGACTAAAACTCTACTAATTCAATGTTATTAGATAATAGTATTGATATAGTATTTTTTGGAGGCCACAATAGGTGAAAACAGTAGTTTTGTGTTATATATTACGAAAAGTGATAAAATTACCTGTTTATATTTTTATACAAGGAGCAAGAACATAAAGGAAAAATTATGGAACGAGAACAGCCTCATACTGAGGAGATTTTGGATATTATCTTGAGTATAATTGAAGAAGTAATCGTATCTGTCACAGGCAATGACAGTGAAGAAGGGGAAATTAGTGCTGCAGACGTGACGTGTGATTTCGAAGACGAAAGCTTTGATGGAGATTTTCTGGAAGTATTAAATTATGTTGAAAGTTTAGAACAAATTAATTGACAAACTTCTAATGAGGGAATTTATCTGAATGACATATCTGATGAACTTCTATTGAAATGTGTGTTAAATTGTGAGATGTTAATGGAATACATTTATTGTTTAAAAATAATAAAGGTTTGACCTGGAGCAGAATGTGCCCAACACACTGTATGATCGGGCTGCACATATGTAACAAACTGTTTGCATTATCTCACGCGGGGCACCTGTGGTTCTTTGTTTGTATTGTTTCCTTTTTCTCTCAATGCTGCAATAAAATGCTTTAAACCTAAAAATAATAAAGGTTTGAGCACAATCTACTAATGTATTTGTTGTACTAAAAACTGAAGCTGTAATACATTTAGGGAGGAACTTTCTTTGCAGAAGTGTAATGTGGAAATGAAATGAAATGAAATGAAAAAGTAATTTATATTGCGCAACTAAAACCCGAAGGCATCAAGGCGCCTATCAAAAAAGTTCCAAAAAGGCAGCACAAAACTACAGGTAGGCTTTAGCAAATAGCAGAGTCATCAGGGCCTTTCTGATGGACTGCATGGTGGGAAGGGACTTAATTTCCACAGGTAGAGCGTTCCACATTTTCGGGGCTAGGCTAGAGAAAGCTCTGCCACCCCATTTGGCTCTTCGGACCCGGGGTACAGATAGCAGAGACTTATTGGTGGAACGCAGATTTCTGGAGTGGGTATAAGGAACCAAAAGTTCTCTTATCCCACCTGACCTATTTCTTGCTAATATTTTACAGAACAGAGGACCCTAGTAATTAGAGATCAACTGAATGATAGACATATACTAAATAGTATATATGACTACTGTCCAGCCGGACAGAGTTTTTTATTTTTCAATTTTTCAAATTAAGTGTGTAAGTATAACAGTTATACAAAAGTGGGCACAACCTGTGGCCCACAAAGGACAAGACAAAACATATGACAGAACAATTATGTAAAAAGCGCACAAACGCGGTCTGTACTAATAATCCATTTTACAGACAAGAATTAAATCATAGCAACCCATTGCTTAACATAATATGTGAATTGAAAAAACATATGGTGCAATATGGTCGACGACGTTTCGATGCAGTTTCAAAATGTATGCATCATCATCAGGACAAAAGCTGGTATGTCAGGTTTGTCTTGGAAGCTTAAAGCAATTTCATTAGCCCTATGGCAATTTACATAATATTAAATTAACATTTAGCCAGGACATGGAAGAAATGGAGAAAAACATAAACAAAAAAATAATTAGAACAAGACTAGGTATGAGTACATTTTACACCGTCTGTAAAGTGCACAGTGCTGTGGTGAAGTGGTGAACACTGTTTATAGTGACTACTTGGCACATGCTTGTGACTATTCAGGGATGAATTAGTGACAGGTTCCAAGTCAAAGAGCGGAGCATGTGGGTATCGATAGATTATGCTATAGCACATGCAAGTGAGAGATATGTAAATATCAGCGCTGTTTGGTCATGCTTGAGATCTGACATATTAATCAATTAGGGATGAATTCATGGCAGCGTCGCAGTGAGGGAACTATTAAATCCAATGAGCTACAAACTCTGGAATCCCATGTAACAAGTGTAATGAGAAATTACCAAAGTTACAGAGATTACACCAGCATAATGTAAATTTTGCCTGGGGTTGATCTCGATGTGTTGACGTAATTGCAGCTCCAGGGATCATTATGGTGACGAGAAAAGCTGCCACAAAGTCATTTTTTCTATTTATTTTTATAAATCCTTATATGTGCATGCTTAATACGAATTAGAAAAAATAGCCAGTCCAAGTACTACTCTAAGTACTTCACAATACTTCACAATAGCATAATTTTGTGAATGTGGGGGGATACTGTTTTAGCGCTCTCTCATCTTTATTTATTCAAAAGAGGTGTGTGGTATTAGCCTGAAGAACGAGTAATTATCTATATAAACAAATGAACCGGAACAGCTGCAGACAGCCATCATCCATATGGGACTACATCCAGATATGGGCCACCAATTTTATTTTAAACTGCAATGTAAGCAGACTCAAAGGAGTTGACCTTGCAGGGTGCATTAGAGTGGGAGGACATCTGCCACACAAACTATATCTCAAATAATGTGATAAAGCTCACCCCATGCCCTTGTGATAAGAAATTTGAAGGGAAGTCTGCACACATGGGCAACACAAAAATACAGGAACCCTAGAGCATCGTACATTACTGAAAGCTTACTATACAATTGGTTGATCAATTCAGAACTGAAAAGTCCATCTTCCCCATCATTTAACAGTTGTTTCTTTGTAACAAATTTGAGTAGTGTGACTCATATGGCATTTTTGTGAAGTTGCAGCTATAATTGCTCTTTCTGCAGTACTTTCTTTGTAAAAGCATAAGCGCTGGGACCCATAGTTTTGCGCAGAAGGCCGTGGCAAATGCTACTGAATATCAGGGTGCCGGACACCAACCCTACATTGTCTTGATTCCACCTCATTCCTCTTCAATCACCACACAGCACTCCCTGCTATTTTATTTCACGCTTTCTACTTTCTTTTTCATCCCTGCCTTTTTTTCCTTGTCACTGTTTTTCCATCTTTCACTTCTTCTTTCATTCCCCCTTTTTGTATTTTTCCCTCTCTTGCCCTGGGTCAAAGTATGATGAGGGCAATTAAGCACCAATACTTAAAAAGTGAATGCGGGCAGTGGCGTAACATTATCCCCCACAATTCCTGCAGTGTAGGGGGCCCGAGCTCCAAGGGGCCCTCTCCGGCACAGTACATGGGTGGCAGGCCCCTGGCCTAGAGTTCCTGACTGGGTCCTGGGGAGGCCCTTCATGTACTTTTCTGGAGGCCTCTCACGTTTTGGTATGCTACTGAGTGCCCGTGGACCACACCTGCAATCTCCCACTCAAATTAAGCACAGACTGTCTGAAATGCATACACATAACTGAGATTTTTGCTGAGTTACTTAGTTCTGCAGATAGCAAAGTTGGGAAACAGCGAGACAAAAATAGTGCATCGTTTTTGATCTGTGCTGCCTGCGGTTCAAGAAGCAACTTTTTCTTCTCCCTATAAAGTGCTATAGCATAAAAACAGGAACACAACAGTGTCCTGCCCGATCACATATCTTTAAAATAAGGCCAATGATGTTCTTCTTAAAAAGGAGCACAGAAGGATTCATAACTTTTAAATATCTGTCAATGGCATCAATGATTATGAGGCCTATCACTCTCCTATTATCTGATTTATGGAACTCTTACACATTTTGAGATTCAAATGGAAAAGATTGATTAACATATGAGGCAAAGTTGTGGTTTCTGATCACTAACTATTTTGCTATACCATAATTTTGCCACAAATGAGCTAACCAGATAAAAACATGTTGTTTCCATTTAAATTAACTGTCATTTTCAATCATCTTTAATGGTAAAATCAGAGTTAAGATTACAATTTAGAAAACTGCACTTTTAGAAAGTTTGCATTTTTCTGGCCAAACCAATTGTGGCTTTCTGCAGAGTCCTCGATCACATGACTGTGAATGGCTCTGTTGTGGTGAGTTACATATTGCTTCCAGACAGTGAGACAAAGGAGACCTGGGCGTGTGTGTAGAGGATCTTCCTGACAGCATTCCTGGGGATGAGTGGTACCCTGCCCCTGATTGCACTCAATGGGCCCTGCCTGCAGTGCACAAAAGAACCTGCTACCAGGCCTGCCCTTGTCAACCTGGACAGTTTGGAACCATGACCATGGGGAACGGGAGGAACTGGTGAGAACATGTTTTGGGAGTAGGTCAGGAAGTTCCCTCAATTGGTGGCATCCGATATTAACGTGGGACTTTCAGACCCTCTTATCAGAACACTCCTGGGCCTGTGGAGGATTCAGAAGTAGTACTACCTCGCTATCAGAGGAATAGAGACTGCTGTGCTGACTGAAGGGCCTGCTTGTCTTGAACCTAGGCTAACCAGAGTGACTCCAAGGGTCAATTAGCTGACTTCCTACTATGTGAGCTGAAGGGATACAAATGGCTTCTAGAGGTCTGCCAGCAATGCCCAGATGGCAAGCACAAACTGGTCCTGTCTGGACTTGCCTGGGCCCTGCTGTCTGCTCCTGCTGCAGTGAGTCTTGATTCCCAAGAGGTGCGTTCCAGGTCTTGGACCCGTGATGGGCATCAGTGTTAACTCTTATTGAATAAAAGGTCAAGATACAGAAGATTTTGGAGTCTTGCGACCATGAAGTAACCTCTTTGCACCGAAAATCGACCGCCGACCTTGGCTGGCAATGTGAATCTCCAGCAGGAAGTGCTGCTTCTGGACTACCACCATCCGCAATGACAGGTAATGTGAAATCCACACTTCGGGCCAGTTTCCCGGGATGATCTCCACCACGAAGCTTCAATGACAACCGGATCTTTGTGATAAAGCAATGACCATCCTTGATAATAATGTAACGCCTATGATCATTTAAGAATGAAGGGCTCGTTATGAGCCTCAGACCGCCACATTGTCCTATTGTTTTCAGCCAGGGGACCGCTTCGCGCTATATTTTTCTTGACGCAGGATTCGCCCTTGACCTTTGGTAATTATTCTCGTACCCCCATTTCTGCATTTCGACCATCAAAATTGTTTTCTTTTAGCCAGTAACTTATCTCCTTTGTCCCATGTTTATTTCAGTGATTTACCATCACCTTTCTTGTGGAAGAGATTTCGCTGTCCTCATTTCCTTCGTGAAAAATCTGTTACTGTGCATACCTGGTTTCGCAAACATCTCCTGGCCACTTTTGAACCTCTCCCCGTGTGCAATTACCCAGGATTTAGTCCTTTTTGTTCAGGTGAGCTAACTGTCTATTATCTTGGGTTTTTTCGAGTGTATTTATATCTCGTCATATCCATTTTTCTTACTAATGTGTATTATTATATCATTTCATTTAGATATTCTTGTATATTTAGGACACTGCATTTTTTGCCTGTTGATTCTGAGTATAAACCAGTACTTGTTCTCCCAGGTAACTCTTGTAGATTTTACTGAACATCTTTTGTTTGTTTGTTTGTTTGTCATTGATTTTTTATTAATGTCATTTTGAGTTTCGACCTGGGTTATTATGGAGTTCTTTTCTCATTTTCATTCTCATTCTCATTAGCTTGTTTTTCTTTTCTAATTTATGCTTATCCTTTGGCAGCATTGTTTCTTACCACTTTTTTGGACTTCACTGTCTTTTTTCGTATCGTCACAGTTCTTTTGGCTCTATCACTTCTTTGTTATGGTTATTGGTTAATCTTTTTCTTTACCTCTTTTTGACTCATTCATTGGTCCCACTTTTATCCCTCTTGAATTATCTTTAATCTTGGATTCCTCTCTCCCTCTTTTCCTTGCTGCACTGATCTGATTTTGTAAAACATTGTTCTGATTAACTTATGTGAATTCTTAATTATAAAAAGATAGATACATTTTTATTCTTATGTTGTATTATCCAAAATACTTTGAGATCTTCCCCACCTTGTTCTTTAAGGAGACTTGTGCCCTGAGGAAAGTGAGACCTGTAATAGGTCTGACACCGAAACGTACGTCAGCAGTACCATTGTAAGAACCCGGCTGTGTCAACCACATATAGCCTCTTCTTATCATTTATGTTGTTTTGACCTATTGATTTTTCTATCCCTCCACTTTGACACTTGTTCAACGTTTGGACACTACTGAATAACTTTCATGATATTCTTTTTTGAAAAGTCTTGGACATAATTATCTGTGCTCCAGGAAGGCTGTTCATTGAATTATGTGGTTTGCCGCCCTCACTTTAAAGATGTTTTCTATTTAAGTTTGAATGACTGGATCCCTTAGGATCAGGACAAATGTGATTGTGTTAATGTGGAATACATGTTGTATGTTTTTTTGAGTGTTTGAATGAACATTGTGTGGGGAACTGTATTTGTGCCTTTATGTCTCTTTGATGTTAATTGAACTGTAAATATAAGAATATTGATTAAAAAGTTTATTTATGGATTTATATCAAAGAAATTTTGTACTTTGATTGTTTCCTGTAGGGAGGGAAACTGTATCCTTGGTGACTTTATCAGCGCCTTATTGATTTAATTGGGGTGGAGACATTTTTGTGTTTTGTTATTGCCTTACTCCCCTGCGTCTCCACCTTCATCCTACCTCAGGGGCCCCCTTGTTGTATTGAAAAACATCCTTGATGCCCAACCTGCTCCTCACACCAAAAGACAGCCTCTTCCTTGTGGGGCCAACCAACATGAATGACACCCTTCACACAGAAATTGAGAAGGTAACTCTTTAGCAGTGCCATCCTAGTCCTTGCATCCAAACCTGGGGACCATCACGGTTGGCCTGTACTTCATTCGACCAAGCTCAGCCTGGTAGCCACAAGTGTTTATTTGTGATTTGTGGAGCTTTTTTCACCTAAAACCTTAAAAACTCATATCTTCAGTTGTACTGATTGGATGTTTGTCATTTTGGTGTAATTTTATTTATTAACGTTTACTCTATTTGTATAAGTTGGTTTGGGGGTTTCCTTATGTGGTTTTTTCACCTAATGTCTGTTAGAGTGCTGCATAAATATTTTACACATTGCCATTTTAGACTGACTGATTTTGTGCCAAGCTACCAGAGGGTTAAACACAGGTTAGTGACAGTTGTGTTGCACCATGACAAGGATTGTGGTTATCATTTGAGTGGGGCTTCCACCCCTCTCAACTAATAGCCCAATTTCTCCCAATAGCATTGTCAGAAATGTAGCCAGTGCCCCTCTCTATGTGGCCAATATGAGGTACATGCAGTCACGGCCCATCCCTGCCAAAGTGGCTGGGAGGGCCCAAGGAGGGCACTGGGGGGAGGGTGATGGGGCGAAGGTGGGAGTCAGGGGGTAAAAAATAACGTACACATACTATTTAAATGAGGGTCTAAGGGCTAATTTAATGACTCTGTACTGGACACATGCCCCCAACAGTAGAACTAATTACAACAAAAGGTATCAAGGAGTCACAAACCTGTTATCGTACTTTAGACTGACCACTATATGACTAACAAATTAAATTGTGAGTTAAATACAGTTTGTATGTAAACACCATTTAGACACTCATACATATGACATGCAACCAAGGTAGGAAATTTTCCCATCAGTTGTCGTTCTGTACCACCACTATTACATCATTTGGGTTCTCCTTACCCAGGAGTTAGTATGAAGGCAGTCACACTAGTTGGAAAGTGAGGACTGTGTGAGTCAGGAGACTGATGTTAGTTTTAATATTATTACTGGGTGGTGTCAGTATGGTGTTGGTATTTACAACTGAAAAAAGCAGTGCAAGTGGAAATAAGTGAGGTGAGTAAAATTAGGTGGAACTGAGTAGAATAGATATTTTTAATGTTTTCTCTCAGACACCCAAGTTTAAAAACAAGTTAACAGTGAAAGAAAGTAGATTTGACATAATATCTACTCAGCAAGTGGTCGACCACTCTACCTTAATGGAGGGGCTTCCTAGTTACTTGTTTTATGTTTCCGGCTCTGTCAAATAGAATTGATGACTGGACCAGAGTGAAATCAACTTAAAATAGCAAAATATTCATGCTGTTTGTTCGTAGCATGAGGTTGGAGTTGGATGATGTCTTGAGTTAGCTGGCTTTTAAATAAATATAAAGTTTGTCTTTCAAACGTGACATATGATACATGATATCACACAGATCGCAAAGAAGAATATTAGAATGCATTAAAGGTGTATCAGGGAAAATTGAACCTTGCCAAAAAAAGTTTTTACGACACTAGGATCATGGAAGTGGACAACAAAGCAAAGGAAGCCTTCAGAATTGTCGATTCTTTCCTGCGCCCCCGCTGTCACTTCTAAAGCCTGCACCCCCATGGCGGAGTATTGGAAGGAACCCAGCCTGTTTTTTATGAAAAATCATGACTATCCAAAACAGCTTCCAGAACCCAGCACCTCCATTACAGAGTCAAGGGCAGCGGCTATCTCCTGCCATACCCGCAGGATATGCGGGTATGGCACCCTAGACGTCATCGCTCCCAAATCCCTTGCTCAGTCTCTCGCAGCGTTAAAAAGCCTAAAATCGGGCTCTCCCCACGACCCCTGCCCCATCATGGTGCTAAAGAGGGTGGCACCGTCTATCAATTCCTCGGTGAATCGCATATTCAATACCTCGTTGGCAACAGTGGAGGTTCCTTCTATGTAGAAAAAATTCTGGAGATAGAATTTAACCGCCAACTCTCCAGTTATCTGGAAGATAACAGAATTCTCCACCCTACTCAATCTGACTTCTGCCCCCACTTTAGTGCAGAGACCTCACTCCTCGAAGTTGTAGAGCATGACCGGAGTACCCTTCAGAGGGGAGGTAAAGCCATGCTGATCCTGCTTGACCTTTCGTTGGCGTATGACAACGTGCCCCACCTTAAGCTGCTCAAGCACCTACACGAGATAGGAGTCAGACACTGGGCCTTCTGCTGGTTAGCATCATTCCTGGAAAGACAGACTCGGGAAGTCTGGCTGCCACCGTATACAGCTCAAGCCAGACCCCATTTGGAAGGGTGTTCCCCAGGACTTGGCCCTCAGTCCCACTCTGTTCAATGCATATCTGACACTTCTTGCTATTCTTGCAAAGTCTCTTTGTGCTAAAGTCATCTCGTACGCAGATGACACCCAGCTGCTTTTTACATGAGAGAAAAGCCTGAACTTTGACGGAAAGCTGATTTCTTGCTGTCTCACTAAGGTGTTTCAGTGGCTGTTGTTGCATTATTTGAGATGCAACCTGGACAAAATGGAGATTGTCAGAGACAATTGTCATGACAGATTCAAGCACTCACTGGGTCTTGCTTCAGCATGCTTGGCATGCTGAAAACATTTCTTCCTCTACTATCGGAGGTCACCAGTAGAAAGGTAGTCCAGTCACTGATTACATCTAGATTAGACTATTGGAATGCGCTGTAATCAGGCCTCCATGACTATCTCCTGAACAGACTACAGGTAGTTCAAAATTCCGCAGGAAGACTGCTGCTCGGACTTCATTCCAGGTCCCACATGACCCCTCACCTACTGGCCCTGCATTGGCTCCTGGTGAAAAAGAGTTTTTTTTAAAGCTATGGTCCTCATGTATAAGGCCCTGCACAGGACAGGGGCATCATATTTCAACATGAGAATCAGTGCTTATACCCCGACCACTCCCTTCATTCTGCTTCGGAGTGCCTGGCTAAGGTGCCCCGCATTTACCGCCTTAGAATGGGTGCGAAATCCTTTTCCTATCTAGGTCCTCTCTTTTGGAACACACTCCCACAAGTTCTTCAGCTTATAGACAACCTTGACTTGCTCAAGAAGAAGCTCAAAACCTGCCTTTTTAACAGCTACACCCTTGGCCTGCCTGACTCTGCCTATGCCAGCACCGGGACACTATCCGAGTAGCCATGCGCTTTTATAAATTATTATAACGTAACATATCTGTATGATTGACATATCAGGTCTGTGAAGTAAATAGCCTATAGTTTACATATGTCTTAACAATGCTGTATTTTGCTGTACGTTAAGGAATGGGCAAAAGATAATATTGTTGTTAGGTAAACCCCTTCTAAATTGTGGTGAATTGCACTCCCAGAATGGCAATCTACCACTCCCTCTAGCATGTATAGGCATAAGTATAACTACAGCTAATTCTGTACTGAGGAAATAAAGGCAGTGAAATATGTTGGTACAGCCTAAAAAAGTGAGTAAATCTTTATCAAGTTTTAATTTAGTGTAGTGTGTTCAGTAGCTGTCATTTCACAAATGTTTATTTTTCATCACCATGGCACGCTACATTGAGAAAGCCATTGATTAATGACGCCCTGCATAAAAATAAGGAAGGGCATGAATAATGAGGGGTGCACAGTGAATAGTTGTCTCAAAAGGGATCACCCAAATAATGCAAGCTAGATAACAGTCAGGGAAAAAATAGTTTGATTGCAAGAGTGTATATTTCAGACTCCACACTTTCTAACCTCTTCGACTTATCGCAATAGTACAAACCCAATAATATGATGGACAGGGCACTGAAACTTTTCAGACACTGACCTGACTTGGCAGTTTGGGCCGGACTGCTCCCACAAGGAGCAGAGTCAAGACTGATTTGTATATGACTGGGTCTGAACTGCGGTCAGGAAGTAAGCTTAATACCAATGATGGATTTAACTCAGATCTAATAGTGAGGGGGTGAGTGTCTGAAAAGTTTCAGCGCTCGTCAATCATCTTATTGCGCCTGCATTGTTTGTCCTAAGTTGGCAGTGTATGCCCAGATGTGGGTTTCTTGCTAACTTTGCCATCAAATTAAAGCTAGCCTGGCTGATGAGGCATATTTTCCCGAAACCAATCTTACAACACCCTTTACAATGCAACTTTTACAACCCACTACCATTACAACAAAACTTTTAAACCGCAACATCCATCACAACACATGCATTTACAACACAACCATTACAACGCATGACACTACAACGCACACCACTACAACGCATGTCATTACAACGCAGTCATTACAACGCATACCATTACAACGCATAGTATTACAACACATAGTACCCTTACACTATCCAAAACTTACCCTACTATTGCACCCCCTGGAGTTACAATAGTAATTTATACCCCTACACTATCCAACACTTACCCTACTGTTGCACCCCCTGGAGTTAGAATAGTAATTTTAACCCCTACACTATCCAACACTTACCCTACTGTTGCACCTCCTGGAGTTAGAATAGTAATTTTTACCCCTACACTATCCAATACTTACCTTGCATGCAATGTAATGTTATGTGTTGTAATGGTATGCGTCGCAAAGGTAGTATACAATGTTTTGGAATGCGTTGTAAAGGTAGTTTTTAAAAATTCGTTGTAAATGCATGCGTTGTAATGGAATGCGTTGTAATGGATGTTGCGTTGTAAAAAATGTGTTGTAAAGGTAGGCGTTGTAAAAGTATGCGTTGTAACGGCATACATCCCAGGATGCTTGTTTCCAGTCCAGGGAAGCCCTGCCTTGACAGTTCAGGCTGGACTGCTCCCATGAAGAGCAGGGTCAAGACTGATTTGCATACAGCTGGGTCTGAACTGTAGTGGCAAAGTAAGCTAAATAACAATGATAGATTTAACTCAGATCTAAAATTGAGTGGGGTTGAGTGTCTCAAAAGTTTCAGAGCTTTGTCCATCATCCTATTATGTTTGCCTTAACACAATAGTAGCCAATATTGAGAGCAGTAGTTGTCCGCGTTCTTCACACCTGTTGAACTCATGACATACCTGTAAAATGTTTTTTTACTAAGTAATAAACATATATCAGAGACTAAAGTGACAAAAACAGAGGCCTAGTCACAAAGGTAAACTTACACATGAGTACATTTACTCATGGCATTTTACTCTTACACTTTTATTAACTTTACTACTATATTTACCATTTCCATGTCAAAGTTACTCAAACATGTAGATGAACATGTTCCCACCTACTGAAACAGGAGGTGGGGAGGGGAAGGGGAGTGGCTAAAAATGTCATTTTATGACCATAAAGTTGCTATTAGTAGTGACTTTACAATAGTAAGTGACTTTTAGTACACTTGGCAGATATAATTTGCAATTAAAGTAGTGATCTTTGTAAGATAAAGTTAAACAAATATTTTTTAAAAGGAAATAAAGTTTAAACAATTTATTTTAAATTGAATGTTAATGTAAATTAATTTTTATATATGTATTTTAAATGTAGATTTTTCAAATAAATGCTTCATCATTATAACTAAATTGTAACTTTAAAAAAGAATTTATTTAGGAGTATTAAATTAAATAGAAATTAAGGGCATTGAGGTTACGGAACCTCCTTGATGCTGTGATGAGACACCACAGGAAAGGCTTCTTGAGTCAGGAGTCAGTACCGCTTGCATGGCCTAGGCCCAGCCACACTGGGGGCCACTCTACCCTGGTGAGCCTTACAGGGTCCGGCAGCGACTCCCGGGCCATTGTGGAGTCCAGTAAGAGTCATGTATGCCACTCATATCCAACTGTATCTCAGTCCAGTGATTGGTTCCTGCTGAGGAGGGCAGCACACTGGAGCCTAAACAAACTACCAGCTCTTGATTGCACTTGCTGTGGGGCACTATGGCAAATTACCCTGCCCAACTTCTATGTTAGTTGAAGAGGAATAGGATCCCTGCCCGAGGATATGATATGAGTGGGCCCTAGCAGATTGTGAGGAATTGAGTTCTGTAAGGTGGCAAGGGGCATATGGCATCCCACCTGTAACCTGTGGCCCGACTGAGCTCCGGACACTGCTCCAATGACCACAACAATTGTCTCAGTACTGAGAGGGCCCCTGGGGCATATAGAAACAAAGAAGACCTTGCAGCCCTGGATGGGCCATTATTAACCTTTAGGCACGGTCTAATGCTTCCTGCTGTCCTTTCCTCTTGGGCACCTCATTACCTATCGACCCCCCCGCAGTAGTGTCAGCTGGTAGGATAGGTGCAGAGGTGTGCGGGAACTCTCTGATATAGCAATGGAGGCTTTTCCTGCAGCTACATGGCTTGGGGAAGAACCCATGTGCCCCCAAAGAAAATGTGTGATCAGTCACTGGGGAGGCTTTCTGATCTATTTAGCCCCAGAGGCATCCTGCACCCCCTTATTCTGTGGATATGTCCATAAAAAAGTCGAGCCTGCTGGAGCGTCTCTGCACTTTCAAAACGGAACTGCAGGAAAATATATTATTTTAAACAGCTGGTTTTGGGTCTTTTGAGATGGGAACATATTTCCTGTCATTTACACAATCTGTAATGGCTTTCCATTGAAAAATGTATTCTTTTTAATTCAGCTCACTTGATGCATAGAGCACTCCATCAGTCTGGGCCTGACTATCTTTTGCTAGGATTATCTTTTACAGCCCATACAGATTCTTACGCACATCTGGTATTCATCTGTCCAAGGTGCCTAGGGTTCATCTGGCTACAACAGGCGGTCGGTCCTTTTCTTTCCTGGACCCTGTAGGATGGAACAAGCTCCCTCATGACTTGCGTCAAAGGAAGGTTGAAGCTGTTTTTAGGAAAAAGCTCAAGACCTAGCTTTTCACTCAGTAATTGCCATCTGCATCTGCCTCTTTTTCAATGACTATATAGCGCCGGGACACTCTTGAATCACTGTGCGCTCTATCAATCATTTCACCATCACTATATTGTTTATAAATATATTGTTGTTAATAATATCAATTTGTATTTTTTTTGTATTTTAGTATATATTTTATTTGCATATTTTATACATTGTTTACTTATTGTTAATGTTTTTGAATGTGGTTTTTACATTTTTGGTTGTTTTTTTAATTTAATTCGATAGTTTATTGTTATTTTTGGTGCTGGAGTGGGTTGTGGGGGGTAATAGGGGTAAAGGGTGGCAAGTAAATTAATTATAGCTAATAATTCGTTTTTACTTAATATTAATTATTTAATTGATATTTAATGGTAATTGTGCAATCAGTATTTGTTATGAACTTAACATTTAGGTGCAGATTTTAGTGTTTTCAGGAGTGAAGTAAATTTGTTATAATTAATTAATAAGAAATGTGTACTTATTATTAATTATTTAATTGATAATTAATTATGTGAATTGTGTAATTAATTGTATTTTGTATTTCTATTTTTGATTGGGGTTGTGGTTTTTGTGGAGTTAAAGAGTTTAAAAGAAATTAATTATAAAAGTGTATAATTAACGTTAATTATTAAGACTTATGTAAGCTATATATCGGGTGCAGGTTGTTGGGTTTGTAGGAGTAAAGGGTGGGAAGTTTTGTAAATATAATTAATTTATTACTAGTTAATTATTATTAATTGTTTGATTGATTATTATGTAACTTATGTAATTCAACTTTTTTTAAATGTATATATTAGGTTTGGGTAGTTGAGTTTGTAAGTATAAAAGGTGGGAATTTAATTAAATATACTTATTTTATTATTAGTCAATTGCTATTAATTGTTTAGTTGATAACTAATTATGTGAACTGTGTAATTATAATGTTTTTTATATATTTCAGGTGTGTGTTGTTTAGTTTGTAGAGGTATATGGTAGGAAGTTATTTCAGTAATAATAAATGTACAAATAGTTAATAATTTATTAATATAGTTCTATTTAATATGTTATGTGTCAATTGTGTTATGCTTTTTAATTGTCAATAGCATTTATTTGTTGCTTGTTATGATTGTGAGAATATAGTATGAGATTTTAATTCTAATAATATTATTTGTTTTCATGTCAAATATTCACAAAGACATTTTGCAGGTGAATTGCTGGTGGGCGATGCTGGCTACCGACTGAACGCGCCATAAGCCACACCCACTCCACTTCCAGGACGCCGGAAGCAATGCTGCTAAAAAGCTCCCTGCACATCGGGAATGGCAGTGGTTGATTTTTTGAGAGGGAACCGGTGAGGTCGCTGTGGTACTTGCCATAACCCGAGCATTACTGTGGGGGTACTTTATTTTGTTCCTCCCTGGACGGCAGGCATCGGCGGCTCGAAGATGTGGCAGTTCAGCAACAGAGCAAAGGGTTGATAAGCATTTTCAACTTTAAAGACTGTAATCAAAGATCAGCTGGTGGCAGCTTTAACATCAACTAAACTCCTGGTTCTTTGTACTATGCCGGACTGCTCTGGAATAAATACGGAGGACATTAAGGACACATTAAAAAATCTTTAGGTCAGGCAGCCCTACCGCCCAGTATTTAAGCAGGTTTGCTACTTCTGAGACTTGCTTTTGCTGTGTCATCAGGACCACCAGGTTTCTCACCAAGGGGTAAGTGCATGTGCTCTTCTGCTTGTCTGTGCATGGGGCTTTTGTACTACTCAGTAGAGAATCCCTGGGTGAGTTCTATCCGCAAAAGCCTTCTTTCTCCTTTCCTGGTAATTTCCAGTAATCCATCACATGAAAAGTACAGAAACTTTTGGAAATCTCAATATGTGAACATATACCAGAAATACAGTCGCAACCCATCTCGATTCCCCAGTTCCGGTTCAGTGGGTTAAAAAGTGCATTGGGCTAATTACGCAGCAACTTTGAGGAAAGATCTGGGACTTCCCACAGAAAATCCTGAGATTGCAACCATAGAGCTCTCCCAGAAACACTATCCGAGGGGGGCCTCAGCTGAGCTGGACATGAGTATCAGTCCCGTCCCTGTTGTTTCTCCTGGGGCTGGCCCTTAACTGCACACATTTCAGAGCATCCAGAGCTGAAAAAGATGCTCCAGCTGGGAAATCCAAGGAACTTAAAAAAATACCCTCTATTCTCCAAAGCTAAATCTGGGTTAACATCTGGCTTAGAGGGGCAGAGAGTAATCCACCAACAGCTGAACAACCTCCTGACTCTATTAAGGGTATATCTCTCTGCAGTGGCAGCAGTGTCCTATTACAACCTCTAGTCAATCATTCCCATCTCCTGGACGGAGCTTATCGGGACTACCCGCTTCTGAAGATGTTGGGCAAGCAGTACCTGATAACACCATTTCTTCTGTAGCATCTTCTGTAACATCTGCAGCGCAATCTAAATTTGGGACTAAATCAACTCAGGAAAGCTCTACTCAGGGTTATAGATCTTTTACTTTGCCTGCTCAACTTAATTTGGGGAAAATTAGAGAGCTCAAAACCATTCAAACCACATGAAATTGCTGTAGTCTATGTCCGTCTCTCAAAAATCAAAGATAACATGGCTCGGGTTCCAGCACGACTTCATGAGGCAGAGACTAGAATCTATCAGTTGGAGGATCGGGTTTCTATTATGAATGATAAAGTCGCTGCTTATCACAGCCAAAAATCTGCAATGAAGTTCAATTTGGAGGAATTGGAGAATCACTCTAGACGCTGTCATCTTCATATTCTCTGTATCCCAGAAGTCCTTGAGGGGTAGCAGACACTACAATGGGTCAACTCTTTCATCAAAAAAAAATCCTCCCAGAATTTAATGAGGATCTGATTCTTATGAGGGCCCACCGGGTGCCTGCACATCTTCCTCCTAATGATAAATTCCCACAGACAATTCTTGTTAATTTTGAGGATTACAGGGTTAAGGAACAAATCCTATCCAAGCCAAAAGCAGCAACAGTTCACCTCCTCGGATGCCCAACTATGTCATATTTTCCTTGACATGTCTTCCTCCACAGCCAAAAGGCAGAAAGAGATTGATAAAATGTTGCATTTATTTGAAGAACATGGGATACTGGCAATGTTTGCACAGCAAAACAAACTAAAAGTGCTCGTAAAAGGTAGATTTCATGTATTCTGCAATGTACCCGAAGCACAGGAACTTCTGCAACAAATTTCTTTAAGCAAGTGCTAGATTTCTTAGCTCAGGGCCCTTATAGTTGCTGATATAACCAGTTGCAAATTTGCTTTTTTGTCTGTTTTTCTTTTTGTTTTTGAGTCTGGTTTCCTATTCTCTTAGATAGTATTGTGGGGCTTATCTTTTCTTCTTCTTTTTATTTTCTCTGAGTCTTTCTCTATCTTTTCTTCACATCCTGGGTGAGGAAGGAGGGGTATGTAGGTTGGTAGCAGCTGACACAAGGTCAAGGTGCAAGTTTTAGGGAGTTAGGTATGCCTGTCAGGTGTGAGCAGGGACGTTGGACTGCTCACTCTGGAATTTTGGGGGGAGGGGTCCACCGGAGTGAAATGGGAAGCAAGCAGGAAAAAAGAGAACCATTTGTAAATTCTAGATTCATCCAAAATGTACCTACAAATCTATTTCCTGTTAGGGCGAACCATCTTGTGACCCCCTTAGGATCATACCGTGCAGTGTGTTAATGGATAAAAAGGAAATCCTAAAGGTGGTCTGTTTTAATGTCAACAGTCTCAATATTAAAAAGTAAATGTGGGCCGTGGAATCATGGATTAAGACAGAAAATCCGGCCGTCATTTCTATTGAAGAGACCCATATAGCAAAGGGGAAGATAGCAGATTTTTTTATGTTTAGGTCCTGGTCAGCGTACCAGGCCTTCTCCTCCTCCTCTGCATCACATCGCAGCACGGTGATCTTCTTGGGCAAAAATCTTCAAGCTGAGGTGGTTAATTTCGTAAGTGATCAGAGATGAAGGTGGTGTTGGGTGACCTGTAATTTGGAGAATAGATATCTAAACTTTGCTAGTATTTATGTCCCAGTAGGGGATAACCCTGTATCATACAGAGAGTTTATTCAAACTCTAATTCAAACTTCCAGGGGAGTGATTATAGGGGGAGATTTAAATTTTCTAGCGAATCCAAAAATTGATTCCTCAGTCATTCCTAAAAAACAAATAAAACCTAAAATTTGAAGTATTATTCAAAATTGTAGGAAAACTCCGCATATGATCGACCCCTGGAGGGCAGTATTCACAACTAAGTTTGCATATACCTGTTTTTCCGGCAGATTTCGCATGTCCTCACGCATTGATTTCTTTCTTATATTGAAGACCCAGATTTTTAGTAAACAGAAAATCCTTCCAAACTGATTTTCAGATCATGCTATGCTCATTTTAGAGCTGGAGTTAGATAAAATCTCGGCTCATTCCAGGAGATGGACTTTAAATAGGCAATATCTTTCAGAAGAAATGAGTTTCTCGCAAGAAATCATGGGACGGCTCCTCCCCACATTGTATGGGACTCTCTTAAGGCTTACATTTGAGGTCTAGCTATTGGGAAAGATGCTGAAAGTTCTAGAAAGAAGAAGGAAAAAAAGCGAAATCTAGAATAGAAGGTGCTATGATAACTTTCTCAGTAGCCCCTCGGCCGCCAAACCTACGAAAACTTGATCAGGCCAAACGGGATCTTAGCGAAGCTTATTATGTAGAATGTGAAACTTTTAATAGTAACCACAGGCAAAAGCTATATGAAGAGAGTGATAATACCGGGATGTTCCTTGCATGGCAGGCCCAGGAGCAGACCACAAGTAACCAGATTCGTACATTGAGTTGTCATGTAATTGGCACCCGACGTGAAGACCCAGCTGTTAAAGGGGACATAATGTTCCAACACTATAAGAATATTTATGGTCAACAACAATCCATTGATAGTGTATCCATGGACAAGTTTCACCAGGAACAGGACATTTTGGTACTTTCTGAGGTGGATAAAAGTAGAATGTTGAGCCCTTTCTCCAAAGAAGAGCTAGGCGACATCATAAAAAACCTCTTGAATGGTAAAGCCTGTGGGCCAGATGGTCTCCCGGCCGAGTTTTAAAAACATTTTCAGGGGCCATTTTAGAAATTATTTTGCTGGTTGCTAATTCAATCTTAGAGAGAGGCCTGATCCCGCCTACATTCCAAAAGGGAAATGTAGTTAGTTTTAAAAAAAGGGAAAAGACTACAAAGACCCCAATTCATATCACCCAATCACACTTTTAAACTCTGATTATATGATCATCACCAAACTTTTAGCCTACAGATTCAATGTAATAGCCCCAAATCTGATCCATTCTGACCAAAAATGGTTTATTGCAGGGAGACAGCTTGGGACCAACACACACTATTTAGCAGAAGCATTGGATTATTTTGAGACCAAGAAGATAGCAGCCTTGGTCCTTCTGTTAGATGCAGAGAAGATGTTTGACCTCGTGGTCTGGGAAATCCTATCTAGTTTTGGCATACCCCCTAATATCTACGTGTTGATTAAGAGAATATACCTTAAAGCAATAGCCAATATTATTGTTAACGCCTCTGAGGCAGGACAAATGTGAAATGGAGGACCAGACAAGGATGTCCATTGTCTCCCATCTTATTCACTTTTTTTTATTCAACCTTTAGCTATTACTATTTAAAATAATGCAGATATTCTTCATCCCCCTTTACCTACTGTAGGAGAGTAGGGTCTGCAATCCTATGATCACCCAGATTTTTTGCTTTTGTTTCACTGGTTTACGACTTTCTCTGGCTGTGGGCCTGCTAATCAGACCCACAGCCTGGCTGTTCTCTTTCTAAATTACGATATGTACCCTAGGTGCATTTACCAATTGGTACTGGGCCACCTTATCAGACCCCGTAACGCAGGGCATAGGTGTACCCAGGGCCGCCAGGGGCTGCAGCATGTATTATGCCACCCCTGGCTGGCCTCTTAAATTTGACACAACTGGCTGCACGACAGCTGGGGCGAAGACGTGTAACCACCCTTCGCTTTAGGTATAGTAGCCCTATATCTAACCATACACTGGACACCCGAGTCCCTATCAGTCACTCCTATGGCAGGCCTTATCAATCCTGAAGGCAGAGTGCGTGGGCTCGTGTGAGCTAGGTTCAGGCCCGAGCCGAGCCCGGCTGCAGCTTGCGGGATCAAGACCCAATAGCTGTTCCATGATAACGCGTACCATATCGGTAACTCCGGTATCGCGTTATCAAAGCATGTCGAGTAAGGTGTCATACGAATCGGGGTGCTGCCCTCTCACCAATTCTGGCGATGAGGTTAGTATCCCACCCTTCTAGAGGGACACGACATGTACGTAACTGTGAACCCCGGTTAAAGTTAACTGAAGCCTCAGCTCCACAAAATGGATGCTGCCACCACAGACACAAGTCTGACCTCCTGCTGCTGGGAGTCCTTCCAGCGAGGAGCACTTGGACAAAGGGTTTCCTGTCGAGGGCGCTGTTCGCACCGTCCCAGACAGGGTTTGTGTATTCTGGGTAGGTAGGGCTTTGGCGAGAAGGTGACTGCGGAGTGGCACCCCGGTGCTCACTACGCATCTGCCGGTTAGAACCAGTTCCAGGGGCGACAGCCCTGGCCTGGGGAAAGCCCGGCAGGGGAGAGGGGCGTAACTACCCCCCTTCCTGGTCCCACCCTTAGGGCAGGACCTAGTCATGTACCCACCCCTTTCTTTAGGATAAAGACCGGAGCGGGGACCCTTCCAAATTAGATCATCTTTGAATCAAGAACTACTTTCTACAAAAGGACACTCAAGACTCTTCTCAAGATTTCTCCCTTGTGGCTAAGGAGTAGTCACCCTGCATCAGCGGGCACCAACTAAGAACTCTGCGGTTTGCTGCAAGTCCTTCCTCAAGGATCCGACGGCCCAGCTCGACGAGAACCGGCTTCCCTGGCACCTCTGACCTCTACCCACGTCATCAGCTCAGCTGTGATCTGTGGGTGCGACGAGACCTCGAGGGACCGGCCATCATCAGAACCTGCACGCTCTTAAAAACCAGCACGACCATCGAGGTAACTCTCTGGTGAGTGCTCTGGGGTCCGAGAAGCCCCGACCCTGAGCCGCTCTAGCACCGAAGTGCAGTCTCCCAGCATCTCCACGATCTGCGTGGGGCCCTTCTGCTCGCTGCTCAGCACGTTGTCTGGTCACTCGCCGCTGGCTTGTGCCCTTCTGTGACGACATCCGAGAATCATCACTGCTGGTCTGGTTGCTCCAGACTGGCCCTTGCTTCCATCTTTGCGAGAAGCACCCCGGACCCTCCTGGTCCACTCAAGACGCCATCTTAGGCCCTCCCCGTGGCCCTGAGATCTGCCAAGGCTTGTTGCCCCATCCTGGGCCCAGCGACGCCGACAGCATCATCCTTCGTGGGACAGCTCGCACCTCCACCGTGGTCGCCGACAACGCCTCCTGGTCCGTGAGACTGCAGAGCCTAGCGTCGCCCACTCACCTAGTCGAGGTGACGGCCAACCGGTGCCTTCCTGGTACCCTCTGACTACTGGCTAGTAGTACGAACTTGGTCCCCTCTGCTTTCAGGTTTCATCAATCTCCGATCCAGGCTTGGATCTCTACGAACCATTCAGCACTGGTCGCCGGCCAGCAACTCCTTTCTTCCGGCTCCTGGCTCGTCAGCGAAGACCCCGACGCCTGTAAGACTTGTGCAGCCGCAGCCCTCATGGCTAGGTAACTCGGCATTTCGGTGCCTGCATAGCCTCCTTACTCTAGGGTCCCGAGTCCCTCGCTTCTGACTTGCCTTATCGGGTCCGCCCGAGACCTTAACCTTTCCGTGTCCTCGGACACTTGTTTTAAACTGTGCACTTGAAGTATTTGCTAAAGAGATTTGGTTTGTGCTTAGTACCCTGTCCTCATAAAGAGTACAGGGCTGTTGTGATTCTTAATAAATATCCTGTTTATTTTCATAACACTTGTGTGGTGTCCTTTCACTGGGTGTTCAAGGGGTACATGTGTGGTAAACAGCTGGCTTAACACGCCCTCTCGAGTCTTTAGCCTTAGACTGCTCGTATCCACGCTACTAGGATAGCTGGTCTATAGGTTGACTTACAACCAAACACCATAAGGGTCGTTGGAACGATACATAGCGGACGCTAGAATAGCGAACGTTGCATATCGGGCCAACTTCTCACACCTACTATGGGGATGATATCATGCTTATAATCAAAGGCGATAAGGGGATCCAAGCAAAAGTCTTTGAGGCTGTTTAGCAGTTTGAATTGCTTGGCGGGTATAAATCAACAAAAAGAAAACAGAAATAATCCAGTGTGGATGCCAGCCTGATGTTTTACACTCTGATATCCTGTCTAAATCCAAACCAAAAATATATCTTGGGGTTTATTTCTCGTCTGAAATCGCTGACTTTTATGATTTAAATTTTGTCCCGCCTTTGCTGAAAGTACATGATCCCTTTTACTATTATGGGGAGGGTCTCACTGATGAGGATGTCTGTTCTCCCGCTATTTAAATGTTTATTTTTTGCAATTCCATGTGTTTTAACAGCACCATTTTTGCCAAATTAGAGTCCATGTTTACATCCTTTCTTCGGGGAAAGAAAACTCCCCGAATTGAACTAAGCACTTATGTGAAGAGTTGGAGAATGGTTGGTTAGCTCTCCCTAATCTCAGGGATTATTTTTTGCATATTTTGCACAATATATGTCTAGGTTTAAGTAGGACTTCAACATAGGACTATTTGTAAATTATTTTATGAATTGACTCTGTAATGAGCACCAAATACGATGTCCATTAAAATCTTTGAAATCCCTTAAATGAGTGCTCTATAAGTGTATGAAGTAGTTCTTTCATAAACGTCTAGACTTTTATAGAAGATATGCAATTCCAGTAATTAACTCTTCAACCCCGTTATCCAAACTCACTTAAGTATTTGGGTTTAGAGAATCGACTGAAATTATTCAAAAATGGGCTAAGGCCTGCTTCCGGAAGATCTCAGATTTCATAAGGATCAATAGGTGGCTAAACATTTTTTGAAATGTATGATTCAATCCCGAATAATTTCCTTCTTCTCGGGTCATTTAATATTCTTATCAAATTCCTTCGTAATTTGAATCTGCTACAGATTAATGATCGTGGAAATGTGGCATACTCACTATTTGAAGAAATCACAGTTAGGAAACCAGGGGAGTGGAAAAAATGTTCAGCCCCTATCAACGGTGCAGATCTCACTGAGAAAGCAATACCACAATGGGAAAAACACAAAGGTCTGGAGGTTACAGCAAGTATGTGGTTGAATTAAATAAACTTAATTTTACAACGTTAAGGTGAGCTAATTGACGCTGGATGCTATTCTTTAGCAAATGGCTTCTATATAGAACCCCACATTTTCATCTAAGGTCTACCCGAACCAATCCGGTCAGTGTTTTCACTGCTTAAATCATCCGATAGCCATTTGGACGCATATTATATCACAGTGCCTTTCAATTCAGGGGTTCTGGGATTATATTTTTCGTCATCTGGAGGCTGAATGTTTAATCCCAATAAACTGGACTGGAGAGGGAATAGTAAATAATGTCCCTCCGCAATCCAACGCTTAACCTACTATTGTACAGACTGGAGTGGGAATAGTTATTATGACCCCTCCTGAGTCCCAACCTTTCCCTACTGTTGCAGAGACTGGACAGGGAATAGTACATTTTACCTCAATGCAATCCAACACTTTCCCTACTGTTGCCCTGACTGGAATGGGAATAGCACATTTTTGCCTTTCTGAGTCCAAGGCTTTCCTTTCTGTTCCACAGACTGAAGTGGAAACAGTAAATTTTTCCCCTTCTAAATCCAACCTTTTCCTTGCTGTTAAATTGAATGGAGTGGGAACAGTAATTTTTTACCCCTCCTGAGTCCAACGCTTTTTCTATTGTTGCACAGACTGCAGTTGGAAGAAATAGTAAGTTTTACCCCTCTGCAATAAAACACTATTCCTTCTGTTGCAGTGACTGGAGTGTGAATAGTAATTTGTACCCGTCCTGAGTTCAAAGCTTTCTCTACTGTTGAACTGACTGGAGTGGGAATTTTGTTTTTTATCCTGCCTGAGTCCAACCAATTGGCTAAATTGCACCTACTGGAGTGCGTATAGTAAATTTATATCCCTCCAAAGTCCAACCTTTTCCCTATTATTGCACAGACTGGAGTAGGAATAGTACATTTTACCCCTCCGCAATCCAACACTTTGTCTACTGTATCCCTGACTGGAGTTGGAACAGTCATTTGAACTTCTGCTGAGTACAATGTGTTCCCCACTATGGCAAATACTAGAGTGGGAAAATTGCATGTTACCCCTTCTAAGTCTAACAATGTTCCTACTACTGCACTGACTGGAGTGGGAATTGTGAATAATCCCCTATCTGAGTCCAACCCCTTCCCTAACGTTGCACAGATTGGAGTGGGAATAGCATATGTATTTTTCCTACACTTTTACGGTTTGTTTGTATTGTTTAAATTTATAATATTATGATGTTTATGTGTAGTTAACATTATATTCTTTGTATTTAGTAATGTTTGTACTATATAATATATTTTTAGTAAAATGTGTTTTTTATATTGTTTACTTATTAATGTGAATTAAATTGGTATGTTTTTTTAATTCTTTCCAGTTCTTTGGTACTTTTTTACATTCATTGTGTTTATGTATGTGTGTGTGTATGTATATATACATATATAAATAGATATATAAATCAATATCCATATATTTGTTATTAAATTTATAAAACATTTGAAAATTATGATGTAAATTAAAATGTGTATATAAATAAAATTTTTAAATTATGTGCGCTTAAATAAACATACACAAATACATGTATGTGTGTGTTTTTTTAAATAATTATAACATTTATATATATTTTGTAATTATTTAAGTATATTTAATTTAGATTATATACTGTTAAATGTTAAAATATTTAGGGCCGGATTCTGATGCGGTTAGGAAAGCATTCCCACCTAGGGCCTGATTCTGATGCAGTTAGGAAGGCCTCCTAATGGCATTTGCTCCTTCCAAATCAGATCGGGAACGTGTCTTCCCGACTCAGGGCCCAATTATGATGCGGTTAGGAACATATGATCCCATTGAAGTAAATGGGAGTCCAACCAAATCTTATCTGGAAGGATCTGGATGCATCGTACTCCATCAGTCGGACTCTACCGATCCGAGCAGGTCGGAACCCATTACCAAACAGATTCGGTCAGAAAGCTTTCCAACCCACATCAGAATCAGGCCCTTAATGTTTACTATTTTGGATTCTTTGTATGTTAAAAATGATATTTATGGTTTCGATATTAGTGTACAATGATATATTTTCCAATACTTTTTCATTTACGTTTTAAGTATAGGAAAACAATATTTTTGTGTTTGATATTTTTGACACTCTATATACCACAATATTTATGGTTTCCATATTTTGTCAGTGAACCCTTCTGGAATTATTATGCCTTAATATCGTCTAGGAGTAGCAGGGGTATGGTTTGTATATTTTCCTGTACATGATATTAATTCTTTTAGATTGCGCATTTCTGTTTGTGGACCTATAATGTGCTTACAAACTTTAGGCAGTATGTTTTTTAAAATAATGCCTGTGGCTTCCACATTGCCAGTGCAATCTTCTCTGAAGTCTTGGAGAACGCACCTTACATCTATCTCTGTTGCATTTGCGGAGTGGTTATGTTTTCTAACATTAATTACAGTGTCATTTGTAGTAGTGGCCCTTATATAAAAAGCATCAGCAAAATATTTGGTACATTTCCAGTTAATATTTGTGGCTTTTTGTCTCATAATATATAGGAGTACGTGCCTCTTTATTTGCGTTAAATATGTTCTTTTACGTATTACACACACATTGAAACATGTATTTTTTTTAACATTTCATACTTATATATTCACAGACCTTTTACAGTGCTATTTCTGTCTTTTGGATTCTGTTTATTTGTGGGTCACATAGGGCTTCTTTTCCTGTTAGGTATAAAGTGATTGTTTAATACTGAGTTTAAAATATTGTTCATTTAGTTTGTCGATAGGTTCAGGGTTAGTTTTAATTTTAGGTTTTTGAATTTGAGCTTTTGGACATTTTTTCTGAATTTCTATGACTTGTAGATCATGTTTGTTGAGTTTCTCGTCAATGAAGTTGGAGTTAAAAATGTTTTGTTTTCAATGGTAATGTTGAAGCTACAGTTTGGATCTATAAATGAAAAGGTAGGTATTGGTTATGTATTTACAAATAAAGTTGAAGCAATCCTTGTAAGTTCTGTAACAGTTTTTAGGTTATTTCACTTACCTGTATTTATTAGTAGGTATTTTTGGGAAGAGTTGATCTAAGATTTTCTCATGGAGTGTTGTCTTTTTCAAGTTGTAGCATTTTGGCAAAAAATGTAGCTGGTTTTTTAGATGTCTTTGCAGTAGTGTGTTAAAGTAGCAAAGAGTACTATTGGTTATTTCAATTAGGGTGTGTGTAATTGGTTTGTTAGTGTAAAATTTGATTGTTTTCAGTTTATTCCCTATTTTTTGAACACTAACTAAAGTTTCTTTTTAATTATATATGTATATATATATGTATTTGAATAAATTACTATTTTTATTTATTTGAAATGTTACATATATATCCATTGCAATTATTATTGTTATCGATTTCTGTCTTTGTTGTAACTTATTTAATGTTTGCAATCATTTTAGTGTATTATATATTATCTTTAGGTTGTATTGGTGTTAATGTGCTTTTAAGTAAAAAATATCTACATTTAGTTTGACAATATAGGTTTAGTACCCTCTATATTAATCCCTTAGCTGCGGCGGCTATTCCTCCGCAGTGCTAAGGGGGAGGGGGGCTGCGCTGCGCTCCCGTACGGTTCCGTCACGAGCCTCGGGTGGGCTGTGCTTGTGACGGAACAGTTCCGTCATGGCCCTGCCCGCCTAATAGAACCTTCAGCGCAGGCGTGGAATTCACGCCGTGCAGGCGCAGCGAGCGGGCCGTGACGGAACTGTTCCATCACCAGCACAGTCCACCCGAGGCTCGTGATGGAACGGTTCCGTCACGAGCACGCAAGAGGTTAAGGCTATTATTTACTGATTTTATATAGCAAATTCATTTTTCAAAATGTTCTCATTTACAGTTTCACTAGTAATTACAACAATTTGCAACAACATACCAAAGCAGCATAGGCGTGCTGGCTCATCAATGTGCCACACATAAACAAACCAAAGTGCCCCAAGGAATCATTTCTTGGTGTTTGGGGCTTGGCAATTGGGGGCACTAAAAGACCAAAGGATAAATAGTTCATCAGAGGGGACTGTCCTGCATTCCCCTGTACCAACCAGGGAACTCACATCTGTAATCTAAGAGGAGAGCTCACTGCTATCATCACTCCTCATGTCAGCAGAGGTTGCCGCTCGAATCGACCCACATCGCCCCCAGAGTCATGTGCATCGCCCTCCAGTTTTTGAAGCATATCCCACCATATCTCCAGTTCACGCTCAGAATGCTCAACTCACTCTCTTCAGTCTGCATTCCTCAACTACACCCACATCATTAGATTTGACAGGTACCGCGTCAGCTCCACGAGCAGGGGCTAGTCCGATAACTAGCAATTCTGCTCCTTGCTAGTACCAGCTCAAGTTATGCAAAATGGTATTTCATCTTACTCCCCTTAGTTGGGCATGTCAATAAGTCTAACATACAGTACCTCATACCCTACTCCACAAGTGGGCCCGTAACTCAGCATCACATATCAATAACCCCTGTGCAATATGCTTTTCTGGTATTTTCCCATGCCATATGTATAGAGTGCCATTAAGATCAATGGGGTCACCCTGTTTCCTTCGGAACCTGGGTATAAACCAACTGACGGAGGCACGAAGCTCGACTCTAGAAATCACGGATATGAGGGCGGCTGGTATTAAATTGGAAAGGTGACTAACTTATTAATAGAATCACAAGGAGTCACATTTGGAGATTTTACCCCGCCCCCTGAGGTCAATTGACCAGACCATTGGGGGCGCTGTTGTTATTTTGAAAACAACAAGTCATTGGATGGTGGCACACTGATGATTTTTATGTTTGACAAGGACCCATAAGAGAAAGTTCTTGGTCACCTTCCATCCAGGCTCAGAGGAGTTAATTTTTTCTCATTCGCTTATTGAGCGACTAGGGCTGTCACTAGGATGCTTTGTCCTGAGGAAGACCCTATTTCATGTATCTACATACACACGTATCCATAGGATCGAAACATTGACATGAAACAGTCTCATGTCCAGGCTCACTGTTGCTAGGAATTAAACAGACAGGGCATGTTATAGTGAAAGACCAGAGAAGGACAGAGAATGTATGTTATTGTCTTTTTTTGTTTGAATCTGACAAGTCATTTATTTCACTTTTTCACTTCAGTCACTTATTGAATTGTTTTTGTATTATTACTGTGTTTTTATGGTTTATGTCTGACAGCCTGTATCAATTGATTTTGTAATGATTTTTATGTGATAGATAGAAAATCAATGTAAAAATAAATTCATATATTTTTGCTAAATTGTTGTAAGAGTGGTGCATCTAGTTGTGTTAATCATGATGAACGTATACATTTGATGTGTATTGGTTTTGTTAAGGAATATTAAGGTTCTAAAAAGCATTTCTCAGGGCTTACCCAACGGAACCAATTGTAGCTTTACATATGTATAGAGTAGGCAGGTTGACCACCACAACTGGGGCAGCCGCTTGGTCTAGTCGTAAAGATTCTATGCAATCTCTGTGGGGTTAGATAGGCGCAGTGCAAAAAATAAAACAGCAACAGCTTAAATCAAGCATTACTGGATGTGTCTTGCACTTGCACCTTTGAATGTATCTATTCTCTATCTGTCAACGAATCCCCTAGTACCTCATTCCACCTGAGGCAGACTCTCTCCAGATCCAAGCACCTGCCTGCTTTCAGCGCTTTGTAGAGGCGTGAGATCATACCCCTGCTTGTTCCAATCTTTAGCATCAACGTAAGAACCTGACATACCGCTAGCTCTGCTGGAAAATCAGTCCAAGTGTCCAGCACTGTATTGGATAACTTTGCCTACTGCAGAAATTGCCAGGGACATAGCTGAAAGATGTTGGTGGCCCCATGTATTCATGAGGAACAACAAGTTTTGGTAAAGGTTGCCCACCAATTGACAGCCCCCCTCAGTCCACTGTTATATGTCCATCATGTCTGCAATAGCACAGAACGACCCTGGCCACCAAAGAAGTAATATTTTGGTAAAAGACAGCCTTCTCAGAATGCCTTTTACTCTCATTTTCCAGGCTCTGGCAAACCCCTTACTATATATGGTAGATGTGCTGGAATTTGTGCGTCACTCATTAGTAACTTAGGCAGGTCTCCCCTCTTCAATACATTCCAGCATATACATCTTCCTATTATCCTCTGACACACACCACACTGCATGCTGTAGTTGCCCGGCCAAATAATACATTTTCAATTCCGTATTGATCAATTCTTGTATCAAGCTTCAGGACATCCAGGTGGACCCTACTTCTACGTCCCACCCAAACCTATTGGACCAGGAGTTGATCGTAGCTTTAAAAGTGGACCCAGGGATGTTGCAGAGTGAATTTTGGGGTATATATAGGCCCATAATGCATAAAGCAAACACACCCAGGAAAGGAACCCATCCCAACATCCATGCAATGGAACATTTCCCACAGATACTACCAGCTCAGGGTGTCAAACGCCTTCTCACTATCCAATGCCACCAGGGCGGACTCCTCGTTTGTCCCATGGAGTGTATGCATAACATGGGAAAGGTGTCTCAGGTTCATATGTGTTACCCAGCCCGATATAAATCTGCACCGATCCTCCACCACCAAACTGGCAACCATCATCCACAACCCAGTGGACAGTATCTTAGAAAGTACCTTTGTGTCCATGCCCAGCATTGATAGTAGGTGATTAGACACATGGTCTTCTGGTGCCTTGTCTGGTTTGGGGATCATTTCCCCGTCCAGGGCTTCATGTAATACTTCAAGCCATCACTGCCCCAACAGTTTCAGATAGGTTAAGTAGAACTTACTGGTAGTCCATCGGGCCTCGTTACTTTCTGCTTGGCATATATTGGCATATATAAACATTCCCATGCTAGCCAAAGTCCTCTAAAAATATGTGCAACAACAATTCAGCCAACATGTTGAATGACTTCCAATCAGGATTTAGACCAAAACATAGTACAGAAACAGCAATTCTGCACATCGTGGATGATGCTCTACTTGCCCTCAACCACACCGAAACATTTCTCCTAATCCTGCTTGACCTCTCTTTGGCTTTCAACACGGTAAACCATGCTAAAATACTTGATCGCCTGAAAAATAGGATGGGTTTTGAGGGTACAGTCCTAAAATGGTTTAAGCTCGTTCCTAGAGAACAGATGGCAAAAATTCATAGTCAACCAAACATTATCAGCTTCATTGAGAAACGCAATCGGAGTTCCTCAAGGCTCAACACTATCCCCGGTGTTATTCAATCGGTACATAGAGCCACTCACTGAAACCTTACAATGAGCTAACTTCTCTTTCCCCCATGTATGCAGATGACACACAGCTTTACATCAAGGTCACATCAACAGAAGAGATAAATATCATAAACCAGGTACTAACGAGAACCATACAATGACTAACCAATATTCACCTGAAGCTTAACCTACATAAAAACGATTTCCTGCTGATTTCCACCCAGAAAAGTGCTACGAATATCCTAGAGTGGACCAATCTGATAACGGCACTAAGATGTACTCTGAGGATTGTTGATTCTATCAAATTCCTGGAAATTACACTAGACAAAAACCTGAACATGCTATCAACACGATGGCAAAAAATGTCCAATTCCATTTAAGCTACTTCAGAAAACTGAAACCTTTCTTAAATAAGTCAGACCTTAAAGCAGCAGTCCAGGCACTAGTCATATCACGGATTAAGATTGGTTGCACAACTCTGACTGGTCTTTCCAGGATCTCAACAGCCCCACTGAAAGCCTGCCTCAACGCGGCCACAAGACTTATAACTGGCTCCAAACAATTCAACCCTATCGCCCCTCATCTGAAAGGGCTTAACTGGCTGCCTTAGGAAGCAAGAGTACATCTAAAGATGGCATGTATCACTCACAAAGCGATACACCATAACACACCAGTGTACCTATCCCAGAAAATCACACTATCAGGAGAATGTTGTGTCTCCCGGTGTCATGGAGATCTGTTACTGAAAGGGGCCCGGTTCCGCAAGAAAAGAAAGTATGACCAAGCTTTCTCTGGTGCAGCTCCTAGAATTTGAAACACTCTCCCCCCCAACATTAGAAGAATCTTGTCCATCTTGGCATTCAAATAGGAAGCCAAATATTATTATATGAGTAAATATCTCTCATAATTCAGCAGACTCGCTATTATCATTGATCCTACATGATCATACACATGCTACCTCTCATCGAACATTAACCTTTTGTGGTCTTGTATATATATGTTTGTTATGCTTTAATGTTTTTCTCAAAATCAATGTACAACTAGTGATGACTTGGTAACATAACTGTCTTAGTTGCTACGCAAATGTAAAGCACTCTAATACCCCACTCAGGGTCAGGTTTGTGCTATATAAAACACCAAATAAATAAATACATATCTCAGATCACTGCAGTGACTTCCTCCAAACAGGGCTCCCCCTCCACCAGTACCCTCTGGGCGACTGTGAGTACTGGGAGTCACTTGGTTCAGAAACGCAGCAATAGAATGCACAGCAACCATGTCCAAAAGCCTCTACACACCTGCCTTCTAGGCCCTAAGAAACGAATGTCTGACAAAATATCGAAATTCACAATATCGACGTACAAAAATATCGGAACAAATATATCGAAATCAAAAATATCGGCTACCTATACTTAACTAGATATATACACAAACATCGATTTTTTAATATCGATATACAAAAACATTATTTACTTTGATATCGACTACATGAACATCGGAAAACAAAAATATCGCTTTCTACAAAAAATAATGACATTAACTATAATATCGACTTCAAAAATATCGTGCACATCAATATCGGATTATAAGCTATATCGACTTTTTATATGCATCTGTTAGCATAATTAATTAACGTTTTATATGTTTTCACATCTAAATAAACACACAATACTTACATTAATACTATAGACACACTATTAATTCATCAAAAATATCCTATTGGTATAATTATATCACCTACACATATAAAAATATTCTATGATAGTTTGTATAATTTTATATATTGTTTTGTTTTTCACTTCTATTACAAAGTAATCAAAACTGAAATTCAAATATACTAACTAACCAATCACAACCCTAATTTTTTTAATGAACCAATAGCAAAGTAATTACTACTGACACTCCCCTATATAAACAATTAAAATCTAAGCACAAACTACTTGCCAAAAGTCACTGAAGGAGATTCATCTCTATCCGAATTGCTGCACAACAACTAGAAGAACCAGACTATCAACCTACTATTACATCTTCTAAGTAAGTAAATAACATAGAAACAGCATTATTTGCTACTACTACTTACTTACCTGCTAAATACCCAGTGCCCCTTTGCTATTCATACTACTTAACATGCTAAATAATTATATAAAACTATTTTTTGTAGATACTACGACTACTGAATATTCTACTCAAAATAACTGTGAACAAAGCATAGGAATACAGATTCTAAAAACTATGTAAGTAATTTCACATTGTTTCATTATGTGCACATAAATCTAAACACACAGAAATAATGACTTTTGCCCCACATATTTCTTTTTTTCTGTAGATTCTACTACTGAAAACTGCACTACTAATGAACTAAGGACATCACTACTATTTCTACAATACATTTTACTAAGTAAGTAAATAAAATAAAAACTGCATTATTTGCTACTACTACTTAATTACCTGCTAAATACCCAGTGCCCCTTTGCTATTCATACTACTTAACATGCAAAATAATTATATAAAACTAATATTTTTTAGATACTACGACTACTGAATATTCTACTCAAAATAACTGTGAACAAAGCATAGGAATACAGATTCTAATAACTATCTATGTAATTTCACATTGTTTCATTATGTGCACATAAATCTAAACACACAGAAATAATGACTTTTGGCCCACATATTTCTTTTTTTCTGTAGATTCTACTACTGAAAACTGCACTACTAATGAACTAAGGACACCAGTACTATGTGTACATTACATTTTACTAAGTAAGTAAATAAAATAGAAACTGCATAATTTGCTACTGCTACTTATTTACCTGCTAAATACCCAGTGCCCCTTTCCTATTCATACTACTTAACATGCTAAATAATTATATAAAACTATTTTTTTTAGATACTATGACTACTGAATATTATACTCAAAATAACTGTGAACAACGCATAGGAATACAAATTCTAATAACTATGTAAGTAATTTCACATTGTTTCATTATGTGCACATAAATCTAAACACACAGAAATAATGACTTTTGCCCCACATATTTATTTTTTTCTGTAGATTCTACTACTGAAAACTGCACTACTAATGAACTAAGGACATCAGTACTATTTCTACAATACATTTTACTAAGTAAGTATTATGCAACTGAAATAAATGTGGAAAAACCATACAAACATTTATAACTGTTCTAATTATTTTCTATTATATATTGTTTATTTACAAAGCAAACACGACGAATAGATATACAGACATAATACAGAACTCCACATTCTGAATAATACAGATACTAATCACAAAGTAAGTATATTAAAGAACATAATTACCAGATAATGTATTAAAAAACGTACCAACATGGTGATTATTCTAACACATATGTTCCTTTTTTTTTAAGATAACACTACAAACTACTCTCCAGAAGCTGAAGAAACAACTATACTGCCAAATACCAACCTAAAAAAATATGTAAGTATCTTCACAATGTGAATCATTAAGATACACTTTTGTAGTAGAAATGAGCTCTAACATTGCAAATGTACCGAAACATTAATTAATAATATACTACTTTCATGTTTTTCATAACAGCTACAACAACATCACAAACAATTATCCCCAACTAAAGAAGCAAGCAACTCCTAATTTTGCTGTAAATTCTAAAACACGTAAGTATAAACATTCCTACTTATCACTAACATAGATTATTTATCACATTTAATTTGACATTAACTATTATATATATATTTTATAGATATACAAACTACAAAATGACCGAAGGAGCCGAATTTGTGACCAGCCAGAAAGGAAAACTATTACTATGCTACATGGGTTACACTTATACACAAGAAAAGCAATATGGCATGAAAGTTAATTGGAAATGTTGTAAATATTATTCTAACAAGTGCTATGGCAGAGCAACAACTAGAGAAGCTACAGTACTGTATACTAGGGAACACAATCATCCACCTAATGTTACTGAAATAGAAGTTAGAACAGCTTTGGAAAATATAAAAGAAGCTAGTACAGGTTCCCAAAAGCAAACAAATGTCATTTTAAAAGAAGCCATTCCTAAAATCCCAAAAACAGCCACAACCCAAATGCCAAATATCCTCTCCTTAAAAAGAACTATAGCACGAACTAAAAAAGCTACTACTGCTACAACACCATGTCCCAGAACATATCAGGATATAATTTTAACTGCAAACCAAAAAATAACTTTAAATAAACAACCATTTATAGTTTACGACAACGAAAACAATGACAAAAGGCTTATAATTTTTGGTACCAATATGAATTTAGTTAAACTGCAGCAAAGCCAATATTGGATGATGGATGGAACATTTAACATCTGTCCCAAACCATTTTTCCAATTATACACAATACATGGCCTCTACCACAACTGCAACATCCCTTTGCTATATGCACTATTGACAAACAAAAATAATTCCACATATATGGAATTATTAAATATAATAAAACAAAAAACTAATGATTTTTCTCCAGAAAAAATCATTCTTGATTTTGAGCATGCAATGCTCTCAACTATCCTAAAAATACACCCCCATACCTGCATTCAAGGCTGCTATTATCATTTCAACCAGTGTTTATGGAGACACCTTCAAAAAACTACCCTAAGTGTCGAATATGCTACAAACTCATCTTTTGCTTTCCAAATCAAAAAACTCATTGCACTTGCTTATGTCCCTGAAACAGATGTAGCTGAACACTACAACATTATTATAGACAGCCCATTCTACAAACAAAATGAAGCTAAATTAAGTCCATTTCTCGATTACTTTGAAGACACCTGGGTAGGCAGACTCCACAGATCTGGCCACAGACGAAATCCAAAATTCCTCATACCCTGGTGGAACGTTTACAAAAGTACCCTTAACGGAGAATCAAAAACTAACAATGCAGTGGAAGGTTGGCACAATGCATTTGTACAATCAACTGGCAGAACCAAACCTACTCTAGAAAATTTCATTAAATGCCTACAGAAGGAACAGAGCTACCAAGAATTTAGAATGGACCAATCTGTAACTGAACTTGTCCCTAAAACATCAAAGCAAAATAAACAAATGCACAAGTACCTGGAAGAACAAGTAAAACTTTTACCCTAGTACAAAAGGCATAGAATACCTAAACATCATAGCCAAAACACTACTGTAATTAATTCCCAAAATGTTATAAAACACTAAAACTATCACCTAAGTATGCAAAAATATGTAACGTGAGCTTCTAAAGTATTTAATGTATGCAATATATAGAGATATTATTATAATATATGCACACAATAAAACTAAATAACAAGTAAAAAACAATTCCATAATAAAAATAACATTACCCACCCACACAAAATTAGAAAGCAAGGACTTACCAATTATGTTGTCAATCCAATAACGTCCTTCTCCACCAAAGTAATCCAGGTAGTGCAAAATTAACCCAAAAAAAATGTAAAAATACAACTGTTCCAAAATTAAGAAATCCACGTTGTCCAGAGCCATCGAATAACCATAAAAAACCCGAAAAAGTTGAAAAATAGAAAGAATCGCTCCTGGAAACCAGAAAAATGTAAAGAAGTGTTTGTAAAGCAGTGTTGAATTAAACAAACAAACACTTCCTTTAAAAAAAAACGGAACTTCCAATGTAGCGTACACCTATGACAAAAACATAGAAAACAGACATTCCCACCCACATTAATTAGCTAGTAATTAGGTACAAACATATTAACATTGATGATTTCACTTGTAGATATACCCTAAAAGACTAAAATTCACTCTATAAATAAAGAGTTAACTAACTAACACTACGTGTATATACCATAAGTAATTATCTGTTTTCGAAATCTAAAACATAACTCCCTCACATTCAACAACACTAAATATAAGGTCACTAGTCTCAAAACATCATAAAAATACACATAAAACATATAAAATCAACCTTACCTGAAGCAACGTGAAGTGTCTCCCAACCGCGATCAGCCCTTCTTCCAAATAACCCAAAACGACCTAACCCGGTTACAAAATAAAGCACCCAAATGCAATAAAATAGTCCCAAGTATAAAATATAATATCTACACTTAACTAAATAGGGAAAAATAAACATTAAGCTTTTATTATTTTATTATTTACTTTAATCCTACAATGATTTCATTAACAAATATGTAAATGAATGTAATAAAAAAATATTATGAAAATAATAATGTTTATGTTAACAATGTCTAGAAATATAACTACATTGTCACAAATTATAATAATTTAAAAATGTGTTAAAAATGTGTGACTTATATTATAAATATTTGATCTTTACAAATGAAGCAGAAAAAATCTTAATAGAAAAATACTTGTGATATTTATACATTTGTTTCTGAAATTACAATATGTTATAGAGATAATAAAGAATTTTCTTTTTTGTACAAAAATTTACAAAATAATAATGCTTCTGTATAGTTGGTTATCATTGTGTTTATAAAATGTTTTTAAAACCAAATGTAATAAAAAAAATTGTTATGAAATAACATTTTATTTGTGAAACATAAATAAAAAAAATGTTTCTACAATCATGTTGAACTATTTGTATCATTATCTTACTATAATGTAACAATCTTATTAGAAATGTTGCACTGTATATTAAATGTGAGTATATGTTGGACTCTAATAATGTAATTATTCATATACCAAATCCAGTGTACATTAAATTAGAGTAGGTGCTGGACACTAATTGTATAATAATTAATATTCCTACTCCAGTCTACATTAAATTGTAGTAGGTGCTGGACACTAATTAATTATTAAATAATATTCCAACTCCAGTCTACACTAAATTAGAGTAGGTGTAATTTTATTTTTTTGTAATTTCCTTTAATTGATTTAATTTAAATTAATTTTATTTTTACCCTGTACGACTGTACCCAAGAAACCCAAAACTGACCCTGAACCCTACAAATACCCCTTTACCCAAAAACAGAAAACTGACCATGAACCCAAGAAATACCCCTTTACCCAAAAACTGAAAACTGACCCTGAACCCTAAAAATACCCCTTTACCCAAAAACTGAAAACTGACCCTGAACCCAAGAAATCCCCCTTTACCCAAAAACTGAAAACTGACCCTGAACCCTAAAAATACCCCTTTACCCAAAAACTGAAAACTGACCCTGAACCCAAAAAATCCCCCTTTACCCAAAAACTGAAAACTGACCCTGAACCCAAAAAATCCCCCTTTACCCAAAAACTGAAAACTGACCCTGAACCCTAAAAATACCCCTTTACCCAAAAACTGAAAACTGACCCTGAACCCAAGAAATCCCCCTTTACCCAAAAACTGAAAACTGACCCTGAACCCTAAAAATACCCCTTTACCCAAAAACTGAAAACTGACCCAGAACCCAAAAAATACCCCTTTACCCAAAAACTGAAAACTGACCCCGAACCCAACAAATACCCCTTTACCCAAAAACTGAAAACTGACCCTGAACCCTAAAAATACCCCTTTACCCAAAAACTGAAAACTGACCCTGAACCCAAGAAATACCCCTTTACCCAAAAACTGAAAACTGACCCTGAACCCCAAAAATACCGCTTTACCCAAAAAACAGAAAACTGACCCAGAACCCAAAACATACCCCTTGACCCAAAAACTGAAAACTGACCATGAACCCAACAAATACCCCTTTACCCAAAAACTGAAAACTAACCCTGAACACAAAAAATTACCCCTTTACCCAAAAACTGAAAACTGACCCTGAACCCAAGAAATACCCCTTTACCCAAAAACTGAAAACTGACCCTGAACCCAAGGAATCCCCCTTTACCCAAAAACTGAAAACTGACCCAGAACCCAAAAAATACCCCTTTACCCAAAAACTGAAAACTGACCCCGAACCCAACAAATACCCCTTTACCCAAAAACTGAAAACTGACCCAGAACCCAAAAAATACCCCTTTACCCAAAAACTGAAAACTGACCCCGAACCCAACAAATACCCCTTTGCCCAAAAACTGAAAACTGACCCTGAACCCTAAAAATACCCCTTTACCCAAAAACTGAAAACTGACCCTGAACCCAAGAAATACCCCTTTACCCAAAAACTGAAAACTGACCCTGAACCCCAAAAATACCACTTTACCCAAAAAACAGAAAACTGACCCTGAACCCAAAACATACCCCTTGACCCAAAAACTGAAAACTGACCATGAACCCAACAAATACCCCTTTACCCAAAAACTGAAAACTGACCCTGAACACAAAAAATTACCCCTTTACCCAAAAACTGAAAACTGACCCTGAACCCAAGAAATACCCCTTTACCCAAAAACTGAAAACTGACCCTGAACTCTAAAAATACCCCTTTACCCAAAAACTAAAAACTGACCAAGAACAAAATAAATACCCCTTTACCCAAAAACTGAAAACTGACCCTGAACCCAAAAAATACCCCTTTACCCAAAAACTGAAAACTGACCCAGAACCCAAAACATACCCCTTGACCCAAAAACTGAAAACTGACCCTGAACCCAAGAAAAACCCCTTTACCCAAAAACTGAAAACTGACCCAGAACCCTAAAAAATACTCCTTTAACCAAAATTAATTATTAATATTTAATTACCAATTAATTATTAATTAACAATAAAGTAAATATATTAGCACATTAGCTGTAATTAATTAATTTTAATAATTAATAATATTTTTTCCAAATTAATTAACATAAAAAATTAAATATATATTTAACAAAAATTAACCTAATTAATATAATTAACGAATTAATATTAATTAATTACCAATTAATTAATAATTAAAAATATGTACAATATGATATTAATTAATTAACTAATTAATTTTATTTAATTACCAATTATTTATAAATTACAAATATTTACTAACATATATTAATTAATTATTTATTATTAAATTACTTCCCACCCTTATCCCCTATAAACCCAATAACCCGCTCCTAAAACTAGATATCGATTATTATTTTTTTATATTATTTATTTAAATTTTTTTTTTATTTAAATCTTTATTTATACTTTTTATTATTTTAGGTTTTTTTACATACATTTTAATACACTCCCCACCCTTATCCCCTATAAACCCAATTACCCGATCCTAAACCTAGATATGTTTTTTAAAAAAAATTTTTTATTTAATATATTTAATTTTTTTAAGATAGACCTTTTTAACAAAATTTTATATACAATTATTTTATTTTTTCCTATACTATTGATTTTTTCCATTACTACACGATATTTTGTATTGTTGATATTTTGTCAAACGATATTATTGTTTTCGATATTTATACTTACTTACCTATTACGATATTTTTGTATCCGATATTTTTGCTTCCCAATATTTTTGACCTTCGATATTTTGTCTTTACGATATTTTATTTTCGGTATTTTGTCTGATTACCCTAAGAAACCCTTTATTCCTACCTGGTCAGAAAACCTGGAGCCATCTGGGCCAAAAAGTATCAGTATATGCCATCCCGACCTATCACCCTTCCGGGGAGTCCCTAAATGTATCTAATGTGCACAAAACGATCCAGTTGACAGGAGCACAGTTCCTCAGTCACTACCCCCACTCTCCACAGCACTTTTTTCAGGTCCTGATCAGGATGCTTCTTCTCCAGTGACATGCTAGATGGTCACTCAGGGCAAGGCTGTGTCGGGTGGTCACTTTAGGGCACTCATTAAGCAGCAACAACTGCCTCGAGCACGGGAGGCCACTCTTCGGATCCAGGCCCATCCTTCAGCGAGACCAGCACATTGCCACAACTCCATGCCATGAGGGTTGCAGGCCACCTTAAAGCTTTCTTGACGTGCTCCTTTGTGTCCCAGAGCAGGCAAAGACTGCCTTGGCTACAGGAGTATGCCACAGGGTATCAGAGGATTTCTGCGGCCGGCTGGGAGTTCAGTTTCAGAGCTTGCAATGGGCCATCTTACCAGCTATGCCCCCTCATTATATATGGTTTTTGGATTTGTAAAAATGATTATTTATTATTCTGAACAATATTTTAGTTTTCACTATTTTATATTTTATATGTATTTTGGAGTTAACAATATTTTGTTTATTAATATTTTTTCTTTTGATGCAACTGATTTTAGATAATTTTAAGAACATTTTTGTCACTAATGTTTGTGTATTTCTTTTTTTTCCATTTTCATGGCCATTTATTCAAAGTTCATGCTAAGTTTATTTTGTCTTGAAACTGGAAGGACTCTCTTTTTTGTTCACAGTTATACTTAAAAATATTCAGCGTTGTTAGTTGTTGAGTGGATTACCATTGTGAAGCACAATTGATTAGTTGTAATACTGCTGAACGATGACCTTTATAAATGTTTACACAAGAAGGTCGATAGAGAAGAGCAAATACACTATTTGCTATGCATATAGCCTTACGTCTAATTAGTGCATTTCTTAATTTTGCGTGTTTGCTGCTCCAGGACCCTATTTTGTCATTTCTTTTCTTCAAGTGATTGCTGGGCAATCATTTTGGTGTGTCAGTGGCATTGTGCTGTATCTACAAATATATTTAACTGATTTTCTGCATTTTTTAAAAATCTTCACTGTTGTGTCATGATGGGTGTGTTAGAGGGCTTCTGGAATCCACAGATGTTTCACTTAATTTTACAGAATGTATTTTCAGCCTGCCAGTTGGTGTCCACCTCAATGTGTTGGGTCAGGATTATGGTGTTAGATTTTCTTTTCTCATTGGTGAATTTTGTTGTTTTACAAGGAAGGCCTGTGCTGGGAGTAAATGCTGTGCTTTAGGGATGGCCTTAATTTTTTTCACCCAATGCAGATCTTCATCCTCATATATTTACTGCATATACTGTTACAGGCCATCATTTCTTAGGGGTCGATTAGGATGGCGGCCGGAAAAGCATTCTGATTGCTGTGGTAGCAGAAATGAATTATCAGCATGCACTGCAGGAAAAGCTGCTGTCAGATTAGGATGAACCACCAGAAAAATCCAACCAAGGCGGACGGATTCCATGAAAGCCCACCAAAAGCATGCAGAGCATGTGAAAATCCATCCACTGCAGTCGGATTTGCTGCGGAAAACCCCAAACCGCTGCACATCCAGAGGAATGACCGCACGTCAAATTAGGATACCATTGCGGTGACAGCGGAACGATCCGCTGTTCCCGACCGCTGCGATTGCAACAATAGATGAATGGAAGAGCAGGTGGAAGGGCTGTTGTATTCCCGTTGTATTCCCACCACTGCGGTCGCTGCAGAATAGTAATGGCGTTTGACTAAAAAACACACCACAGGGCTACCAAGTGTGGCCATGAACCTGGCTCTGCCTCAAAAAACACCAAACACACCCTAATGACACATCCCCATGGCAAGTAAAAAATACAAATCCCAGATCAACCCACACAACACACCGGACAGCAATACTCCCTTTTGACCAACCAACATAGCTGAGTATAAAACCAGCCCCTACCCTGACCAGAATCCTTTGCACATCTCCACTACTGAAAAAATCAACCCCACAGCAGAAAGGAGAGAGGCAAATTAACACACATCTCACAAGCACAGCAACTCACACGCACACCACACACATCACCACCACCAACGTCACAACTGCACTTTTCACACATTTGCACACCATGTCACAGAAAAAATGCCCAAGTTCACTGACAATGAGCTGTCAGTGATGGTAGATGAGGTAATCAGAGTAGAACCACACTTGTTTGGAAGCCTGGTCCAACAGAGACCCCAAGCCAGAAAAAATTCAAATGTGGGAAAGGATAGTAAACAAAGTCAATGCAGTAGGAACCATCTCCTGCTCCAAGAAGGAGATCAGGAAACGGTGGAATGACCTCAAGAGCAAGGTGAAAGAGAGGAACAACGAGAACATTAAGCTGGCTCAGAAGACTGGCAGTGGCCCTACCATTCCACCACGAACATTCACCGAATTGGAGAAGAAGGTGCTTGCCACACGTTATCTAGAGAGTTTCACAGGAAAACTCGGGGAGTGGAGGCTGGTAAGTTCCAACAAATGTCTACCATCACACTGCTATGTACTGTCTTGCACAACTACAAAGCTACACCTTCTAGGCCAAAATGCATGCATGTGCACCATACTCCCCCAAAAACATGTCTCACAGATCCAGCATCCACTCTCTCTGATACACCCCAAAGTTAGCTAGCAAGATTACCACGGGCATGTTCACAGGCACCCAGCACTACAACTCCCACCAGGCACCTCGGTCCCACAGCTGAGCAAGATGTAACACACCACCCCACACCCACAACCATGTGTCAGCCATTGCAATGCTCACCTTCACCTAAAAGGTAGGTAGCCATCTTAACAGGGAGGGGTGTGTGTGGGTGGGAAGACTGCACTTCAACTCCCACCAGGCCCTGTTGTCCCAAAGCCGAGCAGGATGGAGCACACCTCACACCCCCAAACGTTTCAGCTATTGCAGTGCTCTCTTCAAACTCAAAGGTAGGTAGCCATCTTAACAGGGAAGGGTGTTTGTGGGTGGGAAGCCTGCACCACAACTCCCACCAAGCCTCCTTGTCCCACAGCTGAGCATGATGGAGCACTCCTCCACCCACAGCCATGTGCTAGCCATTGCATTGCGCACCTTCACCTAACAGGTAGGTAGCCATCTTAACAGTGAGGGGTGTTTGTTGGTGGGAAGCCTGCACCACAGCTTTCACCAGGCCCCCTTTTCCCACAGCAGAGCAGGATGGAGCACTCTCCCACCCACAACCAAGTGCCAGCCATTGCATTGCTCTCCTTCACCTAACTGGTCGGTAGCCATCTTAAAAGGGAGGGCTGTTTGTGGGTGGGAAGCCTGCTCTACAGCTCCCACCTGGCACTCTTGTCCCACAGCTGAGCAGGATGGAGTATTCCCCCACCCACAACCATGTGCTAGCTATTGCATTGTTTACCGTCACCTAATAGATAGGAAGCCATCTTAACAGAGAGGGGTGTTTGTGGGAGGGAAGCATGCACTACAACTCCCACCAGGCCCCCTTGTCCCACAGCTGAGCAGGATGGAGCACTCCCCCCACCCCCACCCACAAGCATGTGCCAGCCATTGCATTACTCACCTTCACCTAACAGGTAGGTAGCCATCTTTACAGGGCGGGGTGTTTGTGGGTGGGAAGTCTTCACTAGAACTTTCACCAGGCCCCCTTGTCTCACAGCTGAGCAGGATGGAACATTTCCCTCACCCACAACCATGTGCCAGTCATTGCAGTGCTCTCTTCAAACTCATAGGTGATAGCCATCTTAACAGGGTAGGGCTGTGTGGGTGGGAAGACTACACTACAACTCCCAAAAGGCCCCCTTGTCCCATAGCTGAGCCAGATGGAACACTTCCCACACCCACAACCATGTGGCAGCCATTCACTTCAATTGTGTCCCAGAACAGCTAGGGAGACAAGGTATGCACCCTGCCATTCCCCTAAAAAAGCATGGAGCCATATGTTCACACCAGCCCTCACATGTATCCAACTTGGCATAGATCCAACATGCACTTCCAGTGTGCAGACAGAAAAGCGTATGTAACTGTTACAGAAATTAAAATTTGAACCACCAAGGCACATGTTGAAGAAATTCAGGGCAAAATCATGCACAGCACTGAATGCTAGGTGCAAGTGCCATGGGGGCAGAGCAACAAGGCCCATAGGAAAACAAAACTTGCATGGTCAGTTGGTAAAAGAAAGTGAAGTACATTATATGACAAAGGTATGCGCAAGATTACAATGGCAAGTTATTGCTCAGATGTAACATCTTCCATGCAAAGTTACCAAAAACAAAGCCTCACACAAAGTTGTGTTGCGAGTCGTTGGATGACGACTTTTCCTTGTAATCACACAACCTGTACGTGGAGCATGACATGTCACACCGTGGACAAGTAATGTATGTACCTCAACATCATGTCATGATGCTCATTATTACCATGCAGCCAAACAAAGTGATATCAATGTAAACTGTGTGGTGTATCACATGTAACATCCAAACTTTTAACACCAAGCTAGTGGTGTGCACTTCAATGACCATTTCACCTCTGTAAAAAAGGATATCAACAATTGGCTCCAGCAGAAGAAAACACTGACCAGCAGAGTCAGTCTCCCTCCCCTGGAACATGGACCCTCGGATGTAGACTCCCTCAGTTTCTCGGATGCAGAGAATATATCTGGCCCATCAGGACTGCCAGGGCACACCACATCTCTGGCCCCCACTGTCCCCACCACTACCACCACACACCTCAACAACAACAACAACGCTCACCCCTGCTGCATCGGCCTCAACCACTACCACCACCAGTGTTGTCTTTAACACTCTCCATGCCTCTGAGGATACCAACACCACCCAACAATCTGAGGAGGGCAGGGAGAGTCTGCGGATGCTTAGAGTGGCAATGCCACAGGTCTGGGACAGCAGGGCAGGTGGGAGGGCAACTGGAGGACAAAATCAACAGGACGCTGGTACCAAAACCCTGGCCTACATCGCCTGAGTCCTTGGGTTGTAGGAACAAACCCAGAGACAGATGGGCCAGGATTTTGAGGAAGTGTGTGAGCTCTGCCTGCAGCTGAGGTCCATGGACACCTGTATGGGCCAAATCATGTGGCCCAAAGTAAAGCTCGGCCTCCCTCCAGTGGCCCGCTGGACGTTACTCCCACCAACTCAGCTGCGGCCACAGAGAGGGGTGAGCTAGAACAGGATGACTCCTCAGACACAGCTTAGCCCGCAGCAGAGGCCTGCTCTAGAAAACACAAAAGGGACCGTCCGAGAAACCCTATGGGAGGATTACCTGGCAAAGCACCAGCCACAAGCAAGTCAAAGAGCCATGTTCTCTTCACCTTGACATTGCCTTTTTGACTATCCTTACCCACACTGCCATGTTGATGGCAGCTGTCTGTTGGACTGTGTCACCACATCAATGTGGTGACTACTCTATTGTCTCGTTTATTATCACTGACAACTCATTGATTCACTTTACACCATTTTCTTAAACCTCACTTGTCTATCACAAACATTCTTTGTAAATAACCACACTTTACACACCTGTGTCAGTGTCATATCCATGTTTATAACAGGATGTACAATGTTGACTTTGATTCCAATGTATCTGGAGCTAGGATTGTGATGAGGAATTGAGAGGCTGAAGGGACCTAGAAAGACACAAGAGAATGACATTTTCTTGACGGGTGATGGCATCACAGCCAGTGTAAACACTAGCCATCAAGGCACACAACCAAACACACATTACAAAGAGAAACAATATCAACATATGCATCATGTGGCTGGTCATGACTACACTGTGCCACAAACATCAGCCATCCGCACAGAGCCAACAACAGGCAGCAGTCAGAAAGCTCCCCTAGGCCTTTGCACAACCATCAAAGATGGCAGGCAATGTCACTGTTGTACAATGTCACTCACACTCAAGGGAAGTAGCAGTTGATGACACCTTCCTCCTCTCCACTATCCTCGTCACCCGAAATGTGTGGGTTTGCAGGTGGGCGGATCTGCTGCTCATCATCGTCCAGGAGCAGAGGGATCTCTTTGCGCAAGGTCAGGTTGTGGAGCATGCAGCATGCAACCACGATCTGAAACACCTTTTGGGGAGAGCAGAGTAGTGCACCTCCGCTCCCTTCCAGACACTGGAATCTAGACTTCAGAAGACCAAAGGTACGCTCCACCATATGACATGCCCACCCATGGGCCTCATTGTAGTGGACTTCACCCGGGGTCCTGGGAATCCTCAGTGGGCTCAGCAACCAAGGCCTGTTGAGATATGCAGAGTCACCTAGGTGTGAAATACACAGACCAATTTTGTTATATAACTCTGGCAGAGGACAGCATGTCACACATACAGCATGCTACTTGACTCTGAGTATTTACCCACAATCCATGTTCTCTCCAGATGCAGATTTGCCATCAGCTGTGGTACGATGCTGTTACGCAGTATGTAGGAGTCATGTGCTGATCCTGGAAATTTGGCACAGACCTGGGAGATTATCATATCCACTTGGCATACCACTTGGACATTGATGGAATGGAAATGCTTCCTGTTCCTGTAGATGTGCTCACATGCCTGTGGTAGAACCAGACCAACATGTGTGCAGTCAATGGCACCAACAACATTGGGGATATGGGCAAGGTCATAAAAATCACACTCCACAGCAGCCAATTCATGGCTCCTGTGAAAATGGATGTAGCTGTCCTTGTAGGTCATCATAGCGGACAGGCCATCACGTAGCACCATGCTGAACATTGGTTGAGACATCCAACCTGCGATGGACACCGTGTACTGGAACGAACCAGGTGCAAAGAAATGCAGGGCTGCCATCACCTCCCATGTTGGTGTCAAAGCAGTTAGATATGTTCTGCGAGGCCTCAGATGGGGCTCCAACTGACCACATTGGTCTTGAAGGGTAGGTCAGTCCAAACGTAATTTATGTATGATGTCCTCATCCTCCATGTCTGCAAGCAATGTAAATGGGCGATGAACATTTGGTCGCCTCCTAGGTAAGATGAAAGGGGACACATGTCAATTCAATACCCCTATGAGATGTGTCAAACATCTTACATCTTGACTGACATAGTGCCAACAATGATGGTCCATAAACAACAGCTTACAGCACAAGTCACATGTAGATATACCTTGATCTAAAGTAGTTGTACATGTGTCCATTATGTACATAGTGAATATCCGCAAAACAGTTTCAGACTATGTGAATGCCAAATGGTACATTCCAACATCTTGTGTCACCAGCCCTGAGAGTAGTTGAGTCAGCACATGTCTGAAACTGCAACACTGGTGGCTTCTACGTAGCTGCTGTATCTGTAACACCTTCTTGCGGGATTCGGACAGGACTCCCATTACCAACACAATGAGCACAGTGTGTGCATAAAGCTCAAGTATAAACATGATTTCAGCAATCGACACAGTGAAATAGGCACATTACGTAGCCAGTCCATCATTACTATGGGTTGCTTAGCCATCTCACACATTTACATGTGTACATATTTCAGAGTCCATCACACAACAGATCTGTGTACATGCACAACAACATCAGATGTGACATGTGAGGGTGCACATGCCTATGCATGTAATCCTGTGCTCTGACATGGCATGTGTAGTCATCAGTGAGTTAAATGTCACACTAGCATTGAATTACACTATCTATTGGCATGATTCAGAGTAAGTATCTCTTGTTCAATGCTGAGAACTGGCCATTGCCACAGCATGATGTGTCCATAGGTGCAGTAGGCTTGCACCGCCACCGCAATCGTCGACATTGGCCCTGATTGAAAGGTGCACGATTGTGATAGCGACTACCTGATCCCTGCAGTGTGCCACTGCCAATGCCCATGCCCTTACAGCCAATGGGAACTGCAATCGTTAGAGAAATGTACTTTTGAAAATCGTGGTAGGTGTGCTCCGCTACCGCGGGGCTGGTCATTGGTCACATTTGAAAAAAGCTGACCTGGAACACCAATTGCAGCAACTGAGTACCGCTGAAACAATCCCAGGGGGCTATATAGTCTGGGAGAGAGCCACACAATTCCACTGCATCCAGACACTGCTGACTGACACTCTTCACCACTAACTGCTACTGCTCCTGTCTCATGGACCCAATGATGGGGAGGACTTGGAAAATCAAGGCCCGTCCCTTCACCACAGAGGAGCTGGAGGTCCTGGTGGACGAGGTGCTCTCAGTATGGGAGGCTATATGGTGATGCTGATGTCATGGTAAGTGTTTCAGAGTGAAAGTAGGAGAGTGCACACATGAAGTTGATCTGCTGCAGATGAGGGCCTTCCTCACATTGCTTTCAGTGCTGGCATTCTGCATGTGTATGAGATGGCCAGGGACTGTGTCCATCTTCATACCTGCATGCATTTGTCTACGATTATCTGCTGCTAATGTAATACATGGCATGCTGAATAGCCTCTCCTAAACATATCTGAAAGCTGTGTGTAAGTTTGTGCAGGCTCCTGTTCTGAGTCACAGTGGTACATAACCCAGAGTCACTGAAACTTCCTCTTCTTGTCTCCCATGCTTGCAGTTTAAAGTCCACCGGCGTAAGGCCTTATTGGGCTACTAGCACTAGTGCTGCCCGCGCCCGCAGCAGAAAGAAGGGTAGAGTGTCCTTCCCCCCAGGCACCGCTGCCCTAACCCCTGTCTCCCCTGCTGCCCTGAGTGTTGAGGCGGTGGACCTTTTGCGCCAGCTGTTTGTTGGTCCGGCTGCTCTCCTGAATGCCTTCCAGGATCAGGACAAGAAGCTGGCACAGGGAGTCGCCTTCATGGAGGGTATTCATTTTGACGTGGGTGGGCTACACAGAACTGTCCAGTCTCTGTCCTCCACTGTGACAGCATTTATTCAGCTATCACAGGCTCAGAGTCCAGCTCCAGTCCCTTCAGCAACCACCCGGCCAGTAACAACATATGACAAGAATGACCACCCACCACAGCCCTCAGACTCAAAGTACTCAACACACAGCACACAACAGCAGCATTGGAAGCGGGCCAGAGCGCAGACACCATCCCCCAAACATAAAACAGGCACACAGGAGCTCAAAGGCAAAAGCCCTTCAGGTGACACTCTGGAACATCAGGCCAAGAAGCAGGCCTCAGGCTCTCATGAATCCAAACCAGCTCCATCCAAGGACACTCCCATCTCCAAACCTGCTCCCAAAGACAAACAAACAGTTGCTCTGCCTGCTGTGAAGCTGGTGCCTGAAAAGAGTCTCCTGAAATAGCTCTGTAAGGCAGAATCACCCAAAATCTCAACTCCCACCCCCAACCCTGTGAAGCTGGGACAGGAGGGCAATGTGGATGGTTCACCTTGTCAATAGGGGATGGAGGGGAAAAGACAAGGCCAGGCCAAGTATACCACCAGATCCAGAAAATCCCCACAGGGAGGACCACCACCTGCACCTGATGTACCTTTGGTGAAGACTGAGGCTGTTGTTCCCGCCCAACTTACACTCCTACAAAGACAATTCTTGGCTATCGAATCCCCAAGAAGTGGGGATGCAGCCCTGCACAATCACCCTCACACACTGTGTCTCACAGCAGCATGTCTCCTCTTCCCCATGCCACCATGCTACCCAGTCCAAGCAGCCCTCCGGCTCCCAAAGCCACTGATGCCTCTACTTTAGCTGTTCTTCCCTCTCCCAGGTCCAGTCCCCCAACGGTTCCCGACAATCAGCCACCTCCCAATTCAACTGACAGCCAAGTCTGAGTCAAAGTCCCCCTCCCAAAGCCATCTCTCCCACAGCAGTGCCTGGACTGCCCATCTGTATCCCTAGAGCTGTGGTGATCCCCATGGCAGTGTACAGTGTTACCCATTCCCTGTGCAGGTTATCATGCACACATGTACATACTTTGCACCATGTACTGGCCAATGGCCTTGCTGTTTGTCACTTTGGATGGCCATTCCCCGTGCAGTTTCTCATGCACACATGTACTTTTTCGGACTTTGTACTGTCCAATGGCCTTGCTGTTCGTCACTTTGGATGCCCATTCCCTGTGCAGGTTCTCATGCACCCATTACATACTTTGAACTATGGACTGGCCAATGGCCTTGCTGTTTGTCTCTTTGGATGCCCCTTCCCTTTGCAGGTTCACATGCACACATTAACTTTTTTTGACTTTGTACTGACCAATGGCCTTGCTGTTTTCTACTTTTGATGCCTATCGTGGTGATATGTAATAAAGACAGTTACTTCTGTTGTTTGCTTTGTCTATGTCCTTGCTAAATAAAACGTTTTATGTATGCGTATGGTTTCATGTGACACATGCTCTGTATGACACGTTAACATTGCCAATTGTTGTTTTACTTTTTCAGAGTTTGCCAGGGTGACAGGCACTTTAGTTCTTCTTGAGTCTGAGGCTTGAGGGTTTAAAGATGGTTGTGTGTGATGATCTACTCTTCTCCTAATCATTCTATGGTCAGGTTTGCTAAATTTTACACATATCATGTTGGGATGCAATACCAGAACAGAAATGTATTCAATACACAGGATTACTTGCGGGGTGGCCAGGGTCCATCATATCTGTGTGGTCTTTCTTGATGTCTGAAAAGCAGTGTTGATGTCTGTTCCTCTGGTGTAATCCTGTCTGCCTAGTCACATGGGTACATTTAAAAACGTGAACTTGGGTGGTCATACAATGTGAATGGGCCTTCATTGTCAGTAGTGTTGATGTGTGTGTACCTGCAATGCCAATTGCACACATGTATGATCCAGGTAATGAGTGCCTGTTTGTTTCAATTGTCTGCCATGTGCTTCAGATTGTGGTCACATATAGGAGTTGTAGATTGGGGACTGTGCAGTGTATTGGTTTGTCCTTGCACTACTGGGGGACACCTACTTGTTGTTGCTGCCAGTTTTGAGTATGCAGAGTGTGCGACTGCAAAGTCTTTGTTGTGTTTTGTTGATCAGGCATGTGTGTTGTTTCTGTTTGTGCTCACTGTGCAGACCTGATCAGCCACACTGACATTATTTGTGAGTTTTCTCATGCATTGCTGTTACTTGACCCATTTTTGACTCCAGTATGGTATGTGGTATGTGGAGTCATGCCATCCCCTATATGGACTTCTTATACCTATACGTTGTGAGTGACTCCTCTATGTGTTTGTGTACTGTGCACTCCTCGCCTGTCCACTACTGAAGTACACACCACTTCAATCTCATGTCTTCAACCCCATGGCCTGCCAGTGAGTGAGCCTCCCCACCACTTAATAGTGTGACACTATGTTGTGCGAGCCTGACCTGTGTACAGGACCCATGTGACACTCAGGACTGTTTCCCAATTAGTTATGTGTTATTTTCTGGTTTGCTGTCATGGTTGCTCATGTACAGTGCATATGTTTTGAGCAGGACAGTCCTCTGGTCATGTTGTTTGCACCTGGGTGTCCATGAGATTTGCATCTGTGGGTGATGGGTGTGTTTGCTGAGGTACTGCTACCCTTACTCAGTGTGATCTTCTCTGTGTGCTGTGATGATTTGTGTTGTGGGAGTTCATGGTGTGGCACTCATGTATGTGCTACTGGTTTGGTTGATGTGCTCACACTGCTTGGTGTACATGCAGTGCTGTCAGTGTATGTTGCCTTGTACTTGCTTGGTGTGCATCCCCCTTTGCAATGTGATGGATTGATTTGTGCCTCTGTTGTGGTTTTGTTGTGGATGTATGCAATGTTTGGCCTGTGTTAGCTCTTTCTATTGACAGATTCTATGTTTGTGTTGTTCTATTTGCATGACATTGTGTATGAGAAGTTGTTGCTGTGTGATACATTCAGATGTGTGTTGCAGGGGAAACAACCTTTACAATGCAACTTTTAGAACGCACTACCATTACAATGAAACTTTTACAACGCAACATCCATTACAATGCATGCCATTACAACGCAACCATTACAACGCATGACACTACAACGCATACCACTACAACGCATGTCATTACAACGCAGTCATTACAACGCATATCATTACAACGCATAGCATTACAACACATAGTACCCTTACACTATCCAACACTTACCCTACTGTTGCACCCCTGGATTTAGAATAGTAATTTTTACCCCTACACTATCCAACACTTACCCTACTATTACACCCCCTGGAGTTAAAATAGTATTTTTTACACCTACACTATCCAGCACTTAACCTACTATTACACCCCCCTGGAGTTAGAATAGTAATTTTTACCCCTACACTATCCAGCACTTACCCTACTATTACAACCCCTGGAGTTAGAATAGTAATTTTTACCCCTACACTATCCAGCACTTATCCTACTATTACACCCCCCTGGAGTTAGAATAGTAATTTTTACCCCTACACTATCCAGCACTTAACCTACTATTACACCCCCCTGGAGTTAGAATAGCAATTTTTACCCCTACACCATCCAGCACTTACCCTACTATTACACCCCCTGGAGTTAGAATAGTAATTTTTACCCCTACACTATCCAGCACTTACCCTACTATTACACCCCCCTGGAGTTAGAATAGTAATTTTCACCCCTACACTATCCAGCACTTACCCTACTATTAAACCCCCCTGGAGTTAGAATAGTATTTTTTACCCCTACACTATCTAAAACTTACCCTACTATTACACCCCCCTGGAGTTAGAATAGTCATTTTTACCCCTACACTATCCAATACTTACCTTACATGCAATGTAATGTTATGCGTTGTAATGGTATGTGTTGTAAAGGTAGTATGCAATGTAATGGAATGCGTTGTAAAGGAATTTTTTAAAAATGTGTTGTAATGGCATGCGTTGTAATGGAATGCATTGTAATGTATGTTGCGTTGTAAAAAATGTGTTGTAAAGGTATGCGTTGTAAAAGTATGCGTTGTAACGTCATACATCCTTGTTGCAGGTGTAGTGTGCATTACTTGTGTGGCTGTCACATGAAGCAAGGTGCATTCTTTTTGCTGGGCTTGTTTTGAGTGAACATTGGTGGTGTGTTCTCCTATTTTTGACCGGTCACTTGTCGGGATTGTGCATGTGCATGCTTGTGGTACATTATGGCACATTGTTCACTTTATGAGTGGTGTGGTGTCTATGTCTGTGTTAGCTTATTTTCACATTGCATTGGCCCTGAGTCACAATGTTGTGTACTCCTGTTCTGTCTAGGGTCACATTGCCTTTCCACTGTTTGGCTGCACATGGCTGGGCTTGTTGAACTTCTGTGGATGTTGTTTGTGAGCTTTGTGTTTGGGCATAGATTTTGTGTCAGCATTGGTTCCGGCATCCCTGAATGTGAGTGTGATGTGTGTGGATGCACCACAGGGAGTGTGATGATTGTTTGTCATTGAACTCACAGGACATCATTTTGACCATTATGTTTGTTTTTCACAGGTGTTGAGTGTAGCAGGTGTGAAATGTGTAGAGGAGGGGTATGTGTGAAGGTCCTACTTGTGTTTGACAGTCAGGGAGTGTTACAATGACACATGTGTGTTGTGCTACTGACATACACATGTAAAGGAAGTTGACACAGATGTGTGGCTGGTCACAGTATGACTTCTGACACTTCCTATCATTCCTGTGCTTATGCATGGCTTGCCTTGATGTCTCCCTGAGTTGTTGCACAGAGGTCACTTTAGTTTAATTTAACTCCCTGTGTCACCCATATCTGATTAGATGACCTATGGATGGCGTGATATGTTCCTTCTCTTGCATGTGATGTACAGATGCTATGTGGCTTGCACCATGGATTTCCAGCACTGTCAACTTCAGTTTGGGCTGGGCCATGCATTGTCCTCCATTGCTGCTGAGCCATGGTATGAGTATGTGGCTGGGTGTCAGTGTTGGGTGTTTGTGAGTGACTTCACACGCAGTGTGAGCAGTTCAGTGTATGTTCATATGCAGTGTGAGCCTTCATTTTGTGATCATACTTGGTTTGCTTCACATGAGTGGAAGGTTGGTGTGAGGAGGAGGGTTGTCCAGCCCTTGAGCTTGTGTGCAGTGTGTTCCTCTTTACCCCCACCTGCCGAGTCAATCTCCCTTTTCCTTTGATCTGTGAGGTCTGGATACACCTGGCAGATTAATTGTGCAGAGGGGACACATGGAGTGCACACAGCATGTTCCAAAATGGGTGTGGGAAGCATAGTGTGTGAAGGGTGAAGGTGGAGCCCTGTGAATCTGGCCGGACTGCCCATCCCTGGCGCAGGCTCTGACTACCACATTGTGCATAGGTTTTCCCGCGTCTTCACTGTTGCGTTGGTGTGAACAGGAGATTGCAGTGATTTTGCAGTTGATGGGTGACCCAAATGCAGAGGATTGAGTTTGTGACAGGTAGGACATGTGTGAGTACACTGGCGGATATGTTCCTGTCCCCACCAAAGTGTCTGATGAGGACAGCAACCGTATATCAGCACAGGAGTTGTGTGTTGTGGTTGCGTGCATAGTTGTGTATTTGCGTACCTGCGACATTGTCCGAGACGGTGCATTATTTGCAGGTAGTGGATGAGGTACAATAGCGTTAAGGCTTGCAGAGCTGGATCCATTGTGGTCAGGACCGGGTGGAGGGGACCAGGAGTCTGGTTTATCTCTCGGCAGGAGTGCTTCTACCGTATCCGGGTGGATGGATTCTCTACTGCGGTGCGATAGGCTGGTTGCGGCATCGTGATTTGCATAGCAGATGGGATGTCATTCTGCACGGCGGTGGGTCTCTATTGGCTTCCTTCACCGCAGTGGCAGGCGCAAATTTCTGGTGGTTCATGCCACTCTGCCATGGACAGAAAATGAGCTATGTTTGCCAATTGTAATATGGCAGACGCGAGGACTGCTGCTGGAAGGCGGAAAATGACATTTTCGGCCAAAGCCAGCACATCCTAATGAGCCCCACATGTGCAGTTATTTTCTTTAGATATTTCCTTGACTAGACTGCCATTTTATCAAACTATTAAATATGTGCATTTCTGTGCTGATTGATTTATTTCCTTGATTTTTCTACCATTTGCATTAATTCACAGATGTCCTGTGTATGTTGGGGAACTTGTGGTGTAGTAGTCCACAGACTTTTTTTCAGATTTTCCCTCGTTTCCTCCTGTCTTCCTGCTGGAGACTATTTGGATATATCAGGGGCTTACTGAATTCCGCATATCTTTTCCATTATAATAATGCTTTCGTTTCAACTGGTGTCCTCCTGGGTGTTGTGTCCAGCGTCACTTTTGACTGAGTCTATCACTTTCCTTTTACTTGCCCATGGGCGCTATCTTTGCCTAAGGCGTCCTGGCATTGCACGCAAATAGCCTCAGGCTATTTTGTTTCATTGAAAAAATATGTTTTCCATATTTCTGTATTATGTGATTTTAGTCCCCTTTTGAGTAGGCCATTGATAAATATAGGAGTCAAATTATGAAGATAATGATTATACAAGACAATGTGTAGTTTCGCGACCCAGTTCTATTTTACAACCAGCAACACACTCAATAGAATCATACCTGTCTTGGCATGACTTGGTTTACTAACATACTGGCACCGGTAACAACCTAATACTTGGAAGAAACTCTAGATTACATAATGTGAAAAATTATTCAGAAAGTACAGGAGATTGGCACATACACAATGGATAAAAAAGACATTGCCACTAGATCAAGAATCATCAATAAACAAGCATGCAGAAATGGATGAGATGTGAGAAGTCAGTGTATACTGAGAAAATGTTTGTGTGAGACAAACTAAGTACCAGATTAAGCAGTAGGTGTTTTATACATTGCTGGTGAACAAGCAGAACTGGAAGATGGAAGCTAAATCGAGGATTTCGATAAAGAAAAAGTTACTGTTCACTAATTTGTATTTTCCACTATGACCTGATGGGGTACCTTTGGATGTTTTCTTGGACTGTCAAGCTCTATGAGCTTGATTTTAATGCCATTGCAAAGATTCCACCGCCCCCCCCCCCCCACCCCCCATTCACGGAAAAAGTCAACTGTCATGTCAATTTATTAAAAGGGGGATACGTTTCTCCAGAACAAGTATAGACCCCTATCCTTACTCGGTTCTTCTGCTAAAGTAATGATTCATAACTTGCTGCACAGATTAAAGGCTTGGGCAGTGGCTAATAATATCCCAGCTGATACACAGTATGTTTCAAAAAACATTGCTAGGTACCACTGATGAATGCCTAAATGTGGGTAAGCTTGTTGAAAAGTCGCTAAGAATGGTTCCATCTACTTGACGTTTATGGGCCTGTCAGCAGCATTCGATTGTGTTTCAGACGCCAAGCTGTGGACACTTATGATGGAGATGGGAATCGAGGAGGCAATTATTCGTTTTATCAGGGACTTGTATTCTGAGGTGAGTGCCTAGTTCCTAATGGGCCCCATGTCATCTGCCACACTATCATTAATGCCTGCCTTAGTAGCCTGCAGCAGATTGCATTCTGGGACAAGTGATGTAGTTTACTTTCACATCTGATATCCCACATTCAAAGTTCTGTGGGCTTGAAGGCAGGACCAACAAATCCTTTCACACACAAAATAGACCACCTGTTAGTAATTTAATATTTGGTGTCTTTAGGAATTGTTCAGAAAAATTCTCGTTTATGGTGAATTGAGAATTACAATTTGGAAAATTACATTTTGAGAAAGTTGGCATTTTCCTGCTTCAGGGCCTTATTACGACTATGGTGGTTCATTAAAATGCTGTAGTCATTGTAGGGGTCCGCCCACTATATTTCGACTATGGCAGTGTGACTGCCACAGAACCATGACAGTCAATGAGCTGCAGGAACGTGCAACGGTGTTCCGATTGCATTGCCTTGCTAAGGCTCACGGATGAGCCTTAGCACTGCACTGCAGTGGGCCAGCCGTCGCATGACCGCCCGACCGCCCGACCAGGATTCCAGTCGGAAACCGGCAGGCGGTCTCTTTATGGATATGGCGGTGTGGTAGCGGGGCACTGGCGGAGGGCCCGCTACCACACCACCAAAGTCATAATAAGGCCCTTAGCCATTTAGTGCTTGCCACATTTCTCTCGGTCAAATGATTGATGATGTTGGCAGCTGGTCTTTGTGTATTCCTCCAAGCACCCACACACAATTGAAACCTTAGGTGTGCCTGGATTGAACATCACTGGCAGGATGGGAAGGCGGAGTTAGGCACAGCCCTACTTACACATGAAAAGGCTGTGTCCTGCCTTCGCACAAAGAATTGCATACTCCCTGTAGTTAGTCTGCAGCTAGGGAAGGGGAGGCAGAAAACCTGTGCACTTCAAAGGCAATCCTCTGCAACTCCAAAGACTGTACCAGGTATAAATATTGGACCTCAGACACCAATTCTTCAATACATCTGTGGAAGACTCTGCCAGGAAGAAAGACTGCTGTGCTGCTGAAAGGACTGCCACTCTCCTGGACTTCTGACATTAAGGACTGCTGCCCTGCTATGCTTACTTGAGGCCCTCTTACATGGGTGAAATGGACTGGATCTGCAGCTTGTATGAAGGCCAGGTCTTGAGCAGTCCTCTTAAGGCCACCAGGTCCTGGGTCTGTAGTAGGCCGGTAGAGAGAGTGTTCCAAGTCTTGGCGGCGAGGTAGGAGAAGGATCTACCGCCACCAGTGGTTTTCCGAATGCGTGGAACTGTGGCGAGGGCGAGGTTGGCAGAGCAGAGGCTGCGGGTGGGGGTGTAGAAGCTGAGTCGGTCATTGAGGTATGCTGGTCCTGCCTTGTGTAGGGCTTTGTGTGTATGGATGAGGAGTTTGAAGGTGATCCTCTTGTTGACGTGGAGGCAGTGCAGGCCTCTCAGGTGGGGTGTGATGTGGCTGCGTTGGGGGACGTCGAGGATCAGTCGTGCCGAGGCGTTCTGGATGCGTTGCAGCTGTCTCAGGAACTTGGTTGTTGTTCCTGCATAGAGGGCGTTCCAGTGGTCCAGTCTGCTGGTGATGAGAGCCTGGGTGACGGTTCTTCTCATGTCGGAGGGGGTCCATTTGAAGATCCTGCGGAGCATTCGGAGGGTTTTGAAGCAGGAAGCGGAGACGGAGTGGACCTGCTTGGTCATGGTGAGGGCGGAGTCGAGGATGACCCCTAGGTTGCGTGCATGGTTGGTGGGTTGTGGGGCTGTTCCTAGCGATGTTGGCTACCAGGACTTGTCCCAGGCTGAGGGGGTTGAGCCGAGGATGAGGACCTCCGTATTGTCTGAATTCAGCTTCAGCCTGTGTCCTTCATCCGTTTGGTGAAGGCCTTCATTCCTCTGTGGAGGTTGGCTTTGGCGGTGTGGGGGTCTTCGGTGAGGGAGATGATCAGCTGGGTGTCGTCGGCGTAGGAGATAATGTTGAGGCTATGTTGTCGTGCGACGTGGGCGAGTGGTGCCATGTGATATTGAACAGCATCGGGCTGAGGGATGATCCCTGAGGAACGCCACAGATATTCTCGGTGGTCTTGGAGCGGAAGGGTGGGAGGCGGACGCTCTGGGTTCTGCCAGAGCGTCCGCCTTCCGCCAGATCTCGTATTGTTCTGCAACCAGGAATTAAGTTAATCTTGTTCCCCTGGCCTAACTGGGTTCCTGTAGCCCGCCCATGTTCCCTTGTACTTGGCCTGAACCTGTGATTTTATCCCTTTGAGGAGCAACCATATATCCACAGTTAGTGCTTTGTGCTTTTTGGCGCTATTTGGTACTATTTTCACTGAATTCCTCAAACCTGCATATCTCTGTTCTGCTAATTGGATTTTTGTCATTTTGGTCCTGTTTTATTAATAAAAAAACATTTTATTGCTATAATTTGGTGTGGCATCCTTTTTGTGTAGCGTCCAAAAATGTGAAGAAACTTTATTGGCTTCTGATCAGGCCCAGACTTATATTTAAGGCTCTCTTTATCACCTACAAGGATCTACATTCTAAAGGGCATGCTTTCTTGAAGAACAGCTTCAAATTGTACATTCCCAACAGGCCTCCTCCACAGTCATATCTGCGATTCTGCCTAAATACAAATGTACATCTTCGGTAGGCCACAGCTTTGTGCTGGGTGCCTCCACTATCTATAACAAGCTTCCCTTCCACATTAAATCCTCCACGAATCTTCTGGCTTTCAGAAAAGCTCTCAAGACCTGGCTATTCAATTCTTTATAGGTATTTAATTGTCTGTAGGTTTTCATTTACGCTCACAGTAGACAGCGACAAGACACCTACGGGTATTCAAGTGCTTAACAAGTTAATATAACATTAACATTACTGTTTGAAGTGTTGCAAAAATACTTTACACATTGCCTCTGAGTTAAGCTGTACTGCTCTCTGCCCGCCTACCCATGGGTTGAGCACAGGTTAATTTAGGGTTTGCTGTCAAGGATTATAGCTGCTACTTGAGTAGGGTTCCACCCTCCCCTACCAATACCCCATTTTCTTACACTATTATTCAGCTGTGAGGATTTAGACTTCTGTTTGGTCCATGCCATACAGTGATTTTGTGGTAGACTACCTTCCCAGATATATAATTCAAGACCATTCCGATCCTTTTAATTTCTCCTTGACTGGATCTTTTACTTTTTCCAAATCTACTTTCACTGCTACCTGACCATACCTGCTATAACCGAATTTGTGCTGACCAACAGAAACAGAGGAACAGGGTGATGATGATATGGATGAGCAGGATCCGGACCTGGATATCAGCACTGAAACACAGCATTCAACTGAGTATGATTACCCAGCTCCTGCTTTGGAAGTCCCTGTCAGAGCAAGAGGCAATGTATCCTTGCATATCCTGAACCCAAAGGAACTAGCAGACAGGAAGCGAGAAAGTTCAGGCTTCAGACGGCCAAGCTCTTGACAGAAGAAAAACTTGCTTTGGAGCTTTTGGCTCTTGAAAAGATCCTTAAAGAGCTGGAACTTAAAGCAAAACAAAATGATTCCAGCAGCAATGGTGACAGCATGCACACAGTGTCTGAGGAAACATGAAGGTCCGCATATTGAAAGATGTGGTGCCCAATTATGTTGTGGCATTCATAAATTGTTTTCTGCTTATGATGTGCACAAGATCCCAGAGGAGGACTTTTGAGGGGGGGCTTGTGCAAACATATCCCTCCAGTGAGGAGGGACATATTTCTTACACTAGAAGTAGAGGACCAAATCAGGTATATCCCTATAAAGGCCATCTTTATTGCTACATTTGGGCTGACGGCTGAGAAATATCATTGGAGGTTCAGGGGCAGGCAAAAACTCTCAAATCAGTCTTGTGTAGGTTTCTTGCACGGCACTGAGTGGCTAGGTGAGGGGCAGCATGGTTAATGATTACAATGGGCTGAAAAACGTGGTTTTCAGGAAGCATATGCCCAATACTTGTTTTACAGAGCTGTGACAGCTCTTAGTGGACAGCAAGCTGACTGACCCCATGAAGCTTGCTGAGGATGTGGACATCTGGGCCACAGTGTTCAAAAAGGCATCTGGGGGGCTCCTAAAAGGGCAGTCAGGGGTCCAACCAGAAGAAAGAGGGTGGAGAAAAATGTACAAATAAGAAAATCTCAAAAGGCTCCCAAAAAAATGTCCAAGAGAACACCAGTAGCCAGTCCAAATCTGAGCCAAAGAAGAAAGGGTTATTTGACAAATGGACATGGAGGTTTGTCCCTCAGTGTGCTCAGTGCTGCAAGTATCAGTGCTTCAAGGGAGACAGATTTGCGAACATTTTGTGCTGTATTTGCATCACAGAAAGGATGCAACCCAGTGCAAAATTGTATTTTGTTATTTACTTTACAGTGCAAAACTAATTTTGCCTAGTTGCTTAAAACTAATGCAAAGCAGCATGAAGCACTGCTTTGCTTTGCTTTACTTAGTGTCAAGGGGGTGTTACATGGCTTGTACATGGGTGTTCCAATGCAACCACCCATAATTTTTTAAGCAAAAACCATATCTACTGACAATACGCCACTTGAAAGCAGGAGTTAAAAGGAGAAATGTTTTCATTCCAGGGCAAACTCATTCCCCAAAAAAGCTAGGATATGGTGAAAAGGACGTGGCATAAGAAACTTTCTTCTGTTCATCAGAACCCAATGATATATAAGCTTTTAACCTCCCAATATGCTTGATTTTGTGGGACTTACTAGCTAGGATCCATGTCCTGAAGTATTTCCATTTTCTGATAAAAACAGGGATAACTCAAACTTTTCTTTCTCAAATGTGAAGGATGCTTAATTTCATTTAAACTGCATCTTATAATACATTTTTAAGTTTGCTTCCAATTCCCATGGGCTTGATGTTTTTAATCCCTACAAACAAATGAAAATTGGGACACCAAAATTTTTTCGCAGAGTATCCGGAATGATGGGCAGCCTATTGTTAGATTGGGGTTATATACTGACTAACATATGTGTTAACCATTCAATCGAACATTTGGAAAATGAAGGAAGGCTCTTTCACCTTACTAAAGTTTCAAAAAAGAGATTGAGAAACCAAATTTTGCTGATTTTAATGGGCATAGACACCATCTGGCTAATGCCCAATTCTCCATGATAATAAGGGTTTCTGTACAAACAGAGCTTGGTGTGAAATATAATGTAAGTCACATGTTTACCTGATTGCTTGTATTTCATATAGTTACATATACCAATAATTCACCCAATTTTCTTAAGCCACTGGGGCATATTTATGACTTTTGTGGAGCAGGACAGCAAATCAAGTCACCTTTCTGCGCTGCCTTGCATCACAGGAAAAGGACAGGAATGCACTGTAGTTATCAAATATAGCACATTCCTGTCCTTTTCCCTTGCACTGGTGCCATTTTAACAGCCTATCACCAATGCAGGCACCCTTGTACCAAGGAAAAAAGTAGAAAATGGGGAGAAATAAACATATTTCTCCTTGTTATGGCTCACCTGGGAACATGTACAATGTTGGCATATTCCCAGGAATGCATCTAAATCCTTGAGAGTTCCATGGGAACACCCATTACAATACCCGTGGAATGCCTACCCAGGGTAGAGTAGTGCAGCACAGTGATTTGTGCTAAGTTTTGCTTCTCCAGATTTTTAGAGCCACTCACATAAAAATATGACTTAAGTTTTACATCGCTCTTGAACCACCTTGTGTAGAGCATGAACAATGAAAACCAGGTCATACATCAGGTCCAAGGAGTTTTAGCAAGAATTGAGGCACTAGGTACTTTATTTGCAAATAAAAGTTTTGATATTGTGATAGCTTTAGCTAGATTTAATAATGTAGTTCGGAAAAAGTCAATCTTATAAATGCATTCTAAGCAGAGCTCTCTTGCTAATTAAGCTTTATTGTCAACATAATGCTATGGTTTAAGATTTAATTTTAGATGTAAGCAAAAGTAAGACTGAATGCATGTTCTATTTATTTTAAATTGTTTTCTTGGAACAAGATGGTTTTATTAACTTCACATGAGATGAGGCACAGTGCACTTTTCTTTCGCTAGTAATGTTCAGGTTAAATTGCTTTGATCTATTAAGAAAATGTAATACATTTTTAGTGATTTTACTTACAAAGATATTGCTTGTTGAATATGTTTAAAATTTTACTGTATAATAAGTTATATTTCAATAAGATGTATTCTTGGAAATAAAGGAATTAATGTAAAGTTTAATGATAGCTGCGAAGGTTGCAACACAACCATAGATTCAAAAGAGGCAACATATTCTTTCATCCATTTAAAACTTCAAAAGGAGCACGCATATATATGCACATCGTCAGTGACAATATGTTAACTGTGGCTAGACACAGCTATGGCTGTCTGCCAGAACTGATATCAGTATTACACCATACACCGAGAGAGAGGCAATTGATCAACACCCCTCAGAAACAGTTTTTGAAAAAAAATGTCTATCCCAGGTTGGATTGGCGCACACAACAACTATTGGGAGTTATAACTATCATGACAAATTAAATATTTCTTATATTCCAATCCAGGGCATTTCATTGGTGCCTTTCAAATGTGTGCACTGAGAGAAAAATCTTTCATTCAGACCGAGCAGGGACTATATGTTAGAGGAATCAGAATATGTCCCATGCAGCTCTAGTTCAGGGAGAAAGCAGCAGCAATACCATCTGCAGTGCCATCACTCTACCCCATCTGTTGCTTGCATGGGAGAAGGGCAGGTTTGGAAACTGCTGCTGCCTGCTCAAGTGTGATTCTGTAGAGCAAGAACATAAGATGCAGTTGACCACAGTGCTCGGCAAGCATGCGTTCTAGGACCAAAGCTGCTGCAGGGAACGGTGCTTCCTCCACTGCCCAGACGACTTCCTGCAGTCGGGGTCCTTTGTCCCCTTTGCTTGCCATAAACTCTGGGCTACTTGTTTACCTTAAATGCTGAAATTTCTACTTCCCTTAATATGATTTTCTTAAACATTAGTGCTTCTAAGTTTCCATGTCCTTTGGTTTCCATTATCCCTCAGTGGTTAATTTGTAAATAAATATGTGCTGGGGCTCTAGTCAGGAGGTAGCTTGCACCAGCCCATTACTCCTGACAGAGCTCCCTAAAACAGAACCAACTGCTAACCTTGAAGCGAGGAGAGGATGTCGTGTAATGGCTAAAGCTGCCGACTTCAGAGCTTGGGAAGCAGGTTCAAGTCTCAGCGACGGTTATATATCCCCAATCATTTAATCTCCAGTGCCTACCAAAAATGAGTGTGTTCTTTTCTGGTGCTCATAAAACTAAAGCACTGGTGTTGATTATTAAGTGCTGGCGCTGAGCACCAGAATCAACAGGCTCAAATTAAGCACTGTCCCTCATAGTTCCTTATTCCACTCGCCCTGCATGTACTTTCTTCATTACCCTTTTCAATTTGTTCCCCTTCATTCATCCTCACTTTATGTCCTCAATTGGACTACAGTGCTATGCGTCTATGCCAAACAGCACCTCAACTCCTATGACCTCTAGCAGTTGAAGCATGCTGTTCCCTCTGATGATGAGAAGTATTTTGCTCTGGTATCCTATAAAACATCTACATTGTTAGTGTCTTTACTGTTTGTCGAAAAAAAGGAGCTTGTGTGTTTGTGTATGTGAAGATGTGTCTGTGTGTTTGTATGTCTGTGTTCCTTGTATGAATATGCCTGTGTGTGTGAATTTATATGGCTGCATTTGAGTCCCATCCCCTAAGTTTCAACTATTTTTGTCGACCTTCCAACAGATATACACACACATGTACGATCAGGCTTTTTTTGGTGAAATTGGTATTTTAAGAAGAACATACTGTATGGAAATGCAAAGGCTGTATTTTATTGTTTTATTGCGCGACTCCTGTCCTTGTCAAAACCCACTGTTTAGATACGTTGTGTTAGAAATATTTTAAGTGTGTTTATTTGGTCAGTAAGTACCACATTTCATCAATGCTTTTGCTTAATATCATTTACCTGAAATAATACAATTCCAGTTCCCTGTTCCAACATGGACCTTAAATGATAATAAACACGATTAAGCTTGCTAATTGCTTAGCTAGTGGTGATCGCTAGGCCTTCAGAGTAAGTGCCACACCTGAAGTTGCTGTAAAAGGCCAAAGGATTTGCGGAGCGGGTGCCATCTTTGTTGCACCTGGTTGGATTTTTTTTGTTTTTCAAGAACAAACTCCTAATGCATGAAAAAACAAAAAGTCAATGGCCTGATAGCGGTGGTGGGGGTGGGGCCTTAAGTGATTTACTGTCTCACATGGTGGTCATTTGCAGAGAAATCTAGCAACAATCGTTACAACTTAAATATGTTGGAACAAAGTTTACTGTGACCTGATGGCCCAGGTCAATGGACCATCAGGTCAAAGGTTTCCAATGACAGAGCCAGCTGAAGCTCCATCATCAAAATGCATTTGCCACTATTATGGGGCATGGGAACTGCAAGTCTTGTGGATCAGTAACATTGAATGTTACTGTAGAAAATTGCGTATTGGTTGAGGGGGGTGGAACCCTACTCAAGCAGAAACGACAATCATTGACCGGGTGAAGTGACAAGGAAACCCTAAATAAACCTGTGCTCAACCCTTGGGTAGCTGGGCACAGAGCAGTGAGGCTTCACTTAGTGGCAATGTGTAAAGTATTGGTGCAGCACCTCAAACAGTAATAACATGAATACACTACACAAGAAGGATCCCACAACAAATAAGAATAATAGAGTAGCTTTTAATAAATAAAATAAGACAAACACTGCAAAAAGACATGAAAACAGCACCAAAAAGCACAAAGAGCCAGCTGCTGATATCTGGCTGCCCAATACTGGGACAAAATCACATGCTCAGGTGACCTCAATGGAGCGGGTGCCGGCTTCAGGGACCCAGTTAGGTTTGCTGATCAAGAGTACCTTAAATCCTGGTTGCAGAGCATAGTGAGGTCACACATTGAGGATGAATAGCGCTGCTATGGTGATACAAGGTCTAGGTAGGAGACGTGTTGTGCGAAATCAGTTCCAGGGAGCTGCAGGTCTGTGATTCAAGAAGCCAGTCAATGAGGGGGCATGTGATGCGAAGTCCTGCGTCAAGGATTCATCCCACACCAGATGGTTCCGAAGATGCTGCAGGGCTTGTAATTTGGCGTCCTGCGTCATTGTCAAGAATGTTGTTGACAAGGGGCTTGCAATGCAAGTGACCTACTTCGGGGGTGCATTGTGCAGTGGCGGTTCTGAAGAGACTGTGCTGGCGATGCAAAGTTCACACAGCAGAGGTGATCTATTGGTTCTGCTTGAGTTTGCACTGCAGAGCAGGGGAGATGATCGGTTCTGCTGGGCCCGCAGATGGGTTCACAGAGCACCTTCAGACTGGGGTGGCAATACTAGGCAGGGTAGGACTCTTGTTTGCAGAGTCCAGGTGCCTGGTTACCACAGACTAGCCCTTGTAGTCACTCTGGTTGTCCTGGGTACAAGTTGCTGGTCCAGGCCTTAACAGTCAGGCAATAGGGCTGCAGGTCAGAATTACAGGTCAGCAGTCCAGCAGAATGATAGTCCTTTCAGCAGCACAGCAGTCCTTCTTCCTGGCAGAATCTCCACAGGTCCAGAAGTGTACCAAAGTGTTGGTGTCTGAGGTTCACTATTTATACCTGTTGCTTTTGTTGAAGTGGGAGAAAACTCTAAAGGATTCCCTTTGAAGTGTAATGGTGTCCTGGCTCCAGACTAACAACAGGGGGTATGCATTCCTTTGTGTGGCAGCAGGCCACAGCTTATTCAGGTGTAGCTGAGGCTGTGCCTAACTCCACCCTCTGATCCTGTCAATGATGCCCCATCCAGGCACATCTAGGCTTGCCATTATGTGGGTCTGCCTAAGAGGAATACCAAAAACCAACTGCCAAATAGACCTAGTCATATTACCCAGAAGCAGGCTGCAAGCACCTAATGGGTTAAGCAGGACAATGGAAACTTTCTAACAGTGGCATTTTCTAAACTGTAATTCAAAATTCAACTTCACCATGAAAGAGAATTTTCAGTACAATTACAAAGACACCAAATATGAACTGCTTACCTGGTTCCATTTGGTAGATATCCTTCTTAGGTTTAATAGGTAACTCCCATGTTATCCAATGGGAGAAGTAGGCCATGCAATACTGAAAAACAAATGTAAGAGTTTTTCACTATCAGGGCATGTGCAACTTAAAAGTTGATGTCCTACTTTTTTAAATACATTGCATCCTATGCTGTAGGCTGCTTAGGGCCTACCCTAGGTTGACATATAAATTGAAAAAAGCAAGGTTATGGGCCTAGCAAAAGGTGTATTTTGCCAGGTCAAAATAGCAGTTATAAAACAGCACACACAGACTACAATGGCAGGCCTGAGACCGGTTTCAAGAGTTACTTAAATTGGGTGGCACAATAAGTGATGCAGGTCCACTATTAGCATTTAATGTACAGATTCTGAGTACATGTACTAACACTTTACTAGGGACTTAAAAGTAAATTGAAGATGCCAATTGGGGAGAAGTCAATGTGACCATATTTTAAAAAGTGAGTACACACAGTTTAGGCCTGGCTGATACGGTGCACAGAGTCTTAAGCCCTCAAAAACAAGATCAGAGAAATATTGAGCAGTAAGGTAAAAAGTTGGGGGAAGACTACCCTAAGGCTGACAGTCCTAACATGTTTCCCACCCAGCTGAAAATGGGAAGAACAACCCAACCTGTTGTGATTTCTTATCACTAAGACAGAAGAACTTTGATAGAGTGTCAGCATGGGCATGGTCTTACCCAGGACAGTCTTCCACCGTAAAGTCCATTCCCAGTAGGGAGATGGACCACCTCAAAAGGCTGGCATTTTCATCTCTCATTTGCGTGAGCCATCTGAGGGTCCTGTGGTCTGACTGAACCCGGAAGTGAGTCCCAAATAAATATGGTATAAGCTTCTTCAGTGCCCAATCCACAGCATACGCCTCCCTTTCAATAGCTTTCACCTTTTTTTGCAGGGAAGTAATGTCCTACTAATTAAGGCTACAGATTGGGCTATGCCCTCCTCATTTAACTGTGTAAATATAGCCCATATTCCATGCTATGAAGTGTCTGTCTGCACAATATACTGCTTGTAGAAGTTAGGAGCCCTGAGTACAGGTGTGGTACACACATGGCTTCCTTAAGGGTGTCAAAGGCTTTCTGGCAAGCCTCTGTCCAGATCACCTTTCTGGGCTGCTTCTAGGACATCTGCCCCCTTAAGGGGGCAACAATGTTGTTATACCTCTTAACAAACCCCCAAAGTATTGTGTGAGCCCAGAAAAACCCTTACCTCAATCTTTGTTTTAGGGGGTTGCCTGGCCAGGAAAGTCTCAATCTGGCCCAGATACAATTTGGCCTCTGCCCTATCTGGCACTTACTGGACTTGATAGTCCTTCTGCAGGACAAGGAAGCACCCCCTGGAGGTGATACAAGTGTTCCACCTAGCTAGTTTTGAAGGATAGCTAAGCCATCCCAGCAAACAGCACAGAATGTCTCCTTCCCTGCTAGGACCATGTTGACCTACCTCTGCCTCTGAAAAGAGGCAGGGACATCTTTAAACCAAAGGTCATCACCCTGAACTGGAAGTGGCCCTCTTGGTTGAGAATTCAGACCTCTCTTTTGCCGCCTTGTCAGAGCAATTTGCCAGTACCATGATGTGAGAAACTTTGCAATGCCTAGCCTGTCTATGAATTCATCGGCTCTGGGATGAGGTGTTTATTAGGCTCAGTGATGGAATTGAGTGGTTGGTAGTCCACACACACTATAGTTCTGGACGGGTGCCTGATGGGGCACCTTTGGGTACTCCCACCACGGGACTGGACAAGGGACTGTTGGAGGGCTCAATCACCCCCCAACACCAGCATATTGGAGACCCCCTTCTTGATACTGGCTATCACCTCATCCTACAGCCTCATATTTTTGACAGGCGACTGTCTCCAGTGTCTATGTTGTGGGTAACCCTGGGTGGAGTTCACTGCGAAGTGCAAAAAAATCCGCTGTGCTACACAGAGCTCTGCAAGTGGCAGAGTTTCTTTAGATAAATGCAGTTTGTGATGATTTTCAGTGCCACATGCTTGTACGCACTGTGCAATTATCGCGAACGCACCATGCACAGGACAAGCGGGTGTGGCTTCCTTTTTGCCGCTCTAGAAGATTTTTACTCGAGCAGCAGCTTTCTCAATGTGAATGGATGGTTTCTCATCACGAGTGGTTGCGAGCATACGCGATCACTCACAATGAGAAATCTGACCGCCCGAGTTGTGAAATCTCTCCAGGAGGTTGATTTTCCACACCTGCGCTTGCCAACTTGATGCGGAAGATCGCGAACGTGGACAAATCTCGCCGGGAGGAGGAGTTTCCTAGCTTGCGCTTGCCAAATTGATGTGGATGAACACAAGCAAGGGAAAAAACTCAGCAAGCTCCGCGTAATGCGGAGTGTGGAAAACTCTGCACACTCTGCGAGCAGAGCAGAGTTCACTGCCCAGCCTTAGTTGTGGGTACACAAATGTGTGAGCCTATCGGGAGGGAGAACAGAGAGGAAAACTGCCTCCACAACTGGTAACAATTGCCCTGATGCTCTGGGGTATGTGTAGGGGAGAGGTTAACACCCTTCACAGACCTATCATGCGCCTTGGAAGACTGGAGATCGGGGGGTGTCATTTTCCTCATCCACCCCTTCATCTGTCATGAGGAGCAAGTTAACTTCAGACCACCTAAACTGAGGATGAGGTGGTTTGTACACCCATAATAGATATCTAGAGGTCTTGAGATTCACCAGGTAGTTGGAGTCCCTGTTCCACTCCTTTACCTTGTATGGGCCTGTCCAGTGATTCTAAAAGGTCTGGGCTTCCCAGGCCCCATATCCCATACCTTTTGGCAAGGTTGAAATCTTACTGGAGTTGCCTTCAGGTCTTGCCAGAGTTTAAAACTTCTGACTTCTTGACTTGCCTCAAAATTATCTTTCACCTTTTTTCCAGAATCTATGCATCTGGTTGCTGATGGCCAGCATGTGGGGTTTCCTGGGAGCCTACTCCCACCCCTCTCATAAGGCTGACAGGTCCCCTCGCAAGTCTTGGATCACCTTCAGTAAATGGTCTGATAATCACCCCCTATATCCAGAATCAAATATGCTTAAAGAATTAGAAGTCCCATTGCATATTTTTGGAGCAGTTGAGGCTTTGGTACTTATACACCTTTACCTGTTCTATTGGACGCTATTAGGAAACCATGCAAACCTCTTTGGTTTTCATGAGAAGATAAGGGTTTTCGTTTTAACCAGCAGCGGCCCATCCATTAATGGGGAGGAGCCATACCCCTCCACCTTTTGGACATAAAGATTGTCTTGACAGGCAATCTTTATTTTAAAGTCAGACAGGCATGAGCTAGCCTTGCACTTAATGTGCAGGCTCCTCGCTGCCGGAGCTAAATTTTGCTGCACTGAGAATTTCACAGCTACTGTAGGTGTTATATCTTCTGCTCAGTAAAGGACCTCAAGGCCCTCCCCTTCATGATGAGGGGGGACGTCAGTGATAGCCTTGTACCTCTGCGCTTGAATTTCAAGCCATGAAGTACCCAGGGCAGAGTGTCTATTACTGACACCTCATCACAGAGTGGGGTGGGGTCAGCAGCCTCACTGAACCCATTCTTCTCTGTGATGAGGTAGGGGTTTCTGCCTCTCCTCATTAACTGATGGGGAGGCAGCAATCCCAATCCTCCAGGCACCTCCAAGGCTTCCCTACCAGAGATCTGCGGTAGGTAAGTGCTGAGTTTTAATTGATTGTTTGGTGCATGCATGTATGCATGAATGTATGTGTGTTTGCGGGTGAGTGTTGTGAATGAGTGGGTGTAAGTGAGTGCGTGTGTGTGTGGACCTCCCACCCCCTCTAAGCTGTACTTACCAGCCACCACTGGTCTTGTCTACATTGATTGTAAGTTAATTGTTTTAACAGTAGGTATGACGGAAATTACACTTTCGCTTCAGAGCAACAGGGGTATAAATGAGTACAAGATCATCCGCTTACATGAGACAAGAACTGTGATAACCTTCAATTCTGGCAGAGACGAGATTTGACAATTCAAGGTTGGAAGGAAGATCAGAAAGAAACAAATGAAAGAGTAGGGCAGTTAAAAAACACTACTGTCAAACCCTTTTTTTTTACTAGGATTTTGTCAATTTTGCAAATGGGGATTTAAAATTCTTTCATTTATTCCATTGAGTTACAAGTGCCACCAGATTGAACATGGTTCAAAAGTTGACAAAGCAAAAGAATAATTTCACAACTGTGCTTACTGACTGAGTCACCTCCAACCAAAGGGCCAGACAGTGGTCCCCTATGGTATACTTTTCCCTAAATCCTCCCTGCTCTCTCTGAATAATGCCAGCTCCAAAAGTCCAATTTTCAAGATATAATAAGAGAGTTTGGGAATACGTTTTGAAAGTTGTGTCTAACAAAGAAATAAGACTGTAGGTGTAGCATCCAGAACAGTTGCCTTTCTTATGAATTGGTTTATAATAGCCCCTTTCCCAGAGTTGGGCATGATAAGTCCCATTCTTGTTACCTATTAAAAGAAGGGGCTAAGAAGTCTGGTCCGCCATAGGGGTTAGCCTTAAATACTATGGCCAGAAGAGAGTCTGGGCCTCTGGCATGGGAAGGTTTTATTTTGCCAACTAGATCAGTGACAACTGCCACTTCCTGTGTGCTTACAATTAAAGAGTGTGCTGCTTGTTTCGGATCAATCAGATCCAGGTTCAGCTAAGTTGGACAAACATGCATATGAATCTCAAGACTACTCAGAGAGACTTTTTTTCTGAGTTAACTAATCCCCAAAATAATTTGTCATTAACCTGGGAAAGGGCTTGATTCATATGGTTCCAATGATATTCATAGAACTGTAGTTTTTTTTTCCAAAGTAGGTTTTTGAAATCCCCTTTTGCTTTAATTAACTCATAGCTCATTTCATGGCTACCATTTTTTACTGCTTGCCGGTGGAGCTTAGATAGGGCCTTCCTCATTAGGCGACATTCTTCTTCGAACCAACCTGAAGGATCCCTTTGTCTAGTTGTTTTTCGGAAATTGGCGAGGTCTATACTGGGCCTTCGGAAGAGCCAGATTTCTTATATAAATGCATTACACCACCCTAATTAGGGTGGTGTAATGCATTTATATAAAAAATCTGCTTCGGTGGAAGATAACATTACTCCGTTTGTGTACTTGTTCCAATCCCAGGGGGTGGGTGAGTGAATATTGCAAGAGATTTTAATGTGCTTCAAGACCCATGGCAAGATCCAAAGCAAAAAAACAGGGAAAACAGGCAAAACCAAATTCTATGAGAATCATTAGGAATTTTAAGGATATCCTTGCTGTAATTGACCCCTGGAGGGCAACATGCCCCACAGAAATTATATATACTTGCTTCTTAGGGAGGTTTCATACCTCCTCCCACATAGATTTTTTTTATCTCCCGAACCCTTACATTTAAACATAAACTACTATCCCTAATGGGTTCTCTGATCATGCAAGGCTCAGTCTTGAGCTCGAAGTGAGTAAATCTCTGCTGGGCCCTAAACAATGCATGTTAAATAAACAATGTCTACAGGAGAAAGGATGAGTACAAATCCTCAAAGAAGAGGTCAGTGAATTCTTTGTAATTACTAATAAGACTGCATCCTAGGGTATTGTGTGGGATGCCGTGAAAGCATTCATCAGAGGGAGGATAATAGGATGCAGAGAATAGCCTCAAAGTCAAAAGAACAAAGGCAGATTTTAGAACAAAAGGTACAACAAAGTTGTGACAGGTGTTTATAGAACTCATCTAGGGCTACTAAGAAAGTGTTTGACGTTGCCAGACAGGCAATGAGTGAAGCATACTATGCTAAATGCGCTGCATTGAGTTGGATGCACTCTCAAAAAGTTTATGAGGAAAGCAACTTTACTGGCAAATTTTTAGCATGGCAGGTATGGGAACAAGTGGCCAAGAATCGAATCGATTCCCTGAAATGCCCGATTACTGGAATAGTAAGCAGGAATTCAGAAAAAGTGGGAGAAATGACATTATACCATTATAGACAGATTTACTCATAAAATCTGTCAATTGATAGTGCCTCTTTAGAAAGATTTTCAACTATAGAAAAGGGAGATGATAATACTCGACTCATCTCTAAAGAGGAACTGCTGGGGGTCATTACGAACGTACCAAATGGGAATGCATGTGACCCGGGCGGTTTCCATGGAGAATATTTTTAACCTTTTTCAGATGTCCTAGTTAAACCTCTTTTATCTTTAGCTAATAGAATCCTAAATTGAGTCAACATACCACCCTCTTTCTTTAAAGGAAATGTTGTAAGTTTCCTTAAGAAAGATAAGGAGACTGATGATCCTAATTTGTGATGCCGTATCACACTATTAAACACAGATTATAAAATAGTGACAAAGCTGCTCGCAAATAGATTTAGTTTAATAGTCGTGGGTCTGAGTCATTTAGACGAAAATGGCTTTTTAGCAGGTAGACAGCTTGGAACAAACACTCATTATTTGGCGGAAGGTTTGGATTACTTTGTGGTGAATAAAATACAGGCCTTCGTGTTTCTGCTAGACGCGGAATAGGTTTTTGACCTGCTGGTCTGGGAAGCTTTATTTAAAATTCTGCCTAAATTCGGTCTTCCAACCCAGATCACGGGGTTCATATATATTATGTATTGTAAAGCCGAAGATGGTGTTATCATAACACAGTTGAAGTGGAGCAAATAAAGGTACTGCGTGGCACAAGTCCACTATCCTTTTCACCTTTTTTACCGATCAACTAGCTAGAGCAATCTGAACAAATAAGAGTATCCAACCTCCACTTCCACAAATGGATAAGTTAAAATTATATGCTGATGACATCCTGTTAATTCTAAATAGTCAGAGAGAGACTCAAGAAAAGCTTTTTGATAACTTCGCTCAATATGAGGCACTGGGAGGGCATAGAATTAATAAGAGGAAGATAGAAATAATACTCTGTAGGTGCACTCCTGAGGTCGTACTCCTAGATTTGGCTGTTTGTGTTAATTCCCAAACAAAATGATATCTAGGTATAAGGTTCTCTTCTAAAATTGAGGTTTCTTCTGACCTTAATTGCTCTCCTCTTCTTTTTTTTAAAGGTATACCACTTATTCTCCCAGTGGATCTCTCTCCCTTTGACTATTCTAGGGAGAGATTCCCTAATTAAAATGTCAGTCCTCACCTTATTTAATTTTTTATCCTCAGCTATTCTGTGTGTCTAAACAAACTCTTTTTTTTAAAGCTGCAGAGCCCATGTTTTCATCCTTTATTTGGCAATAAAATCACATAGAATTCCACTTAGCACTTTATAATATTCAAGAGGGAATGGAGGGTTGACGCTTCCCAATCTTAGAGATTATTACTTTGCCTATCTTGCAAAATATCTGTCTAGATTCAATACAAGTAGTCCTTTTGTAAATAACTATGCAGTTGATTTCTAAAGAGTTTAATATTCGAGATGTACTAAAGATAATTAAAATACCTAAAAGAGTACATTATAAGAGCCTATAGTGGGTCTTCCGGTAGTGTAGGGATCTCAACAGGAGATATTCCATTCCTCAGATTAATGTGGCAACATCCCTGGCTGTGGTTGATATGGGACATGAAGGGAAGCTTGTACCCGAAGTTGTTCAAAAGTGGGGTAAAGTAGTATATTGGAAAATATCGGACTTCCGCAGGGGAGATAGATGGGAAAACTTAGGGGAAGTAAATTAGGGTATGCAAGATGATTTTCTCCTTTTGGGCTTATTTAGAATACTTAATAAGGTTCTATTGGATTTGCATCTGGGCCAGATCCTTAGCAGCAGAGAGCTGGCGACTGTTGTAAGTGGTGAGGGTGTTTTGAAAAGGCCAGGGGAATGGAAAAGAATGTTTTGGTGTGTAAGGGCCCCAAATCTACTCAAAAAGGTATTAAAATGGGATAAATATGAAAGCCTTGAAACAACAGACAAAATGTGGAAGGAAGTAAATATATTAAATGTTATTGTATTAAGAGCAGCCAAGTGGCGACGGATGCTCTTTTTTTCTAAATAGCTTTTATAGAGAACCCCAGCCTTTCTAATATATATTAACCCCCACTATCCCAGGTAATTGCCCCAGTTGTATAGGGCACTCCCCTGCAAACTGGACGCATGTGACTAGCCACTGTTAATCCATACAGGGATTCTGGACTGAAACATTTCTGTATCTTGCAGGTGTGGGGAAGGTTAATTTGGTCCCAACTAATTGCCTTAGAGTCCTGGGGCATGCCTAGTACTGTACCTGTCTAACAAGTGGGTAAAATTACTATATATTGCAACAGCTATAGCTCGATGCTTCTGATAGTTCATCTGTTTATAATTGTCTAGTTTGTAACTTTTTTGTTTTTTATCATTTTCACGGATCTTTTTAACCCCCTCATATCCATTTCCATAGCCTTGCCTCTTTTTTTCAATCTTTCGACGTGGTTCGTCTCCCATGTTGGTTATGCCTTCTGCCACCAGTCCGAGATTTTTGTTGTTTCCCCTAGTATGTATTACAGTTGTTATTGTTTGTATGACATCTACTGTCTTCTCATATTATAACTCTTACCCCTACTTCTTCTTCCCTTCTCTTCTCTTCTTTTCTTCCCTTTTTCTTATTGATCTCATTGGTTACTTTATTCTATAACCTTCTTTTTTCAATTTTCTTCCTCTTTCTTTGTATCGGTATTGACCGTGTGATTTTATCTTTATTCATACTCTTTACATTCAAAGTTGTCTCATGGAATGTAAAAGGTTTTATTAATCCCGTAAAGAAGCAGAGAATACTATCCCATTTTGCTACTTATACCCCTGACTTAGTTTTATTGCAAGAGACTCATTTGACAGAGTTAGAAGCTCTGAAACTTAAAAGGCAGTGGGTGGTTTAGTCTTAGTATCTCCTACAACCACTAAGAAAAATGGGGTAATTATTCAAGTTCATAATCGTTTGAAATGTTCTGGTATATCTAAGGAAACTGATTCAGAAGGTAGATGGTTATTAGTTAAGTTGCTCATTAATATTATTTCTCTTACAGTTTTTAAAATTTATGTTCCAACTCAACCGGATTCTTCCTTTTGGCGTAATATCACAAAAAAATGCATTCAACATAAAGACAATTTTTTTGGGGGGTAGTGGACTGTAACCAAGTTATGAACCCTTTCGTTGATCGACAATCCCAAGTCCGTTTCATCCCCCACAAAATTCACAAACAATTTCAAAACACAATTTCTCTGACTCATCTTGTAGATGCTTGGAGACTCTATAACCCTGACAATTCAGAATTCTCTTTTTTCTCTCCCCCACATGGCACTCTGACACGATTGGACAATATTTGTCTTTCTTCTGCCTTAGCAAGGAACCTTATTTCCCCCTCAATTAAACCCATTGTCATTTCTAACCATGCCCCAGTGGTTGCTGATTTCGACTTGCTCCACTCACACCCCAGATCTTCTAGATGGAGGTTTAATAATTCTCTTTTGCAGATTGCACTTTTTTTCTTCCTCTTTCATTTCCTTTACAGATTTTTTTTCTTTACATTTATCTCTTGATACTTCTCCTTCACTGCTTTGGGATACCTTTAAAGCTACAGCACGTTGCTTTATAATAGATTAGGTAGCCAAGAAAAAGAAACACTTACTTGATCAGCAAAACATTTTGCTATTATTATTATTGAACTAAATTAAATTAAATTTATCAGGCGCTCAGCTACCCGGAGGTTTCCCAGACCCTGGACACATTGCAACCTGAAAATACAGCATTTACTGGTTGAATAGCCAGATCTTAAGGCCTTTGTTTAAGCTTTTGTGGCTGACTTTGTGACGAAGTAAAGAGGGTAATGAATTCCACAGCATTGGGGCCAGATACGAGAATGAGCGTCCGCCCATACGTGAAAGTTTAAATCTGGGAACTAAGAAGTTGGCTTGGGAAGAGGAACGAAGTAGACGGGTGGGAAGATATGTCTGGGCTAGGGCGCATAGGTATTGAGGTGCTGTGCCTAGTTTAATCTTATGCATATAGCATAAGGCCTTCAATTTCATCCGATGCTCAATCCTGAGCCAGTGGAGGTCCTACAAAGTGCCTGTGATGGAGGATGTTTTAGGTACATGACGAAGTAGCCTGGCTGCAGAATTCTGTATCACCTGCAACTAACGTACTAACTCCCTATTCGCTCCTAGGTATAGGATGTTGCCATAATCCAGCCATGACATGATTAAGGTCTGGATAACCATTCTTTGAGTGGATTCAGGCAGCATCCATAATATCTCACAGGTTTTTCCAGGATCTTAGAAAAGACAGGTAGTAAATAAATCGGACGGAAGTTGGAGGGCTCAGCTGGATCTGCATTTAGGGCCAGATGTAGGTAGCCAAATACCGGTCGGCAACCGACTTGGTATTTGGCTTTTGAGATGTAGGTGGGTCAGAATTTACAGAATCGGTATATTTACTGATTCGGTAAATTTACCACTTCGGTATTTTACCGAATCGGTAAATATACCGATTCTGTAAATCCATATGTAGGTGGCACAGTTTGCAGTGCCACAGGCCCTTAGGATTTCCTATTTTACCACCCAAACCTATTGGGTGGTAAAATACCGAATTCCAGTGTACATGCACATCTGTGCATGAACACCTATGCCATGTGACACACAGACATGCCCTTAGGGCATGTATGTGTGCCACATGGCACACAAGCCTGCATTTGGGGTGCTACAGGGTGTCAAAGTGACACCCCGTTCCCCCTGCCAGGATTCGGTATTTACCGATTCTGTAAATAGCAAATCTGTATTTCACATTGATTCCTATGGGCTTCAAGGCCCATAGGAATCAATGGGAAATACAGATTCAGTATTTACTGAATCGGTAAATACCGACTCTTACAGAATCGGTAATTTTTTACCTACATCTGCCTCCTTCCAATTTTCCGACTCTTAAATACCGATTCGGTATGAGTCGGTATTTAAGAGTCGGTAAATCGGAATTACCTACATCTGGCCCTTGGTTTCTTCAAAAGGGGAAGAACCATTGAGTGTTTGCTTTATGCTGGTAAGATGGCTTCCCTCAGTGAGGCATTAAGTAGTTCCATGACAACCATTAATATGGAGGAATCTAGATTTTGAGAAATATTAACTGGAAAGGGGTCATTATGTGAGCCTGATTTAAGACTGTTTAAAGTAGCATTAAAAGACAGAGGGTCTAAGGGTTGCCAGTTTGTTACTTCCATAGTAGATGCCAAGTCAGGGGGCCCAGCTGGGTTGGTACCGTCAAGTAATGGGGGGTGGATTCATTATGTGCTGTTCCTTATTAATAGTTGCCGTCTCAAGTTCTGCATAGATCTTTTCTACTTTTTCGATGAAGAACTTCGCCACAACTTCGCAGTGTGCTTTATCAAGTATCGGAGGTATAGGTTGACAGGTTGCTCCCAAGAGATCACCAACAAATTTGAACAAGACGTTTGCATTATTATGTGCTGATGTAATAGTTTTGTTCACATATTCAGCATATGCTGCTTTACATAGGGAATTATATTCTCTTTTAGCACTTTTATAACAATACTTGGATTCTAAGGCATAATCCTTCCTCCAACATCTTTCCAGAGCCTAACATTTTGTTTTTTCAGTTTTTAATTTTTCGGTGAACCATGGGGCAGGAGGGCGGTGATTATTTAGTTTCTTAAGTGAAGTAGAGAGACAGGTGTTCACAGATGTCATAATCCCAATGCAGATGGCCACTGCGTCTGAGATCAGGATGGAAGAAGAATCAGGAATATTACTCACAAGATGGTCATTTAGGGAGTCAATATCTAGGTTCTTCCAATTTCTATACCTGACTTTGGGTAAGAAGATGGCCGGGCTATTCAGTCGTGAATAAAACTCCATCTTAAAGTTTACCAGAAAATGGTAAGACCAAAGTAAGGGCAGGGCTTTTTTGGCTTGAAATGTTAGATAGGTTTGAAAATATGGGGTCTAGCAAGTGGCCCCCCTGCGAGTGGGACGGAATTGCAGAGAGGTAAGTTCAGGGATTCTAGATCGGCATTCAAGCTAGAGCCAATCTTGCATGTTGGATAATCAAAGTGAATATTAAGGTCGCCTACAATGGTAAAATTGGCTGCATTGAGTAAGAAAGAGGCAATAATGTCTGAAAAGCTTGCCTCCCGTGGACCTGCTGCACCATGGGGATGATAGACCAGGAAGGCTGTCAGTGTGAACTGAGGAGTAAGGAGGATTCTAAAAAAACTGCTTCACAGCCTCCACAAGGTGGTGTCTCCCATTTACATGAATACTCTTTTAAAAAAAATAATTGCAATGCCGCCACCGATTTTATCTCCTTGGTCCTTCCTAATAATTCTATACGTTGACGGTAGGGCCGCTGCAATATCGGGGACGGAACTTTCGTGTAGCTATGTTTCCGTAAAGAAAATTGCATCTGGCAGAGGTTGTGAATTGTAGAGAAGATCAAAAATGTCCTCCTTATGTTTAGCGAGGGATCTGCAGTTAAGGTTAAGAAGTGTGTACACTTTTGGTTGGGTTTTAATAGTGCATCCCCCAACTGATGACTGTTTCATGAAATTCAGCAGGGTGGCAGCATTCGCGACCATGGTTTCTTATGTAATGACGTGCAGGTGAAATTACAGCAGGGGCATGATAAAATGGGGTGGTCGAGTTTGAAGGAAATGCAGTTAGCTTCTGGTTTCATGCGCAAACTATTAAGAAAACTGGGGGAATATTTCTTAACCATTTTAGAAAAAGGGGCAGGGGTTGTGGCCCCTGGCACCGGTCGGATGCGTACATGCGCAGACTGCCTTGCCTTTGGCGAGCCGCCGACGCGCCCGCTCCGCTCGTCCACTGCGCGAAATAGAAGGCATGTGTTTTAAAGCCTCCAGAGTCAGCTGCCTACTGACGTCAGTGCTCCGCCTCTCCCCTGTCTCCGCCCTTCACAACAATCCAGCGAACCCGTGGTGGACCGGGGAGCAAGCGTCAGAAGAGGACAGGTAAGGAAGTGTGCAATGTAAGTTAAAACTAATCCGCCCTAGAAATAAGAAATTTGAAAAAAGCCACAGCTAACACCCATGCTTCTGGAAGTCGCAAGTCCCCTGCACGAAGTAAGAGGCATGTGTTTTAAAGCCTCCAGAGTCAGCTGTCTGCTGACATCAGTGCTACGCCTCCCCCTGTCTCCGCCCGAGAAAATTGTAGACCGCTGCTCCCTCCACAACAATCGGGCAAACCCGTGGTTGGATTGGGGAGCAAGCGGCAGAAGAGGACAGGTAAGGAAGTGTGCAATTTAAGTTAAAAGTAATTTGCCCAAGAAATAAGAAATTGAAAAATCGTCACAGCTAGCGCCAATGCTTCTGGCAGTCCCGCGTCTGCTGCGCAAAGTAAGAGGCATGTGTTTTAAAGCCTCCAGAGTCAGCTGTCTGCTGACGTCAGTGCTCTGCTTCCCCCCTGTCTCCGCCCGAGAAGATAGAACACCGCTGCTCCCTCCACAGCAATCGGGCGAACCCGTGGTGGACTGTGGAGCAAGCGGCAGAAGAGGACAGGTAAGGAAGTGTGCAATTTAAGTTAAAAGCAATCCGCCTAAGAAATGTAAAAAATGTCACAGCTATCGCCAATGCTTCTGGCAGTCGCGCGTCCGCTGCATGAAGTAAGAGGCATGTGTTTTAAAGCCTCCATAGTCAGCTATCTGCTGACGTCAGTGCTCCGCCTCCCCCTATCTCTGCCCGAGAAGATGGAAGACCACTGCTCCCTCCACAACAATTGGGTGAACCCGTGAGGGACTGGGGAGCAAGCGGCAGAAGAGGACAGGTAAGGAAGTGTGCAATTGAAGTTAAAAGTTATCCGCCCAAGAAAATTGAAATTTAGAAAACGCCCAGCTAGCGACAATGCTTCTGGCAGTGATTGCTAGCAATATTAAATGTCTAGAGCATCATTTCTATACATCTTCATCTATTTCTACCTTACAGGAGCTTGTTCGAGCTAAACCCGATTTTAATAAAACAACTACAACGCCTCATCTGTTCTTCTCTGAACGAGCGCGCGGTATTATGGCAGACGTAATAAAGTTGGCAAACTCCTGGCTAATTATCTTAAATCTCTGAAAGAACATGTTTTGATAGATTCTATTCATTCATCAGATGAAACAACCCTTTTCAAAGACCAAGACATCTTAAATAAATTCATGGAATTTTATAAAACCTTAAGGGCCAGATGTAGGAAGGCTATTACTGGGTTTGGTAATGGCCAAAATTAACGAATTTTGGCCGTTACCGACCGGTAATAGGCTTTTCTGATGTAGTGGCCGAAATTAAGGATTCAGTAATTTACCGAACGGTAATTTAAGGAATCGGTAAATTACCGATTTCTTAAATACCGATTAGGTAAATTACTGAATTCCTAATGTAGGGAGCACTTAAATGAGGGCTTATCCCATGTTAGGATTAGTTATTTACCACCAACTACAAGTTGGTGTTAAATAACGGAAAAAAAAACAAAAAGCTATTTTATGCAAATTGCTTCAGTGCAATGTTGCAGACATACATGCCCACAATTGAGGGGTGCAACAGGGTGTCAAAGTGACACCCTGCCACCCTTCAATGTTTTCCCCCTTTTACTGAATCGGTATTTACTGATTCAGTAATTGCTATTCATTCCTATGGGCCTCCAGGCCAATAGGAATGAATGGCAATTACCGAATCGGTAAATACAGATTCGGTAAATACCGATTTTTACAGATTCTGTAAAATTTACCGAAAAATTACCTACATACTATTTACCTATTCATAAATACTGAATCGGTAAAATTCGGTTTTTAAGAATAGGTAAATAGTATTTACCTACAACTGGCCCAATGTAATTTATCAAAAAAATGCAGTAACATTTTTTAATTCACATCCCCCAGAATGAAAAAAAAGCAGTCTAAAAATGTTTACGGTTAATCTAATATTAAATTCGTGCATTTCTTGCATAAGTATTTGCCAGATTCCAAAAAATTGATAAAACAAGACGAACAAATACTAGTATATATTAACGGAGAAAATAATTCCATGATAACCAATGCTGTCTAAATCTACTTTGCTATTTTCCTCACAATAATATCGAATTGGTATTGAAAAGTTGCATTTTCAAAAAATATTTTGAAATGTGACATCAACTGAAACATTATGCGAATGATGGACGTCTCATTATCCTAACATGAGAACAACTTTGGTGTTTACCCTCTAGCCATCCGGATGTGCAAAGGATCAGCCCATACTGCAATGTGATGGCTTGTGACTCACAGGAAGCAGCCAGCTCCTGCTGGTGTCCATTATTAGTAAACAATTTAATGGTTGAATTGTGCTCAGGCAATCATGGCCTCATTATTCATGGTCCCTCCACTTAGGAGTTGATAAAATGGACTGTGTGGGACGGCGTTCCAGGAAGCGTGGTTGTGGAGAAAATATTTTAGATGAATATCTTGTGCGCAACGCTTTTAAATGTCCCTATGCTGGAAGCAAATGCAACAATCTATGGTTTTGTGAATTATGTCCAGCGACAAACACGTTTTGTATGTTTATTTTCTTGGCTGTGCTTTTTTGCCTCATGTTAGATAAGGTGAACAGAAAACAGCTTGATACAGATGCCTAGCCATACCCTGAATCTGTGTTTTAGAATTAATGAGGAAAAGGATCATGATATCTGCCTGTTATACTGAACATATAAGTATGCCGCATGTCTTTTACTGTGAGATTCATCCTAGAGAGGGATTGAGGTTCAAAATCAATACACGGTGAAGTTTCAATAGAATGTTTCTATGGTGTAATATATTTAGGACCACTGTTTTTCAGAGTTTACTGACTTTTTTACAGCTAAATACTATGAGAAAACCAAGTACATCTATGTATGTATTTATTTTTACATGAGAACAAGAAATGGAAAGCTGCTATTTTTTGTGCTTTTCATTGTTGTAATGTATGCTTATCTGGGGAATATCTGAGCATAATGATGGGAAGGAACAATAAAAAAAAAAGAAGCACATTTCTCAATTATGGTTTAAATAGCTGCAGAAGTGCACAGCATTCTACGACATGATAATATTTTCAAAGGTACTCCATATATGTAATTCATTGCTTCTTATAGCACTAAAAGCCATCTGCCATCCAAGAGCCAATGTACCTTCAAGAGTTAAATAAATGTGGAGATTTACTATTTGCACATTCAATTTTGCACAATATCCCAAATAAATATAGAAAAATACAGATAAAAGAGTCATTTAAATGTAAAATGTAAATGTGGATACATAATTATGTAAGTGTCTAGAAAATGCCATAAAACGAGTAGTCCTAAATGTATTTAGTATAAGATCAGATGGCATTTCTTTCTAACCATCCTCTGGTTCATCATTTAAAAGAGCACGGGTTGTATTTCTTCAATCCCTTAGCTTGCATTTAGATCTAAAATCCTGAAGTCCAGAAATGGCTTCAAGAGATTGTCCGGTTCAGGTATGCCTGTGTGTACCACAGGCACGATTACTGGGCGCACTGAATGGTAGAGATATAAAAGTAGTAGGTTCAAGAGGAGGTGTTAAGGTTTTCTAGCTAATCATAACTGACACAACTCAACTTTCTGTATATTTCGAAACATAATGATTAAACATCTCTGAATGGAATAGGACGATGCTGGCTAGTCTCTAGCTGCTGGTTGGGGGCACTGTGCTCTTCCTTCCGTCCCACACATGTAACCAAATGAAGTAGTGTCAGCTTCACGGGGATCCTTTGCTGTCCCTTCTGTCATGTAACTCTGGCAAGGCATGAGGCAATTACCAGAACAAAATTACCACAAGTTCCTGCATGTGGCTGTACATACCTGTGCCGGCCATGTTGATGACATGCTATGCACACAGGCGGATCCTGGAGAGTAGCGCTGGTCCTGCCTGTGAGTGCAGCAGCAGTATCAGACTTCATCTATCACACTAGGTCACTAGAAACAAGCTCACAGGCATCTGCGGCACAGCGAGGGCTGGCCGCGGTAGACCTTTGAGGTTGAGCTTTGGAAATGCACTATCAGTATCTACAAGGAGACAGCAGACATTTACAACCCAAGTACAAGTACAAGCACTCCAGCTGATAATGGAGGGTATGGATAGAAGCAGGATGGATCAACTGCTGGTGTTATGGGAAAACGGAACTACGCTGCCTTATCATGATATGGTCCTCCTTGTAACCAACCCTTGTCATGTTTGTCATAAGTATCTGGTTTTTGGGCCCCATTACTTGAATATGAAGTACCTATGATTATGCCCCATGCTTATGTCCCTTGTCTTAATGGGCAAGTAGTTACCAGTGGAAGGGCGAGATTTTGATCGATACCTTATCACTATTGATCTAAACCCCGATCTGGTCGACTGAACCTTTGTTGCCTGTCATTGAGGGAAGAAAGTGCATCTCTTACCAAGTTAGTTCACCCAATAAAGGACTCCGCTCCGAAAGATCACAGACAACTTCTAGCTTTCAAAGATTTATTATATAGTCAGAATAAGCTGCAAGTACAGGCATCTCAGAATGAGATTCACAAGATACACGGGCCCAACTACATACATGTGCTCTCTGAAAACCCTTAGACGAGCAAAGAAAACTACCAATACAAGTTCTAAGAATAATAAAGCTATCAGCATTGACACGTACTGCGATCTCTCCGTCATTTAAGTTGGAGGAAAAACACAGGTTAGGCTGTCCCTACCCTGCTCTGGATGGTATCCCTACTTAACAAAGTCTCAACCTATCAAAAGGTGTCAGCGGTGAATGACCCCCTAGGGAAGTCACCCACTCTTAGTCTCTTGGTGAAAACCTATAGTTCTTCAGTCATGACCCCTCTCTGCCTACCCATCCGCTCTCTAAAGGGTCCTCAGGCATCTGCTCTAACTCCACCCAGGGGTGCTGTCCCTAATACAAAACATACAACAGCATTTGGGACGCCCCTCGTGAGACGCCCCTCACGTGGTGTAGCTTCTGGCTTTTTCCATGATGAGGCCTCGTGCGTTAGAGTTGACCTTGCTTCTCAGACTCTTCTCCGGCCCGCTGATACCCCTTAAAACATTCCGGAACCCTCCTCCATGTCTGGGCCGTCTCCTGAACAAACCTCTATTCATTTCATTTATAATTGGATCCCCCCTTTCTCTTGCAGACAGACATCTGCGGCCAAGATCCCAATTCTCATAGACTTCCAACAAAGGTTTGCAACATTTCTCGGCCCAGACCAATACGTGTAAATCAATGTCTATAAAAATTTCAGGCCTACAGCATTTCTCATAATGATTATAGCATTCAACTCCTTCATTAATTAATAGCATGTTAATACTCTTATTCTATTATTCGGTAAACACATCTATAAATCATGGCCTATTAACGTTATTACTAAAACATTAGTGCAATCCATGTCGTGAAAGGAAACACCTTCCCCATCCCTTCCATCTCTGGCCCTGAGGCCTACCACGTTCTATGTTTAACCGCATGCCATCTTACATTTTAGCAGCTACACGACATGGATTCAGGATTAATCACGTCTAATAAAGTCATATAATTTCACACATTTCTGCATTAGTTCCACTTCTACTTAAACCTCTAAGTTAACTACACATTTCAGAATATAGACGCAGGTACTATCAGCACTCATGGCATTTCTCTTCATGACTTGTGCTTACTACGTGTAAGTGTGATGTACTTATACATTTAGGTCAGTTTGCGCTCTCTCAGTTCCCCCCTTTGATGACCTCTCGGGGTCATCACTAACATTTAAACTGAAGTAATCACTAATGGACCTCGTTTCCGCGTTTCCAGAGCCCTCAGGCTCCTGTACTGATTATCTTGTATGGCAGCTAATCTATGCAGCTGTTCCTCCCGAGCTTTTTCAATTCTCCTGGCTCTGTACCATTTGAATGCCCTCACCAATCCCCACAACATGATCACATAGATCAATATTATGATGATAGGTTTCAACACATACCACACAAGGCTTTTTCCTAAGTTGGCAAACCACCCTCCAGCTTCACTCATTCCATGGCCCACCTTCTCCCAAACATTTTCCCTACTCAGGTCTTCGATCTCTTTGTGAATATCAGTTATGTTCATAATAACTTTCTCAAGGGGCTTGGAATTGTCTGGAATGTAGGTGCAACATTCCTGGACCTTCAAAGCCTTACAGACTCCGCCCTCTTTTGCTAGTAGGACGTCTAAGGCAAGACGGTTCTAGAGAACCATGGCCCTTATCGATTGCATCTCTCCCTCCACCAGCATTAAGGACTGAGCAGTGCTGGCAGACAACCTGTCTACGACTGTTGCTAGTCGTCTAATCTTGACATCAGTAAGGATTAGTCCCAACATAGGGAACACAGCTCCAAATACATCTCCGACCATTTCTGCGTCTCCTATATCTCTCCTTCCTCTCGATGATGTCTTGCCCTCGATGATCTCTAAGTCTTGGGCATGATATATTTTGGGAAAGATAATTGCTAAGTAACATGATCCATACCAGTTGTCAGGTAGTCTCACATAGGCATTTCTTCCACATACAAAATACACATTTGGAATCACTTGCATTCCCTTTAGGAAATCCTTAGTATAATATTCTAGATTGAAAGCATGTTCACAGCTAACTTCTCCCACGTATACATTTTCATAATACGTTTTGGCTCGGTGAAGACATAGCTTTCCTCTCTGCGTTCTATCTAAAGCTATTGGACCACTACTACCCTTTCTCTTGTGTGCCTTCTCTTCCTCGGTCCAATCTGTTTTCCATTGTCCTGATTTTTTCAAAATCTTTTGTCTCCTGTATCGATCATCCACCTGCCCTATGAACTTCTTCTCGACTTCTGACACCTTGCATGTCAGGTTATTTCTGCGGGCATGTGAAGTATCTAAGGTAATCCAAGGAATGAAAAACTTTGCCAACCTGTCTTCACTCTTCCAGTAGTCCCATTTGTTCATTTGCTTATAATTTGGGACTTCTGGCAACACTGAATCGTAATTGGAGAAATAGTATTCAAAGCTATCTCTCCCATAAAATATACTAAGCAACAAGCTACATGTAATGCCATATGTCAGCGGGAGGTGATGATATCGAATGCCTTCATCTACAGACGCCGGCAACTGCATGCAGACATAGCAGTCCTTAACCTCCATGGCATCCACGTATTCATATAAAAGTTTAGCATAAGCATTTGACCTAAAGTCGCCTTGGGACTCATCTACGTGTAACCTGCGAGCTTCTGCAGCTAATAACGCTTTCTCTTGAGTGTTTTCCCCTTTCTCACCAGCAACGGTGGGTGTAGGCGTTTCTACAGATTTCACATCGGTTACCTTTGCCTCTTCTTCATGTCCCTTTACATAAGAAACTGTGACTACTAAAACTATTAATATTATCACTCCTACTATTAGTGTGCCTATTATGCATTTGGCTCTGCGGTTCTGGGTGCCGGCTTCCATTTCGTCAGACAGTATGGCTCTCTCGTATCTCTGCACAAAGTTCTTTTCTTCTCGTTCCTTTACAGTCTCTTTTACTCCTTTTGTCCTTAGAACCACACAACTGGAAGCTGACAACCTTCTTCGCAAAAGTCCTTTAACAGTTCAATACAGACAACCCTAGCCCTTCTCCGTCAACTCAAAGGAAGGTCCCTAAGATTATCTGCTTCCTGGGCGCTAGGTAATCTTCTTTTTCTTCTCGCTTATTTACAAAGTCTCTAAGCATCTACGATCAGGCTTGTGCCTGCAGCTTCGACAGCATAGTTCAATATTTCCAAACGAAGATTGTGCTCTTCATGGCTTGTTATCTTTGTACCAAAGTCGGGGAATTGCAATTCTGTGAAAAACATGTGCCTTAACTTGCTGAGGCGGGGAGGTCTGGGGAGCATGAAAGTTAGTGACCCTTCTTGTTCGACTCCGGGTACTAACAGTCGTATTTCCACTGTGACGATGGGCTCAGAACTGGACACCACCACCGCTCGTATCCTCCCTGTTTTCTGTTCCAAAGACATTTGTCGCCAGATATGTCCACTCAGGGGTGGAGTATCTTCGGCTAGGCACACGCACTCTTCTTGACCTTCTCAAGTCCGGTGCTTCAGCGCCCTGAGCACCTTCTTCCGGGTCTGAATCCTCTGATATCGGAGGAAGGGTTCTCTCTGGAGTTGACCTCAGGCTAGAGCTCCTTCTTTGCGGCCAACTAGCTTCTCCACGTACCCTTCTACTCCTTCTTCTTCTGGTCTGTTCACACTCTCTGTCAGACCGGTCAGTGTCTGACTCGTACTCCCAGCTACTTTCTCCTTCAGTAGCGTCGTCCGTTTCGCTGTTGTGCTGACCGTCCTCAGCTTGGTCAGACTCGTATCCTTCTTCTGTTGGCACCTCTACAGCTTGGCTAGCCCCCTCTATGGCTTCTCGGTCCTCAGCTGGACGTCTATCCGAGAGAGGAGCTGTTTCTTCCAGAGGTGCTGGAACCCTCCGCGTATGCAACGCGTGGATCCAATTGGGCAGGCCTCCCACCTTCACAGCAGTGTTCGTGATCAGGATGATCTGGAAGGGCCCACGCCAACGAACATCCAGGCAGCTACTCCTCACGTGCTTTCGCACAAGCACCCAGTCGCCAGGACACAGGTCGTGGCACAGGTCCTGGCACGAAGGAACTTCGGCAGCCTGCACCTGAAGGGACACAGAATGAATGGCGTCAGACAGTCCCTTACAATAGTCCAGGATCATATCATCTGTGATATTTAACAGTGCGGCAGTTGGGACAGATGGTAACCTCATTGCTCTCCCCATCAACACCTCATGAGGTGACAGCCCCGTTCTTCTATCTGGGGTACTACGGAGGCTCATAAGGACCAATGGCAGAGCGTCAGGCCAACTCAAGGATGTTGATGAACACACTTTTGCAATTCTGGCCTTTATAGTGCTATTGATCTGCTCCACAATTCCTGAGGCTTCTGGTCGGTAACTGCAATGTAATTTCTGATCTATGTTCAGAGCCGCACAAATCATTTTCACAAGCGAGCTGTTGAAATGCGTTCCCCTATCTGATTCCAAAGAGGCCGGCACCCCGAAGCGCGGAATGAGCTCTCTAAGCAGTAACTTGGCTACTGTGAGGGTGTCGCACCTACGTGTAGGGTATGCCTCAACCCATCTGGAGAATACGCAAACAACCACCAGAACATAACGGAGGCGGTTGCACCTTGGCAGTTCGATAAAATCCAACTGCATGCGGTTGAAGGGACCCCCTGACCTCCCAATGTGGCTCAGTGCAACTGGTGTCTTTTTCCCTACATTCAACTGCTGACAGGTCACACAACGCTGGCACACTGCTTCGGCTGCTACTCTGAACTTAGGATTGTACCAGGTCTGCCTAAACACTCTCAGCATAGCGTCTCTTCCTAAGTGTACGGGACCATGTATTTGTCTGGCCATTGGGCTCACCATCTCATTGGGCAACACTGCTCTGCCATCTGCTGAGACCCAGAAATGGGCCTCACCCACCACACATCCTGCCTTTTCCCATGTTTCTTTTTCAAAATCAGGAGCATTTTCTTGCATGCACTTCAGTTCGTCCCAAGAGTCAACAGTTTCCAGTATCATAGCTAATTCAGTTCTTACATTTATTCCACCCACTTCCACCTCTGTGAAAGAGTACCCTTGTTCCGCACAATACCGTGCGACTTCGTCGGCATATCTATTGCCTTGTGACACGAAGTCCATGTTTCTGGTATGTGCGGTGCATTTCACAACTGCGATACCTGCTGGACATTGCAGCGCCTCTAACAACAAGCGCACAAACTCTCCATTGCGAATGGGAGAGCCTGAAGAAGTCATGAAACCTCTTTGAGACCACAACTGCCCGTAATCGTGAACTACCCCATAACCATATTGGCTGTCGGTGTATATGGTGACTCGAATCTGATTGCTTGCCAGGCAGGCACGCGTTAAGGCAATGATCTCGGATACCTGAGCGGAGTGTACTCCTTCCAGGCACCCAGCTTCCACAACTCCAGTAATGGTACAAACAGCGTAAGCTGCTCTCAACTGCCCAACTTCGTCTCTTACACATGAGCCATCGACAAGGAAAATTTTGTCTGGGTCAGTCAGTGGCTCATCCACGATGTCGGGTCTAGGTTTGGTGCATAGTTCAGTCACATCGAGGCAGTCATGGTCTGTACATTCATCATCGTCCATGTCATTTGGGAGAGGCATCAAGGTGGCAGGGTTCAAAACAGAGCATCTCCTGAGGGTCACGTTCTCTGCAGCAAGTATGACTTGCTCATAGCGCGTGAGCCTACTGTTGGTCAGATGCTGTGTTTTGGTCCTGGTCATTAACAGTTCAACGGAATTGGGCACGTATACCTCTAACGGGTGCCCCATAACAATGTTCTCACATCTGTCAATACTGACACCTGTTGCGGCAACGGATTTGAGACATCCGGGCAACGCTGCAGCTACTGGATCTAACGTAGCTGAGAAGTAGGCAACTGGTCTACGGGCATTCCCATGAATTTGGACCAACACAGACAGTGCACAACCCTCTCTCTCACAACAGTAGAGCAAGAATGGTTTATCGTAATCCGGCATTCCCAGAGCCGGAGCACGACACAAGTCCTCTCTCAGCTGTAGGAACGCCATCAAACAGTCTTTGTCCCATGGTACCGGATCGCTCACCTCCTTGTGCGTCAGTTTCTGCAAGGGTTTTGCTTTCAGTGAAAAGTTTGCGATCCACTGTCGGCAATACCCCACCATCCCTAGGAACATTCTGACTTCCCTCTGTGTCTTGGGCGCATTCATCTTCATGATTGCCTCTATTCTGTCTGGTGACACCTTTCGTTTGCCCTTCTCAATCCTGTGCCCCAAATACTGCACTTCTGTCAGGCAGTATTGTAACTTTCCCGGGGACACCTTGTGCCCATTTGCAGCTAGGTGATTTAGCAAAGCAATGGAGTCCTCCCTGCAAGCTTCTTCTGTTTCTGACCCCACAAGGAGGTCATCTATGTACTGGACCAGAACTGACCTCTGGGGCAGTACTAGACTTTCAAGATTTTTCTTCAGAAGCTGGTTGAAGATCGATGGGCTCTCTGTATACCCCTGAGGAATACGACACCATGTTAGGACGCGACCTTCCAGCTTAAATGCGAAAAGAAAATGGCTTTCTTCGTCCAGAGGGATCGAAAAGAAAGCCTGACAAAGATCAATCACAGTGAACCACTCAGCTTGGAATGGAATCTGAAACAGTATCACTGATGGATTCGGTACCACTGGACAACATGAAACAACAATATTATTAATCTTTCGGAGGTCCTGCACTATCCGGAATTTCCCATTTGGTTTCTGCAGACCCATAATCGGGGAGTTACATGGACTACCCACGATTTCTTTCAGTATCCCCTGCTTAATCATGGACTCAATCACGGGCTTTATACCTGCAATTGTTTCTGGAGTCAATTTATATTGGGGTGTTCTCGGAAACTCAGCATGTGGTTTCACTACAATTTTCACTGGGTCTACTCCCTTGACCAGTCCAATCTCTTCCCCGGTAAAATCCCACACTTCTGGTGCTACTGTCTCTCTCAGATCCCAGGGGAGCTCGTCTACGGTCAGAGTGGGGTACAGCTCCACACAGATTCTTGAATTTGCGACTTTAAAGTCCGCATCATCGTCATTAGTCAATACCTCCACTCCTTGTGGTGTGCAGTATATGGTGCAATTTAATTTGCACAAGAGGTCTCTTCCTAGCAGACATACAGGACTAGAATCGCAAACCACAAACTGGTGCTCATCGCTGTATTTCCCTATTTTCACCTGCACTGGTTCAGTCAGCGGGCTGGTCATTCTCCTGTTAGCGACCCCCACCACTTGTATGGTCTCCCCAGACATGGGCAGGCCTGGAACTGCGGCGGATCTGATCGTGGATCTAGTGGCTCCTGTGTCCACTAGAAATGTCGTGGGGAACCCTGCCACTTCGGCCTCAACATAGGGTCCCCTCTGGTCCACCTCCAAAGCTGCCCCGAGGGTGCAGTCTTCCCTTTCCACTCTCTGCCCAGTTAGTGGGTCCACATAAAAGCACTCCTCTCCTCCGACAAACAGGGGCATCTGTCTATATGTCTTACCCATAGTCCCTACTCGGGGGGCTGAGGGAAATGGGCTCGGGGAGGAGGACCCCCCCCTTTGAGCACCTTTCCCTGGTATGGCGTTACCCCTCTTGTAGGCGCACTCTGGACCTCTTCCTCTTCTACCTCCTGTTCTCCTATCTCAATGTTATAGGGACATTCGCGTTTCCAATGCCCCACCTCGTTACACTGGTGGCACCGAGTCGTTTTCTTCAAGGCAGCTATGTCTATTCTGGGTCTAAAGGTGGAGTTCTCCTCATTGCCCTTGTTCTGGCTATACTGCTTCTTTCCCCCAGTTCCTGTTCCTTGTTGCTGTTGCTGCTGTCCCCCCTTCCCGGCTGCCTGCATCTGTACCACCATTAGTTTCTCCTTTAGTTTCTTTGCCTTGGAGTCTATCTCATCACAGCAGTACCTGGCATATCTTAGGATCTCATCTAAGGGTTTATTTTGCCAACAAATCAAGTGTTGCTGAATCATTAAACTAATATCCGGTCTCAAACCCAGGACGAATTTGGACACAAATTGCCCTATGTCCTTTGGATCCATTACATCCAGACCGCTATACTGTTTAAACGCCTTCAACAATCTCTCATAGTATTCGTGGACTGTCTCTTTGGGTTCCTGTCTAGTTCGATCTATTTTAACCCAATCTATGTCTTGCATTGGCACTTTGTCTTTTAGCCAAGTCATCACTCTCTCGTATTTTGCCATTACGGTCTCGGACGGCCCATTAGTCTTAGCATCCCTTTCTGGCTCTGTTGTGGGCCACTCAGCGCTAACCTTGCATGCTGTCCACAAATCTCCTGGTACTACAATGTCAAACAGCGTGTTCAGATCTATCCATAGGACCTTTGAGATTTTTACGAATCTCTCAACTTGCTTGTACCACTCCACTGGGTTCTCCCGCAATTTGGGGAAGGAAGTGGTAAAAGCAGCTAAGTCTCCCCTACTCCATGGGACGTGCACATAGTTCCCATTTGAAACTTCACGCAAAGGGTATGCCTCTACTCTTTGCAGTCCTCCTGGAGTCATACCAAGGATGCTCCTCCTGACGGTCCCCTTCTTGGACCACCTCTCTTCCCATTTATCTAGTGCCCTCCACGTCCTTATTCCAGTGATCAATTCCCTTATGTGTGTTTTCAATCCTATTGTTCTCCTCTCATCTAGGTCTCGATCTGAATAATGTAGCCTGTGGTTCCCCTGTAATGCCTTGGTCCTTGACAGGTCCACCATATATTTGCCTGCTAGTTCAACTAACTTCTCATGGATTGTTCTTGCCTTTCGGGTAACGTCCTTTGCCATGAACAGTATTTCATCCTGCTTATACATTTCCATTCTTTCTAGAGGCAGGGTACCGTCTACCATGTCATCCAGATCTGACTTTAAGCTGGCGACATCGAGTCTCTTGGCCTTTATCTCAGCTCGCAATATGTCTTTCGAAGGGGGTTCACAAGTTTCTCTCCCATCCCAACTCCGGGCCCTACGTTTGGGTTCGGGAGAGTTAAGGGGTGTTCTCCCTTGCTCCCATCTCTCCAGGTCCCATGCTCGGCCATCCGATCTTGGAAGGTGATGGAACACGGGCCTGTTACCCCCAATCTTACTCTGCCCATTCTCTCTTTCTTCTCTCTTTTCACAGTAGGACTCTCTGCTATTCTCCCTCCGGTCGCCATCCTCTCTCTGTCTAGTATCACTCAGTATCTGATATGATCCTTCTTGGTTGCCCATATTCCCTGGACTGCGCTCATGTCCGTCATCACAGGGACTGTGGCGCGGCCTCTCACAACTCCCATTCTGTTCTCTGGTGCCGGGCACACAGTGGGTACACTTAAAGCTGTTTCTGTACTCTTGCGTTCTCCTCTCTCCTTCACTGGGTATTGGGCGGGACACCCCCCCACTCTCGGGGCCCCCGTTTTCCAGGTCTGTTCTACCTCCACTCCGGGCCTAGTGGGTGACTCCCCTACTGCCCTTCCCCCTCCCGTCCCACTCCGGGCTGCTCTCCCCAGCCCCGCAGTGAGTCCGGGCTCCGCTATCCTGGCTTTCCCTTTCAGCTTCCGCAGCTATGATGCTCTTGTGAGCCTCGACTGCCTCATCCCACTTCTTCATGTACTCGTTTAGCTCCTGAAAGGATTTCCGTCCAGATCCCCTCATATCCACTGGCCATCTATGGCCCCCAGGATCCCCCACTGGATCTTCTGCTGTGTGTACCGGGGTGCTCCACTCTCTTGGTATCGGCATCTGACTTGGGGAATTGATCGTATCGTTCCTCCTTGCCATTTCTGCTCTTTCTCTGTCCCTCCGTACCCGTTCCTCTCCTCTAGCTCTTTCTGGGTCATAAATCGATACTATAGGACCTATGGTAACAGGTACTTGTAGGGCATCGGGCAGTGCGTAGGATGTGGCACACTCCGTTTCCGGCACTCTTTGTACCACAAACCTCCCAACTACCTGCTGCATCGGACTAGGCTGTGACAATTCTTTCTTTGCAGCGGGATCCCAATCTGAACTGGGAAGCAGTCCATTCTCTCCTACGCTGCCCCCTTCCCTTTCACTATGCTCGCCTTCTCCCCCTGCTCTGTTATACGGGGGTGGCCTATCTGTCAATAATCTGTTTATCAGGCTGTCCTCTGTTTCGCTCTCATCATCTTCTTCTAGGGGGCTTTTGTTTCCGGGCACCTCTAACACTGGGTACAATTTGTTTACTTCCATATTATGCACTCTCCATCTTTTAGCATCTGCATCCCACTTGGCATCCTGCACTGCTCTTACCGATCGTTTCACTCTTTCCTGTCGTCTATTCAAGTTCTTCTCGTGCGCTGCCCTAATCCATGCATTGAGAGCTTCAAACTGGGTTGGTCTAGGCAAGGGTCTCGTTGCGGTCATAACTGCTTTTAATCGGTGTAGCACCTCTAATCTGAACGTCCCGTACTTCGGGAACGTCAGTTCCTCATTTCCTTCTGTAATCTTACTCCACTCTGTAATCCACAAAATTGTATGCAACCCAACATTTTCCGCCATATAACGAGCTGGCGTACCCTCCGGCGGGGCTTCTTCCCCTTCATAAGATCCCCGCCTCTCTTTCTTAAAAGCCGCTCTTAACCATTTAAAACACTTCATGATTATACGCACAAATTCCAGCCTCAATACTCTGTTTACTTCCTGATGACAATCCACCAATCCTAGCGCGGCTTTGCTAGCTGGCCTATCGCAGCGCGGTCTTTTCCCGGCCGGCCAATCCCAGCGCGGCACTTTGTGACGTCACTCGTCTCCGCTTCGCAGCAGCACCCCTCCTTTCTCCGCTCTTCTCTCGGTCATGCATGCGTCCCATTCATACTTCGAAAAATGACTACTTCCAACCAAGCGGTCACTTCTCTCGACTGTACGTCCACAGTCTATCTGTAATTGCCAACACAACTGACGAAATGTCTATCGTCCCTCTGATAGGTTGCTTACACACACAGTAACTTCCGACCAGTGTCCGTTACTCACGCACTCACTCTTACGTTCCCCCTATCTCGGTCCTGCGGGCGATCAATGGTACCTCATGACCCCCTTCACTCTGGTTGACAATTACTCTGGATGTCCGATACACCCGAACCACTTAAGCTCTCCTTGAACTTAAGATTTCCACCGGTTGCGCGCGCTCACAACCTGTTCCACAGTCACTCTACAGGCATTCAACTCCGCCAGACATTACAACATAGATACAACACAAAAACACCGCAATCTAGCACGCATGACCCTTTATACTCACTCTCGACCGATACTGCTGCTTTTCTGTCTCACGTCATCCGGACCTTCTTCGGCGGGCGGTTCTTCTGCTCATCGGTCTCTAGGGGCCTTGGGGTAATCTAACCTGGCCTAGATCACCTTCCTCAAGAAGGCAACCATCCTCTGCTACCAACTGGGAGGGCGAGATTTTGATCGATACCTTATCACTATTGATCTAAACCCCGATCTGGTCGACTGAACCTTTGTTGCCTGTCATTGAGGGAAGAAAGTGCATCTCTTACCAAGTTAGTTCACCCAATAAAGGACTCCGCTCCGAAAGATCACAGACAACTTCTAGCTTTCAAAGATTTATTATATAGTCAGAATAAGCTGCAAGTACAGGTATCTCAGAATGAGATTCACAAGATACACGGGCCCAACTACATACATGTGCTCTCTGAAAACCCTTAGACGAGCAAAGAAAACTACCAATACAAGTTCTAAGAATAATAAAGCTATCAGCATTGACACGTACTGCGATCTCTCCGTCATTTAAGTTGGAGGAAAAACACAGGTTAGGCTGTCCCTACCCTGCTCTGGATGGTATCCCTACTTAACAAAGTCTCAACCTATCAAAAGGTGTCAGCGGTGAATGACCCCCTAGGGAAGTCACCCACTCTTAGTCTCTTGGTGAAAACCTATAGTTCTTCAGTCATGACCCCTCTCTGCCTACCCATCCGCTCTCTAAAGGGTCCTCAGGCATCTGCTCTAACTCCACCCAGGGGTGCTGTCCCTAATACAAAACATACAACAGCATTTGGGACGCCCCTCGTGAGACGCCCCTCACGTGGTGTAGCTTCTGGCTTTTTCCATGATGAGGCCTCGTGCGTTAGAGTTGACCTTGCTTCTCAGACTCTTCTCCGGCCCGCTGATACCCCTTAAAACATTCCGGAACCCTCCTCCATGTCTGGGCCGTCTCCTGAACAAACCTCTATTCATTTCATTTATAATTGGATCCCCCCTTTCTCTTGCAGACAGACATCTGCGGCCAAGATCCCAATTCTCATAGACTTCCAACAAAGGTTTGCAACATTTCTCGGCCCAGACCAATACGTGTAAATCAATGTCTATAAACATTTCAGGCCTACAGCATTTCTCATAATGATTATAGCATTCAACTCCTTCATTAATTAATAGCATGTTTATACTCTTATTCTATTATTCGGTAAACACATCTATAAATCATGGCCTATTAACGTTATTACTAAAACATTAGTGCAATCCATGTCGTGAAAGGAAACACCTTCCCCATCCCTTCCATCTTTGGCCCTGAGGCCTACCACGTTCTACGTTTAACCGCATGCCATCTTACATTTTAGCAGCTACACGACATGGATTCAGGATTAATCACGTCTAATAAAGTCATATAATTTCACACATTTCTGCATTAGTTCCACTTCTACTCAAACCTCTAAGTTAACTACACATTTCAGAATATAGACGCAGGTACTATCAGCACTCATGGCATTTCTCTTCATGACTTGTGCTTACTACGTGTAAGTGTGATGTACTTATACATTTAGGTCAGTTTGCGCTCCCTCACCAGCACCCTTGTTGTTGCCAAGAAAGTGTTGATCCGTTATTCAAGATGCTGCCAAAATTACTTGTAAAATATATGATTTTGCCAATGTTTGTTTTTTGCATTAACCAATGCTTGTTAGGTGAGATTACTGAAGAACTTGCGTAGCATGCATGAGAATGTGACCATTAGTATTGGGAAACGTGCGCACGTGTTTACAGTTCCAACGTGTACACGTGCCTTCTGGAAATTACCAAGCGCCCGGTATTTAAAGAAATGCTGCGCTAGAATCGACGCTTCGCTTCTTTGCATCGGGGCATCTTAAATGGCTCCAGTCTCCTCTGGCTCCAGGGCGGCGTTCCCCTTGCGGTGGTTGTCCTGTCAATTTGCACTCCTCTGCTTCTGTTTCTGGTCCTTCTCCGAATCCAGTACCCCGACGATCTTCCTAAAGAAACAAGACAAGACAACAGATTACCAGGATTGCTTGGCAACGCTTAGTAGCGTCAGTAAAACTTTAACTACAAGGACCGCGGTAAGACTATTTAGTGTATTCGCATTTATTTCAACATGCACAAGTGCAGTTTTAAAAGTGGAAGCTTAAGAGACCATCTAGTTTTCTTGTTTAGTTTTAAAGGTCAGCTTATTGCATATTTGAACATCGTAAAGACTACTTTACATATTTGAAATGTAAAAGGACATTTGGGGCCAGATTTATCAAGATACACTGTTGCGATTCTCAAATAGCGATTTTTAAGGAATCGCTATTTGAATTTGAGAATTGCAAAATGGTATGCATGTAGAAATCCGCTATTTTTTAGCGATTTCTTAAAATTCCTTAATTGTGATTAGCAAATTGCTAATCACAATTAAGGAATAATTTCCCATTCATTTCTATGGGCCATGAGGCCCATAGGAATGAATGTGAAATTATTCTCAATTTGCGATTCGCAATTTGCTAATCGCAAATTGATAATAATTTAAGGGTGACACCTTGTTGCACCCCTGAAATAAGCATGCGTGCACATGCTGTGCACATACATGCCCTAAAGGCATGAATGTGCATCGCATGACACTTTGAAAAATGCTAAAATGAGCATTTTTCAAGAAATTCGCAAATTAACACCAACTTGAAGTTGGTGGTAATTTGCGATTCCTTAGGGACAATTATCATTTTTTTTCATCATACAATGCATTTAAGGAATCGCAAATTTTGCGATTCCTTACATGCAATCGCAAAATAAGGAATCGCAAATTTGCGATTCCTTATTTTGCACTGAAATCTGCTACATACATACCATTTTGCTCAAATGAGTTAGCAAATTTCGGCGTTTGAGAACCCATTTGAGTTTCATACATCTGGCCCTTGAACCTTATTGGCGTGTTTTGAACTCTTAATGGTTATTTGGCATATTTTAAAGCAAAGGACATTTGGATCATGAACCACCAGGAACACTAAGGATATAATTAAGCAATCCAAAAGACATTATTGCGAAGGACAAAGGACTTTAGGTATTATACCTCATAATGTAATACAGATATTTTGTCCTGGTCATTGTTTGGTTACTAGAAGAAAAATCAATAGCAAGTGCGCTCAGCACTGTTTCTTTTTTTTTTACTTTTAGATTACGGATCCTTTTGAAAAACAAGCACGAGCTAAATCAAGGTATGTTTTAGGAAAGCACATTTCTGTCAATTATTCAATGATGATAAAAGACACAGGTCGCCAATAATAAAGAACATTATCTGTTTTATGTTTAGATATTGTATGCTGCTGTCCAAATAAGCAGGAATTGTGATTACAGGCACTTTTGAATAGAAGAAGCTCATTCAACGCACAATATTTATTTTGGTAGGTTACTTCAGAGATTAGTTAGTGATTTATCAAGTCCATCATAATTATTGCATAGAAAAAGTAAAAGTGCATTGTATGTTTCTTAGATTGATGTGACAAAACAACTACGGTTATAAATCAGCAGCTCCTCATTTTATCCTCAACCCTGAGAGACTGTCAAGGGACACCGAAAACAACCTTGAGCAGCAAAACCCAGTCTCTTGTTTTTTCTTGTTTCTCACTCCCATTTCCCCCTTCCCCCGGGCAACTGTCAGGATGGTAGGTGTACACCTTCCTTGCCGTTCTGGTAGTTTTCGGAGGAAGTTTGGAACAGTCGGCATCAAGGAAGGAACAAACTGGAGTGCAGGTGGGTGCTTACTGTAACAGCTGGAGGAGCTCCATAAAGGTGCAGAAGGTGTCAGGGGAAGAGCAGAGCCAGCACAACGCGGGAGCCTCGGTACAACCAAAGAGGTCACAGAAGGCAGAGGCAGCAATGACCATGAGTGGCAGAGGGTGGAGAGACACAGTATTGCTGTAAGCTACATCGTATTCTCTGGGACTGTCAACAGTGTTGGAGACTGCTACGGGTCAGAGAGGAGATTAGAGAGCCATGGAAGGAGAGACAAAATTGACAATGAATGCAGTACGCCTGAAAATTAAGCTGACAGGCTATTTCTACTTGCATCACATTGACATAACTAGGGTAAAACCAGTCCTATGTTGCTTGTGTTCCGGTCCAGGGAGGACCTAGCTTGGCAGTTTGGGTTGGACTGTTCCCATTAAAGTTATGTTATGTTAAATAAAATGTATTGAGCGCACGTACGCCCGTAGGCTTCATGGCGCTATTGGAAGATTTGCAGAGACATACCACAACAAAAGAAAAGACAGAATTAACTATGGATAAGCTTGCCTAAAAAGCCAAGTTTTAAAGGCTTGTCTAAAAGCCAGAATGTCTTCATGGAGTCTCAGTGTCAGTGGCAGAGAGTTCCACAGGGAGGCAGCTAGAAAGTGAAAGGAGCTGCCTCCCTGACGTTGTTTCTTAATACGAGGCACCACTAACAAGCTCTTGTGACCCGAGCGAAGAGCACGTGAGGGGGTATACCTAACAAGCAGGCTGCTAATAAATCCGGGGCCCTTACCTTGTAGAGCTCTAAAGATAATGCATCCAGCTTTAAAGGTTGCTCTCTGCAGGGTCAAGACTGATTTGCACATAGATGGGTACAAATTTAGGTGACAAGGTATGCAGAATAACAATGCATTGGACAGTGGCCCGAGTAATTACCAGTGGCTGAGATTTATTCAAGTATTCCATTCATTAATTCTTTATATACTAAAGTGGGACGGGTATGCCCAGACATGGGTCTTGTGCACCCGGTAAGCAGGGTGACACATGCATTTTGGAGATATTCAAAGAGCTCTGGAAATAAGATTAACAGTTAACTTCAATCTAAGGGAAAAGGCGACCATGGCATTCTTACTCAGGAAGGGGGAAGTCACAGAATATGGGGAGGTAGTTGGTCAGACTCTTTCACACAGGTCAAAAGAACATTATAGTAACTCCAGGATTAGTACAGTTAAGGATACGGGAGGGATCATACATAAGAGTTCTAGAGAAATATTAAGTGTGTGTCAGGAATTCTGTAAGTCCTTGTACACTAATGATATAACTGGCAATGAAGCACATATACATGAGTATATTGATATTTCAGGGGTACTACAATTGTCACAAACAGATGCTGAAAAGTTAGACAGGGAAATTACGAGTACGGACATCAAGACATCTTCTCTTCACTTGCAATTGGTAAGGGGTGGGGCTGATGTGATCCTGGTGGAATTCTATACAATTTTTGCTACCGAGTTGTTTCTGTTGTTGCTACAGGAAATACAAGATATAGATAAAGGGCGTGGAGCCCCGAGTCATGGAACAATATTAATATAATGGTATTTTTCAAGGATGGAAAACAGGCAGAAGCTTCCCATTTTATAGACCAATCTCATTACTTAATGCAGATGCAATAATCTATGCCAAAATCATTCCTTGTAAGGTTGAATCAGTAGTGTTCCAATTAAGGAGCACAGAACAACTTGGCTTGATTCCTTGGTCGGGAAACCACTATACATACAAATACCATTGTTGCTGTGTTTGACACAATACAATTCTTAAACAGATTATAGGCATAATTCTATTTGGATGGCAAGAAAGCTATTTGACTGTGTGGGGTGGCAATATGTATGGACTGTCCTCTGTGTATTGGGAAAGGAGGATACATTGATCAATTGCATACAGATCATTTATGTTAAAACAACTTCTAGCATGGTCAAAATGGGAATAAGTCAAAAGTATTTACTATTACATGAAACACAAGACAGGGGTGCCCCTTTTCTCCTATACTATTTGCACTGTGTTAGGAATCTTATCTGTTAGCTTTAAAGAGGAATACAAATATATCTCCAATCTGTCTGAATACCGGTAATCTAAAGGTTTCAGTTTATGCAGATGACACTGTTGTTTACTTAAACAATATGGATGTGGCAGTAAGAGTTATAGAGTGTGAGGCAAACAATGATTGGAAAATGTTCTGGCTGTAAACTCAATATATAAAAACACAAATGATATTCAAACTATATTACTCAAAAGCACGAAATGAGGGTAGTTGGGGTGGCCACATATGTCAGAATCAAGGTCTACTGTAATGGAGGTCAAATTATCAAGATAAACTATTATTCTCTACTTAGACAATGCTTTGAGTCCTTAAAAATTGAAATCAATTACCTATCTCTATTATGGGGCAATGCAACATCGTTACAATGATCATACTTCCTACATTCTTACATTAAGTTGGTTCCCTTTCATATCCCTAATATATTTTTTCAATGACTTTCATCAGCAATTCCTAATTGTATCTGTGGTATGAGAAGGTCAAAAGAGGACTCAGACTCCTCAAACTGTTGATTGGGAGAGGTGGAATGGCCTTACCAGACTTTAAACAATTTCATTGGGCTATAGTGACACAGCAGATCTCAAATTATTGTACTGATGTAAACAATAAGCTTTCTTTGATGTTATAAAAAAAGTGGTTGTGTCAGAATTTCAGTAAAAATTTCTGGTTTGCTCTAAATGATCCAAACTATTGCAGTAGGGAACGTTTCATTTTTTTTTGAAGTCTTCAACTATTTATTTAAGGTTACATGGATGAGGAGCCAGAATAATGTCAACTGGCTCCAACAGTCGTCAGCTCAAGAGTGATCCTAACACATTTTTTTTTAAATCTTTATTTTAAAAAGGTTTTTTATACATATACATTTCCATCCAGTATTACAGCACACTATATCCAGTCATATTTCAACACATTTCCAACAAGAAGAAAAATAGGGAAAACAAAGTACACCTTTATATAAAGGAGAAAGCAATTTGGCACATTATTTTAGTCGCTTTTTGCATATTCCTGATAGCTCTCTGCTACCTAACAGTCCCTTTACGCTAAACAATAGTAAAGAGTTAGAAAAACAGAAACAAACGAAGCAAAAATCGCAAAAAGCCCTAGACAAGCGTGCTACAGGAAAAGTCCTGTCTAGGTGACGCAGTTCATCCCCCTTTTCGAATGTGCTATGGGCCTCCAAACTTTGCACCCCAGAGCTCTGGCTCTGCGACCCTTCCTGTCATAAATTGCTTTCTCTAAATTGTATGTAGACAGCAGCCTGGCAATCCAGGTTTGGAAAGTTGGAGGAACATTGTCTAGCCAGGCCTTTGCTATGCATATGCGTTATACTGCCATGGCCGTAAATAGGGACTCCGTAGTCTGACCATCTGCTACTCCCGACACCCCAAGAATTATTAATTCTGGCAACAAGGTTACCCTAACCCCTAGTGAGGTGCCCATAAACTGTTCAATTGCATTAATAAGGGAGTACAGTTGTGGGCAGCCTACGAATATGTGGATTATATCAGCATCGGTTGAGTCACACCGCGGGCAGGTTGTACCGGTGGTGCCCCCCCGCCCCCCACTGCGCTATTCTGGCAGGAGTGTAGTACAGGGAGTACAAAGTCTTATATTGTTGTGCTTGTAGAGCTGCTGAGCATAATAGAGTACGTCCCATATCCAAGGAGTCCTGGAATCCCTCGTGTGGTGAGCCTAGTTTCTCTGCCCACTTGGAGGCATGTTTCTCCCTGTCGTCTATTTTAAGTGCATTCAATTCAGCATATAAATGCTGAATCGAACAGTTGCCACTGCTCTCTACATAATCTAATATTCAGCAATGGCCAAATCCTAGTGGACCACCCTGTTTATTGGCAAAGAAGCTTCTAACTTGTAAGTTCTTAAAAAAGCTCCTGCTACTTAAATTGAATTTAGTTTGTAGCTCTTGAAACTGAAGCATTCCCCCCTGATCACATAAATCCCCAACTTTCTTTACGCCTTTATTCTCCCACTCTGTCATGACAGCAACCCTGAATATATCCCCCGGTAATGAGGCATTAGTAGACAATCGGGTATACCTATTATATCTACCCAGCCCTATTTTTTTAGTAAACGCTCTCCAGATATAGGCTGCTGTTAATGTCTTAAACCTTGTGTGCTTAAAATAACTGAAGTTGATCGTGTTTAACAGGCAGTTCTCTGCATCCCCACCCAGCAGTGCCCTATATACATTTTTGCCTACAGGTTTATCACCGGATTGCTCACGCCCATTGCTTCCGCCCCTATTAATCCCTGAAAATATTGTAGTGCTGCCGCCCAGTAGTACAGCCTGAAATCTGGGGCCCACCAGCCGCCTTTTTCTCTAGGCAGGGTGATGTGCCGATACGCCCTCCTCGTTTTTCCTTGTGCCCAGATAAACCAATTCAAAATCAACTCCAATTTGTTAAACCAGGTGTGCTCAAAGAATAATGGGATTGCTCTAAAAACATACAATAACTTTAGCAAAGTAATCATTTTAATGACATTTATATGCCCCACAAGATATAGATAGAGATTATGTATCCTTTCCACATTCTCCTTAACTTTTGTTATTAATGGCTCCATGTTTACCTCTACCAGGCTATCCAGATCTGATGTTACCCTTATCCCTAGGTACACTGTCACTGGAACCACCCTCACATCCTGATGGGTGAGTAAAGTTGTTATATACAATTTGTGTCGTCCCTTTATTAATCGAGTACCCTGAGATTGCCCAAAAGTTCTTAGCCACCTGCTCGATTACCACAATGGCTCTACCTGGATCCGGGGTGATAATAGCCACATCATCCGCATAAGCGAAGGTTTTGTATTCGCTACCATGCAGAATAACAGGTAGGATGTTATTATTGCCTGCTAACCTCCATAATAATGGGTCTAGGTACAAAGCAAACAACAAAGGTGAGGAGGGGCACCCCTGCCTAGTCTCCCATTTTATCTGTAATATGTCTGTGTAGCCTTTATTAATTTTAACCCTTGCGGTGGGCTCTGTATATAAGGCCTGGATTGCCCTGATGTAACCCCTACCAGTACCAAACCATTCCATAGCCTTCCAGAGGTAGTTCCAGGAGACCCTGTCAAAGGCCTTTTCCGCATCTAAAAATACAGCCGCGACAGGATCTCCTGAAACCGCCGCTGTGTCCAACAGAGTTATCATCTGCCTCGTGTGCTGAGTAGTCCCTTTTCGAGAGATAAACCCATGTTGTGTGTTGCTAACCAGGATCTCTATGACCCTCCCTAATCTTAGTGCCAGTACCTTTGAAAACATTTTTGCGTCAGCGTTCATTAGTGTGATTGGCCCATAGGAACCCGGTTCCAGGGGAGGTTTATCTTTCTTTAATATAACTCTTATGTCTGCCGCCCCATGAGTAGGGAACGGATGACGCTTTTAGTGCCTGTCATAGGGTCTCATGTAAGTCTTTGTCCAATGTTCCCCAGAAATTTTTGTAAAATTCTGCCGGAATTTGGTCTGGGCCTGCAGCTTTCCCAGAGGGGAGCTTGTTCACAGCCTCCCCCATTTCCTGTAGCGTGACAGGGAGTTCTAACTCCTCTTTCCCCTCTTCTTCTAATGCCGAGTGTGGTTTGTCCTCAAGGTATTCCGTAAGCTCTACCTCCAAGGTTGGAAGATGCTGATCATATAATGCTGCATAATACCCTCTAAAGACCTCCCTAACATCTTCTTCCTTATTCACACTCCCCCTTGCCGTCTGAAATTCCTTTATTTCCCCTGCTGCCAGATTCTGCCTCATACGAATTGCCAAAAGGTGTCCAATCCTTTCGCTAAATTCCTAGCATTTTTCTTTTGTGATTAAATAATTACTGGCAGATTTCCTGAAGATGCTTTAACTTGCCTCTGCTTTATTTATATCAATTTGTAGGAGAATGTCCACCAAGGGCTCTTTCCTTGCTATAGCCCTGATCGGAAGTTCTTCTAGAGCTGCAAGCTCTTTAAGCATTTTTTCTATCCTATTCCTCTCCTGTCTGTTTCTATAAAGCGTGTAGCTCAAGGTTTACCCCCTGATTCCAGCCTTGAATGCATCCCAAGCAATACCCTCTATTAATCTCCTAAAATGAAGCTATCCAAACGTGCATGTGCTTAGTGTATTCCTCATCCTTTAGGAGCGCCCTCTCAAATGTCCAAGATGGCTCCTTCTTCCTATGATCCCCCAGTGACAATGTTAAAACTAACGGATTATGATCTGACAAGATTCTTGGCAGCCTCTCCAACTGGCTACTACTAACCAGGGAGCTAGAAATAAAAAAGTAGTCCAGCCTAACCGTGATTTTATGGGGCGCCGAATAATACGTGCTGCCCGAGCCAGCCGGGTTACCCTGGGCCCACATGTCCACCTGAGCGTTGTGTCATGCTAGACTGAGAATAGCTTGGCAGGTCCTTTAATATGTCCCGAGTAAGTTCAACCAGCCACCGTACCCAGCCCGTCAGACCCATTTACATTAAAATCCCAGCAACAGACCACCGGCTCTGGCCATAAAGGTAACTCGGATTCTAAAAATTCGAATATATCTGGATCGTCTTCCGTGGAGCCATAAACAGAGACAAACGTAAAAATTCCGGCCACCGTTTCCCCCTCCACCATTACCCACCTACCCCACTGATCTTTTTTCCTCCTAACCGTGACCACCCCTTCCTGGCTAATATGGCCCCCCCTCTTGTTTTAGTCCCCTGTCTTGTGTGCGAAAGTACCTCGAATCCAAGCTGTTCCAACAAGTGTTTATTGTTTCCCTCAATATGAGTCTCCTGAAGACAAATTATGTCCAAAAGTAACATTCTCAACATGACAGCCACCCTCTGTCTTTTACCCCCATCATTGAGGCCACATACATTAATAGAAGCAATTTTTAACGCCATCTGTATTCGCTAGGTATTTCCTTCTCAACCACAAGCTTTGCGCCAATCTTCCCTAATATGCCTAACAAGAATATGCAATGCTGTGCTATGTTAATGTGTGCTGTACAAACCGTTCCACCACCACCGACCCCCCTCCCCCCACCCTACCCCCATGCACCCCCCCCTCCCACTGGCAGCCCTCCCCCCTTCTACAGGCAAATAGGTCAAACATGACTTGTGTGTGACTGCTGTAGGTCATAGTTGTCGCATCCCTCTCCTTCCCCAACCTACATGGATCTGCTGAGGTATCCCTATGGATCCTCCCTAATCGCTGGTGGTCCTTTCCCTCTATTCGCCTGTCCCCCTTTCTGGTCTTTTAATTCATCAAGAAACTGCCTTGCTTTGATCTCAAATAAAACATCCTGACCTGACCTCTTGTGATAACTTTTAGCCTAGCAGGGAACAAGAGGTATGCCTCTGAGCCTTGACCTGGAAAGGGCATGATTAACTGCCTTAATTTCCACCTTCTTTCAACTGTTACGTGGCAAAAATCAGGCCTTGCAAAAAAGGTGATGCAGTTGTATGATTTTTTAGAATCTGGCCTAGCCTTGTCCATGATCTTCTGTCTTGCCAAACGTTTCAAGACTATAACCTGTGCTAATAAAGTATGGACCAAGTGGGCTAGGCTATATGGGATTAGTAAATTTTATGTTACCACTATACACAAACCCAATTCTCCCTAGTATTTTTACTGACAGGATTGTTAAGAACTGGGATGAGTTAGGACTTATAGCATTTGGTCAATTATTTCGTAAGGGAACACTTCGGTCATTCCCACAATTACAGGGCATAAATATCGGATTAAAATTTTTTTTTTTTTTAAATACTTCCAAATCTAGGATTACTTATTGAAATGTTAGCCTATTATTAAACTGGAACCAAATTAACTGTTAACCGTATTGTATTGAGATCAAGGTAATGTTAAGATTAGAGATTTCTATGAAATTTGTATGGATTATGGTGAAGATGTTATTGGGAATATGGCCCTGAAATGTTCAAGCATGCTAGGACAGGCTGTTAATTGCACAGCTATCATAGATTCATTAAAAAGGGCAATGACATGTTTAGATCTCCAAAACTGTTTACAGCAGTTCAAAATATCAAACTGGACTTACTATACACCATTGAAGTTGTATACATTGAAATGTTGGGAAGATCCAAAATGTCCCAGATGTTATGTAGTGGTGGCAGGCCAAGTCCACATGTTCAGTCAATGTGTGTGTCTAAGAGAGTTTTGGCACCAGGTCGCAGGAGTAATTTCAGATGCAAAAGAGGTTAATGCGATTCTATCTAGTAAGATGGTTGTGTTTGGAACAGATGATGAAATAAGACAACTTTAGAGAAATTGTGCATTTAATGTCATAATAACTTTGAGACTTTGTTTTTCACAGAAATGAATTGAGCCCATCTCCTTTACATTGGGAAATTCTGGAACCTTCAATATCATACTAATAAAATAGAATCAGCAATGTACAGATTGGAGGGCAGCCAAGGCCCGGTGTTTTAAAAGGAAATCGGAACCTCTGGTGCACGTAGACGATTTTAGATGAATGGTGTTCCTTCCTTGAAGTATCAGTGGATATGCCCATTAACTTAGTTTATTGCATATGACTCTGTGTGTATTGTTATGCCAATGTATTTGTTCTACTTCCTCCTAATAAAAGTATTTAAAAAACACTTCTGAGTGATTTTTTTTCAGCAATACACATGGTTGATTGTTATATGAAAAATATTTATCTCTTCAAAACCCCTCTTTCATTTCCATTATTCACAGAAATGTCATTATACCATAGAATTACGCATTTCAATAGGGGTTAGGCTAGCATTTAGTGCACTGCACTACAGTAAAATATATTATTCTTCAGTACTGATGTAGGTGGACATATGCTGTATCATAAATCACAAAAATACCTAACAGGTGTCTTTTTCAGTTGCGCCTATGAGACAACATAAGCTGCCTGGTTGGAAAAGGCCTTTTGTGGGCTGATCAAGAATCTACAGGGGCTTAGAACCCACCTATTAGTTACCATTGATTGGCTTTATTGTCACTCTTTTTTGTTTGCTCAAATTCAATGTTTTTCCTTCTCGCAGCTTGTCCATCTTGTGTTTGTCACTCTCCTGCAGCATAGCATCTTTACAATTTCTCTGACTGGCTGACTTTGATCCTTCCACTACTAATTTTATAAGGAACTTCTTGTTTTTTTTCTTAAGGACTTGATGAGAGTGTAGGTTTTTTACAGCTCTTTACCTTGTGCTCTTCTCCTCCAGCAAAATACCCGCCCCTGGTTCTCCATGTTATTGTCTTTCTTGTGTTGCAAGCTCTCTCTCATGTGCTTCTCCCCTACCAAACTCCCTGCCTCCTCCATTTGCTATGTGGCTTTCTCCAGGCGTGGCCCAAGCTGGTAAGAGCTGGGGGCATAGTGTGAGGGGAGTTGACAGACAATGACTAGGTAAACTTAAATTTAAAAGAATGAAAACCACTTACCTTGCACTCGCCACATTGCTGAGTCGGCGATGTGGTGAGTGCAAGGTAAGTGTTTTTCGTTTTTTAAAAATTCAAGCTAACCTCATCATTGCCAGTCGTCCCCCCCCAACCCAGAGCCCCTGCCCCACCGATCTCACCTGCACGGGCCGCGCCTGGCTTTCTCCCCTGTATTGCTATCCCTTGTATGCCACTTGACCCCTGTCCTGTCAATTCCCTTTGCTTCACTGATCATGCTCCTACACTCCAACACCTGGGTTCAAGTAAAATTGGGCTCAGGAACGCATCTTTCAAGGAAAATTCAAACAACGAAAGGGTTGAAACAGGGCTGCATGCTGGCCCCCATGCTATTCAACCTATTCATGGCAGACTTAACCCCGGCACTTAACAACTGCAACTCGCACCCACCCAGGTTAGGGGGCTCCCCAATATCTAATCGACTCTATGCGGACGACGTTGTCCTACTCAGCTACACCGCAGTGGGCCTGCAACATCTCTTGAACTGTCTAGAGGTCTATGCAAAAGAAAATTGTCTCTCAATAAACTGAAATAAAACAAAGTCCATGACAATAAACAAGAAATGAAAAAAGCCCTATCAGTGGCGCCTGGGTAATAAACATGTCGAGTCAGCAGAGGCTTACAAATACCTGGGTATATATATAGACAAAGACGGTCTAGCCAACAGCCAGCAACAGGAGATCAAAAGGAAAGGGATGATTCTTGCACTCTCTCTGAAGGGAGTCTCAGCCAAATTACTGGGCCCTACTCTGAATCCACTTCTGATGGTAGCCCGGGCCAAAATATTGCCTTCTATTACTTACGGCACTGAGGCACTGTGTGGGAGAGTCAGCAATCTGCTGGACAAAACAGTTGTTAAAGCACATAGAACATTGTTCAGCCTCCCGACCTACACTTCACCGGCACAAATTTGTCTGGAATTTGGCCTTATAAAGCAAACTTGGGCTAGCTACGGCGCTTTCATTAACTGCTGGCACAAGATTAGGTCAGCAAACCCGAACACATTAAACTACCTCCTCTGGCAAGAGATTCAACAGAGGCCGAAATCACCCGCAGGCCAATATCTTGAGGAGGCTCTGACGATCACAGGCCTGTCCCCCTTATGGGACACACACTGCCTCCATTCGGCGTTCAAAAAAACGGTGTGGAAGACGCTGAAGACACTCTCCTTGCTAGAGGATAAGGCGACCTTCTCGCTCAGAGCGCATGCCTGGATGACCTTGGCCACATATAAGCACTTAGCCCCACAACATTACTTTAATCTGGGATATTCAAAAATACTAAAACAAAATTTTTTAAAGTTCAGACTTGGAGTGTTACCAACTACGCAGCAGCTTCCACCTTGGAAAAGGGAGCAGGCTTTTACTCTCTGTAGTCTGTGCAATAAGGACTCGGGCGACATCATTCATACAATCTGCACCTGCACTGAGCTGTGTCAAGAAAGGAGACAGCTGCTAAAAACTTGCTTTAATCAAAGAGGTATCAGGACAAGGAGACAAGCTGTCCTGGCATGCTTTGATCCCTCATCACCACAACTGAACACTAGGTTAGTTAAATTTCTCGAAGCAGCTCGCTTAAAAATGCCAAACTGATTGTCACTTTGTAGTCCATTGCGCTATGGGGGAAATTTTACTAAGTGATTGGATAAATCTTACAGCGGATTACAACCTCTCACAGGCAGTAAAGACAAAAACATCTGGGACATTTAAATTGTATTGACATTGAAACGTCTTTTGAAGGTCATGTTGCGACGCTCATGAGGGAGCATTCACTTTTAAATATGGAACATTTTAATATGGTTGTATTAATTGTATGCATTGCAATGGTTTTAAGTAACTATGCAAATAAAGTTTTACCTTTGCTTCCCAACCCACCCAATCCTCCACTGCTCATAAACCCACCATGTTGTATTGATTTTTCTGAAGGGGGTGCACCACGCAACACATTGCTACTGGTCCCTCTGCCTTAAAATAATGCTTTCATGCTACTTCATTTTCATTTTTTCAAATGTACAAATTCATTGTGAATCGGTAAATAAAAAATGTGGCACTTGTGTCATTTTGTAGGAGCACATGACCAATGTCTTGTACAGGCGCACACATCTTCACAAAAGCGCATGCCTACAAAATGGCGTGGCCTCTGCGAGACCTATTGGCTTTTCTGATCCTTGTTTCTATTTGTTATGGTATTTCATTTATACTCGGAAATCAAAATCTTTTTGCTTATAACATTTGAAAGTCGTTTTATTTGGACTAATTGAACATTGCAAATTGAGAAAATTACATACTTGATAAAAAAAAAATGTACATTAAACATATATAAAACTTGTTTATCATGTTGTCATGCTCAGACAGAACAAATTCATATTCTATGAGCATCCAAAACAATGAGTGCACAGTAATCGAAAAAGCTATTTCCAATCCAAGTTCTGCAAGCGTAGATTATTATCTGGCCAAAATGAAATGAGTGTTACATAATAAAACTGTTAGGAAACATGGCTCCTGAACTACCTGTAATCTATTGAACTAAGACTAAGCGAATATACATTTGCTCTAATCAATATAGTCAGACAAAAAAATTAAGATAAAAAATTATCAATGTGCCTTGGCAGCACTGAAGTGCATTCAAAACTGTAAATGTACAATTGCACCAAAAGAATCTTCATTTTAACCAATGACTGAGCATTTGCAAAACCAATTTCACATTCCTACTGCATTTGCAGCGCCTTGCATATACAGGAGTCGAGTAAACATGCAAGAAATGACTGGACCATAAAAGAAGCGATATTTGCTCATAACAAAGATATATTATATCTTGCACAAGCAATTCACTAAAACATTTGAAAATATTACATACTGAATCAGAAAAAAACTGTATCATGCACTACGTACAACTCACTTAATACCAAGTTATCAATGGGAAGCGATGCTACTTTGCATGCATATTACCACACTTAAGAATATATACATATGAAAAGTAAAAAAAATACAATAGTTCTGTGCCAGTTGTTTAAATCATTATTTCTAACTAATAATACTCCATAACACTTAAAATAACATTGTGCAGGCGAAGCTTTTTTGTGCAGCAATATGATGTATTAACTGATGTATTTTTAAAATCTCAAAGCTATTTATAAGGTATAGTTAGATATCTTTAGCTATATGGTGGACTTCTTCTCGTCAATTCTCTAGAAAGTACAGTAAGAGGGGGGTTTTGGGTCAGCCCCCTGCCGCCTCAGACATTTATGTGGTTTCACTGCTTTGCTATTTCTCAGATGAGCTGTCCATCAAGTCCATGGCATTTTGTGAATGGTCCCGTTTATGTTGTAAGTAAATGTCAATCATGAGTTAATGAGTAGTCATTTTATTAGATTGCAGATGCAACATGACCTGAGCTTGTAACAGAGAGGACCGGTTTGTTCACTCATGTACTTACTTTGCTGAATCAGCCCTATAATTTTGTTTTCATTTGACAACTATATAATGACGTGTTTTTCAATTTAACTCTTGCTTTTAGCAGATTGTGCCACTTTGTAGAGCTTTATAACGAGGGATCACATTAAGCAACTGAGTGAACTTACTTTCTCAGTTACATAAAGATGAAGCGGTTAGAACCCCTAATTCAATTCCAGCCTATGTTTGTATGGTATGTGGTGCATGCCATTAGTTTTGGGGCATAGGGAACACAGTCAAAAACATTGTAGACGTACCGTCCACCAAACTCACAGTTCCCTGGCTCTATTAAGTGTTAGGAGTCGTATTTCTGCTAGCAGAGCCTTTGCTGGTTCTGCTGGTGGGAGGCTTAGACCAAAGGCCAGTCTGAAATTAGGTCTTTGGTCAAAGTAGCATGTCTGTCCAATTTAGGGTCTATATTCTGAAATATTTGTTTCCTGTTTGGGGCCTCGTGATCCTGTACTGGAACCCAAGATTTCACCATCGTGAGCGTTGAGAAAACATTCAGGGGGATATGTACAATAAAGTGACGGAGTGTGTCGTTAGCCTTCCGGGAGCTTAAAAACATGCCCGCCACTTAGGAAACGCAAGGCTGCATCATATTTACAGGAATGTGGTGCAGCCTTGCGTTTCCCCCTGCGATGGTGCTAAGTTTAACAACTTAGCGCCAACGCAGGCACCCTTGCACCAGAGTGAAAAGGTGTTTGCGTGCAGGGGAGGATTGGTTATGTGTAGGAGGGTGTCCCTTCCTGCACATAAACAATCCTCAAATGCCATTCTGTCGCTGTCATGTGTCTTTTTTTTAGAAGGTTTGTGTATGTGCACGAAGGAACAGCAAAACACACAAGATGATGGACGGAATGTTGCACATTGGCAAAACATGCACCCCCAGTCACAGATCTGGGTTTAATCCATTGATATTTTGCTCACCACACTACCTTCCTGTAGATAAACACACCATGGCATTTTCCTTTTTCAATATGTGCTGCGCAAGGCAGCACACATGCAAAAAGCAAAAATGAGGCTAAATAATGCATTTCTCCTCATTTCCCCAACTTAAGACCAGGAATTTCCTGGTCTTAATTTTGGCGCTGCCTCCTATGTGCACCACTCTTGTACAGAGAGGGCAGCGTCAAATACAATGGGTGTTGCGGTGGAAAATCCACCGCAACACCCACTGGACGCCCCTTTCACGCTAACCATAGCTTGAACAGGGGCCTTATGTACAAGGCAGCGTTAAGCCACATTACATGGCTTAACGCTGCATTGTACATAAAGCAAGGCCCCTATTGCCACGGGAACGTCACAAAAAGTGACATTCCTGTGGAAATAGGGACTTGAACATATGCCTCTCAGTGTGTCAGGGTCATTTCTTTTTCTTTTTCCAGTAAGTTTTATTTTGGGAGCTTGTATTTCTACACCAATTGGACAACAAAAACTTCTGAGCGCACACATTGAGCGTGGCACCCACTCAACAAAATGTCATTACCTTAATCAGAGCTGCCACAACAAAGGATCAGCTGAAGGCGTAGAGATTTCCACATGCTTATTCCGTCAGTCTTCCGCATGGTCAGGGAAGGACATGTGAAGGAACAACAGCAATACTCTACAATAGGGCTTTTGTTATCAGGCTGTCAAAATGTAACTTTTCTTAGCATTTAATTTAATTTTTATAAATTAATAAATGTTCAGTATTGCTATTGAGCACTATGAAATTAAACAACATTCTTAATAAATATATCTGCTATATAAAAACACATTTTAGTCACTTTTTGTTACTCTTTCTTACAAAGGCAAACACCTTGTTAAAGAGAATCTTTGTGGCATTGCCTTACCTGTCTCTTAAGTTTGATGCAATAGAAGTTAATATTGTCTTTTCTTTGATAGCACAATACCTTGATGCATTATTTACAATTAGGCAGGTGTGAGACAAAGCACATTTCATTCTTGCCCTGCTAGCTTCACATCTATTCCTAAACACTAGCAAGTAGAACAAGTTGTCGCTGTTTATCAAGCAACTAGAAAAATTAGGCAGTAAAAGAAGTTAAAGAAGTCATGGCCTGACATAATTCATTGAAAAGATCTCTTTGAAGGGCCTGGACTACTTGGCACACCTGTTGGGACTGTCCCTAATTAGTATTGATGGTAAAGGAAGTAAGGCAGAAATCTGTTTCAGTTAAATTAGCTAGAAAATCACAAAAAGTACACTTTGGAGGTCTGATCAATTATTGCTTAACAACTTCAGTGACGTTGGTATACAATGAACATGGAGGGGAGGTAAAAAGGCACCCCAAATTGAACATGGTGCACACTGAGGGACCTTTCTGGTTGTCCCATGTGAAAGAAGTTAAAAAAATTGTCCATATCATGACTTTTTACCTACAGTTTAAAAACGACCTCTCTAAAATGACACCAGTTTTATAGGCTGTTCATAAGGGGTGTTTTGTTAGAAATTGGGTTTCTGGTTGGCTTAGGGTATCCACCTAATTCAGGCAGAACCCACCACTCTAGTCAGGACAAGGGAGTTATACACCCGAGATAACCCCTGCTCACCCCCCTTGGTAGTTTGGCAGAACAGTCAGGCTTATCCCAGAGGCAATGTGTAAAGCTTTTGTGTTACACACACACACCAGCGACACACTAGATACACCACAAATAGAGAGACTCTACACAAGGTTATGTAGCACACCAAATACTGGGCATTGCACAGAGATCTCATTTGGTTTTCCCCGTGACCAAGGATTAAAGGCAGCAGCCCGCATCCATGTGGTGCGGCTGTGAAGCAAGCCCCCACTTCACATGATGACAAACATGAGCCGCCAGCAGATGGGGGCAGCCCTGTTCACGTCTGGCGACCGTGCTGTCCCTCTCTGTGTCTTAGTGCGGCCCTTTAGTGCAGGTAAGCTTCCTGGCATTTACGTCAGGAACTCCAGGTGGCCGTGTTGGTTGCCTGGCAATGACAGTGACTCTTCTCCTCTGCCAAGCAGAAGGCATTCCTTTTTGCTCTTGGACAGTGCAGCCTCGTGCTCCAGGGAATTGGGCAGGCTGCACTCGCTTTGCCAGTTGCTCAGCAACTCCTGGACTTCCTGCGGTGCAATCTCTCTCAAATAAAAGAGAGGGACCCAAATACCAAAGGGAATGGGCACCAAAAGACAATTGTTAAAAAATAGAAGTCCCCGCGGGTACATGAAATTGTGTAAACCTACTCACATCAACTTACAAGTCACAGTATGCTAGGTATATATGTAGTAATCAGTAAAGGCAATGCAGCAGTCCTAAATATATTGAATACATATCACAAATGTATTAAATACAGCAGACATTAAAAAAGACCAATATGGTCCAAATCAGAAAAACATGTCAAAATACATTAAAATTACATATAGTTAAAGAATCATACACAATACATTGTAACGGGACAGAGTTATAAGGAAAATTTGAATTACTATTAGTAAAAAAGGAGACACAAGTAATTTGATGAGCACAATTAAGCTTTGCGTCAGAACTGTTTTCTCTCAAGTTATAATGTGTTTCTCCCTAAGCATTGGCACGTTTCGCTGAACCACACAGATATCGTCACCTTCTTCAGGAAAATGTATTACCATCCCTCAAAATCTTGAATAGGATATCGTGTTAGGATTCACGTTTAAACCAGATGGTGCCTCAACACTTGTCTTATTTTCATTTCTTCAAGACCATACACCGACATAACAATGTCTTCATACAACAACGTAGTTTTGTTTGTATGTAGATCACACAGGCATTCAATATAGCCGGAGCAGAAGTCTGTTCAAATAGTGTTCCACTAGTAGGAAATTCATCTGAACACAATCTTTGCCTTTAAAAATGATTTGCTCGCATATCGTTGTAAAAGTCTCTATATGAAGATACTGGGAAAGCGTCTCCCGATGCTGCGGTATAATATCCGCCTAAAGATGGAGTACGATGTGCCCGGACCCTTAATTGATATCCTATATTTTCTTAGGGATATCGAGCCGCCAAAAACACCAATATGAGCCGGTGGGTAAATGACAACGTGCCAACGCCTTCGGCTTCCTAGCACAAACGATACTTCAAATTCTTAGATAATAGGCAGCTGCATGGTCCATGTCTCTCGTTTATTCAAAGGGGCCATCAAGGGAGAGCAGCAACGCTTCTCAGCCAGACAAGCCTGTGGCACACATTTAAAGCAGATAAAGTGCCCAGTAGCTCCTCGATAAATAAACAAACTCCTCTACAGTGCAGGGGAGTTCATAAAAAGGCACCAGAGATTCCTAAAAGCAAAAAGAATTCCTCATGATAAAGCAAGAACACAAGGGAGGAAAAATACAGCTCTCACTAGACGCTGTTTGTCACTTTATAAAAGAACAGTTCAGTCCTTTCTCCTGCTCCAGACAGGTTGAATACAGTCACTATCTTTCTGTGTCTTTTGTAGCCCCGTGACTTTCAACAGGAGGTCAGCCTCTTCACTCTTCACAACCAGGCTACCACAACATGGCAAAAAGAGTCAGTCCTTTTCCTCCACCATAGATAGAAGCAGCAACCGTAGATTAACCCCACACAGCACACAGCAAAGGGGAAGTACTCCTCCTTACAGCCCTTCTTCCTGGCAGGAACCTCTTGTTCCTTGAAGTAATCTAAAGTCCTGGGTTTATAGGCGAAACAAGAATAATTTACAACCCGGATGAACTTGGCCAGCAATTCCTCAAAGGAACTATTTAGAACAGTTTCCTGCCTCGCATCCCCGAAAGTACCTGGTCCTCAACCTAGCTTAGAGCTGTGCGAGGCCCTCGCCAAGTTCTTCCTGAGCAAGGTAAATACCATTTTTAAGGTCTTCTCGGTCACAGTTAGGAGTGACCCACCTAGCATGAACCAGAAGGCTGGAGTGGGAGAGTCCCAGGGTCCCAAATTTGAGCAGTTTACACCAGTGAGCATGGAGGAGACTAATAAACGGCTTCTTGCAGTAAAATATGGCTCCCCCTATGATCCATGTCCGGCAATGGTTGCCAAGATGGCATCCGTACCTATTGCCACAGAATTAAGAACAATTTTTAATAATATGTTTGTGGCAGGACAATTTCCTTCTTGTTGGAAACAAGCTTCGGTTCTTCCGCTGCTGAAAAAAGCTAATTTGGATGTAACGGACCCGAATAACTTTTGTCCTATTTCTAGGCTCCCACTACCAGCCAAATTAATAGAAAGAATGATGAATTTCCAACTCAGTGCTTTTTTTGTGGCTCCCCGGGCCCTTGATCCCTCCCAACATGGATTCAAAGCTGGCCACAGCACTGAATCCACGCTGTTTAAGGCAACAGAGGAAATTAGAGCTGTTTTGGTCTATGGAGGCAGAGCGGCGTTAGTCCTATTGGATTTATCCGCTGCCTTTGATACGGTACACCATGGGATCCTGATGGACCGGTTGAGGAAATGTGGGGGACAGGGGAAAGCATGGGACATCTTGAAGGTTTTCTTATCTAACAGAGAAGCAATGAGGCATAATTGTGCTATAATATGGAGTTTAAAATGTTGAAAGTCAAAAATATCGTCGGATATAATGATGTCAAGAATATCGATTTGAAGTGTTGTATAACATGTTGTTAAAAATATCGATTTTAAAAATATTATTAAAAAATATTGATTTTGAAATGTTGTGAATTTTTTATTATAGTACATAATTTTACATGTATTAATAAATGTTTTAGGAGCGGGATGTTGGGTTTATAGGGGATAAGTTTAGGGAGTGAATTAAAAAAAAGTTTACATTTTAAATTATATTTTCATTTTTCAACACCGTCCCTGAGTTAATGTAGTTTGGAGTGGGAATAGTAAATTATATATGTTTAGTGTCCAGCACCTTTACTGAGTTCATACAGTTTGGAGTGGGAATAGTAAATGATATCTATTTAGTGTCCAAAACCTTCCCTGAGTTAATGAGTTTGGAGGTAGTGGGAATAGTAAATTAAGTTTAGTGTCCAACACCAACCCTGAGTTGATATAGTTTGGAATGGGAATAGTAAATTATATATGTTTAGAGTCCAGCACCTTCCCTGTTTTTAAGTGCCCGATTCCAATCCGGCTCGTAAACCGTTCCAACTGACACGGACCGGGGATGTATTCCGACCGACACGTATGCGTGCTGTACGAGCGGCAGAGTACGATGTAATGCGTGTCAAATACATACGACTCGCACAGAGCACAATACGGGCAACCGACATGTACGGGAATCAAGTCATCTGAGTGAATCAGCTGGAAAAAGGCCCAACGCTACCGACTCGTGTGCGAACGCTGCAACATAGCTTAATGTTAATGGGACAGACTCGGACTACCCTGCAAATGCTGATGAAAGCATCCGTTGCGGTCAACTGAACATCTCCGTCATGCTCAACTAAGCACAACAGAAACAGACAGAAAAAGATCAAACAAGCATTGTCAAAGGCAAAAAAAGATATAGAATATGTAAGACACACCCAAAACTCCACCTACATAAAGGGCCAAAATCCTCACCATGATTCTTTGCAAATGTAACAGACCTGCCAGAAGATACCACCACTACAGTATACTTAGACATACACTCATAACCCACCCAAGAAACAACCTATACACCACTAGCACCTGTCAAATACCACACTCACAAACACACACCTTTACTCATACTCACTCGCCCTCACTTTCACACTCACCCACATATCCATCCCCACCACCATGTCCCCAAAGAAGAATCCAAATTTCACAGACAGTGAGTTGGAATTCATGGTAGATGAAATTCTCAGAGTAGAGCCACAGTTATTTGGCACATTGGTCCAACAGACCCCCCTGCCCCAGAAAACCAAGATGTGAGAGAGGATTGTCAACAAGGTGAACGCACAAGCACCTTGCCTGCGCACAATGGACGACATCAGGAACAGGTACTATGATGTGCAAAGGAGGGTGAAGAAGCTGATTGGCAGAGACCATGCCATGAACCAACGGACTGGAGGTGGCCCGCCTGCCAAACCTACGCACTTCACTTCCTCGGAGGAGAAGGTGCGGGCCATTCATCCACCGGAGGGCATCCATGAATTATCAGGAGTACCAGAGCCTGGTGAGTAAATGACCAAATAGCTAATAATGTGAGCCAATTCATACCCACAGACATCACTGTCAAGGGGACAGTGATACCAATCACTGTTAGCAAAGCCATATCAACATTAAGCCAATAATCCTGTGATGCATAGGCCACTCACAGAAGCAAAATGCCACCAATCTAAAATTAATATGTAAATAATTTATAACATTTACATGAACTTACTAACAGACCCAGCAAGTCTTAGGCTTCAAAACACTAACCACCACTGGCATCCATCTTGCCAGCACTGTTACACTCAGCCCAGGGAAGCATATTAACTGGAAGGGAGGTTAGGATTGCTGGGAAGGTTGGTGCAGCAAAAGCATGATGGTAGTCTTAGTCACAGATAACAATCCTCCTCCCACCTGGCTCATCAAGCCCACCTTGAACTATGATCAGCTCACAGGGAGTGGAGAAGTACTGCCAAGTTGGCTGACACTGGTCTCTGGTGTGGGGAGCACAAGGCCCTGTTGCGAACAAACAAACATCGGACCCCACTGTTTGACATCTTGAATGTAAAGTTTGACTCACTGTCATCCAAGCATGGTTCATGGTGACCCATCTGGGCTGTAGAGGAGGAGGAGTGCTAGCTCTGACTACATCTACTAGCAGGTCCTCTCACACAAACACCACTCCCAACTCCAAACACCACACCTGTGACTATGCACAACCTGAGAGTCAAAGTAAATATAGTCCCAGACACTGGGCTCTGGTGTGAGTTGCACCAGTCCATGGTGGGATATCTGATCAAATTTAGATTGTAACCAACAAAACACCTACAATGTAACAGCAAAGCACACCATGTAAAAATAATAAAAAACGTAACACTAACTCACAGCAAGACAATGTGATCCAAACACCAGTCACATACAGCAGCCATCTTGTTTGCACACATTCACCACAGGAAAGCAGAGTCACAGTCACAGATAATAATCCTCCTCCCACATGGTCCATCAAACCCACCTTGAACTATGCTCAGCTCACAGGGAGTGGGAAAGTACTGCCAAGATGGCTGATGCTGGGCTCTGGTTTCGGGAGCACAAGGCCCTGTTGGGAGTTGTGTTCAAACAAACACCAGGACACCACTGTCAGACATCTGGAACATAAACTTTGACTCCCTGTAATGGAATCATGGTTCATGGAGGCTTATCTGGGCTGTGGGGGAGGAAGAGGTTCCTCAATGACTTCAATTACTATCAAGGCCTGCCCTACACACACCTTCTCATCCAGAACAAATAGCACTCTTGGGACTAGTCAGTCTATGACAGTTCAAGGAAATGTACCGGCAAGATGGCTGACACATCAACCAATCAATCAATCCATCAGGGATTTGTAAAGCGCACTACTCACCCGTGAGGGTCTCAAGGCTCATGGGGAAGGGGTGAACTCCGGATTAGACGCTGCATCAGGTCAGTCAAAGAGCAAGGTCTTGAGGTCCTTCCTGAAGGTTCGCCGGGTTGGGGAGAGTCTGTAGTGCAAGACGGAGTCCATTCCAGGTCTTGGCTGCAATGTAGGAGAAGCCTCTCCCACTTGTTCTTGTTCTGCGGATGCGGGGGACTTCTGCCAGGGCAAGGTCAGCAGAGCAGAGGTTCCTTTAGGGTACATGGAAGGAAATTATCTCGTTGAGGTATTTGGGTCCGATGTTGTTGACGGATTTGTAGGCCTGGGTGAGGAGTTTGAAGGTAATCCTCTTTTTGACGGGTAGCCAGTGGAGCTCTCGCAGGTATTGGGTCATGTGCTCATGTCTGGCGGCGGCATTCTGGACTTCTGGATCATCTGGAGTCTGTGTAGTAGAGCTCTGCTGATTCCGGCATATAAGGCATTGCCGTAGTCCAGTCTGCTGGTTATGAGTGTGTGGGTGATGGTCTTTCTGCAGTCGGGGGGATCCATTTGAGAGTCTTGCGGAGGATGCGCAGGCACTTGAAGCTGGTGGAAGTGACGGCGTTGATCTGGCGATTCATGTAGACAGAGGAGTTGAGGATGATGCCAAGATGTCATGCTTGGTCCGTAGGGATGGGTGGATTCCAGAGAGCAGAGGGCCACCAGGTGGAGTCCCAGGAAGACGTGCAGGGTACGAGAATGAATTGAGCTTCAGACAGCTGTCTTCATCTAGGCTGCCACTTCCTTCATTCCTTCCTGGAAGCAGAGTCTGGTGTCTTCAGGTTTCTTCGTGAGTGAGAGGATGAGCTGGGTGTCATTAGCGTAGGATACAATGCTGGGCCCATGCTGTCTTATGATGGCAGTGAGGGAGGCCATGTAGTTGTTGAAGAGTGTAGGGCTGAGCGAGAAACCCTGGGGTACTCCGCAGTTGATATCGGTGGGTTTGGAGAGGAAGGGAGGGAGTCTGATCCTCTGGGTTCTGCCGGCGAGAAAGAATTGAATCCAGCTCTTTGTATCCCCACGTCGTGGAGTCTAGCTGTGAGTGTGTGGTGGGAGACGGTGTCGAATGCTGCGGAGAGGTCTTAAAGGATGAGGGCCGGGGTGTGACCTTGGTCGAGTAACATGCGTATGTCATCGGTGGCAGCGAGGAGGGAGGTCTCAGTGCTGTGGTTGCTGTGGAATCCGGACTGGGAGGCATCGAGGATGGAGTGCTCTTCGATGAAGGTGGTCAGCTGGGCGTTCAAGAGTCTCTCGGTGACACATGGGCCTGATGTATGAATTGGCCACAAGTAACACCTAGGCTCTGGCCCTCTCACACACGTTCACAATCTCTGTCATATTAACTAAATTTCCACTCACTGTCTGGGGATGCATTGTCCCAAGCGTGCCCCCTCGGCTGGCTGTGACGGTACGTGGAATACAGGACAAGTGGTGAGAAGCAGACATAGCACACATCAATACACACACACAAAGCACCATATACATAATTGACAAGGGATACATGACAATGAATGGGATGGCCACATAAAGATAACTGACACTGTTGCAAGGTGTCATTTACACAAATCGCAGTTGTGAGCTGCATTTAACTCCTAGATCATGCAGCGTTGTCAGGATCCTTGGCACTACACTCCCCTCACTGTCATTGACACTTTCAACACAAGTAGTAATCTGAACTGGGTGGGAGGAGGGGTACAACTTACAGCAGCATAACCTAAGCAAACAAATCTCTGGATCTCACAGTTATGAGTATGGAAAATCCAGAAAGCAGCCTTGGTTAACTCATCTGTCCATTGAGGGGAAGGACAATATAAATGATGTTATCATGCACAAAGCTCAGCAGCAACAACATTTGCTACAGTAACACAATCACATGGGTGCAATAAGATGAGAACTAGGAACACATATAACAAAATAGTATGTCTCAAATGCTCACATACATACAGGACTGTGACTATGTTGTTAGACACACCAATGTGACTCAAAAAGACATGCACAAATGCCAGCACACATGCAGAAATCTGGTAACATATCATAAGAGGAAATATATCATATAAAAGCACAAATGTGGTAAAGAACAACACAACTGTGTCAGGCACAGGGTGCCACTTGAGTTTTAATGGCTATGTACAGTCAAATAATCAATACATGAACTGTTCATGCACAAAGCTCGACCTGCTCAGCAAAGCGCATCTAGATAAAGTTTCAATGTTCTTAACCAATATAGGTCTCTGTGTGTGGCAATTGAGGACAATTCAATATACATTTATTCATCATGATGTACAATAGCAAATGTAATGTGTGAGATCCTTTGAGAACATGAACATCAAGTAGCATGCACCCACACATATGAATATATATTGCACTACAGACACATATCATGCAAAGAATAAACTTAGTCAACTCATCACTGTGTACTCACAATCATGAGAATAAGTTGTTGATGAGCTGTCTCTGAACATCCTACTCCTCCTCATCATCACTGGCAGCATGACCCAGGGCTGAATCCTCCCTAGCTGGAGGCTGCTGGTCACCGTCATCTTGGATGGGAGGTAGCTCATTCCTCACTGCCAGGTTGTGTAGTATGCAACACACAATGATGATCTTACACACCTTTTCAGGTGCATATTGTAGGGCCCCTCCTATTTAGTCTAGGCAGCAAAATCTGCTTTTCAGTAGTCCAAATGTCCGCTCTATCACTCGTCTGGTCCGCCCAAGTGCCTCATTAAAACAAACTCAACATGGGTGACAGGGTTTCTGAGTGGTGTCAGCAACAACAGCATGTTGGAGTATCCCGAGTCACCTAAATTGAAACAAAAGTACGTCTCATGTGTCTGAAAAGATGGCACAACTTGACATACAAACAGCACAAGACACATAAGCAGACATTACACACCAAAAAGCCAGGCACGCTGATTTGGCAGCTGTGACATAATCTGTGGGTTCCTACTATTTCTCAGTAAGTACGCATCATGTACTGATCCTGGGAAACGTGCACAGACATGTGAGATTGTCAAGTCAGGCAGACATACCACCATGGCATTAATGTACTGAAAATGTTTTAGATTCCTGTATGTTTGTTCATTTGCCTTTGGTGGGACAAAAACCACATGTTTCATTCTTCCCAAAGCATAAAAGTCACTCTTGATGTCATCAAATTGTTGTAGTGTTTGGAATTTGATGTACCGGTTTAGAAAATGCAACATTCCCTCCAAAAAATCACGAAGCACACAGCTAAATATTGTCTGTAACATACCACCAGCAGTAGCCACAGTGTACTGGAAGGTTCCCGTGGTAAAGAAAAGTATGGCTGCCATCACCTTCACCTTGGGGATAAGTGCAGATGGATATGTACGTCCAGGTAGCAAATGTGGGACAAACTTCTCTGCCAACTTCTCAATGAGTAGTCTGGTGAAGCGGTAACGTCAGATGCTGTCACGTTCAACCATGGTCTCTCGGTCGGGGAAGGCTCTGTGGACAGTTGGTCTCCGGCGGTACAGAGGTGACAAAGAAACATTATCATTTCCCTTTCAAATGTGCCAATTAAAATGCTAAATATCATATGCAACATGAAAGCAAGACTCAATGAAGTCAGGTGTGTACTGTTGAGTATTGACACAAATGCCAGCTATGTGGCCCTCACAGAACAATTCATGTCCTGATGGTGTTACAACAAGTGCAATTCAGTGCTGTGTCCAATCAATGGTGTCTGTCACAGTCCATCTTAACAAACATCACATACTAAACACACACCTCATTAACTAGCAAAGATAGATGTGTAGAACAACTGAGACGTGTTGGAAAGGCACACACCCAGGGATCATGTAATGCCACATGGACACTGTCAAGATGTACCGTCTGACATGCATGTACCATCACACATATGAAGCACCCATGATTTGCATCACATCTTGTTTGCATGACAAACAGGTATTTCTGTGACAGAAAGACACAACAGCAACTCACATGCCAAATACAGATTGATGTTTAAAGTGATTTTCATCAACAACACAAACAATGGAGTGTGTGTGTTGCACGATACTGTGAATTCACCCAGAAATACTGCATCCAAAGCCCTTTGTAACACACAGTCCATTACAGCAATTATTCTGGGTGTATGTAACTTGTGATTACACAATGGGCCCCTGATACTGTGTCCAGGTCTAGGACGATGATCTGTGAAGGTGCCACTCACAGTTGTGATGTGCATCACAAACTATGGATTTGGTCCCCATGAAGGTTGGCTCATCATGGGGGAATGAGCTAAGAAGAGCTCTGTCCAAAATGATATGTGAAGCTATGTACCCACACATTTCATGAAGCATAAAATGAGGTTTCCTATTATGTCTGACAGTCTTATTGATTGGTGTAGGGCACCTGAGCTTCAGCCAAAATATGGTGGATTGCTTCCCTTGGCTGTTGACTGTAATGGGAACAGACGCGGGTGAGTATTCTAAAGATGCGTTGTACACTTCAAAACCAAGCCAGTCGCACACATTGTCTATTTGTTGTCACGGAGACAGATGCGGGTGAGTATTCAAAAGGCACAGCGTACAGTTCAAAACCAAGCTGGTCACACACATTGCCTATTGGTCGTCATGGGGACAGACACGGTTGAGTATTCAAAAGACGCGTCATATACTTCAAAACCAAGCCGGTCGCATACTTTGTCTATTGGTCGTCATGAGGACAGACGTGGGTGAGTATTCAAACGATGCGTCGTACTCTTCAAAACCAAGCCAGTCGCACATATTGGCTATTGGCCGTCATGGGGACAGACGCAGATTTGCTTGGTGTACGAATCGCGTACAAAGACATTCGGTTGGATCACAACAACAATGTTTCAAACTCAATAGTGTTATGATGCAGAATATTTTAACGACACGGTAGGCGTGTCCAATGCGTGCAATGTTATGGATTGGTCAAATTCGGATAATGCAAACGTCTAAGACCTATCTCTTTGGACCCATGGAACAGAATCCGCCTCTGCAGCACAGATATAAGGCTGTCTGTTCCCAAGAGACTTCACTTGCCTGCACTACATGCTACTTGCCTACATCTCAACCTACCACTGCTGCTTTCTCTGCATCCTCTGGGGTCTGCAATGGCACATACTGTGGAGAGGGCAACAGCTTTCACAGAGGAGGAGAACAGGGCCTGCTGGACAGTCTCCTTCCACAGTACAGCAAGCTGTATGGGAAACCAGGGGAACAGCTGAGTGTTGATTGCAGTTCACTTTTCAATAGACCATGTTTCCTAACAGGTACTACTAGCATTTTGATCCCAAAGGGCAAGCATGCACACATAGTTATTGTAAGTCTTACAGTGAGTACATTCATGTTATAGACAGGTACAGTGATGTAAAAGGGTATTTTGTGTATTTTATTTTCATGCACTGTTCTCATGTTGTTAAGGCAGCCTTACACACAGGACAACTGCCGATGCTGATACTTTAACTACCTTGATATATCATCTGCCCTTCTAACAATTACCTATATGTCCAAGTGTGTGATGAACAAACATGTAGCATGTGTAGTAATGGTGTGTCACCATGTTATCCTTACAGGTTGACGCCCATCAGAAGCAGGTCATTTGACTGACCATCGTCCGGGCTGTGAGATCTGTGGGGGTCTTCAAATGCCGGATACGCCACTGTCAGAAGAGGTGACAGGACCTCCGTGGCTGGACCCGGATGATTGCAAGAGTCCAGTTGACACTGTCACCTCCTCGCAAAGGGGGTGGACAACATACCTTGACCACCCCCACATGCTCCAGATACTGGCGGTGGTCATCCCTGACCTGGATGGGTAGTTGAAGGCCAGGCAGCAGCAAGGTGGGGGTGAGGCTGTGCCATTTTGCTGAACTATGTCTAACATGCATGTTGCACTCTCTCAGCCCCGTAACACTCTCACAGGTCGTCCGCCTGCTGAGACAACACTTCTGTGCCAAAATATAATGATCGCCCATTCTCATCTGATGCCCAGGTGTCTCCCTTTCCGTCTGTGACATGTGTCACTTGGGTCATGTGTATTTGCTGTGGTACAAGGTTACTGTGAACAGCACCATATACAACAGGTGCATTGAGTTGACCATCATGAGTGAGGTGATAAGTTTATTGAAGTGCCAAAACAAGTAGAAGACTTCACTCATTTATTTGGAAAGATTCCAATGTATTGCTTAGAGGCAGTAAAGAAATAGAACAACCATATGATCTATGCTCACTATAATTGACTCTGCTTCCACACAAGGGTCAAATATTAAATGGATTCTCTGAGCAATAAATTGGAATCTTTCCAAATAAATGAGTGACAACTTCTACTTGTTCTGGCACTTCACTAAACTATTCACCCACAATGGGTAAGGTGTTTCCACTTGCAGAGAACAACTAAACCTTATAATTATCAGCTATATTACTACGGGCCACCTGGGGCCCGGGACCCATTACCCCTTCTTTCTGATCATGAGTGAGATGATTGTCTGACATGTGTCAGCACATTTACAGAAATACGACATGTACTCTGTGTGGTACATACATAAATGTATGATTTGCTGATCATGGTCAACACAGGTTTATGAGATTAATACTACACACACGTGCAGCAGGTAAGTCCAATGTTGAAGCTTCCGACAAATACAATGGATAAGCTTTCCAAATGCGTAGTAACCGGCCTAGTGCTCTGACTAATCGTATGTTTCACATGGACCAAGAGGAGCTATTACAAGTATGGTAACTTGAGTGCACTGTGCACTGTTTACTGAGTTGTAACCGAACCCATTAATTTAATCCAAATAGAACATTCTAATCAAAACAATCCTCAACAACGACTATCATTTATCAATGAATATTATTAATTAATTCATCCATTCATTTCCTTTATTTTGGTCGCTAGGACCTTAAAAGTATACATAAAACATCAATACATTAAAATTGAGCAGACCATACAGTACGTGGGATCACAATCTCGAAATGTTTGGGTTCAAGTTAGGCACAAAAAGGTGGGCAAAAGTGCAAATGCAAACAATTCATTTGGTATCAGACTAGACAATACATTTCAAGAAAAAAAACAATATTTCAATAAATAGTTAAAACTTCCAGATTGTATTAAAACACAATGGTATATACACTATTATGCAAAGAGGATAAGACCAAAAATAAATTAGAAACTTTTCGCCTGTATCGTTACCCACTGCTATGCACTAGTGTCAATAGACCATGCTCTTTAACAGTTTTTGGTTGCTGTTTTTTTTCCAATGAAACCCCTTCTCTTTCGCCGGATTATATTTAAGAAACGGGAGACAGCAAAGACAATGGGTTTAGAAGTATCATATTTAAGGACTCGGAAAGCTTCCCTGCAATGCTCAAACCCCAGATTCCGGCAGAGTTGTATAAGCCAGGAGCGCCGTGCACCCTGATATCCCGGGCAGATAAAAAGAGCATGCAATTCAGTTTCCTCTTGGCTATTACATGCAGGGCAACCATGTTTGTGTTGAGCGGCCCATTTTGCAGTAAAGGCACATAGGGGTAAAGTACTGTGTCTAAACTGCACATAAAGTTTCCTAGCTACTTGAGGAATAATGTCGTCCAGGAAGGATTCAAGTTTATAATTATCCTTCACAGTGAGAAACTGGGACGTGAGGATACCTATTTTTGGGTTTGTGCAAATAATCTCTAGCTTTTGTGCACAAAAGATTCTCAGTATTGTTGCTCGGGGAACCAGAGGGCAGCACATTTACAGAAATACAACATGTAATCTGTGTGGTACATACATAAATGTATGATTTGCTGATCATGATCAACACAGGTTTATGAGATTAATACTACACACACGTGCAGCAGGTAAGTCCAATGTTGAAGCTTCAGACAAATAAAATGGATAAGCTTTCAAAATGCTTAGTAACCGGCCTAATGCTCTGACTAATTGCATGTTTCAGATGTAACAAGAGGAGTTATTACAAGCATGGTAACTTGAGTGCACTGTGCACTGTTTACTGAGTTGTAACCGAACCCATTAATTTAATCCAAATAGAACATTCTAATCAAAACAATCCTCAACAAAGACTATCATTTATCAATGAATATTATTCATGTTATCATAATTTGATCATTGTCATAACCACAACAAAAACATAAACAGAAAATACTTTTCAATACATTATTATATTTTGTGCATTAACAATGCTACATATAGCTTCATAGCTTGTAAATACCTTCCATACAACATTCATATAAATGCCTGATGCAGTTCAGGACATTTAAGTCCCTTCCTCAGGGGATAATCTACAAAGGAAAATAATACACTTTTAAAGTCATCAACAAAAACTGTGCAATACCACATAAGCTTCACTACCCAGTCGCCCGTGGAATAATAGACTACTCCAAAAGCTTAGGAAACCATAGTATCCAAAGGTGCAGAGAAGCTGACTATCTTAGGACTTAATAACCCAAAATAACCTGAGTGAATCTTTGTGTTGAAACTTTGTGTCAAAGAGTGATGAAAAAGTGATAAAGTGCATGAACACCTAAAGTGCCGTTTATTACTCCTAGAAATCATTGGCTTAATGTATGAGAAAATAACTTATTGGAATGTGCCGTTGGGCTCAGAAAGACGTGTCGTTTATCCTGCCATATGTTAAAAAAGGGCAACACTTGGTATACTTTTTAAAACATTTGTGTTATTTAGACTTCTTAAAACATTTGTGTTATTTAGACTTTGTGTTATTTAGACTTCTGCTTGATCATTAAGCTTTTAACCTGGACACACGGCTGAGACCTTGTACAGATCTCCCCGCCCCCTCGCTGCCTGGCCACTCTCAGCCGAGTACCGACGCTGAAAGCCGGTCTCGGGTAAGCGATCTAAAAACAGCGGCCATATTGGGTGTGGGTTAGCACTGTGACGCCCTCTAGCTGCACATAAAAGGGGCATATTGTAGGCGTGCGCTTGACTAAAAAGTGCGCTCTCTCACCCTCCTGAGGCGGATGCCGGGAGGTCTTGCTATCCCTTTCGCTCTTGCTGATCTTTTTAAAACATTTGTGTTATTTAGACTTTGTGTTATTTAGACTTCTGCTTGATTAATAAGCTTTTAACCTGGACACACAGCTGAGACCTTGTAGAGATCTCTCCCCGCCTCGCTGCCTGGCCACTCTCAGCCGAGTACCGACGCTGAAAGCCGGTCTCGGGTAAGTGATCTAAAAACAGCTGCCATATTGGGTGTGGGTTTAGTGCTTTGGCACGCTCTAGCTGCACATAAAAGGGGACGGTCATGTCTCCGCGCAGCGGACGCGATCAGCGGATGTGCCGGACCTGTGCCGGAGTCGTGCCAGAGTCCTGCCAGTCTGCTCCCGTCCGTGATCGGACGGGGCAAGGGGCCACAACCCCTGGTTCTCTCAATAAAACCACTGTGATGTATAGCAATACTACCTTACACATGCTACAACCAACTGAGAAGGCGACCTGTCAGCATACGTTGGACCCAGCAAAGCCCCCCTTACTATGCCGCCATTGCCATCGGCATTTCAAAACGCATGATCACTTGGACAGAGACCATACCTCTACTACACGATATAATATGGCCCTCCTAAATTGTAGATCCCTGCCAAAACATTGCACGGAGATAGCTCTTTTAATCGAGGAACATAAGCAGGATGCCATATTTCTAACCGAAATGTGGCTTCAAGCAGGGATCGACCCAGATATTGTTTGCGCTCTACCAATAGGGTATAATATCTGCAAAATAGATCGCAGTACAGGACGAGGTGGAGGCTTAGCCATTATTTATAAGGACACCTACAGATGTCGTCTTCTTCCATCGGCATTAAAAGAAGGGGAAAACCTCCTCTTCTCTTTAGAATTGTCCTCCACTGACTGTCTATCAGGCATATTGATATATCGCCCCCCAGAGGCGCTAAATTAATTTATCCCAAAACTGATCGATTTGGCCTCAGAACAAGTGGCAACCATGGCCAATTTCACCACTCTTGGGGACCTAAACATACATTTAGAGGATACCTCTCTTTCCACTACTAATAATCTTTCATCCGACCTTCAGGCATTAGGTCTAGACTTAAAGTGCCCTCCCCCAACACACGAAAAAGGCCACCTTCTCGACCCTATATTTAGTAACTTACATAATCTTACCTCAAGAGACCCCATCTCCATACCGTGGTCCGACCACCTTTTAATCCCCCTATTTTGGGTTACTAAAAATACTCGAGGGGCACAACCCTCTAAAATAACGTGGGACCGGAAATGGGGTAGGCTACCCCTGGATAAATGGCAAACATCCCTAAAAGCAACCAAGCCTACAGTAGGAACAAACATCGAAGAAGCAAACACCAACTTTAATGCCTGGATCCAGGAAACACTAGACACGACCCTCCCTAAAGTTATTATACAGAAATGCAATAGGAAAAACTCTGCTCCCTGGTTTAGCCCTGAATTGAGAATATTAAAGCAATCCTGCCGCAAGTTGGAAAGACTTTGGAGACTAGTCCCCTTGCTCGAAACAAAACATACTTACAGAAAAGCAATCAGGAGATATAAGAACGAGATTTAAAAAACTCAGGCAAAATTTAATGAGGATAAAATAGGTACTGTAGCGAACTCCCGTAAAGAGATATTTCGAATAGCCAAATCACTGATTACCCCGCCACAAACCCTTCCTTCCAGTGAAGGAGCGCTTGAACGCTGCAATCAACTGGCAGTATTCTTCAAAGAGAAAATAGAGACGTTATATAATGCCTTCTCCTCTAATCAAGTTGACTTAGAGTACAATAACACAGTCGATCTAATTCATGTTCCTGTCCTGGACCACTTAAATCCCTTGAACTTAGAGGCACTTGATATAATTATCAGCAAAATTGTCTCAGGCTCTCCACTGGACGTGGCTCCGCCCAAACAGATAAAGGCAGCTATCAAAGCTGTCCAAACCACCATAATGGAGGTCTTAGATCTCTCTATATCAACATGTACAGTCCCTCAAATGTGGAAATGCGCCATGGTAAAAGCATTAATAAAAAAGCCCAGCTTGGACCCGTCCATACTATCAAACTATCGTCCAATTTCCCTCCTGCCATGGCTCAGTAAACTACTAGAAAAACATGTTAATAATATCCTCACTGCCCACCTTGAATCTAATACCCTGCTGGACGATACCCAAACTGGCTTTCGCCCAAACCATGGAACAGAAACCGCCCTATTGCTAGTGACGAGGAGGCAAGGAGATTGGTGGATGAGAGAGGAGGAGCTGCGATCATTCTGCTGGACTTCAGTGCAGCGTTCGACGTGGTCAACCATTCCATCTTGATCAACTAACTCAGAATGAGCGGGGTGTCGGGCGCTGCTCTGAAGTGGTTCACCTCCTTCCTCAGTAATCGCCATTTCCAAGTCTTTGAAGGAGACGTGGTCTTGTCTAGTCAATCTCTGGAATGTGGGGTTCCACACGGTTCGGCCCTAAGCCCAACGCTCTTCAACGTGTATATGAAGCCGTTGGCAGCTGTCATTTATTTATTTATTTATTTATTTATATATTTATTTATTTATTGGCATTTATAAAGCGCAGCATATACCCTAGGGTGTCTTGGCGCTGATTAATTTGCCAGCTTGATGTTAAATGAGCTGCCTTGCTCAGACCTCTATTCTATACCGAGAACTTATTTATTGAACAGCCAGGTTTTCAGTTTTTTGCGGAATTGGAGTAGTGTGGGACATGCTCTAATGTCCTGGGGTAGAGTATTCCAAAGTTTGGAAGCTGCTACCACAAACCGTCGGTCTCCCCACATCACTGTTCTGGTGCGAGGTACCGTTAGTTGGTTGCTGTTGGTGGAGCGCAACTGGCGTATAGGTTGGTAAGGACGTAGATGGTCTTTAGGGAACTGCGGGCCCTGTTTGTTTAGTGCTTTGTAAACAATGCACTGTGATTTAAATCTAGCTCTGTTCTGAATCGTCAGCCAGTGTAGTTTTGGAATGGCGTCAGAGAGAGGAGCAAACTTAGGAATTCCCAGAATAAGACGTGCTGCCGAATTCTGTATGGTCTGCAGTTTTTTTATAACTCTAACTTGGGAGTTGATGAAAAGCCCATTGCAGTAGTCTAGGGATGTCAGGACTAGTGAGCTCACCAGAGTTTTAATGGCAGTAGTAGGAAGATAAGGACTTATTTTTCGAATCATGCGTAGTTTGTGACGGGCTATAGAGGCCACTTTGCTAGCATGGTCCATGAAGTTTAAATGGTTATCAAAAAGTATTCTAGGTTTCTTACTTTAGTCACCGGATTGGGGGGGGGCACCAAAAGTTTGGGGCCACCACGAGGCGGGCCATTCTGGTGAGAGTTGTCCAAAAATCATTGCCTCGGTTTTTTCCGAATTAAGTTTTAGGCAGTTCGCTGCCATCCACTCACCTATTTCCGTCAAACCTCTCTGGAATCTTTTAGCTACCTCTTATTGCCACCACCAATTGAGTGTCGTCCGCGTAGGAGGTTAGGCTCATGCCATGTGCCTTGATGACATTGGCCAGGTCCGACACATAGATATTAAAAAGTGTCGGACTCAGGGATGAGCCTTGAGGTACCCCACACAGTTGTGACAGTTTAGCAGATTGGTAAGGGCCAAGAGTGACGGCCTGCGTTCTCTCAGACAGAAAGGAAGCGAGGAGAGCTCTTGCCGTGGAGGAGATGCCCATTTTCCCGACACGGTCGACCAAAATACTATGGTCGACCGTGTCGAAAGCTGCTGAAAGGTCCAGCAGTACCAACACCGCTGTACCGCCTTGGTCTCTTATTATTCTTATATCTTCTGATGCTTTAATAAGGGCGGTTTCAGTCCCATGGTATTTCCGAAAACCATACTGAGTGTCATCTAACTTCTTATGGGTTTCTATATACTCAGTTAATTGTATGTTCACGGCCTTTTCCACCACTTTGGCCATGAACGGGAGACTGGCAATGGGTCGATAGTTTCTTAGTTCTAACTTATCGGCTCCTGGTTTTTTTTAGCAGTGGTTTGAGCAGTGTGGTTTTTAGATTAAGGGGATATATCCCTGAGAGCAGGATGGAGTTGCAGACTTGTGTCAGGACTGGTATGATCGAGTCCATCACCGGTAAGAGCGCCGATAGTGGACAAGGATCCAGCTTGGATCCAGCTTTGACTGTCGACACAATTTTTAATACCTGATCTTCTGTCAGTAGTATGAAATTAGTGAAGGATGATGTTACTGTAGGTTTTGGGACCTCCTGAATAATGTTGGGAACCTTGGTGTGCGTTGTTTTAGCCAAAAAAGATTGATAAATATCATCCACCTTCGTGAAGAAGAAGTTGGCCAGGGCATCACACATGTCTTGGGTTTGAGGTGGGGTCAGATCGGGGGTGTTACCCGAGAGCACTTTTGTTATGTCATATCATTTTTTGCTAGAGTTCTTTGCCTGCTCAATTTGCATCATGTAATACTCTTTTTTTGCCTTTATAATCATGGCTTTGTATGTTGCCAAAGCATCCTTGTATTTAGTTTTACTTGTTGGATTATAAGACTTTCTCCATTGTCTTTCCCAGTATCTGTTCTGTTGTTTTTGTGCTTTTAGTTCATCCATGTACCATGGTGCGGTAGGGGTGGACCTGTTCTTAGATAGTTTCTTAATGGGGGCTAATGAATTCATGGCATGTCCCAACCAGTCGTGGAGTTGTTGTATGGCCAGGTTGGGGTTAGCCGAGATTAGCGGGCAAGTATCATCCAGGTGGTTTTTTAGGTCCAACTGGTTGACATTGTGCCATGCTTTAAAGGATATAGACTGGGGAAGAGAAGTAGCTGTAACTGGTCTTTTATCCATAGCCAAGGTACAGAAAACCGCAAAATGGTCTGTCCATGGCAGCGGAAGGATGTCGCGTACATGGAGCCCCTGGACACTTGAGAATATAGCATCTAAGATGTGTCCAGCTTGATGAGTAGGTGAAGTAACCAACTGATGTAACCCCAGGACTTCCATATCCGCGATGAGAGCTTGAGTCTCCTTGTGGTTATTATCGTCTAGGTGGAAGTTCAGATCACCTAATACTGTGATCGAGTCCTCTAGTGCTAGAGATTCCAAGTGTGTACTAATACTCGTTAAGAAGCCAGTTTTGACTCCTGGGGGCCTATATATAAGAAGCCCTTTAAAGTTGAATTGTGGGCTAAGTTTGATTGAAAACATCAAGGCCTCGCACGAGATGTCCTGTATTTGAGTCACTATTACCTCCAGATTTTCTCTAGCTATAATGGCGATCCCTCCACCTTTCTGTCTAGGTCTATCTTGTCTATAGGCTTTGTAGCCTGTAGGTGTGGCAGTGACCACGTCCGGACCGGACGAGTCATCTGTCCAGGTCTCTGTGATAAAAAGTACGTCTAGCTTTGAATCTGTTATCAGGTCGGCGATTTCTTGGCTATGTTTACATAGGGACCGTGCATTAATGAGGGCTATGGCAACATTATTCGATTTAGGTTTTTGTTTTAGGGGGTTCTTCTCGCCTTGACGCAATGTCGTAAAAAGGCAGTGAGGACAACATTGTTTGATTTCATTATGCGTTTTACAAAAATCGAATGTAGCACAGGCATGATTCCTTGGTATTCTTAGATTGAGGAGAGCGTCCTCGGGGTAGACCATGATGGAATCTTTAAGAGTTGGGCCAAGGGTCATGGCCCTCGGCCCGGTCCCGGCACAGACGGGAGCAGACGGGCTTGCCTTTTGCGTGCCTTTGGCGCGCCCACTGCGCCCGCCCGCTGCGCGGGCGGGATGGTGCCATGTTTTTATTCGTAATTAGGCAGAGGAGGGTGGGAGGGTTCTATCCACTGCAGCGCTGACCTTCCCTCACCAAGATGGCGCCTCGGGAGGCTCAGGTGAGGTCAGGGCGCCTTCTAGCAGCGCGCTTTGCCTGGCAACTACACGGAGACCTCTGGTGAAGTAATCTCACCCACGAGGTAATGTCAGGTTAAAAAAGCACTTTTTAAAATATTTTACAATTCTTAAAAACCTTCGTTTGTGAGTCAGCGACGAGATGTAGAATTAGCAGTATTCACAGGTATAGGAAGATTCCCCCGGCTTCCGCCTCAGGGGAGAGCAAATAACAAATTACCTTCACCGACCCGGTCCCTGGGTCATCCACCCATTCGGCATTAAGATTGTCAGCTATGCAGACGATACCCAATTAGTGGTATCCCTGGGCCACGATGGAAGATCGTCGGATGGGCTGGAACGCTGCCTCGGAGCAGTGGCCGAATGGATGAAGGACTCTTACCTCCGTCTCAACAGAGATAAGACGGAGATTATGTTACTAGGCAACCCCTCCCCCGCACCACCGATTCCCATGTGGCCCTCATGCCTAGGACCAGCCTCTTCGCCTAAGCCGCACATAAAGAGCTTGGGCGTGTGGCTTGATGATAAACTTAACCTCAGTCACCAAGCCACTGTTTTATCATCAACATGCTATTGGCTGTTAAGGATGCTACGTAAGGTTCTTCCTCTCCTCCCATTTGAAGCACGCAGGATCATGATCCAGGCGCTGATTCTGTCTCGGCTGGATTATTGGAACTCCCTGTACCTAGGAGCCTCACTGTCTACAATGAACAAACTTCAAGTGGTACAGAACAGCGCAGCAAGATTGCTCCTGCAGGTCCCGAGGAGACAATCTGCTAGGCCCGACCTTCGTCAACTACACTGGCTTTCTATGGGTGCCAGGGTTCAGTTCAAAGCACTGTGTATAACCCACAAATTTATCTGGAAAACAGGTCCTACCATTCTCCATTCTATACTACCACTTTACAAACCATCTAGATCCCTCCGCTCCAGTAACCAAGTTTTAGCGACTACCAGGAAGGTCAAGAAAGCAAGGTGGGGAGGCCGCTCTTTTTCGTACTCAGCGGCCAAGTTATGGAACGCTCTCCCTCAGCTAATTAGAGAGACCCGCAGTCTAACTGCTTTTCGCAAACTTTTGAAAACGTTTTTATTCGACCGATAATCTTGCTAGAAACTCTGTAGATGCTGCTTCTTGGTTCTGAAGCGCTACGAGGCCTCCGGGTAGTATAGGCGCTATATAAATATTCTTTCATTTCATTTCATTTCATTTCATTTAGTGCCTTAGAACAGTAGTTGGTCAATATGTACAAAAACCAAAGATTCGCTCACCTGGAATATTAGAGCATAAACTCCTGTATAGAGTTGTGAAAAGCCGTTTGAGCACCATTAACCCCTGCCTGTAGTGAGATGGAAATTCAGTTGGAACATGAAGAAATGTTAACAGAAAATGCTTTTATTATACTGGAATGCTGAAAACGCGCTTACCTTGCTAATTTGAAAAAAAACGTGCATTGAAGCTCTAGAGAAAGAGCATTGAATGAAATGAGTCCAACAAAGAACACAACACAAAGTATAAATATGAAGCTGGCGTCCGACGCCATTGAAACCAAAATGACGAGACCGCCGAACTGTCTTCACGATCTGAAACCTCTTTCCAATGTTAGTCAGAAGCTAGTAACATGTAAGGGACTGTTAAACCTCTAGTGTCATGAAAATAAAAATGAGACTATGTGAACAAGAACCAGATCTGGGTCCGCCATCTTAGCGTGGGAAATTAGAAGAATCTGCTAGTGACACAATAAGGTTCACATAATATGAAATATCAGCGCTGTACTATTGACGTGCTGGTGCTAAAACTAAAAAGATGCAGCGTATATACTAAGCGAGGTCTCACATATGAGACTCAATGTTGTGATATACTCTGAAGGAATAAATCAAGAAAAAACAATAATGTGCACCGTATATGAACCCCTCGGCTGCTGACTGGTATGTAAATAGTCACAAAATTAAGATGTAGACCAATAGTTGAAGTTGGCCTAAGTAAACCACTAGAGCATTTGTGAAAAAAAAATCCTAAATTTAACTTAGCAAATAAGCTCCCTAAAGAAGATATGCTGCACCTGAATGTTCGTAATGATGCTGTACTATTTACGCTAATTATCAACGATTCTTGTATACTCATGTAGCAAAATGCGCATGTGTTAAATTCAAAAACACCAATGTAAACATCAATGGTATAATATAATATATGAAATTAAATGTTTTTCTAGAAGTTATGACATGTGTCATTTAGAAAAACCGCTATGTTGCTTCCTAATGTGAGCTTAGTCACGAAACTAAGGTGTGGACCAATAAGAAGTGTTGGCCTTGATAAACCGTAATAAATAGAAAAGTAACAGAACGGATGAATGTGGTGTACCACTCGAACCCCCTGAAGGAAATGTAACATGCTGAGGTGTGCTTAGTCATATTTTTCTTCTGGATTTATGTAATAAGAGGCGTAACAATGTATAGGTCGCTAACCCTATAGTCTAGAAAAAAGGTGCTCTTTATTAATAAAGTTCATTAAAAATAAAGACCCCTCTTCTATCAGGAAATCCTGTGCCACCTACATGTGTTTCCCGCCACCAATGGCATTAGTGTTTCTTTGAGTTGGGTTATATGATAGATTATAAATATGCGTGGTTGTGATGTAAGGTCCTAACCATATTGCAAGGAATGTCCCGTCTAGAAATTAGGTTATAAAAAACAGCTCATATCTAAGTGGTCATTTAAACCTGTAGGTATCCTAGTGTCCAAGTACTTAATCCAATACATTTCTCTTTGAAGTAATTTCTTACAGTCCCTGGTTGGAATATCACTTTTTCTATAATTTAGAACCACGTTAAGATGGCAGACCCAGACGTGGTTCTTGTACACATAATCTCATTTTTATTTTCAAGATGCTAGAGCTTTAACTGTCCCCCCGGCATACTAATATGGTGGGGGGGAAATGGGTGGCGGACGGGCAATGATGTAGGGCAGATCGCCACTGCCATGCGGGTGGTGGCAATCCGCCCTACATCCTAAAAGACCCCTTGGTTTGACAGCAAGTGTAGCACTGTAGCACCACCAAACAACTAGCTTTGTTTAAAAAATGTGTGAAAGTAGCACAAAAAGGAGTGCTCCTCCAACCCTTAACTTCTCACATGGACCAAGGACGGTGTGCCAAATCAGGCCCTCTCAGACACAGTCACATCCTATTTTTGTGTGTAATGCAACACTGTAACCATTTAAATTTTAAAATCATGTGTCTGACTGTCTCAGTCTATACAGGAAGAACTATTTTGATTACACATGTGGCAAATATATAGAATATGGACAGACATCTCATGTAAGGAATTTGGCTCAGGTACACAGGACTAAACATGTGTGTGTGTTATCTCTTGTCTGTGCATAATGGTGGCTTCCACATATATTTGTATGCTGCATTACTTTGTACTTGGGAGCTTGCAAAATGTTCAGGTATACAGATTTGTAACTTCATATACTCGAATGTCTCAATTGAACAATGTGAGCTTGTCAAAGTGTTCAAATTGTGTGTAGCACTTAGAGAACATGCATACTTGCCCACTATAGATGTTGCTTGAACAGTGAAAACATGATTGTGACACGGTGCTGACTGTAAAGTCGGGATTCACTGCCCCTGTAACAAAAGTAAATCAGACTGTTTAGCCAGACAAGCCTGTGGCAGAGTGTGCCACATGAAAAAGCTTGAAGATGCAGTATTAGTACTTGCCAGTTGTCCTGCATGCAGACCATTTTAGCATTGAAGTTCAAGATATAAGCCTATCATGGTGATTGGGGATGGAAGTATGTTCATCATGTCAACTTAGGTATGTGTCTATCCCATTTGCATGACCACTTCCAGACACCCTTGCAAGAAAGAAGACATGTTTGTGATGAGCCCTGACACTCAGGTGTATTACAGATCAGACAACAGGCAAAACAATGCCTTGTTGGCCACGCATTTAGTTTAATTTGAAATACATCTAACAGATGGTTCTGTTGCCATCATGTGTTTGGTAACCATGATTCACTGGCAGACTGACAAGTCACTTGTTCACATATGTGTGATGAAAATGAATAGTGGCATTAACATTAAACAAGGACTGTGATGGGCTGTGTTGTTAAAATAAATCATGTGTTAAGTAGAGGCAGAGGACTGATGTGAATCTGTTTCTTCTCCTTCTTGGCAGCGTCATCTACGGAGACTGGGGGAGACAGTTCCACGGACCAGGAGGAAGCGGCTAGCCAGCTGGGGTACACTGTGGAGGAGGAGGAGGGACCCAGTGGCACAGAGGGTTAGGGGAGTCACACTGAGGGCCGTGCAGAAACATCAACATCAGCTGATGAACAATCCAGCTCCAGTGATGACTCCCTTGTGGTGGCGGGTGTTACCAGAGCAGAGGCCACAACAATAGAGTCTGTCCCCACCACCACCATCACCACCACCTCCACCCTCCCAGCTGCTCCCATTCCAAAGGTCAGTGGACACTTCCGTGTGAGGGAGCATGTCTCCTTTGGTCCAATTACCACACCCCCTGCATCTGTCACCCCTGTTTCCCTGAGTGTGAAGTCATTGGACTTGCTGAAACAGGTAAATGTGGGGCAGATATCCATGCTGAGTGTCCTCCATGCTTACACCAGTCTATTGACACAGTTGGTGTCATACATGGAGGGCAATCCCTCCTACTGCTTCCCCATCCACAGTTCCCACTAACCTACCTGACCAAAGCACACTCACACAGGCACATGCACATACATACCAACAGATACAAGCAGCACACAGCCACATAAAACAAAGTCTAAAAAAATCACACATGCACACTCAGGGGACAGACAATACACACACAGGGAAGAAGGCAAAAACACACACACATCCACAACCACTCCGCATTCCTCAGCTACCTCTCCCTCTAAAACCCCTACCCTTGACTCTCATGCAACCCCGCCCTTCCCAGAGCATCTTCCTCTGTGACTTTGGCCTCTTCCCCACTGATACATCGGACCAGACTTACAAGGGGTAGAGGAAATTTCCCGGTACAGAGAGGAGATCCAACCCTGCATGCACACTCTCACCCAAGAGTAGGAACACTGAGGCCCCCACCCGTACATCTCCCAGAACAAAGAAATTCGAAACCCCACCACCATCCCACACTTCCACCAGAAAATCTACTTCCTCCTGAGCCTAGGCCACTCCTCGCAAAGTTCACACATCACAATCCATCCCAGTTTCACCCACACAACATTACACCATCCCAAGATGATAATGCCCTCCCCTACCACAAGCACTTCCCCTCCCACAACACCACACCTTCTGTCAGTTCTGGACTTTACAGTGGAGCCCCAGCCCCCTCAATTAGACCTGTCCACTGCAGTGGAGCCCTCGTCCCCTCAATCAGACCTGTCTACTGCTGTGAAGCCCCCACTCCCTCAATCAGAACTGACCACTGCAGTGGATATCAACACTCTAGTTGCCCCCACCCATCCCATAACCCAAACTGGTGCACCTAGTCCTGCGCCTGTGGTGCCTGACATACCCCTAAAGATGCCCCCCCACCCCCCAAGGGGAGATGTCCCCTAGTTGTAGCAGTGCAGGCTAGAGAGGGAGGCAGAATCTTTAGGTTTACCCTCTAAAGGAATCAATAAAATGGACTGGCCATTGGCCTCATTGTTCTTCGTGTTTAGAATTTTTTATGCAAATGCTGAATAAAGCATTTTCTTTTCTTTTGCAGATTTGCATTTCGTTTACTTATTTTTTTTAATAAGTCTAATGAAATTGCAGTTGAAATCATGTTTAGTGATAATGATTTAGCGATGTGATGGGCTGCATGTGGTCCATGATATATGTGCCCTATTTCAATATGTATCATAGTCATCATTGACTGCAATTGCAGGTTGTCATGATCCACAATGTTTTGTACAAGGAGTGTGACATGCTTTTAACAACCTCACATCTTTGACTTACACTTTTGCACATAGGTCGTGCTGACATTTGTACACATTGTTCAAGTTTTCACTGTACAAGTGTCTACAATGGACATGCAGAATAGGGCATTGAGGATGAACAAGTCATCTCTGTCAGACAGAAGTGTACTAAGGGTCGAACCCTACAAGGGAGGTAGGGAGGCAGCAGCAACCCGCCCCATGAATAAGCCATGAATACGAAAGCACTGATGGCCCAAAAGGGAAAGAAGCAAGAACAAATCATTTTTTGGCTGCTCTGTCATAACTGGAGTATCCATCGTCTCCAAGTCAAGAGCCCCTGAAGAAGCGTCCTCACAGAATTTGTTGGAGCTTGACATAGAAAGGTGAGGGGTAGCAGATAGGTCCTGCACTGAATACAGCATATGGGGACCCCTGCGGAGTTGACACCGGATACGTAACTTCCTGACTGTAGCAGAGATGATTTTGACGCAGGCAGTCTGAGGAGATGGTATCGGAAGAGAGGGCGGAGGAGGACCCTCCAGGGCGTCCAGCCAGTCTCATGCTGACTCCAGATCCAGGTGAAAAGTAATCACGTCGCCGTAATCCACAGTTTGGCTGAAAAGAGTACTGCATATTTGTACCCCAGTTAACGTAGTCTCTTTTGACGTGCATGAATTATTTACTTTGGACAGATGGAGCATAATAAATTAAATGATAATTTTCACATTATCTACTCTAATTTGCTCTTTTATCTGGGTCCTTGAAATTTAGCAGGCGGGCCAGGAAGGGTCTCTGCGGTGCCCCCGGCAGTGGGTGATGGCCTGTGAACCTATGTGCTCTCTTCACCACGAAACAGGAAGACAAGGAGCCAGGGCTACCAGTTGGAACAACCAGGTATCCTTGAAACCGGGAGGGTCGTTCCATTGCGCTCCCTTCGAGAGGCCAATAAGATGAATATCATTGAGCCGGGATCTGGTCCTCATCTTTGATTTCATCCTCTAGCATCTTCAAGTGTTCCATCATATGTTGAAATCGCTGCAAGAGAGCCTGGGTGTGGGGAGTAAGGGTGTTGATGGCCGCTCTGTTCGCTGCCACTTTATCCTTCAATTTCACTTGATCTTTCTGTAACAAGGTAAAGACAATAGTTAAAGTATCAACTTTCGCCTTGAAGACAGTTCGAAATTACATGATTGCCATCAGTAGGATCTCCAACATTACTGGCTGTTGCACTGTGACACATCTGTGGATGTCCAGGTGAAGCCATGGATGCCGCGGCTGAAGCACCAGTGGATGGCTGATGTGCTTGCCTTTGGATACCGTGCATTCTGCCCGTGCAGTTTGATGATTTCATCATGATGTGAAATGGATGCAGAGAGTATAACCAGGTGTGGAGCGAAGCTTGTATTTGATATATGTCCTGCCCCTGACCCGCATTGTACTTCTTCAATGTTATAGGTGAAGAGCGGCGGCGCGAGCAGTCATTTGGGCTTCTGGGTGGCTTCACATAGCAGGAACATGGTCGATTACCACAGAAAAGAATGAGGCCAGGTCCTGTTGGTGTGATAGGGACTATGAATGAATGAATACGTGCTTTATTCGATAAAAACATATCTTATAGCAAATTACAGTACATTTAAAATTCATTTTTTGCAATACCCTAATAAAACATTGATACTTCAGTAAAAACAGGCGTTAAAAATCCAGTTTAAAAACAACTATTTAAATAGATAACACGAGCCTTATAGTGACTATGATAAAACCCAGATAACCGAATGTATCCCAGGTTCATTAGCAGTAATCCCAGCTTCACTGTGGGCCAGACTCACACCTGGGAGAGCTAAGGTGCATGAGCAGCCCAAGGCTCAGCCAGTCCAGTGGACTAGAGCGGCAGTTGAGGGAGAGGGCAGAGCATAGTTACTCATGTCACCCGGCCACTAGTGAGGAAAGGAGATGAGAGAAGGGCACTCAACTACTGAAAGGCTGGTATAATGTTCTTATGGTGCTGGGGAGATTATTGCTGTGTAACCTGTACTGCATCAAAGAGACGGCTCTCCATGTCAGGGGAAGGCCCACATACATGCTTGTAGAGGTATTGCAGAAGGGGGCCCATCCAGTCGTTCCAGAATGTCCGCCACCTCTTGCTGCAAGGAGCAGAGGAAGAGAGGCAGTCTATTTAGGCTTCATGTCTGTAGACAATGGTACTCCTGTAGCTCAATAGATGAATGACAGGTGAGCAGCAGGATGGAGCTGCATCCAAGCGCTTCAAGCAGCCTACTGCTCTACGGTGCTAAGCCTTCAAGGGGCGAAGGCGAGGCCCACGTGGGCCATGTGTGTGATGGTGGTGGCGCTTTCTGAGCACAGCCGCAGAACACCAAGGAATCCCCATGGGAGGGCCATGTCCATGTACCCCAAGCGGTTTCCCCATCACGATCGGCAGATCTCCAAGGGGGAGCGGGTGAGTGCCAAATGGCTGCAGGGCACCTCCAGCCAGCCACCAAATACCCATAGGCTGCAAGGTTGCACTGCTCGGTTTGTCTCCCTGGGCCTCTCTGCCTGCTTAGAAGCCCCAAGGAGAGTACCTGCAGCTCAGAGTCCCTGGATTCACACCTGGCCGCCGTCTAGGGTAATCGAGGTGTCAGGGTTCTGAAGGGCAAAGGCGAAACCCCTGTCGTTGGGGGTGGGGGGGCGATGGAGGCGGCCAGACCAGATGTAATCACAGGTGGCAAAAGGCTCCCAGTAGGAGGTATGTGATCGGATGCTCGAAGTGGGTACTCCATCTCCGATTCTGGGTTTCAAGAGGAGGCAAGACATAGACATAGATATTGGGTCGTGATCTCGGTGGTTATTGCACGTCTCAGGCCGATCGCCGAGTTTCAGTAGGCTGCATCCAGGGGTGGCCTTAGGCATGTGCAAGCTGTGCACCTGCACAGGGCCGCCAAACCCCAGGGTCCGCCACACCAATATGGCGGGAATTTGGCAGCCTCTGGCTCTGTTCCACTTCCAAACACCCTGACCCCCCACCCTCTTCACTGGCCCCCGCGCCTGCGTTCCTCCGGGGCCCCCTACCTAGGCTCCCTGCCCAGGGCCGCCATGAGCCTAGAGCCGCCCTTGCTGCATCACTCATCATAGTATCTCGGGCCTCTGCACCCATCTGACCATGTGCAGTCGAGTGCCTTGAGATACATCCCCGGTTGCTCTCTGGGTCGAATGAGAGGTAGTAGGTTCTCTCTGTTGCAAAGAAGTTAGGATAAAGGGGGTCATGTCTGGAGCGCTGCTTTGTTTACGCCCCCTATCACATTTAAGGATATACAACATTCTTCTTAACTTTCCTTTATTTTTGTACCCTGACCTTCCCAAGTACCTTTTAAGGTATATAATATGATTAAAAAAGAATTTGACACGGACAGGATGGGAAAATGAAAAGATACACAGAATTTTCAATTTCAGGCCAAAGACTACTAAGCAGTCCCTCGGGTAAGGCTAAGGCAAATCCTATTTTCTCAGACATTCGAGCTACAGCTCAGATCACTGCAATCGTACAGATGCAGACAACAGAAATGTCCCTCAGGTTACATAAATCGTACGGTCATACACATCAGACACCAGTAGTGTTGATAATGCCATTAAAAGCTATGTCGTTTTAGTTGATAAAATTGTTCCAATAAGGCACCAAATATTATACATAAAAGCGAACCCCCAACAGAAACAAGTACAATAATTATCGTTGAAATAAAAGTTCCCCATTTACCATGAATTATCTCTGGGATATAAACATATTGTGGAGATGCAATCTTTGTGTCTCTAAACATCAGCTTGTCATTATCTTAAGTGAAGAGCTTTTGCTGAAAATGAGTTGCTTGTAAAATCTTAGATTGCTGTCTGCTGAAAATGCACATAGTCTGTTCTTAAATGCATGTTTTATTTAAGGTCACTAATGGTAGCAACTTGTTTTATATATTTTTTTATATCAAATTGCTGCCCCTTTAAGTGCTATTCGGAACAAATGATACTTTTGCTCATTTGTAGACTACTGAGTGTGCCTGTATCAGAAGAATGGAATGCTACATTGGGCTTGCTAGGATGTGAGGATGCCACATGCAGATATCAGCAGTTATCAGAGGTAAGTGTTTAACTCTCTGAGCTATCTTGTCAGCAAGAAACCCGTTTCCACAAATACAAGTTTACTACTTTTTGTAAGTAGCTCTTTTTGTCACAAAATACAACTATACAATTGTTTGGTAAATTCATGTGCTTTCCTTCAAATCTGAGGCTTTCCCCAGTTTGATCCTTTTTCTCCCCTATTCTTACAACGAAGAAATCCGCCATAATGCCCATGTTTTCCAGTCAGGCATTAGAGCACACAACCGAACACTGTAGTTTACTGTCAGCTTGTGAGTGGGACACAATGTGTATGCCAGGAAATTGTTTGACTTATTATTGTATGCTAGATGGTATTGTCACCAGAGTGACTTGCCTTGAAAATATCTAGTACTACTAGAAACTCTAATTACTTATTGAGTGTCCAGCCCTTCTTTGAAAGCAGTTGATGGGCTTTGAATTATTATAGGTCACTTTATGAGGACTATATGTATCAAGCAAAATTGCGATCGCAAATGCCGAAATTCGCAGAATTTCAGCGTTTGCGATTGCAATTTTGCTTAGTGGTATGTATGAGGCAAATCTGGGTGCAAAATAAGGAATCGCAAAATTTGCGATTCCTTATTAGCGATTGCATTTAAGGAATGGCAAATTTTGCAATTCCTTAAATGCAATGTAAGAAGCACCAAAAAAGTGCAATTTGGCCTTAAGGAAAAGCAAATTACCACCAACTTCAAGTTGGTGGTAATATGCGATTTCTTTGAAAAATTCACTTTTTTGCATTTTTAAAGTGCAATGTGAAGCACATACATGCCCTTATGTATGTGCGCCGCATGTGCACCCATGCTTATTTCAGAGGTGCAACAGGGTGTCCTTTTGACATTCTTGCACCCTTGAAATTGCATTCTCAATTTGCGATTCTCTAATTGCTAATCGCAAATTGAGAATGTCTTCCCATTCATTCCTATGGGCCTCGAGGCCCATAGGAATGAATGGGGAGGAATTCCTTTATTGCAAATCGGAATTCGAGATGCGCAATTAAGGAATATGAAGGATTTGCAAAATTTTTTGCAAAACCTACATACATAGAATTTGCTATTCTCAAATAGGGATTCTCAAAAAATCGCTATTTGAGAATCGCAAATGAGGATTTTGATACATATGGCCCTCAATCCTTGCGCTTAATAGTGCCTTCCACAATCAAATATTTTATGCTGGCAAAATTACTGGATGCTTCTTTCTGTTATATAGCATATAGCAATTACTACATTGACAATTACTGCACTTTAAAATATCCCCTTGATGAGAAAAAAGAGTGGGATCTATTTATATTAGACCTTTTATTATACACAAAATTACGTTATTTTATTCTTTCAACCTGTTTTAGCGGCAAAATGATGTTATGATTTAATGTATTTTATTTAATGCACTATAATTATGTGACATAATGCATACATTTGAATAAAAATATTTGATACATTGAAAGATAGTAAATGCATGTTTGGTCTTCAAATATCATCTTGTAATTCCTGTCCCTTTACATATACTACTACAATACAAGAACCAATTATAAATTAAATTATTCTCTACCATATGCCCGGACTGTCCACTGTGAGCCAGGCATAGTCATTAAATAGCCATTAAATGTCCAAATGGTGCCTTTCAGAAACCAAGGATATTCACCATATGCTTAGATGGTAACCAATATGACAAGATGAACTACAATATCAAAAAAGAGCATACCGTGCTGAGGCTATCCGTTCCCAGGCATATATTTCACTGTGTCCAGAATACCCACCAACAGGACACCTCTATTGACAAAGGTCTGGATGACATAATGTGACACAGTGAGCCACCACCTTATTTGGCTTGAATCCTTATTTATACCAGTATGGCTTCGATAATGCACGGAATGCTCACAATATTCTAGGAATACCACAATGCAGTGGGCTATAACTATTATTAAAATTGAGATGTACCCGTTTCAATTTGAAATCTACAACATACAAAGCTAAGAATATTCACAGTATGGTATCACTGGGTACTCGCTGCAGCTGTGTCCCCAGGCTGGTTTAGGATGTTGGGAAGACTTTCAGTCCTGTCAAGTATAACGCAACAGGTTTGACACTCACGCATTTCAGTGCTGTGTTCCGCATCACCGAACTGAAATGCATTGTCACGCATTTTGCCGACTTGCCAGCTCACGCCACCGGCCACGCTTGTGCACAGCTCCTGCTGCTCCGAGTCCAGCGAGAGCGTGCTGCAGCCAGGGCCAGCAGCTGCTCTAGTTCAATAATAGTTAATCATGCATGTTCTAATTGCTGCTCTCAGCTTGGGCTGAGTGAGAGCGCGACTACAATGTAACATTAAACAATCCTCCAGGCTGGCGATGTCATTTCCTGCCCTCTACGGCTTAAGTTTGACAGAGAGACACACACTGTTGCAATTAAATACAGGGGGGACGGGCCGCACTCTCAGCACCGCTGCTGTAACTGGCTGTCACAGCCAAGTTTACATACAGGGCGCCAAGGTGATTCACTGGCTATATTCCGGATGTGACGCTAACTTGCTGTCACATCCAGAGGAAGTAGTGTTTGTAAGTGTGAGCACACTGTGAGGCAGAACGGCAGGCCAGTCAAATCGAGAGTGGAAGTCCTCGCTATCGGTTGTGGCTGGCATGCTGCACTGTCTTGGTGCGCAGCTGAGCACTGGACACAAATAAAACCGCTTTGGCAGCCAGCCCAGAGAGACTGACCCCAGCGGGGACTCACTCACAGTTAGTGACCCCCAATGACTTGCTCACTCACCACCAGATGCCCGATCGCGGGCGGCGCTGTCCGGTGTGGCGCAAAGTAAACTGCGGCCAAGTGGGGGACGATTCAGTGTGTCAGCAGCTAGCCACAGGGTCTGAGAAGATTGATGTAGTCCCATCCGACAGAGTGCATGATGCTGCAGAGCAGTCAGTGCTGTAGCTGAGCTGTGTGGCCACGGCGGGGGGTCCCTGTGCCTCCCACGGCCTCTGGACGGACTGGGAAATGTTGCTAAACTCGACCACTTTAGGTAAGTTTATAACTAACTACATCAATTATGCCGCACCTGAAAAATACAATCATTCACAAAATGTCATCTCATTTGCAGGGCTGCTCACTCTTATCATCCTTCCCAGTGAGCCTCCTGGTTTAAATCTGCAGTCTATCAGTCGGATCATTGTAATTATAACTACAACAGTAAATGCAGGCGGGACCCGGCGGCAGGGCTTAATCTCTGTCTCACTGTCTCTGATCTGATAGGGGCACCAGTAAATGTATAATGTTAACGGGTCACAGTGCGTGACAGTTACCACCAGGCAGTGTTTATAATACTACTACATCAATGAGTCAGCTGAAAAAATAAATTAGGCTCCTGCCACTGCCCTCATTTCCTTAACTTAAAATGTGCAGCTCCTGCTTCTCATTAACTCGCCGCTCTGACTGCAGCAGGGTGGAGGTGAACTTTAGCTGCGGCTAATTTTCACCGTTGTCAATGCAGGGCAAGCCAGACTGAAAGCTGCTGACACGCACAGCTGACATAAAACATAAAAGTCATGAATTTTATCATTGCGCACAACAACAGCTATTGTAGGCAATTTGACTAAGAAACATTAATAACGATAGGCGTATTACTTTTGGCCTCCATTCTTTAGGGCACACCTAGCACTGTGCATCTTTACATACTATTCCTGTCTGTTGCCACCTCCACTTTTCACACAGTAAACATCAAAACGGAAGTCAAAGAACCAACCCAAAAGAAAGGGAATATTTTTAATCTGCCTGCGCTCCTATGCACACAAGGCTGGACTCCATTAGGAGGTTGTGAGCTCATCTACCCAGACTAAACACATTTCTGCTCAAATAGTCACCTATCACATAAAAAACACACATTCACAACCACTCACACACAAGTTATTTAAGATCATTAACTTGCACGTATTACCTCATGTTAATAGCCAGAAAACAGGGACTCAAACTGCCCTTCTGGACCTATGGTGGACACCCCTTGTCCACAATAATCCCTCAAAAGTCAGAAAAGCTACTATTCATGCACATAGTGAAATCCACACAAACATGAGGTGATGTTGCAGATTAACCTCACAACTGTAAAATCAGTTTTTCATCTGAAACTAAAGTCTGTCTAAATTACTCCATCCCAAAGTTCTGTTCAAGAAATGTGTAGTGGATTGCTTGCTTTTGTGCACTCCGCTAGATTAATATTTTAATTCGGATGACTTCATGAAACTTGCCAAATGGACACAGGTAGGCTGGGACGGGTAGAGCCAATAGTGTGCATGCTGATGGACTACCTGCACTGCAGTTGACTGCCCAGCTGAATGATAATCAGCCAATGTATGATAGCCGGTGGGTAATACACAGCCCCCACCCTTCCCAACCCCTCCCTCCTCTTCGGCTGCCAGCAGACTGCAGTTGCGAGGTGCAGTCTAATCTCAGGTGTCATGCTGTAAATTAAATAGATTTAATTTTCCCTAAAACATGGTTGGGTGTAGACCCAGCATCTCACACACCTACAGCATGACCGACTGGGCAGGATCTGATTGGACCCTGCACTTTCATTCACGGATGGCCGCAGGGAATCGAAAACCCCAAACATCCCTTAAGTGATGCAAATGAGCCACTGCAGCTCCATGTGGAGGTGTACACTGGCCGCTCCCTCCATTCTGCCTTCTCTTTTTCGGCAGCATTTGAACAGAGCACTTTCTGTGCAGCTCACCTGTCTCCCATGCCATCATGCCTGCCCTGCCTGACTGCCTGTCTTTCCCCTAAGAGTACCGGTACTCTCCTTGGCAAAGTAAAAGTTCCGGTACTCAAAGGGAGAAAATTAAAAGGTGCCGGTACTCAGTAATGGTGAGTACCGGCCCATTTAAAGCACTGCTTATTTCCTATATCGGCCTGTTCCTCAGCCCGGGCCCTCACTAAGTGTTGCTGTCGACACGCCTGGTAATTCTAGAACTCTACATTCAGAGCTCCTCATCAGCGTCGTGATTGGTTGCAGGTTAACTTCGCCACTGGCTGAGCCAGTGAGTGTAACAGAAATACACACTGTTCTCAAGGACATCGGCACCTGCATTATTATTTTTTTCCCCCACCTAGGTGCACCAGTGTAGTGTTGTGACTTTACTAGAGACAGAAATATTTATTATAAAATTAACACTACCACAGTGATTTTGCAAAGAGGAGAGGTTAAATGTCCCTGTTGAAAGCACTTGACTGTACCAATGACGCACTGCATATTCCCCCAAAAAACTACAATCAGTTTACAAGTGCACTAGGTTAGTGCCCTTTCATTTCTGTGATTTGGAGCTGTTTTAATATTTTCTTAGAGTTTCTTGTTGCTCAGATGGGTGTAATTTCTTATGTTTATAAATTTCCCTCTTCATTACTGCTTTATTTTGCTCCGCGAGAAAAGTGTCACTCATAGTGGTTGAAATGTCACTCATTATTACACAGAAATTATAAAAATGTCACACCTAGCAATCTGAAACTTTGGCAGCTATGGACTATTATATCACTGTGGCTCAGATCAGGAGACCAGCAGACTAGCCTTTGGATTAACTCTGTGGTCCTGGGATCAAAATTGAGTACCAGGGGACGTGGCCAACACTGTGGCCAGGTAGGTGCGTTGCTTGACAGCTCTGCCGGCCCCAATCAAATCCTGTTGAAATATCCTGACCTTCCATGCCACTGAACTCAGTTACAGGGATTGGAATATCTCCCAAAACATAAATGCTGTGAACTGGGGACCAAACAGAATCCCTGAGAAGAGAAGTACTCCCGGACTGGAGCAACCTGAATCAGACAATGTGATCCAAGATGGCGATGGCTCCGGAGAGTGGAACACCACGAAGATCTAAAACCATGCCGGCCCATGCTTGCAGCCCAGTGGACTCCTGGGGTACTGGAGTGACGGGCCCCCACAGAGAAACATACCCCGTTGCAGAGGACTGGGCACCTGCCGGCACGGAAGTCACTCTTCTGGTGCCTTTCCCCTAACCGGAGGTGGGCCATCTCCGATGCCGGAGGGTGCTAAACGCATTGGAAAGCCCAGTGGGGCCACGGACGGTGCTGTGTGAGGTGAGAAGAGAGGTGGACCGTCTGCCAAACTGCGGGGTTGTGGGGCGCCATCCTGGGTCCCAGTCAGTGCATTGCAGTGCTGGGACTGCTCAGGCCCAACGCAGACCTCACTGGGGAGGCAGTGAGACCTGGATACTGCCTTGACGACCCTGCAGAAGCATCTGAAGGGACCTCAGAGCACAGAACCACCAATGGTGCCCTAAGCATACCTGCCCACACACGATGGATGAAGAACTCGACCGCTGGGACAGGACTTGCCCGAGACCTGACAGGTTCCCGATTATTACCAGGGATGAGGACCTGGAAGACAGCGAGGGGTGGCCCATCCAGCGAGGATTACCCTTAGGCTGGGACCTAGTGGAACAGATAATTTCAGTGTGGGGAGAGATTAACACGGTGGATGGGACACGGAGCAGGACCAAGGGTGCGCCTTTGAAGCCAGTGACTGGGGGAGCCCTGGGCAACCCGTAAGGTAGGGAGGACTTTGGCCCGCGGGACCATGAGCCTCAGGTCCCCCCTTTTGAGTGAAATCCCTACACAGCGGTACAGCAACCCTCTCAGTCACGACTGACTTGAAAACCTGTAGAGCCCCTGAAGAGGCCCGGCTGTTGAGGCCAGTGGGGGTGGTGGAAGTCTAGGACAGAGGGCCCGAGTGAACTACAGGTGGCCGTGAGTTACTTGTCAGCCAAACACTAACAGCTGTCCGCTGGTCTCGGGCAGTTCTTGTTGTCAATGCGCCCAGAGAAGTGGCTTTATGCCCATGGAGGGAATTGTCTGAGGAAGAGAGGGGACTATTGGGAGTGAAAGTCACAGAGAGTCCCATCATCTATACTCCTGGCGATTTAATACAGACCCCTAAAAGAGCAAGACGCTCTTAAGAGATAGTGGGTGGGGGGCACTGTGAACCCTGACCACAGTCTCCTTGAAAAACATCACTCGCATGAGGGGGGTATGTAGAGACACTGAACTCAACTCAAGGCGAACCACTGTGGTATCGTCCCGAAGAGTCCTCTGAGACTCAAGAGCAGAAAAGTAGACATGAGAAGTATTTGGATTTACCTTGAACACTGTAGTTGTGGAAACATACCCGGAAATAGTTTGGAGTGTGGAATACATAGCAGAGAACTCACATTGAACTGATTAACATGGTGAAAGATAAAGAGCCTAAATCTACAAAGCAGGAGAAAATGGACCGCTATGCCAAGGTGCTCTCCACAACGACATGGGCGGAAGGAGACAGTTCACCTCTCCCAGAGAATGTGACCTTACTTCAAGCTATACATAAGCCTAGAGAGGTCCTTGAAGGGAAGACGGTGAAGGTCTGTTCGGAGGTGATGTTGCTACGCCAGGACTTGAAAAAAGTCTCAGAGAGAGTCACAGAAGCTAAAAATCATATCTCAGAAGTGGAGGGCACCTCCCAAACCACGAGCAAAGAAGTGACAGGGCTCCTTGCCTCGATGAAAATAAATATTCTGGATAGTGGACGGTGCATAATTCAGGGCCCGTAGGAATACCCTCCATTTTATTAGATTTCCAGAGGGTGCAGAGGGACCAGACCCAGGGCAATTCCTGTTGGCATGGTTAAAGGACTCACTTCGTAAAGCATAGTTTTCAGCCTGTTTCATAATAGAACAAGCCTACAGGATGCTAAATATCCGTCCACCGCTGGGGGCCCCTTCGAGGCCCTTAATTACTTGCTTCCTAAACTTTTCCGGACCGCAATATTAGAGAGCTGATGCAAAAAGGAGAAGTCAAATACACGAACACAAGGATAATGGTATTCCCTGATTACTCCTGTGAAGTGCAGAAGCAAAGACAAACTGTTGTAGCTGTTGAGGCAAAGCTAGGAACTCTGGAGATCCAATACATTTTGCTATTCTCAGCTAAACTCAAAGTAATCTTCCAGGGCTCTTTCCACTTCTTTCAAAGCCCTGAGGAAGTGTGGACCTATATCGAAGAACACCCCACTCTGAAAGGCAAACCAGCCCAAAGAGACACACACTAAATGGTCAATTGAGAGGGATCAGGTCATGAACGTACCAGAGGAAAGAGACTGCCATGCGCAGCAACATCGCGGAGACCTTAGGTGAGACCTTTAAGCCCTATGGACGAAAGATCACAAATTTCGGACTCGGATGAGGAAACCTCTAGAGGAAACGCTGATCAGAACCATCGAAAGTCTTGTGGTCGCACGACCTCAGAGCTATCAGAAAGAGAGTATTCGGCGGATGCAGACAGCGATCATTTACTACTTAAAGGAATTCAACTGATGGAGGACCCGGTCCTGATACTCCTGACTTATCAGCAGCAGCAACAATCCAAAAGTGGTGAAGAAGGTTGAGATGTGGGGGCCTGATGGCCACTAAGAGACAGTAAGACATTCCTAGGCTTTCTATTAGCTTCTTGACCCAGAGGTAGCGAGACTGATAGTACTTATACGGAACGTAGACACATAGTTGATTGGCTTGAGGGTGGGAGATGGAAACAGACCTCTTTGAAATTTATCTCTGCTGCAGTTGTCATGTTGATGAATTGGGGGGAAGAGAGGGTAACAGAAGAGCGTGGGGGGGAAGGGGCAGGTTGAGAAGCAAGTATTGTTGTGTTATAAGTTTTAAACTGGGGAAGTCATACTCTGATAGTGTTCAAATGGACATCGAGGTTAGGAGTGGATTGAATGGTGGAGGTGGCTCTGGTGAGACGAGTCAGAATTGCGATTACTCCTTATCATATCATCCATGGAATAGGGTCAATGCACAGAGATGACATGGAATGTTAATGGGTTAGGGAACAAAATCAAAAGAGGGCTAGTAATTAAATACTTCAAAAGACTCAAACCCGACATAGTCCCCATGCAGGAGATGCATCTAATGGGCACGCACTACTCCTTCCTTGGAAGAGTGCAATACACCCCACTAGTGCATGCAGGGTTCTCCACTCAGTATTGAAGAGTGGCCATTCTAATTAAGCGATCACCCCGCTTTCAGGTTACCAGGAAATGGGCAGATCCCAATTGCACATTTGTGGTGGTGTGGGGGTATAGAATAGCAAGGAGTTTCTACTACTTAATGTATGTGCCCCCCGATTACAACAACAAATGTTAGACACAATAATCTTAGACTCAGGGCCTGCCACAAACATTATAGGGGTGACTTTAACAATGTGATAAATCTTCACCTGGATCGTACACACGTAAACAAAGGGACACTCAGGCCCATGCACCTGGCCAAGTTTCAAGATACTATTGGTCTGACTGACCTATGGTGATGGCATCACCCAACCATACATGCTTATTCCTACTTCTCAGTGGTCCCACAAGGTATTTTCCAGATTGGACTACTCTTTTACTCCGGCTGGAGAGATTGAGACAATAGAAAAGGGTGAGTATTTAGCTAGGGGCATATCTGATCATTTGCCGCTCTGGCTCACAGTGGGAAGTAAAGTCAGGGGACGTAGCAAAGAATGGAAACTGAACACAGGAGGGGATTTTAGCAACAAATAGTGATATTTCTCACTAACTGCATTTAGAAGGATATTTTTTATCGTCCTTGAACGCCGGAAACAATCGCGGTGTTAGCGTTGTATTAGCAACACGCCGCTAACAGGCGATAGCTTCCCTTTCCGGCAGAAATGGACGGCGATAGATTTAGCGTGACTGCGATATAAAGCCTGACGCTAATGTAAAAAAAGTGCTGATGTGCAATTTAACGATGGAATCTGATCACTATTTGGCACCAGGCATGCATTTCTCACGTTCGGCGTGAAAATGCACTAGAAAAGACCCTCCACGCGGATAAAAAAAAGGAGAATAGCTGAGGAGGCAGGGATGAAGCTGAGACCAGTGCAGAGGCCACCAACAACCCCATAAATACCCAGGAGGACCAACTAGAGCTCCATGTGAAGGCCAGGAGGAATAGTAACCACAAGTTCAGCCCGCAGGAAAACCAGGTCCTGATTGCGGAGGTGACTGAACACCAACAATAACTGTTTGTCAACTTAACATGGTGCCGGCCACCTCACTGAAGTGGCTGAGTGTGGTCCACATCCTTAAAGGAGCAGGTCACACTCTGACACATCCTTGTATACATACAACCCCTGATGTAAACAAGACATTTGATGACAAACAATGCTGTAGCAAATGTTGGAATTAAAGAGAGTAGGTTTGTGACTCCAAATATATTTGCCCCACTGAGTCAGTTGGATAGTAATGACTGACTAGACCCTTCTTTTTCCACTGAAGGTCATAGTGGAGATGGAGATAATCACATGAATTGTATTAGCAAACTAACACAGGGGGAAGAGAATAACTTAGGGCAGTATGTTAAGATACTAAGGTTGGAACATATCAGGACTTAAAAATAAGTCAGATGATAATAGGCGGTAAGTCTTTTCAAGTGAGTTTGACATGATGGGGCTCCAGGAGACCTCAGATACTGAGAATAACTTTTGGATGGATGGTTATACCACCTAATCGGAGCCAGCCAAATCATCAGTAGCTGGCAGGGCAAAGGGTGGTTTATTGACCCTGATCTCCTTAAAAGTTGTAGGTAATCATTGCAAACTGGACTCAGGCTCACCAAATTGTTTAGTGGTGCAGATTACTTCTACTAACGCACCTAAATTGCTTATTGTAAATTTTTATAATTCATTTGATAGAATTATCGCAAATGAACATTCGTTTAGTCTGAATCTTCTCCTTGAGATGTACAGTGGGAAACAAATGACCCCTTATTCAGTTATTGTTTAAGGTGATTTTAATGCACATCAATGTCAATTGAACTGTCATGTTTCTGACGGTCTAGGTTCTGATAATAATTTAGAGATACATTTTGAACAGTCACTGCTGGGTGTATTCTTAGAGGGCACTTTAGCGGATCACGGTTTATTCTATCCCAATACAACGTATGATAGCGATGATATTCCTACCTTTAAAGGTATGGGAATACACTCCACTAAAGATGACATTTTTATTAGTGCAGCTCTGACCCCCCAGGTAATAGGATATACACCCATGTGGTCTCAGTTTAGTGACCATAACCCTATACATATTACATTGGCGGTGGTCTTAAGAATAACCGGAATTCTAATAGATGTGCTTGCACTTCTAACATAAGATCTAATGACCAGGCCTGTAGACGTAAGTGGTACATGGTAGTGCCAGGGGATTTTCAAGCAAATCAGTTGAATACTGTTGGAAGGGAGATGGACCTCAGCTCAGATGACAACTCAAGGGGCAAAGAGGTCCTTACAACATACACCAAAATCTGCATTCAGGTGGCCTCTGACCTTAAACACCCTTTTAGGGAACTCCAAAATAAAGGGGAGAGTTGGTTTGATCAGAATTGCTCAGTTGCCCATCGAAAGTTGCTAGCGTCTTTAAAATATAAACCACAAGACAAAAGTGCCATAGCAGATTTAAGGAAAATATATAAACGCAAAGAAGAGATCAAATATGAGGCATGGAACGATCTATTGTCCAGTGATGTTATCAAAAATAGTGCTAATTTCTGGGAAATTGTGAGCAAACCATTTCTTCAAGAATCTGTGGGTAGTCCCCTTGAATGTAATATACAGGAGCAGGATTGGTTCAATCATTTTAAATCTATATATGGTGATGGGAGAATCAAGGATCTTCAAGTACTGCATTTGAAGTTAAGGCATACACTATGATCTTTACAGAGCCAGAAGTAGTGGAGGCCATAACTTAAATGACAAGAAACAAAGCCCCTGGTCCAGATGGCGTCCCAGACGATCTTTTTAAATCTAATGTAACATTTTGGTCAAAACTATTGGCCCATGTTTTTAACATGACATGTAAACTAGGTCTACCCAGGTCATGGTCTGAGTCAGTTATTGTACCAGTTTTTAAAAAGGGTAATAGAGGGGACCAAAGCTGTTTCAGACCAATTTCACTCATAGACTCAGCTGTAAAGGTGCTCGGAAGGGTGGTACTTATTAAACTCATGGCTTGGTTAACTGATTCCAATACCCTATCCGATCTGCAATACGGATTTAGGTAAGGAAGGTGCACCACTGATCAGTACCTGAATCTGCACCTATTAATTGGGAAGTACACCATTGCCAAGAAGGGTACTTTGTATATGGTGTTTATGGCCCTTTCCGCGACCTTTGACTGAGTGAATAGATCCAAGTTATGGGCTATACTTATCAAACTAGATGTAGATGGAAATATCGTCCATTCCCTTGCTGATCTGCACAGGGATTTGACTTCTACAGTGAGGTACGACCAAACGAGAATTGTACCCAGGGAATATGCATCGCTAACGGTGTTAGGAAGGGATATATTTTGGCTCCCCTACTCTTCACTCTTTATATCAATAATCTGGATCAAGTTTTAGGGGAGGCCAGTTTAGATATTCCGCGTGTAGGTGAGCGATTGATCCCAGCACTTCTATACGCGGTTGACACTGCCCTATTAGCAGGAACTGCGGTTGGCCTACAATTTCTTTTAACCTCCTTTGCTGTTTTTATGAAATCTTTGGCCCTAAGCATAAATTTCTCAAAATCTCATACAATGATAATAGGTTCTAAGCACAAAAGGGTCAAAATTCTCTATTGTGAGGGTAATGTGATTAGGAGGGTTACCACTTTCCCTTATCTAGGTGTTTTATTTGAGGATAAGGGCATGTGGATCCCGCAAATGAATGCAACGAAAAATGCATTGGCTAGATCCACATCTGCAGTTTTAGGTTTTGCCTGTAGGTTAGGGGCAAAACCAATGCAAGCTCTGTTAAAGGTATATAGAGCAAAATGTACCTCCATAGCAATTTATGGTTTGGATATATGGGGTTTTAGGGAAGCAAAGTAGTTGAGAATACATTCTTAAGAAACTTGGTATCAGTGCCACAATCCACGCCAACATAAATAATTAATCCAAGAGACTGGGACAGGCTATGTGGAGAACTTAATTGTAATAGCACCTCTACTAAAATCGATACCAACTTGGTTTAAATCCTGAACTTGAAATGAATCGTGAAATCATGAGAGATTGCTTAGCTCTAGATCGAGCAAGTAGCATTCCTTGGCTGTACTATGTTAAAAGGCTGGCAGAGAAACTGGGACGGCCAGAACTATTTAATTCCCCAGATAAGATAGTAAAGGGTGATATTCAGTGGGCGAAGAAATCCTACTTATATATGGCACTCATGGAAAGAGAAGAAAGGGAGTTGGCAAAACCAATGGTACGTGCCAATCAATTGCTAAAAACGTCCTGTACAATTGAACCTTATTTGAATGTAGTAACCAATTCTAACCACTGCTTTCTCCTGGTAGGAGTAGACTGAACTAGTTACATTTTCTCCTTGCCGATTCTCCGGGATGGAGAAGGGTGGAGGACCTGGGAATTTGTTCATGTGACAATTTCTACATCCAGGATACATTGCACTTTGTTCTATTTTGCAAGCACTTTTTTCACAGTCGGAAACGTTTTATCCTTCCAATTTTAAAGGACAAAGAAATTTTACAAGCACAACCAGCACTTATATATTTACAGATGCTGTCTACTGGCTGGGAAATTTTCAGTATAGGGAGTTTCCTTACTGCAGCAGTTAGAATAAGGAGGAAATAAACTGAGAGTGATTTCTATGTCCTAGTTAACATTAATTACTATAAATAATTCTGGGTTTTTAATGACATATTTTGAAATGGTCGCTTTTGTTCATTCCATGTTTATAATTAGTGCAAAATCATTGTTGCTAACAAATGTTATATTCATTTTAATATTTTTTTTATGGAATGCTTTTATGGTTTTAATTAACCGCATAAAGTACTTTTTGACTGACCGACTGACTGACAAACAATGCACAAGGCTCCCAACTCTGACTAAGAGCCATATTCCACCCAGCTTTCGACATCTCAGCATTATAAATGCACAAAAGTGAAACGCTCACTGCCTGAAAGGTATAATGGGCAGTAAAACTAAAGCTGCAGGTGCCACAATTGCACAATGCAGCGCACATACATACAAATCTTAGCTCATCAACATTGACTAATATGCGGAACAAACTGCATCACTCACACAAATGAACATAGGACACAACATGGGCCGTTTGTGGGTACAAATACGACAAGCATCCTTTTTAATAGCTGTAAACTGTGAGATGACAATGTACAACAGCAACATCACATCCTTTAAGTCCTCAAAAGAATCACTATCCAGCAACAAATAGGCATCTCCCAATAAATAGTCAGAATGTACACTGTCCTGCAGTCTGCTTGTAAACTCATACAATGAATGATCATACATGAAACACACTGTTAATATTTATCTCCCCTATCACATTGCAGAGAAAGAGACACCACTTCCTGGACAGCAGACTGGCCCAACCTTCACTGATGACGAGGATGATTATACCACCATTAATCAGGATGAACTGCAAATTCAACACAATTCACTCAGCAGCCTACCTCCAGGACCAGGGCAACCCAGCAGCATCACTGCAAACCCAACCCCTGCACAAACTAACAAGCAGCAAGCAACTCCTACCGCATCTGGCTTCGCAGGACCTCGAGGGCCCACAACTGGCCTTCCAACGTCGTGTGCTAGTGGTCCAGTGGGAGATGGCTGATTAGGTGCGGGCGGGGTTTGAGATGCTGGCGGCCAAACTTGATGTCATACGTTTGTGTCTGAGTCCCATCCGGGACCATATACAGAAGCTCACAGACACCCACAGCCCACTCGATGCTCTCCAATGGTCCATGGCTGACATTGCTAGAATCATGATTCTGAGACAACACCAACTGTCCGGTCAGAGTGGCTCCAGCAATCTCAGCCAGGATTTGTTCAACATCCGTAAGATAATGGAGAGCATGGAGTAGATGCAGGCACAACAATTGGCTGCCAGGCCTGAACACCAGTGCAATGTTGCTGGAATCTATTATGTCCTGTAGCTGCTTATCACTACAATGCTACCCCAAGGTCTGGTGTCAATCAATGCTGCTGCTGCTTCTATATCCTCAGCTCCGCCCCCTGATGTGTCAGTGCCTCACAGTGCTGCACCCACTATACCACCAGCCACATGTGAGGCACATGACAGATCAGATGAAGATGCGGATGATAGTGCTTTATTGCAAAGCAGAAAGCGGTAGCACACATTGACGCCAAAAGGCCTGTTTCTTCTTGGTTCTGGGCTGAGTATCAAGCCATGGAAGATAATCTTCCACTGTCTTCCACTGTCCCCCGAAACTCACCTTGGACTGCCACATGGACTGCAAAATCATATTTTTCTTACCAATGACACTGCAATCAGCCTGCAGACTCAACTGTGCCTCTTTCCTTGGACCTGTTACCAACAAAGGACTCTGTCTGGCCTTCTAACGGGCATCCATGCAATGTTTGGTTGTATGGCCAAGCACTGGTCCAGTCTTCATTCTGTTAATGTACATTAAAATCTTGAACTCACACTGTTGAGTTGAAGTGTAGTTCCTATATTCCCAATAGGCTCTGCGCATTGGAATAGTATATCCTATAGTTTAGACGTATGACTGAGGTCAACTAGGTCTCCATCAAGAATACTAAACTTATTAGTGCCAGCTAGCTCAGAGGTCACTAGAAACTTTCTCGAATACATAAGAAGGGGTTAGTTTCTGACAACCGCATAAACATGACAACTTTGTTTCGACAAGAATAAACTTATCTTCAGAGTCGTGGAAACATTAGATAAATATTTTACTCAGTCAATCGTTCATGCTTCATTTCAACAGAGGTGCAGAGAAATAGAGAGATAGGCGTTTCCAATAAAAGGATTTATTGAACAGTTTTCTTTCTCATACAAGTGAAGTGAACTGATACAATCGTAATGCAGGCTGCAAGTACAATGCGTACAGGGAGAATAGAATTATAAAATAATACTGTGAAAGCATTGTATGGTTTCTAAGCCATATAAAAGTACATACATAAATATACAGACTAAAATACTCAACAAGTGCTATCTAAAATACGCCTAGCCCAATGTACCTAACCTGAGTCTAGTACGCGGGAGGGGGTAAGTATTGTGTAGCATAGGTTTGGTTTTCTTTGCCAAGAATCTATCCAAGATTTCTCTTAGGGTCTAATCAGCTCCATACTTTAATTTAGGATGAAGGAGGTCTGGTATATCTGTCTCGGGACTCGATTTACCAACACCCCGTGAGGGGAGCTTGGAAAAACTGGAGCTGGATTCTCGCCGAATGAAATGCAGCTTCTTGATCAGTGCGTCAGCTGGAGGGTCCGCTTCCTTCGGCACTTAATGTAGCATGCTGAGTCAGGCAATTAGATAGTCGAGCTGCTCTGAACCACTGTGTCTTGCTAGAGCAAGTGAAAGCATATTTATACCTTGAAGGTGCCTAGTTTGACATAAAGTCGGGTCTAATAACATCAGTAAAGAATCCCAAGGGAATAATAGTTCTTTGTAAAGTCCATGAGTTCTTGGACAAATCAATATTCAAGCAAGGGGAGGTCCCTGACTGCTTAAGCCGATTTTCCAAGAAATCGTTGTGATGTTTTGGTACGGGTGGAAGTAGCCATGCCTGTATTTGGACTGCATGGGCTATGTCTAAATATGGGTATGATTTCTATGCCTATATTCGGGCAATGTGAATTGTACCTATATAAGGGCATTAATTGAGAAATATTGCTCGGATCCTAAAACGCCATACAACACCCACTCAACTTTAACATGTTCCACATTACTAAGTTCTAAGCCTATAAAACATATTTAAAGCATAATGTGTTTTATATAACAAAAACCCTACTGAAAAACATAAAAATGCATTAGAAATTGGTTGCACATAAAAGGAGCACTTGTGCTGTACGCATTTTAAAATCAATGTTTTCAGTCAAAGCATATAGTATGGTATTGGAAATGCTATCTGAATGAATCATGAAAAATACATTTATGAAATGGCTCTTAAATACAGAAAAAAAAATTCGAGACAATTACATGGCAGATTATGTAAATTGTTTGTATTAGGACAAGGTCAAATATTATCTCTTGGAAGTATTCAAAGAATTCTTGTTCTCTAGGAATAGTTCTACTTTAAGCAGAGTACTATGTGCCCAAAAAAGAAAGTTCAATTATGAAAAGAGTCAAATCATAGAAAGAATTAGAGTTCCAAAGTCAGAAGTTTGTTTTGAAAAGTGAAGGTTGAATACAGAGTCCGACAGAACACTGTATGCTAACTTCAAAAGTCAGTCTCATTGTTCGGAGAAAACATCACATCTTCTAAGCTTGTGAAGAATTTGTCTACTACAGTAGGTGAAAGTTGGACTACTTTGTTAAGCAGATCGACTGCACAAAAATGAGAAGCATCGCTGTCAGTGTCAGCCGCATTAGCCATGTTCGAAGGAGATGGTACATGTGTGCCAGTCACTCCACGTACCTCACCGTCAGCAGTTTGCATCTGTGAGACCTCAATGAATGCCGTCATCAGGATTGGCAGCCGTTGAGGACAACATAATGCATGAGCCGTTCCTGATCCAAGCAAAGTATCAACATCAGTTGGCAGTACTGATGGGAGTGTAAGACAGATGTCTAACAGGCATTCTTCTCCACATAGCAGGCATCGTAGAACAGGTAAGCTGCAATCTTGCCAGATTGATAGGAATGATAGAAAACATGCAGTATTTAGATCTCGTAATTGAGCCAAGTCCAAAATCTGTATCATGCGCACACCACACTTCATTGCCATGAGAGTGTTCTCTATGGTAATCTGGGTGTCGCTGGTGACTTGACTTGCCTTATCGGAGCAGAAGGAACAAAAATAGTATTCCTGCTACGAGTCCCAAAATGAGAGGCAGGCTGTCGAACACAGAGTGCATGACGTTTGGAAATATGCCGAGGACTGCTTCAAAAGGTGCTAAAAGTCCCGAAAAAACTGTCTTAAATACATGTACAATACCACTGGTATCAGACATGTTTAAGATACGTCCTAACATTTCTACGAAATGTATAGGGCAGTTTGTTGATAAAAGCGCATGTATCTTTACAGAAGTCCTTGCAACTTGTAGTTCATACGTCTCTTTGACGAGGTCAGTGGCACAGTTTTTTGTAAAAGAATGGCTTTCATTCTGCTTAAAGTATCAATTCGTATAGAACAGATGTTCAGTGAAGGCCATAACGGCGACTCCCCATCTGTCTTGGTTTTAGGAAACAATACTTGCATACAGCAAATGACCCTGGCTGACATAGTTCTGAGACAGGCTATTCCTGTAAACATTCCACAGCAGCTGTGATCATTCAACATAATATAGCTTCCATTAGAAGCTGCCTAAAAATGTGATCTATCACTGCAGCTGGAGAACCTTGCAGGTGGCAGGATAAGTTGGTCGAAGAACAATTCCAGGCCCCCTGTAAGTTAATACCCTGACTTAAAAGTGTACCACTTAGTGCGCTTTTGCAATTTGTACCACTAAGAAATACTTCTTTTCCACCACTCCAACATCTGTGTGTATATGGTAAATCCCAGGTCGACTTGATGTATTCTTTACCGAACTTTTCATATACGTCAACTGGTATATGTTTCAAATAATATTGAAAATGGAAAATTGTAACAGGCAGAGTGATTGTCCCGTGTATTAGCCATTCTGTTGCAGGTTTTTCTGAAACAGTTAATGGTAATCTTTCCAGTTTCTCAATGCTCATCACCTCATAGTCTGCTTCTCTTAGTGCCAAATTGATTTGTTTATCTGTAAGGTTAAGTACAGAAAACAATGACATGGTGTTGAGTAGATGCCATGGCACATATCCAGAATAAAGATTTTGCAACGTCCAGTCTAATAGCATTATGGAACACAATTGTGACTGTCAATGCTGTAGCATGAGCAAGTCCTGTTCCATTATGTCTAAGGCAGAGGATACTATGCTGTCCAAAGAATAAATTCTGGATGACAGAGTCGTTAACCCATTGTCAACTACAGAGTGAGATTTCTCTAAATGAATACAATCAATTTCTCTTATTCATTCTGCAGTCTCTACTTGTGTCGCTTTCCAAGCTTCATTATAAATTGCATGTATACCAGCGTATATAAAATGTTTATGATGATGTTTCGCAGGACCTTTTAAAAAGTCCCTTCAATCAACACCATCTTTAAGTAAAGATAAGTGTTAGTGTGGATTTTTGTAGCCAATCAAGGTACAGTGTTCCTACACTGTATATTGTTACTATCCCTAGATGTTGTCTCTGGACATATCTTGGATCTGGCCTAGTAAATGTGAACCCTTGTGTCTTATTCAGGAATCTATCTTGACAGTTGTTTGTGTCTGTGGGCCAGATTAACCATTTTTTCCAATCAGGATCAGTTCTGTTTGTAAATAAAATAGTTTTTACGTCTACCACCCCCTCTGTAGTGTTCTTACTATCAGGTGTAGGTGTAGGTATGGACGGTTTGTTTAAATCCTTTATCTTAGCTAGGCCAGGACAGGATGTCTGTTGGACAGTGTCGTTCAAAAACATTATCTGTTCAGGGACAATGCAGGCACAAAATAAAGCTTCTATTCCCTGCACCTGCCAGTCTTTTGTGCCCCAGACAGTTTTTGTCTCAATGTTGTCTCTCCAAAAGGCAGAATAAATTTGTTTAGTATTAGTCAACATACTTTTCTTTCCTGTCTTATTAATATTTTTAAAGTAAAATGTTTCTGGATTTGAGACATTGAAACCTGAGAAGTATGGACATTTTTCATAAAATGTTTTTGAGCTACCCTTTGGTGGTGTTGGACAATGTTCCCATTGATTGAAAGTATAAACATTTCTAGGGTTTGCAGATTTGTGCAAATAATGATGACCATGGTAATTATAACAGTACATTTGTTCGTAATCCGATGAACCTTCTAAGTATCCATGTTTGGTAAATTTTGCAGACATCTCTATGTCTGACATCATATTCTTAACAGTCTCAAAGTCTCAATCATCAGAAAATGTGCTGCGTGAAACAAAGTCACTCAAGGAAACCTTGAATTGGTATGGAATCTTCAACAGCTCTGCAGGACCAAAGATGTCATAATCAGTTCTGTCCCAGGTTATACCACCAGGTATAAGAACGGCTGTGATGTTTACTGATGTCAAGTTTCTTTGTTCACAATGAGATGATTTGTGTGGCCTGAGGAGTAAGTTGATGTTCTTACTTGCTGTGTCCATTTTACTATATCTTCCATTTATCATCATTCCCAAACTTAATACAAGAATTAGCCAAAGTAGGAGAAAAAGTACACCTAGCACAATCCAAAGTTCAACCCATGGTGAAACCAGATAAGTTTTTTCAAGTTGATGAAAAAGTTCTGGTGCTTGTTTTTAAAAGTTCTATTTGCTGGCGTTGTTTCAAGTTCACTGGGATCCTCGGAAAACGTATCAAAGTTAATGAAATAGCCAAATGCAGTTCTTTCAATTGTAGGTATTGCATAAGGATTACTTGAAATCACTGGAGCTACTGGATCCTTTGTCATATTAGTATAGTCAGATGCTATATCATTGCAGACAGGTGTTTCTTGATAAACTGTTATTTGGGTCTCAAGAGGTACAAGTTCCATGGCTTTGTTACATAGTCATTTATTCTGTACTGCAGAGTCTTCAAATGTTATCAGTCTCTCAGTTTGAACCTCTTGGATAATAGCCAGATTTGGTCGTCTGCAACATCTTTTGGAGTCCACTTGGCCTGCTACTTATGATTGGCCACATAATGTGGTTTTACGAGGTCAATAGATATGAACCTGTTCTCTTTTCCTCCAGCAAGGGGCGGCAGTAACACTGTTCTTGATCCGTGGATTGCTCGCACAGGTACTGGTTGTCTGTAAGAAGGCCCAAATTCCTTCTTATCTGCGATCTTTTCTCTGACTAGATCCCCAATCTTTGAAATCCAGGCAGGCCTTGCTGGGATGGGTGGTTCCCCTTCAGTGGTCGTGGGCTTCTGCAATGTGTTGCTGTGACTTCTCCTTGTTTCATTTAAGTCCTGCAAAACAGCCAAACGGTCTTTGATATCAAAAGGTTTTTGTTCTACAACTGTAGTGTGACGCTCAAGGTACTGGACAATCATTCTAGTACCAAAAAGGATTTCATATGGAGTGATTCCACCCAGAGAACTTCTTGGCAGATTGTTTAGACTACGTTGGACCCTTATTAGATGTTTGACCCACCGAGCATAATACCCTAGCTGTTATAGATTGCTTTATGTCCCGTTTTTTTCTCTCCACTACAGTATTTCCCTCAAGATGGAATGGACAAGAATACAGCAATGCAACGCCCATATTGGCCATGGCCTCCTTGTAAGCTTTTGAACAAAATGCAGGACCCTGGTCAGAATGTAGCGTGCCGACTGCGTATGTGCCGATAAAGACTCATAAATCTTTTATAAAAGTTCGGGCGTCCACATCCAAATGAATCTTGAGCATGAATCCACTACAACCATTTATATATTTGTATTTACCATCCCTCTGTAAGGGACAGCAGAGGTCTAGGTAAACGCATGCTAATGGTTTATCTGATATTAACAGGGGAGTCTGTGCATGACGTTTACCTTTAGAGACTTTCATCTTTTGGCAGATTTCACATTCCAAAACATAGTTTCTGGTCTGTTTCCTCAAGCGCGGCCACCAGTATCTTTGTTTTAAGAACGATACTGTGGTAGAAACACCTGCATTTGCAGAGGCAAGCCCTTCATGTGCTGCTAAGATTAGTCCTAATCTATGTTCCATGTTTGGAATTACTCTATCCCCCACTCCAGAGATTCGAGCGAACAGAACATTATTTGCATCAGTTTTATTTATTTATTTATTTATTTTGTGTATTTATAGAGCGCAAACCTGTCACCCAAAGGGCATCCTGGCGCTTGAACTTGAACGACAGCCCTAATCACTTACACAGCATTTTGAGGAAATAAGTGCGTTTTAAGAGCTTTCCGGAACGGAAGATAGTTGCTGTGGCTTCTCAAGGAGAGAGGCAGGGAGTTCCAAAGTTTGGCCGCTGCCACACTGAATGAGCGGCCACCCATCCTGACTCTCTGAAACCTCGGGACAACCAACAGATGCGCAGAAGAGGATCGGAGAAGTCGCGGTGCAGAGTACCAAGAGAACATATTCTGCAGAGGCATCGGGCCCAGATGATGTACAGCCTTGAACACTAAACAAGCGGCTTTGTACAGCACTCTCAGATGTACCGGGAGCCAGTGTAATTCTCTCAAGGCTAGGGTAGAAGAACTAGACCTAGGCCGTGAGAGAGCCAACTTGGCGGCCATGTTCTGCACACGTTGTAACTTCCCCACTAGATTTTTTGGGGACTCCAGAAGTAGCGCGTTGCAATAATCTAAGCGACTCAGTATAGTACCGCGAACTACTTCCGGCCTGGCTTGAGCGGGGAGAAGGGGCAGAACATTACGCAACATGCGTAACAGCATCATGCACATAGACGCGGTTTTATTGACGTGCATGTCAAGCTGTAAATTTGGGCCGAAGATCACCCCCAAGTTACGGGCAGATGACGCAGCCGAGACTGGCTCAGGGAAGGAGGCAGGCCAAAAGTTCTCTGGAAGTGCCCGCGGGATCCGATCTGTGGAGCAATAGAGGACCTCAGTCTTAGCGCTGTTAAATTGTAGGGAGTTGGCCCGTAGCCAGTCCGCTGTGGCTGCTATGCAGCGATGGAATGTCTCCAGCGAGACTGCCTTAATGCCCTCCAAGGAAAAGACCAGCTGGGTGTCATCGGCATAATTAAAAGCCGAGACACCAAACAATTTTATGAGCTGGACCAGGGGGCGGAGGTACAGATTGAAAAGTATTGGGCTGATGGCCGAGCCCTGTGGCACCCCCTGCCCTACTTTCCTTGGCTCAGAGCAGAAAGGAGGAAGCGAGACCAGCTGTTGCCGATTGTCAAGGTAGGATATGAGCCAATCTCTTGCGTCCTCTGTGACCCCACACTCTTCAAGTCTCCTGATGAGGGTTCGATGGCAAACCGTATCGAACGCGGCCGACATGTCGAGCAGCACTAAAAAGGCCGCCCGACCACTGTCGACACGCGAGCGAAGATCGTTCAATACGGTTACAAGCGCGGACTCCGTCCCGTGCCCGGGGCGGAAGCCAAACTGTGCCTCATCGAACCAACCGATGTTTTCCAGGAAACCTGAGAGAGAGCGGGTCACCCATTTTTCCATGATTTTAATAGGAAAGGGGAGCAAGGAAATTGGCCGATAGTTGGACAGACAAGTCGGGTCCAGCGTTGGCTTCTTAACCACATCCGCGCTAGTGGAATTCTCCTCCTGTGCTCAGATTTTCTAAATCTCATGCTTCATGACGAGCTGGGCTCGTCATCAGTGTGCGAGGAGGCTACACCATGACGAGCCCAGCTCGTCATGAGCCTGGAAGGGGTTAAGCAGAGGTGACACTACTGCTAACTTCCAACACTCGGGGACGGAAGCCAACTCCAGAGACTGAAGGCAGATGGAATGCAATGGTTGAAGGAGTTCCGCCTGAAAAACCTTCCAAAATTTGGGAGGCAGTGGGTCACGCGGAGAACCAGGGGACACAGTGTTATCCAAGCTGCAGAATTCCTCAAAAGAGGGATGTGGAAAAGATTTTAGTTGGGGTCGACTGGAGAGAAGAACCGGAGCTCCCAAACTAAAAGCTGGAGTAGTCAACTGGGGTCGACTGGGTGAGCCGTCCGGAGCTCCCAGACCAGGGCCAAAGGCATCTGTCTGGGGTCGACTGGACAGGTCAGCCGGAGCTCCCAGGACAGGAACTGCAGTTGGAAGGCACGATTCGGTCGGCTGGGGTCGACTGGATAACCCGTTCGGAGCTCCCAAGCCAGGGCCAGAGCCGAGGCCGGGGTCAACTGAGCGGGCTAACCGGAGCTCCCAGACCGAGAGTATTGGGCAAAGGATGTTTTAGGCCCTCTAAGATCTTAGCAGTTTTCTCTTCAAAAGCACCCGCCAGAGAATCGCATAAGGCCTGCGATGCAGGGACCGTATTCTCCACACATATAGGGTGGGACATGTCCCTAACAATTTTAAACAGTGCTTGCGATTTGTTGGGGGCCTGATTCAAGGTGGATTCCAAAGAGGCCGCCTTAGCAAGCTTAATCTGCGCTTTATAGCCCTGCAATGCAAGCCTGAATGAGGCCTTTGCTGATGGTGAGTATTGCTTCCTCCAAGCCCTCTCCGCACGTTTACAGCTCAACTTCAATTGTCGAAGCTCTTCTGTATACCAGGGAGAGGCCCGGTTCACTCTCTCACGGGACTTACGAAAAGGGGCCACCTTGTCCAGCGTGTTGGTGATCGACTGGCACAAAGTCGAGTAGCTTTCCTCCACTGAATTGCCCAGGCAATAATTGTCTGGTAGTAGAGAAGGCAGAGGAGATAGACTAAGTAGTCGAGACCAGGGTCTTCCCAGTTTCGCCACTCCTACCCCAGCAGTCACAGAGGAGTAATCACCTATACGAAGGGAAAAGGCCACAAGAGCGTGGTCCATCCAACACTGGCACAAGATATCGGTGACCACTGCTAATTGAGCGTCAACAAAGATCAAGTCCAGGACATGACCTCCCTTGTGAGTCGCTGAGCAGACCAGTTGTTGCAGCTGAATGTCACCAAAGGCCTGGCGAAGTGTCGTAAACGCCCCATCCAGTGGACCCCCCTGCCATAGGTTAATGTCACCCAGGACCAGCAGCTTAGAGTGAGTGTTGGATAAATCATATATTAGGTCAAGAAAGTCTGATAGAGAGGGTGCCGATCCCGGCGGGCGATAGCAGAGCACACCTGAGAGCAGTGTTCTCTCCAGACCTCTAATGGAAAACCCCATCAGTTCAAAACCCGTCACCTCACCAATTTTAAGCTGAAAAATACCCAGCTTTTCTCTGTAAATGATACCAATTCCACCACCTCTGTTCTTCAGCCGAGGGGTGTGGATGATTTTAAATTTTGAAAAAAGAGAGTGCAACACCCTCAATAGCAAACAGTTATCTCAAAACTGCCCTTCATATAATCAATATTTGAGATTTATCTTGCGACATTTGTGTATTAATAAACAACCAACATATTTTATCCTTTATATTTTAGTTTTATTATATTTATTTTCTTTGATGTCTAAAAATAGTTTTTTTCTCTCTTTTTTTATATATAAACATACAATAATTATTTGTGATAAGATAATATTAATTGTATAGACACAACATCCAAATGGTTATATGACACATACATAAAACAAAAGAATTTTAGTGAACAGACATAAAATTAGGTCGATGGAACACTGAAGTAGGTAACAAGATGGAACAGAGCACAAAACTTGAGGTAGGTAATGCGGTGGAATAAAACACTACGCGCGTTTCGGCCTGTGGCCTTCGTCAGGTGACCGTCATTCGTGAGGTATTTGTAGGGGTCCCCTGTTTTTCAAAAAGTGGATGATTTTAAAGCCAGGGGGACAGGCAAGTCCCAGCTCAACTAGGCAGTCCTCCCGAGTCCATGTTTCAGTGAGAAACAACACGTCCAAACCTGCAGAATCAATCAGGAAGGCAATCTCTGTATGGTGCTTGCAGAGCGATCGTACGTTAAGCAGCCCACAAGACAGAGATTGAGATGGAGAAGAGACAGAGATTGATTTGCAATTGGTATTTTCAAGCGCCATCTTGAATGCTTGTAGTTCAGCTCGCTGAGCTATACAATCTCTGAGAGATTGTGTTTTTGTGACCATAGGTCGGAATTTACCATCGTGCCACGACCTTTAACGATCATGCACGCAGCACTATAAGTTTGTTTATCCCCAATTGCGGGATGTGCTGATCCGTCTCTATAAATTATACATTCGTACTGTTCTAGAGGCAGAATCTCAGCGGGCAGAGGACATTCTTGTTCGTATTGTAGAAATTTTTGTGTTTTCAACGAGTATTTGAGTGGAAAGTCTTTTGGTAATGTTGTATCGCTATCTCTGTCGGAAGCGGTAACAGCTTGAATTATTTCGCTGTCTATTTTAGTTTTTGAACGAGTGATTGCAGCTACGGAAGCCGTTTGCACTGAGGCCTTCGCGGCTTCATCAGACAATGAATTCCCTGCAATGTGAACGCTATCACGTTGTTGACTCAGTGACTTGCCCCCCTCCTCTTCACTTTATACATCAATGACTTAGAGGCAGTAATGATAACATCCCACAGTGATATTCCGCGTGCAGGGGAGACAAAGATTCCTGTACTCCTGTATGCGGACGATGCTGTCCTTTTGGCACGCTCCGGAGTTGCGCTAAACAAACTCCTTGCATCCTTCGGGGCTTTTATGTAATCTTTGGACATGAAAATTAATACAGACAAATCACATGTAATGATCGCTGGACCCGCAGGAAGGAAAAGAAAGTTGCCAACATTTTCCTGTGCAGGAAAGGAGGTCAAGAGAGTTTCCTCCTTTCCATATTTAGGAGTCACTTTTGACGATAGGGGCACTTGGGGCCCTCAGCTTTTGGTCAAAAGCAGCGCTGTCGCTAGAGCGGCCGCAGGGCTGCTGGGGTTTGCCAAAAAACTGGGCGCCCGCCCCATGGAAAGTATCATCAAAGTTTATAAATCCAAGTGTCTGTCAGTCGCCCAGTATGGCTCTGTAATCTGGGGATATACTAGCCCAGCTAAAATACAGATTGTAGAAAATAAATTCTTGAGATCTTTGCTCTCTGTCCCCCAATCAACTTCGACCTTCGCATTACATACAGAGTTAGGTTTGGGCTATATCTCTGATATTTTAAAACTAGCCCCAGTGATTGGTTGGATAAAAACATGGCTCAATCAGGAGCTCACTTTAAATCACACCATCTTAAAAGATTGTTTAGCCCTGGATAGAGCCCTCTACATTCCTTGGTTAAGATACGTTAAAGTGCAGCTTACTTTGGCAGGCCGCCCGGAGCTCTTCTCTTCTCCAGAGGGGATAACTTACGGCGATGTAAAATCAGTCAAAAACACCCTGACAAATTTATATGCCATGGAGAGGGAAGAAGTAGAGCTAAAAAAGACTATGGTTAGGAAACATTGTATGCTCTCCTCAGCTTCAGGAATGGAACCTTATCTCCTTTTTACTACAAATTCGTATCATCGCTTTCTCTTAACGAGATTCCGCTTTGATTTAATTCATTTTGTACTGGGTAACTTCAGAACTTGGTCAAGACCTGAGGATGCCGAACCATGCGACTGTGACCACTTCTCAATACAGGATACGATGCACTTTATTATGTTCTGCGGACATTACACTGAGATTAGGAAAAGTTATCTGCTCCCTATTTTACGTCACCAGGGCTTCATTCAGGTTAAACCAGCCCTGTTGTTTCTGCAACTTCTCCCTAACGTTAAAGTAGCTTTCTCAGTGGCTAGTTTTCTGGTTGCAGGTGCACGTCTAAATAAGCATCGCACAAGGCACAGGCACTTTATCTTTGAAAAATGAACTTCCTCTTTTTTCTACTTACCTAAATGAATTGTGCTTTAATAAATCCTTCTTTTTAGCTTTTTTAGATATTTATGTATGTTGTATCGTAGTTTACCTGTCTTCACAATATTGATCGTATGTTTTAAATTTGTTAAAATGTTTTGTGCTTCAATGAAATTGTATGTAACAATGATATGTAACACTGCTTGCTCTTTTATGATTTTCAATAATCAAATAAAGAAAATTGACTGACTGACTCAGTGACTGAGTCTTTTGTAGTTCTTTCTGTAATTGATCTACTTGTTCCCAAAGCAACTTATGCTTGATTGTGCCACCTTTTGCGTCTTTGAAACTGTTTTGAATCCAGTTCTGCAAGTATTCATTGTAAGATTGAACGCGGTACTACAAATCGCACATTATGAGTGTGGGGAATTTGCAATTGGTATTTTCAAGCGCCATCTTGAATGCTTGTAGTTCAGCTCGCTGAGCTATACAATCTCTGAGAGATTGTGTTTTTGTGACCATAGGTCGGAATTTACCATCGTGCCACGACCTTTAACGATCATGCATGCAGCACTATAAGTTTGTTTATCCCCAATTGCGGGATTTGCTGATCCGTCTCTATAAATTATACATTTGTACTGTTCTAGAGGCAGAATCTCAGCGGGCAGAGGACATTCTTGTTCGTATTGTAGAAATGTTTGTGTTTTCAAATAGGGGTCAAAAACGTATACAATGTCTGCTGCAGCAAGAGAATTAACCCATTATATCCATCTTGGATGTAAAGCCTTTTCATTCGGAATCCTCACTTTTGTCACTGCCTCTAAGGCAGGTACAGGAGTAACGACCATTATGCGTTTTCCCTGTGCGAAGGCTCTCTCTTTTGCTACTGCAGTTTAAACCGCTGTCAGAATTATTTCTGTAGAAGTAAATTTCATTTCAGCTTGTGTGTACAAGTGTAACTTATAAGCTATTGGTACTTTTTCTCCTTCATTAAACGTTAGGTACGTGAATCCGCATCTTCCTGGAATGATTCAGATTACAAGGTTGCGTATGTTCACGCGGGTCTGTAAATGTGTTGTTGCTAACAAGTCTGTTTGCACTGAACGCAACATTTCTGTATGTTTTTGAGTCCAAATAGTTGTTTTGAAATCAGGTTTGATTAATTCATAGAGAGTTTTAACCCTTTCAGCATCGTTTAGAATATAAGCTCTTCCGAAATTTAGGAAGCCTAGAATTGACTGTAAGTTTTTAAGAATTTTTGGAGGTTGGAGCAAAGCACGCTTTTCTAAACAGTTGGCTGCCAGGATTTTTCCTTCACTTGATAACTCATATCCCAGAAAAAAGACGTTGAGGTGGGCAATTCTTGATTTTTTTTAAATTGAATTCATACCCTTTAGAGGCGAATCCAAGTATAATGGTATTCACTCTGTTCAAGTGCCTATCCAAATCATCGTCTGTTAGATGTCATCGACATAAAATAATGCCTCATCATCATACGTTTGTAGTAACTCTGTTACTCTAGCTGAAAATAACCCCAGACTATTCATAAATCCCTGGGGGAGACAACAGAAGTGACTCTGTGTCCCCATAATTGAGAAAGCTGTCAAGTACTTGCTTTTAGGTGCAATGTTTTGACAGAAGAAGCCGTTACTAATATCTAATGTGGTTTTATATTTTTTCTGCACATTGTTATTTATTTATTTATTTATTTATTTATGACCTTTATAAAGCGCGCTGTTACCAAACGGTATCCTGGCGCTGAATGGAAGCTCCCCTAGCCTAGCCTGAGCTTAGTGAACGAAAAGCCATGTTTTCAAGAGTTTTTGGAATGAAATTAGCTCTGTGATCTGTCTCAGGGCCGAAGGAAGAGCATTCCAAGCCCTCGCAGCCCCCAAGGTAAAGCTTCTGCCTCCCCACCATGCTTTCCTTGTTCGAGGGATCACAATCAGCCCTTGATCGGATGACCTAAGATGTCTACCCAGCAGATACCATTGAAAATACTGGGCTAGACATGGCGGGCCCAGCCCCCGAAGGGCCTTGAATACTGTGCACAAGGCTTTGAAGGCAATCTGTTTCCGCACTGGGAGCCAGTACAGCTTCACCAACACCTGGGACATGGAGGCAAACTTAGGTATGCCTGTGATAAGACGAGACGCTGCATTTTGCAAGGCCTGTAGTTTGTTAAGGAGCCCCTGTTGGGCATTGAGCAGTAATCCGTTACAATAATCAAGGCGAGACAGGACCAAAGCTGTCACCACTGATTTCCTATACTCATTGGGTAAATGGGGCAGAATATTTTGTATTATTTTCAGTGTGAAATGAATGGCTGATGACATTGCATTGACTTGGGGCTGAAGGTAAGCTTGTCGTCCATCAGAACCCCCAGGTTCTTAACCTTCTTGACTGGGGAGGAAGGTACACCCATCTCTTCCGGCCACTATTTTGGACCCCAAAAGTTCTCTCTGGATTTTTATTTATTTATTTATTTTTTATATTTGTATGGCGCACAGCTACCCAAGAAGGGTTTCCCGGTGCCGATGACAAATCGGACAAAAGTAGGAGGAAATTGATAAATGAAAGGATTTATTTCTGGAAGAGCCAGGTCTTCAGGTTCTTTCTAAATCTGGCATAGTTGTCTTCCTTGCGAATGTGAAGCGGGAGCTTGTTCCAAAGAGTGGGCCCTAGTACAGAGAATGATCTCCCTCCCATTCTCGCTAGTTTAAATCTCGGGGTTGAAAATAATGCCGAGGTCTGGGAGCGCAGTTCTCTAGCTGGAAGGTAGGGGGTTGCAAGAGATTGTAAATACTTTGGTGCGGTGCCAGATTTGATCTTGAACATGTAGCTCAGGGCTTTGAACCTAATGCGGTTTTCCACCCTGAGCCAATGAAGGTCAATCAGATGTTTAGACACACTAGATTTTTTAGGGATGTTGCAGAGCAGTCTTGCAGCCGCATTTTGAGCAAGTTGCAGGCGTTTGGTGACGGCTTGGTTGGAGCCCAGGTAAAGGATGTTGCCGTAGTCAAGCCGAGATGTTATGAGTGCATTGACTACGGTCTTCTGGGTGGCAAGGGGCAGCATCCATAGGATCTTTCTCAACCATTTCATGATAGTGAAACAAAGGCCGACCACTTTGTTTGCCTGTTGTTTCATTGAGAGGGTGTTATCAATGATAACACCAAGATTTCTCACGTGTGTGGCCGGAGTCGGGATGGAGCCGAGTTCGGAAGGCCAGTGAGATGGATTCCAAAGATCTTTGTTTTTTCCCAGAAGAAGGACCTCGGTCTTGTCTCCATTTAACTTCAGCTGGTTAGTTGACATACAGCTGAAGATATTTTGGAGACCTTGTTTGAGACAAGATGGGGCCAGTGGGCTTGACTCTGATAGGGAGAAGATGATTTGGGAGTCATCGGCGTATGTCATCAGAGTTAGTCCTGATTTATCAGCTAGGTCAGCCAGGGGTCTGAGGTATAAATTGAAGAACAAAGGGCTCAAGATAGAGCCCTGTGGTACTCCATGAGGGGCATTTACTGACTCTGAGCAAGCTATAGAGGATGTGATTTGGAAAGTTCTGTGTGACAGGAAAGACGCAATCCATTTAAGTGCATCACCACGAATACCGATTCTCTCTAGGGTGGCCAGAAGTTTGGAGTGGGAGATGGTATCGAAGTAGAACTTCGGTTTTAGCCGAGTTAAGTTTTAAACAGCTCCTGGCCATCCAGTCACTGACTGCTAGCATGCACTCTTTGAATTTTCTGGCTATGCCTTATTCATTAGTGCCGCACTATGTGCATTTTGTACTGCAAATGTTTTGCAACAAGAGTTTAGATGTCTGTAGTCCAAAACTAGACGATATGTATTGTCTGGTTTGGAGACAGGAAACAAAGGATTGTTCATTGATGAGGTGCATGTTTCAATCACCTCTTGGTATTCAAGTTGGCCTAATATCTCCCTGACCTGTTTCTTAACTTCTTGCTTAACTGGATACTGCCTTTGTGCAGTTGGTCGAGCTTTTAACTGGATTTTATGGTGAGGGGAATCCTCATCCTATCCTACGTAATTTTTATAAAATGCTGGAGCCTGGGCTATAGCCTTGTTTCTGGCATAGGTGTTTTTAAATGGATTGGAATATGATTGGTGAATGCTGGCATAATAATGTCCTCGCATGTGGGGACTCCCTGACAAAATTAGGTGGCCAGTCTTTTTCAGCTAGAAGAATGTCATAACCCTTAGAGAGCTTCTCCCTAAAGAGTGCTGTTATTTTCATAGTTATGTCCATCCCCCTCCATCCGGAGCGTTACTTCATATAACTTATGGGGTACACTTACTCTGGTATTAGCAATTTCAACTTGGATGTACTCCTTCAAGTCCACTGTCTCCAGATGATCCTTCAAGATCTTGCGAGCTACGGTTACTTCTGCTGCGCTGTCCAGCATTGTCTGGGCCCAATCCCCGTTCTTAAGATGTGTCCTCAAGATCTTCGGCATGTCTGATTTTTAGACCTGCTACCTTCTTTTTAGTGAATTTGGTTTTCTTAGTTTTTGGAACATGTTGATCATCTTTGGACTTCATGCGTTCTTCCTTGTGTTCTGACAGTCCTCTTCTTTCCGATTTCTGTGAGGAAGTCTGAAAGGTACTAAAGGAATGTGTATCAGTATCTTGTTATCTATCAGGTTTTTTCAAATTATCCCTCTTCCTTAGGTTATACCTCTTTTCAGAGGGCTCCTTTGAAGGAGACCTACCTCAGGATTGAGAAAGCTTCTCTTTAGAAGTTTGTTTAGTGTCCTCCCGCTTCTTTTTGGAGAATAGTGAGAGTGTTTTTAATAAAGACCTTTTCAGGACTTTCAGTTAGTTGGGGTGTAACTGGTTTCCCACCCAAACTATCTCAACCTAGTTCTTCATAGGATTTTTCAATTATTCTGGCCAGTTCATATGGTTGCTCAGTTACATCAAATTCTCTTGGCAGATCTCCACAGAAGTTGCCTCACCTTTAATATTAGCTAATATTATAGTTGAGATCTGTTTGAAATCTCTCAGTAGTTCCATACCCAGATTTAAGGCAGGCTCTGCCCCGTATCTATTTTAAATCTGTTTCAGGACGTCTGGTTTAACCCAATAGACGAAACACCATGTGTTTTTGAATAGCTTGCAAAAACCACAGTTGATGGACAGAATGCAGAACAATGTCATACATTCACCCGGGTGCAGAGATTTGGGCCTAAATCCATCGTTCTTTTGCACTCCACACCACCCCAGTTCAGACATGGCCATATGCAAATCAGTTTGACCCAGTGCCTCATGGAAACAGTCCAGCCCGAACTGCCAAGCCATGCCTTCCCTGGACCGGAAACAAGCTTCCGAGGACCGGTTTCTGGCATTCCAGCCTACTTCCGCCCGGCTTGCTTGAATCCAGTGGTGTGGAGAGCATGGGACTCACGTCTGAGCATACCCATCCCACTCGGGGTGACAAATGCAAAAACCACAGTTGATGGATAAAATGCAGAACAATGTCATACATTCACCCCAGTACAGAGATCTTGGCCTAAATCCATCATTGTTTTGCACTCCACACCACCCCAGTTCAGACATGGCCATATGCAAATCAGTCTGACCCTGTGCGTCATGGCAACACTCCAGCCCGAACTGCAAAGCCATGCCTTCCCTGGACTGAAAAAAAGCTTCAGAGGACCGGTTTCAGGCATTCTAGCCGTCTTCAGCCCGGCTTGCTTGAATCCAGTTGTTCGAAGAGCATGGGACTCACGTCTGAGCATACCCATCCCTCTCGGGGTGACAAATGCAAAAACCACAGTTGATGGACAGAATGCAGAACAATGTCATACATTCACCCCAGTACAGAGATCTGGGTCTAAATCCATCGTTTTTTTGCACTCCACACCACCCCAGTTCAGACATGGCCATATGTAAATCAGTCTGACCCAGTGCCTCATAGGATCAGTCCAGACCGAATTGCCAGCCATGCCTTCCCCGGACCGGAAACAAGCTTCCGAGGACCGTTTTCTGGCATTCCAGCCGGCTTCAGCCCGGCTTGCTTGAATCCAGTGGTGTGGAGAGCATGGGACTCACGTCTGAGCATGCCCATCCAACTCGGGGTGACAAATGCAAAAACCACAGTTGATGGACAGAATGCAGAACAATGTCATTCATTCACCCCAATACAGAGATCTGGGCCAAAATACATCGTTTTTTTGCACTGCACACCTCCCCAGGTCAGACATGGCCATATGTAAATCAGCCTTGACCCTGTGCCTCATGAGAACAGTCAAGCCCGAACGGCCAAGTCATGCCTTCCCTGGACCGGAAACAAGCTTCTGAGGACTGTTTTCAGGCATTCCAGCCGTCTTCAGCCCGGCTTGCTTGAATCCAGTGGTTCGGAGAGCATGGGACTCACGTCTGAGCATACCCATCCCACTCGGGGTGACAAAAGCAAAACCCACAGTTGATGGACAGAATGCAGAACAATGTCATACATTCACCCCAGTACAGAGATCTGGGCCTAAATCCATTGTTTTTTTGCACTCCACACCCCCCCAGTTCAGACATGGCCATATGCAAATCAGTCTGACCCTGTGCCTTATGGGAACAGTCCAGCCCGAACTGCCAGCCATGCCTTCCCCGGACCGGAAACAAGCTTCCAAGGACCGTTTTCTGGCATTCCAGACGTCTTCAGCCCGGCTTGCTTGAATCCAGTGGTGTGGAGAGCATGGGACTCACGTCTAAGCATACCCATCCCACTCGGGTGACAAATGCAAAAACCACAGTTGATGGACAGAATGCAGAACAATGTCATACATTCACCCCACTACAGAGATCTGGGCCTAAATACATCATTTTTTTGCACTCCACACCACCCCAGTTCAGACATGGCCATATACAAATCAGTCTGACCCTGTGCCTCATGGGAACATCCCAGCCCGAACTGCCAAGCCATGCCTTCCCTGGACTGGAAACACGCTTCTGAGGACCGGTTTCTGGCATTCCAGCCGTCTTCAGCCCAGCTTGCTTGAATCCAGTGGTGTGGAGAGCATGGGACTCACGCCTGAGCGTTCCCATCCCACTCAGGGAAACAAATGCAAAATACACAGTTGATGGACAGAATGCAGAACAATGTCATACATTCACCCCAGTACAGAGATCTGGGCCTAAATCCATCGTTTTTTTGCACTCCACACCACCCCAGTTCAGACATGGCCATATGCAAATCAGTCTGACCCTGTGCCTTATGGGAACAGTCCAGCCCGAACTGCCAGCCATGCCTTCCCCGGACCGGAAACAAGCTTCCAAGGACCGTTTTCTGGCATTCCCGCCGTCTTCAGCCCGGCTTGCTTGAATCCAGTGGTGTGGAGAGCATGGGACTCACGTCTAAGCATACCCATCCCACTCGGGGTGACAAATGCAAAAACCACAGTTGATGGACAGAATGCAGAACAATGTCATACATTCACCCCAGTACAGAGATCTGGGCCTAAATACATCATTTTTTTGCACTCCACACCACCCCAGTTCAGACATGGCCATATACACATCAGTCTGACCCTGTGCCTCATGGGAACATCCCAGCCCGTACTGCCAAGCCATGCCTTCCCTGGACTGGAAACACGCTTCTGAGGACCGGTTTCTGGCATTCCAGCCGTCTTCAGCCCAGCTTGCTTGAATCCAGTGGTGTGGAGAGCATGGGACTCACGCCTGAGCGTTCCCATCCCACTCAGGGAAACAAATGCAAAAAACACAGTTGATGGACAGAATGCAGAACAATGTCATACATTCACCCCAGTACAGAGATCTGGGCCTAAATCCATCGTTTTTTTGCACTCCACACCACCCCAGTTCAGACATGGCCATATGCAAATCAGTCTGACCCTGTGCCTCATGGGAACAGTCCAGCCTGAACTGCCAAGCCATGCCTTCCCTGGACCGGAAACAAGCTTCCGAGGACCGGTTTCTGGCATTACAGCCGTCTTCGGCCCGGCCTGCTTGAATCCAGAGGTGTGGAGAGCATGGGACTCACGTCTGAGCATACCCATCCCACTCGTACATGGCTTGGCAGTTCGGGCTTTTCAGAATCGTTTTGTCCACCATAAGCGTGGAAGGGTATACTCAGATGTGAGTCCCTTGCTCACTGCACCATCAGGATTCAAGCAAGCCGGGCCGAAGATGGCTGTAATGCCAGAAACCGGTCCCCGGAAGCTTGTTTCCTTCCCAGTATAAGAATTGGCTTGGTAGTTTGGTCTGCCCTGTTCCCATGATGCACTGGGCCAGGGACAGTCTAATTTGCATGTAGCCAGGTTCTGAGCTGGGATGGTGCAGTGAGCTAAAAAACGGTGATGGATCAAGCCCTGATCTTTGGACTGGGTAGGAGTGGTCTGCTTAATTCAGATACTCTGTCCATCACCACCCCCTTTTCAGAATCGGACTGTTCCCATGAAGCACAGGGTCAAGGCTGATTTGCATATGGCCATGTCTGAACTGGGGTGGTGTGGAGTGCAAAAAAACAATGGATTTAGCCCAGATCTCTGAACTGGTGTGAATGTATGACATTGTTCTGCTTTCTGTCCATCAACTGTGGTTTTTGCAGTTGTCACGCCGAGTGGGATGGGTATGCTCAGACGTGATTCCCATGCTCTCCACACCACTGGAGTCAAGCTATCCTGGCTGAAGACGTCTGATAGCCAGAAACCGGTCCTAGGATGCTTGATTCTGGCCCAGGAAAGACACGGCTTGGCAGTTCGGGCTGGAGTGTTCCCATGAGTCACAGGGTCAAGGATGATTTGCATATGACCATGTCTGAACTGGGGTGGTGTGGAGTGCAAAAAAACGATGGATTTAGGCCCAGATCTCTGTACTGGGGTGAATGTATGACATTGTTCTGCATTCTGTCCATCAACTGTGGTTTTTGTATTTGTCACCCCGAGTGGGATGGGTATGCTCAGACGTGAGTCCCATGCTCTCCACACCACTGGAGTCAAGCTATCCTGGCTGAAGACGGCTGATAGCCAGAAACTGGTCCTAGGATGCTTGATTCTGGTTCAGGAAAGACATGGCTTGGCAGTTTGGGCTGGACTGTTCCCATGAGGCACAGGATCAAGGCTGATTTGCATATGGCCATGTCTGAACTGGGGTGGTGTGGAGTGTAAAAAAACAATGGATTTATTCCCAGATCTCTGTACTGGGGTGAATGTATGACATTGTTCTGCATTTTGTCCATCAACTGTGGTTTTTGCATTTGTCTCCCCGAGTGGGATGGGTATCCTCAGACGTGAGTCCCATTCTCTCCACACCACTGGAGTCAAGCTATCCTGGCTGAAGACGGCTGATAGCCATAAACCGGTCATAGGATGCTTGATTCCGGTCCAGGAAAGATATGGCTTGGCAGTTCGGGCTGGACTGTTCCCATGAGGCACAGGGTCAAGGCTGATTTGCATACGGCCATTTCTGAACTGGGGTGGTGTGAAGTGCAAAAAAACGATGGATTTAGGCCCAGATCTCTGTACTGGGGTGAATGTATGACATTGTTCTGCATTCTGTCCATCAACTGTGGTTTTTGCAGTCGTCACCCCGAGTGGGATGGGTATGCTCAGACATGAGTCCCATGCCCTCCACACCACTGGAGTCAAGCTATCCTGGCTGAAGACGGCTGATAGCCAGAAACCGGTCCTAGGATGCTTGATTCCGGTCCAGGAAAAGCATCGCTTGGCAGTTCGGGCTGGACTGTTCCCATGAGGCACAAGGTCAAGGCTGATTTGCATATGGCCATGTCTGAACTGGGGTGGTGTGGAGTGCAAAAAAATGATGGATTTGGGCCCAGATCTCTGTACTGGGGTGAATGTATGACATTGTTCTGCATTCTGTCCATCAACTGTGGTTTTTGCATTTTTCACCCCGAGTGGTATGGGTATGCTCAGGCGTGAGTCCCATGCTCTCCACAAAGACTGTACCCCAAGAGTCACAGTCCTCCAGGTGTGGTGCGATCCCCATTGATAAACAGATTGTTAGAAACCTGCGTTTCTCATGAGAGGTAGGGGCAAGAAATACTGCCTTTATTTGAGTTTTTTTTAGCTATCCAGAATGGAATTTGTGACCTTTTTGCGGGCAATTTACCAATGACTGATTGGATAGTCTGTGGTGTGAGTTTATTTGTGTTCCCCTGGTAAGGGGTTTGTTGTGGAATCCGTATAGGAGGTTGGACTGTTAGAGTCCACATGACATATTGATCCAATTGTCTATGAATTTTGATTAGTTGTTTTAGTTGAAGTAATAGTTCCGCACCCGTCATTTCTTCAATGTCAGGAAGTGGTGTATAGCTGGCTAGTACCGGCCATGTTGCTCCTGGTCTACCTAGTGGACCGAGCCTGGTAATGTGATTTTGATGTTGTAGGGCGCCTTTAAACCAGAGCGCATGCTCTTGGTATGTTAATGGAATTTCAACATCCTAGAAAGGAGTGTAATCCGTTGAATGTTTCTCTACTTTGTAGAAGTGAAACATATGTGATACTGCATTTGCTTCAGGGAAGAAAATACATGACTAGAATACCTCTGTCTGCCGATATTCATGTGCCTCTATAACAAAAATTACCCTACCACCTCTTGGTGATAGGCCATCTGTTATAAGCTTTAAGTGATTGTTTTCCTTAGGTTTTCCAGGATGATTATAGCATCCGAGTCGTCTTGTTGGAAACCTGTAACGTCTAGGCCTGGTTGGGCTGCAGTTGCTGCAGCTCCTTTTCTCGGTGTCGTTGCCGTTATTCAACATTGTTTAATGAAAGTTGCAGAGCAAGTTTCAAGGAAACAAAGATAAGGTGCACAATATTTTGGAACACTGTATCCTTCAACATTGAACAATCCAAAAACTAATACATATGATTTTCGTCCTACTCAGTTATGGCAGATTTTTTATCCCTTTACACACTCATGACGTCTATTGGAGTATTTACGGGAAAAAAGGGGTCTCAGTGAAAACCACGACTGAGTTACTCTAGTATATAGCGTTAAATTAGTGCCTTACCAAACGTTGGGCACCATGTAGTGTAGTTCCTATATTCCCAATAGGCTCTGCGCATTGGAATAGTATATCCTATAGTTTAGACGTAGGACTGTGGTCGACTACTAAACTTAATAGTGAGTCCCATCTAGCTCAGAGGTCACTAAAAACTTTCTCAAATGCACAAGAAGGGATTTGTTTCTGACAACCGCATAAACATGTTTATTTGTTTCCCCAAGAATAAACGTATCTTCAGAGTCGTGGAAACAATAGATAAATATTTTACTCAGTCAATCGTACATGCTTTGTTTCAACAGAGGTGCAGAGAAATAGAGAGACGGGCGTTTCCAATAAAAGGATTTATTGAACAGTCTTCTTTCTCATGCAAGTTAAGTGAACTGCTACAATCGTAATGCCGGCTGCAAAGTATAATGCGTACAGCGAGAATAGAATTATAAAATAATACCGTAAAAGCATTGTATGGTTTCTAAGCAATATAAAAGTACATACATAAATACACAGACTAAAATTCTCAACGAGTGCTATCTAAAATACGCCTAGCCCAATGCACCTAACCTGAATCTAGTACACAGGAGGAAGTAAGTATTGTGTAGCATTGATTTGTTTTTCTTTTCCAAGAATCTATCCAAGATTTCTCTTAGGGTCTAATCAGCTCCAAACCTTAATTTAGAATGAAGGAGGTCTTTGTCTCGGGACTCGATTTCCTAAGACCCCGCGAGGGGAGCTTTGAAACACTGGAGCTGGATTCTCGCTAAGAGAAATGCAGCCTTTTGATCAGTGTGTCAGCTGGAGGGTCAGCTTCCTGCGGCACTTACTGTAGTGAACTGCGTCGGGCAAGTAGATAGTCGAGCTGCTCTGAACCACCGTTTCTTGCTAGAGCAAGTGAAGGCATATTTATACCTTGAAGGTTCCTAGTTTGTTGTAAAGTCGGGCATAATAACGTCAGTAAAGATCCCCAAGGGAATAGTAGTTCTTTGTAAAGTCCATGAGTTCTTGGACAAATCAATATTTAAGCAAGGGGAGGTCCCTGACTGCTTAAGCCAATTTTCCACTAAATCGTTGTGACGTTTTGGTACGGGTGGAAGTAGCCATGCCTATATTTGGACTGCATGGGCTATGTCTAAATATGGGTATGATTTCTATGCCTATGTTAGGGCAATGTGAATTGTACCTATATAAGGGCATTAATCGGGAAATTTCGCTCGGATCCTAAAATGCCATACAACAGAGTGTTGTCTATGAACATTCAAGTATCGAAGTCTGTAAAAAGTGTATGGACAATGAATCCACCAGAAGGTACCCCAAGGGAAATATGAGCAATGTACATGTTTTACCTGACACACATAGGCAGTGAGATGCCCGTGTATGTGTCAACTATCTGTGCCCTTATTGCAAATAGCTATGTCACAACCTATACCAATGTCAAATACAGGAATTGGCATGTGTGCTAAAATGTCAAAGTTTGTAGCAGACCACAAGCAATGTCCCCCTTAACAATTGGAAATAATGTTCTCTTGGCATATCTACTCACATTCTACTTGGTGGACAAAGCCTATTGTGATGGTGCGCAATGCATGTCACATCCAAAGATGGTGCACACCATATTCACATTGATGAAGACACATAAGGGCACATGTCTACCATACACATATGGAACCACAATGTCTGCCTCAGTGAAGTTGAGTTGCCAATAGGGACTCACACCAAAGTGCAAGGCGGCAGCCAGCCCCTTCATGTGGACAAACAATGGACAACAAATGTTCACCCCTCTCATGCTGTGATCACTGTGAGCGTATTGGGCAATGTGTCTAGGGATGTGTGGTGCACTGCACTTAGCATATAGTCAGATTCAAGGCCAACCTTTCAAGGGGGGAATCACTATGAGACAATGCCAGAGGAACAGCTAGGACAAGTGGCTATGACACTGTCACTACAGGGAGCAATGCAACATTTACCCCCTTGTGTGCAACAGAACAGTGTGCACGCAACAAAACATTACCTGTGACAAAATCACATTTTGAAAAATTAAGTGTCACAAAAGTCATTTATGAGAAGTGAAGTCAGTATACCTAACTGACTACTCATAAAGTCCATTTGTGAATAACATAAAATGTAAAGTCATTACTTACTCTCAGATTACTTATCTAAATCAGGATGACTGTTGTGCCATGTGCCGTACACAATGGACACACAAATTCTCCAGAGTTTGAGCGTCCATGCACAGGAACATATAATTCAGGGGAAGCTGACACACTGGCAATATGCAGAAAGTGTGCAAAGGTCTGTGCAATGTAGATGGACTCGGTGCCAGGAGAATCTGATATGCAGTTGTGTGACAGAATCTGTGTTACCCTGTGCATACATCTATCTCAATGATGAATAACATTAGCAAAAAATATATATACTCTCAATGCCATGCCCCTAGGTTGTGTTGTAAATGTGCAACAATGTGCTGTGCAACTATGTGAATCACACTGTAAAACATGACAAACAACAGTCCCTAGACTAATCCATTATCACCACTTGCCACCCTGCCTTCCATGCAAGTTCACTGTGCTCACATCTAAGGTATCCTGACACAGTACATCATGGTAAGTAACATGTCATGACCAGACTTACACATTCCATGGACTGTCCAGTGATGGTATAAGTTGCATACAAGTCAATAATCCACACTCCCCAACATCATCCCTGACAGAGGTGCAAGCAGAAATACACATTTTTACACTTTTATTTGAACAGTAAAAATAATTAACGACCCTAAACTAACACTGCACACTAGAACTACTAATAAAATCTAAACTAACTAGAAAAATCTTACTTACCTAAACTATCGATCTGAATCATTCCTAAATACAGAACAACATATTTTAGACATCAACCCCCTCACACCCTTCAGGCACACACCACAAGACAGGACAAAGACATCTAAGCTAGACATAAACTAACTACACATGTAACCTACACAAATATATATTTTTTTGTATTTTATTTTTCAAAAAATACATCAACCCCCCACCCAAAGGAAAAGGAAGCGTAACCCCAAATACGGCTTAATAATAAATATCTAAAATCTAATTTAAAAACTAACACTAACTATAACCTAACCTAAAACTACACTACCTAACAATTAAAAGACCTAACCTAACACTACCTAATAACAGATCTTAAAACATTGGGGGAAAGAGAAGAGGGGGATGGGGTCCTACTTCTGCAGGCAGTATGGCAGGCAATAATGTTTTATTAAGGTCCTTTAAATGTCTGTACATATCACTATTTCCAGCCTCATCTCAGCCAGGAACACAATGTTATCATGAATCACCCTCCTGTCCCTAACTGTATAAGGCATCACCTGATTGCCAGGTGCAGATGGGGCTGTCCCTTGGGGGGGGGGAGGTGGCAGTAGGGGGATGTGACACCTGTCCAGGCTGGGATCCACATCTGACGCAAGAGGGGCCTGGGATGGGCTGTGTGCCAGTTGTCAAAATCTTGGGCACTGCCTTCCATGCCCTTTTCTTCCGTTCCTCCTGGTGCCTCTTGGCCATGTTACGGTAACCCTTTGCTACCTTCTTTACATGCTTGAAGCAGTCGTTCCTGGAAGGCATGTTGTTCCGCTGGCATCATGTTGTCTGTAACATATCAACAATGGAAATTTTGAGTCATTTAGAATATGTAAATGTTCTGCAATAACATCTGCAATACAAGATCACTTAAACATGGGAGTCTACACTCCAGTGTAACTATGTGAAGTCAGAGAGTGACTTGGACAACGAAATGTTGAAGCATGGATCAGTGACTACATGCTGGGGAAACTGACATGACAGTGCATTGCATGGTACATGTACTGTCACAACCAAATGGGACTGACAGTGTCAAACAATAGTGCCTTGACATACCCGGCCTGAGGGTGACATGTACAAGCAATCGGCGGAGGGAGGCATTAGCCCTCTGTGTGTAGCACCACACTCATCCTCTCCTGTGACACAGTGCTGTGTGATATGTGAAATTCCTATGTGCAGGCCTGTGTGTCCTCAAGCTACTGTCGGCAGTTCATCAAGTTAGCGCCAGCGGAGGCACTCTTGCACAAGAGTGCATGGGTGTCTGTGTGCTGGGGGCCTGGTAAATGTTTTGGAAGTTTACCCAACCTGCTCTGGAGCTATCCGGGGACAGCCCTATTCACACTTTCAACTATGCTGCATTTTGCAGCAAAAACAAAACAAGGGAGGTACCCTCTGAACCAATACGGGACAGGGTGAGCAAATATTGAAAAGAAAAATAGTCCCTAGATTTGAGGATATCCCTTATGTCGTGGTGTTCCTGGCTTTAGGTAATATAGACACCACCTGACTTAAAGAATAGCCCTATAGCCAAATAACAACAATACAACTCAGTTTTCAACCTAGGCTGAGCGTCAGTTTCATTGGGTACTCAGTCCTGCCTAAAGTCCTATGGCATTCCAAACAAAATTATATACAAAAGTGATAAAAACAGTAATTTATTAAAAAAAAAATCTTTACAGTACATAGTATCAATATTACATTGTTATACAACAGACAATTACAGTAAAAACCAAAAGTTGACGCGGCGTTTCGGTGTCTTTTGTGTATATGAACACCTTCTTCAGGACGGTTTTTTAAAATCACTAGGAAAGAAATGCCACAATTAAAAACAGACTTACGACAGAGTCCCAATTCATACCTGACAGTTACAAAAAATGCATTTGAGTTTTGACCACATTATCCCATAGTGTTTTGGTCTAATCCAGGAGAAAATAGTACGGCTATAAACTTCTACCGTAATCATAATTACTTCCAAACATAGCATCAGACCATGAATAGTCTTACCACTCTGCCCTTGTTCCATTGGGACCCAGTGTTATATTAATCATATAGCATCATCACATTTGATCGTTTATCAATCAGTTCACTTTCTATGTTAAATGCTAATGGCATGCACAAGTGGTCCGGGCCCATGTATATAGTTTTTCTGCCCTTTTCTATTTATTATAGAAAACAGATTCTCAAATATCACACTAGGTTCTCTCTTATGTCACGTAAAACACATGTGAGTGTTTGTTCCACTTCATCTATACATGATTGTCTAAAGGCTTCAATCCAAATTAAAAAACACACATTACTCACATACCTTCAAATTTCGAGCGTGTCTAATCGCACAAAAAACACTTAAAACAACTTCTTGCAGCACACGTAAACCTGTTGTATAGATGAATGCTGAGTTATCCTGTATAACTTTCCAGTCCTCACTGATGACGTTTTTTTTTAACAGCTTGGCGCACAGTGTTACGTCAGGGTCCCCTCTCAATCCCCTCCCTCTTAAAGTCTGGAAGACTTTTGGTAAAGAAACCTTCCCGTGGCTGGAACAAATCTGCAATCAATCACTGTTGGAAGAAACTGTCCCAGATAGCTGGAAACAGGCGCTGGTGGCTCCGTTGATCAAAAAACCCACCCTTGATCGATCAATCCCGGACAGTTTCAGGCCTATCTCTCTCATGCCCTATCGGTCAAAATCCTGGAGAAAACAGTTAGTAGGACACTGTCACGCTTTCTGGGGGATAACCTCCTGGTCGATAAAGACAAATTCAGGTTTCGACCTGGCCACGTGACCGAGACGGCGCTTGTCACCATGGTGGATAACCTGCGCATGCGAGCCGACAACGGGAATGCTACTGTTCTAGTGCTTCTCGACATGTCAGCAGCATTCGATACGGTGAATCATTCCATCCTAGTGGAGAGAATTAGGAGGCTAAGGATTAAGGGGCGAACACTGCAATGGCTCCAGTCTTATCTGATGGGAGACAGCAGGTAGTGTCCTTATCACCATTTTCCTCCAGCAAATCTCCGGTAATACACGAAGTGCTGCAGGGCTCTGCGATCAGTCCTATTCTCTTTAATGTATATCTGCAGCCCCTGCTTCCTATTATTAAATCCTTTGGAGTCAGCTTAGTTAATTATGCTGATGATACTCAGCTGGCGTTCTCCTTAGCAGGTGAACATGCGATCTCCCTGGATACTTTCCAGCAGTGCATGCAATGCACGGCTGGCTGGCTCAGGAGAAACTCCCTTCAATTTATTAGCGGAAAGACCGAGGTGCTGTATTGCTCCTCGCTGAGGATACCTAAACCCCTACCTTGTGAACTTAAATTCACTCCTGAGGAGGAGCCAATAGCGCCGGTTAAGAAGGTACGCAACCTGGGGGTTTTGATTGATGACAACCTTCAGATGGAGACCGCCAATGTATGTTTCTCCTTCATACGGATGCTACGAAAAATACTTCAGCTAATACCGACTGAGTCACGCCCACTGGTGGTATGAAGCACCGTGTTAAGCAGGCTTGATTACTGCAATTCTCTGTATTTGGGTGCCCCACAATACATTATCCAGGGATTGCAGAGGGTACAGTCTGCAGCAGCGAAATTAGCACTCAATAGGCCGCGAAGCTCATCCTCCACCACGGCTCTGAGAGAGATGCACTATATCTGATTTTCATAGCAGTGCATAAGCTGGGCCTAATCTCTTTGCAGAAAAAGTTCAAGTGGTACAAACCCAAGAGGCAACTTCGCTCCTCCAGCGCCGGCCTATGGTCGGTCTCCAGGTTCAAACGTTCCAGGTCAGGAGAGTGGGCATTCAATGTGGTGGGTGCCCGCCTTTGGAATGAACTTCCCCTGAATCTTAGACAAACGGACACTCTGATTGAATTTCGAAAGAGCTTAAAAACCTGGCTCTTCCCGAAAGCTTAATCTCCGCCTCCAAAACACTTGGCCCGACCTCTTCCACTCTGGTCAATCTCTTTCAGTCGGAAGCGGCAGGATACCCGTAGGGTGACAGTATGCGCTTTATAAGTATTAAATCAATCAATCATACATGATGCGCTGTCCAGCTCTCCAACACTACTACACAATATGTGAAGTGTTGCCGCAGAGAGGGGGAAGCATTCTTTCCTCCAAATTCTCAATCACTCATGCATGTCTTGTATCTGCTAAGCTCACTTCATAGTGAATCAGTATAAGCATGTCTTTACAACGCAAAAGGTCACAATGCATTCCCCATTGTAACGGCACCCTCCAGTCATGATGCTCATAGTGTTTTTAGGGGTAATGCTTTCTCACATCTAGCGTTTAATAGCCCTGCATAGTAAAATTAATGGCGCAGCAATAGAGTCAGAGCCAAACCATGTGTGGGAAATGAATGCACAGTAATGACAACACTTGGGACAGAGGAGTTCCCACACTTGGTCCAGAGTCAATCAGGGAATGGCCTCAAGGAGACAGCTTGTCAACACTATTGCAGAGGACAAACATGCTAATGAGATTCATTGGGCCACCTTTGCTGTGTGTTTGGGAAAAGTGCCTTTGATATGCTTGGCTCAAAGATACACACTGCCACTTCTTTGAAGATGACATGCAGCATACCTACAAATTCACAGTACCAAACCGTGTCTGTGCTCTTGCAGTCTGAAAAACAATGCCTCCTTCTGCATCATCGGGCACACTTGCACACTCATCTCATGCAAGGATGTAGATGCATTCCATGTCATCTGATAGTCATCAGCAAACCCACTTACATTTCTCCTCTCCTATCAGTGTCTTGTGCAATCCACAGGCATGTGCTGTGGTGACAATACCCATAGACCTAGGGGCATAATGACAAGGAAGTGTCAGAGTCAGGCGTTAGCCTTCTTGACTTAACGCCTCTCAACGCCAATTTGGAAACGCAAGTCTGCACCATATTACCACGGATGTGGTTCAGACTTGCATTCCCCCGGTGATGGTGGCAAGTCTCACAACTTAACATCTGGGCAGGCACACATGCACCAGAGTGCAATGGTGTGTGTTTGCAGAGGAGGTATTTTTTTCTGTACAAGAAGGTGCCCATTTATGGCCTTAACCAATACTTGTATACCATGTTGTAACTTCCATGTGTGCAGAGTCGTGTAGCACACAGGAAAGATACCATTTTAATGATTGTAAAGTTTTTCTGTATGTACAGGAAGGGCCAAATTGTGCTGGCTTCCTGAATATTCAGCTATTCCTCAATCTTTGCAGTCTGATCTTCTTGAATCTAAATACTTACTGACACATGATAACCACACAAACCTGGTAATAAGAATTGTGCCAGGCGCAGTGGGTTTCACTCACATGATGTTTAATGAAGGGGACACTGTTCCCATTGCTTAAAAATTTCACTTGTACACTTCAGCTGAAATGCGATTTTCTACTGTCGAAAAAGTTTTAAAAGTGGTTCAGATTGCTATTCCGAAAGAACGAGCACTGTCACAGGGAAAACGCATGTTGGTTGTTACACCGTATCCTGCCCTCGAGGCAGTGGCGAGAGACAGTGTACCCAATTCAAAAGCTTTGCATCCTCTTTGAATACAATGGGCTACTTCACAGACATCTCCGGATGTCACGTTTATCTTTGACCCCTCATTGCAAACTCTGGAGTTTTTACAGTACAAATTTGTTCATCCTGCTCCTCTGTCTATGCGCCCGCTTGAGGATTACTTTGTATCATATACACTGACGGTTCCCCACAACCGTCGATGGGTTCTAAGCACTTGTGAATGGAGAATTCAAGTCTGATGTCGTGCATACACAATCATTAGGGGACTGTACCGCCCAGTTTGCAGAGCTATGAGCTCTGGTGCTTGCACTGGAGTTTGCTGACCCTTGTGTGATTACTTTAATTGGAAGTGACTCATACTACTGTGTTCAGGCTTACAACAACAATTTATTCTTTGGGCTCAGAACGAGTATAGTGATTCCAAAGGTAGCACAATGAAACACAAAATGCTTTGGATTCCAGTCACAGAACTAAAATAAAATCTGCCTCTCGTGAATGTAGTTCATAATCTAGGTCACCAGCGCGTAGGAGTGCATGCTCTCGGTAACAGTCTTGCTGACAAGGCAGAAAAGACACCAGTGGCAACATATTTAGTAGCAGCAGTTACAAGATCCAAAAGTAAAATTGAAGATGACATCTTGGTGGCTCTTGCTGCTACCGAGAAGGGCAATAATTACCCTAGAAGTTTCCCTTCAAAGTACTCTCATCATTTTAAGTCCTGATAAAATTCCCTATGTGAGAATTAATGACGTTGGTGACAGGTTGATTCCCAACGCGGCCTGCAGACAAGCATTGATAACGGCCGCTCATGAGGGCATGGTTTCGGCTCATGCCGGCGTTTCAGCGACTGTCACTATCTTGCAACAACGTTACTGGTGGCGCGGACTGTACAAACAAACACGTGATTATGTTCTTCATTGTGACATTTGCCAGCAGATTAAACCTTCTACTGCAGCGCGCCCACCTCAAACACAGTTGTACATCTCTAATAAACCACTTGGGTGTGTTGATTTGGATTACTGCGGTCCTTTCTCCTCAGATACTGTGTATAAGTTTATCTTAGTTGCAGTGGATTTGTGCACTCGTTTTTTTATGGGTCTGGCCACGACGTAGCGCTGATGCTCGAACTTCATCAGGGATTTGAGTATGTGGTACCTTCCATTCTGAACAGGGTCCAGCGCTCTCCTCTAAGGCGTACAAGTAAGCCATGGAATCTTTGGGCTCCCAAGTCACATTTTCATCCCCATACAGGCCTGAGGGCAATTCTGTTGTTGAACGAATGAACTGTGACTTAAAGCAATCCTTGACAGCTAGGGTTTAGGCACTGGCAGAAACTGACTGGCCCATTTGTATAGCATTCAGCGTGCACTTAATAATGTACCTCGAAGGTCTCTGGGTGACCCGACCCCATACGAAATGCTCTTTGCCATAAAGATGTTTGACCTGGACCTTGATGGTCTAGACATGGCAGCGTTGCCCACACCCTTGGATATAGATAATCATTCTGCTGTGTTACAGAACCTACAAGAGACTCATGACAGTCTTGCAAAGGAACATTTGCCCTCCACATCTAATGCAGCACTACAGATTCCGGTAGCTGGCTGGCTACCTCGAGTTGGAGACCTGGTCCGTTAGAAGGTGGAAAACAAGTAAGGATTTGGCCCCTCTTATCGAGCTCCAGCTCCAGTGCTTGGCGTGCAGGGCACAAGAACAGTCAAACTACAGCGAATGGCCGGTTCTTCTTAGTATGACTCCTGCATAAGCATGGGCGGAAAATCCGTTACGCTCGCGGATTTTGCGGATTTTCGGGAAATCCGCAATCCGCGAGATTTGCGGATTTCCCGCAAAATCCGCAAATTCGCACGCAGCGGATTTTTTTGGCGGCGCGCGGCGTTGGTGATACAATTTTTGCGGCGCGCGGCGTTTATCATCGTTTGCCGAGTTGTTTTTTTCGATAGTTTGCGAGTGCTGCGCCATTTTGGATCTTGCTGTGTGATCCCGCGGGAATTGGCGAGCGCGATTACGTCATCGCGGCTTGCCAGCGATAGTTTGTCAACGCGAGTACGGCGAGATCACGTCTCGCGGTACTTCGCAATTGCGAGATTTGAGATGCGGCGAGCGAAAATATAAATTTGCAATTCTGCACAAGAAATCCACCAGCAAGCAGCATAAACCTTCTAGAAATGATGATTTTTATCTGAATAACTCCTTAGTTTGACATTTGCCTGCACTTTTTTAGCGAGGAGTCCATTTTGGGGAGGGGGGCAGGGGGGTGGGAGGAAGGAAGTGCCCCACAGTCTTCAACTTCCTGTTCCTGTTCAGCAGGCTCCTCCCAGTGCTTTGTCCATCTCCTGGTCACTTTTCATTTGGGTCTGGAGCTGGAAGGATTACTTTTTGTGGATGCTGCTGGATATTTGGATTTGAGGCCTTTTTGACTTTCTTTGGATTTATTTATTTATTTATTTATTTTTTGCATTTATAATGCGCACAGATACCCACAAAGGGTTTCCCGGCGCCATGGCTAAAAAGGACAAAGCACAGAAAGCAACTGTTGACAACACATTGACCGCTATTTATTTAAACAGTTATTTATTAAACAGCCAGGTTTTAACTTGTTTCTTAAAACTGGCATAGTTCTCCTCTTTCCGCAGGGCTAAAGGAAGGGAATTCCAAAGAACTGGTCCCAGGCGGGAAAAAGATTTACCTCCCATTCGGGCCAGTTTGAATCTGGGTACTGTGAAAGTTGCTCCATTTAAAGAGCGAAGATTGCGTACAGGTACATGAGGCTTAACCAGTTTCTGCAAATACCGTGGTGCGGTTCCCGCTCTAATCTTGAACATGTAGGTCAAGGCCTTAAACCGGACCCGGTTTTCAACTTTCAACCAGTGTAGGTCTCTAAGGTGGCTCGAGATCCTTGCTGTCCTAGGGATCTTACACAACAGCCTGGCTGCGGAGTTCTGGACAAGCTGCAACCGTCTGGTTACAGCTAAATTGGAGCCCAGATATAGAATGTTACCGTAGTCAAGCCTAGATGTTATTAGCGCATTGACTACGGTCTTCTGGGTATCCACAGGCAGCATCCAGATAATCTTCCGCAGCCATTTAATTATCGTGAAACAAATGCCAGCCACTTTATTAGCCTGTTGTTTCATCGATAGAGAATCATCGATGCACACCCCTAAGTTTCTAACCTGGGTAGATGGGCTGGGAAAAGCTCCCAGGGATGGCGGCCAGTGCCTCTCCTGCCACAGATCACGATTTTTTCCCAGAAGAAGAATCTCCGTCTTCTCCCCGTTAAGCTTCAGCTGGTTAGTTGACATCCAGCTGAAGACCTCCTGAAGACCAAGTTTCAGAGCTGAAGGGGATGAAGATTCTGCGTTGGTGAGGGAAAAAATAATCTGTGAGTCATCCGCATAGGTCATCAGTTCAAGACCTACTCGCTCTGCTAAATCAGCGAGGGGGCGGAGGTAAAGATTGAAAAATAGTGGGCTTAAAATTGAGCCCTGAGGCACACCATGGGATGACGGAAAAATGTCCGACTGGGCATGTGAGGACGAGATCTGAAACGTCCGGTTGCTCAGATAAGATCTAATCCAGTCCAATGCGGCCCCTCCGACACCATCCCCACTCAGACTGGCAAGCAGTCTGTTGTGCGAGATAGTGTCGAAAGCCGCGCTCAAATCGAGCAGGACGAGAGCAACCGTTTGCCCGTCGTCCAAAAATCCCCTGATCTTCTCCGTGACTCCCAAGAGGGCAGATTCGGTGGAATGGCCTGCCCTGAAGCCCGACTGGGAATAGTGGAGCAAGTTGTTATTCTCCGTGTACAATGAGAGCACGCCATGGGTATGTTTCTCTAAAATTTTTGAGAAAGCAGGCAGCAGAGATATCGGGCGATAATTTGCAAGAACCTCTGGGTCGGCAGATGGCTTCTTCAGCAAAGGGCTGACCATAGCGTGCTTCCACGATGACGGAACAGTTGCCAGACGGATGGAAGCATTAAGTGTCTCGGCAATAGTTCCTAAGGCACCGTCATCCAGTTGGCACAGAATGTTAATAGGGAGGGGATCGCACGGAGAACCTGATTTGATGGAGGTCGCCAAAAGTTTTAAGGTGCCCACGGAAATATAAGGCCAGGCATCCAGCCGATTTCCTAGTGGGCTTTCTAAAGGAAGGGCTTCCCTGTCCTCCCTCACCGGGGGGTTAATGTTTGCAAGAATAGTTTCGACCTTTCCCACAAAATACGTAGCAAGATCTTGGCATTTTTGAGGGGTCAGGGGGCGCGCGACCGCCGCCGAATTTGCTCCGGCTAAGTCTTTTACAGTACGGAAAAGGGTACATGCTTTATTGGCAGCCATATTAATGGTCTCCGTTACATAAAATGCCTTAGCTCTGGAACAGGCCGTGTGGTAGAGGTTTCTAGCCCTACGGTACAGTTCCTTAGATTGAGGATCATAATGCTTGCGCCACTTCCTCTCAAGTCCCTTACACTTAGTTTTTTCCAGCTTCAGTTCTTCCGTATACCAAGGAGCCGGGGGCCGATGGACATTCCCTCTGCACCTTGTAACGGGTAGGCAAATATCCACTGCACTTTGTAGCCAGGTGTGAGCTTCCAGCGCATTGATCTCCATATCATCACCTAAAACTGGGGGGGATACCTGTAGAGCATTCTGCAATTTGATCATATCTATCCTTTTCCAGTTTCTCATGGAAATTGGGGGCCGGGCAGAACCTAGCTTCTCAGGTTGTGTAAGCGTAATGCTAAAAAGCGTTAGGAAATGGTCTGACCAACAAATAGGGTCGGTTTTTAACCATTTCAGCTCCTGTATATTGGAGATAATGGGGTCCAGCAAGTGGCCAGCTTTATGCTGTTGGATTAGAAATTATACTGTTGGATTAGAAATTTTACAAGTAAGTTTGTTTGGGGCAATACAGTTGCTGCAATTAAAATTTTAGAATTTTCGATTTTTGGGCTGTTTTGGGGCCTTTTGCCCAGGGGTACTCAGTGGTGGGTGGACTGAGTCTTTCTGTGGGGTGTCTTGAATTTAAACATCATGGAGGGGCTGGATGGCTTGGGATTGTGCTTATTTTTCAGTGATTTTCGTTTTTTTGGGCTGTACTTGTGGCCTTTTCACCAGGGGTAGTGAGTGTTGCATGGGCCTAGTCTTTCTGTGGGGTGTCTTGAATTTAAACATCATGGAGGGCATGGATGGAATGGGATTGTGCTGATTTTTCTGTGTTTTTCGATTTTTGACCTGTTTTTGGGGCCTTGACCAGGGGTAGTGAGTGGTGCATGGGCCTAGTCTTTCTGTGGGCTGTCTTGAATTTAAACATCATGTAGGCCATGGATGGAATGGGATTGTGCTGATTTTGCAGTGTTTTTCGATTTTTGGGGGTGTTCATGGGGAGGGACATGCCATGTGGCTGGTGGCCATTTTGAGTGCAGCTACAGGCACTGGCCATGTGCTGGCAGGCAAGTGGCCATTTTGAATGCAGGCTTTGTTGTTAGGCCTCCAACCATTTTGCCTACTTTTCAACCTTTATTTATGCCCAGGGGTAGTGAGTCTTGCATGGGCCTAGTCTTTCTGTGGGTTGTCTTGAATTTAAACATCATGGAGGCCATGGATGGAATGGGATTGTGCTGATTTTGCAGTGTTTTTCGATTTTTGGGGGTGTTCATGGGGAGGGACATGCCATGTGGCTGGTGGCCATTTTGAGTGCAGCTGCAGGCACTGGCCATGTGCTGGCAGGCAAGTGGCCATTTTGAATGCAGGCTTTGTTGTTAGGCCTCCAACCATTTTGCCTACTTTTCAACCTTTATTTATGCCCAGGGGTAGTGAGTCTTGCATGGGCCTAGTCTTTCTGTGGGTTGTCTTGAATTTAAACATCATGGAGGCCATGGATTGAATGGGATTGTGCTGATTTTGCAGTGTTTTTCGATTTTTGGGGGTGTTCATGGGGAGGGACATGCCATGTGGCTGGTGGCCATTTTGAGTGCAGCTACAGGCACTGGCCATGTGCTGGCAGGCAAGTGGCCATTTTGAATGCAGGCTTTGTTGTTAGGCCTCCAACCATTTTGCCTACTTTTCAACCTTTATTTATGCCCAGGGGTAGTGAGTCTTGCATGGGCCTAGTCTTTCTGTGGGTTGTCTTGAATTTAAACATCATGGAGGCTATGGATGGAATGGGATTGTGCAGATTTTTCAGTGATTTTCGTTTTTTGGGCCTGTACTTGTGGCCTTTTCACCAGGGGTATTTGAGTCTAGCATGGGCCTAGTCTTTATGTGGGCTGTCTTGAATTTAAACATCATGGAGGCCATGGATGGAATTGGATTGTGCTGATTTTGCAGTGTTTTTCGATTTTTGGGGGTGTTCATGGGGAGGGACATGCCATGTGGCTGGTGGCCATTTTGAGTGCAGCTACAGGCACTGACCATGTGCTGGCAGGCAAGTGGCCATTTTGAATGCAGGCTTTGTTGTTAGGCCTCCAACCATTTTGCCTACTTTTCAACCTTTATTTATGCCCAGGGGTAGTGAGTCTTGCATGGGCCTAGTCTTTCTGTGGGTTGTCTTGAATTTAAACATCATGGAGGCCATGGATTGAATGGGATTGTGCTGATTTTGCAGTGTTTTTCGATTTTTGGGGGTGTTCATGGGGAGGGACATGCCATGTGGCTGGTGGCCATTTTGAGTGCAGCTACAGGCACTGGCCATGTGCTGGCAGGCAAGTGGCCATTTTGAATGCAGGCTTTGTTGTTAGGCCTCCAACCATTTTGCCTACTTTTCAACCTTTATTTATGCCCAGGGGTAGTGAGTCTTGCATGGGCCTAGTCTTTCTGTGGGTTGTCTTGAATTTAAACATCATGGAGGCCATGGATGGAATGGGATTGTGCAGATTTTTCAGTGATTTTCGTTTTTTGGGCCTGTACTTGTGGCCTTTTCACCAGGGGTATTTGAGTCTCGCATGGGCCTAGTCTTTCTGTGGGCTGTCTTGAATTTAAACATCATGGAGGCCATGGATCGAATGGGATTGTGCTGATTTTGCAGTGTTTTTCGATTTTTGGGGGTGTTCATGGGGAGGGACATGCCATGTGGCTGGTGGCCATTTTGAGTGGAGCTACAGGCACTGGCCATGTGCTGGCAGGCAAGTGGCCATTTTGAATGCAGGCTTTGTTGTTAGGCCTCCAACCATTTTGCCTACTTTTCAACCTTTATTTATGCCCAGGGGTAGTGAGTCTTGCATGGGCCTAGTCTTTCTGTGGGTTGTCTTGAATTTAAACATCATGGAGGCCATGGATGGAATGGGATTGTGCTGATTTTGCAGTGTTTTTCGATTTTTGGGGGTGTTCATGGGGAGGGACATGCCATGTGGCTGGTGGCCATTTTGAGTGCAGCTACAGGCACTGGCCATGTGCTGGCAGGCAAGTGGCCATTTTAAATGCAGGCTTTGTTGTTAGGCCTCCAACCATTTTGCCTACTTTTCAACCTTTATTTATGCCCAGGGGTAGTGAGACTTGCATGGGCCTAGTCTTTCTGTGGGTTGTCTTGAATTTAAACATTATGGAGGGCATGGATGGATTGGGATTGTGCTGATTTTGCAGTGTTTTTCGATTTTTTTGTGCTCTATAACTGAACTGATGTTCCTCTGTCTTCCATTTTTTTTAGGTGCACAAGACTCAAGAGAACCACCAGTGCCAGGAAGAAGTCCTGCAGCGGTGTGTGTGTGCAGCATTACGTCACGCGACGTCACGTCTGGCCTCAGACAACTCTACAATTCGTGCAACTGCGGCCTGCTGTCTGACCTGCTCTGAAGAAGATGGCCCCGCCCCCAAAGAAAGTTCTCCGTAGCTCCTCTAGCAAGAAAGTTGCTAGTAAGGAGCAGAAGAAGCAAGTTACCAAGGAGGCTGGTGTGCCACCCGCCACTTTTTTTGGGAGCAAAAAAAAAAGTACGCCTGCAGCAGCAGGATCTGCTGGGGACCAAGCTGGGAGCAGCACCCCTGCTCCATTGGGTTCAGTGCCTCCACCACCACGCCAACTTAAGTCAAAGCCCTTGAGTGCTTCAGAGGCAGTCAGTGTACTTCTCCAATCACCATCGACCAGTGATGTTGGCTCATCGCAAGAAAGTAGCAGCAATGTCCCTGAATCAACACAGGTTGTTGTAACTCATCTGACAAGTGTTGAACAACCACAGCCGCAACAACAACACCATGTGCAAGTACACGCCCAAGTACATGTGGAAGGAGAGGCAGCAAAAGGAGATGCGCAAGCAAAGGTGCATGGAGGTTCACAAGTGCCCACAATAGTTGTTCCTCCCGAAGTAGGGGCACATTTGGAAATCGACAATGAAGCCGAGGTATCATTGGAAGCCACTCCTCCTGATGATCATTCATTGTCTTCCACATCCCTAGCAAGGAAAAGATCAAGGGGGGTGTCTACATCTTCTTCAAGCCCACCTCGTTCTGATGTAAGTGATCCGTCTTGGGAACCACAACTGCGGTCTGACAGTGAGGCACACCATGATCTGACACCGGTACCTAAGCGTAAAAGGAAGGTCGTCCAAAAACTCAAACCTATGGAGTGTGATGAGGCTCAACAAGAAGTGACAGATACTGCTGGTGATGAAGCCTCTCACGATGACGACGAGCCAGTCATCACAAAGGTCACTGCAGCCCCACCGGGCATGCAGCAAAGAGACATTTTGACCCTATCCCGAGAAGCTACTGAGCGTGATGATGATGTCGGCGAGGAGGCAATGGAAATGGAATCATTAGATTTGGAGTTAAGTAGTACACCAAAACCTACCGCTTCCATATTTCTTCGCAAGAAGGTACCCACCTCGTCCTCGACCTCAATTCGTGGTGGTGAAAGTGCAAAACGTACTGAAGTTCGGCAATCCACATCCTCCACTTCATCTGACATTAGCAGCAGGACCACCACCACCAGTATCGCCGCCTCCTCCGGCCCCCGAAGACATTTCAAGTCTCCAGTTTGGGACTTCTTTAGTGTTTGCCCAAAAAAGGAAAACGTAGCCATTTGTAGCCTTTGTAAGCTTCGAGTTGGTCGTGGTAAGCTTGGTTCTAACTATGGTACCGGAGGCCAGAGAGGTCATCTTGAGAGAAGGCACGCTGTCCAATGGTTTCCGCACCTAGAGGCGGTCAAGAAAGCCGGAATTGCACGTAATGAAAACGTTGATTTTTCATCTGCTGATGACGAGGAGGTAGAAGAAGACGATTCAAACACTTCACTTACACCCAGTTCCCATGTCAGCAGCACACCCCATGGGAGCCACACTAAGAGTGTGGGAGAGAGTGAGACATCAATGCGGAAAAGTTCATCAGCGAGCGTAACTGGGTCGAAGAGATCATCATCATCCCGTAAATCATTGGTCCAGGGCAACATTAAAAAGATGTTGTTTACAGAAGCGCAATATGAACGCAACCACCCAATGACCCGTCTGTATAACACTAAGCTGGCTAAAATGCTAGCTCTGGACCGTCTCCCTTTTTCTTTTGTAGAAGGGGTTGGTTTTCTAGAATTAGTGACAGCGCTCTGCCCTAAATGGAAGGTTCCTAGCCGGTTCTATTTTGCCCGAGTTGCGGTTCCAGCACTACATGAAGATGTTCTGAAGGTGATTGGGGCAGCTTTGCAGAAGAGTGCTGTTCACACTATACATCTGACAACAGACATGTGGACCAGTGGCGCAGGCGCTCATTACATGTGCATCACTGCACACTGGGTCTCTTTTTCAGGGGCTAAAGCAAAGCTAAACTCAGGTGTTGACACTAACATTGTTTTTAAAGGTGCTCGGAAACATGCAACACTAGCCATGTTTGGTTTGGAGAAACGTCACACAGCAGAAAACATTTTGGATGTCTTTAACACAAAGGTCCTTAACTGTCTGTCCCCACTAAAACGCAAGGTTGGTTATGTTTCCACGGACAATGGCGCCAATATAGTTAAGGCCATGAGGGACGGTTACTATTTCAGAGTGCCGTGTTTGGCGCACTGTATAAACCTGGTTGTCCAAAAATTCTTGGGTAATAAACGCAGTGCAGCGTACGGTGTATTGGAGACCTGCCGAAAAATTTGCAAGCATTTCAGGCATTCTGCCCGGAAGCAGCTGAGGAGCATGCTATATCAATGTCAAATGCCAGTGAAAGCACTCATCCAGGAGGTGGTAACACGTTGGAACTCAACCTTCTACATGCCTGAGCGTCTGTATGAGCAGTATACGGAACTCAATCAATATTTCTTGAAAGAGGGTATAGAGGAGCTGAGGATGGGTGGGCCGCAATGGAACATAGTTGAAAGCCTGACACGCATGCTTCGTCCTTTTGAGGTCTTCACGCGTGCAGTCAGCAAGGAGGACTCTAATTTGGGAAAAGCTATCCCATTGTTGTACATGCTGGAGGACCAACTGAAGGAGGTGTGTTCTGTGTTTGGAAAAGATGACAAAAAGCAAGACTCTTTGCTTCTGGCTGAGCAATTATTAGAGCTCCTACAAGGTGATGAACGTCTTAAAAAGATCCACTCAGAACAGCATTACATTTGTGCTACTATTCTGGATCCACGCTACAAAAAGGCGCTGGCAGGCCAAGCATTCTTTCCTTTTAATGATGAACATGTTCCAAAGTACAAACGTTGGCTAGCCTTGTCAGCCAAGAAGTTTGAAACAGAACGGCTGGAAATTGAAGGAAATGGCAGTACATCAGCAGGCCATCCCCAGTCAAAACAATCCACTTCTGCACCTGTGGCTGTGGCACAAGTGACCTCTCAGCCGTTAAAGACACCGGCAACCGGATCATCTGCACGAAAGACAACAGAAACATTGGAGGCTGAAGAGGATTGGCTAGCTCTGCGTGGGTTTGGTTCTCAAAAGGTCAGAGGCACAGCAAGAGCTAAGCAAAGTGGAGGAACCTTGGATGAGGACCTTGAGTCGATGGTGAAGGACTATCTGAATGACTCAACAGAGGTCTATGTTAATTCTGACCCATTGGCGTATTGGCATGGGAAAAAAGAATTGTGGCCACAGCTCACCAGCCTGGCTTTAAACTACTTGTCTTGCCCACTCGCAAGTGTGTCTTCTGAATGGGTTTTCAGTGCGGCTGGTGGGATTGTAACTCCCAAACGGAGCCGCCTCTCGCCCAAAAATGTGGAGAGGTTAACAATGATCAAGATGAATCAGCACCTCATACCACCAGATTTCAGAGTACGAGAGAGCGTGCCGGATGAAGAGGAGGTGGCCAGCAACATAGATGAGGGAATTTCTACTCTGTCAGGTGACACTGACCTCACCCTGCCTGAATTCGCAGAGTATGATGACGAAGCCTTATTCTTATTCCTGGACCGTGATTCCGACTTCGAGCCCTGAAAATGAGACAACGAATCAATAACTTTCTTTTTCATCCTTATTCACTTTTATTCCTGTGTGTCTGTCTTTCTTTGTTGTGCACAGTTAATATAATTCAAACTTTAATCAGATAATCACAAAAACAAGCCCATCAGCAGAACTGTCTTCACTTGTTTGCTAATTTATTTGAAGGTGCCGCAGTCTGCATTCCTCAGGTTCACAAGTTCAGAAGAACATGCTCCTCTATCCTCCTCCTTAAGACTCCTATTTCCATCAAAGCAGAGGGCTGGTTTACGCCCAATGAAGAAAGACTCAGCACTTGTGGGGGTGTTGTTCTACCTCTTTGCAGGTGAGTTGACGGGTCTGGGGCCATTGCTGGGAAGCACTAAAAGTGGTTTGGACCAAATCCGAGGCGGAAATTTGTTTGTGTTTTTGATGACTTGCTTGCCTTTGAGGTGCTCTTAGGGGGGGTTCCGTCTGTTTGTGGGTGAGTTTCGTGGTCTGGGAGCATTGCTGGGACACTCTAATCTTGATTGCATTTGCTTTTCAGGAAATCCGTCGTGCCAACCCCGACTTATGGCCTAGCTACGCAGCGCGTTTGGACCGAAGGCCCTGAAATATTGCAAGTATGAGATTTTGCTTTTGGCCTGTTTGGGGGTGTTATGCTTCTTGGCGGGTGGGTTGCCGGGTCTTGGGGCATTCCTGGGAAGGTCTAATACCGGGTAGAAGTGGTTGGGACAAAATCCAGGCCGATTTTTTTTTGGGCTATTTCTGACATTTTGCTCTATGTAGCGTTTTCGGGGGCCTGTTTGGGGGGCTTCCTGGTGTTTGTGGGTGAGTTTCGTGGTCTGGGAGCACTGTGGGACACTCTAATCTTGATTGCATTTGCTTTTCAGGAAATCCGTCGTGCCAACCCCGACTTATGGCCTAGCTACGCAGCGCGTTTGGACCGAAGGCCCAGAAATATTGCAAGTATGAGATTTTGCTTTTGGCCTGTTTGGGGGTGTTATGCTTCTTGGCGGGTGGGTTGCCGGGTCTTGGGGCATTCCTGGGAAGGTCTAATACCGGGTAGAAGTGGTTGGGACAAAATCCAGGCCGATTTTTTTTGGGGCTATTTCTGACATTTTGCTCTATGTAGCGTTTTCGGGGGCCTGTTTGGGGGGCTTCCTGGTGTTTGTGGGTGAGTTTTGTGGTCTGGGAGCACTGTGGGACACTCTAATCTTGATTGCATTTGCTTTTCTGGAAATCCGTCGTGCCAACCCCGACTTATGGCCTAGCTACGCAGCGCGTTTGGACCGAAGGCCCAGAAATATTGCAAGTATGAGATTTTGCTTTTGGCCTGTTTGGGGGTGTTATGCTTCTTGGCAGGTGGGTTGCCGGGTCTTGGGGCATTCCTGGGAAGGTCTAATACCGGGTAGAAGTGGTTGGGACAAAATCCAGGCCGATTTTTTTTTGGCTATTTCTGACATTTTGCTCTATGTAGCGTTTTCGGGGGCCTGTTTGGGGGGCTTCCTGGTGTTTGTGGGTGAGTTTCGTGGTCTGGGAGCACTGCTGGCTATATATACTTTACTTTGCAAGAGGTTTGAAGCAAATCCATGGTGGCAGAGGGGACTTAGGGCCTAGCTGCAGAGCGCGCGCGGAGTGATTTGGGAAATTTGTGAAAAATTGACTAAGTCCCCATTTTTGTACTTTTGCTCTTTGGCTGTTTGGGGGTCTTCTACTCGTTTTCTCCTGGGTTGACAGCTCTGGGGCCATTGCTGGGAAGCTCTAATACCGGATAAAAGTGTTTTGGACCAAATCCCAGGCGGAATTTTTTTTGTGTTTTTGATGACTTGCTTGCCTTTGAGGTGCTCTTAGGGGGGGTTCCGTCTGTTTGTGGGTGAGTTTCGTGGTCTGGGAGCATTGCTGGGACACTCTAATCTTGATTGCATTTGCTTTTCAGGAAATCCGTCGTGCCAACCCCGACTTATGGCCTAGCTACGCAGCGCGTTTGGACCGAAGGCCCAGAAATATTGCAAGTATGAGATTTTGCTTTTGGCCTGTTTGGGGGTGTTATGCTTCTTGGCGGGTGGGTTGCCGGGACTTGGGGCATTCCTGGGAAGGTCTAATACCGGGTAGAAGTGGTTGGGACAAAATCCAGGCCGATTTTTTTTTTGGCTATTTCTAACATTTTGCTCTATGTAGCGTTTTCGGGGGCCTGTTTGGGGGGCTTCCTGGTGTTTGTGGGTGAGTTTCGTGGTCTGGGAGCACTGCTGGGACACTCTAATCTTGATTGCATTTGCTTTTCAGGAAATCCGTCGTGCCAACACCGACTTATGGCCTAGCTACGCAGCGCGTTTGGACCGAAGGCCCAGAAATATTGCAAGTATGAGATTTTGCTTTTGGCCTGTTTGGGGGTGTTATGCTTCTTGGCGGGTGGGTTGCCGGGTCTTGGGGCATTCCTGGGAAGGTCTAATACCGGGTAGAAGTGGTTGGGACAAAATCCAGGCCGATTTTTTTTTTGGGCTATTTCTGACATTTTGCTCTATGTAGCGTTTTCGGGGGCCTGTTTGGGGGGCTTCCTGGTGTTTGTGGGTGAATTTCGTGGTCTGGGAGCACTGCTGGCTATATATACTTTACTTTGCAAGAGGTTTGAAGCAAATCCATGGTGGCAGAGGGGACTTAGGGCCTAGCTGCAGAGCGCGCGGAGTGATTTGGGAAATTTGTGAAAAATTGACTAAGTCCCCATTTTTGTACTTTTGCTCTTTGGCTGTTTGGGGGTCTTCTACTCGTTTTCTCCTGGGTTGACGGCTCTGGGGCCATTGCTGGGAAGCTCTAATACCGGATAAAAGTGTTTTGGACCAAATCCCAGGCGGAATTTTTTTTTGTGTTTTTGATGACTTGCTTGCCTTTGAGGTGCTCTTAGGGGGGGTTCCGTCTGTTTGTGGGTGAGTTTCGTGGTCTGGGAGCATTGCTGGGACACTCTAATCTTGATTGCATTTGCTTTTCAGGAAATCCGTCGTGCCAACCCCGACTTATGGCCTAGCTACGCAGCGCGTTTGGACCGAAGGCCCAGAAATATTGCAAGTATGAGATTTTGCTTTTGGCCTGTTTGGGGGTGTTATGCTTCTTGGCGGGTGGGTTGCCGGGTCTTGGGGCATTCCTGGGAAGGTCTAATACCGGGTAGAAGTGGTTGGGACAAAATCCAGGCCGATTTTTTTTTGGGCTATTTCTGACATTTTGCTCTATGTAGCGTTTTCGGGGGCCTGTTTGGGGGGCTTCCTGGTGTTTGTGGGTGAGTTTTGTGGTCTGGGAGCACTGTGGGACACTCTAATCTTGATTGCATTTGCTTTTCAGGAAATCCGTCGTGCCAACCCCGACTTATGGCCTAGCTACGCAGCGCGTTTGGACCGAAGGCCCAGAAATATTGCAAGTATGAGATTTTGCTTTTGGCCTGTTTGGGGGTGTTATGCTTCTTGGCGGGTGGGTTGCCGGGTCTTGGGGCATTCCTGGGAAGGTCTAATACCGGGTAGAAGTGGTTGGGACAAAATCCAGGCCGATTTTTTTTTTGGCTATTTCTGACATTTTGCTCTATGTAGCGTTTTCGGGGGCCTGTTTGGGGGGCTTCCTGGTGTTTGTGGGTGAGTTTCGTGGTCTGGGAGCACTGCTGGCTATATATACTTTACTTTGCAAGAGGTTTGAAGCAAATCCATGGTGGCAGAGGGGACTTAGGGCCTAGCTGCAGAGCGCGCGCGGAGTGATTTGGGAAATTTGTGAAAAATTGACTAAGTCCCCATTTTTGTACTTTTGCTCTTTGGCTGTTTGGGGGTCTTCTACTCATTTTCTCCTGGGTTGACGGCTCTGGGGCCATTGCTGGGAAGCTCTAATACTGGATAAAAGTGTTTTGGACCAAATCCCAGGCGGAATTTTTTTTGTGTTTTTGATGACTTGCTTGCCTTTGAGGTGCTCTTAGGGGGGGTTCCGTCTGTTTGTGGGTGAGTTTCGTGGTCTGGGAGCATTGCTGGGACACTCTAATCTTGATTGCATTTGCTTTTCAGGAAATCCGTCGTGCCAACCCCGACTTATGGCCTAGCTACGCAGCGCGTTTGGACAGAAGGCCCAGAAATATTGCAAGTATGAGATTTTGCTTTTGGCCTGTTTGGGGGTGTTATGCTTCTTGGCGGGTGGGTTGCCGGGTCTTGGGGCATTCCTGGGAAGGTCTAATACCGGGTAGAAGTGGTTGGGACAAAATCCAGGCCGATTTTTTTTTTGGCTATTTCTAACATTTTGCTCTATGTAGCGTTTTCGGGGGCCTGTTTGGGGGGCTTCCTGGTGTTTGTGGGTGAGTTTCGTGGTCTGGGAGCACTGCTGGGACACTCTAATCTTGATTGCATTTGCTTTTCAGGAAATCCGTCGTGCCAACACCAACTTATGGCCTAGCTACGCAGCGCGTTTGGACCGAAGGCCCAGAAATATTGCAAGTATGAGATTTTGCTTTTGGCCTGTTTGGGGGTGTTATGCTTCTTGGCGGGTGGGTTGCCGGGTCTTGGGGCATTCCTGGGAAGGTCTAATACCGGGTAGAAGTGGTTGGGACAAAATCCGCGCGGAAAAGCCTTTAGTTTTGGCACTTTTTGTAACTTAGGGTTCGTTAGGGTTAGCCCTAGCAGCAGGATTGCATGTGTTTCGGGGTGTTCTAGATTTTTCCAACTGAGTTCTGGGGTCTTAGAGCACTCGTGAGAATGTGTAATTTTGGTTGCAAGTCATTTGAAGAAAATCCATGGTGGGAAAGGGGGGATTTGGCATAGTTAAAGAAACCCTTTGCCACTATTCTTAACTTAGGGTTCGTTAGGGTTAGCAGTATTTCTATTGCATGTGTTTGAGTGGGGGGGATTTCGAGTCTTGGAGCGATGCTGGCTATGGCTACTTTTGCTTGGTTGCTTGCAAGTGGTTTGAATGCAATCCACGGTGGGTAATGGGTAATTAGGAAGGGGGTACTTCGGCCTACTTTTACTTTCAAAGTAAGTTTTGTCACCAGTTTTCTGCTAGGCTTTGTTTTTTGAGATTTGATTGGGGGTCTTCTACATTTTTGCGACTGGCTTTAGTAAGGGTCTGGGTGGGAGCACTGCTAGGAAGATCTAATTTTGTTCTAAAACACAGTTTACAGTACACCTAGCTTGAGGGGCAAGATCCGCTACATTAATTTGCCCATACTTATTTATCCTTCAAAAGGTGACTCAGAGTACGCACTTTCAAAAATATTGTACTGTCTACTAGGAAAATCAAATTGTGACTTTTTGCACTCCACAGCCTACATACCTTATATTTATTTATCAGTGGTGTTGTAATATTATATCACTTCCTGTTTTTCGTTGAATAATTACAGGCCGGGTTTCAGTCTCTGCAATGGGGAAAAAAGGATGGAGTCAGGCTTCACAGTAGCGAGCCACAATTCAGCATCAGGCAGGCAGTGGACAGGGTGTCTTCTGGTGACCAACATCGATGGACGAGGCGTCGGCTGCAATGGAGGAGTGCCGCTAATAGGAGGATTTTTTTTCTGCAGGCAACTTACTTACCACTTCCAACAGGACCACTACAACCACATAGATACAGTATCCCAGCCTTTTTCTCTGACTGTGACTGCATTTCTTGGCTCTCTCTCGGCTTCTACATTGATCCCTTAACACATCACTTAGTCCACTCCACTATCACATCTGCACCACACATAGTCATTTGTAAGTGCTCCTACGTAATTCACAAGTCGCAGCACGCCCCAGGCCGTAGAGGACTGGGATGGCCCCAATGATGAAGCATGTCACCAAGGGGCAACCCTGGTGAGTGAGGGGACACCTAGAAAAAAAGCAATTTCTCCTTTTCTATCTACTATACCTTCCAGACCAACCCCACTGAGTGTTGTTGTGAATGGATTTATAGTGACCAGCAAGGCTCTCGGGTATCTGGCTACAGAGACCTTATGTTGAATATCGTTATCAATAATTTACACATAGGCCCTTTACTGTTGCATTCTTTCTTCCACAGTTGTCGAATGTACTACTTACTTTTCACTGACATGCATGCAGTAGTGCATGCACTTTCAAAGATTGATGGATAGGTTTGTACACAAAGAATTGTTTATGTTCAATTGTTTGTCTATGCTGTGCTTTTTTTTACAGGGTGTCTTCTGGTGACCAACATCGATGGACGAAGCGTCGGCTGCAATGGAGGAGTGCCGCTAAAAGGAGGATTTTTTTTCTGCAGGCAACTTACTTACCACTTCCAACAGGACCACTACAACCACATAGATACAGTATCCCTTGCCTTTTTCTCTGACTGTGACTGCATTTCTTGGCTCTCTCTAGGCTTCTAAATTGATCCCTTAACACATCACTTAGTCCACTCCACTATCACATCTGCACCACACATAGTCATTTGTAAGTGCTCCTACGTAATTCGCAAGTCGCAGCACGCCCCAGGCCGTAGAGGACTGGGATGGCCCCAATGATGAAGCATGTCACCAAGGGGCAACCTTGGTGAGTGAGGGGACACCTAGAAAAAAAGCAATTTCTCCTTTTCTATCTACTATACCTTCTGTCAGGTTACGCAGCCCCTAAGCGCCTACCGTACTATGAAACTACATTTCCCATGAGTAGGCGGGAGACTTGCAGGAAGTTTATCTGGGGAACAGACGCGCTTCCTGTTGCGCGTTATTCTGGTTTCTGTTCTGCACCGGCATGAGAGCGGACGTTCTGCATGCTTTTCTATCGTGTCTCCTGTGGACTATCACCTTCCCCCCCCCCCTGAGGCTCAGTGGGGAGCGCTTCCGTGTTCTGTCCTTGGCGGTAGACGGACTTCACGCGTCTTCAGGTAAAGCCGCTCTAAACTCTTCGGCCGCCCGTGCGGTCAGCTGATTACTGCCTGAACGGATTGTTAAGGGAGGTTCTGTGACTGTTTTCTAACAGAATTCTACCTTTGATGAATTCCTGTTTGGTTGAATTGTGTGTGGCGGAGCACAGTGGCGGTCTATACCACGTGTTAGCGTTCACATCGGGGATCGTTTTTGTACTATTAAAACGGAGCGCGGTAGTAAGGACAACTACGCGTCTCCGTTGTATTACTGTGTATTTCAAAGGACCTCCATAACTGGGCATGTAGTGAGGTAACTACAGGCTACCCCAGTTCTCTTTGTGTAGTGCACCGTGGGGTGTGTTGTTGGCAGAATTCAGTGGTGGTCGCAACAGCAACTACGTTTTTCTGTTTGACCTTCACCAAAGATTCTCTACTGGGTCATTACTTAGAGAGCGCAGTGTTGTAGTTCTTGCTTCCTACACACTACCGTTTCCCTCTTCCTTTTTGTTGGACCATACATCTTTACTTTGACTATTTGGAACCCCCTTTGTACATTGAGTCCTCTACCATGTTTGTGGTATGTTGTGAGTAGTGGGTTTGATGTCTTAGTATAACGCGAGTGTGTTTGGTGCGACAGGAGTGTGTTCGTTAACTATATGTTTATGTGTTTCTTAGGCCTTCCTCACAGATTGTGGCAGAAGGGCTATAGTATTTCCTATCCAAGGTCATGTTTTCTTGGTGCTCAGGTACTTGTCTACTTCCTTGGTTATTTAGTGAGACTATATGAGAGTACCCTTGTATGTTAGGACAGCACTTCACTGATGCCTGTCTTGTCTTCTGTTGCAGGTATCCTTTCCCTGCTGACCCTACCTTTACCCATCCCACATTTTTTATTTTAGTTTGTTATTTTTCTCCCCCGCCTAATGGCTCGAACACCCTGTGTTTACACTTCTGGGTGTTGGTGACATTTGGAGGTGGAACCATATTTGCATCGACTGGATCACGGGGAGTAAACCTGACACCTTCCAGACCAACCCCATTGAGTGTTGTTGTGAATGGATTTATAGTGACCAGCAAGGCTCTCGGGTATCTGGCTACAGAGACCTTATGTTGAATATCGTTATCAATAATTCCACACAGGCCCTGTACTGTCGCATTCTTTCTTTCCACAGTTGTCGAATGTACTACTTACTTTTCACTGACATGCATGCAGTAGTGCATGCACTTTCAAAGATTGATGGATAGGTTTGTACCCAAAGATTTGTTTATGTTCACAATAGTTTGTCTATGCTGTGCTATTTTTTCTTGTCTCTCAAAACCTTTCCCAAAAACCCCCGTACCCATCCATTTTTCAAACCCTAACCCTCTTCCCCCGGGCTGTGTGGTTTTGATTGATGTGTGACTAAATTATTATTACAGCAATAAATCCACACACTTGCTGGGTGGGGAGGATAAGGTGATAGCAACAGGCTGGTGAAGAAATCCGAGGATATATTCTTACTCTGCTTGACAAAGAACCATTGCTAATGTGAAAGAACTTCAACCGAATTAGTAGTTATACTTTACCATTTGTTAGGCTACAATGTGGCACTGCTCTACTGTACTTCTGTCACCTGCTATATTCTCAGTTGTACCGTTGAATTGCTCAGGAGGACAAACCACATTTCATTTTCTTTTTTTTCATAGGCATGCAACTGCCACTGTGTCACACCACTAGTACCACCGCTAAGATTGCCAACCTTATTCGGTGCCCTGGGCCCTGGGTCTAGCCCTACTTTCAAACACAAATTACAGGTAAGATAAGCGTTTGGTGGTTTGGGGGTATAATGGAGTATTAGTACGAGAGACGAGAGACTGAAGGTAGTACTACTAAAGTCCTAGGACTCTTGGATTCACTTCACTTAGTCTGTGAGAGGCACTTAGTGTTGAAAACATTTGGGCATTTACACTTAAAGGAAGAAAATGGAACTAAACTTTCAGGAAAACAGTCAACGTTAAACCCCCACCCACCAGGCAAGCAGTAAAAAACAGGTATGCTCAGATAAAGTTTGAAAAAGTATATTTTTATCCCTAACAAAATAATCTCCCGCAAGACCCTCCCTAACCCCAACGATTGTCCTTCAAAAGTCCCCAAAAACCCAACTCCCAATTCCCACCCCCCAAAAGTCTCTAAAAAAGGGGCAAGGGACACTATGGGTGGATGCTGTTAACTTTTTGGGCCAGGGCATCATGCTCCTCGCGGAGCAAGGCGAGCTCCTGCTGAAGGCGGGACACCATCAGGGTAGTGCGGCGCAGGCGTGCCTTCACTGCCTTGCAGGTGCAATGCCTGTGAGAGGCAGCTGTTGGCCTTGCTGCTCGGCGGTGGCGTTTGCCTTTGGCAGCCCGGCTCAGACTGGGTGGACCACTGTGCTGGGTGGCAGCCCGTGGGGCCACGGAGGCCGATGCAGACGACGTTGTTGTAGTTGTCGACTGCACACTTTCCACGTCCTCCAGGGCCACCAGCCGCCGATATTCCGCAACAGTGGCCTCGATCCTCCGTTGCCGGGCCGCTCTTGCCAGCTCCTTCCTCCTTGTTCGTTTGGAAGGAGAACCTATATGAAGAAAGAAAGACATAGTCTGTAACCAATGCTCTTTAAGATTAACTCAATCATTCAGCAGAAATTTGTGTTGCAGTACAACTAGCAACTTGCAAGCGCATTACATAACTATTGAGGCCAGTATCTATCTAACCTCACACTTCTTCATCCTTGCTCTAACATTAGTGGGAGTTTAAGGAACAAATTCTACGAGCACTGTGGACTTCCATTGGAGTCGACTATGAAAGTACACCAGTCTTATTCTTCTTCTTATCTCTTGTTTTGGAAAATTGGTACGTTATTTTCTGCAAGCCGGCATAATGCCAGCGCAGTAAACTTGCACCCGAGAAAAAGAGACGCACGCCATGAGGAGTGACCTAGACTTGCGTTGCCGTTGCGTTACTGTACCCGTCCAGTACATGCAGGTGGTGAAGCTCATACTTTTCTATTACGGGTGGCACTGAGAATACTCTGTTACAACTCAAGGGCTACTGCTTAATTAACTTAACTTTCACCCTACAGTGGAACTGAGTAATAGAAATGGAAAATTGAAGAAGATAAATAATCTGATTATCTATCACTTCACATGGGATGTTTTTGCTTATATATGGGATGACTTTAGGTGCTTTGCTTTTTATTGAGTGACCAGTGATACATCCACACATGAATGACTGAGTACTACTAAACTTATTAAGAGAGGTAGGGAGTGGCCACCATAATAACCGGATCTATGCAGTGCTTGCAATACAAACTACTGCTACTATTTATGGTAGTATTTGGACAAAATTAAAAGTTCTTTTCCTTGCCTTTCCTACACTGGAACGGACGTGCGGGTGCAGTGTTACATGCTCTTCAAAGTTACACTTAGTTCATCCACTGACCGTCTACTCTCTCTAGATCATGGGTACTCACAAACTTTCTCTCAGGGGCTACATTTACAGTGTAGTTTGGGGCCGAGGGCCGCACTGGTGGGGGCGGAGTCAGAGGGGGCGGGGCTAAAGCAAAACGATAACTTGTGACCATGAGGTTGCACACAGGTCCCTGCAGCAGATGCCCTCATCCACTGAGCCACCAGACACAGCATTTACATACATCTCTCTCCCTCCTGCTCTCCCTCCTGCCCTCCCTCCATCTCTCCCTCCCTCCTGCCCTCCCTCTCCCTCCCCCTCTGTCATCTCACTGTGTGTGTGTCTATCTGTGTCAGCCTTCAGCCCGGGTTGAGACCGCTTTCTCAACGCGCACACACAGACAACAACACCAAAGTACTTAACAGGTCTTTAAAAGACCATTAACATATCATTGAGGCTTTGTTTGTTTTAGCGCCCCTGCTTCTCCACCCTGACAATCACTGCTTGCCCGGCCCCACAGAGCAGAGGCTTTGTTCTATTTCACCTCTTTGTGGCCTTGCATCTCCACTCTGCTCTGTGGGGGCCGGGGGAGCAGTGATTGTCAGAGTGGAGATGCAGGGGCGCTAACAGGTGAAATACAAAAAAGCCTCTGCTCTGTGGGGGCCGGGGGAGCAGTGATTGTCTGCAAGGTCTGCGCACCGCCAAGGAAGGCTTGCCGGGCCACCACCGGCCCGCGGGCCGTACTAGGAGTACCCCTGCTCTAGATACACATATGCTATCTAAGAGTCAGATAGTAGCATGATCCAGGTATATGGACACATACAGTTTCTGTGTCACCCACCCAGGCTGTTGTCCTTCCACCCATCATTGCTTCATCATTCACCCAGCCATGCATCTCATATTCTTGCCTTCCCAGCTAGTCTTCAATCTCAATAAGTAAGGAATATATAAGAGCTTACCTCTGGCCGCCACCACCACCGTCTCAACTCTCACAGCCGCCGCCGCCGCCTCCTCCCCTGAAGAATCGCCCTCCGCCTCCGTGTCGAGCACCACCACCTCCACACTGGCCCCGCCACCAGATGTTCCACCTACAAAGTACATTTAAGAATGTTAGAATAAAGCACTCACTAGTCACTAGTATTTGGTCTAGGAATGAAGACATGTGAAAACAATGTAATTTGTGACTGTCTACGTTAAAGTTAAAAAAAATGTCCCTTTTTCCAGGGAAGGTTGTCTTGCTGCACTTTTTGGCACAACTGATGAAGGCTGTTTTTTTAACACGCACCATTTTTCTCCACACAGACAGAAGATGGACTTCTAACAACAAGATCAAGTTGAAACCAGGTGAGAGCTCGGCTCGACCACAAGAAATGTCTTCAATTAATCGTCAGCACTAACCACTTTTCCATTATCAGTTAAACGTTTAGTTTTATTATGACTTCATTTTAATAAATGTGTTTACTTTTAATAAAGCTTTTAAACTTAAATACAATCTGTGTTTTTTGGTCCAGACTAGAGTGACTGAGCGAAAGGTTTTGCAATTTTTGCAAGCATGAGTCCAGATAGAACACTTCAAAAGACATTATGGACAATCCCAGAGGACTGCACTAAGTTGATAGAGCTATTGCTGACTAGAATCATGGGAGTTTCGCCAACCGTGCAATCTTAGTTAGCTACACAGACAGACTAATAAGAATAATCTAGTAATACCACAGGGAGTCATAGTAGAGGCAGGATAAGAATTTAGATACAGTCTACAAGAAGAGCAAAGACAATTTTGAAAAAAGTCAAATGAGGAACGCTAGGAAAAATAGGTACTAGTCTAAAATGAAAACTTACTGGGGCCAGCAGAGGAGCCCTCGCCTGCCCGATCCTGGCCCTGTGGAACAGCATCCGCCGCCTGCTGCTCCTGTGTCCTCCTCTCGCCCCTGGGGGGAGCTGACGTACAACATGAAAGAAAGAACAGAAAACATGGATGATTGTTGCTTGTCAATGTCAACCAAATCAAACATTTCAAAAGAACAATAACAAAATATTTCCGCGAAATTATATTGATTATGGTTACTTTTCATTTATTTGCGGACCTGTGACTTCGAAAGTCACGTAACTCACTAAACAAAGTACTGAAACGTTCACCTAGGACTGGCAGGCAGCAGTCCGCAGGCAAGACGCAAAGTGACAGACAAACTCCATTGTGATTTCAGTCAGATCAGTGACAACACTAACAGTTGCCTGCTACATTACCAGTCATTTAAATAGTCAAACTATCAATCCACCGCCACTATTTTTCTTATTGTCAGGGGTACAAAGGAAGGGGCAGATTTAAGCCCTTGCGGCTCTTTTGCGCCGTTCTTGCGTGACTTTTGTGACGCAGCAGCTAAACAAAAAAGGGCGCCATGGTGCGGCGTATAATATTATAACAACGTGACGCATTTGGGAGATGCATCCCGTTATAAAGCCCTGCGCCATCAGGGGGCGTTCCGGCGCAAGGGAGGGCATTCCTGCGCTGGAACACATCCTAATAGTGGCTGAGGGAAATCTACAAAATATCAATCAGTCACCTTTAGGACAATGATGCGTCACACAAACCCTGCACCTGCTTGAAGCAGACGTACGGCTTGACCCAGCATTGGGGAGATAGGGTACCCCAGAGCATTGATGGAGCTGCGCCATCGTTGCGACGCAACTCCAGCAGTAAAGCTTCGGTGACGTTTTGGGCCCATGGTGCGCCGCATTGCAAATACGGCGCACCATGTTTGGTGGTGGTAGCGGGCCGCACAATTAATGGCGCATCCCTGCTACTTTGCAGGGATGCGACGGTAATTGCAATTCTGCCCCTTAGGGGCATACTTACTTACGCGTTCTGGCGCATCTCCAGAGATGCGCCAGATCAAATGCGTCACGCAAAACTACCCTTGCGACACGGCAGATGTGCCTCATTTACAATGCGGCGCGCCCTGGCGCAAGGGTAGGCACTTGCGTGACGCATCTCGTCACGTAAGAGCGGCGCATCGCTGGAGTCACGTCGCCAACGCAATTCAACTCCAGTAATGCTCAGGGCCACCCAATACTTAACATGCTGTGTCAGTCCTTTCGCCTGCTTCGAGCAGACATAAGGAATTGAATTGACGTAGCAGCATCGCAGAAGTGCCTGCGTTAAATCTTGTACATTTCACGCAGGCAATTTTGCGAGGCGCACAGCCGCTGGACCGCCCACCCTGTGTACTAGGAACGCACCCATTGTGGTGCAGGCCCATGGCTTTATAACGTGACGCATCTCCCTAGATGCGTCATGCTGTAAATGACTCGCAGGGATGCGGCACGTTTACGCCGCTGTTGCGTCACGCAAGGCAACGTAAACGTGGCGCAAGGGGCTTGTAAATGTAATCTGCCCCCTAGTGTCTAGCATTACGCAGTTCTGTAAAGTACACTCATACATAATAGTTACTCAGGCCAATGAGACCACGAAATAGAAAACAAATAAGCATAGTAGCAACGCCACTGAGAAGGAGAGCAGTGCACCTGAAATGCACAGAAGATTTTGAAATATAATTTAACTACAATGTAATCGTCATCAGCGGCATTATTGGCTTGCTCCATGTAAAAAACAAATATTTGCAATACAACAACACAGAGCAGGAGAAAACATCATAGTAGTGAGTGATTAAATGGCTACTACTACTCACCAAGCCCGGGGATCTCCAAGCCGAGCTGGTCCAGCAGGTCGCGCTCGCGGTCCAGGAGGTCCGTCCAGCGATGGGTGACCTGGATGTAGGTGCGCTGGACCCCGTAGAGGTGGGATATGGCCCAGCACACCTTCTCCCACCGCTTCCGGCGCTCCCGCATGTTGTAGCCGCCGGCCGCGATCCTGCCGCCTCCCGCGATGGTCCTGGGCAGGCGGCGCTGGACGAAGTAGACCAGCGCGCCCACTTCCTCCGGGCTGAATATCTCCCGTCGCGTCACCTGCTCCCCCCTCAATCTCCTGCATGCTGTCCTGCCACTGGGTCCAGCACTACTCCCCGCCGCCGCTGCGGCCCTCAAGTGCCTGGGCAGCTTCACGGCGCCTGGCTTGACCATGGTCTGGCCAGGTAAGGTAGGAAGAAGTAGAAAATTAAGAAAGAATAGGATAGGAAAGAAGAAAAGAAAAGAGTTTAAAAAAGTAGTTTAAAAGTAAAGAAAAATAGCAGAAAAGACAAAAATATACAGCTAGGAAAAGAGAGGGATAGATAAGAAGCAAAATCGTAAAAAAAAAACTGAAAACAAGCAAAGGATGGCAAAGATACCAAGAGGATTAAACACCATGCCCAGACACAGGAAATGAATGAAAAACAAGATGGCCGGCGCCCGTTCACGAGCTCGAAAGAAAGTTCGCGCGAGATTTTCCTCGCGATCTCGTGCGAACCTGTAGATTTCCCGCGCGATCTCGTGCGAACCTCTACTCGCAATGCGCTTACTGCGCGAGATTATACATAGCGGGCGGAAACGGAAATACGTCACGGAAACAAAATGGCCGCGCCCGTACTCGACCTTGGGGTAAATTCGCGTGTTGCGCTGCAAGCGGCTCGCGAATACTGCAAAAAAACTCGCGAAACAACAAGCCGCAAAAAAATAAAATGCTCATTCGCACGAATTGGCGGCTTCCGCGGTCGGTTTCGCACGACGCCGCGCCCCGCGAATAGCGCGAAAAAAACCGAAAAACGATTTCAGCAAAAGCAAAAGCAATGAGCAGGTGCAAAAGGTCAACCCCATGATTTGTAACGATTCTTTGTAGTGCTTCCTGAGGGGGCCCTCCAGAATTCGGTTGCCTGCTTGCAACTATTTTGTGTGACCCTGCTCTGACCTTAACTGTATGCCACAAAGGTCCTGATTTACAGCTAAAGGAGCAGACAAGCAGGTGCCAGGCTGGAACTTTAAATTCTTTCAGTGACACATTAATTAGCCCCTAATTCATTATTGTCAGTTGGGGCAGGGCAGGTGTTGTTAATAAACTAACCCCAAATTAATTCATGTCAGTTCAAGCAGGGCAGGTGGGCTTGCTTTCCCCCCCCATCTTCTACAGTGATGATGAACCAGAGGGTGGCATTGATGTAACAGAGGGTGGCATGGGTCAAAGAGAGGGTGCCAGTGGTAAAACAGAGGTTGCTGGGAGGCTGTGATGATGAACCAGACGTAGAAACAACATAGTCGCGACCGTTGCGAGCCGACAAGTAAGTTCGCAATTGCGAACTAGTACCAAATCCTCGCGAACTGGCAGAAACAATTGCGAACACACAAAAAAAAAAAAATCCGCAAATTCGCGGGAATTCGCGGATTTTGCTGATTGCCTTTTCGCAAATCCGCAAAATTCGCGAACGCGAGATCCGCAAAATTCGCCCATGCTTACTCCTGCAGTTTCATGTCCAACGATGCTGAGAAATTCTGTTTTGGCCCCGGCAAATACGAACGGGCCTGACATTGCAATTGAGATGCAAACAATTATGAATCCATTATTTAATCCACCAACTGTTCATCCCAATGAAGATACTGACTATACCTATCCCTATGATGTGTTGTTGCCTGGTGTGCAAACAAGTCCCTCAGAACAGTCACGGTTTTCATTTGACTCTAGCTCTACAAGATCAAGAGCACAATCAAAAATGTTCCTTTTCTCCGTTTGGTTTAAAAGAATTTTTTTGATACCCCTTTGGACTTACATCTGGCTGGTGCTTATCTCTATTTTGTTATTCATGTCGATTGGATTTGTGGTTTTCTTTTTTCGTTTTATTAATGGACATTCTCTGACTTTAAGATCTACAATCAGTTTCATGAATGGAACTTTGGCACCACACTCCTCATCACACAGAATGAAAAGGGACCAGATTTTTGTTAATATAACTGCTTGGCCTGTTTTAGATGGGATTGTGTGGGGCGCTGCCAGATTTCAAATTCATGGCCCCACAGAGGTGATAAATGTCCTCGATATACTTTGTGTCTCTATGGGGGATGTTGTGAAACAAAACATACGCTCTGATTAGGCATGGGCGAATTTTGCGAATTGGCAATTCGCAAATTTGCGGATTTGCGAATTGGCGAGGCGCTTTGCAATTTCGCTGTTTTTTTTTTTTTTGCCTGCCTAATCACTGCCACCCTCTTGTTTTTTATGTCCATCTGCCCTCTGTACCACTTGTTTCTGTGCCCTTCTGCCCTCTGCCCCACTCATTTTGTGTCCCCTTCTGCCCTCTGTCCCACTTTTGTGCCCTTCTGCCCTCAGCCCCACTTAGAATGGCGCCGGCAAGCTGCCTGCGCCATTCTAAAATAGCTAGAAATAGCTTCAACAGGAAGCACTAATAGATAAAGTAAAGCAGGTGCTCCAGTTGAAGGTCAAATTAAGTTACACAATCATTAATCACCCCAGGTTTGGGGGTGATTAATGATTGTGTAACTGAATTTGAGCAGCACCTGCTTTACTTTATCTATTAGAGCTTCCTGTTGAAGCTGACTTTTGTAACTATTTTAGAATGGCTCTGGCAGCTTGTTGGCGCCATTCTAAAAGAGTTACAAAAGTAAGCTTGAACTTGTGACCAAATTCCCGTTCGCGGATTTCCGTTTGCGGATTTTGCGGGAAATTCGCGAATTTCGCGGATTGCGAATTTACTGAAAATCCGCGAAATCCACGAGCGGAACGGATTTTCCGCCCATGCTTAGCTCTAATGATTGGGATGTCCAAGCCGTAGAGGCTCTTTTTTCTGATTTGAAATACTATGCTGCTTTTGATGCTGAAGATTTGTACTTAGATTCTGCTAATTATGCAGACCTATTCTGCTATCAGCACTATCGCAACCATTTCCTGCATAAAGCAAATACATTTAGATATATAGGGTAATTATACAAAATGGGAACATTGTCCAACTCCCACGAAAGGCAGTTCAAAACTCTGTTGAAAAAATTTACATATTCACTGATTTTAGTCAAACCAATCCAGAAGCCTTTTATTTTAGAACTGCTACAAAATCGCATTCCAAAGTTAGACTCACTCTCTCCAAAATATTGTACTCAAAATCCTTTTTGGATCAATTAGCTATGTTTGGTTATGAGCTGTGGAAAGATACCATTGACCTAAAATCTGTTTGGGGTTCTAAAACCTGGCAGGTACCAGGCACCAAGGTCTTGCTTTGCCCTTGCCTTATCCCAGCTCATATGTTGTTTTTAAATTCAACTATTTTTCAAACCACTTGTTTAGGTTTGGCTACTTCTAAAAAACTGAATGCCCCTTCTTTTCCATATCTGGGTGCTTACCCTACTTGGGGCAATCACACGGATATGTCAATTGATGAATTACAGTCCCTGATTACTAATTCCTCATTTAATATTTCCAGCTTCAATCCCCAAGGTTGGTTGCTTTGGCAAAAAAGTTCAGATTCATGCCAACATCGTTTTCTGGGTCTGGCTCCAGGCTATACACAGGATAGAGTAGTCCCCCGTTTTGATAATTACCAGTCTATTACTACTAATTCAGTGGGCAAATTATGTCAAAATTGGCTCAAACATTCCACCTTAGCATCAGTTAAACAACACTTATCACAATTGACTGACAATGTTGATTTGAATGACTTTGTTAAAGGCCCTGTAGAAGGCAGGTCCAATAGATGGATTTATGCTATTTACAACAAACTTTGTAAATGTTCACAGATTGAAGCTGCTTCTAGATTAAGGGCTAATGATCAAGCTAACTTAGAAAAAGTACTTGCTCTCGTTGATAATAGCATTAATACACTTTCTTCCAGACTTTACACTTTAGATAATATTGGTTCCTCTATTGTGGATATTGTGCAAGATGATTTTTCTGTTTTGTTCCATGGTCAAAATCAATTGCGATGGATAATTCAATTCGCTTGGACTTTGCAAACTTTAAAATCTGGAAAAGTTCCATGGGACTACATGAATACTTCATCTTTATTTTTACTGTTTAATTTGACTCAAAAATACCAATTCATGTCCATGAAGGATGCAACATATTCCATATTGCATATTGAAAAGTTGGAACCTTTACCATTCTCTGTGGATGAGGCTAATTCTGCTGTATGGCGTATTCATGGGTTAATCACACTGCCTTTCCCCTTGTTTAAATTTAATTCATGTATAAACTATTATGCGGCAGGCAGATATGAACCTCTGGGTAGTGCTTTTCTCTGTGAAGTTTGGCATCTGCCATTTACATGCAGGTGCATGCGAGATGGTAAGGAAGTATATTTGAAAGGGGAGAAGTGCGTTTCCACACCTGATCACTCTCTAGTGTGCACTAACATACAATTTCATGGCGTGTGTAACACTGAAGCCCCCAATTTATCCGGCTATAACACCAGCGTTTACCTTATTAGCTAACAGTAGTTATTAACTTTTAAATATTGAGGCATGCTGTGGGATGCAACCCCGGATTCAGTACATTGTAACTGTTTCCCAATGTGTAGTTTGCTGCCAAACATGTGTTTTTCCCGCCCCGCATGGGAGACTCGACGTCTCAATCTGGCCTTCCATTCCAACCTTGTAAGCAGAGTTCAATAAGATGAGCAGAATAAGGGCTCTTTTGTCCCAGAAGGAAGTCCCCCTTACTTCATCTTGTGAAACATCTGTCCTTCATGTGGCTAATACCAGAACAGAGGTGCATGTCCTTTGAAATACTCATCTCCCAATTCATTTTGGTGCTTTGATTCACAATATATTCAATGCCTCTTCCACAAATGGCTTGGCGCACTTTTTTAAATGTGTGTGCTCCCGACTTGTGACCTCTTTTCAAACTATATTTGGTGTGATACTGGCATTTTTTCATTCTATTTTTTCCAGCGTCTTTGGAGCTTTGCTCTTAATTTTCACCTTAGCCGCTGGTGCATTACTATTGATTTGTTTACTCCGCAATAGCTGCACTGTCTGTGTGAAAAAACAGCCTGCCTCAGCGGCTGCACCTTCACAACTGGATGCTTGAGTTTTATGGAACACTAGCTCTGGAACTTTGAGTGTAGCATATGGGTTCTACTTTCCTGTTCTCGTACTTTACATGCGTTCAGCCTTTGTTTCATTGCCTGGATTGTTCATTTGAATGGTCTTTGGATTTGTGCCTGTCTAATACAGCGTCTCCTGCCCCGGATTATGATCAACTGATGAGTCCCTTAGTGGCTCACGAGTTGGACTGTTCTGGCATTGGGATTATGGCCTGTGCGGCTGCGCATGGAGTTCTAGGTAATTGGAGCGTGTATAAGCAGGGCACTATTTCTTAGCACAAAATTATCTCAAAGAACATTTTGGTTGTCCTCTGATGGTGCTAGAGGCTCCAGCTACTGATGAATGTATGTTCATTTACTTTTTTGAATTGGATGGCTGAACTTTTTGCTGATGCGAACAATGACTTCCTTTTGGAGTCTGTTGCAAAATACTGTGCCTACACGCTGATGGACTGAAGGCGGCCAACCAGCAAAGAGCACATACTCGATTCCGATTTTTTTTACCAGTTTCCTTTTTTTAATTATTCATATTTTGGGCAGAATGCCCTCTTGTGTTTTTTCTTTTTTTCTTTCCTCTATTACCACAGTACTTCAAAATTCTAACTTCCAATTGTGCCGTTTGACAAAATATGAACTTGGTTCTGTCTCATTCGAACTTGAACTCTGCATTTCCAAATTATTTCCCTTTTTGTTCGTGCTCCGGTCAGGGGAGGGTGTAGTGAAGACCGATAGCTGTCTGCACACATTGCTATGTTAGCATAATCGCATTAGAAGTTTAAACGCCATTTTGCATTTGCGGCTTCTGCACACAACACTACATATATCTGTTGTTGTAAGTTAACTTGCTTGATTTTCTTTACATGAGAACTGTCTTCTTTACCCATTCCTAGACTTACATGGCAGCCTCTGTTTGTACAGCTTGTGCTCACAGCGTCAAGGTCTATTAACAATGTATGCTTCTAATTCAATGTGATCGGCCCACGCGCTAGACATAATATGCATCCAGCTGCAAGAAGCTGAAATTCGAGTGCCTTTAATATTACACTGCATGCAGGTTTGCAGGCACTTGGAGAAAAACCTTTCCTTCCACAAGAGAGCTGGCTGAACCTTTGATGTGATTCACCTAAGCTGATCTTTGAGGAATGAGGTTCCTCATTGAAACTTCGAGACCTTCTATTATTATAAAACAGCTTAGAGCAAAGGGAGGGTTGTACACACGGCGCTATATGACCTGTTTCCACTATCAGAATAATATGATTTCTCCCTTTCTGTTTTATGGAATTGTAACAATGCTGATTGTTTTATTTCTAATCATGTGCCTGCTTATGTTAGCTAAATTACTGCTTCTTAGAGCACGTCTTGGAAATAAATATTGTAAACGTTATCGTGTCTTTACTTACGTTGTGGACTTGTATGAGAAATACAAATGAAAGAGTGATCTTGTTTCCCACCATTCCTGACAGTATTCTAAGTTGCTTGTTCTGGTTTGTCTCATCATTGATAGCTTCACGGTAGGACGGAGAGCGCATGAGACACTGATGCTAGTCGGATAGGGGTTCTGGGTACTGAGGTGAGTTCTGGTACACCACAAGTCACCGATGTCCTGGTTTTTTACGCACAGTTCTGTGCACACACAGAATTCCCGCAACATGGTGCACCTAACGTTTGGTCTTATTTGCGAGACTCTTTAGTAGTTAGTGCTTCTCTTAGTCCACAACACCCTCACTTCTGTTTCCGGTAGGCAGTTGTGACGGTTCACCTATCTATACAAATTAAATATAGGTTCACTCAAGCTTGAACTTTACAAATGTTCACATTTATCAATCAATCAATCAATCAAAGAAATTTATAGAGCGCACTACCTACCCGTAGGGTCTCGAGGCGCTTGGGGGGGGGGGGGTGCCGCTACTGCTCGAACAGCCAGGTCTTGAGCTTCTTCCTGAAGGAGAGGTGGTCTTGGGTCAGGCGCAGGTCGGCCGGGAGGGAGTTCCAGGTCTTGGCGGCCAGGTAGGAGAAGGACCTTCCTCCTGCAGTGGCTCTGCGGATGCGTGGGACGGCGGCGAGGGCGTGGCTGGCGGATCAGAGGTGGCGTTTGGGAGCGTAGAAGTTGATTCGGTTGTTGAGGTAGCTCGGGCCTTGGTCGTGGAGAGCTTTGTGTGCGTGGGTAAGGAGGCGGAAGGTGATTCTCTTGTTGACCGGGAGCCAGTGCAGGTCTCTAAGATGTCCGGAGATGTGGCTGTGTCGTGGGATGTCGAGGATAAGTCTGGCTGAGGCGTTCTGGATGCGCTGGAGTCTCTTCTGGATCTTGGCGGTGGTTCCGGCGTAGAGTGCGTTGCCGTAGTCCAGTCGGCTGGTGACGAGCGCCTGGGTGACGGTCTTCCTGGTCTCTGTGGGGATCCACCAGAAGATCTTCCGAAGCATGCGCAGGATGTTGAAGCACGACGAGGAGACGGCGTTGACTTGCCTGGTCATGGAGAGGGAGGAGTCCAGGATTAAACCCAGGTTGCGTGCGTGGTCCGTCGGTTTGGGTGCGGTGCCCAGGGCGGGGGGCCACCAGGAGTCGTCCCAGGCGGAGGGCGAGGAGCCCAGGATGAGGACCTCCGTCTTATCTGAGTTCAGCTTCAGGCGGCTCGTCGTCATCCACTCGGCTACCTCTCTCATCCCTTCGTGCAGGTTGGCTCTGGCGGCGGCGGGGTCGTTGGTCAGGGAGAGGATCAGCTGGGTGTCGTCGGCGTAGGAGATTATGTTGAGGTTGTGTTGGCGTGCGATGGCCGTGAGGGGGCTCATGTAGACGTTGAAGAGAGTCGGGCTCAGTGAGGATCCCTGAGGGACGCCGCAGATGACTTCGGTGGCCTCTGACTTGTACGGTGGTAGGCGGACTCTTTGTGTTCTTCCGTCGAGAAAGGAGACGATCCATTCCAGCGCCTTCTCCTGGATTCTGACGTTGCTGAGGCGCTGTACTAGGGTGCGGTGGCAGACCGTGTCGAAAGCCGCGGAGAGGTCTAGGAGGATGAGGGCCGCTGTTTCCCCGTTGTCCATCAGGGCTCGGATGTCGTCAGTGGCGGCGATGAGGGCGGTCTCGGTGCTGTGGTTGGCACGGAATCCGGACTGCGATGGGTCGAGGGATCCATTCGTCTTGAGGAAGGCGGCCAGCTGTTTGTTGACGGTTTTCTCGATGACTTTGGCTGGAAACGGGAGTAGAGAGATGGGGCGGTAATTCTTTAGTTCGGTGGGGTCTGCTGTAGGTTTCTTCAGTAGAGCGCTGAGTTCGGCGTGCTTCCAGCTCTCGGGGAAGGTGGCGGTGTCGAATGAGGTGTTGATGATGTCCCGCAGGTGGGGTGCGATGACAGCGTTGGCTTTGTTGAAGACGTGGTGAGGGCAGGGGTCGGTCGGAGATCCGGAGTGGATGGAGTTCATCGTGTGGACGGTGTCTTCGGTGTTGACCGGGGTCCAGGCGCGGAGGGTGGTGGTGGGTGGCGTTGCTGCGGTTGTGGCGTGGGTCGGATGGGTGCTGAAGCTGTTGTGTATGTCCGCGATCTTGTTGTGGAAGTAGGAGGCGAGGGAGTTGCAGAGGTCTTGCGAAGGGGTGATGTCGTTGTTTCCGGCGTTGGGGTTGGAGAGCTCTTTCACGATGTTGAAGAGTTCCTTGCAGTTGTGTGCGTTGTTGTCCAGTCGGTTCTTGAAAGCCGTTTTCTTGGCGATGCGGATCAGTTGGTGGTGTTTCCGGGTGGCGAGCTTGAGGGTGGTCCTGTTGTCCGGCGTGGGTTCCCTTCTCCAGGCTTTCTCGAGGGCTCGGCAGTTCTTCTTGGAGCTCTTGAGTTCGTCGGTGAACCAAGGGGCTCTCTTACTGCCGGGTCTGCTGGGCCGGGTCCTCAGTGGGGCGAGTTCGTCCGCGCAGTTGCTGATCCACTTCGTGAGGTTGTCGGCGGCCTGGCTGGGGTTCGCTGAGCTGGCCGGAGGGTGCTGGCTCAGGGAGGCGGCGAGCTGGTCGGCTGTGATCTTGTTCCAGCTTCTTCGGGCAGCCTGTTGCTGGTGGTGGTGGATCGTCGTTCTTCTGAAGGTGAAGTGGATGCATCTGTGATCCGTCCAGTGGAGTTCTGTGGCGTGGCTGAAGGCGATGTCTTTGCTGGATGAGAAGATGGCGTCGAGTGTGTGTCCGGCGAGGTGGGTGGGGGTGGACACCAGCTGCTTGAGTCCAAGGTTGGCGAGGTTGTCGAGCAGGGTGCTGGTGTTGCAGTCGTTGTTGTTCTCCAGGTGGAAGTTGAAGTCCCCCAGGAGGATGTAGTCGGCGGAGGGGAGGGCGTGCGGGCTGACGAAGTCGGCGATGTCCTCGCTGAATTGAGTGCGTGGTCCCGGAGGTCGGTAGACCAGGGTGCCTCTGAGGGTGGTCTTCGGGTCGGTGTGGATCTGGAAGTGCAGGTGTTCGGCGGAGGGTGGGGTGTTGTCGGTGCTGGTCGTGATGCGGATGGTGTTCTTGTGGATGATGGCGATGCCTCCTCCCACCTGGTTGGCGTTGCGGTCCCTCCGGGTGATCTTGTATCCTTCTGGGATGGCGATGGCGATGTCGGGCGCTGAGGAGGCGTTCATCCAGGTCTCCGTGATGAAGGCGACGTCGGGGGCTGTGGTGTCGATGAGGTTCCAGAGTTCGATGGCGTGTCTGTGGACGGAGCGGGTGTTGAGCAGGATGCACTTGAGGTGGTTGCTGCTGGTGATCGGCATGGCAGGTGTTGGTGTCGGGCAGGTCCGGAAGCAGGTGAACTTGCAGGTGCTGCAGCTGAAGGGTCCGTGGACGCGTCGTGGGGTGGCTCTGCAGCATCCCGGGGCTCGGCCGGTGTTGAGTGCGGTGAGGGTGGCGGCGTTGTACGTCAGGCGGGTCGGTCGGGGTCCTCGAGGGCCAGGGGTCCTGGCACTGGGCGCGGTCCAGGCGCGGACGAGCGTAGACGGGCTTACCTTTGGCGCGCCTTCGGCGCACAATCGGCGTGCCCTCTGCGCGTGACCGCTGCGCGCTCGCACGGTCGCCATATATGGCGAAGTGCGCGGGTGGGCGGGGCAGCTGGGAGGCGGGAGCGGGGAGGAATACAGAAGGCAAAAGGGGCGGGGCTTAGCGGCGGTGGCGGGAAGCGGGGAGCGGGGAGGGAACAGAGGGACAGAAACTACAATGCTGACAATATAAGGAAAAAAGACAATATTACACAGAATAAAGCAATCCAGATCTAACTTAAGCGTAACAGAAAGACAGCAGGGCACAGGAGCTACCACGGACCTCGAGGCTCGAGGGAGGGGGCGTGGTCAGGCGGCAGCAGCTGGGCAGCGAGGCAGAGGGTGGAGGGGGCACACGCAGCAGCTGGTGGCCGTGCGGCGCGGGTGGGCGGGATTGAATTTATTTATTGAATTACTAACCCTTTTTGCGCTACCATTAATATGTTTCCTTATAGGTGATATTGACATAGCTCAGCATAGTCGCGCACTGCTCAGACCTCATCTTGCTACGTTTGAGGTGCCTGACAATGGTATGGCGGTTATCTTTGTTGTTAGTGCTGATTCAGTGTTCCCCTTTGAGCTTTTCTACTCTTGGGTTACGTTTCCTGCTGTAAATGCGGACGATAATACGTTCCATACATATTCTCACACCGCGGTGCCAGTGGCCTATGTTCCATATAGAACACTAGAGATTCCAATATCTGCATGGCAGCATGGTATTTGGTTTAATGGCGCCCTCCCCCACTCAGTGACTCCGGCTCGGTTGGGTCCCTTGTCGATTCCTGGGGTCACTTGGCCAGTCTTGGCCGGTTTCATGCCACATCCTAACTATTTGCGAGTCCTTATTGCCGAGTTACGGCTCCTTTATGCATTTGTGGTTGAGGTACATAGGGCTCTGGTACAATATGTTACACGCAACCTCCAGGTGGGGGCACCTGCGGTTGCAGCGCATCCAGTTGGACCGGCCGGGATGAAGATTAGTCCCGTCAGTCCAGTGTTCTTGTTTTCCACCATTCCTTAGAGTAAGTCACTTGTTCTGGTTTGTCTAATCATTGGTAGCTTTGCGGTAGGACTGAGAGCAAATGAGACACTGATGGTAGTCGGATAGGGGTTCTGGGTACTGAGGGGAGTTTCTGGTACACCACAAGTCACTGAGGTCCTGGTTTCCTAGGCACAGTTCTGTGCACACACAAAATCCCCCCAACAAGATGAAGTCTGGCAGTCTGCTCCTTTGCTTTCTTACAGTCGGGAATGATTGGATCCAGTTCAGGGCTGTAGCTTGGATGCCTTCTTCAGGTAGTCTGGTGTGTAGTGTACGGTGGGAGACACTGTTGAAGGCTGCTGAAAGGTTGAGTGCAATGAGGTCTGCGTAGTGTCTTTGGTCCAGGAGTGTGTTGATGTCAACTGTGGCGTCAAGTAGGGCGTACTTTGCTTCCTTCTGAATCCTGATTGTGAAAGGTAAGTGCAGATGATACACTAAAAACATGTTTTACCCCATTTCATGCCCATTTTTCATCTTTGACCCCATTTCACGCCCAATTTTCATCTTTGACCCCATTTCACGCCCATTTTTCATCTTTGACCCTATATAACGCCCAATCTTCATCTTTTACCCTATTTCATGCCCATTTTTCATCTTTGACCCCATTTCACGCGCATTTTACATCTTTTACACCATTTCACGCCCAATTTTCATATTTGACCCTTATCCCGCCCATTTTTTTATCTTTTACCCCATTTCACACCCTACATTGCATAAATTAACACAATGGACCCACTCTATTGAACTCTTGCCCCAAAACGACACCCTACAATTAGGATTTGTGCACAGAGGACAACCTATGTTTCATGATTTACACAACAGGACACACCAAATATTAAAGTTTGTTAGCACAATTTACACAATTAAAAGTGTACTTTGGCACGTTTGATACACTGAAGAGCATCTCTTTACTGAGGTGACATTGCAATGATGGTGCTACGTACCAACCAAGCAGCCATTAACTTCACTCAATGGCTAACCAACAGCGCCGACAGCCTAGCACCCCTGAAAAAACGCCAAATCAAACTAGGCAGCAAAAACGCCCCCTGGTTCAACGATGATCTTAAGAAATCCAAGAAACTCTGTCGCTCCTTTGAGAAGACATGGAAAAAAGACCCAAACACCAGCACCAGGGACGCGTTCAAAAACGCCATCTGCATACACCACCAACTGATCCAAACCGCCAAGAAAGCCGCTTTCAAAGACCGACTTGATAACAACGCCTACAACAGCAAGGAATTATTCAACATCGTCAAAGAGTTTACCAGCCCCACTGCCAACTCCACCGACATCACTCCCTCTCAAGCCCTTTGCGGCTCCCTAGCTTCGTTCTTCCACGACAAAATAGCAGACATCCACAACAGCTTTGACAACCATCCTGGAGACCAACCCACCCTACCTTCTGCCGTACCCCCACCCCCCTTGAACATCCTTAATGACTGGAACCCAATCTCCACTGAGGACACCATCCGCCTGATGTACTCCATCCACTTAGGATCCCCCACAGACCCATGCCCTCACCACATCTTCAACAAAGCTGACTCCGTCATCGCACCCCACCTCCGAGATGTCATCAACTGCTCCCTTAACTCCGCCACCTTCCCGGAAAGCTGGAAACACACCGAACTCAGCGCCCTTCTGAAAAACCCACAGCTGACCCCACCAAACTCAAAAACTACCGCCCCATCTTGCTCCTTCCATTCCCGGCCAAAGTCATCGAGAAAGCTGTCAACAACCAGCTCGCCGCCTTCCTCGAAACCAACAAATCCCTAGACTCCTCACAGTCTGGCTTCCGAGCCAAACACAGCACTGAGACCGCACTCATCGCAGCAACAGACGACATTCGAACTCTACTGGACAATGGAGACACAGTCGCCCTCATCCTCCTCGACCTCTCCGCAGCCTTCGACACAGTCTGTCATAGCACCCTGTTACAACGCCTCAGAAACATAGGAATCCAAGGAAAAGCACTGGAATGGATCACCTCGTTCCTTGCCGGAAGAACACAGAGAGTCCACCTCCCACCATTCAAGTCAGAGGCCACTGAAGTAATCTGCGGCTTGCCACAAGGATCTTCACTCAGCCCCACCCTCTTCAATGTATACATGAGCCCCCTCGCGGCCATCGCACGCCAACACAACCTCAACATCATCTCCTACACTGATGACACTCAACTGATCCTCTCACTCTCCAAAGACCCTAACACCGCCAAAACAAACTTACATAAAGGAATGAGAGAAGTAGCCGGGTGGATGAAGCTCAGCCGTCTGAAACTGAATTCCGACAAAACAGAAGTCCTTATCCTAGGTACCTCCCCCTCCGCCTGGGACGACTCGTGGTGGCCAGAGTCCCTTGGAAAAGCACCCATCCCGACGGACCACGCACGGAACCTGGGCGTCATTCTGGACTCCTCACTCTCGATGACCAGACAGGTCAACGCCGTTTCATCATCTTGCTTCAACATCCTTCGCATGCTTAAAAAAACATTTCGCTGGATCCCCACCGAAACTAGAAAAACGATCACCCACGCACTGATTACAAGCCGCTTGGACTACGGAAACACCCTATACGCCGGTACCACCGCAAAACTTCAGAAAAAACTCCAACGCATCCAGAACGCATCAGCCAGACTCATACTAGACATTCCGCGTAAAGAACACATTTCTGGTCACCTGAAAAACCTCCACTGGCTCCCCGTCAATAAGAGGATAACATTCCGCCTCCTAACCCACGCACACAAAGCACTTTACGAACTTGGACCCGAATGCATCAACACACGACTTTCCTTCTACACCCCCTCCCGCCAGCTATGCTCCTCCCACCAAGCCCTTGCTGCTGTACCTCGCATCAACAAAACCACCATGGGAGGAAGATCCTTCTCCTACCTGGCAGCCAAAACCTGGAACTCACTTCCCACTCACCTTCGCCTCACTCAGAACCACCTAGCATTCAGAAAGCAACTTAAAACCTGGATATTCGACATGTAATTCCCCCTGTAGGAGAGTAGGGTCTGCTATCCTATGGTCACCCCAAATTTTTGCTTTTTGCTTCACTGGTTTCTGACTTAATGTGGCTGTGGGCCTGCTAATCAGACCCACAGCCTGCTGTTCTCTCTCTAAATTACTGCCAATGCACTCTAGGTGCATTACGAATTGGAACTGGTTCACCTTATGAGCCCCTGTAATAGTGCACCCTAGGTGCCCAGGGCATAGGTGTATCCAAGGCCTACCAGGGGCTGCAGCACGTATTGTGCCACCCCTGGCCTGGCCTCCATATTTGACACAACTGGCTGATCACTCAGCTGGGGTAAGTCGGTGTAACCACCTCTTACTTAGGTACAGTATGTCTGTGCCTAACCCTAAACTGGACACATATGTTCCTATCAGCCACTCCTATGGAAGCCCTCATCAATCCTGGAGGCAGAGTGCTTGGAAATATGTGAGATGGTGCTCTGGCATGAGCTGAGCCTGTCTGCAGCTGTCGGGAACCACTCCCTAAGCTGTTCCGGGATATTGCCATACCATATACTCTTAAGTGCATTATAATCCTCGCGGTTAAATGCTATCTTTGGTTTGGCTTTATCAAAACATGTCGAGTAAGGTGTCATACGAATTGGAATACTATCCCCTCGCCAATTCTGGCGACGGGGATAGCATTCCACCCTTCTAGAGGGACACGACATGTGTGTAGCCTTAACCCCGGTTAAAGTTAAACAGAGCCTCAGCTTCACAAAATGGACGCTGCCACCACAGACACAAGTCTGGCCTCCTGCTGCTGACCGAAACTCGGCAGATGGTGGCCTGGACAAAGGGTTTCCTGCCTTGGGAGGTGCGAGCACCACCCCAGACAGGATTTTGTGTATTGGGTAGGACAGGGCTGAATAGAATCAGACATGCCCGGGGCACACAAGGTGTCCCCGTGCATAGGCCAGCCCAAACCGGTTCTGGGGCCTTCCAGCCCCAGTCCTGGCGCGGAGCTGGACAAAGGAAAGGGGGTGTAACCGCCCCCCTTCCTGGTTCCTCCCAGAGGAGGGACCTAGTAGGTGATCCACCCCCTAGATTGGAATAAGAGGGGGAGCAGTGCCATTGCACAGCAGATCATCCCGAAATCAACTTAAAACTAAGAAGAAGACTGGACTTCGACATTCTGCTGCACAGAAGACTGAAGAAGAATCTCCCTTGTGGCCAAGGAGTGACCACCCTGTGAACACAGGCACCAACCAGCAACTCGACGTCTGCTTTGCCGCCGCCTCCCGCCGGAGACCGAGCCCAGAGCCCGACAAGAACCAGACTCCCAGACCTCTCAGAGCCCGATCCACAGTCCCTGCAAAGAAGGGACCCGTGGAGGCACCGAGTGACGTGGGACCGGACCTCTTGAAAGACACCCGAAAAGCTGACTGCGCAGCTTCTGAGGCATCCTCGACGTTGTGCTTTGGGGATTGAGAACCCCCACCACCGAGCAGCCCTTGCACCGAAGATCAGCCCTCCAGCATCTCCACGATCTGCGTGGGGCCCTTTTGCATTGTGCCACTCGACGCGCCATCCCGGCCACTAGCCACGTGGTCAGCGGCCATCTTGGCGACGAACCCGAAGATTTAAACAGCAGGTCTGGTTGCTCCAGACCTACCCAAGCTCCTGTGAAAAGGAGCACTCGCTCTGACCTTGCTGGTCCGAGTGAACAGCATCTTTCAACTTCTGCGTGGCTTGCATTTGCCAAGGCCTGTTTACTCCGATCAGGTCGCCGACACCGCCAACAGCGAGAAGCCTACGTGGGACAGCTCGTGACCGACTCCTGGACGTCCTCGACCCCGGGTATCCACGTGGCTGCAGAAAGAAGCTACCCGACAACGCCTGTTTGCACCCGACATCACCTGGTTCCACTCTGGTTCCACGGCAGTCACTGGCTAGTGACTTTGAACACTGTCCCCTCTGCTTTCAGGTCTTCACATCTACAGATCCACCCTTGGATCCACCGGAACTCTTCTCATCGAGCCGCCTGCAGCATCTCCTGCTCCAAGCACCATCGACCAGCGTGACGAAACCCGACACATCTTCGACCCTGTGCACCCGCTTCCTGTGGGTGAGGTAACTCAGCTCCGCCGGTGCTCCTGCACTGGTACACATCCCAAGGGCCTGTGTTTTAAGTTTCAGCTCCGTAGGTCACTCGGAAGGTTCCTAACTTTCTAACTTTGTGCTTTTTACGCACCATAGACTTTGTATTGAGAAGTGCGTGCACTTTGAACACTGCACCCGAGTCCCGTGGGCCTTTCCCGACTTAGTTAACTCCAGTCTCGAATAGCTCCAGCGATTCCCAAGGCCCTAGGCCTCTTCACTTTCCTCCTGGTATCCCTTATACCACTTATTTAGTATATGGTTTAGGTGGCCCCTAGGGCTCATCCATATTGTGCAACTTTTGTGTATTTTAAACTGTCTTGTGATTTAACGCTTGTGCTTCTGTGCTCATAAAGAGTCCAGGGGATTTTATAGTTAATAAATCAATATATATTTTCAATATATATCTGTGTGGTGTCCCTTTCATTTGGTATTCAAGGGGGTTGTGTATGGTATAACAGCTGGCTTCACATGCCTTTCAGAGTTTAGCCTAAGACTGCTTTGTCCACGTTACCACTAGGATAACTGGTCTACAAGGTTGAATTACAACCATCATCATAAGGGTTGCTTGGCATGGTACAAAGTGATCACTAGAACTAGTGAGCATTATATACCAGGCCAACTTCTCACATTGGTGGCAGCGGTGGGATCTGAGCTTGCTGTTGTTTTACCATTACAATCTTTGAGATTATCATTTGAAAGATCATACAGGTACCTGCTAGGTACATATAAAACAACACTAGTATACTTAAGTTCTACTGAACTTAGTTGTTGTAGAGCAAAGGGAGTAGCACACCCTAGCTACAACTACTAGATAGGTTTAGTAGGTAAACACCAGTGTAGGTAGATTGCAACACATCCACCCACACTAGAGCAATGTCTGGAGCAGAGGGTTCCACTGGGAATGTCTCTGTTGAGAGTGACCCTCCAAGGGCACCATCCAAATTTGCTATTTTTCCCTTTAAGGAATTAAGACAGCTTTGTGTCTTAAGGGGTCTGAAGACAGGGCCTTCCCCTACTGCAGACCACCTAAGAGAGCTTTTGGATCAGTCTGAAGCTCTAAAGACCTCTAAAGCAAACCCCACAGGGAATGCTGAAGGAGGCCATCCTTCAGAGGATGACACTGTAGACCCCCCTGCCCCTATCATCCTAGTAGATGAGGATGCCTCCATCACTGGAGCTCCTCAAGTAGATGTAGAGGAAGAGGAAGAAGAAGAGGGGGAGGAGGTGGAAAGCAGTGAGTCAGATGATGACAGAGATAGTCAGGTGCTGGTCAGTAGACTGAACCAGGCTAACTTAAGTCAACTTGGGAATGAATCAGGTAACAACCCATTCAGACCCTCAGGTGGACTTAACCAGGAGCCTAGGAGGAGAAGGATTCACTCAGGTGACTCTGACAACTCCTATGCTTCTAGAGGTTCTCATGGTCACTCCAGAAGGAGGATGACTAGCCCTCAGAGAAGGGAACATGAGACCAAATTGAGAGAATCTCAAATTAGAGAGGCTGAATTGAGAGTCCAGAGACAAGAGTTAGAGATTGCCCTGGCCCAAGAGAAACTTGCTAGAGCAAGACAGCCTAGAGAGAGTGGGGTAATAGAACCCACTGGTGGCAGCAATATCCACAAGGATAAAGACAGGTCTTTTGATAATAGAAACCTGAGTAAGATTGTGCCCCCCTACAAAGCTGGGGATGACATCCATAAATGGATTACTGCAATGGAGAGAGCCTGCAGAGTACAGCAGATCCCTCAGGAGCAGTGGGCAGCAATCTTGTGGCTCTCCTTTGAAGGTAGAGGCCGAGACAGACTCCTCACAGTTAGTGATGGGGATTCTAGAAACTACCTGGTCCTGAAGAGTGCTCTGATTGATGGGTTAGGCTTAACCACTGAACAGTACAGGTTAATGTTCAGAGATACCCAGAAGACACAGACTCAGGACTGGTCTGAATTTGTTGAGTGTGCCACTAAGGCTCTGGAGGGATGGTTGCTGGGAAGCAAGGTTACAGACTATGAAGGATTGTATAATTTGCTGATGAGAGAACAAATTTTAAATAATTGTCAGAACCAGCAGTTGCATCAACATTTGGTTGACTCAGATTTGACCTCTCCCCAAGAATTGGGAAAGAGGGCAGATAAATGGGTAAGAACCAGAGTTAAGCAAAAGAACCAGAACCAGAACCAGGGTGGTGACCAGAAGAAAACAGACCAGAAGGGTGGGGAGCAGAAAACTAAAGACCAGAAGTCTTCAACAGGGCCCCAAACTGAGACAGAGGGTGGGTCCCAAACTTCCAAGAAGAAGAAGAAAGAAGGTCAGAAGAAACCCTGGTGTAAAACTTGTAAGAACACCTCTCACTGGACAAGTGAGTGTAAAAAGGGTGGAGCCCCCAGCACTGCAGCCCCTAAGGCACCTGCACCCACTAGTACAGTTAGCAGTGTTGGTCCTCAAGCCAAGGGTTTAGTGGGAATCACTTTGGGAACTGAAGGAGATTCTGACCTAGTCAGAACTCTTACACAGGCTGTTCTGGTTTGTGAAGGGGACATAGATTTGACCCCTGACATAAGTCCCAGTAACCTGGGCAAATACAGACAGACACCTTTGATTAACAACAAAGTGGCTCAAGCTTACAGGGACACATGTGCCAGTGTCACTATGGTGACACCTAACTTTGTGGACCCTGGACAATACATGCCAGGCGATGATTACCTGGTGACCAATGCCAGCAATGTCACTACTACACATAGTGTGGCACTTGTTAACTTTTCCTGGGGAGGGGTAACTGGCCTAAAGAAAGTTGTGGTTAGTGCTGATCTCCCAGTAGAATGTTTGTTGGGCAATGACCTGGAGAACTCTCTATGGTCAGAAGTTGAGTACAGGACTCATGCAGAGATGTTAGGGATATCATCACATGTCCTTGCTGTGACCAGGTCACAGGCCAAAAAGTGCCTCTCTGAACCTCAGGTCTTGGATCCTGAAACAATGGACCAAGTACCTCCCAAGAAGAAGAACAGGAGGGTTAAGGCTGCGCCTTCCCAACTGCCTACAAGTGAGGATCAGGCTTCACAGGAAACTGATCTTGAGACCCCTGAAGGAACTGTCCCTGAAGAACTTGAACCTGATCAGGTTGAGTTTCTGGGGACAGGGGGACCTTCTAGGGCAGACTTGGGGCAGGCTCAGTTAACCTGTCCTTCTCTTGAACCCCTCAGACAGCAGGCTGCTGCTGAGGCTGCTGGGAATGCTCAAGGTGCCCATAAAGTATATTGGGACGATGGACTCCTTTATTCAGAGGCTAGAGACCCCAAGCCTGGTGCTACCAGGAGGTTGGTTATACCTCTGCAATTTAGGGGCTTCCTACTCACCTTGGCCCATGATATTCCTTTAGCAGGACACCTAGGCCAGAACAAGACTTGGGACAGGCTTGTCCCTCACTTTCACTGGCCTCACATGTCTGAAGACACCAAGGAGTTTTGTCGCTCCTGTGAAACCTGCCAAGCCAGTGGTAAAGCAGGTGGAACAACAAAGGCCCCCCTGATACCACTACCTGTGGTGGGGGTTCCCTTTGAGAGAGTGGGGATTGATATTGTTGGTCCAATGGATCCCCCTACAGCATCTGGGCACAGATTCATACTGGTGGTAGTGGATCATGCCACCAGGTACCCAGAGGCAATTCCCCTTAGGACCACAACAGCCCCTGTTGTGGCCAGGGCCTTACTTGGAGTTTTCTCCAGAGTGGGGTTTCCTAAGGAGGTAATATCAGATAGAGGTACCAACTTCATGTCTGGATATTTGACAGCTATGTGGAAGGAATGTGGTGTCAACTACAAGTTCACCACCCCTTATCACCCACAATGCAATGGGCTTGTTGAGAGATTTAACAAGACCCTAAAGGGCATGATTAAAGGATTACCTGAAAAGCTCAGGCGAAGATGGGACATCCTTCTGCCCTGCCTTTTGTTCGCTTACAGAGAGGTCCCTCAAAAGGGGGTTGGCTTCAGCCCCTTTGAATTGTTGTTTGGGCACCCTGTAAGAGGACCCCTGTGTCTTGTGAAGGAAGGATGGGAGTTACCTCTCAAAAAGCCTAAACAGGACATAGTGGACTATGTACTTGGTCTCCGCTCCAGGATGGCAGAGTACATGGAAAAGGCATCCAAAAACCTTGAGGCTAGCCAAGAATTACAAAAAGCTTGGCATGACCAAAAGGCTGTCCTTGTTGAATTTCAGCCTGGACAGAAGGTATGGGTGTTGGAGCCAGTGGCCCCAGCAGCACTCCAAGACAAGTGGTCTGGACCCCATACAATTCTGGAAAAGAAGGGAGAGGTTACCTACTTGGTGGACCTAGGAACTCCCAGGAGCCCCCACAGGGTGCTCCATGTGAACAGATTGAAGGCATATGTCAGCAGGGCAGACATGGGCTTGCTCATGGCTACAGATGAGGGACAGGAGGAAGAGAGTGACCCTCTCCCAGACCTGCTCACTCAGAACCCTGAGGATGGCTCAGTTGATGGTGTGGCCTTAGGTGGCAGCCTCACTGAACATCAGCAACATGACTGCAGACAAGTTCTACAGGCATACAGGCATATGTTCTCATTGACACCCAGTCAGACTAACTGGTGTACACATGTGGTGGACACTGGTGACAGTCTTCCTGTAAAAAGCAAAATTTACAGGCAACCTGACCACGTCAGGGACTGTATAAAGACTGAGGTGCAAAAGATGCTGGAATTAGGTGTCATTGAGCCTTCAGAGAGACCCTGGGCTAGCCCAGTGGTTCTGGTCCCCAAACCTCACACCAAAGATGGCAAGAGAGAGATGAGGTTCTGTGTGGATTACAGAGGACTCAATGCTGTCACCAGGACAGATGCACACCCTATTCCAAGGGCAGATGAGCTCATTGACAAGTTGGCTTCTGCCAAATATTTGAGCACATTTGACTTAACAGCTGGCTACTGGCAAATCAGGTTAGCTGAGGAGTCTAAAGCCAAGACAGCATTTTCTACCCCTAGTGGGCATTATCAGTTTGTGGTGATGCCCTTTGGTTTGAAAAATGCACCTGCCACCTTCCAAAGGTTGGTGAACCAAGTCCTCACTGGGTTGGATGACTTTTGTGCAGCTTATCTGGACGATATTGCTGTCTTTAGCTCCACCTGGGAGGATCACCTGATCCACCTGAAGGAAGTGCTTGAGGCTCTGCAGAAGGCAGGCCTCACTATCAAGGCAACAAAGTGCCAGATAGGGCAGAGCAAGGTTGTATACCTGGGCCACCTTGTAGGTGGAGGCCAAGTTCAACCACTGGAGAGTAAGATCCAGACCATCAAGGACTGGTCCCCTCCAACTACCCAGACTCAGGTCAGAGCTTTCTTGGGCCTGACTGGGTACTACAGGAAGTTTGTTAAGAACTATGGGTCCATTGTGACTCCTCTTAATGATCTGACATCCAAGAAGATGCCCAAAAAGGTTCAGTGGACAGAAATCTGTCAAACGGCATTTGATGACCTGAAGAAGGCCATGTGCTCTGCACCTATCCTGAAGAGTCCTGAATACTCAAGAGAGTTCATTGTCCAAACAGATGCTTCTGAGTTGGGAGTGGGAGCAGTGCTTTCACAGCTTAATGTAGATGGCCAGGACCAGCCCATTGCTTTCATTAGCAGAAGGCTGACCCCCAGAGAGAAACGTTGGTCAGCTATAGAGAGGGAGGCCTTTGCTGTGGTGTGGGCCCTGAAGAAGTTGAGACCATACTTATTTGGCACTCACTTCAAGATTCAGACCGACCATAAGCCCCTCCTATGGCTTAATCAGATGAAGGGTGAAAACCCCAAACTACTCAGGTGGTCCATTTCCCTACAGGGGATGGACTTTACAGTGGAGCACCGCCCAGGGACTGACCATGGCAACGCAGATGGTCTCTCCAGGTACTTCCACTTAGAACATGAAGACACAACTGGTCAAGGTTAGTCTAATGTCCCTGCGTTTGGGGGGGGGGTTATGTAGGAGAGTAGGGTCTGCTATCCTATGGTCACCCCAAATTTTTGCTTTTTGCTTCACTGGTTTCTGACTTAATGTGGCTGTGGGCCTGCTAATCAGACCCACAGCCTGCTGTTCTCTCTCTAAATTACTGCCAATGCACTCTAGGTGCATTACGAATTGGAACTGGTTCACCTTATGAGCCCCTGTAATAGTGCACCCTAGGTGCCCAGGGCATAGGTGTATCCAAGGCCTACCAGGGGCTGCAGCACGTATTGTGCCACCCCTGGCCTGGCCTCCATATTTGACACAACTGGCTGATCACTCAGCTGGGGTAAGTCGGTGTAACCACCTCTTACTTAGGTACAGTATGTCTGTGCCTAACCCTAAACTGGACACATATGTTCCTATCAGCCACTCCTATGGAAGCCCTCATCAATCCTGGAGGCAGAGTGCTTGGAAATATGTGAGATGGTGCTCTGGCATGAGCTGAGCCTGTCTGCAGCTGTCGGGAACCACTCCCTAAGCTGTTCCGGGATATTGCCATACCATATACTCTTAAGTGCATTATAATCCTCGCGGTTAAATGCTATCTTTGGTTTGGCTTTATCAAAACATGTCGAGTAAGGTGTCATACGAATTGGAATACTATCCCCTCGCCAATTCTGGCGACGGGGATAGCATTCCACCCTTCTAGAGGGACACGACATGTGTGTAGCCTTAACCCCGGTTAAAGTTAAACAGAGCCTCAGCTTCACAAAATGGACGCTGCCACCACAGACACAAGTCTGGCCTCCTGCTGCTGACCGAAACTCGGCAGATGGTGGCCTGGACAAAGGGTTTCCTGCCTTGGGAGGTGCGAGCACCACCCCAGACAGGATTTTGTGTATTGGGTAGGACAGGGCTGAATAGAATCAGACATGCCCGGGGCACACAAGGTGTCCCCGTGCATAGGCCAGCCCAAACCGGTTCTGGGGCCTTCCAGCCCCAGTCCTGGCGCGGAGCTGGACAAAGGAAAGGGGGTGTAACCGCCCCCCTTCCTGGTTCCTCCCAGAGGAGGGACCTAGTAGGTGATCCACCCCCTAGATTGGAATAAGAGGGGGAGCAGTGCCATTGCACAGCAGATCATCCCGAAATCAACTTAAAACTAAGAAGAAGACTGGACTTCGACATTCTGCTGCACAGAAGACTGAAGAAGAATCTCCCTTGTGGCCAAGGAGTGACCACCCTGTGAACACAGGCACCAACCAGCAACTCGACGTCTGCTTTGCCGCCGCCTCCCGCCGGAGACCGAGCCCAGAGCCCGACAAGAACCAGACTCCCAGACCTCTCAGAGCCCGATCCACAGTCCCTGCAAAGAAGGGACCCGTGGAGGCACCGAGTGACGTGGGACCGGACCTCTTGAAAGACACCCGAAAAGCTGACTGCGCAGCTTCTGAGGCATCCTCGAGGTTGTGCTTTGGGGATTGAGAACCCCCACCACCGAGCAGCCCTTGCACCGAAGATCAGCCCTCCAGCATCTCCACGATCTGCGTGGGGCCCTTTTGCATTGTGCCACTTGACGCGCCATCCCGGCCACTAGCCACGTGGTCAGCGGCCATCTTGGCGACGAACCCGAAGATTTAAACAGCAGGTCTGGTTGCTCCAGACCTACCCAAGCTCCTGTGAAAAGGAGCACTCGCTCTGACCTTGCTGGTCCGAGTGAACAGCATCTTTCAACTTCTGCGTGGCTTGCATTTGCCAAGGCCTGTTTGCTCCGATCAGGTCGCCGACACCGCCAACAGCGAGAAGCCTACGTGGGACAGCTCGTGACCGACTCCTGGACGTCCTCGACCCCGGGTATCCACGTGGCTGCAGAAAGAAGCTACCCAACAACGCCTGTTTGCACCCGACATCACCTGGTTCCACTCTGGTTCCACGGCAGTCACTGGCTAGTGACTTTGAACACTGTCCCCTCTGCTTTCAGGTCTTCACATCTACAGATCCACCCTTGGATCCACCGGAACTCTTCTCATCGAGCCGCCTGCAGCATCTCCTGCTCCAAGCACCATCGACCAGCGTGACGAAACCCGACACATCTTCGACCCTGTGCACCCGCTTCCTGTGGGTGAGGTAACTCAGCTCCGCCGGTGCTCCTGCACTGGTACACATCCCAAGGGCCTGTGTTTTAAGTTTCAGCTCCGTAGGTCACTCGGAAGGTTCCTAACTTTCTAACTTTGTGCTTTTTACGCACCATAGACTTTGTATTGAGAAGTGCGTGCACTTTGAACACTGCACCCGAGTCCCGTGGGCCTTTCCCGACTTAGTTAACTCCAGTCTCGAATAGCTCCAGCGATTCCCAAGGCCCTAGGCCTCTTCACTTTCCTCCTGGTATCCCTTATACCACTTATTTAGTATATGGTTTAGGTGGCCCCTAGGGCTCATCCATATTGTGCAACTTTTGTGTATTTTAAACTGTCTTGTGATTTAACGCTTGTGCTTCTGTGCTCATAAAGAGTCCAGGGGATTTTATAGTTAATAAATCAATATATATTTTCAATATATATCTGTGTGGTGTCCCTTTCATTTGGTATTCAAGGGGGTTGTGTATGGTATAACAGCTGGCTTCACATGCCTTTCAGAGTTTAGCCTAAGACTGCTTTGTCCACGTTACCACTAGGATAACTGGTCTACAAGGTTGAATTACAACCATCATCATAAGGGTTGCTTGGCATGGTACAAAGTGATCACTAGAACTAGTGAGCATTATATACCAGGCCAACTTCTCACACCCCCCTTCTTCAAGCGCCTTGAGACCCTCTGGGTATGTAGCGCGCTATATAAATCAGACATCAGACTGTCCAAAAAATTCACCACAATGACCCACAAGGCAGGGCACGCACACCTTTGACACCTTCTTAGCATGTGTAAACTTTGACTATTTTGTCAACCCCACTAAAGGGACATGTAGTGACCACAAACGCATACACTTCCTCGTCGGTCAACCCAAACCCACCCTAGACCACATGCAGACCTACACATAGTTATTGTAGCTCAGCCAACGAGATGATGCTACACACCACCATCAACAGCAACACCCACAACGCTGCAGTAGTCACCAATGGCGCTAAATCAGATTTTACTGACATGTATCTCCAACTGCGCATACACACTTGCACCACTATGCAACTGCAACATACAGCGTGCAAGAAATGCCACTTCGGTCACAAACAAACTCATCAACAGATGCATCTGCTGACACGGGGAGAAGAACTGGTACAAGATTGAGGATACCATTAAACGTCACCACCTACAAGGACACAAAGCTCATATTCACCATTAACAATACACTCACACACCAAACCTGGCTTCCAGGAGGAATTGCTGTCAGTTGCAACATGAATGATCACCAGCTGGGGGTGCTATCCCCATAATGAAACCATCAGTATGTGGCATCACCTGGTGGAACAACAACTTCAGCAGCCCCCCAACAGCCTAGGTATTTAGGCACCATATGTGACTCCTCCTACTCCATGGACCAATAGGTCTACGCAGTGGCCTGCACCTGCTTAAACTGCCTCTGCGTGTTCCATGCAACCTTCAAATGGATCTTACATTGTCAGGTAAGACAGTCACCCTCACAGTCATTGGCATCATGCTGGAGGCCACATGTGCAGCACAGCTAGCAGCTCTGTCTGCGGAGGAATGTTCTTTCTCTGCTGTGCTGGTGCCATCAGCCTGTGGGCTATCGGGTTCAGGATGTGTTGATGGATGTCCTTTTGAGCCTGTAGTGGGTAATGACATCCTCTGGCCTTAGGTCTGCGAGGCCGACAGGGCTGCGCAGGGCTGACAGTCTTCTTCGGTGCTGCCTCTGTGGTGGTCCTGGGGGAGGTGGCAGTGGCGGTGGTGGTCGTTGCCTTCATGGTGCTTCAAGCTGAATAAATAGCACCTCTTTGGCATCAGCGGCTCTTCAGATGGGTCTCTGGGCTACTCTACCTTATATACCTCCCTTTTTCACAATTTTTAGACCCGCTTTTTTCTAGTCTTAAGTTCCTGCTGCTACAGGGCCTTAGGGTGACTTTTATTATTGCTTTGCGGGTCCGGGATATAATTTCTCATAGTGCAATGTGGTGTTAGAGACTCTTTTTGTGAAATTTTGAGAAGGAACACCTATTTTGCATATCCTTAGTGAAAACTATCGCTGGCATACACAGTGATAGGAAAATCGGCTGCCATCGCCAGAAAGCTGTCGCTAATGCTTGCTAATGACAGCTTGATAATAGGCCAATAAATTATTGTCTCATTAGCGGTATAAAAGTGCCACTAAAGAGGAGATAAATTGCTTGATAATATGCCTCATGGGCTTTACAAGATAGAGTCATTGCCAGGGAAATCCACACAGACTCAGAATTATATTTTAAGGAAAACGAGGGTTCAGTGCCATTGGCGGCCACCCTATGGGAAGCATTTAAGACAGTGATACGAGAAAGAGCACAAACCATTATTGCGCACAAAAAGAGAAAGGAGACACAAGAGATCGAGATGTTGGAATGCAAACTGCTCGACTTAGAAAACAATGGGGACCTCGAAACGGATGACCAATCCCTCTGCCAGAAACAGATAACAAGACGGGACTACAGATCACTGGTGACCCAAGAAGTCAAAACCCATCTGATGGCCACACAGCATTGTCTATACGTGACGGGGGATAGAGCAAGGAAACTCCTGGCCTGGTTGAGTAGGCAGGAGATGGAGGCGAGATTGGTCACAGCCATTCAGGAACAAGGGCAGACCCACACGACACCCCAAGACATAGTGGCTCTTTCGCCCGCTACTATGCAGAACATTATAGATCTAGGCCACTACCGACTGAGACACAAATTGACAGGTACCTGGATGCAGTCATAATCCCCACTGCCCCACAGGAAGAGCAAGATATGTTAGACAAATGGCTAACACTAGAGGACGTCACAGAGGCAATCGGAAGACAGATTTCAGGGAAAACCCTGGGCCCAAATGGGTTACCAGTGGAATTTTTTAAGAAAAACACTAGTTTATTAGGCCGAAATCTATTAAACATGTTCCTAGCAGCAAAGGAAGAGGGACTACTCTCATCCAACCTCTGAACAGCCACAGTTGTGGTAATCCACAAAACAAGAAAGCCCCCAGAGGACTGTGTGTCCTACCTGCCCATATCACTGCTCAATATTGAGACAGAAATCCTTGCAACCATCTTGGCAATGCGCCTGATAGCAGTGATCACCCCATCATACACAGAGATCAATCGGTCTTTATGCCTAAACGAGCCATACATCACAATTTGCACCGGCTGGCCAATTAAATAGATACGATTAAACATAGAGATAGACCACACGCGTTCCTTTCCCTCGATGCCGAAAGGGTCCATTGGCCATTCAGGAGACAAACCCTGAAGAGATTTGGATTTGGACAGGTCTTTATGGAATGGCTGGAACTCCTCTACAAGGAGCCAGTGGCTAAAGTCTGAGTAAATGGAATGACTTTGGCAACCTGGCCCATTCAAAGAGGCACCAGGCACGGATGTCCCTTATCCCCCTATTGTTTGCCCTAGTACTGGAGCATGTGGCGTGTGTAATCAGATCCCACCCGGTGTTGAGTGGCTTCATGGATGAGGAACAACTAATAGAAGAAGAGCACATATAGCTTTACGCAGACAATATTTTGTTGGATGTCACTGAGCCGGCTGACAAATATTTGAAGAATACGGTCACAACACTGGTTATAGAATTAATGGGAGTAAATCCAACCTATACTCAGTGGGAAGCTTCATTGAGCTTAAGAAAATACTGTGGTGCCTGCGAGTGACCCAGGAGGGGTTCCATTACAATGGCCTCTATATAACTACTGATGAAACAACCAGTCAGACCCAAAGTATCAATTCCAAAAGGAAGTCAAGAGATGGAAAAGACTCCCTCGGATGATAATGGGCAGGGCTGTGACTCTACATATTACAGAACACCTATAATAAGATACTGGAGATCATATTTACCACGCTAGATAACGAGTTACGGATACTCCTGAGGGATGGGGCCCAACGGCGAGTGGAGCTGCAAACGCTTCAATGCAATCCAGATAATGGGGGTCTTGCCCTTCCATACATTAGAGCTTATTATAGAGCAGCCCACTTGGTTGTAATTAATGAATGGAGTCATATCACAAGAGATCACCCTGCATATGCACTTGAGAGGCTCCAGTTCTGGCAAAATACACAACTACGTTATCTGTATGGGGACAAAGGTGTTAACCGACGCCTATCAGCCACCCAAAAGGTGATTAAAGCAAGGAAGGGGGCTGAGAAACAGATGGGATGGGACACTAAACTCACAATGGAAACCCCCCTGTGGGAGGGGACGAGACTACCAGTAATTGGGAAACTTAACCCCTTTAAACAGTGGACTATTATCGGGATCCCCAAACTTGGAGATTTACTAGAGAAAGGCACTCTTGTGACCTTCGCGACACTCCAGGACACTTACCAACCAAACAGCACTCAGAACTATGCCTATCTCTGACTGCAACACTCCTAGAAGGCAGAGGGTTTAGATGCAATCACATTTTCTGATTTTTTTCCCCCAAGAGGAAATTCTGAACAAGGCCATTTCATTGACATACAAAACTCTACTTAACAATGTGCCTGACAAACTGGGGCCACAGGTTCAAATGGGAACTTATCTTGGGGCCGATGTAAGACATTGACTGGGAGGCAGCCCTCATGCATCCTCATGAGGTAGCAACAAAGCAGATGTTACGTTTTATACAATACAAGATCCTACACAGGGTTTATTTTGATAGAGCTAGACTACATAATATAGGACAAGCAGAAACTCCAGACTGCTTAAGATGTCAGAACAAGTGAGGCAATTCAATTCAATTTCAAAGCTTTATTCGATTATTAAAAACAATCACAAAAGCATACAGTGTTTAAAAATACAGAGTAGGATACAAAACAGGCAATAGACATTTCAATAGATAAAACAGCTCAATCAGTAACAAGGTTAGAACACCAGGCTTTTCCTATGAGAAACAGCTTTTATGATGTGACAGTAAATGAGGGAGAATTCTTGTAAGATATAACTCCCAGCCCTGAAGGAACGGCAGGATTCGACGCTAGCCTATCTGGTTCTGAAAAGAGATCTGAAGAGAGATATCAGCTAGATATTCGCGAAATGCTTAATTTAATTCTCGATGAGATCCGCGAAATTAAAAACAATCAGCAAGTGGAGCTAGCTGCCCTGCATGCTAGAATGGACAAGCTCGAGGAGTTAACAGTATCACTCCCTAATATTGTAGTGGAGGCGGATTCCAGGATCTTGGCTCTGGAAGACCAAATGGGACTGGTATCAGGGGCAACTAGAGAGGCCACTAAGAAGCGGATCACCATGGAAAACAAACTCGAGGAGTTGGAAAACCACTCTCGCAGGTCGAATCTGAGAATTGTGGGGGTCCCGGAAGGGACAGAAGGCACTGACACAGTACAATGGGCTAACTCGTTTATCCAAAAGGTAGTTCTTCCAGAGTTCGAAGGGGACTTGACGATCACAAGGGCCCATAGAGTACCAGCACAGCGTTTCGCGAACTCTCCTTTCCCAAGAACCATCTTACTGAATTTTGCAGACTTCAAGATAAAAGAACAAATCCTCTCTAGGGCATATCAACAACGCCAGTTCAATGTTTCTGAGACGGCAAAATGTAGAATATTTATGGACATGACAGCGGCAGCGGCCAGAAGAAGAAAAGAATTTGTAAAACTGTTGCAGCTATTTAAAGCTAATGGCGCCCAGGCTTCGATTGCGCAGCAATCAAAGTTGAAGGTTCTTGTTAAAGGGAAATTCTTCCTGTTTACTGATTTAGATGAGGTTCAAACTCTTCTTAATGAGATATCTGCAAGGGCTTAGCTCTGAGGGCGGGGGGAGAAAAGAAGGGGAAAGAAAAATGGAAGGAATCTGGATTTATAACTTGAAGTTGCTATAATAGGTATGATTGATTTATTTTATTTTTTCTCCTCATTAGCTAAAAAAAGAATAACAGAGGTGGGCGCTCTGGGTTACTGAGTCACACCAGGGTATAAGAAGAGGACATCCGAAGAAGAAGTGGAGGGAGGGATGGGGGCTGCATGGACAGGGAGGGGGCTCCTGCATCCCTGGGGGTGGTTAGGGTGGGGGGTGAAAGCAGTAAAAAAATACAAGTACAGTAGGGTTGCTATTTTGACTTTCAATTTTGGTTGGTACAGATTAGGTATAAATTTTTATAAACGTAGAGATGACATTTGATTCATGTAAAATCCTGTCCATTAATGCGAACGGGTTACTAAATAAACAGAAGTACGGCTCACTTTTGAAATGGGCAATGGCAAAGTATTACATTTTGTAAATTACTATGGCCCAATATTCGATGACATTTCAGCCCTGACGGAAATTAGTGAAATCTTGAGGGGCACTCCAGGACCAATTGTAATAGCAGGTGGTTTTAATTATATCCAAGATTTAAAAAGGGATACTTCTAACAAGAATAAGAAGCAACTAAAACCAAAGACAAAAGGGGTGCTGGAAGCTTTTACGACAGAATACGAACTGCGGAACTCCTGGCGCTCCCTAAATCCCAATACAGAGTCCTACACTTGTTATTCTAATAGATTTCACACTGCCTCTAGAATAGATTTTTTTTAACTTCTAGGTCACTTCAAATTGTTAATGCATGGATAGGTTGTAACCCTTTTTCAGACCATGGGAGGATTGAAGTGGAACTGATGTTAGAAGGTACAAAAAGGAAACGCCCCAGGTGGCAGATGGATCGTACCCTTTTACAGAATACGGAGTGGGTGGAGGGCTTCAAAGATAGGATGAAAGAATTTTTTTTAGTAAATAAAGATTCAGCGGAGCCTTTCTCTATATGGGGAGCATTTAAAGCAGCAGCCCGAGGGCAAATGATAGCATTTTCCTGTAATAAGGCAAATGTTCGTAAGGAACAAATTGCTGTCCTTCAGAGTGCCGCTGAGAAAGAATATGCGCTAAAACTTAATCGATTGCCTAATAAATGGGAAGAAGCGAAAGCATTGCTTAGGGATTTCTTCACCCTCGAAGAGATAAATAGCTCGAAGGCCTTTCAGAAAAGGCTCTATGAGGATAGTCAATTGATGGGAAAGCTCCTGGCTAATTCAATTAGAAAAAGACAAGAATCTTCCATCATTTTAAAAATTCTAGATCCTCTGGGTGGAATAGAGACTCGGAGCGAGGGAATTGCGAAAGTGTTCCTTGATCATTACGAGAGAATTTACACCACAGATATTCAGGTGGAGGGAACACTGATCAAGGAATATTTCGAAAACTTAGATAATCCCAAAATCTCTGATTTTAGGAGGAATCAATTAAGCAGTGAAATAAGCATACTGGAAATTCAAAATAGTATAAAAGCAACAGCAGGAGCAAAAGTATCAGGCGTAGACGGGTTCCCGATTGAATTTTATAAGGTATTTTTAAAGGAACTGGAGGATCCCTTGAAAAATGTATTTAACTATATCAGACGAGGCGGCAAGGTTCCCTCTGAATTTTAAGAATCTACAATTATCAGCTTTGTTAAGAAAGATAAAAATCCAGAGGAGGTAAATTCCTATAGACCAATCAGTCTACTGAATTCGGACTATAAGGTTTTTATGAAAATCTGGGCCCAAAGATTGGTGTCTGCAGCACAGGAAGTAATCCATCAAGATCAGACAGGGTTTATAGCCGGTAGATGTATGGCAGCGAACACAGAATATTTGATACAGGCCTTAGATTTTTTTAATATTAATTCGACTTCTGCATGTATCTTAATGATTGATGCAGAAAAAGCATTTGATTTAGTTAACTGGTCAACGTTATTTTTTTCCTTGGGTTGTTTTGGATTCCCGGCCCAGATTATTAGTATGTTACAGAACATTTATGAAGGGGCATTAGCTCAGGTTATAGTCAACACCAGGCAAGCAGGGAAGATTAAAATAAATCGCGGACTAGGCAAGGCTGCCCTCTATCTCCCCTGCTTTTTATCTTTTTCATTGAACCGCTGGTTATAAAAATAATAATCAATGATGCAATAATACCCCCTATTGGCGGGATGTCAAAGTTAAAAATGTTTGGCTACGATATTGTTCTGTATTTAGCTTCTGAAAAAGAAAATATTTTACATCTCATGAAAGAGCTTAAGGAATACGAGAAGATTGGGGGATATAAGATCAACGAGAAAAAAACGGAAGTTCTTATTTTAAATTCTAATTTAGATTTTCTTCCACCACATCTTCAGTCTCAAGCAGAAAAACGGGATCCAATAAGATATCTAGGAATTTATGTGACTAGAGAGTATAAAGATCTTTTTGGGTTGAATTACATTAAGATGAAGAACAAAATAAAGAGCATGCTGGAACAAAGGGATTCATTGCCCCTGACTTTGATTGGTAGAGTTGCATTGATAAAGATGAACATACTCCCTTTGGTTTTATGCCTTTTTAGTAATATTCCAATAAAAGTCAATATGGCCTTTTTCAATGAACTTGAATCTATGATGAGAAGATTTATGTGGAATAAAAAGGCCTCAAGAGTTAAGCTCTCGGTGGTACAACTTTCTGTAAATCAAGGTGGGCTGGCTCTCCCCCATTTTAAAACATACTACGAAGCAGCCCTTTTCGATATAGTGGCAGGACTATTAAGGACTAGACAGTCAAGAGACAATTTCTTTTTAGATAAAATGCTAGAGGAAGCAGGCTCTCAAATGTTTTTCTTTTTAAAAACTGCAAAGCTGCCTAAGAAAACAAGATATAAGACATTACTAGTGTACTTATCAAGACTATGGCTTTTATATAAAAAATGTGGCTCAGATGGTTCTAGTTATTTGAAATTACTAGAATGTGGTAAAATGGGACTTAAGATATCTCAGAATCATCTGCTACAATGGGAATCAGCCGGATTTTGTGAAATAAGACACTTATTTTCTCAACATAAGGTAATTAGCTGGCAAACAGTTGTAGATAGAGCATATCCTAGGCGGCTTATGTTTTTTGATTATTTACTAATGGTTTATCTGATAAGAAAAGAGATAGGGGGTTCTGACACTTTACCCAATGCCTTGTTAACAGCTTTATACGGGGAAAAACATAAGGGTATAGGATTCTGGTATAAAAGGCTACTCCCTTCAGGACCTCCTCAGGTAATTCTTAATCATTTAGATAAAATAAGCCTCACGACACAGTGCGTTTTGTCAAATAAAGACTGGGAAGTAATATGTCAGCTAGGAAATAAAGCACTCCGGGCAGCTAATTATAAACAAATGTCCTTTCTCTCCCGCTGGATGGCGTATTACACCCCAGAGGCCTTGCAGAGAATATTCCCTGAATATTATAAAAAAATGCTTTAGATGCAAAACCAGTGGTCAGGGCGGCTGGCATCATATTTTTTTCTCCTGTCCAAAGCTAGAATCTTTTTGGAAGGGGATTTTCACTGACATGGACTGGCAACTGGGAAAACACTGCTACCTGAAGCAGAAGTGGCCCTTTTTGGCATTTGTAAAGATAGGAATAGGTTTAATACCTCAGAAGAAGCATTTATTTTTATTTCTACGATTGTAGCACGGTCCATGATTTTACAAAATTGGAAATCCGAGGTAATCCCATGTCAATTAAAATGGGTCAATAAAATGAAAAGAACATGTAATTTTGAGAGAGCGTATGCAGGCAGGGTGGGTGCGATCGCAAGATTTGAAAGGAATTGGAAATATTTAGAGAAGTTGGAATTTATAAAAGGAAATTGATATTTTACTATTGTTTTATTATTGTTTTACACTAGCTGCTATTGCACTTTTTGCACTTTATTCTGTTATTTTGCACTTTACTGCAGCAGCACTTTGAAAATTGCAAGAATAACTTTGCTGCTTAATTGGTGGGTTTTGTATTTTATTATACCAGTATTTTATGAACCATCCAGTATTACCGATGTATATTTTTGCACTGTCATTTTTGAATCATATCTTTACTATATTGGATGTTTCTGTACTTTAAACTAGTAGGGCTATAGGAACTATAATAGAAATTTGAATGTTTTATCTTAGCCCTCCTTGTATATTGCCAATTTTGCACGTTTGCACTAGCACATTTTTGCACTAGCACTTTAATATTGCTATAGCATTTTTCCAGTTACAAATTACAAATTAGCAGCTCATTGCACTTTAGTGCACTTGTATTTGATAAATCATATAGCAATTTCGTTATTTTTTATTAATTTTTCATTAGTGGTTGCTATATTGGTTAACCTTCTATGTTTCTGCTTCAGCACTTTAAAGAAGGGTAAAGATACCCTTGTTGTGTTAATTTGCTTTGTCCGGGTATAACATAACAGGAATCTTGACGTATTGGATTAACTGCTTTCCTTGTACCATTTTGCACTAGCACTTTAAGACTGGCTTATTTAGTTGTTCGTTATTAGTAATGTATATGCTTGGTTTGTCTCTTGTATATTGTATGGAAATTTTTATCTAAAGTCGAAGAATCAAATGTACCAATGTCTTCCTACTGTCTTGTTCAATAAAAAAAACAAAAAAAAACAAAAAAAAGAAACAGCTTTTAGTAAAAAGGTAGCGGTAAAAAAACAGATTTCCAATGTATCTAGTGCAAATAACAGTTTCAGTGCTTGGGCAGTAGTAAACACAGAATATTTCTTAAAAACAGGTTTGAGGTAGTAACAACGAAGGTGCAAGTAAAAAGGGCAAATAAGCATAAAGTACAATGTGCTTTGCTTAGTTAGGCCATCACAGGGGCAGGGGGATTGGCTATGAATTTTCATCTGTGGAAATGCCACTAGGTTATGTACGATGCCTAGTCTCAACCTAGTGAGAACACATTGGTGGGATTGCTTGGTAATAGATTTTAAGTACATAGGCATGCCCCTGTCTTCCAACATATTAGAATGATAAAATACATGAGTTGACATTAGGCTACATTCAGCCCTGCGCAAGTTAGATTTGGTCCCTAGAAAAACATTTTCAAGTTCCTTTTTTGGTACAGTGACGGCACTATGGGGGTCATCAAAAATATCAAGATTAAAAATTTCACTATAGGAAGATGAAACATAATTTAACCAGGAGGTCTTGCGGACATTTTCCAACCAAAGACAACCTGAGATAATCTGCCTGGTAAAGTCAGTCTCATCCTTAACCCAGATTGACCTCCAAACCATGAGAGGTCTCATTCCCATTAGGTCTGTAAGATGATTCAAGCCCACCTCTCTATGGCTCAATTCATTGGATGCCGAGGAGGGTAAGCAAAGGAGTCTTTTAAGGAACTGGTTCTCCGTAACTTGCAGATCCCTGTGATTACAGTAACCCCATATACCCGATCCATATAGAGCAATGGATACACATCTATGCCTATAGATATTTAACATGTCCGGAATGCGGCGACTACCTAGTTTAGATGCAAAGCGAAATACTCCAGAGAAGCTTTTGCCCATCTTAGCATTCACATTTAAAATCTCGGGTGCCCAGGTCCCTCTATGATTAAAAGTTACACCGAGATAACAGAATCTGTCCACTACCTCTATTCTGTGATTATTAAAATGAAATGGCTTAGAGAGTTTCATCCGTTTCCCACAGGCCATGATGAAGGTCTTGGAATTGTTAATTTTCAGTTTTCTCCCCTTAATAAAATCGTAAAAATTGTTCATAAGGTTTTGGAGTCCGTTCGGGGTACGCAAGAGTAGAACCGTATCATCAGCATATAGCAGGACCGGCACAGGATGACCACCAACCTGCGGGTAATCTGCCTGTACCCTCTTCAATTCGGACTCCATAGAGTTTATAAAAAGAGAGAAAAGCAACGGGGCCAACACACAGCCTTGCCTTATGCCTGAGTTAACCCTCATTTTCCCAGTACATTCCCCTGCCTGGCCAAAGCGGATCTGGGCTGATAGTTTATTGTAGAGTCTGACCAGGAAGTATATAATTGGTGAAGGGGCTCCCATATCCACTAAAGTGGACCATAACAAAGTATGATCCACCAGATCAAAGGAGCTCGAGAGGTCAGCGAAACAGAGAAATAAAGAACCCTGTTTCGCTTTGGTGTATTTCCCGATGATAAGGTCGAGAGTAATACATTGCTCTGTTGTCCCAATGCCTTTGCGGAAGCCGTATTGAGATTCGGCTAGAATTTTGTTGTCCTCCGCCCATTCCTCTAGATGCCTCAGTAGGACCCTGCTCATAATCTTGAAAGAGGAATCCAGAAGGGAGATAGGGCGGTAGTTCTTAGCCTCTCCTCTATCTCCCTTCTTATAAATCAGTAAAATTATGGATTCACTCCAGGTAGATGGTGTACTATCCCTAACTGAGGCATTAAACACCTGTGTCAGGAGTGGGCTCCAAAGTGTCAGGTTGGATTTATACAGGTCAACCGGGACCCCATCCGGTCCCGGTGCCTACCCCCCTTTACTCTGTCTGATGGCAGTTTCCACTTCTTGAAGAGTAATATCCAGGGATAGCTTTGGTTCGTACAGGGGGGGGGAGGAACTAGCACAATCCTCCCTGGCCGGGTCAAAGATTTCAGTAAAATGTGCAACCCAGTTCGCTTCGCTAACCTGAGCTGATAATATAGGGAAGTCTTCCTTTACAAGAAAAGGGCTGTTAACCATAATCCAGAAGAGATTACTATCATACAGTTTTATGGAACACTAGCTCTGGCAACTTTGAGTGTAGCATATGGGTTCTACTTTCCTGTTCTCGTACTTTACATGCGTTCAGCCTTTGTTTCATTGCCTGGATTGTTCATTTGAATGGTCTTTGGATTTGTGCCTGTCTAATACAGCGTCTCCTGCCCCGGATTATGATCAACTGATGAGTCCCTTAGTGGCTCACGAGTTGGACTGTTCTGGCATTGGGATTATGGCCTGTGCGGCTGCGCATGGAGTTCTAGGTAATTGGAGCGTGTATAAGCAGGGCACTATTTCTTAGCACAAAATTATCTCAAAGAACATTTTGGTTGTCCTCTGATGGTGCTAGAGGCTCCAGCTACTGATGAATGTATGTTCATTTACTCTTTTGAATTGGATGGCTGAACTTTTTGCTGATGCGAACAATGACTTCCTTTTGGAGTCTGTTGCAAAATACTGTGCCTACACGCTGATGGACTGAAGGCGGCCAACCAGCAAAGAGCACATACTCGATTCCGATTTTTTTTACCAGTTTCCTTTTTTTAATTATTCATATTTTGGGCAGAATGCCCTCTTGTGTTTTTTCTTTTTTTCTTTCCTCTATTACCACAGTACTTCAAAATTCTAACTTCCAATTGTGCCGTTTGACAAAATATGAACTTGGTTCTGTCTCATTCGAACTTGAACTCTGCATTTCCAAATTATTTCCCTTTTTGTTCGTGCTCCGGTCAGGGGAGGGTGTAGTGAAGACCGATAGCTGTCTGCACACATTGCTATGTTAGCATAATCGCATTAGAAGTTTAAACGCCATTTTGCAACTTTGCGGCTTCTGCACACAACACTACATATATCTGTTGTTGTAAGTTAACTTGCTTGATTTTCTTTACATGAGAACTGTCTTCTTTACCCATTCCTAGACTTACATGGCAGCCTCTGTTTGTACAGCTTGTGCTCACAGCGTCAAGGTCTATTAACAATGTATGCTTCTAATTCAATGTGATCGGCCCACGCGCTAGACATAATATGCATCCAGCTGCAAGAAGCTGAAATTCGAGTGCCTTTAATATTACACTGCATGCAGGTTTGCAGGCACTTGGAGAAAAACCTTTCCTTCCACAAGAGAGCTGGCTGAACCTTTGATGTGATTCACCTAAGCTGATCTTTGAGGAATGAGGTTCCTCATTGAAACTTCGAGACCTTCTATTATTATAAAACAGCTTAGAGCAAAGGGAGGGTTGTACACACGACGCTATATGACCTGTTTCCACTATCAGAATAATATGATTTCTCCCTTTCTGTTTTATGGAATTGTAACAATGCTGATTGTTTTATTTCTAATCATGTGCCTGCTTATGTTAGCTAAAATACTGCTTCTTAGAGCACGTCTTGGAAATAAATATTGTAAACGTTATCGTGTCTTTACTTACGTTGTGGACTTGTATGAGAAATACAAATGAAAGAGTGATCTTGTTTCCCACCATTCCTGACAGTATTCTAAGTTGCTTGTTCTGGTTTGTCTCATCATTGATAGCTTCACGGTAGGACGGAGAGCGCATGAGACACTGATGCTAGTCGGATAGGGGTTCTGGGTACTGAGGTGAGTTCTGGTACACCACAAGTCACCGATGTCCTGGTTTTTTACGCACAGTTCTGTGCACACACAGAATTCCCGCAACATGGCGCACCTAACGTTTGGTCTTATTTGCGAGACTCTTTAGTAGTTAGTGCTTCTCTTGTTCCACAACACCCTCACTTCTGTTTCCGGTAGGCAGTTGTGACGGTTCACCTATCTATACAAATTAAATATAGGTTCACTCAAGCTTGAACTTTACAAATGTTCACATTTATTGAATTACTAACCCTTTTTGAGCTACCATTAATATGTTTCCTTATAGGTGATATTGACATAGCTCAGCATAGTCGCGCACTGCTCAGACCTCATCTTGCTACGTTTGAGGTGCCTGACAATGGTATGGCGGTTATCTTTGTTGTTAGTGCTGATTCAGTGTTCCCCTTTGAGCTTTTCTACTCTTGGGTTACGTTTCCTGCTGTAAATGCGGACGATAATACGTTCCATACATATTCTCACACCGCGGTGCCAGTGGCCTATGTTCCATATAGAACACTAGAGATTCCAATATCTGCATGGCAGCATGGTATTTGGTTTAATGGCGCCCTCCCCCACTCAGTGACTCCGGCTCGGTTGGGTCCCTTGTCGATTCCTGGGGTCACTTGGCCAGTCTTGGCCGGTTTCATGCCACATCCTAACTATTTGCGAGTCCTTATTGCCGAGTTACGGCTCCTTTATGCATTTGTGGTTGAGGTACATAGGGCTCTGGTACAATATGTTACACGCAACCTCCAGGTGGGGGCACCTGCGGTTGCAGCGCATCCAATTGGACCGGCCGGGATGAAGATTAGTCCCGTCAGTCCAGTGTTCTTGTGTCCCACCATTCCTTAGAGTAAGTCACTTGTTCTGGTTTGTCTAATCATTGGTAGCTTTGCGGTAGGACTGAGAGCGAATGAGACACTGATGGTAGTCGGATAGGGGTTCTGGGTACTGAGGGGAGTTTCTGGTACACCACAAGTCACTGAGGTCCTGGTTTCCTAGGCACAGTTCTGTGCACACACAAAATCCCCCCAACAAGATGAAGTCTGGCAGTCTGCTCCTTTGCTTTCTTACAGTCGGGAATGATTGGATCCAGTTCAGGGCTGTAGCTTGGATGCCTTCTTCAGGTAGTCTGGTGAGTAGTGTACGGTGGGAGACACTGTTGAAGGCTGCTGAAAGGTTGAGTACGATGAGGTCTGCGTAGTGTCTTTGGTCCAGGAGTGTGTTGATGTCGTCTGTGGCGTCAAGTAGGGCGTACTTTGCTTCCTTCTGAATCCTGATTGTGAAAGGTAAGTGCAGATGATACACTAAAAACATGTTTTACCCCATTTCATGCCCATTTTTCATCTTTGACCCCATTTCACGCCCAATTTTCATCTTTGACCCCATTTCACGGCCGTTTTTCATCTTTGACCCTATATAAAGCCCAATCTTCATCTTTTACCCTATTTCATGCCCATTTTTCATCTTTGACCCCATTTCACGCGCATTTTACATATTTTACACCATTTCACGCCCAATTTTCATATTTGACCCTTATCCCGCCCATTTTTTTATCTTTTACCCCATTTTACACCCTACATTGCATAAATTAACACAATGGACCCACTCTATTGAACTCTTGCCCCAAAACGACACCCTACAATTAGGATTTGTGCACAGAGGACAACCTATGTTTCATGATTTACACAACAGGACACACCAAATATTAAAGTTTGTTAGCACAATTTACACAATTAAAAGTGTACTTTGGCACGTTTGATACACTGAAGAGCATCTCTTTACTGAGGTGACATTGCAATGATGGTGCTACGTACCAACCAAGCAGCCATTAACTTCACTCAATGGCTAACCAACAGCGCCGACAGCCTAGCACCCCTGAAAAAACGCCAAATCAAACTAGGCAGCAAAAACGCCCCCTGGTTCAACGATGATCTTAAGAAATCCAAGAAACTCTGTCGCTCCCTTGAGAAGACATGGAAAAAAAAACCCAAACACCAGCACCAGGGACGCGTTCAAAAACGCCATCCGCATACACCACCAACTGATCCACACCGCCAAGAAAGCCGCTTTCAAAGACCGACTTGATAACAACGCCCACAACAGCAAGGAATTATTCAACATCGTCAAAGAGTTTACCAACCCCACTGCCAACTCCAACGACATCACTCCCTCTCAAGCCCTTTGCGGCTCCCTAGCTTCGTTCTTCCACGACAAAATAGCAGACATCCGCAACAGCTTTGACAACCATCCTGGAGACCAGCCCACCCTACCTTCTGCCGTACCCCCACCCCCCTTGAACATCCTTAATGACTGGAACCCAATCTCCACTGAGGACACCATCCGCCTGATGTACTCCATCCATTCAGGATCCCCCACAGACCCATGCCCTCACCACATCTTCAACAAAGCTGACTCCGTCATCGCACCCCACCTCCGAGATGTCATCAACTGCTCCCTTAACTCCGCCACCTTCCCGGAAAGCTGGAAACACACCGAACTCAGCGCCCTTCTGAAAAACCCACAGCTGACCCCACCAAACTCAAAAACTACCGCCCCATCTCGCTCCTTCCATTCCCGGCCAAAGTCATCGAGAAAGCTGTCAACAACCAGCTCGCCGCCTTCCTCGAAACCAACAAATCCCTAGACTCCTCACAGTCTGGCTTCCGAGCCAAACACAGCACTGAGACCGCACTCATCGCAGCAACAGACGACATTCGAACTCTACTGGACAATGGAGACACAGTCGCCCTCATCCTCCTCGACCTCTCCGCAGCCCTCGACACAGTCTGTCATAGCACCCTGTTACAACGCCTCAGAAACATAGGAATCCAAGGAAAAGCACTGGAATGGATCACCTCGTTCCTTGCCGGAAGAACCCAGAGAGTCCACCTCCCACCATTCAAGTCAGAGGGCACTGAAGTCATCTGCGGCTTGCCACAAGGATCTTCACTCAGCCCCACCCTCTTCAATGTATACATGAGCCCCCTTGCGGCCATCGCACGCCAACACAACCTCAACATCATCTCCTACACTGATGACACTCAACTGATCCTCTCACTCTCCAAAGACCCTAACACCGCCAAAACAAACTTACATAAAGGAATGAGAGAAGTAGCCGGGTGGATGAAGCTCAGCCGTCTGAAACTGAATTCCGACAAAACAGAAGTCCTTATCCTAGGTACCTCCCCCTCCGCCTGGGACGACTCGTGGTGGCCAGAGTCCCTTGGAAAAGCACCCATCCCGACGGACCACGCACAGAACCTGGGCGTCATTCTGGACTCCTCACTCTCGATGACCAGACAGGTCAACGCCGTTTCATCATCTTGCTTCAACATCCTTCGCATGCTTAAAAAAACATTTCGCTGGATCCCCACCGAAACTAGAAAAACGGTCACCCACGCACTGGTTACAAGCCGCTTGGACTACGGAAACACCCTATACGCCGGTACCACCGCAAAACTTCAGAAAAAACTCCAACGCATCCAGAACGCATCAGCCAGACTCATACTAGACATTCCGCGTAAAGAACACATTTCTGGTCACCTGAAAAACCTCCACTGGCTCCCCGTCAATAAGAGGATAACATTCCGCCTCCTAACCCACGCACACAAAGCACTTTACGAACTTGGACCCGAATGCCTCAACACACGACTTTCCTTCTACACCCCCTCCCGCCAGCTATGCTCCTCCCACCAAGCCCTTGCTGCTGTACCTCGCATCAACAAAACCACCATGGGAGGAAGATCCTTCTCCTACCTGGCAGCCAAAACCTGGAACTCACTTCCCACTCACCTTCCCCTCACTCAGAACCACCTAGCATTCAGAAAGCAACTTAAAACCTGGATATTCGACATGTAATTCCCCCCTTCTTCAAGCGCCTTGAGACCCTCTGGGTATGTAGCGCGCTATATAAATCATTTGAATTGAATTGAATTGAATTGGACAGTAAAATGCAGACAGGGAATGTGTGTAGTGTATTTTTATTGACACAAACTGTGATTGTGGTCATTTTGTAGTGATATATATTTGATGGTGACTATCACAATGTGGCGTGTTCAGTTGAAGAAATTGTTTATTATTCGGTTCCTTCGGGCAGTTCCTGCTGCATTAACTGTGGTGTGTGCTCCACCTGCCACATCTGCCTCTTCTACACAACATGCTCGGATGATTTTGTTAACAATTTTGGGGCTGTACAGCAGTCTGCCTCCTGTGATGTCCAGGCTACAGAAATGTGATTTAGCGCGGCAAATGTGCGCTCCACAATCGACCGAGTGCATCTGTGGGCCGCATTATACTGCCTCTGTGCCTGGGTGGTGGGGTTTTGGAGAGGCGTCATCCCCTCCATGGGCATAATGCATATGCTTGATCACCTGTAACATGTGATGGAGAGATGTGTTCATTATTGGTTATGCAGGCTGTGTTGTTAGTGTTGATGGTTTTGTGTCGTGTGATTTGTGCTATGTTGGATTTCATGTTAGCCATGTTACTGATTACCAGCATCAATGCTAATTGCATGGCCTCACAGTTGATCCTACATTCCCCGAGCCATTTTGATTGTGTGCGCTGCGAGGTTGCTTCACTGGCATTCCTACTGTGCTACAATGTTAAGGCCATCCGTGCATAACTGCCAATCTAACACACACCAACAGGCACCCAGGCTCCCCTAGTGTCTAGCCATTGCACTTATCCTCCAACCTCAAACTCAATGGCAGGAAAACTTTCAAATGGCAATAGGGCACACAAGACATGGATCACGTTCAGTTCTGATGCTACCGCTGCCGCAAGACCTGCCCAACCGCACAGCACAAGCTGTTAATGTCCAGATCTGCCACAAAGCAATACTAAGCAGCTCCCTTACCTGCAGGCCCACTGAGGGCAGGAACACTTACTCCACATCATCAACATCATTAGAGGCCACGCCATCCACTCCATGGAATACGTACGCATTCCTGAGCAGAGGCTTCAAATCACATACTACGAATACATAAAAACCATTACAATCTGTGAAATGTTTTCTGACATCAGACTGTCCAAAAAATTCACCACAATGACTCACAAGGCAGGGCACGCACACCTTTGACACCTTCTAAGCATGTGTAAACTTTGACTATTTTGTCAACCCCACTAAAGGGACATGTAGTGACCACAAACGCATACACTTCCTCGTCGGTCAACCCCAACCCACCCTAGACCACATGCAGACCTACACATAGTTATTGTAGCTCAGTCAACGAGATGATGCTACACACCACCATCAACAGCAACACCCACAACGCTGCAGTAGTCACCAATGGCGCTAAATCAGATTTTACTGACATGTATCTCCAACTGCGCATACACACTTGCACCACTATGCAACTGCAACATACAGCGTGCAAGAAATGCCACTTCGGTCACAAACAAACTCAAGGATGGCAGATGCATCTGCTGACACGGGGAGAAGAACTGGTACAAGATTGAGGATACCATTAAACGTCACCACCTACAAGGACACAAAGCTCATATTCTCCATTAACAATACACTCACACACCAAACCTGGCTTCCAGGAGGAATTGCTGTCAGTTGCAACATGAATGATCACCAGCTGGGGGTGCTATCCCCATAATGAAACCATCAGTATGTGGCATCACCTGGTGGAACAACAACTTCAGCAGCCCCCCAACAGCCTAGGTATTTAGGCACCATATGTGACTCCTCCTACTCCATGGACCAATAGGTCTACGCAGTGGCCTGCACCTGCTTAAACTGCCTCTGCGTGTTCCATGCAACCTTCAAATGTATCTTACATTGTCAGGTAAGACAGTCACCCTCACAGTCATTGGCATCATGCTGGAGGCCACATGTGCAGCACAGCTAGCAGCTCTGTCTGCGGAGGAATGTTCTTTCTCTGCTGTGCTGGTGCCGTCAGCCTGTGGGCTATCGGGTTCAGGATGTGTTGATGGATGTCCTTTTGAGCCTGTAGTGGGTAATGACATCCTCTGGCCTTATGTCTGCGAGGCCGACAGGGCTGCGCAGGGCTGACAGTCTTCTTCGGTGCTGCCTCTGTGGTGGTCCTGGGGGAGGTGGCAGTGGCGGTGCTGGTCGTTGCCTTCATGGTGCTTCAAGCTGAATAAATAGCACCTCTTTGGCATCAGCGGCTCTTCAGATGGGTCTCTGGGCTACTCTACCTTATATGCCTCCCTTTTTCACAATTTTTAGACCCGCTTTTTTCTAGTCTTAAGTTCCTGCTGCTACAGGGCCTTAGGGTGACTTTTATTATTGCTTTGTGGGTCCGGGATATAATTTCTCATAGTGCGATGTGGTGTTAGAGACTCTTTTTGTGAAATTTTGAGAAGGAACACCTATTTTGCATATCCTTAGTGAAAACTATCGCTGGCATACACAGTGATAGGAAAATCGGCTGCCATCGCCAGAAAGCTGTCGCTAATGCTTGCTAATGACAGCTTGATAATAGGCCAATAAATGATTGTCTCATTAGCGGTATAAAAGTGCCACTAAAGAGGAGATAAATTGCTTGATAATATGCCTCATGGGCTTTACAAGATAGAGTCATTGCCAGGGAAATCCACACAGACTCAGAATTATATTTTAAGGAAAACGAGGGTTCAGTGCCATTGGCAGCCACCCTATGGGAAGCATTTAAGACAGTGATACGAGAAAGAGCACAAACCATTATTGCGCACAAAAAGAGAAAGGAGACACAAGAGATCGAGATGTTGGAATGCAAACTGCTCGACTTAGAAAACAATGGGGACCTCGAAACGGATGACCAATCCCTCTGCCAGAAACAGATAACAAGACGGGACTACAGATCACTGGTGACCCAAGAAGTCAAAACCCATCTGATGGCCACACAGCATTGTCTATACGTGACGGGGGATAGAGCAAGGAAACTCCTGGCCTGGTTGAGTAGGCAGGAGATGGAGGCGAGATTGGTCACAGCCATTCAGGAACAAGGGCAGACCCACACGACACCCCAAGACATAGTGGCTCTTTCGCCCGCTACTATGCAGAACATTATAGATCTAGGCCACTACCGACTGAGACACAAATTGACAGGTACCTGGATGCAGTCATAATCCCCACTGCCCCACAGGAAGAGCAAGATATGTTAGACAAATGGCTAACACTAGAGGACGTCACAGAGGCAATCGGAAGACAGATTTCAGGGAAAACCCTGGGCCAAAATGGGTTACCAGTGGAATTTTTTAAGAAAAACACTAGTTTATTAGGCCGACATCTATTAAACATGTTCCTAGCAGCAAAGGAAGAGGGACTACTCTCATCCAACCTCTGAACAGCCACAGTTGTGGTAATCCACAAAACAAGAAAGCCCCCAGAGGACTGTGTGTCCTACCTGCCCATATCACTGCTCAATATTGAGACAGAAATCCTTGCAACCATCTTGGCAATGCGCCTGATAGCAGTGATCACCCCATCATACACAGAGATCAATCGGTCTTTATGCCTAAACGAGCCATACATCACAATTTGCACCGGCTGGCCAATTAAATAGATACGATTAAACATAGAGATAGACCACACGCGTTCCTTTCCCTCGATGCCGAAAGGGTCCATTGGCCATTCAGGAGACAAACCCTGAAGAGATTTGGATTTGGACAGGTCTTTATGGAATGGCTGGAACTCCTCTACAAGGAGCCAGTGGCTAAAGTCTGAGTAAATGGAATGACTTTGGCAACCTGGCCCATTCAAAGAGGCACCAGGCACGGATGTCCCTTATCCCCCTATTGTTTGCCCTAGTACTGGAGCATGTGGCGTGTGTAATCAGATCCCACCCGGTGTTGAGTGGCTTCATGGATGAGGAACAACTAATAGAAGAAGAGCACATATAGCTTTACGCAGACAATATTTTGTTGGATGTCACTGAGCCGGCTGACAAATATTTGAAGCATACGGTCACAACACTGGTTATAGAATTAATGGGAGTAAATCCAACCTATACTCAGTGGGAAGCTTCATTGAGCTTAAGAAAATACTGTGGTGCCTGCGAGTGACCCAGGAGGGGTTCCATTACAATGGCCTCTATATAACTACTGATGAAACAACTAGTCAGACCCAAAGTATCAATTCCAAAAGGAAGTCAAGAGATGGAAAAGACTCCCTCAGATGATAATGGGCAGGGCTGTGACTCTACATATTACAGAACACCTATAATAAGATACTGGAGATCATATTTACCACGCTAGATAACGAGTTACGGATACTCCTGAGGGATGGGGCCCAACGGCGAGTGGAGCTGCAAACGCTTCAATGCAATCCAGATAATGGGGGTCTTGCCCTTCCATACATTAGAGCTTATTATAGAGCAGCCCACTTGGTTGTAATTAATGAATGGAGTCATATCACAAGAGATCACCCTGCATATGCACTTGAGAGGCTCCAGTTCTGGCAAAATACACAACTACGTTATCTGTATGGGGACAAAGGTGTTAACCGATGCCTATCAGCCACCCAAAAGGTGATTAAAGCATGGAAGGGGGCTGAGAAACAGATGGGATGGGACACTAAACTCACAATGGAAACCCCCCTGTGGGAGGGGACGAGACTACCAGTAATTGGGAAACTTAACCCCTTTAAACAGTGGACTATGATCGGGATCCCCAAACTTGGAGATTTACTAGAGAAAGGCACTCTTGTGACCTTCGCGACACTCCAGGACACTTACCAACCAAACAGCACTCAGAACTATGCCTATCTCTGACTGCAACACTCCTAGAAGGCAGAGGGTTTAGATGCAATCACATTTTCTGATTTTTTTCCCCCAAGAGGAAATTCTGAACAAGGCCATTTCATTGACATACAAAACTCTACTTAACAATGTGCCTGACAAACTGGGGCCACAGGTTCAAATGGGAACTTATCTTGGGGCCGATGTAAGACATTGACTGGGAGGCAGCCCTCATGCATCCTCATGAGGTAGCAACAAAGCAGATGTTACGTTTTATACAATACAAGATCCTACACAGGGTTTATTTTGATAGAGCTAGACTACATAATATAGGACAAGCAGAAACTCCAGACTGCTTAAGATGTCAGAACAAGTGAGGCAATTCAATTCAATTTCAAAGCTTTATTCGATTATTAAAAACAATCACAAAAGCATACAGTGTTTAAAAATACAGAATAGGATACAAAACAGGCAATAGACATTTCAATAGATAAAACAGCTCAATCAGTAAGAAGGTTAGAACACCAGGCTTTTCCTATGAGAAACAGCTTTTATGATGTGACAGTAAATGAGGGAGAATTCTTGTAAGATATAACTCCCAGCCCTGAAGGAACGGCAGGATTCGACGCTAGCCTATCTGGTTCTGAAAAGAGATCTGAAGAGAGATATCAGCTAGATATTCGCGAAATGCTTAATTTAATTCTCGATGAGATCCGTGAAATTAAAAACAATCAGCAAGTGGAGCTAGCTGCCCTTCATGCTAGAATGGACAAGCTTGAGGAGTTAACAGTATCACTCCCTAATATTGTAGTGGAGGCGGATTCCAGGATCTTGGCTCTGGAAGACCAAATGGGACTAGTATCAGGGGCAACTAGAGAGGCCACTAAGAAGCGGATCACCATGGAAAACAAACTCGAGGAGTTTGAAAACCACTCTCGCAGGTCGAATCTGAGAATTGTGGGGGTCCCGGAAGGGACAGAAGGCACTGACACAGTACAATGGGCTAACTCCTTTATCCAAAAGGTAGTTCTTCCAGAGTTCGAAGGGGACTTGAGGATCACAAGGGCCCATAGAGTACCAGCACAGCGTTTCGCGAACTCTCCTTTCCCAAGAACCATCTTACTGAATTTTGCAGACTTCAGGATAAAAGAACAAATCCTCTCTAGGGCATATCAACAACGACAGTTCAATGTTTCTGAGACAGCAAAATGTAGAATATTTATGGACATGACAGCGGCAGCGGCCAGAAGAAGAAAAGAATTTGTAAAACTGTAGCAGCTATTTAAAGCTAATGGCGCCCAGGCTTCGATTGCGCAGCAATCAAAGTTGAAGGTTCTTGTTAAAGGGAAATTCTTCCTGTTTACTGACTTAGATGAGGTTCAAACTCTTCTTAATGAGATATCTGCAAGGGCTTAGCTCTGAGGGCGGGGGAGAAAAGAAGGGGAAAGAAAAATGGAAGGAATCTGGATTTATAACTTGAAGTTGCTATAATAGGTATGATTGATTTATTTTATTTTTTCTCCTCATTAGCTAAAAAAAGAGTAACAGAGGTGGGCGCTCTGGGTTACTGAGTCACACCAGGGTATAAGAAGAGGACATCCAAAGAAGAAGTGGAGGGAGGGATGGGGGCTGCATGGACAGGGAGGGGGCTCCTGCATCCCTGGGGGTGGTTAGGGTGGGGGGTGAAAGCAGTAAAAAAATACAAGTACAGTAGGGTTGCTATTTTGACTTTCAATTTTGGTTGGTACAGATTAGGTATAAATTTTTATAAACGTAGAGATGACATTTGATTCATGTAAAATCCTGTCCATTAATGCGAATGGGTTACTAAATAAACAGAAGTACGGCTCACTTTTGAAATGGGCAATGGCCCTAAATCCCCAGGTGGTCTTCTTACAGGAAACACACATGAAGACCAACTCTCCAAAGTTGTTTTTGCCAAGATACTTCTCGTATGGGTTTTTTTCCTCAGCTGGGGTCGCCCAGAGGGGAGTTGCTATCTATTTCGCAAGGAATCTTCCTTGGGAAGTCATGCAGGTGCGAAGAGACTCTAAAGGCAGATGGCTCTGGGTGGCAGTAAAACTGTTGGGGAAAGTATTACATTTTGTAAATTACTATGGCCCAATATTCGATGACATTTCAGCCCTGACGGAAATTAGTGAAATCTTGAGGGGAACTCCAGGACAAATTGTAATAGGAGGTGATTTTAATTATATCCAAGATTTAAAAAGGGATACTTCTAACAAGAATAAGAAGCAACTAAAACTAAAGACAAAAGGGGTGCTGGAAGCTTTTACGACAGAATACGAACTGCGGAACTCCAGGCGCTCCCTAAATCCCAATACAGAGTCCTACACTTGTTATTCTAATAGATTTCACACTGCCTCTAGAATAGATTTTTTTTAACTTCTAGGTCACTTCAAATTGTTAATGCATGGATAGGTTGCAACCCTTTTTCAGACCATGGGAGGATTGAAGTGGAACTGATGTTAGAAGGTACAAAAAGGAAACGCCCCAGGTGGCAGATGGATCGTACCCTTTTACAGAATACGGAGTGGGTGGAGGGCTTCAAAGATAGGATGAAAGTATTTTTTTTAGTAAATAAAGATTCAGCGGAGCCTTTCTCTATATGGGGAGCATTTAAAGCAGCAGCCCGAGGGCAAATGATAGCATTTTCCTGTAATAAGGCAAATGTTCGTAAGGAACAAATTGCTGTCCTTCAGAGTGCCGCTGAGAAAGTATATGCGCTAAAACTTAATCGATTGCCTAATAAATGGGAAGAAGCGAAAGCATTGCTTAGGGATTTCTTCACCCTCGAAGAGATAAATAGCTCGAAGGCCTTTCAGAAAAGGCTCTATGAGGATAGTCAATTGATGGGAAAGCTCCTGGCTAATTCAATTAGAAAAAGACAAGAATCTTCCATCATTTTAAAAATTCTAGATCCTCTGGGTGGAATAGAGACTCGGAGCGAGGGAATTGCGAAAGTGTTCCTTGATCATTACGAGAGAATTTACACCACAGATATTCAGGTGGAGGGAACACTGATCAAGGAATATTTCGAAAACTTAGATATTCCCAAAATCTCCGATTTTAGGAGGAATCAATTAAGCAGTGAAATAAGCATACTGAAAATTCAAAATAGTATAAAAGCAACAGCAGGAGCAAAAGTATCAGGCGTAGACGGGTTCCCGATTGAATTTTATAAGGTATTTTTAAAGGAACTGGAGGATCCCTTGAAAAATGTATTTAACTATATCAGACGAGGCGGCAAGGTTCCCTCTGAATTTTAAGAATCTACAATTATCAGCTTTGTTAAGAAAGATAAAAATCCAGAGGAGGTAAATTCCTATAGACCAATCAGTCTACTGAATTCCAACTATAAGGTTTTTATGAAAATCTGGGCCCAAAGATTGGTGTCTGCAGCACAGGAAGTAATCCATCAAGATCAGACAGGGTTTATAGCCGGTAGATGTATGGCAGCGAACACAGAATATTTGATACAGGCCTTAGATTTTTTTAATATTAATTCGACTTCTGCATGTATCTTAATGATTGATGCAGAAAAAGCATTTGATTTAGTTAACTGGTCAACGTTATTTTTTTCCTTGGGTTGTTTTGGATTCCCGGCCCCAATTATTAGTATGTTACAGAACATTTATGAAGGGGCATTAGCTCAGGTTATAGTCAACACCAGGCAAGCAGGGAAGATTAAAATAAATCGCGGACTAGGCAAGGCTGCCCTCTATCTCCCCTGCTTTTTATCTTTTTCATTGAACCGCTGGTTATAAAAATAAGGAACAATGATGCAATAATACCCCCTATTGGCGGGATGTCAAAGTTAAAATTGTTTGCCGACGATATTGTTCTGTATTTAGCTTCTGAAAAAGAAAATATTTTACATCTCATGAAAGAGCTTAAGGAATACGAGAAGATTTGGGGATATAAGATCAACGAGAAAAAAACGGAAGTTCTTATTTTAAATTCTAATTTAGATTTTCTTCCACCACATCTTCAGTCTCAAGCAGAAAAACGGGATCCAATAAGATATCTAGGAATTTATGTGACTAGAGAGTATAAATATCTTTTTGGGTTGAATTACATTAAGATGAAGAACAAAATAAAGAGCATGCTGGAACAAAGGGATTCATTGCCCCAGACTTTGATTGGTAGAGTTGCATTGATAAAGATGAACATACTCCCTTTGGTTTTATTCCTTTTTAGTAATATTCCAATAAAAGTCAATATGGCCTTTTTCAATGAACTTGAATCTATGATGAGAAGATTTATGTGGAATAAAAAGGCCTCAAGAGTTAAGCTCTCGGTGGTACAACTTTCTGTAAATCAAGGTGGGCTGGCTCTCCCCCATTTTAAAACATACTATGAAGCAGCCCTTTTCGATATAGTGGCAGGACTATTAAGGACTAGACAGTCAAGAGACAATTTCTTTTTAGATAAAATGCTAGAGGAAGCAGGCTCTCAAATTTTTTTCTTTTTAAAAACTGCAAAGCTGCCTAAGAAAACAAGATATAAGACATTACTAGTGTACTTATCAAGACTATGGCTTTTATATAAAAAATGTGGCTCAGATGGTTCTAGTTATTTGAAATTACTAGAATGTGGTAAAATGGGACTTAAGATATCTCAGAATCATCTGCTACAATGGGAATCAGCCGGATTTTGTGAAATAAGACACTTATTTTCTCAACATAAGGTAATTAGCTGGCAAACAGTTGTAGATAGAGCATATCCTAGGCGGCTTATGTTTTTTGATTATTTACTAATGGTTTATCTGATAAGAAAAGAGATAGGGGGTTCTGACACTTTACCCAATGCCTTGTTAACAGCTTTATACGGGGAAAAACATAAGGGTATAGGATTCTGGTATAAAAGGCTACTCCCTTCAGGACCTCCTCAGGTAATTCTTAATCATTTAGATAAAATAAGTCAAGTCAAGTCAAGTCATAACATTTGTATAGCGCACTACATACCCATAGGGTTTCAAGGCGCTTAGGAAGGGGAGGAGGATTATTTGTCAAATATCCACGTTTTAAGCTGCTTTCTAATCGCTAGGTGGTTCTGGGTGAGGCGAAGGTAAGCGGGGAGTGAGTTCCATGTTTTAGCAGCCAGGTATGAAAAGGATCTGCCTCCCATGGTGGTCTTGTTGATGCGGGGTACAGTGGCGAGGGCTTGGTTGGAAGAACGTAGTTGGCGGGAGGGGGTGTAGAAGGACAGTCGAGAGTTGAGGCAATCTGGTCCGATGTCGTAGAGTGATTTGTGTGCGTGGGTGAGCAGTCGGAAAGTGATCCTCTTATTGACGGGTAGCCAGTGGAGGTCTTTAAGGTGACCAGAGATGTGTTCGTTGCGTGGGATGTCTAAAATGAGCCTGGCTGAGGCGTTTTGGATTCGTTGGAGTTTCTTCTGGAGTTTAGCGGTGGTACCTGCGTAGAGGGTGTTTCCGTAGTCCAGTCGGCTCGTGACCAGGGCGTGGGTGACTGTTTTCCTTGTTTCGGAGGGGATCCAGCGAAATGTTTTTCTGAGCATGCGAAGAATGTTGAAGCAGGAAGAGGATACAGCGCTGACTTGTTTGCTCATTGAGAGTGAAGAATCCAGGATGACGCCAAGGTTCCGTGCGTGGTCTGTCGGGATGGGTGCTTTTCCGAGGGCTTCCGGCCACCAGAGTCGTCCCAAGCAGAGGGGGATGTGCCTAAGATGAGGACTTCTGTTTTGTCTGAGTTAAGTTTCAGACGGCTTTGTTTCATCCATTCGGCAACTTCTTTCATTCCTTCGTGTAGGTTAGTTTTGGCGGTGCTGGGGTCATTGGTGAGAGAAAGGATCAGTTGAGTGTCGTCCGCATAAGAGATGATGTTGAGGTTGTGTTGGCGTGCGATGGCCGCGAGGGGGCTCATGTATACGTTGAAGAGGGTGGGACTGAGTGAGGATCCTTGAGGTACGCCGCAGATGACTTCAGAGGCCTCGGACTTGAATGGAGGAAGGCGGACTCTCTGGGTTCTTCCGGTGAGGAACGATGTGATCCATTCAAGTGCTTTTCCTTGGATTCCGATGTTATTGAGGCGTTGTAGAAGGGTGCTGTGGCAGACTGTATCGAATGCTGCAGAGAGGTCGAAGAGGATGAGGGCGACTGTGTCTCCATTGTCCAGTAGAGTTCGAATGTCGTCTGTTGCTGCGATGAGGGCGGTCTCAGTGCTGTGTTTTGCTCGGAAGCCAGATTGTGAGGGGTCGAGGGATTTGTTGGCTTCGAGGAAGGCGGCGAGCTGGTTGTTGACGGCTTTCTCGATGACTTTGGCCGGGAATGGAAGAAGCAAGATGGGGCGGTAATTTTTTAGTTCGGTGGGGTCCGCTGTCGGTTTTTTCAGAAGGGCGGTGAGTTCAGCGTGTTTCCAGTCTTCTGGGAAGGTAGTGGAGTTGAAGGAGCAGTTGATGACGTCACGGAGGTGCGGTGCTATGACGGAGTCTGCTTTGTTGAAGATGTGGTGAGGGCATGGGTCTGTGGGGGATCCTGAGTGGATGGAATTCATCAGGCGGATGGTGTCCTCAGTGGAGATTGGGTTCCAGGCGTTAAGGGTGTTCACGGGGGGAAGATGGTCAGCAGATGGTAGGGTGGGTAGGTTTCCGGGTTGGTTGTCAAAGCTGTTGTGGATGTCTGCAATCTTGTTGTGGAAAAAAGAGGCAAGGGAGTCGCAGAGGGTTTGAGAGGGGGTGATGTCGTTGGAGTTGGCCGAGGGATTGGAAAATTCCTTGACGATGTTGAAAAGTTCCTTGCTGTTGTGGGCGTTGTTGTTAAGTCGATCCTTGAATGCTGTTTTCTTGGCTTTTCGGATCAGTTGGTGGTGAGTGCGGGTGGCGCTTTTGAAGGCGTCCTTGGTGCTGGTGGATGGGTCTTTTTTCCAGGCCTTTTCAAGGGAGCGGCAGAGTTTCTTGGACTTCTTGAGATCATCGTTGAACCATGAGGCTTTCTTGCTGCCAGGTTTACTTTGACGTTTTTTCAGTGGAGCTAAGGTGTCGGCGGTGTTGGATAACCATAGGGTGAGGTTGGCGGCGGCTTCGTTGGCGTTAGAAGAGAGGGCTGGGGAGTTTCGAAGGAGCGATGCGGAGATTTGGTCCGTGGTGATTTTGTTCCAGTTTCTTTGCAGGGTAGGTTGGGAGTGGTTGATGGGTTTCGGCTTGTTGTAGGTGAAGTGAACGCAGCTGTGGTCGGTCCATAGGAGATTCGTAGTGTGGCTGAAGGAGACATGATTGCTGGAAGTGAAGATGGGGTCGAGTGTGTGACCTGCGATATGGGTGGGGGAAGTGACTAGTTGTTTAAGTCCGAGGTTGGCGAGGTTGTCCACGAGGGTGGCGGTGTTGTGGTCGTTTATCTTTTCAAGGTGAAAGTTGAGGTCTCCCAGAAGAATATATTCTTTGGAGGGGAGCGCGTGTGGAGAGATGAAGTCTGTGATGTCTTCACTGAATTTTGCGCGGGGTCCTGGTGGTCTGTAGAGGAGGGTGCCTCTGAGTGTAGTTTTGGGGTCGATGTGGATCTGGAAGTGAAGGTGTTCGGAGTTGGCGAGGTTGGCGTCAGAGCTGGTTGAGATGCGGATAGATTTCTTATGGAGGATAGCGATTCCTCCTCCTGTGTGGCTGGTACGGTCTTTGCGGGTGATCTTATAGTCTTCAGGGATGGCAATGGTGATGTCTGGTGCGGAGGAAGCATTCATCCATGTTTCCGTAAGGAAGGCGACGTCTGGAGAGATGGTGTCTAGTAGGTTCCATAGGTCAATGGCGTGCCTGTGCACCGATCGGGTGTTGAGAAGGATGCACTGTAGGTGGTTGGGGTCGGGAATCTGTGGTGTGGTCGTAGCGGAGATGTTGTCGGTGCCGCTGAATTTGCAGGAGTAGCAGGAGAAAGGTCCATGGGTGTGTCCAGGAGCGGCTTGGACGCAGTTGGGGGCGCGACCGGGGTCAAGGGCTAGGAGGGTGGCGGCATCATAGGTAATGCGGGAGGGCTGGGGAGCGCGAGGGGCAGGGGGTCTGGCGCTGGGCGCGCTCCAGGCGCGGACGGGCGTAGACGGGCTTACCTTTGGCGCACCTTCGGCGTGTACGTAGCGCGTGGACGCTGCGCGTGGGGGCATTGGCCATAAATGGATGGTGGGGGGGAGGGGCGAGGGCGCTTCAGCTGGGAGGCAGGGAGGGCAAAGGAGGACGACAACAACAACAAAATGGAGGTGGAGGGGTCAGGGCGGCAGGAGCGCTAGGGGGGAAACGCAAATACTACAATAGGGTCACGCTACGGAACAAAATGCAAATGAGTTAAAGCGGCGAGATGAAAACAAAATATGCAACAGAGTCACGCTAGCAGTATCGCACTGTAAATGGGCAAATCGGTAAATTCAGCAATTAAAATGGGCAAAGCGGCAGTTCCAGCACGCAGCGGTAATAAGGGCACACAGCAGGCTGTAATTATTAATCGCAGACCAGGTTAGAGCGTAAGCGCTGCACAAACGATACCTCAGCAGCAGGGGAGCGACCACTCAGCTTGGAAGCGGAGAGTGAGTCACGGCGCTTCCTGGTGTGGGAGCGCTGTTTGTTGTCTGTGGGAGGGCGCTTCAGCTGGGAGGCGGGGCGGGCAAAGGAGGACGACAACAACAACAAAATGGAGGTGGAGGGGTCAGGGCGGCAGGAGCGCTAGGGGGGAAACGCAAATACTACAATAGGGTCACGCTACGGAACAAAATGCAAATGAGTTAAAGTGGCGAGATGAAAACAAAATATGCAACAGAGTCACGCTAGCAGTATCGCACTGTAAATGGGCAAATCGGTAAATTCAGCAATTAAAATGGGCAAAGCGGCAGTTCCAGCACGCAGCGGTAATAAGGGCACACAGCAGGCTGTAATTATTAATCGCAGACCAGGTTAGAGCGTAAGCGCTGCACAAACGATACCTCAGCAGCAGGGGAGCGACCACTCAGCTTGGAAGCGGAGAGTGAGTCACGGCGCTTCCTGGTGTGGGAGCGCTGTTTGTTGTCTGTGGGAGGGCGCTTCAGCTGGGAGGCGGGGCGGGCAAAGGAGGACGACAACAACAACAAAATGGAGGTGGAGGGGTCAGGGCGGCAGGAGCGCTAGGGGGGAAACGCAAATACTACAATAGGGTCACGCTACGGAACAAAATGCAAATGAGTTAAAGCGGCGAGATGAAAACAAAATATGCAACAGAGTCACGCTAGCAGTATCGCACTGTAAATGGGCAAATCGGTAAATTCAGCAATTAAAATGGGCAAAGCGGCAGTTCCAGCACGCAGCGGTAATAAGGGCACACAGCAGGCTGTAATTATTAATCGCAGACCAGGTTAGAGCGTAAGCGCTGCACAAACGATACCTCAGCAGCAGGGGAGCGACCACTCAGCTTGGAAGCGGAGAGTGAGTCACGGCGCTTCCTGGTGTGGGAGCGCTGTTTGTTGTCTGTGGGAGGGCGCTTCAGCTGGGATGCGGGGCGGGCAAAGGAGGACGACAACAACAACAAAATGGAGGTGGAGGGGTCAGGGCGGCAGGAGCGCTAGGGGGGAAACGCAAATACTACAATAGGGTCACGCTACGGAACAAAATGCAAATGAGTTAAAGCGGCGAGATGAAAACAAAATATGCAACAGAGTCACGCTAGCAGTATCGCACTGTAAATGGGCAAATCGGTAAATTCAGCAATTAAAATGGGCAAAGCGGCAGTTCCAGCACGCAGCGGTAATAAGGGCACACAGCAGGCTGTAATTATTAATCGCCGACCAGGTTAGAGCGTAAGCGCTGCACAAACGATACCTCAGCAGCAGGGGAGCGACCACTCAGCTTGGACACACGACACAGTGCGTTTTGTCAGATAAAGACTGGGAAGTAATATGTCAGCTAGGAAATAAAGCACTCCGGGCAGCTAATTATAAACAAATGTCCTTTCTCTCCCGCTGGATGGCGTATTACACCCCAGAGGCCTTGCAGAGAATATTCCCTGAATATTATAAAAAAATGCTTTAGATGCAAAACCAGTGGTCAGGGCGGCTGGCATCATATTTTTTTCTCCTGTCCAAAGCTAGAATCTTTTTGGAAGGGGATTTTCACTGACATGGACTGGCAACTGGGAAAACACTGCTACCTGAAGCAGAAGTGGCCCTTTTTGGCATTTGTAAAGATGGGAATAGGTTTAATAACTCAGAAGAAGCATTTATTTTTATTTCTACGATTGTAGCACGGTCCATGATTTTACAAAATTGGAAATCCGAGGTAATCCCATGTCAATTAAAATGGGTCAATAAAATGAAAAGAACATGTAATTTTGAGAGAGCGTATGCAGGCAGGGTGGGTGCGATCGCAAGATTTGAAAGGAATTGGAAATATTTAGAGAAGTTGGAATCTATAAAAGGAAATTGATATTTTACTATTGTTTTATTATTGTTTTACACTAGCTGCTATTGCACTTTTTGCACTTTATTCTGTTATTTTGCACTTTACTGCAGCAGCACTTTGAAAATTGCAAGAATAACTTTGCTGCTTAATTGGTGGGTTTTGTATTTTATTATACCAGTATTTTATGAACCATCCAGTATTACCGATGTATATTTTTGCACTGTCATTTTTGAATCATATCTTTAGTATATTGGATGTTTCTGTACTTTAAACTAGTAGGGCTATAGGAACTATAATAGAAATTTGAATGTTTTATCTTAGCCCTCCTTGTATATTGCCAATTTTGCACGTTTGCACTAGCACATTTTTGCACTAGCACTTTAATATTGCTATAGCATTTTTCCAGTTACAAATTACAAATTAGCAGCTCATTGCACTTTAGTGCACTTGTATTTGATAAATCATATAGCAATTTCGTTATTTTTTATTAATTTTTCATTAGTGGTTGCTATATTGGTTAACCTTCTATGTTTCTGCTTCAGCACTTTAAAGAAGGGTAAAGATACCCTCGTTGTGTTAATTTGCTTTGTCCGGGTATAACATAACAGGAATCTTGACGTATTGGATTAACTGCTTTCCTTGTACCATTTTGCACTAGCACTTTAAGACTGGCTTATTTAGTTGTTCGTTATTAGTAATGTATATGCTTGGTTTGTCTCTTGTATATTGTATGGAAATTTTTATCTAAAGTCGAAGAATCAAATGTACCAATGTCTTCCTACTGTCTTGTTCAATAAAAAAAAAACAAAAAAAAACAAAAAAAAGAAACAGCTTTTAGTAAAAAGGTAGCGGTAAAAAAACAGATTTCCAATGTATCTAGTGCAAATAACAGTTTCAGTGCTTGGGCAGTAGTAAACACAGAATATTTCTTAAAAACAGGTTTGAGGTAGTAACAACGAAGGTGCAAGTAAAAAGGGCAAATAAGCATAAAGTACAATGTGCTTTGCTTAGTTAGGCCATCACAGGGGCAGGGGGATTGGCTATGAATTTTCCTCTGTGGAAATGCCACTAGGTTATGTACGATGCCTAGTCTCAACCTAGTGAGAACACATTGGTGGGATTGCTTGGTAATAGATTTTAAGTACATAGGCATGCCCCTGTCTTCCAACATATTAGAATGATAAAATACATGAGTTGACATTAGGCTACATTCAGCCCTGCGCAAGTTAGATTTGGTCCCTAGAAAAACATTTTTAAGTTCCTTTTTTGGTACAGTGACGGCACTATGGGGGTCATCAAAAATATCAAGATTAAAAATTTCACTATAGGAAGATGAAACATAATTTAACCAGGAGGTCTTGCAGACATTTTCCAACCGAAGACAACCTGAGATAATCTGCCTGGTAAAGTCAGTCTCATCCTTAACCCAGATTGACCTCCAAACCATGAGAGGTCTCATTCCCATTAGGTCTGTAAGATGATTCAAGCCCACCTCTCTATGGCTCAATTCATTGGATGCCGAGGAGGGTAAGCAAAGGAGTCTTTTAAGGAACTGGTTCTCCATAACTTGCAGATCCCTGTGATTACAGTAACCCCATATACCCGATCCATATAGAGCAATGGATACACATCTATGCCTATAGATATTTAACATGTCCGGAATGCGGCGACTACCTAGTTTAGATGCAAAGCGAAATACTCCAGAGGAGCTTTTACCCATCTTAGCATTCACATTTAAAATCTCGGGTGCCCAGGTCCCTCTATTATTAAAAGTTACACCGAGATAACAGAATCTGTCCACTACCTCTATTCTGTGATTATTAAAATGAAATGGCTTAGAGAGTTTCATCCGTTTCCCACAGGCCATGATGAAGGTCTTGGAATTGTTAATTTTCAGTTTTCTCCCCTTAATAAAATCGTAAAAATAGTTCATAAGGTTTTGGAGTCCGTTCGGGGTACGCAAGAGTAGAACCGTATCATCAGCATATAGCAGGACCGGCACAGGATGACCACCAACCTGCGGGTAATCTGCCTGTACCCTCTTCAATTCGGACTCCATAGAGTTTATAAAAAGAGAGAAAAGCAACGGGGCCAACACACAGCCTTGCCTTATGCCTGAGTTAACCCTCATTTTCCCAGTACATTCCCCTGCCTGGCCAAAGCGGATCTGGGCTGATAGTTTATTGTAGAGTCTGACCAGGAAGTATATTATTGGTGAAGGGGCTCCCATATACACTAAAGTGGACCATAACAAAGTATGATCCACCAGATCAAAGGAGCTCGAGAGGTCAGCGAAACAGAGAAATAAAGAACCCTGTTTCGCTTTGGTGTATTTCCCGATGATAAGGTCGAGATTAATACATTGCTCTGTTGTCCCAATGCCTTTGCGGAAGCCGTATTGAGATTCGGCTAGAATTTTGTTGTCCTCCGCCCATTCCTCTAGATGCCTCAGTAGGACCCTGCTCATAATCTTGAAAGAGGAATCCAGAAGGGAGATAGGGCAGTAGTTCTTAGCCTCTCCTCTATCTCCCTTCTTATAAATCAGTAAAATTATGGATTCACTCCAGGTAGATGGTGTACTATCCCTAACTGAGGCATTAAACACCTGTGTCAGGAGTGGGCTCCAAAGTGTCAGGTTGGATTTATACAGGTCAACCGGGACCCCATCCGGTCCCGGTGCCTACCCCCCTTTACTCTGTCTGATGGCAGTTTCCACTTCTTGAAGAGTAATATCCAGGGATAGCTTTGGTTCGTACAGGGGGGGGAGGAACTAGCACAATCCTCCCTGGCCGGGTCAAAGATTTCAGTAAAATGTGCAACCCAGTTCGCTTCGCTAACCTGAGCTGATAATATAGGGAAGTCTTCCTTTACAAGAAAAGGGCTGTTAACCATAATCCAGAAGAGCTTACTATCATGCAGTATTGCTGCTTTAGTTAGATCATCCCAGGCGTGCTCCCTTAGCTCTTGTTTTCTGTGTGTTAAGTGCTTTTTGTATATCAGTCTGAGGGATATAATGGCCTCTCTGTCTCTGGGTTGTTTTGTGAGTGCCCGCTTAAGTTCTCGGAGGGATTTGGTACACATACTATCAAACCAACCAACATTTTCCTTCTTAATTAGGCCTTTGGTGATGGTAAGAGATCTTTTTATGATAGTACCTAATTCCTCAAAATCGGCTATAATGCACTCAGAGGATCCCTCTGGATCCAAACATTTAAGTATTGCCACAGACCCCGCTTCTACAATTTTATGCTGCAGCTTCTCGAAGTTATCCATACACCATTTGATACGGATACCATTCTGCCTATAGGGGGTTACATCTTCAACTATCAAGCGCTGGGTGTTAACTGGGACCCCCCAGACAGAAATCAACATGGTGATAGCATTATGATTGCTACTTCCAAGATCGGCAACAATGGGAACCGTAAAAAATGGAACAAAATGTGCAGAAACTAGTAAGTGATCGATAACAGAGGCCATATTCAATCCTACAAAAGTTGGTACTGGATTACCCTCATCGTCTGCGGCCGGGGGGTGTATCAAAAGATCCATGTTTAACATAAAAGAATTGAGGTAGTCACCATATGGTGAGTGTATAAAATGTGCCCGATTTTCCCCATTATCCCCATCATACCCGCAAATTTTAGTGAATGAGTGGGGGCAGGTACGAATATTAAAATCCCTTCCCCAGATTATATTGAAGGTTTTATGAATGCCTTTACAAATATTACTCACGGCTAGACCCAACTCATCCACCTCAGAGGTATTAGAAGCATCAAACAAATTGTTGTAATGATTAATCAACATGGTTACATGGCCCCTTTTATGTTCCAGGATTAAAATTTGCGAGTGGAAACCCACAGTCTGGTGCAAATTCACACGAACAGGGAGATTCACAGAGAGTAAAATTACTAACCCCCCTTTGGCCCTACCCATATTAGACCTTTGTGCCGGGTTGTTGTATGACACAAATCCATTGAGGATGATATCAGTAGTTACCCATGTCTCTTGTAGACATAAGACATCAAACTCGGAAAGGATTTCGCTCTAGCCCAAGGACGACATTTGCCGGCTCCAGCCAGCAATATTCCAGCTGGCAAATTTAAAGCCCGGGGTACAGGAGGCTGGTTCAATGGCCTCGGGTACACTAGAGAGTGTCAATGAAGGCATAATGGCAACTAAGGGAACCGTGGAAATGGGAAAATGGGGAGGGACAAGGGGGTTAGCTCCCTGGAAGGGTGTGTGCACCTGGGTAGAGATGGATGATGTTACGGGTACTAAACATTGACCCATAACTCCTACTAAACTGTTGTCAACGGTGTCAACTCCCTGGGAAAGTAAGTGTACCAGGGTAGCGGTAGGGGGCATTACAGGTGCTGGAATGGAAGATAAACTTTTACCCAATGTTGCAACTAGACTGTCACCAGTAGCAGGGGGGGTAGGGACTGAGACAGGGGTTGGAGGCAGTCAATCGACTCCATCCAGCCCGTTAGGACAGTTGAATCGATTAAAATCGCAGAAGGGGGTCTCCGGGGGCAAAAAAAACGGTCTTGCTTCATACCCACGAAATCTACCCCTCAGCTCAACCCTCGTCCAATTACCTCGGCCTTGGTCATGGTGCATATGGATAGGGGGGAAGAAGAAGGACACTGGCAGTGTCTGGATGGTGGAATCGAGAGATCTATTAAACCCGGCACATAGGTGCAAAACTGTCCTAGGGTCTCGAAAGCTCACCGTGATACAATCCCCAGTTATAGACTTTCTGGTTTTACCCAGCCAAGGTACCCTTCTAACCATGATAATTTCATTATTAAAGTGGGCCGGAAGGGGTCTATTCCAATTCAGCCATTTAATGACTTTACTTTTAAGTGATTGAAAATTCTCGCCTTCCCCAGCCTCTAGGGGGGGGACACCAGCCATGACTACCATGAAGCGATTAGCTTCAGGAGGCAGGTCGGGTCTACGTGGTCTAGGAACAAACTTTTCAGGGGGGTGGGGAAGCTAAATGGCCATTAGATGTGGCCTCATTAGTAGCGGTCATAGAATGAACTGGACCTACAGGTAGCAAAGGTGGAATATTAGGGTTGCTACTTGGTGTCAGGTCTGAATTGCCCATAGGGGTTGCAAAGGGGGGACAGCAGTAATCACTAAAGGGGGACCTAGATTAGTAGGGGGGATTTGAGGGTTAGAGGGATTAGAGGGAGTATTAGACTCGGGGAGTCTAGCTAGAATGGCAGCTGAGGTTTTCTCAATATTAGACAGACGAAGTTCAATGCGTTCCAGTTTAGACTCTAAGGGGAATAAAAAAGATTTAAAAATGGCTCCCAAGGTTTCTAAAGAAAAATCCGAACTAGGTAAGGAATGAGATGAACCAAGTGTGGGATTAAGGGTTTTGTGTCGATGTTTGGCAGATTTTGATTTGCCTCCCGATTTTGAGTTATATGGCCTTTTACGTTTGGTTGCAGCCCCCTCATTAACCCCATTTGATATAGTATCGCAAATAACAACTGAATCTGGGGTAATGGGCATATTAATGTCAAGAACCATATCAATTTTAGGAAGAATTTCATTAACCAATATGTCCAGATCAGGTAACGCCGAGTTGGTCTCCACAGATGTTAAAGATGAGGTCGTCGTGGCATTATTACTGGTCTCTTTATGCCGGTCAGGGGTTTTGGCATTAGCCAGAGTACCAAGGGAAGATCTTTTGTTGGTTGATAATTCCTTTGGTACACGCTTCTCAAGAGCGTTTATTTCAGTATCAATAAGTGTATTGGCTCTTACCAAAAATTTCTCCATACCTCCAGTAATAGCTGCTCCTACTAAGGATGACTTGCTCCTTGTTTCTCGGCAGGACATCTCCCCACACTAAGGATGTGCAGCAAAAGCAAAAACAGGGGGGGGGGGGGGCCGGCCCGGTAACGATCTGTCACGAACGGGCACAAACGGGCCCGCTCTTGGCCCGGTCTTCTCCCGGCGACGCTCCTGCGCGCTCCCGCGCAGCGGGGCACAACAGCCAATAAGTAGGGGCGGTTACAGGCTGTGGGCGGAGCAACAAGGAGAGCGGACCAGATGGTAGCTGTAGGTCAGGCAGGGACTCCTGGGAGATGGAGTCCCTGCAACGCTCACAGCCTTGTTGCGTGCCTCCAGCAAGAGCTCACAGTCCACAGCTCCTTCAAGGCGTCCAGTTACCTCAGTCCCAGAACGCGAAGCGGCACCCGCGGAGCGGGTGCGGCGAGGTCAGGGTATACAGGAAATACAGCAGTCGTCCCAGCAGCAATGACTCCCCGCAAGACAGAGTCTTCAATGGTTCACCCACGAAGTATGTGCAGGCTGGCGGTTAAAATTCCCTCAGGTGGGCTGTGGGCGGAGCAACAAGCAGAGCGGACCAGATGGTAGCTGTAGGTCAGGCAGGGACTCCTGGGAGATGGAGTCCCTGCAACGCTCACAGCACTGTTGCATGCCTCCAGCAAGAGCCCACAGTCCACAGCTTCTTCAAGGCGTCCAGTTACCTCAGTCCCAGAATGCGAAGCGGCACCCGCAGAGCGGGTACGGCAAGGTCAGGAAATACAGGAAATGCAGCAGTCGTCCCAGCAGCAATGACTCTCCACAAGACAGAGTCTTCAATGGTACACCCACATTCATACACACACTAGGAATGTAATAAAATAAAAACATACTGGGCCCAGATACTGTGATAACTGTACAACATATTGGGGGCAAAACCTGAAATGGAGGCCAAATAACTTTTGGGCATTTCCACGAAGATCGACTCAACAAGTAGCAAACTTATATTAGCCAATTTTGGACTAGTAGTGGCTAAGAAAGATATGGCCCACTACTGGGGTGCCCATAAGCCCAACACGCTAAAGGAATGGAAAACATGTTTAGACCAATACATGGTAAAGGAAAGAGCAAAATATAAAGCCAGGGGGTGCCTTTGTAAATGTAAAAAATGTTGGGCTCCCTGGATAGACTAATATGGGCTGTAACTCTAAGAGATGGAAGAGGGAGTGGGTTTGATAAGAGAAGAACCGGGGACAGAGTTAAGGTAAACTCAAATTCCTACTTTCCATGGACAGAGGCACTTTTAGTGTACATATACCTTCAAGAATTGTAATTGCGGGGGTGTGGCCAACTTGAGAAGTAAATGGCTGCGCATTAGCTCGGCTCCGGCGTACCACTGTTGAAAATCCTGGTAATAGACATCATGCCCCTAGAATAAATCGCTGAAACAGAAGACACACAGTCCCAACAACTCCGGCGTCCAGTGTACCGGGCGCCACCCAGATTGATTGAGTACAAGCGGAGCCCTTCCTGGTCCGATCCGGTGAGGTGCGGAGTGTGTCACAGCAAGTCCCGGTTGACCACTGTTGAGGAAACTGCGATCTCAGTAAGAGAAATGCAACTTTAATCGTGGGGGAGACAGCTAAATTAAGAAGCACAGTACTACCTACTTTTCTGAGTGCCAGCCCCGGCGATCACCAGGAAATCATTGCACCCTGCAGGCTCCCTACCTCTGATCCGGGCACTGGCAGCCACCGTAAGAACAATACTCTAACTCCCGTAGGTGGCGCCTTTGACTCTAGCAGCCAAGAAACCATGATTGCGTAAGAGAAAGGCAACTTTCATTGCGGGGGATATCGAAATTAGGAAGCACAAAAGGACCTCCCTTTCTGAGTTCCAGCCCCCTCAATCACCTGCCTCTGATCTGGGCGGCTGGCGACCGCCGTATGCACCACATTCCGACTCCCATGGGTGGCGCCCGGCACTCTAACAGCCACTGAGGTGCGGACACAATTACACCTCCATTGACGACTGGAGTGCGAAAACTGCAGCGGGAGCTTACCATCATGCAGCACACAACCAAGTGCTTCTCATTCTGGGATTGAGGGTTGGACAGACTAGGCTCCCATTCCACAGAGGCCTAGCTGGTGAATTCCAACAGGGATGACAGGGCATTGGCCCTCGAGCAGGTGATGGACAGCAGCCAGCATGGCCTAAATTCCGCTTGTAGCACCATAGCACTCACTGCACAGTGAATGGCAAGCGGACTTGGTGGTCACAACGCGATGCAAGCAAAATTGGATAAATATGCATGGCAGAAAGGTCAAGACGAAGCACAGGCAACCTCAAAATGAACAGGGGACCAACAAGAACCCACGCTGGAAGACATCTTGGTGGCCATAACAACCACGAGTACATCCCTAGAAAACCAGATCGATACCGTTGCATCAGAGGTCTCACTGATCAGGGTCGATGTACGGAACATGAATGATCGTATTAAGGAGGTGGAATCCACAACTAGGGTCTTAACAACAGACAACACCCTCATCAAAAGCCTAGTTGCAGATCTTCAAACTGTCCGGGACGACATAATAGAAAGCCAATTGACGACTATGAAGGTAGTATGTGGTGCAACAACATCCACATACTGGGGGTGCCAGAACAGGCAGAGGGGCACCAGGTGGATCTCTTTGTGGAGGAACTGGTGATGCAATATCTCCAACCCAAGGGCCTGTCTAACTATTTTTTAATGGAAAGAGCACATAGAGTACTGGGTGGAAGATTAAAACCCAGCGCGCCTCCCCGGCTCATCCTTACAAGAGTGTGTAATTTTCAGGAAAGGGGTATAATACTCCCCACAGAGCGAGTGTTTACACTGGTTAGCTTTGAAAACAGCAAAATAAAATAACAATCTGGACTTTACACTGAAAGTGCAAAGGCAGCGCCGCAAATAACTGGAAGTGAAATATGCCCTGCAGGATCACGAAATTAACAACGCCATGTTGTTTCTGCCAAAATGATGTGTTGATTCTGAAGGAAAGACATGGTTTTTCACTAGTCCAGAGGAAGCATGGGACTGGCTCAACGGATAACGTGCTGTCGGAAAGCAAAACCACAAAGAAAACCGAGGCAGTGGCAATAAAGACAAGACAGGCGGCCAAGTAGGATCCCCAACAGACACCACAACGGTGTGAGGCTCGTCGGAATCGAACCAGGCAGATCGAACAATATGTGACTTTGGCGTATAATCAGATGTGTCAGACTCTCATTGTCTGTGCCTTGCACAAGTTTAGCTTGGCGTTGATCTGCATCATACCCTGACTCTGTTGTACCTTGGCACAATTGCTGGACACTTTGAAGGTATAACTGCAGCCTGATACGGGATACAGATATTTACTTGCTTTAACCAATATGATGTTGCATCCAGTTCTAATAGCGTGAGACTTAGGGAGTGCGGTTGGATGACGTTCCCTAACATACCAAGGGTGGGCAATAGGCACTCTGCATGTTTGGGGTGGCAGGAGGTTTAGAGCCCGCAATGCAGGTAGGCAGGGAGAAGATGGGACTTTTGTGGGGGGGATTTTGTTCGACTAGTTGTTGTTTTGTTGTGACATCAGTGAGGGATGTGACGTCATTCATACAGTTATGATCAAAGCTTCAGTCAGTTTTGCACCCAGATAAATAGATGGGGATGCAGAGTGGCTGCTCATGTGGGCTTCACTTCAGGTTTGAGAGGGGCTGGTATCCTTATTTGCAAACAATGCCTATGCATAATAAACAACACATGGGTCGACACCCAGGGTAGTTTTGCTGCGGTGTCTTGGACATGGGAAGGGAGTCCAATTTACTGACTGTCGATGTATGTCTGCCCTGCATTGAAACAAACTACACTAACCAAACAGGGCAAGTTCTTGCTCAACCTCCCCATGGGCATCTTGGTGCTGGGAGGTGATTTTAACCTCACGGTGGATGGTCCAGTTGACTGACAACAGCCTAGATGAGAACCAGACGACACCTCATAAATGATGGATTTCTTCTTGGACTTTGGCCTAGTTGATCTCTTGCGACATTTCAGTCCCCTTCTGTGCCACTTTAAATTCCACTCAGGTGCCCATGGTAGTCAGTCTAGAATAGACCATCTGCTCACACATATCGCCGATCTTTCTAATTTTACTGAAGCTAGGTGCTTGGCATGAGGCATTTCTGATCACTCTCCTGTCCTTACCCAGATAACACTGCCACATGCGAATAGATGCACCACCCTGACAATAAATCCATGGTGTTTGAAGATTCCTCACGTTAAGGCTGAAATTTTAAATGAGGTAGATCACTACTTCACTGAAAACACAAACATAGTAGATTCCCAACAGATCCTGTGGGGGGGTATTTGGAGCAGTTATTAAAGGCCAAGCACTCTCATTAATAACAGGTCACAAGAAAGAGCTGAGGGCGCGGTTGGAGGTCCTAGAACATGGGATTCAGGGACTAGGGGATATGGTGGCAAAAACAGATGATGAATTAGCTATACACACTCTTAGTATGAAAAGACAAGACTTCCGCCAGCTTGCAACTGAGGCTGCTAGATCAAAACAGAAGCCACTTTGCACAAAGGTCTATGAAATGGGCGAAAAAACAGGGAATTTGCTTGCATGGCTGGAGAGGTGGGAAGCCGCACAGGTAACGGGGTCCCAATAGAGCTGTTCAGGATAAGATAACACCTGCTACCCTAGCTATGTACCTAGAAAGTTACGAGAATGGGTCCCTGCCTACTGACTTGATGCTGGCCTCGATGGTTGTAATACATAAGCAAGGTAACCCAAAGACAAAGTGCGACTCCTATTGCCCAAGCTCACTGTTAACTGTTGAAGTTAAAATCCTCGCTAAGGTGTTGACCAACTGGTTAATCCCTGTCATCTGTAAGCTTGTACACCCGGATCAATCAGGCTTCATGCCTGGCTGGAATGCAGCTCTTAACCTTAGGAGACTGCATGGAGTAATGGAGAGGAATAACAGTGTACAAGAAGAGCCCCAATTTTTGTATGTGTTGCAGAACACCCCCTACAAAGTCTCAGATACATACTTCACAAGCATAGAGAGCTAAGTTAGAACTCTTTTGTGGGACAGGACAAACCCATGCATTGCGACTCATAAACTGACAAGAGGGTGACATGTTGGAGGAATCGCATTGCCCGACCTCAAACAATATTATTGGGCCTCCCAGCTTAGAGTTATTAATCAATGGGTTTACGCCTCGCCATCCGAACCAGCGTATCAAATAGACAAATGGATAATGAGCCTGAGTGGTTATCAAAGGGCACTTTACTGTAACCTAAACGCCAACGCCTCACAGGTCCCATGGCACAAACAGTCGCAATCTGGCACTGAGCCACAAAAACTCTGGGGTGGCACAAGATAATAACACTGACTACTCTTTTATTGGAGACAAAGCAACTCGGCACGCTGAGTAACTGCCCGGGTTCTGTTATTTACAAATACGCCACACCATATCTGCCACTGTAATGAGCAGCGAGGCCCTGCCCGATGCATCCCCACTGAAGGATAGACTCCTAACGGATCCCATGTCACGTAAAGCAATATCCCTTACATACCGTAAATTAATAAATAATAAACCGAACCCGCTAATATGTCTCCGGCAGCTGTGGGAAACAGATATTGGGTATCTAGAGGATGACAACTGACAGGAGGCACTTTCTTCCCCAAAAGAAGTTGCTATTCCAATGCAGTTACGACTAATCTAACTAAAAACCCTACATAGAACATATCTCTCTGCAAGCACACTCATTAAAATGGGACAAAGACCTGACTCTGAGTGCCTTAGGAGTTGTGCTGAGGAAGGCACATTTTTCCATAGGATCTGGGATTGTCCACACATCCACCCATATTGGGAGAGAATTGTCTCAACACTTAAGGAGGTGGGTGGGAAGGATATCACCAGCTCCCCACGAATCTGCCTACTAAATATATGGGAGGCCACTGACCTAACCCAGACCAAGCGTACGTGGGTCTCAATGGTATTCACCCTTACTAAGAGAAACATTGCTCAGACTTGGGGAACTGGAGATTTGCCAACATATCGGAGGTGGGCAAAAATATGGACAGTGCAATGATTGCAGAGAAGGAGGTATTTAAACACAAGGGCTGTCCTTTGAAATGGGATCAGAAGTGCGCCAAAAGGAATGTATTGAGAGGTGACCTATGTGTTCCCCAGCTGAGGAACTGCAAAGGACAAGAATCGGAATTGATCTTGACTTGAGCTAAGGTTGTAGAGACAATGTGCACATTCTGTAATGCTGTACTTAATCATCTCTGTACTGTTGTCATATTAGAAAGTTGTATGGCCTCATAATCTACCTCACTGTACTGTCACAACTGTTTAATAAAAAGAATATTTTTAAAAAAGGAAATGTAATTGCATAAAGATTGTTTCACTTGCTTTTTCCGCTGAAGATACTGTCACTGCACTCTATGTCTTATATAATTTGATAGTGCTTTATACTCTGTATATCTCGTATATCTAAGGCTTCTTTGTTTTTAAAGTTAATAAAAACATTTGGGGAAAAAAAGATCGAGTTGCAGGTCCAGTTCTTCTACTCAAGGCAAGAGGGCAGCAGGTCAGCACATCAGGGCAGTAGCTCTTTCAGAATAATAGGCCAGTAGAGTGGTACGCCTTGTAGCAGCACAGCAGTCCTTCAGAGTATCCTCATGTCCAAAAGGGCAATAAAGAGTTGATTTCTGAGATCCAGTATTTATACATAATTGTGCCTTTGAAGTGGGGAGAAGCTACTAGAGGTAGGCATTTGATGTGCACAGATGCCCTGTCTTGCTGGCCCTGGCTCTAGACTAACTACATGCGTTATGAATCCCTTTGTGCGGAGACAGGACAAAGCTTATTCAAGTGTAAGTGGGACTGGGCCAAACTCCTACCACCCATCCTGACATTGATGAGCTACTCAGTTATATCTAAGCTCCCCACTGTGTGCAGCTATATAGGAGCAATGCACAAAGCCCAACTGTTATCTACACCCAGTCATGTGACCCAGAGACAGACTGCAGACACCAAACGGCTAAGGGAAAAATATGCCTACTTTTTAAAAGTGCAAAAACAACAGTTAATGGACAGAATGCAGAACAATGTCATACATTCACCCTAGTACAGAGATCTGGGCCTAAATCTATCCTTTGTTTGCACTGCATCCATCCCCAGTTCAGACATGGCCATATGAAAAATCAGCCTTGACCCTGAGCCTCATGGGAACAGTCCAGCCCGAATTGCCAAGCCAAATCTTCCCTGGACAGGAATCAAGCATCCTAGGACCGGTTTCTGGCTATCAGCCGTCATCAGCCAGGATAGCTTGACTCCAGTGGTGTGGAGAGCAGGGGACTCACGTCTGAGCATACCGTTCCACTCGGGGTGACAAATGCAAAAACAACAGTTGATGGACAGAATGCAGAACAATGTCATACATTCACCCCAGTACAGAGATCTGGGCCTAATTCTATTGTTTTTTTGCACTGCACACCTCCCCGATTTAGACATGGCCATATGTAAATCAGCCTTGACCTTGTGCCTCATGGGAACAGTCCAGTCCGAACTGCCAAGCCATGTCTTCCCTGGACCGGAAACAAGCATCTTAGGACCGGTTTCTGGCTATCAGCCGTCATCAACCAGGATAGCTTGACTCCATTGGTGTGGAGAGCATGGGACTCACGTCCGAGCATACCCGTCCTACTCGGGGTGAAAAATGTAAAAACAACAGTTGATGGACAGAATGCAGAACAATGTTATACATTCACCCCAGTACAGAGATCTGGGCCTAAATCCATCGTTTTTTGCACTGCACACCTCCCCAGTTCAGACATGGCCATATGTAAATCAGCCTTGACCCTGTGCCTCATGGGAACAGTCCAGCCCGAACTGCCAAGCCATGTCTTCCCTAGACCGAAAACAAGCATCCTAGGATCGGTTTCTGGCTATCAGCCGTCATCAGCCAGGATAGCTTGACTCCATTGGTGTGGCGAGCATGGGACTCATATCTGAGCTTACCCATTCCACTCGGGGTGACAAATGTAAAAACAACAGTTGATGGTCAGAATGCAGAACAATGTCATACGTTCACCCCAGTACAAAGATCTGGGCCTAAATCCATAGTTTTGTTGCACTCCACACCACCCCAGTTCAGACATGGCCATATGCAAATCAGCCTTGACCCTTTTTGCATTTCTTACTTATTTAAAGTGGAATTTTCAGAATTGCAATTTAAAATCTAACCTCACCATATGTTAGGATTCTAAATTATGATTCGAGAGTTATCAAACATGATCTGAGCACCTGTTATTATTTGAAAATTACACTTATAAAATGTAGTAAGGCAACTCCAATGTTATCCCGGTGGAGAGGTAATCCTTGCAGCAATGAAAAACAAATGTGAGAGTTTTTCACTATCCGTACATGCAAAACTTTAAAGCACAAGACAAAAAGGTACATGTCCCTCTTTTTAAATACAATGCCTCATGACATCTAGGCTGTCCAGGGATTACCGTAAAGGTGACTTATACGTATTAACGAAGAAGGTTTGGGCTTTGTAAAAGGTTTACTTTGCCAAGTTGAAATAGCAGTAGAAAACTACACACACAGGCTCTGCACTGGCAGGCCTGAGAGATGTTTAAAGTGCTACTTAAGTGGCTGGCATAATCAGTGCTGCATGCCCACTAGTAGCATTTAATTTACACACCCATAGCACATGTAGTGGCACTTTGCGAGGGATTTACAAGTATACTATTTATGTCAATTGGGTTAGGCCAATGTTACATGTTTTAGGAAGAGAGCACTTTGACACTGGTTAACAGTGGTAGAGTACAAAGAGTCCTAAAGCCAACAAATAAATGTATTCAGTAAGGAAAGGAGGAAGAAGGCAAAAATACTGTGGATGACCCTGCAGAATGGGCCAAGTTCAAAAGGATGGCTATATCTCACTCGCAGTCGTCCTAAAGGAGAGCTTTAGTCCGGAGGTGAATTGGATAAAACCAGTGCACCGGATGTGTGGCATCTCCAAATGTGATGAATTCTTTTATAACTGCATGGGTGGAGGGCGGCTCAAAGTTTCAGAATAGGAATGTAAAGCGCAATGCTTGTTTAAGTTGAAAGTGTGTAAGAAACTGCCCAGGAGGAATTCTGTAATCTGTCTGGAGCACGTTGAATGTGGAGAGTTCACCATTAGAGAATGTATTGGAAAGGTTGATAATTCCCTGTTCTGCCCACTCTTCTAAGTGATTCCGGGGGATGACACTATTAAAGACTATTGCCGGATCTCTTGGCTGGAGATTATATTGCGCCCTTTGAGGTGGTCAGGTAAAGATTCAACATTGGCCCACTAGACTTTACATTTTTTGCAATTAAGGGATTTTTTATTCAGGTAAGGCGGAGGAGCGGCAGGTTTTATACAGGTCCCCTTAATGTAATTATTAATAAAAGATGAAAGCTTTACAATTTCACAGATATATAGCTGTCTGTTGGAGGAGGCCCCGGATGATCTTGATAATCATAGCCTGAAGTGGCAGGACAGGCTAGGGCTTCCCGGTTCCTTTCTTTTTTTAATTGCTAGAATTGTGGGCTCTATATTATGCTCTGCTAATCTACAGTCACAGCATTCTGAAACCCTGTTTAATTTAAATGTAACATCTGCAAAAATTGCGAAATGGGGTGGAGTGGAGGGGACTCTGTTTTAGATGCAGGGTTGGAGGATCTGACTTGGTTCACATATTTTCCACATGCCCTAGTATATATTTACCAGCCAGGGAAATATTTGTTTTTTCACATGATTTTACTGAAGGCGGATATCCCTCTTCCACCACAGAATGTGTTATTAGGAATAGCCGAGCTTGAAAGGAGACTTGGGAAGGAGCTAATTTGTATAGCTATATCAGACATCAGGTTGTGTTTTGCCTCAGTTTGGCTGGATCCGTCACCACCGACCTTCCAGCAATGGAAAGGGCGCTTCTTACATATTTATAAGTTAGAGACAGCAGTGTATGAACGGAGAGGCAGGAAGGGAAAGATTAAGGGGAATAGGATGTGGGGGCCACTTTCAGTCTGGATCTCCCTGCAGAGTTAGCAAATTGCGATTTAATCTAAAAAAAAAAAAGATCAGCTTGCTGGGATTTCTTTTTATCAGCCTTCCCAGAATTCATGCTGCTATGTCTTAGGATCTGTTTTTTTGTGGCTGTCTGTATTTAGGCTGAACTCAACTAAATTAAACTGGTTATTTCTTTGCACTGTATCTATGACCTTTTGTGTTTTTTCTCTAGCTGTCGCCTTTTATAAGATCATTAATTATTATGGCTGTATTTGTATGACTAATCTGGCTAAGATTTAGTCTCATTAATGTATTTATGCCTATGATAATTTCTTTAATTGCTGTAACCTGTTTTTATTCATAGCAGAAAAAATAAAAATAATTTTTTTTAAAAAAAGGAAAGGTTGAGAAATCCATGCTCCGCCCACTCCTCTCAGTGAATCCGTGGAATGGCACTGTAAAAGGTTACTGCCCCCACCAGAGGGATCATAGCGGCATTAAGAGGTATATGTTTGTGAAGGACTTGTGAGTGCCAGAGGCAATATAAGGTTAAGGACAGCAGAATGAGGATATTGGAAGATGGGTCCTTAGATAAAGGTTATGGTGTGTATTAAACCTGAGTCCCATTCCTGGTTTGGGAGGCTGGTCTATCTAGCCTCCCAAACCAGGAATCCCGCTATCCAGTGAGTTTCCCATTGAAGTTGGGCCACCAGGTATTATTGTTGAAATCTAGAAGTCCTAGGCTACCACTATTGGTTGCAAGTTTAAGGGTGGCCATTGTCCCTTGTCGGCGACCTTTGTGCCAAATTAACTCGCTCTATCACCAAGGAAGGGTTTGGCCCAAAATTAGTAAGGCTGGGATATAAATACTGAACACCAAAAACAATGTCAATACTGATTATCATTTGTTCATTCATTCACAACATGATCACACAAATCAATTGCTATGATCAATTGGGTTTATTTCAAGAGTCACTTCACAGTAAAAAATTATCTTTTGTTTTTAAGAGATTTGTTATTGATTTTTATAACTTCTTTGCTTTTTTGATATTCATAGGGTTCACAAAAATTACCAGGTTCAAACATGTGTATCCACCATGCAAATTACGTGACATACATACAATACATCTATAAAGCATAACAAAAACAGTTGTTTAACTCCGGTTCTGCGCATTTAAAACTGCAATATTATCGTAAGTGCCCCTGACAAGTACCTAACTAGGGACATTTTAACATATAATAGCAGTGCAATAGCCAAATAGTGACCCTACTGAGCTCGTAGGAAATTCTTAGAAAACAATTTCCTCTGGAACGCTTAGTTACGAGTGTCAGTGGTAATACATATACAAAGCACTTATTTTGCCAAAAATAAAGGCTGTTGATGCGTTTCAAACCCTGAAAAAGTTTGTTTAACGGTTTTCCTTAGGACACAGAACGTTGAAAAAGCTGACATTTTACAAAAAACTCTATGAGGAATCATTAATGATAGTCAAAACTTTCACACTTTTCTTTCTCTCATTAAAACACACCCCACTTTAACTCCATCTAGTGTCTTCACTCAATGAATCATGACAGGAAAGGCACTTGAAAAGCTTGAAAAGTACCGCAATCTAAATTAAACAATGACAAAAGAAACAAGTATTTGTGATAATCATCACAACCCTAGAGGCGTGAAACTCCAACCAACAATACTACTTAATTTTTATTTACTCTACTGATTCAAAGACAAGCAGCTCCGCTTGGTCAACATTGTCTCTCTTTGTGTCTTTATTTCTGTAGAAGTGAAAAACCATGAGTGAATAATCCCAATTCATTTTCCTGCAGGATCAAATGGCAGGGTTGGTGGCTGTAAGTCTTGATAGGACTCTACCTATCTGAAGCTCTGAATTTTAAACAAATCACTTATGAATTGTACGTTGTGGGCTTTTTTTGCATAAAACATTTTTCTTTTCTAAATGCGAATAGCGGTTTTTCAGAAGAGTCATCCGAGTTTGTGATCAAGTGCCAATTCTGTTTGATGATCTCCCCTTAAACTGGATAGACTTGGTGCAAAATAGTGTGACAAATACCAGGCGTTTTCTTTTTGCTTCAATAGTTCCTTGTGTGGTGTCCACCACGCTCTTTTTAGCGACCGTTTAAGTAATTTATTTGGGTATCAAGTGGGCAGATGTATCAAGATACCCATTTGCGATTCTCAAATAGCGATTTTTGAGAATCGCTATTTGAGAATTGCAAAATGGTATGTATCTAGAAATTCGCGATTTCTTAAAATTCCTTAATTGCGATTAGCAAATTGGTAATCGCAATTAAGGAATAATTTCCCATTAATTTCTATGGGCCAGGAGGCCCATAGGAAGGAATGGGAAGTTATTCTCAATTTGCGATTCGCAATTTGCTAATCGCAAATTGAGAATAATTTCAAGGGTGCAAGGGTGTCTTAAGGACACCCTGCTGCACCCCTGAAATTTACATGTGTGCGCATATGGCGCACATACATGCCCTAAGGGCATGTATGAGCGCCACATGGCGGCACCTTTTCAAATGCCAAAAAGTGCATTTGTAAAAGAATTCGCAAATTACCACCAACTACTAGTTGGTGGTAATTTACAATTTCTTAAGGGAAAATCGCTAAATTGAAATGCTTGATGCATAGCATTTAAGGAATCGCAAACACTGCTATTTTGCGATCGCAGCGTTTGCGAGAAAAAAATCGTTTGATACAGCTGCCCCAATATGTCCTTAAGTTTATCTATCAAGTTGTTTTCATGTAACTGGTAGTCTGCGTTTTGAGAACAATTTCTTCTTATCCTCAAAAACTGACCGAACAGCAGTTTATCTCTTAGGCTACAAGGATGGTAGCTCGTATAGTGCAGTGCATTATTTCTATTAGTAGTTTTGGTATGTAGTGTGGTTTTCAATACTCTATCAGATGCATAAACCTCTATGTGGAAATGTGATGCCAGCCACATTGTGATGTGCGCTAAACTTAATATTAGGGGATCTGTCATTCGGCCAGTAATGGAATTTCTCAAAGGACTTTTCTTGCCCAGTCCAAACAAAAAATATGTTGTCAATAAACTGCACCCAATTTGAGATCTGATGTGTAAATGGGTTATTGTTGAAAATATATTTTTCTTCCAACTTAGCCATGTACAGTACGGCAAATTCTGGAGCGAATGGAAAACCTGTGGCAGTCCCATTGACTTGCTAAGAAAAGTCATCACCGAATTTGAAGTAGTTATTCCTTAAGGCTAAACCTGCCAAGCTCATAATAAATTCTGTTGGGGCCTGTTCTGACTTGGTTCTGGTCATAGGGAATAATTTAATGGACTCCAAACCATCTCCTTTTATTATTTAGGTGTATACTGACACTACATTGAATGTGACTAGTATCTGAGTTTGTTCAGGAAAATTAATCATTTCAATTTTGGTAATAAAATGCAGTTTGTCCCTCAAATATAAGAGGGAGTTGGTCCAGGAATGGTTTGAAGAAAAAGTTGACATACTTGAAAGTGGCTCCAGTCCAGAACCGATTCACAGCCAGATACTATTGGACACCCAGGTAACATTAACAGTATTCTTTTTAGAAAATCGAGGGACGGAGGGAGAACATGGCGGCCGCAGGCTAGAGCCGCTCGCACGCCCAGAAGCAGCTCTCCAGACTCCCACCCCACTCTGCCTAGCGAGACTATGCTATAAGTCCACAAGACGGCAGTTTTCTACCCGGAGCATAATTTAGAGGAATGCGGTAATAGAGCAACAGAGCAACAGAGAAAAACAAAAGCCGGGCTGAAACAACATAATAGGAAGTATGAGAAACACTCTTGTGTGTAACTCGCTGCCTCCGGTCTCGATTGATGTGCCTGCCTGCTGTGACCCGCCCTCTCCCCGCTGCATTCCTGCCTCGGTGGAAACAAGCAGCCGTGGAGCTCAGGCGCGGCCGCACGGCGGCTGCCCGGGTGCTCCGAGGAGCCGAGGTTGCAGAGCGGAGAAGGGGGAGAACTGCCGAAGAACACGACGTAGTCCCAAATTCGGGTAAGTCAGCCAGTGATTTTTATGCTGCGGCAGGCTTGAATGAAAATCTGAGCGAAGGAACTTCAGTGTGCTTGGACGACACGTCTGCAGATTGTAAAGTGGCCAGATACTCCAGTGTAGGAACCGATTTGGAAGGGAAGAGTAAGCCCGTGCCTTCAAGGTGCACCAGGAGGGGAACTAAGAAATTAGATAAAGGGTCTGGAGGATCAAAAAAAAAACAGCTTCAGGGGTGCACGGCGAAAGCAGGGCAGAGTGTAACTAATACTGTTACTAACACTGCTACTGGGGGGAAGGACCATATTTCAGGAAGTGGCAGTGCCCCCCGGGAGACGGTTAAAGACATTAAACAGAAGGGGGCAAAAAGTCAACCCTCAAAGAGATCCAGTGGCATTACACCATCTCTACGCACATTCTTTAAAGTGCTGCCCCAAGTATTGAACATCACACCAGAGATGGCAACTGCTGTAGCTGTAGCAGGGAGTTCAAAGGCACAGAAAGAGTCAACGCCAGCAGTTGCACTAACGCATACACCCAGGTTGACGGAGATAACAGCTCCATTATCCACCCATGTACCATGTACACTAGCTAAAACAGTAACTGGGTTAGTTGAGCTCTCCGCGCCTGTAAGCGACCTTGAGATTGCTGCTGCAAGTAACCAGCAATCCCATGAAGGAGCCCAAGGGTCCCAGGGGTCTCAAGGGGGGACATACCAAACAAAGTAGCGACGCTGGATGACGGTGGAGGCAATGTGGAAGACCCAGGAGTTGAGACTACACTGGAGGCTCTGGTAAAGTCAATAACTGCAATGAGAGAGGAAATCCGTGCTGATTTTGCAGTCTCAAAGATAAATCAAAACGAAATCAGAGCATCCTGTGAGATGCTGGAGCAAAAGGTGGATGGCTTATGTGCAAGGACAGAGGTGTTGGAGAGTTCTGTGCAATCATTGACATCCAATCTTGAAATAGCTAGATCTAAAATCCAAGCATTGCAAAGAGATGGGGAGAATATGCGAGAGCGAGTGGAAAGTTTGGAAAATTATTCCCGGAGAAATAATTTGCGACTTTTAAAGATCCCGGAAGGAAAAGAGGGCACAAATCTTAAAAGCTTTGTAATTAAGATACTAAAAGACTCTCTTAATTTGGAGGAGTCAGTTGAGGAGCTAGACAACAACATCCAGCGAATCCATCGGGACCCATTCCGTTTAAAGCCAGGGATAGACAAACTCAGAAAGGTTTTGATTAACTTCCAGACGTTCTCACTTAAAGATAAGATCTTGAACCTCACACTGAAAGCCAGATCACTACAAGGACCAGACTTCTCTTTCGAGGTGCGGTCAGACTTATCTAAGACCACTCTTGATAGGCAATGGGAGTTGGGGCAGCGCATGGAAGAGTTTAGAGCGGTAGGTGCCACAGTTCAGATGAGGTTCCCGGCCTTTTTGCGTATTATGTACAATAATAAAATGCATAACATCCGTTCACCCTTGGAAGCAGATGAGTTATTAGTTTCAATTAAAGACCATGCCCAGGCCCAAAGTAAAAGATAGTGGGTTATGTAGGTTTGAATAGGCTAACAGCCAATATAAAATTATGGCTGGTCCTTATTAGCTCAGCCATAGAATCTCTAGCCCAGACCTGAAACGGGTAAAAACATGGTAGGGGGGAAAGAAAAAACAGGAAGGGAAGGGAAAAAAAATGGGGGGTAGAAAAGGTAGATAGAAAGGGATATAGTATATGGTAGATACACCTGCATTCAAAAAAGGGGGAAAAAAAAGAAGAAAAAAAAAGCGTAAATGGGAAAAAAAAAGTTTTTTTCTTAGCTTCTCTTGCCTTTTTTTTTTGTTTTTGTTTTTGCACAAGAAGGGGGGGTAGGGGGTAGGGGGAGCACAACTTAAACTAAAACTTAATATATGTATGTGTGTATGTATGTATATTACCTACTGGCTATCGCCAGTAGGTATATATAGTTAGGATTAATTCCCTATGGGATTTTTGAAAATTCTATGTCTAATAACGTTGGCGTTTGTGGACGGAATCGGCTGAAATTTTCAGGAAAATGGCACATTTTGTTTCTGAGCAGCCCCTGAAAATTTGGTGGGGGTTCGTCAAGGGGGGGCTGAGAAAAAAGGGGGGTCCCAAAACGCGTTTTTTACATTGAGTTTTCCATAGGGCGGTTGGACTCACTTTTAGCTCGAACGGCTGAATGGATTTGCACGAAACTTGGCAAAATTGTAGGGACTGTTAGCCCGATGTGCCTTTGCTAGGTCTCAATATATGTGCTCCAGTAGTTTTTGAGAAATTAACGTTCAAATCAAGATATATATCTGTAACAGCGCTCCGGGCAGCGATCCGGTCCGCTTACTTTTCGCGTTTCGGAACTTTGCACGCAGAAAGCTGATTGGCTCTCCGGTGTCTGTCAACATTCTAAACAGTCCGGAGCGGCCGCCATCTTATCTCTCAGTAGGATCGAGAGAGAAGAGGTGAAAAACGAAGGGGGAATTTATTGAAAGGGTGCAAGGTATACCCCTCTTGACCCCCTAGGATTGTTGTTGGGGTTATTAAAGGGTCCCGTGGGGAAAATAAAAAAAAAAAAATTTTCTCGGTAGAAGCGTTTCCCGGGCCGCGAACTGGGCCGCAAACTGGTAGCGAAACGGGAATTCGCCATTTTGTGCTTCGTTTTAATTGTTTAGAGATAAAAATTATTGCCGCACATCGGCCACAATGCATGAATATCGTTGAAAAGTCAGCGATATTCATGCATTATCCAGCAAATGCTCATAGCCGTGTTATCCACCTTCCATTGGATAACATGGCTAAAAACTGCTCTGTGCGTGAGCTTTTTTTTTTTTTTTTTTTTTTTGCTGCGTGACGTTTGTTAACGTTCGATTCGATGGAAATGAGGAAGTGTTGACCACCATTTTGTCACTGCGAGTAAATATTTTGTTATAAATGAATCCTTATTGATAAACATTGTCTGCGCCATCTTGCGTTTTGTCCAATGCCACAATTTTGTCGTGCACGGCAGCCATTTTAGATGCCTTGACCAGGGCCACTCTCTGCACGCCGCCGATTCTCAGCATGGCTCCCCACCCTCGCACGCATCTCCCCCACGCAATGGTCACCCCCGCTCTCTCTCTCATGCATGGGCTATATACTTCCCCCCATCTGCGCTGCTCTTCTCTGAGAATCACACCCTGTGCCCGCCCGACACCTCCCTTTCACCCTATTTACTACCGCACCCTCTGACACTCCTCTTCCTCTGTGTCCGATTGTCCAGGCCGGACCCAGGCTATCACCTAGCCCTGCGAATGTAGTTTATGGCCCCAGCTGTAGAGTATCCAGACATGCCAACCCTCCCGATTCAGGCGTGAGACTACTGATTTCAGTGTTAGTCTTTCGCTTCCCGATTCCTGCAAGGAAAAACCCGGGGGCACATTACCAACAACTAGCGGTAATTTTTGTCTCTAACTTGTTTAGAGACAAAAAATATCGCCGCACATCGGCGAATTTTATCGCACATAAACCTTGCTATTAGCAATGTTTATCGCAAATGCGATAAAAAACGGCCGCAATGCATGAATATCGTTGAAAAGTCAGCGATATTCATGCATTATCCAGCAAATGCTCTTAGCCATGTTATCCACTTCCCATTGAACAAGCGCATGGTCTTTTAAAGATTTGTGAAGTACTCGGGGCGGCGGTGTGTGTGTGCCCTCTTTCAGGAGCGGGCGGGGGGGCACTGCCAGCAATTTGCAGGCCAGGCAGTGTTCAACACGTGCATCACCCTTTCTCTGCCTGCTATTGCGCTCCATGCTTCGGAAAGGTAAGAAAAAGAACGTGTATTTGAGTTTGAAATGTCCGATCTTGTAGCAGTACACTTGCAAAGCCCACACATGACAATAACCCGATTCAAGGCCCCATTCACCCGATTTTTAAAAAAAATATAGTACTCCAAGACAGTTACATTTTAAAACTTTATTAACATTTAAATATAACGAACGCAACAAAAACTGTAAATATATTTAACCATTTTTTGAAATTAACCAGAACTATAACGATAACAACAAAAATAATATAACTTTAATGCCTAAATTACGCAAACATTTAGCTAATCTGCTAAAGGGGGGAGTCGCAATTTCTTTACAATAATCAATAATGAAAAATCCACATCAATAGGGTTGCCCGTTTTCTCGATGTAGCACTATAGTGCAATATACACAGCACCTGGGGTGTCAAGAGTGAACAGGTCTTTCTTTGTTCCTTAAGATGTTATCTCCGAGAATGCTGATGCATTGGTGTCTGTACACTTCTTTGTCAATTCTGTCAAGATGATAACTGCTTTATAAACAGACGATATCTTTGTTTAGTCATTAGTGTTAAGTGTGTCTGAAACTACAGTGCCCTTCTGTTTTTTTTTCTTCAGGCTCTACAGAGTTTTGTGTGTTGTTCTTTTGAGCGACAATTATTCCAGAGGTTTCAGGTTCACTTGTTTTGTCCTGCAGTGAGTTAACAGCTTTAGAGAGTTCATGTTTATTTGCTATGTCCTGCTGTTCGTCAACTGCTTCAGAGACGTCAGCCTCATTTTTTATGTTTCAGTAGATCCTGGACCTGCCCGGCCGCGCCCAAAATGGTGCCGGTGTAAATGGGACTCGTAACTGCTTGTTCTGTACTGGTTGCCCAACCTTGATATCACGAGATACATATGCAGTTTTGAAGCACATGGCGGAGGCTTGTCTGCTGTAGTGGGGCGCCCCTTTATCGTTTCAGTCGCCATTCCGCCCGCTTTTGCTACACTGTGCCTTTTCCGCCATTCAGCTGTTTAGCGCCCGCTCTTACGGCTACAGCGTCTCGCTCACCATGTAGTTGAGTTGCTCCCACTCTTGCGGTGCAGCGATAGGCGGCTGCCACAGGACTCTTAAAATGGCGGCCGGCTCTTCGGATTTGGGCCTGGTCCAGTAAAATGGCCCTGGGACACCTTGGAACTCGGACGCTTGTCTGCCAGGGCTTGGGTTCCATTCTCGAAAGCGTCCCCTCAGCCTTGAAGATTGTACAAAAGTCTTGGGGGCCCTCGACTCCCGCAGGCTTCCGGTGGGGAGCGGCTGCCATGATTGCTTGCGGAATGGCCACGACGGAGCTACGAGATGGTGGTGCTCTCATGGTGACGCCAGCTTCAGTCTGAAACATCCAGAAACAAGGTGGGGCTTTCATCGTTTGGGGAAAAAAAATGTTTTAATCCAATGAAAAGTGTTATTTTTAGGTCACATGACCTAGTCTTACATAATTAGGAAAAGAAAAGTAAAACGAACCAATGAAAAGTTTTATTAACAAGTCACATGACCTGTTATGCTTACGTTACGCGCTGCGCGGCGCGCTCTGGATCGTTTCCGGGAAGCTGCGCCTTGCCCACCGGAGCACTTCCGGGTGCGCTAACGCGTCGCGTCATATGACGCATTACGCGACAATGCAGGTGCAGAATATAGTCAAAATGTCTCCACCAACCAGCGGTCGGAATACAACCGCTTTCAGCAGTCCAAAAAGTTCGGTCAAATCTTAAGAGCGGGAGCAACTCAACTACATGGTGAGCGAGACGTTGTAGTCGCAAGAGCGAGCGGTAAACAGCTGAATGGCGGAAGAGGCACAGAGTACCAAAAGCGGGCGGAATGGCAACTAAAACGGTAAAGGGGCGCCCTACGACAGCGTGTCTTCAGGTGAAACGGATTGTGGGACAAGGTCCAGAATGAAAGATTCTTCAAAAGGGAAAAAATTCCGCCGGACCCCGGGAGCCGGCCGCCTATGCCGGGGGCGATCTCAGGCCTCACCAGGGCAACACGACTTGGGGAGGGGGCAGGAGCCAAGCGCCCCCTCTCAGTCCGCGCCATCTCACCGCCCCTCGGGGGCCTCCGTCAAGCGGTTTAGGGAGGCACCGTATCACATTGTTTTCCAATGCAGTCAGGTCCACAAATTGACCCCACTTACTTTGAATAGTGAAGCTGCAGCAGGTGCAAATAAGGTTTAAACAGTGTTACAAGAGCTGCTTAGAACTCTGATGTATGGCACTCTACAACCAGGACTTATGCCATGTATGTAAGGCAGTGATATGGAAGCAAGTCAGGGACAAAAAGCATGAACGAACATTCACGTATGAAAATCTTATTTGGAGAAGGGGTAGAATCCAAACGCCCCCTGCCAGTTCGCGCCACTACACCGTATGTGGAAAATCTGAAGCCATCATTCTACAAACTCTCAACGCTTGTTATCAGTGCATGAGTTTCATGCTCGATCGATTGAGCTAGCCGGATCGGGCAATAAAAAGTATAAAATAGTTATGTAAATAGTTATTTAATAAAATGTTTTACTCTGTTTCTTTGCTGGTGTGTTGTGTATATTTATAATATTTGCATAGGGTTTGCCGTTATTTTGGGCGGTGTGGGTGGCGGAGTCGAGCTGTTTTGCAGCCCTCATGGTGTGGAGCTCAGTTCATTTCACTATTTTCGTATTTCTCATGAAGGGTTATTCCTAATGTTTGTATTTTACCGAGGTCAAAAAGAGATCGAATTAGTGGTCTACTGCAGACATGCCAACCCTCCCAATTCAGGCGTGAGACTACCGATTTCAAGGTTAGTCTCCCGCCTCCCGATTCCTGCAAGCTAAAACCCGATTCCTCGGGGGTTTTAGCTGACAGGGTTTTGTATTGTGTAAGGTGCTAATTCTTCCAGCAATATTCAGAGTGGCGATGCAGGGGCTCTGGAAGGGGTGAAAAACCAACAAAGCGTAATTAACAAGGCAATGGTCTTTTAAAGATGTGTGAAGTACTGGGGCGCTGTGTGCGCGCGCGGGGAAGCTATTACAGCCCGGGCTGCCACACAGGAGGGGGAGGAGGAGTGAATGCACTGCCAGCAACCTGCCAGGCCAGTGCACAACACTTGCATCACCCTCTCTCTGCCTGCCATTGCGCTCCGTGCATCTGAAAGTTTAAAAAAACACGTGCATTTACGTTTCAAATGTCCGATCCTGCAGCAGCCACTTCCAAAGCCCATACATGCCCGTAACCCGATTCAATGCCCCATTCTCCCGATTTTTTTTTTTAATTCTCCCACTTTGCTCTTCTGAAATGTTGGTATGTATGGTCTACTGATTTTGCTTGATTACTTTTATTTTTTTACACGATTTTTCACTATCTGCAAAGACTAAACAGAGTATTGCGACTTTGTGCTTGTTTGTTAATAGAGAATGATCCAAAGAGAACCAATTGTAAAACAGTAAATGCTTGGATAATAATCAATCAAATGGAGAGACAAGCAGGTACGACGGATTACAACAGGGGTAAAGGTCTGAGTTAACTACAGTTCACTATCTGCAAAGAGAGAGTACTACTAAGAGAAAAGAGGGGAGTGGGGGGGGGGGCAGCGTTCAAAGCACATCAGCGTGCATAAACACGAAAACGTTTTTACCTATCACGTACTTGACATTTGACAGCTTTTGATATTTGCTATTAAAAAACCATTGAAATTCACAGAAAAAACCATAGGTTATACTCCATATATAGTTAGGAATTTGCATTTACAAAACCTTGAAAATTCAATGAAAAAACCATTGGTTGTAGGCCATATATAGTTAGGGATTTGCATTTAGAAAACCTTATTTTACTCGCATAAAACCATTGAAATTCCATATATAGTTATAAGCGCTAACTATATATCGCGCACCCGCAATCCACTGCTGATGATGTCACATATTACATCATTCATGACATGGTTAGTGACATCACTGATGACATCACTGATGACATCTCAAATGACATCACTGATGACATCACTGATAACATCTCATTTGACATGACTGATCACATCACTGATGATATCATTCATGTGATAATACCATGACCCTCTTCAGACTCTAATATAACCTTAGATACAATCAGTGTAAACAGACAGTCACTCATCCATGGAGTTATTCACACACCTAGTCAGTTATGCCAAAAATTAATCACACCTCCATTTTCTCAACTATACAGTTATACACACCTTACTTATTCAAACATATACTAACACATATTTACTTTACTCTCTTATACAATCTCTGATACATGTTCACAATGATCCATACAGCCACTCACACATTCACTAGCTCTTATGCACAGTTATTTATAGATGTCAACTCTCACATGTACTGTGTTTTACATATGTACTTAATTTGACATGTAGCACTGAGATATCCATTCACTCACTAATACACTCATGCACAGTCAACCGCCCATACAGCTGTTTCCACATGCAGTTTTGAATCTATACATATAGTGAATCAACTACTCACACATCTATGTACAGAGTCACACACCTCCCAGCCACCCATACACACACACTCAGTTTCCCATACAAATACTTGGACAACCAATCAATAACCCATACAGTTACTCATATAGCTACTGATCAACATATGCAGCAGTTTGTAGAACAACAGATATAATGATGCACAAATTAAAACAGTTTAGTCACTAACCCATGCACTCAGTGAGACACATTTAATCACTCACTCAATCAGTCAGTCATGCACCTAGTAAATCCTTCATCCAGACACTTATACATGCACTCATTCTTCAATATGTAAAACATGTTTTAACTTTACAGAAACATACAGTCACTGGATGTTGTCATCAGTGATGTCATCAGTGATGTCATTTGAGATGTCATCAGTGATGTCATCAGTGATGTCACTAACCATGTCATGAATGATGTAATATGTGACATCATCAGCAGTGGATTGCGGGTGCGCGATATATAGTTAGCGCTTATAACTATATATGGAATTTCAATGGTTTTATGCGAGTAAAATAAGGTTTTCTAAATGCAAATCCCTAACTATATATGGCCTACAACCAATGGTTTTTTCATTGAATATATATATATATACATATATATGAATCTGCATATAAATAATGGTGTAGGTAAAGGGGAGAGTTGAGTTGATGATAATAATAGCAAGAATAATTCACACTCTAGATTACTTGCACCTAATAAAGGCCCTACCCCACTATAATTTAAGTTCCCCCTTAATATCCCCTAATATCTATACTGGATAGGTGTGTGTTGACAGATTATATTAGCAGGGTGGAGGTGAGGTTAGAGAGTTGTTGTGGGTGTAAATCTGGCCATCCACCAGGTCAGAGTAAGTAGGGGAGGGTTTTCCCGGGGAAGGTGGGAGCAGGAGGGGTGGGGGAGAAAAGAAAAAAAAATCCTCATAAGTCTGCCTCTTATTTTACAGGATGTTTGTTCCTGATATCTGTCCAACATCAGAAGCATAATTGGCCAATCTTAGGATTCCCGCAGGAGTTGTTGGGAAATGTAGATGTGAGGGGTGTAGTGGTGACATCATGACAGTCCTCCACTATATGTCTTGGAATATTAATGGTCTGCGAGTGAGAAGAAGGCGGGAACGCATAATGCAGTATTTGAGGGACTCCCCTGCGCAGATTATTGCTATTCAGGAATCACATCTCCTTAAACCAGAGGCAGTGGAGATACTCAAAAAACAGAGATGGGTTGACAAATTTTGTTCAACTGACCACAATGCCAATATTAGGGGGGTCATATTTATTTTTAAGAAAGCTGCTAAAGCCCAAATCCTGGAGATAATAGAGGACCATACAGGGAGATGGATGATACTGAGAGTTCAGTTGGTGGGTCAATGTTATATCTTGGTGGGCTATTATGGCCCAAATTTAGATGACCCGTCTCATATGGCTGCCATTAGGAATCACCTACTACTTTTTCAGGATCCTGTGATTTGGATAGGCGATTTTAATATCGTGCTGAACTCTAAGCTAGATAAATCGGCAAATTCAAGGGCCTGTAGTTCACCAAAGTCTAGGCGAACTCTTACAACAATCATGAATCAGCTAGGCTTGGCGGACCTATGGCGGGAAAGAGTAGGTAGTAAAATGGGGGTTTCCTATCGGAATAGCTGTTTCAAGCATGTATCTAGAATCGACTATGCTTTGTTTACTTATAATTTGAAAGATTCCTTAACAGAGATAGAATATCTCCCGTCTCACCTGTCAGACCATTCGGCTCTTGTTTTCTCACTTAGAACCAACAGTAGGAGGGAACATCCATCTTGGTCTTTTGACCGGACACTCCTACTTGATGAAGGGGAAGTGAATTTCCTGGCCGCAGAAATAAATGCCTTTTTTGAAATTAATCTAGATTCCTCCTCTTCGGCAGTGGTTTTGGAGACCTTTAAAGCCTTTACAAGGGGGTGTATAACAAGCAGGTCCTCATATCGAAGTAAAAAATATAAAGATACAGTATCCAGTTTGGAACAGGAAATGAAGGACATTGAGTCCAACCTAGGTCAGTCTCTAGGTTCTACTGAGGAGATGTCCAAACTGGCTGAATTAAAGCTCCAATTAGAAAACATCCTACAAGAGAGGATTAATAAAAGATGGAAAGCAAGCAAGATCTCCCATTTTGAGTTCGGAGAGGCCGCGGGAAGAGTATTGGCGTGGAAAACAAAAGCTGACCAAGCTCTAAAATACATCAGAGAAATTAAGGGGGAGGGGGAGGCGGCACCAAGGACATCTAATCAGGAGATAGGTAAAGCCTTTTATGAGTTCTTTGAGGCAATCTACAGGGAAGAGTTACCGGATGATCAGATGGCACGAAACACGTGGCTGGAAGGAATAGTGCTCCCAACTCTATCAATAACACAGAGTAATAGTCTAGAGACCGCAATAACGGAGCTAGAAGTAAAGGAAGCAATACGGCAGGTAAAAAAAGGGAAAGCATCTGGCCCAGATGGCCTTCCTGGGGAGATCTATAAAGTCTTGGGGGACAACATCGTCCAAGTATTGACAACTCTTTTTAATGGTATCCTTAGGGAAGGAAAGCCACCACCAAAATCGTGGGGTGAAGCCACAATCGTTCTCATTCCCAAACCAGGGAAGGATGTATCAGATTGCGGGTCTTACAGACCAATATCGTTGCTGAATAGCGACTATAAGATCTTTGCCGCCATACTGTCAGCAAGACTGGGAAATGTAATAGGCTCCATTATCCACCACGACCAGAAAGGTTTTATTAAGGGTCGCCATCTTTCAGACCTCACACATGATTTGGTAGGGGCCATTGATATTGCCTCAGCTTTCTCCCTTCCATTGGCCACCTTAACCCTTGATGCAGCAAAGGCCTTTGATAGGGTCAATTGGCCCTATCTAAATGAGGTTCTAAAAAGGTTTAACTTCGGGAAGGGCTTTTGTAGAACTATTGCTTTGCTTTATGGAGCCCCTTCGGCTAGGCTTTTGATTAACGGGATTTTGACAGAACCCTTTAAGATTACTAGAGGTACGAGGCAGGGCTGCCCGCTCTCTCCACTCCTTTTCAATTTATATATTGAGCCGTTTGCCCAGGTTTTGCGAGCAGACGAAAATATACCATCATTTAAATTTAAGGAGTGGGAGAGACGGACAGCATTATATGCTGATGATATCTTAATCTTTACCTCGGATCCGGTATTGTCCTTCCCTGCGGTAATTCAAAGGGCAGTAGAGTTTGGTAAGATCTCGGGCTATAGTATTAACTCAAGTAAGACCGAGGTCATGGTATGGAATATTCCGGATCCACGGCTAGGCATAAATATTACCACCTCTATGCGTTATCTCGGGATCCGCATCACCCAAGACATTGATACCATTGCCCAAACTAATCTAGATAGAGTCTCCAGGGAATGTAAGGGCCTACGGAAATCATGGACTCACCTACCACTTTCTATAATGGGTAGGGTGAACCTAATAAAAATGTCTATCCTACCTAAGTATATATTTATTTTTGGCGCCATTCCTTTGGGGTTTGATGTGAAGATGTTGGACAGATGTCAGCGAGAGATTAACTCCTTTATCTGGAATTATAAATCCACTAGAATTGCTTGGAAGAAGTTGAGGAGGAGAAGGGAAAAGGGGGGTCTTGCCCTACCGGACTTAGTTTACTATGCATGGGCCTTCCAGCTGTGCTATTCTAGGATGTTACTAAAAACACCATCTAATCTTCCAGAAGGGACAATATATAAAGCCATGTTATCCGGAGCAAATCTACCAGCAGATGGATTTCTATATAAGTTTGGGAGCCAAAAATTTTGTAAGAAAATATAGCTAAAAATTATACAGTCATGGGCTAGGGCTTGGCTAGCCATTAGAGATTGGGCCTGTCCTACTATTCTGATTTTGCTCCCATATGGGACTCCCCAGGTTTACCGGAGTGCCTAAAAGACAGTTTGTCCTCCCCATTAGAGGAGGCAGGGATTGTTAGATGGGGAGAGCTAATGGCGGATGGAGCGATATTACCTTGGGATGAACTACATGAGCGTATAGGTTCAGCATTTTCTACATTTAAATTCATCCAGCTGGAAAGCTGGGGGAGAGCCCAGCGGTGCAAGGATGTACACTTTGGGAAAACAAGCTCCCTGGAGCAGCTGTTATTAGAAAGACCAAGGGGTGGCAAGGAGGTGGCCTTCTGGTACTGGCAGCTGCAGGAAGAAACCGATGGGGAGTTTACTCTTCCAGATGAACTGTGGGGAGAGGTAACTGGCTTTCAGTGTGAGGAGATATGGGTAAGATCTTTTGCGCTCCTCTACAAAGTGGTGAAACTATCATGGTTGAGGCGTAACCATCTGTTCACAGCCCATCGGGCATATTTAACACCGCTAAGACTTTCCAAATTTCTCCCAGATAAGAAATGTAATAAATGCAATTTATTAGAAGCTTCAGACATTCACATGTTTATGGAATGCCCTAACATCGGTCGGTTCTGGGAGGAAGTGTTGGATACCTTGAACTCCATCCTGAATACATCATTAGTAGTTTCATTGCCACTTATCATCTTTGGCTTAGAGGACAGCATTTCTGGCAAGGCGAGATCCTTTTTGTTCTATGCCATTTTGTTGGCTAGAAGGCAGATTTGCATACGGTGGGTGGAGAAATCTGCTCCATTATACTCGGACTGGCTTACGTCCTTATACGAAACATCAAAGGTGGACATGGCCAGAGCGGGAAACAATCGTAACTTGGCCTTTTGGGATCTGTTGATACAGTGGAGATAGTGTTCCGGGTTTTTTTTTTTTTTGCTTTTTTTTTTTTCCCCCCGGGTCCTATGATTATGCCATCACTACTCCTTGGACCGGGTCTGGCCTCGATACGGTTGTTGGTCCTACAGGTTGAAACATACCTAGATGGAGTCAGCGCAAGATCTTAAAACCCCTCTTCCTTGTGGGACTTTTCTTCCACCAGTAAAACATTTCGGGTTCCGGAACCAGAGATGGGTATCATATCATGGTTCTCTCTCTCGGTCAGGAACACATAAGGTGGCTGGCATGTCCAAGTTAGGGGGTAAGGCAAATGAGGACAAAAAAAAATACAAAAAAAAAAACATTAACAGTATTGAAATTCGAGGATGTTTTGTTGTCAGGTCATCAAGCTCTTTTGGTCCAATGTAACCAGAGTCAAAGCCTTGTTTAACTATTGTGGCTATTTCTTCTTGTATTTCTTTGGTAGGCTCACTCTGCACTTTCCTGTATTGTTCAGTGTTACCAATCTGTCTTAGAGCTTCTTTTTGATAGTCTGCGGTGGCACAGATGACAATGGCCCCTCCCTTATCTGCCAGTTTTATCACTACTGAGGTATCATTTTTTAGGTTTGTTAAGGCGTCTCTGTTCTTTTGGGATGTTGTATTTCACAAAGTGTTTTTCTTTTCAATATCAGTACTAGCTGAGGGAACAGTATGTTCAAATTAAAGGATTTATTTTGGTATTTTATTGAATGGCGGCCAAAATGTTTATTTATTAGGTAATCACGTAACTTCATTGTTTTGTGGAATCTTGTTTTCTGAAAAGATAGCTTTGAATTTTAATTGTTGACAGAATTCAATAGTTTCTGCTTTCATCCTGACAAAGTCCGTACTCTTTGCAGGCACGTCGGAAAGTCCTTTCTCCAAAATCTTTTATTCAACCATAGACAATGGTCTGTTTCATAGGTAAAAATGGGGTCGATTCTTAGGTCTTGTAGTACTGATGCGTCGTCGTCATTTCCCAAGGTTGGTTGATGTATCTTGTTCTCCCTCTGGTTCTCTGTTGGCCTCTTCCTAAAAAAAGATTGTTGTTGTTGTTGCTGGTTTCTACCCTGTCTGATCAGGATCCTGCTTGCTTCTACAGTATCTGATTCCACTGCTGAGGAGGAAGAAGTATCCAAAAAGGAAATTAAATTGCGTTTTGATCTGGCGTAATATTCCGGTAAGTACTTTCTTCAGTCCGGACGGGAATAGAAATCAGGCTGTAAGTACCGATATGTACTTTCCAATTAAAAGATTTTTTTGCCTTTCTCAAATTCGAGCCTCCCTGGGTTGATTGCAAAATCCTTACTTTTCAATATTTCTTTTTCAATCTTTGCTAATAGCGCTTTCTCATCTAATATGGATGGTTATCCTTTATTTTTTGTTCTATGAGGGAAATTTCCAAAAGTTGCTGTTGTGATAAATAAACATTGTGCACTTTCTATTGTAAGCAGCATTAGGTCTCAGCTACATTTAGTACCAATGCAACTATAACCTGTTTTTGTAAGTTGGATCTTCCTAAAAAATTACTGGTATATTGAGTACTTGTAGTCCTGCAGGAATTATGCCTGCCTTTAGATGTTCTAGAGAAAATGGCCATAAGATACAGAGGAGAAAAGAATTGACTGTCTCAGCATTGAATCCAATTCATGAGAAAAGGAGTGGGGAGAAATAGTGTGCGGTTAGTAAAAAACATAGAAGATGGAGGAGAGCTTTAATTTTAATCAATGATATCGGTCCCATAACTAATAGCAGTAATGTTGACCAAAAGGAAAATGGCATCTTCAGTGAGCTGATAGTTCTGCCTAGGTTGTCATCCCATAGGTTCTACTTCAAACGGTACACATTCATACCAAGATATTTGAAAGTAACTTGTTCACACATTAGTTGGGAAACTAGGGACAGAAGGGTTGGAAGAGCGTAGAATATCCTTCAGGACTGATGTCAGGAGCCAGAAGTATGTTACCCAAACTTTTCTTAAATTTTGCATTCCATACATCCTCACTTACAATGGTATATGGGGTATCGGAGTCCGCATACATCTGAACGGAAACTCCACCAATCTTGATGTTGCAAATGGCTTTTTTGTGAATTCTACAATATCACCTTTTATGTTCAGAAAAAACTGCTTTCAACTTGTCTCATCTGTCAAATCATTTAAGGACAATTCATAATTTTCTTTACTAATTTTATTATCTTCACTTGAAGTACCCTCATCAACACATTTCACTTTTGGTCCCTTTTTCCTTTTTACAAACTCTAGCAGAATGGCCAATCAACCCACAATTAGAAAATGTTTCTTTGAGTGCAGGGCAAAACTTACTACTAGACAAATGCGAGCCACTGCCACAACAATAACATTTTAAATCTTCCTTTTTTTAAACTCATGTGTTTTTACCGATTCAGGGGCATATTATCAACAAATAGTGATATTTATCGCTATGTAGGCTTAGTGGCTATTTTTATATCGCCGCACATCACTGGAATTTATCACTAAGGTAGCGTGCTATTAGCACCGTTTATCTCAAAAGCGATAAAATTCCAGGCGATAGCGGCAAACTCCTTGAATACCGCTGAGAATACAGCGATATTCACGCATTATCGCTAACAGGGTCTTAGCCATTATATCCACCTCCCATTGGATATAATGGCTAAGAACTGGTCTGACAGGTGTTAGTTTTTGGAGATAATCGCGCTTAGCGCGAATATTTCCAACGCTACGCCTGTGTTGGTAATAGGCGATATCGAGGTTAGCGACTGCTTTCAGTCGCTAACAGGTTGGGAACGCCCACTTTGCATGTCATTAGCGATAAATATCGCTGACATGCAAAGCGGGCCCCAAACCGCTCGCTATCACCTACAAGCTGTCGCTAACAGCAGTTAGCGACAACTTGCTAATAGGGCGATAGAATTATCGCCGCTTAGCGGCCGAAAAAAAACAGCCGCTAAAGCGGCGATAATTCCCTATTGCCACCCTTGATAATATGCCCCTCAGTTTTTAGTTTAGTACATTTACCGCTTTTGACTTTAGCAACAACCTGTTTACTGACCTCTTTATTCTATACTTTAAGTGCTTTTGTACTTCTGCTAGATAATTCAGCTTTCCTAACTATAGCTAGTATATCTTTTAATTCAGCATCACCATTGATCTAAAGCCTATCTTGAATAGCTAGATCACGGGTGTGCATGACTACCTTGTCTCTAATAATTTGTTCTTGCAGGTGATCAAATTTACAATATCTGCAAGTTTCTTTACAGCAGCAACACACATATCAACAGTTTCACCTCGTTCTTGCTTCCTGGAAAGAATGTGTACCTTAAAATGCCAAAACATACTTTTGGAGCAAAATGGTTGCCAAAGTCTTTTAAAAAAAACTAAAAATATATTTGAATCACCACCATCAGTGGTTTTTGTCATTTCTTCATACACTTTCAAACCACGTGGACCAACAAAATGTAAGAATATTTTTTTCCCCTCACTGATTTCATTTTCCCTTCATCATCAATGGTTTCAATCAAGTTTGACAAGTATGATTTCCATTGCACCTATCTCTTGCATGGTTCACTTCCTGCAGGGCAAAACGCTTGGGGTGGCTGTAAAGTGAAATTCTGTGCCGCCACAGCTAATATTACAAACTTCTTTCAGCGTTCCTTCTTCACTCAGAGTGACTGGTTCACAGAATGATAGAATTATAACTAAACCGTTAAGCAAAATCCCCAAAACGATTGAAATTATAAAGTGCAAAGAGAAATACCTGCACTTATAGCAGAGTACATCAGAAAATATCTAGTTGAATTTCCGACTTCTGTAAACGAATGGTAAAAGGTTGGTACTCACGCTGAGGCAGGAATAGGCACCTGAACTGCTTACCAGTGTACATTCTGTGTACACTACTACTGAAATAATGGCAAATGGTTGGTTCTCACGCTGAGGCAAGGATAGACTCTCAAAGTACACTGCCACTGAATCTGGAACGTCAGTCAGCACTGATAAAGTAAAAAAAAAAACTATAGCTAAAAGACTACAGTGACTCTTGAGAACTATGTAGAAAATGCTTCCAAGATGGCCACAAGTAAACTTACGTTGTATGTCATAGGAAACGCCCCAAACTGGAACTGGTGAATTGACCATCCCAGAATCACCACACCTGAAAGAACATCGAAGGAGCAACAGAACATCAGGAGACTCCAGAACAAACAAAGGATTCTACACTGGTTGCACCATTTAAATATGCCAAAGGAAAACAAGTTCCAATGGAACCTTAACTGGCAAGTACAAGCTGCTTGATTTCTTTGAAAGTGAAATGCCGCATATACTATAAAATACCTGAAAGCTTCAATTTGTGAAAGTAGAAATAGCACGCGGATAAATGTAACAAAATAAGCTTATAGTAGATGCCAGAGTTATCGTGTATTGAAGTTAATCCTTGAAATTGCCAAAAGTGTAGCATTGATAGGTCATGAAAGTAAGGGTGTCCTGAAGTTGGCAGGTATGTGGAATTATAGAAGTGTTGTCCTCAAATACTGCACTCCGTAAAAGTATTGTCCGCAACTGCTGTACTCTGCTGAATTTGACAAGGTAGATGACTATTACAACGTAGGTTCTTTCCTCAAAGGTCTTTCAGCATGTACATTTTTGCCAAAATGGTAAAGTATGACGCTTCCTCAACTTAAAAGAAGCTTTATTGTCAGTACTCCATCGCAGGAAGGGACAACATGCCAGGTTCTGCCAGGTTCCTCCCAGACAGCAACTCCTTCCAGAGCTCCAGTAAAGAACATAGAAATTTACAGTACAAAGCTCGTGCGGGACAGCAAGTTAAAGGTAAACGATATGGCAACTTCATAGGAACATAACAGATGCACATGATCAATGTTCAGAGCGGCTACTCTATCTTGGTCTCTAAGTCTCTAAGAAGAGGCAAGAGATGGTTGCCGGAGTTGTGATCTCAGGCGTTATAGCACGTCTCAGGCCAACCGCTGAGCTTCAGTGTGCTGTATAGCTCATCATAGTATCCCGGGCCTCTGTACCCATCTCCACAGCAGCGTCAAGACCATGAGCAGTGGACTGCCTTGAGAGACCTCAAGATCTCCACAACCAACCACACCAACAAGAAAGCCGCCTGGTTCACCGAAGACCTCCGGACATCCAAGCACACCTGTCGGAAGCTGGAGAAGAAATGTCTCCACGACCGATCACCAGACAACCACATAGCCCACAAGAACGCCACACGCAGACACCACCAACTCATCAGCACGACCAAGAGGACCGTCTTCAAGGACCGCCTGGAGAACAACGCACACAACACCAAAGAGCTCTTTAGCATCGTGAATGAACTCCCCAACCCCAGCTCCAACACCAACAACATCCCACCATCACAGGACCTGTGCGACTCCCTGACTACATTCTTTCATTGCAAGATCACCGACATCCACGACAGCTTCAACTCCAAAATCCCCGCATCCACCACCGAGACCACCACCCCGCGACCTCCACCCATACCAGCCGCCTGACCACCTGGTCCACCGTCAGCAACGAAGACACCATCAAAACCATGAACTCCATCCACTCCGGATCCCCTTCCGACCCCTGCCCTCACCATGTTTTCAACAAAGCCAGCACGACCATCGGGCCCCACCTCTGGAAAGCAATCAAATTCTCCTTCAAAACAGCAACCTTCCCGGAAAGCTGGAAGCACGCCGAGATCAACGCAAAACTGAAGAAATCCAAGGACTGACCCCAAGGACCTCAAGAACTTGCCCATCTCCCTGCTTCCGTTCCTGGCAAAAGTAACAGGGAAGATGGTCAACATACAGCTAACCCTCTACCTCGAAGACAACAGCATCCTGGATCCCTCTCAATCCGGCTTTCGAAGCAACCACAGCACCGAGACCACCCTCATCGCTGCCACAGACGACATCAGGATCCTGATGGACAAGGGAGAAACAGCCGCCCTCATCCTCCTGGACATATCAGCAGCCTTCGACACGGTCTGCCACCGCACCCTATCAGCACGCCTCCACGACGCCGGAATCCAAGAGAAGGCCCTGGCCTGGACCACATCCTTCCTCTCCAGCAGAACCCAGAGCGTCCGCCTCCCACCCTTCCGGTCGAAAACCACCGCGATCATCTGCGGCGTCCCTCAGGGATCCTCCCTCAGCCCAATGCTGTTCAATATCTACATGGCACCGCTCGCCCACGTCGCACGACAACATAGCCTCAACATCATCTCCTACGCCGACGACACCCAGCTGATCATTTCCCTCACCATAGACCCCCAGACCGCCAAAGCCAATCTCCACAGAGGAATTAGGCCGTCGCCGACTGGATGAAGGACAGCAGACTGAAGCTGAATTCAGACAAAACGGAGGTCCTCATCCTCGGACCCACCCCATCAGCCTGGGATGACTCCTGGTGGCCCACATTGCTAGGCACTGCCCCGGAACCGACCGACCATGCACACAACCTGGGGGTCGTCCTCGACTCCGCCCTCTCCATGACCAAGCAAGTCAACGCCGTCTCCGCGTCCTGCTTCAACATCCTCCGAATGCTTCACAGGATCTTCCAATGGATCCCCCCGAACAGGAGAAAAACCGCCATCCAGGCCCTCGTCACAAGCAGACTCGGCTACGGGAATGCCCTCTACTCAGGAACTGCAACCAAGCTCCTGAAACGACTACAACAAATCCAGAACGCCTCAGCAAGACTGATCCTCGACATCCCCCGATGCAGCCACATCACACCCCATCTGAGAAGCCTTCACTGTCTCCCCATCAACAAGAGGATCACCTTCAAACTCCTCATCCACGCACACAAAGCGCTACACAACACCGGACCCACATACCTCAATGACCGACTCAGCTTCCACACCCCCACCCGCAGCCTCCACTCTGCCAGCCTCGCCCTTACCTCAGTTCCTCGTATCCGGAAAACCACCGCCGGTAGCAGATCCTTCTCCTACCTCACCGCCAAAACCTGGAACGCTCTCCCTACCAGCCTACAACAGACCCAGGACCTGCTGGCCTTCAGAAGACTCCTCAAGACCTGGCTCTTCGATCAGTAGCAGCCCCCCTCCCACCAGCGCCTTGAGACCCTCACGGGTATGTATCGCGCTTTGAAATACAGTGATTGATTGATTGATTGATTGACCTCCCCGGTTGCTGTCTGGGTTGAATTATATGTATAAAAGATAGAGAGTGACCCTTGAACCAAAAAGGGAACTGGGTAAGTTACAATATTAAAACGAAGGTGTTCCCTTGGTAGTTTTATATTTATCTGTTCTCACAGTATGTAACTGAACCTAATTATTTACGCTTCTCGCATCACTGATACTCACTCAGTTTTTTAACCACACTATGGTGTGATTTTCACACCCCACACGTATAAGTAGAACCACAAAGGCATAAAATTCAAAACAAATCAATAAATCCAAATGTACATTCCAATTACTTTTATTAAAATGATTTAATTAAAAATTCTCTTTTGAGTTTATCACTTGAAAGATGTTCTTTGCTTTTAGTAACAACTCATCATGTTCCAATTTATTGGCATGTATATTTATATATTAATCAGTGCCTAATGCCAATATACAACTTCACATTAAAAACATTTTATACAACCGCACATTATAAAACCATAAACCTGTATGGTTTTATAATATATATGCTAAGCAATTGGAACATGATGAGTGAAAAGTGGGTCATGTCCGGAGCTCTGGTAAATTGCGACCGCCATGCTTAGCGGCTTGGTCGTGTTCCCCTATCAAATTTAAGGATATACTACATTCTTTTTCACATTACTTTATTTTTGCACCCTGACCTTCCCAAGTAACTTGTAAGTTATATAATATAATTTAAAAAGTACTTGACAAGGACAGGATGGGAAAATGAAAAGATACACTGAACTTACAATTTCAGGCCAAAGACTACTAAGCAGTCCCTCGGGTAAGTCAAATCCTATTTGCGGAGAAATTCGAGCTATAGCTCAGATCACTGTAATCGTACAGATGCAGACAACAGAAATGTCCCTCAGGTTACATAAATCGTACGGGCATACACATCAGACACCAGTAGTGTTGATAATGCCTTTAAAAGCTATGTTGTTTTAGTTGATAAAATGGTTCCACTAAGGCACGAAATATTACACATAAAAGTGAACTCCCAACAGAATCAAGTATATTAAGTATTGTTGCAACAAAAGTCCCCTAGTTACCATGAATTATCTTAGGAATATAACATATTGTAGAGATGCAATCATTTGTCTCTAAATAGCAATGTTCCATTATCTTAAATACAGAGATTTTGCTGACAATGAATAGCCAGTAAAATCTTAGACTGCTGTTTGTTCAAAGTACACATAATCTGCTCTTAAATGCATGTGTTTAATTTAGGGTCACTAATGGTAGCAACATGTTTTATACATTTTATTCATATCAAATTTCTGCCCCATTAAGTGCTATACGGAGCAAATTATACTTTTGCTCATTTGTAGACTACTGGGCTTGCCTGTTTCAGAAGAATGGATTGCTACATGGGCCTTGCTAGGATTTGAGGATGCCACAAACAGATATCAGCAGTTATCAGAGGTAAGTGTTTAACTCTCTGAGCTATCTTGTCAGCTAGAAACCCGTTTCCACAAATAAAAGTTTATAACTTTTTGTAAAAAGCACTTTTGTCACAAAATACAACTATACAATTGCTTACTAATGCAAATGCTTTTCTCCAGATCTGAGGATTTCCTCATTTGATCTTTTTTTCTTCCTGAATCTTACAACTAATGAAATCCGCGGATGTATGTCAGTACAACGCAATCTTTTAGATCGCGGTACTTGACAACGCTGCCATTACAACTCAAGTCGTTACAACGACTTGCGTTGGAGGGCGTGGATTGTGGAATATTATAATTTTATATTCCAACACCATTCCACGTAAAAGTAGGGAAGGTGTTGGAATATAACATTACAATATTCTTTAACCAACAGAGCCATCCAGCGCAAGTTGTAGTAACGACTTGCGTTGTAATGACAGCTTTGTTAAGGTAATGCGGTGCATTGTAAACGATCTTCCCCAAATACGCCATAAGGTCAATGGTTTCTAGTCAGCTATTAGATCAGACAACAGTTTACTGTCAGCTTGTGTGTGGAACACATTGTGTATTCCTGCCAATTGTCTGAATTCATAATTGTCTGCTAAAATGTAGCGTTACCAGTGTGACCCGCCTTGAAAATATCCAGTAGTAATAGAAGCTCTGATTATCTATTGTATTTCCAGCCCTTCCTTGAAAGCAGTTGACGGGCTGGGAATTAATAAAGGTCACTTTTTTGTGGACTAATTCGTTGTGCTTAATAATGTCTTTCACAATCAAACATTTTTATGCTGCTACAATTACTGTATGTATCTTCCTGTTATACAGTATACAGCAATTACTGCATTGACAATTACTGCACTTTAAAAATATCACCTTAGTGATAAAAAGAGTGTGATCTATTTATATTAGACCTTTTATTACAAACAAAATTAAGGGATTTTATTGATTCAAATTGTTTTAGTGGCAAATGACGTTGTGATGTAATGTAATAATTAAATCCATATTATTAGGTAACATAATGGATTCATTTAAATAAAACTTGTTGACTCATTAAATGATACTAAATGCATGTGTGGCCGTAAAATATCATCTTGTAATACCCATCACTTACATATTCTACTGGGATACAAGATGGACACAGCCATTGGCATTCTACCATCACGATCACCAATGTTAGCTTATGACTGGTTCCATTGTAAATGAAAACGACCACCACACGGTCGACTTCCATTGGCTGCTGCATGTTCTGAATGCCCAATATGCGAGGTCTGGCATCTGCCATTTTAGTGGTTGGAAGTACAGTATTGGGGACTGGTATGTGCATCACCACTACTCCATATGAGTTGTTACATGTTTACATATGTACTACTCCATTGTCATTTAATATCCATTACACAAACATCTGTGTAATGCATTATTGTGTATAAACACTATATCAGTGCGGTTCATTGTACACCGCTGGTAGCGGTATTCTGACAGAAAACTTGAAAAAATTACAATATTAAAGTGCTCATAATACATTTTTGTATGTATAATGTGCACATTTGTGTTGCAACCACATGTGAAGACCACTATGGGGATTATAGGTGGATGTTGAACAGTAGAAAATTATTATGTGAATAATGTGTAATGCTTTCAGAAAAAAGTTATACTTTGTCACATGACATTTGGCTTACTCTTCATATATGTTACTCTGGACACCGTGACTAATATTCAAAATTGTTTTTAACCCACACATAGGTACCCTGGGAGAGGAAGAAGACAAGAGTCTCCAGTGAATCACCCATTTCAGACCTTCACACCATGGAAGAAAGGGATGTCATCAATAAGTTTTGTTTGAATAGGCAAACCATGCTGGATATATGTTATCAGATGGAAAGTAATCTCCTTGCTCAAAACACTAATCTCACATGTATCCCACCAATTGTGAAACGTATGGCAGTATTACATTTCTCTGGCATCAACTTCCTTCCTATACATTGTGGTTATATCTGGTGGATGTCACAACCTATGTTCAATGGTGTGCTTCAAGACTTGGTTTCAGCAATGATGAGACACATTAGCAGCAACATCCAGAAGCCACTGTGAATGTTGAAGGGTGACTTCTATGGATTTGGTCTCCTCCCATACGTGGTTGGAGCCACTGATGGCACTCATACTGCCTTGGTATCACTGAAAGACAGGGAACAAGCTTACTGTAACAGGAAGCACTTTCATTCTATCAACGTGCAACTTGTCTGCTTATCGGATTTGCATATCTCAAACATCTGTGACCGGTTACCAGGATCATCCCATGATTTCTTCGCAATGCGGAACAGCTCCATACCCCAGTTGATATCACAATTACTACCGGAGACGGCCTGCCTCGCTAAACAGTATGATCTGTACTAACGTTGTGTTTGTAACGTCAGGTAGTAGAATCATTAAGTGTCTGACTTATCGTTGCACTTATGTCTGTCTTCCATTTAGAAGCCTCAGCGTACCCCTAATGTCCATGATTGTTGCAACTGCCAAGGAATCCAACAATGCCAGGGAAAATCAGCTTCAATGAGACCCATTGAAGGACACAGCAGACAGTGGAGCAGGCTTTTGGGCTCCTGAATGCCATATTAAGATGTCTGGACAAGACTGGGGTAGCCCTCCTCTACTAACCCTGGCCTGCTGCTTGTTCTACCGCAGCACCCTGCAACAGAGTCTCTCTTATATGCCAGAGGACGGAGACCATGAAGTGCCACCAGGTGAGGATCCTGAAATGCCAAATTATGATGAAAGTGATGAAGAGGAAGGAGCCGACTTGCGTCAAGATCTCATCGCCAACTTCTTCTCATGAGTGTATGTTGTGAAATGTCATGACTTTGACAGCTACAGCAACTCTTTTTGTGATGATATGAGGAGTATGTTAAAGTAAAATATTGGGAAGGTCAAGCTCAGGAAAACCAGCTGAATGATGTTTGTTGAGGAAGATTTTCACACATGGATATTTTATTTGTGTTGCTTTATTTAGATTTCACTTTTTGTCATGGATGGTGTTCTCCAGAACTTGACTATGTGAATTGTCCTAAATGTATGGTTTGTTAGCTAATGTCTTAGTTTGGCTTCTGTTTTAGGTACCTTCACCATGGCATCTTCATTTGGACATTTCAGAGTTGTGGAATTGGCAGGCATTTGTACGAATGGGACATGGTCGTTCCTGGGAATGACAGTCACAGAATTTGGGTGTACAAATCCTGTACAGAGAAATATTACACAGCGATAGGATATAAGTTATGAGGAATCTATTGGCATTGTACCTTGTCCTGTGGTGGTCCTAAACATGATGTGTGCCATCATGTGCTCCAACAAAATGTTTTTGAAGGACCAAATCTTTATACTCCCTTCACATTGGCAAAATCCTCATTTTGAGTCAAGTGTATGTAGCTGTCTGTGTGTCTCCTCATTGTAAGGCAAAGTGTTTGTGGCACACCACTGACATTTGGTTGAAATATTCCAAAAGATGGCAGCAACAATGGATTGGAATGATCCGGTGATCAGAAATTGTAGTACTTCCATATGTCTGTTATTGGTGTTATTGATGAGGGATTCAGTTTGTGAGCTAGGCGATATGGCTCCAGTTGATGACACTGACCAATTGTATTTTGCCAATTCAATAGGAAATTGTCTGATGTATCCTGTCATTCCAGGTCGTTAAGGTTTACAACTGAAAATGTGATCACTGACACAGAATATTTGAGTCATGTGTGATTTGCTATGTTTTTGACATAATGCCTGCCTATTGTTGGAACAATGGAAGAAAGAAGGTATATGAAAATTCACTTGTATACATCTGTTGGTGAGGTATGGTTGTTATTCTGAGCAAAACATTGTGTACATGCAACATATCCATGCTTGCACAATTTGATATTTTTGGCATTATAATGTTCAGATGGGAGTAATATATACATTGCTAGATGTGGGATATACTACCACAGTCAATGAGTGTCTAGTGTATTTATTGCAGTGAACAAGGAGAAAATAAACATTGTGCAAAACCAAACAGGGAAAACCAAAAGTGAAGAAGTAAATCATGGTGAATGAAACCATAGTTGTAGATGCCAGATTGTTTAAATTCCAATGTACAAAATAATACTCCCACCAGAAAGGTAAATATGTTCAGAAATAGTCTACAGAATGAATGTGTTACACACACTGGAGGAAATTAGGTGCCTTGCTGGCAGTGGTAGACATCTTGCCATCCACACCTTCTGGAAATGTGTGTGGACGTCCCCACTGCGCAGTGGGGAGGGGATTCCACTGCTGAAGGGATAGGGGTGTCTGCAGGTGTGTCGTCCTCTGGATGGCCTCCATTCCTAAGGCTGCAGCAGATGTTGACGGGGCCAATTTTGTTGGACTACAGGAAGAAGTACATGGTGCTGGAAAATCCCAGCAGTGATGTGTGTGAATGTCCTGCAACATCCGTATGAGGGAGCCCATGTTGGTGTTATGGGCCTTCATCTCATGGCATATGTCCCTCTGCAGCTGCTTCATCTCCTGGATTTCAGTTAGTACCTGGCCCATCATGCCTTGGGAGTCCTAATAGGCTTCCAGGACTATATTGATGGTGGCACAGGTGTCAGTGGCCCCAGTGGCCCCAATCAGCTAGCCCACAGTACCGGTCCCATGATTCCTACCCCCACAAGTCTATACTCTTGGCCCAGGGTGTACTCTCCCATTGGATTCTCGATCCTCTCTAGCCTGGATGATGATTGTCACTGCAGGATCTGGGAGTGGGGGCACACAATAGATGTAACTGTGCTAGGTACACAGGTTCGGGGGACTGAATGTCATGAAACCATCTCCCCAAGCTTAATATAAGCTCAGATTATCCTTCAAGGAAACCCACCCCTGTCCCGTGCAACCAGCACTCCATGTACCTAGAAAGATGTAAAAGGGTTAGCATATTTAGAGAACTGGTTCACGTAGGTTTGATCATATATTTATACTTGTACTTCACTAGTAAATAGCCACTTTCATGTATAGAATAGGAGGCCTTTACCTTTTATGTAATTTGTACTTGGTTTTGTAACTGCAGCTAAAAGTATACGGTAATTGCAGCTGAAAGGAAAAAAGACACGCGTTTAAAAAACGACACGCATCGTTTTGGTGCGCAATGACAGTCTGATTCATCGCTCTGCTCACGGAGTGTTTGGCGGCTCAGGGCGTGGCACGCAGCCTTTCTTCAACGTCCCGGGGTGTGGCTGGGCTATAAAAGCCACACCCAGGGTTCCAGAAGGCGCTTAGTCTTCGGAGCATCGTGAAGACAACAGCAGCGTCGGAGTGCTCCCGGATCACCGCTGAAGGTGATGACCTGTGCAACCATCCGCTGGAATTCATCTAACAGCCAGGAAAAGAAGAGCTAAGTACTTCCTTTGTCAAGGCGCCCAACGCTAGCATTCATGGGACACTTTTTGGACATTAGCTTATAACTGTAATTCATGGACAAGTCTAGATTATTCTTTGGTATTCTGAGTGACAGCCTAAACAAGTACATGAGTCAATGTAATGTTTCTAAAAGCAGGTTGTGCATGACATGATAAAGTTGATGTGTAGAATGTAATTTTGTTTGTAAAACTTAAGAAGTTTCAGCAGCATAAGCAAAGAGGTTTTGTAGTGCTTAAAACTATAGAATCTTCATGGAGAAGTCGCGTCTAGATCTACGAGAAAGGGGAAAGAAGTGAGTAAGATTAAACTTAAGGTTTATTTGCAGGGAAAGGAAAAGGCTTAAGGAAAGTGCGAATAAGTGTTGTTTTATTTCTTAGAATCCTGTAAACAAGTCTGGGGGCGGACAAATCAACCACCTTCAACAGAAAAGCCACAACCCTTCATAGACACAACAAGACGACGACATCCAGGACGCAAAGACCAGACAAGTAATTCGCAGGTAGGAGACAGCTTTAAAAAAGCAAAGAAAGTGTGAGAGGAGTTAGAACTGAAAGTAAGGGATAAGATAAGAATGCTTGCTTAAGAACCTTCTTGTATATTTTCAGGTCGACTACATGAAAACAAGTAGCGTCAGATCCGGCCTCTCTCCCTGACTGCTACACTGCTACCCATCACCCTAGTGTATGTACAAGGATCACAGGCTGTAAGGTAGGGTTCTGGGGGATTGGTCCATAGCGTCTCTGCAAAACCGATCAAGCACCTTACAGGTAAGGTTGGTGTTCAACTCAGGTAAGAGTGCTTGATCATATCTGACAGAAGACTAAGCCCACGACAAAAGGCTTTGCCCAGGCGCTATGGAAGAATCTCAGCAGATCACTTTGCAGGATTTAGCTGCAGTATTATTAGAAATGAGGGCAGAAAATGCAGACCTCAGAAAGGATTTAACTGCTATCCAGAATAGATTCAAGCACCTAGTCCTCAAACCTGGACTTTTACTTCAGATAAAAAATCTTATTTAAAACCACCAGTCTTTCAACCGACTATGCACACTTTGTATAGTGGTGACGCTGCTTCAAATACTTCAGCTAGCACTCAGATTCAAGTGGTTACTCCTGTAGCGGTACCGTTAGCACCTCCCGAGAGATTTTATGGGGATTGTAACAAATTCACGATCTTCCTAAACCAGTGTCAATTACATTTTGTGGCAAAACCTACAGCATTTCCCGATGACTCATCTAAGGTGGCATTTATCCTGTCCTATTTAGGCGGAGACGCTGCCTTATGGTCAGTACCCTATGTGGAAAGAAATGATCCCATGTTAAATGACTTTAGACGGTTTAAAAGAGCTATGAAGAAACTATTTGCTAAACATGTGTTCGTGCAATCTGCAGATCATGAATTACTAAACTTACGGCAAGGGTCTTCAGATCTCTTGCATTATATCTCAATCTTTAATAGGTTGGTTATTGAGGCAGAATGGCCTGAGGAGAAACGCGTGTCACTATTTTATCGTGGTTTACGCGACGATTTAAAAGACATGGTAACACAGATTTTAGATCCACCTACGGATTGTGAGGAGTTCATAGACCTAGTGGTTAAATTAAATCACAGGACTTCTGAGAGAAAAGGTGAAAGGGGTAAGTCAGACTTTAGGATGATGGTCTTCAAAGAGAGGGGGAATTTAAGAACAGAATCTTCTCCTGCTAAACTTGATCCAGTAGAGCCAATGCAAATAGGCACAGTTAGAGGACCCCTCTCTAAAGATGAGAGAGAAAAGCGTCGAAAATTGAACCAGTGTATGTACTGTGGAAAAACCGGACATTTCATAAAAGATTGTCCAACACGTCCAGTAAGGCCTAAAATCAAGACTTCAGAAGTAGCAATAATGCAACAGTCGGAAAACTAGCCCTCTTGGTAGATAAAGAGGTCGATCTATCGAGTTCACCTATCACTTTGGACTCCTTAACTCCAACTGCTTCTCATTGTCACCTCAGTATGCGTATTCTTCTCCAGTCCCAAGTGAATAAGGAACGGTCCTGGTCCATCGATGCTTTAATAGATTCCGGGGCAACTAGGAATTTTATTGAAACTAAGTTATTCCAGAAGTTAGGTTTACAACAAATAGTCAAGGACTCCCCAGAAGTAGTCAGGGCAGTGGACGGAAAGGAACTCACTTCTGGTCTCATACAGTACCACACAGAAATCTTAAAGATGACTTGTGCTGAAAAACACGTGGAAAATATAACGTTTGACATAATTGATGCTCCTCAATTCGGTTTGATTTTGGGGATACCTTGGTTAGTTTTACACAATCCTTATATTGATTGGACTAACAGGAGTATTTTATTTAAATCTGACTATTGTCATGCTAAATGTTTCCAACAATTCCCGGGTTCTGAGTTGCTAATCCAAGGATATGATTTCCCAAAAGATTCCAAGAGTGTTCTAGTTGTTGCAGGAGTACCAGAAGAGTATCAGGATTTGGTAGATGTTTTTGACAAATAGAAGGCTAACACCTTACCTCCTCATAGGGATTTTGATTGTCAGATAGATTTGGTTCCCGGGGCATCGTTACCTTGTAGCCGAATTTACGCTTTGACTGAGAGGGAAAATGAACATCTGCGTGAATATCTGGACGAATACTTGGCCAATGGGTTTATTCGACATTCCAAGTCTCCAGTCTCTTCTCCTCTCTTCTTTATCCCGAAGAATGGAGGAGAATTGCGCTCTTGCATCGACTATCGTGCCATCAATAATGTAACAGTCAAGAACCGATATCCCTTACCTTTAATTCCGACCTTACTTGATCAAATCAAAGATGCTACCATTTATACAAAACTGGATCTGCGAGGGGCATATCATTTGGTGCGAGTCCGAGAGGGGGACGAATGGAAAACGGCATTTAGGACTAAATTCGGATTGTATGAATATCAAGTAATGCCTTTCGTATTATGCAATGCCCCAGCAGCATTCCAGTTTTTTATAAATGAGGTATTAAGAGATTTTTTGGATATTTGCTGTATAGTATACATTGATGATATCCTCATCTATTCAAAGGACAAATCTGAGCATGTAAAGCAAGTACGAGCCATTCTTCAACAGCTTTTACAAAATTCCTTATTCGCGAAACTTGAAAAAAGTTTGTTCCATGTAACCACAGTGGATTTTTTGGGATATATACTTAGTCCGGCTGGAATTGAAATGGACCCAAAGAAAGTTAAGGCAATAATTGAATGGCCCAGTCCCTCCTCTGTGAAACAAATCCAGAGTTTTTTAGGATTTGCAAATTTCTATAGGCGCTTCATTAAAGACTTTTCTCAAAAGGTTACGCCTATCACTAAATTGCTACGCAAAAATACAAAATTCGAATGGACCTCAGAAACTGAATTAGCTTTTCAGGACCTAAAAAACCAATTTGTGACAGCCCCAGTTCTAAAACATCCTGATCCTTCTCAGCCTTTTATAGTAGAAGCTGATGCCTCGCAATTTGCCATAGGGGGAATCTTATCTCAGAGAAGTACAAACACTGGACAATTGCACCCCATTGCATACTATTCCAGGAAATTATCCCCTCCAGAACAGAATTATGCAATTGCAGACCGAGAACTATTGGCCATAAAAGCTGTGTTCAAAGAATGGCGACACTACTTGCTAGGGGCTCGACATCCGGTAACTATATATACAGATCATAGGAATTTACAGACACTTAGATCCGCTAAAGCTTTGACTCCTCGCCAACTGCGTTGGACTTTGTTTTTTAATGATTATGATTTCATCATAACTTATCGCCCAGGAAAAGAAAATAACAAAGCCGATGCCTTGTCTAGAATAGGTTTAAGTGATGATTTGAATCTACGAAAGGAAAAGCTACATCCTATAATTTCAGAGGAACGTTTTCAGATAGGTCTTATCAACTCTGATGTTTTGATTGATATAGAGAAAGCCCTGCAAAATCATACAAGAGAAGAATGGAAGAAGCTTTATTCTTTGTTGCAGTGGAAAGACAATATGTTGTTTATGAATGACCAAGTTTTTGTTCCCAATGAAATGTTACAAGAAAAGGTGTTACAAAATTATCATGATTCCATGCTGTCAATCCACCCAGGGTTTACCAAAATGTATCAGCTCATAAAAAGACGCTTTTGGTGGCAGAACATGTTAACGGACATCCAAAGATATGTACAAACATGCACAGTTTGTAGCAGAAACAAAGCAGTTCATAAGTCCCCATCTGGATTACTTATGCCTTTGCCAGTTCCTCCTCAGCCTTGGCATACAGTGTCTTTAGATTTCATTGTAGAGTTGCCTCGTACCACTTCAGGTTTCACCACCATTCTCACAGTTGTGGATCACTTTTCCAGATATGCTCATTTCATCCCTTTAAAGAAACTTCCTTCAGCTTTGGAATTGGCACACATTTTTGTCACACACATTGTGAGACTACATGGCATTCCATCTGTTGTGCTATCGGATAAGGGTTCACAGTTTGTGTCACATTTCTGGCAAAGTCTAGGGAAATCCTTGAAAATGGAAGTGCGTATGTCATCCAGCTATCATCCACAAACTGATGGACTGACAGAACGCACGAATCAGACAGTGGAACAATTTCTACGATGTTTGTTAACCACCTATGAGCATGAATGGTCAGATATCATATGGGCTCCTGAGTTTGCTTACAATAATTCTGATCATTCTTCAATTGGTATGTCACCTTTTTTCTGTGTTCATAGTTTCCATCCGAAAGATATGTTGGGTATGGATAGAAAAGTTTCAGATACGCCAGCAGTCACTGATTTTGTAGACAATCTGTTTTCTATTCAACAAGAGGCTCAACAGCAGTTAGTTCATGCAAAAGAAGTTCAGAAGAAATTTGCTGACAAACATAGGTCTAAACAGCCCAACTATTCTGTGGGTGATGATGTTTGGTTGGCCACAAAAAACTTAAGATTGAAAAGTCATAAAGCTTTTCGTCCCCGATTCATAGGACCTTTCCCTATTGAAAAAGTTGTTAATCCAGTCAGTATGAAGCTGAAACTACCCAGCTCATATCGAATCCACCCGGTTTTTCATGTCTCACTACTGAAACCTTGTGATCCTGACACTCGGAGAGTTATTCATCCTCCTGAAATTGAGATTGAAGGTAATTTGGAATATGAGGTGAAGGCAGTTCTAGATTCCAAAAGGAAGAAAGGCAAGTTATATTACTTGGTGGATTAGAAGGGCTATGGTCCGGAAGACCGTTCTTGGGAACCCCTTGAAAATTTAAAGAACTCTCCCAAGGTCTTAAAAACTTTTCATAATCGGTTTCCAGAAAAACCAAAACCAATTCCAGCAGTGTTAGGGGGGATTCTACGGGGAGGGTACTGTCATGAAACCATCTCCCCAAGCTTAATATAAGCTCAGATTATCCTTCAAGGAAACCCACCCCTGTCCCGTGCAACCAGCACTCCATGTACCTAGAAAGATGTAAAAGGGTTAGCATATTTAGAGAACTGGTTCACGTAGGTTTGATCATATATTTATACTTGTACTTCACTAGTAAATAGCCACTTTCATGTATAGAATAGGAGGCCTTTAACTTTTATGTAATTTGTACTTGGTTTTGTAACTGCAGCTAAAAGTATACGGTAATTGCAGCTGAAAGGAAAAAAGCCGCGCGTTTAAAAAACGACACGCATCGTTTTGGTGCGCAATGACAGTCTGATTCATCGCTCTGCTCACGGAGTGTTTGGCGGCTCAGGGCGTGGCACGCAGCCTTTCTTCAATGTCCCGGGGTGTGGCTGGGCTATAAAAGCCACACCCAGGGTTCCAGAAGGCGCTTAGTCTTCGGAGCATCGTGAAGACAACAGCAGCGTCGGAGTGCTCCCGGATCACCGCTGAAGGTGATGACCTGTGCAACCATCCGCTGGAATTCATCTAACAGCCAGGAAAAGAAGAGCTAAGTACTTCCTTCGTCAAGGCGCCCAACGCTAGCATTCATGGGACACTTTTTGGACATTAGCTTATAACTGTAATTCATGGACAAGTCTAGATTATTCTTTGGTATTCTGAGTGACAGCCTAAACAAGTACATGAGTCAATGTAATGTTTCTAAAAGCAGGTTGTGCATGACATGATAAAGTTGATGTGTAGAATGTAATTTTGTTTGTAAAACTTAAGAAGTTTCAGCAGCATAAGCAAAGAGGTTTTGTAGTGCTTAAAACTATAGAATCTTCACGGAGAAGTCGCGTCCAGATCTACGAGAAAGGGGAAAGAAGTGAGTAAGATTAAACTTAAGGTTTATTTGCAGGGAAAGGAAAAGGCTTAAGGAAAGTGCGAATAAGTGTTGTTTTATTTCTTAGAATCCTGTAAACAAGTCTGGGGGCGGACAAATCAACCACCTTCAACAGAAAAGCCACAACCCTTCATAGACACAACAAGACGACGACATCCAGGACGCAAAGACCAGACAAGTAGTTCGCAGGTAGGAGACAGCTTTAAAAAAGCAAAGAAAGTGTGAGAGGAGTTAGAACTGAAAGTAAGGGATAAGATAAGAATGCTTGCTTAAGAACCTTCTTGTATATTTTCAGGTCGACTACATGAAAACAAGTAGCGTCAGATCCGGCCTCTCTCCCTGACTGCTACCCATCACCCTAGTGTATGTACAAGGATCACAGGCTGTAAGGTAGGGTTCTGGGGGATTGGTCCATAGCGTCTCTGCAAAACCGATCAAGCACCTTACAGGTAAGGTTGGTGTTCAACTCAGGTAAGAGTGCTTGATCATATCTGACACTGAAATTGGATGAGGTGATACAGCTGGGGTCGGCGGTGTTGGTGTGGCACAGTGAGACTCACTTTTGCCATCTGTCCAGGCTGACTAGATGGACCAGCACCATCATCCACGTCCAGATCTCCAGGAGTCTTGTCATCACTCAGGGCTTGATCCTGGGGTGGAGTGGGAGTCTCTTCGGTGGACAGCTCTGTCCGGGTGCTCTGCCACTGTTGTGAAATAGAAAACATTGTTATTAGTGAAAGTGTGGTATCTACATCCAAATGTTTTCTGACACATTGTATGTTTGTTGCCGCGTGGACCACTTAGATAGAACTATTTGTAAAATTTGACTCTGTGTTGTAAATAACAGTTTTTAAAAACTTACCCGAATCGCGTTTCTGCTCTATTGGGAATTGAAATTGGAACACTCACTGATCCCCTCCCAGCGGCCTCAGCTAATCGGCCAGTGCGGGGTGGAGCATAGAGGCGGGACCGGGCTTTAAATCAAGGTGTAGTGCGAGGTGCGAGAAATTGTATGTTTGCTGCTGTGCGGACCACTTAGATAAACTTGACTCTGTGTTGTAAATAACTGTTTTTAAAAACTTACCTGAATTGCGTTTCTGCTCTATTGGGAATTGAAATTGGAACACTCACTGATCCCCTCCCAGCGGCCTCAGCCAATCCACCAGTGCGTTGCGGAGCATAGAGGCGGGGCCGGGCTTTAAATCTGGGTATTGCGCAAGGTGCGAGCAATTGTATGTTTGCTGCCGCGCAGACCACTTAGATAGAGTTACTAGTAAAATTTGACTCTGTGTTGTAAATAACTGGTTTTAAAAACTTACCTGAATCGTGTTTCTGCTCTATTGGGAATTGAAATTGGAACACTCACTGATCCCCTCCCAGCGGCCTCAGCCAATTGGCCAGTGCGGGGCAGAGCAGAGAGGCGGGCCGGGCTTTAAGCCAATCGGCCAGTGCGGGGTGGAGCATAAAGGCGGGCCAGGGCATATATGCACACCAGCATGCGGAAGTGCAGCCGAGGCGCGCAGTGGGCGCACCGGCGGCGCACCAAAGGCAAGCCCGTCTGCGTCTGGCCAAATCATTGTTTATTCCTCGGCTGAACTTAGATTGCTGGAGCAACCTAAAATTCTGCTACCTCATGAAGTTATTGATCATATCAGGGATCATGGTATCTCTCACGATCAAGTGGGCCATCTTATCCCCTTGTCAGAGGCGCCTTCTATCTTGCCCACTGATCACCCAACTAAAACCAACTCGACCTCTCTTCGGGTTTTGTACCTTAACACCCGTTCCTTGGTGAGGCATCAACTGGATATTTTCATGCTGCTGGTATCTGCCAAACCGGATGTTCTTTTGCTCTCCAAGACTTGGCTCACACCAGCCTCCACTCCAGATATTTTAGCGGCACTCCCCTCTGACTATTACATCCTATCATCTAACCGGCCTGCAGGGAAGACGGGAGGGGGAGTCGCCGCTATTATACATAAAAGCCATAAGTTTACTACATTGACCTCTCTGACTCTTCCAGAAGTCGAGAACATCGTTATCAATCTCGACACTAATTCGGGATCGCTGACTCTGGTGCTTATCTACCGCCCTCCCCAGTCTATGCCCTCCTTCCCTCTCTCCCTTAGTGAACAGAAAGCAAACCTCACCATGAACAATACTAGAGTCATGCTTATCGGGGACCTGAATTATTGGTTCAAAGATGAAGGGGGGGGCCTCAGTCGGCGAAACTCTCCGAACTGCTCTCTAATATCTACTTGGTCCAACATATTACTGCTGCTAAGCACATTAAGTGTCACATCCTGGACCAAATTTGGTCACATAACATTGAACATTTGCCACCTCTTATTTCCCCGAGCATATGGTCGGACCATCACTTAATTGAATTCACAGCCACCTTTAAAGGTAGGGTAAAGACTCTGAAGGTAGCAGGAGGCCTGACCAGAAAGTGGAGAACACTCGACACCCAGGAATTTATCGATACACTGGTTAGTTCCCTCCCCACTGCTAATCTCAACTCTAATGTCGACTCTATGGAAAAAGATATCACTGATTGGTTATTGGGGGCCAGTGATATTCATGCCCCGCTTATTAAATTCTCACGGGCCAGACATGCTGAAGCTCACAAATGGTTCACCACTGAACTTAAAACACAAAAATGATTGCTGCGTCAGTCTGAGAGGAAATGGAGGCACTGTTATGCTGGCGAATATATGTTTTAGAAAAGATTGGGGGCCCCTGCCTTAAAGGATAAACCCTGGCAGGGAAAAAACGTTTTTTGAAAAAAGCAAGATTAGCACCGGGTTTTGTGCATATTTATACACATCCTGTAGACGCCTATTTTTGTCTAATGTAATTCAACTGACACTTATGTTTCTGATTATATTTTATTTTATTAAATACTTTTTTCTTTTTTCTTATATATTATTTTTTCTGTGCAGATTATCAAATCTTATTCTCATTACAAAATCCAAAATTCATTAAATACAATACTGTTGTCCATCATTATATACAGAAAAATTTCCTTCAACGCGTTTCGGCAAACCCTTCCTCAGGAATTCTGTATATTTTCTGTATCAATGATAACTATTTGTGGTAGCACAGAAACCAATCCCAGAATGGGTTAGAGCACCTACACGATACAACTGCAATAGATGATTATTCCCTTTTCACCAGGGTACGCCATGATATTGAAACCATAGTGAGATCTATGATGTATGAGTATGAGTGTGTCCACACAATGTAAATTTTGTTGTACGGCAACCGGACTCTTAGTTCTCCTTAGTCCCTTATTCGAACTGATAATTTCAAAAATGAAGGCCAGTAGTCCAAAGTTGTGTCCGTTTCAAAGCGTATCACTTTATTATTGTGAACTTAACTTGGTAAATGGTTGATAAAGCATCCTGGGGCAGGGCAGCGTGTCGGCGAAGATAGACAGCACTATCTGTCAGCTTGGAGGGACTATAAGAAAGCCTTATTGGCCACTAAGACCTTGTACTTTTCCACAAGGATTCTTGCGGCCCCTAACAAATCCAGAGACATTTTCAGGATCGTAAATTACCTCAGTAGCAATAACAGAATTTCACCCTGTCTGGCCCCCACCCAAAAGCTGTGCAACTCACTGAACAGCTTCTTTGTGGATAAAATAGAAACCATTAGGGCAAGTATACACTCCACAGCGCATGGGAAGCCTCTAGATGACAATCCTTATAATTCATCTACTATGAATCAATTCATGATCCTAGGCCCGACATCCTATTAGAATTAATGTCCTGAGTTAAGTCGGGATCTCCTAAAGACTGTTGACCTCCCTCTACCTTGAGGGTAATATTTTCAGCCTTACCTCATAGTATCCTTCCCTTCCTAAACGAATCTCTTAGTAAAGGGGAAGTACCCAGCGCTTTCAAAAATGCTACATTAGTCCCTCTTCTTAAGAAGCCAGGAGCAGATCCCTCCGATTCTTGTAATTACCGTCCTATTTCCCTCCTCCCCTTTTTCTCAAAAATCTTGGAGGCCCACATGGCCAGGTGCCTCTCCAAGTTTATTGAAAAATCTGAATACCTCAAACCTAACCAAGACGGATTTCGGCCTGCTCATTCTACTGAGTCAGTTATCCTGGCAGTGATGGATACCTTGAGGGCTAATGCTGACATGGGGACCCTGCAGGCCCTTGTGCTCCTGGATTTGTTGGCCGCATTCGACACGGTCGACCATAACATCTTGCTGTACCGTGTCGAACAAGCTAGGATCCAGGGAACGGCCTACAGGTGGATAAAGTCTTTTTTAACTGGCAGAACCCAAGCAGTGCGTCTTGGGAATTATACTGCCCCCAACCTGCCCACTTCATGTGGAGTCCCACAAGGCTCATCCCTTTCCCCACTATTGTTTAATCTGTATATTCGCCCTTTGATCCACTCACTTAAAACCAAGAGAACTGCTGTCTTCAATCATGCTAATGATCTCCAGCTGGATTCTCCAAAAGCAGCCATCGAATTCCAAGCTACAATGCTACATATCCAACGCTGGATGTATCTGAATCAGTTGAAGCTCAACCCTGGCAAGACGGAATTGGTGCTGCCTGGGAAGAGCTCCACCTGCTGGGGACCTCATTTTTGGCCAGGCAAACTAGGCCCTCCTCCTGTCCCTTCTCTATCAGTAAAAAGTCTTGGGGTGACTATAGACTCTGATCTTTCACTGAGGGGACATGTGGGCACCGTGGTCTCCTCCAGTCTTTTTCAATTACGCTAAATAAGGAAAATTGCGTACCTGCTGTCCCACCAAGCTCTGGTTTAGGTGGTAGTAGCCTTGGTGCTTTCTCGCCTCGATTTTTCCAACTCTCTTCACACTGGCTTTCCTCTGGGCCTGCTTAACCGCCTTCAAATAATTCAGAATCAGGCGGCGAGAGTGATTTACAAACAGCCGAGATGGCAATCAGTCGCGCCGGCGTTTGAAAAAAGGATGAACTGGCATAAACAAATTAAACTCGCTACAAGGTCAGCGAAGGGTAGAATTAGACATTTCGAACCTCGCGCACTTGTAAAATATCGTTCTAACCAAGACCAAATAGAGCCTCACAATACATTTGGTCAACAGAAAAACAAGTGCGGATGATTTATTTAAAACCCAATAGTGGACGATGTAAATGGCAAAGTTCTAGCACATGTCTGGTATTTATAAACTGGACTAGGTGTATCAGTCTCAGATAGCGTGGGTGTTACCTAGACATGAGCTTTGTAATGAAACCCAGGTGACACACAAACAGCTAGGTGTATCAATCTCAGGTATCGTGGGCATTGCCTAAGCATCAGCTAGTAGTGAAATCCAGATAATACACAAATAGCAGGAGTGGTCAATACTAATTCTTACCGACGTCTTGCCAGTGATCCCACCCCTCGCCTCCTTACAGAGATCAAGACCCTGGTGGAGGAAGGGAGTTCAAAAGGGTGGATTACATCCCTAGAAGCGAAATTTTTGGTAACTAATAAACCAGTCATGCCTGGCTTTTATTGTCTGCCTAAAATTCATAAACCCACTCGGCCGCCCCTAGGACGCCCGATCATTTCAGGCATAGGCTCCTTGCTTGAGCCCTTGTCCACCTTCGTGGATTTTTTCTTGAGGCCTCTTGTAAAAGGGATGCCTACGTATTTGCAGGATACGGCCAATGTTTTAAGACTTCTACCAGAGGTAGGATTCCACCCGGAGACTGACCTTTTGGTCAGTTTCGACGTCGAGTCTTTGTATACCTGCATACCGCAGGAAGAAACTTTGGAGGCTATCATGTCTATTCTCATCACACGTGACTTAAAGAGCATTACCCCAGTGAATTTCTTCATGGAATGTGCCAGATTGGCAATGATGGAAGACTACTTTAAATTCGAAGATCAGATCTATCTTCAAACCTCTGGAACATCTATGGGGAGCATTTTTGCCCCCAGCCTCGCCAACCTCTGTGTTCATTTGTTTGAACAGAATATTGTACTCAACCATAGCAACCCCTACTTCCATCAGGTGGTGCTATGGAAGAGATACATTGATGATATTTTTCTCGTTTGGCGAGGTACACCATTGGAGGTTCAATCATTTCAATATTGGTGGAACCATCAAAACCAATATCTGAAATTCACCATCAAATTCAGTCGGGTAGAAGTGCCCTTTTTGGACATTCTCATTTTTCCCAAAGATGGTAAATTGGAATGCAAACTCTATAAAAAACCTATATCCAGGAATTCCCTCTTAGCCTTTACTAGTCATCATCCTCGGGCCCTACGGGAAAATCTCCCTGTAGGCCAGTTTCTAAGGGTTCGCAGAAACTGTTCTTCTATTCCTTTGTTCAACAAACATGCCCGTATTCTGTCTAGACAACTGGAAGATCGACAATACCCACGTCATCTGGTACGAAAAGCTTGGAAACGAGCCACCAATAACAACAGAAAGGCACTTTTGGAGAGAAGATCTGAAAAGGCACCCTTGGATAGGCTAACCTTTGTTTGCACATTCAGCGTCCTTTCCAATCAAATTCAAAAGACAGTGCTAAAACATTGGAATATTTTAAACATAGCCCAAACCAACATCCTTCCACCTTTGTTTTCCTTCAAAAAAGCCAGCAGCTTACGAGATAGTCTGGTTCATACCAGACCCAGAATAAAATCAGCAGAAACACCTAATACACTATGGAACACCCAACCAGTACGTGGTCACTTTCCTTGTGGCTCTTGCAGTGCATGTCCTCAGACATACAAAGCAGACCAAGTAGACATAGGTACAGGTAACCCATGGCTACTCCGCAAACACACCAATTGTAACACAGAGGGAGTTATATTTATGATTACCTGTCCGTGTTCACTTCAGTATATCGGTCACACCATGCGGAAGATGAAGGTTCGCATTAGCGAACATAAAAGTACAATCCGCTGCCACAAACAGTCCACTTGTCTTACCAACCATTTCCTGGCTATGAAACATCGACCAGAGGATTTAAAGTGGGTGATCTTAGAACACCCATATATTCCACCTCATATCAGTGACAAATCCAAATTCCTATTTGTCAAAGAGCAAAAACGGATATTCAATCTCCATAGTTACAGCATAGGATTAAACAATTCCATTCCTTGGATCTCAATTTGATCATCTAATACCAGCTCCAATGTCCTTCCTGCTTCAAAAACATTATTTTCCGAAAAAAACTGCAATCTCCTTATGTTGCCATAGGCATGCATAATCACATGAGCAAGATTACATGCAGTATTCCCTTGCAGTCTTCCTGCTATTTGTGTATTATCTGGATTTTGCTACTAGCTCATGCTTGGGCAATGCCCACGATACCTGAGATTGATACACCTAGCTGTTTGTGTGTCACCTGGGTTTCACTACTAAGCTCATGTCTAGGTAACACCCACGCTGTCTGAGACTGATACACCTAGTCCAGTTTATAAATACCAGACATGTGCTAGAACTTTGCCATTTACATCATCCACTATTGGGTTTTAAATAAATCCTCCGCACTTGTTTCTCTGTTGACCAAATGTATTGTGAGGCTCTATTTGGTCTTGGTTAGAATGATATTTTACAAGTGCGCGAGGTTCGAAATGTCTAATTCTACCCTTTGCTGACCTTGTAGCGAGTTTAATTTGTTTATGCCAGTTCATTCTTTTTTCAAACGCCGGCGGGTCTTGAATCCTAAATAGGCTCATTTAACATAGAGGTTGCGCAAGAGACTAGTGCGCTCTCCGATCCCGGACGCGTGATGTTCCAACATCACGCGCATGCGCGAAAGACTAGCATTTGCCGTTCGCGACCAACAACTACGCAGGTCTTCTAGAAGAGCCTGTATCTCTAAGCGCTTATGCACATGCGCATTTTTGACAAACGCTTTGATAATTATCGAGTAATTACTCGTTTTGGCGGGTAATTTGCAGCATAACCAATTAATCAACCAATCGAGTGTGGTATATAAGGGAGGAGCCTGGTCCGACTCGGTACCTCCACTTCCTCTCGGATGCCAGAGAGAGGTACCGACAGACAGGTAAGGCTTCCTCCTAGTTAGACCCTGGTTATTTCTAAAAACAGCCTCTAGACAAATTGTACTTTTATTATTTCTATTTTTGGAACCAGTTATACTAGATAACCCAATACTTTATGTATATTTGTCCCTGGCCAAATCCTTTGGGGTCTCCTTTCATGGTTCATGCTGGCTCCGTTTGCATATAGTGAGTTAGACATAGGATGCAACAGCCAAAAGCTTTGGGCATTTAATCTTGCAAATTCATGCCCTCTTTTCCTTTTGCACCTTAGAGTGGGGCCTCATATTCCCGAGCGGTCGCCGGGTGAGGTGAGGTCATTTCGCACGCAAAGCGCGGTGAGTATTCACAGTTAGGTTATCATTTTCCTCTGTGAATGAGTTAGTTCACTCTTCAACAAACAGAGTACAATTTACTTCTGTTTGATGTGTTGTCTGTACAGTTTCTTGTGAATACATGGCTATACATGTGAATATGTATTTTTCTTGTGCTTTTTTCCAACAGGATTAAGATAGAATGCATTTCTTCCTTGTGAACATTGGGGCTCCAATTTCCTTGTAGATATAAGTATTCTGATATTATTTTTGGCACCTAAATATAAATATATTTTTATATATTTTTACACTTATGCACTTCACTTTATTAGGTTGCAGTAGCTTATCATCTATGGTCCTGACGAAAGTCGGATACAATTTTTTCCAATTTGGCTGAAACATGTCGACCATCCTGCACAGCGCCACAGTGTAGTTATATATTTAGACTACCAGGCGTGATTTTAACCTTGGCACTCAGACAAATTCTATTAAAATACTTTTCTTGTCTGATTCGTTAATTTTAAATTTTCACCACAGCACTGCACTACACACCCTGAGCACTACCCTCTGAGTAACAAATTGGCTAGACTTTCTACTCTACATCCATATCCGCACCATCATCTGATGGCTTGGGCGGCAGGTTGGATGGATTAAACAAATACCCCATATGATGAGACTCCGCCAAAGGGTGGTCTGATAGGAATATCTCAGCCAGTTGTAACTCCTTGTATTTGCATGTGTCCTGGTTCTCTCAGTTACTAGTACAGCATCACATAAGACCGTTCATTTTCTGTTGTTATGTATAATGTCTTGTGTAGGGAAATAAAATGACAGGTCGTTAAATATATTCCCTCGACCCTTTTCAAATTTAGTTTTGTAATACACATACAGACAACATTCCAACATGTGGCATGTAATGGAGATTGATATCTGTAATCTTATATGCAACAATGCACATTAACACAGACAAACATACATCTTTGATACTTTTAGGATTGCATGTTAGAAACCTAGGTGCACACAATGGCAAAAGCTAAGATGAGAGCAAACAAGACATTGAGGTATTGTGACGGTTAGTGAGGTGTAACTTACCAGACTCTACTCCCCCAGGTATTCCTGTCAAGCCCTCAGAATGTAGGATGGCGAAGACATTCTCCTCCAGGGAAAACAATGCATTGGGATGCTGGGAGGACCACAGCCAGTCTTCTGGGCCTACAGGTGTTGCTTGGAGGCCAAGGAATGTACCTTCCCCCTCAGGTTGTTACACGTCTTCCTAATTTACTTCTCTGTGTGCAGGGTGGTACTTACAGCATTCACTCTGTTGAAAATTCTGGACCACATTTCCCTTGTCTTACTGAGAACCGTATGTTGGACTTGGGCTTCAAACAATTGTGGCTCTACTCTTGTGATTTCAGCCACCATGACTGACAATTCAGCCTCTAAAGAAATTGATTTTGTGGGTGCGATATACTACTAATTAAAGTAAATTACAATGAACAAAAGAACAAATACAGCAAGGGTTGCAGGAAAATGTGCAACAAAAGTGTGTGGAGAGTGGTAAAGGGAATGGGGAAAAATTGGCTGCCTTATCTGACCAATTATTGTGCTCTGACTTGCTGTGCTGCAGGTGAGTGGCAAATGAATATGGTCTGAAATGGGATGTGTTTTATAGTGCGATTTGCAGCTGTATCCACTTGGCCAATGGGCATCAGGTGAGTTGTATCCGTGTATCACAAAGAGAAGTATTTATGGGTTCGAGGATGTTTAGAGACCTGCAAGGGTTTGCTCCCCAATCTACATATATATATCACAGACAAAATCCCTTGGGGTCATAAAGCCAAGAAAAACTGTCTCAGAGTGCAACCTAGCTATAGGGAGGCTGTTCCCTTTAAAGGACGAAATCCCTCACCCACCCGAAGGTGGCATGCTTCATCATTGGGATGTTCCTTGTGCTGCAATGCCTAGTCACGGCGCAGGCTACAATCTCCTCACTGAGAGGAAGGAGCTCAGGGATGTTTCAATTTGGAGTGAAGGTATACTGAATATCGCAATGAGGAGCTCATGGTCAGTGGGGGCCGCAGTACAAAAAAGGAATAAGTGAAAGTAAAACTAGCTCCAGGGTGTGTTATAACCCTTTATTGGCACGTCCCTTGGCAACTTCGTGCTATGGTATCCCGAAATTGCTGAGAAAGATTCTTCCCCTCCTCCCATTTCAAGCAAAAATACCATGGTCCAGGCGTTGATTTTGTCTTGTCTGGACTATGGAAATGCCCTTTACCTGGGTGCTCCCACCTCGACTCTCTCCAAACTTTAGACCATCCAAAACTGGGCAGACAGAATGCTTTTGGGTATCCCTAAATTCCAGTCAGCAAAATCCGCATTGAACTCCATTCATTGGCTTCCTGTGAGGGAGAGAGTCAAATTCAAAGTGATATGTATTACCCAGAAGTCCTTAGCAGGAAAAGGCCCTCTGTCAATGATTCCATCAGTCAGCCCTATTGGGCAAAAAGATTCCTCGGTTTTGATGACATGAATCTTGTCACTGTACCCAAGATCAGTGAAGCCTGAAGTTGAGGCCGACGTTTTGCATGTAATGCCGCCAAGTTATGAAACACCCTCCCTTTGTATCTTCGTAAAGAACCTAATCATCTTGCTTTCCGTAAACTTTTAAAGACTTGGCTATTTCCTTAGTCTGGCTGTCCTCTTTTGTTGCTGTTTCTATCACTGGTATGCCTTAGGGTAGCGATGCGCTTTACAAATGTCTTTTTCATTTCATTTAATTTCAACTGCTGTTTTTAAGTAACATTTACTCGTTTGGTAAGATAATCATACTAAATATGGGGTAGTTGTTTGTCCTAAGAAAGGGTTTTGAAGGTGATCATAGCTTGTGATGTGGTCCATCAGATGGTAGCCTCCTGCTCTTTATCATTATTTGCCCAAATGGATGTATGAGTGATGGTGTCTTCAATTTGCCCTTGGGTTAGCCAGTCTCGATGGCGGATCAGGGGATGTCATCATTTAAACAATCTCTATCACTTAGCAGTCTGTAAACCCACTTCTGGTCCCTGAGGAATAGGAATCCAATCATGTCTGACAGACTGTGGAATGGTGGCTTGATCAGGTCCAGTCCATTTTAGGTATTCCTCTTGGTGGCCCTTCTCCAGGATGTCGTTGGTTAGTGTTATGGCTTGTGTCTTGCATCTAATTGTGCTTTTATCTTCTATTATGCAGGTTTTTACCTTGCAGGTTGTCAATTGCACATATCTTAATTGGCAGGGGCAGGTGACCAGGTATATTAATTTCTCACTATAGCAATTTCATCTCCCATTGTTTGGTTGTGCCAATATCGGATTAGGTGCTGCAGTGAAAAGCTGCGGGGAAGCCAATCCCACCAGCAATACACCTTTGAGGGATCAGCTTGCAAGGAGGTCCTCTTCTCCTATCGGTTCATAGAGCAATTTTTGGGGAAACATTTTCATATTTCCAGATATTAGAATCTGGTAGGAGGATTCCACTCCAGCACAGCACAAAGGGTCCAGGATCTGGGAACCACCATTTGGGCAGTTGGGATTCACTTCAGCAGAGGCCAGTAGCAGGATTCACGGTCCCAGGACCTTGTTATGTCCCTGTAGCTCACACATGAGACCAGACAACTAGCCCATGAGTTACTCTGGTGGTCCGTAATTCATGGAGCAGGTCCAGTCCTCCTTGTTTAGGCAATAGGGCAGCAAAGCAGTCCCTTAAGCAGCAGAGCAGTCTTTCTGGCAGCAGTGCAGTCCTTCTTTTCAAATCCTCCACAGATGCAGGAGTGTAATGAAGAGTGGTCCTCGTGATCCAATAACCTTACCTGGTGCCAGCCTTTGTCTTGGGGGGACACTGTGTCCTACCCCCACATCTGGTTCTGGACAGATTTGCCCTTCCCCTGGCAAGGCTTCAAGAAGACTGGGATGACTAAAGTCTAGTGTCAGGTTCCTTTTTGTGTGCTGGAGGCATAGTCCAGTGAATTGTAAGGGGGCCAGGGACAGCTCCGCCCTCAGCCATTCTGACAGGATGGCATATTCTGCCCCACCTACTCCCCTTTATATCACTGTCCAGGAGAAATGCACAAACCCTAATACCAGAGCTTTCCACAGTCATGTGATGAAGGATACTGGCAGATGGCACAAATGTTTATTTCAGAATCATGTCTTAAAATCCAACCTTACAATTAAAGAGGACTTTAAATTGCAATTAATGTAAGTCTAAAAAGCATATAGATAGCTGCTCCAAATCCAATGTTAGCACTCATTAAATGTAATACGGTTAGTCAATGGGAGAGATAGGCCTCACTGTATTGAAAAATTAATGTCTTTGTATTTATTTTGAATTAATTGTTAATCAATTTTTAATTGCTAATTATTTAATTGTAAATTTGTAATTAATTTGTATTAATAGGTAACTAATTGTAATAATTAATTTTATTTGTATTTTTAATTGATTAATTATTATATTATATTTAATTGGTAATTACTTTCAATCATTTTTTTATAGATATTAATATATATTTTCAATAAAATAATATATAAAGTATTTACTTTCCCTACTGTTGCACTCACTGGAGTGGGAATAGTAATTATTACCCCTACGCTATCCAACGCTTTCCCTATTGTTGCACTCACTGGAGTGGGAATAGTAATTTTTACCCCTACGCTATCCAACGCTTTCCCTACCGTTGCACTCTCTGAAGTGGGAATAGCAATTTTTACCCCTACGCTATCCAACGCTTTCCCTATTGTTGCACTCACTGGAGTGGGAATAGTAATTTTTACCCCTACGCTATCCAACGCTTTCCCTACTCCTGCACTCTCTGGCGTGGGAATAGTAATTTGTACCCGTACGCTATCCAACGCTTTCCCTACTGTTGCACTCTCTGGAGTGGGAATAATAATTTTTACCCCTACACTACTCAATGCTTTCCCTACTGTGGCACTCACTGGAGTGGGATTAGTAATTTTTACCCCTACGCTATCCAATGCTTTCCCTACTGTGGCACTCTCTGGAGTGGGAATAGTAATTTTTACCCCTACACTATCCAACGCTTTCCCTACTGTTGCACTCACTGGAGTGGGAATAGTAATTTTTACCCTTACACTATCCAACGCTTTTCCTACTGTTGCACTCACTGGAGTGGGAATAGCAATTTTTACCCCTAAGCTATCCATTGGTTTCCCTACTGTTGCACTCTCTGGAGTGGGATTAGTAATTTTTACCCATACGCTATCCAACGCTTTCCCTACTGTTGCACTCACTGGAGTGGGAATAGTAATTTTTACCCCTATGCTATCCAACGCTTTCCCTACTGTTGCACTCTCTGGAGTGGGAATAGTAATTTTTACACTCCCGCTATCCTACGGTAATTATATTGTATATTTTTTTAATAATATTATGTTAATATATATATATATATATATATATATATATATATATATATATATATATATATATATATATATATATATATATATATATATATATATATATATATATATATATATATATATATATATATATATATATATATATATATATATATATATATATATATATTCACTGAAAAAACCATAGGTTTCACACCAGTTATAGTTAGCTGGAAATTTTACTGACATAAAACCATTGAAATTCCCACGTTATAGTTAGTCGGACTCACTATAACTTGCGCGTGCAATGCACTGCTGATGACATCACATATTACATCACTCATGACATGGTGAGTGACATCACTCATGACATCACTGATGACACCATCCAGTGAATATGTGTCTTTCTGAAAAATAAATATTAGTGAGTTATGTTTAAATATTTAAATACATATATTAGTGTTTCACTTTGTGTATAAGTGGCTACATGTGTTGATAAGTAGCTACATGCGTATGTATATGGGTTATTTGATATTTTTATTAGTATCAGTATGAGTGTCTATATGGTTTGGTGGGGGTATTACTTAGCACATAGATGCATGAGTGACTGACTCTTTGTTTGTATGTGTTTTGAAGACAGCATATGTACAGGACTGTATGGGTGGATGAGTGTCTATATGTGTTTGTTAGTGAGTGAATGACTGTCTCACTAGTGTCTTTATCAGTAACTACATATGTTTTAATCTAGTATATATGAATATTGATGTATATAAGTGAGTATATGTGAGAGTAAGAGATTGTAAGATTTCCTGTTTAAATAAGTATGTGTTTGTATAAGTGATTGTTTAAGAGAATAAATATGTGTAATTTTCAATAGAAGTAAGGTGGAAGTGTGTGTATAACTCTATATTCAAATAAATGGTTGTTCAATAGTTTATTTGCACGTGTGAATATGTGTGTGAGTAACTTTTGGATGAATGTCGGTGTGTAACAGAATGTATAGGTGTATCTCTTCATATGTTGAGTGAGTATATGTATGAGTGACTATATAGAACTGTTGGTGAATGAGTGGATGAGTATATAGATAGTAGAAGTACAGATTTGCTTGTCGTAACTGATATAGGTATGTCCATTTTTTAAAAATTTCAGTTTCTATTTTTGAATATGTGTCTCAAGGGTTACTTTACACTGAGAGGAGGTCTGTCACTGTGTCACAAGGATGGTGTCATCAGTGATGTCATGAGTGATGTCACTGACCATGTCATGAGTGATGTAATATGTGATGTCATCAGCAGTGCATTGCACGCGCAAGTTATAGTGAGTCCGACTAACTATAACGTGGGAATTTCAATGGTTTTATGTCAGTAAAATTTCCAGCTAACTATAACTGGTGTGAAACCTATGGTTTTTTCAGTGAATTTAATAGGTTTTTTAAATGCTAATTCCTAACTATAACTGGTGTGAAACCTATGGTTTTTTCAGTGAATTTCATAGGTTTTTTAAATGCTAATTCCTAACTATAACTGGTGTGAAACCTATGGTTTTTTCAGTGAATTTCAAAGGTTTTTAAAATGCTAATTCCTAACTTTTTATACAGACTCATACCTATGTGTTTTTTAGTGAATTGCTAAAGTATGTTTTTGTAAAAATGAACACTATAATGTATATTGAGATAATATTTTTATTTAAATTTTTTTTTTTTATATTTCACTTTGGTGCGCTTTCGGTGCGCGCACCGGTGCGCGTCCCGTCAGCGCACTAACAAAAAAAAGAAAAAAAAATGAAGCAGGGACTGTGTAATAGATAGTAAGACAGATAAAAAGTGTAAAAGGAAGTAACTGAGAAAAGAAAAATGAATAAGGGAGCAAAAGAAAGAAGAAATAGGAAGAAGACTAAAGCAGAGGTTAAGGGAGAATGTAAATGGATGTTGAAAGTAAAAAGAAGGACAGTTAAGTATGGGAATGTCAGGTAGTGACGGAATCAGAGAAAAAGAATAGCAGTGATTGAGGGAAAGTAAATATCAGTGAATATAAGTAAAGAGGGGTGAAAGAGGGTACATGTAAGTGAATAAGGGTAACACATGGGGAGTAATAGAGAGAAAGAAGAGAGAGAGTAAAAGAAGGACTGTCACAAAGGGACTAAGTGAACCAGTAAAAAAGGTAAGTGAAGGAGTGTGCATAGGCAGAAGTACTGAAAGAAATTGAATGTGGTAGGAAGTAAACATGGAACAAAAGAATAAGTGAGGGAAGCAAAGTAAGGAAATAGGTGTGCGGTAGGGTGACAGAAAAATTGTGAAAATAAAACAAAAGGTGATAACAAAAAACATTTTACAAACACACTTACCATATAATCAATGCAAATTTGTATCTGTGAAAGATAAAGGAAAAAACATGTTATAATTACATAAAAATGTATAATAAAATAGAAGAAACAGTTCATGATGTTTAAAAATCTACAAAAGTTTACTTAGAAATGAAGCAATAGTGAAGGATACAAAAACAGAAAGAAAGTAATGTAGAAAGAAAAAAAAAAGGAAAAAGAAATAGTTAGAGTACAAATTCCTAAAGGTAAAAAAGATACTAAAAGAATGTAAAATATTAAAACAAAATGAGTAAAGATAAGAAACTAAAAGAAAAATGATTGAAAAGGAGAGAAGTCAGATTGATAAACTATAAATAAAATAGAGGAATAGAAGATGATTGAGAGTGAGTGAAGGGAAGTCACAGAGTGAAGGGATGAAAGAAATGAAGTTATTATAGAACGATGGATAAAACAGGAGTGAGAGAGTAAGTACACAGAAAGACAAAAGGAAGAACTAACTGAACTACAGTACAATGAGTGTGAAAGAAAAAAAAATGGAGAAAGAGAAAGAGTGTTAGGAAACTAAAGCAGTGGTACTAAGAGAATATGAAAAAGATAAAAAGTGGTGGAAGGAACAGAGGAAATGCAGATAGTTCCTATCAGATTAAGAAGTTGTGAATGAAGTGCAGTAAAGAAACAGCGATGAAAAAAGAGTGTAAATTAGTAAAGAGAGGCAAATAAGGGTGAAAAAGAAAATGAGTGTATAACAATGTGAACACAATATAAATTACACAATGCAAACTACACAATAACTTCTACAATATGTTACATTATTTATTTTTGCTGTTCTCAGAATATATTGAATTCCACTTAAATTAGTGAGTTCAAAGTCTTCATCATATAACAGCGGGAAAAAAAAACACAATCTTTTAGATTGTGTTTAAAAAAACCCATTCAAACATACATCTCATATATGTACACTAATCTTTGATTCACTTACTTTTCCATGAGGCCAAATAGAAGATAGTGAAGGTCCTTTTGGTGGAAAAAAAGTCTGCTGTTCCTTATAAGTTCCATTTCATCGACTTCCTATGAAAAAAGATCTAAAAACATCATACCATACACAATCCTCACGGCCAATTTGTGTCTGATATATCAGTATTTTTTACTTTGAGATCCACTTAAAGTATCTACATGAGATAAATAATTTAAAATATTAGATTAACTAACTAACTAACTAACTTTTATTAACTATTCCCGTCTTCAAAGGTCAATTCCCTTTACTAAAACTTTTGTTTTAAAAACACTAGATAAGAATTTGTAGAGTCATAAGGCAAACGTTGTTTATAAGTTAAATGAGAATCATTGCAGTAACTCCATCCATTTTCAGATTTTAAGTAGCATGTATAATGTCCTGAGGTGGTCAAAGATCCATCATGATAAATAATAGCTTCAGTTGTAAAGGTCCTTCCAGAAATTGATAACTGAGAAGCCACAAAATGTTTGATAGAAGTTGTCAATTTAGTTCCATCAGGTCTACATCGTTGGAAAACTAAAATAATATACTGCCCATACCTTTGTATAAATAATGTGGACAGCATTGTACAGTTACATTGGGTACACACCATATTATGATCTGCTGCTTTAACTAGATTTTTAAAAGACACTGATTTACAGTCTGGTAAAGTCAAATATATAAATCTTTCAGTGTCTATTCTACTAGTACTTGATAAACTACAATTGTGGCAGTCATGCTGCCATTGATAAGAAAGACTGAAAAGATTATCTACATCTACACCTTCATCTTCCAAAACACCAAACATATACATTAAAAATTCCTGACAATCCTGCTGAATGTTCTGTGAAAATTTATCTTGACCAGAACACAAATCTAAAATATTTCGAATTTCTGTTACACTTTCTATTTGTGCTGTACCACTGCTACATTTCTGAAACACAGAATTCAATAAACCACACAATCTTTGATCCCGATTTTCAACAATCTGTTCTTGTAAACTTTTAAGAAAAAAAACAACATTAACCACTACATTAGCATAGCAGTTGACACCAGAACTATTTTCAAACTGAAATCCAACAACATTTTCTCCACAATTATTTTTCTTCCTGTTTTCAATTACAGTTTTCTCTACTTTTTGTCTTTTTGCAACTACCTCACTACAATTATCCTCATTTCTTCTTTTTCGGCCTACCACACGTTTTTCAAACAGAGGATATTGAGGCAAATGTGGAGCATACTCTCTTCTTAACCTATTGTATTCTTTAACACAATCTAGATCTGCAGAAATCTTTGTCTCATCACACGCAATCAAGTACAATCCTGATAAAGTTCTGACTCGAGATAATGCCACATATGCCATACCCTCTTTAAACACAGATCTTCCAATGTTCACCAAAGCACTATCTACACTTAAACCTTGAGATTTATGACTTGTCACCGCATACGCCAAACAAACAGGAAACTGTTTTCGGCGAACATATAAGTCTTTTACAAGTAAAAATCTAGCAGAACAACGACTTATTTGTTGTACTTGTTCAATGCCATCAAATTTTATTTTTAAAAATTCAATTCCATCTCTATTTCTATAATTCACAAAATCAACAACATAACCCATTGCTCCATTTACCAGACCGCTTTCAACATTTAAATTCCTTCTCAAAATGATACGACAATTTAAACACACATTCAGAGTCTTTTCAAAACCAGCTGTTTTTGAAATACTTTTCTCCAATGAATGCAATTTAGTTTTCAAATTTTCTGACAAAACAATTGTTGCACCCATATGCTCTATTTTATCTATTGCTTCCAGTTTCACAATCTCTTCATTTTCTAAGTCTAACATTTTTTGGTTGAAGATGGAACATTCTTGCAGAGTTGGCATCAAACATATCCCAGATTTCTTCTCAGTCATTTTTTTAAAAATATTCTCTGGAAGAATGTTTTCATTTGGATACAAATTTGAAATTAATCGACTATGCAAAGCTTTTTTCCCTTTCTCAGTCATTTTTCCAATTCTTACATCTTGTAGAATATTTTTATAATCTTCATCCTTGGCCTGTCGCATATTTTGAAGCAGTTCAGCATATTTAAAATTTAGCCATATATTAACATTTCCAATGCTTCCAAGGGACTTCCTGGTATCTTCATGCGTGAGCATTTTAAACACTGGTTGTCCTTTTACTGGAGTCAACTGCAATAGATCTCCAAAAACAATAATGTGTTTTCCTCCAAATAACACATCATAGTCTGTTTTAAGAATTTCTTGCATTCTCAAATGCACAAAAGCAAGCATTAGATTTGAGACCATGCTTACTTCATCTATGATAAGAAGTTTCATTTTCTTCAAGACTCTTGAAACTTCAGAACACGCATCTCCAGATAGCTTGTTGTAATGCAATTTATTATCATGTTCAACTGGCAGCATCAATAAACGATGTAGAGTAATCCCTTTAATGTTATGTGCTGCCAGACCAGTTGGAGCAGTTACAACACAAGACAGTGGTGAATCAGTCCTTTTCTGCAGATAACTTGCAACGGCTTTAATTAGAAAACTTTTTCCTGTCCCCGCTTCTCCACTTACATACAGTCGGACAGGGTCAAATAATATACATGAACACTCTTTTTTCTCATGTCTGAATCCATGTTCAATCTGCTCTGTGACTTCATCATATATCTTTTTCTGCTCAATGTTTAGTTGCTTTACCAAATCTTCTAAGTTAACTCCATCCTCTTGAGCTTGTTCCATAGCTCTTTCCACCTCATCCATGGCAGTGGCAGCTTCATTTTGGATAATTGGTCCTCCAAGTGGATCCTGGCTCAATGAAGTAGAACTCTGACTATCTTGAGAACTGTTTCTAGCTATCTCATCAGCAATTGTGGTTTCTTGCTCCATTTCTTCATTCAACATTTGCAGATAATTTAGAAAAATAGGACATTCTATGGTATCCTTAGTTGCATTAAAAGAGTCTTCATAACAGAGAAAATCTCCAAGTAGTTCCTCTTCTGTACGCCATGGCTTAAAGAGTTGCAAAAGAGCTAAATAGTAAAATTCTCTTTTGTCTGGAACTTCACAACTCAATTTTCGATGATTAATCAAATGGCCTTTTTTCTGCTTCACTAGACATCCTTCATAGCCAATGAGTGCATATTTTCCATTATTGATATCTTCTGTGATGTTCCTCTTATAACTGTAGTTTTGAAGAACTTCATACAAACATGTGTTCTCAAGGTGAGTACTTCTATTTGGATAGTATGTATCCAACATATTTGTCTTCAAAATATCTGTACTGTTTGGTTCTTTTTCCGCCAAATATTCAATTTCTTGTACAGATTTCAAAACTCGGTTTCGTGTTGCAGCAAGACCAAGACTCACCCAAATGATTGTTCTTGATTTGGCATAGAGACTTGCTGATGATAACCGATCAGAACATTCATATGCTCCAATTTCTCGATGCGACAACATCTTCAGACTGAAACTGTATAATTTCTTGCTTAGACTCTTTTCATGTGAAATGTCCTCCCACATTTCCTTCAGTTCTGTCTTTTCTTTTTTGGTGATGTAAGATGTCACATATCGAGCCACAGCAATAGAGTTGTCAGCAACGAACTGAATATCCATGTTAGCATTCCACATGGACAAAATCACTGGGTTGTAATCGTTGAAGTACTTAGATTCTTCATTTCTTTTCAAATTATATGTGTTTTTGGGAGATTTCCTCGTCACAGTATGTCGTAGAGATGACATCAAATTATTTACTCTTCCCTTAGAAATCACTGGTCGAGGAAATGCAAAACGACATTTCGTGTAGTACTTTTCCTTGTTTTTAAATTTTCGACGACAGTACTTTCCACAACGATGAGATTGAAAACGTAAAACTTGTTGCCTTAAATTGTTTTCTTCAGTAGATTTTGGAACAGCACATGTTGAATACTCTTCAATGAAACTCATCACTGTTTCATCTAAATCTGATCCAAATTTGGGTGCATCTTTAATCCACAACAACATATGTATATGAGGAGCACCTCTCGCTTGATATTCCTTCCTCCAAAAGAAATCCAAAACCTCTCCAAGGGGAGGATTTTTTTTGTTAGTAATAAAAGACATCATAGCTTCAAATCTATGATTAAAATATCTGCAAACATTCACTGGATCTAAAGAACACAGTTCTCCTGGTGTTTTCAATTCTATATTTGGTATGTTTTCATTTGCCTCTCGTAGAAATTGAAGTAAATCATCCCATGCATACTCAGCACAGCTAAGAGTGAGGAACCATGTAGGAGTTCCTAAGTTTCTTAGCATACATTTCAATTCTCCATGACGACGAAACCAATACTCGTTGGTTCCACGTTGACATGCCATGAGATTGATTAGCTGAGATTCCAAAATACTGTCTTGCAGATTAACTTTCTCCATAAAGTCCCTTGCACAAACATTCTGCAAATGAGGTCCACTTTTTAATATATGATTAACTGCATAAGAAAGCCCAGACAAATCACTTTCAAACAGTAGATGAAATAAATATGGAATGCATTGACGAAACCTTGGATCTTCTGCATATAATCTTAGAGTCCGGTATTCAGCTGCAGGAATTTGAACTGGTCGATCATCATATCGTCCACCACAACCTGTTGGAAATAATTGTGGAAAACAACGAGCTTCCAAACTTTCTTCCCATACACTACTGGGACTTCCTTTTGCTGCTTTCATTTGAAACAAGTCAATTGCATTTCCCATTACTTCTTTGGAATGCAAAGGATGAACAGTATAATGTTCATATATTTCTTCAGTTCTAGACACATCAACTTTTTCAATTTGACCAACTGAAGAATCACTATCTTCTTCTGTAGCTGTTTCCTCTACTCCAACACTTACATTTTTGTAGTACTCATTGTTTCTGACTAAATACAACGTTGCCTTCTTGACTTTTTTAACATCCACTAAATCTTGCCAAATTTTCTTACTCTTTGTTGGAACCCCATTAACTAGAATAACTAAAGGATCTTCTTCTACTCTTTCTACACCAATTGTATTAATATTTTTCTTTACATCTAGAGGCAAATAAACAACTCTTCCCTTTAATCCTCTCAGTAAATCTGATGGAGGCAATTTCCCTGTCTTAGGCTCCATGCGTACAATAGCCTGAAAAGGATGGACACATTGAATCAAAATAGATTCATAAGTATTTAGATCCATCAATTCAGAAGGAATATCTATCAACTGAAGATTATTATAAACTGCTCTTGCAGGCATTCTATTTTCATTTAATTTTTTCAAACAATAATTGCAAATACGCTGATCCAAACTCAAATCAAAAGAATTCTCCACCAACAAATAACTTACAAAATCCTCCCATTCACTATTATTTTCCAATTCACTTTTTGCATATAAATCAACTAACCTAGTCTGAATTTTATAATGAGTCCGTCGACAACACACACAAGTTAAATTAGGCCTCTCACTTGATTTCACCTTAAACTTGATAATTTCCTCATCAAACTTTTCAATACTTGAAATTTGTCCATTATCTTTTGCATTACCATCCATTACTATATCTATTTCTACACTGTCCTCTTTGTTCCCAAAATAACAAAACTCAATTTCTTCACAAATAGTCTTCACATCCACTTCAGATCCATGCAAAAGAGCACTATTTAACTGTTTAAGCTTAAGTGCAGGACTTTTTGCATAATACAACTTCCTCACTAATTTCCTTACGTTATTATGATGCACTGCTAACATCCTAAAATGATGAAAAACACTCCGACAAACTTTTCTAGAAAGACATGCTAGTGAATGCCCTTGCAAACCTGTGCTTTCTCTCACTCTGCAAGGATCTAACTCTTGCAGGATCTTCATTTTTTGTTTGAGACTTTTTTTACTATATGTACGTAAGAAATTTCGAAGCAAATCAATTGATTCCTGTCGCACACTACAAATACTACTGCATTTCCATGTGTACACTGGACCCTTAGTACGTCTCCCTAAAACTTCATCAGCTAACACCTCTTCTGCATCTCTAGATACAAGTTTCTCTTTTTCCATCACACAACTATCTTTCACCACATATGCACGACCACTGGTGTCAACTGCATGCACCAAATCATTTTCCTGAAAGTAACTCTCCTCATTAAAAAAAGGCTCAGAACTTGAACTATGCATCCATTCACCAGAAAATACTTCACAAAAATTACTCCGATTAATAATTCTTTTCCATCTACTGTTCGATTTGAAAACATCCATTGCCTTATTAAGTATCCTAATTCTATTGATTATTAAAATAAATAATTTTTTCTTAACTTCAAAAGCCTGATCAACAATCTTTTCTACACTTTTCTTTTTCTTGTAAAAAGCAGCTTTTAGTTTACTTTTCTTATCATTTTTTAGCAAATTTAAAACTACCCTATTGCGAAACATTCGCCTACGAATGTCCCTAAAAACATTTACCCTTCTATTGCTAACCATTCTCTTCTCTCCTGGTCCAATGGAAACATTTTTTGTGGGCTTCTCTTTCCTTTTTAGATTTGTTGACTTTTTCTGTATATTCACATTAGCAATTTCATTTTTTTTCCTACGACATATGTTGCGAAGAAAGGACTTAATTGGCTTACCAGAAGCTTTTCTGGTGTTTTTTGAAGTACTTGTTGAAGAGGATTCCATAAAGTCTGTTGTTGATGTTCTCCTTTTCCGTATGGTATTTTTGATATTTCTTTGCCTTGAAGGCATTTTTGCTTCCTTTTCAGAAGTTGATTTGAATCTGTTGTTCTGTTAAAAAAACACATTAAAGACCACTATTAGCAAACAACAAAGTAATGTTAAAAAGCAAACAATATAAACAATAAATTGCAACATATTTAAGTTTATACAATAGCAACTCATGGCTTTATTTTTAAAGGCCTTGCGCCACCAGTGCGTCACTTATTACCCATGTTTAAAGTGATGCATCAGCTGCACATGGCATTCATAAATAAGAGCCAAATGCAAATACCAATCAATTGCACCCAAAAATCGATTTTTGAATAACATGTAAGAAACACTGCGCAGAACCTAAGTACAACCACTCAATATCATCAAAAAAAGTCAGGCCTTATTTATGAAAGCCTTGCGCCACCAGTGCGTCACTTATTAGCCATGTTTAAAGTGATGCACTAGCTGCAAAAGGCAATCATAAAAAAGAGCCAAATGCAAATACCAATCAATTGCACCCAAAAATCGATTTTTGAATAACATGTAAGAAACACTGCGCAGAACCTAAGTACAACCACTCAATATCATCAAACAAAGTCAGGGCCTAATTTATAAAGGCCTTGCGCCACCAGTGCGTCACTTATTACCCATGTTTAAAGTGATGCACTAGCTGCACATGGCATTCATAAATAAGGGCCAAATGCAAATACCAATCAATTTCACCCAAAAATCGATTTCTGAATAACATGTAAGAAACACTGCGCAGAACCTATGTACAACCACTCAATATCATCAAACAAAGTCAGGGCCTTATTTATGAAAGCCTTGCGCCAGCAGTGCGTCACTTATTACCCATGTTTAAAGTAATGCATCAGCTGCACATGGCATTCATAAATAAGGGCCAAATGCAAATACCAATCAATTGCACCCAAAAATCGATTTTTCAATAACATGTAAGAAACACTGCGCAGAACCTATGTACAACCACTCAATATCATCAAACAAAGTCAGGGTCTGATTTATAAAGGCCTTGCGCCACCAGTGCGTCACTTATTACCCATGTTTAAAGTGATGCACTAGCTGCACATGGCATTCATAAATAAGGGCCAAATGCAAATACCAATCAATTGCACCCAAAAATCGATTTTTGAATAACATGTAAGAAACACTGCGCAGAACCTAAGTACAACCACTCAATATCATCAAACAAAGTCAGGGTCTGATTTATAAAGGCCTTGCTCCACCAGTGCATCACTTATTACCCATGTTTAAAATTATGCATCAGCTGCACATGGCATTCATAAATAAGGGCCAAATGCAAATACCAATCAATTGCACCCAAAAATCGATTTTTGAATAACATGTAAGAAACACTGCGCAGAACCTATGTACAACCACTCAATATCATCAAACAAAGTCAGGGTCTGATTTATAAAGGCCTTGCGCCACCAGTGCATCACTTATTACCCATGTTTAAAGTGATGCATCAGCTGCACATGGCATTCATAAATAAGGGCCAAATACAAATAACACTCAATTGCACCAAAAAAACGATTTTTGAATAACATGTAAGAAACACTGCGCAGAACCTAAGTACAACCACTCAATATCATCAAACAAAGTCAGGGCCTGATTTATAAAGGCCTTGCGCCACCAGTGCGTCACTTATTACTCATGTTTAAAGTGATGCACTAGCTGCACATGGCATTCATAAATAAGGGCCAAATGCAAATACCAATCAATTTCACCCAAAAATCGATTTCTAAATAACATGTAAGAAACACTGCGCAGAACCTATGTACAACCACTCAATATCATCAAACAAAGTCAGGGTCTGATTTATGAAAGCCTTGCGCCACCAATGCGTCACTTATTACCCATGTTTAAAGTAATGTATCAACTGCACATGGCATTCATAAATAAGAGCCAAATGCATATACCAATCAATTGCACCCAAAAATCAATTTTTGAATAACATGTAAGAAACACTGCGCAGAACCTATGTACAACCACTCAATATCATCAAACAAAGTCAGGGTCTGATTTATAAAGGCCTTGCGCCACCAGTGTATCACTTATTACCCATGTTTAAAGTGATGCATCAGCTGAACATGGCATTCATAAATAAGGGCCAAATGCATATACCAATCAATTGCACCCAAAAATCGATTTTTGAATAACATGTAAGAAACACTGCGCAGAACCTATGTACAACCACTCAATATCATCAAACAAAGTCAGGGCCTTATTTATGAAAGCCTTGCGCCACCAGTGCGTCACTTATTACCCATGTTTAAAGTCATGCATCAGCTGCACATGGCAATCATAAAAAAGGGCCAAATGCATATACCAATCAATTGCACCCAAAAATCGATTTTTGAATAACATGTAAGAAACACTGCACAGAACCTATGTACAACCACTCAATATCATCAAACAAAGTCAGGGTCTGATTTATAAAGGCCTTGCGCCACCAGTGCATCACTTATTACCCATGTTTAAAGTGATGCATCAGCTGCACATGGCATTCATAAATAAGGGCCAAATGCATATACCAATCAATTGCACCCAAAAATCGATTTTTGAATAACATATAAGAAACACTGCGCAGAACCTAAGTACAACCCCTCAATATCATCAAACAAAGTCAGGGTCTGATTTATAAAGGCCTTGCGCCACCAGTGCATCACTTATTACCCATGTTTAAACTGATGCATCAGCTGCACATGGCATTCATAAATAAGGGCCAAATGCATATACCAATCAATTGCACCAAAAAATCGATTTTTGAATAACATGTAAGAAACACTGCGCAGAACCTATGTACAACCACTCAATATCATCAAACAAAGTCAGGGTCTGATTTATAAAGGCCTTGCACCACCAGTGCATCACTTATTACCCATGTTTAAAGTGATGCATCAGCTGCACATGGCATTCATAAATAAGGGCCAAATGGATATACCAATCAATTGCACCCAAAAATCGATTTTTGAATAACATGTAAGAAACACTGCGCAGAACCTATGTACAACCACTCAATATCATCAAACAAAGTCAGGGTCTGATTTATAAAGGCCTTGCGCCACCAGTGCATCACTTATTACCCATGTTTAAAGTGATGCATCAGCTGCACATGGCATTCATAAATAAGGGCCAAATGCATATACCAATCAATTGCACCCAAAAATCGATTTTTGAATAACATGTAAGAAACACTGGGCAGAACCTATGTACAACCACTCAATATCATCAAACAAAGTCAGGGCCTTATTTATGAAAGCCTTGCGCCACCAGTGCGTCACTTATTACCCATGTTTAAAGTCATGCATCAGCTGCACATGGCAATCATAAAAAAGAGCCAAATGCATATACCAATCAATTGCACCCAAAAATCGATTTTTGAATAACATGTAAGAAACACTGCACAGAACCTATGTACAACCACTCAATATCATCAAACAAAGTCAGGGTCTGATTTATAAAGGCCTTGCGCCACCAGTGCATCACTTATTACCCATGTTTAAAGTGATGCATCAGCTGCACATGGCATTCATAAATAAGGGCCAAATGCATATACCAATCAATTGCACCCAAAAATCGATTTTTGAATAACATATAAGAAACACTGCGCAGAACCTAAGTACAACCACTCAATATCATCAAACAAAGTCAGGGTCTGATTTATAAAGGCCTTGCGCCACCAGTGCATCACTTATTACCCATGTTTAAACTGATGCATCAGCTGCACATGGCATTCATAAATAAGGGCCAAATGCATATACCAATCAATTGCACCAAAAAATCGATTTTTGAATAACATGTAAGAAACACTGCGCAGAACCTATGTACAACCACTCAATATCATCAAACAAAGTCAGGGTCTGATTTATAAAGGCCTTGCGCCACCAGTGCATCACTTATTACCCATGTTTAAAGTGATGCATCAGCTGCACATGGCATTCATAAATAAGGGCCAAATGCATATACCAATCAATTGCACCCAAAAATCGATTTTTGAATAACATGTAAGAAACACTGCGCAGAACCTAAGTACAACCACTCAATATCATCAAACAAAGTCAGGGTCTGATTTATAAAGGCCTTGCGCCACCAGTGCATCACTTATTACCCATGTTTAAAGTGATGCACTAGCTGCACATGGCAATCATAAAAAAAAGCCAAATAAAAATACAATTCATTTGCACCCAAAATCGATTTTTGAATAACATGTAAGAAACACTGCGCAGGACTTATATACTAACATACAATTTCACTTCTAAAACATAACTATCTGCTTCCAAATATTCTCCATAGAGCAAATAAATCTTTATCTAAATTAAATGAATCATTACTTACCTTTACAAATGCTTTTGGAGATTGAAAACAGTGTCAGACACACACACCAATTTTTCTTTAGCAGAGGAAAAGGTGTGCTCTCAATACACTGAAACCAAGACTGGCATAGAAAATCTCTATCTTTGTACACATATGCCTTAATTCAACCAATGAAAACTCTTCCCTCACTATTTTCAAACCAACACCCATCCCCCTCTCAAACCTTTCTATCTGTTACCATAGCAACTCCCTCCTAACTGAACTGTAAGGTTCAAAAGTTTATCTTACAATGTTGCAAATTAACTCAGCAAGGATGTTTGACCTCTCAATACAGCAGCCTATACAGGGTATTTTTGCTTTTGGTGACTTTTTTTAAACCATTCAAATTGCTTCTTTCACACAACATAACCATGCACCCTAACTTTCAGTTTTCAACTATCTGAATCCACCAATCATTGCTTGTGATTCAAGAGCAGAGAAACTCCACAATTATTTTTTTGTAAACTCCTACTGTTCCAACTGCCATTTCATTCCCACACTTCATCTGACTGGACCACAACCTTCTCACATCATGTACTCTGTTTGGATTATTGGACATAGCTACATCCACTGGGCTCAAAGGTATGCAGCTAGCAGAAATTTTCATAACCTTGATTTATCAAATGTGGAAATCAAGTGGATTGGCCACAGAGGATTAAAATGTCACCAATTGATACCATTGGTGAAAACCTTTTTGCATCTGCCAGAACCTGACCTGTTAATTGTGCACTGTGGAGGTAATGATTTGGGCACATTAACTGGAGTAGGTCTGGAAATGCTTTTAAAGGACACCTTTCATCAATTGATGATACTTTTTCCCCACACTGCCTTGGTATATTCCAATATATGCCAAAGACAGAAATGGAACTGGTCCAACCAATTTGGTCCACAATTTGAGAAAGCACGGAAACATGTAAATAAATCTGTTTCTGCTTACATGAGAGACTATGGAATGGGTTCAATATACAATAATAACTTGCGTTACAACATGCAAGACATCTACAGAGGAGATGGAGTGCACTTCTCAGATGAGGGGAATAGAATATTCCTCCTGAATTTAAGAATGTGTATTGGAACCTACTTGTAGGTACCTAAATCAACCACAGAACCCAAAAGCTCTTCTCAGAGCTACCCTACCTCTGATCATTCAAAGCGTTTATTTTTTTTCTAACTTTTTTCACTATTTTTCACCAAAGTACGCTTTCGGGTACGCTTAAGGGTGCGCGCACCGGGCGCTCCCCCCGTGGAAAATTATTATTTTTTTTTTTTTAACGTTTATGAGCCTCCTAAGCCCCCCTCAGAAAACCTAGAGGGTCAAGAAGTCTCTACAGTGCCCCCTTCTACCCATACCGAACATTGTTTACCCTCCATCTTGTGTCTCGATTGTACCGAAACACAAAATGGAGGACTCCCGTAACGCTGCCGGTGCGCGTAGAGGAGCGCGCACCGGTAAGCGCTCGATAAAAAAAGGTGGGAAAGTAATTTACGGAAAACCCAATGAAGACACTTTCATCAAACATAGAATACGCCCTACTACATAGCAGTCCCTACCATTTGCCCACATTTGGTGAAATTCCATTGAGACATTTAGGCTACAGGCCTGTCTAAATATCCTGAGGTAAATTACATGACAAAAACACACTTGTAATGTTAGAATTTACAACCAATTAAAAAGTATCTTTCATTTTCTACGATTATTTCCTGACGTTTGATTGGTTAAGTACAAGAATATATATAAAAGAAGAGAGGGAAACACAGCCATTTTGACTACTGCTTCCAGAAGTACATTTGAAAACAAATTTCACTGACAACTTCAACTGATTTCTCTAAGGTAAGTTGTTATTATGGAAGTATATTGTACACTTTAAGTTAATTTCTGAAAAAATATTCTGTTAGTGATATGCTATCCCTCTTTAATAGTTAGAGATAGAGATAGACTTCTCTGTAATAGTTATGGATTGAGTTAGGCTTCTCTGGTATACAGTACCCTAACTCTACTAATATAGTTAATTTGTATGCAATTTTCAGAAAGAAAATGGAAGGAGAAAATCAGGCAAATGATACTTCTATCAAAGTAAAGGTGGAAAAACCAGAAGATCAAAAAAAAGAAGTTGATTTCATGGATGACTCTTTGGATGAACAGTTTATAGAATGTTTGGAAGAAATGGAATCATGTACATATAATTATGAGGAAATTCCGGACAATATTATGTTAGAAATTTTATTAAATTATGAAAAAGAATCAGAGGAATAAATGTATCTTTAATAATTTCAAATTGTTTCAGACAATATTCTTTTTTATATGTAATTCATAAAGTATTACCAAAAATGTTTAAAATATAAAGTGAGACTTATAGTATACTGTTCAACTATTTTTCTGTTACATAGTAAGTTTACTCATAGTTACTACCTTTCTCCCACTATATTATCTCATATGAATATTTTACACCTCATTTTCATAAGTGAGCAGGATAGACTACTCATGATCCCCTAGAAATTCTCAGGGAGTGCTTAAAAGATCTGTTTCTCCTTTCCAGACAGACTATGTTATGAATTCCATATACCACAAAAACATACAATAACAACATGCAAGATATCTACAGAGCAGATGGTGTACATTAAATGAAAGTCTCTGCATTGGTACCTACATGTAGGTACTTACATAAAATAAAAAAAAACAATTAATAAACATACAATTTTTTAAAGTGATTATTTTTCCATAGTACCCTCCTTGGAGCGCTTCCCGGTGCGCACACCGGGCGCTTCCCCCGCGAAAAACGCAAAAAAAAAAATTTTTTTTGAGGCCCCGCGGGGCCCTTTAATGGCCCCCATATCAAACCTAGGGGGTCAGGGGGGGTCTACCCTGCCCCCTTATAGTCAATTCCCCCCTTTGTTTTTGCCACCTCTTATGACTAGATTTTACCGATAGACAAGATGGCGGCCGCTCCGGACTGTTTAGAATGTTTACAGACAACTGACAGCCAATCAGCTTTCTGCGCGCAAGTCGCGTGGCGCGCCTGGAGCGCTCACCGGTGCGCGCACCGGTGAGCGGCTACAGATATATATATTTTTTTGAACGTTAATTTCTCAAAATCCACTGAAGCACATATCTTGAGACATAGCAAAGGCACATCGGGCTACCAGTCCCTACAATTTTGCCAAGTTTCGTGCAAATCCATTCAGCCGTTCGGGCTAAAAGTGAAATCGACCGCCCTATGGAAATTAACATGGGGAAAACGCGTTTTGGGACCCCCCTTTTATCTCGGCCCCCGCTTGACGAATCCCCCCCAAACTTTCAAGGAAGGACCGGAGCTTGACGAGGCCATTTTCAGGAAATTTTCAGGCAGATTCGTCAACCGGTGCCAAAGTTATTCCAAATAGAATTTTGAGATTTAACATTGAAAAAAATCCTAACTATAACTACCTACTGGCGACCGCCAGTAGGTAATATATATATATATATATATATATATATATATGTGTTTTAACAAATAATATATTTTTATAACTTAAATTAATTATTTAATAATTTTAAGGGTATTTAAGTATTATTAAGCATAATTTAGTTATTTATTTTTAATATTTTTTTAATTTTACATTATTTAAAAAAAAACGATATTTTTACAAAGTATATATTTTTAAACAATATTTTCGAGTCAATATTTTTGTACTTACCTGTTTGTAGATAGGATTTCGATATTTTGTCTGTCAATATTTTGGCATCGATATTTTTAGTAGTCTATATTTTGTCCCTCGATATTATGTCAGTGATCCCATTGGTACATGTAGTACCTCATAATATTACTTTATGCTACAGATTTATAAGTGCATTAGATGTGATAATGATCCGTAGGGCAATTTTACTATGTTTTAGGGAAAGAGCACAAGCACTATCGCACTGGTTAGCAGTGGTAAAGTCCACAAGGTCCTAAAGCCAACAAAATCAAATTCAGCACAGCAGAAGGGGAGAAGGCAAAATGTTTGGGTGAATACTACACCAAGGTTGTTAGGTCTAACAGGATCCCCAAAATGAGCCTGCAAATTATCGGGTAATGACCTTTAAAGACATTTTGTCTGAAATCCATCCACAAACCCCATTGAAATCATGAAGTCATGGGCTTCTGAGTTGGGTATTATCCCGAACGAGCAGGGATGTTTAGGCCTAATCACTACAAGATAGATCATGGCTTTGCTGTTTGGGGTGCCGCTAGCAAGGCAATAGCAATGGTAGGGAAACTCTGTTGCTGTTTTGTACATTCTTTGTCAGCCTTTGAGCATGTTATTTGTGGGATTCTATGAGGACTACTAAGTAGTTGGAATAGTCCAAGCAACTTGTCCATGCAACAACAACTGCATGATAACTGGGTACACGTTGACTTAAATGGGGCAGGGATACGGAATACGGTGGTGGGAAATACGCTGGGCCCAGGGATTCAGTGCCTTGTGAATCTATCACTGACCGAAGGCCGGGTTCCCGTGGCGTGGAAAAAGGCATCGGTAAGACCCATTAGGAAGAATTCCACAATCCCTAGTACGGATCTGTCTAATCTCAGACCGATATCCTTGCTCCCATTTATGGGAAAACTCACAGAAAAGCATGTGAATAGGCACTTATCGAGCTTTATCGAACACACCAGCAGTCTAGATCACTCAGTACCGAGTCAGCATTACTGTCAGTGACAGATGATCTACACATGTACCAGGACAAGGGTTATTCTGTTGTCCTGGTGCTGCTAGACTTATCGGCGGCATTGGATACGGTATCCCACAACATCTTGCTCGGACGGCTTGCTAAGATCGGCCTTGAGAGTTTGGCACTGGCCTGGTTAAGAAGTTTTCTATCCAATCGGACCCAATCGGTCAGCATGGGCACCTTTCGTTTGGTGGAGACTGAGATCACCAGATTGTTTGAGCCCAACTCTTTTTAACATCTACGTGGCCCCCCTGGCAGGATTCTTGAGAGAGTTTGGCTTCATCCCGGTATCTTACGCGGATGATACTCAGCTCTTGTTTCCATTTAAATCTCTCACCAACGAGGTGAAGACTTCCTTTTCCGATGGCATGAAGGCGGTTGCCAAATGGATGTCATCTAACTGTCTCCAATGTAACGTAGGCAAGACGGAGGTCATGCTCTTTGGGGAGGCGAGGATCCTGTGGACCCCGTATTGGTGGCCGCAGGATCTTGGCCAGGTGCCAGAACCTAAGCAGGTCGTAAAAAACCTGGGGGTGCGCCTGGATCGAGAACTCTCCCTCAAGCAGCATGGCAATTTTGTTGTGGGCTCCTGCTTTCCTGTCATTGGCCTTTTGTGGAAAGTCTTCCCCTTTCTGCCAGAATTTACCAGAAAAACCTTGGTGCAGGCTCTGATACTTAGTTGTTTTGACTATTGTAACGGGCTCCTGTTGTCGGCCAATGATGGAGTATTGGCCAAACTCCAGGTGGTCCAAAATACGGCAGCCAGGCTGGTGTTAAACTCCCCTTCCCCCAGGACGCCGTCAAAACCCCTTTTGGATAAATTACATTGGCTCTCAGTTCACAATAGGGTAAAGTTTAAAACCTGCTGCCTAATTCACAAGAGCTTAAATGGATTAGGGCTGTCATACTGGACAGATGCCAGCTGTAAGGAAGGTCAGACAGGGTGGCAAGGCTCTGTCCATAGTCGGTCCGACTTTATGGAAAAAGCTCCCTGTGACGCTTAGGCAATGTCCAGAACATTTCAGTTTCAGGAAAAAGCTTAAAACGTTCTTGTTTCAGAACTATTTCACTTCTCTACTGACTGCATTGACCATGCTTCTGGTGTCTGTGGGCGCGGAGATACTCCTTCGGGAGTTGATTCAAGCGCGATATAAACCCGTAAATTAATTAAATAAATAAATAAATACTAACAGATAGAATCGCTGTTTATCAAGGTCTAAGGCAGGAATGTGATTTAGCACCCCTCCATTTTAGTCTTTTCATCTCAGATCTTCTGACTGTATTGGCTAATAGCAATTTCTTTCTGCCTAAAATTGGTGATGTCCAGGTACATTGTCTTATATATGCTGATGACCTAGTATTAATGGATTATACGCAGATAGGTATGCAACACAGACGTCATGTTCTGCAATTCTATTGTGAGGAAAATAGATTGTTATTAAATGTAGAACAACTAAGACTTAGATTTTCTGTAAGCAGCCAAAGAAATTTACCAGGTTTTTCAACAATGTGTGCCTGGAACAAGTCTCTGTATATAAATATCCAGGTGTCAGGCATGATAGTAACATAAAATGGAATAAGCCCTTAGCAACAGCAAGCAGTACATTCTGGTCACAGTCAATGCCTGGAAAAGATTTGACCTTCGTTTTAGAGGTCTCTTCATAAAACCTCTAAAAAAGACTGTAACTTGCACGTTAACCCTGCAGGCTATGTATGGGCCCGAGCTTGTTACAATGTGCTGGCATGTGGATTGAGAAGAAAATGAGAGTTTCTGTTTAAGGGTGCTTCTGGATCTCCTAAGGAATTCCATGATCCACGCAAAAGGTTCGAGCTTGGGCTGGATTCCTGGATCCTTCTACCCAAATGATGAGTACAAAAGTTGCTTTGCAGCATCTAATGATGTAATAGTAGAAACAACACTCCTCTTTTATGCTGTAGGACATTATGTAACTCTCTGGCAAAGTTGGTTGCTGAAGCAAATAAAAGTACCTAACTGGGCACAGATTATTTTAAGATTAATGGATCTATTTCTCCTTATAAGGTAAAAGAAGCCCTTCAAGATGAGGTAAGGAAGTACCTCGCAAGGAAGACCTCAGCCAATCATTTGATTGGCAATCTGGGTGAAGCTGTGATCTTTCTCTATCTGTACCAAATCACTGATTATGGGACATATTTAAACCCTTACAGATAGGAAAAGATACTGGTTGGAGAATCCACGGTTTTAGGAAACGAATTCGGCTGAATGTATGTTATTGTTTTTGTGATCTAAAAATTACATATTCCTTAATTCATCTCCTTTTATGAAATCAAGGAATTCTCCATCAAATTTTTAGGAGGTATGGAAGTAGGTCTTGAAGCTATGCACAAGCCACTTTACTTGCAATAACGTCCTTAGATATATCAATAGCAATTGCAGGATACATGCTGTTGCTACAGCAGAAATTGTTTTAATAATGTTCATAGATTTTACCTTCTGCAGCTTCATTGGCATTTCTTTGGTTTTAGATAATTGGTGTGGGGTAATTGCACAATATTATAAATATTATTTAACTTAAAATGACTTTTGGGTGAATTAATCAATGGCCAAGTGCACATTTTCTAGACTAACATATTAGTCATGCGGAAATTTACAATTGTTTAATGTGTTTGCTCAATTGATGTAATTAGTAAATTGTGTACTGTGTATGCACTGAAAGAATGTTTTTAAAACAAACATATTTCTATAACAAATAATTCTTGGAAATAAACTGTAACTGCCATGGAATGATTCAATACTATTTACATATACCAAGAGCAGATTATACACAGTTAATTGTTTTACAAGAAATATACCACACTAGTGTTAAGAAGGGTATGATATACAATGAAAGTTTTATTAGGTGCACACATTAGAATCACTCAAACATATTTAGATATTAATGGACAATGTGCAGTTTACATTCACTGTTTTTCACTGCACTGTCCTGCAAACCCCCTGTTCTCCTGTGGTTGTTCATGGGTATCATGTAGTGGGTTCGGTATTATTGGTACTGGAGCAGTGTAAATGAGTGTTCCACCACTTTATATGCAAAATATATACTCAGCATATGTTTATCAGTATTCATTTATGTGCCTTATATTAACCAAGTGTAACAGATGGCTATATTTAACTTAATGAGAAGCCATCCATATACCTATTTGAACTGCAACTAATGTCTCCAAATTAAATAGAACAATGTATATCTTCTGTAAAAGCAATCACTATATTTGTTTGTGCTAACTGGTTTGGAAGCCGTTTTGATTTTAACAATGACCTAACTTGGAATCAGGCCAGAATAACGTGAATTTCATTTTATTAAATGCTTTGCTAGAGTCTTGTTTTTCTCTCCTGTCCAGTTGTCTTGTTGTGTGCCTCGCTAACTAGAATAGAACTATGTTGTTTACTGTACTAGACTGATATATGGCTGAAACTTAATTGGAAAATAGCTTTAGGCATGGTGATTGAAACAGTGGAAGAGTCTTTCTCTACCAAGCATACCTGACCGATGTTACATCCAAGGTCAAGCAGCTGTACCCCATTGCTAAGAGCTGTAAACTAGGGAGACTACCTGCTCCCAGAGAACACTGCCCCTGGATTAGCCTGTTTGGTGGGAACTTATATGGAAAACCTTCCAGAAGTTACTTTTCTTCTTTTGACTACATGTTTATAAAATCATTTTGCCAAATTCTGTTCTGAATTCACTAATCTTAACTCTGCTGATTTCCCCTGCCCAAAGCTTTGAGTTTCATGATCGAACACTTGTGTTTCTAACCTGAACCAAATTTGGCTCAACTGATGCTGTAACCTTCCTCATGGGAATCCTCTTGCCACTTTGATGCTTAATTTGGACCAGGGAAGCTCCTTTATGGAACATTTATGTTTTTTATTTTGCCTTTCGGTTACATAAATATTTTATTATGTATGCTCTAATTATATGTTACTGAATGTTTTCCACCCAATTTGGATTGTAATTTGACTAAATTGCTAATTAAACCTTTTTTGTTTGGACATCATCCTCTCTGTCATTTCTGAGGAGCTATATTGGTTTCACTGTGCTTGAAATGTACTGCTGATGCTAACTCCTATCTTTTTATTTGTTTATTTGAAACGTTTTATACAGCACTGGCTAGACCTGGAGGTATCAGAGGGCTTTCCATGAGGTAGGACATTGTTTCAGAACATTGTAACATAGAGACATCAGTTTCTGGAGCTTCGCATAACATAGAACGGGAGACAGTATAACAATAGTTACAAGAGTTACTGAAGCACAGCATAACACAGAAAAGAAACAGGCGAGGGGGAAAGTACTTTAGGGGACGCACAAAAGGTCAGGCTGGAAAAGAGGAGGTAGACAATGAATCACTGAGGGAGGAGGCGTGGGAGGGGCTTTTTTACACTTCAAGTCAACAACCAAAGGTCCATATGACCAGTGGAGAGTCCTGTTTGACGATTTTACTAAGAAATTAAGATACAAAGATCTCTGCTGCATCAGTATCAAAGGGGAATTCACAGCATCCCCAAAAACTATTTTTAATGTATCAAGGTTAGCATATTTGGATCACCAACTTTCTCCTCTTTAGGAGGACATTGGACTGTTTGGCCCAATTTAAGTGCACGGATGACCTTCACGCAATTGCATTGTTTCTGACAAATATACCAGTGTATACACACCACCATGAGCTTCCCTTGGCAACAGATCCCTTGCTCCACCCACAAAATGCCTCCCTGATGCAAAGTAACACAAGGCAACATTATTCAGTTCTATGCAAAACCAAACAATTGTGGCTTGTGTAGGTTTGTAAATTACAAATAACATTTTGCATCATGGCTGTGCCTAAAAAGTGGTACACCCATAATGCAAAACATTCACAAATCTAGGCCATAGTCCTTTACCACTGTGTCCTCCTTGCTTCTTCTGTAGTTTTGACACTTGAAGCCTTTTAGTCAAGGCACCATTGAGTCACCAGGTTTTATTCACCAGGTAAAACTCTTAAGTGAGAAGTGACCCTATGCTTTTTTGCACCTGAGGTACAACCCCAGGATAAATATTTCCCATCTATGCAGGTCTGGATGTTCAGTGCAGGCGGATAATGTTGATGTGCTGTTATGTCACTAAGTATGAAGAAGGGAGCAATCCCAGAGCATATGTAGAAGATCAGCATTCATACATGCGCAACACAGAGAAGCTGCATTCTCTCTATGATAAAAGGTATTGATATTGGCAGGGGTGAGGTAAGCTCTATGTATTATGTGAAGCTAAATACGCTTTAATCTGGCACTGTGAGGCAAATGTCTGGGAGAGGCAAGATGGCCACTAGTGGTTTGCAGTGAGCAGTCACATCTCACTACTCCTCCCGACCACAGTGGATAGATGGTTTGAGAGTGACCTCCGCACAGCGATGAAAACGGATTCCTGGGGTCCAGCAGCAGAGATTCTCTAGTTCAGCAAGGAGGCTGATAGATTCTGGCAGGAGCACCCCAGTGGGAGTATCAGAAGAGCAGTTCTCCGTGTCCAAGGGAAAGTCACAGCCATATTTTCGTTGATCCTCAGAAGTCTTTTCAAGATGCCTCCTCAAGGGGTGAAAGGCAGTGAGGCCAAGGACGGTAAAGGACCGGCTAAGGTAACAGAAGGACAGAAAGAGCCCCCCAGCAAGGAGAAAAAGCAAGGCGGATCCTAGGACATTAGCCGGAGCAAGTACGCAGAAGGGAGCAGCATGTCAAAAATCAGCTGGGAAGAAATTAGGATCCAACGCTATGCCCACCCCAGGGGGCCTCCGGGACAGCATCCCCCAACATGGTATCCCGGCGAAAGTAAAACCTAAGGAGAATAATTTGCAGCAGCCTACGATGGTAGAGAGCTTTGCAGGCATACCTGTGGGAGCGGTGAGGTTGTTGCTAGGAATTCGAAGAACGGAGGGTCTGGTAGCTTGAACGTCCTCGTGGACGCTGGTGTAACTGTTGCTAGGCAACCAGCGCAGGAGGGGGCGGTGCTACCAGAGCAGGAGCAGCACCGCCACCGACGCGAGCACAGGAGAGCAGGGTGGAGGCAAACCCGGCAAACTTTGGCTCCAAGGACAATGCGGGTAAAATGTCAAGTGACAGAAGCGGTAGGGGTACACAGGGCCCGAGCGCTGGGGAGGATCTCGGTGAAAGAGCAGACGGGGACGTATGTGCAGGCAAGTCAGGGGTGTTGTGGGCCGAGGGGGAACAGAAGAGAACTGAGGCATCGGCCGGATGGGGGAACTGCACGAGCATGGCAGATTGGTCGGAGATAACTGATATAACTGCTGGATTGTCTAAGCTGAGGCATGGCACACTGAGTGAAGTTGGAGTTGGCAGTGGCGCTACTTCGCCCAACAGATTCTTCTCTGTTAATGAGTGCTCCCAGTCCCAGTCTCTGGATACTGATGAGGGTAGCTCTGATGAGTACACGGACACAGGGCGTAGTTCCCCGGCCCACAAGTGCACGCTAAAAAAGAAATGCTTGTCTAGAAGGAACCCCTCCCCCGCAGGCAGCCCCATGGATCCCACGAAAAAATTATCTTGGGATCATTCTGCCACCTCACTAACCTATGTTGAGCAAGAGTGCGCTACTTTTCTTTCTGGTGGTCAGGACTCTCCCCATGTTTCACCTCAGCCAGTCTCAATGGATTTATTATTTAGTACACTAAAAACTATGCAAAGTGAGTCTAGGACTGAGAGTCGCAGAGCACGACAAGAATCAAGGAAAATACAGAATACATTAAGGAAAATGAATAAATGGTACGATGAGGCAGTAGAGAGGGTCACCCATGTGGAGGAGAGAACTGGGAAATTGGAGGATGACCTCAACAGTCTCAAGTCTTTTAAACAAGATCATCAGAAAGTGGCTGAGGATGTAAATTGGAAGATGGAGGATTATGAAAACCGGCAGCGCCGCAATAACATTAGACTGCTGGGGGTGGCGGAGGGGTTGGAAGGGGAGGACCCCAGACTTTTTGTGATAAATCTATTAAAGGAGGCCCTCCCAGAGTTATCATCTTGGCAGTGGGAGACAGAGATCCAGAGGGCCCACCGATTCCCATTCTCAATTAGAAGAGGGCAGGCAGGAGTCCAGGAGGGGAGACCCAGAGCGATTCTGATTTTTGTGGGCAACTTTTTGCTCAGACAGTTAATCCTGGAAAAAGCAAAGCCAGAGGCAAAGCGGGTATTTAATAATGTCACGTTCTTTGCCAGGCCCGACTTCTGCCACGTTACAGTTGAGCGCAGGGGGAGACTTAGGCAACTTATCGCTCCCATAAAGGCTCTGGGATCAGAGGCTTATCTTTTGTATCCAGCCAAGCTGAAAGTCATTACTAAGGGCCAGATCAGAATGTTTCTCTCAGAGATTAAGGCTAAGGAATACATGGTGGAGGTTTTGGGGCATATGGAAAGGTGGAGCTCATTAGGCTTATGCAGTAGGACATATGGTTCAATAAATTATGGCAGGTGTTTGAATCTGTAGGGAAGTCCACTTTCTCTAATTTTTCTTTGGGGGACTAGCACTGAGGGGAGGGAGGGGGAGGCGACAGCTGCATTCCAAGCATCCACACATAGGTCATGTGTGACCTATTTGCCTGTAAGGGGGGGAGGGGGGAAGGGCAAGAGAGTGGGGGGGCAGGGTAGGGGGGTGGGAGAGGGTAGAGAAATGGGGCACACACAGCACAAGCACACTTGCAAGAATCAGCAACAAAGCATCTTCTATTTTGCACAGTCAGCTAGAGAAGTTGAACAACCTTTCGACGTATTTTATTGTCTTGCTTGAGGCTCCGTGAGAATCGTTACGATGTTTTTGGGCTTGTTCGAATATGGACGAGATTGGTATCTACGAACCACAAATGATGAGTTTAGTAGGTGTACGCGTTTTCGCTACACTACCTGGAAGGGTTCGTCTTATTTGCGGTTTTCTCCATCTGAACCTTCGGGTTCCATTTTAGATACGGCATCCATTTTGTTTCTTGCCCTCACGTAGCCGGCGAACGGACAAATGTTCGCTTGATGACCCTGGGTTTCCCAAGCTCTTGCGGAAGATGCATATTCCTTTGAGTGTGCCTTTATGACTAGGGGGATGACACGGCAAAGGCAGATGGCTCCGCTCGAGGCTCATCTTGCCGTGCCGGTCTATTGTTTCAGCCTTGCATGCGTTAGGCTCGAATCCTTTGATCCTGTGATCACGCTTCCGATATTGCTCCTACACTCTTTTCAATCTGTTGTCTGTCTTTGTCTTCTTTGCACCTGTTTCTGTCTCTTTTCTTAGCTCGTTTACAGCTAGAATGGAATGTGCCTAATGGTGGGATAGCGTGTTTTTACAGTTGGGAACCGGCGATGCTTCTGTAATTATGTTCCGGGCTTCTGAAAACATGAATGCAATTCTTTTGAAGTTTACTGTGGGAACTGAGTTGTAACCCTTTGTTTGCTATGTTGTGCAATGACGAAAATGTGTATAAAAGGAGCGATCCACTTTTGCAATACGAAGCAGACTCTCAGAACCTACACTCTGTTGTACTTCTAGCGATTTCTGTATCCCTGCAGTAAATAAATGCTGATCTTTGACGCCGAAGGAAGTGTCCTGTGTCTCTGTGATTTGTACGCCGGAACAGGTATATCCACGAAGGTTTCAGGTGTTGTTCCCTGGCACCGCTGGGCCTTAAAATAGCCCAGTCCTTCAGTTGGTGCCAAATGTAGGGCGACATCAGCGGTACCGGTCCAAAGCCTGACGATCGTGAGGAACTTCGTGTGAAATCTCCGAGGGAAGGTGCACCCCGCTTCATCGATCCTGTTGTCGAAATAAGTGGTCCAAAGATTTTTCCCGCGAAGGTTCCCGCCTCCTGACGGCTGCGACGGACTGATGCCCTGACTGTCGACCTGTTTTGGCGCCTTGCGTAGTCCTTTGTACGGCGAGACGATAGACGGGCCTTCCTGGTGACGCCATTGTTCTTTCAGTTAAGTATTTGTGGGTCGCTCCCAGTCCTTAGGTTAATTCTTTGGTTCCTTTTTTTGGGCGTTTGTTTTGTACTTTGAAACTTGGTTGTTGTTGTTGAAACTTGGTTGTTTGCATGGTTCCATTGCATTTGTGGTCCTTAGTTGTTGGTTCTCTCTTTTTGGGTTTTTTCTTTGACAATTGCAATTGCCAAAACCGAGGGTCCCGTATTTTTGCGAGGATATCGTAATCGATAACCCTTGAAGTTTGAAACTCGGTTAGTGTGCACGATGCCTGGCCGTAGTATTTTGTTTGGTTTCCTTAAATGTTACAGCACTGATTCCTGGTTGGAGGACTCATGTCCGATACCTCCAGTTGGAACTCCGATTTATGAGCTCTATAGTCGACATGGAGTGGGCCCCATTGTATATAATGAATGTTGGATCCGTTATACTAGAAAAGATGGTGTCCTTCGTTGGCCACCTCATGGTAGTTTTGACACTGAGATTTTAGATAATCTCGAAGCAAAATTGTTTAAAAAGAAAGCTAGGCCAGCAATGTTTGATTCCTTTCGGTTATGGCGCAAAGAGGCCAGACAGAGAGAAATCAAGCAGATTAAGAAAAATAAAGAGAGAGGGTATCATTACGATGATGCAAAGTGCAGAACAATATCAGCGAGACAAAGAAGAGAAGGAAAAGGAAGTTTCTACCAGACAGCATCGCATGGCGGTGGATAAATGTTATCCGGTTTTACCGTCAAGTTCTGAAAAGAAGGGAGAAGAATCGAAAGAGGATCCTTTGTTATCTTATTTATTAAAATCACCACCTCCTTATTTTCAGGGAACTACAGCCCCTGTAGTTCCTCCTGTTCTTCCGCCTGTTGTTCCGGCGGCTGCTGGTCAGCCTGTAGTTGGTCCTGTTCCTCCGAATCCCCTTGTTCCTCAAGTGGGCCCTGCTCCTTTACCTCCTCTTCTTCCTACTGCTCCTTTGCCTGTACCTTCTCAGTCTATTGTTACTACTACTCCTGCTATCTTGGCTACTCCCACTGCTCCCACGTCCTCATATTGTTGCTCCTGCTCTTCTTTCTTCTACCCCTTCTGCTCGTAATCGTATACCTAATTCTGTGGCTACTCTCTATTCTCCACCTTTTGGATCGTTATTCGAATCCGATGCCTCTGACATCTCCCAGAGGCGAAGCCAAATGCCTGGAGGAAGGGAGAGTGAGACGTTAGTCACTATGGCGCCTAGGTGGATTAGACATCCTGCTAAGTACACTCCACGCATAGTCTTCGATACGTTCTCTCAGTTTAATGAGCCCACACAAAGATCCGTGTTCGAAGAGATGTGCAAATCTTTGAGGGAAGAGTGGGATAAAGATGAGCTAGATAACGTACCGCCCGATATGACTGAACTTCAGAATCAGTTTTCGAACGGTATGATTGTTGGTGGTGATGTACGACGTGCATTAGAGCGTTTGTTAGCTTTTAGATCTACAGTGCCTTCACGAGTGTCGTTTGACGACGACTCCGATGATCCGAAAGCTAAATCTGGTCAGTATCCTATGCGAGAAGTTCCCCCAGTGTGGATGCCAGGTAATGCTGCTACCAATCCTCCAATTTTGCCACACTTCCAGAGAGTTTGGATACACCTCCCATGGAAGCGATTAGAAGTTTTGCAGGTGAAACAATCCTTGCCTGACCCACGGAAGAATCCAGCAGGTTATTACAAGGAGTTATCCCAACTCGTGGATGCTTCTATTATGAACCTTGCTGATATCGACATGTTGTTTGGTAATGTCGTACCGCAACCGATTTGGGCAAAAATTTGTCAAGAGAATCATGCGGCTGAGTTAGGTGGTGATTGGGCTGCACTTGTAGCGGCTGATGGACGGCAAGTTGGTGGGGCTAAGCCTGAACAGTTAATTACGGATCTGCCCCAAAGAATCATTACGCTCATGAAAACACTTATGCCAGTGATGATGGTGAACTGGGATAAGTTGTCTGCTTGCAAACAAAAGAAAGACGAGAGTGTCTCCGATTTCTTTACTAGATTTGAGGAGCCATTTATCGATCATAGTGGTCAGGATATGAGCACTGAGGGAGGTCAGCGATTGTTTGTCGATAAGTTCGTGTTAAATCTGTTGCCTGAACTATGCAACAAATTGAAAAATTCTGAAAGTGCATGGGCTGTTTCAACCACAGCTCAAGTATTAGCAACGGCTCAATATTATGAAAATAGAGAAAAAGAGGAGAATGATCGTGCAGACAAGAAAACGAAAGAGCTAAAAACGAAGGTCTTATTGCAGCAAGCGTATCCTCCACGTTCGAATCAGAATGACTCGCAACAGCAGCATGTGCAGTATCGACCGCAAGCGCAGTCTTCTAGGATGCAATCGCGCTCTGACTCCTCTGCATCCAGATCTATGCTTGGGTATAATCAGTGTGCATATTGTAGGGGTGAGGGCCATTTAAAGTTTAATTGCCCTGTTTTACGTGACCGAAGGAATGGTGTCTCGGTTCGAGGAGGTCGTGGTGGTCATCAGCAGGCCTCTCGAGGTAGAGGTCGTGGCACCTCTCGAAATCAAAATGAGCGGTCTGCTCCTTCATCGGACACGGGCAATTGTTTTGATCAGCGAAATACATCGTCTGGTAGATCTGCACAGTATCATGTGGATGACTATTATGTTGAGCATGAGATTGGTGTAGACAACAATTACTAGGACAGCCATAGACAAAGAGAGGGAGTCGTATCAGTTCCGGTTGATCAGAGAGGGCCTTACGTCGCAGTTGCCACATCGGGCGTAGTTGAGCCTTTTCTGTTGGACACTGGTGCAGCAAAAAGTTCTATCATGCATTCGAAACTCCCTGGCGCACCTTTGTCTGGCTTAACAAACGTTTCTGTTGGATTCTCTGGCGCCCCGGTTAGCAATCCAGTTTCTAGCCCTTTGTCCCTTACGATCGGGCCACGTGAGTTAGAGGCTCCTTTGATTTTAACTACTGGTTGTGGTGAGAATCTTTTGGGTCTGGATTTGTTGAAGCGGTTATATGCGACTCTGTATTGCTCTCCTACGGGAGTGGAGCTTACATTAGGTCAGAGAGTGATCTCTCCTATGTACTTATCAACTGATAAGCTCCCGCCGGAATTGAGTTCCCTTCCTGAGTCTTTATGGGCAACAGGTCCCAATGATTTGGGCCTACTGGACATACCACCTTATGTCGTCCAATTGAGATCAAATGTGCGATTACCACGTATTCCCCAATATTGTATCTCTCTTGATGGCGAGCGAGCGTTATTGGCGATCATTTATGATTTGATCAACAAGGATGTCATCGAAGAAACTCGGGGAAATGTGTGTAATAGTCCTGTGTTACCTATTTTGAAACAAACTGACCCATCCCAGCCTCCTGTGTACCGTTTTGTAATTGATCTGAGAGAAGTGAATAAAATCGTGATTCCACAGTTTCCAGTGGTGCCTGACATTACAGCCTTGCTGACCCTGATTCCAGCCTCTGCCTCCTGGTTTTCGGTGATCGACCTAAAGAATGCTTTCTTTAGTATTCCGATTTCTGAGGAAAGCAGAGATCTATTCGGCTTCTCATTAGGTGGTCGCAGTTTCAGGTTTAAACGCGCACCTCAGGGCTACTGTGAGAGTCCATCGATCTACAGTCAGGCCCTTAAGAGTCAACTTGATGCGTTTGTGTTACCTGCTGGTGCGGCCCTGATTCAGTACGTTGATGATCTGTTAGTGGCTGCCGACACTGAGCAGATTTGTAAAACTGCTACAGTATCGCTGTTAAAGCATTTATGTGACTTACATCACAAAGGTGTCACCTTCTAAGCTACAGTATTGTTGTCAAGAAGTAACCTATTTAGGTCACTTATTGTCAAAGGAGGGAAGAAGGTTGACCCCAGAAAGAATTGCAGCGATTGCTCGAATGACTGTACCAACAACTCAGAGAGATGTACGTGCCTTTCTAGGTATCACGTCATACTGCAGACAATGGATTCCAAACTTTTCATTGTTAGCAAAGCCATTGTTAGCTCTCACGTGCAAGGATGTTCCTAATCCTTTGCCTTGGACCGAAGTGTCAGAAAAGTTTTTCTGAACTGAGTGATGCGTTGTGTTCGGCTCCTGTGTTAGGTACTCCTGATTACAGTAAGCCGTTTACACTATACGTTCACGAGAGAGAAGGTTGTGCGTTGAGTGTTTTGACGCAACAATTTGGCGGCAAACAGCGTCCATGTGCATATTTTTCTTCAACCTTAGACCCAGTAGCTAGAGCATTGCTGAGTTGTCTAAGAGCGACAGCGGCGGCTGCGGTGTCCATTCGACAGTCCGCAGGTCTGGTCATGGATAATATGCTTACAGTGATGGTTCCGCATGCAGTTGACACTCTCTTGAATCGAACGAAGACTCAACACTTGACGAGCGCAAGGTTGTCCGGTTATGAGTTGACACTTCTGGCAAGTCATATACAGATAAAACGTTGTAATGTGCTGAATCCAGCGCCATTGTTGCCGATTAATGTGGAATCAGGTGATGTAGCACCACATGACTGTTACTTAAGAACTGAAGAAGAAACGAAGGGTCGTATTGACCTGAAAAACACTCCATTGGTAGATCCCGATGGTACTTTGTATGTTGATGGTTCATGCTTCAAGTTGCCGAATGGTGATGTGACGACTGCGTATGCTGTAGTGACGTTGAATACGGTTGTGGAAACTGTGAGATTGAGTCAGAATTCGGTGCAAGCGGCAGAGTTGATTGCTTTAACGAGACCGTGTGTTTTGTCTAAAGGAAAGCGAGTGAATGTGTTTACCGACAGTCAGTATGCATTTGGCGTAGCGCATAGTTTTGGTCGATTGTGGAGAGAAAGAGGATTCATGATGTCGCATGGCACGAAGATCCAACACGGACAGCTCGTGAACGATCTTTTGGATGCACTTACATTGCCTAAACAAGTGGCAATCATTAAATGTAGTGCGCATCGAAAGGTTACGGATGATGTTGGTCGTGGTAACGCGTTTTCGGATGAGATTGCTAAGGAAACGGCCAAGAATTTGACGAATCGAATGTATGTTACGAGTTCAGTGAGATGGCCAACGGAGACTGATATGTGTGAGGACACAGTTGAGAGTGTGAAAGCGATTCAGAATGAGGCAACTGAAGCTGAAAAGACTAAGTGGAAAGAAAGCACGGGAAGTTAGACGTGAATGGATGTTGGGTTGATTTGTCAGAATATCAGAGATGGATGTTACCGGATGCGTATGTGCTTGCCGTTGTTACGATGGCCCACGGCATGTCACATATTAGCGTGAAAGGTATATGTAAGTTGTTGTCTCCTGTATGGAGGAATGATGGGATTGCTAAGTGTGCTGAGAGAGTGGTCAAGACCTGTATGGTATGTTTGATGCATCATCCTGGCAAGGGCACCCCCACTCCACCTGGTCATTTTGCTCCTCCTACATGTCCCTTTGAAGTTATTCAGTTGGACTTCATCCATATGGAGAGATGTAATAATTTGAAGTACGTATTGGTTGTGGTTTGTGCGTTCTCCAGATGGATCGAGGCCTACCCTCTTAAGGATAATACTGCCCTGTCCACAGCAAAAGTTCTACTCAAGGAATATTTCCCCAGGTATGGCATGCCACGGATCGTATGGTCGGATAACGGAAGTGAGTTTGTGGGAAGTGTAATGAAGAGTGTGTGTAAGGGTCTGGGAATCCACCAAAAATGTCATAGTGCTAACCATCCTCAATCGGCGGGTTTGGTGGAAGGGTACTATGGTCAAATCCAAGCAATGACTGGTTTATCATGGCCTGATGCATTGCCTCTAGCTCTCTTATCGACCAGGGCGACTGTGCACTCTCGAGTAGGGCTTAGCCCATATGAGATTGTGTTCGGCCGTCCTGCCAACGTTTGGGGAGTTTCGAGGCCTAAGGAGTTCGACAGACTTGAATATCCAATGTTGATTGACTATCTTTACGATCTGACTGCTAAATTGAGTTTGATTCATCAACAGGTTTTCGAAGCTCTACCGGTACAAACAGAAGGACCTGGACATCGGCTCCAACCTGGTGACTGGGTGTTAACCCGCAACTTTGGGAGAAAACGAAAACTTGAGCCAAGGTTCGTGGGACCCTACCAAGTCTTGTTGGCAACGAGGACTGCAGTTCGGTTGGATGGCAGGAAGCATTGGGTGCATGCCACCCATACGAAGAAAGTCCTGCTTCCATTGCCAGCAGATAACTGGATAAATAAAGGATTTGCCCCGACTGAGACCGATGCCCTTCCACACTATGTGCCATTCAGTGATGCTCAACCTGTAGAGAACGATTCAGTTCAGTCAGATACACTTGCTGAATCATCTGGAACTGTACCTTCATCTTCAGCCTTGGAGAATTCAAGTTCTGAACTGTCACCTGAACAATCGAACACTGTTTTGCCACCTGAACCGTTGTTTGAAGAGCAAACTCGACCTGGAAAATGTCAATATTTTCTTTGATCACATGATATGGACAAATAAAATTTCCTTTTGTTTTTGAATATACATTACCCCCTCACTGTTGCTACGAACATTGTGGACATTTGCATTTTTTTATTGATTTTGAGTTCTTCAATTTTGTTTTATACATCATGTGCGTTCCTCTTCTGTGCAGCTAGGAAACTTATATTAAATTGAGTGTTTATTTGAATAAAACCTACCATCTGGGTTGGCCGTAGGGCCGTGCGGGTACCTACTTCTGTTTAGCAGGTTTCTGACACTAGGTCGGTTACTTTTGTCGATTCCTGGGAACTCCTGGGAATTGATAATCGCTACTCAGAACCAGGTGCGTCAAGAACGTTACGGACGGTCTTTAGAGGATGGAGTTCTCTAAGCTGTCGGAAATAGAGAGGATGTCGGCGCAAAGATCTAAACTGCATAAGATTTTACGAACAAAATGTTTTCTGTTTCAGGTTTTCATGTTATTCCTAACTGTTTCTATGTTATTGGTGGGTGGAGTGTATTTTGGGATTCAGTCGCTATTGCCTTCCACTTCACCTACTTCTCCTTCTCATGATCTGAATTCTGTTCTCGTTCCCACTATTTCTCCACATTGCTTTCATCTTCTGCCCCAACATGAACAGGTCAGACGTGCGGAATTTATGAACAATTCCTTTGTCCAACTGTCTATCAAGCCATCTCGAAGTTGCATAAAATCTCTGAGTCCATACACGTGGACGAAGGTGATTGGACGCTTCTAGGATGGTTTTGGGGTCTGATGTCGACTTGGGGTTGGAAGATTCTGATGATCGTAGGGGTTGTTGTGATGTTTCTGTTCACGTGTTGTCTTTGTGTACAGTGTGGTCCAGCCTTATGTGGCCTTTGTGCTACAACGTGTATAAGAAGGCCATCTGTTACCAAAGAGACATTGATGGATAGAATATTGTTCCAGTAACATCTGAACGATCTGATGAATATCGATATTGATTCTGATATCGACTAGTGCTTGCCTACATGAGGGCAAAAGGAGCGTCTGAGGTTCAGTGAGAATCGTTATGATGTTTTTGGGCTTGTTCGAATATGGACGAGTTTGGTATCTACGAACCGCAAATGTTGAGTTTAGTAGGTGTACGCGTTTTTGCTACACTACCTGGAAGGGTTCGTCTTATTTGCGGTTTTCTCCATCTGAACCTTCGGGTTCCATTTTAGATACAGCATCCATTTTGTTTCTTGCCCTCACGTAGCCGGCGAACGGACAAATGTTCGCTTGATGACCCTGGGTTTCCCAAGCTCTTGCGGAAGATGCATATTCCTTTGAGTGTGCCTTTATGACTAGGGGGATGACACGGCAAAGGCAGATGGCTCCGCTCGAGGCTCATCTTGCCGTGCCGGTCTATTGTTTCAGCCTTGCATGCGTTAGGCTCGAATCCTTTGATCCTGTGATCACACTTCCGATATTGCTCCTACACTCTTTTCAATCTGTTGTCTGTCTTTGTCTTCCTTGCACCTGTTTCTGTCTCTTTTCTTAGCTCGTTTACAGCTAGAATGGAATGTGCCTAATGGTGGGATAGCGTGTTTTTACAGTTGGGAACCGGCGATGTTTCTGTAATTATGTTCCGGGCTTCTGAAAACATGAATGCAATTCTTTTGAAGTTTACTGTGGGAACTGAGTTGTAACCCTTTGTTCGCTATGCTGTGCAATGACGAAAATGTGTATAAAAGGAGCGATCCACTTTTGCAATACGAAGCAGACTCTCAGAACCTACACTCTGTTGTACTTCTAGCGATTTCTGTATCCCTGCAGTAAATAAATGCTGATCTTTGACGCCGAAGGAAGTGTCCTGTGTCTCTGTGATTTGTACGCCGGAACAGGTATATCCACGAAGGTTTCAGGTGTTGTTCCCTGGCACCGCTGGGCCTTAAAATAGCCCAGTCCTTCATGCTGAATTGTGTCGGTGAATGTCTGTGGGCTCAATGATATGCAGAAAAGGCTGCGGGTGTCGGCTCTGTTGAAATCAATGAATCCTGATGTGGTTTCCTTGCAGGAAACGCATGTTGAGGGAGGGAAGGGCTATTTGCTTGGGCAGTTAGGATTCTCGGTTTAAGCCCATACAAAACAAGGGTCAAAGACACGAGGAGTAGTGATACTGGGGAGAGGAAGGGAGTGTATAGTGCATAGGAAGACAGAGGATGTATGGGGGAGGTGGGTTATAATTGAAGTAGGATTTAAGAGAGAAAGATTTACATTGGTCTCAGCATATGGTTCTACAGGGGACGACCTGGATATATTTGAATTCCTGGATTTAGAATTAGCAAGGTGGCCGGAGACATTAATATGTTGTGGGGATTTCAATATCAACAGTCTTTCTGGGGTGGAGATTCAGAATAGGCAGGGTTACATTGGGAGAAAAAGGAGACCGCACAGAGCCGTGTCTGACATGGCACGGCATAATGCACTGATAGACCTCTGTGCTACCCTTTAGCCCCAGCTGGATGGCACTTCCTTTTTTTTGGCTCCACATAGAGATATGGAAAGGTTGGATTATTTCTTGATAACTAACTCTCTACTCTCACGATCACAAATTAAGAAACTACCCCGTATAATCTCGGACCATAATCTTTTAATTATGTCAATTAATCTAGTAGGGGCAACCGTTAAACAATACTGTTGGACGTTTGGGAGGGCCCTCCTTAAGGATATTGGGTATTGTAGGTATATGGACAATTGGATTAGGGAATTTTGAAGTAATAACAGGGGGAGCACGTCCTCAGGCAACGCCTGGGACGCGTTCAAAGCAGGAATTCACGGAGAGACTCTTAGTTATTCACTCCACAAGCAGAAAGTAGAGAGGGCAAGAGTGGAGGAATTAGTTAGCACCCTATTGGAGTCGGAGGAAGAATTGGGCTGGTTAATCCAACTTGGTAGCCCTCTGGAACAGCACTTGCTGGAAATTGTGGCGCTAAAGGCAGAAGCAATAGAAAATATAGCTGGTAAGATGGCGGCCAATTACTTGGCTAAGAAGGAGCAAGCTTTTGAACTGAGTGAAAGGGTTGGGGAATATTTTGGCAGTACGGACAAGACAGAAGGCAGCGGCTTGTGATATTAAGAGTATTATGGATGGGCAAGGTCGCTTGATATCGGATCCCAATGGAATCAGGGAGGTATTTAGTAAGTTCTACTCGGAATTGTACCATGCGGAGGGGGGAGGCGGGAACAATGACATTAGGGAATATCTAGAACATTTTGAACCCGCAGATCTACCTAAGGAGGAGAAAGTTAGACTAGAATCCACAATTACTCTAGAAGAAGTGGCCGCAGCTCTGGCGGACCTCCCAGCAGCAAAAGCCGCAGGACCAGATCACATCCCTGTTGAATTTCATAAGAAATTCCAGGAGGCTCTCAGGGTAGAGTTGCTTGATACAGTTATCCAAGCAGAGCGGGGGCTTTCAATTCCAGACTCTTGGGGAGGGGCGGAAGTGATAGTGATACTGAAGAAGGACAAGCCACCTACAGTCCCCGGGTCTTATAGGCCTATTACGTTGATGAACTCAAATGCCAAACTGAGATTAGCCAAGATAATTGAGAATATGGTCAGTCCGGTGCAGCACGGATTTATCCCGGGGAAGGGTACTACTGAGCATATCAGGCAGGTTATCATCTCGTTTGATGCTGTGGAGCTCCCAGGAGACCCTATTGCAGCCCTGTTTCTTGACGCGGAGAAGGCGTTTGATAGGGTCGCCTGGGAGTATCTATGGGAGGTGATGAGGTGGTTTGGCATTGGGGATGGCTATATCAAAGCAGTTCAGGCATTGTACAAAGCTCCAACTGCTAGGATTAGGATCAACAGGGGGCTTACCTCTTTGTTACAGATAAAAAGGGGAACGAGACAAGGCAGCCCATCATCTCCCCTCCTGTTTGTGTTATATATGGACCCTTTCTTGCGCAATCTGATTAATAACCCCAGAATTCCCGTTCTTAGCTTGAATGGGTTGCAACTCAAAGTTTTGGCATATGCAGACGATGTCGCTATACTCACCCCCAACTCTTCCTTGGCAATAGGCAAAGTAGAGCGGGAGGCCCTCAGGTTTGGCAGGATATCAGGTTAAAGGCTTAATAGCAATAAAACTCAAATAGTTAAGAATTCCCATGTAATTTGTAATGATCCACGGGTGGTCCCCGTAGCAGTTTATTTGGGGGTAGAGATTGCTGCTGAATTAAGTACGGTAGTGGAGCGAAATATGTCCCCGCTTTTGTCAAAAGTGAGCCTGGACCTTGTTAGGATGAATAACCTTTAGCTTTCACTGGTGGGACGCACTAATGTTATTAAGATGTTAATACTCCCTAAGTTTCTTTATTTTTTTAGGGCAATCCCCTTGTTATTTGAGGCTCACTGGTTTAATAAGATAGAAGCAATCTTTAACAAATTTATTTGGGCTCACGGGAAAAGCAGGAGGGCATATAGGTTTATGTCACTACCCAGGGCAAGGGGAGGGTGGGGAGTTCCTGATTTTTGATATTATTACTGGGCTTCTGCTCTGCAGTATATGCAGGGACTGATTGGAGGCGGGGGTTTAGACCCTAAAATTACCGCATCTTCGACTAGGGTTTATGCAACTATTCTTGGCCCTGGGACTGAGAATACATTTCTTAGCTGCACTGACTCCTCCTATTTCAAACGGACAAGGTTCAAGACTGTCATGGCAGCCCACAACATCTGGTCGGCTTTTCTTAAGAAATTTGGGCTAGGGAGGTTTAACAGATATACCCGGTTGTACAAAAATAGTACCCTACCCCCATTGATATTTGCTGATGCAACCATGGCAGACTGGGCAAGAAAGGGGATAGTCAAGATAGGGGATCTGGTGGGCCCGGATGGAGGAATAGCGCAATTTTCTTCCCTGGAGGCAAGATTTCATATTAGCAGAAGGAGTTTTTTTTAAATATCTGCAGGAGCGGAGTTTCCTAGGTAACAAGAAAGGGGGAGCTGCAGGATTTGCCAAAAACATCATCCTGGAAGCCATAGAAGGGGGCGGGGAGTGTTCTATTTGCAGGTTTTATGCCGCCCTGGCAGGGTCAAAGCCGGATGATATGGGTAAGCATGCAAACATATGGGCTACGAAGCAAGAAATTACCGAGAGCTATTTACTTGAGTCGTTAGAGCTAGGGTGCTCAGTTCTGTGCTCTGCCTCTCTACAATCCCAGCACTATAAAATACTCTACTCGCTTTATTATACTCCGGCACGAATCGCACAGTGGGGGGGGACCGCCGGGATCACCTGTCACCGTTGTAGTGTACTAGAGGTAGATAGTATACATATTTTCGCTATCTGCCCTCAACTCCATACTCTTCTCAAAGGCATAGAGGACTTTCTGAATCGATCACTTGGGATGAATGTTACCTTAACGTCCCCCTTGATTAGTGAGCATGGGGAATTTTTGTTTGTGGCAATGGCTGTTTACAGACTGTTGATTGCTAGGGTTTGGCTGGATAAAGCACCCCCGGCCATGCAGCAGTGGTTGGCTACTCTTTTGGGTGGATTCATCTGGTGAATAATTTCCACCTTCTCTGGTGACACCGTTCTACCTCCCTTTCCAATTTTGTGTCCCAGGTAATCATCTTCTTTTTGACAGTACTCCTGACTATCGTCATGCATTGACACTGTGACATGAGCTTTGCAAACATTCATAAAAGTAAGCCATTCTTCAGCACATGGAATGTGAAAAAATATATTGGCTGGATTCGGTACCACAGGACAACATGAAAAGAATATGCTTTTAATCTCCTGCACTATTCTGTTCTTTTCATTTATTTGCTGTGAACCTTTGATCAGAAAGTTAAACAAACTTCCAATTAATTCCATCAAAAATCCTTTTATTGGTAACATTTCTGCAACTGATGGTGATCCTGAATACATGTCCTTTGGTTCTAATTTTAATAAGACATGTTCTGCACATTTTATTAATCTGGCATCCTTCTCTGTGAACTCTCTTATTTCTGTTTTTATTATTTTTTCCAAAGCAGAATGTAATTTTTCAACTGTCTTTTCTGAAAATAATGCTACAGCTGTTTCTTGTTGGGCCATTTTAAAATGTACATCCTCATCAGGAATCTGAAAATTAACATTATCTGGTGTACAGTATTCTGTGCTGTTTAATTTGCAAAACAATTGTTTTCCTGCTAGGCCTGAATCACAGACAACAGTTTTGCAATCTTCCTCAAATGGGCCTAATTTTGGTGGAAATATTTCTAAAACTGGGTTTATAATTTCTTTCTTTAAAACTCCTGCAACTAAATCTGGACTTTCCTCTGCCTTCACAGTGCACTTGGTAAATTCTGAATTGTGAGGGTTAAAACTCTCATTTTCAAACACAGCAACCTGTTGGACTGGGTTCTGATTTTGTCTCTGGAAATAATTCACATTTGCTCTGAACAACTTATTTAAATTAATGTTAGCCTTTTCCATATTTTGGTGGGACCATCTTTGCTTGGAAAATTCCTGCCATAGGTACCTGTTTCTGAACTGACATTTGCATTTGCTTAGCTGGTATATTTTGCATCTTCATTTCTCCATGTTTTTGTGCATAATGTTTAACTTTATTTTTCTTCTTCCAATGCTCAAATCTGCTATAAAGATGGCAAAAGGACATATTTTCAAGCAGTACAACATCCATACCTGAATTTGCACAAACCAAACCACCTTTACTTCCATCCTGTGTTATTTTAATCTGTACCCAATAAACATCCTTTGCTGGCACTCCACCCTTCAGAAAAGTAATTACTGCTATATTTTCCTCCATAACAACAGCAAATGATGGTGCATTCATGCAAACCCTTTTCATTGTCTCCTCACTTGGCCATTGAATAACTTTAGATTCAAACCACAAATCATTCTGCATGGCAATGTACAAGAACATTTCCGAATTAATGTACAACTCTTTTAAAATGTCATAAAATCCATCAACTTGTGGGTACCACAGCATATGTCTGTCTCTCAATTGTGGGAATGTGTTCAGAAATACTGCAAGTTCACTTTTATTCTGTGGCATAGGAACATGCACTTCTCCCACTATTTCTTTCAATGAGGAAGCAAAACCTTCTCATTCACTCTGCTTATTATTTTTCTCAACTAAATCTGGTGGCTTCTTTTCCTTATCCAGTTTCCTTGCTAGGTCTGATGGTTTCTTTTTCTTCTCATGTTTTCTTGCCCATTTGTCTCCTAATTTTTCAAACCCATTGCATTTAAAAATATATTTTATTTCTGAAATGTGTGATTGCATTCCTGAAGAACACATTTTCTCATTTGCTCCATCATCCATATGTACCCTAAAACTTTTTTGAGATGGAACACTTCCTGAAACATCAGTTTCATATTTTTGAGCTAAATCTGTCAGGCCATTATGTGTAGTTAATGCATATGCAACTGTTTCCTTACTCAGGGAAATTAATTCTTTTTCCTGACACTGGTTCACATTTTCATTATTTAAACAGCATGGACTGTTATTTTCTCCATGTTCAAGTGCTGAATTTAAAACACTAAGCTGTCTCTCTTTTTCAGGGCCTGTGTTAATATGTTCTCCCATGTTTTCAATCTTTTAATCACTGCTGCTTCCTCTAAGCAGGTTTGAAAAAAACATTTTCAGTTACATTTATTTTATTCTGGGCTGCAGATGTTGTAAATATCATTTTTCCCTCACCTTTCAGTGCTTGGGGTAATTTCTGTTCAATAATCTGTGAATTCTGAGTTTCTGAAATAAACTCTGCCATAATCACTCCTTCTGCAGCTCTTTGAACCTTTGCAGTAGGGACCATATTAATTGGGACAGTCATAATTTTTCTATGCATTAGCTGTGCATCTGCAGTTAGAAATTCTTGGACTGAATCAGGCACATTTGAAGCAGTAACACCTGGAGGTATCACTGTCAGTGCTGAATCAACAGGTAATGGGTCAATCTGAAATGTTTGCACAGTTTTCTCGAACTGTGTTTTTCTCTGTTCAACAGAAGCAGTAGCCACTGTAGTGCTTACTGGTACACTATTTTCAGTATTTGTCATTGGAACCACATAAAGTGGTGGACACTCAGTTAACAATGCATCCATTATTTTATCCCCTGAATCATTATTTATTTGAAGCTCTTTATCATCATTAATTCTCATCTCCTGCATTTGGTGCTTTACCTTTTTATCCTCACTTGCTTTCTCTCTTGTTACCTTTTCCCATATGCTTAAGGCCTCAAATTGTGCAGCTTTAGATGCTGTCTTTATTTCACATAAGACTTCCCTTAATTTGTCAATAATTTGCAATTCAAAAGTACCATCTTTTGGAAACCTCAAAGCACCCTCTTTTTCAGTAATCTTGCACTATTGGTGAATCCACATACATGTATTTTGTCCCAAATTGGTAGACATAAAATGCACAGGTGTTCCTTCAGGAGCATCACCAATAAAAAACGTATTTTTCACTTTACCTCCTAATAGCTTCTTTAAGCCTGCAAACAATTTCATGTTTGCAAAAGTTCAATGCAATTTCTTGTTTCCAAAGCTGTCAGTCTCAATTTCAGTCAGTTTTACTGCTACCACTGACCCTCCACAAAATCTTACTGCAATATTTCTCTTAATCAATAAATCTGTTAGTAACAACATAAATACATTCGCTACTCTGTCTGTTGTGCTAAATAAAGGATAGATTTATTTTCACTGCGAGTAACACATTCCGCTTACCCTTCACAAAGTAGGACTTTCCGTTTACTCTTCAAACACTACAGGTAAATCCCTTCCGCTTACATTTCACACAAGCTCAGAAGAACCTGCTACTCCTTTGGACTTATCCTTCAGGATATATCTTAGACCAAAGTTTCACCAGCGAACCCTTTTGTTTATCAATCAAGCTCAGAAGAACCTGCTTCTCCTTTAGTGTGACCCTTTCTAGGTGATATCAGACTAAAGTTTCACCAGCGAACTCTTTGCTATCAATCACTCACACAGAAAATAGTCCCTAATTTAACACTGCCAGCCCTACCTAGCTTCTCAGTGTTATTCCAACAGACGAGTAACCTCAATGCAGTGTGGCTTCCATTTACCACCCGCTATTCCTTCCCGGGATTCCACAGGTGTGCATACCTGCATGTTCAGACAACATAGAACAAGACACTAACTTAACATAAAGAGTTAAAACATGAAATCAATAACCAAAAATTATGTCCTATGAAATTACCAATATAATCAATAACACCATTAATTCAAAATGAGCAAAATGTCACCAACAGTAAAAAATCCTTACTATTTTCAACACTTCAAAAAAACATCCTAGCATATTAACAACATTTCACAACCCTATTGATACTCACACCACTTCTTGCAACACCTTCCAGTACTGCTTTGCCAGTCTTCAGGTTTTGAGCATTGGAGTCAGGAATCAGGACTTGGACATTTATCTAACTTGGGTAATTATTGTACTTCCCTCTTAAGGTCAATGATCCATTAGTTGAGTAGTTGATGGTGAAATCAATAATCATTAATCACCATACTAATCAAAAATGACCATCCTCTGATTACCAAAAACTGATGGAGCGGTAATTTCTTCTGGTAGTTTCTCAATGCAAAACCTTCCTGCTACCTCTAATTTACCTCTCAAAAGGTGTTGGGCCCTTCACACCATGTATTACCTTCAGGTGACTTTAAATAAAGATGAACATTCAAAAATGCTATTATTATTTAAAGCCAATAAAGAGAGTTGTTGAGTATTTAAAGGGTTTTATTTTCTAGTCAAAAGTTAATGTTTCTCTGACCCTTTATTCATTAGTAAAATATCAATCAGGTTACAGAATTAGGAAAACAGGAAAAATAGCATTAATACAGAACACATTATAGTCTGCATATAAGCATTACATATAGGAAAGAAGATGTTGAGCAAAATTTCAGTCAAAACTCTTAAAGAGTTTCTAAGGAAAAAATAGTCTTGCAAGGCTAATCAATAATTAAATAGTTTGCAAAAATCTCCCATTAAGAGAAATAAATGCATAAGTCAAATACATCTTTTCAGACCTAATTAGTTAGTCAAAGCATAAACTTAAAGTTTAGCATCTAAATCTAAAAAGCCTTTCTATCTGTTGCTGTTCTTCTGCATCTGTCTGTGTCTAAAGAGAAAAAAGGAGGGAGACAGCCCGCCCTTCACCAGACCTCAAAGGAATGTGTCCTGCAGTGCCAAGATATGACGTGGAAGCAAGAAACCTCCCCCTGACTCTCCTCGGACGCCCATGCACCCGTGACGATCTCGTACCTAACCCATAGGATGTCTGGCCTAATCTGTTCCTTCTCTCAAGAGCTCACTCACCCCCCTAATGAGCCTAGAAGCCAGCTGAGCTGAGAAAGCCAGCCCCCATCCAGAGAGGACATTATTTTATACTCTAAATTTTGGCAGACCACACAAAAAAGGTTACATCTTTAGGAAAACTTGTACGTGATTGGTCAGTCATGATGGCATGAGTTCTCACTGCCCTGACTCATTCTAAAAAACAGTTTTAACAAAAGAAGCATACATGAATAATACATTTATAAACATTTGCAACATTTACCAGGAAACATTTTTCATTCTAATTCTTCCTTTCACAGCGCAGTAGGACGGATACTTTAGTTAGCTGGTACATTGGCACAATCACAAGAATGTACAGTTCAAGATGTCCTTGACTCCTTCCGCAGTTTGAGTCAAGCTGCCACAGTCTGCGCATGCTCTCTTCTCTTTCAAAGCAAGCCATAGCCTTGCTGGTTTCACAGGCAGCCATTTAATGGTAGGCCCCAAAAATAAAACAAACACAAAGATAACATTCATTTCATGTAAATCAGCCCATTATGTTTCCCAACTCTATACTAATACCCCTTATAAATGTTTACCTAGCCAAGATACTAGTGTAAAGCAGCTTTTCTATTATTTATGACCACATGCAAAATAAATGTGCAATGTGCAACAAAGAAAAAAAAGTGTTATTAACTGAAAATATTTATCAAAATATGCAACAAGTCAAAGTCTTTTAAGACAGGAATAGTAAATTTAGATTATAAGGGATGAGCTGGGAAGAGAGAAACACATTCTATTAATCTTCAAAGCTAAAAAGGTCACTTTTCTCTACATTGCAAAAAAACACATGTTAATTCTGCAAAAGAATTTGAGAGTGAATAGGCCTCACTTTCATGTTTTTCATGTGCCATGTTTTTAACTTGCACCAAAAGGTGCATGGCAATTTAAATGCAGTCTGTCTGAAGCACAAAAAATAAAGCAATGCCTGACTGCAGATGAAATCTGCTCTATCAGCTTCTCCTCTTAAAGCAGACTGTGAGAATAGCCTATGTCCACCACAGCTTCGGCATAATGATAGTGTGGGAATGGTAGGGCTGGATTCAGTTATCTGGCCAGTAGAGCTGCCCACTAGTCACTCTCTTGTGGACGTCCCAATGGTTAGGAATTCTAATACCCGCTCACTCAGGCTTATCTCATGGAACATTGTGGGCATTTCATCAAAACTAGCAGACGAGGCCTGGGTTCAATATGTTAAGACGTTTGATATCATCTATGCCCAAGAAACAACCTGGAGCAGGGAGGATGTCACTATGGATGGGTATTGCTCATTTAGTGTTAAGGCTACACCATCACCTTCAGGGAGGGCAAAGGGAGGTTTACTGACTCTGATCTATGTTCAATATGAGTCACTAAAGATAGAGAACATAATAAACTCTCCCTGGTATCAGCTTATTTTGATTTTTACCCTGATCGACCTCACACTATTGCTGATTCATTTGTACTACAATGTTTATGACCCACAAAACTGTGAGGTGATAAACACCCTTAAAGAAGAGATTGATAACGTTGCAGGGAGATTTTTACCATTATGCATACTTTGGGTTGGTGATTTTAATTGTTCATTATGTCAGCATAGTATGCATAAAATATGTGGGATTGTCGATACCGCAGATCAACCTTTGTCTCACTTCAAGCATAACCCACAGGGTGAAGCATTAAATACTATTATTGTAGTAAATGATTTATGCATGATGGATACTTTGGTCAGTACTTCTTCTGCCCAGTTTCCAAACTATCAGGGTGGTGGTAGAGCTAGCACAATTGATTTAATGCTAATTTCTAATAAGTATGCATGCCTCGTAGATAGCTTTGCGGTACAACCAAACCCTTCTAGCGATCATAATCCCCTTACTGCTTCCATGCATGTAAACGCACAGAAGGGCAGGGGTGATGCTTCCCAATTAAAACAGCATCACAATCAGGGGGTTAGGTTAAAGTGGAGTACAATAAATCCCGCTAAATTTAAGGAGATCATTATAAAAAAGAATTAAAGTGAAATCATGACATGCTTAGCATATGACTCCCATCCAGATGCTATAATCCAATGTTTTTAATGTTATTTGTGAAGACGTGGCTAAAAACCTAACTAAAACAATGAGGAGGCGGGATTTACCAGAAACAATATGGTTCAATGCTGAATGCTCAAAAGCGTGTAAAGACCTGAAGAAAGCTTTGCACACAGTCCCCCGTGATGGGCTCTGATCAAGACTGTTAGACAGACTTATAGAAGCATTATTAAGCATAGAAAGGATGAGCTGTGAAGACAGGCCTGGGAAGACCTAGAGAGAGCTAGCGCTCTCAAGGACTCCAAGAGTTTCTGGGAGGTCATAAATCGCCCTCTCGTCTCCAACGACACCAGGAGAATGGATTCTAAAATAATGAGGTAAGCCTGGGAGTCTCACTTTCTGAGTATATTTACCCCAAGAGGTGTCTCTTCACAAGAGCAAAGGGATAAAATAGCCATTAATTTACAAACGGCATGGAAGAGTCAGAAAATGTTTTTTTCGATTTTAGAGAACTGATAAAATCATAAAAGCAGAATTAAAAAAAGAGTTCATATAGATAAAAAATTCACAATAAAAATTAAAAAACATCTGTCCCGATAGTGCATAATTTATAGTTTTAGAGATTTAGACAATTATGCTTTTCCTTTTCCTCATAATACTTTTCAGAAGTCCAGTCATAATACCTATACATTACAAGTTATCTGGTAGTTGTAAGTAGAGGAAAGCCGGGCGACATTGCTGCCAGGTGTCTTGCTTCAGATAAGGCATAAACCATCTTGCTCATTCCTTAGAATATTAATTTACAAAAAAAGATCACATGCATTGTTGATTGTATGGATATGTTTTCTCATGGACAATAACAAAAGTCCCTGGACCAATCATTGACAGCAGGAAATGTAACCAAACGATGGAAACTGTCAAATCTAAACCTAGTGAGGACGTATCTATCATACCGTCCTGTGCACCACACTAGGTAGAGTTGAATAGAATGACTGGCCAGGGTCAGTTGATGCTGGATCACCGAACTTTTCTTAATTTCCACCACAATTCTAAGAGACTCAAGATGTGCCAGACATAAGAATTTAAACTCTTTCCTTGATGTAGAGCACATAGTATCAGAATTAATATAACAATCAGGTCTACCCAGATCATTAAAAAAATTCTTATATAATTCAGCCAGAGGATTTTTTTAACCTGATCCAATCTCATTGAATCCTTGATAATTTCTAGGTTCAGCCCTAAACTGAGTGAGGTCTAAACTCTATGCCAAAGCATAATTGGTTGTATTTTAATAACGTCAGATATATAAGAGATCCCCAATTCGCTGTTACAATTATATACAGATGTGCTCTAGAGGACAGCTAAAATAAACCCTAAAAAAGCATTTGTGACTAGCTGGATTGAGGAAACATCATACAAATCCCAAACTCTCACCCCGTATATTGCAGTGCTTAAGCATTTTGCTTAGTAAATTTTTAGAAGGATCCCCGGGGGTCTTTTGCCCATTTTTTCCAAGAAATTCATCAGCGCCGCGGTTGGCCTATTAAAAAGAAGGGTCCTACTCTTAACCGCCGGTCCCCAGAAACCTGTCTCCTCAAATAAAACACCAAGATAAGAAAATGTTTTAGCTGGTACTACCCTTCCACTCCCTGCTGGCATACTTCTACATTTGACTTTCCCCTTCCCACAAGTCATCACACAAATTTTATTTACATCTATTTTAAGACACCGTTTGTCCATAAAATCAATATAGGCAGGGAGGGCTCTCTGTAGTCCAATCTGGGTTCTCGCCATTAAAACGGCATCGTCCTCGTAGAGAAGAGAGACAATCAGCTTGTCAGTAATTTGTAGGGGTTCTATCGTCCTGGCCACCAGTTCCTCCTCCAATGCATTAGTTTATAATGTGAAAAGGAACGGTGCCAGGACACAGCCTTGTCTAACCCACCTCTCTATGCAGAACGGCTTAGTGCATTCACCCTCTAATCCATATCTCACTTTGGCTGATGCCTCCGCATACAATTGCTTTATAAACTGGACAATTTTGGGCTCAATATTTTGGTCCTCTAGAATTTCCCACAATCTAATATGGGCAACACAATCAAAGGTGGCGGTAAGGTCAACAAATACCACATAAAACTACCCGCCTTTGTTTGGGAGTCCTTCCCCATTAAAATAGAAAGATTTAAAACCTGCTCGATTGTGCCCTTCCCCTCCCTAAAACCATTTTGGACCGGCCTTAAAATGTTATTATCTTCTGCCCACGTTTGGAGTCTATTCAGAGCAACCCTTCCTGCTATTTTCATGAGCGAGTCTAAAAGGGATATCGGTCGATAGCAGGCAGGATTTTCCCGGTCCCCATTTTTAAAAATGGGAATATTCACGGACTCGGACCAGGTTTTAACGAAACCCTTCACACAGCATGCTTCTAAAACTCGGGTTAATAAGGGGGACCAGAGATCTATGGTGCATTTATAAAGGTCTACCAGTACCCCATCAGGTCCTGGTGCCTTGCCTCCTTTACTTGCATTGATGGCTGCTAAATCTTCATTGTGAGTAATATTAATATCAATGGGCAAAAAAAAAGAATTTTAAAGGAAAAACCTATCAATAAGGTGCCAAATTTTAACTGCTTGGGGAATGTTTTTAATATAAATTAAATTGGGATAAGCTAATTGTGGCTAGGAGTCAATATACTAGCAGAATAATACAGGGGCTTCTACTCTTTGCTGGTAAACTCGGACATAAGCAAGTAGCAGAAATGTTAAAATTATATAAATCGAAATGTCTGTCAGTAGCCACCTTTGGCGCAGAAGTATGGGGCTACCATAAAACTTCCCAGATCCAGAATCTAGAGAACACATTTTTAAAAAGGTTACTGATTACTCCTAGCAGTTCTTCAACATTTTTTGTCACTCTGAAGTGGGTCTGGATTATGTAAAAGATAGGGTAAACACTGCCCCATTGATTCTATGGGGGAAAATCTGGACCTCAGAGGACTTATTGTTTTCAAGAAGTATTCTAAGAGATTTTATGAATCTTGATAACGCAATGTCAATCCCTTGGCTACGTAATATCAAAGATACCTTTTATAAAATTAACTTCAGAAAATTACTATGATAACCCCAAGGGAATCCAACAAAACAAGAAACAGGTTATAAAAAAAGCTTTCGGTACTGAAATATGTATGTCGAACCCGAATCATGGATTACTAGATTGTATATTTTCAAGCCAACCGCAATTTTACTTGTCTATTACCATGCAGGTTCAATAATGTTTCCTAATGACCAGATTACGTCTCTGCACATTGCATTTTCTTGTGGCTTTCCCCAATCGGGCAGGTTGGTGTGAGAGACTAACCTCCTGTCCTTGTAATAACTTAGCCCAGCAGAGCACAATGCACTTTATGTTGTTTTACACACTTTATAAAGACCCAAGGGAACGTTTTATCGAGCCCATGTTAAAGGGAATCTGTCCCAGGAGGGTTTTAATTAGTTGCGGTCATTGTCTACTGCAGTCATCTGCAGTGCTGTTGTGCTCAACTTCATTAGAACTGCACTTTTAATCAGGAAAAGTTATGAATCGTAAAATGAACTTACATTTTTTGTGATTTTAGGGGTTTTTAATATCTTATAAAATATGTTTAAGAACTGTAGGAGTCTTCCTTTAAACTCTTAGAATCTGTGTTGGGATAAGATGATCAAAGAGAAAAAAATAGGCGTACTGTATATTTAATCTTTGCACAAAATTTTTTCCCAATGCATATTAAGTCATTTAAAAAAAATGTTTTTAATGTGTGAATATAAATTTCAGTGATTTTAGTTTTTTTTAATATTCATCATAAATTTGCCATAGAGCGTTGGTAGGTTTTTCTTGAGATATCAAGATTCAGTGCTAGGATAATATGACCTCGGAATAGGTAATATATGTACTGTGTATTTAATTTTTGCACCAAATTTCCCTATGTATATTCTGTCTTGTTTTTTTTAATGTATGTATGCAAACGTTTATGATTCAACTGAATCGAATAAAGAACATGAACCTCAAACTGAAATTTTCAGAAAATGTGAGGACTTTTTGTCATAGTCAGAAACAGAGGTAGAATTACGGCGCAACAGTAGAAATTGTCAGTTCAGGAGGTTGTTTCGTAGTGTCCTGGGGTGATGGGTACCGTATAATAGCAGGCTATTTGTATCTGTGTTTTTTTTTATTAATGTAGTCGTGGTCAAGTTGCCATCCTCCCCCAGGTGAATTGGTAGGTCTAGGAAGGACATTTTTTCATCAGACATGTTATGTAACTAGTGAACCGGAGAAGGGGTTGAGGGAGTGAATCCAATTGCGAAAATTGTTGCATGTGGTTCTATCTCCTCTCCAAAAAAAGAGGATGTCGTCAATGTATCTTCACCACAAAGTAATATTTGTGCTGTTGGGGTTAGTGGTGTGAAAGTTGTTTTCCTCCTCAAAAACTGCTATGTTGATGCAGGCCAGATTAGGGGTGTAGGTGCTTTCCACAGAGGTCCCCTGATTCAGGTGGTATTGTTGTTCACCAGATTTTAAAACGTTTTCTGTCAGGGCAAGGGTGGCGCAATCCATAATCAAACTGACTGGAGTAGGGGCAGTCCAGTCCTTAGAAAGTAGGGCTCCCTCGACCTCTGCCAGGGCGGCTGTTTGAGGAATGTTAGTATAGAGGGACTCTACATCAAGAGTTACCAGTAAATCAATTCAGTCTGTGTGGTTAGTTGTTTTTATAAGCTGTAGTACATCTCTTGGACCCTGGAGGAAAGAGGGAGTTTTTTTCATTATGGTTTGGAGGAATTAGTCGCAGAATCCGGACAATGGTTCCAGAAGTGAGCCAATGCCTGACATAATTGGTCACCCAGGTGGTGGGAGGATACCCTTTTGTATCTTGGGGAGGATGTAAAAATAGGGTGTCTTCGGTTGTGTGTTAACCAAAACTTCAGTCTCATTCTTACTAATCCACTCTTGGGATTCTGCTGTTGAAATCACAGAGGTAATCTGGGTACTCAAACATCTTGTGGAATTAATGGAGATAGAAGTATCGTATTTCCTGTCTGACAGTTGGCGGTTACATTCAGTGTTGTAGTGAATGGCAGACATGATAATAATCCAACAGTCATTTACAGTCAAAAGATTAAATGGTTAAAATTTCATCAAAATTGACCATTTTGGGAACGTTCGACAGGTCCGCGGGGCGCCCCCCCCCCCCTTTCTGCCTGTTTTATGTTGATTTTGTTGTCAAAGGCCAACGATCTAATCATTACCAACTCAGAGTTGGAAAGTTTCTGGAAGGTGGGACCACTTTTATCCTGAGTTATTGCCTTTAGAAGTGCCTGTTGAAAGGTCAGTATCTCTATGGGAGTCATATTTGTAGTGGGGGTGAACCTAGAAGGGTTGCACAACTCTGAGCCAGTTTTTTGAAGATCAGGTTTGTTCTGGAAAAATCCCCTCAACCTTATTTTCCAGAAGAAATCATGGAGTTCATAGTAGTCCTGGGCTAGAAATAACAATAGAGAGGCACTATTAGACAAACACGCAAAACCTCCAGGACACACGCTCACTTGCATTACCACATACCCAGTTGACTCTCACAGAACACACAAGATTATAAAGAAACATTGAAACATCCTCCAGTCTGGGACTTTAACCATGCCACAACCTAGGTTCACTTTAAAACGCACTTCAAATATAAAACAATGTTGGTTTATGCAAGACCAAGGGTATCAGACAGTTCAGGCCAAGGGACCCTGTGGTCCCTGACCCCTGTGAAGGACCATTTTCCCTATGGATCCTGCACTGTTTGTAGCCTAACTACAGCAACAAAAGGAATACAACTGACAAACATGTTCACTAGGACACAAACTGCACATACCAATTGTAATACAAAAAACTGCATTTACGCAGTCACATGCGCATGTGTGTCATTGGGTCCTAGGTAACCAGCTCCCAGCTTGGCATACTAACATTCTGACTCACAGGGTGAGCAGAGGTTCAAACGTGAGGGGTCAGATATGCTCCATCTCCAGCTCCAAAGTGCCTAGATTCTGTTCCAGGCTCCTGGATCTTGACTTTTGATGTCCTACTTACAATACCAGGATCATAACACACAAGTGCACTTATAGTGCGCCTTGGCTCTCCACTTCTGTCCTTCTCCATTTATTGTGTGTATCTGTATGTGTGTGTGTGTGTGTGTGTGTTTCTATATGCATGCATGTGTGTGTGTGTGGTCCTATATAATACACGCTGTGAAGACCAGCTCGATCCTCATTTCATGACTTAACCTTGTCAGACCCAAAAAAATGCTATCTTTGTGAGGACCGGTACATTGTGAGGACCAGTCACCGAAGTGTGTTTAGGTACTTTCGAGCGAGTGTATCAAAAAAGTAAATGTACAGTTAGATTTGCCTCGGACCGCTTAATGACCTACCCTAATGTCAAAATGCACATGCAGTTAGAATAAAAATGAAACACTTAAATACGGTGAAAGGCTGGTCCTCATAATAATAGGCATGTTATGTTGTGTGTGTGTGTTTGTGTGCATTGTGTGCGTGTGTGTGTGTGTGTGTGTGTGTGTGCATACTGTTGATGGGTCTATCAGTGATGGCCAAACTAATAGCAAGGAAGCCCACAAATACTCACAATATGCAGAGATAGCCTCCACAATGCCAAAAAATACATCAAAATGCCCCCATTATGTCAGGAATGGGTACCAAAGATGCCTTTAATATGCCATGCTGTCCACCGCAATGCTGAGTAATGGCACAATAAGTAGAAGACACGCACACATTTAAACCACATATTTGCCAAGCATGAAGCCATATGTAGTGATTTATTTCTTTCTTTATTTATATTCTTATATAGTGCAGGACTCGACCCCCGAAGGGGTATCTCTGCGCTTGCGCTTGTGCCAGAGGAGCCTAATCAAAATTATACACTGTGAAGTGGCTGATATTTAGGATGTTGAAAATAAATGTGTTTTTAGAGACTTCCTGAAGGACTGAAAATTAGTTGTTTGTTTCAGAGTGGGAGGGAGTGAGTTCCAAAGAATGGGGCCTTTGCAGGAGAGAGCTCGACCTCCCTGTCTAGCTCTCCTGACCCTTGGGACCTGAAGTAGCTGCTGACTACTGGAACGCAGGGAGCGTCCTGGACTGTAGAGGTTGAATTTTTCATTCAGATATTTGGGGCCAGTACCAAACAAACACCTATGTATGGTGCAACAGATTTTAAATTTGACACATTGCCTAACCATCAACCAGTGAAGTTTGGCCAGAAGGGGGCGTGAGGGAGTCCTAGGCTGGGCGTTGAGAACAAGTCTCGCCGCGGTATTCTGGACCACTTATAGTCTATTTAGTTGTTCCTCATTGGCCGAGATGAACAGGCCATTACAGTAGTCAAGTCTACTGATCACTAGGGTCTGGACAAGTGTTTTCCTGTAGTTATCAGGCAAGAATGGAAAAACACGACGTAAAAGTCCGATAACACGGAAACAGGATCCAGCAACTTAGCTTGTATGTTCTTTCAGCAATAATGCCTGATCTAACCCCACTTCGAGGTTTTTTACAGTCTGTTTCGGGCTAGGTGCAGGTCCAAGGTCCAAGGGCCACCATTCTGGACCTACATTGCACTGGAGGCAGTTTGAGGCCATCCAGTCCGATACTGCCCTCATGCTGTCCGCAAAAGATTTTTGTATTGCGAGCGTGAGGGTCTGAAAAGGGAACAGAAGTTGGATGTCGTCAGCATACGAAATCAGGGTGAACCCGTATGCTCTTACAATGTCTGCCAAGTGGGCCACGTACACATTAAAGAGTGTCGGGCTTAGGCATGAGCCCTGTGGCACTCCCTTGGTGAGCTCCCTTGAGATGGAATAGTGGGAGCCCAATCTGACTCCTTGTAGGCGACCTGAGAGAAAACTCTCCAACCAGGACAGAGCCACGTCTCCTATACCCACCTCCCTCAAACGACCAAGAAGTATCTCATGTGACACTGTGTCGAAGGGAGCGGATAAATCTAACAGCACCAGAATCATGGAGCCCCCTCTATCCAGTGCCATCCTGATGTTATCGGTCACTGAGAGGAGGGCAGATTCGGTGCTGTGATTAGTTCTAAACCCAGATTGAGAATGGTCTAGACCCTCCACTGTCTCGATGTAATTAGACAAGTGGGTGTTCACATGCCTCTCGGTCATTTTGCTAAGGTATGGCAGGAGAGAGATGGGTCGGTGGTTTGAAAGATCTGTCCATGGAAGTGCTGCGTTCTTACGAATGGGGTTCACCACCACTTTCTTCCACTCCATAGGCACCTGTCCTTCCTTTAAAGAAAGGTTTATAACTGATTGAATCTGAGGTCCAAGCAGAGCTCTCAGGGCGGCAACCATTTTAGCAGGCAGAAAATCATCAGGGGATCCCGATTGTATGTGGCTAATGAGGAAAAGAAGGTCTGAATCACTAACTGCCGGAAAAGTCATAAGTGAATTGTCTCCACATGTGGGCTTAATGGAGGGAGATAAGATGTTGTTCCTTTGGCTGGAGGCCTTCGTTATTTTATCATAAATCATATTAATCTTGTTTTCAAAGAACAGAGAAATGTCATTGCATAAGGACTGGGAAAAATCATCTGGGCTTTCACAGGCTGCCGGTTTAGTGAATGCCTGTAGAATTTTATATAATTCCTTGGAAGAGTTGCCCACCTCTGCAAGTTGCTGCGTAAGACTGTTCTTCCTTGCCACCTTTATGTTTTTATAATATTTAGATTGAGCGTCTTGATATGCTTTCTTATTTTTCTCTGTTCGAGTTTTCCTCCATTTTTTTTCTATCTTTATGCATCCCTGCTTCTCAGTTCTTAGTGCTTCAGTATACCATATTTCTTGCTCAGAGGAGGGGTATTGTTTGTGTAGCTTTAAAGGGGCTAATAAATCAAATGCTTCTATTAGAGAGTTATTAAAATTAGACAATGCGGACTCCACATTATCCTTTTCAATTAAAATAGGCCGTTTCTATGCCCTCTGCAGCTCATCCACCGTAACTTTATGCCACTGTCGACGCCAAATTGGCGGGAGAGTGTTTTTTTGTAAAGGTTTGTTCATGCCCAGTAGAGAGTATTCCACTAAAAAGTGGTCAGACCAATTAATCTGAACAGCAGGTTGACACCGTACTTTGGGGCAGTTAGAAAAAAGTAGATCCAGAGAGTGACCCCCTATATGTGTAGGTTCACTATTTTGTAATTCTAGGCCTAGGGTGGATAGATAAGCAAGCAGGGATAAGGTTTCTGGGTGTGTGGGGATGTCTACGTGAATGTTAAAATCACCAAGAAGAATAAAATCTTCCTTTGCTTTAAAATGTGGGGCGAATAGCTCCAAGAGGGAAAGGGTAAAACCCGGGTTAGGTCCCGGAGGACGATAAACTAGCGCTCCTTTCCAGAAGGTTTTTGCGGCTAAGCTAATCTTAAAAATCATTATTTCTAATAGTGAGCTATACTTTTGTTCTAGTATAGTGACGTTCAGGTGTTCTTTGTACATAGTAGCCAACCCACCTCCTATTTTTTCTGTGCGGTCTAAATTTAAAAACTTATAGCCTAAGGGAACCCCTAGTGCTATAGCTGGGGCTGTGTGGGGTTTTAACCAGGTCTCCGTTAGGAAGCATATATCTAGTTGCAATGTATGTACGAGGTCCCATACTTCCAGGTAGTGTTTGGGAAGGGAACGAACATTCAAGAGAATGCTTTTTAAGCCACTTAATGAAGTAGCTTTCACTTTAATTTCCCTGTTGTTCAGGTTAGCGTGAGAGGCTTGAAAGTGGCAGTTTAAACATGAGAAAGGGCCTTCTGGACATGGCCAGGAGTCTTTTATGCATCCTTTCAACGGTGCTATCCGTAGGTTTAATAAGGTTTGGGCAGAGTACCTGATTTTACCTGTCCCTGCCAGAGATGGATTGGAAAGAGTAGAGACCATAGCCCCTAGCCCTGTCCTGTCGCAGACGGGGGCAGACGGGCCGCTCTTTGGCTGCTCTTCGGCGTGTCTTCGGCTGCGCGCGACCGCTGCGCGCTCGTTAAGGGGTGAGGGCTAGATAGCCTGGAAGGAAAACCACTAGAGCGCTAACCGCTCCAGTGATTGCCGGAAGTACCTGGCTCTCACCTGACCCGCCCTCCGCACAACGGTACTAGTTACCATGTCGGAACGGGGCGGGCAGGAAAGAAAGTTGAGCCGAGGCTTCCCCGCTGCCTTTAGCAAGTGATTCACCTCCTATTAAATCAGGTATGGTGAAACACAGTAACACTCTATAAGTGCAGATTCTGGCGTGAGTTCTATTCAGCAAAACACAGAATAAAAGGTTTTAAAATCATCAAATCACAAATGCAGTGAGGTTAAAAATATTTCACTAGCACAGCATAGCGCAATTAGGCAATTAAGGTAGAAGCAAGCGGGTCGGGGACACTGCCACAGACACCTTTGGTGTGGTGTACCCCCAGATTTCTTTACACTATGGGCCTGATTACGATGTCAATCCAAAAGGCTCAGAACAACATTTGGATTTTCCTAAACCGTGTTGAAACCCATTGTAATTGGTCCATCGGAAACATTTCTGACCAACCAATTATGATCAGTCAGTCAGTCAATAGGCTTTATTTCGATAAAACATATCTTTAAAAGCGTTACATAGCACAACAAGTTAGAAACCAAAACATATAAAATGCATCCGCAAATTAGATAAAATAGTGCACATGACATCAGTAAAATACTTAAGAAGGTCTAGCTAAACTGACCATAATTAAACAATTTCATTAAGCCTTTTAGATCTGATCGACCAAGCCCATCTTAAAAATGTTGACATACCACACACGAACAAAGGCCGGGTGTCCGACGTCAAAATTCGCAGTGCGACTATGTGGTGTCTTGTGCCCAACTCCTTACACAATGGTTTTAGCCACCTAGATCTCGGCGATTTATAGGCGGGGCATTCATATAGGAAGTGGGCAACAGACTCTACCCTACAAAATAGGCAAAAAGATGAGGCTTGGGCCAGGATTTACCAGCGTGCAGTCAATTCACCCACTGGGAGCAGCCTACTCTAAACTTAAAATACATAGCCCTATCTATAGATTTTAAAATTATGTCAAGGTAGGGTTCTCGGAGGTTAAAAAGAAAAGGAGGACCCCACACAGACTAATAGGGGACTGGGGGGATAGTAAATCTTCAAAATGAGAGACCAGGGCGTCCCCACGAGAAGACAGTCTAGGAATGTGTTTCACACCTAGTTCCTGGAATCTAGGGTGAATGTTCCATTTTTCAAGAAGCAAATTTATAAAGCATGCCAATAATCTGGCGGGAAAGGTAAAGTTACAGTGATTCGTGCTCGATTACTATCCGTGTATGTTCAAAAAGAGCTATGTATATTTACTGTTCTAGTTACTTGTATCCCTAAAGATGCCAACTGTTATCGAAAGGAGACTGTTGTCTCACCGTATAATCAACATTAAGAATGACAGTTTTCTAGTAATACCCACAATGAACAAAAGACCTAGTTTTCAAAAAGAATGTACATAAGTCAATGTCTTCAATGAATGTTAAAAAAAGGAAAAGTTTACCACACCATGAGTTACTCTGTTACACATTTATTATACATACAAATTTAAAATTCCATCTTTACAAAGTATACAATTAATTGAGGAAACAACGTTAATACATTTGCATAAAAACCAATTAAAAACAAAGAAAGAATCACAGGTCGACGCGGCGTTTCGGTTTCTTGTATTTCTACCTTCTTCAGGACAGATTCTACATGAATTTAAAAAGAGATTTAAAAAAACAGAGTTACTCTACGTTGCATTGGTGCAGACCATTGTGTGTTCATAGTTATGAGTAGTCACGAACTTGTTAACTGAAACTTCATTTTTGGGCATCTCTAGTACAAACAGGCATCATTTTGTAGCCCAGACTTTTCTATTCCATATTGCTGGTGATGTTTTCACACAGTTAGGTTTCAAAACCTCATGCTTATTTTTTAAAAAACATTAATTGAGAAAACATATCGACCATATCTTTTCTATTCATACACTTCGAACAAAACTAGTGGTGTTTACCTCTCCCATGGACTATATAGTCCAATGCTTATGAAGCCCAAATGGAGCAATCCTATCAATACAATCGGAATAGTTATAGATTTATTGCATACCTTAAAACAAGTGGAGTGAATTCCCCCACAGTACTTTCTGTTCAAAACCTTGTTGCCATCTGATTTCTGGGCTTATTTTCGGGTTTTGTTTGGTATATTGCCTCTGGATAGAATAAATTCAATGTAAGGGTAGCACATTAGTGATTTTATATCTTAAAGGTGTATATTTATATGTCGCAATGGACATTCTTATAGACTAGACGGGAGGTTTGTGGTAAATTCCCGCCAGATTATTGGCATGCTTTATAAATTTGCTTCTTGAAAAATGGAACATTCACCCTAGATTCCAGGAACTAGGTGTGAAACACAGTCCTAGACTGTCTTCTCGTGGGGACGCCCTGGTCTCTCATTTTGAGGGTTCTCGGAGGGCCACGTCCTTGATCCTAAGGAACTCAGTGGTTGCGCTACATTGTTTGGGGTCGGTGCTACTCTTATCCGATACCCAGCTCCAATAGATATTCTTAAGGACAGATTTAGGGGGGGCAGATCTAGTAAGCCAAGCTTACCCGAGCCCCAACTCCCCAAGCAGGAATTTAACGTCCCTAAGCCACCTAATTTTGGACCAACCAGGCACCGACAGTACTTCCAACAAAACTTCCGCATAACTGGCAAGTTCGGGAACACTCAACAAGCGGGCCCAGAGTAGTAAGGGACGAAGCTTTTCCTGGTCTTTATTTGAGCGGCATCCCATATCGAGTAGCAGGGGTAACGTGGGGGTACTCTGTGGAAGAGCCATCAGGTCCTTCAAGAATTTATTCTCGGAACAAGATAGCTGATCAATATTATGGGTTCCCCAGAGTTCCGCCCCATATAGGGCTGCGCTTACACCTCTCGCCTTATATATATCTATCACAGGGGCAATGGGTTTGAAAGAGGACGAGCGCTGTTCTTTAAGGAGAGCCCCCACAACCCTTTTGTGGCTTAGCAACATCTTCTGAAGATGAGAGTTCCACCGCATAGTGTCAGTTTCACAGATGCCTAAATAATCAGATTCCTTGATCCTTTCCAGGGGCACCTGGTTTAGTACAGGAGGCCGTCCAAGCCTTTTGGGGGGTTCAGTACCCAATATTTTGTCTTATCAGTGTTAATTTTGAGCCCCCTACTTGTGCAGAAAGACTGAAAACTATCCAGGAGGCTCTGTAAACCCACATGGGATTTAGTGATCAGGAGGGTGTCGTCAGTGAATAGGAGAGTTGGTATTCTCTTGCCCGCCAGGGATGGTGCATCAGATGGGTTTTTCAAAAAGTGCTCCACCACTCCGTTCACATACAATGAGAACAGAGTGGGGGCAAGGACACATCCCTGGCGGACGCCCCTATTCACTGGCATTCTAGCAGTCTTCTGACCCTGCTTACCCCACCTCACCTGCGCAAATTTTCCTGTATGGAACTTCACCAGTAAAGACAATATATATGCAAGCATCCCCAAATTGGACAGTACCTCCCACAGGCGATCCCGGAGCACCAGGTCAAAGGCAGTCTTTGGGTCAATAAAAGCGAGATAAAGACTGTCTTTGCCTAATACGACCACCTTCCAATAAATGAGCAGCAATCTAAATGACTGCTCAATATTCCCGGTGCCTGACCTAAAGCCTGCTTGGAAGTCAGAGAGTATTTTATTGTCATCGGTTCACTGAAACACTCTCCCAAGAACCACTTTTCCTGAAACCTTCTGAGTGTAGTCGATTAAGCTTATGGGACGATAGTTAGCCGGGTCGTCCTGACCTCCCTTTTTGAAGATCGGGATGACCTCAGCTCCCCTCCAAGAGTCTGGGATTGCGGCACCATGGCAGGTAGCATTAAGCAAAGATGATATGAGCCTCCCCCATTCTTTCAAATTGAGGTGGAGCAAATCCCCCGGTAGCCCGTCTGGACCTACTGCTTTGTTTGGAACTAGGAATTTTATCACATTCTCCACTTCCTTAGCTGTAAAGGAAAGATCTTCACTCATCCCGGAGGGGCACAATGGTGGTAAATTAATCGGCCCCTGCCTTACAACCAGGTTGGTAGTGTAAAGGAGAGAGACGTGATTAAACCATGTCTCCTCAGAGATGCTACATGTTATGAGGGTATCAGAAGGCCTGTTCCTAGCCCTTACTAGAGCCCAGAAGCCCCTAGAGTCCCTCCTCGCACTAGCTTCCTTCAGGTTGCGCCAGAACTGGTCCTCCCACTCTTTCTTCGCTTCACTAATAGAGTGCTTATACTCCTTCCTAGCAACACAAATCAACTCAGGTCCCCTAAGTTTAACGGCTTTCAGTAGTGCCCTTTTCGTCTCCCGACATTTCTTGGAGTACCACCCCGGATTACCCTTGGGTCTCCGGCACTCCCTTTCGGGGGCCCCGATTGTGTGTTAAGAATAGCTTTCCCAGGGCGTTGATAGTATCACAAAAAAGTAAGGATACCTCTGGGGGATCCAAGGAGGTAGTTTCCAGCCTGGACGGGGCCGCTGCCAAGAGTGCCCCAATATTCTGAACCTTCCCCTCATCCAGGGCAACCTTACACCATTTGAGGCGCCTCCTACAAATTGAGGGACGAACTTCTCCAGTTGACCGCAATACAGAGGGTTCCTGCAGGCCAATTGTAGGCGACCACATGGGGTGCATGATCAAAGATAATGGATTGTGATCACTGTCCGTGGTGGACAGAACTTCCATATTAAGCATAAAGCCCCAGAGCTTGAAATCGAGTAGGATGTGATCTATCCTCGATGATTGGTCTACCCTGTTGAACGTGTGTGCTCCACAAGGGTCCGACATTGATCTGCCATTCGCCGCCTTAGACCATATTCCAGAGTTAGGGTATTAAGCTGGATGGCCCGTTGGGACCATCTCTTTATGGGCGATATTGTTAGGGATGGGATACCCCTCCTGGCATCCTCATCTGAAATACCCAAGATGTCCTCTGACACAAGAGGCTCAAAAGTGCAATTGAAGTCCCCTGGGACCAGGACATAAATGTCATTATTACACTGGCTAACTTTGTCTTCGAGCCCAGATAAGGTTGGGGATGGTGTGCCACCTTTGGTACCCCTAGCATAAATGTTGAATATCTTCAAAGTATTCCCTCTCTGGGGCCTCCTAACTGATAATCTTAATAAGTCAGGAGAATTAATTTCTCTGTGCCTGATATGACAGCCCAGAGAAATTCTGACCCATATAAGGAGGCCCCCTAAAGGGCGACCTCTCCCTGTAGGGGGGGAGATTGCTGGAACAAAATACGTGGTATAACCAACCAATTATGATGGAAAAGTAACAGTTCAGTCATTCTGAATCAGTTCCGACAGGCATTCGAAACCTCCGAGTCAGACGGAACCGAATCATACAGCTTTAAGGGTCTCACTTCCGACCGACGTATTACGATGTCGGATTCGGACAGCCATTCCAAATTGGACCGTCCGACATGAAAAGGCTGTCGGAAACTGACTTTGGGGGCTCCTAGCAGGTCCTCCTTCATCCTGAGGCCTCTAGTTGTGGGCCATGGGGGTTCCAAGGGACCCCCTGTAGAACCATGCACAGTGTGACAGGAACAATGGGGTGCCCGCCACAGGGTGCAAGGTTTTCCCAAACCACCCTTTTTTTCGATGGGAGCCTGTGTTGTCGATCGGAACATACGCTCCCATTGAAGTCAATGGGAGACTTTCCGAACGGTGTTTGGAAGCATTGTAATTGGTCGGTCAGAACCTCCGACAGTGAGTCGGTCAGAACATATTCTGACAAGGAGTCGGGAGGTTTAGTTTCTGACCGACATCTTAATCAGGCCCTATATGATTTGCTTGCTGGTGACCAGTAGTAAACTGCCGACATACACACCTTTCCCATGGCGTAAGTGGTATCCTCCTAAATTGCATATTTATCTTGCCTTTAATTCCCTAGTATGCACTACGAAATGTACCCAGGGCCTGTAAGTTAAATGTCACTAATGGATTGCAGCAGCTAATGTGTCATCCAGTACAGTGGCAGTGTAAACCTGGATTCAGTCCTACCATTGAAGCCTTACTGGAGCAGTGTAAAAACTGCAAATCGACTTGTCACAATAACCCTATTTGACAGTAAATGGTCTTGCAGCCCGTAAGGCAGCGTGCATGATATTTAAAAGAAGGACATGTAGAAATGTATTCTTTGCAGGTCCTTACTGTGATTAGCACCCAGAGCTATTTTCACTGAAAGAAAGACGTCCTGTCCATAGTGAAACACTAGGAAGCAATATTAAATATTAATGCTGCTATTTCAGGGAAAGGACCAGTTAGAAATTTGATTCAACAATTCTTTTAATATTTATCAATAGCTCTCTTTAAAGGTGAAATCGAAATTGTATAGCTATAAAGGAAAATTACCTGCCAAAACTCTCTGTAGGTTAATTAGCATTTGCACCCAGATGCAGCTTTTTGAGTGCTCAAGCTCCTATTACAGTGTGAAAAGTGCTCCCTGAGTAGAGACAAAGGCCTGCATGTGCGGAAGTAGCCTTATTCCTCTGGCAGAATGACCATTTGGGCATCCCCAGTATCCTCTGCAGAACACTGCTGGGATGAAGATCAGAAGAGGACTGAACCTGCTGAGACCTGAGGGGAGCTCTAAAGACTGGACCTGTTCCCTCTTGTAACCAGGACCGAAAAGTGGACTTGAAGGGCCATGAGGATCACCTCCTTTCAAAATAGAGGGACACAACAAGAAGCCTTTTTCTGAAACTGTCCAGCTGACCAGTTCCAACTGGGCCTGTCCCGTACCTTACTAATATCCCATGCTGAAGCAAGTCCTGACCCCCGCCATCCCCCCAAGTGCTGTTGTTAATGTCCTGGCACCCTTGGCTGTGCCTGGTTGCATATTTACCTGCAGAAATACAGCCACTGTTAGTGGATTTACAATGCTTCCTGGCCTTGGAAACACTTCTGCACAGCTTAAGAGGTCAGCAAAGGGGAGGACGCATGTAGAGTATACTGATGCCCACCCATCATATGATATGAGGGTAGGTCTCACATACACTTGAGTGCCAAAATCCTGCATTATGCATTTCTCTGCCTCCTGGATCCTGCAAACGCTTGAGGACCAGCACTCTTGCAGGCAGCAGCAGGCGTGGCACAGGGAATACATCAATGTGGCTACTGGCCATGCGTAATGCAGCAGTGAAGTCAGAGTCAAGGACAGCCGCGGTCGGTAGTGGGTGTACCTGCAGGGCGGTGATGTATGGAGGGGGAGGGTCAGGGTGGGGGGTAGTAATGTATGGATTACTGAGCTTTACAGGCAAGTAAACATATACATAAATAAAATGAATTTGGTTGCGTGCACTGCATCCCCAAATGCGATGCAGTGCGCGCAACAAAATTGCTTTTGTTTATTTATATGTTTAATTACCTGTAAAGCTCCGTAAGCCATACATTACTATCCCCCACCCTGCCCCTCCCCACATCACCGCCCTACAGGTACACCCTCTACCGACCGCGGTTGGCCAAGGACAATCAAGAACGACTGACAAATTATTGCAATTTCATCCTATCTGACCATCTCTCATTCTTTGGCTAAGCTTTTGTGAAAAGTAGACTCATACTGAGGGCAGGTCTCATTTTAGATCATGTGAGAGCTTGTGGCAATAAGTCTTTTCACCCGCGACACTAGCAAACCTGGCAGGTTTGGTAGTTGCTGCTCACTCTCATGTGTTTCTCTCTAACATGCATAACCATACTTCTACACAGCAGAGCATCTTTCTGACAACATCCCTCTGTATTATCCGCCATAGTAAATACATTCTGCACAGATCCCTGCAGACCAGTCACGTCTCGCCCCTCTATGAAGCAGGATTGCAATTCAATCACAGAGGGCAAATTAAGGCAACAATTTCTACATGCCCAGCCCTTAGTAAAGAGCTAAGGCATGGATAAATGTGCAAACAATACAGTAACTCACAATGCTGACATAAATGATAATATACAAATTCAGTGCAACAATACACCCTCATACACAAGCAGCATAAGCAAAAACCTGAATACTACAGAACTTAATGAAGACCAGCTGAACATCATTAAATATCCCAGCATCAATAATATTGATCTGCAAACTCAGCAAGTATAATACATGATATTAAACATGAACGCCCACTCACAGCACAAGACCCAGTGAAAGATATAAAAAAGACTTCGTGTAATTATCTGCAGACAGTTGATTGACATTTTAGCAGAGAACAGCCCAGATTGCAGACTCCTACACACATGTGTAACCTCTCAATGTTTTCTTTAAAACTCATAAATTAACGTGCGCATGGGACTTTGCGACGCAGGGATTTTGAATCTAAACGAGGGTTAAATATAGGCGTTAACAGCCTGATTCATGTACATGCCGTTTTGCGTGTCCCTAATAGCGAATCATAGCGATTCGCTATTGAGGACACGCAAAACGGCATTCATGTAGGAATTGCTACTTAAATAGCGATTCCTACATGTTCCTTATTTGCGAGTAGCAATTTGCTACTCGCAAATACTCCCCAATCATTCCTATGGGCCAAGAGGCCCATTGGAATGAATGGGGATTTGCGAGTAGCAATTTGCTACTCGCAACTGAGATAGCGATTTTAAGGGTGCCAGGGGTGTCCAAAGGACGCCCTGTAGCACCCCTAAAATGCACTTTTGGACAGGTGTTGCGCACACACATGTCCAAAGGACATGTGTGTGTGCTACATGCGACTTTGAATGATGCTTTTAAAAGCATTTTTCTGAGTTTTTGCTATTTACCGACAGGTCTGACCTGTCGGTAAATAGCGGCCCCAAAAGTCCAAAATCGCAATTTTGTTGTGTGTCATGAATAGCATTTGAGGAATCTCTATTAGAGATTCCTTAAATGCCATTCCACGCAAATATGCGAATTCTTACATAGCGATTTTTGCATTTGGTATCATGAATACCAAATGCAAAAATCGCACTCGCTAAGGGCCAGATTCTGAGAATCTGGCCCTTTGCGAGTGCAATTTACCTACATGAATCAGGCTGAAAGTTCACTGACACTGCGTCCCTTTGCGAATCGCCCTGTGAGCACTCACCAAGCGATGAGTAAATGTGGGCTAAAGTGTGAACTTGTTTTTATGTTCCTTAGAATTTCCAGACTACTGCGGTATCGAAATTACTTTCAAACGTGCCACCCTACTGATGCCTGCTAAACGGTAAAAATTCCTATAGTTTTATCCCAGCGCCTTCTTTCTTCTGTAATTGTTTTATTTTAGCCTTTTGTCATCTAACAAGTGAACAATTTTCCCTGGTGATTTTCTATCATACTTTACTTTCAAATGTCTGTGGCAGTGAGAAACGGGCCGGTTGAATAGGAAGTTGTAGGTTTAAAGGCTGCTGACTGATTAGCACGTGGTTTAAGTTGTAAATCAATCGAGAATGGGTTCAGCCCAGGACGTTTAATTTATGTTTTAGGTGACATGGTTGAGAGAGCACCTGGCCCATTAGACTTTCAATGGGAAAGTTTCGAAATGTGGGTCACGCTGTTTCTTGAAAATGCAGAATGATATTGCCGTCCCAGTGAGCTGCTGATAAGCGGCAAAGTGCAATCATATTTTTTCAGATAAAACTGTGATTAATATTTGAAAGCATTTGGTATCAGATTCTCTATTTTTGTAAATGTTTTTTTCTGAGCTTCGGGATGTGTTTTGTTCTTGTTCACCGTGAAGCGGTACCTCATGGGAGCAATGAACTCTATTTACGAGCAAGACGAGAGATGAATTTAATTCCAGATGTATCATGAGGTTTAATCTGCAAGGTAGCTCCGTTTGAGCAACTTGAGGAAGCAGCTAAAACTAGATAAAAGCTACCTGGAACTTAACTGTTTTTATCCGAATATTTTGGTACTTTTATCAACAGATAAAAATCATGATATGCTAAACTGAATCTAGACGGTAATTAAAGACAATAGAAAAACAGTAAAACAAATTGCAATTGTGGTGTATGTACCCTAAAGAGACCATAGCTGACTGTTTAATGCAACATCTGCCGGTGTCTTACAATGCACCTCCAGGCATAGGTTCATCCATGCTTTCAGAAGAGAACTTGGATGGTAAGCAACAAAATAATGAACAAATACACGCTAAGGACCACTGTCACAAATACAGCTGAAACTGTAAACACAGTGTCACTTGTAATGTACACCGATGGATTTGGGTGCTTAACACTCTGAGGATATTTACCTACAATTACATGCTGAATGTACATAATGTGGACATGTTGTAACGTAGCTCCGTGTGTACATGGTTCTCATATGTCTGTGCGGGGAAGCACAGAGATGTGTCATATTCTTGTAAATATGTCACATTCCTGTGCTCTGAAAGTGCCACAGTTGGCGCAACCAAAGGGCTTGCGGTGCCACGCTGTGGCACCTCCTTGTAAATCTGCCCCTGGATGTGGAGCACAACCTGAGGATGGCAGTAGCAAAAATCCATCCACAGATTGACAGTCTGTGGCGAAAAACAGGCACACCCGTCACATTTATGTTGGTGGTGTTATCAATCAATGTCATGTGTAAAGCAAACCATCCTAGTACAAACAATTTGCGTCCATTTTATCTAGGAAAATGGTGGTTTGAGCTATGTAATAATCTGTCACTTCAGCACACCCACTCACAAACCTGCACTTAACTGAACACTCTTATTATGTTGAACATTATATGCTGGATATGGCCCAGGTTATGCGTGCAACGGTCAATTATATAGTATACCAGATTCCAGAAATTAATGTCAGGTGTTTGGGGGGCTCAACAGCAAAAATAATTGAGCTGGGGGGGCTCAACCTACAAAAGTTTGAAGACCTCTGCTCTAAAGGTCTGATTCACAAAGGTAACTTACATTTTTGAGTACGTTTACCGTTTTGAGTACATTTACTACTCTATTAACAAACTGCACTTTTGTAGTAACTCACACTCTTGTAGTAGGTTCAGCACTTTACATGGCCAACCACTGGCACTGCAACACTCTTCCGTAGGATAAAATGGAGACAGGGACTTGTGACCAAAGTGTAAGTTACTACAAAAGTGTAGATTGTGAATACCAAAAATGTGCAAACTTACTCAATAGTGTGAATTACTACAAAGGTGCAGTGTGACTGTGGATAGTGGTTTGTAGTACTGCTGTAGAACTAAAAATGTACTATAATGTGCAGTTTGTGAATCAGAATCTATGTGAGTATTCACAGCAGGGGTGTAGCATGAGTGCCCATGGGCCGTAATGCAATTAAGGAATGTGGACCGCCCATCCTCTAGTTTCATAGTAAAACAAAACTGCTATATTTGGGGTGCAGCAGGGGCCTCAGACACCTTGGCCCAGTGCTACTGTGCCTGCTGTCTTATTGGTAGCAATGTCCTTGATTCACAGTGCACAATGCACACAAAACACATGAATAGGGTAAAAAGAATGTGAAACGTGGAGCTATGGTTCATTGTGTCTTTGGAATCAAACTCCTGCTGCCTGCGTAGGTCAGACCTCGTTCTGCCCTATTCAACCCCCTGATTATGGAGCCGTTGGACTGCAGGTCCAACTAGCGGCCCAATGAAAATACAGAACGATACAGGATAAAACCATAATTGCAATAGAGTTTCAAGACTTATAATATTTCAATACATCTTCATAACCCTAATTCTTATACATAAAATGGGCTAATATGGCTCTACATTTTCTCTCTCTTTTTACTTACTTATGATAACTTTATTTCGGTCGAAAAGACCATAAAAGTGCAGATAAAATACATACAAGGCACAAATCCTTATAAAACAATAAATAGTAGGCGAATCTTTATTAAAGATAAAAATAATTAAACTAAACAGTTATAAAGGGCCAAGTAATATAAAATTCATAGTTGATCACAGGCATTTATAAAAAGCTTTTCCTTCTGCGGCACATACCAAATAAAAAACGAGATACAGCAAATACTATGGGGGGAGAAGTATCATACATTAAAACCCTACAGGCCTGCGTACAATGTACAAACCCCAGGTTCCTACATAATGGGATCAGCCAGCATTTCCTTATTGTTGCATACGCTGGACAGAAGAACAGAACTCGAGGGACATCTTCTCGTATATAATTACATGCCGGACAGGCACCATACTCCGATTTTGCTCATTTAGAAGAAAATGCTCTGATTGGTAGGCTGCCATGCCTTAGTTGAGTGTATAACTTCCTCGCAAGAGGGGGTTGGATTACATCTAGGAATTCCTCTAGTCGTGGTTCCGATTTTACTAAGAGAAACTCTACGTATAGCCTGCCTAGGGTAGCTGATCTCTGTAGGGCTAAATGATTCTGCCGCTTCAGCAGATTTTGGAGTTCCGATCTGGATATCCCCGGGCAGGTCAACTCCGGAGTCTCCCAGAGCTCCGGCAAACCTATTTGGGCACTAAGAACCTTAATATGAAGCAACCACGGGATATTTTTGCTTTTAAGAAGACCCCAAACCTCCAGAAATTCGGCTCTATAGGGGGCCAGCTCAAGAACCGACCAGAACCTTCTCCAATAGAGCATAGGCCATGCAGCTGCCAACTCCTCTATTGACTCCAGGCCCAAATCAAATCGTAGAGGGATGAGTGGTGTACTTTGTGGTAGACCCACCAGATTCCTCATAAAACACTGTTCCGCCCTCAAAAGATTGGATGTATTCTTATGGCCCCAAAGATCAGCACCATACGTTGAGGCTGTTCTCGCATTGAGTCGATATATTTCAAGGACCGGAGCTGCCGGTTTGAAGTCTGATGTTCTGTGGAGCTTGCTGATACCCCCTACTATTTGTGTTAGCCTGAGAGCTGACTTAGAAATTTGGAAGCCCCAGTCAAAATCTTCCGTCAAGGTAATACCAAGATAGACAAAGTTTTGACACGTTCCAGGGGTTTGCTATTAAGGACGGGATTTGGGCGGGTCTGCTTTGGGGGATTGAAGATCATGAACTTGGTCCTATCCAAGTTAAGCTCCAATCCATGTGAAGCACAGAACGTTGCAAAGCCGTCCAGAGTACGCTGGACGCCCGATGATGTTTTGGATAACAGAAAGGTGTCATCCGCAAACATCAGAGCGGGCACCCGCCTGGTAGCCAGCTTGGGAGCGTCATTGTCTATTACACCGTTTAAATGGTCTACGAGACCATTGATGTAAAGGCAGAATAACGTGGGAGCCAAGACGCACCCCTGGCGTACACCCTTTAAAACAGGAAAATGTGCTGAGAGATCTCCATACCTCCCACACCTGACTTGGGCATAATTGCCAGTATCTAATCTATTTAAGATGTTCAATAAATGGGGCGGGAGACTCAAGTCTGCTAGAACTTTCCACAACTTTTCCCTAGGAACGAGGTCGAAAGCGGCCCGCAGGTCAACGAAGACAAGGTAGAGGCTGCCACCCTCCACTCTTGCCGTTTTCCAAAGTAAAACCTGCAGCCGGAATATTTGATCCAAGGTTGAAATACCTGACCTAAACCCAGCCTGGAGTGTTGTCAATATTTCGTTTTCCTCCATCCACCCTTGAATCCTATCCAAGATGATCCTGCCCATTAATTTTTGCGTTGTATCTATAAGGCTAATGGGCCTATAATTAGATGGGGTTAACGGGCAACCTTTCTTATAGATGGGGACGATCTCAGCTCCTAACCAGGTACCTGGTAGATCAGTCCCCATAAGAATCGCGTTAAACAGGACAACCAAGTATGGTGCCCATATTATAGGTTGAGAACAAAATAAATCCCCAGGCAATTTATGAAGGCCAGGAGCTTTGTTAGGAAGTAATCTTGCTATTGCAAACTTAACCTTCTTCAAAGTGATAATCTTGGGCGTTGCAAGGTGGCACTCATCCTCACCATCCCGGGAGTCCTGCCCCCATTCGTCACCAAAGGCCCCCTCCAATCGATACTCATTGCGGAGGCCAGGGGCGGCGAACGAAGAAGGCACCTTAGCTTCACCCAGGGCCTGGTCCGTCACCCCCACCAATCTACACTCCTTGCAGGGTTCGGGACCTAAAAGGGGACAGACTCTAGCTCCAAGTTAGCATATAATGCTCCAAAATGTGCTTCCCACACCGAGGATGCTATATTCGGGGATAGAGCCAAACCTCCCCCACTCACGCCTGAGCCAACAATAGCCTAGAACGACTTTGAGTCCTTACATGAGAGTGCAGGTCTAAGCTTCTCCCATCTAGTCTCCTCCCAAACCCTCTTTTCCCTAATGATTGCCTTTTTGTAGAGCAATCGTGATATCCTAATTTCTTCTCCGTCTTTGTTTTTAATTGCAATTAGCAGGTCTTTTTTTTGTTTTCCTGCGAGCCCTCCCAAGGTTTTATCCCCTGTTGCATTCTAGAAGGTATTTCACTTTGGCCCATACCATACTGGACATCTCTACTCTGGCCAATCTTCAACTGGGAAGTAGGATAGAAGTATGACAAATGAAGGGGGAGAATTTGGTTGTTAGACCAGGTTGAAAGTCCACTGCAAATATGTTCTAGCGCACTAGTGTGCCTAAAATTAATGCCAACACAATTGCCTGCAATGGTTTTGGGTCCACTCCCGATCCATTCTATTCTTCTAACGCACAGTATTTCACCAGAGGCATTAGGTGGTGAAGGCCTATTTATGTTGAGCCAGTTGATACATTTATTTTTAAGATCAATATGATCCTCATTTTTCCCCTGGCTAAGAGGAGGTACCCCAGCTAGCATCACAACATAGGGTAAAGACTCGGGAGGGAGATCAATGGAGGGCACCTCCATTAAGGGAGCCCTTGCTGGGGTGTTTCTACTAGTTAGGGTTTGTTGGTCCGAGTGACTTATCCCCGGTTGTGTTACCCCCCTCCTCACCGTATTGCTTCCGCTTCCTATTTTTCCATCCCTCTGCAAGGGCTGAACTATATCAGGAATAGGGTTTCCAGTTGCCTGAGGGGTTTCCTCAGAATTGTTATTACTAGCTGGCAAGCTCCCAGGGTCAGGAATAGGCTTATTAGTACTCGGAACTAGTCGAATGGCAGAATTCCCAGCAACACTATTGTTGGCTGGAGTAATCCTGCAATAGGGGGTAGGCTTAATAGTACCAGCAGACTCTCTGTTAACGTGCTTCCCCAATGGGCTAGTAGGCGGAACTTCCCTAGACCCATGTTGTTAAGTGTGGAGACTAGTCTGTCCAGCCTAGATGCCAAAGGTTTGATATGTGTGCCAATAATCTGTTTGATATGAGCCTGGAAATCAGCAAGTAGGTGGGTAACCCAGAGTGGTGCTCCCACAGGGGATAGAGAAGGGCCAGTAACAACCGGTACGGAATCGTGTTTAAGCAGGGTTCTTTTGGTTGTTTTTTTGGCAATTTAGGTTTGTTACTTCTAGGGCGCGGCTTAGTAACTTTATTTGCTACATAGTGTCGGGGGGGATTTGGGAACCTGTAGACTATCATTTACATCTATGGCAACCTGGGCACAAGGCAGCTCAGCAAAGGAAGACATGAGAAAAAAACTAGTGTCAGGAGGATTAACTGTGACTGCCGAGAAGTCCCCCACTTGCTGTAGCAAAGGAACAGCAGGAGTAATTGATAATCTCCTCTCTCTGTTTTCTATGGCTGATGCCACAACACCGATTATCTTCTGTAGCATTTTGTCAATAGCCGTTAGGCTTGGAAAAGGTTGAGTTGTTGCGGCCTTATGCCTGGTCATAGGGCGGAAAACAGCAGAGTTCAAATTTTTACCCGTATGACTCATTGTTACAAGAGTGACCCGGCCCGACCTCCTCTGGCCTCTGACGGCCTCAGACGGTCCCGCCCTTGTCCCGGGCTTCTCCCAGGATGCTCCTGCGTGCTTTCGCACAGCGCAACAGCCAAATTATTTATGGGGTCGGTGTTGGAGGCGGTGACAAGCCCCGGACCAGGTGTGAGAAGCCCAGAGCTTTCTGGGACTTTGAGTCCGGCAGTCAAGGTAAGGCGGCCTCTGTGTTCAGAAGCAGCCCTCAATCACCTCTTCTGCAGCGGGATAACTCCACACGTCCCCTGCTTCGCTCCAAAAATATCCCAAATGCTCAAAGAATGCCCAATTGACAAACAGCACTCTTAGAGGCTGCGGCACCCGCAAAGTAGATGCGGCGAGGTTTTTCAAGAGCGTCGGTGCTGGAGGCGGTGACAAGCCCCGGACCAGGTGTGAGCAGCCCAGAACCTTCTGGGACTTTGAGTCCGGCAGTCAAGGTAAGACGTCCTCTGAGTTCAGAAGCAGCCCTCAATCGCAACTTCAGCAGCGGGATAACTCCACACGTTCCCTGCTACGCTCCAAAAATATCCCATATGCTCAAAGAATGCCCAATTGACAAACAGCATTCTTAGATGCTGGGCGAGGTTTTTCAAGAGCGTCGGTGCTGGAGGCGGTGACAAGCCCCGGATTAGGTGTGAGCAGCCCAGAGCCTTCTGGGACTTTGAGTCCGGCAGTCAAGGTAAGGCGTCTTCTGTGTTCAGAAGCAGCCCTCAATCGCCTCTTCAGCAGCGGGATAACTCCACCCGTCCCCTGCTTCGCTTGAAAAATATCCCAAATGCTCAAAGAATGCCCAATTGACAAACAGCACTCCTAGATGCTGAAGACCCGCGAAGCGGGTGTGGCGAGGTTTTTCAAGAGCGTCGGTGCAGGAGGCGGTGACAAGCCCCGGACCAGGTGTGAGCAGCCCAGACCCTTCTGGGACTTTGAGTCCGGAAGTCAAGGTAACGCGTCCTCTGTGTTCAGAAGCAGCCCTCAATCGCCTCTTCAGCAGCGGGATAACTATAAACGTCCTCTGCTACACTCCAAAAATATCCCAAATGCTCAAAGAATGCCCAATTGACAAACAGCACTCTTAGACGCTGCGTGGCGAGGTTTTTCAAGAGCGTTGGTGCTGGAGGCGGTGACAAGCCCTGGACCAGGTGTGAGCAGCCCAGAGCCTTCTGGGACTTTGAGTCCGGCAGTCAAGGTAAGGGGTCCTTTGTTTTTAGAAGCAGCCCTCAATCATCTCTTCAGCAGCGGGATAACTCCACAGGTCCCCTGCTACGCTCCACAAATATCCCAAATGTTCAAAGAATGCCCAATTGACAAACAGCATTCTTAGATGCTGCTGAGAGGTTTTTCAAGAGCGTCGGTACTGGAGGCGGTGACAAGCCCTGGACCAGGTGTGAGCAGCCCAGATCCTTCTGGGACTTTCAGTCCAGCAGTCAAGGTAAGGTGTCCTCTGTGTTCAGAATCAGGCCTCAATCACCTCTTCCGCAGCGGGATAACTATAGACGTCCCCTGCTATGCTCCAAAAATATCCCAAATGCTCAAAGAATGCCCAATTGAAAACAGCACTCTCAGACGCTGCGGCACCCGCAAAGCGGATGTGGCGAGGTTTTTCAAGAGCGTTGGTGCTGGAGGCGGTGACAAGCCCCTGACCAGGTGTGTGCAGCCCAGCGCATTCTGGGACTTTGAGTCCGGCAGTCAAGGTAAGGCGTCCTCTGTGTTCAGAAGCAGTCCTCAATCGACTCTCCAGCAGCGGGATAACTATAGACGTCCCCTGCTATGCTCCAAAAATATCCCAAATGCTCAAAGAATGCCTAATTGATAAACAGCACTCTTAGACGCGGTGCGGTGAGGTTTTTCAAGAGCGTCGGTGCTGGAGGCGGTGACAAGCCCCGGACCAGCTGTGAGCAGCCCAGAGCCTTCTGGGACTTTAAGTCCGGCAGTCAAGGTAAGGCGTCCTCTGTGTTCAGAAGCAGCCCTCAATCGCCTATTCAGCAGCGGGATAACTCCACACGTCCCCTGCTACGCTCCAAAAATATCCCACATGCTCAAAGAAGGCTTAATTGACAAACAGCACTCTTAGACGCTGCGGCACCCGCGAAGCGGGTGCGGCGAGGTTTTTCAAGTGCGTCGGTGCTGGGGGCGGTGACAAGCCCCAGACCAGGTGTGAGCAGCCCAGAGCCTTCTGGGACTTTGAGTCCGGCAGTCAAGGTAAGGCGTCCTCTGTGTTCAGAAGCAGCCCTAAATCGCCTCTTTAGCAGCGGGATAACTCCACACGTTCCCTGCTACGCTCCAAAAATATCCCAAATGCTCAAAGAATACCCAATTGACAAACAACACTCTTAGACGCTGCGGCACTCGCGAAGCGGGTGCAGCAAAGTTTTTGAAGAGCGTCGGTGCTGGAGGCGGTGACAAGCCAAGGTAAGGTGTCCTCTGTGTTCAGAAGCAGCCCTCAATCGCCTCTTCAGCAGCGGGATAACTCCACACGTTCCCTGCTACGCTCCAAAAATATCCCAAATGCTCAAAGAATGCTTTATTGACAAACAACACTCTTAGACGCTGCAGCATGTATGTCTTTTTTTTAATCAACACACGTTACACTTACATTATCTCTTTTCAGTCTATTGAAGGCTTTATTTTTTTCATGTTGCAATTTAGTCATTTTTATACTTTTACAAAGCTACTTTGAATACCAAGGGTCAGCCGCGGCCGGTAGTGGGAGTACTGGCCGGGCGTTGACGTGAGGAGGGGGAGGGGCAGGGTGGGGTGTAGTAATGTATGGATTACGGAGTTTAACTGGTATGTAAACATATAAATAAATAAAACGAATTTCGTTGCGTGCACTGCATCACAAATGCAATGCAGTGTGCGCAACGAAATTTGTTTTATTTATTTATATGTTTACTTACTTAAACTCCATAATCCATACATTAGTACCCCCCACCCTGCCCCTCCCCACGTCCCGCCCGGCCGGTACTCCCACGACCGGCCGCTGCTGCCAAGGGTGAGATGTACAAACCAGTTTTGCAACCGCAAAAATGCTTCTTCTAGTGTTCAAAAGCAAAATTAAATTTGGTTAGTTCTTACGGAAACACAATTTGCATTTGTGATAAGCTATTTAAAGAGGCTTGTTTGGGTGCCCCTTCTAAAAACTGAATCCTCATTTTATGTATTACTGTTTTGCTTGTGAATTTCAGTCGCATAACAGTAATACTTTAGCACCAGTTTGAAAGCGGTGGCAATCCTTTCACAAATGGGAAGGGGTCCCCTTGGAGCCCTTTCCACTTCAAGAATGGTAAAAAAAAATTTTTAGGAGCAAGCAATGGTCCAAAGGACCACGTCCTGCTCTTAAAAAAGAAGATTTTAATGTTAAAGGCATCCCATTTTCCTTTAAAGAAAACGGTCTACATTAGAAATAATATATAATGCTTTACTACACAGCAATCACAGACATGGTGGTCTGCTGACCCCAGCAGGCCACCATTATTGTGATGGCAGTGATTCCCAATGGGTCTCAAATTGCAACCTGCCCCATTAATATTTATGAGGTAGTTCGATTTGGGACCTACTAGAAATCACAAATTGAAAATTACAAAATACATAAATTAGGAATACAGATTTCCTAATTGCAATTCAGAGATAATTGCAATTAGGAAATCAGTATTCCTAATATTTGTACATCTGGCCCCATGTCTTACCTTTATATAGTATTGCTTTTTTTGTTTACTTAAGTTGTGCCTTAACAGAAAGTATTAATATTTAAATTTTAAAATTCTGTCACATAAAAAATGCCACATAAACTACATACCCTTTGGTGCAGAGTTGATTGTCATCATCTTTCTCTTAGTTGATAGTACTAGAGTGAGGTTTAGCTTTTGCCATAACCCCAGTGATTTTCTTTCCCAATCTATGGCTATAAGGATGGAAGAATGCAAGTTTGCTGTTTTATTGATTCCACCACATATAAGGCAGGACAACCAGAAAAATCTATAATATGTTAAAGATATATAGGAATGTGAACAGACCTGAAACGTCTAGTGTTCGTTTACATTTGACTGGTCATATGTGTGAACATAGAGTGGCTTCAAAGAAGCATTCACACTAGTTTAACAAAGAGCAACTGCGAAAACCTCAGTGGACAGGGAATATGTAATCTAAGGTCAAGTTTCCAATCTCTGCTTTGCAGCATGGTTCCATCTCGTTGCTGGTCTGTGCCAATATTATAAATAGGATGCATTACTCTGGTCTACGCAGCAATACACTTTAACCTGGTGTGCTAAACATAGACCAGGTCAGTGAGCCTTTCACAATACGTATGCAGCCCCCCAGCTGCAGACTCATGCCTGTTCTGGGGACAGTGCATTAGTGAAAAGTGGACCGGATATTTGAGGCAGACGATTATCCTTTTCCTGTGCAGGTGGCAACCCAGCCTGCATTTTAAAAGGGGGTCCGACATCTTGTTGAAGGTCTGCTTACAGATATTTGCCCTTGAAGTAATAGTCACTCCCTCTTTAAGATAATTGATTATAGGTAGATTATGGTTTTCATAAATATAGAGACTGTTCTGCATTTTTCCAGGATTTTCCCTGCGGCCATCTATGCCCCAACAGTAGTGGTAATAGCTCAAACACATAGTGTAATCAGTCTAGTGGGAGATATCTACTTAAATTGTCCAGTGACCCATCAAATTATATGCACTTGAGCCCTGAGAATGTGCATGCGTTTATATATAAATATTACCTGACGGGGCTCACAGTTGTGGCCAGAGAGAAAAAAGCCCAGTTATTACAGAAGAATAGAACCATTGTTAATTCAGGTAACTATTCCATTCCTGATAATGTGGCCATTCATATCTATGCATGGAAAATCAATTACCAGGATGTCCTCATCCTCAAATGGGGTAATTGCAGCTTCAACAATGAAATAGGGACTTTGAGGTCAGGTTGCAAACATATTTCACTTCATTCAATTAGCTGTAAACATTGATTTGTTTAGATTCAGCTTATTGAACGGCGTTTCATCTTAGGTTATGTGATCAATTGAATGGCAGATTAACCACTGTTATTCCATTTCGAAACATAGAATATTATGGTGAGATATGCATTTAGATTACACGAGGATAAAATGAGCAAACAACCAAGGCAATTAAGGGGCATAAGACATTCCTTATGCGTGGAGGAATAGAAAAAAGATCACACCGAAAATTGTTGCAAACGTTGTCATTGATAATAGTACAAATCAGAATATCGTCCCGTCCTAAATGCACTTTATTATGCTAGTTTGCACATCTACTTCCAGACGTTTGCACTAAATAGGCACTTTAAATGCCAGACATGCGCTGCTATTGTATAATGTGTTCAGAAAGAACGGTATTGCCATTTTACACTTTATCTTGCCACTTTGCACATGTACTAGTAGAAGTATGCTCCAATGTAATTTGTACATATGTAAGGATGATTCATTTAATTTTGCACTTTAATATTGCTAAATTTGCACATACATTAGTATACAAATGCACTAAAAAACACTTTAAAGACTTTCGGATATGTGGTGTTAAATGTATACCGTATTGATATAAATATGTTTTTATTTTATTTTTATGTTGTTGCTATATGGTTATATTCATACATACCAAATAAAGCATTTTGAAATTGAAATTGAAATTGCATCTAGAGAGTTTTTCTAATGTGGTTTTGCTTAAGATCATCACAGGGAGGTGTGCAATTTCATTTGATCAGCGAGTGTTCCCTCATCACTTGCTTGCCTGTAGATACTCTGGTGCATTTGCTCTTGCTAGCAGGCTGTTGTTCTTTTTTGGGAATGATATTCAAGGCCAGACGTGAATTACCAAGTCCTCTTCTTACAGACCACATTGCATCTTCTGAACACATGTTTATGTTTTCATATGTCTATTTTTTATGGTGAATATTCCTTGGTATATAGTTTCGCTTGCTAGAGAAAATTGATGTTTGAACATCATATACTAAAAACAGGTGATCATTTTTGCCCCTTGATGTGGCTTTTTTGAAATTTGATATATTAATAATGTACATGCTCATGGGGTTTACAGTTAAAGGATGAAAATATTTGTATTTACTCTAGTTATCTCAGCATGATAGTAATCATTTCGACAACATCATGGGAAGTAGAGGACAAGCTAAAACTAGATTACTGCGAAGAGAACCATGGGTGCAAATGATTGCATTCTGGGTATTCTGGGTGTGGTTTCTGTGAATGAGACTGCATAGAAATGGTCACAGACACATACAAGGGAGTGCCCTCGCCTAAATACATCTACAAAGATGTGGCAAGCTCTACAGCAGAGACCACTTTGTCACGGAGGCCAGTCATAAGTAAGGGTTCATACTTATGCATATGTGACTTGGCCAATAAGGAATTTAATCAGCTTGTGGCGACCACCCTGGATGAGCTTGCTCCTTTGAGTAAAGGCAAGGCCAAGGAGGGTAGACAACGCACTGCCCCTTGGTTCACACAGGAACACCAGCACATTAAATCAAATTGTAAAAAACTTGAAAGGAGCTGGAGACGAAATCCCAGTGAACAGGGCAGAAGCAGCTATAGCATAGCGCATAGAAGCTATCAGTATGCAGTACGCAGAGCGAAAGCTAAATACTACCAGTCTCGCATTGAGGAAGCCGAGAGCTCCTCACGGGAACTGTTTAAAATCTACAAGGAGATATCCTTGATCTCCAGCTCTAACGCTCCTGCATGCGATTCCATGGCAGAGTGCAATAGAGTAGCTGACTTTTTTTCCAACAAAGTCAAGTCCATTTATGCCTCCTTTTCGAAACAGCCAGGGAGGGGCATAGATTTTAGAGCCACTGTATTGCCTTTGGATCCTAGCACTTCCTTGCAAATCTTTGAGGTCCCCTCAGCTGAAAGTCTAATTAAGATCTGTCAAAGTGTGAAGTCTGGTTCCCCTAATGACCCGGCCCCTCCAAGGGTTATTTCAGAAGGTCTGGTAGGACTGGAACCGCACATAAGACATGTCCTACAGACTTCCTTCTCCTCCCAGCGGGTTCCAGAGGAGTGGAAGAAGGCAATAGTATTACCTATTAAGAAAAAGCCAAATGTAAGCATAGAAGTGCTGGAGAACCTAAGGCCCATCTCACTATTGCCTTACCTGGCGAAAGTGGCAGAGAAGGTGGTCAATGTTCAACTTACCGAGCACCTGGAGAGAGAGAATATATTTCATCCCTCCCAATCCGGATTCAGAGCAGGCTTCTCGACAGAGACAGCACTATTACGGGCCACAGAGACCCTAAGAGCTGGAGCGAATGCAGGGCACACGATGGCCTTGATCATGCTCGACCTCAGCGCAGCGTTTGACACTGTAGCTCATTCCATCTTGCTACAGTGTCTTAGCGAGGCTGGGGTCGGAGGTGCCGCTTTGTACTGGCTGCAGTCGTTCCTGACAGGACGATGCTTCCAAGTACAACAAGGGGCTTGTCGATCTGTAGAGATGCCACTAGACCAGGGAGTGCCTCAGGGCTCGGCCTTGAGCCCCACTCTTTTTAATCTGTATATGGCCTCCCTGGCTAAAGTGGTTCAGGCATTTGGGGTGGAATTGGTATCCTACGCCGACGATACCCAGTTGCTGATCTCTTTATCGCAGAATCCCGCCACTGCTTCCTCCAACTTTAAGGCCTGTATGCAGGCCTTGGCCGGCTGGATGGACTCCCACTGCCTAAAGCTCAACGGTTCTAAAACAGAGGTTCTGGTTGTGGGGGGGAAGAGCGACAGCTGGTCGGCAGAATGGTGGCCTCCATATCTGGGTCCCACCCCCACACCATGTGAGGAAGCTAAGAATCTGGGAGTATGGGTTAACCCCACTCTCTCCTTTGAGGGCCACATAAGGCGCCTTGTGGGTAAGTGTTTTGGGGTACTGAAGACCCTCAATAAAACACTAAATCTATTACCCCTAGAGGCCAGAAGGACGATGACGCAGGCGCTGGTGACCTCTCGGTTGGACTATGGGAAGATTCTGTTCCTTGGGTCCACCGAGGGATGCTTAGGTCGCCTACAATTCATCCAGAATGCCGCCGCCAGACTGGTGCTTAGGAGACCGAGGAGAGCAAACTCGCAGAAGGCGTTGGATGCCCTTCACTGGTTGCCAGTGAAGAAACGCGTGTTGTTCAAATGCCTTCTGTTCTGTCACCGTATTGTCTGGGGCAGGTCTCCCGCTTATCTCCGGGACTTAGTCAGCCGTTATGAGCCGCCAAGGGCCCTCCGTTCAGAGGGCATTGGGCTGCTGACAGTTCCGAGGGTAAGGAAGGCCAGAATGGGCGGGCGTTCTTTCTCGCTTCAAGCCGCTCAGCAATGGAACAAACTTCCTCCTGCTATGAGACTGGAAAGTAGTGAGACAGCGTTTCGGTCAAGGCTCAAAACTCTTCTGTACACTTTGTAGGGACGGGGGTTATGAATGAAGTCTGGGTGTGCTATTAGCTCCACCAGCGCGGGGACACGCCGTGATGGCGTTACTGTGCGCTTTATAAGCTCTTTTATTATTATTATTATTATGTCCCCTTTCTTGTGTATTGTACAAAATATCTCTAATCGATGCACAGTATCTTTCTAATGTATGCACAGTTGGAAATAAACCGACAATGGATTGAAAATTCCATAAATACTTGGACCGCTTGTTACATTCCTTCAACCCCCTCCTCATCTTCCTCTCCTACTTCAGTTTTCTCTGCCAACAAAAGTAAATAATCTTATTAATCCTAATGTGAAGCAGTTATTTTAAGAAGCTCAAGCAATATCAAAGTAAAATGAAATAAATGCATCTTGAGAATAGTGGAAACTGTTTTTTCTTTAGATAAAGGCAATACTGAATATCTTGCAGCTTGCCATTTTACATATTTAACAGTTTGCAACATTGTAACTTGCTGATTGTCATGGCACTAGGGTATATCATGTGACACTGATTAGTGGCAAAGCAACAGGTTTACAATCCATGTGACGTGTTAGTTTCTTGGCCAAATGAATTACCTAATTTACGAACAATTTTGATTACTCAGATGCACGCAGGGGTGTTAAACACCTCTGATCAGAGATTTACAAAATGAAATAAAATGCATGGAAAGTGATAGTGGACTATAATTTAATATAGCCTTATAGCCCGCTGTAGCAGGCTATACCGGCTACTAAAGGCCAGCCCCAGCATTAAAGCAGGACTTTAATAACCTGTATAGCCCAGCTACGAAGGGCTATAAGGCTACTAGAACATTCTGCCACTAGAGAGTAGAATTTTCTAATAAATAAAACAAAGGCCTCTCGGAGCCGAAGGGGATTTAAATCTGTGGTAAGGAGGTCCACGCAGGAAGGTTGAAGTTTAAGTTGATTTATTGAAGATAGTTACATGTAGAATAGTTCCAGTACAACAGGTAGTTATGTTCTGTAGAGCAGCTCCATAAGAAGCAGCCTGCCTGCTGCTCAGCCCATTCTCATCTGTCACGTCACCGCTCAGGCACCCAACATTCCAAAGCGCATCATCACGCCAACATTCCATGCATCACACAGCACAAACACACTGGCTGAGAAGTTGGAGAAAATAGCATACCATTAACATGGGCAGGATACAACATATCCCCTTTTCTTATACAACAGAAGCAATAGTCCAATACCTAAATGAGATATAACAATAAGAACCCAATAAAGGAATAAGTGTGAGAAACACAGAAGCAACATAAGAAAAACTGAGGATAAGGACAGATAGAAATGAGCAAAGAGGTAGGTGGAAGAAAACTAAGAGGAAGCAATGGGTAAGTAGAAACAAATGGAAATTACCCATACTCTCCAAAACGAATTACAAAAGAGAAGAAAACAGTAAAAAGGGGTAAGAAACAACCAATAGCAGAAAGACATAGATGCATGAAAGACAACACCCAAACACACCCACTGGCCAGGCAGGCAAGCAAGGAAGGAAATGATGGTGCAGGATTATCAGCTCAATATATCATACTCACCTGGGCCCAAAAACATTTACTATTTGAAACAGTAATCCAACTTAACTTCCTGCCTATCAGAGTTTTATTTACCTTGGGACTTATACCTGTACACCATGACTTACCAAATCCTTGTCACTTGTGCGCTAAGTCCTAAATTTAAAGATCAAAGGTGTTAGAATAATAAGTAGAGAATAACATTCGCTTAATGGAAAATAAACCACAGACTCTGAAAAGTTTTAAACACTTTATCTATGCAAGATTTTGTAAGCCAGTTGCCATCACAGTGAGATTAAGTATTTTGCAAATGAGAAATAACTATTAAAGCATAACATTTGCAGGACTTTAGGAAAATACCTTTAAACATTGGTACCTGGGAAGGGTGAAAAAGGGAAAACAGTACAAGGACATACCACACAGACATTTACCTAGAATGGTGTGAAGACCAACCCTGGCCAGGGACTGGGACAAAAGAAAGGCTCCCAACTAATCAGATGCCAACAGAACAGGACAGGTGCAGGACAGGACAGGCAACCTCAGCTAAGTACAATGCCAGCGTCACACCCCTCTCTACGGGCTACTCTCAGACCCTGACTTGGTAGATCGATTCTTCTCCCTCAGCAAAACTCCTGATGCTTCTGTCAAATTGCTCGACTAACACTCTGCCCTTGATTCTCCTTCAGCATACGTTGGGTCAGTGACAGGTCTGTGACAAGTTGGATAATCTAACTGACTAAGCCTACCTTATTTATATCAATACAAACTGTGTACCACCCCCTCAATGTAGCAAATTGTATGTTTCCTTCATTTGATTGGTCAGAAAGACGAGGAGAGGCCATCACACCATACCAGTGAGAAATCATTTCTATTCAATATAGTTGATCAATGTTCCCGCCTATAATTAACTTTCCCATGCTTTTTTATTCCACCCACCAATATTATTTCAATTCATATACAATGTATAAAGTTCTGTGCTTTCTCTTCCTCTTGCTCCGGGTCACTAGGTAAGATTCCCACGAACTTCGCAAATAAGATGGGAACTGGCATCAATTCAATGTCAAAGCTTTGAGGATTTCGATGTCATCTGCGCATGACCAAGTGATTCAAAATGGAGTTTGCAATCCCCTTCAGGCCCAAAAACAAGCTATCAATGAAGTCAAAGAGTGACACATTAGAATACAAAATAAATGAATGTACTGTATAGAATTATTTCTACTCTAACCCCATTATTTTATTGTAACTATAGGCAGTACATACAAGATTTAGTATGAGCAGAAGCATGTGCATTGCTATGTCAAGCATGAAACGGCCATCTGTGGCACTAGTGCGCAGCTGCAAAGAGTTAGCACCAAAGTAGAAATACGTCACACTACGTAGATGTAGTAGACGCATGCGCAGAAAGATTCCAGCGTTTTCGACAGCCATATTAGGACAATAGGGTTACTGTTAGTAAAAGCACATAGGTAAGCTTCCCTAGATAATAGAAATGTTGTGTAGTGCAGTTTTAGTAATCACAAAACATGTTGGGTAATAGGTTACATGTTATTTTGAGAGGAGTCAAGTCAGAAAGACTTTATTCGATTGTTTTAAAATCATAAAAGTATGCTACAGAACCATATTCAATCATACAGACAAGTTTTTAAAACAAGTTAAAAAGTTAAAAAGTTACTATACACATGACAAATTCATATAAAAATCATCTTTGCAAACATATTTACAGTGATCACAATCTTATGATCCCTTAACGGTATTCAGATTTTGAGAGGATTGAATATGAGCACGTTTCTGTACGTATGAACCCTTGCTCCATCAATCCCCTCTTTGATGGTATTTTATACCATCACTAATTATGGAACCAGATGCCAACTTTAGCATTCTCCCAATTCAATTTCTTCTATTAATTTAGGATTTCCTCTATCTCTTTTCTTTTGGACACCCCTCATTCTTTTGTAAATATCCCCTTTCCTTTCTTCAAGTTGAATTTCATCATATTTCGCTTCTTTCCTTTCTCATTTACTGCATACCACTTTCTGTTTCTGTAGCACGTACACCAAATAATTATCACCAAAATCAGCAACGCTACTCCCATTATTGGCATCAGTACTTTACCTAAAATACTTTTTCCTACATTAGAAAACCAACTACCTACAGAGAAGAGACCATCAGTTAGTCTCTTCCATGCACTATCACCCTCCAGTGGTTTACATTCTTCTTCCAAATAAGTAATATTCCCGACATATCTTCCAATTTCGATACTTTTGTCAGGTATGTAAGTGTAACAATGTTCTGCCTTCAACATTCTACAAACTCCGCCCTCTTTTGCCAATAATACCTCAAGAGCAAGTCGATTTTGTTAAACCATTGATCTTATCGCAACTAATTCAGTATTGATCAGTAAGAATCCTCCAGCTGTGTTGTTCGATAAGCGATGCACCATTGTAGCCAGTTTACACATTCTTTGTGTTTTCAGAATTACCCCCACTGAAGGTATCAATGCACTAAATATATCTCCTACAATTTCTGAAAAATTAGCTCTTTTCTGTTGTGTTAGTCCATTATTGTCTTCATTGCTTCCAGTGATTCTTTTTACATGGTATACCTTTGGTAATACTATTCGGAAATAGCAGCTCCCATCCCAATGATCAGGCAGCTTAAAATAAGCTTTATTCCCACAAATGAAATATACTCCAGGAAAAATGGATCAGTTCCGTTTTTTAGTCCTCAACCCCTGATTATCAGGAAATTATGTTCACATTCACAGGAACCGATTAATACATGGTTATTCTCTGTTTTTAATCTATGGAGATATATCTCCCCCTTCTTTTCAAAGTCCAGAGACATAGCAGCAAGAGTCTTGCTAGTTGCAATCAATTCTTCCCTTTCAGCCCATTTGGGTATCTGGGGTTTTGGTTCAGAGGCCTTTCTATGAAAATCGTGTCTCCTTTCCTCTACTATATTCAAATATATTTCCTCTTCTTCATGTAATTTACATGTTAAATTGTCTTTATGTGCTTCAGCTATATCTATTGTTTTCATTTTTAGAAAATGTTCACCCATAAAATGTGAGTCTCTACTGCTAAGGACAGGGTTCATGTTTCGGCGTATAGGGATTTCAGAAAAAATCACATCTACGTTAGAAAGATATTATTGTAACTTTCCAGTTCTGTAAAATAAACTAGCTAAAATACTACATGAAAAACCATATGTCAGTGGTAAATGATAATAGGTTACTACTTCTGCTACTGATGTTGGTAATTTCATACAGATGTAGCAATCACTAACTTCCATTGTTTCTACATGATGTACATACAGGTTAGCAAATACATTTAAATCTGTCTCATTTCTATTTTTACTAAGGTGTAATTCTACCTCATCTGGTGCTTCTAATTTTACTTTGTCTTGCTTAATGTTAGCTACCTTTCCATGTGTACTAGTGCCATTCTGTTTATTAGCAGCCATCAAGTAAGGTATTGCTATTGTCTGTCTTAGCCATGCTATGAGTACTATCAGTATACAACATATGCATATTCTACAACATGTCTTTATACATTTTCTTTTCAGGTTTCCAGTAGCTCTATTATCAGCTATTTCTGACTAAGGAGACTTAGCCCCTCTTTGTAACTTTTACACAGAATATAAACTGTGAATTTATTTTCAGGATGGTCTCATTTCGTTGTCAATTTGATCAGCAATCAATTCCAGATTCTCAAAATCTTCGAAAATTTCATAGGTCCATTTAGGACCTTTGAATTTATTATTCAGTCTTTTCAAGCATGGACTTCTCCTTCTGAGTTTCTCTGTGGATGGTCCAGACCGATTATAATTTCATCTACTTGGTCTGGTTCTTCACATATTGTTTTAAGGCAATATTTCAGTCTCTTGATAACACTAGGCCAAGTAGCACCTTTTCTGAGTCTTTTAGCTGGCACTGTGCTTTTATTTCCTTCACGTGTTCTTTTTTTTTCTTAATTTGTGGCACACTTTTGATTTTCGCCGTCTTTAGCATTCCTCTCTATCTGACCTTGTCCAGGGCCTATTACCTCTTTCGTTTCTGCCTGGATGGGTTCCTCTATACTAGTCTGGCCCTGTTCAAGAGTTTGTTGGATTTGGCTTTGACTTTGGCTTTGTTCTCCTTCTTCTTACTGAACATGTTTTTCTATACTTGTCTGGTCCTGCTCAGGTCTTCTAATTTCTTGGTTGTATTCAGCCTGAGCATTTTCTCTAGTACCAATCTGTCCCTCCTCAGACTCAGGAGTGCTGTTGCTGTTTTCTTCTGTCTGAGTACATTGTTCTTTCCTTATCTGGTCCTCCTCAGATTTTATTTTTGCTTTTGTTTCTACAATCTGAGGGGCCCATTAGTATGGCAGGGGGATCGCCCCCGCCAGGCTGGCAATAGCCACCGCCAGCCTGGTGGGGGCGATCCGCCCGCCATCCTACCCGGAATGACCCCCCACCATATCAGTATGGCGGGGGGACTGCAGTGGACGGAAAGACGGTCCGCCGCTTTTCCGCCCCGGTCGCCTTGCGGCTGGGACGGAAAAGGTTTAAAATGGTGGAGGTGTCTATCAGACACCGCCAGCCATATTAGCATGGGCATTTTCCAATGCTTTTCCGTGGTGGCAGAAAGGCATGCGGAGACACCCTGCGCTGCGCTTTGTAATGCCCAACATGTATCTTTAGCATTGCGTCGGGCGGTGCTTTCAGCACCACTCGCAGCAATGCTAAAGATACAGGATGCGCCCTCCACTGTGGCGGGCGCATCCTAATACCCCTAACGGGACCCCCACCCTTATGGCGGGCAGTTCCTACACGACAGGATGACGGGCGGACAATGTCTGCCCGTCATCCTAATGAGCCCCTGAGTGTGTTCTTCTATTCCTACCTCATTCTCACTATTACTCTGACTGTCTAAATACGTTTGGCTTCTTGTTCTTATTGTCACTTCAGGTATGTCACCTATTGGAATCCATTCACCCTGACTTGTGCTCGGTCATTCTTCATCAGCTACCTCAGTATCTATCACTTGAGATCCTTCAGCTGTACAACCTTCAGCCTCTACTTCGTCAGGTTCAGTTACTCTTTTAGTATGGCTGGCATGAATCCAGTTTGGAATTCCTTTGTACTTCACAGCTGTGGCGGTAACCAATATTACTTGGTGTGGTTTTCGCCACCAAGGTGCTAGGCATGATTCTTGGGTGTGATCTTTTATCACTACCCAATCTCCTGGATTCAGATCATGAGCTGGAGTCAATTGTCTAATCATCAGATATATTTAACAGCTTGTGTCCAGGCACACATGCTTGCCTCGTTGTCCTTCCCATGAGTATCTCATGGGGACTCAAGCCTGTTTTCTTGTCTGGTATGCTTCTGAGTTCCATCAGGACAAGAGGTAAAGCATCAGGCCATTCCAATTGGGTAGATTAACACATCTTTCCCAATCTTGATTTGATTGTGCCATTTAGTTGTTCTACCACTCCAGAAGCCTCTGGGTGATAGGCACAGTGCAGTTTTGGCTCAATTTTGAATGTCTCACAAATTAATCGAATTATTTCATTATTAAAAGGAGACCCTCGGTCTGATTCAATTGTTACTGGAAAACCAAACCTAGGAAGGAGCTCTCTTAAAAGGAGTTTGGCTACAGTTAGCCTGTCATTCCTCGTGGTCAGATAAGCCTCCACCCATTTGGAGAACAAACATACAATGACAAGGACATATTTTAATCCTCAACATGCAGGTAATTGGATGTAGTCAATATAAAGTCTTATGAATGGACCTTCTGCTTTTCCAATTTTCCCAGGGCAAGCAACAGTTTTCATACCTAGGTTCATTTGTTGACAAATTAAGCATCTCTGGCAAAGACTCTCTGCTACATGCCTGAACTTTGTGTTAAACCAACCTTATCATTGCATCTCTGCCTATGTTTGTGTCTAAGCATACAATCAGATAACACTGGTCACCCATCTAGGTAAACTATTACACCATCACCAGTTCTTCTCTGACAAACTATTTTCTCCCATTCTTCCTTTTCTTTGGGTACTTCCTCCCATGTACCTACACCCCCTAGCACATAAGTTGGCAGCTGATTCCACATGCATCAGTTTTCTTGTTTACTGCCATTTTATATTTGGTACAATGTTGGGCCACCTGGTCAGCATAACGATTACCGGCTATAAATTAGCCATTTCCAGCTTGGTGAGCAGTACATTTGACCACGGCCACTTCTTTTGGCAATTGAATTGCTTCAAGTAATTCTTTTACAAAATGTCAATTTTTATTAGGGGTTCCTGAAGAAGTCATAAACTCCCTTTGAATCCACAGCTTGCCTGTTATAAATTTCATCCCCACAGTATTTGCATACTTGAGAATTTCATTGATAGGCATCACCTACCAACATAGTTTATGCTCTTTAATAATTTGCAATATTTCCAGCTTTAGTCTGGACACAAAACGATCCATGAAATGTGTCATGTCTTTATTATCTATGTTTTCTAACCCACTGTATTGTTTAAATACCTGCAAAAGGCAATCATAATATGCATGTACAGAATCATCTTTATTTTGGGTAGTTCTGTCTATTTTTGTCCTATCTGTTTCTTTTGGGGGTACTTTTCCCTTTAAGTAGGTTAGTACCCGATTATATTTTTTCATTACATCATCTGATGGAGCTCCTGTCTTTGAATCTCTAGGGTATTCGTCATTAGGCCAATCTACTTAAATCTTACATTCGGTCCATAGGTAAGCAGGAACAACTATGTGATTATAGGGGAAAAGGGTGGGTTAACTTAAATTAAAAAATAAAATAATTTAATAGTGAATACATTTTTAGTTGGTAATTAATATTGCTATTTACCTTACTTAATTTATTGATAAGTATTAAACAAGTTATTAATAAAAGTGTTTAATTAATTGGTAAATATGTAAATTGTGTAAAATTATGTTAATTTTTTGGAAGAGTGTGTTCAGTGTTTATAGGGGAGTATGTGGTTTATTAAAATATGTGAAAATACATGTTTTTAAATATTTATATAATTTTTAATCAGAGCTATTTTATACTGTTAATTGTGGTAATTAATTTATATATCATTGTTTTTATATTTTTGTTGATTGTGATCAGCTAAATCATTACATTTAAATTAATTATGTTAATTTATTAATATTACAGATTATTGGAGGTCACGTTTATAGTGGAAAATAGTCGGAAGTAAATTACATTTAAATAATAATAATTTTTCAATTAATTTTATTTAATTTGTAGGACTGGGTCTACTAAATTATTCCTCTACGATATCCAACACTTTCCCTACTGTTGCACCCTCTGGAGTGGGAATAGTAATTTTTACCCCCATGCTATCCAACACTTTCCCTACTGTTGCACTCACTGGGGTGGGAATAGTAATTTTTACCCTATGCTATCCAACACTTTCCCTACTGTTTCACTCATAGGAGTGGGAATCGTAGTTTTTACCCATATGCTATCCAATGCTTTCCCTACTGTTGCACTCACTGGAGTGGGAATAGTCATTTTTACCCTCCCGCTATCCAACGCTTTCCCTACAGTTTCACTCACTGGGGTGGGAGTAGTGATTTTTACCCATCTGCTGTCCAACACTTTCCATACTATTGCACTCACTGGAGTGGGAATAGTAATTTTTACCCCTACGCTGTCCAACCCTTTCCCTATTGTGCACTCACTGGAGTGGGAATACTAATTTTTACCCTCCCGCTATCCAATAAATTCTCTACTTTTACACTCGTTGGAGTATGAATACTAATTGTATTCCCTTATTTATGTAATGTTTTTAATTCTGTTATATTTAATGTAGTGTAAATTATAAAAAGTATTACTTTGTTATTTAAATTATTATTTATTATTTATTTTTTATATTTATATATTAGGTTTATTTATATATATGTAAATATATTTGTAAGAACGTTTTGAATATTTTATAATTAAGATTAAATAATATTAAGTTAATATATATGATAAAAATACGTTTTCTGTTACATTACATTAATTATTATACATTTTAAGCTTTTTTACATTTTTTTAACTATGTTTTATTTAATTGTGTTTATTATTTAATTACTTTTATATTATTTTTAAGACAATTGAAATATTCAATATTTTAGTTAACTACATTTTAACTATTGATATTTTGTACTCAATATTTTAGTACTTAACTGTCTGTAGATAGGGATTCTATATTCTGTCCCTCGATATTTTTTTAATCGATATTCTGGACATTCAATATTCTGTCCCTCGATATTCAGTCGCTGAACTGACAACGGGACCTATAGTTACTGGTATTGTTAGGGCTTCAGAACTTGTATTCAGTTGGGTTATTTTCTGAATTAATTCACTTCTCTGTTTGTTTATTGCTTCTCTTTCCTTTTTTTGAAGTACCTTTTCCAGTGTGGTCTCATGTACAATATGTAGAACCAAGGGTGGTTTTAAGAAAAGAGCACTAGGAGTAACTCTAGTTGTTAGTTCCTGATAAGGTGGTGGATTTTCATTAATAAATCCTCAAAATAATCATCTTCAGAATCACCACTACTAGTCATTAAGTGCTTTGTTTTCCCAGTACTTTTACTTCTGGTTGGTTCTTCTGTGGTAAATACCGGATATAATCCTTCCACTAACATAGACTTTCTCCATTGTTTCATCTGCCTATCTTTTGTCTCTCTGGGAAATCTTGGATAAAATGTACTTAAATTCCTGTCACACCGAGGTCTGTCTAGTTCAAAAGTCTCAGTCTCCCACTCTTCTAAAGCTTCATACTGTGTTAATCTTAGTCTGGGGTCTAATTCATTCATGCGAGTTCGTAAACTGTCCAATATTCTACCATTAAATAAGCCATATTCTGGAAATGCCAATATACAATCATCGTATGTGTACTCTATCCAATTTTCTAACCATACGCAAGTGTGATAACCTCTTTCTATCATCATGTATGTTGCAGGCAATTTCGGTGGTGGAATAATAATTCCTTCTCTCGTATTAATGGTTTATCTTTTTTTAAATAATTCTTAACTTTCTGCAAAAAAGATTTTTTTCTCTTTTCTCCATACAAAATATATGGTCTTCCTCTAATTCTGTTCTTGGGCAAAACCTAAGAATTTTCTATCGGGGCGATTTTCTATAAATGCTGGATCTAATGCCACATATAATCAGCTCTGTCTATTAACACTAGAAATTCAATTTTGTAATGTTTACTGCTCTGAATCAGTCTCTCCAGTAACAGCGCATCTCTCAATTTATTTACTAATCAATATTTAACTTACAAAATTGTGTTAACAAATGCTTACACAGCTTTTCTGTGACTTGAGTTTTGCTCTCTGCACTCACCCCTCCTTTACAATGTTCCCTCAACTACACACCCGCTGTTTCAACCAATCCTAGCGCGGCTCAAATGATGTCAGTGCAGCACCCATGACTGACCCCTACTTTGCAAGGTAATACGACAACTCAATTTCTTTTCAATTTAAATGTACAATTCATTAATTATGAACATAAAAACATTCGCTACTGTGCCTGATTGACTAAATTTAAAGAAAAGACTATTTCTTTCACGGGGAGAAAAAAAAAAGCGTTTCCATTTACCCATCACACACTATGAGTAAAACCTCTTCTGCTTACTCTTCACACAAGCAAAAAGAATCTGCTACTCCTTTAGACTTACCCTTTCTAGGTGAGATAAGACCATCATTTCCGCAGCGAACTATTTTGCTCTCAATCATTCTCACTTTTATATAAGAAATAATTACTAACTAGTGCTTCAAGGTTTACCTAACTTTCCACACTTACTTCATCAGGCCAGTAAACTCACTGCAGTATGGCTTCCATTTACCACCCGCTATTCGATATCCCTGGGGATTTCTAAACAACATATAACAAATACAAATGGGTTTTGGTTAATACATAAAAGTAATACAAATCAATACGCAACTAACTACTTATCTTAACTAAACCCTAACCATCAATCTGCTACCAAGAAAAATACTGATGGCGCGGGATTACCAGCTCAATTTATCATACTCACCTGGGCCCATAAATATTTACACTTTGAACTGGTAATCCAACTTAACTTCCTGCCTATCAGAGTTTTATCACCTTAGGACTTATACCTGTACACCATGACTTACCAAATATTTGTCACTTGTGCGCTAAATCCTAAATTTAAGGATCAAAGGAGTTAGAGTAATAGGTAGAGAATAACATTTACTTTATGGAAAATAAACCACAGACTCTGGAAAGGTTTAAACACTTTATCTATGCAATTTTTTGTAAGCCAATTGCCATGACAGTGAGATTAAGTATTTTGCAAATAAGAAATAACTATTAAAGCATAAAATTTGCAGGACGTTAGGGAAATACCTCTAAACATTGGTACCTGGGAAGAGTGAAAAAGGGAAAACAGTACAAGGACATACCACACAGATTATATTTACCTAGAATGGTGTGAAGACCAAACCTCGCCACAGGCTGGGACAAAAGAAAGGCTCCCAACTAATCAGATGCCAAAAGGACAGGACAGGTGCAGGACAGGACACACGACTTTCGCTAAGTGCAATGCCAGTATCACACCCCTCTCTAAGGCTACTCTCGGACCCCGACTGGGTAGATCGATTCTTCTCCCTCAGCAAAACTCCTGATTCTTATGTCAAAGTGCTCGACTAGCAATCTGCTCTCGATTCTCCTTAAGCATACTTTGGGTCAGTGACAGGTCTGTGACAAGTCAGACAATCTAACTGACTAAGCCTACCTTAGTTATACCATTTCAAAGTGTGTACCACCCCCTTAATGTTGCACATTCTATGTGTTTCCTTAATTTTATTAGTCAGAAAGATGAGGAGAGGTCATCATACCAGTAAGAGATCATTTCTATTCAATATAGTTTATCAATGTTCCCGCCCATGATTTATTTTTCCATGCTTTTTTATTCCACCCAGCAATATTATTTCAATTAATTTACAATGTATAAAGTTCTGTGCTTTCTCTTCCTCTTGCTCTGGGCCACTAGGTAAGATTCCCAAGTACGTCACGAATAATATAGAAACTGGCATCAATTCAATGTCAGAGCTTTGAGTATTTCAATGTCATCTGCGCAATCCCCTTCAGGCCCAAATACGAGCTATCAATGAAGTCAAAGAGAGACACATTAGAATACAAAAATAAATGAATGCGCTGTTTACCACTTATTTCTACTCTAACCCCATTACTTTATTGTAGCTGTAGTGTTATTAATTAAGCAGTACATACAAGTTTTAGTTCGAGCAGGAGAATGTGCATTAGTATGTGAAGCATGAAGCGGCCATCTTTGGCACTAGTGCGCAGCTGCAAAGAGTTCCAGCCAAAGCAGAGATATGTTACACTATGTTTAATGTAGTAGACACATGCGCTGAAAAATTCTAGCGTTTTTGGCGGCCATTTTAGGACACTCAGGATACTGCTAGTAAAAGCACAAAGATAGTCTTCCCCTAGATACTAGAAATGTTGTGTAGTGCTGGCTTAATAATCACAAAACATGTTGGTTAATAAGTTACATGTTATTTCGAGAGGATTGAATACGAACAAGTTTCTGTACGAATTAACCCTTGCTCCATCAGAAAGACAAGGCATAACATGACCTAAACACCAGCCTAGCACTCAGACACACAAAGAAGAGAAGAACGGGTCTCCTCATTAACCAGGAGGACATGGAATGAAGCTAGAATGAGGGAAAGGTTGGGGACAAAGAAGACTAACAACCAATATAGTCCAGATTCCAAGGATGAAAAGAATATATGACATCACAAGGAGAACTGGACAAGAGAGAAAAACGAGAAGATGAGAAGCATAAGCAATGAGTATAACTCACCCTCCCCCATTTTCAAATTGACAATATAATAACATAAGCATAACTTTGCGTTTTCAAATTGACAATGTAACATAAAAAAGGGTAACATTGCGAGAAAGTAACAGCAAATGGGACTGAAACCCATGAGGCATACTCTGAGAGAGGGTAACAATGTATGAGAAGATGGGAACTAAATCCATGACCGACCCCTACCCCGAGGCAAGGGGGTGAGGAGCTACAGAGAATGGGACTGAGACCCATGAAATGATAGCCTGTGGAAGAACAACCCCATTGTAGAGGTCACATACTGTGCAATGTGATGATGGGACTATAACTCATAAGACACAGCCTATGAGAGGCAACAGTTTAATATAAGATGGGACTAAACACATAACCTACCCCTGACATAAAGGTATATGCTAATGTGAATGGGACTGACCCCAAACAGACACACTGCGTGTGAGGGTACCAGTGTAAGAGAAAATATGACTGAAATCCATGACCTACCCCGAGACAGAAGGGAGATTAGCTTCTGTAAATGGAACAGTACCCATAACCTATACCTAAGCATAGGGATGGTTAGCGAATGTAGATGGGACTAACGCCCATGCAACGATGCCCTGTGTGAGGGCGAAAACTGTAAGTAGCCCGTGTAGGCAAGTGAATTGTGAGCAAATGGGGCTAATACCCATTGCCATCCCAATGTAGGGAAGAATAGCAATTCTAACATGCAATGTACGAAAAGCCAAAACATGAATGAATGTGCATATTAATAGCCAAGCATACAATAGGCATTGTTAGAACTGGGGTCTCTAGTTGGCAGAGGTAGGTACCACTGTCCAAATAGGGACCCTTGCTTCTGTTATGTTATGTTATGTTATGTTATAAAAGGGCTCTTCTATAGCGCACGGCTACTCCGTGGAGTGTCCCGGCGATTTGGCCAAGAGGGATAGAAGAAAAGTACACAACATAACGCCCTCCGCATGGCGGCACAGAATTACTGGGAGAAGAGCCAAGTCATCAATTCTTTACGAAAAGCAAGTAGGTTAGCGGTAGTTCTCAAAGCAAAGGGAAGCTCGTTCCAACAACGAGGTGCCAGATACCGGAAGGAGCGGCCTCCAGTACGAGCACGTCTAATTGTGGGAACAGCGGCTTTGGCCTGCAGTGCAGACCTTAAAGACCTCCTGGGAGCATAGAAGGCCATCCGCTTCCCGAGGTAATTAGGGCCCGTCGAGTGGAGAGCTTTGAAGGCCAGAGTCAAGATCTTAAATGTGACTCTCTTGGCGATCGGAAGCCAATGAAGTCTCTCAAGTAACTCCGACGCTCAAGCCCTTTGCGGTAATCCAAAGATGGCTCTAGCAGCCACGTTCTGCACCACCTGCAGTCGTGCTAAGAGATATTTCGGAAGGCCTAGATAGAGAGCATTCGCGTACTCAAGACGCGAGCCTATCAAGGCCCGAACGATGATTTTTTTGTGTTGAAGGGATATTAGGGGAAGAAACCTCCGCAGCATTTTCAGAACGCCGAAGCACTTTCCTGTCAGCCCTACAATCCGGGGTCTAAAAGAAAGATCAACATCACACAAGACTCCCAGATTTTTAGCTTTTAGCAAGGTATCCTCGGGCGGAGACATGTCACAGGGCCACCAGGTCTTCCAATCAGGATCCGGAGGACTTCCGAAGAAAAGCAGCTCCGACTTGTCTGAATTACACTTCAGACTATGCCTCTGAAACCAGTCAAACACGGCTTCCAGACATTCCCTGATCCGTCCGCTGTCAAAGTCTTCACCCTTGTTACACGTTAAAAGTAGCTGGGTGTCATCAGCATAGGATATGATCTGGGCACCAAAAGATTCCGCTACCGCCGCCAGAGGGGCCATATAGATATTGAAAAGGGTGGGGCTCAGGATACACCCATGAGGTACCCCCACCTCCAGCGGCCGCATTTCAGCGGAAAACGGAGGTGCCCAGACCACTTGTCGGAAGTTGGTTAGAAATAACTTAAACCATTTCCACACCATCCCACGAAATCCGATCTCCCAGAGTCTTAAAAGGAGACCGTCGTGGGGCACGGTGTCGAACGCCGCCGACAAATACAACATGACCAAGATGGCTTTCCCTCCTTCATCCAAAAGTCTCTCGGATGGCATCGGTAATCTCTAAAAGAGCTGTCTCCGTGCTGTAATTCGCACGGAAAGCCGATTGGGAATCGTGCAAAATGTTGTTGTTCTCTATGAAGCTGGAAATAGAGAGGTGCACGTGTTTCTCAATCACCTTAGCCAGAGAGGGAAGGAGGGAGATTGGTCTATAATTCGCGTGAACAAGGGGATCTAAAGATGTTTTTTTCAGCAGCGGCAGAATCAGGGCGTGCTTCCAGGCCATGGGAACCTCTCCTGATGTCAGGGAAGCATTGAGCAGTGGATTGAGCAAGATGTTAATTGCCGGCGCCACTCTCCCAAGGCATTTAGCAGGGCAAGGATCGAGCGGCGAGCCTGATTTAAGCCGAGTCAGTAAGTTGAGAGAAGAAGCATGAGAGATGGAAGGAAAATCTAAAAGCAGGGGTCCTTTCTCCTTCAAGAGTGGTGGCGTAGGTGTCAGATGACAGACACCTGAGCTAAGGCCCGTCCTATGGAAGGAGCCTTGAATAAGTTTGATTTTATTAATAAAGAACTCACTGAGCTGGCTGATCCAGACTTCGGTGTGAGAGTGGGTAGGAGAGCTCGAGGCAGGAGAGATAAACTCTTGTACAATTCTAAAAATTTCTTTGCTCATATTTCCTGCTGCGTCAATTCTGTGCTCCAGATAGACTTTTTTTGCATCCAAAATATGCTTGTGGTAAAGTCGGATTAACTCCCTGTATTTAGTTTTATCTTCTGGGTCATACAAACGCCTCCAGGCTCTTTCTGCCCTCTTGCAGTCTTGACGCATCCTACCAAGAAGAGGAGTAAACCAGGGGGCTGAGATATGTTTACCCACAGAGTTAACTGGCTTACCAGGGGCTAGCTCCTCAAACCTAGTTTCGAGCCACTTCTGGACCAATTTGATATCTTGCTCCAAGTCACCTGATAGGTGGCAGGGATATTGGCCAAGAGCGGTAAAAAGCATTTCTGCCGTAACTCGATGGAAACGCCGAAACATCCTTCTGGTATCTTTCGCTCCTCTAGCACTGGTCATGGCTATAACGGAGATGCGAAATTCAATTAAAAAGTGGTCAGACCAAAGAACAGGAAGCGGTAGAGAAGCCTCGATAGACCCAGTATAAAAGATCTGATCGATCGTATGGCCTTTGATATGAGTCGGGCTAAAAATGAGAGGGGTCAGCCCTAACGGACAAACTATGTCCTGGAGCTTGATGGTGTCGGGGTCAACCGTGTTGTCCATATGGAGATTGAAATCTCCCAGTAGGATACAATGCTCCGATCTCAGGCAAGGTACTGAAAGTGCCACCTGAAGATCCTCAAAGAAGGAGCCTAAAGGGCCAGGTGCCCTGTAGATTATAATCCCTGTACAAGTTTGACGGGGAGATAGCTTGAGATTGAAGCCTAAGGCTTCGCTGCCCTTGATGTTGTCCACAGGGACTGTCGAACAAGAAAGACTCTTGTCAACAACTATTGCCACACCACCACCCCGACCAACCACTTTCTCCTTCCTATAGATGGTGTAAATTGGAGGGACAGCTGTGGCAACATCAGGGCCGGAACACTCACTAAGCCAAGTCTCTGTAAGGAACAGGCACGAGGTTTTAGAGTTAGATAGCAAAGTCTAGATGTCAGTGGAATGTCTACTAAGAGATCTGGTGTTAAGCAGGTGACAAAGGACGTTTGGTGGTGTGGATACAGGCAATAAGCCTTCCCGACTCGGCATATTCCAGCCGCAGCCTGAGCAGCCCTTCCTAAGAGAGCGGCCACCTGGGAAAACATGGTGGCAGGAGGAAATAGATCCTCCTAGCGCTAATATCTCAGTGGAAGAGTAAGAGAGCATAGGAACCGATAATACGTTTTAGCCACCAGACGACAGAAACAGGACATCAAAATTACTGCATGCATACATCGCCGACTTCCGAGACGCGGACGAGCGCAGACGGGCGGGACTCTGGCGCGACTCAGGCGCAGAGAAGGCGCTCCCGCTGCGCGTCACCGCTGCGCGTACAGAGGAGTCCTTTAAATAGGCAGCTCACACTGTCCCTGAGCACAAGAACGCTCAAAGATGGTGGCCACAGTTCCCCTCCCGCACAAAGATGGCGCTCCCTGCCCACTGCCTCCCCGGAAACCGGACCCGCTAAACAGCGGTGGGGTGACAAAATTAGAGTGCAGGTGAGTGGCCAGAGACCCTGTGGCTAAAATCAGGGGAAAACTAAAGAATGTAAAATAAAATACAAAACGGGCATTTAAAAATAGCAGGTAACGCTAAAACGCTAGAACAGCGCGTACACCCAGCAGCAAGGCGCTGCTGCAATACTTGACCTCAGGTCCACTGTGCCAGACTGTCCCAGTGAGTACTCCGCCTTAAAGAGGCAGCTCACACTGTCCCCGATGGCGGCCACAGTTCCCCTCCCGCACAAAGATGGCGCTCCCTGCCCACTGCCTCCCCGGAAACTGGACCCGCTAAACAGCGGTGGGGTGACAAAATTAGAGTGCAGGTGAGTGGCCAGAGACCCTGTGGCTAAAATCAGGGTAAAACTAAAGAATGTAAAATAAAATACAGAACGGGCATTTAAAAATAGCAAGTAACGCTAAAATGCTAGAACAGCGCGCACATCCAGCAGCAAGGCGCTGCTGCAATACTTGACCTCAGGTCCACTGTGCCAGACTGTCCCAGTGAGTACTCCGCCTTAAAGGGCAGCTGACACAGTCCCCGTGCGCAAGAACTCTCAAAGATGGCAGCCACAGTTCCCCTCCCGCACAAAGATGGCGCTCCCTGCCCACTGCCTCCCCGGAAACCGGACCCGCTAAACAGCGGTGGGGTGACAAAATTAGAGTGCAGGTGAGTGGCCAGAGACCCTGTGGCTAAAATCAGGGGAAAACTAAAGAATGTAAAATAAAATACAAAATGGGCATTTAAAAATAGCAAGTAACGCTAAAACGCTAGAACAGCGCGCACACCCAGCAGCAAGGCGCTGCTGCAATACTTGACCTCAGATCCACTGTGCCAGACTGTCCCAGTGAGTACTCCTCCTTAAATAGGCAGCTTATCAGGGTAAGGAGGAAACACTCTTTAAATAACCTCTGCTCACCCCCTTGGGAGCTTGGCACAAGCAGTCAGGCTGATCCTAAAACAATGTGTAAAGTACTTGTACCAACACTCACAGTAACACAGTGAAAACACCACAAACTGACTCCACAACAGTTTAGAAAAATAAAGGTATTTAATCTAAACAACACAAGGCCAAAACTATAAAAATCCAACATACAGAGTTCAAGAATATGGTTGCGAAAGAGTTCTTAAAGCTGCGATCAAATAATCCACAGTTGCGTGAAAAGTTCACAGTTGCGTCACGTTTAGCCAACAGTACCTTTAAGTGCGAAAACGTTCCAAAGCAGAAGCTGGTGCGGTGGAAAACAAGCGGTACGTTGCTCCTGAGACCATGGGATGGCATTGGCGACAGTCCTGCTGCAGCAGCAGGCGTGTTGAGATGAATCCCGTCTTTATGGGGAGGAAGGCAATGACTTGTAGGGATTCGAGTGCTTATGTTCTGTAGGAAGTTTGTTCTCGCAAAAGCAGGATGCGATGATCTGTGGGTGCTGCGATAATCTCCGGGGCGACAATGCATGATCCAGTGGCGATCTTCCTCTCGCTGCTCCTCGATTCAATGGAGGCGGTGCGGCGATTTCACCCAGCGATGATAGGCTCTTCGACGATGCTCGCATCAATGTTTTTAGTTTTTTTGTCCTCATTGTGCAACAAATTAAAGTATGGAGATTCTCAGGATCCTTTCCTTGTTTGTGAGAAGAGGAGCCCCTTACTTCCATATACTTTAAAAGAAGGTTTCTTATCCGTGGGGGTGAGCTAGCCATAATGGCTACTCTTTCAGGCCTTTGTCTGATGTTATGTTGCCCGCACATAATCATTGACTTATTGGACTTATTGACTAAACCTGATCTGATATAAGCTGATGCTTTTAAATATAATTTTCAGATCCCTTATGTTCGAGTAAATTAACCCTTGTGGAACGTTTCCCAGATTTCCCAAAATGTATTCCTCTTAGAAAACGATTTCTTTTTTCTATCCAAAATATAGACCTTTAAAACTGAAGCTAGCCATGCGCTATGTACCGGCGGGGTTGGGCTTATCCATTTTACACAGACCTCTCTCCTTGCCGAAAGGATCAACATGAACATTAAGTTTTCCTGAGCTTTAGTTAGTTTGCTTAATACATTTAAGCCCATCACCCCAAAGATAACTAAATCAGTACTTACAGTTAGTTGTCTTCCCATTACCTCCTCTAAATTCCTACCCACATCCTTCCAGAAACCATTGAGACTGGGGCACTGCCGGAACATATGCAGGTCGTCGGCTTTCTGTAATCCGCATTTTGGACAGCTCTTGACTGTGGACCAGCTCAATTTAGACAGTCTTTTGGTTGTCCAATACGCACTATGGGTAGTAAGTAAGTGATTTCTTTTAAGCGCAGCAGAAGTTACAATCGACCAGCATTTGCTCATAGATACTTGCCATATATTATTTGTAAATGTAAAATGTAAATGTATTTGAGCTTATATAGCGCACAGCTACCCACAAAGGGTTTCCCGGCGCTTGCTTAGGGAACCCGTCCTGGTATTCCCCTGTGAGATAACCCCGGCAGGGTATCCACAAGGTGAAAGCCAGGCATCCCGCCGCGAGGGGCCGTTGTGGAGATTAAACAAGCTATTGCCCAGAGTCGCAGAGTGTGAACCCGTGAGTTGAGAAGGCACTGGAGCGAGAATTATCGAGTCCGTGGAATTTTTGAGCCCAAGACCCGCCGAGGCGGGGAATTGAACCCTGGTCCAGGGCCGATCTCAGCTTCCGGGTCTGCCGCCTCTAACACCTGAGCCACACTTCTCCACCATTTGTATCCAGCGTCGGCAGGTCTTTCCCCCATATAGTCTCTGGAATCTGGAAGTCTTCCTCCCCCGCTGAGATTAGGGCCCAATATCAATAGGATACTTCTTTCCTAAATGGTTTCTTACCAGCATCTTTACTTCTAGGGACATGTTTCCTTTTCTGGTTTCTTTAAGTGACTTTGTCCAGCTTAGAAGTTGGTAATATTTAAATTTTGATAATGTAAAAATCGTGCTTTCCGATAATATTTCCCAATCGAGAAGTTTGTTCTGATACAAGAGTTGCTCCCACTCCGTTATTTCTGCTATTCTTAGGGGTGCCGCTAGGCTGTCTTTGAGGCAGTCTGGCGTACTCGTGGAATCCCAGATCAGGGCCTTGTCACTATAGAGAGGGATATCCAACGTGAATCTTATGTAATACCACAGCTTAGCGGCTGATTTCAAAGTCTTCAATTTTACTTTTTTTTTTCATTTCGGATGGCCGAATTTATATAAAAAATGGCTAGTGTTTTTTGTCAATTTCTGTAGGAAAACTGGATAATCTTGGTAAAAGCTCAACAACGTTCTACTAAATTTGAATTGGAAGGCTCTGCAATATTCCAGGAGGTCTGGGCTGGCCAGGCCTCCCTGTTCTTTCCTTCTCCTTATTTTACACCAGGCAATTCTTGGTCTTTTTGAGGACCAGATAAAACTTGATAGTTCTCCCTGAATCTTCTTTATAGTTTCTCTTTTAAACTCCAGCAGGATAGCACTGAAGACAAAAGTGAATTTTGGCAAGATTGACATTTTTATAATATTAGATTTACCCAGGAATGTTAATGGTAAACCGCTCCATACTTTCAACAACCTTTTAACCTCACCCTCTATTCTATGAATATTAATTTGGGTTATCTTATCAAGATCCTAAACGAGGTCAATACCCAGATATCTTATTTTTTCCTTACAATACGGGCTCGTAAATTCCTCGTTCCAGCTCATAATTTCAGTTTTATACTGATTTATCTGATAACCCGATATTTTCCCGAAGTTAATTAAAGTCTCCTCTGTTGCCTTTAGGGCCTCCTTTAAATCGGAAGTAAAAATCATGAGATCATCGGCACAAAGAGCTACTTTTTTATACCACCCTTGGTATTGGAAAGGGGAGATTGAGGGTTGATTCCTAAGGCATTCAACCACAGTTTCAATACAAAAATTGAAGAGCAAGGGGGAGAGGGGACACCCCTGGCGTGTTCCTCTTCCTATATGGATGTTTTCTGTTAGTTTGCAGTTGATTAATATTTTTGTTTTAGGGGAATTATAAATATTTTTCACCATTTTCAATATGTTTTCCCCTAAATCAAATTTCTTTAAAACCTCACTTAAATAACTCCAGTTCACTCTATCAAATGCTTTAGCAGCGACAATTGTAATTATAGATAGAGGAAGCTTCTCGCTGATGGCAATGTCCATTGCTCCAATCAGCTCATGAGTGAGCTCTTGAAGGTGTCTTCCTGCCAAGAAGCCCTTCTGGTTGGAATTTATCAACGCCCCCACAATTCTCCCTATTCTTTTCGCCATTATTTGGGTGAAGATCTTATAATCACAGTTTAGAATAGAAATAGGGCAGTAAGACTCACATTTTTTCGGGTTTTTGCCAGGTTTTAAAGGAAAGGAGATGGTTGCATCATTCCATGACTCTGGGATTTTGCCACTTTCCGAATTTTGTTTTATTAAAGAGGGAAGTTAGGGGAGGGACTAGTATATCCTTTAATTTTATATAGAACTCATTTGGGAGGGCATCAGGACCTGCCGCCTTACCTCTTTTTAAGTTTTTTATAACACAATCTACCTCGTGGGTTGTTATTTCACCATTTAGATTTTCTTTCTCTTCCGAGGATAGGGTAGGGTAATTTTGTGCATCTAAGAAGTTTTTTATTTCTTCGACTGTCGGGTTACAATTCTCAGTATAGAGATCTGCAAAGAAGGAGGAGAATTCCTGTTTTATTACTGCCTCCTCAGATCCATTTGGATCTATACTGCCAATTTTATTTCTAGATCGATGTGTTCTGGTCTTCCAGGCTAGCATTTTCCCACAGCCCTCTCCATATTCATAGTGGGCCAATTTACTAGACTCCCATTTCTCTCTGATTCGGTCCTCTAATATAGCTGATAAGCTTTCTTTTTGTTTTAACCTTTCATTTTCTAACTCCTGCACTCTGGAAGATGATCTATTCAAAAATATCTGGCGGTCCAGAGTTTTGATATTATCTTCCAACTTCTGAATCTCCTTTTTGAGCCCCCTAGATTTATAGATGGTTAAGCCACAGATCTTTCCCCTTATCACCGTCTTATATGCATCCCATACAATTTGAGAGGGAACACCTTCGCTGTTATTCTCAAAGTATAGATCTGCCTCTTGTTTAAGTTGGTCAATGATTTGGGGGTCTAAAAGAGTTGTGCGATCCAACGTCCATCTCGGATTCGTTGTATCATTCTTTATTTTTATTGTGATTTGTACAGAGAAGTGATCTGAGAGGTGGGCTGGGAGGTGAGCTACTGTATGTGTGTTCTCTAATAGGCATTGATCTATTAGAAAATAGTCGATTCTAGATTGTATTCCAAGTTTCTTGTTTTTAAAGGTATAGTTGTCTTGCTTATCGCCTTTCTCTTTCCATATGTCAATTAAACTTAGGTCCCTTTTATACACTCCTAACCATTCTCTCATTTTTGGCAGACTTGCCTGCTTACCTCTAGGATATCGGTCAACTTTTGGATCTAAAATTATGTTAAAATCTCCACCAATGATCACAGGATATGTTGACGAGATCAATTGGGAGTATAAAGATTGAAGTGGGGTAGGATCGTCTATATTTGGGCCATAATAATCTACCACCATGAAGACATCCCTAGGAATACTGATATTGGCTACTGCCCATCTTCCCTTTGAGTCCAATTCAGCAGATCATTTTCTTGCTTTCAGGGATTTTTAAAAAAGGAGATTTACTCCTTTGATGACACATTCTTGGTTAGTACATATATAAAAGTCAACCCAATAAAGGTTTTAATTATGTCCTCCCATTCTTTTACTAGGTGTGTTTCCTGTAGTATTATTATCTCAATATCGATAGATTTCAAGTACTGAAACATTTTCCGTCGCCTGCTCTTGGTTCTCAGCGCGTTGACATTCCAGGAAGTTATTTTTATGTATTTAAGGTTTTTTCTCATTTCTTCCTGACTTTTGCCTGCCTTCACAGTTCCTGCACCAGGCCCTGATTAACCACTTTCTTTTAAAACTTACATTTTGCTGAGGACATTTTTTTATTTTTTTCCCTAACTTGCTCCCATCTCCCGTGTATTTCCCCCCCCCTTTTTTCCCTTTTTTTCCGCTTCATTGTATACATTAAACAAAACGTGTTGTGTAAATGAAAAAAAGAAAAGAAAAAGAAAACACTGGAAGACATCCTCCCTCCCTGGAGAAGCCTCCCTTTCCTTTTGGGCCTTACTTCTAGCCCACTTCGAGCCCCGTGCCTAAGTAAATATGTTCTGAGAGAGTGCCTCTGCTACTGCTTTCTTCAATGATTGGTTTACTTTTGTGCCTGAGCTTGAGTGAGTGATTGTATCTGGATTTGGTCGCGCATTTGGTCCAGGAGTGTTTCAACTTCCTTGGGGTCTCTGATGTTATACATCTTGTTCCTCCACATGATCCTAAGGGAAGCCGGAAATTTCATCTGGACAGTTGCCCCAAGTGATTTCAGTTCAGGCATCTTTTGTCCCAGCTCCCACTGTCTATCTTGTGTCACCTTAGCAAAGTCCGATCGAATTTTAAAGGACCAGTCATCCTTACCGTATGCCCCACTTTTCAGGGCCTCACTTAAGATTCTCTCTTTAAGAGTATAAGTTCTAAAATTTACTAGAATCTTCCTTGGATTTTTCTTCATCTTAGGCTTCCGAAAGGGGTCCCGGTGCACCCGTTGAATGTTATCTTCCAGGCCAAGGGTTTTACTCCATGGAAAATGCTCCTCTAAAAGTGAGATTACAAACTTTTTTTTGTCTGACCCTTCTTGCCCTTCTGGAACATTAAGGAGTCTAAAATTACACCTTCTGGATTGATTTTCTAAAGCTTCTAGCTTTTCGTCAATGCTTTTGTCCTTTGCCTTTAAAGTTCTGATCTCCTTTTGAGTTAGCACCACTTTTCTGCTTAGGCCCTCAACTTCAGCTTCCACTGAAGAACTCTATCACTTAAAGCTATTAATTTGGAGTCTAATGATTCAAATTTTTCATGAAATTTGTTTTGGTTATCCTCTGATATTTTAAACCTGGACCTCATCTCGTCTAGCATCCTTTCCAACATGATGTCTGTATTACTTCGTAGGTCACCCTGCAGGTTAGTTGGATTTATGAGAGGGTTTTTAGTGGGGTCTGCAAGCTATCCTCAGGCTGTTCTACCAGCTTCCCTACTAGCCCATCTGTTGGAGCCTCAGTTAGAGCAGCTTCTAAGTCATCAGTTAGGACCGGGGATGCAGAGCTCTCCATAGTAGGCTAGCAGCTATTCACTTTCTCTATTTCTTTGGGCACTTCGCGAATTTTGACTCTGTGCCCGATCTTGTATTTTAAAATAAGACCTCAACGAAGGCTTGATTTTTACTTTGGAGGCTCTACCCCTTCACCTAACTCCAGATAATCTCCAGACAGTTCTTTTTTGTTTAGAGGCTTGCCAACTTGCAATTGCAAAGCTTTCTTTTGGTGATTCATGAGACAACGGGCTGCTTTACTACTAGGGTTAAGCTTGACTTTAGGAACTGCCTGTTTCTTAAGCAGTATGAGGACCTCCCCCTCACCTTGGGGTCTGCTGCAGTACCCTTGTCCGCTTTAGAGTAATTTCTCCTGCTTCTCGTAAGTTAAGCAATCCTGTATGTGGCTCTTTCTTTTTAGCAGGGATAAAAAGGTATTTAACAGAAGTGGGATCGTTTAGTTTTCTGTTGGAACAATTGCGCAACCCCCTCCACCTTTACTGCAGAAATCCTGCCTACGGTGTTTATACGCTGGCTAAGCAGAGAGGAAAACCTGGTACTTTAATCAGAGTAGGGCCGGGATGCACCTTACCACTTTGCTCAGACTGTTCAAACGGTTAAGAGCAATTGGCCTGCCAAAAAAGTCTGCCAGTTGTTCGCTCTTCGTCAGGTCTCCCATGCAGACCCCCAAACCTTCACAGCCACCAGAATGCTGAACCGGACTGTCCCACGCATCAGCTCCTCCCGCCTTACCTCGGAAGAACACTGAGATCCGGCTAACCATTCTCCTACAGTTTCCCTGGACCCGCGATGCCGCCTCCCACCAGCCAACGTTGGCCTGGATGCCAAGATGCGGATGAGAAAGCCCTGCTGAACCGATTGGAAACCTCGGGTCCACTGCACCGCCTCCACAGAGACACAAGCAGAGTCAGAGTCAAACAAAACGCCAGCAAGGGTTACAACCATGCCGTCAGGATCCACCATCGAAGAGTAAGTCGGAGATTAAGTCTTTAATTTATTTTTAGCCGTGACGTGTCCAATATGGAGAACGCACTCCCCCCTTGCCGTGTCATCACCGGCGAAGAAGACCAAGCACATCGGATGAAAAAGTACACACGGTGGGAGCACCTTGCTGCTCAACTATTTCCCTCACTACAGTCATTTTTAGTCCCAAATGCTCTCCTCAAAAAAAGTCGTAGACGCAAATGTCAGTAGCAGCTACCCCTCTCTCCATTCAGAAGTATTTTTGGCAACCCAGTCACGGAGCTCCCGACCGAGCCTATTGACCGGCCGCCATCTTCCCCGCATCTCCAATGCTCGCATCAATGGTGATCCCGCCCAAATGAAGGATGCTGCGTCTCCGGCAGTGGCAGCAGGCGCTGCAACGATCTCGGACTTCGTAGCGGCGGGAATTTCCTCGCGCTGTCAGGGATGCACTCCGCAAGTGAGCGATGCAATAACTTTTCTGTAGCAAAGTCTCTCAAATCTTCATTTCCAGCTTCCCAGCACAGGTACAACTTCCAGAGGCACCATAACTGGCCCAAACACTCTAGGGAGGACAGAGCTCTCTCAGCAGAGCTCAGAGAAACTGTGGGTGAGCAACAACAAAGTCCTTCCCCTCTCCTAGGCAGCAAAGCAACTGCAGGTCAGTCCAGCATCACACAGGCCTTCTTTTTCAGTCTTCCAGCTTTCTCCTTGGCAGAGGTTCCTTCTTGTTGCCAGGATGATCTCTGTAGTCAGGGGTCCTGTACTTATACCCCTAAAAGTCTTTAATCCCTTTGTGCAGGAGGGCTCTGAGCCCGGTCTGAACCAGTTCTGGGTGTTGTTCCTTGAGCACTTTGTTTTCCTGGCCTCTACTTTTCTTTCAGGGAGAGGGGCAGGGTCGTCAGCCGCCCAGCAGGAGGTGGAGCCAGCATTGTGGAAGGCAGGCACATCCCTATTCAGGCCCAGGTGCTATCCCCTCCCACCACTCAAGATGCAGATGCAGTCATTCAGCCTAGGGCTGACCCAGCCAGACTCCTGGGGGCTTCCAGCCCCTGTCACTCTCAAACCAGACAGCCAATTCACAAACAGGACAAGGCACACAGAAGGGTCAGACAAGATAACAGCAACTTTCTAAAGGTGCTGCTCTCAAACATAGGATTTAAAAAAAAACTTTCCTAAAAGATGTGTTATTACATTCTGTGTTCAGGGATACCAGACTTGTATGTCCTATCTTGCTCCTATGGGAAGATATGCTGGTAGCGACTGTAGCCAGCATCCCCCATGATAGCCATGGGGCAGATAGCTTTACAATAGTGAAAAACGAAAATGGCTGTAATTCACTACCAGAGCATGTCACCTACACAAGTACATGCTCTACCTTTCACATACACTGCACCCTGCTAAAGGGGGTACCTTGGGCCTTCCATAGGGGTGACCAATGTGTACAGAAAGGGAAGGGTTAGGCCTGGCCAGTGGGGACACTGACCAGGAGGACATGGCAGTTCACAAATTGCACACAGGCACTGCAGTGGCAGGCCTGAGACACCATTTTAGGGCTACTCGTGTGGGTGGCCCAATCAGTGCTGCAGGCCCTCTAGTAACATTTGTTATCACCAGCCCTGGCACACTCAGTGCACTTTACTAGGGACCTCTTGGTGCCAATCATGGATAATCAATCACAATGTCATTTTACACAGGGATCACTGCACTTTGACACTGAACAGCAGTGGGAAAGTGCCCAAAGCATCCAAACCAGCAAACACGAAATCCAGCACAGCATCAAAAATACACGAGGTAGAGGCAAAAAGATAGGGGGAAACCACGCCAAGGATGCCAGGTCTAACAGGCATAGATACTGAATACGATTAACGTTTACTGACTGCTGACGTTTTTGAGGTTGTCGTGTCACCATAGTCCTTCAACACCCCTTGTAGTTTGTAAGTAACCAAGCTTTGAAAAGGTACAAAACAGCTGACCATAGAGTAACTTGCTCGTAGACCAGTAACTCAGAGAGGAAAACAAGCATGAATTAAGGCCCCCACATGAGACATGGAGAAACAGTACACAGCGAGTCTGTTGTGTTCCAATAAAAGGCAGTCACAAGTTGTAGCCACTCTGTGCACCACATGTTCGTTTAAGTAGCTTTCAAACTGCAATAGGGAAGACCCAGCGTTTCGAAGAGAAGATAGAGAGCACGCACAATAGTTGACGACCTCCATGGAAGAAGACAATTTCAGCACAAACACAGCACTGCACCATCAGGCACAGCAAAAGAAAGAATCCAAGATCAGCTGGTTGCGTGCAGCTGCCAACCAAAAGATGGCGGCACGAATGATACCTTGTGCAGGATGGCTACCAGCACGCTTGTGCGCCAAAAATTGACAAGGAGTTGCACAGCCATAATGTAACAAGGGGTATGTCACCACAGAAAATTCTAGTAAAGACCTGCGCGTCACAAAGGGTCCCTCAGCAACACCCGGTACTCCAATCAAAAGGTAAGGTGCGTGCACTCCCGTTGAACCGACACAATTGATGTCTTTAAACTGTGGTTGCTGACTAAAAAAAAAAAAGTATCACAGTGACTAATACATGCGGCCCGAACAGCTGTCAGTCAGGGGACCTCGTAAGGCATGGTAAAAGCTGAACATCTCTCAGTGATAGTAACAATGTAACTCGCATAAATAAACCATAAGTCCATGCCATGACAAACAAAAAGTCACTCACAAATTTTCCATAAGAGACAAACCCAATTGTGCAGAACAAAGTGTAGAATTACACCAGTTCTAATCTTGAGGTGTGATTACCTCAAGATAGAGGTAATCGTACCTCTGATATAGGTATGATTGGCCATCTTGTAAAATGCCTCAACTGCAAATCTTCACAATTGTAAGACACCATCAGAGTCTTTTTGATGCTAAAACTTCACAACCGAGTGTTCTCCAGCCCATATGGGCAGAAGAACTTGAGCTTACGCATGTTGAACCTGCATAGAAGTTCACTGACCTCCAACAACACCTTTTTGGCTCTATGGAGCTACAAGACACCCGCACACCGCAGCACCATGGTGGCAGGTTGTAACCAGATGAAAGCACTAAATTGTAGACTGGAATCAATTGCTCTACATCTGTTGCTGTGGAAGATTGCGGGAAGAAGCCATTCATCCCATCCTTGTTGACAAACAGCATGTTGGTGAGCTTGATGACAGAATCACTGCTTGTAGAATACAAAGTCCATAGAAAGTAATCCAGATGAGCACAGCACGCTTTGGATTAGGCTGTCAGATAGTGATGACACCAGTGGGGCTGAGAGGCATAGTGCTTCTTCTTTACTTGTGTCTTGTTTCCTTCTTTTTGTTTGTGAGGAAATTCTTTCTATATTTAGGACATCTTAGTTGTTCTGAGAAGAACATCCTTGTATCTTGTATGCAGTTTTTCCTTTCCTTTGGATACCTCCTCATGTACTATGTGTTGGTTGCTTCTGTATGCTCTGTAGTTTTCTTCATCTTCAGGTCCTCATTTATTTGCCAGATCCCTGAAAATCTGGTTGTAGTGCGTAGGTAGTCAATTCAATTAATATTTTATTAAGATTTAGAACTCCGCAGAATTCCACATAAAGTACATTTTTAAAACACAATTCATTCTACCGAAAATTTCCAATATATTTACAAGTTATCATTTTCATTTACAAACACGAATAAACATAGCAGCAGCAATCGATCTTAGAATTTGCAAAGTCAAAAAGGCGTGATCTTTAAATAACAAAATTGTCATACTTGAATTCTTACCAATTTATACGAGTTTCTTATATTGATTCTATCCTAAAAACATTCGATAATAAAACTTATTATAAAATATCAAAATATAAAATATACTACACAGTACTAAATCATGGGCATAATAACAATGATTTATCTATTCACTAAACTATATTGTGTAACCGGCTGCTTAATAACAATGCAACGTACTTCATTAACATACACTCGCCTATTTCAATTGAAAGTACACAATAGTTTAGCGGCAAAACAAGGATTTAGTAAAGTACATCAGATCCTAAAGGTCAGTAACTAAAAGATAACGTTTATGATAAAGCCCATGCTAATTCCAACCTAATCAATGGAGCATAAAACATCTAATACATGATGACTTAGCAGCGAAACAAAATGAGTAAAGTAGTTGTAATCTAAAAATAAATAACTAGCAGCGAAAAACATTTGAAAAAGTGCACATGCTTAGTTGTAAACGCAATAACTCGGTAATGAGGACTGAAAGGTCAAAAAAAGTGTAAGTGCCCTGGGCATCCTTTTAAGGAAGATCTTTCCCAACCAATAACTAGCAGTAGAAACAAATTTTGTAAAGTGCACATACACAGTTGTAAACATAACTAAACGGACATAATGACTGAAGGGTCAAGATAAAGTGCAAGTGCTGTAAACATATATATCTTAATAGAGGACTAGACGTTCGGTGCAAGTGCTCTGTGCATCCTTTTTAAGAAGATCGTCACCAACTCGTCACCAAATAAATGTAGTAAGGAGGTCCAGTCAGGAAGGTGTAAGTTGATCTATTAAAGAAAGTTACATGTAGAATAGTTCCAGTACAACAGGTAGGTATGTTCTGTAGAGCAGCCCCACAAGGAGCAGCCTGCCTGCTTCTCAGCCCATTCTCATCTGTCACTACACCTCTCAGGCACCCAACATTCCGAAGCGCATCATCACTCCAACATACCATGCAGCACACAGCACAAACACACTGGCTGAGCAGGTGGTGATGTAGCTCAGATTTCATCTGGAGTCAGACATTGCTTTATTTTTGCACTTCAGACAGACTGCATTTAAATTGACATGCACATTTTGGTGCAAGTGAAAACACATGTCACATGAAATATGAAATGAGGCCTAGTCAAATGCTTCTAAAAGGGGCCCTTTTGATGCAAGCAAAATGAAAGACATTAGATGAGGCTTAGTCAGTCTGAAATGCTTGTGCTGAATTAACCTGTGTTTTTGCAGTGTAGAGAAAACTCGTGATTTCAGTGGCCTCTTTAGCTTTGAAAATAATCATGGAATGTGTTCTCTCTTCCCAGCTCATGTTCCTTGTAGTCTACACTCCCTGTTCCTGTCTTAATAGGCTTTGGCTTTATTGCATATTTAGACAATGCATATTTAGTGAATAACACATCTTCTTATAATGTGTATTAAACAACCATGCACCAACACTACACGGGGGCAAATGCATTTTGCATGAAAAGCTATCTAAAACATTAAAGCATGTTGCTATGAGTATGTACTAACTGTGTGCGCTTTGAAAATTTGCACTGGTGCATGATTATGCTATGTTGTACATTGCACTTTTTTGCATGTTATGCACATATAATAGCTTTTGCTAGGTAATAACGAATACAGGGTACTAGTATGGAGGAGGTAAAACATAATGGGTTCAATTTCATAAATTAATGCTCTTTTATGTTTGTTCTGTTAATGGGCCCACAATTCAATGGCTGCCTAAGAATCCAGCATGGCTCAGAATTGTGCTGAAATGAGAGAAGCATGCGCAGAACTGCCAAGTGCCTCAAGCGAAGACATACAAGAGTCTAGGCGACAGTGAACTGTACATTCTTGTTATTGTGGAAATGTACCAGTGTTTGTAGAAAGTATTCTTCCTGCGTGCGTTTTGAAAGGAAGGAAGAAATTAATTGATACATGTTTCTGCCTTAATGTTGCATATTTGTATAATTATTGATGTTGAAACAATGAAACTGTATTGAGCATTAACACTTCCTTTGTTAAAACTGGCATGGGTTGGATTTGCCAATGAGAACAGGATGGTGACACCCTCATGTCATCCTTGCTAACCAATCACGATGCAAGATTTACTGAAAACTGCAACATTGTTGGTATAGTCAGCCAAGAATTAGAGTATAAATAATGACCTCTTAGGGGTGTGTTTGCTCTCTTTTTAAGCCTTGAGCCTCAGGGACCCTCTGTCGGAGAGGGAGGAGAGGAGAAGAAGCAGATGAGATCAGACATCATATGGGTTAGGCTTGTGAACGTTGCGGGTGCGGTCGGGGAGGAGATTGCATCTGAGGAGAGATAGAGGGAGGTGGGGGGCATAGGCTAGCCTTGTGCGTCATATTTTTTTCAAGGCAGATCACATTCCTCTGTGGTCTTGTGAAGGTCGGGCTGTATTGCTCCTTGTGAAGCATAGAAAGGTAGATGGAACAGACCAGGGCAGAAGGTTTAGATTTAGATGCTAAAACCTTAAGTTTATGCTTTGACTAATTAATTAGTTTTGAAAAGATGTATTTGTCTTTGCATTTATTTCTCTTTATGAGAGATTTTGGCCAATTATTAATTTTTGATTAGCCTTGCATAATTCACTCTTGAATTATATTTCCTGAACTCTTTAAAGAATTCTAACTGACATTTGATGCCTCATTCCCTTCTTTTATGGAATGTTTGTATGCAACCTATAATATGTTCTGCATTAATTCTATATTTCCTGTTTTCAAAAATCTGTAATCTGATTGATATTTGACTAATGAGTAAAGGGTCATAGAAACTTAACATTTGACTAGAAAATAAAACCCCTTAAAATACTCACCAACTATCTTTTTTGGCTCAAATATTATTTGTATTTCGATGTTTAATGTTTCTGTAAAGTCACCTGAAGGAAATACACTGTGTCAAGGTCCAGCACCTTTTCAGCGGTAAAATAGAGGTAGCTGAGGTTTTGCATTGAGAAATTACCGTGAAATTACTGCTGTATCACTGGAGAAAATGGCAAAACATTAACACGGATAGGATACTACAAAATCCCCTCAGGCTCCGAGAGGCCTCTGTGAAAACAACATTGGAATGTTGCTCTGCGGGCCTTTACCGGCCCGTAGAAGCCTCGAGCACTCTATTGTACTCAACGGAGTGCTCAACGTTCCAGTGTTCTAATAATGTGTTAATGTTTTTTTATTTAGTAATTCATTTATTCAATCATTATTAATTTACTCATGTTGCAGGGAATGCCTCCATGTTAAGGATCCCTCTTTGTACATATGAAACGAATGCTCGGACGTGCTTCTTGTGTTTCTACCTCACTGATGAGACATCTTAATTTCTGAGGTGTTCATCTTGAAAATGATTCTCTTTATTAATCCCCATCAATGGAATATGAAGCACTTTAATTACTTTGAGTACCATCTCTTTAAATTCACTTTGTGCCCCTGTTATGAAGAATCAATAACAAATGGTGTTCATTTTTTGTTGAAGGAAAGGGGGTTTGTAATCTCTCTGAAAATACAATAGAAATCATCAATCATTACTCAGAAGAAATGGGGACTGCAAGAGTCAGCATGCTCTTGTAATCTTACCTAGCTGACGATATTACTTTATCTCATACCTCAAAGTTGTCTTGTTCCGCAGGGTAGCTGCTGACTGTGGCAACTCTTGCTCTTAAGGTAGACTGTTCTCTCTTTTTAACTCACGTCCTTATTGGACGAGATCTTTTTTGGTCCTGGCAGGTACATGGTGAAGAAGTATCACATTTAGGGGCCAATTATGATGTCGATCGTAAAGCATTCTGACCGAATCGGTTTCAAAATGGTTTCTGACTGACTCTGGTACGGGGAGTACGACTGACCCATTATAATGTTTCTGAACACTGTTTGGTGAGACAACCACTGAGCTTGTGTTCCTACCGACAACATAGGATCCCACTGAAAAAAGGGGTGGACACGGAAAACCTTGTGGACGTTACCAATTGGTGCCTGCCACACCGTGCATGGTTGGAAAGGGGAGACCCTTGGGTACTCCCACAGCCCCAACCAGAGGTCTCTAGATGAAGGGGGGCCCGCTACGAGCTCGCAAAGCATCGATTTCTTCAGTCAATCCATGTTGGACATACCAATACAGAAAGGCTTTCTGAATTCGACATCATAATTGTTCAGTCGGAAACGCGGCCCGCAGAGATGTACAAGTCGACTCCGTCTGACTCAGTGTCTCCGAATGCCGTTCGGATGCGAGTCAGAACTGAGTCGGACAGTCCGAACGATTTCCGACCATCATAATCGGTCAGTCAGAAATGTTTCTGAGTTGATCGGAAACAAGGATTCTGAATTGTATTCGGACGAACCGAATGCCGCTCTGAGCCTTTCTGACCGACATTGTAATTTGCACCCTAGTGTGATATGCCAATGCTGTGCAGTACTACCGAGCATGTTTATGCACAACCCTTTCATTGTGGATGTGGTATCAATTAGATTTTGTTAAGCTCAGATTTTAAGGACAGTATAAAAACAAATCTCCAAAATTTCTAAAGAATGTTAAATATGTCAAATATTTTAATGATGTGTTTCATTTATAGCTAATAAGCACGAGTTAATAGAATATATGTCCTATTGGAGCACACTTAAATGCAAGAAAAATCCTATTACCCTGGTACATAGTATACATTAATTAGGGCCACTGGAGATATGCGATTCTTTGGCAGTTGCATTTTCTGCAAAATTTTGGACATGTCTCAGTTACCATATAATTTAAAATATACTACATAATTTGAAGATGTTAACAAGCAAAAAGTCCGACTCACAGAGATCAAAAGTTACTAAATCAAAGCACTACTCATAGCGGTGCAAAGTGGCTGACCCTTTGCAAAGGTCACCTTTCAGCTGGTCATTGCTGTTTTCTGGTGTTTAAAGTGTACAAATGATGTGAAATGTTTCCAAGATAGTATTAACAGGAGTATGCCTCAGTGTGGTGAACAACACTTCTTATTATGTTATGATAATAGGGAAAGCAGGAGTGCACACCTGCAGTACACACCATTATTATGACATGAAGCTCTCCATTAGCTATACTACCATCTTTACCAGTTTCCAAATGAAGTAACTCATGCACTGTATAAATGTCCAATGTGTCCACCAAGTAGAAATCTTCATAGATGATGAATGTCAGATATGACAACCTTGGATGGTAGCCTCCAAAACTTTTTGCCTTCACCCCTTCTGTTTTGCTGATCTTGTTTTGGTTGGCTTTAGACTATGTGCTAAAGTTCTTGTGCTCTCTCCTTTCAACATGGTAAAATTGACTTACACCCAATTGGTAATTTACTAATAATTCCCTAAAAAATGGTACTGCATGTTCCTAGGACTTGTAAATTAAATGTGTTCTTTGGGCCAGCACCATTTATTGTACCACCCACTTAAGTAGACCATTAAAAAAGGTCTTAGGTTAGCTGAGGACTTCCATGAAAAACGCTATTATTACGCTGCATTTTTAAAATTGAGTCTGATTATGTATCATTGCAACTTTAATGTTTGAAGATCGATTATTTAATTTTATCAGCAGTTGTACTGAACTTTGAATGCCTATACTGTTGAATCTTGCATTAGTTGATAATCTTTTCTTAATTGGCATACAGTTGTGTCTGGGGGCATCTTTTTTAATTTGGGGGCCTCGGTTTTTTAATCTGCAATCTCACTTTGTTCTTGCCTGAGGGCAAGGTCATGAGCACTCCCCCTTGTGCCACATTAGCCACCATTTTGAAAGGCAGTCAGCGGTCTAGTTGTTGGCAGGGTATGTTCCTACCCCTTTTAAGGCGATACGGTGCACGAACATGCAAAGCGGGCAAGCCCATCTGCATCCATCTGCAGTTGGCCCGTGCTCAGTGCTTGCCATGCTGTCCATCTTCATCCAGCTCAGGGTCAGCGCTTAGTCTGCTCAACATTGGAAATGTATTCATTAGACTTTGGTTGTCACTGTAAAGTTATGTGTTAAACCCAGCAGTCTCCAGCTTGCTGGAACGATTCAAAGTCAGTCAGAAACTTTTGTCCTAGATCGGATGAGAATGATACTTGTGTTCAATGACCTGCACTCACCCTTGGGTCGCTTGGCAAAAAGCAGTCAGGCTTATCCTCAAGCCCACAGTCTAAAGTATTGACACAACACCACCCTCGCAACACACTACGCATGCCACAATTACACATACATTGAGATCAAAATGACAAGCCCATTTTATATACACTTTACAGTTACATGCAATCGGCGAATTTTCCCTTTAGCAGCTGAACAGCATCAACATATATGCCCTATTCAGAGATATTCATCCAACACAACATTCCCCAATGTCGCATACCCTAAAAAGTTGCAATGGTCAAGCAGTCACAGGTCCTTGACCCAGCCCCGCAGTCACTCAACTACACCAGCCAGAGATACATGTTTACCCTGCTTGCACCACATTGATTAGATTGATAGAAACACCTAAAAGTGAAAGAAACTGTTACTTAATTCCATCCATCCAGATTAGATCTCGAGGTGCTCAGTGGCATGCATGAGTGTGGTATTAGATTATGCTCGTTGATGGTCTTTAATGTCATGTATAAGTTAGCGTTTGCTACACCATTTTCTTTTATCAGGCACCTTTTTATGTTCTGTTTGAAACTAATCCTGATTGATTTCAAGAAATGCCCCATGCTAACTTTCTTTTCTGTAACGAGGAAAGTTTGTGCCAGTGCAAAGCTTTTCCTCGATAAAGAACCTCTCCCACCTGTTTGGCAGTTTAATTTCAGCCCAGGGTGGAATGGTCTTGAAAGTGTTCTGAGCTGTGCAAGAACTGATATATCCTTTTGTTCCCCATCAGCAACAACAACCCCCCACATCAGGTACATCAGTCTCTGAAGCTGCTACACCTATCGCCCCAGTTAACGTACGTCCTACTCCTTCCCTTCCATCACAACAAATGACTGAAGCAATTCCCATTACTCCTGTTACAGTCACTCATCCTTCATTAACACTAGTTACTGACACACCAGTCTGCGGTCTGGAAGATAGAGATTTAACTGGATTTTGGAAATGGTCAGGTCCTTTAATGTGATCTGGTGTGGGGGAGGAAGAGAAAAAAGTAATAGTGGAACAGGCAATACGGTGGGATCGCAACTCAATTTATAGTCTTGAGGACATATGGCAATTAATGCAAGACTTCGACCCTTTTATACAGCAGCATGCCTTTAAACATATGTCCACAACACTAATTGACCTCTGGCGCACACACATCGAAATGAAAGCACCCGAAATACTGTTTGATATTAATGAAGGAGCTTATGTAATTCACATGGAGCTGCCCAAGTGTTCAGGAATAACTCCACTCTAATTAATAGAGGCAGACTACATGATAAGAGTCCCACTCAAATAACTCAGTTCCCAATGCGAGAAGTTCACCCTAATTACCACCCGGAAATCCCTTCAGTGGTGGATCAACATGGCCAGATTACCAGACCAATGCAAAAAGAACAATTGATGGACAGAATGCAGAACAATGTCATACATTCACCCCAGCACAAAGATATGGGCCTAAATCCATCGTTTTTTTGCTCACTGTGCCATTCCAGTTTGGACCCAGCCATAGGCAAATCAGTCTTGACCCAGCACCCAATGGGAACAGTCCAGCCCGAACCTCTAGGCCAGGTCCTCTCTTGACTGGAAACAAGCATCCTAGGACTGGTTTAGGGCTTTCAGCCCTCATCAGCTAGGATAGCTTGACTCCAATGGCATGGAGATCACGGGACCCACGTCTGGGCCTACCAGTCCCACTCGGATGTCAAATGCAAAAAGCACAATTAATTGACAGAATGCAGAACAATGTCATACATTCACCCCAGTACAGAAATCTGGGCCTAAATCCATCTTTTTTTCTCACTGTGCAATTCCAGTTTGGACCCAGCCATTTGCAGATCAGTCTTGGTGACAGCGCCCAATGGGAATAGTCCAGCCCGAACTGCTAGGCCAGGTCCTCCCTAGACTGGAAACAAGCATCCTAGGACCGGTTTTAGTCTTTCAGCCCTCATCAGCCAGGGTAGCTTGACTCCAATGGCATGGAGAGCACAGGACCAACGTCTGGGCATACCTTTCCCACTCGGGGTGACAAATGCAAAAAGAACAATTGATGGACAGAATGCAGAACAATGTCATACATTCACCCCAGCACAGAGATATGGGCCTAAATCCATCGTTTTTTTGCTCACTGTGCCATTCCAGTTTGGACCCAGCCATATTTAAATCAGTCTTGACCCAGAGCCCAATGGGAACAGTCCAGCCCGAACCGCTAGGCCAGGTCCTCCCTTGACTGGAAACAAGCATCCTAGGACTGGTTTCGGGCTTTCAGCCCTCATCAGCTAGGACAGCTTGACTCCAATGGCATGGAGAGCACAGGACCCACGTCTGGGCCTACCAGTCCCACTCGGATGTCAAATGCAAAAAGCACAATTAATGGACAGAATGCAGAACAATGTCATACATTCACCCCAGTACAGAAATCTGGGCCTAAATCCATCTTTTTTTTCTCACTGTGCCATTCCAGTTTGGACTTAGCCATTTGCAGATCAGTCTTGACCCAGCGCCCAATGGGAACAGTCCAGCCCGAACTGCTAGGCCAGGTCCTCCCTAGACTGGAAACAAGCATCCTAGGACCGGTTTCGGTCTTTCAGCCCTCATCAGCCAGGATAGCTTGACTCCAATGGCATGGAGAGCACAGGACCAAGGTCCACGCATACCTATCCCACTCGGGGTGACAAATGCAAAAAGAACAATTGATGGATAGAATGCAGACCAATGTCATAGATTCACCCCAGCACAGAGATATGGGCCTTAATCCATCGTTTTTTTTGCTCACCGTGCCATTCCAGTTTGGACTCAGCCATATGCAAATCAGTCTTGTCACAGTGCCCAATGGGAACAGTCCAGCCCAAACTGCTAGGCCAGGTCCTCCCTGGACTGGAAACAAGCATCCTAGGACCGGTTTCAGGCTTTCAGCCCTCATCAGCCAGGATAACTTGACTCCAATGGCATGGAGAGCACGGGACCCACGTCTGGGCATACCCGTCCCACTCGGAGTGACAATTGCAAAAAGAACAATTGATGGACAGAATGCAGAACAATGTCATACATTCACCCCAGTACAGAGATCTGGGCCTTAATCCATCGTTTTTTTTGCTCACCGTGCCATTCCAGTTTGGACTCAGCCATATGCAAATCAGTCTTGACCTAGCTGCCAATGGGAACCGTCAAGCCCGAACTGCTAGGCCAGGTCCTCCCTGGCCTGGAAACAAGCATCCTAGGATTGGTTTCGGGCTTTCAGCCTTCATCAGCCAGGATAGCTTGACTCCAATGGCATGGAGAGCATGGGACCCAAGTCTGGGCATACCCGTCCCACTTGGGGTGACAAATGCAAAAAGAAAAATTTTATGGACAGAATGCGCAACAATGTCATTCATTCACCCCAGTACAGAGATCTGGGCTTAAATCCATCATTGTTTTGCTCACCGTGCCATTCCAGTTTGGACCCAGCCATATGCAAATCAGTCTTGACCCAGAGCCCAATGGAAACAGTCCAACCCCAACTGCTAGGCCAGGTCCTTCAATTGTATGTCTTTTGCTTTCTTGCCCTAAGTGCCCCAGGTATGCCCAGACGTGGGTCCTGGCCTCACTGTGCCACTGCAATCAAGCTGTCCTGCCTGAAGAGGGTTGAAACCCCGAAATGGGTCCTAGAATGCTTGTTTCCAGTCCAGGAAGGACCTGGCTTGGCAGTTCGGGCCTGATTGTTCCTATAAGGCACAGGGTCAAGAATGATTTGAATATGGCCAGGTCTAAACTGGGGTGGCATGGTTAGCAAAAGAATGATGCATTTAACCCAGATCTCTTGACTGGGGGTGAATGTTTTGATTTGGTCTGCATTCTGTCCATCAATTTGGTGTCTTTTGCTTTCTCGCCCTTGGTGCGCCAGGTATGCCCAGAGGTGGGTCCTGGGCTCACTGTGCAACTGGAAACAAGATATCCTAGCTGAAGAGGGATGAAACCCAGAAACCATCCTAGGATGCTTGTTTCCAGTCCAGGGAGGTCCTGTCCTGGCAGTTCAGGCTGGACTGTTCCCATGAGGCACAGGATCAAGACTGATTTGCATATGGCCAGGTCTAAAGTGGGGTGGCATGGTGAGCAAATGAATGATGGATTTAACCCAGGTCTCTTGACTAGGGCAGAATGTTTTGATTTGTTCTGCCAGTCAGTCAGTGAAAATTACTTTATTCGGTTATTATTAAAAACCATAAAAGTATTTTAAAAATACTTATCAGCATTACATGATTAAAAAGAATTATTACATAAAATCATCCATAAATATAACATCGCCGCAATTCCTAATATGCAAATATCACTATAAAATACAGACAATATAAAAACATTTCATGTGCAATCGGGCAAAAAATACATAACGGAATTCGGACACATAAACCTGTTTCAGTTGCTACTTCCTTTTTTTTCCTTGCTCTAACTGCTGCTACTAAAAGGCTAGCAATACTGAAAGTTTCCCAAGGCTTGCTCAGCAATTGCAGGTATAAAAGAGCTGGTCTCGCCTGTAAAAAACCTTTCTTGTTTAAAACCGGAAGGATATAACGCCTGCGAATAGTTAAATAAAAGTCGCAGAATAAGACAAAATGCATAGTATCCCGCCTCGAAAAACAATCGCATGAGCAAGGACCCAGGTCTTCTATCTTGGCCAGGCCCAAAGGATCAGCCAGAAATTAATTTTAATAATTAAACCTAAATCTCGTCAAAAGAAAACAATGTTGGGACTTGGTAACAGTATCCAAGTAAGGCTCCATAAAATAGTACGTTTTTAGGATCTGGTGAGCACAGACAGTGGGTTTCAATAATTCCAAGGCCTCTCTGATTTTTTCTGCATTCCGTCCATCAATTGTGTGTTTTCAGATTACCAGACCAGCTGTAGGAATACATGAGATTACAACGCAAACAATTACAACGCGTTTTTCACATCACAACTACCAATACATCGCATTTTTTTACAACATATGCCATTATAACGCATAGTACTTTTAGTGCAACAGTAGGGTAAGTGTTGGATAGTGTGGGGGTAAAAATTACTATTACCAGTCCAGTGAGTGCAACGGTAGGGTAAGTGTTGGATAGTGTAGGGGTAAATCTCTATTACTTACCTTATAATGCGTTGTAATGGCATGTGTTGTAATGGTATGGATTGTAATGGTATGCATTGTAGTGACATGCATTGTAATGCATGAGTTGTAATGGCACGCGATGTAAATGCAGTTGCGTTGTAAAAGCAGTGTGATGTAATGACTGTGTTGTAATGGATGTTTCCCAGCTGTACCTGCCAGCTTTCAGGAACAATGGGTTTAGATGTCATGGAAAAGAAGGGAAGTTCTGGCCGTGAATCCTAGATCCTAGAAAAAAATCTTACTGATTAATATAAACAATTGACAGAAGCTGCCTCTTCTGGTGTGATGACTCTGGTGGATATTGAAATGTTTTTTTGTCTATTAGTCCTAGTTGATATTTGGTGACCGGTACATAGCCAAGACCATATTGCTGAGTTGGATGGAACGTGGGATGCGATTAGGGGTTAGTACAGAGATAGAAAGCCAGAATACACACCAGTTGCTGAGTTGCTTGCCTGACCCGGTCGCATAATAACATACATGCAAATACTCATTCCTCCAAAGAAAGTTGGAGGGAGGAGTCTGTTTATTTGTTGATAGGTTTATCACTAATCTCCTTCCCGAAATAATGTCTAGACTTCAAGCATCTGAAAGCACCTGGTCCACTTCTTCTCCCTCTGTGATTTTAAATATGACCCAATATTATGAGGATAAGGATAATGAAGAGAAAGACAAAACCAATTAAAAAAAATAAGGATCTGAAGACAAAGGTATTGTTGCAACAGGCATATCGAGGTAACACTAGGGGACGGGGACCCCATCAACAACTTTTACACACTAGATAGCCACCCATGACATCTTTGGGACAGAATCAGTGCACTAACTGCAAGGAAGGTCACTGGCGAGCAAGTGCCCTGTCATTTTGCATACTGTTTCATCCACTAGAGGAAGGGGTCCTGGAAACAGGGCCCGTGAGATCAATAGACAACAACACACTACTGCCTCTGTAGGCCGTCCCGACAATTATTTTGATGACACCAGGGAAGGACAGTTCTACAATTATGATTATGACGTTGATGACATGATAGGGAAGTCTTTCAGTTAGGACAGCCAGGGACAGGGTAAGTGACCAGTTCACATACCTGTAGATCAGCATGGCATTTATGTCAAAGTGGATCTGCAAAGCTCTACTAAGGAATTCTTGGTAGATACAGGTGCCACAAAAAGCTCTTTTTCCTGACACCTGGTCCCTGGGGTGGCCCTGTCTGGCCATAATAATGTTTTGGTGGGTTTATCAGGAGTACTGGTTGTAAGCCCCATCTCGTTCCCTCTTGCTCTTAATGTTGGCCCTTTTACTATGGATTCCCCATCCCTTTTAACATCTAATTCTGGTGACAATCTAATGGGCTTGGACTTACTAAAGAAGTTGCAGGATACCATATATTTGTTCGCCAGATGGTGTTTATATTACCATGGGTCCTGACGTGGGTACTAGCCAATGCCTATCTAAAGATGTTACCCTTCCAACTGAATTTGATCCAGTACCACCCACAAGTTGGGCCGCTGGTGACACTGATATAGGCTTATTGCACATATGAGTGAAGGACAATGCCTTACTACCACTGATTCCCCAGTAAAAAATACCGAAAGCAGGAGAACAAACTCTCCTAAATATTTTTCAGGACCTCACACATAAGGGAGTTGTCGAGGAGACCACTGGTAACATATGCAATAGTCCTATTATTCCGGTCCTAAAAAGGGTCAACCTGAATAAACCAAAGAAGCTCGTTTGTCATTCATTGCCACACTGAGACTGACATGGACGTCTCCCCTTCTCCCTGCGCTACTCTAAATTTTGCTCCTCCATGGAAAGTTTCTGAGTTTGTCGGCTGACATTCTCCCACCCAGAAGGACCCACCGAAGAAAGCAAACACGCTTCTTTTTTTTTTTAACATTTTTATTTGCTTTTTGTATATAACTGAACAATACAGTCATGTGTTCAACAGCACCTCTCCCCCTAATCCCACTCCCACACCCCCAGAAAAACACACTGTGGATATGCAGTACATTGTAGAATTGTAAAAAAGGACTACCCATCAAGGTTCCAACTCCCCATTCCCCCCTCCATCCCCACCCGCCCTCCCTTATATGAACTAGGAATGCCACGGTAAGCTCAGTCATTCCCCAATCCTCCATCCAGTCCATGATATTGTCTCCACTTAGCCCAAATTTTTCGAAACTTCCTAGGGCACCCCCTGGATTTATAGGTCACCCTCTCAGCCGCCATGTAGAAGTCTAGTCCTTGCCTCTATTCCTACAGGTCAGGAGGAGTCGGAGACCCCCATCGTTTCGCAATGTCTCTTTTGGCCACCACTAGGGCTAGGACCAGGAAAATTATAAGTGGGCGTGGTAAATCCACATCATTGGACATTCCTAATGAAGCCAGCTTAGGCTCTTGCGTCAATGGAACTCCCAGGACCTCCTGCAATTCTGAGAAGACACGGGACCAGTATATTTGGATCACTGTGCAGGTCCATAGTGTATGATAAAAGCCGCCCCCATCCCCGTGACATCTGAGACATCTGTCGTTCTCGATTTTCCCCATTTTATGTAGTCGTACCCTATCGTAGTATGTCCTATGCAGTATATTATATTGAATGAGGGGCAGCCTCAATTTTATTGCTACCTCACGGGGGTGCATCAGCACTAACTCCCAGTCTAGATCTTCCAATGTTCCTACTTCACTCTCCCAAGTATCTCTGAGCTTCGTAAGGTTCCCCAGCATATTGTTGGTTAGTGTTTTGTATGTAAGTGAGACTGCTTGTCCCTGAATCCTTTCCTGCAGAAGCCGCCCCTCCAGTGGAGCGTACTCCGATAACTCTAACAGTTGTATCTGTTGCGCTTTCCATGCATGCCTGAACTGGGTGTACTTAAAAAACTGCGAGCTTTGCAGTCCATAATCAGCTCTCATTTTCTGGAAGGCCTTCAGTTCTCCCCTAGCTATAACATCCCCGATGGTGGAGATACCAATATCGTCCCAACGTTTGAAACCTTTTAGTTTGTGTAGCTCAAGTAGCCACGTACAGTGCCAAAGTGGTGTCTGGCGAGTGGGGGTCTTGTCCCAGCCCGTGTGTTTCATTGCTTTATTCCATGCTCGTATTGTCGTACGGGTAGCCGGGAGTAGTTTGTGCTGTGTTGACCCTCCGTACAAGTAGTGCAATAGGTTGTGTGTGGATAGTGTATGTCGTTCTAGGGCATAGGTGGGATGGTCTGCCGGCAAATGTAGCCACTCATTAATCGGGGTCATGTGTTCCGCCCAATAATAGGCTTCCAGATTCTGGAGTGAGATTCTGCAACTATACTGGTGCCTCTGAAGCGGGGACAGCGCTATCCTAGGTTGCTTTCCTAGCCAGAGAAATGCCCAGAGATCCAAATGAAGTCTGTGTAACAATGAGTCAGGGAGGGAATAATATTCATTTTGTAGGGCGTACAAGTATTTGAGAAGGATAATCATTTTATATAAGGCTGCTCGTCCTAAGAGTGTGAGTGGCAGGCGTCGCCATCTCTCCATATCCACGATCGAGTTTTGCGAGACCCTATCTATATTTCTCTGAAGTGAGAGTGTCTTATCAAGGGTAATGTAAATCCCTAGGTATTGAAAGCCCTCTGTAGTAGTTATTAATTGTTGGTGCAGCGTCGTCCAGCGACCACCTCCCCCTGGGTCATATAAGATCGATTTATGCCAGTTAATTTTATAACTGGAGAGGGCACCATAATTTTCTAACTCCCGAAATAGCTCCGGGCTGGTCGTCTCCGGGTCAGTGATGTATAGGAGGACATCGTCCGCATATAGGGACATCTTCTCCTGAGCCGTATCTGCGTTTGTTATTCTGAAACCGCTGATTGTCGAGTTCTGTCGGACCCTGGCCGCCATGATTTCAATGGAGTGTGAAGAGAAGGGGCGATAGAGGCCACCCCTGTCGGGTCCCTCTCTGGATCTGAAATTCTCGGGATAGACTCCCGTTCACTCTTACCCTGGCTCGTGGTGCAGTGTAAAGGAGTCAAACCCAGGCTCAGAATTTGGGGCGGAAACCACATTTTTCTAACACCCCTGCCAGAAACGGCCAGTGAACCGCATCAAAGGCCTTTTCTGCATCAAGGGAGAGGAACCAGTGCGGTGCCTCTCTGTCACATACCTCTTGAAACCAGTTGTGTGTACGTCTGAGATTGAATTTTGTGGCTCTGTCAGGGAGGAAACCAGTTTGGTCTAGGTGTATCAGATCCGGTATCACCGTCCGTAACCGGAGTGCCAGGACAGTCGCGAGGAGCTTCACCTCGGTGTTCAGGAGGGAAATAGGTCTGTAGGATGAGCAGTCCTCCCCCGGTTTACCATCTTTGTAGATTGGGACGATTATTGTCGCAGAGAGGTCAGCAGGGAGCCTCTCATCCTAGTAGGAACCTAAGAAGAGGTTTCTCAAGTGTGAAGCCAGGATGTCCGCCGTACATTTAAAGAATTCTGCCGGGAAACCATTGGGTCCCGGGGCCTTTCCAGGCCTCAGTCTGCCTATCGCTAAAGAAACCTCATCTGTCGTAATGTCGGCGTCAAGGGCCTTAACTGATTCTGGGTCTAGGGATGGGACTTCAATCTGGCTCATGTATCGGAAAGCATCATCACTCAAACCGAAGTTCCTAGCAGTATAAAAACTCTCATAGTGGGCCGCGAAGGCCTCAGCGATGTGTGCATCTGTGCAGGCAAGGCCCCCGTCTATACCCCTAACTAGTTCTACCCACCGCACTGCCCGCTCATTCCTAATAAGCCATGCTAGGAGTCTGCCTGATTTGTCCCCCACGTCATACAGACGATGAAGGGTGGCCAGGTTCTGTGTCTTAGCCTCATCTGTCACCAGGTCCCTGTAGTGGCGTTGTGCATCTACCAGTTTTCTCAGGGCGATAGGGGATTTGGTGCACAGGTGTTCTCTCTCCAGGTCCATGATGGCCCGCTCAGCCCCCGCCACTATTCCCTGAAGTTTTTTCTTCTCTTCTCCAGTTCTATTCATTATCCTGTCTCTCATGACCGATTTCAAGGCTTCCCAGAGTGTTACTCCTGAGTCAACCGTTCCCTCGTTGTCAGCTAGATAAACTTGTGCATCTGCCCGCACCCCCTTCAGGATTGCTGGGTTTTTGAGTTCCCAAGCGTCCAATCGCCTAGTAGCCCCTTTTGTGTTGCGTCTGTGATCTACTTTGATCAATAAAGGCGAGTGGTCCGAGATTCCTCTCACCCTGTATTCTGCGGTCGAGTCGGTAGTCAAGTCTTGTCTGGACATAAAGATATAGTCTAGTCTTTAATACCTTATGGGGGGCCGAGTAAAAGGAGTATGTAAGTTGCCCCGGGTGTAGCCACCTCCAAACATCAGTAAGACCGATTGTAGAAATCATCTGGGTCAGTGGTGTCTGGGTGACCTTAGCGGGTGTCGACCCTGAGCGATCCAGCTTCTTATCCATGACATCGTTAAAGTCCCCGCCCACTAATTGAATGGTGTCGGCCGATTCTAGAAGTATGTTTGCTAACGTCTTGAGTGCATTCGCCTGTATTTTAGGGGGGCATATACTGATACTAGTGTGTATGTGCGCCTACGCCACGTCCCTTGTACTCCAACGCAGGCTCCCTGTGGGTCCACCCATGTGCGTGTGACGCAGAATGTTAAAGTTGTCTTAAGGATAATTGCCACTCCCCTGGAGTCTGTAGTGTATTCCGCGTGGGCCAACACTTTGTATCGTCCCCTGGCAATGAAGGAGCAATTGGACCCCTTGAGGTGCGTCTCCTGCAGGAAAATTATATCAGGTCCTATTCTTTTAATGTATGCGTTTACTAGTCCTCTCTTGATCTTGTTACCGAGACCATTCACATTCCATGTCAGGGCGCTGAGTTTGGAAAGGTCAGTCGGTTGTGTATCTAATGTACTTGCCATTTTGAAGTTGTAACATGATAGTGTGAGTGTTTCCTGGTGTATGAGCGGAGAATATTGCAGTAATAAATATGACTGTGAACAATCAACTGTGGTCCCCCAACCTCCCCCCATTGTCCCCCCCAACAAACTGTCCGAACCTCCCCAGTCCCGACCACCCCCTCCCCACCTTTTCCCCCCAGCCATCCCATACTTGTAACCAAGAAAGCACAAGACTCTTGGGCGGTAAAGGTCTATCGCCCTCCCGCAAACCACCCCAACTAGAAGAACGCTAGGGCTCCAGTCTAGGCCTCCACCAGATTAATTTTCTAACCAGGGACTGGACTTGTTCTGTCATCCCGTGGGCCGCTAAAGGTGGTACCTAGTCGATCTGAAATCACCAGTGTCAAACAGAATTCAAAAAGTGGTGTTTGTAACTTGCCTGTCGCCGGCAGTGGCCTACTGCAGTTCCGGATACCAAATCCATACTTCCTTACGGGTGGGAATCTTGTGAGTCCAGGCCGCAGTCCTCCGCGCCTCCAGTGGCCCTCTGTTCAATCTCTCGGATCGCCGCGACCAGGGGATGTAGGGAGTTATCTGTTGTTTCCTCAGAGTCTGATGAGCGTGCGCTAGCCACATCTTCCATCTCCTCGACGGTGTGGTTTCCCATGATGCTAGATCTGTTACCCGGCACCGGATTCACCTCCGTGGTTACATTTTGGTCCCGTTATCCTCCGGCCGATGCGGTGCGTTCCGAATTCAGTGGGGAGGGTGTATGGTGTTTCATCCTCGGGATGCGGGACCGCTGTGTCTTGGGCGGGCTTCTCCGGAAATTTGCCGCCGCCATTTCGAAGCGGATCCTACGGCCCTCCTCCTCCGCCTCTCGGAGCAGGGGTCGCTCCTCCAACCACTGCCAAGCCTCTTCCGGGTGGCTGAAGAAATGTGATCTGCCCTTTTATAAGACCTTCAGCTTTGCCGGAAAGAGTAGCATGTAGGATATGTGCATGTAGCGCCGTTTTGCCTTAACTGAGTCATATGAACGTCTCTGTTTCTGCACATCCTGGCTATAATCCGGGAAAATCATGATGTTTGAATTTTCCAGTCTAAGTTCCCCTTTTTTCTTGCCCCTCTCAGGATGAGGTCTCTATCTGCAAAGTTAAGGAAACGGGCAATAATCGGTTGTGGCCTCGCTCCTTCCGGAGGTTTCATAAGCAGGGCCCTTGAGGTTCCGTGACGATTTGAACCCGTGTTTTCAATATTGTCGGAAATACAAAATATTGGTATCAGCGAACCGCAAATGATCCATTTAGCATATCCTGGTGTTTTCGCTACGCTACGAGCAAGAGCACTTCTTTTACAAACACATTTCTGATCTACCCACGGCATCCATCTTAGATCATGGCCGCCATTTTGTGTTTCTTGCCCTCACATACGCAATAACCTCTGATCACTTCATTTCGATTAAGGACACGTAGCCTTAGCCGGAGATTCACCTCTTTCATGACACGTGCACCCTAAACCAGATCACGCTGTAGCTACATGACTCGACAAAGGCTGCCTCCTCTGCCCGAGGCCAGCCCACCTGAACTGGTTCTCGTGTCCATTGTCCCGATCACGATTAGGTGGCCGAAGCCGGTAGCCTTGCCCATTTACGACCCACAAACATCTCTTATCCCGCTTTTCTATCTTCCACACCTGGCTCCGTTTCTTTCTTTCTGAATCTTTATTAGGGGGAGGTAACGAAATTTACGATGAGGCGGTCCGGTTCTTGAATGCAATATTGACAAGGGATTGTGATGAACTAGTGGGAACACCTCTCCGTAGATGTTTTGTATCAGATTTTATCGACGGTTCCTGTGTACGCCAAATATTTATTGTTTGTGACACAAAGGTTTTGGGAATGTACCAACATGTGAAGAATTCGCCTGAAGGCCAAAATTTAGTATATAAGGAGCAACCCTCTTTGTACAATTTGAACAGGCTCCTAGTTACTGCCCATGCGTAGTTTCTGTGACTTCTGTGTCCCTGCAGTAATAAACCTTTGGTCTTTGACGCCACCATCGAGAAGCCCGTGTTTCTGTTCATTTGCGCACCAAGGCAGGTGGAACTCCGGGGTCTTTGGGTGTTGTTCCCTGGCACCTCTGGACGGAACCAAAAAGTCCAGAACTCCAATTGGCGCCCAACGTGGGGCGACGTCATTCGGTACCGGTCCAAAAGCCTGAAGAGTTCGAGAAGCTTCGTGTGAAGATTCCTGAGGGAGGCGCCCCACTTCATCGATCCCGGCATATCGCAAAAGTGGCCCGAAGTTCTCTTCCACGAGGGTTCCCGTTCAGGACGGCTGCAGTGGGCCGTTGCCTTGACCGTCGCCCTGTCTTGGACCCGAGGTGCAGTCCTTAGTACAGCGAAACGTGACGGGTTTCTCCTTGGTGACGTCTTCAGTGCCTCAGTTAAGTATTTAGTGGTTGCTAGTTGTTTACTTCGTGAAGGTTGTTAAAATCCTTTTCGGTTCTTGGTTTGGTTTGGTTTCGTAAGATTATCACTGGTTGTTCTGGTCACGATAATCTATTTGGTTTAGTTTGGGTATCGATACATCAGTTCGTTTTGGTAGGCCTTAAAGTTCTTGGTTAAAGTGCACATATCTGTTTTGTGTTTTGTTTGTTTTGTGTTCCGGACTGAAAAATGGTAAGTCGGAGAAATTGTATGTTGTCGTGTTTTGGTTGCAACAGTGACTCACGATTGGAGGACTCATGTCTGGTTCCTCCGATTGGGACTCCCCTATATGACTTATATTGTAAACATGGTGTGGGTCCTATATCCTATAATGAGGTGTGGGTCCGCTACACCGAGAAAGACGGTGTCCTTAGTTGGCCACTGCATGGTAGTTTTGAACCCGAAATTCTTGATAATTTAGAAGCGAAATTGTTTAGGAAGAAAGCCCGGCCGGCAATGTTTGATTCTTTCCGTTACTGGCGAAAAGAATCCAAACAGAGAGAAATGAAGAGATTAAAGAAAGAACAGAAAGAGAAAGAAGAGTTGACTCTAGAGCAAGCAACTAAACAGCTGCAAGATAACGAGTGTGAGAAGGCTATAGAGGTGGCCATTAGAGAGCATAATTTAGCGATCGACAAGTGCTACCCTGCCTTGCCATCGAAAACGGCTAAGATACTAGAGGATTCAGAAAACGATCCTCTGTTGTCTTATCTGTTACGGTCACCTCCACCGTATGCACAAGGTGCTACGGCTCCACTTGTACCAAATGTTCAATTGCCGGTTGCTGGACAACCTGGTATTGCTGCCCCTCAGAATCAAGTTCCTGTACCTCCTGTGGTCAATGTGAATGTTCCTACGGCTCCTCCTCTTCCTGGATTGCCGACTTCTATACCTGTATCTGTCTCGCTTACACCTACTGCCTCACAAACTATTTTTCTCGATACTCCTACTGCCTCGCTATCTGTTCCTACTTCCACTGTGTTTTCTACGTCTGCGAGTGTGTTGACTCCACTTTCTGTTCGTCGAAGAATCACTGATTCTGTGTCTAATATGCTGTCTCCTTTCTATAAAACCTTAATTAAGACTCCTACTTCCGACTCTGTTCAGAGACGTAGTCAGCATCCAAGCATTGAGGAACGGGGAATTTTAGATTCCACGGCTCTCAGATGGATTTCGAAGAGTAGGAGATATAGTACGAAAGATGTGTTAGATACATTTATGCAGTGGAAGGAACCAACGCAACGGTACGTCTTTGATGAGATGTGCTCGTTGTTACGTGAGGAAATAGAGGAAGATGATATTGAATCGAATTTAGAAGACTTAATTAAAGTTCAGAAAGAGTTTGCTGCTGGTATGATAGTAGGTGAAAATATAAAAGAAGCGATGGAACTGATTTTAAGTTTTAGGAATGATCCATCTCTTCGTTCACCGAGAGATTTAGAGAAAGGTAAGACGAAGCTGAGTCGCCAATATCCAATGAGGGAGGTTCCTCCGATTTGGCGCGATGCTGTGCAAGCTGATGCTATTAATGGTATTGCTGCCGCTCCGGCGCAATTCCAGAGAGTATGGATACACATTCCGTGGAAGCGAGCCGAAGTGCTAGCAGTGACACAGGCCTTGCCAGATCCGCGTAAGAATCCTGCTGGATATTACAAGGAATTAACACAGACGGTTGAGGCTTGTATAATGAACTTAGCAGACATTGATATGTTATTTGGAAATGTAGTTCCGCAACCAGTCTGGGCTAAAATTCGTAGGGAAGATCATCAAGTTGCTTTAGGTGGGGATTGGGCAGCTATCACTGCAGCGGATGGTCAGCAAACGGGTGGTGCAAAACCTGAACCCCTAATTGCTAATCTTCCGGGTAGGATAATTGACTTAATGAAGACTCTGATGCCTGCATTGCGTGTTAATTGGGACAAGTTATCCGCATGCAAGCAAAAGAAAGATGAAAGTGTCTCCGACTTTTTCACGAGGTTCGAAGAGACTTTTGTAGATCATAGTGGTCAGGATATGAGCACAGAAGGAGGACAGAGACTGTTTGTCGATAAATTTGTGCATAATTTGCTACCTGAATTATGCAATAAATTAAAGGATTCAGAGAGTGCGTGGGCTGTTTCTACAACTGCGCAAATACTTGCAACTGCACAATATTACGAAAATAGGGATAAAGAGGAAAAAGAGAAATCAGACAAGAAAACGAAAGATTTAAAGACTAAAGTTCTTTTGCAACAGGCGTATCCGCCTCGCATGAATCAGTCTAATATGCAACAGGGTTCATATCAGAGGACAGATTATAGTTCACCGAGGCCTCAATATCAGTGGAACCAGTGTGCGTACTGTAAGAAAGAGGGTCACTACAAGAATGAATGTCCGGTCTTAGCGCAAAATAATGCAGCAGCAGCTCAGAGAGGTCGTGGTGGTTTTGTGCAGAATTCTAGAGGTCGAGGGCGAGGTGCTATGCCTCCACAGACGAATGATCGTCCTTCCAATCACTTTGATCAAAGAAATGGACAGTCAGCCCAGCAAAATAGATCTCAACAATATCTTGTTGAAGACTATTGTGAAGTGGATGAAGGATTTCAGCAAAATGGGTACTAGGACAGCCATGGACAGAGAGAGGGAGTAGTATCAGTTCCAGTAGATCAGAGTGGGCCTTATGTCGCAGTAGCAACATCAGGTGTAGTCGAACCGTTTCTGTTGGATACTGGTGCCGCAAAAAGTTCTATCATTCATGCGAAACTCCCTGGCGCCCCTTTGTCTGGCTCAACAAATGTTTCTGTAGGTTTTTCAGGCGCCCCTGTTTACAACCCTATATCTGGTCCTTTGTCTATTTCTGTTGGACCGTGTCAATTGAAAGCACCTTTGATTTTGACGACGGGTTGTAATGAAAACCTGCTTGGTTTAGACTTGTTAAAACAACTATATGCGACATTGTACTGTTCTCCGGAAGGAGTACAGCTTACGTTGGGTAAAAGAATCACCTCTCCGATGTACTTGTCAATGAATGCACTTCCACCAGAGCTGCGTTCACTCCCTGATTCTCTTTGGGCGACTGGTCCTAATGATGTAGGCCTTTTAGAAATACCACCATATGTAGTAACTTTAAAAGCCAATGTAAAGTTTCCAAGATTTCCGCAATACAAAATATCTAGTGAAGGTGAGCGTGCACTTTTATTAATTGTGCAAGATTTGATTAAGAAAGGTGTGGTTGAAGAAACTAGAGGAAATGTTTGTAATAGTCCTGTATTACCGATTTTGAAACGAACTGATCCCACAAAGCCTCCAGTATATAGGTTTGTTATTGACCTCCGAGAAGTTAATAAGATTGTGGTCCCACAGTTTCCTGTGGTTCCAGACATTACTGCCTTGTTAACATTGATTCCTGCTACAGCCACTTGGTTTTCAGTTATCGACTTGAAGAATGCCTTCTTCAGCATTCCGATAGCCGAGGAAAGCAGAGATATTTTTGGCTTCTGTCTAGGAGGTCGCAGTTTTAGATTTAAACGCGCTCCACAGGGCTACTGTGAGAGTCCATCTATTTACAGTCAAGCATTAAAAAGCCAGTTAGACTCCTTTGTCCTTCCTCCAGGTTCTGCTCTAGTACAGTATGTAGATGATCTTCTAGTGGCTGCCGATGACAAGGAAACTTGCAAAGCAGCTACAGTTTCGTTATTACATCACTTGTCTAATTTGAATCACAAGGTATCCCCTTCTAAGATGCAATACTGCTGCCAAGAAGTGACCTACCTAGGTCATCTCTTGTCAAAGGAGGGAAGGAAGTTGACCCCAGAGAGAATAAAAGCAATCACGCAAATGAGTGTTCCACGCACACAGAGAGAAGTACGTGCCTTTCTAGGTATTACCTCTTATTGTAGGCAGTGGATCCCAAATTTTTCTCTTTTAGCGAAGCCATTGGTAGCTTTGACTGGGAAAAATGTTCCGAGTCCGGTGCCATGGTCTGATGAATGTCAAGAGAGTTTTTCTGAGTTGCGAAAAGCATTGTGTTCAGCTCCTGTAATGGGTACACCTGATTACAGTAAGCCATTCACGCTCTACGTTCACGAGAGAGAAGGTTGCGCGTTGAGTGTTCTGACACAGAAATTTGGTGATAAACAACGCCCTTGTGCGTATTTTTCATCAACATTGGATCCGGTAGCTAGAGCGTTACCTAGTTGTTTGAGAGCTACAGCGGCAGCTGCGGCTTCCATTCGACAATCTGCTGGTTTGGTGATGAACAACATGCTAGTGGTCATGGTTCCTCATGCAATGGACACACTCATGAACCGAACCAAGACACAACACCTTACCAGTGCGAGACTATCTGGTTACGAGCTGACATTACTAGCGAGTCATATTCAGATCAAAAGATGTAATGTATTGAATCCAGCAACATTGTTGCCGGCTAATCAAGAGTCGAGTGATTCCGAGCCACATGATTGTTGTTTTAAAACGGAGGAAGAGACAAAAGGACGAATTGACTTGAAGGATACTCCATTATCAGATCCGGATGGTACGCTGTATGTGGATGGGTCATGTTTTAAATTGGAGAATGGTGATGTGACTGCTGCTTACGCAGTAACGACTTTGAAAACGATTGTGGAGACTGCAAGAGTGAGTCAGAATTCTGCCCAAGCTGCAGAATTAATAGCTTTAACAAGAGCGTGTGTTTTAGCTAAGGGAAAGAGAGTGAATGTTTTTACAGATAGTCAGTATGCATTTGGCGTGGCCCATAGTTTTGGCCGTTTGTGGAGAGAAAGAGGTTTCATTACGTCCCATGGGACTAAGATTCAACATGGTCAGCTAGTTAACGACTTGTTGGAATCTCTAACCTTGCCGACTGAAGTTGCGATTGTGAAGTGCAGTGCTCATAAAGCAATCACGGATGATGTTGGTCGTGGAAATTCTTTTGCTGATGAAATCGCTAAACAGACAGCTAGAGACATAATGAGCCGAATGTATGTTGCTACGTCTGCAAGATGGATTGCTGAATCTGGAATGTGTGAGGATACAATGGAAAGTGTGAAAGAGATTCAGAAAGAAGCAACTGAGGAAGAGAAACGTGTATGGAGAGAGAGTACGGGCAAGTTAGATTCAAATGGGTGTTGGATTGATTTGACAGAACAGCAGCGTTGGATGCTGCCTGATGCATATGTGCTTGCAGTGGTGACGATGGCGCATGGAGTAGCGCATATAAGTTCTAAAGGAATCTGTAAGATGTTGGCTCCAGTCTGGAAGAATGATGGGATCAGTAAGTGTGCAGAGAGAGTGGTGAAAAATTGTATGGTATGCCTGATGCATAATCCTGGCAAGGGAACTCCAACTCCTGCTGGTCACTTCGCTCCTCCTTCCTGCCCCTTTGAAGTGATTCAGTTAGACTTCATTCACATGGATCGCTGTAATAATTTGAAATATGTCCTGGTGGTGGTCTGTGCTTTTTCCAGGTGGATCGAAGCATGCCCACTAAAAGACAATACTGCCCTATCAACTGCCAAGATTCTTCTCAAAGAATATTTCCCTAGGTATGGAATGCCACGGATTGTATGGTCAGATAACGGAAGTGAGTTTATAGGGAAAGTTATGCAGAGTGTGTGTGCCGGCCTAGGTCTGAAACAGAAGTTTCACAGTGCAAATCATCCCCAGTCTGCTGGTTTAGTGGAGGGTTACAACGGCACTCTCAAGCTGAAATTAGTTAAAATACAAGCATCCACAGGTTTAGCCTGGCCAGACGCACTTCCTTTGGCTTTGTTATCAACGAGAGCAACTGTACATTCTAGAGTAGGGCTTAGCCCTTAGAGATAGTCTTTGGCCGCCCGGCAAATATCTGGGGTGTGCCAAGGCCTAAGGAATTTTGTTCTCTAGAATATCCTATGTTGATAGACTATCTTTACGACTTGACTGCTAAATTGAGTCTTATTCATCAACAGGTTTTCGATGCTTTACCAAAGCCTCCGGAGAGTCCAGGGCATCAGCTGAAACCAGGAGACCTAGTAGTCATCAGAAACTTCGCGAGGACGAAGAACCTTCAGCCGAGATTCGTCGGCCCCTTCCAAGTTCTGCTTGCAACAAGAACAGCGGTTCGTGTAGCTGGACGCAAGCATTGGGTGCACGCATCCCATGTTAAGCATGTCCCTTTGCCGCTTCCTTACGACGACTGGGTGAAGAAGGGAATTGGTTCCTCCGAATTTGAAAGCACGCCAAAATTCATCCCTTTCAGCGATGCCGAATTAATCACTGACACTCCAAGCTCTGACTCTCCTTCAGAAAAGACTCCTTTGAACACTGAACATTTGTCTCCTGCATCAGAAGAAACTCTGCCATCTGCGAACTTGAACACTGCAACAGCTACCAGTGAAACGCTATTTGCCGATCAGACAGTACCTGCGAAGCAAAGATATAATTTACGAAACCGTAAAATGGACAAATAAAGCAGGCAACTGCATATTGTGATATTTTGAAATTTTGAACTTTTGCATTCAGCCAGGAAGTTTGCTATTGTTTTATTATTTTAAAATTGCCTTGCCATCTGGGTAGCCGTAGGGTCGTGGCTGTGTGCCTAGTTGGATTTGCGGGGGTCTGACACAAGGTCGATCTTTCTGTTAGTTCTGGGAACTCCCAGGGCTGATAGAGGCATTTTCATCTACGTACACATCATCAGTGGTCGCGAGCGGATTGTAGAAGATGGAGCTTCCTGCGCTGCAACGAGAAAACGTAATTTATGTTCGCAGAAACAGACTTTACAGAATTCTTCATAGCAAATGCTTTTTGACGCAATGTGCCATTACATTTCTAATTGTTTTGATAACGTTGGTGGGTGGAATCGTTTTTGGTATAAGTTTGATTTTTGTGTCAGTTACTACAGTACCTCCCCTTGATCCTGCTGTTTCTACTGTCTCTTCAATACACTCTTTTCATTCGTTTCCCGAACATGAGCAAGCCCGACGCTCAGAGTTCATTAACAACACTTTTGTACAGCTCTTGCACCAACACCAACTGGTAGTTAACACTACAGACTGCTGGGTGTGTGGCTTGATACCCCACACTATGGATAAAGGTATTCCTTATCTGGTTTTGCCTTTCAGCTACAATGGATCATTTCAGGCCCTTCAAACCATCTTTGCTTATGCCCTTGAAACCTATCCTCCGCGACCCCCACGTTCCACTAAATATAACTCTGCCAACAAAGCTTTAGTCCAGGGAATTATTGACATGATCAAGGACGTCAATAATACTCCATCATACCCTAGAGACGAACTGCGAGTATATTTAAGTTGGAATACTTCAGAGTATCGCCTTAGTTTAGGAGAAAGCAAGCGTAAAAGCTCAACTCCAATCTGGGTCGTACCTCACCGAGGTCAGGTCTGTTTGCAAGATAATGGGAGAAATCCAAGAGCTCAGCTAGGGAGGAGTGAGTGCGTTGAGACTTATGTGTTTCCGGCTAACTCTTCCCCTGCCTTCCTTACTGCTAGGGGTACCTACTTCATCTGTCGAGACAGAGCGTATACATGGTTGCCTGCCGACTTTTCAGGTTCATGTTATATTGCTCGATTGTTGCCTCCAACATACACTGCTTCATCTGATTACCACAGAACCAGAGTAGCGAGAGGTGTCTTCAGCAAGGAAGATACCGCTGGTCAGGAAGCTGGAGACTTCTTCAAAGGTTTCCTTCCGTTCTGGGGGCCTATGGCCAATAGTAGAAACATACGTCAGCTAACACGGGTAGTTGAATCTACTATTACCGAAACTGCTGGTGCCCTTAGCAATTTGACCGCTGAGCTTCAGGCGGATAGACTGATGACGTTACAGAACCGTATGGTTCTAGCCGTTATCCTTGCAGACCGAGGTGGGGTATGCAGAATGATCCAATCGAGCTGCTGTGTCTTTATTCCTAATAATGCTCCAACAGTCTATGAGGCGATCTCTAAGCTACATAAGATTTCCGACTCTATACACGTAGACAAGGGAAACTGGTCCTTTATGGAGTGGTTTTGGACTCTGATCTCAGCGTGGGGATGGAAGGTTCTAATGGTCATTGGTGTCATCTTAGTATTCCTCTTCTCATGCTGCCTAATTATCCAGTGTGGTCCCGCTTTGTGTAGTCTTTGTGCTGCAACCTGTTTTAGGAAATCACCTGCGTTTGGAGAAAAGGCACGAGAAAGGATGATGATACAACAGCATGTCACTGACCTGATGAGCATAGAACTAGACTCTGACATAGACTAAGTAATTGCCTATGTAAGGGCAAAAGGAGGGTCTGAGGTTCCGTGACGATTTGAACCCGTGTTTTCAATATTGTCGGAAATACAAAATATTGGTATCAGCGAACCGCAAATGATCCATTTAGCATATCCTGGTGTTTTCGCTACGCTACGAGCAAGAGCACTTCTTTTACAAACACATTTCTGATCTACCCACGGCATCCATCTTAGATCATGGCCGCCATTTTGTGTTTCTTGCCCTCACATACGCAATAAACTCTGATCACTTCATTTCGATTAAGGACACGTAGCCTTAGCCGGAGATTCACCTCTTTCATGACACGTGCACCCTAAACCAGATCACGCTGTAGCTACATGACTCGACAAAGGCTGCCTCCTCTGCCCGAGGCCAGCCCACCTGAACTGGTTCTCGTGTCCATTGTCCCGATCACGATTAGGTGGCCGAAGCCGGTAGCCTTGCCCATTTACGACCCACAAACATCTCTTATCCCGCTTTTCTATCTTCCACACCTGGCTCCGTTTCTTTCTTTCTGAATCTTTATTAGGGGGAGGTAACGAAATTTACGATGAGGCGGTCCGGTTCTTGAATGCAATATTGACAAGGGATTGTGATGAACTAGTGGGAACCCCTCTCCGTAGATGTTTTGTATCAGATTTTATCGACGGTTCCTGTGTACGCCAAATATTTATTGTTTGTGACACAAAGGTTTTGGGAATGTACCAACATGTGAAGAATTCGCCTGAAGGCCAAAATTTAGTATATAAGGAGCAACCCTCTTTGTACAATTTGAACAGGCTCCTAGTTACTGCCCATGCGTAGTTTCTGTGACTTCTGTGTCCCTGCAGTAATAAACCTTTGGTCTTTGACGCCACCATCGAGAAGCCCGTGTTTCTGTTCATTTGCGCACCAAGGCAGGTGGAACTCCGGGGTCTTTGGGTGTTGTTCCCTGGCACCTCTGGGCGGAACCAAAAAGTCCAGAACTCCACCCTGTGTGCCCGTTGTATGATAAAGCAGTATGAGAATTTGTCCTGTGGGAACGTCGCTGTAAACCAGTCTCTGAGAAACGCTGCAACGTCGGTCTTCTCAATACCTTCTCTAAAGCCCACGAAGCGGAGGTTGTTGCGTCTTGCCTGATTTTCTGCATAATCAACTCTCCACAGCAGCTGCCTGTGTGATGCCTGTAGCTCCGCCATATCTTTCTTCAGTGCAGTAAGGGAATCCTCCGTCTCGCTGATTCTGGTCTCAGTGACAGTCACTCTCTCCGTGAGATTCCTGAAGTCCTGGCGCAGCAGGAGGACCTCTGCACCCACCTCGCCTATTTTCATCTCCAGAGCCTTTCTAGAGTTCTGTATATCCGCCCTTGAGGCCTGTATTGCCTCCACGATGATAGTCGTGTCCGTACTGGTGCCAGGCGACGCCGGGGTCACCTCCCTCTGAGATCGTGCTGTAGCGTAGCTTTCAATGGTTTCCTGTCTGGTGACCTCTGGGCAGGGTCCCTTTTCCCCATGGTGATCTCGAGCAGTAGCCTCTCCATGCGGCCTGAACGTCCGTGCAGGCGGTGAGGGAGGGGGGAAGAATACCCAAGTTCGAACCCCCAGCTCAGCAGGACTCGCCGGCAGTGGATAGTCCGGTGGCAGTCGGCATCTGTTGATGGGCAGAGGCGGGGAGGGAGCCTCCCAGGGTCTCACACACGGCTACCTGCCGAGGCGGGTGTCGCTTTCCTCCACTTAGCAGAGCCTCCGGCTGTATCGGGGCCCCCCTCTGAAGAGCGTCGAAGTTAGACAGCACCCCCGATGAGTCCCCCAGAGGAACAACAGCTGCAGTGGGCGCCCACCTCCCCACCTCCTTTGCCTCACCAAGATGGGCGGGGTACACCAGTCCGGTTCGGTGCCTTGAGGGGTTTGGCGTTGGCCCGACCAGGGCCCGTTCATGGCGCTCCTCAGTGCGTCTCCAGCTCTCTCCCTCGTGGCGCCAATACTGGTCGCGAGCCCCTGTCGAGGCCGCCGAGGCTACCCCTGTCCCACCGCGGCGTCAGCAGGTCAGGCGGGATGGAGGTAAGCAGTCGCCGGTCGACCAGCCAGCCACAATTGGGAAGGCAAGCCCATCCGCCGGACCCCCAACAGCACAGGTCCCAGTCACAGGGTGAAGGGGGGAGGGGAAGAGGGGGGAGCCCCAGGATCCGCGGCCTCTTGAGCAGGGCGGCCCCCCTCCTTACCCGGACCTCCATCAGCAGATGTCACCACCGTCTCGGCGCTCTCCTCCCCAGCCATCTGCGGCAGCCCTCGGCCCCGGGTTTGTGGCGATTTTCCGTCCGGGTCTCCCTCTGGCCCGGCAGGGACCCTCCGCTCCGGATTACCACTCCGCTGCCTCTGGAAGCTGGTGGACGGGGCCGCCCGCTGCACCTCTGGTCAGGCCGTATTCCCGACCCCGCCGATGAAGAGGGTCTGCTAGCTGCGCGACCTCAGAGCCGGGCAGAGCTCCACTTAATACTAAGGAGCGGGCCCGGTCGCCATCTTGTCGCGGGTTCGCCTCAGCCTCTCACGTTCCTCGCTCAGTGCCGAATACAGCCCCGTTTGCAACCAGGTCTCTGAAATCGGGCTTCTGGGTCTGGGAGTCTCTCTGGCTTCAGTATGGTGAAGTTTTGGAAGTTTTGGGGATAGTTTTATCGACGGATTCGTGCAGTAAGCCGGGAGCCGAACAGAAGTAAAGTCTTACTCCACCATGCTGCTGGCCACGCCCCCCGCAAACACACTTCTTTTGTTTATTCAGGCAGTCCTACCCCCTCCATGAGTCCTGATGAAGACTCGACATAGATGCACATGAATCTGCAATAAGATATAGAGTTGAAACGTCGATGTTCTTTACGTAGATACGTCCACACAAAGTTGCAACAAAAACAAGGAAATACTTCATCCAGTTGTGACTATTGTATTCTAAAGTGGACATCTTTTACTTATTGTTTTGTTTATGTGTATGAATACATGTCTTTTGTTTTATCTCTGCACAGCACTTTGTCACCAGTCACGACCCATCACTAAATGTACATACAGTTTATATGTCCCCGTGTTTTGGACAGCAACGTATAATTTGTTGATTGACTCTTTACAAGGTTTCTACTAAATATTGACCTTCTGAACTATATACAGTTGTGTGTGTCTTCTTATATCCTCCCAAGGGATATTTTGAATAATGTGTATTAAGTACAGTGTTTTAAATTGATTGTGTTCCCCGACAGAACCACTATTTTTGTTTAACTTTCACACTCAGGTTCTGAGGGTTACTGGGTTACCCCATTATTACTAATGGCTGCTCAAGTATTAGGCATGCCTGACTATAACAAGCCTTTTGTGTTATACATCCACGAGAAATGATGGTTGTGCTCTCTCTGTTTTGACCCAAAAATGTGTTGATAGACAGAGACCTTGCACTTATTTCTCTGCTTTTGTTCGATCCTGTCTTCATTTGTCTGAGAGCAGTCGCAGCTGTGGCCACTTCTATCAGACAATTGACTGGACACATACTCAATACTGACCTCACAGTTATGGTGCCCCATGCTGTGGAAACACTTTAAAAAAAAGAAGGAAACAGCACCTCACCAGTGTACGTCTTACCGGCTACAAATTGACATTGTTTGCCAAACATATTACGATCAAAAGATGTGCCACTCTGAATCCAGCTACATTACTACCCCTCCCTTCCGCGAATGATGCAGTTTGTCAAAATTGATTGTATTTTCCGAATTCAGGAAGAGACGAAAGGATGGGTAGACCTGACTGATGTTTCCTTATCTGATCCTAAAGGAGAACTATATATTGATGGCTCTTCCTTTAAATTATCAGATGGCACCACCACTGCAGCTTATGCTAGCACTACATTGAACATAGTGGTAGAGACAGCACAAGTTCCCTATCAATCTGCCAAGGCTGCAGAACTTGTTGCCCTTATACAGGCTTGCAAATTGGGTTATTTGTCAATATTTACAAAGACAGCCAGTATGCATTTGGGGTTGCGCAAAGCTTCGGGTGACTGTGGTCAGAAAGAGGGTTTCATACCTCGCATCGTACTAAGATACAACCTAGACACTTGATATCATGATTACTACCTGCACTAACACTTCCTAAGAAAATGGCTATTAAAAAGTGTAGTGCCCAGAAGAAAGTGAGAGATGATGTAGGTAGAGGGAATGCGTGCGCTGATCAGACATCCAAAGAGACAGCTCAGTGTCACAGGAAGAGAATGTTTGTTGCAGGCACAGCTAGATGGGTTCACAAGAACACTATGTTTGAAAACACAGTTGAGAGTTTGAAAGAGATACAAAGCGTGATCATGACAGAAGAATTAGTTGAGTGGCAAGAGAGAACAGCATGTTTATATGAAGAAGGATGTTAGATTGATTTGTCCGGAAAGCAGAAATGGATGTTACCTGATGCATACATACTACCTGTGATTATTATGGCTCATGGCCCAGGTAATATCAGTGCAAAAGGTATTTGTAAACTATTGGCCCCAGTTTGGTGTAATGATAACATTTCCAAAACAGCTGCACACTTAGTGAAAATTTGTATGATTTGTCTGATGCACAATCCTGGGAAAGGTACCCCCTAACAATCCGGTTACTTTACACCACCTACATTCCACTTTGAAGTCCTTCAAATGAATTTCATTGATCTAGAATGTTGTAACAATCTCAAACATGTTCTAGTGGTCATATGTGCATTAAGTAAATGGGTGGAAGCTTATCCTACCGAAGAAAATATGGCTACTACAACAGCAAAGGTGCTTATTAAACAGTGTTTCCCGTGTTTCGGAAAGCCCAGAGTTATTTGGAGTGACAATGGCCCTCATTTTAATGGGGAAGTGGTTAAGCTAATCTGTGAAGGCTTGCATATTAAACAAAAATTCCATATCACCCACAGTCAGGGGGGTTAGTCGAGAAGTATAATGGAACACTGACATTGAAATTGGCAACAATTCAGGAGACAACAGGGTTGCAATGACCAGATGCTCTTCGTTTGGCCCTTTTGTCCACTAGGACTACAGCACATTAGAGAACAGGCTTGTCACCTTACAAAATTGTCTTTGGCCGTGCAGCAAATGTCTGGGGGTCCTCAGGCCAAGAAAGTTTTCCAATATTGAATATCCTGTATTGCTTGATTACCTTGGGCAATTGACGTACAATTTGTGTTGTATTCACCAACAGGTGCAAGACTCCTTACCTCCTAAGCCAGAGGCCCCAAGGTCCTGAACAAGTCCTTCTGGCTACACGAACAGCTGTAAAGGTTGATGGTCAAAAGATTTGGGTCCATGCAACCCACTATAAAGAATACCTTTGCCTTAGGACCAGTGGGTAAAGGAGGGAATAGAAGACGTTGAATGTGAGCAGGTGCCCAGATTCATGCCTTTCTGTGACACAAAGTTGGTTTGGACACAAACAGAAACAGAGAACAACGATGTTTTGAATGAGGCTGTCCCAACAGAAATACAAGCTATTCAGGAGTCTCTGTTCAGTAATCATACAGTGCCTGGAGCTGCCAGGTACTACTTACGTCCTCGGCTGAGGACCACTGAGTTCAAGAACAAGAAAGACTAACGATGTACTGCACAAGGTAGGAGAGTGCTGAGTAGCAGTACCAATGAGGGAGTGGATAATTTAAAGAGTTGCATCTGTTTTGCATTTGTTGTTTGAACATGAGTCAGGAAAGTATACTTTGAAAAGTATACCACCTTTATTGACTCTGGATAGATTAGGAAAGAGCTTCGGATGAAGCAAGCTCCACCGCCGGTGCTCAAGAGCGCCAACTGATGGACGGTAGGTGCCTGTACCAGTGAGGCTCAGACGGACACTGGTACTGTTATGGGTATAGAGAATTTGGAAAAGAACATAACAACGCACATTATGGATATCATTGATCAAATAATGATGATTTCACAGTTGACCCTGAATATGTGCCAGCCTTACCCACTTTCAATTAGAAAATATCTGTAGCTCATGCTAAAAGGAGGTTTTGTTAGATTATGCTCAATTGATGCTCTTTAATGTCATGTATAAGTTAGCATTCTCTACTCCATTTTTGTACTGTTTGAAACTAAGAAGAAATGCCCTGTCCTAACTTTTGTTTCTGTATCGAGGAACTGTTCATGCCAGTGCATAGCTTTTCCTCAATGAAGAACCTCGCTCATCTGTCTGGCAGTTTGATTGCAGCCCAGGGTGGAACAGCCTTGAAAGTGTTCTGAGCTGTGCAAGATATGAGGGTAGAAGCTTTTCTTTGTCTTTACGCTGTTCGCACACATCTGTTGGGAATATTCCACAGTAGGCGTGTTATTAATTGACTTTGCAATGCATATAATATATCTTATCCTTACAGTGCATCAGTTCCCTCCGTAGTACTCTCTCAAGACTGTGCAGACAGAGCCCCGCTCTGAGCTTATATAATAAATGATTATTGGTGTGTATTCTGCACTGTTTCTCTGACTCTTCATTTAGCATAGAAGGCTGAGAGGTGGTCAGTGTTGACCTGAGTGAGACTAGTCTGGTCACTTCCTTCAGTGGGATCGATATCCCCCCAAAGATAAAATGTTGTGACCCTGGAAGCTGGCGCATTTCCAAATCTGGAGAAATTATTCCCCTCAAGCAGAAGTGTGAGCTGCAGTAGCTCCCAACAGCCAACCGTAAGTGCCCACAAGGCACAACCAAACCCTTCGGGTCCCGTCATGATGTTCTGCACAACAAAATTCCTTGTGGCATGAGTCCAGTGAGAGGGAGCCAGTGACCTGGGACATAGGCAGCAATGTCAGCCACTTTTGTCTTCTCAATCTGAAGGTTGAAGACAGTCTCACGTCCCGACTCGGGTTGACTAACACCCCTTCGACACCACAAACTCTGGAGATCAAGCTAGCATGGGTCCAGAGGTTCAAAGCACGGCTCCCCCGGACTCTGCAAGCTTCCCCATACTCCTCAAACTCCTCACATCCCGGTACCTCAGGAGGGTTGCTGATCTTTATGAGCACACTCCTCTCCTCACTGTGATGAAGACGTACGTCAGGCCGGTCCTTGTCGCAAATGACGATCGCTTCCACCTATTTTTGGTTCCAAATCCCAAAATGTCTCTAACTTCGTAGGCCAGTGCCCCAGTAGTTATACACACAATGGCCTTTGAAGATATGACCAGTTGAAAAGGCCACCTTTTAAATGCACAGGCCTTCTCAAAATGTTGTTCTGTCTGCCATCCTACCACGGGAGGTTTGATCACTATCTTTAGTGGGGCCAAGACCCTGCCCCTTGCAATGCAGTTGCCAATTCCACCCCCACATAACATCTCAGGAAGGCCCCTCAGAGGTCTGCAGTTTCCCTTGAGCCCCTAGCTTAGGGCCTTCCATTAGGAATGCACAGATGTAGCTGTCCCCCAGCACCCAGTTGTGAATTAGGAGACCGACCAGCAGGCAAACAGAGCCACTTGCCAAATTGACATTTCCACACATGTAATATCAGATTCACTCGCACTACTGGAGAGGATTCGCCATTACAAACTCATTAATATCAAACACTATACTGCCACAATTCTGTACGTAGGAAATACTGTTTAATAGCCTTTACCTACATTCCCTCATGCTAATCAAATGCGAGAAGCAGGCCTCATTGTACCAAACACACCATCCGGTGCCATTCACAATCCTTGCATGAAACTGACATGTGTACATGCCCTACCTCTGCCTAACACCGCACTCTGTCCCAAGTGAGTACTCCAATATAGCAAGAGACATGCAGAACCTTGACATGTAGCTTTTTAAATGCCAAGCCAAGTAACAGTAACCTGTCCATACACGCCCCACAAGGGCAAACCCGTGTCATGATCAATGAGCTACCTCCATGGATGGCCCAACCAGTGTTGCAGGCTCACGCAGGAGCATTTGAGGTACATGCCCTGGGTATATGTCTTACCCCTAGACAAGGAGCTTACAGCTAACTCACATCAGCTAATCATCAGTACGTATATGACAAGCACAGCACGTTGTCACTGAATGGTAGTGTCAAACTCGCTCAAATTCCTAATCCTGCATTAAAAGGTCGAAACATAAGGTTGGGAGCAAAAAAGGTTAGAAGACACTTCACCAAATGTTGCAAGGTCTAACAGTATGTGTTTAAATGAGGGGTAGGTTAAAAATTTCTTTCAGCCGGCTGAGTTCACAGAGTTTTGCCCACTCCTTTGTTCTACTTGGAATGCGGAGTTCTGGCAAAACTCCACCGACCACCATCTGGTAGAAATTTTTCTCATGCGCGGCTCACCAATGTTAAGTTGGCAAGCGAGAATTTACATCCCCGAGCGTGATTCTTGGGTGCTGGAATGCCTCCCGGTGAGATTTCGTAATGCAGGCGGTCACAGTGGGTCACAACTATTCACATTGAGAAAGCTGCCACTTGAGTAGAAAATCTACTTGAGCTGCAGAAAGATGCAGAGCCCTCTGGTGCCCCATAAAGCGCCTTTCAGGCTGAGTTTTAAGTGTGGAACAGGCTCCCATTGCTCAAAATCAGCACAAGAAGGGCAACATGCCAAATTCTGCCTACTCGTAGAACTCTGTGGAATCTTATGGAGGTTTTATGTAACAGTAGAGATTCCCTCAAAGTGAAACTGCTTAAGTTCCCCCCACTCCTAGTTTAAACCCGGATACTGCCTTACCCCCTTTTTGTGTTTTTGTTTGTGTTCCCTGCCAAGACTAGATCGGATGGAAAGTATCATCCACTTGTATGCCGTACCATCAAAGAAGTCTGGGAATGCTTTCATGGTCTGAGCAACACTAGTTAACGTGTGCTCACATCATAAAAATACTTTGCACATATTCTACTTACTCAGCAAGGAACAATTGGACATTGTGTTCCTCACAGAAACATGGATGTCAGAGAGCTCAACCCAGGACAGCATTTCCTGAAGTATATACTATGGTTCACAGTGACAGAGTAGGAAAAAGAGGTGGAGGGTGGCTATTGGCATTAAACAGTCCTTCAGATGCACCTTGTTTGAGCTAACAGAGGTCCTTGGGACAGAATCACTTGGTTTCTGTCTCACACTATCACCCAAAAACCCTTAGCAGGGGTCTTAGAATATCAAATGGCTAAATCTGGCCATAGATTTAGAGATATTTTTAAGATTGTCAGAAAGTTCAACCACTCTGTTGCTCTCCAACAGCCATTAAAGGAATCTCCTAAGCTATGTGCACAGCTATCAGATTTTTAATGGCAAAATTAAGGGCTTTGTGGATGTCCTTAACACTACCGGGCCTGATGGCCCCCTTGACATGGGCTGGTCGGAGTATCAGTTAGCGATCTCAGCGAAGTTTGTTTTGCTCTTTACATGAGTTTGCACACACTTAATTGGAGGAGTCTGAACAAGCTATAAAAGCTTGCAAGTTCGGCACACCAGACGATGCATGTCCTCATATCCGTGCGGCAAGCCGTACAGAATGCAATCTCATCCTTAACCTGCTTTTAAATAGTTTCATATGCTCAGCCATGGTACGTAGATGCTGGAAACAAAACAAGCATATTCCCCTACTGAAGAAGCCATCGGCAGATAGATCAATTTTGGTTAACTTCAGACCTTTCTCTTTACTGCTTTCTTTTTCTAAGATACTAGATAAGCTGGTTAAGTGCCAATTGTTTAAGTACTTAGAAAGATACCAGCTGCTGCATTCTTCTCAATTGGTCTTCTGTTCAAGTTATGGCTCAGAAATCACACTTTTGGAAGTCACCGACACCATTAGGCTGGTGGTAGATCCAGGGAAACAGGTTGTATTGCTTCTTATGGATCTATCTTTGGCTTTCGACATGGTGTCCCACTCCATTTTTTTGCAACAGCTGGAAAATATAGGCATAAGGGGATCCGCACTGGCTTGGATCTGATGATTTCTGTCTCACAGAAACCACTTGGTCCTGATGTCGCCTTATGCTTCTGATACTAAGCCTTTAAAGTTTGGTGTCCCCCGGGGCTCTGCTTTAAGCCCGACACTGCTCAACATTTATATGACTCCTTTGGCTACACTGGTGGAATCTTTTGGCGTTCAGGTTGTTTCCCGCACTGATGACACTCAGATCCTCCTTACTTTGGACAGAAACATATCAAATGCCTCGAGTAGTTTCAAGACCTTCCTTACGGTCATATTCCAATGTATGCATTTTAGCAATCTACAGTGTAACACGAGGAAAACAGATATCCTGCTATTCAGCATATCTTCCCCTCATCTGAGATGGTGAATGCTGGTCTAGTCTTGACCGACACCCCAGCTTCTGCCACAATAGCATGTAAACTAAGGGAGAAGTTTAACACTAGAACTTATTTTGGCCTACAGGTGGATGGCATGGTGGGCGTCTGCTTCGGATTTTGAAAATCAGTGTACCTGTTACCAATGCAGTACCAGAAGATGGTAATACATGCCCTTATCAACTTCAGAGACTCCAGCTGGCACAGAATGCTATGACTTGGCTTCTGCCGAAACATTTGGGAGGCCATCATACCTGTCATCACCTCAAAGAATTGTACTGCTGCTGATCAAGGAGAGAGTATGTTTCAAGAGCCTTATTTTGGCCCAAACAGCGTTCCATCGGGCAGGTCCATGGTACCTGGCAAAGAGAACGATTCTATATTATCTGGTGAAAAAACTGCTTTCCTTTTATGTCATGTTGGCAGTGGTCCTGAGAATTTTAAGGAAAACATGGGTTGGCACTTCTTTCTCGTTTCTTGCTTTCACTACATGGAAAACCCTCCCTTCTCACCTAAGGGCTGTGAAGGGTGAACGTTCCTTCAAATGCAATCGTAATACCTGGCTATGTAAAGTGGTGTATCAGTAAATTGCTTTTTGTACAGGTGGTCAATAAGTCTATTTACAGCCTGGACACTCTTTGAGTTGCTGTGCACTATAGAAAACCGTTGATGGATTGATTGGAAACCTGTCCCAAGTCTGCCATCAAAGCCTGTGTATGCAGTTTCAAAGTGCCATTTTTACTTGACAAAATAAACCTTTTACCAGACCTAAAACTCTCCTTTTATCTTTTGTTACATATGTCACTTCTAAGGTAGGGCCTAAACATATCTTAGGGCAAGGTGAATTGTATTTAAAAGGGTGGACATGTGCTGTTACGTAATACATGTCATGGAAGTGAAAAACTCCTAAATTCATTATTCACTATTGTGAAGCCTACCTTTCCCAAAGTAGAACATTAGGTTACCTTATTACATTTAATACCTTTTTTGTGGGAAGGGGTAGGAATGGCATGTGTCTAAGGCATTGTAATTTAAAACCCTTTTTTTTTTTAATGGTAAAGTTGGATTTTAAATCATAATTCTGAAAATGCCACTTTCAGAAAGTTAGCAGTGTCTTGTCCTAAAGACTGGGTGCCTGCAACCTGCAACCTGTATCCTGGGTCACATGTACTAGGTGTAGTTGGCAGTTGGGCTTTGTGTAATGCTTCCAGACAGTAATACAGTGGGGCGTTTGGGTGTTGGCAGGTTGGGTCATCATGACTTAATTGGGAGGTGGCAAAGCTGTCACCTACCACATTTGCACTTCCAAAGCACGTGCCCAGCACACTCACAAAGTATTTCAGGCAAACCTATTGCACCCCCAGACAATCTGGGATGTGGGCAGGGAGGAATAAAATTCCACAAAACTTTGTAGGGAGAAAACTCCAGAAGCTTCTCGCACTTCAAAGGGGGGCCGGGTATACAAGTGGGACCCTCAGAGCAACTCTTAGACCTATGAACCACAGAAGAACGACACCCATCTGCCTTGCTGTTTGAGGCCTACCCTCCTTGCTGAGGACTAAGCCTGACAGTGTACCCTTCATTCCAGGCTGAGTGACTCCAAGGGTCAGCTGACTGACCTGTTCTGAGCTACTGGGGCATGAGCTTCAGAGGATCTGCAACTGCCTAACTGACCTGCTGCAACTGGACCTGCCTGTACCAGCAACTGGAACTGCCTGAGTCCTGATGGCCTCTCAGAGTGGGTTCCTAATGCCCAAGAGGTGCCTCCCAGGTCCTGGACCCTTGGCTCCTCCTCAAAGTAAATAAGAAATCCTGAAGTTTTGGGCTCTTCATGGCCAAGAACAGGCCAGTTTGTGCCAAGATCTTTCCACCCATGCCGACCGTTAACACAAATATCCAGTGACCTAAAGGGGGGGGGGGGCAGCGTAGCAGTCACCTACCACATTAGCACTTACAAAGCATTGGCCCAGCACACTCACAAAGTACTTCGCACAAAACTATTGCGACCCCAGACTGTCTGGGACATGGGCAGGAAGGAAGAAAAGTCCACATAACTATGTAAGGGGAACTCCAGAAGCGTATCCCACTTCAAAGTGGGCACCAGGTACAAAAGTGCTCAGAGCAACTCTTGGACCTGTGTATTACAGAAGAAGGAGACCCCGCTGCCCTGCTATTTGAGGCCTGCCCTCCTTGCTGAGGAGTAAGACTGGAACTGTACTCTTCATCCCAGGCTCAGTTACACTAAGGGTGAGCTGCCTGACCTCCAGTTCTGAGCTATTGGGGCATAAGCGTCAGAAGCTCAGCAACTGTCTAACCGACCTGCTGCAACAGGACCTGTCTGGATCTACAACTGGATCTGCCTGTGTCCTGCAGGTGTCTTCAGGAGTGGGTTCCTGATCCGCAAGAGGTGCCTCCCAGGTCCTGAAACCTTGGTGTGGCATTGTGAGCTCCTCCTCAAAGTAAGGAAGAAATCCTGAAGTTTCGGGCTCTTTGTGACCATAAACAGGCCAGTTTGTGCTTCGTTGAAGCTGACTCTTCACCCTACGGCATCGACAGCCTACGGTGACAGCCAAAGTGAATTTCCAGCAGCAACCGTCTGTGGCACCCAACAGGATGCTTGCAATAGAAAGACGAAAATCCACGAAGCTCAGCCTGCTCTTCACACTACAGCAACAATCAGTTGCAATGCTCTCCTTGCTCCTCACAGCCTTCTCCACCACAAATTGAACTTTTTATGCTGGACCTTTAGAAGGTACATTTTACAGGGGGACTAGCCAGGTCCCTGCATTTGGATCACACTCCATCGCAGTAAGCCTGAACTTGTATCTTTCACCTGATCCCACATGAGTACATAATGGAGATGTCTCTTTGGGGCATATTATCAAGAACAGCGTTAAAAATTATCACTGGTTTAGCAGCAGAAAACTGCAGCTAAAACAGTGATAATAGGCTTGATAATATGCCCTTGAGAATTCCAATATAAGTCCATGTTCTGATGTGAAAATAGGCTTCTATTGGGATTCTCCAGGGCATATTATCAAGCCCATTATCGGCCCTTTAGCTGCTGTTTTCTGCCGCTAAACCGGCAATAATTTTAACGCCGTCCTTGATAATATGCCCCTTTGTTCTTCTAGGTGCTCTACTTACCATAACTGTTTGAAATTGCATACTTTCAATTCCACTGATTAGAATGTTGTGATTTTGCTGTCAACTAATTTAATACATTTTACTCAATTTTACTAAGTTGGTGTGGGATTTTCATTGTGCTGTATTTTCACTTAATTAATGTTTGTGTGCTGCATAAGTACACATTGCCTCTAAGTTAAGCCTAACTGCTTTTGTGCCAAGCTACCACGAGTTAAGCACAGATTAATTTAGTGACTGTGGTTCACCCTGGACGTATTGTGGCTGTTGCTTAACCTCTTAAGTGCTGCGTCGGGGCGTTGGCCGACGGCAGCACTACCTCCCCAGTGCTGCGCACGACCATTGGACGTCCATTCAGCACTAGTTCCAATGGACAGCGCAGCACTGGGGAGGGATATTTGCGCCGCATCTAAGGTGTTAAGAAGGACTCACACATCCCTCAACCTACAACCCTATTTCTTACAATGAATAATGCTATCATTATGAAAATCTTAGCAATGTGACCAGGTGCCGTGGAAGGATCATGCAGATGTTGGGGGGGGGGGGGGCACCAAGCAGTTCATTTTTTCAGCTCTCTGAGGCTGATGAGCATCAGCACTGACTGACCTTTTTCATCATCAGACTTCAAGGCAGAGCAATAAGAGAGAAGGACAGAAAAGAAGAAAGAAGAGACAGGAAGGAAGACAATGACAAAGGGAACAATCAGTGAAGAAAGAGAACCTGCAAGAATGAGATTACGAGACAGGAAGTGTGAAAATTTGGCACCGCAAACACGTGCTGCTTGTCACTGGTAGTAGACTTGTGGCTCTTGTTTCGGGGAGCAGCCACGCCATGCTAATACCATGCCATCAGGGCCGGACTGGGAACCAGAACCGGCCCTGGCAAAGTGCTCGGCCGGCCCCCCTCCCCCCTCCGGGAGGAGAGGCGAGGGGGGAGAGGTACGACCGCGCTCTGTGACAGGGCCGGTTTTCGGCCGTTTTTGTTACAGGGCCGTTTTTGCAGCATAACGGCCCTGTAACAAAAACGGCCCCAGGGGCCCAAAACCGGCCCCCATCCATGCGGCCCACCGGGGAATTGCCCGGTGCCCTCCAAGGCCAGTCCGTGCCTGCATGCCATTACAAGTGTTGGCATGTGCCAACGTCGAGTTGCTGCTAGTGAACTTGGCACTCCTGTAGTGTCTCTAATCACTACACGTCTGCTACTAATGCCATAGAGGCATTTTTGGTGTGGGGTGAAGCTACCCTTGCTTTTCATGCCAACAATTTAAACTGATTTCAAGGGGGAACCATGAACTTTTAGTGCATTTCGATTGGCATTGATAACTCCTGATGTATTATATTATATAAATTGTTTTAGACAGACGGGGGAGAAATATACAGAAATAGATTTCAAGCCAGTGGAAAATGTCCTTGCTCTTCTGGTTTCAGGAAACAGTTCAATTAACCGGCATTTTCCAGTCTGTTCAACGCCGATAACGCGGTCAATCCAATGAGGTATCAAATCAAAATATGCACCAGCCTCGACAGGGCTGTATAAAGATGGCATTTTCTGTAATTTACAGCAGTGGCCTCATTGCTGATCTACGTGCTTTAATCAGCTGTCATTTTCTGAAGCAGAGAATCGCGCGTGAAGGACACCCGGCACTGCAAATGGCGGATCCTTTGAAAACATTCTGAACACTTGGGAACATTATTCCAATGTTGACACATCAATACATATTTAATTAAGAACCTCTTTTACCCAAGCTAAGTTACTGAAACACTGTTTATACTCATAGAAGAAGAAAAATATAGATGGCGACTTTTTATTCATAGTCATATTTCCAAGAAGCCACTAGCTGAGATAAACGTGCATCTGTATTCTTTGCCTTGTGCTTGAACTATTTCTGTTAGTAATGCATATGAATAGGAAGGCGAGAAAATCCATCAAGTGTGACTATCATGCTGCACTGTGGCTAGCAGGGGTATATCAAAAGTTGACAAAAATCATACGTCAGAGCTGTGCCAGTAACGGAGACATACAGGAGTTTTGCAAATACTGTCATCAAGATAAATAGAATGTAACGTTTTGCCTTGATTGGCTAAAAAATGATTACGTGCAATTTGGCATGATAGTATATTTAACCAATATCCATCTTTCCCAGCAGTGACATTTAATGGTGTTAGTTTCTCCACTGGTTTACAAATTAATATGAAATAATATTAAATAACAGATTGTATAAAGTATTTTTGATCCCCATCTGTAGAATATATGGATAAAATAAATGAACGAGGCCGTGTTATTAATGAGCTGTGTTGACACTTCAATAAGGGAATATATCATAGGAAAACAAAATATTCCCTATAGATATGTTGAAAAGGCCAAGTTGTATATTCAGCCGTAGGTTATTACTTAGGAAGAACATCAGAAATTGACCAATAATGGCTACCATGGCTACTAATTGTGTAGTGTTAATGCTGACATGGGCATCACCAAGACACAAGTTATGGGATTTTACCAGGAATTGTACTTGGTCTATCAAGACTTTCATCTTAAATGCTCCTTGTTTTAATCAGATCCCTTTGCACCATGACAATCAGTATGAAAAGGTTGCTATTTCGAGAATCATTCTTGAATATTTAACTCAGAAAAAGTTCCTACATTTAAAAACTAGTTTCATTGGCTCATGCATAAAAATGTTATATTTCCCACTAGAGCATGTTGTCATTCATTTGTTCCTTGTTTTCTGTAGAGAAACTAGTGATCAACCTATTAGGCCAGAGGTCTTAAAACTTTAAGAAGGCGAGCCCCCCCTGACAAAATTTTCAGGAGTAAGGACCTCTTGCTGGCAAAAATATCTAAACCTATAGACATGGCTACTGCCATTAGGAGGACCTAATTATGCGGCACGTTTGACTAAATTGTGTGGTAAGAAAATGTAAATAATGATTTGTGATGCCCCATATGCTGGTATAGTATTACTTCAATATTCTGACATTTTTTACACATAGTAACTCTGAGGAAAGATTTCCCCCTGTCAGTACCAGTTTATAACCAAAATGCCACAATAAACAACAGAAAGATATCTAGTCAACCTTTGTGAAGGGCCTTCACTCTGCAGGAATACATGTTTTTACATTAAAAGCTCACCTGGCCCTAGCCAGGAGCAGCAAGGGTCCCTTAAAACCCTGGTGATCTTGTGCAGATTTACCCACACCTCTTTCCTCCCACCCCTCCCTTCCATCCCTCTCTCCTCTCCCATCCCCGGATACCTCTCTCACTTTGCTGGCCACTTTCTTTCACCCCTGTTTACAACTTCTGAACTCTCCCTAATCAACTTCTCACTTCACATTTAATCACCTCTTGCCAATCTGTCTTTTCACTGCCCTCATCTTCAACAGTCTCATGCATTTATCTCATGGCCTCTCTCGCCCCTCAGCACTTCTCATTCACCTCAAGTCTCTCCCTTCAAATTTCTGTCTATTTGTATCTTACACTTCTCCAATCCCCCCATTCATCGTTGGCATCTCCCCTTAGTTCTTTCACACCCCCTTGAAACAACGTCCCTCTCCCCTGTTACCTCAGCACCCATCCCAGTAATTCCTCTATTCCCCTATCGCTGCTGTCCCTCACCTATGTCACATCAAATTCTCTTTTTATGTCACAGATCATCTTTCAGCCATCTTCTCTCACAGATTAACAGCAACCCTCTTCTGTTCCCCTTACCTTTCGCTCACATTCACCTCTACCCTCGCGTTTCTGCACATCCTTCGGCACTTCACATTTTTCCTTATTCCTCGCCTCTTAAATTGAATTCTCTTGTTCCCTTGCTGGCCTCTATCATCCTGTCTCCTCTCACTCTCTCATTTCTCATTTATAGTATAAACCGACCTGTTTGCTCCTCTCGGCCGGTGCCAATTTTCTTATTAAACCCTAATTCAGGAAGGCAGGAATTATCAGTCTTGCTGTTTTGGTGCAGGCCGCACAGTTTTGGAACTTGCACCTTCCTTTGCTTCGTTCCACCAACAATCTATTATCCCTTAGTGAGATATAAAAACCTGACTCTACACCCTGTAGGTAACCCCATTTGGCTGGTTCTCCTTCCCCTTCTGTGTGTTTCTCATTTGCCATTTTAGGCAGCAGATGGTTATTAGCCCAAGGACACCTTTTGGTAACAGTAGCACACTACAAATGGAAATAATAATAGGCATAAGTGTGACCGGGAATGTACGACCTCTTTTCTATCACTCCACGACCACCCTGGGGGTTGTGCCGCACAGTTTGAAGACCCTTGCTGTAGAGCCATTACGAAGGTGGTCACCCCTTGATTATTTGAAAAACACTGGTGACATTTCTCTTAAAATAAGAATTGTGTAAGTGCCCCGAACCCCGTGGGTCACACTGCAGCCAATTTGTGCACCCAATATATAATCCTGGTTTGTGCCTCGAGTGTTTTGTACTGGGGACACAATTTTCTTACTGACATATATACGTTTTAGAAGAATGTGCTGAAAATGCACTGGGTTGTCCTATTTTTTTCTACACTTCCTAGGAAGAAACGCTTTTCTCCCCATTAATGACCTTGAGAATGTCAGGCTTGTTCACTATGTTCGCTTGTAGCAAATTGTAGCTGGTATCGAAACCACCTGGGCAGTTTTAGATTCCCTCACCACCACTACAGTAAATTATACCATACTGATGCACTAAATTACATTTAATAAAGGTAATAGTTCTTAAACATGAACACTCATGAAGCTCATCATGCCTTTGTGATTACATCATTAGTTTGACAAGGAAACAAGTCAATTTGAAATGCCCACGTGACTAAATAGGCAGAATAATTTTTGTATACGGTAGTAAAATAATTGTCTAATAAATCTGGTTAGTACTCGCTCTCAGCTGAATGACCTAAAAGTGCTCTCAAATGTGATGGCAGCCAAGTAAAGTGATTTGCCCAAAATCACACAATCTGAACAAGCAAGGAAGCTGAGATTTTGATCCCAACTTCCCAATTCAAAGATTGCACACATCCGCCATCGTGTGGCTATCCGCTTCTCTAATATTAAACACCATAGACAAAGCTCTGAGTTTATAATTCTGCGAGTAACTTTGCACAGTGTTGTCATTAAATTGCAAGTTGCCTCAATATGATGTAAACAAATCGTTCCTAAGAAAAGGACAAAGTTAAGGGTAATGGCAACCATACAGAACTATTTGGGAAGTGTCAACGCCTCACTGAAAGCAACTATATACATTAGCATAACAAGGACGTTTGAGAGATTAAACGGAGCTCTGACAAGCATTCACAGGGACAGGTGAAGCATGCCTGGCTGTACAAAAACTACCTCGGCTGCAGACAAAAACAGAGGCACAGTTTCTGCATTTAAACTCCTGGAGCAAGTAAAAGCAGTAAAGTACCCATGGGGGCAGAGAGGAGTGTGGCACTTACTGCACAGGAACAGAACTGCAGGCGGTCAGAAATGCCTGACACTGGTTTCAAGACTCTGCTTTCCATGTGGCCACTCACTGCCTGTTGCCTCGAACTTCTGCTGGACTTTTGGCCCAATTTCTATAGTCTTTGACTGGGAGACTTGGGGCCTCGAATTAACCCACACTATTCTCATGTATTTGACACCTGTATTGATGCAGAAAGGAAGACACCACCTGCATTTGGTAGGAGTGGACGTTCGAGCATGAAAAAAACTGCACTTCAGCAGAAAGGAAACAATATCTGTTGATCCCCCCAAAAATTGTAAAACTGCGGAATTAATCACACCCTGCAAGTTTGTGTGCAATCTACACGTTTCCAGCATTATGTCATTCCCAATTTAATGAAACGTCATTCCCACTTTAATGAAACGTCTCTTTGAAAAGAAAACTCTCTCAAATACCAAAACGCTAAAATAAAAGCAGCTCCATTCAAAGCTGAGAGTAAAATAGTAAACAGCAACACTGAATGCACTGGGTGCTTCACGGAACACGACCACAGCAGCCTTGAGAAACGTGACTTTTTATTTTCTGAAAAAACGTCGGTCTGACCAGGAATGTGCGGCCCCCTTTGTCTCACTCCAGGACCCCTCTGGGGGTCGCGCCCCACAGTTAGAAGACCCCTGTATTAGGTTGTGCTCTAAAAAAATCCTCTCTCTATTGTTTCAATTTACCTTTTCTTTAGGAAAACGTGTCCTTTAGTACCATGCATTAAGCATCCTACATTGTGTGAGCTGCACTGACAACACAAGAGCATTGCCCTGTCCTGCACACTAGGAAACACAGCGAAAAGACGTATGTATAGTAAGTTAAATACATTGTGTAATTATTCACTGGCTGTCTCTAACTGACCACCTCTCAAACTCACATTCTTCTTCACATCTTTAAACATGCTGATTCCAGTGTGGGTGCTCCCATGCATCCACCCATGTATTGTGATGTATTTCCAAGTTTACCAACATAGGTAGACCTGGGAATGCATCAGAGTTGTACATTTTCCCAATAGAGGCAGAAAAAGGAGAAATTTCTTCATTTCTCCTTGTAGTTTCCTCCTTCTTAGGGCCGATTCCAATGCGGTTTGGAAATCTTCCTGGCAGAATCGGTTTGGGAATGGTTTTTGACCAACGCAGATCAGCAGAGTCCGACCGACCGATTACAATGCATCCAGATGCTTCCCGATACGATTTGGTTGGACTCCCATTGACTTCAATGGGAGCCTATTTTCCGATCCAATGCATAGGCTCCCATTGAAGAAATGGGTGGCTGGGGAAAAACGGGCACATTGTGGCGGGCACCCCTTGTGCCTGCCACACTGTGCATGGCTGGTGAGGGGAGACACATGGGTACCCCCACCAGCCCGATTGGGAAGGCTCCGTGTGCAGGGGGGCCAGCCACTGGCCCCCAAATTCTGATTCCGACTGCTGATTCGGGTCAGATGGCACGATTAAGAACGGCTGTCCGAATCAAGCATGGTAATCGGTTGCTCTGAAACGCAGCCCACTGAGACGTACGATTGTGCTCTGTACGGCTTGGTCATTCTGAATGCCACCTGGTTCAGATTGGGATATTACTAATGCCTAACTAGTATCATACTGAATAGGTCAGAAACCTTTCTGATTTGGTCAGATATACACATTCCCGATCTGATTTGTACAGAGTAAATGCTGTTATGAGGCCTTCCAAACTGCATCAAAATCAGCCCCTAGGTGTGCTACATTCTGCAGCACACTTAGAAAGAGGAAAATGCCTCTAAGGATTGTTTTTGCGAGGGACTGTGATGTTTCTTGCATGAAAACAATTCTGCCTATAATGCATGTACCCTTGCACCACGGTGTAAGGGATCCTGCTTTGGCACTAGGCTGTATTGAGTGCTCCAGCACCAAAAGAGGACTCGACTGTGCCATTTCTTGATAGATATGGCACATTTCGGCCCTCTCACTGTCGTGCAACACAGCACAGCAATTTGCCTTGCTGTGTTGTGTTGCGTGATATAATGAGAAATCTGGGCCAGAGTTTGAATGTACCTCCGCACTTAGCTGCCCTCAGCAAGTACACTATGGGGTCAGGTGATCATACCTTTTAATTTAAAAGGTGATCTTTGTTTTTTTGATCAGTACAAGTTGCTCTTCAGTGAGCATTTTAAGTGCTCACACTATTGCAGTAAGGAAATAATAATTGCTTGTACCAGGATTACCCAGTGTTGTATGCTCGGAAGCGGTCTTTGCCAGCATATGCAGTTGGTGGTGGGACACCTTCGAAAGTGCAACTGCTTAGTTAAATTACATTTGACATAACACTCAACTGTAGATACAGCTGGAAGGGAATAATGTGTGGGTCTTGAAAGCAAAGGAAAAAGTCTGCAGTTTTGTCTCCATTTAGTCTGAAGCAATTAGCCTGATCTAGTGACTTTTCCACTTATTTCTGAATCCGCGTATTCCCTTATTCCTCTTGTTGATTCAATAAGATTTGTGTACCACTAGCATATAGTTGATGGTACAATTTAGTACTACTGGGTTTTAGAGTGATTTACCTCTCTTTGCCTCTCTGTCTCTGTCTCTGTCTCTGTCTCTCTCTCTCTCTCTCTCTCTCTCTCTCTCTCTCTATATATATATATATATATATATATATATATATATACATATATATATATATTCACTGAAAAAAACATAGGTTATAGACCATATATAGTTAGGAATTTGCATTTACAAAACCTTGAAAATTCACTGAAAAAACCATAGGTTAGAGACCATATATAGTTAGCTGGACATTTTATTGACATAAAACCAATGAAATTCCATATATAGTTAGTTGCACTAACTATATATCGCGCACCCGCAATCCACTGCTGATGATGTCACATATTACATCATTCATGACATGGTCAGTGACATCACTGATGACATCACTGATGACATCTCAAATGACATCACTGATGACATCACTGATGACATCTCAAATGACATCACTGATGACATCACTGATGACATCATCTAGTGTCTGTGTGTTTTTGTAAAGTTTAAATATGTTTTACATATTGAAGAATGAGTGGATGTATGGAAGACTGAGTGTGTGTGTGGCTGGCTGGGAGGTGTGTGACTCTGTGCATATCAATGTGTACTTGTATCAGTGATTGTATAAGAGAGTAAGTATGTGTTAGTATATGTGTGAAAAAGTATGGTGTTCTGTGTTTAACTGTATAGATGAGGAAATCGAAGTGTGATTGATTCTTCACAGGACTGACTAGGTGTATGAGTGCATATGATAGTGTTGTAATAATGAGTGACTGTATGTATGAGTGATTGTATGGGTGAATGAGTGAATGTGTGTGTAGACGTAGGAATCAGTGAGTGCGTATGTAGTAACTGGTATTGGTGTGTCATGATGTCATCAGTGATGTCATTTGAGATGTCATCAGTGATGTAATCAGTGATGTCATTTTAGATGTCATCAGTGATGTCATCAGTGATGTCACTGACCATGTCATGAATGATGTAATATGTGACATCATCAGCAGTGGATTGCGGGTGCGCGATATATAGTTAGTGCAACTAACTATATATGGAATTTCATTGGTTTTATGTCAATAAAATGTCCAGCTAACTATATATGGTCTCTAACCTATGGTTTTTTCAGTGAATTTTCAAGGTTTTGTAAATGCAAATTCCTAACTATATATGGTCTATAACCTATGGTTTTTTCAGTGAATTTCATTGGTTTTTTAAAAGCTAATATCTATAGCTGTAAAATATATTCTTTATTACGTGACGTATCACGTAGCCACGTGAGACGCCTCATGACGCGTTGCATAACCGTGACGTATCGGCTCTGCAGCGCAAACAAAACCCGTAACGTAAGCGTGTCGGAGCACGCTTACAGATATATATATTTTTTTTAACCTTAATTAGACAAAATCCACACGTGCACATATCTTGAGGCCTTGCAAAGGCACATCAAACAAACAGTCCCTACAATTTTGCCAAGTTTGCTGGAAATCTATTCCCTTAATTTTTTTTTTACTGTTTCTCTTGGTTTTCCCCTTGTTACGCTTACCGGGACGCTACCCGGTACGCGAACCGAACGCTCCAAAAACACAAGATGGCGGACTCCCGTTACGCTGCCGGTTAGCTGCCCGGTTCGCGTACCGGGAAGCGCCTCTACTGCGAAAAATCGCAACAATTTTTTTATTTTTTTTGCCCCGCGGGGGACTTTAATATCCCCCTCATCAATCCTAGGGGGTCAGGAGGGGTTTACCTTGCCCCCTTTCCTTCATTTCCCCCTTCTTTTTTCACCACATCTTGTCTCTCGAACCTACCGAGAGACAAGATGGCGGCCGCTCCGGACTGTTTACAATGTTGACAGCTACGCTGCCGGTTAGCTGCCCGGTTAGCTGCCCGGTGAGCTGCCTGGTGAGCTGCCCGGTTTGCGTACCGGGACGCGCCTCTACGGCGTAAAATCCCAAAAAAATATATATTTTTTTTTTGCCCCGCGGGGCACTTTAATATCCCTCTCATCAATCCTAGGGGGTCAGGTGGGGTCTACCTTGCCCCCTTTCCTTCATTTCCCCCTTCATTTTTCACCACATCTTGTCTCTCGATCCTACCGAGAGACAAGATGGCGGCCGCTCCGGACTGTTTAGAATGTTGACAGACACCGGAGAGCCAATCAGCTTCGCTTCGCGAAGTTCCGTTACGCGTCAGGTACGCGAACCGGGGCGCTAACCGGAGCGCTGTCATAGATATATATATTTTTTTAAACGTTAATTTCTCAAAATCCACTGGAGCACATATATTGAGACATAGCAAAGGCACGTCGGGCAAACCATATCTACAATTTTGCCAAGTTTCATGTAAATCCATTCAGCCATTCGAGCTAAAAGTGAGTCCAACCGCCCTATGGAAAAATGAATGGGAAAAACGTGTTTTGGGACCCCCCTTTTTTCTCGGCCCCCCCTTGACGAAACCCCCCCACATTTTCAGGGCCTGCTCAGAAACAAAATGTGCCATTTTCCTGAAAATTTCAGCCAATTCCGTCTACAAACGCCAAAGTTATTAGACATAGAATTTTCAGAAATCCCATAGAGAAAAAATCCTAACTATATATACCCACTGGCTATCGCCAGTAGGTAATATACATATATAAACATATATAATCTGCATATCTATATAAATATAATGCATGCATAAATATACATATATGCATACATATGCATGTTATTTACATGAAAGTTTTAAAAAGACTAATAAAAGCAAAGCTAAAAAGCCACCTCATTACAAACAGAATGGCTTTAACTTAAACGAGGGCGAGATCTATTGCATTTTCAATGCTTGTTTACTTTGGTTCTATCAAGAAGGCATTCAGATGTGTCACACATTTGCCATAAATTCTGAATGTTAGCACTCTAGTTGCTCATTAGATCACTGTAGTAAAGCTAGTGCTCACCAGGGAAGTCTGCTGCTAATCATGGTTTGCAGCCATTTTCCCGCACTTTTTATCCCGCGGACTTTCAGTCCGCATACCATTATCCCGCAAGGTCATTGACCTCGCATACCATTATCCCGCATTTTTTCAAAACGCATGTGCATTCATCACGCATGCCTTTACAAAGAATTACGTTTTAAAGGCATGTATGGTAAATGCATTTGCGTTGTGAAAACCACGATGACGAGAGAGGTAAGTGGGTTTGTGTTAATTTTTTCGTGGGTTAGTTATTGTGTAGTGTAGTGTTGTGTAGTGTAGTGTTGTGTTAGTGTAGTGTAGAGTTGTGGTGGTTGTTTAGTGTAGGGTCATGCTGGGGGTAGTGTTTTGGGTTGTGTTGTAGTGTTTGCGTAGTGTAGGGTCATGCTGGGGGTAGTGTTTTAGGGTTTAGGGTTGTGTTGTAGTGTTTGCGTAGTGTAGGGTCATGCTGGGGCTAGTGTTTTAGGGTTTTGGGTAGTGGTGTAGTGTTTGCGTAGTGTAGGGTCATGCTGGGGCTAGTGTTTTAGGGTTTAGGGTAGTGTTGTAGTGTTTGCGTAGTGTAGGGTCATGTTGGGGGTAGTGTTTTAGGGTTTAGGGTTGCGTTGTAGTGTTTGCGTAGTGTAAGGTCATGCTGGGGGTAGTGTTTTAGGGTTAAGGGTAGTGTTGTAGTGTTTGCGTAGTGTAGGGTCATGCTGGGGTGTAGTGTTTTAGGGTTTAGGGTTGTGTTGTAGTGTTTGCGTAGTGTAGGGTCATGCTGGGGGTAGTGTTTCAGGGTTTTGGGTAGTGTTGTAGTGTTTGGGTAGTGTAGGGTCATGCTGGGGGGTAGTGTTTTAGGGTTTTGGGTAGTGTTGTAGTGTTTGCGTAGTGTAGGGTCATGCTGGGGGTAGTGTTTTAGGGTTTTGGGTAGTGTTGTAGTGTTTGCGTAGTGTAGGGTCATGCTGGGGGTAGTGTTTTAGGGTTTAGGGTAGTGTTGTAGTGTTTGCGTAGTGTAGGGTCATGCTGGGGGTAGTGTTTTAGGGTAGTGTTGTAGTGTTTGCGCAGTGTAGGGTCATGCTGGGGTGTAGTGTTTTAGGGTTTTGGGTAGTGTTGCAGTGTTTGCGCAGTGTAGGGTCTTTGCGGGGGGGAGTGTTTTAGGGTTTGGGGTAGTGTTGAAGTGTTTGCGTAGTGTAGGGTCATGCTGGGGGTAGTGTTTTAGGGTTTAGGGTAGTGTTGTAGTGTTTGCGCAGTGTAGGGTCATGCTGGGGTGTAGTGTTTTAGGGTTTAGGGTAGTGTTGTAGTGTTTGCGCAGTGTAGGGCCATGCTGGGGGTAGTGTTTTAGGGTTTAGGGTTGTGTTGTAGTGTTTGCGTAGTGTAGGGTCATGCTGGGGGTAGTGTTTTAGGGTTTAGGGTAGTGTTGTAGTGTTTACGTAGTGTAGGGTCATGCTGGGGTGTAGTGTTTTAGGGTTTAGGGTAGTGTTGTAGTGTTTGCGTAGTGTAGGGTCATGCTGGGAATAGTGTTTTAGGGTTTAGGGTAGTGTTGTAGTGTTTGCGTAGTGTAGGATCATGCTGGGGTGTAGTGTTTTAGGGTTTAGGGTAGTGTTGTAGTGTTTGCGTAGTGTAGGGTAATGCTGGGGGTAGTGTTTTAGGGTTTAGGGTAGTGTTGTAGTGTTTGCGTAGTGTAGGGTCATGCTGGGGGTAGTGTTTTAGGGTTTAGGGTTGTGTTGTAGTGTTTGCGTAGTGTAGGGTCATGCTGGGGGTAGTGTTTTAGGGTTTAGGGTAGTGTTGTAGTGTTTGCGTAGTGTAGGGTCATGCTGGGGTGTAGTGTTTTAGGGTTTTGGGTAGTGTTTGCGTAGTGTAGGGTCATGCTGAGGGTAGTGTTTTAGGGTTTAGGGTAGTGTTGTAGTGTTTGCGTAGTGTAGGGTCATGCTGGGGGTAGTGTTTTAGGGTTTAGGGTAGTGTTGTAGTGTTTGTGTAGTGTAGGGTCATGCTGGGGTTAGTGTTTTAGGGTTTAGGGTAGTTTAGTTGTTTAGTGTATACTAAAGGCATATTCGTTCTAAAAGTTTTCGTTATTTTAATTTGCGGCCTAATAGTACATGCGGGATTTTTTTTGCGGACTGATGGTATGCGGACTGATGGTATGCGGGATTTTGTCATATATTCGCTAATCATACTTTCTATGGCAAAATGAACCCCCTCATTTTGTTCCTTTTTAAATTAAATGTTTTAAGAGTTACCACTTTATTCCAATCAAGATGGCTTCAGGTGTGCCATACCTTTGTAATAAGTAGGACTGTTAGCACTCTAGTTGTTCTTTAGAACACTCTGGGACATTCTGTCATTGGGCTATAGTTGGGCTACATCTGGCTGATATTTGGGCTACATTTGTTTTTTTTTGTCTCTGGTGGCCATCTTTGGGCTACATTGGGCTACATTGGGCTACATTTGGGCTCCAACATATATATAGCCCAATGTAGCCCAATATATATTTTTCAAAGTTAATTTTCGTAAAAACCACTGGAGCATATATCTTGAGACATAGCAAAGGCACATCGGGCTACCAGTCCCTACAATTTTGCCAAGTTTGGTGTAAATCCATTCAGCCGTTCGGGCTAAAAGTGAGGCCAACCGCCCTATGGAAAATTGCATGGGAAAAGCACGTTTTGGGAACCCCCTTTTTTCTCGGCCCCCCTTGACGAAACCCCCCCAAATTGTCAGGGGCTGCTCAGAAACAAAATGTTCCATTTTCCTGAAAATTTCAGCCAATTCTGTCCTCAAACGCCAAAGTTATTCGACATAGAATTTTCAAAAATCCCATAGGAAAAAAATCCTAACTATATATACCTACTGGCTATCGCCAGTAGGTAATATATATATTCCAGCACAATATCCTCACGGTTTTCGCAAGAAAGAACGCCGAGACCCAATTTTCAGTGAAGCAATTTTATTTCTTAAACAGCAGTGGCAAACACCACCCGACGTGTTTCGGAACCAGCCAGTTCTTTGGCCACGGGTCAGCTGTTAGTGCACAATGTTTACGTGATATAGTGCAAAACAATAAAAAGAGGACTACGGTTTTTACTCTGCCCATCTCTTCTGTTAGATACTGAATCGCCATGTTGGAACAGTGTTTTAAACTCAAACATCCACAGTTATAGATTGTATTATTTACACAATTTAGCCGCATTGTACAATTAACATGATTAGTTCGTTTTTCATCAAAGTTTTGGCTTAAAGTCTTCCCGCTTGAGATTTAGAATCTCAAAACTATATTAAATGCCAGAGACTATTGTGACACCTGGACCCAAGTGGGCATAGCGCTTCAAAATAAAATGTCGTATATTTTGAAAAAAATGTATATACAATTTGGTACCTTTCCGCCCAAGTGGGCATGAGGTTCAAGGCTTAATTTGAATTATGACTGTCCTTATGGAAGAAAATCAATATTGTACAATTCTGCCCCAGTGGGCTGAAACCATTAGTCTCTTTCAATAATCCTTCAAAGCTCAGAAATTCTTCATACTGGGCAAAATTCTCCGTCTCCTACAAGTTAATAATGTGCATATCAATTAAAATGGTCAAATACCAATTTAAAAAACATATAATAACAAGCTCAAGATAGCAACACAGCGGCAAAAATTCCTTTCAGATAATATGACACACACAATGCAATTCTAAGCCTAGGTGGACTGCTGGTTCCTCATCCTTGTTAATCCCTCCTGGCTGCATAGTTTCATATTTTATGATAAGCCGTGACTCCAGTCTACGCAATTCTTGTTCTCTATTTCCACACCTTTCAGAGATTTGGATTGAATCTAGAGCACAATATTGTAAAAGATTTGCATTTCCTTTGTGGTATTTTTGGAAATGGCGAGCGATTGCATATTGTTTATCGTCATTAGTGATAGCTCGCATGTGCTCTAATATGCGTAGCTTAACTGGTTTAATGGTACTGCCAATATACACTAATTTTCAGGGGCATATCAGAGCATAGACACAAAATTCCATTTTACAATTCAGATGCTTCGAGATAATGAATGGTTTTTGATTTCCTGAAAGTGTGATCTGTTTACAGTTGTTACTAGATTTGCACGCTTTACAGGACAAGCAATTTAAAAAACCTTGGATAGATGTTTTCTTCCTCTCAATTGTCAAATTACTTTTACATAATATGTCCTGTAACGCTGGACATCGCCTGTAAGTGAAACTGGGATATACCTCAATACAATTTTTTAAAGTTGTGTCAGTTCCCAGTACGTGCCAAAATTTACTTAAGCATTTTCTGACATCTTTGGTCTGATTGTTGAATTTTGGCTTTTACTCCTTCCGGTGTTTTATTGGACATTTCTTTTGAAATACCTGCATCCATGGGGCTAGTATCTTGAGTGCTGCTAGCTGTCATCCCAGAAATCTCATCAATAGTATCCTGTACGGGGAACTATTGAGAGCTAGAAGAAACTGTAGCTCCAATGATACCTTCCAAAGAGAGGCTGAAACAATGCAGGAAAGATTTAAAGAGCGGGAGTACTCGCAAAAAACAATAAAGGCAGCTTATGAAAAAGTCAGTATAATCAACAGGAATGATCTACTTGTTGAAAAGTAGGTGAGCGAGAAGAGTGAGCCAGTGAGATTTATCACTACCTTCAACAATCAGACCAAAGTTGTCAGAAAATGCTTAAGTAATATAGTTGTTTGGGTGCCGGCGTTGCATGTGGTGAATCATAGTGTTGTTGCCAAAAGAATGCTTTTTGGCAGGGTTCCCCCTGGAAAGTACAGTGCCACAGATCAGACAAGTAACCTTTGGCGCATTAACTTTCTTGAGGCCCCTTGGGATTTTAAAAAACTCCCAGACAATGTGCTCCTTTGGCTTATAGGGGGTATTATGTTCAGGCAGGAACCGCCTCTCCTCCTCCTCCTCCTCTTCTTCTTCTCCACCACTGTGGTGTTGTGGCGGTCCTTGTGGTGGTGGTGGTGGTGGTGGTGGTTGAGATGCTCCTGCTGCTGCTGCTACTGTAGCCATTTCTCAGTACAAATAGGTACAAATAGGTCTGCAAACAGGTCTTCCTCAATCAAAGTACAAAGTGAAAATGAGGAAAAAAGGTGGGGGCTTTCATCATTTGGAAAACAAAACTGTCCTGAACAAATGAAAAGTGTTATTTTCAGGTTACATGACCCGACGCGCTTACGCTATGTGCCCCGCTACGCGCCCCTGGTTTTTTCAGTGAATATATATATATATATATATATATATATATATATATATATATATATATATATATATATATATATATATATATATATATATTCACTGGAAAAACCATAGGTTTCACTCCAGTTATAGTTAGGTGGAAATTTTACTCGCATAAAACCATTGAAATTCCCACGTTATAGTTAGTTGGACTCACTATAACTTGCGCGTGCAATGCACTACTGATGGCATCACGTATTACATCACTCAGACATGGTCAGTGACATCACTCATGACATCACTGATGACATCTCAAATGACATCACTGATGACAACATCCTTGTGACAAAGTGGCAGACCTCCTATCAGCATAAAATAACCTTTGACACACACATTCAAAAATAGAAACTAACATTTTCTTAAAAAAGGAGAAACCAATACCAATTACACCAACTTATTAGGTAATTCCAACATCTACATACACATCCACTCATTCACCAACAGTTCTATATAGTCACTCATGCATGTACTTACTCATCATATGTACTCATACACCTATACATCCTGTTACACACTAATACTCATCCATATAGTTACTCACACACAAATTCACACATGCAAATAAACTATCAAAAAACCATTTACTTGATTATACTGCTATATACACACCACTACACATACTTCTACAGAAACTGAAACATATTTACTCTCTTATCAATCAACTATAAAAACACATACTCACTAACCCACCCATACACACAATCATCCACCCATACAGTCTTGCACACATGCTGCCTTCAAAATACATACAAATAGTGAGTCACTCATTCATGCATCTGTGCTCTCAGTAATAGCCCCGACCGAACCATACAGACACTGATACTGATACTCAAAAAAACAACTAATAACCCATATACACACTCATGTAGCTACTCACAAACCCATGCAGCCACTTAAACACAAAGTGAGACACAGATACAGATATTTAAATATTTAAACATTACTCGCTAATATATGTATTCACTAAGATACATTTAATAAGTCAGTAAACCAATCAATTTTACACAAAAAACATCCATTTAGACATTTATTTACCCATTTATTCTTCCATCAAACTTTACATATACATATATAAAAAATATTTATTTTTCAGAAAGAAACACATTCACTGGATGATGTCATCAGTGATGTAATTTGAGATGTCATCAGTGATGTCATGAGTGATGTCACTGACCATGTCATGAGTGATGTAATATGTGACGTCATCAGCAGTGCATTGCACGCGCAAGTTATAGTGAGTCCAACTAACTATAACTTGGGAATTTCAATTGGGTTATGCGAGTAAAATTTCCACCTAACTATAACTGGTGTGAAACCTATGGTTTTTTCAGTGAATTTAATAGGTTTTTTAAATGCTAATTCCTAACTATAACTGGTGTGAAACCTATGGTTTTTTCAGTGAATATATATAAATATATATATATATATATCCTTTTTAGAGCACGTGACAGGTTGTCACCATGAATTTTATTTAAATCACCTAACAAAAAAATGCTGGTTTACACTGACGAAGGCGGCAATGCCGAAACGCGTTTGTAACCTTGGCGAAAAACTGCAAGAAGTTTCTGAAATAAAACTACTTGGCGAAACCACGCTGGAGCGGCTCTGAGTGCTCTTTATTGAAAAAAATGAGTCCCGAGGATCGTGGGACTTGGCGTTGTAAATATATCACGCACGCCACCGTGTGGCAAGAGGCACCCGTGGATGTAGTGGAGCGGCGGTTTGTGGAACCTGCGTGCCAAAAACTTTATTACCGACCGGCCCCGCCGGACAGACGTGCGAGAGAACTAGAACTCAGCACGACTTACACGAAAGAATCGAGTGGAAAACGGAACACAAGCCCTGGAAGGACGACCGATCCCGTGGTAACCCGGTGATTGGGGAGATCCGGAACGGGTGAGTGACCGACTCTTCTATTCTGTTTTCAATATTCCGGCAGACCACGTAAATCCTAAAGCGAGGGTGAAAAGCCAAGTACAGAAAAATAAACTGTTGCAGTAAGAAATGTTCACGGACAGTGAAAGGGAGAAAGCGGCAGACACTCTGTTTATACCAAAAACGGGGGCTAAAAAGAAAGATATTCCATCACAGAAAGCAGAAGCACCTGACTCACTTACTAAGCTTTTGTGCACACTTGAAAAAACCTATGAGCGAGAAATCCGCAAGTCGTGGGAGGCCACTAGCCTGCAAAAATACTTGGAAGTAGGGCGAGTCCCTAGAGGACTGAGGATTCTTCTGGTCCCTTCGTATGAAAATCCAAACAATGAGTTATTGCGGGAATGGTCTGAATTTATGACTAATGTGATGCAGGGAATGCTGAAACTGCTAGTGAAACACGCATGGAATGACAGAATCAAACTACAAGAAGAGATCAAGGATATTGAGGAGAATATCAGCAGCGACAAAGACATGAAGAAATGTGAGGAGTTGCGTGAACAGATGAATAAAAGATTAATTGATTACGAAAATATAATCAAATTGAGAAAGCAATCCAAGTTCATCAGGTATGAAAAAGACTATGCAAATCGAAGGATTCTAACATTTGCAAGAAAATATGATGCCCCCAGGAAAACCCTACAGCAAGATAAACTGAGAAATAGAACCCCGGCGAGTACTGAAGAGTCAAAAGTTTCTGAAGACGAATCAGTCAGGGCAAAAAATACAGGGGAAGAAAGAGGTGCTGAAGGTGGTGGGCACCATACAGAAGCAGGACCATCTACACTTGCTTTGGAGTCAGATTCTTTTTTCGAGGAGTACGAGGTCATAAGAGGACTCAGACAATGACCAGCGGCAACAACACATCCCAAAAAAAGCATCAAGAGGAAAACGAGGAGGGGCAGGAGGAGCCGCACAAGGAAGATCTACCCCGGTGGTGACGAGGAGCGCCCGAGGGAAGAATTGGAAATGAATTCGGCAATGATGACACAGAACACCATAGTCAATTTATCGGATAGAAAACTGACGAAAAATGAAGAAAATGTTCTACAACTCGGGCTAACTTTCTGCCCAACTCCGGCATTCGACTACACGCAGACACAAATAGATCTGTTCAGATTCATCAGAAAAATCAAATTACAAAAGATACATAACATGAACCCAAAGAATGATGATAGGACAGAAATGGAAGAAATTGATCCATTAGCAGCAATAACTGGAAAGGATTTAGATGCCATTGCCATGGCACAAACCATGATTGGAACAAGTAATTCCCAGGATTGGGAGACACAACCCATGCAGATGTTGGAAGAATGTGGGATCACCCAACAGGGCTTCAAAAGTACAATGACAATACAATCCAAAATAAACCCAAGAACTCCACATGATGGGATTGACACCTTTCAGGAAGTTGTTATTGAAGAGTTAAAGAAACTACAAGAAGGGAAATTCAATTGGAAAAGAAGAAATTTGAGAAAGGAGGAATGGGCAATAATCAAAAGTTTAAAAGAGGATGAAAATATCATAATTAAACCAGTGATAAAGGTGGGAACATCGTCATCCTGAGACGCAGCCAATATGAGGATGAGGCACTTCCCAATTGAAAAACAAAAAACGTTACATTGAAATAAAAAGGGAGAAGCATGTAGAAAGCATTATAGCCTTCAACAAACTGATTACAAAATGGAAGGAGATGGAATCCTGGATTTTAAAGACTGGAAGAATTTGAAATGTGAATTTCCTCAAATAGCCACGTTCTATCACCTACCTAAGGTGCATAAGAGTAAAGTATGGCCTCCAGTAGACCAATGGTGTCTGCAAAAGACAGTCTGCTAGAGAAGACCTCAACTTACATTAATAGCTTTATCTCTCCGTTTGTTAAAGATCTCAGCTCATACTTAAAGGACACAAAAGACTTTCTGAGAATTATACAGGACGTTAAGTGGGAGGAGGACATGATCCTAATCACACTGGACATCGCCAGTTTATACACTTCAATTAGGCATGAAGATGGCCTAGTGGCAATGAAGAGTTTCCTGGATAATAGATCTCTTAAATATCGAAGCCACAATACAATGTTGTTGGAATTGACAAATTTCTGTTTAAGAAATAATATCTTTTTATTTTCAGGAAAACTCTACCTACAACTCCAGGGAACAGCGATGGGCACGTGCTTCGCCCCCAGCTACGCGAATTTATTCGTGGGCTGGTGGGAGAAGCACGTGGCCTGGGGACAACGACCGGTGGATGAATAACATCATCTTGTGGACCCGCTACATCGACGACTTGTTCTTGGTGTGGCGGGGTTCACAGGATGAGGCTGAGGAATACATCACTAAACTTAACAACAATGACCTAAACCTCAGCTTCACCAGCAATATTAGCAAGAGTGATATTTTCTACTTGGACCTTCGGGTCTATGTTGAGGATGGCACAATCCAAACTGCAGTTTATAGTAAACCCACTGCGGGAAATACAATTCTGCACTCAGAAAGTTATCATCCCCGCAGTGTAATTAATAACATCCCCCTGGGAGAGTTTTTGCGGATAAAACGCAACTGCTCGACCCAACAGGAGTTTGAGAAGGCGAAAGACCAGTCTAGGAAAAGATTTTTACAGAGAGGATACTGTAAAGGAATTCTAGATCAAGCCGAGATTAAAAGCAATTTAGTGGGGAGAAATGACCTACTTATAGACAAACCTAAATCTGGCAAATCAGAAATCAGAATAATTGCAGACTATTCAGAGAAGTCACCAGAAGTCTTTAACATTATGAGAAAGAACTGGAAAATCTTAAAGGCAGACTCTGTAATTGGGAAATCCTTATCTAACCATTCTCTCATTTCATACAGAAAGGGAAACTCATTCAAGGACCATCTAGTTGAAAGCCACTATGAGAGCAGGAAAAGGAAAAAATCGAAAATTTTTGTTTTTTTTCCATGTATTAAGCGCAAGGCCTGTAAAAACTCGAAGAAGGTCAAAGAATATCAAGTGCCAGGGAGGAAAACCAAAACCAAAATATCAAAACTGCTCAACTGCAATTCTGACTATACTGTATACTGCTTGACATGCTTGTGCGGGAAAAGTATATAGGGAGTACAGTAAAGCAAACCAAACTTAGAGTCCTTGAACACATGAGGGCCATTACCTCAAAGGACAAAAGCTACCCTGTAGCTCGGCATTTCAAACTAATGCATAACAGTAACAGCAACTTACTCACCTACTATATACTGGACCAACTAGTCAGAACTGACAGAGGGGGGAACTGGGTAAAAAAACTAAGAACCTTAGAATCTAGGTTCATTATCCAGCACCAGACCAAGACCCCAGGAGGGATGAACAACGAAGAAGAAATGTGGACACATATCTAAAACGTTGTCATCCCTGACCCTCTGCCACACAAGTATGTAAATCCTGAGAGAATAGAAAAGAAAAGAAGAGGGAAGTAAAAATGCTGTCTGCCCAATCCCTGAAAACAGTCAAAACTTTGGAACAATTACAAATGATTTTGTGTAAGTACACAATATGAACAACACGAAACTAGCCCATTCATGGCCTGATTGTACTAAGGATAATCAATTGGGGGGGGGGGGAGAAAGAGATTAGATCCTTTCAGTCTCCTGTTTAATTGCGTCTCATCAATTGGAAAAAGGATCACTTGTCCTGCGTAAACCTAGGTCTGCAGGTTGGTAACTGGGTGTCTCCCAATAAAATGACCCTCATACACGTGTTTTTCAGTTCTTTCTTGCTTTCGTTAGCGGTATATGATGGGTCCCAGCTTCTTCCACACGTGCGTGCATAATCATAGGGTCAATTCATTTGTGTGCACCCTCCACCAGGAGGTTTTACCTTAAGTTTAAGGCAGTAGTGATCGTGGAAAAAAGTGATCGGGAAAGTGGTGAGTGATTTAAAAATAGTCCAGACAGCCAGTACTCGAAAATTTATTGAAATCTGGATTCGGACTATACTAAAAAGTAGTTAGTGCTGCTGTGGAATCAGTTATGGATTCTAGCACACTTTAGTGGTCTAATAAAATGGTCAACATGTTTCAGCTTTGATTTGACAATTTGTCAGACAGCTTTCTTCAGGACCAGGGGGTGAGAATAGTGAAAAAAGTGAGAGAATAGGTAAATTTGTAACCTGATTCTTCAATGTGTTGAGAGGTCACAATGTACCTCCTTTATAGTAGCTAATTGCTTCATCGGGGAGGGGGGTTTTGGAGAGGAAGGTCGCGCTTGCGCTTGTGCCTCCTCATCTGCAGCATGTGCTGTCTCTACCTCCGTCCACCCGGATTGTACTAAACCAGAGACAGATAATGATTCCATTTATCACAAATACGTGTACCATTCGACAAAGCTCTAAACGGGACCGTTATGGGCTTTGCGAACTAACGGCACTATTGAGATAGGCGTCCAGTAATATGTTTGCTAATATTACTTAGCATTTATGAAAACACATGAATGATCGAATAAATCAATTGATCGTCTTAATTATATGAACTATGTATATAAATGGGTTGTATGTATAATATCACTGTACCAAGGGATATTGATGTAAGTGACTTGATATGGTACTGACCCACTATAAGATGGCCGCCACAAGTAATGATGCAATTACAAGCTCTGTGCTGTTTTTTATGTCTATCCTTTTTAGAGCACGTGACAGGTTGTCACCATTAATTTTATTTAAATCACCTAACAAAAGAATGCTGGTTTACACTGACGAAGGCGGCAACGCCGAAACGCGTTTGTAACCTTGGCGAAAAACTGCAAGAAGTTTCGGAAATAAAACTACTTGGCGAAACCACGCTGGAGCGGCTCTGAGTGCTCTTTATTGAAAAAAACGAGTCCCGAGGATCGTGGGACTTGGCGCTGTAAATATATATATAAATATTCACTGAAAAAACCATAGGTTTGACACATGTTATAGTTAGCTGGAAATTTTACTGACATAAAACCAATGAAATTCCACGTTATAGTTAGTTGGACTCACTATAACTTGCGCGTGCAATGCACTGCTGATGACGTCACATATTACATCACTCATGACATGGTCAGTGACATCACTCATGACATCACTGATGACACCATCCTTGTGACATAGTGACAGACCTCCTTTCACTGTAATGTAACCCTTGAAACAAATATTCAAAAATAGAAACTGAAATTTAAAAAAAAATGCAGATACCTATATCAGTTACAAGTAATTCAGTAATTCCACCATCTATATACACATCCACTCATACATATACTCACTCATCATATGAAGTGATACACCTATACATCCTGTTACACACCGACAATCATCGAAAAGTTACTCACACACATACTCACACGTGCAAATAAACTATTGAACATCCATTTATTTGAATATAGAGTTATACACACACTTCCACCTTACTTCTATTGAAAATTACACATATTTATTCTCTTAAACAATCACTTATAGAAACACATACTTATTTAAACAGGAACTCTTTCAATCTCTTACTCTCACATATACTCACTTATATACATCAATATTCACATATATTAGATTAAAACATATGTCGTTACTGATAAAGACACTAGTGAGACAGTCATTCACTCACTAACAAACACATATACACACTCATCCACCCATACACTCCTGCACATATGCTGTCTTCAAAACACATACAAACAAAGAGTCAGACACTCATGCATCAATGTGCTAAGTAATACCCCCACCAAACCATATAGACACTCATACTGATACTAAGAGAAACATCTAATAACCCATATACATACACATGTAGCTACTTACCAACACATGTAGCCACTTATACACAAAGTGAAACACTAATATATATATTTAAATATTTAAACATTACTCACTAATATTTATTTTTCAGAAAGACACATATTCACTGGATGGTGTCATCAGTGATGTCATGAGTGATGTCACTGACCATGTCATGAGTGATGTAATATGTGACGTCATCAGCAGTGCATTGCACGCGCAAGTTATAGTGAGTCCAACTAACTATAACGTGGAATTTCATTGGTTTTATGTCAGTAAAATTTCCAGCTAACTATAACATGTGTCAAACCTATGGTTTTTTCAGTGAATTTCATAGTTTTTTTAAATGCTACTTCCTAACTATAACGTGTGTAAAACCTATGGTTTTTTTCTGTGAATTTCATTGGTTTTTAAAATGCTAATTCAGAAAAATGTCGTGTATGCAACCTATACTTTTGGCAATAAAGTTCTGGCAATATTTTTTTCGAAAACAAGCCGTTTTCTTCACTGTTCAAGTTGCATAGACACTCCTTGTAAAGCAATACAGAATTCGAAAGTCTGTACCTTGCCTTTTTTTAAACACATTAAAATTTGTCTGTAAATAAAAATAGCCTTACTAAACTTTCGTGCGCGACCCGGTGTGCGCACTCTATGCAACAGTTGTCAATAAAATGGATATCGTATTTCCAGGCTTTCGTGCGCGACCGAGTGCGCGCACCAGCCTATATATTTCGTAAAAACCTTGCGATTTTCACTTATTGAATTTCTTCATACACCCCTCAAAGAACTTATAGTACGTCAAAGAGACTGTACCTAGACTTCTTTTTTATTCTTATGAAACTTTTCAGTAAATGGAGCCGAATGTCTTTTTAAACTTTCGTGCGTTACCGGATGTACACACCTTAGTATTTTTTTTAGAAATATAAAACGTTTCATACTTTAACAATTGTGTGCTTAAATCCAGCTCAGAAGATATACAAAATCAGGATGGTAGTTGGTTCAACCCGGACCGTTTATTAGAGGTAGATCGTCCGACTCCACCGGAGGACACCCCTAATAAAAAGGACATATATATAAAATGCAGACTAGCCGCCGTACCGTGCTAGCAAACTATAACATATAAATCGTTAGAAAAAACAAAAGGAATCGAGCAAAATCAGTAGGCCACTGATGAGATCTTTTTTTGACCTCGCTAAAATAGAAAAATTAGGAACAACCCCTCATGAGAAATATGAAACTAGTGAGAGGAACCGAGCTCGACGCCATGATGGCTGCAAGACAGCTCGGCTCCGCCGCCCACCCCACCCAAAATAACGACAAATATTATAAAGATGCACAACACACCAGCAAATTAACAGGGTAAAACGTTTTATTAAATAACTATTTACATGGCAGCCTACTGCAACATGAAAACAACACTTTCAATTGGTTCTTAATACTTTCAATTCTGGAATTTACACGCAGCACTCCACCCACTTCCCTCACTATCTTTTCTACTCTCAAGAGAGAACAACGTCCTACATCTTTCGGAAGACTTAGGTGAAATGGCTACCGTATCTCATTCATCTTCCGAATCTGACCAAAATGATCGACTACCTTTAATAAGAAAAAATAAATCTTTCATCTGGCAATTTTTCACTTATCCTGAAGATCAAAAGAAAGTGAATGCACCAAAAGTAACCTGCACGATATGTGACTTGGTTCTCTCAAGAAGAAATCCAGCAAAAAAATATTCCTTTTCCATACATACCATGGTGCGTCATGTCAAACAAGTGCACCCTCTGCAATTTGCAGAGGCAACGACAAGAGCCCTGGCTCGCTATTACCATTAGAGGTGGCCAGCACATCTTCTGATCGACGACCTGTATCCCCATCGAGCGCAGAGATGGACTTCAGATATTTAACTATATATGGTCTATAACCTATGGTTTTTTCAGTGATTTTCTTTGGTTTTTTAATAGCAAATATCAAAAGCTTTTTTGTGGAAAATGACTAAAATTAGGTATACATAAGCGGCGTTCATTTATGTTCACCACAACCATTGTTAAAAGTAAAGTGAAAGTCGCGAAACAGTAGCCACGCCATCTAGTCCCTTTTAGGCCCCATCATGCACGTAAGTAACAGCCATTTTCTGTGTCATGGCCTCTCTGCCCACTACCAATAGCCTATGATTGTTCGAAATTGGTTCTCTTTGGGTCATTCTCTGTTCACAAATAAGCATAAAGTTGCAATACTCTGTTTAGTTTTTGCAGATAGTGAAGGATAGGTAGTGCACACTTTTGTCCCCTTTGTAACCCATCATGCCTATCTCTGCCCCGTTTGTTGGTAGTTGTTTCAACCCGGACCGTTTTTTAGAGGTAGATCGTCCGACTCCACCGGAGGACCCCCCTAATAAAAAGGACATATATATAAAATGCGGACTATCCGCTGTATCGTGCTAGCAAACTATAACATATAAATCGTTAGAAAAAACATGAAACTAGAGAGAGGAACCGAGCTCGACGCCATGATAGCTGCAAGACAGCTCGGCTCCGCCGCCCACCCCGCCCAAAATAACGACAAACACTATGCAAATATTATAAATATATACAACACACCAGCAAAGTAACAGGATAAAACGTTTTATTAAATAACTATTTACATGGCAGCCTACTGCAACATGAAAACAACACTTCTAATTGCTTCTTAGTAGTTTCAATTCTGAAATTGAACACCCAGTACATCCAGAGGTCATGTCTGACAAGTTGTGTGGGGGGATGCCTTGCTAATGCCGCCACCCCCACCACCTTCTGTAGGAAGGACTCTGGATATGCTTGGTCCCTGAGAGGCTTCGATGTCCCCGCCTTGCACATATGTCATAAGTTCTGGATGTTGAGAGCCATACTTCAGGGTCCGACAAGTTGTGTGGGGGGATGCCTTGCTAATACCGCCACCCCCACCACCTTCTGTAGGAAGGACGCTGGATATACTTGGTCCCTGAGAGGCTTCGATGTCCCTGCCTTGCACAAATGTCATAAGTTCTGAATGTTGAGTGCCATACTTCAGGGTCCAAGAAACGCGGACTCGGAGGGGGCGCTTGGCTCCTGCCCCCTCCCCATGTCTTATTCCCCTGGTATGGCCTGAGATCCCCCCGACATAGACGGCCGGCTCCCAGGGTCAGGCGGAACTTCTTGCCTTTTGATGCCTCTTCCATTCTGGACCTTGTCCCACAATCCGTTTGACCTGAAGACACGTCATGCGGTGCCCTGGTCCGACCATCACATATACCTGCGCCAGGAGACGGCGTGGGGTGCACTGGAAGGGAGAGGCGGCGCGAACGAGCCTCTCCCACCTCACCAGGTGGAGGTTTCTTAGCTACACTCCAGTGCTGCACTCGGCCAGCTGAGTTCCGCCTGCTCCTGCGGCACAGTGCCTCGCTTGGCAGGCTGAATTACGCCTGCTCTTGCTATTACACCGTCTCACCCGCCATCCGGCTGAATTGCACCCACTCTTCCGATACAGCGACAGGCGGCTGCCACGGAGCTCAGGAAATGGCGGTCGGCTCCACAGACTTGGGCCTGGCCTGCAAGGATGGCTCTGGGCAACCCTGGAACTCGGACGCTTGACTGCTAGGGCATGAGCCCCATTCCCAAAAGCGTCCCCTCAGCCTTGAAGATTCTACAAGAGTCACCGAGGCCCCCGACTCCTGCAGACTTCCGGTGGGGAGCAACTGCCATGATTGCTCGCGGAATGGCCACGACGTAGCCACGGGGTGCTCTCATGCTGACGCCAGCTTCAGTCTGAAACATCCAGAAACACTGTAGACTACCAATTCGATCAGTTCCGGTGGAGCCCCAACGACGTATCGCGTTGTTGCGTAATCCGTCATATGACGTGCCGCGTTAACGCACCCGGAAGTGCTCCGGTGCGCGAGGAGCAAAGCGCAGCTTCCCGGAAGCAATGCAGAGCGCGTAACGTAAGCATTTACATTTCAGTTGGTTCTCCCTCACAATATTTTTAATGTCACATAAAAGTCACCCATCACCCACTGCCATCTCTGGCTGTTTCCATGGTAACACCTCATTCTGCACCTGGCTGAAGGCACAGGTCAAAAGTTCATATCTCAACGTTCTACAGCAAAGTAACAACACTGTTTTCCCTCCAGAAACACCTGCCAATCCACAGCTCTGTTACATGTCTTTTTTTTTCACACCCAATAGTACTTTTCGTTTAACATAAACATTAACATGCAACGTACTGTTCAATCTCCACTTCTTACAATCAACCAATCATTTTTATTTTTTAAACCACACCCAGCCTCTTCCTTTTTCTTTATTTAGAATTTCAACTTCTAACTACCATTCCACTTCCAGAACCGATCGGAGGACGACTACAAATCCCTTGAAAATGAAGGTCTGGCTAATAGGACACAGTTATATTCACTGGAGTGAAAAATATGCAGTAAGCAGACGAATTTGCAACCTCAGCTTACCAAATGTACACATAACATGGATTTCCAAAAGAGGATTGAAATGTCACCAATTGATTCCATTGGTGAAAACTTTTATGCATCTCCCAGAACCAGACCTTATAATTGTGCACTGTGGTGGGAACGATCTAGGCACAATCACTGGGGTAGGTCTGGAAATGCTTCTAAAAGACACCTTTCGACAATTGATGAAACTTTTTCCTCGATCTGCCTTGGTATATTCCAATATGTGCCAAAGACAGAAATGGAATTGGTCCAATCAACATTGTGCACAATTTGAGAAAGCAAGGAGACATGTAAATAAATCTGTTTCTGCGTTCCTCAGAGATTATAGCATGGGTTCTATTTACCACAACAACTTGCGATACCACATGCAAGACGTCTATAGGAGAGACGGTGTTCATTTCACGAATGAGGGAAACAGAATCTTCCTCTGCAACATCAGGCTCTGCATCGGTACTTACTTATAAATGCAGAAAACACTCAATTAACACAAGGGCTCTTTTCAGAGCCACCTTATATCTAAGCACTCAAACTACTGATTTATCTCCATTTTCACACTCTAGTAAAAAGGTGTGCGCGACCGAGTGCGCGCACAACGCAACTTTAAAAAAAAATATATATATATATATTTTCGCCTTTAAGGGCCTTACTGCACACCCTGAGAAAACCTACGCAGCAAAACAATCTCTACCTTCTCCCCTTTCCATATTCCAACACTTTGAAATCAACAATATATTTACGCGCAATGACAAAATGGCGGTCAACACTTCCTGATTTCCTTCGAATCGAACGTTAACAGACGTCACGCAGCAAAATTCCGCTCGCGCGCGCAGCCGTTTGGGTGCGCGCACGTGTGCGCGCTGTCGTAAATATTTAATTTACCATCTTAATTTCTATGCAGGGAAGTACTTAATCAATAATAACTCAATCGGAAAAGAAAGAAACAGAGTCCGTGGTGTTAGAGTTCTTAGGGGTTTTATTCCTTAAAAAGGAATCGTTCCGGAACTGGATATCAGGTTCCTGCAACCACACAGGGTCCAGGAAGGGATAGAGCCATAATTTATTGACAATACATAGCTTATATACTTAATTTACATCATAGAAAGCAATATAGTAGGCGTAACAGCTGGGAGAGGACAAGATAACAGCATCCACGTGTTACTAGTGCGTAATCAGAAGGCGTGGACTAGGCGTAAACTTGAGGTGTGTTCTAGAAACGTCACAAGTAGGTGGCACTAAACAGGAATGTTGCAATGTCAGCAGAAATCGGAGGCTTGGATGCGCGCGCAGCTGCATGACGTATGATTGGCGTGAAACTGAAGGGTGCAGGGGACTTGACATTTCAACTAGCGGAAAGAGACAGGAGTCTGGCATGTCAGATCAACTTGTGCTTCTATCATATCTGATATCTGATGTTTAGGAACTGGACTATCTGGGCGGAAAGGTCTCTGGGGCAGAAGCTATTCTATACTGACTGTGAGTGCGTGTATAAGCGCCTTAGTGTCTGCATGAGAAGCGTGGGGGCATGGGCCTTCCAGGGTAGCGTGGTAACAGAGGCTATGAATTACTTGCACGGAGACAGGACGGCCAGGCCCTTTTGCGCTACAGCTGGGGGAATGTTTACTTAAACTAGTAGGCAGGAATGCGTCTTCGGAAAGGGAAACAGATAACTCGAAGGTTGAATTCATTCTTGGCAGGCAGCAGGCTGAGCTGAGCGCGGTGGGCCGCGCTGGAAGTAAGGCAGAGTTCACCGGTACGGGGGCAGCCTGGGCTGAGGCTTTCAGAGTCAGAAGGCAGAAAAAGCTCGATGGCAGAAATTCAGGGCCTACTTTGCCAGAGCTGAAAAACGTGTAAAGTACACCACAAAAAGACGTTGGCATGGCATACTTAGGAACGGACTATTCAACCCATTCAGGGTGGGTCTGAAAGAGGACATGTTAACGTTGGACGCAAATGTATTTGCGTCTTCATAGCTGGTACAGGAGGGAAATTACATGCACTTTAAACTCGTACATGGAGACGGTGGGGTACACGATAGGGAACATAACTTGACCAAAAATTTATATATCCTCAGCGCGTATAGATATGTAATTGACTTTAACTTTAATTTCCTCAGCAACTACTGAACGGATTTACACCATTCCAAAAAAAGCGTAATCTGCGAGCCGGACTGTACAGTTTTGCCAAATTTCTTATAAATCCATTCACCCGTTCGACCTGTAGCCGAGTCTAAAGGTCCTATGGAAAATAACATGGAGAAAACACGTTTTGGGACCCCCCTTTTATCTCAGCCCCCACTTGACCAATCCCCCCCAAACTTTTAGGGAAGGAGCGCAGCGGACCGAGCCATCTTCTTTGAGAAATTCGCTAAGATTCTTCAACCAGGGCCAAAGTTATTCCAAATAGAATGTTGAGGATTTCCTATGGAAACTAGGTCCTAACTATAACTACCTACTGGCGACCGCCAGTAGGTAATATATATATATATATATATATATATATATATATATATATATATATATATATATATATTACCTACTGGCGGTCGCCAGTAGGTATATATAGTTAGGATTTTTTCCCTATGGGATTTCTGAAAATTCTATGCCTAATAACTTTTGCGTTTGTGGACGGAATTGGCTGAAATTTTCAGGAAAATGGCACATTTTGTTTCTGAGCAGCCCTTGAAAATTTGGGGGGGTTTTGTGGAGGGGGGGCCGAGAAAAAAGGGGGGTCCCAAAACGCCTTTTTCCCATGTTAATTTCCATAGGGCGGTTGGACTCACTTTTAGCTCGAACGGCTGAATGGATTTGCACGAAACTTGGCAAAATTGTAGGGACTGTTAGCCCGATGTGCCTTTGCTAGGTCTCAATATATGGGCTTCAGTGGATTTTGAGAAATTAACGTTTAAATCAAGATATATATCTGTAACAGCGCTCCGGGCAGCGATCCGGTTCGCGAACTTTTCGCGTATCGGAACTTTGCGATGCGAAGCTGATTGGCCCTCCGGTGTCTGTCAACATTCTAAACAGTCCGGAGCGGCCGCCATCTTGTCTCTCGGTAGGATCGAGAGACAAGAGGAGGCCAAAACAAAGGGGGAAATTACCATAAGGGGGCATAGTAGATCCTCGTTGACCCCCTAGGTTTTATGTGGAGGTTTTAAAAGGGCCTAGGAGGGTCCAAAAAAAAAAAATAAAAAAAAATTTTTTTGCGTGGTAAGCGCCAAGTTCGCGAACCGGAAAGCGTTCTGGGCAGCGAACTTTATGGATAAAAGAATGAAAGACTTTTCTAATACTGTATGTTAATTATTTGTTGGTTTTGTTGATTATTTTTAAAATTTTTTATTTTTTAAGCAATTATTTATTATTGTGATTGTGTTTCAAAATTTAATAACATTTCTAACATTTAACTAGTTTATGAATTACATATAAAAATGATTAAAGACTCAAACAATTTTTTAATATTACATACAATTTTATTTTTCGGATTGTTTTTCAAAATTTAATACAACGTCTAGCATTTCACTGTCTGATATGTGTTCTTGTTCAGTGAACATAAGTTCCAACATTTGACCGTCATCATAATAAAGTAAATGATCCACAGATTCTACACATTGAACTAATTCATGGTCCCGTGATTCATCCATGAAATCTGAGTCATCATTGTCCTCATTAACTTTTTCTGTGTTGTTCTCCAGAACAATTTCGAAGGAAACATTCTGCTCACCTTCCATTTTATTGCTGTAATTTGCATAAAAAATAAATATATCAGTAGAGATAGGGCACTGTTGGGTTTAAGTTCAGACAGGCACTTGTGAGTTTATAACAGAGAAGTAATCTATGGGCACTGTATGGTTTCAGGCGTGAAGTAGTACTATTAAAAAGTGCCCGTGAAGAAGCCTAAGTAAATTCATAATTATACCACGGAAACCTAAAACAGTCCATAATTATAATAAAGAAGCCTTTCTCAATGTCTAACTCTTACAGAGGGATAGTATATAACTATCTGAAAAAGTTTACCATATTTACTTATAGTGCACAATATACTTCAGTTTTAAAAATAACAACTTACCTTTAGAAACAAGTTGATGTTATTAGTGATATTCTAAATGATATATACAACAACAAGTAGTAGTCAAAATGGCTGTGTTTCCTTCTCTTCCTTTATATATATTCAGGTATATAACCAATCAAATGTCAGGTAATAAAAGTAGAAAATGAAAGTAACATTTGCATTGGTTGTCAATTCCAACACTTCAGATGTGTTTTGTGAAGTAATTTACCTCAGGGTACTTGGAGAGGTCTACAGGCTAAATGGCTAAATTAAATTTCAATGAAATTTGTGAGAATGGAAGGGATTGTTATGTAGTATGAGCTAATCTATATTTGGTGAGAGTGTCTCTAGTCGTTTTTCTGTAAATTACTTTCCCACCTTTTTTTTTGGACCGCTTTCCGGGAAGCGGCCCGGTTCGCGAACCTTAAGCGTCACGGGAGTCCACCATTTTGTGTTTCGGGCGCATTAAGATACAAGATGGAGGGCAAATAATGTTTAGAATGGGTAGAAGGGGTCATGGTAGACTTATCTTGACCCTCTAGGTTTTCTGAGGGTGGCTGAGGAGGCTTATATGTGCGGAAAAAAACATTTTTTTTAAAAATTCCGCGAGGTTAGCTTTCGGTTCGCGAACCGGGTAGCGCCCCGGGGAGCGAATTTTGTGGAAAAATAATGAAAAAAATTAGAAAAAAATAATAATTGTGAGTGATCAGATGAAGGGTAGCTCTGAGAAGAGCTTTTGGGTTTATGGTACATTTAGGTACTTATAAGTAGGTACCAATGCACAGTCTTAAATTCAGAATGAAAATTCTGTTGCCCTCATCTGAGAAGTGAACTCCATCTCCTCTGTAGATATCTTGCATGTAGTAACGCAAGTTATTGTTGTACAGAGAGCCCATTCCATGGTCTCTCATGAAAGCTGAAACAGATTTGTTTACATGCTTCCTCGCTTTCTCAATTTGTGGACAAAATTGGTTGGACCACTTCCATTTCTGTCTTTGGCATATATTGGAATATACCAAGGCAGTTTGAGGAAAAAGTGCCATTAATTGCTCAAAGGTGTCCTTTAAAAGCATTTCCAGACCTACCCCTGTCAAAGTGCCCAAATCATTACCTCCACAGTGCACAATTAACAGGTCAGGTTTTGGCAAATGCATAAAGGTTTTCACCAATGGTATCAATTGGTGACATTTTAATCCTCTTTGGCCCAACCACTTAATTTCCACATCTTGTAAATTGAGGTTAGGTAAATTTCTGTTCTCAGCATACCTTTGAGCCCAGTGGATGTAACTATGTCCAACAATCCAGACCTTAAACATGGTGGGAGAAGGTTGTTCTGCAGTCAGATGAAGTGTGGTAATGAAAGGGCAGTTGAAACAGTAGGAGTTTCTAAAGAAAAAAAACTGTGGATTTACAATGCTAATGATTCATTAGCAGTGATTGGTGCATTTCCATTTCTGAAAACAGAAAGTTAGGGTGCATGGATGTGTTCTTTGAAACATGTCATTTGAATGGTCAAGGAAGAAACATTTAATGAAAGATTGCACTGGATACGCAGGTGCACTGAGAGTTCAGAGTTCAATTGAAACATTGTTGTGTGAATTTGCAAACATGAGAGGTCTTCCAGGAGGTGGTTGCTATGGAAACAAGGCAGACAGGGCAGAGGGGGGAAGGGTTTTGATTTGAAAAAAGTGAGGGAAGAGGTATGATTGGCTAATATGAGAGATATGTGAAATGAATATCTGTATTTCTGTGCTTTCAATAGCTGCAGCCTTTGGAGTGCATCCTTTTTCTTCTGCTGAAGACAATTTGGTGTATTTCTGAGACTGTTTTCAAAACTCAAAAAATATTTGCTAAGGTGAGAAAAGATTTATTTAATTTAGATAGAGAATAGTATGATTTAAGGAGAAAATGATGAAAAAAGCTGTGTTTATAAAATGTGGTTTTGTCTCTAGTGATATACTAATAGAATTAGTTTCATAGAGAAATTGTAATTGCATATTTGGTGTAACATTCTGGCATGCAGTAACACAAGATATTGTGATACATGGAGCCCATTTCATGGTCTGTTATGTAAGCTGAAACAGATATGTTGCTTTTAAAAACGATTTAAGAAATCAATTACATTTCTGGATATGTACTGCTAGAGCTTCATAGGTTGTTTTGAGCCATATTTATAAGGTATTTGAGTGTCTAAGATGTTATGTTTTCCTTTTAAAATGTAAAGTGTTCCTCATGGGGCAAGTGTCTTGTAAATACGCTCCCACTTGTGCTTGGCAAATTTAGATTTTGATTATGGGAGTTACCTAGCCATGTTAATAGTGTCCCAAAAATGGTGCTAGGGAATTGCAGAAAACACTTTCATGTGTCTCAAGGACATTTTTAGTCATTTCTTCATGAATGCAGGTATACAATTGATTTATATGCTGTGTTTAAAAACGAATTTTGAAATGAATTAAATTTCAGGATATGTACTGTTAGAGCTTCATAGGTTGTTTGGGGTCATATTTAGAAGGCATTTTAGTGTCTTTGATGTTATTTTTCCCTTTTTAAATGGAAAGCGTTCCTCATGGGGCCCTGAGCAGTTCTTAGCCATGTTATTTAATAGGAAGTGGATAACATGGCTAAGAGCATTTGCTGGAAAATGCATGAATATCGCTGACTTTTCTGCGATGTTATGTTTACCTTTCAAAATGTAAAGTGTTCCTCATGGGGCAAGTGTCTTGTAAATACGCTCCCACTTGTGCTTGGCAAATTTAGATTTTCATTATGGGAGTTACCTAGCCATGTTAATAGTGTCCCAAAAATGGTGCTAGGGCATTCCAAAAAACACTTTCATGTGTCTCAAGGACATTTTTAGTCATTTCTTCATGAATGCAGGTATACAATTGATTTATATGCTGTGTTTAAAAACGAATTTTGAAATGAATTAAATTTCAGGATATGTACTGTTAGAGCTTCATAGGTTGTTTGGGGTCATATTTAGAAGGCATTTTAGTGTCTTTGATGTTATTTTTCCCTTTTTAAATGGAAAGCGTTCCTCATGGGGCCCTGAGCAGTTCTTAGCCATGTTATTTAATAGGAAGTGGATAACATGGCTAAGAGCATTTGCTGGAAAATGCATGAATATCGCTGACTTTTCTGCGATGTTATGTTTACCTTTCAAAATGTAAAGTGTTCCTCATGGGGCAAGTGTCTTGTAAATACGCTCCCACTTGTGCTTGGCAAATTTAGATTTTCATTATGGGAGTTACCTAGCCATGTTAATAGTGTCCCAAAAATGGTGCTAGGGCATTCCAGAAAACACTTTCATGTGTCTCAAGGACATTTTTAGTCATTTCTTCATGAATGCAGGTATACAATTGATTTATATGTTGTGTTTAAAAACGAATTTTGAAATCAATTAAATTTCAGGATATGTACTGTTAGAGCTTCATAGGTTGTTTGGGGTCATATTTAGAAGGCATTTTAGTGTCTTTGATGTTATTTTTCCCTTTTTAAATGGAAAGCGTTCCTCATGGGGCACTGAGCAGTTCTTAGCCATGTTATTTAATAGGAAGTGGATAACATGGCTAAGAGCATTTGCTGGAAAATGCATGAATATCGCTGATTTTTCTGCTATATTCATGCATTGCGGCCGTTTTTTTTCACATTGCTTCATAGGTTGTTTGGGTTCATATTTAGAAGGCATTTTAGTGTCTTTGATGTTATTTTTCCCTTTTTAAATGGAAAGCGTTCCTCATGGGGCCCTGAGCAGTTCTTAGCCATGTTATTTAATAGGAAGTGGATAACATGGCTAAGAGCATTTGCTGGAAAATGCATGAATATTGCTGATTTTTCTGCTATATTCATGCATTGCGGCCGTTTTTTTTCACATTGCTTCATAGGTTGTTTGGGTTCATATTTAGAAGGCATTTTAGTGTCTTTGATGTTATTTTTCCCTTTTTAAATGGAAAGCGTTCCTCATGGGGCCCTGAGCAGTTCTTAGCCATGTTATTTAATAGGAAGTGGATAACATGGCTAAGAGCATTTGCTGGAAAATGCATGAATATCGCTGATTTTTCTGCGATATTCATGCATTGCGGCCGTTTTTTTTCACATTTGCAAGCACTTCTTAGCCATGTTATCCAATGGGAGGTGGATAACATGGCTAAGAGCATTTGCTTCAAAGGTTGTTTGGGGTTATACACCATTTTTGGGAAATTATTAACATGCCTATCTAACTCCCATAATCAAAATCTAAATTTGCCAACCGCAGGTTGGGAGCGTATTTACAATAAATTTGCACCATGAAGAACGTAAAATAGCATACTAGATACTCAAATGCCTTATAAATATGACCCAAAACATCTTATGAAGCACTAGTAGTGCATATTTCCAGAAATGTATTGGTTTTCATTTAATGATTTACTTCATTGGTAGGCCTTCACATGTTTTTTTACCTTGGTTTTTTTCAGTGAAAATCTTATCTGCAACCATGTGTTGGCCTCACCTCAAATAAACAAAACAGGTGATGGACTGAATGTGGATCAATGACACACATTCACCCCAGTCTAAAGATCAGGGCCTAAACAAATCTTTAGATAGGCTACATCTTATCGTCATCCTGAATTAATGATTTAAAATATTAGGGAGTGATTTATGAGTGTTGTATGCCTGTTTTGTACCATTGAGTGTCATTTTTGTGATGCAGTGCTGGTGGAAAATATTTGCTATGTTAAATAATTAGTACGGCATTAAGTTTTAGATGACTGTTATTTATTTACTGTTTGGTAATAGTGGTTAATAACATTTTATATTATATTTTTCCACAGATTCAACTGCAGATTCTTTCATAGTTTGGAAAATGCCTTCCAAAAGTAGAATACGAAAGGCTAGAAAACGTCAAAGACAGCAGGATGATGTTTTATTGCAGCAGTCCTCTTCCCCAAATACTTGTCAAAACACCAAGAAAGGTCCGGGTAAGAGCACGAAATCATTCTTAAGAAATATTTGTAGTAAAAAAAGTTTTGCTCAAAAAAATGTTTCAGTTCACAAAAAGAAAAGTAATTTAAATGGAAAGGAGAGACCCATCACAAATGTTACTGGTAGAGGAAGAGATAACTCTGTGCATGATAGTAGAAGGAAACAACAGTTTAGGGACATTCGAAATCGAATGTTCCGTAATAGGATATTAGTTAATTTATTGAAAAATATTAAAAAGAAAGGCCAACAGAAAGCGGCATTTTATAGGAAGAAGAAAAATGTAGAGAAAATTATTGATCATGCTTTTGAAATTAAGCGAAAGTTGTTTATTTTGGTAATCAATAGAATTAGGAAACTAAGCAAGGTAATTTCTGATTTCAAAACAAAAAGTAGATGGAAGAGAGTAGTAAATCGTACTAACTTTTGTGAAGTTTTTTCCGGAGAATGGATGCATAGTTCAAGTTCTGAGGCATTTTTTAATGAGGAGACTTATTTTCAGGATAATGATTTGGTGCATGCAGTTGACATCAGTGGTCGAGCTTATGAAGTGAAGGATGGTTGTCCAGTTGAAAAAGAACAACTTGTGACAACAGAGACAGAAGAGGCGCTAAGTGATGAGGTTTTAGGAAGACGTCCTAAGGGTCCTGTGTACATTTGGAAGTGTAGTTCTATTTGCAGTGTGCGACAGGTTTCCATCAATTTGCTTTGTGATTTTATACGGACATTTAATAAGAAAAGTTTGAAGCAGAAAATGAAGTTGTTGCAAGATTTAGATCCTTGCAGAGTGAGACAAATGACAGGTTTGCGTGGTCATTCACTGGCTTGTCTTTCCAGGAGAGTATGCCAGAGTGTTTTTCATCATTTCAGGATGCTAGCAGTGCATCATAATAAAGTGAGAAAATTAGTGAGAATGTTGTATTATGCTAAGAGTCCAGCAATTATGCTTAAACAATTATGTGCTGCTCTTTTGCATGGTTCTGAAATAGATGTGAAGAATCTTTGTGAAGAAATTGAGTTTTGTTACTTTGGTAGTAAAGATGAGAATGTTCAAATTGACCCTGAAGTAGAGGGTAATGTGGAAGATAATGTACAGGTTTCCAGTACAGATAATTTTCAGAAGGAAATTGCCACGTTTCAGATGAAATCAAGTGAGAGGCCTAATTTCACTTGTGTATGTTGTCGACGCACTTATTATAAGAATCAGACTAAGGTAGTGGATTTATATGCAAAAAGTGAAAGGGAAAATAATAGTGAATGGAAGGATTTTGCCACATACTTGATGGTAGAAAATTATTTTGATTTGGGATCGGATCAACGTGTGTGTACTTATTGTTGTAATAAATTAAACTAAAACCAGATGCCTGCTAGGGCAGTTCATAATAATCTGGAATTGGTTGAGATTCCTTCTGAATTGAAGGATTTAAATACTTATGAATCTATTTTGATTCAAAGTATCCATCCCTTTCAGGCTATTGTAAGAATGGAGCCAAAGACAGGGAAGTTGCCTCCAGCAGATTTACAGAGAGAATTAAAGGGAAGAGTTGTTTATTTGCCTCTAGATTTGAAGAAAAACATTAACACAATTGGAATAGAAAAAGTGGAAGAGGAACCTCTGGTTATCTTGGTTAATGAGGTTCCGACAAAGAATAAGAAAATATGGCAAGATTTAGTGGATGTTAGGAAAGTCAAAAAGGCAACAGTGTATTTGAAGAAAAATAATAAGTACTATAAGAATGTATATGTTGCAGAAGAGGAAGTAAGTGATGAAGAGGATAGCGATTTGTGTGCTGGCCAAATTGAGAAAGTAGAGGCCTCTAAAAGTGAAGAAATATATGAACATTATAGTGTTCATCCTTTGCATTCCAAGGAAGTCATGGGGAATGCTATTGAGTTGTTTCAAATGAAACAAGCCAAAGGGAGTCCCATTAGTGTTTGGGAGGAAAGTTTGGAAGCTCGGTGTTTCCCACAGCTATTTCCCACAGGTCAAGGAGGAAGATATGATGAGCGACCTCATCAAATTCCTGCGTCTGAATACCGGACTTTACGATTGTATGCAGAAGATCCTAGGTTTCGGCAATGCATTCCCTATTTGTTTCATCTCCTGTTTGAAAGCGATCTGTCTGGACTGTCATATGCAGTGAACCACATCTTAAAAAGTGGTATACAGATGCGAAACATCTCGGCAAGTGACTTTATGCATAAAGTCAATGTCCAAGACAGTATTTTGGATTCTCACTTAATTAATCTCATGGCGTGTCAGCGTGGTACTAATGAGTACTGGTACCGTCGTCATGGTGATTTAAAATGTATGCTGAGGAACTTAGGAACTCCAACATGGTTCCTCACTCTGAGCTGTGCCGAGTATGGCTGGGAAGACTTACTTGAATTTCTACGAGAGGCAAATGGAAATATTGAAAACATTGAATTCAAGACACCTGGAGAACTGTGTTCTTTGGATCCAGTGAATGTATGCAGGTACTTCAATCATAGATTTGAAGCTATGATGTCTTTCATCACAAATAAAAAGAATCCACCTCTTGGAGAGGTGTTGGATTTCTTCTGGAGAAAGGAGTACCAAGCAAGAGGTGCCCCTCATATACATATGTTGCTGTGGATCAAGGATGCACCTAAATTTGGAACAGATCCGGATGACTTAGTGATGAATTTCATCGAACAGTATTCTACGTGTGCTGTTCCAAATGCAACGGAGAAGAAAAGTCTAAGAGAACAAGTTCTACGTTTCCAAAGCCATCGTTGTGGAAAGTACTGTCGTCGTAAATTCAGAAACAAGGACAAGTTCTACACCAAATGTCGTTTCAACTTTCCACGACCGGTGATTTCTAAAGGAAGAGTGAACAGTTTGATGTCTTCGCTGCGACATAATGTGACGAGGAAATCACCCAAGAATACATACAATTTGAAAAGGAATGAAGAGTCCAAGTACATCAATGACTACAACCCAGTGATTTTGTCCATGTGGAATGCCAACATGGATATACAGTTTGTGGCTGACAACTGTATGGCTGTGGCTCGGTATGTGACATCTTACATCACCAAAAAAGAAAAGACCGAACTGAAGGATATGTGGGAGGACATTTCCCATGAAAAGAGCCTCAGCAAGAAGTTGTACAGTTTCAGTCTGAAGATGTTGTCGCATCGAGAAATCGGAGCTTACGAATGTTCTGATCGATTGTCTTCAGCAAGTCTCTATGCCAAATCCAGGAGTCTCGTTTGGGCGAGTCTTGGTCTTGCTGCAACGCGAAATCGAGTTCTAAAACCTGTCCAGGAAATTGAGTATTTGGCAGAAAAGGAACCAAACAGTACCGACATTTTGAAGACCAACATGTTGGATACATATTATCCAAATCGAAGCAGTCACCTTGACAATGTTTGTTTATATGAGGTTCTCCAAAATTATATATTCAAGAGGAACATCAAAGAAGATATTGAGAAAGGAGTGTATGCTGTAATTGGAAGTGAGGGATGCCTGGTCAAGCAAAGAAAATGCCAATTAGTAAACCATCGAAAATTGAGTGGTGAATCTCCAGAAAAAAAGGAGTTTTTCTATTTAGCACTTTTGCAACTTTTCAAGCCTTGGCGTGCAGAAGAGGAACTGCTTGGAGATTTCCTCTGTTACGAAGACTCTTTCAATGCAGCCAAGGAGTCCATAGAATGTCCTGCTTTTTCTAAATATCAAGAAATGCTAACTTTGGAAATTGAGCAGGAAGCAACGATTGCAGCCGAGATTGCCAGAGACAGTTCTCAGGACAGTCAGAGTTCTGTTTCATTGAGTCAAGATCCACTTGGAGGACCTATTATCGAAAATGAAGCTGCCACTGCTATGAATGAAGTAGAAAGAGCCATGGCACATGCTCAGGAGGATTCAGTTAACTTAGAAGACTTGGAAAAACAACTCAACATTGAGCAGAGGAAAATATATGATGAAGTTACCAAGGAAATTGAGCACGGATTAAGTCATGAGAAGAACAAGTGCTCATGTACATCGTTGAAGCCTGTCCGACTGTACGTGAGTGGAGAAGCGGGAACTGGAAAAAGTTTCCTCATTAAAGCAATCTCTTGTTATTTGCAGGAAAGGACTGAGTCATCGCTGTCTTGTGTTGTCACCGCTCCTACTGGACTGGCAGCACATAACATTAAAGGTATTACTTTGCATCGTCTACTGATGCTGCCGGTGGAGCATGACAACAAATTACAATACAACAAGTTATCTGGAGATGCTTGCTGTGAAGTTTCAAGAGTCTTGAGGAAAATGAAACTACTTATCATTGACGAAGTAAGCATGGTTTCCAATGTCATGCTTGCCTTTGTGCATTTGAGAATGCAAGAAGTACTTAAAACTGAATATGATGTCTTATTTGGTGGGAAACACATCATTGTTTTCGGAGATCTTCTGCAGCTGACACCAGTAAAAGGTCAACCTGTGTTCAAAATACTCACGCATGAAGATACCAGGAAGTGCCTAGGGAGCATTGGCAACGTCAATATATGGTTAAACTTCAATTATGCAGAACTGCATCAAAATATGAGTCAGGCAAAGGATGAAGATTACAAGAATATTCTACAAGATATTAGAATTGGAAAAGTGACCGAGCATGGGAAAGAAGCTTTAAATGCACGATTACTGTCAAATTTATATCCCAAACAAGAGATTGTGCCTGAGAATATTTTTCAGAAAATTACTGAGAAGAAATCCGGGATATGTCTCATGCCAACTCTTGCAGAATGTGCCATCTTCAACAACAAAATGTTGAATTTAGAAAAGCAAGAGATTGTGAAACTTGAAGCTATCGACAAATTAGAGCATATGGGATCAACAATTATTTTGTCAGACAATTTGAAATCAAAATTGGATTCATTAGAGAAGACTATATCTAAGACAGCGGGTTTTGAAAAGACTTTGAATGTGTGTTTAAATTGCCGAATCATTTTGAGAAGGAATTTACATGTAGAAAGAGGTCTGGTAAATGGATCAATGGGTAATGTTGTTGATTTTGAGAAATACAAAAATAGAGATGGAATAGAATTTTTAAGAATTAAATTTGATGGCATTGAGGAAGTACAGCAAATTGGTCGTTGTTCTGCTAGGTTTTTGCTTGTTAAAGACTTATATGTTCGCCGTAAACAGTTTCCTGTTTGCTTGGCATATGCGGTGACAATCCATAAATCGCAAGGTTTAAGTGTAGACTGTGCATTGGTGAATATTGGCAGTTCTGTGTTCAAGGAGGGTATGGCATATGTGGCATTGTCACGAGTTAGAACTTTATCGGGATTGTACTTGATTGACTGTGATGTCACAAACATTTGTGCGGATCTAGATTGTGTTAAGGAATACAATAGGTTAAGAAGAGAGTATGCGCCACATTTGCCTCAATATCCTTTGTTTGAGAAACGTGTGGTAGGCCAGAAACGTAGAAATATCAGTAATAGTAGGGAGGTTGTTGCAAAAAGACTAAAAGTCAATGAACCGAAAGTTGTTAGCAGAAAGAAAGTGGATTCTGTTGAAGATGTTGTTGGTTTTCAATTTGAAAACAGTTCTGGTGTCAACTGCTATGCAAATGTAGTTGTTAATGTTCTCTTTTCACTAGAGAGTTTAAAAGAACAGATTGTGTTCAATTCAGAACAAAGTTTATGCTGCTTGTTGAATTCTGTGTTAGAGAAATGTAGCACTGATCGAACAAAAGTAGAAAGTGTGTCTGAAGTTCGTTATCTGTTAGATGAATGTTCAGGTCAAACAGACTTCTCTGAAAATAATCAGCAAGATTGTCAGGAGTTTTTAATGTATATGCTTGATGTATTGCAAGATGAGGGTGTAGATGTAGATCACCTGTTTGGGCTTTCTTATCAATGGCAGCATGACTGCGAGAACTGTATGGTATCAAGTACTACTAGTGTAGACTCAGAAAGATTTATATATTTAACTTTGCCAGACAGTAAATCAGTGTCCTTTAATAAGCTAGTAAATGCAGCGGATCACAACATGGAGTGTAGCCAATGTAAATGTGATATGATGTCAACATTATTTATACGTAGATATAGCCAGTATGTCATTTTAATGATCCAACGTTGTAGGCCTGATGGATCAAAATTGTCAACTTTAATAAAAAATTTTGTGGCTTCTCAGCTGTCAATATCAGGGAGGACTTTTGTTACTGTAGCAATTATCTATCACGATGGTCCATCAACAACATCAGGACATTATACAGCTTACTTAAAGTCTGGAAACGGCTGGTCATTCTGTAATGATTCCGTTGTAACTTTCAAAAAAAAATTGCCGTTTGACCTTAAAAATTCTTACCTGGTGTTTTTAAAACCAAAATTTTAAGTAGAGGGAATGTAAGTCTGCAATGCTGTCTAGATTAAAAATCCAACTATATAAACCTGATGCAAGTAAGTCTGCTTCATAGTAAGCAGTATCAGTGTCATAGGAAAAGGAGAACATGAGTGACAAAGAAGAGTAAGATATTAGTAGTCCAGGATTGTGAAAATAATCTCAAATATTTTATTTTTGAAAGTTGCGAAAATAGAAAATGTCGGGATTTGATTGGAAGAATTACAAGACTTGCGAATCGCGGCAACATGATTTGGCCTAGTGGAAACATGTGATATAATGAGAGAAGTTTTTTTTCTATGTAACATATTTTACGTATCGATGGAGGTTTTCTTTCAGAAAGTGGCGGGCTGAAAATATTTATAGCACAACAGAGTGGATGCTGTTTATAGGAGATCGTTCGACGTCATTGAAAGTAAGTTAATTTTAAGGAGTTTTGAAATCAGATTTCTTAGGTTGTATGGGTTTTTTAAACACAGTCATTTTGATTGTGTTTTTTTTTCCCCGCTGTTACATGATGAATACCTTCAAGTCACTGATTTAAGTGAAATTTGATACATTCTTAGAACAGCAAAAATAAACCATTTAACATGTATAATTAATGTTATGCTTTTTGTCCTTATGATATACATTTAGAAATGTGAGGTACATATGGGTAAGCTGAGTTCTGTAAATATCAATTTTAATTCTTACAGTGCTGTACTTCTGGGTAGTGTTTTTTAAAAAAAAAGAAAAGAGGCCTCACCTCAAAGAAAGCTTTTGAAAGCACACATCTTATTTGCATCCTAGAACAATCATTTAAAATGTTAGACACAATTTTATGATGGCTTTACATCTTTTTTGCGCTGCTATTGCATCACTATTGTGAGACATTAGCAGTGCAAAAAAAACACCATGTTCCAAAATAGGCCTCAGTTCATCAACATCAAGATACAGTTTCTTTAAAATATATATCTTTAGGATTGTGTAGGGCACGTAGAGAAGCAGAGACTTCTGTAAATGTCAAAGTTGTTGAAAAACTGTTTGTTTTTGAACCTTTTCCCTTGTCTTTTCTAATTTTTAAATACATGTTTTAATATTTTTGGAAATGTTTGTTCTCTGTTTTACAGATTGAAAGTATGAAAAAATATTTTAAAAAGGTAACAAGAATTATAAGGTAAATGTTTTCTACTCTTTTTACCCGCAATGCACTGCTGATGATGTCACTGACACTATCTCTCATTTACTCTCTATAGCTGTCTTTCTTTTTACATTATTCTCTGTTTACTTCCCTTATACTAACTCTTCTTTTTTTAAAAAAAATATTTTTTTTGGTTCGCTTCCAGTTCGCGAACCGGTCAGCGATCTTGAAGCGAACCAAAGAAATAGAGCTTGCCAGAGTGATAAACATTCTAGCAATTTTGTTTGAAAGGGGAGGTAGTTCTGAAAAGAACTGTTTTTTTTTGTTTTTGTTGTTTTATTTTTTTTTTTTTTTTCTGAACATTTTTTGATTTTTTTGTATTTTTAGAACTGTTTTATGTTTTTTTTGTGTTTTTTATGGAGGGGAAACAACAAAAAACAGGCATTGAAAACGGCTCAACAGGAGCAAAAAAAAATTTACTTCTTGGGTGCATTAGGGCATTTATGGTTATTGAACGCCATATTAATCAGGTTGACGCTCATGTTGCCATACGACAGCATAGCACCACAGTATATACAAGTAAACTTGATATGTTGGAAATTTGGTTGGATGTTTGGCACAGTTTCCTGTGCCTCTCTTCCTGTCAAAGACATTGTAGAGGTAGATCTGGCCACAGGAGTTGTCGGGGGATTGTCTTCTAGGTCCCTTAACTCAGCCCGGCTGTAGTTTAAGGGATGCCACCTGCTCATATGTCGATGCATCGTATAGTTGCCCATACTGTATTTCTTCTCTGTGCCTCTAGACAATCTGTAATCACAGATGAGGCAGGTGGCATATTTAGCATTCACCTTCTTTGATCCAGGAGGGATGGAGAAAAACTGCCAGATGAAACTTGTTTTTCTCTTTGAAACACGGGGCAACTCTTGGATAAATTGTGGTTGCTCTCTATCTTCTTCTTCTTCTTCCTCCTCTTCCTCCTCTCTGTTAGAGATAAATTGACTAGGTGGTCCTCTCTTCTTATGAGGAGGTTGAGGTGGTGGTGGGGGTCCACCAGCTGCAGCAAGTACAGAAGCCATTGCTCAATTGTAGGTAAATGGTCTTTCTCTCACCAAGATGAAAGTCAGAGTGAGGAAATAAGGAGGGGTTTACATGATTTGGGAAAAGCAAAAGTTCTGAACCAATGAAAAGTGTTATTTTCAGGTCACATGACCTAGTCATACATCATTTGGAAACCAAAAGTGAAATGAACCAATGAAAAGTTTGATAAACAAGTCACATGACCTGTTCCGCTTACGTTACGCGGCGCGCGCCGCGTCCCGGATCGCTTCCGGTTCGCGGTCCGGAGCACTTCCGGGAGCGCTAACGCGCCGCGTCATTAGACGCATTACGCGACAACGTGATACGTCGCGCTTCCGCGACGCGTCACAGTTCCGCTAACGTAACGTTGACCGGTTCGCGGACTAGATCGCGGCATCAAGATGAGCTAACGGAAAGCTTCCCGGTTCGCGAACTGGAAGCGAAGAAAAAAAATATTTAAAAAAAAATTATCAATAAACATCTAAATATATTTTGGGATTTAAAGAAGAATACATTTTACAGCTACAGATGTTAGCTTTTAAAAAACCAATGAAATTCACAGAAAAAACCATAGGTTATAGACCATATATAGTTAGGAATTTGCATTTACAAAACCTTGAAAATTCACTGAAAAAACCATAGGTTATAGACCATATATAGTTAGGGATTTGCATTTACAAAACCTTATTTTACTCTCATAAAACCATTGAAATTCCATATATAGTTAGTTGCGCTAACTATATATCGCGCACCCGCAATCCACTGCTGATGATGTCACATATTACATCATTCATGACATGGTCAGTGACATCACTGATGACATCACTGATGACAACATCCAGTGACTGTATGTTTCTGTAAAGTGTAAATATGTCTTACATATTGAAGAATGAGTGGATGTATAAGTGTCTGGATGAAGGATTTAGTAGGTGCATGACTGACTGTATGAGTGAGTGATTAAATATGTCTCACTGAGTGCATGGGTTAGTGACTAAACTGTCTTAATTTGTGCATTATTATGTCTGTTGTTCTGTAAACTGCTGCATGTGTTGATAAGTACCTATATGAGTAACTATATGGGTTATTGATTGGTAGCCCAGGTATTTGTATGGGAGACTGAGTGTGTGTGTGGGTGGCTTGGAGGTGTATGACCCTGTCCATAGATGTGTGAGCAGTTGATTCACTAGATGTATGGTTTCAAAAGTGCATGTGGAAACAGCTGTATGGGCGGTTGACTGTGTGCATGAGTGTATTGGTGAGTGAATGGATATCTCAGTGCTACATGTCAAAGTAAGTACATATGTAAAACACAGTACATGTGAGAGTTGACATATATAAATAACTGTGCATAAGAGCCTGTAAAAGTGTGAGTGGCTGTATGGATCATTGTGAACTTGTATCAGGGATTGTATAAGAGAGTAAATATGTGTTAGTATATGTTTGAATAAGTAAAGTTTGTATAACTGTATAGTTGAGGAAATGGAGGTGTGATTGATTCTTTGCATGACTGACTAGGTGTGTGAGTAACTGCATGGATGAGTGACAGTCTGTGAGTGTCTGTTTACACTGATTGTATCTAAGGTTATATTAGAGTCTGAAGAGGTTCATCGTATTATCACATGTATGATATCATCAGTGATGTGATCAGTAATGTCAAATGAGATGTCATCAGTGATGTCGTCAGTGATGTCATTTGAGATGTCATCAGTGATGTCATTTGAGATGTCATCAGTGATGTCATCAGTGATGTCACTGACCATGTCATGAATGATGTAATATGTGACATCATCAGCAGTGGATTGCGGGTGCGCGATATATAGTTAGCGCAACTAACTATATATGGAATTTCAATGGTTTTATGCGAGTAAAATAAGGTTTTGTAAATGCAAATCCCTAACTATATATGGTCTATAACCTATGGTTTTTTCAGTGAATATATATATATATATATATATATATATATATATATATATATATATATATATATATATATATATATATATATATATAATTTCTATGGCAAAATGAAACCCCTCATTTTGTTCCTTTTCAAATTAAATGTATTAAGTGTTACCACTTTATTCCAATCAAGATGACTTCAGGTGTGCCATACTTTTGTCATAAGTAAGACTGTTAGCGTTCTAATTGTTCTTTAGAACACTCTGGGACATTCTGTCATTGGGCTATAGTTGGGCTACATCTGGCTGATATTTGGGCTACATTTGGGATCTTTTGTCTCTGGTGGCCATCTTGGGAGACCGCATATCAGAATTATTTTAATGAAATATAAGAGGATTTGAGAAGTCACTCAAAATGTGCCCTCATTTTTCTTTCTTCAGCACTAATCATAATTTCTATGGCAAAATTAACCCCCTCATTTTGTTCCTTTGCAAATTAAATGTTTTAAGTGTTAACACTTTATTCCAATCAAGATGACTTCAGGTGTGCCATACTTTTGTCATAAGTAAGACTGTTAGCGCTCTAGTTGTTCTTCAGAACACTCGGGGACATTCTGTCATTGGGCTATAGTTGGGCTACATCAGGCTGATATTTGTGCTACATTTGGTTTTTTTTGTCTCTGGTGGCCATCTTTGGGCTACATTGGGCTACATTTGGGCTCTAACATATATATAGCCCAATGTAGCCCAATATATATTTTTTCAAAGTAAATTTTCGTAAAAACCACAATTTTGCCAAGTTTGGTGGAAATCCATTCAGCCGTTCGGGCTAAAAGTGAGTTCGACCGCCCTATGGAAATTAACATAGGGAAAACACATTTTGGGACCCCCCTTTTATCTTGGCCCCTGCTTGACAAATCCCCCCCAAACTCTCAGGGAAGGACCGGAGCGCCGCGAGGCAAATTTGAGGAAATTCTCAGGCAGATTCGTCTACCGGCTCCAAAGTTATTCACAATAGAATTTTAAGATTTTGCATTGAAAAAAATCCTAACTTTAACTACCTACTGGCGACCGCCAGTAGGTAATATATATATATATATATATACATATATAAATATATTCAATTAAAATATCATAGGTTTCAGGGACGTTATAGTTAGAAATTAGCATTTAAATATTTAAAAACCTTAGAAATTCAATGAAAAAAACAGAGGTTTCAGGGACGTTATAGTTAGTTGGAGATTTCACCCGTACAAAACCATAGAAGATCAGCCAGTATAGTTAGTAGATCTAACTATAACTTGCGCCCCTGCAATACACTGCTGATGATGTCACAAATTACATCACACATGACATGCTCAGTGACATCACTGATGACATCACTGATGACCACTCAAATGACATCACTGATAACATCATCCAGTGAATGTGTGTTTCTATAAAGTATAAAAATATGTTTTAAATATATATGCCAAGGTGTATTGAAGTATGAGTGGGTGTATTAGTGTCTGAATGGATGATTTAGTAGGTGTGTGACTGACTGTATAAGTGAGTGATTAAATGTGTCCTACTGAATGCATGGGTTAGAGACTAAACTGTGTGAATGTCTTTATTAGTCTGTTAGTTGGTGTACAAGCAGCTGCATGGCTTGGTGAGTAGCTACATGAGTGTCTATATGGGTTGTTTATTGGTTGTCTGAGTATCTGTATGGGTGCCTAAGTGTCTTTGTAATGTGACTCTGTGCATAGATATGTGAGTTGTTGTTTTACTGGGTGTGTAGGTTCAAGAGTGCATATGGAAACAGCTGTATGGGTGGGTGACTGTGTGTATGGGTGTGTTGGTGAGTGAATAAATGTCTCAGTGGTGCATGTGTGAGTAACTACATATGTTTTAAAGCAGTATATGTGACTGTTGGAGTATATAAATGACTATATGTGAGAGTGAGTGATTGCAAGAGTATCTGTAAGGAAGAGTGTGTGTTTATATGAGTGATTGTTTAAGAGAGTAAGTATGTGTTAGTATCTGTATAAATAAGTGTGGTGGTGCGTGTTTGACTGCATAAGCAAGGCAATGGGTGTATGATAGTTTCTTTGCATGGCTGACCAGGTGTATAAGTAACTCTTTGGGTGAGTGGCAGTGGATGAGTGTCCATATGGGTGTATGAGTGGATATGTCAGTGGCTGTATAGATGAATGACTGTGTGTATGAGTGACTGCATGGGTTAGTGGGTAGATGTGTGTGTAGACATATAAATCACTGAGCAGGTATGTAATAACTGCTATTGGTCTGTCTATGATTTCGATATTTGTGGTCTGTATTTTTGAGTGGGTGTATGAAAGGTTTTATTAGAGTATGAGGAGGTGCATCAGAGGATCACATGGATGATCTCATCAGTGACGACACCAGTGATGCCATTTGAGATGTCATCAGTGATGTCACTGAACATGTCAAGAGTGATGTAATATGTGAGTCATCAGCAGTTTATTGAGGGGCGGGAGTTAAAGTTAGGTCTATTGACTATAACAGCCGAATTTCTATGGTTTTGTATGAGTAAAATCTCCAATTAACTATAACGTCCCTAAAACCTATGTTTTTTTCAGTGAATTTCTAAGGTTTTTTAAATGCTAATTTCCAACAATGCCTACAAAGGTAGGACATGTGAAGAAAGAGGAAGAAAAGCACACAAAGAAGCAATACAAATGCAGAAAGAGGCAATAGAAGTCCAGAAAGACAAAGACAAGTGCAGGAAGAAGATGAGATGTGCAGAAAGAACCAACAGAGAAGCAGAAAGTCCTCTTATGCCCCCAACGTTTTGCTGATGGGTACTGGTGGTACCTGACTCTGACTAACCAGACCTAGAGCCAGTTCTATGCTAAAAGACACTTACAATACAGTGAAAACACCTACATACACTCGGGGAACACTAAGTGTTGGGGTACCCCTGTGATTAGCATGCTCTCCTCTGTATTTGCAATGAGTTAATGCCTGGGTCATTGCATGAGTACATGAGTAGTGACTGGATGATTAGAGTGCTAAAGTGCATGGTGATTTTATAAGTGCTTCGGTTTTGGTGCAGTGATTGGATAAGCACATAGGATTAGCTGGCTGGTTGGAGGACTGCATAGGTAGTACCAGGGAGATTACAGGACAGCATAGGTAGTCCTCAAGGTATTGTGGCAGTGCATGTGTTAGTGACTGGGTCATTGCATGAGTACATGGGTAGTGACTGGATGAGTGCTGAAAGGACAGTGCATGGTGATTTTATAACTGCTTGGGTTTTGGTGGAGTGATTGGATAAGTACATAGTGCTGGCTGAGTGATTGTAAGAGTGCATGGGTAGTGTCAGAAGGCTTTTTGGAGTGCATGGGTACTTCCTGGGTAATTGGAGGAGTCAATCAGTAGTGTGTAGGTGGTTAGAGGTCTGCATGGGAAGTGCTGAGGGGATTGTAGCAGTGCATGTGTTAGTGCCTGGGCAATTCCATGAGAACATCGGTACTGACTGGAAGATTAGAGAACTGCAAGGAGAGTGCATTGTGAATTTATAAGTGCTTGGGTTTTGGTGGAGTGATACGTTCATGGTGCTCGCTGGGTGATTGAAGGAGTGCATGAGTACTGACAGGGCGATGGCTGGACTGCATGGGTAGTGCTCAGGGTATTGTAGCAGTCAATGAGTTAGTGCATGGGTCATTGCATGAGTGCATGGGTACTGAATGGATGATTAGAGTACTGCAAGGAGAGTGAATGTTGAATTTATAAGTGCTTGGGTTTTGGCGGAGTGATTGGATAGGTACACACAGGTCACATCAGTCCCGCCCCCTCCCTTCACCACTGCGCAAATGTGCCCCCTGGCAGAGTTTAAGTTGGGGGATTAATTCCCCTTGAATCCTGAGGGTCCCTGGGGGGCCAACTAGCCCACCAGGTACCTCCAGTAATCACCACAGAGCTGCATTGCTGAGAGGTGGTACAAGGCCACACACCTTTTTACACCTCGTTGCAACACAGCTCTGTAGTGCTTACTGGAGGTACCTGGTGGGCTAGTTGGACCAAAGGGACCCTCAGGATTCAAGGGGACTTAATCCCCGAACTTACAACTTCAGAAAGAAGCAACAGAGGTGCTGAAAGAGGCAAAAGAGGTGCAGAAACAGGCAAGAAAGGTGCCGATAGAGGGAATAGGAGTGAGGAAAGAGGTAAGAAGGATAACAAAACTTATAAGGGAGGTACAGAAAAAAGCAAGAGCAGTGCTGAAAGTAGCAAGAGAAGTGCATAAAGAAGCAAGACAGGGAGATAAATAGGGAAGAGGGGTGCAAAAAGAGGCAAGAGTGGTACAGAAATTTGCAAAAGAGGTACAGAAAGAAGCAAGAACAGTGCTGAAAGTACTAACAAAGGTGCAAAAAGAAGCAAGAGGAGAGCAGAGAGAGATAGGAGAGGTGCACAAAGAGGCAAGAGAGGTACAGAAGGAGGCAGGAGGGTTGCAGAACAAAGGAAGAGAAGTGCAAAAAGAAACAACGGAGGTGCTTAAAGAGGCACGAAGGGCGCAGAAAGAGCAAGAAAAGTGCAGAAAGAAGCAACAGAGGTAAAGAGAGAGGAAAGAGAGGTGCAGAAACAGGCAGGAAAGGTGCAGAGAAAGGGAACAAGGGTTCAAAAAGAGACAAGAGGGGTGCAGGAAGAGGCAAGCGAGGTGCAGAAAGAAGCAAGTGAGATGTAGAAAGAGGCAACATAGGTGCAGAAAGACACAAGAGAGGTGCAGAATCAAGCAAGAGAAGTGCAGAAAGAGGCAAGAGAATTGCTGAAAGATGCAACGGAGGTGTCGAAAGAAGTAAGAGTAGTTCCGAAAGAGGTAAGTCAGATGCAGAGAGAAGCAAGAGCAGTGCAAAATGAACCAACAGAGGTGCTAAAAGAGGCAAGAGGGGTGCATAAAGAGGAAGGAGAGGTGCACAAAGAGGCAAGAGAGGTACAGTAAGAGGCAGGAGGGGTATAGAAATAAGGAACAGAAGTACAGAACGAGGTAAGATAATTGCTGAAAGAAGCAACAGAGGTGTAGAAATAAGCAAGACAAGTACAGAAAGAGAGAAGTGAGGTGCAAAAAGAGGCAAGAGGAGTACAGAAAAAGATAGGAGGGTACACAAAGAGGCAATAGAGGTACAGAGGGAGGCAGGAAGAGTGCTGAAAGAAAGAAGAGAAGTACATAAAGAAGCAACAGAGGTGCTGAAAGAGGCTAGAGAGGTGCAGAAGCAGGAAGGGAATGTGCAGAAAGAGGGAACAGGGGTGCAGAAAGAGGCAAGAGAGATGCAGAAAGAGAAAAGGGGGTACAGAAAGAGGCAAAAATGGTGCAGAAAGAAGCAAGTGCGGTGCAGCAAGAGGCAATAGAAGTGCAGAAGAATGCAAGAGAGGTGCAGAAACAAGCAAGAGAAATGCAGAGAGAGGCAAGAGGTTTGCTGAAAAAAGCAATAGAGATGTCAAAAGAAGCAAGAGAAGTGCAGAAATAGGCAAGTGAGGTGCAGAAAGAGGCAAGAGATGTGCAGAAAATGGCAAGAGAACAGCAGAAAGAGGCAAGAGGGATGCAAAAAAGGGAAGAAGGGTACAGAAAGAAGCAAGAGAAGTGCAGACAGAGGCAAGAGAGCCGCAGAAAGAGGAAAGGCAAGTGCAGAAAGAGACAACAGTGTACAGAAAGAGACAACAGGGGTGCAGAAAGAAGCAAGATAGGTGCAGAAAGACGCAATTACAGTGCAGGAAGTAGCGCAAGAGGTGGATAAATAGGCAAGTGGGGTGCAGAAAGAGGAGAACAAAGTGCAGAAAAAAATCAAAAAAGGTGCAGAAAGAGACAATGGGGTACAGAAAGGAGCAAGAGAGGTACATAAAGAGGCAAAAGCGCTGCAGAAAGAACCAAGAGATGTGTAGAATGAGGCAAGAGAGGTGCAGAAAGAGGCAAGAGATGTGCAGAAAAAGGGAAGAAGGGTGCAGAAAGAGGAGAGAGAAGTTCAGAAAGAAGCAAAAGAGGTGCTCAAAGAAGCAAGAGTAGTGCAGAAAGAGGCAACAGCAGTGCAGAACGAACCAACAGATGTGCACAAAAAGGCAAAAAGGATACAGAAAGAGGCAAGAGTTTAGCTTCTATAGAAACGAGACAGACTAAACCTGAGGTAACTTCTGCATAACAAAGACTACCATGCCACATAATTGCTCTCTGTAATACATACTCCTCCTCTACATAAGGACTATACACTAAATACCACATACTTTCTATCCACATAATTTCATTGCACAACATACCACATAATTCCAGTACACACAAACTACATCCACTCCACTCCAAAAAAAATGAAAAAACACTTTTAGAATCACAATGCAAATAGCTCTAACTCAGGCAAATGCGAGACCTATTACATTACAAATGCTTCTTTAACTTCTAGACACGTTTGCAGAGTGGTGGAGAAAGGGGGCTGGGCCTCCAACCAGTGCTCAGGAATTCCAATATGTAGGACTAACAGGACGTACCAGGAGGGCTAATTGGCCACCAAAATCCCTCAGGAGTAAAGTGGACTTCATTCCCCAAACAGTACTGTGCCAGGAGGAACGTTTGCAGAGTGGTGGAGAAAGGTGAGTATGGCCTCCAAAGACCTAATAGCAATTCCACAGTGTGGGATTTACTGGAGGTAACAGGAGGGGTAATTAGCCCCTAATGTGAGCCTTGGGGGACACCTACCCCTCCTATTACTTCCAGTAAGTCCCACACAGCAGGATTGCTAAGTTGTCATAGCAGGTCACACCACCTTTCCACACCATTCTGCAAATGTACTTCTTGGCTTGCTCTTAAATGGGGATTAAAGTCCCCTTCGCTGCTGGGGGTCCTTAGAGGCCAACTACCCTCAGGGCTGGACTGGCTACCGGGCGTTTTTGTGTGCTGCAAAGCTGGGGGCTAATTTCTCTGCTGTGGGGGCTGATTTCATTGATGGGGACCTGCGTGCCCTTTGAAATAAAAAAGGCAAAACAAATTTTGTTCAGCACACGCAGGTCCCCATCACTGAAATTAGCCCCTAGTTCGGCAGCACATCAAATTGCCAGGTAGCCAGTCTGGTACTGACTACCCTACCTGATACCTCAAATATGACCCAGATATTGGGATAGCTAACAGGTGGACCCAGGGCACACCTACTTTCTCCACCACTCTGAAAACGCACCTCCTGGCACATTCTGGGTTGTGGAATGAAGTCCCCTTGAATACTGAGGGTCCATGGGGGCCAACTAGCCCACTAGGTACCTCCAGTAAGCCCCACACAGCTGGAGTGCTGAGAATGGTCTGAGGCAATGGCCCATTATTAAACCACTCTGCAAACGTGCTTCCTGGCGCACTGTTGCTTGGGGGATTAAGTCCACTTTAGTACTGAGGTCCTCAGGACACAAGAGGACCTCATCGCCCCACTAGCAGTGAGCCAAAAGGCACATTTGCAGAGTTGTGTAAAAAGGGGCGTGGCCTCGGACCACCTCTCAGCAATCCCAACATTGTCATAGCCCCGGGAGGTGGTGGTCCCCGGGGGTCCATAAAAGACACCCATATCAACATAATTTGTGCCCTGGGAGGTGGTGGACCCCGGGCCAGTGTGGGAAGGGGCAGGTGCCACCCTACTCCCCTGTAATTTATTGGGAGACCGGGGAGGTGGCAGTCCCCAAGGCAGAGTGGGGGAGGAGTCCCCCCATGCATTTTTGTTTAAATAAGCTCTGGGGAGGTGGTGGTCCCCAGGTCTGAGGGGGGCCTCACAGGCCTCCACACCATAATTATTAATAGCCCCCAGGATCTGGCCCATCTGGGGACTTAAAACAAATGAAGTGTGGGAGTCCGTACTTCAATCTTAAAGACAATTTCGGCTGGATTCGTACACCCAGCATGAATTCGGCTGATTTCTTTCTTTATAAAAATGACTTTTTGGGCTCTGGGGGTCCTTGTGGGACCCCCTGAGCAGGCCTAGGGGGTAAGGTTGTTTCTACCCTGCCCCATTTTCTTGTTTGTTTCTTTTTTCTCCAAGAAGTGTTGTCTGCCAACACTTTCTGGTTTGGAGTGTTGGCAGCCAATCAGAATCAATCTCATGCTAGGGAGGGTTTGAGAATCCTCCTCAGTGCTCATATATCAATATTTTTTCTTTTAATTTCTCAGGAATTACTGAACAGATTTACACCATTTTTACAAAAGTGCGCTTTCTGAAACAAGAGCAACCTATTGCCAAATTTGGTGTAATTCCATTCAGCACTTCAGGCTGTAGCTTGTTTCAAAATTCTTATGGAAAATAAAATGGGGATAATGCATCTTGGGACCCCCCCACCCCTTTTTTTCTCAGGTCCCCGCTTGACAAATTTCGTGAAGATTCATCAATCGGTGCCAAAGATATTTCCAAAAGAAAAAACGGTTTTTGAAGAGAAACAAGGTCCTAACTATAACTACCTAATGGCGACCCCCAGTAGGTAATACATTCAACTCAGTGTCTCTAACTTTCACCTGGCTCGAAATGCCTCATACTTTGTTGATGGGATCCCTGGTGACTGGGCACTGTGTCAGTCGACACTGGTACGGTGAGGTCTGCTTGGCAGTTTGGATTTTAAACATTGCGCTCCCCAACCCCGCGTCTAGTTGCATTTTACTGACTGCGAGTCTGTGCACTTAATGAAAGGTGTTTGACATTAGTAGGAGTGGTTGTGTCTCTCATCCTACACCTTTTAACTTTAAGAATTTCGATTGGGAGCCATAATTGTGTTTATGGTGGCACAGCTGAGGCAATATTTGCGTATCACAAACAATAGAACGGAGATGGAGAAAGAGCTACGCACCTGAACTTCAATTGTGATATAAAACTGAGCTAAAAAAGTATCAGAAACTGGTCAGATCGGAGAAAAGTATCCATTTTAAAAACAGAATTGAGCAAGCAGACAATCCCACGAGAGAACTGTTTAGTATCTACAAAGAACTCACAATTCCTTCAAGACTCGATACTCAAGACACATACTCAGCTGAGATATGTGATCTGATTGCTGACTTCTTTGTAGATAAGGTGGAAAAAATCCATGCCACCTTTGTAGACAATAAAACTCTCTTAAATATCAACGCGGATACTAGGCCCACCTTAACACCCTAATCCCCTCTAACTAGTTTTAAAACCCCTGATAAACATGAAATGTTGGGTATTATTAATTGCATACAGTCCGGCTCCCCCACTGACGCCTGCCCACCGGACCGGTGTAAGGGAGTTTTGGAAAGTACATTAATTGACCACATTAGTCACATGATCACTCTATCTTTCCAGGAATGTTATGTTCCGGAGGTATGGAAAACTGCCCAAGTTATGCCATTAAAGAAAAAGCCCAACATTCACATTTCCCAGCTCCAAAATCACCGCCCCATCTCCCTTCTCCCATTCTGGCCTCCTTTTTGGCCAACAGAAGCTTCCATCTACACTGCCCACCCTTTAGATCATCTCCTCGGAAGGTGAGCCATGGGGTTCCACAGGGCTCAAGCCTAAGCCCTACGTTATTTAACATCTACATGGAACCCCTGGAACACATTGTAGAGGACTTCGGGGTGGGCATTGTCAGCAACGCTGACGAAACCCAGCTGGTGTTTAAGCTAACTCATGACCGAAGAGAAGATGCCACCAATTTCTCGGACTGCATGTCTGCAGTTGCGGCCTGGATGAATAACAACTGTCTCCGTCTGAATGGCGAAAAGACCGAACTACTGGTGGTCGGGAGAACAACTTCTGCGTGGTCTCGTTCATGGTGGCCTAGCGAGTTGGGTAACCTGCCTACTCCTGTTGAGGCGGTTAGAAACCTAGGCGTTATGCTGGACTCAGACCTCTCTGGCAAGACCCATGTCAGCAGGGTAACGGGAAGGTGCTTTAGCATATTAAAGGTTCTGCGAAAGGTGTTGAATCTCCTTCCTATCGAAGCCAGAAAAACCATAGTCCACGCATTGGTGACCCCCCATTTGGACCATGGGAACGCCCTCCTGATTGGGCTCAGTCAGAAGGGCCTACATCAACTGCAATGCGTGCAGAAGGCTGCCGCACACCAGGTGCTCGGACTCCCACGAAGAACTTCTGCAAAAGCTGCTCTGATCAAACTCCACTGGCTTCCGGTTAGGGAGAGGATTAAGTTTAAGACCCTTTGCTATGCTCACCGCATCGCTCAGGACAAAGGTCCTGAATACTTAAAAAATCTCCTCACTATGCACCGCCCGACCCGGAACCTAAGATCATCTGGCATGATGCTATTCAAACTCCTCCGAATCATCAAGGCCAAAATGGGAGAAAGATCCTTTAGGTATTTAGCCTCTGAACACTGGAACACGCTCCCGCTCCACTTGCGGATGGAGCCATCTGAACTGAGATTTCGGGCAAAATTGAAAACGTATTTGTTCCCCAACATATAAACCTCCCCCGAGCTTCTTTTTTTACAGCTCCTCTGGATCTCTGTATTGTGTTAGCAGTTAGCGCGGGGACACACAGTTCTGTGTAGCCAGGCGCTTTATTAATGACTTATTATTATTATTATTATTGACAGTAAAGAACCGAACCATGCCAATTGCCTGCTTGACAGGGAGGCGAGATTTTAAGAGTCCATTGTTGGTTTCTGAAGCTCGAGACTGACTGACATTGCTTACTGGCTATACATAACTGTGGTGAGGCATTGTGGGACAGGAAGTCCTGTAAAGTGTTTGTAGAATGAACACACAACTGCAGTGGCAATTTTTACTGCAATTATGGTGCTGATGTATATTGCCAATGTGATACCTCTGCATGACCGATTATATCAGCGCGCATATGTGTCATATCATGTCCTCAGGTCAAGTACACAGGTATCCCTTAGAATGGTTTCCCATACCGATTTATTGATAGCCATTTATAAATTATGTCTATTCCCTTGTTGCACTTCAATCGCACTCTATGTTGGACTGCTATTCAGGAATGTTTTACTTTAATTTACGCGCTCATTGTTAAAATATAAGTTATTCTTTTAACAGCTGCTTGAGAATTATGACCAAAGGCACTCTGAAAGCATTTGAACAACGATCAAGGGCGGGTCCACAGGCGCATTATGCGGGCTATAGGTGCAATTTTGCATCACACACTGGGCATTCGACCTACCAGGACTATATGTCAATGTTATTTTTCGTGACCACCCTTTATGTCCATTACACATGTCCCACATCCCCAGTATTTACACTAGAGGGCTTGTGCTTTCCAAGAGTGTGTCTTTTAATTTTAAATTTAAATTAGTACAATGTAAGCAGTATGTCTTTTGTGTCTATATATTCTTGTAGACTATAAATGATTTTACAAAATGGTGCTTAACAGACTGACGAAGGCTGCTGTGACAGCCGAAAACGCGTTCTCTCTGTGCTGTTTGGTCAGGGGAGGCCTAATGTAATAAATGCCTATTGAAACCTAGCACTCTTTGTGTGTGTGCCCTTTTCTGTGAGTATATGTATATCTGTTCTGTCTCTGTCTCTCTCTCTCTCTCTCTCTCTCTCTCTCTCTATATATATATATATATATATACATATATGAAGCAATTCCTCAGACCTCCACGGAGCATGGTGAAAGAAGAGACGGACCCCACGGCTTCAGACAAGATGTTTTTTATTGTTAACCTTCCAAGCGACGCATTTCGGGTATCAAGTACTCATGTTCACACACCTGATTGCCGTGTCGTCTTGCATTTTTAATGCTGTGTTTCCCTGACCCCTCCTATGGGCCACACCTCCTGTAGTGAATCACATGACCAGGTTCATGGACATAGAAACGGTGCATAATATATATGGGATTCAGGAAATGACAAGTCTTGTTCTTTAAATTTTACAAGCTTTCCTTTATAATGTATACAACTCATAAAGCAAATCACATTGTTTTGTCTGTGTATAGTAATCCCCTAAATATATAATATTGTAAAATCACATTAAAAAATATCAAATAATTTGATGATTGCACAAATTTCATTATGACCAAATATCCTTACTGCATGAATGCAGATACCAATGGTACATAAAGTGACTAGTGCAACTTGTTGAAAATGCTAATTTGGTGAATTTTGCACCGGTTCTGAACCGTTGATTCAAGAGAAAGTCTATATAGAAAATGTCATCATGTTTACCCACAAAAATCCTGTCCTAAATATTTATTCAAAATGTAAAATTGATAAATTTTGTATTTCATAAATATTAAAACCTATTTACAATTTACATATTTAGAACCAAGAATAAGTGCTAGTCTGTACATGTGCTAAATATGTGAAAACCAAAAAATTAAAAGAATAAACACAAAAGAAAAAATGAGAAACCAATCTAATTTTAGAAATATATACAATACTGGAAAAGGATAGGATATGTCGTACACATGCTATTGATTCATAAAATTAACAGGTGCATTAATTTCATTTATGTGCCCTGTATATGTGCATTTGTTCAGCTCTGCGGGTCTCTAATATTGACTAGGGTCCTAACCTGACTCTAATTTGTCATAGACTGACCAGAACCTGATGATAATCTCATGTGTGTACTGCGGCCCAATACTGACCAAAAGGATAAATTTACCATAAGTTGTGGAGATCTTCGGTCGCGTTAAGACCGTTCGGCTGTTTACTGTCAAGCTCAATGATGTATTTAGTTTCCATCTTCCTTAGTATTTTTTCCCTGTCCTCACCCCTTCTCAATGGGGGCACTGCACCGATGACAAAAAATTTTAAACACCATAGATCCCTGCCGTGTTTTATGTGAAAATGGCGTGCCACAGGATAGACTGCGTCATTGTTCACAATGGCCCGGAGATGCTGCAATATCCTGACGTGCACCTGCAACTTCGTGCTTCCAACATAGCACAACCCAAGAGTGCATGCCAGAACATATACAGCAAACTCCGTGCGGCAGTTGAAATTGCCTTTGATAGCAGTTTTGGTGTGCGAAAATGGGGTGTCATAGTGCGTGGTGTTTTGCCCAAATTTGCATGCCCGGTAGGAGGAGCATTTGAAAAAGCCCCTCCTGCTTAGCCAGGCGCAGCCGCTACCCAGCTCAGGACTGGCCTTGACCAGTTTGCTGTGCATGCTATAAGCCCTTCTGAAGGTAATAGCGGGTTTGTCAGGGACTCTGGAGCATAATGCACCATCGGTTTTTAAGATGGGCTAGTTCCTGTTTATGATGGATTTAATGTTATTATATTTATATATATATATGCGGCAAAGCCCACCCCAAGCACTTCCTCGTAGGACTTGTGAAGTAAACGAGGTAGACCCAGATTCAGTGCAAATTCTTTATTCAGAAACACAGCCTGCAATCACGACGCGTTTCGGCAGATCCCTGCTCTATATATATATATATATATATATATATATATATATATATTACCTACTGGCGGTCGCCAGTAGGTAGTTATAGTTAGGATTTTTTTCAATGCAAAATCTCAAAATTCTATTTGGAATAACTTTGGCGCCGGTTGACGAATCTGCCTGAAAATTTCCGCAAATGTGCCTTGCGGAGATCCGGTCTTTTCTTTAAAGTTTGGGGGGGATTTGTCAAGCGGGGGCCGAGATAAAAGGGGGGTCCCAAAACATGTTTTCCCATGTTAATTTCCATAGGGCGGTCAAACTCACTTTTAGCTCGAACAGCTGAATGGATTTACACCAAACTTGGCAAAATTGTAGGGACTGGTAGCCCCATGTGCCTTTGCTATGTCTCAAGATATGTGCTCCAGTGGATTTTGAGCAATTTTGGTTAAAAAAAAAAATATATCTATGGCCGCGCCCCGGTACACGCACCGGGGAGCGCAGCGGGCGCGACACGCGAGGTGCGCACGGAAATCTGATTGGCTGTCGGGTGTCTGTAAACATTCTAAACAGTCCGGAGCGGTCGCCATCTTGTGTCTCGGTAGGATCGAGACACGAGAGGTGGCAAAAACAAAAGGGAATAGACCATAAGGGGGCAGGGTAGACCCCCCCCTGACCCCCTAGGTTTGATGTGGGGGCTATAAAAGGGCCCCACGGTGCAAAATATTTTTTTTATTTTTTTTATTTGCACGGGGGAGAGTCCGGTACGCGCACCGGGTAGCGGACCGGGGAGCGGCCCATGGGGAAGGAAGAATGACAGAGTTATTAAAAAATGTAGCCTTTTTTTATAAATTGGAGATAGTTCTAAAAAGAACTTTTTTTTTCTTCTTTTTTTATTTTTTTTGTGTCTTTGGAACATTTTGTCCTTTTTTTGGCTTTTATGAACTATTTTATATTTTTTTTGGTGTTTTTATGGGGATAAACGAAAAAACAGGGAATTGTAAATGGCTTAACTGGAGCAGAAAAAAATTAAGAAAAAATTAGGGTTTTTTGGGGCATTTGTGGTTGTCCCCAGCAAGGACGATGAGCTTTATGCTCAGTTCACCATAGGAGATGGTCTTGCCACAATGTATGCAGGTTATATGGAAATCCGCAAACCGTGGCTGAATGCAAGGGATCGTCTCCCTTGCCTCTGGTCCCGTTGGAGTGGGTTAATTTCTTTGGGAGGTGGAGCTTGAAGATTGGGGAAGGTTACTGGCCAGTGTCCTCATCTCTGCAGCAGAATAGTTGATTGGATGCCTGCCCTGCATGTGGCGAATCATGGTGTTGTTTCCGAAGGAGTATTTTTTATTTGGGTTTCCCCTGGAAAGTACCACGCCACAGATTAGGCAAGTCACCTTGGCCGGATTTACTTTTTTCTTTCCCACTGGGATTGAAAAAAACTCCCATACGATGTGTGGTTTTGGCTGGTATGGGGTATTGTGTTCTTGCAGCCATCTTCTCCTCCCCTCCTCCTCCTCCACCTCCTACTCCTCTTGTTGACCACCAATGTAATCTTGTGGTGGTCCTCTTGGTGGTTGTGGTGGTGGTGGTAGTGCAGATGCTCCAGCTGCTGCTGCTATTGAAGCCATTTCAAAGTACAAAATATACTTGAAAGATTGCCAAACAGGTCTTCCTAAGTCAATGGACAAAGTCAGAATAAGGAAAAAAGGTGGGGTCTTTCATCATTTGGAAAAAAAAGGCCTGAACCAATGAGAAGTGTTATTTTCAGGTCACAAGACCAGGGATTTCATCATTATGAAACCAAAACTGTTCTGCACCAAAAAAAAGTGTTATTTTCAGGTCACATGACCGACGCACTTACGCGGCGCGCCCTCGGGCGCGTCGCGTAAACGCGTCACATGTTTACGTTGCGCGAGTGCTTCCGTGTGCGCTTACGCCATGCGTATCACGTGGACGCGGCTACGCGATACGTCACAATGATGTTTTCGTTTGCGGCAATAGCGCTAACGCGACGCTATCCGGAGCGTGCCCTGGGGCGCTTAAAAAGACTACGCTTTCCGGGGCGCTCACCGGGGCACGCCCCGGGAGCGCACCAGGGTAAAAAAAAAAAGACATTAAAAAATTGTTTTAAATACAAATAAAATATAGGATTCATTCTTTTTCAAAAATATTCCATTTTATAGCTATAGATATTTGCTATTAACAAAATTTTGAAATTCAAAGAAAAAATATAGGTTTGGGGCCTTATATATAGTTAGGAATTAGCATTTAAAAAACCTATGAAATTCACTGAAAAAACCATAGGTTTCACATCCGTTATAGTTAGGAATTAGCATTTAAAAAAACCTATGAAATTCACTGAAAAACCATAGGTTTTACACCAGTTATAGTTAGGAATTAGCATTAAAAAAACCTATTAAATTCACTGAAAAAAACATAGGTTTCACACCAGTTATAGTTAGCTGGAAATTTTACTGACATAAAACCATTGAAATTCTACGTTATAGTTAGTTGGACTCTCAGGTTTGTGGCTGCTCCTGGGGTCCGATTGGAGAACGAAACGCAACACTCTGCGCTACATCGCGCACATTACTCTTTGAAAGCTTTAGGCAGCGCGGGCATGATTAAGATGCCGGTGCCGCTCTGATCATTTTAAATGCAATTTTAAAACACCACTTACCATTTTGTGTAAATTATTGTTTGAAATCTTGTACAGCATTGTACCTCGCCCCGTTCCACCGCGGCTGACTGTGCCGTTTGTGTGGAGGGCGAGGCGCCATCTTGGATCGGGCCAGACCGGAGCTAGCGGTCTGGCTTTTCTGGGGAGGCAGGGTTAAAACGAGTGGAAGCACAGGGATCCCCGAGGACTCTCAGGTTGGTGGCAGCTCCTGGGGTCCAATTGGAGAATGAACCGCAACACTCTGCACTACATCGCACACATTACTCTTTGAAAGCTTTAGGCAGCGCGGGCATGATTAGGATGCCGGTGCCGCTCTGATAATTTTAAATGCAATTTTAAAACACCACTTACCATTTTGTGTAAATTAATGTTTGAAAGCTTGTACAGCATTGTACCTCGCCCCGTTCCACCGCGGCTGACTGTGCCATTTGTGTGGAGGGCGAGGCGCCATCTTGGATCGGGCAAGACCTGAGCTAGTGGTCTAGCTCTTCAGTGGAGGCAGGGTTAAAACGATATGTGTATCCGGGAGCGCAGCGGACGAGAGCAGCGGGCGCGACGATGGCGCGCCAAAGGTGTGCCTAAGGTAAGCCTGTCTGTGCCCGTCCGCGGCCGGCCGGGGCCAGGGGCCAACCTTAATGCTCAATTTCTTACCTATACTACGGATGATTTACTTACACTAAGGCCCCCCGAACACCTCTGCCCGACCTTACCCCTGCACGTATTAAAACGTACCTCTTTATGTGGCCTCTCAAAAACTGACTACGCTGCGTCCAATTTTACTCCTACTCAGCATATACATACTTTTAGTCAGCTACCACATAAACCCCAGGTCAAACTTCGTTGTATCTACCTTAATACATGCTCTATGGCTAAACATCAAGTTGATATATTTCTATTACTAACAACTGAGAAACCTGATATTGTGTTTCAATCTGAAACCTGGCTTACCCAGGATTCACTGCCAGATATCCTTGCCTCCCTCCCAGCTGACTACTACATCCTGACTGTTAATAGACCTGCTGGAAAAAAGGGTGGAGGAGTGGCTGTTCTTATTCACAACTCACATAAATTTACACAACTCCCCTCTCTTGTTTTGACCTCCTCGGAGAATATTGTTTTAAAGACTGACACCGATAGCGGAGCGATATTAGTAGTTCTGATCTACCGGCCCCCTCAATCGATGCCCAACTTCCCAGTATCACTGGCCGAACAGATGGCCCCTCTTGTAATAAATTACTCTAAAGTTGTTTTAATTGGGGACTTTAATCTTTGGTTTGATGATACTGAGGCAGACCCACAGGCTGCAGAAATGAAGGACCTACTCTCTGACCTTAACTTAACTCAACATATTCACTCTCCTACCCATGAGAAAGGCCATAGTCTAGACCAAATATGGTCCTATAATATATCATTAACCACACCTTCCATAGAGCCTTGTGTTTGGTCTGATCACTTTTTTATTCATTTTACAATCACTGTTGATACGAGCATGAAACAGTTACCTCAAACTGGTGGGAAAATTAGGAAATGGACGGGTATTGATACATTGGCTTTTCTTGACACCTTGGCCACCACCCTGCCCTCACTGACCAAAGATATTGATGTCATGGATGAGACCTTTTCCCACTGGATCCAAATGGCAGCGGATATTCATGCACCTTGTGTGAACTTCTCTCGCTCACGCCCCAATGATGCACATAAATGGTTCACTTCACAACTAAAGACTCTAAAACTCGAAGTCCGCCAAAAAGAAAGGAAGTGGAGGACTAGGTATCTACCACATGACAAAGCGATCTATTGCTTGACCCGGAAGAACTATCAAAAAACCATTCTAAAACACAAAGCTACTTACTTTTCAGAATTTATTTTAAATTCACAGAATAAATCCAAAGATGTATTCAATATAGTGAACGATCTTTGTAACAGTAACAGAACAACCCCCTCGGTCACTCCCTCACAAGAGCTTTGTGATTTTTTAAATCTCTTTTTTACAGACAAAATTACTACTATAAAAAAGATCATACTTAATCTTCCAGTCCCCGCTCCTTTGGATGACAGCGACTATAACACTACTATATTAGATACATTCCCTCTGATTGACACTAAAATATTGTCTGATCTATTAGTACGTGTTAAATCCGGATCACCCGATGACATCTGTCCCCCACACATATTTAGAGAGATAGGACTAGCCATTCCCCAAGCTGTACTCCGACTGTTGAATGAATCACTTATACAAGGCAAGGTCCCTAGTAGTTTTAAGAATGCTCTGCTCATCCCACTGATTAAAAAACCAGGAGCAGACCAACTTGATCTGATAAATTATAGGCCCATATCCCTTTTACCTTACGCATCTAAAATTCTGGAAGCCTATGACTTCTCTTGCCTGTCCAAGTTTATTGAAAAATCTGAATACTTGGAAACAAACCAGGCTGGTTTCCGCCCCTGTCATTCGACGGAGGCCGTGATCCTGGCTGTCCAAAATACTTTAAGATCCAATGCTGACAGAGGCATACATCAGGCCCTTGTACTCCTTGACCTGTCGGCCGCGTTCGACACGGTTGACTATACCATTCTTGTCAACCGTGTCGAATAGGCCGGCCTGAGGGGACCTGCCTTAAATTGGATCACCTCCTTTATAACAGGTCGCTCGCAATCAGTGAGACTTGGCACCTTCACAGCTCCCAAAATTCCTGCTACATGTGGGCTCCCTCAAGGATCCTCATTATCACCTTTATTATTTAATCTTTACCTCCGCCCATTACTTCACTCTTTAAGGAACTCCAAAGTTACCATCTACAACTATGCGGATGATCTCCAACTTGTCTTTCCTCTTAACACTGCAGACTCCATGATAGAATTCCAGAACACTATGACACATATACAGAGGTGGATGAATCTTTTTAAGTTCAAGAAAATTTTATTGATAATAATAAGAGAGAAAACCAGAGGTGGATGAATCTTAATCATCTAAAACTTAACCCAGGCAAGACAGAGCTGATCTTGCCTGGGAAAAGTGAACTTAGTTGGGGCCCATGTTTTTGGCCATCTGACATGGGAGCCCCACCCACAAAATCCATCTCTGTTAAAAGTCTGGGGGTCACGTTGAGTGCAGACCTCTCTCTGAAAGGACAAGTTGGAACAGTAGTCTCCACTAGTTTTTTCAACTTAAAAAAAAAAATAGCCCAGTTCCTGACACAATCTGCTCTTATTCAGGTAGTCATTGCCCTTGTTCTTTCCCGGCTGGATTTTTCCAACAGTCTCTATCTGGGACTCCCCGTAGGCCAGTTGAAAAGACTTCAGCTTGTTCAAAATCAAGCAGCTAGGCTGATTTGCAAACAATCTAAATGGCAGCCCATCTGACCTTGCCTGGGAAGATTACATTGGCTACCTGTAAAACAAAGGGTTGAGTTGAAGACTGGATGTATTATTTTTAAAGCCTTGCAGGACACAGGCCCAAAATTCATCAGGAAACTTGTCGCTAGGTACAACCCTTCATTAAACCTTCGTTCTGCGCACAAAAGTTTTTTGGTTGTCCCTTCCTTTAAGAAAAAACGTCTGGGGGGCACCTGTTTCGATCATCTTGCAGCCACCTTTTGGAATTCTCTTCCCCTGCCTATAAGGCAGAGCCCTGACCTTCTTACTTTCAGACACTCTCTCAAGACTTGGCTTTTTAAACAGGCTTACTGTTAGAGTTTTAATTTGTGTTATGTTTCTCTCCGATAGCGCCATGAAGCCTATGGGCGTACGTGCGCTTAATAAATAAATTTTAACATAACATAACATAACACTATAACTTGCGCGCCTGCAAATCACTGCTGATGACGTCACATATTACATCACTCATGACATGGTCAGTGACATCACTCATGACATCACTGATGACACCATCCTTGTGACAGACCTCCTTTCACTGTAACCCTTGAAACACATATTGAAAAATAGAAACTAAAATTTTCCAAAAAAGGGAGATGCCCATACCAGTTACAACAACCAATTCAGTAATTCCACCATTTATATACACATCCACTAATTCACCAACCGTTCTATGTAGTCACTCATACATATACTCACTAATCATATGTAGTGATACACCTATACATCATGTAACACATCGACAATCTTCCAAAAGTTGCTCACATACATACTCACACATGCAAATAAACTATTGAACATCCATTTCTTTGCATATACAGCTATACACACACTACCACCTTACTTCTAATGAAACTTACACATACTTACTCTCTTAAAAAATCACTTATCGAAACACATACTTATTTAAACAGGAACTCTTACAATCTCTCACTCTCACATATACTCACTTATATACATCAATACTCACATATACTAGATTAAAACATATGTAGTTACTGATAAAGACACTAGTGAGACAGTCATTCACTCACTAACACACACATATACACTCTCATCCATCCATACAGTCCTGCACATAAGCTGTCTTCCAAACACATACAAACAGTGAGTCAGTAATTGATGCATCTATGTGCTAAGTAATACCCCCACCAAACCATACAGACACTCATACTGATACTAAAATAAACATCTAATAACCCATATACACACACATGTAGCTACTCACCAACCCATGCAGCCACTTATACACAAAGTGAAACACTGATACAAACATTTAAATATTTAAACAATATTCGCTAATATATGTATTCACTAAAATACACTTAATAAGCCAGTTAACCAATCCTTTTTTTAAAAAAATCATCCATTAAGACACCTATTTAAACATTTATTCTTCCATTGACCTATACATATACATATATAAAACATATTTATTTTTCAGAAAGGCACACATTCACTGGATGGTGTCATCAGTGATGTCATAAGTGATGTCACTGACCATGTCATGAGTGATGTAATATGTGACGTCATCAGCAGTGCATTGCAGGCACGCAAGTTATAGTGAGTCCAACTAACTATAGCGTGGAATTTCAATGGTTTTATGTCAGTAAAATTTCCAGCTAACTATAACTGGTGTGAAACCTATGGTTTTTTCAGTGAATTTAATAGGTTTTTTAAATGCTAATTCCTAACTATAACTGGTGTGAAACCTATGTTTTTTTCAGTGAATATAAATATATATATATAACCTACTGGAGGTCGCCAGTAGGTTAGGACCTAGTTTCCATAGGAAATCCACAACATTTTATTTGGAATAACTTTGGCGCCGGTGGACGAATCTTCACAAATTTCTCCAAGAAAATGGCCTGCTCCGCTCCGCTCCTTCCCTGAAAGTTGGGGGGTGATTCGTCAAGTTGGGGCCGAGAAAAAAAGGGGGGTCCCAAAACGTGTTTTCCCCATGCAATTTTCCATAGGGACCTTTAGCCAGGGCTACAGCCCGAAAGGCTGAACCGAATTACACCAAATTTGGCAGAGAGGTAGAGTTTGGTTTGCAGATTTTGTTAAACTTTTTGTTAAATTGTGTAAATCCGTTCAGTAGTTCCTGAGAAAATCAAAAGTAAAATCATAGTGATATCCAGAGCACGAGCTGCATGGTCATTGGCTGTCAACTGTCTGTCAACACTCCAAACCAGGAAGTGTTGGCAGCCATCTTGTGCCTCGGTAGAACCAAGGCACAAGAAAGCAGTGAAACAAACTTGCAAAACACGCAAAGGAGACAGGGTAGAAACACCCTGATCCCCTAGGCCTGCTCAGGGGACCTCAGGATGGAAGAGGAATTAATTACCCAATCTAAAACGAGCCACAGGGCGTGTTTGCACACATGTTACCTCAGGCCCCGCCCCTTCGTTCACTATTGAGCAAAATATTCCTGTAAAATCAGCTGAACTACGAATTCCGATTTACTCATCAATATCAAATATCCATTTACTTGCATATACAGCTATACACACACCACTTCACGTACTTCTACAGAAATATACACATACTTACACTCTTAAAAATCACTTATAGAAACACATACTGATTTATACAGGAACTCTTACAATCTCTCACTCTCACATATACTCTTTTATATACATCAATACTCACATATACTAGTTTAAAACATATGTACTTACTCATAAAGACACTATTGAGACAGTCATTCACTCACTAACACACCCATACACACACTCATCCACCCATACAGTCCTGCACACATGCAGCATTCAAAAAACATACAGTGAATCACTCATTCATGCATCCATATGCTAAGTAATATCCCCCACCGAACCATACAGACACTCATACTGATAGTCAAAAAAAAACTAATAACCCATATACACACTCATGTACCTACTCACCAACCCATGCAGCCACTTATACACAAAGTGGGACACTGATACAGATATTTGCATATTTAAACATTACTCGTTAATACATGTATTCACTAAGATGCTTAATAATCAGTTATACAATCAATTTTGCAAAAAAAACATCCATTCAGTCGATCTTTAGATATACATATAAAAAATATTTATTTTTCAGAAAGACGCACTTTCACTGGATGATGTCATCAGTGATGTCATTTGAGATGTCATCAGTGATGTCATGTGTTACGTCACTGGCCATGACATGAGTGATGTAATATGTGACATCATCAGCAGTGCATTGCGAGCGCGCAAGTTATAGTTAGCTGAACTAACTATAACGGGGGAATTTTAATAGTTTTGTGTTAGTGAAATGTCCAGCTAACTATAACATGTGTGAAACCTATGGTTTTTTCAGTGAATTTCTAGAATTTTTTAAATGCTAATTCCTAACTATAACGTGGCTGAAACCTATGGTTTTTTCAGTGAATATATATATATATATCCACAAATTGCCTGAGCTGTTCAAGAATTGCACTCCCAGTCCCGGCTAACCCATGCGGGATTAATTGCCGCCATCAGTCTCTTGATTGATTTTCAGCTTGACCTGACGCGTTTCGAGGCACAACCTCTTCATCATGGGTTCCTGTTCAAAATGCGGCATTGGATGTTCAACTTACATGCTGGTTCGTGTTTCTCCGCCCACAAAGGGCACGTGATTTACGTTAATAGTATGCATAACATGCTGGGCTTTGTAGTCCGTATTGGTTAGTTAGCACCTTTAGTAGGTTCCTTGCTGCATTCATATTTTTACTGTGTTCACTTACAGCAATAACAACCTTTGTAAGTTCAAGTGGTCCGTGACGGCTTAGTTACATCATACGGGCTGTGCTGCTCGCGGCTGTGACAAGTTCCGGCACCGCGCAGCCCTTTTCCTTTTTTGTATTCATGGAAAGTGGTGCAATTCTTACTGCGAGGCCGCCGTTATGAGTATTGTATCCACAAATTGTCTTATAGGCTTATATATTTCCTACTCGTGGTCGCCAGTAGGTAGTTAAATTGCGCTGGTTGATTAATCTTCACGCAATTTGCTTTACAAATTGTCAACGTAGGTCTTGTTGTGAATAAAAAGTTTCAGGGTGTACCTTCATGTGGGAGCCAAGGAAAAGGGGTATCTAAAATGTCAATTTTCCCATGTTCAATTTCTGTAGAATTGGCTGCAGCTCAAACAGCTGGACAAAATTACACCATATTTGGCAGAAAGGTAGATTTGGTGATGCAGATTGTGCTATTTGGTGCAAATTAGTTTAGTAGTTGTTGAGAATAAAAAGAAAATAAATATAGTGATACCTGTGGCCAAGACAACTTAAAAAAAAATACTACTGAGCTTGTGCAGAGAAATGCAGACTTCTGATGGGCTGCTAACATTTCAACCAAGACGTGTTGGCAGCCATTTTGGGACTCAGCTTCAACGGAGTTCCAAAATGAGTGTTGAAAAAAAGAAAGGGTGCAGGTTAGGAATACCCTGATCCTCAATCCTTGCTGTTGAGGTCCCACTGATACAACGCCACAGCAAAAAGGAATTGTTCTTTTTAACATTTTTGTCGCTAATTCACAATGTCGCTAATTCACAACAATTTCATGAAAATTGTTGTGAATAAAAAAGAACACAACCACCCATGCTTCTTTGTAATTGAACCCCCGGGTGGGGCAAACCCCAGGGGCGTGTGAGTTTCTGTAATAAAAAAATGTTGTGGGGTGTAGGGTGCCCCCTTCAAAGGGATTCCTTTACCCCTGGGGACTGCCACCTCCCTGGGCACTATATGTATGCGAGTGGGCCTGCTTGGCCTGCCCAAGCACCAGGTGCATTCAGGTGGTTCCTGTGGGCTAATACAATGATAGTGGTAATAATAGGCACAATCATAATAGAAAGGGATAAGTTGATGTCCAAAGGAGAGGCAGCCATATACAACACAATGTCTGGTAATCATAATCATTATTTATATATATGAAAGAAATGAAACCATTTTTTAAAACTATTTAAGACATAAGGGTAAATGCATAAATGGTGAATAAGTGTCCTGGTGAAAAATGGCAACTACAAGGATAGTGACATATTGTGACATAAACAAAGGGTTTTCAAGATATAAAAGTAAACTGAGGTAGAGATCACGAAAGGGGTGCCACAGGGCTCCTGTTTGAGCCCAACACTCTTTAACATCTAGAAATGGCAAGAGTGATGCGCACATTTGGTTTCATCCCCGTGTCATATGCGGATGACACGCAGCTCCTCTTTCCCTTTCAAAATCTCACCACAGAAATAAGAAACTCCTTCTCCGCTGGCATGGAAGCCGTCGCACAGTGGATGTCCACCAACTTCCTACAGTGCAATGTCAACAAGACGGAAGTAATGCTGTTTGGAGATGCCAAATTACTGTGGACCCCAGACTGGTGGCCACCTGATCTTGGTACTGTTCCGGAGCCCAAACAGATCGTCAAAAATCTGGGGATTCGCCTTGATCATGACCTTTCCCTCAAACAGCACAGTAACATGGTAGCCGGCTCATGCTTTCACACCATCAGCATGATGCGTAGAATTTTTCCCCTGTTACCGGATTCCTTCAGAAAAACCCTAGTGCAAGCTCTTATACTGAGTCGCATCGACTACTGTAACGGATTGCTCCTCTCTGCTAATGAAGGAGTTCTGGACAGGCTCCAGGTGGTCCAGAATACGGCAGCTCGCCTTGTCCTAAACGCCCCCCCTAGAACAGCATCAAAACCTCTACTACAGAAACTACATTGGTTGAGCATTCGACAAAGGGCCAAGTTTAAGATATGTTGCATTATCCATAAATGCTTAAACGGACATGGCCCCACATACCTGGAGCAGAAATTCACCCCCTACACTCCCTCCAGATCCTTGAGATCTAGCGAAAAAATTTTGTTGGCAGTACCTTGTGTAAAAAAAAACAGACACGGAGGGAAAGCTTTATCTGTTGCAGGGCCCACACTGTGGAACAAACTTCCTCTGGCCCTTAAGCTCTGCACAGATCACTTAAAATTCAGGAAACAACTAAAAACTCTGCTGTTCACTGACAAAATCTAGTCCCTGCCCCTTCATCTGCATAAATATTGAAATTCTATTTGGTATTACAGCGCAGAGATACTCCGGTTGGAGTCGATTCCAGCGCTATAGAAACCCATAAATAAATAAATAAATAAATAAAGTCGACCATTAAGCAAAAATAAATGATAGGAGCAGCTCCTTTAAACATTTATGGGGGCTCTTGAATGGTTTGCTTTAAGATATTTTCAATGCCGTTTCGACCCTTATAGCAGTGAGGGGTCTCTTCAGGACCCATTGATGTAGGAACATCTATAAATGAAAGAAGGATAGTGTAATTGTGAGCACTACCTCAGTTCTGTCATAGAATGTGCCAAAATTAGATGGGCCTGTACCTGAATAAGGAAATAACTGTCAGCGTGAAAGTGGTGCACTCCAAGGAAGTGGATAGGTAAAAGGATTACTCACATGGGACCCGTGCTGGGCACTTTACATGGGGTGAGGGAGGAATCAAGGTTTTAATAACTGTGTCAAAGGATACTAGTTCAATAAGGTAAACAGTAGCGGCTGAAAAAGAAAACTTACCCCAGTGAGGGGAGCTGACTGGGAGGGGTTGATGGCAGTAGTCTTGAGGGTGGAACACATTATTCATCAATCATCATCACTCACACAATCACTCTCTCACAGTTCCAATAGTTTTAGTTACCTCTTCCAATCCAAGCATGGGTAGTTTAGGTATTAGGAATGTATCTTTCACACGGACAACACATTAAATTTGGCATTGGCACTCTTGTAAATCAATGATCTTCTGCAGCAGACCTGCTAGTGCTAGGTGTTGCAAAAAAGGATCAGCAATAGGCATGCAGGGGGTGCAGGCATTTTCTACAATGTGATGATTTAATTGTGTAGGCTTCTCCAATGCACACTGCTCTAAATACAATATGGTGATATATGTGATTAAAAATGGTGTGGCAGCAAAAATCTGACATGACAATAATCATGTTCACTAGCAACTTTTTTTTGTTTCAAAGATTGAAGTTCAATGAAAAATAATTACAAAGTTCAATGGGGGGCACTGGCATACTTAGGCCTGGAAATAGTGTTTGTCCTAAAACTCAGGTAGTCCCCTGAAAAAGTTGTTTGGCTAACACAGACAGTTGATTTTGACTAGTCATCCTCCTCCTGTGATGTTTTAGGAACAGTGCAATTGTGTGGTATGAAATGTTGTCATAGTTGATCTTTCCACATTTTGAGCTTAGAGACTAGACCTTCTTACTGTAATGACCATACCAGCAGCACTGAATACATGCTAAGCAGACACTCTAGCTACAGGACAACCTAGATACTTTATTGCCAGCCTGCTGAGCTTTGACCATTGGTGCATCTTACCTACCAATACATCAATACGTTTCCGTTAATCCACATAGACCTCTTTTGGATCATCCTGATAGTCCTGGAACATCTTGTGGGTCATCATTGGTGCTGCCACTTGCTCAACCTCTTTTGCCATTGCCTCTGCACTGGACTTAAGCCCTGCTGATTGAAACCAATGAAATAAAGAGGTTGGGCCAGGTATTTCTGTTGCTGTTGTTGCCAATGTTCTGGTTGAGGGTGTTATTGGCTGTTGTAAGACAAGACTGTCCTCTCTGGAACTTGATGGTGGCACCCCAGAACTATGGGATGGGGCTCTAAATTCCAGTTGTTCTTCTTCCAGGTCTCCAGCTTGCTAAATAATCCACCTCTTGTATTTTGTAACAACCCCTTTGGAAAAATAAATGAAAGTGGGCAACATTTTTTATACCATGGATAAAGTAGTGTGGCATAGATGGACTCTTTGGATGTGATGATGTCATGTTGCAGCCTTCCATAAAAATCCAAGCAAAGGTTTAAGCTCTGAACAAAGGCATGCTCTTCTGTGTTTTCACTCACACCTGTGGGGGAAAAGCTTTACCTGGTACTGTAGCAGATTAAAAAAATGGGATAGCTTGACCCATCATTCTGTTCACCTTGCTAACTTCCTGAGTGTAAACCTCAAACAGGAGTAGCATCTGTGTCAGGCATTTGACCAGGCCCCATTTGTCCTCATCCAATGTCATCCCGTTCCCAATGACATCCCCTCCCCTTTGAATGACATAGTCCTTGATCTGTTTTCTACTGCTCAAACAGATATTGTAACATGAAATTGGTTGTGTGCCAACATGTTGGCACCTCTTGTATCAGGGCTTTAACTGGTGCTCTATTACTACGTTGAATAATCCACAACTGTTTCCGGGCTTTGAAAGAATGACCTAAATGAGTACAGATTCCTTCTGTAGGTGATCAGTATGATGCTGGCTATGTAATTTTTCAGAAACTCTTGCACCACCAGATCTATGCAATGGGCATAACACAGGACCCTGAAATAGCCTCCGTCTGACATGGCCTTGACTGTCGTATTGCCATTGTCCATTGCAACAAATCAAATTCTAAAACCTCTGGGTCACAGCCATTCATTCACCTTGCTGTTAAGTTCATCTAAGATGTTTACAGCTGTAAGCAATTTGTCAATGGCCATTGTTGCATGCCGCCGAACGCTCTTAAAACTTTCTTATGGGCGAAGACCTGCCGCTATCTTTTGCTTTACCCCTGCAAAAGAGATCCAGTGTGCAGTGAGGCACATGTAATTAGTCACCTGGCAACTGGTCCACATGTCTGTTGTCATTGAGATAGTATGAACAACACTTTGCTGCAAAACCTCTCCAACCAACTGCAGCACATCGTGGTGCACGGCTAGAACAGCAAAACTGGTAAAATAGGGCTGGCTCGGTACCTTCGGTTTTAGGTAGATGGCTGCCATAAATTCCAAGAATCCCATCCCTTTCACATAAGAAAAAGAGAGGAGATCCAGAGCTAACACTCTTGCCACCTTCCCATTGTATAATCGTGCAGTTGGGTGGTTCTGCTCGTAGGGCCCCTCTTGCCTAAACATGCTTATAATAGTAGTCTGGATTTTCTTCTTTACTGGGGCCACTGTCAAAGGCATCATTTGAGAAGTTGATGTTTGTGGTATACTCAATGTATGTCATTGTGTGGGAGTCACTGTATGCTGTGGTGTCTCCATCTCACTCTAGTCTTCATGTTTAATTTTGAAGATGCTGGGGTATTTTGTTCTGCTGGTGTACTGCTGGGGACATGATTGCTTTGCATGAGGATGCCACCCTCTTCTTCCTCATCATTACCACTGTGATTAGACTTCTAAGTGATGTTTACCAGCTCTCCTCACCACCACACTATGTTCAACAATTTTTTTAAGGGGATCCTCCCACTTGATTTTGTGATGTTTTTTCATATGGGTCCTTTGGCCTGCCTTACCAAAATGTGTACCAGGCTCACCTCGCTGAACATTCGTGTGGCAAATGTTTAAATGGTTTGAACATCATAGCCTCAAATGCAACTCTGATAAATCGGAGCTGCTGTTTTTTGGCTGTCCCGCCGATCCCAGATGGCAGTCTTGGTGGCCTCCGGCCATGTTTCCTCCATCGGCTGTTTCCTCCAAGGCAAAGAATCTGGGAGTGCAGATTGATGAGGGTCTTACTCTGAAACCTCAGATCCTAGGTCTTGTTGGAAAGTGGTTCGGCATTTTGAAAATGCTTAGAAGATTTCATCCTATGCTCTCTCTTGCTCATCGAAAAGTCACTGTACAGGCCATGATAGGCTCCCGCTTGGATTATTCCAACGCCCTCTACCTGGGTATGCCTGAATACCTGTTATCACGCATACCGGTAGTGCATAATTCGGCTGCTAGAGCCATTTATGGCCTTCATCGTAGAACCAGCGCAAAAGAGCTTTTGGAAAAATTGCATTGGCTCCCAATTAAGAAATGGGTGGCTTTCAATGCACTTACACTAGCTTTCAAAGCACTTTACGACTCTGGAGCAAAATATATTAGAAATCGACTGGCCTTCTACATGGCGTCCAGAACGCTGAGGTCAGCCTATCTGGCCTTGGCATTTGTTCCATCCAAACGTCGGGCCTGGATCGGGGGTCGCTCCTTCCGTTATCTGGCACCCAAGTTATGGAACTCCTTGCCAGCTCCTCTGAGAAAAACCTCAAATTTGTTGACTTTTAGGAAAGAGTTAAAGTCCTGGCTCTTTGTTCAATAGTTTCCTGTCCCTCCACTGCTCCCAACAGTCGCATCAGGTTTTTAAAGCGCCGGGACACTCCTCGGAGTAGCTAAGCGCTATACAAAATTATTAATAACATTAACATTAACATTAACAAATGGTGCATACTGCAATGTGCTCCTCCTCTTTGCTAACCGTGAAAATGTCTCAAACTGGAAGGAGTACATTTTTACTATGCTACTGCCAATTCCTGAAGAAGAACTGGAAGTAGTTGGACATGTAGTCAATTGCCTCTCTGCTTCTCCTGAGGTAGGGGTTAGTGCAGATCTCAGCTGAGGCTTTGCAAATATGGGAGCTGGTGGTACTACCTGTTCCACATCCCTCAGAGCAGGTTAAACAGAAATATCAGACTCCTCTCAGTCAGCTTCCACAATGACTGCCTCTTTGTTGTCATCCTCCTCATCATCCCCAATTTTCTTTTTCCTTGCCTATCCTTTTGTCTCCTGTACTCTGCTGGGGGCCACTCCATTTCTCTATCATCATCAGAAGTGGTGCTTGGAGAAGACGGTGGAGTAGTACTACTATTTTTCAAGGCTGGCGATCTGGGAGCCAGTGATTCTAAAAGATGAGGTTCATGCTTGGAAGGAAGCTCACTCTCCTGTTCTTCTCCAACATCAGGAAAAAGTTCTATTGTTTGCTGCTGTCCACTTTGCTCTGTTTCCCGAAACAATTGTGTACGACTTTGCGAAAGGGATACATCCAATTCAATGTCACTACTTGCTGGCTTTAACATGATTGCAGTGGCTGCTTCCCTGACAGACATCGTGCTGGACTTAGCTTGCGGTGGTGCTGTTGATGCAGAAGTGCTAGTTTCAGATTGCTCTCAGGAAGCCAGTGCATCAGGCACATGATGTGGTGGTCAAAAAAAGATTTGGGGAGAGTTGCCACTGTTGAAAATCTGCTTCTTGTCACTGACCACTTTCTGCAGATGCATATTTTTTTGAGGTAAACTTAAAACTTAAAACTCTGAGATGGCAATTTCACCAAGCTGCCAAAGCGGAAGAGATTGAAGGACTGTCATGTGACTGCACTGGACTTCTTTTTGGCAGTACTGATGTCTCTTCTCTTGTGCACCTAAAAGCAAAGCAGCAAGGAAACATTTGTGGGACGATTTCAATAGCCGCCCAACACCGTCTCATAGACGGGACTGACAGTCCTCCGGTCGGCGGTCACGACCGGCTGATTTGTATGCAATGAACACTGTTCAGTAGCATTCAAACATTTCCCTATGGTAACATGTGTTACAGCCGTAAATCAGCTGTTGTACATGCTCCCATAGGGAAATGGGAGGTTGTGTGAATCTGTGCATCTAATGGTAGGCACCTCAAGTTGCCTGCCGTGGGGTGCAGGGATTAACAAGGTAGCCCCCAACCGAGACCGTGCACACAAGGTGGCTCTGCTAGGGGCCCCCAAACAAGGCTTCCAACAGGATTCCCATCTCGGAAAGGCCGGCATTGCAACTCGGCCATAAACCATGCATCGTAATCCCAAGGGCGGAAAGACTTCTCTTTGGAATTACGGGCCGTCCTCCAACTTGCTGCTGGGTGTCCAGCCCACTTATCATTCATCTTACTTTGATCTGCTGTCATCTCTTTGGTAATTTATTTCAGGTACACTTCGTTTATTGTCTAGTTAATTTTTCTCTTGATCTACTTCTGGGATCACAATTGTGTGAGCATGGTCATTAACACTTTGAGGTGTTCTTTTCTGGCACAGGTGTTGGACACAGTGGTGTTTGGGTTAGCCTTTACTATATAGTGGTTATATCAGTTGATACTACCTCCGCTATTTTTTCCCAGTGTGCATGCTCTCTTGTACTTATACTTGTCAGTGTATCTAGTTGTCATGAACCTGTGCCTTCCTTCTTGTTGTGCTGTGCTGGGACTAGATGTGCAGATTCATGGCACACAGCACTGTTTTATCGTATTATATACAGTGTATTTTCTGTTTTTCCAGACACGTCCTTCCTCGTTTTGCACCTGATCAGTGCACCCTGAAGAAGTTGAGACCCATATCTAGGTCACACGCCAAAACGCACATCGGCGCTGGAGCTCTACTTGTCAACTTGTTGTGTTTCTTGTCTCTCTCTCCTCAACTATTAATACACTGAGAAGAAGTTGGACTTATTTCATGAGTTAATCTTGTTATTGACCTTCTTAATTCCATTCTTGTTGATATCACAGTTACTAATTGCTTCACACAATGTGTGGGGGTATTTGCTTTTGTGTATATATTGATATTTTGATAAATGTTGATTCCTTACTTTGTAGGACGTATGAGTATGTGAGGGTATGTTTCTCTTTGGTTGAACGAAAGGCTGTGTGTGATGTAGGATGTGCTTGGATTATTGTGGTGTAACGTTCACCATGTTTGTATATAAATTGCAAAATGACATTTATTAAACACATTTGGTATTTTGGGTATTTATGTTTATTGTACCATACTTTGGAAGGCCAGTGTTTCTTGTTTGTGGTACTGTATCAGTGACAATTAGCACATTGTAACTTTGTACCCAGGCAGATAACTATTGTTATGATTGCATTTGTGATTTCCCCTGTTTCCTCTGCCTGTTATTTGCTTCAGGGCCCAGCTTCTGTGTGAGTGGCTGGATATCCTTGAGCATGCCGGAAGCCAGTCAGAATGAACATCCAGTTTAAATTCCGACGGGCTGATTCATAATCAGCCAGTTGGAATTGAAAATGACGATGGCCGTCAGAAAGCCTCCAACCGATCATCGTAAATGACCCTAAATGTGAAAAGTGGCATTGTTTGCAGGTTGAATTAGTAGAGAAAAAGGCAATATTAATGTGGTTGTTTTTTTCATTTAGGTAACCACTTTAAATTCAAACCAAACCACCATACCATGTTAATCAACAGAACTTATTGGACACCAGAGAAGCTCTTTAGACTTCATCTAAGGAATAATCCCAAGTGCTGGAATTGTGACGCAGGAATGGGAGACTTGGCCCACATAATATTTAATTGCCCCTCCTTGAAGAAATATTGGGATAACATTTTTGTTTGCATTGAACATATTTTCTGTATCAAACCTGTCAGGGAATTTCTCTATGTTCTATTGGGTATACTGGACCCTAACTTGTCTAATGCTGTTGACCACCAGCTCCTTGATCTACTACTCACTCTGGCATGCAAAGTAGTGTTATGCAAGTGGAAAAACGCCTCTGAAGTGACTGAAGTGACATTCAAAATGTGGCAAGAATGGTTGTCCTTTCTGAGAGGGGCTGATAATCCAGTCCTAAACTCGTCCCCAGGGCGTGTTTCTCATAAAAAATTGAGGAAATCGCTTGATGCTTCCTCCTTTTCGTTTGACCCTCCGTAGGCGACACAGGCAAAAAGTAAACCACGAATGCTGTAAACCATTGTCCCTGACGAATGCCCTATACCGTGAGTCGTTCATAGATGTTACAGAGAGGAGATCCAAGGCGGAGATATACGATGAATATGCAATTGTATATGTATATGTATTGACCATCACATGTCTTACTTTCTTTTCTGTATTGTATTGGTGTGTTTTTATTATAATCAGGGTCTAGTATTGAGTGAATTGCATTTATTGTACTTTATTGTATTTTATTGCACCATATTGTATTGTCTTGTCTTCCTCTATTTGTCAAATAAAAATGATTTGAATAAAAAAAAGAATTGCACACAATATTCAAAATGCTAGAGCTCTTTCCTTTATGGACGAATATTCTAAAGAAGTCACCGTTGGCACTTAAGGAACTGAATGGGTAAATGGAGTAGCGATCTTTTAAAAAAAGGAGGTTAGTGTGCGCCTTTGGAAGGCAATTTGGTCCAGGGGGATTGGAATAATTATCATCATTACACAAATGAATTACTCTAGTGTCTACACTAAAATGCTCCACAGCCAGGTTGTCGACGAGTAAATTTAATTATAGATCTAAAAATCTAAATGCTGTTGTATGGCTGTACGCCTATGGTGGATGATAGATTGATCGAGGCAAAAAGGGAGAAATTATTTTACAATACATTTTTTCTAAATAAAATTCAAAATGAAACATTTAAAAAAAACTAAAATTAAATATAATAATTTACTCAAAAAAAATAAAAACAAATTAAACTAAAGAATAATTACTTTTAAAAACAAATTAAAGATGTGAAAAAAAATAAATTAAAAACATTTGAATACAAAAACTTAATAATAACTGCAATTATCTTCAATCTTAGCATTAAACTGATATCTCATCCTTCCATGCAACTCTATGGCAAACACAAACTTGCTGGACACACAGAATGGCTGTCAGCCAGTGCCACATGGTAAAATAAACCACTAAAAAAAGGAAGCATAGGGAAAAAAGAAGACATGTAGGCCTATTGCAAAAGTACATTAGCTGCCTACACAAAACCGCCACCAGCCTCATGGTCACAACAACAACCAGCAAGGAGGCTCTGCCACAACAAAGAAAACATGCAGACCTGTGGCAAGTTTTGTAAAAACACGATAACTTCATGAATATCTGCAACACTGGAAAATAAGTAACTCAGTATTTCTCTGCAAAATCGCAAATAATAAGATATTTTTAAAAATTATATAGCGTGATTAACCCACTAAAAAAAGGGTAGACAGAGACAGAGAAATATCTAAATGGGTGGCCCTTTACGCAGCTGATTGTACAGTATGTAGTAGACATTTTCCCAATGAGATAGCACTTACTAATTCGAAAGTAGAAACTACAAACTACTACAGTTGAGTAGACATTTTTAGCAAAAGTGTGGACTCTTAGAGGCTAAAATGTGGTTCCATTCTGGCCCTGATACTGATTTCACATAAATTAAACCTCAACAAGAAGCACTTACAAACAAACACATATCAGGAGCCCAAGCTAAAGCTCCACTTGACTAAAGTGCAAACAATTCAAACTTCTTGGGCTTGCGATATAAAGCTAATACGTTTCCTGTTGTATTTCACATTGAAAAAAAATCTGAAATTCCTAATGGAAGTGGATAATTTTTTATATATTGGATCGCAATCTGAACTTGAATCACTGTGATGAGTGTTTTCTTGCTTGTCATTGCCTGTTGAAAATAGAGCTGATAGATCTCCCGTTTAAATTCTTTAAGCATGTATATGCCCAAAATCCATAGCTACACTCACACACCCACTCACAGACTCACACAGCCGCTCATATACCCACCCACAAACCGTTAGCAGCACTCACACAGCCACTCAGAGACAAACAGCCAGACAATCAAGCACCCACTCACAGACTCACACAGGTGATCACAAACCAACGGTCGGAGCGTTCCAGGCTGCATCATAATTTGCTGCTCGGTTTAATTTCCGATCGCCATATTACAATTCTGGCTGTCGAAAAGTAAACCGGCTGGTTTTTCTGGCTTGCTTCAGATGGGCACAAGGAGTCCATTGGCCAGTTGGAACCGGATCGTAATCCCAAAGGGCGGGCCTTTCAACCCTTGAGATTTTTATGCAAGGTTTCTGGCATGGTTTCCATCCTGGCCTGTTTGTCATGAAAACCATGTCAGAAAGCATGTTTCGGGGCACACCACAGGATCCCCTCAGGTGTGCGGCCTGTGGTTGGGGGCTGAGAGGGCACTCTTGATCCATGCACCCCATGGCAGGCACCTCAAGGTCAGGCAATGGGGTATGCTGTTTCTAAGGAAGTGAATAGGTGTGACAAAGCGGAAAAAAAAAACAGCTAGGAGAAGGAACAGAGAGGAGGAATGCTCCAGTAAGAAGCAAGGGCCCTCACACACCCCGAGAGATGTTGTGCTTTATCATAGGACATCTACTCATTGGGGTGGCGCTGCAATGCCCAATGGGCCCCGCAGGGGGCTCTCTGCCGGAGATCTTTAGTAAGCCGGGAGGCCATATGTGATGAGGTGGTGGGGCAGACAGGGAGTGAGTAGAGTGGGTGCAGTGAGAGTGTTCAAAATAGCTATGAGTGCAATTAAGAACCTTTAATAACTGGACACTGATGCTATGTCTATGTATGCTGCCATAGGGAAATGCATGAATGTGACCGAATGCGATCGATCCTCATGAGGAGGTTGGGACCGCTGACCAGAGGTCGGTCGGTCCCAGGACTGTGACGGTGTTGGGCAGACTTAAGTCTGCCTGACATTGGAATTAGTTCCTAAGTTTGTAAGAAGTTGGTTCATAATCTATTTCTTTGAATTAGTATGATTTTTGCCTTTACTATTTTTGCTGGCTGTAGAACTCCACTGCTAAATAGTGGTAAAGAACCTGTGCTCCCCAGTTAACATGATGAAATTGGCAAACCCGTGTTTGGCATATTTAACTTACCTGTAAGTCCCTAGTACATAGTACAAATGTCTACCAGGGACCGTTAAGTCAAATGTCACAAGTGAACTGCAGCACCCATTGTGCCAACCACCACAGTAACAATTCAAACCTGACTGCAGGCCTACCCTCTGTGACTGTGCAGTTATAATCTGTCAAAATAATCCCTTGTGACAGACCTTAACCTATATTTTAAATAACAATGTCATCCCTAAGTAAGCCTTAGTGCCCAGGTGGCAGGGAGCATGGCAGGTCATGTACAAGTTTAATGTGTATCACATCCTTACAGGGAAAAGGCCCTGAAATCTATCTTCAGTGTAGCAGGTTTTGCTGCTCGACAGGAAAGCATTTGGATGCAATAGTACATGTATTGTTATTTCTGGGTTTGAAAGAGCTGCAAAATTAATTTTTTGACTTATTGAAATATTGATTACACACCCAAATCACTGGTTAAAATAGATTTGTAATACATATTTTAGAAAGAGTACTTTTGGAAACCTCCCTGTTACCTGCCTAAAGCCTCTGGAAGCCCATTTGCATGAGCTCATCTGTCATCTGGTGGCTCAATAGCTCCCTTAATGGGCTGTGAACTTGCTCACAGAGCTGAGACAAGTGCCCTGGGGTTGTGAGGTATTCTGTTCCTCTTTCTCTGGCAGGATGTACCTGGAAATGTAATTAATTTCATGGATGACTACCCTGTCACTGGCAAATATTAACTGAAACATTGACAAGTCTCCATTTTGTCCCCCCATTCAGGAAGGCCCCAGACTCAGTGAGAGTGGGCTGCTCCCAAAACTGTTTAGAGCAACCAGAGGGAAAGGGTTGCTCATTTCCCTGACCATTCCTCTGGGGTGGACACACAGGATCTGCAAAATGGAGAAGCGTTTCACCATCTTGGATTTTGGGAGATAAGAGCAGTGTGGGATTGTTTGCAGTAGGGCACACAGGAAGATCTAAAAAAAAGTGGGTAAATTTGCCTGTGGGAACTTATACCCTATTGATAAAGGAGGGGCCAGGAGTCACCCTTACCCAAACGCTAGTGCTGGGAAAAAATGTGGAACCCATAATAACCTCACCAGAAAGCCTTCTGGACCTGTGAAAAAAAGGAGAGTACTGACATGCTGACTCTAATCTGAGAAGAACCTAGAAGACTGGAACTGCTCTCCCTCTTGTATCTAGGACAAAGAAGTGGGCACTAAATGCTCATAAGCGTGATTTCCTGTTCAAGCTAATGGGACAAAATAAGCTAGAAGAGGCCTTTTCTGCAACCGCCCTGCTGACCAGCTCCAACTAGAGCTGCCCTGGACCCTGATGCTACCCTCTGCTGGAGTGAGCTATGTACTCTATGTGTTATTCCCAAGATTATAGGCACTTGGTTGATAACATAGCGTGCTCCCCATAACTTTTCAAGAAATCTGGCACTGATCTGATGAAGGTGTGTTGCTGGTAGGCCAAAGGTTTAAGTTCCTCCCACTCAGAGCCTTTCCATACCAGCAAATCCAAATCAGATGCATCTCACGGAAAAACTATCTAGCCTCTTGGAGTCCTCTTTAGCTACAGCCTGTAGCCTTCCCCACTGGAAGATTTCAAGAGGTACATTTGCCAAAAAGTCACACAGCAAGCCAGCTGCCTAATGCCAATGCAGGTACTCTTTCTTCACATAGGCAAACATTAAGGCAACCCGCAATGGAGTGTGGGTCAGAATCAGAAACCAGGTTTGACACAGACTAAAACAGTCCATTACTCTTCTAGACGGCCATATGAAGATTGCAGGCAAGATCATTCTATCCCGAATTCAGGAATGGCTTGAAGAGAAGGACATTCTTTCTCAGCTCCAATATGGGTTTAGGCGTGGGCGGGGTACCATAGAGCAGGGTTTGAATTTAGCCCTCATAACTGCTAAATATACGCACGCTAGAGCTAATAACTTGTACATTACATACGTAGATCTTAGCTCCGCTTTCGACTGCGTAAGGCACGACCTTTTATGGCAAACACTTGGGGACATAGGGCTGGACATAAACATCTTAAATTTCATCAAACAACTTTACTTTGGTGCGGGGGCCCGTGTTAGATATGGAAAGAAGGGGGAATGTACAGATTTCTTTCGGATCCACAGAGGTGTTAGACAGGGGTGTATTTTGGCACCCCTGTTGTTTAATCTGTACATTAACGGTGTGGGCGCTAAATTGGTGTAGAGTTATAACGATTACCCTGTTATTAAGGGAAGACCTATACCGATATTGCTCTATGCCGACGATGCGGCTATCCTTTCACAGACCAAGAGGGGACTTCAAAGGGCCATTGATACCTTTGCACTTTTTATGACTGAACTGGTCCTCAACATAAACATATCAAAAACCTTCACAATGTCCTGTGGTATAAAGAAAGTGAGAGCTCCTTGTAGCATCTTCTTAGAAAATAAACCACTGGAAGTAACAGATACTTTCTGTTACTTAGGAGTTCTCTTTGATCATCGCAGCACCTGAAAACCAGCAGTGAAGGCCAGAGCCCTTTTGTTTAATAAAGCCATTGGAGCTCTTTTAAACGTTTCCAAAAAAATAGGCTCAAGACCTCCTAGTGAGCTCCTTCAGGTATATAGAGCAAAATGTGTCTCGATAGCTACATACGGTGCTGGCCTGTGGGGATGGTTATCGGCTGAAGTAATACAATGTACAGAAAAAGAATTTTACGCTACCTTTTAGCATTACCGCCTAGCACATCTACTTACGTACTACACAAGGAACTGGCAGTAATGTATATCACTGACATCATAAGGGTGGCACCAATATTACTCTGGCATAACATCTGGACCAATCCGGCCACCTCCCTTAATAGAATGATAATAGAGGACTGTCTACAAAGTCAGGGAGTAAAAAACGTAAAGTGGTTCTCCTATATTAAGAGCTTTGTAAACGACATCGGCCACCCAGAATATTTTCAAAATCCCTCATCATTGGACCTGGTGTAGAGGTCAACCTTAAAAAAGCTCCTGATGGAGCACTTGGAAATTAAGAGATGGGGAAATGAGAAGTTAAAAATAACAGTAAAAAATCATGATGCTGTCATCCTCCATAACACTATCCAGCTCTATCTCTTAATAGTTCAGCCTCTTTATGACCGTAGACTACTAACTTATTTTAGGTTGGAAACATTTTTTAGGATAATTATGCTCCCAATATGTAAGGAATGGTCCAAGGAGAAAGTAATCTGCCCATGTGACATGTCTTCTTTCCAGTCTAACATTCATTTTACTTTTTATTGTACCTTTTACGCACATCCAAGGAGATACATTTTAAGGCCCTTATTGCATACTGGGGAGTGCGAAAGTCCCGTGAGGCTTATAATAAATTGCGTTGTTTGGCCGATCACCATACAATTGTCACAGTAACGGCTTTTTTGAAAGTAGTACTAAGATTACAACGCTCTATTGTATTAGATTAACTGGACTACCATCCCAAAATTTTAATGTATTTTTGTGTAGTTTGATAGGTGGTTTCGCTATTTTAATTTAGATACTAAATATTTTAATGACTCATTATGTATTTTATGACTTTGTAATCATGATGAAATTCAAATAGATGTATTTTATTATATGCTTTTATGAACTGTTTTTACAATTCGAATAAATCTTTTTTGAACTTGAACTTGAACACAGTCTAAAATGTTACCTTTGGACTCACTGGATGGATACATTTGTGTCTTTGTCTGGTGAAAATGTATGTCCACAGGCTTGTCACGAATAGCAACTAGGGGTAAACATTTATCAATGGGTTGTATCACCCTTGCACCAGACACAAGAGTGACACAACTTAAAAGTTAGATTTGTCAAGCCACTTGAGACCCCCTTGCATGGTTCTGAGTGGCTTGACAAATCTAGAGTAATGTAACACAGCACAAATCAAAACATTGAGTTACTCGGCCCTAGGGAGGCATTCCATGGTTGTCGCGTTGGTGTTCCCATGCAACACCCATGGATGTAGGTGCATTTCCATATTTACAATTACAGGTGGGAATGCGTAAAAATGCTATGCATAATGAGGGGAGGCGCAACACGGATAAATATCTTTATGAGGGCAGTGTTGAGTAGCATTATTGACCTGCTATTGTTTTTCATTTTAATATGTTTTTTTCCATAGAAGCAAATGTGCCATATTTAAAGAAGAACGTTCATAAGGTTAGCCTCAATGTTAGTGCATCCTGACTTTTGTTTTTTACCAGTTACATAATAACATACTGACCCAAATTGGTCCAAATGGACACATTTACCTCTCCATCCTTCTACTAAAAATGTCCCTCTTTATTATTCCCAGAAATTGCCATAGTAGGCAGTTTTGTATATTTATCCAACTGTTGTTTTATTTATCACTAGCAGCCCGTCCCGAAGTTGTCCGGGAGCAATTAGGCTTCTGGGCCCCCGCCCACCCCGATGTTGTCCGTGGGTCCCCCGGAGCCTTCCTCCATATATTGCAGTATTATACCTCTATGTTTACTTTGCATGCTTTTGTAACCTGCACACGTAACTTTTTCCTCCTGTAATGCACCGTTTGGCTCACTTTTTTAATGCTCTGTTTGCTTCCTCTTGCTACCTGCACACGTCACTTTTTCCTCCTATACCTCTATGTTTACTTTCTACGCTTTTGTAACCTGCACTCGTAACTTTTTCCTCCTGTAATGCACCGTTTGGCTCACTTTTGTAATACTCCGTTTGCTTCCTCTTGCTCACAATGTATGCTTTGGAACCTGCACACGTAACTTTTTCCTCCTGTAATGCATCGTTTGGCTCAGTTTTTTAATGCTCCGTTTGCTTCCTCTTGCTACCTGCACACGTCACTTTTTCCTCATATACCTCTGTTTACTTTCTACGCTTTTGTAACCTGCACACGTAACTTTTTCCTCCTGTAATGCAGTGTTTGGCTCACTTTTTTAATGCTCCGTTTGCTTCCTCTTGCTCACGATTTTCATTTTTGCTTCATTTTTCCACAGCTCACCTCTCCTAAATAAATAAATAAACAACTTACCTCATCCGCCGCTCAATGCTCCTCCCCGCCTGTCCGCCGCTCTTCACCTCCTGTCCGCCGCTCCTCACTGCCTGTCCGCCGCTCCTCACCGCTCCTCCCCATGCCATGTCCACCGGTCCTCCTCACGCTCCTGGATGTCACTCCTCCCCGTGCTCCTCAAGTCGGGCACGCACGTCGTGGCCGGCGCTTCTTCCAAGGGACTACTTTTTTTTCCGGTAAATTTTTTAAATAACGTATATTTATTGCGTTTAAATAGCCTATGTCCATCTGCACACCCTGACGATTACAACGATGTATCGGGTGTTCTTCCTTTATAATAGTATAGAGTTAATTATATAGGTTATGTATGGGAAAGAGATGGACCCCAGCCATACTAAAAGTGGAGAGACCACCAATGATTTATTATATCTTCGTGCATCATGCAAAGCATGGTAGACCCAAGCAGGATTTTTTTTTTATCAATGAGTTGTTTTGCCCTTGCACCTCGCAATGAGGCACAAGAGTGACGCAACTCATAAGTTAGACTTGTCAAGCCACACGAGACCCCCTTGGGTGACCCTGAGAGGCTTGCTAAATCTAGAGTAAGGCAACAAAGCAAAAATTGCTGCACTGCATTACTCTGCCCTAAGGAGGCATTGCATGGTTGTTGAGTGGGTATTTCCAAGCAACACCCTTGAATTTTGGTGCATTCTCAGATTTACCATTAGTGGTAGACCTGGGAATGCTTCAAAATGCTGCGCAACCCGAGGGGATGCGTAACGAGGAGCAATATCATTAATTCTCCTCATTTTCTCCTCTTTCTATGTGTGCTGCATTCTTTAGCACATATAGAAGCAGGAAACGCCTCGGGATTGTGCTTTTCGCAGAAATGTGTCCATTTACTGTAGCAGAGCTCTTCCAAGGTCCAGTAGCATACTGATTTGACTGAGGCAGATTCCTGGTACTTATATCCAAAAGTGGCTTTGATGTAGGGGCGACTTTGAAGGAGCCTGCTGCAGTGTACAGGGGTCCCTTTCAATACCCTCATGTCTGCCAGGCTATCTGTTGGGGTTAATCCATCATTTGTGTTAGTACAGGACACAGCTATTCAGACGTAAATGTAAGCTACCTCTCCCCCTACCTACCAAAGAATGCTATCAGTATGCAGATGAGTTCTCTGTCACACTCAGCCCTTCTTGTGTTTGTGGCTGTCTAGAGAGAGTACACAAAGTATAGCTGTCACCTAGCACAGTTGTGTATTTTAGACAGGAAGTAGGCACACAGACCAAAGTTAAGAGCAGTGAAATGTCCACTTTCTAAAAGTGTCATTCCTAAACTGGTAATGTCAAATCCAACTTTACCATTTAGGAGGATTTATAACCACCATCAAAAGATATGAAACATAAAGAAGCTGCTCCTTTCTGATCAGGAATTACAGCTTAAAAGTGTTTTAAGAAATCCCCAATGCTAACCTATGAGAGGAGTAGGCCTCACAGTAGTGAAAAAGAATTTAGCTGATTGTCACTACAAGGACATGCACAACTTAAAGGTACATGTCCTACCTTTTAGCTACACATCACCATGCCCTCAGGGCTTACCAGGGCCTACCTTAGGGGTGATGTATGTGTAATAAAAGGGGTCTTTAGGGCTTTGCAAGTAATTTTAAATCCCAATGTGTGGTGTCAGTAAACTGCTCACACAGGCCATGCATTGGCAGGTCTGGGACATTTTTGAAGGCTACTTATGTGGGTGGCAAAACCAGTGCTGAAGACCCACTAGTAGCATTTAGATTTAGGTACTAGGTATATGGTATACCACTTTACAAGGGACTTACCGATTAACAAAATATGCCAATAAGGGAAACACCAATGTCAACATGTTTAGGGGAGAAGCATGTGCACTTTAGCACTGGTCAGCAGTGGTAAAGTGCTCAGAGTCCTAGGGCCAACAAAAAGATACAGTGGAGGTAAGGAGGCAAAAAATTCGGAGAAGACCACCCTAATGATGATAGGCCGAACAGGCACCCTCTGCACATGGCTATTTAGTGAGTCATAGTGTCCAAATAAGAGCTGATTTCTGAGCAAGTCCACTGCTTCTGCAGGAAGTCCACCCTCTTGGCAGCACATTTAGGGCATGCAGCACCCACTCCAGGGAGCATCACATTGATCATCATCAGGTGAGGTAGGCCCTGTGGAGGAAAATAATATTGTATAACTTTGAGCTGGGTATTTCATCATATGCACGGGTAGCAAGTAAGATGTTGTTTCAGTCCTTGTCTGCAATCGGGTTGTCTATGCCCTCAGACCAGTGAGTCTGGAGAACTCAAAGGTCTACCTTGGCATGTTAAAAATATGTGTTATAGAGTGAAGTAATCACCTTAAGTTGGCCCAACAACCTCAAGATGATCTGAAGGGTAGCATGAATTGGGTATTCTGTGGGGCCGGTTCTCCAGTTGGCCCGCATAGTGGCCCTAAAAGAGCCATAAACAAGGGATTGGTGCAGAGGGAGCTCAAATGGATCTGTAAGGGTCTGGAGCTCTTTAAGGCAGTCTTGTTTAAAAAAGTCACCCAATATGACGATGCCGAATGTGGCCCAGTCATGCAGAGAGCTCCAGTCTCTCAGAGGACGGAGACCACACAGTAGTGATAGTGGGAGTTCACGAGCTTAAGGGAATGGGCAATGTGTCGCTGGAGCACCCGGACCAACACATGTCACAGGATACCTTCCCCTGAGTTGATTCATCAACACTCATTGCATAGCAGCAGGGCATCATGAATGGGAGTTTCTGCAGTTTCGGACCCTGGTTCAAACTCAGGTGATACCCTCCAATGTGTTACCCAGACAAGTTGGCTGGCTAGAAAGTATTGCTCAAAGATTGAGATCTCCAACCCCACCAGGAAATTCAAAGTTTTGTCAAAGAGACCCTTCACCTTCTGGCACCTCAAAGCAAGGAAGGTAGATACACATCCAACTCCGAAAGGGTCATCCTGAGTAAACAAACGGGGAAAACAGCAAAATAATATAACAGCCGTCAACCACCATCGTCATAAGTGCTGCAGGGCCCATGACAAATAGGGTAAAGCATGCCAGAAGGCTGCCGACTGCCCAACAGTAGCAAGAGCAGCCTGGATATTGCCCTCTATGAATTGGGTTTCTATACCATAAATGTGTACTCCCAAGTAGTGGAAGGTGTGCAGTGCCTATCTTATCTCCTCACCTATCTCATGGTGTCTGCCCTTTGAGACCAGTGGTACAAAAGACAAAGTTACAGTGGAGAAAAGTTACAAAACATAAAGAAAACAAGAAATAGTCTACGTTATCTAATCAAAGTTGGACACCACCATTAGATCATTCCATTTCATAACTTTATTCGACAGTTAAGTCATAAAAGTACATATACAAATACATTGTTAAAGAACAATCAATAAATATTTAAGATACAATTAAATCATTCCAGAACCATCGAATAATTTAAAACTTCCATAGTTGTTTAAAATTAAATCTAAAAACAATCCAAGATTCAATATTTTACAGTTCAGTTTATAGTTATATCAATCTAGAGCTGCGAGAAACCCACAGAACATAGGAGGGGTGCAGGGTCATCATAAACATATGATATTATCAGCAATCACTCACTAGTCCTTTGAGCCAGTGTTTTTAGACGGATTCGCCACTCCCAGCTTAAAAACTTTGCAACAGCAATACAGATAGGGGGGGAGGAATCTGTACACAGGATGCGCAAAGCGTTGGCATACCTTCTAGTGCCCATCAATCGACATAACGGTTTTATCCACACGTTACGAGGTGCAATATACAGAGGGGAAAAAATAATATGCGGTTCACTGTCTCACATTGTTCTTGACATTTATTGCCTCTATCATTACCTGAACCCCCCCATTTGCAAGTATATTCCTGTGTCGGGAGGGCACCCACCCTTAGTTGAAAGTACAGCTTACGGTCGTAGGGTTTCTCTATCAAGTCCCAGTACTTCTCCAGCACTGGACAAGACTTGAACTCGAGAAAACGGCCAGTTAGGTGGGTGGAAAGGCCTTGAGAGCTTACCAATGAAAATACCATTTCCCAATACCTTACTTTCAGGATTTCTTTTGAAGGAAATACTGCATTTGCAGGATCATCCCAAAGCTCTGACATCCCAAGATTTCCTAGGAGAGATCTAATCTCCTTTAACCATTTGATTTCATGGAATGAATCAGCTTTGATGACGTCCATAAGACCCCTAGCATAGTGTGCAAGTACCTCTGTACACCATAGCCTGCGCCAGTACAACAGAGGGCGAAGGTTAGCTTGATATAAAACAGTTTTTTTGCCAAGATCCATCAATAAGGGTATTAAAGGGGTGCTTTGAGGGAGACTTGTAACCTTGCATAAAAACGCATTCTCCAGCTGGGTCAAGCCCTTCAGATTCTCAAACCCCCAAAGCTCGTCTCCGTACAGGGCCGATCTTAAGACCTTCATCCCATAAATGTCTAAAACTGGGCCAATTGGTTTAGTCAGGGAAGTCTTAAACTTTGTTAGAACAATTCCTGCATGGCGTTTATGCGTCAGGACAGCCCGATCAAGTTGACAGTTCCATCGCATATCTTTCTGTAGAGTAACACCCAAGTACTTAAAAAAATCAACATGTTCCAGGGACAATTTAGATTTTTCACAGCCTGCTGGGCAGAAAATCCGGATTTTATTAAGGACACGGAGGCTAATATTATGCAAATCTCCTTTATTACCACAGCTCAGTAGCAACAATTGAAGAATCTAGAACTTCAATGAACATTCTGAGTAAGAAAAAAGTTCCTTAGAAACCATCTCTCATCCTTCTTTGTTCAAGAACTGCGAAGAAAGATCAACATGAGATAAACTTGAGGATCCAAAACTTGAAGATCCAAAACTCCATAGTTAAAGTCCAGAATCAGGTTATTCTGAAAGAAAAAAGGTAAACATCGTAAATTCATACAAATGGGAGGGTATGAAGAAAGAGGTGGGATAATATTAGCCTCCGTGTCCTTAATAAAATCCAGATTTAAATTTTATGGCACGACACGGAGGCCATATTATGCAAGTTTAAAGTGCATTAAGAACATTATCAATCACATTAGATATTGGTTTGAAATAACATGCTCTAAACATACTATCATTAGACCAATCTGCAGCCTTAAGGATGTCTTGTAACCTTCCTCCTAAGCAGAAGGCTTTAGAGGCTGAAGCACCTCTTAAAGAATGAGCACCAAAAACAGAAATATCAACGCCACTTTCATGCATGACATTCTTAACCCACCTGGCTAAAGTTGGGGAAGAGACTCCCTTATGAGGAGATCTATAAGAAATCAGTAGTTGTGATTCATTCATTCTAAGATATTTAGTTCTTTTTTCATATTCCTTTAAACATTTGACCACACAGAGTCTATCATTCGCAGGGAAAAAGGGATAGAAAATTGAAGAAGACAAGGTCTTTGTTCTTTTCTTAAGAAAGAAACAAACTCCTTCGGGTTGGAAAGCCCTACTTGAAATGTCTAAAGCCTTAACGTCAGAAGTTCTACGAAAAGACACTAGACACAATAAGACAGTAATTTTAAAAGAGATGCATTTAAGAGATAGAGAAGAGTTATCTCCCCATGACGCCAAAGTCCTAAGAACAAGAGTGACATCCCACAGCGTGGTATATTTAGGGCCAGGGCCTCATGCTTCTCATTATCCTTTTAGTAAGAAGATTTTTTCCAACTGATGTTCCGTTAATTAAAGAATGACCGGCTGAAATTGCGGATCTATAAACGTTAACAGTTCTGTAAGAAAGACCTGAAGTAAAAAGATCCGAAAGGTAGTTGATAACATTGACTAGATCAGTTGAAACTGGATCGTAACATCGTTGAAAGCACCAGCGAACCATTTGTTCCATGCCAGTCTATAGGTTTTCCTTGTTCCGGGTGCCCGAGACTCTGAAATGAGTCTGAAAGCATTTGACGAAAGTCCAGGGACATTCCACTGTCTCCTGAAATCTTCCATGCCGTCAGAATTAGAAGGCCCTGTTCTATAAGGGGATGTGTGTGACCTTCTGGATCTAGAAGGATTTCCGTGAAGGAAGGAATTAAAATTGGAAAATCTATGCTCATTTCTAGGATGATAGGAAACCACGCTTGGGATCTCCAGAGAGGGGCTATCACGACCATGCTCTGTTTGTAACGTTGAGCGTGAGGAAGAAGATGAGGGAGCATTGAAAAAGGGGGAAAAGCATAAGGTGCTAGGTTTGTAGGTTTGTTTGTCTGGTAGGACGGCATCTACTTTCGTGGCTTGAGGATCCGGCCTCCAACTGAAGAATTGTTTCAGTTGGGTGTTTATACGGTCTGCAAATAGATCTGTTTTGAATGGACCCCATTTCGACTGGATGGACAGAAATACATCTCTGTTCAATCTCCAGTTGCTGGAGTCCCTGAAATTCCTGGAACACCAATCTGCAACTTCGTTTTTCAGTCCGGGAATGTGTTCCGCTACAACTGAAATACCTTTGTTCAAACAGTAGTTCCATAGGCCCTTCACCGAGTCTGTCAAGTCTTTGGAGTGAGGGCCGCCCAATTTGCTGACATAGCGGACTGCAGACACATTGTCCATTTGTGAAGTTACGCAGCATTTCATTGAGTCTTGAGTAAAACAGCAAACCGCAAACAAGCCTGCTAGTAACTCTAAGCAATTGATATGCAATTCTTTTTCTTGTTGGGTCCAGCGACCCCCTGTGGATAAGTTCCCACATCTTGCACCCCAGCCTTCTAAACTCGCATCGGATTCTATTATTAGATCTGGCAGATCTCCGAAAATGGCTCTCCAATTCCAAGCCTCTAAATTCTTGAGCCACCAAAGTATCTCGGTTTTGGATTCTTGATCTAGTGAGATTAGTTGGGAGTACGAACCGTTGGATCTCAAATGTCTCGATTTCAGTCTCTGTAGGGCCCGATAATGGAGGGGACCTGGGAATATGGCTTGAATTGTGGAGGAAAGAAGGCCCAGGATTTTGGCCAGGTATCTCAGGGGAAAAACTTTCATATGAAGTGTTTTCCTCAGTTCTTTTCTGACTGTCCTCACTTTGTCGTTGGGAAGACAGAGATCTGTCTTTATAGTATCTACCAAGAACCCTAGGAATTGGATTTGTTGAGAAGGAATTATACAAGACTTTTTCAGGTTTATGATAAAGCCCAGGTGTTGTAAAAGACGTATCGTGAGATCTGTATGAGAGGAGACAGTCTTTCTTGACTGTGCCATTATAAGGATATCGTCGAGATAAATAATCATCCTCACTCCCCTTAGTCTCAACCAAGACGCGATGGGTCGGAGTACTTTGGTGAAGCACCAGGGGGAGGACGGAAGGCCGAAAGGAAGGCTGCAAAACTGGTATAGATGGCCTTGCCATGTAAATTGGAGAAACCTTTGATGAGGTTCCCATATAGGTATCGTTAGGTATGCGTCTTTTAGGTCAAGTCTCGTCAACCAGTCTCCTTTCCTTAACACGTCTCTTAGGAGGTGAATTCCCTCCATTTTGAAGTGTTGATAAATTACCCATTGATTTAGTTCCTTCAGATTTATCACTGGTCTTTGCTCTTTGTTTTTCTTTTCTACCAGGAATATATTGCTGAGGAAACCTGGGGAAAAAGACTCGACTATTGCGCCTTTTTTTTAAGAGTTCTTGGACTTCCTCAGAGGATTTATTCATGAAAACCTTTCCCCTAAACAACCTATGTTCATTAAAGGACATAAACCTGGTTATAGCAGTGTTCACTTCAAGGCCACGCAGTATACAACATCCTTCAAATCGTTGGAGGGCCTTTTGGAGACCACTTGGGGTCTTTGATATTATTAAGGTATTGTCTGCAAACATAAGGATTGGTATGTGTATACCTGCCAGCACCGGAGTGTCCGAGGGGGTCAGAGAGAGAAAGTCAACCACCCCGTTGACAAAGAGTGAGAACAGGGTAGGTGCCATAACACAACCCTGTCACACACCTCTGTCAACAGGGAAGGTATCCATAACCTCACCCTGTACCCCCCACCGGACCCGGGCAAAATTATCCTCATGTAACCGGACAATAAGGGTCAGCAACTCTGGGGCCATCCCCATTTCTCCCAGCACTTTCCATAATTCCTACGCAGAACTAGATCAAAGGCAGCTCTTAGATCAACAAATACCACAAAAAGGGCCCCCATTCTTAGTAAAACCATTCTCCAGTACAGGTTGATAAAGTGAAAAACTTGATCAATTGTACTGGTCAAGCGGCGAAAGCCAACCTGCATTGAGCTCAGAACGTTATTATCCTCCATTCACTCTTGAACCTTAGACAAAACCAATCTGCCCATGCTCTTCTGGACCGAGTCGATCAAGCTTATTGGCCTGTAATTGCCTGCTACAGATGTATCACCCTTTTTAAATACTGGAACGATTTCCTCCCCCTTCCAAGATGGCAGAATATCCGCCCCCTACGCAATTGCGTTTGTAATGTATGCAATGTATAAGCGCCAGGTTTGCTTGTCGTTTAAAAAGATATCTGACGGAATGCTATCCATGCCCGGCGCTCTACCACCAGTTACTCCATCCAGAGCCCCATCAAGGTCTTCAGGAGTAAAAACCACCCCAACATAACAAATATGTAGCGGCTGTTCATAAAACTCATCATCACTGCTCTTGGCGTACTGTGGTTTGAAAAAACCAACTCACGCATGTTGGGCCACATTATTCTGGGGGCGATCCGGGCAGCCTCCTCTATCCCACTTATATATGTCCCAAAACTGCTTGGAGTTCACAGCCACACAAGCATCTTTATGTTCCCTCCACTTCTCCTCATCCCATCGCTTATTGGCCTCCAACTGGGTTTTCCTTTAGGAGACCCGAGCTGCCCTTACTTTGCATGTGTCTCTCAATTTTAGGGCACTGCCAAGACTAACCCGAGCTTGTCGATCTTGCTGCGTTGTACCATCCCTCAGGACTCTTTCCCCTTACACTCTTCCCTGAACAGGGCTTACAAAAATTAGTTTTTAAATGCTCAAACAATTTAGTATGGACTTCGGTCACAGTGGAACTGGAATCCATACTAACAGTAATAGTCCCCAGCACAACCAGTGCGTTGGTTACTTCTTCATTAATTATAGCTATGGTTTCGGGATGTTCAACAATTCTGCTCCATTTTAAGTGGTGCATGTTGTTAGCTAAAACAAGGTCAGGCACTATTACGTCCTGGGCGGGTGTTATACCCGCAGCTAAGGAGAGGCTGAGAGTAGCGCTAAGTGGATTATGGTCACTCTCTATACGGTTAGATACCACCATTTCTATAAGGTAGGGCCACAAACTTATGTGGACGAGAAGATAGTCAATACGTCTAGACCTATAGCCATTATCATAGGTACTTGTTCCTGATCTATCTGATGGAGTACATCCATTGGCTGCCCTCAGGTTATTTCCCACACACAGTCCTTTCAGCTGAATGGCCGCCTCTGTCCATTTCTTTATGGGATCCATCTCAAGGGCGGGGATACCCCACCTAGAGTCCTCCTCTTCAGTAAGATATTGATCGTCATGCCCGAGGGACTCAAAGGTAGTGTTAAAATCCCCCGCTACAGGAGGCAAAGTGTTCGTGGGCATAGTAACGAGTAACTCTTCTAATACAGATCCAACCTCAGATTTTTTCCCCCCTGAAAGGCCTCGAGCATAGACAATAAAAATATCTAGACATGTTCCTGAAGGGAACAATTCTTTCTACTACAATGTCACTGTTATCTACTAAACAATGATAAGTGGTGCATCCTAAGTCCTGCCTAACCCATATAATAAGTTCACCAACTGGGCGACCCCTATCTTTTTTAATTGCGGGGACATGAAAATTGAGATAGCCTACACGAAACACTGGGTCTACTAACCATGTCTCCTGAAAAAGACAAATGTTGAATTTTTCGATACAATCCGACCACTCTGGTGAGACTAGTTTTGGGCCCATGCCTGCAATGTTCCAAGAGATCATCGACGTAGTTCCCCCTTACATGAACCGAACCCCGACATGGTCCAGCCGATCCACAAAAGCACTCTGCCCATCCAATTTATAAAAACCAAGTGGAAGATTCTGGACTGGTAATTCCCCACTAAGTAGGTTTGGGGGTATTCCAACACTTGATAAGACGGAATTGCTATTTCCAGGAATTGATTCCATGTTGGGAGAATTAACTGCTAGTATTTCAACATCACCCGTATCACCGGCTATAGATGAATCACTTCCCCTACATACATTTCCTTTGAAGGATACTAGATGGCATGCCCCACTTCTGGGCAGGATAGATTGTCAATCACAATCTTCCAACCCAGACACCCTAGCAAAGCCATTATACAGACTTGAACCTTCTTCAGCATTATCCCAACGCTCTACACCCCTTGCAAGCGACATAATTCTGGTGGGCTGCTGTAGAGTTTGGTAGAAGTAAGTGAGGGGTAGGGAACGTATTGTAGTAGCTAGACTTGCCCCGGGCCAATCACAGATGTGTTCTGCTGCTTTCCTGTCTCTAAAATTAATAATAATACAATCTCCCTCAATTGCCTTTTTTTAAGGACCCACCAAGTCAACACCCCTGGCAAATAGAATTTCAGCTGATACCCCCGATGGCAAAGGGCGGTGGTGATTGAGCCAGTAAATACACTTATTCTTAAGGTCCCTGTACTCCTCCCTTTTATCCTGACTAAGGGGGGGAACCCCCATGAGTACCACCACATAAGGGATGGATTCTGGCGGGAGATCTATACATGGCAATCTCTTACCCAGTGATGCACGAGCAGTATTTAAATTGGCTTGAGAGGTGTGAGATATCTCGCTTACAGCTTCCCTCCTCCCCTCCCCACTATTCAGCACCAATTGATTAGAAACCCCACCATTTAACACCATTTGTTTAGACACAATCCTATCTCCCATAGAGGGAGTGTGCAATGGAACAACAGCATCTGTAACAGCCACAGGTTTGTTGCTGGTCACCTGGCCGTCCCGAAGGCCAGTTTCTGTTATATACCCGGGCTGTGTAGGAACAGTGGCATTAGGACCTTTAGCCCGTGGTACACTCCGCGCCTGGGCCATAGCAAATGATAATTCAAGGCACGCAAGCCTATTTTCAATAGGGTCAAGCCTGTCATAAATTGGAAGACACTTTTTTTTAAAGATAAATTCCAGTTTAGTCCAAAAAACCGGCCCCAAGTCAGCAGATACATCTTCACTAGAAGTCGAGGGCAGGGATATCACTTCGCTGGTAAAATGACCTCCATCCGAACTCAAGGGCACTGGTGAAGTAACGTTCCTATTGTCAGTTTTGATTTTCTGATTTTTGGCACTCCTTCCTTTGTCATTTAAAACCCCACGTTTCCTTTTAGATCTTTGACTCGCCGGGCTTTGGCTAACTGGTTGAGCAGGCATTCCCTTCTTTGCACTGCATGCAGACCGAGTCTTGACACAAGGGGCCGCTGTCTCAATAGGATTCGCTACATTCCGGCCTCACAAACTTGTATTGTCTGTTACGTGTGCACAAGACTGACTTTCTGCTTGTGGCGATGCACTAATTCCTTCCTCCACATTATCACAGCTTGCTTCACTAGAAGCTATGGCCAAGAGTTGCAATGGTGATTTTGCTTGTGCTAATAAACCCAGTGAGGAGCGCTTTTCCAAAGCGAAGTCCTTAGATAATCTTTTTTCTGTCTGGGTGATTTCATGAGCTAAGATCGAGGAAGCTCTAATCAAAAACTGATCCAAAGTTCCCACTATGGAGCCCCCAGTAATGGATTTTCCACTTTTCCTCCCAACAGGTGAGGCCATTATATAGTTCTGGGCAAGTGGCAAGTAGAGACAAAGCCCTTACGGAAGTTCACTTACAAACATACAGTAACTAATCCAACAGGTTACAATTATAGTTTGGCTTCACACTAACCTTCTGGTAAAGATGTTAGAGAGGGGCCCTGTCCCGTCCTCAGCCATTCTCTAACGGGCTCAAACGGGCCCGCCCTTGGCCCTGGCTTTGCCCGGAGCCCGCCCGTGCTCATCCCGTGGGACAGGAATGGGAGGCTGGTTAAATCCAATTGGACAGGGGGCGTGGCGATAGGGCGTCTCACCGTTGGCTGGGGAGCGTGGCTCTCCCCGTTCCTAGTCCCCTCAGCTGCCTGCTGCCTGCTGCCGGTAATATTGCCTTTTGTTTTGCGAGCGTTCCAAAAATGGATGTGATTTTATTTAATCACAATATTGAAGCAAATCAAATCATACGGTATAATGTATTTCAAATGTAAATATTTTTGGAATACAGATGCACAGAGGGTGAGGGAAGGTAGTTGGCACCTATGAACAATAGGATGAGGTTCATGGGGTGGTGCGTCAAGAATGAGCGTATCACTTGGTCATAATATGAAGGGTAATTTACTGGTGGAGAACAGCGAGAAAACTTCAGGCTGAGGATATGAAAGCTGGGCCTTGTGGGCTCCTAAGAGAGAGAGAGGACACAAAGATGAAACCACAAAGATCTGTTATTCCGACTAGCGGAATGTGGAGTAAAAAAACGGAGCAAAAGCTCACAGAAACGTACTGAGAATTTTTGAAGATGATCATGGTTAGTTATATTGATACGCTCATTCTTGACAAACCACCCCATTAACCTCATCCTATTGTCCATAGGTGCCCACTATCGCCCCTCACCTTGGTCCTGATGTAGACCCCACCCCCAAGGTGCTGATTTTGCTGTTCTATATAGGGGTCAAAATGTCAACAGTGTTTTGTTTTAATGTCAAACATAGATAAAAGAGAGTGTTTATCTGCATCTACTTAATATTGTTATGATTTGTCATTCATGTATATGCCAGGCATCTGGCTCGATAGGTTGTTATTATTGATTGCTGATGTATATATGCGCACTACCGTCCCTTCTCACAGCACATTTTGCAAATCTCTCCCATGCACTCATCACTCCTCCCTGTGTGCACCTGTCTTTCAAAATTATTTAAGTATGAAATACATTGTACCATATGATTTGATTTGCTTCAATATTGGGATGAAATAAAATCACATCCATTTTTGGAATGATCTAATGGTGGTGTCCGACTTTGATTTGATAACATAGACCATTTCTTGTTTTCTTTATGTATTGTAACTGTTCTCCACTGTGACAGTACCTTTTGTACCACAATTTACCCGGGTCCAGTGGCCTATCAGGTTACCCCATTGCTACATAACTCTCTGAGACCAGTGGGCAGCAGAAAGTAAGTATTGGACTTGCTTCAGTTTACACAGAGTCCAGTCACCCCAGAAAGCTCATTTAGCTCAGACCCATTGCACATCTGCCTGTTCACTGTGGATGTATAACAGCATGTTGTCTGAGTAGAGTGAGACAAAGTATGGGGTGCCACTCAATCGTAGACCCTTGCATGAGTTGCCTGCCTGACCGTAGAAGGCAACGGATTTATTGCCATAGCGACTACCACCAGTCAGGGTGGACAACCCTGTCTGGTAGCCCTCTCTACAGCGCAGAAGATGGAGACAAATCCACTGGTCTTAGCACATTCTGTAGCAGAGGTATATAACAGCTTATTCCACACGAGAAATTCGCTACCTAGACCCGTGCCAGCCATGGCTGTGTCCCAGATTATTGAATTAAAAGCTTTTTCTAAGTCTGCTGCTTGGACTGTAGCCTTGGGATATACGTTAAGTGAGAAATGTAGGATGTGAATAAGGCATCTGAGGTTGTAGACAATACTGTTTAGGGACGAACACGGATTTGTTCGAGTTTATGAAGGTTATGAGCTGAGACACCAGCCATATGCCCCGGATCTTGCTTAATATTTTGGAGTCTATATTTAGAATTCATAGTGGTCTTTAGGAGGTGACTTGGTTGATCTCTGTGCTCCTTTTAAGGAATGGAACAAGTAGGGCCTGGTGCATGGTGGTGAGGAGGGATCCACACACCCTAGTCAAATTATGGAGCTTGGTCAAATGGGTAGCCAGCATATCCACATATGTAGTGTACATTTCAATTCGTAACTCATCTGTCTGCAAAACGTTCCTCCTGGCCATGGACTTGATGGTATGACTCCCCTTCTGCACTTGGATGTTGACATCAAGAGGGGCACTAAGTTGATATTACATAATCATGTAGAGCCTGTTAGTCAGGACCAGGCCAGGAGGAACAGATCGCAGCAAAGTAGTTAGGGAATATGGCGTTTATGCCTTCCTGATAATATGTTTTTTTTGCCGGTGTAGTCAATTGGAGAGCATGGGGGCATGCTGTCAAATGGGGTTAGCAATGCACGCACATATTCTCCCTGCTTTGTCCTGTTCACTGTGTGTTTTAGTAATGTATTGTCTGTAATGAAGCCCAAAGTCGCTCAATTAATACCAATAGTTTTTTCCTCTCAGTCTCACCCCTCTTGCATGCAGTGAAATCATGAGGTGCATGCCTATACAGTGCATCAAGCAGCCTTTCCTTTTGAGTAATTCTATACTGGAACTCAGAGCAGATCATCATAGATGAGGCAATGCATTGGCCACAAACCACCACCTTGATAGCCTCCCACTTGGTCAGAAATTGAGCATGGTGGTCCCTAGTGAGTCATGGAAAGTGGGGTCTTCCAGGGCACCTATGCTCAGTTTACATCTCACAAGCTGTGGTTTAAGAGAATCCGATTGCAATGCCAAATGAAGAGGATTGTGGTCTGAATGAGCATTGGCCAGGTATTCAGTATATGCGACCTTGTCACACATGAAACAGGTACATTGTAATTTGTCTAAGTCTACAAAGTGGTCATGGAGGCATTATTGATATGAGTACTCCCAGAGCAGCAGGTTATGTTCTCTCCAGGTATTGACCAGGCCCCATTTTCACATTCAACCACAAAGAAGTTTTGACCTGCACTTTGCATCTCTTTATGTAGGCTTGCTCCCTCTACCTCTTACTATGGGTGTTAAAGCCCCTCACATTCCTAGAGAGGAGACAGATGGTGAATCCAGTACTAACCATCACACTGAATGTGCATGCTCCGTCGGAGGTCCCAACCCCCTCCCGGCACCCCATTCCACATGATAAAATACACTATGCAGCTCCCCAGAGGGACAGAACAGAAAAAAGTACTTCAAAATTAACCTCCAACTAACACCTTTCAGCACTACAACACAACCACACATTGTTCAAACTGTTAAAAGTACTTACTCAAGGTTCTCTCTGTGGAGGCGACAAGTAATCACGCTCCTGTGTCACTAGGGGAGGGGGATTAATGTGTATCAAAGGATGAGCATCTCCTCTGAACCCAGGAATATTTATGTTTTGAAGCATTGCTGAAAGACGAGATGCCTATGGTGCAGTTCAAGCCCAGTTAAGAAGTCATGAAATTGATGACACTACTGCCTGTTATATAATCTGACCAGCTTTACCTGGGGTGACCACTGGCAGGGGCATACTAATGTCTGTTTCAGTGCCACCCTCAGCAGTTGATCGAGAGTCTTCCTCAGAGTCTGCTGCCCCTTCAAAGCCACAACCAGGGTGCAAGAGGGCACCACCATCACAAGAGCCTTTTTGGCGCAAGCCAGGGCCCATATTTGCGTGGTGTGGGAATTCACACTTCAATAAGGGTACGTTCTCCTGCTTTTTTGCCAGTACAGTTGAGTGGGCTCTGGTTGTCCGCAGACAGTCAAGTGATATTCATCAAGCTAGTGCCAAGTCACCTCTGGTGGGAGGAAGGAGACTGACTTCCAATTTAAAAGAATGTGTAATTTAGCAGCGAATAACAGCACATAGTGAATTCCCAGGTCTCAAAGCCTATTTTTCACCATTAGGAAGTATGCTTGCTGCTCCTACACAGCTGCTGTGAAGTTTGGGAAGATTGAGAAACAATAATTATCAACTTGGTAAGGACCATGGGTACACACCTCTCTAAGCAAAAAGTCCAGATCCCTGTACTGTAAACGTTATGTCACCACAGGATATGGAAGCTCTCTGGGCAGTGAGGGGCATTCCAGAATCCTGGGCACTCATTAAAGAGCGTAGTACTTGGAATAACCCTCTGGTCCAGCCACATTCTTTAGCCAGTGCTTAGGCATGGATGGACCGTCAATTTGCTCCGGCACGCACATGACTGTAATAATGTTCTGGTGAACCCGGCCCTCTTGGTCCTCAATATAGGCCTCCAGTGTCTTGACCAGGGATGACAGCACGTTCAAATCCACAGTTTGCATTTTGAAAGTGGGGAAGAGTTCTGACAATTCAGCCTCTCCATATCTGACACACGCCACAATCTTTCCATGATTGTCCAGAAGCAGCCCCATGTCCACAACTGGGGAATTGATTTTACCCTCTAAAGCATCCTTGTTGCCATTGATTTGATCCAGAATGGAGTTCAGTTTATCATGGCAGGTCTGGGTAGCACGCGGGGGAACCCATTCTCCGTGTCCTCTTTGTGCTGATTTGATTGGCCTATGACTCTCAGCAGGGCTAGGGTGTAACCACCAGCTGTGGGGATGATGGGAACCTAAGTAGATTAGGGACTCTCAGGTGATGTAACCCCCAACATTAGCCTTGACGTCCAGTCCCCTCCACTCTGCAGGCCATGTGTTCCAGTCTAAGCCCCAGGAGGGCCTGTGCTGATGGATTGCAAGCCCCAAGCCCACCTGGGGCTGTCCACTGCCGGTAAGCAGGGCTGGAGCGTGGCCTTATGAACAGCATGCCCCATCTGCAGTTCCGCCCACTGTTGGGGCAGTGGGTCATCAAGCTGCCTGTGTCGCCTAGGCTACAATGCAGAAATGGTTTCTCTGCGTGGGTGCAGGTCGCTAGATAATTGGGAGAAGTCTTTTATGGAGTCTTAGAATGAAGAAAACTCAAATAAGTGCTAGGTGGCAGAATGTTGCTATCACCTTTAGGGATTCCAGCCTTTAAGGGCCCAATGCTGGCAGGAAAATGAAGACTAGAGGGCAGGAGCGCTTTTCAGGAGGTGGAAGAGGAAACACAGCCCAAGGAAGTCTGGGAGCTGAGCACCTTCCTACCGTGATGGGCCCTGTGGTGGCGGTCATCGAGTTGCGGGGTAGTCTTGCTCTTCATGCAGAGCTGAGCCAACCTCTCATTAACCTCTGGAGTTTATGTTTCAGCCGGCTGTCTCCCTGGAGACCATCAATGCACTCAGAAGGGGCACAGGCTGGTAGGCCCCAGAACACAAAGCCCAGGCAAAATCGGAGGCAGGAGAGGCTCTTGACTCAGGAACTGATCCCTCTATACTGGGAGGTCACACTCAGATGGCTGCCATCTTAAGGTGCGGCAGGGGCATGTCTGAAGTGTATCCGCTCTTTCTCTGTGTTGCCCAGCCGGTTTCGGGCCCAGCAATGAAGGTACCCTCCTCTGCAGTCTCAGCTTGGAGGTGACCGCTGTTCGGATGGGCATCTATACTGCAGGATTCCAGGAATTCCCCAGGGCCAGCAGGAGCGCCAATCAGTATACCTCTTCCAGCATGCGATTGGTTCTGCACCCCTCCCATGGGATGGGTGGTTTTACACTGGGATGGTGGCTAGGGCCCCAGCAGATCATATAGGCTAGCAGGCTACACTCTCGCCTCTGAATGCACTCAATAGTATACATGTGTGGGCAAACCATCATATTTACTTTAGGAAATACAATTTATTCAATTAATTGTGAAAAATTAAAAAAGTTCTACATTTAAAAAAAATGAGCTAATGGATTAGATTCATGAACAACGTTGTAAAGCTGTAAATGTGCTCACTCTGCCACAAACTCAGGCTATAACTTACTAAAAATGTCTAAGTCAAAACCGGTCGGGGACTAGTTATGTTTTCATTCAGAAGGACCTGTCATTGCCGTTCAGACTTGACCATTCCTAATGGTGCAGCGTCAAGGCTGAACCGCTTATAGTTGGTTTAATTTGAGATGGCTTGGTGGGATGTGACCATGAGCTATTACCTGTGCCTGTCATGAATTTAGCCATTAGACCCATCACTTTATTGGCTTGATCTGTGACATGTACCCACATCAAAAATGGATTGCTCTATGCAGTCTCTCTGTTGTTACATCACAAGCACTAGGGATGTGCCTATTAGCCAAGCCTGGCCCTGTGTGATTCAAAGCAGGATTCTTTGCTGCAGCATGTGCATTTCTATGAAGTGGTAATACGATGATATGAAAGGGAGCATGCCAGTTTATAGTGAGATTTTGGTGGTCTGGAATGGGACCTGAGTCATTGTCAATGGCGTTGACTACGCAAGCATTACTTCCATCATCTGTTCGTTGTTGCAGTAGATGCTCTAAGTGCCTAAACTTTGGTCCTGTTCTAACTGTGACACATCATTTAATCTATATGTAAATGACGAGACTTAAGTAGGCCGAAACAAGTCTGGAGTTGCTTTTGTCCCCTTCTTAGTTAACCTAGTCAATAAGTGCAGGCTGGAGTGGTGGCACTAGAGCAGGTCCAGGACTGATTTTCATATGGCAGGTCTTTGCCTAAAGTGGCACAGTGGGCAAGAAACATGTGTATGTAATGTGTGATTGTCATGGACTGAGATTAATTTAAGCACTACTTATATTACCTTTCACTTCATTGCAGCAGATGCTCTAAATGCGATGGGGAGGCCCAGAGAGGGACCCTGTGCTCACTGTGCCACAGACCACAAACTATACTTCACAGACGAGAGCTATATATGTTAAAACTAGTCAGCACTTACTTGTGTTCTCTTCTGGATGGGATCAGGCCTGGCAGTTTGGGCTAGACTGTTCCTATTGGCGCGGGACCAGGACTCATCTGCCTATGGTAGATCTCGTTCTAGTGTACCATAGTGAGGGCCAGAAATGTGATTGCCAGTGACTGGGAATAATTCAATCATTCCTTCTATCACATTGTTCTTTGAGTAGAAGGCTCAACAAAGATGGAGGAGGTCATAAGCCTTACTTCCCAATCAACGGAAGCATTGAGACCAGTGCCTGACAGATTTGTTTGGAGAATAAGAACTGGGGGTGGACCTGGATAGGCTTCTGTCATCTAACAGTACAGAGCTCCCAATCCTAAGCAGGCTGGGTGGGGTTTGAGGTTTTAATACAGTGTACAGTAAATATCCTGCTGGCTGCAATTTAAAGATTGCTTGGTTATCCACCCATTCCTCTATCTATGCACTTCGTCATTCATTCAACAATCCATTCATTCATTCACTCATCCAATCATATCTAGTTATCTATCCTTATTCTCACCTATTTTGTCACTTACCTACTTGAGCACCCACTCCCTCACCAACCTCTTCACTCATTTGTGGTTGATCACTCATTATTATGCCCCCCAAGCACTCACCCAATTGTTCAACCATCGCTACATTTATTCATTTATCCTTTCTTCCAAAACATACCTTGAGTCACTAAGTCAACACCCATTCATCCATCCAGCCACCCCTGAACCCATTGTCCCATTATCTTATTCACCCTCCCATTCATACTGACACATAAACTGATCAATGAAGAAGAACTTTCACTTATAAAAATAGATCTGTTGACTTTGACAATGTTTTTGTGAATCATTAAGATATTTAACTCAACATAGTGCTATAATTTCCTTTGCTGAATCAATTTGTTACCCTTTACTAAAACCTTGAAGACACAATTCACTAATATTGCGGAAATATTCCACCAACAAAATCTAGAAAATGTCTGCGATCCAAAAGGTGGCAAAATAGAGTTTATTTTTGGATATGATGTTTTAATTTGCAATCATGTTTCTTTGCAGGCCAGTTAATATCTAATCAACGGTATTATTAAAGTATAATAACCAACAATTTCTAATTAGGAAAACTCTGTACAATTTAGCTGTCCTTGATTATAATAGGTTGAAAAGAAGCGTGTTTTTAAGTGTGATGCGAAGAGAGAGGAACAAAATGTGAGATCAATAAATGAAAATGTATTCACGGCACTTAAGAGAGAAGTGTTATGACGTTCATCTGCTAAGCCATTTCCCCCTAGAACTCTGATCACATTTTAAATGGGGATTCTTCGAGCTATGCTTTCACAGCTTTTTATCCACCTAAAGTATTTATGACAAACCTGTGTTATTCTTCTCAACATCCTGGGGTATTTAAAGAACCCAGGATTTGAACAGGACAGAGAAAATAGCTAAATCATGTCTATACGTTGTTGTTTTGCCAAAATGCATAAAATGGGTAAAATGTGCTGCACAAGAAAGGCTAGGTAGTTTTCCCAGAAATGGAACCAAAAAGGTTTTGCTGTGCTTCAGACCCCATCTTCCAAGCCCTCAATAACAAGTATGGTTGTTTAAAAAAACATGTATTTTTACTACAGTGTTTACATTTTTCTAAAAGGTAGTCCACTTTTCCTAATTTGTATGTTTTCGAACTACTTGCAGTTTGTGGTGGAAGTACCTCTAAAAAGTTGGAGATCAAATAACATTGTACATTTCTGTCATAAGTCTGAATTCAACAAGGGATCATTTGTGCACATGCCTTAATGTTTTACTAAAGAAACCTAGCTTCGTTCCCCTGTCTCTCATCTTTATACAATAGTTTGATCTCCCCTATTCATGATATATAAGGTCATGCTCCCTGCCCATCTCATTTGTCTATTTGACATGTGTTAACTCTAGCTGTTTTCACTTCTCTTCTCCTGTTTTGATAATCCATACAGTTGAATTTATTGTTGTTTGCCTTTACTATCCTTTTCTCATGTAAAGCGCTCTGATACCTCCGGGTCCAGCCAGCGCTATATAAAACCTCTACAATAAATAAATTAAATAAAAAACTGTTGAATTAAAAAAATGAAAATGAGTAAGAATAAAGAATCATTTGGGACGATATTTTAATCTGTAACTTCTTGACATTAAGACCAACTTACAAAAACAAAATATTATTGTATCTCACAGACCCTCCTAGTCATGGCAATATATAATGGATTTCTAGCCTCCCAAAAAACAAGTGACACAGAATGTCCATAACTGAACTGCACCTTACAATGATTTTTCATTCTGTACCGACTATACACTAATTTAGAATGAAAAATTGGTATGATGAAAACCTATGTTTTCCTCAAATGTACACAAGATATAACATTTAGGAACAACGGTTATTTGAAATGTTTACCCATGCAATCAAGTGAATCAAAGGGCATTTTGTAAAATGTCTTCTTTCTTGCACACTGTCTTTCATTTGGATGGCACAAATACAGAGAACTCCAATTGGTAATAGCAAATGTTCTACTATTCTGTATTTCTATGTCTCCCAATAAAAACAGCACTCCACTTGTGTGACTGGGTCTACTACATGTAACATAAAATGCATAAATGGGACCTGGTGACATCATATTTCATACAGTAGAATCCATGTTTTTTTTATTTTAGAATGTGGGCAGATGCGGATTTTGGATCCTAGCTCAGCCACGACCCAGAGAAACCAACTATACCCAGTTATTTCTGAAAACTAGACACCCAGACTTTTCCAGGGTGGTGTGACGTTTGTGTTCTCACAAGGCTTTCTTACCAAGAAGACATTGCAAACCTCAAACTGTGGATAAAAACACAAATTTTCCTCACATTGCTGTGACAGAAAGTTCTGGAATCTGTGGGAGACAATACATACCCTGGCAGTGCATGTCAGAAAAGATAAATATTACTGCAAACCATTGACTTCTCAAGCACATACACATAATGGTTGGATTTGCACCAGGGTGAGTGAAAGTAGGTCTGGGAAAAATTCTTATTATGCCAAGTAATCAGATTATTGTAGTAATTTTATGTTACACTTTTGATGCAAAATTACTGAAAATGAATCAATTACATCCATTCGAGTCACTATGAGCAATTTAGCACAAACATCCTACAGCAGGAACAATGAAAATACTGAGCAAGAGAATCTGCTGGCTGCCTCAGTTGGTATTCTGTTACATTTAGTGCTGTTAGCGCACAATGCAGACTCGGGTCGGATGGACAGAAAACAATGTTTTGTAGTTGTAGTTTTGTAGCTCAATCATTGAAGGTAATTTATTTTGTATGGGCACAGCAAGAGTTAGATTGCATATACTCCACTTTATGATACAGAAATACAGAAAGCATTAGATAAAGAAATGATGTGCAGTGGCATAGACAAGTTCATTTCCAAATCTTGTTCTGTGCATCAGGGATTAAATACCAGTGCAATAGCGGTGCCCTTTGACTGTCTTCTGAACTTTTTACTGTATTAAATGTAGCCAAGACTTGTGAGTACATTGAGAACCTGAACCCGCAAAAACAATAATTGGCAGTTCATCCAACTACCAACCACAGATGAGGCCCTGCAGCCCATTTAAAGTCGAAGGCATTTGCCGTTACAACTTGTTGTTTCAGGAATCCGGTATGTAACTGTTACCACGCAACTTTTAGCACGAAATACATTTACAACGAAACTATTACCACGCAGGACCCCTTACCACGAATACCTTTACAAGGCATTACACTACAACGCAGATACTATTACAACGCATACCGTTACAACGTCAGTATAGGTACGTTTTTCTTTTTTTTGAAACATTTATTAGGGGTGTTGGGTTTGGGTTTTGGGGTACAGGGGTATTTTTAGGTTTCAGGGTTGGGTTTGGGTTTTGGGGTACAGGGGTATTTTTAGGTTTCAGGGTTGGGTTTGGGTTTTGGGGTACAGGGATATTTTTAGGTTTCAGGGCTGGGTTTGGGTTTTGGGGTACAGGGGTATTTTTAGGTTTCAGGGTTGGGTTTGGGTTTTGGGGTACAGGGGTATTTTTAGGTGTCAGGGCTGGGTTTGGGTTTTGGGGTACAGGGGTATTTTTAGGTTTCAGGGCTGGGTTTGGGTTTTGGGGTACAGGGGTATTTTTAGGTTTCAGGGTTGGGTTTGGGTGTTGGGGTACAGGGGTATTTTTAGGTTTCAGGGTTGGGTTTGAGTTTTGGGGTACAGGGGAATTTTTATGTTTCAGGGCTGTGTTTGGGTTTTGGGGTACAGGGGTATTTTTAGGTTTCAGGGTTGGGTTTGGGTTTTGGGGTACAGGGGTATTTTTAGGTTTCAGGGCTGGGTTTGGGTTTTGGGGTACAGGGGTATTTTTTGGTTTCAGGGCTGGGTTTGGGTTTTGGGGTACAGGGGTATTTTTAGGTTTCAGGGTTGGGTTTGGGTTTTGGGGTACAGGGGTATTTTTAGGTTTCAGGGCTGGGTTTGGGTTTTGGGGTACAGGGGAATTTTTAGGTTTCAGGGCTGGGTTTGGGTTTTGGGGTACAGGGGTATTTTTAGGTTTCAGGGTTGGGTTTGGGTTTTGGGGTACAGGGGTATTTTTAGGTTTCAGGGTTGGGTTTGGGTTTTGGGGTACAGGGGTATTTTTAGGTTTCAGGGCTGGGTTTGGCTTTTGGGGTACAGAGGTATTTTTAGGTTTCAGGGCTGGGTTTGGGTTTTGGGGTATAGGGGTATTTTTAAGTTTCAGGTTTGGGTTTGGGTTTTGGGGTACAGGGGTATTTTTAGGTTTCAGGGCTGGGTTTGGGTTTTGGGGTACAGGGGTATTTTTAGGTTTCAGGGTTGGGTTTGGGTTTTGGGGTACAGGGGTATTTTTATGTTCTGGGCTGGGTTTGGGTTTTGGGGTACAGGGGTATTTTTAACATATATTTTCAAATTAATAAATACAAATTAATATAATTAATTAAAATATTTAATATTTAAATTATTAATAATTAATTAAAATATTTAATTTATTATTAATTACATTATTTTAAAATATAATATACTCACCTATGCTTACGTTGTAAAGGTATGCGTTGTAATAGTACCTGCGTTGTAGTGTAATGCGTTGTAAAGGTATTTGTGGTAAAGGGTCCTGCGTTGAAAAACATGCGTGGTAATGGTATGCGTGCTAAAAGTATGCGTGGTATCAACATATATCCCAGGAATCCTCTGTGCTATGCATTGGTCAATTGTCCCATTGCAAGGGTCTGAAATGTGATTGCCAGCCATTGAGAATTGTTAAATCATTCCTTCTATCACACTGTTCTCTGAGTAGTAGGCACAACAAAGATGGAGGAAGCCATACGCCTCTATTCCCAATCATGGGAAGCATTGATAAAAGTGTCTGACAGATTTGTTTGGAGAATAAGAACTGGTGGTGGACCTTGATAGTCTTCTGTCATCTGACATGACAGAACACCCTATCCTAAGAATGGGGGTTGAGGTTTTAATACAGTGCACAGCACTCATCCTACTGGCTGCCATTACAAGATTTCTTGGTCATCCCCCGATTCCACTATCTTTTCACTTAGTCATTCATTCAACTATCCATCATTCATCCAACCATTATGCGAACCACAAATTAAACGAATCATAAATCTATGTACTCACTAATTCTCTCATTAATCCATGTAGCAAACACTCCTCTAACCATGCAGTAGCCCATCAGCATATTCATGCTCACATTCATCCATCCATTCATCCACACACTTAGTTAATAGTTATCTATCCTTATACTCACTCATCTTGTCGCTTACCTACCCGGGCATCCACTAGATCACCTACCTTTTCACTCATTTGCAATTGACCACTCATTTATATATACCCCAAAGCACTCACCCTTTTATTCAACCATCGCTACATTTATTCATTTATCCATTCTTCTAAACCATACCTTCGGTCACTAAGTCAACATCCATTCATCCATCCATCGACCCTGTAACCCCTTGTCCCATTATCTTATTCACCGTCCCATACATAATCACACATAAACTCATCAATGAAGAGCTTTCACTTATAAAAAATAGATCTGTTAAGTTTGTCAATGTTTTTGTATTTGTGAATCGTTAAGATATTTGACTCAACATTGTGCTATCCGTTCCTCTTCTGAATCAAGATTTTTACCCTTTACTAAAACTTTGATGACATAATTCACTAATATTTTGGAAATATGCTATCAACAAAAACAAGAAAATGTCTGTGATCCAAAGCACGACAAAATAACATTTATTTTAGGATATGATGTTTTCATTTGCAATCATGTTTTTTTGTAGGCCAGTTAATATCTGATCAACAGTAAAATAAACAGCAAGTTCTAATTAGGTAAACTCTGTACAATTTAGCTGCTCTTGATTATAATAGGTTGAAAAGAAGTGTGTTTTTCAAGTATGATGTTAAGAGAGAGGAACAAAATGTGAGATGTATAATGGAAATGAATTCACTGCACTTAAGAATTAACTGTTGTGACACCCACCTGCTAAGCCATTTCCCCCTACAACTCTAAGCACCTTTTTGTAACCTTTTTGGGGGTTCTTCGAGCTATGCCTTTACAGCTTTTTTCCACTTAAGGTATATGTGACAAATCTGTATCATTTTTCCTAGCATGCTGGAGATTTTAAAGGTACCCAGGATTTGAACAAGACAGAGAAAATGGCCAAAACATGTTTATAGTTTGTTGGTTTGCAAAAATGGGGAAAATGTGCTGTACAAGAATGACTAGGTCATTTTTCAAGAAATGAAATCAACAAAAGTTTTGCTGTACTTCAAACAAATGTTTGACAACATATCGACAGACACAAAATCGACCTACAAAAACATCGACACAGAAATATTGAAGACAAAAATATCGAAGCCCTATCTACATAAAGGTAAGTACAAAAATATCGGGAAAAATATTGTTGTCCAAAATATCGTTTTTTCAAATGTTTTAATACTAATGTAAAAATGAGTAAATAATACATATAATTAAAAAAAATATATATATATTAAAACATATTTAAAAAATAATAACTAATGCATATCATGTTAAAATTAATTAAACATCTACATATAAATTAATATAAAAATGGCGGCATACGGATGCGTGGCGAAACAATTCTGAATAAACAATGCAGCACGAAAAAATGGGTTCCGCGTTTGTCTATCCGAGTCCTTGCTGGTGATTGGATTCCGTGAGATAGAGCACTGGAATAAATTAATATATATACGTACTCCACATATTGCAACATTAGGGAAAGAGTTGGATAGTGTCAGGTTTAAAAGTTACTGTTCCCACTCCAGAGAGTGCATCAGTAGGGAAAGTGCTGGATAACATAAGGGTTAAAATTACAATTCCCACTCCAGTGAGTGCAAAGGTAGGGAAAGCGTTGGATAGCGTAGGGGTTAAAATGACTATTTCCACTCCAGTGAGTGCAACAGTAGGGAAAGTGTTGGATAGCGTGGGGTAAAAATTACTATTTCCACTCCAGTGAGTGCAAGAGTAGGGAAAGTGTTGGAAAGAGTAGGGGTAGAAATTACTATTTCCACTCCAGTGAGTGCAACAGTAGGGAAAGTGTTGGATAGCGTAGGAGTTAAATTAACATACTTATCAATTATATATTTTTTATAAAACAAATAACATATTAATAGTTATTTAACAAAAAAATTATTAATAAACACCTATTAAATTGAATTAGTATTTACTTAATTAACATTAAATTACTGCCCACCCTATTCTCCTATAAACACACAACGCGCAAGACTTAAAAAATAACACAATTAATGTCACTGACCATGTCATGAGTGATGTAATATGTGATGTCATCAGCAGTGCATTACACGCGTAAGTTATAGTGAGTCCAACTAACTATAACGTGGGAATTTCAGTGGTTTTATGTCAGTAAAATTTCCAGGTAACTATAACTGGTGTGAAACCTATGGTTTTTTCAGTGAATATATATTTTGCACAGGTTTTTAAATTTGGAAACTGGGTCTTCAATGAAATGACATCATACATTATTTTTAGGATGATTTTATATATTGATATATTTATTTGTTTATTTAATATGTATTTATCCTAATAGCGTGATGTTGCACATGTGTATTTATCAGATACTTTATGTGGTAACTTTAACCCACTTTGGGTTATATGCATGACCGATAAGATTCCATTCAATTATGGTCTTTTTTCTGTTTCCATTATTTAAACCTGTGATTGAGTGAGGGTGAGAACTACTAGTCCGCCCTCAGTGTTTTGTATTTAAATCTCCCAAATGGCTTTGCAATCATATCATGTGATCAAGGCAGTTGATACTGCTGAAACGCGTAATGGCAGACATGCTGAGCAACAACAAGCTTAAATAAATTCACTTGTTTGGCACCAAGAAAGGGTTCCTCTTTTCGTCTTTCCAGCTCGGTGTAACCTGGCGGGACTGGGATTGTTTGGCGAGATTTTCTCCTATTGCTTACACCAGAAGGCTTTCGTTGGTGCAAGAGGAAACCCCTCCCCCTTGAGAGGCTCGGCGGCAGGAAGCGGAGAGCTCTGTTCTCGGAGCAATCTATTGCAAAACTTCGGCGTGAAGTGAACCACCTGGAGCCCCCGGATACTGTGGAGTCCTGCCTCACAGAGGGAATCGCTGTCTTTCGTCTCGGAGGAGCGGACGGAATATGCGGTAGTCCCAAGAGGTAGGAGTTACGAGATTGTCTGGCGGGGAGTGTGCCGGGAACTACAGCCACGACTTAACAAGGCGTAATCTTGTATACTGCCGGCTTAAGTTCAAAACAAAGTGAAGTGCTTATTTGTATTGCTACAGCACAGCGATGCCCGCAGATGTGTTGCGGAGTAGAGAAGAGGCGGCCGGCCTCGTATTTGTACAACCCCTGGCTGGGGGAGCTGAGACAACACGGCAAACAACCATTGGCGACACCAATCCGACAGTGAGAGACTTATATAGGAAATTGGAGAAACTCAAGCTCAAAGAGCAATCAAAATGGTGGGAGAATAGATCTTTAAATATGTATCTGCAGGAGGGAAGGGTACCTAGAGGACTACGCATCAGTCTTGCCCCAAGTTATGAAACACCTGACCCAGATATGCTCACAGAATGGGCCGAGGCAAATCTGGCATCATCAGCAAAGTTGATGACCATTTTGGTGAAATACGCTGAGTCGGATCGATGTAAGCTGCAAGCCCAAATTGAAGAATTAGAGAAAGAATTAAGCGGCATGGGTATAAGTGAGGCTATAGACAAAATGCGAGCTGAGTTGATTTTTAGGCTAAATAAAGAGGAGGAAATAATAAAAAAACGCAAGGCATTTAAATTCGAGCGGGATCGCTTGGATTACTTGCATGGACAAATTTTTACTTATGCAAAGCGATATGAGAACGTCAAGGCAAGAGCCAGGAAAACCCGTACTACTTTACCTGGCAGCACCCCTGCTATTCCATCCTCGTCAGATGCTAGCTCAGTAGGTAGTGAATCCGAAAATGAAGGAGTTAAAACCATGCCGTTGGGGTTTACCGCACTGTCCCTTGCACAAGAAGTGAGCTGTATGTGCCAGGACCGTCGGGACACACTGAGACCCAGGGCACAAACTGGTGGTCAAAACATCAAAGGGCCAATTGGAAACGAGGCGAAAGGAGGAAATGTTGTGCCAGGAAAATCAAACAACAGCCAAAAGCCTATGAAGGGTCGCTGGAACAACAAAAAAGCAGCCCCCACACAGTAATGAATCTTACTTTGCTTGTCCTCTCTGATAAAGAACAAGAGATCCTCAGTTTGGGTTTGTCATATTGCCCTCTCTGTAACTTTAATTACGCTGATGCAAGGATGGATGCTTTTCGCTTCGTTAGGAAGCTTAAGCTTAAGAAATATTTTAGGATTCAACCGACTAAGAAGAAAAAGCTTGGGGAATACGCAAGTAGCCCATTTATCCTTGAAGCTGGAGACCGGCCCGATTTTGATGACATATGGGCTCTACAAGAGGAGACACATCCCTCAACAGCAGTCCCTCTAGTCAGATCAAGGGTTGACCAAGCGGCTTGTGTTACTCCATTTAAACCGAAATCTACATTTCTCCAAATTAAGCCTCACGATAATATAGATGTCTATCAGGATCTGGTCACAAAGGATTTAAAGAAATTGTACATTACAACCAACAAGAGACATAATGTGGTTAGTAAATTGAATCGTAGCTACAATATCTTAATAAAGAAGTTGGAATCAAATAATGACATTGTGATCCGCCAAGCTGATAAGGGCAGAAATGTTGTCCTATGGCCCAGGCAAATGTATATTCAGGAAGCTGAAGCACAACTTCACAACCAGTCCTGTTACAGAAAAAGCAATTTGGGAGCGATTAAATTAGCATGGCAGGATCAAAATGCTAAACTTATTGCATGGAAGAGCAGTAATTTGATTTCCAAGGAAGAATTTGGGTTCCTTAAAAAAGATTTCCCAGTTATCCCCTCATTTTACTTGCTTCCTAAAGTACATAATTGTTCAGACAATCCTCCCGGAAGGCCTATAATTTCTGCGATCAATAGCTCCACTGAAAATATGTCAACGTACATTGACTATTTCCTTCAGGACAGTGTAAAGAGTTTGGGTTCTTATGTACAGGACTCCTCTGATTTTGTAAGAAAACTAAGTGATTTTGCATGGAATTCAAATTGTGTGCTCATGACATTGGACGTTGTATCATTGTATAGTTCAATACGCCACACCGATGGCATTAGAGCTGTTAACTATTACCTGAACAGACGTGCAATTAATTTCTCTGCACATAACTTCATGTTGATTGCTATGATTAAAAGCTGTTTAGAACAGAACTATTTTTTGTTCAACAATCAGGCATACCAACAAACTAGAGGGGTAGCCATGGGGGCCTGTTTTTCTCCCAGCCTAGCGTGCTTGCACATGGGCTGGTGGGAGGAACAGGTCCTCATGGTACAGCATCAAGCCACTATGGAGAGTCAAATCCTATTGTACCTAAGGTATATAGATGACCTCTTTTTTATATGGCATGGTACAATACAAGAGGCTAACAATTTTGTGGAACAGCTCAATCACAACAATCTAAATCTGAATTTTACGTCCACAATGAGCACACAGAGGGTATGCTTCTTGGACATTGAGGTATATATTGATTCAGGAGTACTAGACTTTACAGAAAACCGACTGCGGGCAACACCGTCCTGCATGCGGCCAGCCAGCACCCCCACCACTTGATATGAAGCATCCCCTTTGGGGAGATGCTCCGCATCAAGAGAATTTGCAGTGATGAAATTGAGTGTTCTAGGGCCCAGGAGGCTAGTAAATTACGCTTTCTGGCACGTGGATAATCAGAGATGGTTGTGCTTAAGGCTATGGAGCGCTCCAATACAATCTTAAGAACAATAGCCTTGACTCCTAAAGCCAGGACTATAACATCTCAGCTAGACTCCTCCAGACTGGTTGTTACTTATAACCAACAACATAAGGAGTTCCGCAAGATTTTTAGTCGCAACTGGAACCTGATAACAGGGGATCCTGTCATCGGTGGTCTGGTAGGCAGAAGACCGGAATTCTCCTTTAGAAAATCTACCTCGATGTCTGATAGACTTGTAAAAAATCACTTGGAATAGCCCATCTCAAAGACATTTATGGCATTGAGAAAGGGCTTTATCAAATGTTCAAGGTGTAAAGCCTGCAAAAATGGTTGTAGCAAAACACAATATTCTACACCATTCAAAGACAAACCTGTGCAAATCACGAAACAGCTCTCCTGCAAGAGGGAGTTTGTAGTCTCTGTGCTGCAGTGTCCTTGTGATCTACGGTATGTAGGAAGTACTCGACTACCGGTTCACAAGAGGATACTGCAGCACATTAGAGCTATTACTAATAAGGACCAATACTATCCTGTGGCATGCCACTTCCAAAGTACCCATGAGAGCGACCCCAAATACCTCTCTTATTATGCTGTTGACTGCATCTTGCCTCTCAAAAGAGGTGGCAATCGAGATGCACTTTTGAGGGTCCTAGAAACTCGCTATATCCTGGAATTAGACAGCCGAACTCCAGGGGGGCTGAACGCTAGCAAGGATCTGTACACTTGTTTGTAAAATAGTTACATAATTCTTGTTAACTTCGGGTAGTAATTTCTCTCAAGGTACAGATCGATTCAATCTATTTTTATCTCAGGTACTTTAGACAGCCACTTATGATTCTTGAACAGTCGTTTTGCCTTTAATTGCCATGGTTTTAGCCGGTTTAGAATATCTGTCAGATGGTAATTTAGTGGGGAGGGGCTCCTCCCTTCATGTTGAGAAAGAATATGTTTTTTTAAATAACTTTTCTAAAAAAATAGTATCTGTAATTGATTATTTCACGTATTGCACTTTGCACTGTATTAATTCATTTTGCACTTAGCTGTGACAATTGCTCCTAGCCATGATAAGGAAAGAAATACCATTTTGCTGATGTTTACAGAGGTCATTGTTTACATTTGCACAGAACACTTTAAATGCAGTTTCCCACTTGGGATTCATTTTGCACAGGTTTTTAAATTTGGAAACTGGGTCTTCAATGAAATGACATCATACATTATTTTTAGGATGATTTTATATATTTATATATTTATTTGTTTATTTAATATGTATTTATCCTAATAGCGTGATGTTGCACATGTGTATTTATCAGATACTGTATGTGGTAACTTTAACCCACTTTGGGTTATATGCATGACCGATAAGATTCCATTCAATTATGGTCTTTTTTCTGTTTCCATTATTTAAACCGGTGATTGAGTGAGGGTGAGAACTACTAGTCCGCCCTCAGTGTTTTGTATTTAAATCTCCCAAATGGCTTTGCAATCATATCATGTGATCAAGGCAGTGGATACTGCTGAAACACGGACATGCTGAGCAACAACAAGCTTAAATAAATTCACATGTTTGGCACCAAGAAAGGGATCCTCTTTTCGTCTTTCCAGCTCGGTGTAACCTGGCAGGACTGGGATTGTTTGGCGAGATTTTCTCATATATATATATATATATATATACATATTGTTGCTCCAGGTTATCCACCTCTTGAGTAGCACACGAGCAGCAGCTTAATTTCTGTGTAGGTGAGGACAGGGATCCGCTTGTAGATGCCCTCCCGTAATGGATCTGCACGACGCGTTTCGAAGCTCCATCTGCTTCTCTTCAGGGGCTTTAACGGAAGCAGTGTGTGCACCCGCTGACACACTTATCCAATTTCCATATGACACACCCACCGATGGGAGGCTCCGATGAGACTGTGCATTATGGGAAATGTGTTGCTGAAAGCACACAATCAAGTCCTGCATGGACCCCACAAGTGGGCCTGTCCTCGATCCCATGTACGGCTGCTGTTTCACTTCCGTGACCCCCAAGGGTAACGGGGTGGTGCATACTCCGCGGCTGGACTGCCGCGTGTAAATTGTCGCTCCAGGTTTCCCCCTCTTGAGTAGCACACGAGCACAGCAGCTTAATTTATGTGTAGGTGAGGACAGAGATCCACTTGTAGATGCTGCTCCGTAATGGATCTGCCCGACGAGTTTCAAAGCTCCATCTGCTTCTCTTCAGGGGCTTTAACGGAAGCGGTGTGCGCACCCGCTGACACGCTTCTCCAATTTCCATATGACACACCCGCTGATTGGAGGCTCCGATGAGACTGTGCATTATGGGTAGTTTGGTGCGGAAAGCACACAATCAAGTCCTGCATGGACCCCACAAGTGGGCCCGTCCTCGATCCCATGTACGGCTGCTGTTTCACTTCCGTGACCCCCAAGGGTAACGGGGTGGTGCATACTCCGCGGCTGGACTGCCGCGTGTAAATTGTCGCTCCAGGTTGTCCACCTCTTAAGCAGCACACGAGCAGCACCTTAATTTATGTGTAGGTGAGAACGGGGATCCGCTTGTAGATGCAGCTCCGTTATGGATCTGCCCGAAGCATTTCGAAGCTCCATCTGCTTCTCTTCAGGGGCTTTAACGGAACCGGTGTGCGCACCCGCTGACACACTTCTCCAATTTCCATATGACACACCCGCCGATGGGAGGCTCCGATGAGACTGTGCATTATGGGAAGTGTGGTGCGGAAAGCACACAATCAAGTCCTGCATGGACCCCACAAGTGGGCCCGTCCTCGATACCATGTACGGCTGCTGTTTGACTTCCGTGACCGCCAAGGGTAACGGGGTGGTGCATAATCCGTGGCTGGACTGCCGCGTGTAAATTGTCGCTCCAAGTTGTCCACCTCTTGAGTAGCACACGAGCAGCAGCTTAATTTATTTGTAGGTGAGGACAGGGATCCGCTTGTAGATGCCGCTCCATAATGGATCTGCCCGACGCGTTTCGAAGCTCCATCTGCTTCTCTTCAGGGGCTTTAACAGAAGCGGTGTGCGCACCCGCTGACACACTTCTCCAATTTCCATATGACACACCCACCAATGGGAGGCTCCAATGAGACTGTGCATTATGGGAAGTGTGGTGCGGAAAGCACACAATCAAGTCCTGCATGGACCCTGCAAGTGGGCCCGTCCTCGATCCCATGTACGGCTGCTGTTTCACTTCCGTGACCCCCAAGGGTAACGGGGTGGTGCATACTCCGCGGCTGGACTGCCGCAAGTAAACTGTCGCTCCAGGTTGTCCACCTCTTGAGTAGCACACGAGCAGCAGCTTAATTTATGTGTAGGTGAGGACGGGGATCCACTTGTAGATGCCGCTCCATATTGGATCTGCCCGACGCGCTTCGAAGCTCCTTCTGCTTCTCTTCAGGGGCTTTAAAGGAAGCGGTGTGCGCACCCGCTGACATACTTCTCCAATTTCCATATGACACACCCGCCGATGGGAGGCTCCGATGAGACTGTGCATTATGGGAAGTGTGGTGCGGAAAGCACACAATCAAGTCCTGCATGGACCCCACAATTGGGCCCATCCTTGATCCCATCTACGGCTGCTGTTTCACTTCCGTGACCCCCAAGGGTAACGGGGTGGTGCATACTCCGCGGCTGGACGGCCGCGTGTAAATTGTCGCTCCAGGTTGTCCACCTCTTGAGTAGCACACGAGCAGCAGCTTAATTTATGTGTAGGTGAGGACGGGGATCCGCTTGTAGATGCCGCTCCATAATGGATCTGCCAGACGCGTTTCGAAGCTCCATCTGCTTCTCTTCAGGGGCTTTAACGGAAGCGGTGTGCGCACCTGCTGACACACTTCTCCAATTTCCATATGACACACCCGCCGATGGGAGGCTCCGATGAGACTGTGCATTATGGGAAGTGTGGTGCGGAAAGCACACAATCAAGTCCCGTATGGACCCCCCAAGTGGGCCCGTCCTCGATCCCATGTACGGCTGCTGTTTCACTTCTGTGACCCCCAAGGATAACGGGGTGGTGCATACTCCGCGGCTGGACTGCCGCATGTAAATTGTCTCTCCAGGTTGTCCACCTCTTGAGTAGCACACGAGCAGCAGCTTGATTTATGTGTAGGTGAGGACGGGGATCCGCTTGTAGATGCCGCTCCGTAATGGATCTGCCCGACGCGTTTCGAAGCTCCATCTGCTTCTCTTCAGGGGCTTTAACGGAAGCGGTGTGCGCATCCGCTGACACACTTCTCCAATTTCCATGTGACACACCCACCGATGGGAGGCTCCGATGAGACTGTGCATTATGGGAAGTGTGGTGCGGAAAGCACACAATCAAGTCCTGCATGGACCCCACAAGTGGGCCCGTCCTCGATCTCATGTACGGCTGCTGTTTCACTTCCGTAACCGTAGTGTACATAAATTCTCTTAAATTGATTGTGGTCACTGACACTATGTTTGCTTTTTTTAGTCACTAGCTTCTATATTCTTTCGCAGATTGAAGTTGGGGTACTGTGGGGTTTGTCCAAAATTTCTACGATAAACACTGTCATAAAAAGTTAAACAAAACATTCCATAAAATACCTCATAAAAAAGCTATTCATAAAAAAGTTCTTCATATAAATAATTGATAAAACGCATGATCATAAAACTGTTTTCATAAAACATTATTCAAAAAATATGTTTTTATAGATATAAAAAAATATTAATAAGAAGTTATGTTTTCTAAAAATGTATGGAGCTCTTCATTGCTGTTGAACCCATGTGAGTCTTGCTGTCTAATTCTAGGATTATATGCGACTCTAGCTGTCTAAGCATGTGTTCTCTTTTACCTCCTCTACATGGTTTTGTGATGGCGTTAACCACATAGTATTTCAGGCAATTCAGGTCATTCATATGTATGGCTTTAAACTGTCCGGACACGCTGCATCATTATTGACAATGGCTCTGAGGTGCTGGAGGATTCTGACATGTACCTGCAGCTTGGTACTACCCACGTATCTCAAGCTGCAGGTGCAGTCCAGTACGTATACAGCATATTCTGTACGGCAGTTGTAATTGCCAGTAGTAGCTATCGGTCTCTGGATGAATGGAGTTGTGTAGTGGGTGGTGTTAATCCCAAATGTACACGCCCGACCTGAAGAGCATTTAAAGAAACCTGGTTTAGGTTTTAACTATGTGCTGTCTTGGCTAATCTCAGGACTACTCTTGACTATTTGTGTCCTCATATATAATACTCTTCTAAATGTAACTGTTGTTAGTCTTTCCAATTGCCTGGCCATAATGGTATCTGTAAGGAGGATTGGCCAATTTACAATGGATCTGATCTGCCTTTCTTTGCTGCTGAATGTTGTGTGCTCATATAGGTATATATTTATATATAATATGACATATTAAAGAGATTTTTTTAATTTACATTATATTATTGGTACATTAAAATATTTACATTCACTACTTTAAACTATATATATATATAAAGGCACAATATTTATGCATGTTTTTAATGATAGTAATGTGAAATGATATATTTTTCAATATGTTTCTCTTTACGTGTATATATTTGACCCAAAATAGAAAATAATAATAACACTTAAATTCCAAAACATGAAATAAATTTAAAACAACTGAAATAAAATATGTAAAAAAACAAAAAAACACATTTACAAAAATTATTATACAACGTTAAAAACAAACAAAGAAATATAAACTAATACTATCACATTTTTATTATCAACAAATATTTAAAGATTATATTTAACAAATATTAAGAAATGTATTGGATTCTGGTATTAATAGAAATAATATTTCCATTCATGTTTGGGCAACAGTAGAGAAAGTGTAGGACTTCAGAGGGGCTAAATATATAAACTACCCTCAGTCTTCTTAACAGTAGGTAAAGCATTGGACTTCTGAGGGGTAAGATGTACTACTCTCACTCCAGTCTATGCAACAGTAGGGAAAGCACTGGGCTTTGGAGAGGTTACATTTACTATTCTCACTCCAGTCTAAGGAACAGTAGGGAAAGCGCTGGACTTCAACCAGGTTAAATTTACTACTCCCACTCCAGTCTGTGCAGCAGAAGGGAAATCGTTGGACTTCAGATGGGTTACATTTACTATTCCCACTCCTGTGTGTTCAACGTAGGAAAGGGTTGGACTTCAGAGGGATTACTTTTGCCATTTCCACTCCAGTCTGTGCAACAGTATGGTGAGCATTTGACTTCAGTGGGTACAATTTACTATTCCCACTCAAGTCTATACAACAGTAGGGAAAGTGTTGGATGTCAGAGGGAAAGAATTTACTATTTCCACACCAGTCTGTGCAACATTGGAGAAAGCATAGCACTTACAAGGGGTTAAATGTACTATTCCCACTCCAGTCTGTGCAACAGTAGGTAAAGTGTTGGACTTCATAGAGGTAACATTTACTATTCCCACTCCAGTCTGTGAAACAGTAGGTAAATTACTTCACTTCAACCACATTACATACGTGAAAAACTATTAAACACTGAGGGCTTGATTACGACTTTGGTAGGCCTTAAAGCCGATGGTGCAACGTGCTGTCTGCTGTAGGATTTTCACAGTGGTGGTGTGCCCATCTGCCAGATTAGGAGTTAAATCCTGGTCTGGCAGCAGGTCGTGCAGCAGTTTGACTGTGTGGTCTGCTAGGCTAATAAAAGAGCCTATCATGCAGACAGCCACAGTCAGAGCACTGACTGCATCTTCCTGCACAGGGGGTACAAATCCAGTGGGGCATTACAATTGGCTCTCTGCATACACCCCAAAGAACAAATCCAGCATGGGGCCCAGAAAGGGCCCCCTTTATAGCCATTCTGCCACCATTTTCAGGGCAGGGTCATCACCATTTAAAGGGTGGTTAAATGGCATCTTGGAATATGCATTGCGGTGCTGGCTGCGGCGCCGATAGTATTATCCTGCTGGTGAAAGTCCACCGGGCCAGCGGAACATCGATCCAAGTTGTGCCGGTGGTCTCGTGGTGGTCCTATTTCCGTAGTCGTAATAATGCAGGTAGTTAAGCAGTGTGGCGGTGGTCGGACCCTCACCCCGGGTTCACCTCGCTTTTAGGCTCAAAATATAAACATAAATACTTAACATAACATATATATATTAAAAAAAATAAACAACGATAATTCAATTTACAAAATTCATAAACAATATAATAATTAATCTTCAATTACAATTATGATGTAAATCCCCCCTAATTAATTATTTACACGTAATACCCCTACAAACTTTTCAACCCACACCTGTAATATAATGAAAATAAATAGGTATAACAAAATTTACATAATTAGATAACAATTAATAGTTAATTGTTTACTAAATTAGCTTGCCCCCAACAAACCCTAAAGCCCACATCTAAATATCACTAAATTATTTAATTATTGCACAATTTACATAATTATGAATACATTTTATATAGGCATTGGATAAGGATGGGGTCCAAGACTGTATCAAATGCAGCAGAGAGGTCCATGAGGATGAGATCAGCCTTATCCCCTTTGACCAGAGACATGCTGATGTCAGCTACAGCAATGTGTGCAGTTTCCATGCTACAGTTGGTTCTGAAACTAGACTAAGTGGTGTCAAGAAGTTGGTGGTCATTGATGTCTTCATTGAGGTGTCTGTTTACGATTTTCTCTATGACCTTGTCCTGGAATGGTAGCATAGAGAGTATTAATGCCCATTAACACCAATGTTCAACTCAAACAGATTACATTTGCAGCACAACACTGTACTGCGAGGAATTGGTACCACACATTCTAAAAAAAAAAACACCGTTCAGTGCATAAAACAACGTTCAGAAACAATAGGCACACACATGAAAAGAAACACTATAAGGTGCGGGACAGGAAAGTTACTAAGACAGATGATATCCTAGGTTGTATTTATTAGAAAGAAATGGGAAGGATAGAAAAGCTGATTGGGACTGATAGCTTTACATGTATGGCAGAAAGGAAGCAGTACTTGTGCAAGGATTAATGCTATTGCAGTGAGATTTATTTCTGGGTCTCAAGCCTTTTAAGAACCATAGGAATCAGAATAGTAGTGGTTTATGCTCACAGTGTTATCAAAAGTAAATTAGAGTTTTACATAGCAATGACCAACAATATTGCGTTTGAGTTGTTATGCCACTCCCTAATCGCAGAGTTCATTCACTCAACCTTGCATTCCCCACAGCTTTCTTATGATCCAGAAGCTTTTCATTTTATTTTTGTTTGATGTCCCTTTATGGGTTTGTTCTTGTGCTGTGCTTCTTCTTATTTTACATTTGGGGCCTAATTACGAATGTAGCAGTCTGACCGCCAGCATGTCATGTCCGGCAGAAGACCACAGCACTGGCAGTCTTCAGACCGATGTATTACATGTTCAACAAGGTGCTGGTGGTGTGGCTGTGGAGATCTTGGGTTGGTGGTGGTAATTAGTCTCCATATGTGTCGATGCTTGTGTGAATATTTTGAATACGCATGTATTGAAACGACAAATAAGCATGATACATGTGGAACAATACCACCTACCCATTGTCAGAGTCTGGCCCATATATGGGTCGTCCAGCCAAAGAGTATATGGTACAAAAAGGACTCACCTGTATATCGCCGTAAACAGGATCATAATCCTTGGGGAGAAGATGCTGCTGTGAAGGAGGGACCTGAAGAAAGGTATTCATATTGAACTCTGACAGAAAGAATAGGAAAGAAATGAGTATGCACCCCAAATCCTTTGTTTCCGCTAACTTGAAGTTGAGGGTCCCACCACATTGATCAGCTTGTTGGAAAGCCAACTTGTAATACGGAACAGCATTGAAACTCCTCTGTACAACCTTATGGCAGCTGATTTTGCCTGACCGCCATCCGAGCGGTCTGTGATGTGCGGGGTGTGTCAGCTGTTCAGACACGGTGTTTCAAAAAGCAATCCACCCATCTTGTAATACAGTGGTTGGACTGCCACGCCCAAGGCGGTTGGTCCCTGACCGCAGGTACAGAGGGATAACGGACCACTAAACTCATTATAAGGTCTTTGGTCTCCAGTGGAGCTCGAATTCCAGAAGGGACCCAGTACTCTTAGCAATTTGTTATTGCATATTGTTTAGCTCATGCTGGTAAATGTTCTCTTTTTTATTTGACACTAATATTGGCCAGATGTTTACACCAAAGCCAACCTTTTCAGTTTCCCCTTGCTGGCTGTAATAAGTAATTTGAAAGAACAAGACAACCCCATACCAGTACCACATGATACCAGTCATTAGAAGATGGGTGCCTCCCTTTCCCATTCTTATTGCCTTACTTCCTTTACCTGGGAATTTTCCCCAGGGAGATTTCCAGAGTTCTAGTAGGTAGGCTGTTTTCAAAGACGGGACTTACATTGAATCATTTGCCATAGCATCATGTATCCTTTAAACAAGTTAAATAGACAAATACCAGAATAATAAGGCATGATTCCACAAGCCCTCTGGTTTCTGCAGTAAAGCATTTGAAAAGTAAGCTGTAGTATAGCATGTTAATGGATGTCTGGCACTTTGTTTATCCTTAATCCTCCTTGAGACAAATTGTACAACAAACAACAAAGGTTCCCTCTAAAAGAAGAGACATGCATGCACAAGTTGAGTTATACTTGCCAATCCAGTTTATGCCCTCTAATTTTGTATGTATAAAACCGTCAGGTTGTGGGGGTAGGCCCTGTAGTCAAACCATTGTCAAGGGACCTTACCCTCCCGTACCAGCTACTTTGATCTGCTCTCCCCGGCAGACCCTAAGATTGTGGCTTTTCTAAGTACGTTGGTCAGGACCCTAGGTAAGGATCAGACCAGAATCTTAAAGGGGACCAAGACAGGTTATTAGATGTACGAGGATGCATATTTGAATAAGACTGATGTGAACGTTGAGGAGTTGCACCAATGTGTGCAAAGTACTATTTGATTTTTAGGTAATAATCCTCTGTGTGGAGAGGAGGCAGAGTATCATTAAGATATTGGATTAAAAGAGGAGTTTGTGAAGCATATGGTGAGATATGTTGGAACTTTTGATTTGATCTAGGAGATTCAAAAAGATATTAGGATGGTTTTGGAGGGGCAGGGAGAATGGAGGATCAATTTTCCAGCTGAGATTATTGAATCACAAAGTCATATTTTTCGTGAGATTTTAGACCCTCCAGAGGATACCAGTCTATGTTTTTTTGTGCAACTACAGGGAGGAAGAGGGAGATTTTCAAGAGGTGACAGAAAGGCAAGAGGGTCTCAAGTTATGTTGAGCAAAAGACCCTTTATATACCCGTAAAAAACTGGGAGACTGACTCGCCCAGTTTTGGACACGTTGCAAAAAGATCACGGCAGATTAGTGGGTTTTGGAGATGGTTTAGGGTTATCATATAGAGCTTTTAGTTTTGCCCAAGTAAGAAAGGAGGCCAAGGGCTTTGAAGTTTTCAAATTAACAGGAGATTATGGTCACTCAAGAGGTGAACACACTTGTGGAGAAGGGTGCTGTAGAGAAGTCTTGCAGAGATTCAAAAGGGTTTGTAGGCAGTATATTGTTGGTGAAAAAGAAGGACAAGGGGTTGAGACCTGTGACAAATCTAAAGGATTTGAACAGTTCGGTCAAATATTATTATTTTAAGGTGGAAGGCATTTATTTGAGAGGTCTTCTAAGGAAGGGATACTGGTTAATGCATCTACATTTGAAAGTCGCACATTTGACAGTTCCAAAATGTCTTGACGATGGAGATTATCTGAGATTTCAGTGGCAGGGGGTGATATGGAGGTTTACATATCACCCATTCACTGATTGACAGCATCTCCGTGGTGTTTCGTAAAGTTAATGAGGCCAGTAATGGCATGGTTGAGGTAAAGGGGTGTTAGTTTGATTTTGTAGTTAGACTACACTTTGATTGTGGTGGAAACAAAGGAGCTTTGGAAGGAGCAGAAAGAGTTAGCAGTACATGCTTTGTAGGATGTGGGTTTCACAGTGAACAGGGCAAGTAATGTCTGGAAAGAAGTAAGGAAATATTATTTTTGGCTTTCAGATAAGGACAACGGATTGTCTGTTGAGATTGCTGGTGGATGTGAGGAAGATGCGCAAACAGATAAGGAGGATAAAAGTGAGCAATCTGGTTTCACTGTGGCAGTTAGCAAGATTGTTGAGTTTGCTATCTACATCGATTGAGGCGATTTTTCCAGACCCATTACATTACAAGGATTTGCAAATAATGCAGTCTTATCATCTTTGATTGGAGATGAAGTACTCTCCTAAGGTGGCATTGACTGTCTGTGCGAAGCAGGAATTGGACTGGTGGATGGCAAACTTGGAAGGCTGGAATGGAAGGGCCATTTTTGGGGAAGTTCCAGATAGGCTAATCAAGTCCGATGCCAATCTTCAAGGATGGGAGGCTTTGAGCAAGTCATCACCTTCGCCCGTATCACCCCCATTTCGTCAGTGATACTGGTGGTAACTGACTCTGATTGTGCTCTGGGCTCTTCTAACCAGACCCAGGGCCAATTTGCTGTAAAAAAGGTATATAGTAATTAGTTGTAATTACAAATGATATCACAACCTACCTCTATGCCCCTAGTATATGGTACTGCACTTTAATGTGCACTGATGTGTTGCCTGCTGACATTTTAAAGGCAGCTCTGCTTTGATGACTGCTTTTAACATTAAAGTATATGCAAGTTTCAACTTTGGAATTAAAAATACTTCCAAAGTCTCAGGCTACCTTATTTTTACATATAAGGTCCTAGCCTTATCCCACTGCTACAAGTCCGGCAAGCAAAACTCATCCCGGCTATCACTTATGGGAGTGAGTGTCTCAGGGGAAGAGATACATTGACTTTTGACAGAACTGTGACTTGAGCTGCTAGAATAATATTTAATTTACCAAAGTACATCTCACCAGCCCAAATAGGGCTAGAATTCACCATGCAAAGCCAAGAAATAGCTTGCAAAGGATCCTATCATAAGGACTGGTACAGGATAAAAAAATCTGTAGCAGGCACAATGAACATCTAAAGAATGAGTGTGCGGCAAGGTCTTATTTGTTATCATTTATAGACCGTCTGGCACTCAAGGAACTCTGGGCAGCCTCAGGATCCTATCCCTGTTTTAAACAAATTGTTAAGAAAACAGTGAAAATGTTACTGGCAGAAGACAAGGAGACACTTACAGAAAGAACCCAAGGATGGTTTGTGGTTCACAGTTATGAAAAAATCCTCCCCACAACCACACTTAGGCACACGCTTCAATAGAAATAGGAAAGAAAAATATCTTCACCTTCGTTTGGGCATTTTACCATCTTTCCCGCATCTTCCCCCATGGAAGCGACTTCATGGTCAGTCAATATGCCGCTTAAGCAAGGATGCCAACGAAAGTGTTTTACATCTGCAATGTATATGCAAAAATCTACAGGCTGAACGGCAACAGTTACTAAAGCCACTCTTTGTAAGTATTTAACAACAAGGGGTGGTGATGGACAGAGTTTCTGAATTAAGCAGCGTACTCTCACCCAGTCAAGAGATCAGGGCTAGGTCCAACACCGTTTTTTAGCTCACTGCACAATCCCAGCTCAGAACCTGGCTATATGCAAATTAGTCTGTTCCTGTCCCAGTGCATGATGGGAACAGGGCAAACCAAACTACCAAGCCAATTCTTACACTGGGAAGGAAACAAGTTTCCGGGGACCGGTTTCTGCCATTTCAGCCGTCGTCGGCCCGGCTTACTTGAATCCTGATGGTGCAATGAGCAAGGGACTCACATCTGAGTATACCCTTCCACGCTTAGGGTGGACAAAATATTTAACAACAAGGGGTGGTGATGGACAGAGTTTCTGAATTAAGCAGAGTACTCTCACCCAGTCAAGAGATCAGGGCTAGGTCCAACACCGTTTTTTAGCTCACTGCACCATCCCAGCTCAGAACCTGGCTATATGCAAATTAGTCTGTTCCTGTCCCAGTGCATGATGGGAACAGGGCAAACCAAACTACCAAGCCAATTCTTACACTGGGAAGGAAACAAGCTTCCAGGGACTGGTCCCTTGCTTACTGCACCATCAGGATTCAAGCAAGCCGGGCCGACGACGGCTGAAATGCCAGAAACCGGTCCCCGGAAGCTTGTCTCCTTTCCAGTGAAGAATTGGCTTGGTAGTCTGGTCTGCCCTGTTCACATGATGCACAGGGCCAGGGACAGACTAATTTGCATGTAGCCAGGTTCTGAGCTGGGATGGTGCTGTGAGCTAAATAACGGTGATGGATCAAGCCCGGACCTTTGGACTGGGTAAGAGTGGTCTGCTTAATTCAGAAACTCTGTTCATCACCACCCCCTTTTCTGAATCGTTTTTGGCCACTATAGGTGTGGCAGGGTATACTCAGACATGAGTCCCTTGCTCACTGCACCATCAGGATTCAAGCAAGCCGGGCCGACGAGGGCTGAAATGCCAGAAACTGGTCCCCGGAAGCTTGTCTCCTTTCCAGTGAAGAATTGGCTTGGTAGTCTGGTCTGCCCTGTTCCCATGATGCACTGGGCCAGGGACAGACTAATTTGCATGTAGCCAAGTTCTGAGCTGGGATGGTGCAGTGAGCTAAATAACGGTGATGGATCAAGCCCGGATCTTTGGACTGGGTAAGAGTGGTCTGCTTAATTCAGACACTCTGTTCATCGCCACCCCCTTTTCTGAATCGTTTTTGGCCACTATAGGTGTGGCAGGGTATACTCAGACATGAGTCCCTTGCTCACTGCACCATCAGGATTCAAGCAAGCCGGACCGACGACGGCTGAAATGCCAGAAACCGGTCCCCGGAAGCTTGTCTCCTTTCCAGTGAAGAATTGGCTTGGTAGTCTGGTCTGCCCTGTTCCCATGATGCACTGGGCCAGGGACAGACTAATTTGCATGTAGCCAGGTTCTGAGCTGGGATGGTGCAGTGAGCTAAATAACGGTGATGGATCAAGCCCAGATCTTTGGACTGGGTAAGAGTGGTCTGCTTAATTCAGACACTCTGTTCATCACCACCCCCTTTTCTGAATCACTCCTTGTAAGTAAGCAGATAAGATCCTGCAGACAAGCTGTGAAGGCATGTTTTGGAGGTGGAGATGTACAACTAGAGTGTCACGTTGTTCAATTCATGGAAGTGGCAGGGGCAAAATCTCTTGCGTCAAGTAACCAGACTGCTTTATCACTGCACCACATGGCCCCTTAAAGCTAACAGCAAATCTTCTCTTATTGCTGCTAACAACTAACTGATGATGGAAAAGTCCCGCTTTCTCACTTTGAAAATTGAGTCCTGCCTTCTAAACTTACAGACTGTGTAAATATTTACTGACAACTGCTCTGTGCTTGTTATACAATTCAAGAAGTTTACATGTTTTTATCTAAAAGGATTTAGAATATGAACACTGCTGTTGCTGCTCTGTGTATGTCAATATTATTCATGACAGTTTTACATGTTCAATTTAAATGGTTTTAGAATATGAATTGTGTTGCTATTACGTTTTTATATGGAAATTGTAAAGGTTTTAATTAACCAAACAATAAAAATATTACCTATTACCTACCTATAAGTCACTTTTCTGCTGAACCCAAATTTAGCCTTCCAGCAGCCTTTCCTGATTGGCAAACCTTTGGCAGGCTGAGCCAAACTGCTCTGATGAGGTGTGATGTGGCCTCCATAGAGAAAATGGACATCTGGTGGGAGGAGGTCTGCAGCTGCAGAGAAAAGGGCAGGATAGGGGCGAAGTATCCAAACTGGTCTTCAAAGAGGGAATGGCTATTGGGATAGGTCTTAGAATAATCCCTGTATCTTACACCCCCATCCAGAAGAGAGCCCCAGTATTTAAATTAGCACATGGGCTGAAAGAGGAGCGTTAATGAAACTTTTTCCATGGCAGTGGATTGGCTGATCCCGATCTTAATCTCAAGGAGAGAATTTCTCTGTTTGGATTTTAAAAGAATTGTGCTTCATTGGACAAGATTATGCCACACTTTGGAGAAAGTTTTCATACATGAGTGGCACCCTGCACCCCATTAATTAGGGGTGCCACCCTGCTTGTCAGGAACATGGTAAAATATGAGAGAGCTGCCAAGCAGCTCATACCCTGCCTAAAACTACAAGAAGACGGACTGCCCTGTAGGATCCAGGCCTGCAACAAGAGGATTGTACTCTGAATCACTGCACCAACTGCACACTTTGGAATTACAGCCCTAAGGACTTTACCTTGCTTTAAAAAGTGAAAGAGTGGACTACCTTAAAGCAACAGGTTAAAAAAGCTCCACCTGCATCTTCTGTATCAAAAGGAAACCAACTGACCACTTTTAATGGAACTTTAAGGGATCTGGCCCAGTGCATGGTGTGAGATGTAATCCCAAAATTCCAAGGAGCAGCTCGAGATTCTGTAACCTTGATTAGGTGTTTTGGACAATTTGGAACCCCAAACGGCATTCTGGAATAAGATCCAGAAGTTTAGAGAATTTTTGGTATAAAGCTCCGTAAGGAAAAAGACCAGTTGACGCTAATCAAGCTAGTGAAATCAAATAGCGGCTCACGTTTCCCTTGCCGAAGGTCCAGAGCTTTTCATTGATAATGAGTCTTCCATTAGTTGACTGAGGTTTTACGCTGAGTCATGGAACCCAAAGCCGTCTTGATAAGGAGCCTCACTTAAAGTCAAGAGAAAATGCTACAAAACAGTGACTACAAAGGTAAAAACTTGACCTGGTCCTACCACTAAGTGTATCCGACCTGCGCTCCATTGGGGTCAGCCTGAAACTTTGACTTTGTTCTGGTCAATAGCAACCAGATGTCCAAAAGTGAGGCTTTTGGCTTTTCAGCACTAGAAAGTGTTTAGTCTTTGAAAATGCATATCTCTGGTTCCCTATATTGAAAAGTGTGGTTTTGGTATCATTTCAATCATAAAAATATTACCTATTTTTATAAAGTGGAGTTTGATTTTATTGTGTGTTGTGTCTTACTGATGTCATGTATTGTTTTTATAATATTTAGCTCACCTGTCTGCTAAGTTTAACCTGCCTACTAACAGCCATTTACCAAGGACTGAGCAAGGCAAAAATTTATTGAGATCTTGACTTGGCCTTAAATTGTGAATGTGGTCTTGTTATTGTGATAGGTGGCTACCTTCCCCCACTAATGAACCACATTCCGACTGGGCAAGAAATGGTATTTTGACAACAGGAGGAACATTATCTTTTTAAGAGAAATAGAGGCATATCAATTATCTGGAATTGTTGGCAGGTTCTTTGCGCTGAGGAGTTTTGTCTGAGACAATGTAAAGTTCTGTGTTTTGTTAAAAATAGACAATGCATCAGCAGTGAGGTATGTTCCCAGATTGGGAGGTCCTCGGTTGGATGCTTTGGTTGATTTGTCAAGGGATTTTTTTCACTTTTGTCTGAGCCAGAATTTCATGGTACAGGCTCAATATATTGCAGTTCAGTGCAGATTGGAATTCGAAAGAATTTGAAGGATTCCAGCAATTGGATGTTGGACATGGAAGATTTCCGTACTTTTGAAAGCAGATGGGGTCCATTCAGAGTGGATTTGTTTGCAAGCAGGTCGGATGCACATATTCCAGCTTTCTACTGTTGAACATTGGATCCAGAGGCAAAGGCAGTGGATGCATTCTTAAAAACGTGGAAGTTGCAACTTAATTATCTATTTCCCCCGTTTTCCATTATTCAGAGATTGGTAGAAAAGGTGATGAAGGATGAAGCTGAAGTGATGTTGGTGGTTCTGTTTTAGTTATCTCAGGTCTGTCCCCCTGATGTCATGAGTTTGTTGATAGATGTTCCAGTATTGCTTCAGAGATATGTTAGGTTGTTGGTGAATCCAATAAAGAAGTGTCCCAAACTGGTGTTGGAATGTTATCTACAGTTGCCCGGATGGAAGATTTCAGGAGAGAATGCTGGGTATCTGGCTTATTGTCAGAGACTACAAGACTCATTGGAGGATCTTGGGCACCAGGTACTATTAAAGCATATCGATTGATAAGGAAGATGTGAACAAGCAGGTGTTAGAGAGGAGTTTGGATCCTGTTTTGGCCTCTGTTGTAAGTGTTGTCAATTATTTGATTGAAATGTTTTTGGGAGGAAGTTCTTATAATACAATGTATTTGAGCTGGTCCGCAATATCAGAATGTCATGTGTTGGTTTATGGATTTCTGGTAGGACAACATGATGTGGTAAAGAGATTGATAAGGAATAACCCTGGATGGAGTGGCACTCCGCGGAGTTCCACAGAGTTAAGAAAAAACTCCACCCCAGTCCCACCAATTATTTCTTTTAAATGATCAACAAAAACACTAACCTGCTCTCTGGCATCTGTGGGCCGCCCTCCTCTTCTCCATGGTGTCTCCTCCTTGCAGCCGTCCTCATCATTGTTGCTGGTCACAATCCCCTACGTTTTACATTTTGCATGTACTGAGCATGCGCAGTCCACACAAGATGTAAAATGTAGGGGTTTGCAGCGAGGACAGCGGCAAGGAGGAGAGACACAGGTGTGAGGAGGAGGGTAGCCTGCAGACATCAGACAGCAGGCAAGTGGGTTTTTTTACTCTTTTTTTGGGGCCGTAGTGCAGGGGCTTAGGAGCGTAGTCTGCTCCTCCACGGAGACACAGTTTTGACACAACTTTGCATTCTCAGCAGAGCGTAGAGTTGCTAAAACCCTGCAAACTCCGCTGGCAGAGCGGAATACGCCGCCAGGGATTTATAAGGAGTGGACGGCTAAAAACTCCACCAGAACTAAAGTATTGGTCACTTTGAGATTATTATCTGGTTTTGTAACAGATGTCAGGCTGGGTATTAAAGGAGAGTTTGTGTGTTGTTGAGTGTTTGAAGGAGTATGAGAGAAGGACTGGTGGTTTAAGGAGACATAGGGGCCGATTACGATGGCGGGTGGAACACCGTCCGTACCACCATGGCAATGTGAAAAGATGGCCCTATGGTTCGCGGCGGCCCCGCCGGTCCTATTACGATGCACCATGGGGAAAATATACCTGCGGAGGTCGGAATCCATGAAATACCGCCGGGCTTGTGCGGAAAAGCTGAAACACCAACCACGGTGGTCCTATTCGCTGCGGCAAGCCCACAAACCGCCAATACAGCAGCGGAATTTCCGCCAGTGCAATTATGATGGCACCGCAGTGCCTGCGTAATGACCGTGTGTTACCGACCGCCGCGAAATGCAAAAACAAAGATGAATGTGAGCCACGGAGACCAGATCACCGCGGTCCGACCACAGCAGTACTTTGGAAATAGTAATGGCGGTCGAAGGCTACTACAGCAAAAAACCTACTATTGTGGAAGTGCAACTGGCTCAGCCAATAGAAACAAGTAACACATCCCATTAACAGATGCCCCTGGAACACATTAACTACAAATCCCAGCTCAACACTGTCAACACACCTGACATGAATATTCACCTGAAAACACATGACATAGCTGAGCATAAAAGCAGGCCCTGCCTAATCCACATTCCCCATCAAAACTCCAGAAGTGAAGGGCCCTACCTCATCACAAACAAAAGACAGACCACAACACATCACAAAATCACAAAACCACTTACACCCCACACATCATCATCACCCCACCAACAACTGCAGTCACAAACACTCAGCACATCACACACCATGGCACAGAAAATGCCAAAATTCACTGATGGTGAGTTGTCAGTCATGGTGGATGAGATCATAAGAATAGAGCCATACGTCTTAGGAAGCAAGGTACAACAGACACCAGCAGCCAGGCAAAGTCAAATGTGGCAAAGGATGGTAGACAGAGTCAATGTCGTAGGGAAAGTTCCACGCAACAGGAAGGAGATCAGGAAGAGGTGGACTGACCTTAGAGCAAAGTCAAGGAGAAGAACAGCAAGAACCTTGATCTGGCCAACCTGACTGGCAGTGGACCTCCCATCCTTCCAAGAACATTCAACACATGGGAGGAGAAGGTGCTGGGTATACTGTATCCAGAGAGTTGCACTGGAATTGAGGGTGGACTGGAGTCTGGTAAGTACCAACACAATACTGCCATAACACTGCAATGTAGCATCTTCCACAACTGTAAAGCAACTGTTCCTAGGCCCATATCTCCTCGTGTCACAAACACTACCCTCAAACAGGTCCCACAGATCCCACATCAACTCACTCTCATTCAGCACAAATGTACCTAGCAGTATTTTAGTGGTGGCACATGTCAGGCAACCTACACTACAACTCCCACCAGGCCCTCTTGTCCCACAGCTAAGTAGGATGTAGCATTACCCCAGAAGCATGTGGTAGCCATTACATTTGTCCACCTTCACCAAACAGGTAGGTAGCCATCTTGCCTCCCACCCCACCCAGGAGCATTTGGGAGACATTGCATCACCCTCATCGAACTTACAGGTAGGTATCCATATTCACAGGCAGGGTGTTTGTGTTTGGAGGGCCTGCACTACTACTCCCACCATGCCCCCTGTCCCACCCCTAAGCAGGATGTAGAACCTCAACCGCCCCACCCCACCCAGAAGCACTTGGGAGACATTGCATCACCCTCATCAAACTTACAGCTAGGTAGCCATCTTCAGAGGCAGGGTGTTTGTGGTTGGGAGGCCTGCCCTACTACTCCCACCATGCCCCTGTCCCACCCCTAAGCAGGATGTAGCACCCCACCCCACCCAGAAGCACGTGGGAGTCATTGCATCACCCTCATCTAACTTACAGGTAGCTACCCATATTCATAGGCAGCGTGTTTGTGGGTAAGAGACCTGCACTACTACTCCCACCATGCCCCCTGCCCCCCCTAAGCAGGATGTAGCACCACAACCCACTCAGGAGCACCTGGAAGCCATTGCACCGTTCCCCTTTACCAAACAGGGGAGGGCTATCTTGTGTTGGTAGGGCTGCACTACAAATCCCACCAGGACCCCTAGTCCCCCAGCTGAGAAGGACGTAGCACTCCACACACCACCAAGCATGGGAAACAACTCACATTGCTATAGTGAAACTTACATGTAGGTAGTATCCATGTGCAGCATGTTCAGCTTTTCCAAATGCATGTTGCCACTTGCCCCCAACAGCAATGCAAATCAGTTACATGATGACATGTCTGTGTTGTCACACTGTGTGTACAGTGCACCAAGTCAAAATTCACTAAAGACACCATGGAGTAGTAAGTTACGTACCTCAACATCATGTCATGATGCACTGTCTTCTCGCAAATATATGAAAAGGCATGCCATTGTCAATCATCTGTTGCATCAAATGTCACAAATATCAGTGTGGCGTGCAACTCAATGTCCATATGACCTCTACCCACCAGGACAACGACAACAAACGACACAGGATTATGACAACATGCAGAGCCAGTCCCCATCAACACAACCTGAGCACTCAGATGCTGATTCAATCATATTCTCCAACCAGGAATTGGAAGCTGGCCATTCTGGTGTGCCAGGGAATAACATGGCTCAAGTCCTCACCGTCATCACCACCACGGCAACAACAACTGGCATGACACCTGCCACCACAACCTGTGTGGCATTCACCAACATCCTCTCCACCATGGCAACAACAACTGGCCTGGGACCTGCCACAACAACCTGTGTGCCATCCACCAACATCCCTCTCCACCACGACAACAACAACTGGCCTGGGACCTGCCACCACGACCTGTGCGGCCTCCATGTCCTATGTTCAGGTCACTCTGGCCTTTTGTGGTTACATATTTAGTATGGTTTACAGCCGTGGGAACATAGTTAGGGAACCGGAACCACCTTAGTGTGTGAATTTAAAACACCTGGTATGGTGACCAGGAATCTCTAAATAACCAAAAGTACACCCTTGAATCATACACGAAGTGGGTTGTCCTGCCAACTTGGACACGGAACTAGCATTTAGTGAGGAGAACTATGCAGAAATCCTTAGAGCACCATCTTTACTGGCGGAGACAGTAGTAGCACAGACGGTTCAAAATACCGACGAATGGGAGACACTACCCAACAAGAAGAAAGACCACATCCGAACAGCTCTCCATGGGGCTTTTATGATGGAGTACTTGCGAAAGAACAGTGCACCAAGGGGTCTGATCGTCACTAACGAACCAAGAATGTTTCTGAACAATAAAGTATTAAAAAAGAACTGGTCAGGAATAGCATAGAAATGCACAAAGGACTGGCTAGTACTTATTATCAACACTGCCAGGGAACTAGCAGATGCATTGCTAGTAAAGATTCAACAAAGTGAGGACAGACTCAAAACCATGGTACAGACTACTGTTTTCCGGAAAAAAACTGGAAGAAATCAACAAGGATCACTCGGAATATCAGGAATACCTGACACAGTCCAAACTAACCAAATTGAAGAAAGATGTTCTCTTTGCCTGGTATTCAAGGCCTTGCATGGAATTTGTTCGATCTCCTTGCAACGCAAGTTTGAGTGGTATGCTCCTGTCTGCACACTGCGTTCTTCTGGGGCAAATTGTGTAAGAATCCCTAGATTTAAAAAGGTCAGAGCTGTTGGCAGATCTTTTGAGGTTGCTGAGGCAAAACTTTGAAACACTCTTCCGGGTGAGCTGAGACAAACTAATGATATCCTGCCTTTTAGAAGGAAGCTAAAAACATGGCTATTCCCTAAGATCTAAAGGTTTGGTGAGGTCCTGAAGGTGGTAGGCCAGCTCATTCACTGTTTTTAGCGCCAGGATGCCTGACAGTGACAGTGCGCTCTACAAATGCAATAAATAAATAAATAAATAAATCAACACTAAAGATAGACATCTTAAATTCACCCACTCAGTGAACAAGAATCATGCGGTGCTCCTAGATCTAGACATCACAATGGATGCAGAGGGCATCAGCACCAAAGTCCACAACAAGACAACCGACAATAACAGCCACTTGCTTTATGAAAGCTATCACCCCAAAGCCCTGAGAGACAACCTGCCGATTGGACAGTTTCTGAGAATACGCAGGAACTGTTCTGAAACCAACACATTTCAAACACAAGCAGAGGAACTGGAATCCAAATTACAAGATCGGCACTACCCAAAAAAACTTCTCAGAAAGGCCAAGAAAAGAGCTGGAAATGTCAATTGCGAGGATCTACTTGACACAATCCAAAAAGAGAATTTGGATCGGATGGTGTGCGTCACAACTTTTACCCCAGCGTCGAAGAATGTACAGAGGATCATTAAAAAGAACTGGCATATCCTTCAAGGGTGGAAAAACATTGGGAACCCCCTCTATTCACATTTAAAAGGAGCAAAAGGAGCAAAAACGTGTGGGATGAGCTAGTTAGGGCCAAAGATACGGAACCCCAAGAGGAGAATCAACTGACCCTTTGGAACACCCAGAGACCCACTGGTCATTTTCTGTGTGGGGCTGTGTCGCATGCCCCCTGGCGTCAAGCACGAAGACAGTAGACATCGGCACCATACGACCGTGAGTACTGAACCTTCAACACTAAGAATGCAGTTTATTTCCTCACATGTCCATGCAACTTGAGGTACGTGGGCATGACAACCACTAAAATCAAAACACGTATTAATGAACACCGTAGCACCATACGTTGCAAAAAGAATAACACCAAACTGACGAGACATTTTCTTGAACAGAATCACAAAGACACAGACCTCAAATGGGTCATCTTGGAGGACATGAAGAAACACACCACAGACCTTAGTAGGCCCCTTCACATTCGTGAGCAACGGTGGCTTGCACCGCCTCCGCACCTGGAAAGAAGGCCTTAACGACGATATACCATGGCTTCAGCTCGGCCAATAGGGGCCTTCCTGCATCCACACCTTGGAGTAATTTTGGAATCCAGGGTCCCACGTACATTACACCTTCTGGGTACCTCCCCCTCTTTTCCAACATCCAACCCAGATCAACCATTAACCCCATGTCATCACTCACATAGTATTTTTTTGTTTCGCTTATCGCCAGAACAGGGAATCTGAGCGGAGAAACCAAATCTGCATCTACATTAACTGCAGACACCTTACGTACAACACCTCCTCCACACGGGGACTACCATTGGGCCCCAGAACATCCAAACTCACTGATAACCTTCTTCCGGCTTATTTTTGCCTTTTATGCATGGTATGATAGGATCTTGGGAGAGAGAGTATATGGGGATTGAATAGATGAGCACCAGAGTGCAATATTATAATATCTTTTATAACACGAGTCACCTGTCATCTAGGGCATGGGAACACCTCCTATTGCGAAAATCTACTGCACGAGATTATGAAATATCATTTCCCGTCAGTGAATATTTCACACACTACCTGGTATTCTGACACGCATTTGTGGCTCACTGGTGTACAGTACGTGTCATAGCCATTCCTTTCCCTCATATCACCAGCGGCATTATTTACAGCACAATTCGAGTGGTTATCGGGACCACTATAGTTTTTCTCCTGTGGGATCTCTCCACAATGCATGCGTGTTAACTATACACCACGACGCATGCTAGGTCAAACACCTAGGCGCGGCTCTAATACGCATGAGTTTCCCCATAGTAGAAAAGCCTGCACGCATGCCCACAGGCGGGACCCTTCAGTCTGGGCACTGGACTCCGCGCTGGAACCAATTGTATGGATTGAACCTACGGTTCCGGGGACCACATATGGGCACTTTATCATTGTGGAACCTGCATAGATGCTCCCAAGCCACGCTCATGAACCGGCACAATAATTACTTGATTACCATGGCTCAGAGTGTAAATACGAGCCTACATTGCATCCATTTCACCAGCGAGGAGCGGAGGCTTGCAGACATAGGCACAGAGGCAGAGACTTCACCTGTGAACAGTAAGAGTATGAGTGTGGTGTTGAATGAGTTGCAAAAGGGGGGGTTTTACCGAATAAAGTCACTGGGACCTGGGTACGTATATTGCTAAGAGAGGGGTCCCAGTAAACAAACACGAAAATATGCACAATCAATAAACAAAAAATCAATTGACAATAGTTTGCTCACATTGTATTTATTTCCAATGTAGCTTGGCCACTTATTCAGGCAATTAAGGTAACAATTATAGTTTTTATAAAGTGCCCTGGTAAAGGGGGGGAAAGGGGATTAGTGCAGTGAGTATAGGGAGGGTAAGTGACATAAAACAGAGCCACAGGCTGCAATCAATTGAAAATTATTACGCTCATTCAAATTATGGGTGATCATAAGTTCCAAAACATTTTTATAACATAGCATGCTTCATAAATGTGCTGAATAACATTATTCCTGAAATGAAGCTGAAAAAACAGAAGACAGTCGACGTTTCGACCCCTATTGTAAAGGCAGGAAAAAGTTGATCCCTTGCATTGGGGTCTTCATCAGGACCAGAAGAAAAGGGGGGGAGGGGCACAACCTATTGAGTACAAAAGGAATTACTCATTAGGAACCAATCCATAGTTTAAAACAAAATTAGACGATTACTCCCACAAAGTAGAATAATTAGGCTTGGCAAGGCCTGTCCTGATCACAAAACCACTGCAGAATACTGGGAAAAGCGTTGTTCTAGATGGGGACAAAACATTGACATAAATGTAATGGTTCAGGGAGATACGGAAACTTGATAAAAATCAATACTAGTTTCAAACCAATGGGCTCGTTGATATCACCAACCTATGGTTGTGTGTACACCAATCTACAAGGGGATGGTAGCCGCTCATTAACCTGATGATCTGAGTAAGAAGTGGCCAAGGTCAAATTGTTAAATTAAAGTACTACCCTCACGAGATCAGGCATACCTGGTCAGACAGTTCAGTATTGGATAAGGTCAAAGGTCTCAGTGCTTCAAGTAAAAGGAATCAGCAGATCTGTAGGAAGAAGAACACAGGAGTGGACTATCACTGCTCGTGCTCTGTAGAACGTGGGGATCATTCACATTGGCAAACAGTTATACTAATCATGCGTACCTGATTAAACACACTATATTCTTGTATGGATGTGGTCTCATGTAACATTTTGGAGGAAGCAATAGGCGTAAACTCTAACTGCTTGTGCTATCATATGTGCGAAAGGACATATCAAAATATAGAACTTAGCACCTAATCAATGTATTCAAATAAAGTAATAGCCTCTCAGAATCTCGTGTGCCTATTGAACAATTCGTTATATAATATAGTCATTGTTACTGCTGCCTATCGTTCGTGGATAAAGAATCGGTAAGTCTGTGAAAAAGGAACACAGGAGTGAGCTGTCACTACTCGTGCTGTAATACATACAGGGGACATTAGGGACGGTAAACAATTGTACTACCCTTAAACATAGAGCGTACCTGGTCGAACACACCATGAAGACATTGTCTCCGTAGACATACCACATGAAGATACGAAATGATTAATCAGCAAATAAGGATCTAAAACAAAAAGACAGGAGTGGACTCTCACTACTTTTGCTGTATAATGTGAAAGAGACCATTTGGACAAAACGTAATTAAATCTGGCATACCAGTCTTCTATTCCAAGGCGGAGTCCACAAATTAATTAGGGCCAAGAATCTTCGAAAGCAGTATCTATCGTAACAAAAATATGAGGTTACTGTCAAGGGTCTATGAAAATACCCGCTGACTTACTGAAGCCGAATTGGGGCAGACGAGGTACCTGTAAGGAAAGGAATGAATCCATGTATCATCGGCCGTCACGAAGCGGAGTACGCGTAGTAGAATCCACACGCCGATGATGTGCGAACGCTGCGATCACGTGATATGATCGTCTTTTGAAATAGAAACAGGGGCGAGCATACAAGCAGTCGGGTGCTGCATCAAGCGGCCATATTGGACTGGCTAATAGGAATCCAATACGGAGATGAATTCCTTCATTACATTAATATAGATCTGGTTAACATCTGGGAAACTGTCTAGTGCCTATTGTAAAGCATGATTTGTGTATTCATTGATATAAACAATACTTATAGATGCTGAATGAACAGATAACAAATATTTCACATTGTTGGAAGTAAAATAAAAATAAAAATAAAAACGGGAACAAATCTCTAGAACTAGAATATGCTATGGAGCTGAATTAATTCATTGCATTAATGTGAATCAAATTGCCGTATAAAAAACGATCTAGTGCCTAATGTTTAGCATGGATTATGTATACATTATCATGGAGGCAAAGCTTAACCAATTGCATTATAATTGTACATGAACTGATAAAATTCTTGCATTGTTGGGAATAACACCAAAACAGACATCAAATTTCGGCGTACCTGTCACATGATGGTAAAGGCCAAATCAGTGTCATGTAAAAATCTTTATAATAGAAAATCCATCTTTAAGCCTAGGGCAATCTTACAAAATTAATGTGGGCGTACCTATCACAAGATGGTAAAGGCCCATTGAGCGAGGACACATAATAAATTAAGTGGGGTCAGAGTAAGTAGAGGGAGGGGTAGTTATCTGTTAAAGTCTATTACAGAAGAAGGAGGAGAGAAACAACCCTCATTCATCGAAGCAGCGCTAGCTGAGAGAAAGAACTGTCATATTCATTGAGGCCATTGTTGATCGAGTTGAAACGGAACATCCATTTGAGCTCCCTTATGTTTAAGATCTCAGAAATATTGCCACCTCTCAGGCCAAGTGTAACCTGTTCCAGGATAAGCCACTTAAGGCTTTCAGGGGAATGCGCTGCTGACTTAAAATGTTGCACCAGAGGTGCGCCCTGAGCCTCACAACGGATCCTACTCATGTGTTGAAGCACACGGATTTTGGCTTTCTGTTGGGTCTGTCCGATATATATCAGGTCACATGGACATAGAATAGCATAAATGATGTTGGAAGAATTACAATTTGTGTGGGATGTCATAGATGTTTTAATGTGTCGATACTCAAAATCTTTCGTCTGGATGGTACTGTCACAGACCTTACAGTGCCCACAACGGTAATGACCCACTAGTGGTGGTAGGTTCCACATGGAAGACAAAGTAGGGTCCTTGGGACTCTGTAGGAAGGAGCGGACCACCGAATCACGTACACTTTTACCCTTTTTAAATGCGTGAAGTGGGAGTTCTGTCTGATGTATATCATCGGCCACCAGTGCCCAATGACGGTTGATGGTTCGTTTGATTACATTACTCTTCGTAGAGAAATAGTCACGCATACAATGCGGTCATTTAGAGTATCTGGTTTGGTACTAGGGATAAGTAGATCCTCCCTAGGATTAAACCACGCGAGTTTCCTTGCCTGGCGGACCAGTCTTTTGGGGTAGCCCCGTTCACAAAGGCGGGTGGATAGGTCTTCAGATTGAGCCATGTAGTGATCTTTAAGAGAGCAGTTCCTTCGGATCCGAAGAAATTGCCCAAAGGGCAGGTTGTCCCAGAGAGCGCGGGGATGATGGCTGGTGCATTGTAACAATGAGTTACGTTCTGTGGGTTTACGATATAGAGTTGTTTTCAGTAAACCATCGTGATCAAAAATGCTGATATCCAGAAAGTTTATTTTGTGTTGATCAGAATGTAGGGTGAATTGAAGATGGGGAGACTGTTCGTTCAACCAGGTATGAAAAGATGTTAATAAGTCAGAAGGGCCATTCCATATGCAGAGAATATCGTGGATATATCTCATCCAGAGACCCAGGTGGTCTCTGAATGGATTGAGATGGTTAAGGACAACATTTTCTTCGAACGTCGCCATGTAGATTATGGCCACATCCGGAGCAAAAGGAGCCCCCATTGCGACCCCCTTCGTCTGGAGAAAGAATTGATCCTTAAAGATGAAGACATTTTTGGTCATTGCAATTCTTAACAGAGCAATGATAAACTCCGCGGCGACTGCCATAGGGGCAGTGCATTGGTTTAAAGCTCGGGTCATTACAGCCAGTGCTTCTAGCTGTGGGATACATGTATATTGTGGGACCACGTCGCAAGTTGCCAATATCTGTTTGTCAGCATCAAAAGGAAGATTCTCCACAAAGCCAATGGTGTGCATGGTGTCCCTAAGATAAGTATTGGTAGTTTCAGCAATGGGTTTAATAAAATGATCTACATATCTACCTAGTGGCTCTAAAATGGACCCACAACCCGAGACGATGGGTCTCCCGGGGGGGTCTAACATGTTTTTATGAATTTTAGGTAGCGAATATATGGTAGGGAGTCTAGGGTTCTTGTGGTTGAGGTAGTTGAATTCATGTTCGGATAAAAAACCCAATTCAAGCCATCCTTTAGTAATTTCCATTGTTTCAAGTGCCAGGGATGCCGATGGATCTGAGCGGAGTCGTTGATAGCTGACTCCATCATTCAATTGGCAGGGAATTTCATTTTCATACTTCCCCACGTCTTGGATGACAATGGCACAGCCTTTGTCGGCGGGCTTGATAACCACTTTGTTGTTCGAAGCCAGAGATTGTAAAGCCAATTTCTCCGATTTACTTGTATTGAATTTGACATATGTCCTTTTGTCCAAAGATTGACATACATCCCTCCATACTACTTCCTCGTATGCCAAAATGTTGTGGGACATCGCATAGGCCGGTGGAACAAAGAGGATGGTAGCCTGAGTCCGGTATGGGAGTGTTGTTGAGACGGAATATGATTCCTAAAAAAATACTTAAGACGGATGTTCAGGAAAAATTTACATAGTTCAGTTTTGACAGCGAAATTGTCCGGTATGTTCGGTCCATCTCCATGACATTAGATAAATGTGCTGTTTCCTGAGACAGGCCCTCCCAGTGGCCTTTAACAGAGCGATTTTTGTTCTTTTTCTACCCAAACCATTCTAGTTCCTGGACCTAAAGGGTTCATCTGCCACTTCCCTCCCATGGGGCCAGTCTGACCTCATCTTAGGGTAAGCATTTTGGGAAAATCGTTCCAATAAGGGTGCACAGATTGTCTTCTCACTTGTTTGTTGCACTTTGTAGCCACTCACGCTAGAACCATGGTGATTATGGCTTGTTTTTGATAATATGTGCACTAGTTGTATGACAGTGTTAGTAGTTTATTCATTTTGTTTTTCTTACAGGCAATTTAACATCTAGCCATATTTAAGTGGAGTGTGATAGTCATCACCCCACTGAGTGGAATCCTCTGGCCACATTTTGGTAAGAGCAGAGCCCGCTTATTCATCGTCCTGAAGAATGCAGCGGACCCAGTTGGGCCTACAGGCAGAAACATGTTGACCTTTTTCACAGCGGTGGGGGGACACTAATTTCATGATGACACTGATTACCTGTTTTTAAACTATCATATGTTTGCCGGCACCATTAAATTTAAGCTGGCATTCATAATGGCCTTTTAACTCACTTTGTAATTTTCTTTGGGCCCCCACTTAGTTTAGAAGTGCATCCCTGTCATCAGGTGTATGCCCGCCCCTATCAAACCGAGTGTTTAGAGGGCAAGGACTGGTCAATGATGAAGCATGTCACCAGGCTGTGTGTGAGACCAGTCCACCACTTGTTGTGAGATGCCAACGCTCACAGCCTAAACATTGCATTTTCACTCAGTGACACAAATACTGGTAGCGGCTCGTGGTGATATACAGTTTATTTTGGAGGCCGCCGTCTACCAGTGCCCTGCGCCTCTGGTTCCCTATGTCCAGATCACTCTGGCCTTTTGTGGTTACACATTGTTGTAACAATCACCCTGCCACGGTGGTTACCAACACCACCTCGCATTCACATCATGGCAGGGACAGTGTGCCAGTGCGTCATGGGACAATGCCACAGCGACATGACAGGAGGGCAGGTGGGAGGAGACATGCTGCAGAGACACGGGAGGACAGTGACCCTGGATCCCTGGCCACCATTGCGAGTGTCCTTGGTTCCTACCAGGAGAACCATGGCATATTGTGCCAGCTTGCAGAGGACATGCATGAGAGCCGCATGCTGCAGCAGTCCATGGACACACGGATGGGTCAACTGGTCAACATTGTTGGGCAGCTAGTGGGTGTGTTAAGGGACTGGCTCCCAGGCCGAAGTGCACATCAACCCTCCTCCAGCAGCATGCCTGCCAGGAAGATCAACAAATCAGCCATAGACACAGAGAGGGCTGTACAGGAGGAGAGGGAGTCCTCAGACACCACTGACCCTGGAGCAAGTGCAGCCCCTGCCAAACTCACAAGGCGCCGAGAATCCTCAGGGGAGGATCTGGTGGCAGGCCTCCATATCAACGCCACTTACGGAGCCAGCCATGATGGTACCTTGCTATTCTCCCTTGCATGGACTCTATGCAGGAAAGTCGCTCCCCACGCTGCTGCACGGCTCTGCCTGCATTGTTTTTGCCTAATCTTGTATTTTTCCCCTGTGCCTAACTTGCTTTCTTTCCCAGACTTGTTTTTATTCCCCTGTGCCTATACTTGCTTTCTTGCCCAGACTTGTTTTAATTCCCCTGTGCCTGTACTTGCTTTCTTGCCCAGACTTATTTTTATTCCCCTGTGCCTGTACTTGCTTTCTTGCCCAGACTTATTTTTATTCCCCTGTGCCTGTACCTGCTTTCTTGCCCAGACTTGTTTTTATTCCCCTGTGCCTGTACTTGCTTTCTTGCCTAAACTTGTTTTTCCTTCCTGTGCCCAGTTCTCCCGCGGCCCCCGCTTGTTTTTCCCACCGCTGCGTCCCTGTGCCCCCCCACCTGCAATTCCATTTGCCGCCCGCTCCCGCCTCTCAGCTGCTCCTCCCTTCCACATCCCCTCATATGGAAGCCGCGCAGCAGTGAAAGGAGCGACCTGTGACCCTGCTCGCAGGCAGGTCGCTCCCCACGCTGCTGCAGGCTCTGCCTGCATTGTTTTTGCCTAATCTTGTATTTTTCCCCTGTGCCTAACTTGCTTTCTTGCCCAGACTTGTTTTTATTCCCCTGTGCCTGTACTTGCTTTCCTGCCCAGACTTGTTTTAATTCCACTGTGTCTGTTTTTGCTTTCTTGCCCAGACTTGCTTTTATTCCCTTGTGCCTGTACTTGCTTTCTTGCCCAGACTTGTTTTTATTCACCTGTGCCTAAATTGCTTTCTTGCCAAGACTTGTCTTTATTCCTCTGTGCCTGTACTTGTTTTATTGCCTAATCTTGTTTTTCCTTCCTGTGCCCAGTTCTCCCACAGCCCCCGCCTGTTTTTCCCGCCGCTGCGTCCCTGCGGCCCCGCCCAACTGCAATCCCATTCGCCGCCCCGCTCCCGCCTCCCAGCAGCTCCTCTATCCCACATCCCCTCATATGGAAGCTGCTACGCGGCCGCGCAGCGGCCACGCTCAGCGGGCACGCCGCTGGCGCACCTAAGGCAAGCCCATCCGTGCCTGGACTGCGCCCAGCACCAGGACCCCTGGACACCACGAACGACATGACCCCCGAAACCACTACGATGCCAGAACACTCCACGCACTCAAGACCAGACGATCCACACCTGCTTCCTGGCTGCCCTGAAGCGCACCCACGGAGCTTTCACCTGCCGGAGCTGCAGCTTCACAAGCATCCGCCCCACCATTTTGCTGACCAGGAAAAAACCCAACCACCTCAGATGCATCCTTCCCAACACCCGCTAAGCCTGAAAACATACCGTAGAACTCTGGGACCTACTCGTCTCAACCTCCTCAGACATCGCCTTCCTGACGGAGACCTGGCTGAACCTCGCCTCGGCACACGAGATAGCCATAGCCGTCCCGGAAGGCTACAAGATCTCCCGCAAGGACCGCACCAACAGAGCGGGAGGAGAAATTGCCATCGTCCACAGGAACACTCTCAGAGTCTCAACCAACACGGACAACACCCTCAGCACCGCCGAACACCTGCACTTTCAGATCCAAACCGCCCCCAACACCACCCTTAGAGGAATCCTCATCTACAGACTGCCTGGACCCCGACCACAGTTCAGCGACTCCATTGCTGACTTTGTCAGCACACACACCCTCGCCTCCACTGACTACATCCTCCTCGGGGACCTGAACTTCCACCTCGAGAACAATGACGACACCAACTCCACCACCCTGATCGACAACCTAGCCAACTTCGGATTCAGACAACTCGTCACAACACCCACCGACTCCGCCGGTCACACGCTTGACCCCATCTTCTCCACAAGCCCCCGCGTATCCTTCAACCATACCACCGAACTCCACTGGACCGACCACCGCTGCATCCACTTCACCTTCAAGAAACCCGCCACGCACCACCGCACACAAGAGATGCCTCACTGCTGCTGGAGCAAAGTCACCGAAGACCAGCTAACCACCACCCTCACCCAGAGCCCACCCGTCGACCATACCGACCCCGACACCGCTGCCTGCAATCTCAGACAGTGGATCAACGACTGCGCCAACATCCTCGCCCGATCAAGAAACCCTCCAACAATCACACCAACAAGAAAGCCAGCTGGTTCACTTAAGACCTCTGGGCCTCCAAGCAAACCGGCCAAAAGCTGGAGAAGATCTGGCTCCGTGAACGAACACCGGACAGCCTCGCCGCCCACAAGAATGCAACCGCAGACACCATCACCTCATCAGATCCACCAAAAGGGCCTCCTTCAAAGACCGCCTAGACAACAACGCGCACAACAGCAAAGAGCTCTTCAACATCGTGAAGGAACTCTCCAACCCCAGCTCAAACACCAACGACGTCCCACCCTCGCAAGACCTGTGCGACTCGCTGGCCATCTTCTTCCACCGCAAGATCACAGACATCCATGCCAGTTTCAATGCCATGACCGCCCTGACAACCACTGAGACCTCTGCCCCCACGACCACCATCCGCACTAACCGCCTGCTCTCAATAACGATGACACCATAAAGATCATGAACACCATCCACTCCGGATCTCAGTCAGATCCATGCCCACACCACATCTTCAACAAAGCCAGCACATCCATCGCACCCCATCTCCGGAAAAACATCAACACCTCCTTCGAGACAGCAACCGTCCCGGAGAGCTAGAAGCACGCCTTACTCAAGAAACCCAAGGCGGACCCCAAGGACCTCAAGAACTTCCGGCCCATCTCCCTGCTCCCGTTCCCAGCAAAGGTCATCGAGAAGACCGTCAACGAGCAACTGACCCGCTACCTCGAGGAGAACAACATCCTGGACCCTTCCCAGTCCGGCAGCAACCACAGCACCGAGAATGCCCTAATTGCAGCCACCGATGACATCAAGTCCCTGCTGGACAACAGAGAAACGGCGGCCCTCATCCTCCTGGACCTGTCAGCCGCCTTCGACACGGTCTGTCACCACACACTACAAACACGCCTCCACAAAGCTGGAATCCAAGAGAAGGCCCTGGACTGGACTACCTCCTTCCTCTCCGCCAGAGCACAGAGCGTCCGCCTTCCCCCTTCCGCTCTGAATCCACCGAGATCATCTGCGGTGTACCCCAGGGCTCATCCCTCAGCCCAACCCTATTTAACATCTACATGGCACCGCTGGCCCACGTTGCCCGTCGGCATGACCTCAACATCCTCTCCTACGCCGATGACAGCCAGCTGATACTCTCCCTCACCAAGGACCCCCACACTGCTAAAACCAACCTACACGAAGGAATGAAAGCAGTTGCTGAATGGATGAGGATCAGCCGACTGAAGCTGAACTCGGACAAGACTGAGGTCCTCATCCTCGGATCCAACCCTTCAGCCTGGGACAACTCCTGGTGGCCGACCGCACTGGGAACCGCTCCAACACCCACCGACCATGCACGCAACCTAGGGGTCATCCTCGAGTCCACCCTCTCCATGACTAAACAGGTCAACGCCGTCTCCTCCTCCTGCTTCAACACCCTGCGCATGCTCCGTAGGATCTACAAGTGGATCCTCACTGAAATGAGAAGAACAGTCACCCAGGGCCTTGTCAGCAGCAGGTTGGACTATGGAAATGCCCTCTACGCAGGAGCCTCGGCCAAACTCCTGAGACGGCTCCTACGCATCCAGAATGCCTCTGCACGCCTGATCCTCAACATCCCCTGCCGCAGCCACATCACACCCCACCTGAGAGACCTGCACTGGCTCCCGGTCAACAAGAGGATAACCTTCAAGCTCCTCACCCATGCACACAAGGCACTCCACAACTCAGGATCAACGTACCTCAACAGATGACTCAGCTTCTACACCCCCACCCGCCAGCTCCGCTCTGCCGACCTGACCCTTGCTACAGTCCCCTGCTTCCAAAGAGCAACCTCAGGTGGCAGATAGTTCTCCCACCTTGCCGCCAAGACCTGGAACATCCATCCCCATCCACCTACAGCAGACCTAAGACCTGCTGACTTTCAGAAAACTCCTCACGACCTGGCTTTTTGAGCTGTAGCAGCATTCCCCACCCGAGTGCCTTGAGACACTTACGGGTGAGTAGTGCGCTTTACAAATGATTTGATTGATTGCTTGATTGACGCTGTATACTCTGTTAGGCCACGTTGCCAAGTTTATGTCCTGAGTCTGTTGGACTGTGTGACTCCAGCTATGTGCACATTCATCTCATCTACCATGACGGACAAACAATGTATATACTCCTCACAATTGTGTACATATTCACTTCACTTGCACAAATCCTCTCTTTCAATAAACACCCATTGTATACCTATGTCTGTGTCAGCGCCATGTTTATTTCCGTAGGTACAATGACAAATCAGTGTCCACTTAACACCAGCAGTGAATGTGAAGAGGCCTTGACAGTGTGAAAGAACCTGGAAAGACAGTAGAGAATTACATTCAGAACTCGTGTCATGCCATTGCAGATGAAACAAATCAATAGTCATCATTGCTACTTAGACAAGCACACATAACAATGCACAGTAAACTCAACATACACATGAAGTACCTGGAGACAAATACTGTGTGCAACACACATCAGCCATCATCTCACACGCAACAACAACCAGCAGTCAAGAACATCAATGCCTTCACACTGACATCCAAGCCAACACATGATCTCCCTGGCCAACCAAGTCACTTACATTCAAGGGAAGTAGTTGGCAATAAGCTGTTGACGCAGGTCAACATCTTCCTCTTCACCACTATCCTCATCACTGGAAGTGTGTGGGTTTGTAGGAGGGGGTATCTGCTGCTCCTCCTCCTCATCCAGGAGGAGTGGAATGGCTTTGCGCACGGCAAGGTTGTGGAGCATGCAGCATGCCACTACTATATGGCACACCTTCTGTGGGGAATACAACAGTGCACCTCCACTTTGTCCAAGCACCAGAATCGGGACTTCAGCAGGCCGAAGGTGTGCTCAATCACACGGCATGTCCTACCATGTGCCTCGTTGTAGTTGACTTCACCCGGGGTTCCAGGATTCCTTAGTGGGATCAGCAGCCAAGGACGGTTGGGATACGCTGAGTCACCTAGGTGTGGCATATACAGATAAAGTTACTGATACAAAAAGTCTTAGAGAACAACATGTCACACACAGCACACTTCTTGACTCAGTCTACTCACCTACAAGCCATGCAGCTCTGGATGTAGTTCTGCCATCAACAGTGGTACCACGCTGCTCCGCAGGATGTAGGAGTCATGGGCAGAGCCGGCAAATCTTGCACACATATGGCTGATGATCAAATCAGCTTGGCACACCACCTGCATATTTATGGAATGGTAGTGCTTCCGGTTCCTATACACCTGCTCATGTGTCCGTGGTGGTACAAGGCCAATGTGTGTGCAGTCAATGGACCCCACTACAGATCCCTAAGATCGGAAAGAGATTTATTCCCACACTCCTGTATGCAGATGATGCTGTTTTGATGGCGCGCACCCCCATTGCCCTACAAAAAATGTTAACATCTTTTAACCAGTTTATGCTCGATCTTAATTTAAAAATAAACTGTAGTAAGACTTTTTCAATGAATTGTGGCACGCGCACCAAAAAACAAATGAAAACAATGTACATAAATAATGCCCCCTTAGAAAGAACATCTACCTTCCCATATCTTGGAATTTTGTTTCACGAAACTGGTACTTGGTCAAGTGCGGTGAAGGTACGAACGCTCTTGTTCTCTAAGACAATCATGGCATTAAAAAGTTTTACACGTAAATTGGGAATGAAACCAATCAGGGAAATTTTAACTGTGTACAATGCGACGTGCGTATCTGTGGCACTGTATGGAGCTGGCCTCTGGGGTTATACCAATATAAAGTCACTTCAGATAGTCGAAAATAAATTTTTAAAGAACATCCTATCACTTCCAGAGAGTACAGCGAACTCTATATGCCATGATGAGTTGGGGATCCCCTATATAATGGACACAATTAGAGTACAACCCATCTTACTATGGCACAGAGTATGGACAGTGAACGAATGTGTATTAAATCGAGCCATAATACAGGATGTCTTAAAAATGGGGAGAGCAAATGTTGTTGAATGGCTAAATTACATCAAAACGTTCCTTAATGAAATAGACCGTTCACTCTATTACAATGATCCGCTTTCCATGGCAAATATTTCTAGAAAAGACCTGAAGACACTATGTATGGAATTCCTCAGAAATAGAAGACAGCTTGATGAATCGAATAAAAATACTGTCACTTCTCATCAATTAATTTTAATAAGCGACAAATTACAGCCATACTTAAGTTTATATATGTGTAATTTTGATAGACTACTTTTAACACGTTTTAGAGCTAACATTGTTTTTAGATTATTTACTTTCCCTGTAATGAATACATGGTCCAAAGAACTCCCTTTATGTCCCTGTGATGAAATATCTATGCAATCGAATATACATGTTCTATTTTTTTGTAAATTCTATACGCTGCCTCGTAGAAAACTGATTGTCCCCATTTTAAAGGAAATGAATGTGAACAGATGTCGCCTAGCATATTTAGTACTGCAAAAAATGGACAATGTTTTTACTGTGGCTTCATTAATTGAGTATTTTAAACTGGTTTTTAAATTCAGGAAGTCGCTTCGCTTAAATAAACTGTAATAGTGTAAACACTATGTATTGTTTTTAATATCCTCCTACATTGATGTAATACTGTGCAATGTAAATGAAATATGATTGCTGTTGCTTTTATGGTTATACCTTTTTAGCCGAATAAAGTACTTTTTGACTTTGACTTAGTCATCATTGCTACTTAGACAAGCACACATAACAATGCACAGTAAACTCAACATACACATGAAGTACCTGGAGACAAATACTGTGTGCAACACACATCAGCCATCATCTCACACGCAACAACAACCAGCAGTCAAGAACATCAATGCCTTCACACTGACATCCAAGCCAACACATGATCTCCCTGGCCAACCAAGTCACTTACATTCAAGGGAAGTAGTTGGCAATAAGCTGTTGACGCAGGTCAACATCTTCCTCTTCACCACTATCCTCATCACTGGAAGTGTGTGGGTTTGTAGGAGGGGGTATCTGCTGCTCCTCCTCCTCATCCAGGAGGAGTGGAATGGCTTTACGCACGGCAAGGTTGTGGAGCATGCAGCATGCCACTACTATATGGCACACCTTCTGTGGGGAATACAACAGTGCACCTCCACTTTGTCCAAGCACCAGAATCGGGACTTCAGCAGGCCGAAGGTGTGCTCAATCACACGGCATGTCCTACCATGTGCCTCGTTGTAGTTGACTTCACCCGGGGTTCCAGGATTCCTTAGTGGGATCAGCAGCCAAGGACGGTTGGGATACGCTGAGTCACCTAGGTGTGGCATATACAGATAAAGTTACTGATACAAAAAGTCTTAGAGAACAACATGTCACACACAGCACACTTCTTGACTCAGTCTACTCACCTACAAGCCATGCAGCTCTGGATGTAGTTCTGCCATCAACAGTGGTACCACGCTGCTCCGCAGGATGTAGGAGTCATGGGCAGAGCCGGCAAATCTTGCACACATATGGCTGATGATCAAATCAGCTTGGCACACCACCTGCATATTTATGGAATGGTAGTGCTTCCGGTTCCTATACACCTGCTCATGTGTCCGTGGTGGTACAAGGCCAATGTGTGTGCAGTCAATGGACCCCACTACAGGAGGAATGCGAAAACCACAGCAGGCAAATCTTGTCTACTTGGGAATCTAATGTAATGGTCCTTGTACAGCATCATTGCCGACACAACCTCCCAGAGCACCAAGCTGAATGTGCATTGCGCCATACAACCACCACTGGCAACCGTGTATTGGAAACAGCCCATACAAAAAAATGCACTGCTGCCATGAGCTTCACTGTTGGGGACAGGGCAGTTGGATATGTCCGTTGAGATGTCAGATGGGGCTCCAACTGTGCACACAGCTCTTGCAGTGTTGTGCGATAAAGACGGAACTTCCTGATGACGTCCACATCCTCCATGTCTGCCAGCACTGTGAAAGGATGGGGCACATTTGGTCGGCGCCTACATGATAAGGAAGAGGGATAATGTTAACCTGATAACACAATGACATGTGTCAAACATATCACATATGACTTATGCAGCACAAGCAATTAAGGCACTTCAACCATCTATGAATCCACAACTCCAATGCAGGTACACATTGAACACATGTTGGGTTACATCATGTCAGGTTGCACATACTGACTAAGTCTAAAACACATTAGGACGTCGTGAATGGCACACCATTGCATCTTGTGTACCAAACCCTATGAGTGGGTGACACAGGAGATGTATGATCCAGCTACACAGCGGCTAAACATGTTGCTGCGTTGCCTGCCACACCTTGCTGATCAACTTGCACAGATGCCCAGTGTTCATCACAATGTGAACAGAGTGTGTAAGCAGACCACATGTACTACATCATTCATATATGTGTGCACATCAAAATGCCAGCAGTATTTGTCCATGCAATCATGTGTGTGGACTGATTGTCCCTCTCACACAGTGATTACATGGTAAACATTGTACCAGTTGACAGGAGCAAGAGATGTACATGCACACACATTTTATGGCTGACAGTAGTAAGTGCATGACAAGGCATTTCACTTTGCGCACACACATGACATATGTGGGTATCAGTGAGTTGTCTGTCACATGAGCATACATATTGAGATATAAGCGCAAGAAGATACTGTGCTGCCATCTTGACCAGGAATAAAGTAGCTGACTCACATTGTTAGTGCATATAGTGTCCATATATGCAGTAGGCGTGCACCGCATCTGTGGGTCAACCCATTGGACACACTTGTAAGATGCAACCATGGGCATCTTCAGAAATGTTTCCAGGGAGGGGCACATTTTAAACTTCATCACTATCCCCCTTGCACCCTTCTTCCCTCTGCCTTGCACCCTTCTTCCCTCTGCCTTGCACCCTTCTGCCCTTTGCCTTCACCCTTCTTCCCTCTGCCTTGCACCCTTCTGCCCTCTGCCTTGCACCCTTCTGCCTGCCTTGCACCCTTCTGCCCTCTGCCTTGCACCCTTCTTCCCTCTGCCTTGCACCCTTCTACCCTCTGCTTGCACCCTTCTGCCCTCTGCCTTGCACCCTTCTTCCCTTTGCCTTGCACCCGTCTGCCCTCTGCTTTGCACCCTTCTGCCCTCTGCCTTGCAGCGTTCTTCCCTCTGCCTTGCACCCTTCTGTCCTCTGACTTGCACCCTTCTGCCCTCTGCCTTTCACTCTTCAGCCCTCTGACTTGCAACCATCTTCCTTCTGCCTTGCACCCTTCTTCCTTCTTCCTTGCACCCTTCTGCCCTCTGCCTTGTACCCTTCTGCCTTCTGCATTGCACCCTTCTTCCCTCTGCTTTGCACCCTTCTGCCCTCTGCCTTGCACCATACTACCCTCTGCCTTGCACCCCTCTGCCCTCTGCCTTGCACCCTTCTGCCCTCTGCCTTCCACCCTTCTTCCCTCTGCCTTGCACCCTTCTGCCCTCTGCCCTGCACCGTTCTTCCCTCTGCCTTGCACCCTTCTGCCCTCTGACTTGCACTCTTCTGCCCTCTGACTTGCACCCTTCTTCCCTCTGCCTTGCACCCTTCTGCCTCCGCCTTGCACCCTTCTGCCCTCTGCCTTGCACCCTTCTGCCCTCTACCTTGCACCCTTCTGCCCGCTGCCTTGCACCATTCTGCCCTCTGCCTTGCACCCTTCTCGGCCACCCCCTTGCACCCTTTCCACATGTCACCATTTCATAAGCATCACGGACTAGGGCCGGCCCTGACTGGGCCCACACCGGACGCATTGGCGATCAGGGGGGGCAAGTGCCCCCCTTTGCCCCTCCTGCGGATGCCCATGAATGCAACATAGCGGTAGTGACCGCCTGGCCTCCGCGGTGTGTCACCGCCAAAGAAATTGCAGCCAATGGCAGCTGTGATTGCGGTGGTCTGATGCAACATTTGAAAACCGCAGTAGGCCGTGCCCCGCATCCGCGGGTCAGGTCATTGGCTATACTTGAAAGATGCAACATAGCGGTAGCGACTGCCTGGCCTCCGCGGTGTGACACCGCCAATGCCATTGCAGCCAATGGCAGTCGCGATCGCGGTGGTGTGATGCAACATTTGAAAACCGCAGAAGGCCGTGCACTGCATCCGCGGGTGAGCTCATTGGACATACTTGAAAGATGCAACATAGCGGTAGTGACCACCTGGCCTCCGCGGTGTGACAGCACCAATGCCATTGCAGCCAATGGCAGCCGCGATTGCGGTGGTATGATACAACATTTGAAAACCGCGGTAGGCCGTGCACTGTATCCGCGGGTCAGCTCATTGGACATACCTGAAAGATGCAACATAGCGTACCGACCGCCTGGCATCCGCAGTGTGACATCGCCAATGCCATTGCAGGCAATGGCAGCCGCAATCACGGTGGTGTGATGCAACATTTGAAAACCGCGGTAGGCCGTGCACTGCATCCGTGAGTCAGCTCATTGGACATACTTGAAAGATGCAACATAGCGGTAGCGACCGCCTGACCTCCGCAGTGTGACAGAGCCAATGCCATTGCAGCCAATGGCAGCCACGATCGCGGTGGTGTAATGCAACATTTGAAAACCGCTCATTGGACATGCTCGAAAGATGCCAGCCAGCCAGCCCAATTACAGTAGCTGGCTATAACTGTAACAACCCCAGGGGCCTATAATTGTCTGTGATAGCCCAACAGATCTCACATGCTTTCCGACACTGCTGACTGCCATTACTCCACAGCAACTGCTTGTTTCCCAGATACCTGGATACTGTGATGTCGAGGACGGAGAAAGCTAGGGCCAGTCTCTTCACCACGTAAGAGCTTGAGCTTCTGGTAGACGAGGTCCTTGGACAGTATGGCCGGCTTTTTTGTGCGCCAGGTGTAGTGGTAAGTGTGACTGAATACAAGTGTGATACAGCTCAGGATGTCACCTTGATGTTCCTGTGCACTAGACTGTGCCTGTGAGTGCAAGTTCATGTGCAGGCATCCATTTACTTAACATTGCATGCACCATACATGAAGCGTATGAATTGCACTGGGATACGTGCTGAGGGTGTAATTTCGACACCTTTGCTGCCATTGGTGCACTACAGCAAGGAATATGTTGTTGTGAAATAGCTATTGTGATTCCGGGTCACACTGCCATGTAATTCATTGTAATGTAAATTATGTTTGTAGCCTCATTAGGCAACATAGCTGACAGGGCAGGGGGGTAGGGAGTACCTTGCATTTTACAAAGCTGGCACACGGAGGAATCTTGCTTACATACAGTCAAAGTCAGGAGTCACTCTGACTGTACCATGTGATGTAATTGCCCACTCACACCTGACAAACTCACTAGTGCATGTACATATGTAGACTGTATTGGGCCAATGGATGATGTTTCTTGTGAAATGCTATAGGGTGTGAGGTTTTGGTGTGAAGCATGTTCCACAGTCCCATGCATGACTGTTACCCAGTTCTGTAATTTGCTACTCCACACACATATTACCCAAGAGCCATCATAGGACTGAGTATTGCACAATACAGGTATTGACTTTGTGATTAGGGCATGATGACTATGAATATGTTTAGAAACGCGTCACACACGATGCAGTGAGGCATCACCATGCCAAGGCCATTGGAGTTTGGGAGAGTGGTTGACATAGTCATTCAGGTACAACACATCTCTTGTACTGTGTTACATGTGTTGCTCACTCACAGACTGTGTCACCGATTGATGCCTATTGCACATAGCTTTCAGTGCTGTCATTGTGCCTGGGTAGGTGATGGGCATGCCCTGTGTCCTGCATCATATGCACATATGTATGTAGTGATGGCATGCAAATTTACAATGTGTAATGCTGTATGTCCTCTGATGAGAATGTTGATTTTTAGTGTTGAATGCATTTCTGATGTCATGTACTCACACACGTTGTGAATGCACACTGGGTGTCTGAAACTTCCTTTTTTTGTCTCCCATGCCTGCAGCTGAAGGTCAACCAAAGTAAGGCCGCATGGAAGGACATTGCGTGGAAGGTGCGGGCCCTCGTTGTATCCAACAGATGGCACACACACTGCCATAAGAGGTGGGATGACATCTCCCATCTCAGCAAGACCATGGGAGAGATGACATTGGGGCTGGCACCTTGCACAGGCAGGCTGGCGCGACGGACCCTGACTCCTATTATGTCCCGCATCTTGGCTGTCACACAGCTAGAACTTTATGGACGTCTGAAGGACCATCAGCAGGATATATGTGGTGAGTATTCTTAGAAGGGTTACTTCTTGTGTGACTGACTGACTGATTGCATGAATGGCATCCGCCAGCCACTTCTGTTGTAGTTGATGTGTCAATTCCTACTAGATTACTACTCAGTTGCCAATGTGTGGAGTAAAGGTGTCTTGCTACTTCCATGGATGTGAATCCACATGTTTAAGGTACAATGGCACTTGATGTTGTGTCATGATATGTGTGATAATGACATGTTGTGCATTGGTGGTGTTAACAACATCAGCAGGCAGTCTACAGCAGTGTGCAACATGTAAGTGTGCATTCCACGATCTGTCCCTTGCAGCACTTTGAAATGGTGTGACCTACACTTCTGTCAACAACTTGCTAAGGTTTTTGTGATTACATGCACCATTTGAGATGCATTTTTAGCTCTGGTTGAATGTAAGACGCAATTCCAAGTATTAGTGTTGTCTCCTTACAGTGACTGCATATGTGACAGGGGCAACAGGCTGTGTTGTATGCCTCCATCACATACAGGCACTGAGGTTTGCCTACAGGGATGTCCATGTTGGATTCATAGGGAGCACTGCCCGGATGTTTGCTTGTGTGTATGTCACATGGGACCTTGCTGTGAACAATGCATTTTTGCATCAGGCTCTGTACCTACCATTGTTGTTCCAAACGCACACTGCACGGGGTGTTGTGCAACATGGTGTTGTCATTATGTAATTTGGTGTTGTGCATGCATACTTTCTTTGTGTCTCTGCACCATACTAAACCTATGCCTCTCTCCATTGCAAGATCTACTGAGTGCACTGGAGGCAATGAGATGGACATCAGTGCTGAAGCGTCCGGCACACATGAGTTACAAGAGGTCACAGACACAAAGGTGTCCAGCGCCTCAGAGGGGGACAGGAGTGTCCATGAGGAATCGCGCCCAGAGAGCCCAACATCTACATCCGATGACTCTAGTGGGGAGTTCGAAGCAATGGTGGCCACAGGGCGTGACAATGCAAAATCGACATCCAAAACACATCGGCCAGTGCCCACCATCCCGCCTACTACCACTAGTGCATCCTGTGCACGCAGGGCTGTCAAGGGTAGAGTCGCATTCACCCCGGGTAATGCTGCCCCTGCCCCAGTGTCTACTGCTGCCCTCAGTGTTGAGGCGGTAGACCTCTTGCAGCAGTTGTGTGTGGGGCAGACAGCTCTACTAAATGCATAACAGGATCAGGATAAGAAGTTGGGACAAGTTCTGGCATTCATGGAGGGTATTCATTCGGACGTGGGTGGCCTACACAGGTCTCTCCAGGGTTTGTTCTCAACCGTGACTGATGCCATTCAGCTGTGCTGGCCTCAAAGTCTGGCTCCTGTACCTTCAACAAGCACCCTGCCAGTGGCAACACCTGTGGAGACTGCAGACACAATAGACCCCTCAGGCCCCAAGTTGGTGAGACGCAGCCCAAGACAGCACCACCCCAATCGTGGCAGACCACAATCACCAGCCCCTAAACTGGATACAGGCAGAGAGGAGACAAAGAAAGAAGCCCTTCAGATGAGACTCTGGGGCATCAGTCAAAGAAGCAGGCTTCTAACTCACGTTCCAAGACGTCACACCCAGCGCAGGACCCTCCCATCCAGAAAATTGCTGCTAAAGACACAAAGTCAGTTGCCATTCCTGCAGGGGTGCAGGTGCCAGAGAAGGCAAGCAACAAAAGGACCCTAAGACACCCTCACCACAAACCTCCACTCCCACCAACACCCCTGTGAAGCGTAGTCAGGAGAGCAATGTGCGTGGAGCAACAGGGCTACAGGGGATGGGGAGCAAAAGTCAGGCCAACACTAAGGCTAAAAGCAAATCTGTGAAATCCCCACAGTGACACACGCCTGCACCTATGACACCTTTGTCAGAGGGTGTATCTGTTGTGCTCACATCACTTCCCAGTCAGCCCAAGACATATCTGAAATATCGCATGCCTAAGAAGTGTAGAGTCAGCCCTTCACATTCTCCCTCACCCACCCTGTCTCACGGCAGCTTATGCACGCCTCAATGTGCCACCACGCCACCTGGCCCATTCAGCCCTCTGCATGGCACAGCCACTACTGCCTCTGCCTCTGCTGGTCCTCAGTCACCTAGGTCAGTTCCTACCACTGGGCTGGACACTCTGCCACCTCAAAGTCCAGAAGACAGGCAGGTCTGATGCTAAATGCACCCCACATTCCCATATCTCCCATAGTTTTGCCTGGACTGGGGTCTGGTATAACTGTAGCATTTGGATCCACATGTCAGTGCACCGTGTGGCAGATTCACTGTGTACATTCTCATGCACATATGTGCATTATTTGAACTATGGACTGGACAATGTAATTTCCTTTGTTTGCAATATGATGGCTATCATGTTATTTTGCAATAAAAAGTGTTACTCCTATTGTACACTTCATTGGTGCACTTGCTGGACTAAACAGTTTTATGGGTGTGTATGGCTCAATGTGCAACATGCTCTGCATGGCACTTCCACATTGATATTTCATAGGTTAAGTTTTTAACGGTTTGACTGACGTAACGCTCACTTTAGTTAGGATCAACTATGTGGCTTGGGAGTGAAATTATGCTTGTTTGTGTTGATGTACTCTTACACTCATCATATCACCCTGAGATTCCTTCTTTTTAACACATGTGATGTTAGGAGGCTATGACATGACCAAGGTGTATTGTACACACAATGTAATATTCGGGGTGACCATGGTTGGTGTTATCTATGTGATGTGTTTGGATGTGTGAACAGTAGTGGGTGTGTTGTTATCTTGTGTAGGCTTGTCTGCATAATCACATTGGGTATATTTGTATGTGCACACTTGAGTAGTCAGACTGTGTGCTTGGCCTGTCCCTGTCAGTGTTGTTGATGTGTATGTGGCACTTAACGTGCAAAATAGATACATGTATGATCCCGGTATGCATTCCTCATTTGTTCATTTGTCTGACAAGTGCCTCTAATTGTTTGCAGATGTATGATTTTGATGTTGTGCACTGTGTCCTAGCACTCCTTGTGGACACATTCATGTTTTTGCTGTCAGTTGAGAGTGTGTGACTGCAAAGTGTGAGTTCTCTATTGTTGTTGAGGCATGTGTGTCATGTAATTGTGAGCTACTTGTGCTGTCCTACTCAGCCAGACTGACATGTTCGTGGATTTTTCACCTTCCTTGCTGTGACTTGTCTGGTTTCCTTTGCTGATGCAGTGTTTGCTGTGTGTATTCATGGCATACCCTATGTCTGGTTTTGATGTGTGCTCTTTGTGCATGACTGGTTGGTGTGTTTTTGGATGAACAATCGTCATCTGTGCAATCCTGATTTGTACACCACTTCAGTCGCATGGGTTCCACCCCAAGCCTTCACAATGTGTGACCCTCACCAGCACTTCATGGTGTGGAGTGTTGCTGTGAGTAGCTGCTGGGTGTACTTGTCCTATGTGCTACTCACGACAGTTTAACATGCATATGGGTGTCATTGTAAGGTACCTGCTTGCAGGCGTGGTTGCACATGTGCAGTGCATGTCTTTCTACAGCACTTTGCTCTGGTGAAGTTGTATGCAGCTGTGTTTTGATTTGTTTTTCTGCTGTGGTTGTGGTCACTGCTGTATGTGTGTTTGAAGAGGTACAGTTGCACTGGCCAAGTGTGTAGTGTCATTACTTGTATTGTGTATCCACATGCTGGGGTAATAGGAGATGTGTGATTGTGTTTTGTGTTTTTGTTGCCAGACTGCTTACTGGGCATGTAGTGCTGTCAGTGTTTTGTATCCACTAGGTTTGCTGCCGCATCAGGCACATCAATTGGTATTCATGTATTTCTGATGGTCACATGTCAGTATGTGCTTTTGCTCACTGCTGTGTGTCTGATCCACACAATTTCGACTCAATTTGCTAATGCATTGTGTGGTGTATTGACAACTACTGTTGACTCTGCCTGTCATGTGGTTCAACAACGATTACCTGTGTGGCACCTGTATGCTGGTGGGCTTTGGGCCATGACACTCCCCTTGCCACTATCGGGGAGGGGGGCTGACACCATGGCACATGTGTGGCACCTGTGTGCTGGTGGGATTTGGTCCCTGACACTCACCTTGCCACTATCAGGGAGGGGGGCTGACACCATGGCACATGTGTGGCACCTGTGTGCTGGTGGGATTTGGTCCCTGACACTCACCTTGCCACTATCAGGGAGGGGGCTGACACCAGGGGTACCCGTATGCTGGTGGGCCTTGGGCCATGACACTCACCATGCCACTATCAGGGAGGAGGGCTGACATCAGGTGTACCTGTATGCTGGTGGGCTTTGGGCCCTGACACTCACCTTGCCACTATTAGGGAGTGGTCTAACACCATTGGCACATGTGGGCCACCTGTATGCTGGTGGGCTTTGGGCCCTGACATTCACCTTGCCACTACGAGGGAGGGGGGCTGACACCATGGGCACATATGTGCTGGTGGGCTTTGGGCCCTGACACTCACCTTGCCACTATCAGAGAGGGGGGCTGACACCAGAGTTACCTGTATGCTGGTGGGCCTTGGGCCCTGACTCTCACCTTGCCAATATCAGGGAGGGGGGCTGACACCAGGGGTACCTGTATGCTGGTGGGCTTTGGGCCCTGACACTCACCTTGCCACTATCAGGGAGGGGGGCTGACTCTAGGGGTACCTGTATGCTGATGGGCCTTGGGCCCTGACACTCACCTTGCCACTATTAGGGAGGGGTCTGACACCATTGGCACATGTGTGGCACCTGTATGCTGGTGGGCTTTGGGCCCTGACACTCACCTTGCCACTATCAGGGAGGGGGGCTGACACCATGGGCACATGTGTGCTGGTGGGCTTTGGGCCTGACACTCACCTTGCCACTATCAGGGAGAGGGGCTGACACCAGAGCTAACTGTATGCTGGTAGGCTTTGGACCCTGACACTCACCTTGCCACTATCAGGGAGGGGGGCTGACACCAGGGGTACCTGTATGCTGGTGGGCATTGGGCCCTGACACTCACCTTGCCACTATCAGGGAGGGGGCTGACACCAGGGGTACCTGTATGCTGGGGGGCTTTGGGCCCTGACACTCGCCTTACCACTATCAGGGAGGGGGGCTGACAGCAGGGGTACCTGTATGCTGGTGGGCTTTGGGCCTGACACTCCCCTTGCCACTATCAGGGAGGGGGGCTGACACCAGGGGTACCTGTATGCTGGTGGGCTTTGGGCCCAGACACTCGCCTTGCCACTATCAGGGAGGGGGGCTGACACCAGGGGCACCAGTGTGGCAAGTCAATACAGGTATTGCTTTGCCACATTACACCTATGACCCGGTTGCCAGACATCACTTTCCCTGATTGTCATACGGGCACACATTTGAATGTGGTGCAGGGTTGTGATGGTAGTTCCTGTGATTGTATCTGGAAATGACCGCTGCTGCCAATGGAGGCACACTATTTACATTAGGCCCAGGTCCCACTCAATCCATTAACCCTCACTGACACTGCGCATGTGTGGCGCTGGCCATGCCTACTGGGTTGTGTGGATGTTTTCCCGCATCCTCACCGCAGCGATGATGTGACGGGAAGATGGTGGTGTTAACTTTGTTGATGGATGGTACCCGTGAGAAGCAGTGTGTTCACGACTAGAGGAGCCTTGCAATGACACTGGTGAATATGGTCCTGTGCTCACCAGGATGTCTGGAGTGGACAGGAGACATTTGCAGGTCAGTTATTGTGTGTTGATATGTGTCATTGACGTACTTGCGGCGTTGAGCATGGAGTCGGCGTCTTTGTTGATGGCGATCAGGAACAGCAGCGGTAGGGCCGGATTCATAGTGGTAGTGACTTCCTGGAGCATTCTGGGATTCCCATTTTGCTCCGCTGTGCTGCTTCCGCCATGTTTTGATGGGTGGTTTCTCTGTTGCGGTCCGATGACTTATTTGAGGCATTGTAATTGGTACGGCGGTCCCACGTCATTCCGCCTGGCAGTCTCTCGCTATTGGCTACGTCCGCCCTCGTCGTGGTTCTAAACTACTGGCAGAACTGGATTTTCCACAGCGGACAGAAATTGGACTATGTTTGCCCATCGTAATGTGGCGGTCAGAGATTCGCGGCCGTAGTTGGCAAAACTATACCCGCCAGGCCGGCGGAAGGCCACACCGACCCAGCGGTGGCAGAACGCCCGCCATCGTAATCGGCCTCAGAGATATTCTCAGTTGTTGATTTCATTCAGATACCCACATAAGGTGGTTTCTTGACCCACTTTAGAGAAGTTGGTTAAGGAGGTCATGAAGAGGGCAGGGATTTATGTTTCAAAATTTAGGGTGCTAGAGGCACTATGGCATCTAAGGCTTCCAAGGCATTCTTTGTGGGTGGAAGTCTGGGAAGTATTCTGGCTTCAGCGGACTGGGCAACAGATTCTGGGCCCGATGTAGGTGTCTATTTACCAACCAGTAACAGCCGATTTTGGCCACTACCGACCGGTAAATGGTAATTCCTGATGTAGGTGACCTATTTTACCGATTTGGTAAATTTACCGAACCGGTAAAATACCGAATCAGTATTTTTACCGATTCGGTAAATTGGAGATGTAGGTGGGACTCTTCTGAGTCCCACAGGCCTTACCGATTCGGTATTTTACCACCCAATCCAATTGGGTGCTAAAATACCGAATCCAAGTGTGCATGCACATGTGTGCATGCACACCAGTGCCATGTGACAGACAGACATGCCCTTAGGGCATGTCTGTGTGCCACATGGCACACGTGCCTGAATTCAGGGTGCTAGAGGGTGTCAAAGTGACACCTCCTGCACCCTTGCAAAAATTGGTAATTACCGAATCGGTAAATACCGATTCGGTAATGACCATTGATTCCTATGGGCTTCAATGCCCATAGGAATCAATGGGCTTTACCGATTCGGTATTTACCGAATCTGAAATACCTACATCCCCCCCCCCCCCTCCATTTTACCACTTCTTAAATACCGAATCGGTATGATCCGGTATTTAAGAAGTGGAAAAATGAACTTATCTACATCGGGCCCTCTGTGTTTAAAAGATGTTATTTTAAGTCAGTTGTAAGTGCAACAGTGAAAGTTATCACAAGACTTTGAACATGCATATTATTGGCTGTCATGCCGTGCCATAAAATTCAGATTTTCCACGGCAGGGGTGGGTAGAAAATCATGATTTAATCAATGAAGTTGGTGCTAATATTTTCCTTACCAAGTTTCGCTCGTCCAATATGATTTTGTTTAGTTTGAGGTCAAATTTGGTGTCAGCATTGTTGTGCAGATAGGGTTGGAGTTTAACTAGAATCATTTTATTTGGAGAATTTCCAGTTTTGTGATGATGTTGATTTGCAGCAAAAAAAAGGATGATGGCTGAATCTTCTAGTCATTTGTACTTGGCTTGAATGATTAAAGTAGTGATTCAATTTTAATGTTCCAACTTGGTTGCTTCAGTGTGTGGTGTCAATAAAGAGGATGTGCGTACTAGAAACCTCCATGACTTAAAAAAAATTATGGGGCATATTACCAACAACTAGCGATAATTATCGCTATGTTGGCTTAGCGGCAATATGATTATCGCCGAGCTCTGCCGATTTTTATCGCAGATAAACCTTGCTATTATCAAGGTTTATCTCCTAAGCAATAAAAATCGGCCGAAATGCATGCATATCGCTGAAAAGTCAGCGATATTCATGCATTACCGAGCTAATGCTCTAAGCCATGTCATCCACCTACCATTGGATAACATGGCTAAGAACTGTTCTGGGCAGGCGTTAGCTTTTGGAGATATTCGCGCTTAGCGCAAATATTTCCAAAAGTGGGTAATAGGAGATAGCAATGTTAGCGACTGTTTCCAGTCGCTAACATCTTGGCACGCCCACTTTGCATGTCATTAGTGATAATTATTGCTGACATACAAAGTGGGCCCCAAGATGATGGCTACCTCCTACTAGCTGTCGCTAACTGGTGTTAGCGACAGCTAGGTAATAGGGCGATAAAATGATCGCCGTTTTAGCTGGAAAAATTCCCGCTAAAGCGGCGATTAGGCCCTTGGTAATATGCCCCAATGATTTCCTACCCACCCCCTGCTGTGTAATATATGAATTGTCTTCAGAATTGTGAAAGATGATGGCCATATGAAAGATACAATTCAATAAGAACACAATAAAAATAGAATATTTGTCCATGTTCAATTACTTCTTTGGGATTTCACATTATTTACTCTCTGAGTGCGCCACTACCGCTGCATTATTAACTTCCTTTCAAATTTTCTACTTTCCACCACATTTCATTTTGTTAGTTTGCATCTGCTGTGCTAGAAAGAGGGTCGAGTTGAGCTCTAGAATTCAAGTTCTTAGCATTCTACGGGATTGTCTTTAAGTCACACACCAGGGGCAAACGTGACATATCATGCAAATTGTCCTGAGCCTGACAATGCAATTTAAACTGGGTTTAAACGATGGCCAGAGCACTGCACAAGAGCACATCATCCAGAGGTCTTCAGTTCGATTCAGTCTTATGGAGTATTTTGCACTTTTTTTGTTGTTTTTTTTACTTCACTACAGGTACAATCATGGCAAATTGTTGCGTTTGACATTTTACCTTTGTTCACATTCTATATAATTTTTTGACAATTTAAACATTTTTTGAATGTTGCCTGAAAACGGCGAAAAAAGTGTTAAATTAGGACACCTTGTAAATCCTTGAGGCGCAGGACTTTACGGTCGTCTAGATGTGTGCTTACAACATTTTCAATCTGATCTATAAACAGCTGTAATATCTTCATTGCTCACTTGATTTGGCCCCGAGTAGAAAGAAAATGCGAAGAGAAATCCGAGTACCTGGTCCGTCTGACGAAAGACTGTGTACAGATGATTAGTTCAAAACAAAGAGGTGCTACAAGGGATTTATTTTTGAATCATTCGGTCTTAATTCTGAGTTGTACTATAGTAACACTCAACTGTATCCACTGGATAACAATATTTCTTAAAATAGATGAACGAATCAATGGAAGGTCAGAAGAAAAGCAGAGCAAAACAATTTTTTTGTTTGACAAAATCTTTACTGAAAACAAATTACGGGAGATAAATGTACAAACTCAATGTAGCAACAAATCATGAAAAAAGATTGAAAACAGTTTATCTATAGTTCATGACAAAAAACATCAGCTCCTATTTAGTAAACAAGACATACCCCAAAATGATCAATTAAATGTGGTTACGAATATGTGTTGGAAAACAACATTAGTGGAGTTGATGGAGTGTCGACGTTTCGGTCTTGGTTGCAGATGTCAAAAAGACCATCATCAGGACGAGGATATTTCAATTGCTGAAGCAAAAAACTCCCTTGGGGTGTGAAACGGTGTGTCTCCTTTTTAGTTAACTGTCACCGAACTTTTAATACTGTATCAATAAAGTTCTTAAAGGAAAAATATTTGACGCGTTGGTCGGTTGTAACAACGATCATATGACACACTTTCTGTTCAGTGTGATCTCTGAAGAATTAATACAGTAGCCTGGTGTTAGTTCTCTTTCAATTAATGAAGGAAAAACTGACGTACAGATGAAGCACTGATCGGATTACCTCTGAAAAAAAGATAAAAAATTTAAAAAATGTGTTGACTTATTATCATGAGCTCAGAACAGGTTTTAGCAGCTTATCAGTTGGTTGAGAATTAAATCTGTGATATTTTGCTTGGAGTATAACTAAATTGGAGTCTTTTAAACAAACGACAGGTTTTTCCCTTCATGTATTTTCTGTCTGTGGTGCATTATTTGTTCTACGATTTTATTACAAAAGACAAAGGGGCAGATTTACAAGCCCCTTGTGCCACCGGGGCGTCACTTTTTGTGACGTAGAAGTGGGGCATTTTACTACTCCATATTTATAAGGACAGGAAAAGCCACCCATCTTGACATTTCCTGTCCTTGTAAATATGGCCCCTTTACACGCAGCACTTTGCGTGAGATGGGTGTTCCATGGGTGTTGCTGTCAGTGTTCCCACCCAACACCTGACACATTTGCAGATGTACGAGCAATCATAAATCTGGAAATGCGTTTGAATGGCACAACGAAGAGAAATGTATACATTTCTCATCGTTTTTTTCCCTCTTTCTATGTGTGCTGCATTCTGCAGCAAACTTAAAAGAGGAAATCACCTTTAATCACCTATAATTATTGTTTTTGTTCAGGAAGGGTTTCCTTCCTGCACATAAACAATCATTTAAACAATGCTGTTTTTCAACTTCAATGTGTGCTAATGCAGATGATCTCGGAGGCCTCGAACAGGAACGGGGGAGTCGGACTATCTGAGTTTTGCTGGAGAGGAAGGAGGTGTTCCAGTCCAGGGCTTTCTTCCGGATCCCTGCATCTTGGAGTCGCGTGCATAGTGTGTGGTGGCAGACGGTGTCAAAGGCGGCAGAGAGATTTAGGAGGATGAGGGCCGCTGTCTCGCCTTTGTCTAGAAGGATCCTGATGTCGTCTGTGGCAGTGATGAGGGTGGTCTCTGTGCTTCGGTTGCTGTAGAATCCTGATTGGGAGGGGTCCAGGATGTTGTTGTCTTCGAGTGATGGGTGAGCTGGGTGTTAACTATCTTCTCGTTGACCTTTGTTGGGAACGGAAGCAGGGAGATGGGCCGGAAGTTCTTGAGGTCGCTCAGATCTGCATTGGCTTTCTTCAGTAGGGCGTTGATCTCTGCCTGCTTCAAGTTTTCAGGGAAGGTGGCGGTCTCAAAGGAGAGGTTGATGGGGGGCGTGGCTAAGCGCCCGATCCGAATGGCGGTGCGGCGGTAGGGCTCCGTCCGCGCAGGGACTGACAGGCGGGCTGCGCTCACCATTCTTCACCGCGAAAACAGCGTCAATCATGGGACAGTGCCAGGCTTCCAGCATGCGATCTTATGCAGTGGTTTGAAGCCCCTACTCCCGCAGGTTTACATTTTTGTCCCGGTCGCGGCTCTCCAGCGGCCGCGACCGCCATCTTGTCTGCCGCCACGGAGCTGCGCACCAACGCGACCTTCCTTCGTGTCTGCTTTCCAGCACCACGCAGCCTCCTGGTTTCTCCTCATCTTGTCTACGGTTATGGGGACAACGTGTGAATTACCTCAGGTGACTCTTCATTGATTTCTGGCTCCACAAATGGAACATACTTGGCTTTTCATATTCTCCTCAGAGCGAGGCGCCATTTTGTAATGCGCTTCTCTCACTGCCACTATTATTGCGCTTTATATTAGGAGCTTCCTTTCTCCTTTGGCCATTTTTGATATTTTTACTGCTCCTCTATACGCACTGACTCTTTTTTGGGCTTCCTGCTTTTCTTTTTAGACGCCTTTCGCTTCTACTACCCATTTTTTGCTTGTTCAGACTCTTCTGTAATCCTTTCCACGCACATTCGCATGGCGCATAATAACGGGAAGACCCCCAAGCGCAATTACATCAAAAATTCCAAACTGTTTTCAGCGTTAGCTCATTTAGAAGCTTCCACATCCGTCAACGCCTGTGACTCAATGTCTACGATGGATCCTTCTCCACAGGCCTCCTCTAAGACCACTCCAAAGAGATTAAAGAAAAACCCCCCTTCTCACACGTCTCCCTCCTCAGCCATCTCCATGGAGCTTTTACTTGAGGAGCTTAGAGCACTGCGCCCATACATGGAGGAGACTAACGCCAAGTTGCAAACGCTCACTGACAATTGGTCTCAGATGAATGCCAGGGTCTCCACTGTGGAACAGTCTATCTCAACTCTTCGAGAGTCAGCCATCAAAATTCCCCACATGGATGCGCAGCTGTCTTCTCTCCAGAAGCAGGTGGAGGACCTTGAAAATAGAAATAGACGCAATAATCTTCGTCTTTACGGCCTGAAAGAAGGTTGCGAGGGGAGTGATCCTATCACTTTCTTCCAGTCCTTTTTGCCCAAGCTTCTGCATCTACCCCAAGGCACCACGCTCAACATTCAGCGTGCCCATAGGCTTGGCCGACTCCCCTCTTCTACTTCTCCAACTGCGAAGCCCAGAGGAGTCATTATGTATTTTCTGGAATACACAGATCTTTTGAAGGTACTCTTGGCTGCTAAAGCTTCTCCACGCTTAACTTGGTCTGATTCCATCCTTTTCTTCGCCCAAGATTACGCCAAAGCCACAGCAAGCCGACGTAAAGCCTTCCTGGACATGAGAGCAGAACTTCGATCTATTGGAGCAAGATATGGCCTATTCCATCCCTGTTTATTCAAGGTTACCCACAACAACAAAACCACGACCTATGAAGATCCGGTGCGCCTTCGCAGTTTCCTCAATTCCTGTGGTCCTGGTAACATGGAATTCTCCAGCTCTGGTTCTTCATCATCGTTTCCTCCGTGACTTTTTGCATAATTGTCTTTGGATTTCCTGATGCTCTGTTACCTTTTTTATCCCTGTTTTTCTCGTCATTCTGCTTGTTACTCCTTCACCCGGTTCATGACTGGCCTTTTTTGCCAGAATCCCTGTTTTGATGTTTCTTGCAATTTATGACACATTTGTCTTCTTTTCATTGTTTTCTTTGTGATATTTCTTCTCATTTAATTATGCTGTTTTCCTTCTTTTTACAGATGCCTATTCTAGCGTCCCGTCTTGTCTCCCTGGTTGGACGTTTCGTTGCCCCGTTTCACGCCTTCGTTGGTTGGCCTTACCCCCCTCGTCTCATCTCCGTTTTCATCCCTTCTGTCCTCCTTCCAGATTTTGTACCCTCACTTCTTCACCCTTGTAAGTATCTGGTCATTCTTCTTTTCTAGTTATTAGTCTCCTCATCATTGTTCGTCGGTTTTGTACCTTTTGACACTTATTGTGCCACTCTAATCCATTATACTAATTGATGATACTGTTTACCTTTCATTTTTGTATTACCAAATTTGTTTCTCCTAATAAAATTTTACTTGAACTTAAAAAAAAGGAGAGGTTGATGATTTTGTGCAGGTGGGGTGCGATGGAGTTGCTTGCTTTGTTGAAGATGCGGTGTGGGAGAGGGTCGGACGGGGATCCGAAGTGGATTGTGCCCATGGTCTTGATGGTGTCCTCGATGCTCACGTTGGCCCAGGTTGTCAGGGTGTTGTGGGAGGTGGGTGCAATGGGTCCGGTGCGGCGAGGTCTGCAGCGGTTGTCCGGGCTTTGAAACTGTCGTGGATGTCGGTGATTTTCCGGTGAAAGAAGGTGGCGAGGGAGTCGCACAGGGTTTGCCATGGTGGGATGTCCTTGGCACTGGAGCTGGGGTTGGGGAGTTCCTTCACAATTGTGAAGAGCTCCTTGCTGTTGTGTGCATTGTTGTCAAGGCGGATGACCTTTTGGCAGTTCTGATGAGGTGGTGGTGGTTGCGGATAGCGTCTTTGTGGGCAGCGCGGCTGTCTGGTATCTTGTCGTTGTGCCATATGTTCTCCAATTTCCGGCAGGTGCGTTTAGAGACGAGGAGTTCCGGGGTGAACCAGCTGACTCTTTTGCTGGTGTCTCTGTTAGTGGGTTTTTTCAGCGGGGCTATGGTGTTAGCGCAGTCGTTTTTTCTTCAGTGACTTTGCCCCAGCAGCGGCTGTGGGTTTGGAGGTTGCGTTGGTGTGTGGGGGGTTTTCGGAAGGAGAAGTGGATGCAGTAGTGATCAGTCCAGGTGAGTTCGGAGGCGAAGGTGACATGGGGACTTGAGGATTTGCGATGTTCCAGGCCATGATTTCCATCTTTTCATTGTTAACCTCGTAGCCAATCAATTTCCCAAAAACCTGAACTTCAATAAGTAATTCGGATAGAGTAATATTGATGTTGGATGATAATAAAATTAAGTCATCAGGATACAAGACTAGCTTCCTCGAGAACCCATTTGCTATCCGGTCCCGGTGGAGAGGGGTAGGTCTTCCAGTAGGAGCACGGAGATATACAACCTGAAAATTGAGAGGTTGAACCCGTAGCTCTACCTGCCGGGTGCTGTTGTTGTAGCTTACCCAACCAAGATAGGAAATTACAGAGCAACACAGGTATTTTTGACCCTTTACACTAATTGGAAAATGTCCTCGTGCAGATAAAGGCAACATGTAGATAGTTAATGAATCACAAACTTTTTGTTTATTTTCTTGGTCATGAGGAATCGCTAGTCAGAGGACTACCAGCGAGAAACATGTCGACTGATTGATAAACTCCATAGTCTAGTCTCGCACTAGGGGACATTATTTCCCTACGAGCCCTTTCTATTTTTCCAATTTTAATTTGGAATAAGGGACCGCTAGAATAAACTTTATCCTGGTACCCTTTACTCCAATTTTAACTCTTTCCCCACGTCTACATATTACTGGCCCCTTACCCACACTTCACCCATACGGCAGTTGGAAAAAGATCTCCGCCAAAGAGCCCCTCTTTGAGGTGTTGCCCGTTGGGTATTGCACCGCCGACCCAATGAGGAGCATTGCCGATGATGAAGCATGACACCTGCAAGGGTGTGTGAGGCCATTATAGCCAACACAGTGGATACCCACGCGTTCATCCACGACATAGAGTAGCCACAAATAGTAAACCTTCATCCTATTTAGGAAAATCCTGGTACTTCTTGTGTTTCAATAAAATGAAGTCGTCAGGATACAAGACTAGCTTCCTCGAGAACCCATTTGCAGCAAAGGGGAATGATCTTCTCATTCTGCCTTAAACTCTGGGCCAAAGGGTCAATATACAAATCAATAAGAATGGGAGACAGTGGGCACCCCTGCCTTGTACCGTGCTCTATTGTGACTGCCACAGTGAGGCTACCATTGGCCAAAATCTGAACCCGGGGGGCTTTATAAACTTTCTTCAGGACCTCCCTATAGATGTCGCCAAAGCCAAAAGCCTTCAAAGCCCTATTCAGCTAGTGCCAGTAGACTCGATCGAAGGTGTTTGCTGCGTCAATGGTGGTAATGGAAAGAGGGGGCACCCTGTGCTGTTGCCAGATCAATCGAACCAATTAAGGTGTAAACCAAATCCAACATCTGCCTGCCTGGAAGAATGCCCTTTTGATCTTCATGGATTATTGACCCACGATCTTACAAACACAGGCCCATGATTAGAGAGGTGGATAGGTAGATATTCTATTCCCCTTACATTTCTAAGTTCTGGGAGTTCTAATAAAATGTAATCAGTCCTCGAGTAGTGCCCGTTTTTCTTACTGTAGAAGGAATATTCCCTGGCATCACCCTTTTACTTCCGCCAAACATCACAAAGGTTAAGGTGTTTTTAATATTGCAGAGAGATGGGCTTTAACCTGTGGTGCCGCAATCTGTGTTCTAGGGGTGGATCTATCTAACTTATTATTTAAAAGGACATTGAAGTCTCCGCCAAGTATCAAGGGAGCTTCAAAATTTGCCAGAGAGAGGCACAGATTATTTAAAGGGGTGATTTCATCTTCGTTAGGGCCATAGTAATTGGCCAGTGTGTAGGTGGCACCCTGACTCCTCACCTCTGCTATTACCAAACGTCCTCTGTCAGCTACCTGCCACTTAATAAGCTCTACTCCCAAATTAATTTTAATAATTATGACCACTCCCTTCAAGCAACATTGTTGATCCGAGGCTACAATCTTATTGACCCATCTTTGCTCAACAAACAGTACCTTACTTTCTGAACTTAACAGGTGGGTCTCTTGGAGCATGAGAATCCTGGCTGTACTCTCCTTAAGATATTGCAGGACCAGGCCTGTCTTCTTTTGCCTCACAGCCCATTCACATTCCAACATAAAATTTCAAGGCACCCACCTCCTTCAGGACCGGATCTACCCCCCATCATCGTCATGTTTCCACCCCAGGCTACATCTATAGCAAGTTGTCAAGTCACCCGGGGTCCCTGTTATCATTTTTTTTTCATTGCTCCCCAGCCACACACATGCAGGACCCCTCACTTCCCACCGCACTCATGGGAACCATCCCTGACTACTTAGTGGCAATTAACTAACATCCAAGAAAAAAAAAGAAAAAACAAATGTTCAAAAACTGAACTCACTCTAAAACAATAAATAAAGGCCACAACTAGCTGAAGGTTTATTGTGTGCCAGAAACCTGTCCGCTTACTCAGTGGATCACAAATTGTACATCTTATTAGCCAATTGCACTGTCAAGAAGACAGGAAACCTTAACTGCATTTGCGTACCTAATTCTTACAGACTGTCCATCCGCTTACCCAACTCCCACCTTCTATCCTCTGTTACACAAGAGATGTCTGACCTAATTCTAAAAGATGCATCTTGTGCTTGAATACTCTTATGCTTAAGAGCTGACCCAAGTAGTTGTTCATTAAGAGGAAATGATTGAATATATACCAGGATTTTCCTGGGCTTCTTCCGTCCGGGGTTAAGTTTAAATGGGTCCCTATGCACCCGTTGAATCTCAGTTGCGCAAATGGATGCAGAAGCAACATGTGGAAAAGCTTTAGTCAGAATCTCTATGACATAGGTTTTAATATTATCCCCTTCCAATTCTTCTCTCAGGTCTAGAATCCTGATATTGGTTCTTCTAGAGTTGTTTTCAAGTCTCTCCAGTCTTTCCAATAGGTCATTGTCCCTTTCCTTCAGCCTGGCCACTTTCTGAGTGTTACCCATTATGTCTAACCTCAGCTCCCCCACTTTGTTCTCCAGTTCCTCCATGCGATGCACAAGTTTTCCTCTAAGCTGGTGCATGTATCTTGGATCTTCTTGTGATCAATTTCTGAGGTTGAAAAGGTCTTTTTAATCTCCAGTGACAACTGGCTCAACATCCTTTGTAATGGATCCAAGCCCAGACCTACTATGGAGGCCGCCTCCGGAGATGCATTTCCTGTCAAGTCACCTTCCTTCCGTCCATCTCCGCCGGATGCCAAAGCTAAATAGCTTAAGGCTGAAAATCTATTTGACGTGGGGATAGAAGAATTTATTGACGGAGAGTCCCCTGGCACAGATACTCCTTCCTTAGGGATTTCCATACCACCAGGCGGATTAAGTTTGAAATAAGGTCTAAGAGAGGGGTTCACCTGTGCAGGTGGTGGGGCAGTTTTCTTCTTTCTCTCCTTTACAGGCGTGCCTTTTTAGATCTAGCAGTGGGCGGAGTCCGAGATTTTATGTTTTGGCAGTATGGGGGCTTGAACCCGCCCCTCTTCTCCATTGGCAGGCCTCGTAAATGCTGGCCAGCCATTTGAGGAGAGGGGCGTCACTCGGTTCAAGCCCCGTCTTTTTGCGATTCCAGGACGTGTTTTTGCAGTTTTTAAGCCGTGATGTCATCCGTCACTCAACTGCTAAATACACGCCCCTGAATCGCAAAAATGGCTGGCATAGGGCACAGCCACAGATCTGACAAAAAGGTGCGCTTCTTTACCAAGTTTAACGGGGCTGTTATGGTGAATCCAGGCCAGAGATGCCCCCTAACGTGTCCTCGCTAGCCTCATACTCACTGCCGCCCCCAACTTGAAATAGGGCTTGTTGCCTTTTTTACATCGGTGCACGGTACAGTTTCTGCCAATGTCGTTGACAGCCCAGAGCAAATACAACATTTCATTCAACCAACCAGAGCAAAGCTTTCCCCGGTCTGTCGGTTCCATGATCGAGGAACAGGTGCCCAGCCAGGGTGTTAAATGTGTGCAATCAGGCCCACGTTTGACAAGTGCCAACTGCGTGGGCATCATGAAGCCTGCAGCCTTGCGGGACTGGACACATCAGTGTGACTGAGCTGAAACTTCCAGCTGAGCTGAGTTACTGGAGCCCAAATTGGTAATCACGGAGAAGAGGCAAGATGTAATCTGAGACCGAGGGGCAATTTCCAAGATTTATCACCTCACTTGATACATTATGTATCTCCTCTGAGCCTATTTATCAACATGATGCTTAGTTGGGACACAAGCAACATTAGCACCTGGTTCCCGACTGCTGCTTCTGCGTGGGCTCATTTACTCCCACAGAGCTCGGGGTTTGGTTAATTGGAGAGCAGCACCCCCCCCTTGCACCAGCACCGCTTATCCTCGAGTCTCATCCTTCTGTTTGTGTCAGATAAAGCGCAGCTCTGCACCTCTACGAACCCTGTCTTGCCTGCGAGTCAGGCCACTCCCACGCTGCTGTATCTAGCGCGTTGTGAAAAAGACTAAAGTTGGTTGTATGGAACAGTTGTCCAAATGCACTGCTGTTTGGTTTGTTGAGTCAGAGGTTTGTTTCAGAAGAAGTTTGCACTCTACTGTATGCTATGGCTGCGTTGGGTTTAATCCCCCTCCCCCAGTAATGTAAAAAATGTGCAGAAAAACTGTATTATTGGCGCTATTTACATATATGCACACAAAGTGAACTCGCTTCGAACGCCTGTCTTATTATCCAACCCACCTCACTCACGTCATTTGTCCACGAGGGTGAAGAGCTAGGTCCGACCTTCCGGGAATCAAACCTGTGAAAGCAGCACACTCACACCCCTCTAGAGCTGCGGGCCAGCAACCAGACCTGCATGTCGGCACACACATCATGGTACCCTTAGAACAAGCTTTACTGGGAGCAAGTGAAACAAGCATTTTTACATAATCCCGTCCAGCTGGCTGCGGTTCCGCAGATACTGAGTGAAAAACTCGAAAGGGGAGGAAGTAACTGACTTCCTGAAATTGTTATGCTTTCCATTAACTTTTTTTTTTTTTTTACATATGCTGACGTCGCTTTTGCGCCCCCGTCCTGGTTATACTTCCATGGCTGTTATAGCAGAAATGTGTTCTTACCCATACATTGTATCTTTGATTCTGAACTGGGTTGGTTATTGTCTGCACGTGTGCCTGTGTCTTTGTTCAGTTGTGTGTGTGTGTGTGTGTGTGTGTCTATGTGTACTTTGTGGGTATTGGTGTGTGTGAATTACACAGTAGTAGTAGGCCCTGAGTAGTTGTAATTCTGCCGCATGTTGCATTGAAAAGGCATTTTATGATTTGTTTATGACTTTTGACCCCATGGACGGATTTGCCGAAACTTGCCAACCTTGAGAACAAATGGAGTGGTGCACTACCCCAGTGGTTTGTTTCCGTAACAATAAATGGTCGATTTCCTCTTTTTTATGTGAAAAACGTTCTTTATTTGATAATCCAACAAATATGTTCAACAAGCCTCAGCCAACACGTTTCATTCAAAGGCATTGAACTTTGTCAGGGCTGAAAAGGGGTGTAACATAGATAATATAAATACACACAAATGAACACAAGGGCACAGAAAAAGGAACACAATAAACATGTTTAAACATGTTTGACTAACACACAATTATTAAAAACAACGTACAGTTACTTCATGTGACCAAAGGTAAAAGATGCTGCGCACCCCTCGTTCGGTCATTGCCTAGGCTAGCAGCAAATAACATACAAAGAGTCCAGAATGTTAACATAATACAATAACATAATACAAAGATATATATTAAGAAGCTATAACCCGGTTTTCCCTGTTTTGAGTCACAGTTGTGCGACCAAGTATCCATACATTGTAGCTATTGGCTTTTTAATATAAATGTCAGTTGACACACATCTCCGTGTGATAACGCCATAATCCCCTTGTCATTTGTGTGTGTAGAAGTGACATGGTACTGCGGCTCATACCATTCTCCAAGTAGCCGTTCACGGGGTGGTTGAGGGGCGCATTAGAGTTTGGAGCTGAAAGTGGCTGAGCATACAGTTTTTCTATTTTAGTTAGTTTCGGACCTTATTTGACACTATTGTGATTATTTGCACCTTTTATTGCTTGCAGCTACATCTTATTCAGTGGCTTGGTTCGAAGGAACTCTACAGTTTGCTATTATAGTGTGTGGGGCTCTGTGTGTGTGTGTGGGGCTGTGTGGGTGTGGGGCTGTGTGGGTGTGTGGCTCTGCGTGTGTGTGTGGGGCTCTGTGTGTGTGTGTGTGTGTGTGTGTGGCTCTGTGTGTGTGTGTGGCTTTGTGTGTGTGTGGGGCTCTGTGTCCGCTAATACTCTCTACTATTCTCTAATGCTCACCTATTGCCATTGTAAATGACAGTACCATTTATTTATGTTTTCAAAAAATGAAAAAAATGCCATTTGCAATGCCAATACCTCTAACTTTAATAAAACCGTGACCATTGCATTGTAAATGCTTGTTCTGATTTAGCTGGAAGCTTCCTGTATTTATGTTTGTTTAGTGAGACCCCCCAAGGTTGACTGGATTGAAAATCTTGTTTTGGGGGCAGGTTCTCTCCCAACGAATGTACTAGATCTTATTTTGTATCTTTTACATAATATTGTTTCACTATCAGAAATTATGCTGGTGGAAAAGGAAGAGAGCATTTTATGTTGTGTTGGGAGGTCACTCATAAGTATCTGTTTTTTAACGCCACAATGCTGGAATGATAACTTTATAGACCTGGAGACCGTATCATGACTTAGATCTCCCCCCTTTACCTGATTTAAATCCTTGGAAGGGCAGGCTTCTGATAAGCGTCCCTCCAGAACCCCCAGAGGCAAAGGCAGAGAAAACAACTCAGCTAGAGACCAACCAGCACCCTGGGATCTCCCCGGGAAGGAGCGAATGCAGTGTGTGCTGGCTCTACCTGAGCCAACCCAGTGACAAGGGGTCAGCTCAAAGGAACGAGTCAGGGTTCGGCGGGACTCACCAAGCTCACAGGCAGTCCTGAGGAGTGCGAAAGTAGGTCCGATGCACATCCAGGTGAGTGGGGGACAAAGGCAATCCAGAGAGAGTGTAAGCTACTAGGCGACTGGGTGCAGCCTAAGTTTGATAGTTTTCCACTGCACCACAATGGTGGCTTCACACTACGCGTATCATCCCTCTTCCCGCTCGTAGCACTCAGTGAGGTGGGTTATATGATTATACAACGCTAACAAGTACCCTGCATGGCATTACCACGCAAATTTTACTTCGCAAGTGGCTTTACCACGCAGCTTTTTAGAACTCTGGATTTAACATTGCAAAAAAAAAATGTTACGGAACATCTAACGTCCCTTAGGCACATATGTAATTTAAATCTACATAACGATAGTGATAGGCTAAATACAATTTTCCTAACTGCATAACAACCCAATAGATCGATTTTTTAAACAATCAAAACAACAAATTACCTTAGAATAAAAATTCATTTAATTTAAAGTGCGCTTAAATATATATATATATATATTTTTTTAATATAGATTATATTCTTACCTGACACCTGCACGCCTTTCACCAGCAGCCCTTACTTCCATCCACCACGGAAACAAGTGTCAAAACACGTCTACCAAAATTAAAAAAGGACTTCTATTATGACGTACACGCCACATCTTTGGGGAGGCTCTTTCCTTCAACGTCAGAGGCACTGAAGAGTGTTTTTTTATGTAACCTTCTCATTTTTTTGTTGTTTTTTTGGAGGGGGAGACCCCCCCAGCACCCCCAAGCCCACGCAGAACGTACAGGCAGGACGACTGGAAGGACTACCACTTGCGTGGTAAAGACGGTCGTGGAAGGCACCTGCGTTGAAAATACGTTTGTGTGGTAAGTGTACCGTAGTAAACATTATGCATGGTAATGCCTTTGTAGTAAATGATGTTTCCCGGCGAGGTGACTAACCCTAGGCTCGCAGGGGCGAGATGCGCTCACATCACTCTCCTCACCGCCGCGCCGCCCGGAGAAAATCCCGGAAAAGCTAAGGTGAATCACCGGTCTGAAATCCAAATCAAACGCCCGATTAGAGTCGTCAAAGTCCATTGAATGCACAAAGTGGAGCGAGCCGGAGATGCAGACAGCGACCACAGTGAGGAGGCGAAAACGGGCAAAAAGGAGTCAGCACCTTTAGCTTCACTGCGTCAACCGGAGTCTATGTAAGTAGAGATTAGCAGAGAGCGAATCACGACCGGCTTCCTATCTGGCCCCCATGTTCCCCCCCATTCTCATCAGAACATGTTAACATTTTTGTTAATTTCCATGAGCTCAGTTATACTTCTGCTTGGTCTCTTAGTGCTAAATTTGACATTTGATTGATACTTTAACTGTGTGTGCAGCAGGGTATATATTTAGGCTGCGTCTTCTGATGGGGATCTTAGCTCCTTTGCTGATGCAGGGGAGATCCACATATCTCTATTCTCAGAGTTCACAGACAATTAAATCTTGCAATAAACACTTTCAGATTCACGTGAAATGTGAACTGGGAAGATAGAAAGAAAATGTCACTCGCCATCCCAACTGCCAATGTATATGCATGCTGCTAAACCACTTTGTATATATAACAATTTTCAGATGACAAAGTAGCATCAATTTCCCTGAAACACTGAATGATAGTTTAATGTGATATTTTTGATTGTAATATTGGAAATATATTTTGATGGGAAGAACACGAGAGGCCTGGAGGAGGATGAAATAATTGGAGGTAGATATATTTGTCTCTACACCAAAATGGCACCCGTTCAATTCAGCCATTCTTTGCCTACTGAGAGTATGAGAATTTTATTGCACCATTACTGGTTGTGATAACATAGTATAGCTTATAATATTTCTGACCTATGTGAAACCTGGAATTTGCACAGGGGTCGCAAAGCATTGAAACACCAGTGAGAAGTTTTGTCGTTGGTTGGGTGTGGTGAAACCGTACTCAAACAACAGCCATAATCTGAATCAGGATTAATCACAAAAAGTCAGTAAAATAACCTGTACTTAACCCTCTGACCTTGGCGTCTGTGCCACCCAGCTTGTCTATTACACTGCCCAGGTAGCTGACGGCATCAACCTCTTCCTGTGCACTGTTTTTAAGAGTAACTGCAGTTTTGCTGGCTGTGTTAGCCTTCAATGTCTTGGTTTTACCCTGTCAATATTGCGGCCAAGTTGTGTTGATGTGGCTGGCCCCTTGTCAGTCTTCTCTTTATTCTGAAGATGGGCTTGGGAGAGTAGGCAAACACACATCCTTGGAATGTACCCAGGGTACGGAACTAGAGTCTATGGGGAGCCAGCACAATATATGCACACAAAGAGCTAGCCAAGATTTTTTTTCTAATGAAGTATTCATTCATCACTGTTCTATTCAACATAATGTTAATTGTTGGATATAAGCAAACATGTGATGGGTTGTCCTCACACACCACGAGGTGTAATGCTTCATCATAGGACCCATGCTCTACAAAAACCCGGTTTGATGGAGAGCAGGCTTTCAAATGCAATCACGGAGGCACTTCTACGAGTGGACCAGTGACCTAAGTGTCTTAAAAACCAATGTGGCATTCTAAAAACGTTATTATCCACTAGACATGACACTTGATATTAAAGCCAGAAACAGGGACAAGGGGAATTAGAACCCCTTCACCACTTTACCATCAATATGTTTCTGCCTGGTGGTTCATATAAGTCTGTAGCATTCTTCAGGACTTAAATACATTATCCAATTGTGGCAGCCATGCATTAGTCTTGCCACTGAAAAGAAAGAGTGACCTGTGTCTATCTCTTATATTTCTGGCCCATAAGGACCTGCAAGTAAATAAAACACTCTTCAAGATTTTCATAAAATGTAGATCAAAGGATACACTATAATTAATTGATAACCGTAAGCATGCAACAGTCACATGCTCAGTGTTATGTGGCACTTCACAGGTGAGGTAACACAAAATCATCTATTTTTCTTAGTTATGAGACCAACGCACGGTCTTACCCCACTGTTGGTTTTCTGGGCCTCATGGAGGGAGGGCTAAGGACCCCTGTAGTCAAAATCTGAAGGTAGTAAATGGAAGGAAGTTCGGTATCATTTAGTTATGATATATGCTCCCACTCACGGTCATCCACATCAAGGGATACATTATCCCTACATACATTCACCCGCTTACTTTATAAAGGTACGTTACTCTCTGAAAGCCTGTACACGTCTGCTCCTCCCTCCTTATGTGTGTTGAGTGGAGCGAGGGGTGCGTATTTATGATGAGGCAGTCTCTCACAGTACTTCCTTGTAACTAGGTAATTGTCCACACCTGCGGTGGCATAAGTAAGTAAATAAATACTCTGGAGGTATGGCTCAAAAACAGTCAGGCAATGTATATGGTATTTATGCAGTTCTTAAACAGTAATGAAGTGGAAATACATGTGAGAAGAATCCCAAACTCATTTAGAGAAATGGAGTACATTTTAATAGAATTATTTGACACCAAAACGACAAAAATCCAATCAGTAAAACCAGAGTTATGAATCTTTTAAATTTAAAGTCAAAACTAGCAGCAAAAAGGATCCAAGTGCCAAACCGCATACATCGAGATGCGCAAACTGGGGCAAAGTCTAAAGGTAAGGCCGACCACAATGGAGCATGGTCGGATATATAAAGTGGATTGGGCCCAGCTCTGCTTGCCTACAGATTTAGAAGAAATTTCAAGGAAAAATGTCTGAAAAGTAAAGTTCAGCGAGGCAAGGCAGCTGGCAGCATCCAAGGAGGAGGTGCCATTGTCAAGGAGACACAGCAACAAGTTATAGTGACAATTCTTTCATTCAGACTTAGCGTTTTTTTGAAAGCTGAAAATCTCCAGCAGGATGAAGCTGCAAACTGTAGCTGATGAGGGCTCCACAAGGCTGGACAAAAAACAGAGGTCCCTTTAGACACTCAATGATTAATATTGCAATATATATATCAGCGCAATCGCAGTAAAGCGGAGGTACACAGATGTCAGAGAAAAGAAATTACATGTAACACAGTGTGTAGAGAAACAAGGTACTTTTTATAATAAATTCACATTTGTGTAAAATTCCAGTGTGAAATGCCCCAAGCGAAAAGTGAAACCTATCAGTATGGATTGTGACTTTTTGTGACATAAATCAAGGTTTCAATGTTTTTAAATAAACAACTATTCAATGGATATAAAATAAATGTTAGCAGCCTTTTAGTATAATAGTAGGAACTGAGAATTGGTTCGCTTCAAGTTGTCGACAGCGTTTCGACCCAGCTATCAATACGGGGTCTCATCAGGACCTATCAGTGTAGAGACACCTGTGGATGAGTGACAGTAAGTGTGGTTATCACCTGTGGGAGTCAAGGGTATCAAAGTATACTCACATAGAGCACAGCTGGGCACCCATGGAGGGGAGGGTACTGGCAATCAATAATATCCAGTGGTATGCTGGTTTAAAATGCATATCCAGAAGAGGGTGTTGCGTGGTGATTCATAGGCCTGGGGTAAATTGGGTGCCTTTAGCTGCCTGTGGTAAAAGGGAATCTGTTTCCAGTGTGGAATCCGATATTGAATATATAAAGGGTAGTCCCATGAGGGGTTCAGAATGAATCTACAGCGGAAATTCTTGCCTGTGATATTTAGGAGACCTGCACTCATCCGTCTCTGCTCGAGCAATGTAAGAGCTGTCCTAAAACATCTCATTGTGAGCCACTGCCTTCAACGTTTTACTGAGTAACTTCATAATAACTCAAAGTATTTCTTTCGTATAATCTCCTTCATTAATGTCTTTCTGGCCCACCGTTGCCTCCCACTATTGAAAAATGCAGCACTTGGCTATGGGAGAGAGAATGGTCAAACCTAATGTAAGATGTGACCAAGCTCACACAAGTCTCCAATAAACTGCTTTCAGTGGTAAACCCCCGAATCACCCAAGTTATCTCAGTGCATATAGTAGATAATTGATTACAGAAACTGAATCAATACAGCAAAATATGTCAAACTTATTAAAAAAATATAAATATTTACTAGGAAAAAGTGATATGTGGGTTAAGTTATAACTGAGCTCACTTATCATCCACAAAATCTGAGCACTGAAAGGGAAAAGGTATGACATCAACGCCGCACGGGGGAGAAACGCATTTACCTGTGGACCGGAGGTTGGAAGACTCGCCGAAGTAGACGCTCCTGGGGCCATGACGCTTTTGGTCCCCCCTGCCGCCGCAGCAAGCACCATCGCGTGGCCGCAGAGGGGGGAGACTACAGCTCCCATGCTCCTTTGCCCGCACTGCCCACTTCCACCTGACAGCGCGCCCAGAGGCGCATAAAGACCAGGAGCTCCCACTGAGGAGCGGGGGACATCAACGCCGCATGGGGTGAAACGCATTTACCTGTGGACCGGAGGTTGGAAGACTCGCCGCAGCAGATGCTCCTGGGTCCCTGACGCTGTTGGTCTCCCCTGCCACCGCAGCAAGCATCATTGCACGGCCGCAGAGGGGGGAGACTACAGCTCCCAGGCTTCTTTGCCCGCACCGCCAACTTCCGCCTGTCAGCGCACCCGGAGGCGCATAAAGACCAGGAGCTACCTCCACGTCACGGATGCGCGTGGGCGGCACCCGGCAAAGCCCAGGCAAAGGGCGGGCCGTCTGTGGTCATCCGGGGCAGGAGGAGGCAGGGCTGGGCTAGCCCTCTGACATTTACTCATGGGTAAGCGCAAGAAAGCCACTAACGCAGAGGAGGGGGGAAGAAGGCTAAGGTGCCCAGACACTCTGAGTCAATTATATCCTACCTTTCATCTGCTGTGGGGGCTCTCACTAAGGAACTCGCAACCGCTGAACTAGAGTTGGGCCTGGCTCCCCCTCCCCTCACTATTACCCCCAATTGATATTGTTCCTGTGCCTCGTATCCCATTAGAGCCTGTGGTGACCGTTATAAAGCCCACATCCCTTGCGCAATCCACCTCTGGTTCTTCCCTAGGAACTATTACGCCAGTGAGCACCCAGTTGACCGGCCAAGTTTCAAAGAGGAATAAAAAAAAACGGGACAATGGTAAAGATGTCGCAGTTGCAGCTCCTGGGGCAAACGATCTTCTGGGTGAACAGCTGGAAGCCCTATTTGTGGTGCGAATTGAGCCTCTGCTATTGGGGATTACAAAAGATATTGTGGATACCATGAACACCTGCCTTGCTGGTCTACTTAAGAAATGCGTCCTTATTGACAGACTTGTTAGTGAACGTATCCCATCCCCTGAACCTCTTAAAGTGGGTATAGCTATGCCGGGGAATGGTAACGAAAAGGTCCCCAGACCAACCGACATCGTGTTGGCCAGCAGTGGGGTGGAGCAAGCGAATGATGATAGGCCGCGGTCCCCACATACAGCCCCTATTAACCTGGACATAATCCCACGAAATCCTGAGAGGTTTGGTAGGCCGGCAGAGCCCTCTGGCTTAGTTCCTATTAAGAGAATGAGGGGCGGTCAAGTGAAAATAGATTTACCCCCTGAAGCTGCCCCTTTAGTAGCAATTTTTACCGGCACCCGCCACTTAAAGAGGGAGAGTTTGAATCTGCTTTAGATCTAATGGCAAAGGCCAGATCCTGGTGTGCCGACGCTTGTAGTGGTGGGGCAAACATTTCAGATAGGATCATCATGGCTAGGAGGGTGGGCTGGATCGGTAAGCGTGCGAAGATTGTTCAGGGGGACTGTGTAATAATACATTTTGACACCTGTGACCTGGCCGAGAGATTGTTTCGGGAAGACCACTTCCCTTGGGCTTTTTTTACCCCCCAGTTGAGATTCATGGTGTCCACTGCCTACCTATGGTAAGGAGAGGGATGGGCTCTGTATCAAGAGGGGAAAGACTAGGCGGGCATTTACGTCCACATTTCTTAAGGGGGGAGTTAGTACCCCAGGGTGTACCTCATCTCCAGTCAGTGCATAGACCTGAGGAGGGTTGCAGGCCGGTCTTGACTTACCATTTCGCCCCTCCGTCAGATATCGAGGAAATTGACTGACAACCAGTCCCGTTGTCACCGACCCTGGCTAGGGTGCCCACTATCGACTTGATAGCAGCATGCAAAATCATCAGCTGGAATGTAGCTGATATTAGATCTAAAAGGGCAGACGAGGCCTGGGTTGATTTTGTTACCAGTCATGATATCATAGCATTCCAGGAATCCTGGGACACCTCTTCAAGCTTCTGGATGGATGGCTACACTAGCTTTGCCATCCTGGCCGTCCCCAGTCCCGCTGGCAGAGCAAAGGGAGGGCTTATTTTTCTTTTTTCTCTAAAACTCAAGGGGGCCCTAAAATTGGTCAAAGTAGCTTCCCCGAACCTTCTAATCGTGGAATGGGTGATATCTCCTACACGCAAAATTATTTTTATTAACTTTTATAATTCCTGGGTAAGGGATAATGATGATGATCATATCGTCACCTTGGATTTTTTTATTTACTGTCGGTCATAACAATCACACTGTCTTCAAGCTTATTTTATTGGGCGATTTTAATATTCATCCATGTAGCGACCTCTGCTGCATAGGAGAGTATGAGGCCCCATCTGGCTGTGAGGCCCCCCATTTTGAGCATACCAAGTCCGGAGAGGCTTTGGAAGTACTGCTGGCAAATTATAATCTATTTGAACTAACTAATTCTTAGGGGGGCAGAAAAATTACCTATAAAGGTTCTGACCCTGGTTCAATAATAGATTACATTTTCATGTCCCCAGGCATTTTACATAGGGCTGTCTCTTACAAAGTAATTGTTTCTATGCACAGTGATCATAATCCTGTGTTGCTTGAGGTGACCTGGGGTGATTCTATGGGCTGTAAGTCCTGCCCTGCCCAAGCAAGGCCAGTATTACATCCTGTGGCCCGAGGGAGAAGGCTAAAATGGTCAAATGTAGTCCCAGATAATTTCTTTGAAGAATTACTTCCAAAAATAGAGGGTAATAAAGCGATTTGCCAGGATTCTAATGCAGCAAACCATGAAATTATGGTGGCTTTTGAATCTATATGTGCACAAATCTCTAAAGATCTAACTGCCAAAGTAGGGCAAGGAGGTAAAAATCAGCACAGATGGTTTGACTCGAACTGCTCAAAAGCCCATAGAGCGCTTATACAACCCTTAAAACATAACCCGAGAGATAAGACTGTCATTGCCTCCCTAAGGAAGGAGTATAAGTTAACTATTGAGGGCTGGAAAAACGATATAAAGCACGCTCCTTGGGATAAACTACTTTCAACTGATGTCTTACGCAACAGTAGCCAATTTTGGGCCATAATCAACCAGCCCTTTTTCTTAGACTTAGACAACACGGACATGGACTGTGTTATACCTGATGAGAAATGGTTTGGCCACTTCAGAGAGAGGTGTATGGAGTCTCGAACTCAGGCCCTCAAGATTATTCCCTGGCAGAGGATCACTGACATAATATCGTCGACCACAATATCGAGTTTCAAAAATATCGGCGACATAATATCGACTACCATTATATCGACATCCAATACTTATTTAAGAACCTACAAAAATATCGACTACTAATTATCAAATAAATTTTTTTTCGAAATCACTAATATCGAAAGACAAAATATAGAATAAACAAATATTGTGTATTAAAAATATAAACAACACACAAAAAAAATTGAAAACAAATATATAGATGACACTAATATCGAAAATAATGGAATATCGACTCAATAGAAAATACCTAAAACTTTTTACATGCAATACAACAATATATTTTAAATATATAATACACTCCACAATAGATACAATACTAAGAATAAACATTTTTTTTAAAACACATACAACAAAAATAAATATTTTTAACACATCTCATCGAAACATTGCAGTGAATTTATAAATAAATACGATACTTTTTACATATATTTGCAAAATATTATTACATACATTTTAAATAGAAGAAAAACAAACAAGGTTTAATGCAGAAGTATTAAGTAAATAGCATTTCCAGAACACCAAACATAGCAATTAAATTAAAAAAAATTCAAACCAACCAATGAAAAGCTCCCATTCTTAAATCATCCAATCAAATGAAGTAACTAATCAAATACACAGTATAAAAGGATTATTTTGCTACTGCTATTTCCTGCTTCTAAGAAAGAAGAAGGTGACACACTGACCAACTGTTTCCTGAGAAAACTATTTTTCCAGACAAGACTCCTACAGAAAAAAATAAAGTAAGTTAAACTAATTTTTAAATAAAACAAAAGTAGTAGGCTAAAAGTGTAACTATTTCTGTAAACATCTTAAATAACCAGAATCAGAATGTTTATTGCATAATTAATTAAAATCATTACAATTTCCACAAGTCTATATTATAATAAAAAGAAGCAATTACTACTACAAAGAAGATTGAATAACATTTATTTTTTACCTTTTACATTTCTTCTACAGACATCTCCAAAACACAGCAATAAACGTTGAACTGATTATTTACTACTAAATCCTTATTGTAAGTATATTTAAATGTTCTCTAACACACCAACTGCATTTATTAAACCCAAATTTCTAATACACATTTTATCTTTATTCTATCTTCTTACCAGAACTTTCGAACACATCCAAAAAATTACTCCATTAAAGCTGAAGACTACACAAATTAAAAATGTAAGTATATTTTCTAAATTATTTAAAAACCCTAAAATGCTAACTACAAGACAGCTTCACCCTAGAAACCGCTCAAAATGTAATAAAATAATAGAGTATCTAAATGTTTTCATTTTCTACCAACAGAAATAAAACAAGGAAATACAAGAAAAAGCTTGAAAACACCTTCTCAACATTTAGAATTACAACAAAGAACAAATGTAAGTATAATCATAGAAATATGAATGCATTAAAACATGTATAGCAGTATTTAAACTTAAAATATATTTCGTTCTAACCTTTCTTAGCACCACAAATAGAAACATGACTGAAGGTGCAGAGTTTGTTATGTCTCAGAAAAACAAGCTTTTACTATGTTATATGGGGTATGTTTATACCCAAGAAAAACAGTCAGGATGCAAAGTATTTTGGAAATGTAGTAAACACTACTCTAATAAATGATATGGTAGGGCTACAACAGAAGAAGCTAATGTACAATCAACCAAGGAACACAATCACCCCCCTAATGTAACTGAAATTGAGGTCAGGGATGCCCTTGGAAGTATAAAAGAAGCAAGTACAGGGACTGACAAACCAACAACCCAAATACTAAAAGAGGAACTCTTAAAAGTTCCTCAACATGCTTCTGGCCAACTACCCTCAATTGACTCCCTAAAATGCACAATTGCAAGACAAAAAAGAGTCACAACAACTACTCAACCTAACCCTAAAACGTTAGAAGTTGTTATTCCCCCTGAAGTGAGTATAACACATAATAAGGAACCATTCTTACTATTTGACAACAAATGCCCTACCAACCTAATTATAATGTTTGCTACTGCTAACAATCTAAGAAAATTACAAGAGTGCCAACACTGGATGATGGATGGGACTTTTAAAACATGTCCTAAACCATTTTACCAAATCTACAGCATACATGGATTGTACCATCATTCTAATATCCCATTTATTTACTGCTTGTTGCCCAACAAACAACAAAATACTTACACAGAAGTCCTAAACACAATAAAACAGGAAAGAAATAATTATTTTCCACAGAAAATAATTATTGATTTCGAACTAGCTATGATCAATAGTATATTAAAAACTTTTCCACACACAGCAATACAAGGTTGCTATTACCATTTAATTCAAAGTATTTGGAGACATCTCGAAACTCTACATTAAGCATACAATATGCTACAGACAGCACCTTTGCATACCAAATCAAAAAATTAATTGCCCTATCATATGTCCCTGTTACAAACGTAGCAGAACATTATAACATACTAATCGATAGCCCATATTACAAAAAATATGAGGAAAAACTAGCACCACTCCTAGACTACTTTGAGGATACATGGGTGGGAAGGCTACATCGATCGGGACACAGACGCCAACCTAAATTTCACATAGCTTGGTGGAATGTATATTTAAGTACACTGAATCAAGAAGCTAAAACTAACAACAGTTTACAAGGATGGCACAATGCATTTCAAGCTACCACTAGCAGAGGAAAACCCACTGTCCAAAAACTAATAGAAGCTTTACAAAAAGAACAGAGCTACCAAGAGCTACGCATACAACAATCAGTAACCCAAATAGGACCAAAATGAACTAAACAAACAAAACAAATGTTTAGACTACTCCAAAGCCACGTCACCCTATATCCTTCTACAAGAGGCCTAGACTATCTATCCCTAATAGCCAAAAGCCTACTGTGAATTATCTACACACAAATAAAAATACTGTCATTTATTTAATAAAATTGTGATAAGTAGCATAAAAATATTATATCATAATAAATATTCCATAATTGTCAAACATGTTTATGTACCAAAAAAAAATTGTAGACAATAATAATAACAATCACATTTCCCATCCAAATAACATAAAATTATGAAGAATACGTAATTCAACCACTTGTAATCTGTGTACTCCACTGGTAATCCTTTACAAATCCAATTTGTGACACCCTCAAAAACCCAAAAACCAGTAAAAATAGGAAAAACGCTCCAGGAAATCCCGATAAAAGAAAGTATGGTAACTTTAATAATTAAAGTGACATACACACACTTTTAGTAAAAATAAAACGCATGATCTTCTCCGAATCCAATTCGATATAATCCAGAAAATTTGTTTAAAAATGTAAGATCCGCTCCAGTAAACCCCAACAAAACAAAGTGTGGTAACTTTATTAATAAAAGTAACATACACACACTTTTCTGAAACAAAAAAACGCATGGTCTTCTCCCAATCCAAATCAATACCCTTAAAAACTAAAAATAGTCAAAAAGAGTAAAAATCGCTCCATGGAACTACGAGAAAAGGAGAGAGAGTATGAAAACAATACTTTCATAAAGTAATACAATCTCTTCTCCCCCCAAAAAAACGCATCCTTCTCCGGAACGAAAAGGCGAAATCCCGGAACCTGTAAAAAATATCGAAACAAAACCACCCTCACAAAGCCCCCAAACATTTCCAAATATACATAAACATTACTGTAAAACATTAAAAGACACATATTTTAACATCAAACTCAGAAAATTCACTAGGCCACAAACACTCACGACATCTCCGTAAAAGCCAAGTAACACCTAAAACATACCAAAACCACAACTAAACACACACAGTAACACTACACACCTCCAAAATACACTCAAACACTACTACTCTATAACATATAGGTGCTGATTCTGATCCTGGAAAAACGCTGTACAAACTGTGGTATGGAGCGTTTTCTCCATACAACTCGTACTTGTAAGGAGGCCCCTACAACCTAGGAAGTACGATCCGTACAAATAGACGCACTCCATACAAATTGTAAAAAAGACCATACAACTCGTATATACAAACGATTCCGATTCGGATTGCTCTGTACGCGACGTTTCCATGTATTCAAGGCAGTAGTTTACAACCCGGCAAGTACAATTCGTACAAACGGCATGCGGTACGGCTCTTTTTTTACAAGAGCCAAAAAGTGCGGGAAAAGCCTTGTACGCCCCTAAAACAGTACGAGACAGACCCCCCCATGTACGCGTCGTACACCCCATGAATACAGGGGTACGGTGCGTATGCACAGTGCGTACGGATGACACGGAAAGTGGTGTATGGTGCGTACATACGCGATGAAGGGGTACTGGTCGTCTACGCACCGTACAAGCACCGTACCCAAAAATCACCTGTGTACGAACCGTACCCCAAAATCGCGTATGTACGCACCATACCCCAAAATCGGCCGTGTACGAACCGTACCCCAAAATCGCGTATGTACGCACCGTACCCCAAAATCGGCCGTGTACGAACCGTACCCCAAAATCGCGTATGTATGGTGTGTAAATGCGCGATGTTGGGGTACAGTGCATACACGGGCGATTTTGGGGTACGATGTGTACATACGTGATTTTGGGGTACGGTGCATATATACGCGATTTTGGGGTACAGTGCGTACACAGGCGATTTTGGGGTACGGTGCGTACATGGGCGATTTTGGGGTACGGTGCGTACATATGCGATTTTGGTGTACGCACCATACACATGCCTCGCATGTGGGGGGACCCCTGTACGCCTCATACCTCTATACGACCCGTACCCCGGTATGAGTCGTACCCCCAGAATGAGTCATACCAGGGTATGAGGCGTATAGGGGTTCGCTTCGTTGCCCGGTACGAGTCATTCCCCGTATATAGGCCATTTTCCATACAAATCGTATGCTGCCAAACTGGTACGAATCGTACTTGACGGGTTGGACAGCCTTTTTACAATTTGTATGGTCTTTTTTACAAGTCCGTGTCGTACAGCTTTTCCCGATCCGATTTGTAAGGATTGGGCCGATCTGTATGTATTTTTCCCGTACGAATCGTACTACACGGTTTGGAAGGGACTTGTAGAATTTGTATGGAAAAAAAGTAAAACTACAAATCCTATTTGTATGGAAAAAAAATTCCAGGATCGGAATCAGGCCCATAATAGTTTAAATTCACCTTACCTTTCGCAACGCGACGCAGCATCCAACCGCAAGCTTCTCCAGTCCTGAATGAAGCAAAATAACCTGACGCGGTTAAAAAGTAGTCCCATTTAAACAATAATAGAAACTTAAACATATTAAATACAATGTTCTAAGTAAAAATAAAATATACTACTAGACTTAAAATTGTATACATTTATTTCTAACACTTATAAAAATAATCTTAGATTAAATCTCCTTAGCAAATTAATAATAAATAATAATAACGTATTATTAATTATTATTAATACTTAATTTAATATATTAACATTGTAATAAATACATATAACAAATTAAACTTGAGTTTATATATTATTTACATTTATGTATTATTTTTGAAGTTACTATACAAATATGTAACATTTGTAATTTAATAATAATAATAAATAAGAAACATTATTTATTCGTATAATTAATCATATGTATGTATATATATTGTAAATAAATACAAATACAAATTTACACTAAAGTAAATATTTTCAACATATGTTTATGTTATTTGTTGAAATATTTAATAATTAATTTACATTTGTAAATTAATAATAATAATTAATATATTATATTAATTATTGTGAGTAATAATTGTATGTATGTATGTAAATATTGTAAAAATACATATCAAACATTGTATGCAACTGTGTAAATGATTTACTGTTTTATATTGTATGAAAAATTTATTTTTATTTAAAACCTCAGTATATGCTTAATAATAATTAATTACAAATATTAATTCTTATTAAGAACATTGTATTGAATATGTATAAATGATATACAAAATATATTTAACATGTAAATGTAGCAAATATATACTTACCTGTTTATTATTTTCTGTTCATGTAAATATTCTAAATATTTAATTAATAAAATTAATATATTATATATTAATATTATTAATTATATATTTAATGGACATAAAAACAAAAAGTTTATAATAAAATAATTAAATAGTAAAATTGTTGACAAATTTTATAAAAAATAAGAAACAACACTGTATATATTTTTTGAAAAATACTGTTCAAATTTGTTTTTGAAATGTAAAACATTTATGAATATAAATAAATGTAACGTAATACATTCAATTTACCTAACTGTTTATAAAAAAGCTGACATAATTTTTATACTGTTCTGTACATATTATAAATACAATCTGTCAATACAAATTTTCAAAAACTGCATGTCTACTTATTTTAAAAATATGAATAAAATGTTATTTTTAAATTGTGATTATTATAAAATATTTACATATTTACATCTAGCTTTTTCCATTACAAATATTTATTCTACAATGATATCTACATAGTATATTTTTTACATTACTTTTCTGAAATAATTGTAAAACATATATAACTTACTATTCCCACTCCATTCAAATAACAGTTAAGTAAGGTGCTGAACACTGACCCTATATAATTTACTATTCCAAATCCAGTGTGATAAAAGTCTGGGAAGGTGCTGGACAATGATCCTTTTTAATTTACTATTCCCACTCCAGTCAGATAAAAGTTTGGCAAGGTGCTGGACTCTAGCCCAATTTAATTTACTATTCCAACTCCAGTCAAATAAAAGTCTGAGAAGGTGCTGGACACTAACCCAATTTAATTTAATATTCCCACTCCAATAAGGTTAATTTCAAGGAAGGTGCTGGACAAGGACCCATTATAAATTACTATTCCAACTCCAGCCAGGTGAAAATTAGGGAAGGTGATGGACACTGACCAAATACAATTTACTATCCCAACTCCTGTCATGTGAAACTCAGGGAAGGTGCTGGACAGTGACACAATATAATTTACTATTCCAACTCCAGTCAGGTGAAAAACAGGGAAGGTGCTGGACATTGACCATATACAATTTACTATTCCAACTCCAGTCAGGTGAAACTCAGGGAAGGTGCTGGACAGTAACTCAATATAATTTACTAATCCAACTCCAGCCAGGTGAAAATCAGGGAAGGTGATGGACACTGACCAAATATAATTTACTAATCCAACTCCAGTCATATGAAACTCAGGGAAGGTGCTGGACAGTGACCCAATATAATTCACTATTCAAACTCCAGTCAGGTGAAAACAGGGAAGGTGCTGGACACTGACCATATACAATTTACTATTCCAACTCAAGTCAGGTGAAACTCAGGGAAGTTGCTGGACAGTGACCATATACAATTTACTATTCCAACTCCAGTCAGGTGAAACTCAGGGAAGGTGCTGGACAGGGACCCAATATAATTTACTATTCCAACTCCAGCCAGGTGAAAATCAGGGAAGGTGATGGACACTGACCAAATACAATTTACTATTCCAACTCCAGTCATGTGAAACTCAGGGTAAATGCTGGACAGTGATCCAATATAATTTACTATTCCAACTCCAGTCAGGTGAAAAACAGGGAAGGTGCTGGACACTGACCATATACAATTTACTATTCCAACTCCCGTCAGGTGAAACTCAGGGAAGGTGCTGGACAGTGATCCAATATAATTTACTATCCCAACTCCAGTCAGGTGAAAAACCGGAAGGTGCTGGACACTGACCATATATAATTTACTATTCCAACTCCAGTCAGGTGAAAAACAGAGAAGTTGCTGGACAGTGACCTAATATCATTTACTATTCCAACTCCGGTCAGGTGAAAAACAGGGAAGGTGCTGGGCACTGACCATATACAATTTGCTATTCCAACTCCAGTCAGGTGAAAAACAGGGAAGGTGGTGGACACTGACCATATACAATTTACTATTCCAACTCCAGTCAGGTGAAACTCAGGGAAGGTGCTGGACAGTGACCCAATATAATTTAATATTCCAACTCCAGTCTGGTGAAAATCAGGGAAGGTGCTGGACACTGGCAAAATACAATTTACTATTCCAACTCCAGTCAGGTGAAAGTCTGGGAAGGTGCTGGACAGTGACCCAATATAATTTAATATTCCAACTCCAGTCAAGCGAAACTCAGGGAAGGTGCTGGACAGTGACCCAATATAATTTAATATTCCAACTCCAGTCTGTTGAAAATCAGGGAAAGTGCTGGACACTGACCAAATCCAGTTTACTATTCCAATTCCAGTCAGATGAAAGTTTGGGAAGGTGCTGGACAGTAACCCAACATAATTTACTAATTCAAACTCCAATTAAGTGAAAGTCAGGGAAGATGCTGGACACTAACCCAATTTAATTTACTATTCCAACTCCAGTCAGGTGAAAAACAGGGAAGGTGCTGGACACTGACCAAATACAATTTACTATTGCAACTCAAGTCAGGTGAAACTCAGGAAAGATGCTGGACACTGACCCCATTTATTTTACTATTCAAACTCCAGTCAGATAAATGTCAGGGAAGGGGCTGGACACTAACCCTATTTAATTTACTATTCCCACTCCAATAAGGTGAAATTCACGGAATGTGCTGAACACAGACCCATTATAAATTACTATTCCCACTCCAGTCAGATTACATTCAGAGAAGGTGCAGGATAATAATCATATCAACTTTACTAATCCTAATACCAAAAATTTTAATTAAAAAGAAAGTTTTTAAGTCTCACTCTATATCTCATAACCCATATTAAACAAACCTCACATTGATATATTTTATAATTTTAATCTAAAATTTTATGTAATTTTTTAACATTCCTAATAATTTTCTATATTATTATAAATTTATATTTTTATTTTTCAATTTGGATTAAATATTTTAAATTGTTATTTTTTTTTCTAAATTCAAAAATGTTGTTCTTATTTTTTTTCATATTTTTTTTTAAATATTTAAAATATTTTAAACAATTTAAAATTTTATCCAAATATTTTTAATTTTGTTAATTCTCAAAATATTTTTTTTAATTTACTATAAAATAATTATTCTAAAGGTCAATAATCACCATTAAACACAAATAACCCCATATATTGTTATTTTTTTTTATAAATTTAAATTTAAAATTTTAATTTTGTATATAAATAAAATAATTTTATTTTAACATAATATTGAAAACAAAATTATACATAGTTTTAAATAATCCCCACCCTTATCCCCTATTAACCCAACATCTTGCTCCTAAAATAACATAAAACGTTACTAAAAATTCATTTTTTTAATTAAATTATATATTTTTTAAATGTGCATATTTACAAAATTAAAAAAAACTTTTTTTAAAACACTCGCCACCCTTACCCCCTAGTAACCCAGCATCCCGCTCCTAAAAATTAAAATTCTCATAAAAATGTGTTTAAATTTTCATTTTTCTTTTATTTAAAAAATTATTATTTTAAAACACTCCCCACCCTTATCCCATATTAACCCAACATCCCGTCCCTAAAAATAAACATAAAATACACAACAAAAATATTTTTTAAATTTAAAATATTTTAAAAATACAACACATTCTACAATATCAACACATGTTTTATATTTATATTATTAACATTATATACATTTTTCAATATTTTATACAATCTATATTTTTTTTCGATATTATATTATTTCGATATTTTTAACTACACTAACAAATCAATATTAACACTACACAATACTTTTGATTCAATATTTTTTACTTTGATATTTACTTAATGAAAACTATAACGATATTTTTTACATCGATATAATTTCTTTCGATATTTCTCTACACTCGATATTTTTGACTCGATATTTAGTCCAATCGATATTTTGAAGTCGATATTATGCCCAGTTACCCTGGCAGCACCTGAGTCTGCCCCCCTACTCTTTGATATAGCTGAAGTAGAGAGAGCAATTTCAGAGACTTCAAAGAACAAGGCTCCTGGGCCGGACGGAGTTCCGGCCGACCTCTATAGACACTCACCAAAGCTCTGGGCCAGGGTACTAACAAATGTCTTCTCTGCTATAAATGGCAATCGTTTACCCTCCTCTTGGGCTACCTCAATTATCGTGCCAATCTTTAAAAAAGGCCAGCGAGATGACCCGGGGTGCTATAGACCCATTTACCTCCTGGACTCCACAGTCAAGATTCTAGGCAGTGTTCTACTGGCAAAGTTAGGGGACAGTATTGAGAGAAGTGGGGGGTCTATCAAAAATCCAGTATGGGTTCCGAGAGAAGAGAGGCACTTTGGAGCAATGCTCTAACTTGCACTTGTTAATCTCTAAATATACAGTAGCCAAGGAGGGTTCTTTATTTTAGGCCTTTATGGACCTCTCCTCGGCCTTCGACTTAGTGAACAGGGCCAAACTGTGGGCTATTTTATTGGAGATCGATGTGGCGCTGGTAAAGTTTATGGCGTCTCTCCATCAGGAGTTATTTGCCACAGTCAGGGTCACCAAGCAGGGAAGGTGCACGAGCCGCCTTAAATCAGTGAGAGGAGTGCGCCGGGGCTGCATTTTGGCACCCCTCCTCTTTACCATCTATATTAACGGCCTGGGAAATTATTTGGAGGCAGTGGAGGGGGACGTTCCGCGTGTAGGAGATGCAAGGATATCGGCTCTCATATACGCGGACGATGCAGTCCTAATAGCCCGCACTGGCATGGCCCTCCAGCGTCTGTTGGACGCATTTGGGGCGTTTATGGACCGGCTGGACTTAAAAATAAATGCAAAAAAGTCACACACGATGGTGGTGGGCCAACACAGAAATAAGGGTAAATTCAAAACCTTTATCTTTACGTGTAAGGGTGAGGTGGTTTCTAGGGTAGCTACCTTCCATTATTCGAGGGTTCTTTTTGATGAGAGTGGTTCGTGGGGCCCCCAAATCAAGGCAAAGAGTATTTCTGTGGCTAGATCGACCTCTGCCCTTATGGTGTTCTCTAAAAGGCTTAGTAAAGACCCATGGAGGCTCTTTTAAAAATGTATAACACCAAATGCATCCCAATCGTTTTGTATAGTTCACCCTTATGGGGGTATGTACATCATGACTTGATCCAGAGGGCGGAAAACAGGTTTTTGCTATCACTACTGTCTGTCCCCCAGTCCACGTCGACCTTTTCAATCCATTCGGAGGTGGATTTGGACTACGTTACCCATAGGCTAAGTCTGGCCCCGTTAATATTTTGGTTAAAGACATGGCTTAACAAGGAACTAACCCTCAACCATGCAATTCTGACTGATGTCATGTCATTAGATCACACTAAAAAAGTGCCCTGGCTGGAATTCCTGCGAATCACCTTTTTGCACAGTTGGGACGTCCGGAACTCTTTTCTTTACCATCTAGCATTAGGAGGGAGGACATTAACTTGATTAAAAAGCACTTTATGGACAGGGCCAGATTGGCCGGGGAGGAACGTGAACTGCTGAAAACTAGAGTTAGATCGCGTTACTTGTTATTATACTCCCCCTCACTCGAGCCATACCTTAAGATCGTTACCAGGCCATTTCACAGATTTTTACTGACAAAGTTCAGATTTAACCTGATTCATTTTTAATTGGGTAGTTATCAATCATGGGCCAAACCAGAAGGGGGTCCTCCGTGTAACTGTGATAAATTCTCACCGCAAGACACCATGCACTTTATTATGTTCTGCGGGTTCTTCTCGGACATAAGAAAAAAAATGTTGCTGCCTATTTTGAGAGAGGAGGGCTTCATTCATGTGAGGCCGGCTCTAGTTTATCTTCAGTCTTTGAGTAGCACCCGCACTATATCCTGCATGGCCAATTTTCTAGTGGCGGCAACCAGAATTAAGTCACATAGTTTGCCACTGAATGTATCATAAAATATTTTTAATTAAGTGTATTATCTGTGCGGATAACTATTTGATGAATTGCATTGCACATGTTTACAAGGAGTTCCTATTAAATCCGGAAAATTTATTTTATGCTTATACATATGTATGTACATGTTTTATGCCTTTTATGATTTTTATAAATCGAATAAAGTGTACTTGACTGACTGTATGATGTGCAAAGTTTGTGGCTAACCCTCTATAGCTTGGCTCAAGCGGCAAGTAAATGAAAAAAGCAGAACAAAAGTTAGTAAGATAATAAAGGCCATAAATGGGCAAAATATTAGATTAAAAATGAAAAATTATCAGAATATAGTTTTAAAAGGGCACATAAGTGAAGTTTGCTATGGTGATCAGAAGCTATTACAAAAATGAATTGCAATTTCTGTTGGGTAAATGCAGGTCTCTTCAACTGTAGTCTTCTGTTATTTTTTCTGTAATGTTCTGTTATTTTCTCAAAACAGCAGGCATAGGTACATTTTCTTTGTGCAGAAAAAGGCAGCAATTCTCCTTACAGCTTGTATCTGAGAGATACAGGTTTTTTTGGAAATATACATTTAAAAGGCAACTGTTATGCTGTCTTGGGGGCAGAATTCCTGAACTCCAATATAGATGTTCTTGTTAGCAAGCACATCAGCGAACATGATTGGGGTTGGCTGCTCAGATATCAGTACATGGCTTTCAGGTTCAGGAGGCTCACACAATCCCAGGCCACGTACACTGCAAAATGCCCTGTTTCATGTTTTTTTTTGTTTTTGTCCTCATACGCCAATAAAGATATTTTCGATATTGATTATACCGAGAATCTTAATGGAAGCTCTTTTTGCAGACACCCAGAATAAATCTCACGGTACCACCATGTCAACAGTCAGCTCAGTCTCCCATTTTTACCAGACCCTTAGACTAATCTTAGGGTGGTTCATTCCGCAAAAAGGCATAATCATTGGACAAAGTTGTTCATAGTCCATCGAGCCAATTAATACAGGGAGTCCAAAAATGCTTCCTTCTCTTCCATACCACTTTATCCAAACTGAGAGTAATACTGATAGCCCTAATCCAATCTACATATGACAGTACAATAGTACTCACCCACAATTTACATATTTCCCTACGGGCTAGGATAATTAAGTAAAGAAATAACGTATTACTATCTTGAGTAGCTTCCTCATAATTAAAAGGAATTCCAAAAAAAACTTCTTGTGTACTAACCTGTATTTCAGACCCAAAAAGGGCTTTCATATCTTCTTGTATTTCAAACCAAAATTGTCTAAGTGCAGGACAAGTCATGAACATATGTAGGTCATCTGCTTTTTCCAGATTGCACTTTGGACAACAAGGAGTAGGCCCCTTCGAGAATTTGGCAAGCCTAGCCGGAGACCAGTATACTCTATGGAGAGAAAACAAGTGATTCCGCTTTAAATTGGCAGGTGAGACCGTAAGATGTAGTAAATCAAAGGATACTTGCCATAGATTCTGCAAATCGGCATCCAATACTTGGTCTATTCTATTCTATTATTCTATTAAAAATATTTATACAGCGCACTATCACCATCGGTTTCTTGGCGCTCTTGATAAAGATAGCGGTGATCCAGGAAAGGGGGATTAATCATATGCTGCTTGAAAGAGCAGAGTTTTTAGGAGAGTACGGAAGCTATCGTACTTAGGACAGAGACGAAGAGAGAGGGGTAGGGAGTTCCAAGTAGCGGGAGCCAGAACAGAGAAGCTCAGGCCTCCGTGCCTTTTTCTTTTAAATCTGGGGACCTCAAGAAGATTCAAAGATGCTGAGCGCAGAGCTCTGGCAGGAATATGACGGGACAAGGCTGATGAAATGAACTTAGGGGCTGCATCCTCTAGGGCCTTAAAGGTGGTACATGCCAGTTTGAAGATACACCGTTTTGAGACAGGGAGCCAATGCAGACTGCGGAGTAGGGGGGTGACGTGCTGGTGTTTGGGCTGGCAGAAAATCAAGCAGGCAGCTTGGTTCTGCACCAACTGAAGTCGATGAAGGTGACATGCGGGAATTCCTGCGTACAAGATGTTGGCGTAGTCAAGCCTGGAGGTGATGAGAGCAATGACTACCTGGGTCAGGGCTTCTTTGTTCAGAAACCTACTGATCTTGCGAATTGGCCTGAGATGGAAAAAGCAGGCAGAAGTTACCGCGTTGATGTGGGGTCTCATAGAAAGATCTTGGGAGATGGTCACCCCCAGGCTTTTGACAGAGCTCACGGGAATTGGTGCCGTCCCCAGAGATGTAGGCCAAAAGGAGGCGTTCCATGGGTGATTGGGGCCACCCACCAAGACGAGCTCGGTCTTGGTGGGGTTTAACTTTAACCCCTTCCATGCTGGGCCGATTTTCCTCGTGTGCTGGGCTTTTAAAGAATCAATGGCTTTATGACGGCCCCCAGCCGTCATCAGCACACGAGCACTGTAATGCATGACGGATGGGGGCCGTCATCAGCATGGAAGGGGTTAAGTGGCTGTGGTACATCCACTCAGCTATGGTTAACATAGTGGACTGGAAGTTAGTGCAAGAAGAGGGGAGGGAATCGACAGGTAAAATTAACTGCAGATCATCAGCATAATTGTAAATTGTGACCGGGAAGTTGCGGAGAGTGGCTAGCAGTGGTTGGAGATATAAATTAAAAAGAAGAGGGGATAGTGCCGAGCCTTGTGGGACGCCACAGTGAAGGGGAGAATAGGGCGCAGAGAAGGTGGAGAGGTGGACGGACTGTGAGCGCTGGTGGAGGAAGGATTTAAGCCAGTCAAGGGCCACTCCTTGGATACCGGCGTTGGAGACACGGTCGATCAAGATGGTGTGATCGACCGTGTCGAATGCCGCAGAGAGATCCAATAGGACAAGGGCTTGAGCGATGTTCTTGTCAGCTCCTTTCCTGAGGGTGTCCATGACTGCCACTATGACCGCCTCGGTGGAATGGAGGGGTCTAAATCCAGCTTGTTGAGGGTCTAGAAACAATGATTGTTCTATGAAGGAGCTCAGGCAGCGGGTCACGTAAGTTTCCAGAATCTTGTCTAAGTAGGGGAGGAGGGAAATAGGTCTATAATTGCTGAGTATGGTAGGGTCTGCATTAGGTTTCTTCAGAATTGGTAAAACGGCAGCTTGCTTGAAGGTCCCTCCATAGTTGTTCCGGAAGGCTGAATTCTCCATCTTCTCCCTCGAGTATAGTCCAATAAAGCACTGATGTTTTGGGGGTTCTTGTTTTCTTCATTAAGAGTTCGTCCAAAACAGACTTAACACCTTTATCCTCTGTGACAGCCTGGGCCCAGCTTTTAATATGTAGATACTTGAATTTAGATAAGTTTTTATCTGTTGAAACAGAAATGTCTTCCCAACTCAAAAGGTTCCCTTCAGGCAATAGCTGGCCCCATGTTCTAATGTTTGCGCTCTGCAGAGCTATAGATAATAGGTCTTTGGTCCATTCAGGAGAGCCAGGGGAATCCTAAATTGGGGCCATAGCAGCATAATATGCAATGTTCAGTACACTTTCCTAACTCTGGCCCACACATATGCCATATCTCTAAGGACCTTTAATCACACTTTATTGAAAAAACGCATGTCTCCAAACTTAAACATAAATGCATGAGACCCTCCCTGGATCTCAGAAAGCATATTTTGAAACATAAAGTCTGTTTCTGTCTGCACTAAGATATCAAATAAGCTTATTCCTGCTTTCAATAATAGGGTCCAGGCATAAACTCTCAAATCTGGTGCGCACAGTCCACCCTTACCTTTCTTTCTACGTAGCTTTTTCCAAGAAATTCTTATGCCTTTTGAGGCCCAAATAAAAGAATTCCATTTGCCTTGGCTCTTATTCAGTCTGGGTTCTTTAAAAGCAAGTGGGATATTCTGGAATATATATATTATTTTAGGGAACAGCATCATTTTTACCATATTGATTCTTCCAATTAAGGTCAAAGGAAGAAATTACCAGTTTTTTAGGGATTCCACCATTTCTTTCTCGATCTTTACAAGATTTCTTGCCGCAAGTTGATTTATATCCTGTGTAATTTGAATTCCCAGATATCTAATTTGTTGTTTCAAAATTGGAATAGGATTAACCTGGGTTATATTCCAGCGCATACATTCTGATTTAGATTGATTAATCAGATATCCAGAAACTTGGCCAAACTGCTCTGCAGCTTTATATATGAGAGGAATTGATTTGAAAGGGTCAATAGTGTACAGCATCAGATCGTCCGCATATAGGGCGACTTTTTTCACCCAGTTTTTATATTTAAAAGGTAGGATATCTTGGTCTTGTCTGAACTTTTCTGCAAATGATTCCATGTATAGGTCAAAAAGCAAGGGTGACAATGGGCACCCTTGTCTTGTCCCTCTTTGAATTTTTATAGGAGAAGATAAGCTTCCATTGATTAATAATCTAGCCATCGGAGCTTGGTAAAATGCTGCTATTACCCTACAAAAGTTTCTGCCTAACTTAACCTTTTCTAATACTTTAGCCAGAAATTCCCAATTAACGCGGTCAAAAGCTTTTGCGGCATCTAGTGTGATAACCGCTAGTGGAACTTTATATTGAGAAGCAACATCTATTGCACCCACCAAAGCTTGTGTAAGATCTTGTATAGAGCGACCTCTTACAAAGCCCTTTTGACCTAAGTGTAATAATTGACCTGCTGCCCTGTTTAATCTCTCCACTAATATTTTTGCCATGAGCTTGTAATCAATGTTAAGAAGAGAGAATGGCCTGTATGAATCACACTGGAATGGTCTCTTCATTAGTTTTAAAATAAGGACCACTATGGCATAATTCCAAGAGACAGGAATTTTGCCGCCTTCCTCAAATATAGAAGTAAATAGCGATTTCAGAATTGGTATTATTACCGATGCTAGTACTTTATAGATCTCAGAAGGAAGCCCGTCAGGACCTGGTGCCTTACTTCTCTTGGCAGAATCTATTGCCGAGGCTATTTCATTAGAGCTAAACTCTCTATTGAGATTGTGCGAAGCCTGCTCATCTAAAGCTTGGACCTGGTATTGGTCAAGCCATGACTGTATTAATTGTTGTTGTGGAAGTAAATCTTCTGTATAGACTTCATCAAAGTGATGATAAAAGGCCTGCTCAATATCTGATCTATTATCTGAGATCACATCCATATTTGTCATCTGTACTTCCTTAATAGAGTTCTTCTTGATATCCTTTTTTGTTTTCCAGGCTAAGAGCTTTCCACTGGCCTCTCCATATTCAAAGTGAGCTAATGAGCTAGCCTGCCAACGTTTTCTCAGCCTTCCATCTAATACCTGCTCTAGCTGTAATTTACAAGTTGACAAGTCTTTTTTATTGTTGTTCTCTCCATCTGGTAGACTGGGGTCTAATACAACTTGTTCAAGGGCCTTGATTCTTGCTTCAATCTGTGAGATGTGCGCCTTATATGCTGTATGTTTTGCAATCTGAAGTGCTAAAAGTCGCCCTCTCAAAAAAGCTTTGTATGTGTCCCAGACGACCGGGAGTGTAGCTGTACCTAAATTAAGAGAAAAAAACTTGTTTGATTCCTCAAGCAGTTTGTCTATTTCTTCTTCCTCCAACAAAATGTTTCTGTCTATAGTCCGTCTCTTGACCAACTGTGGGCCTGACAATTGTAAGGTTAGAGTAACCGCGGAGTGGTCAGAGATGTGGGCACCAAGATGTTTTATCCGCGGCATTTGATACCGTTAATCACTGCCAACTTCTATCGCGGATAAAGGACTTGGGGATTCAGGGTACAGCCTTTGCCTGGTTGACATCCTTCCTCGAAGACAGATCGCAACGAGTGCAGCTTGCCGACCCTGTGTCCAAGTCAGCATAACTGACCTGTGGCGTGCCCCAAGGTTCGGCTCTGTCACCACTACTTTTTAACATATACCTTCAGCCACTGATCGCGTCACTGAACAGGATGGACTGCAGAGTCTATAATTATGCAGACGACACACAGATTCTGATTCAGATTGACGACACTGCTCAGGCTCATTTGAGAATGCAGAACATACTCAAATTCACAATCAGCTGGATGTCGAATAACTCCCTAAAAATAAATCCATACAAAACTGAAGTCCTGGCAATCACTACAGCTGCCAATCCTTGGTGCGACCAGTTTTGGCCGGCTGAATTAGGGCCACTTCCAGCACCAGTGCCAGCAGTTAAAAGTCTTGGCATCAAAATTGATGCCCGACTATCTATGACTCAGCAGGTATCATCTGTGGTGGGCATTTGTGTGAGTCTGATTCGCCAGCTGCGGAAACTCTCCTCATTTCTATCTTTCTCCACAATGAGGCTGGCAGTCTCCGCCTTAATTCTGGCACGGCTGAACTATGGTAATTCCCTTTACTATGGCCTCCCAAACAACCTTCTGGCCCGACTACAGGTCGTAATGAATGATGCGGCCAGGCTTATCTTTAATAAACCTAGGCATACTCGTGCTACACCCCTACTCTGCAGCTTACATTGGCTGCCCATTGCCCAAAGAATTACATTTAAAAGTCTCTGCATTGCACACAAAGCTATCTACGGCTCAGCCCCTAAATACATCAAAGATCGTCTCTCCAGGTACCTACCTACTAGGTCCCTCCGGTCGGCTGAGGCATGTAACCTACTTTGTCCTCGGTACAACCTTACATCCAAGGGCGGCAGAGCCTTCTCTAGCACTGTCCCCCTGGCATGGAACCACCTTCCTGCGGAACTTAGGAAGGAAACAAACCTATTGCTGTTTAGGAAAAAGCTGAAGACGGTGCTTTTTGAGGAGGCGTGGGGACCTCTGTGATCTGGCTTCTGTACCCACTGATGTTGTGTATCCGCTGACAGCGCTTAGATACCCCTGGGTGATATAGCGCTCTACAAGCTTATAATAACATAACATAACATAAACATCTCCTCCACTTGTTGACCTATGTGTTCTGCAATTTAAAAAAATTCTAATCTGGATTTGTGTCGTAATTTCTTGTTGTGGAATGTGAATTTTCTTTTTGTGCCACTTTTTTGTCGCCAAATGTCATTCCAACCGAACTGAGTAATCGCATTAGATAAAACAGCCCTAGTTTTGGGGTTATGTGAGAACCTTGCAGTAGGTGAGTTATCCAGCTGTGGATCAAGTACTAAATTAAAATCCCCTGCAAGAATCACCGGATCCTCAAAATCCAAAAGTTCAACAAAAAGGTCTTTAAGAGGGAGGGTCTCGTCTAAATTAGGGCCGTAGTATCCTACAATCGTAAATTTATACGAATGTTGCTTTATTTTTGCTATGACCCATCTCCCCTTCTTATCAGACTTAGATTGTAGCAAAGTTATATCGGAATTCGATTTAATCAATATGGCCACCCCCTTAGTGGAGGTCTGTTGCGAGGTGGTTATCACCTGCTGGATCCTTTTTTTTCATAAAGATATCTCTTAATTCTTGTTCGGTGGAATGTGTCTCTTGTAAAATAAAAATGTTTTCAGTTGCATCCTTTAAATACTGAAGAATTCTCTCTCTTCTATGCTTGACCCGTAACCCGTTCACATTCCAAGACAAAATCTTAATATATGATGAAAGAGCTACCCTACCTTGCACTGTTACTCCTGACAAAGGTATAAGCAAATGAAATTTGAACATGGCGATTTGGACATTTTTTTATTTTTTTTCCCACTGCTCCCCACCCAGTGCTCTCACCCCCCCCCCCCTGTCCTGACCCTCCCGTGCTCCCCCGGAGAACCCCCCTCCTTTTCTTGGCCTAACCTGGGCCATTGAGACTCCTCCACCCGGGGGTATTATCTATGTATGTTGAGAATGGTGAGAATGTATGGCAACCATGTTAATGATAGATGATACATAAGCTGAATTTTTTTAGTAGTTTCAATGTTTGTTGGCTTGCTCTCTTTGATTGTCGTCTGTAAGCAATTGTAAATATTCTTCCGCCTCATCCAACCTTTTTAGGACTTTCATTTTATTTTTATACATCACTTTCAGTGATGCCGGAAATTTAAGCTGGGCGGCAGCACCTAATTGTTTAAAGGGTTTTAACAGCTTACCAAGCTCCCATTGCCTAGACGCTGTAATAGAGGACACATCAGATCTAATCTGATAAGAAAATCCATCTAACGAGAGTTCGCTAGTTCTTAAAGCTCTATTAAGGATCTCTTCTTTTAGGGTATAGGTCAGAAAATGCACTGGGATATTCCTAGGTCTGCTTTTATTTGGGTTCAGCCTAAATGGGTCTCTGTGAACTCGCTGGATATCTTTTATTATTTCTTCTTCTGATATCTCAAGCTCAATAGTGCGTTTAATTAATCTGGCCACAAACAGTAGGCGCAGATTATTTCGCCTTTGTGCGTTTCCTAAGGACTCCACTTTTTCTTGGAGTCCTTGCTCCCTTAATCTAAGATCCTCAAGCTTCTTACTATGTTGAGTAGCAACCTTTTTTAAATCTGTTACTGAAGATTACAGTTCAGTAGTTCTGGCAGCTAATACATCGAATTTCTCTTTTATCTCCTTCTGATTGATTAGTGTCGCTTCAAAACCACTTTTTACCTCATAGTTTAAGGCTCTTAGCATTGCTATGACAGACTGATCCGTAGCTTCTATGTTTGAGGGAGCTGCAGATACATCGTCCTCACTATTAGTATTTATTATTTGCGTTGATACTTCCCCTTCTAATTCAAGTTTAGGTTCCATATCCTCAGAACTATGTGTGGTATTTTGTTTTAAGGTTTCTACTGGCTCAGAGACTTGCTCCAGCTCCAAGTCCATCTCTAAACCTTCAAGGGGTTGATATTTGTTGGCAGTTTGCATCCCCTCTATAGACACCCCAGCTGAAGCGCCTTCGGACAATTTAAGTTCCAAAACTGAAGGCACGGTTTTAAAATATGCCTTCAAAGACGGAGGAGGTTTTGCCTTTTCAACTATCTTCTGTACTTTAACGTTTTTTTCCCAGTTTTCTTTAGGGATTTTGCATTGGTTTTAGCTGAAGAAGGGGCATCTATCGGGACATTTAAGATAGGTTTCTTTCCTCTCTTGCTTCTGAGGGTATATCCCAAAGCCTGGGAGCCTTGAGTCTCTTTTTCTGACATAAACAAATCAGGGACTGGTAAAACTGTTTCCGCAAAAATCCTACTTCGCCCATTGCATTGTGGACTTGGTGGTTTTAATGTAATAGTTTCAATATTCCCCCCTAAACAGAAAAACCTGTGTCTATACACAGCTCTTCTCCCCTTCTTCAGCTCATGCGCTGCTTTTAACCATCGTATCAGCCCCTGTTTTGAGGTATTATGTAATCCTACCTTTGGAATGCAGGGAACAGTTTGTGAAAGAAGAGGAGTTACGGCTCCCGCCGTATCAATATGGATGTTCCTCTCCAGACTGCCTTAATTTCCGAGTTTCCAGCAAGGAGAAAAAAACAATGAATATCAGGCTACAATCAGCTAAAAGTCGATCTGCTTCCTCACAGTGCAGGATTAATCTGTTTCACCGCTCGCAGCCGCCTCTGCTATCAGCGCCGTAACCGGCTTGTACTTCGGGCTACAGCCCGCCTGCTTTCTGTCGGCTCGAGAGCGTTTGATTGTTAGAGCATAGTGGTGGCGGCTGTATTACTATGATGTTCGCGGCTCATGCCGAAATGCACCAGAAGTAAGTGAGCGCATACTCTGCGTCCTCTGTAGTTATCCACCGATCAAACAATGAAATTTCCGCCGTAATTCGCCACTCTCAGCGTTTCTGCCCAGATTCCATGCAACAAACACCCGAGCCTCCGGAGTCTAGCGACTAGCCACACCTGCTAGCCGCCATGTTCTCCTCCTCTGTTTCATGTTGTCTTTGGAATTTCACGGTATCAGCAATGACTTCCATTGTCCACAGGACCCTTTGCACTACTCTGACTGAGGTTTCAGAGGAACAGGCAGGAAAAAAGTCTAGTTATACCTAGTTCACTGTTTTTCCATGCAGGACAAATATTTCTCTCTTCCAAAGCCTACTTCATTCTCTAACTGAAAGAAAAAATCTACACAGGGTCAAGCGATTCTTCTACAGGACCTTGACCCCAATCCTTAAGGTCAAAAAAAGGAAATCAAGATTAGCCCATGGAGCAGCTTCACATTCCCAAAGATTCAAGATGAAACTGGAGACAGATATCTCCACATGTATCACTCAGTCCGACATTTCTCAAAGCAACATGAACAAGTTCTCTTCATATTCTGTAGAAGTCCCAGTGGCGGCTCATTCGCTAAGGTGGAGGAGCGCCATCCCAGTGAACAAAAGGAAAGCTAAAATGATAATAACTATTGGTACTATCATGTTAGTTTTCATTTGCAGTCAGTGGATCATGGGGCGGGTGGGGCTGGGCACAGCAGGCTTGAAGAGTGCTTTGCATTCCTTAAATGGGTATGACTGCTTGACTTGCCCTCCTGTAAAGGCCAAATAGTAATGCGTACTTTGCATCTTCCCCACCAGGCTGCATTACGCAGCCAGGTGAGGAACATACAAAGCCTCCTGTTCGCCATCTGAGCGCTGATCCACGGTGTTCAGACCAACCACAACGTTGCATTGTAGCGTTGTAATTGGCTCAGGGAACCTGGGAGCTGAATGCTCCCTGTTGCTGGCCAGGACTGGAAGAAGGAAGAAGACAGAGAACAGAGGAGAGGCGGCGGGCGGCCATTTCAGCTAAGTAATTTTTTTTTTCTTCTTCATCGACCCACAACCTCTGTCTCCCTCCTCCCCCGCCCCTACCACCAGAAACCAGTAGCAGCCGCTACTGAGTAGTCCATTCTCTTCTGGTAGTGAGTGAAAGAGGGCAATTTAAAGGGTTGATTAATTAGTGACTGTTGATGATCTCAACATGAATAAAACTAAAATTTCTAGGGTTTGACTTGCATCTTGTGCTTTCATCAAAGCCTATTCTGGGTAAGCCTGGCTACTTCCACCAAGAACAAAAGGAAATGTTCATCCTAAGCAGTGGTCTGTACTAGCCGTTGTGTGCCTTTTGCTTCCTAATATTTGAACCCAAACCCCCAGCTCAGAAGGACAGATTGCTGTATGGGTAATCCACAGATGATATGATCTAAAAAGTCTTTGGCTCATTTTTGCCTTCTATTCTTTTGACTGTTGTGTGGGCTCGCTTTGAACAAACTACTCCTGGATCTGTCAGCCACAGTGAATTAGAGATATAGTTGACAGGAGGCCAGCAAAGAATGTGGACGGGCTTTTGCAAAGAACTTCAGGTAACCCCAGTCTACACATATATAATATTTCAAATATGGATAAAGAATCATAGTTCCTCAAAATCTAAACATTTATTTGAATGCGTCTTGAGTAATTATCACCATTCGCAAAGCTGGCATTGGACTGTTAAAGCAAAGTAAAAAAAAATGTAAATGCATGTTTTACTTCAGTCCAGACTCTTCTGTGTTAAGTCAGAAACCATAAACTGTCAAAAGTATTTTAAATTTTAAGATTCAACTGTGAAAAACGTTATTTTAATTTTGTACCCACAGTTTACTCTGAAAAACATTTGCATAAATATGGAATTGGTTTCCAAAGTGATTGGTATAGCTACCTTAGATCAGAAATGGCTGTTCCTTTAAGAAGAACACAATAACATGATCAAGCTCATAGGTTAAAAATATCAAGAGTCCATATCACACATTTGGTGGTAATAAAAGAGAAATAAACAATTTTTTGCAGGGAAATATTAAAAAAGTAATGTTATAAGGTGCATCCACCTGACACCGTTAAGGTTTGGGACCACTCAACCTTAGGTCAGTGGTTTTGACTGGAAGATTATGATGTGACCACCCATAGTGTTGTCGCAAACATCCATTTGTCAATGGAAGCATGTGCGGCAGGTAGAAAAGGCCCACAGCACAAGCTTCCATTGACAAATGGATGTTTGTTAACATCCTTGCTCCATGTGGCAAGGACTTCATGGTGACTGCCACACCTTGCAGTGATGTTTAGGGGGGTACCATAGATGCCCTCTAGGCCCCATAGTGGAGGGTCAGGGGGAGGGAGCCCTGCTAGGGGCCTTCAAAGACACCTTCTGACAGCATTTTCATGTTGGAAAGGCCAACATGGAAAGTTAGTCGGAAAGTGCAACCATGATCCCGACGGAGGAACCAAGACTAGCTCCACCGTCATTAGGGGATTATGGGGGCTTCTGACGCCTGGACAGAATTGTGTTGGAATCTTCCCACTGGTTTCCCTCCAACCACCATCATCCTAATGCGCTTGTCCAACTGAAACCTACAATGTCAGGCAGAAAGCCTCTGACCACTGGTCAGAGACTTTCTGTCCGATATCGTAATCGGGCCCATAGTGTTTTATGCTGTTGACTGGGACCAATTTGTCCCTTGTTTCTGACCCTACAAGTGAAGACGTCAGGATGCAAGTTAGACTTTGGTACTGCTGGAAGTTTTTCCTTTAGACTTACAACTTTTCCGGAGGTTCAGTGGGGCAGTCCTCAAACTATAAAGAAGAAAGGCTCTATAAGGACAGAAAGAGTGAGCAAACAAACTCACTGTCGCCTAAACTCTTTACCCCAAAAACTCCATACAGAAAACGTGTGAAGCTGAAACCACTAAATTCACATTGCTTTTGTGAATTCTAGGGAGTTGGCAATCCAGGACTTGTACACAACTTCGGGTTTGAAGAAATACCTGCAAAACTTTGGGACAGGTTTCTCAGACTTCTGTTTATTTTTTAGTTAATTTAAACACATTTTAATATTTTTAAAGTAAAACATCAAACAGCAGCTGCAAGTATTTGATACAGAGAATAAACAGTGCACACAAAATTTCTAGCAAGTAAATGAAAATACCAAGCAAGCAAGAACATATAGTAAATATAGGAAAATTGACAAGCGAGCAAATACATACATTATATAGATTAAAAATGACAAGTGAGCAAATACATACAATAAATTGTTTAAAAATGCCATGTAAGCAAATACATCTAATAAATAGTTTCAAGATGCAATAAATAGGTTAAAAAGAAAAAGCTAGCAAATATATATAATAAATAGGATGAATAAGACAAGTAAGCAAGAAAATCTATTGAATAGTTAGAAAATATTTTGCAAGCAAGTACAAACAATAGATACTGAAACCATCTATTGAATGGTTTTAAAACGTTTTGCAAGCAAGAACATACAATAGGTACAATCTGAGGGCAAAATCTATTCCAACAACCCACTAGATCCTTACAGCTTCCAATTAGCAACAAACACCAACTTATTACCTCTCCTATAGTTACCCTTTGTCCAGCTGCCAAATATTGAACGCCATAATGGTCACCACAGTGGATCCAAATCACTACCAATCAAATCCATGCAAGTTCACTTACTTCTCTCTTTTAGAACCTCCGGAGATACCAGGGAGGTGTTCAGCATATCAGTGTCAGCGTCTGGAGTCAACAAGCAGTCCACATGGTGTTCCCATTCACATGCCCTTTCGATCATTAGCCATCCTCTTTTCAACTCCCAAAACAGTACAGAACTCTCAAGCCCGGCCCATTTAACCAGTTCTTTTTGCCATCTAGTCATCCAAGAGTGTTCCGACTTTTAGTGCATTGTGTCTTCACGCTTTGCCAGAATCAATGCTAAGTCAGTAATCTAGTAGTGATTTACTGGTTTTGGAGTGAGGATATCTCCCAAGGAGGCACACTAAGGGTGTACAAGGGATCTCCCATAAAGTTATTTCATTTGCCCTGGCCGCTGAGGACTGGCAGGACTATATCATATGAAATATTTCTGCCCACCAACTCCTCACATCTTATATATTTTGCAGCAGCTGTTCTGCCAGTTGTAAGGTAGGCTCCATACAGAATGAAAAAATTAATTAATTTGAACCTGGCATTTTGCTAGACAGTGGGTATATGCGCTAAAATCCTCTCCCACACCAGTTTTTTTTGCAATCTAGTCATCTGAGGGTCATGCGCTGACTTCCAGTGCATTGTGACTTCTTGCTGTGCCAGAAAAAATGTTATCAGTAAATCTAGTTGTAATTTACCTGTTTTGGGGTGAGGATATCTCCAAAGGAGGTACACGAAGGGCGTACAAGGGATCACCCATAAAGGTATTTCATTTGCCCTGCCCGCTAAAGACTGGCAGGACTATATCATATGAAGAAGTTCTGCCCCCTGAACCTGGCATTTCGCGAGACAGCAGATATATGTGCCAAAATCCTCTCCCAATCCATATAGCAGTCTGGAGTTTTAGATCTGCTCCCTATTTCACTTTCAATTCAATGAGGACAGTATGAACACTGGCATGTATAGCATGATATATACATAAAATATACCTATAGATGTAAAATACGGGAACGGATGATTACAGGTAAGTAACGTAAAAAATAAATAAAACTAATTTCGTTGCGCCCGCTGCAATGCCAAATGCAATGCAGTTTTGGGGATCCAACTAAACCTTGGCAGCACAACACAGGTACTCATGACAGACCACTCGCAAACATATGACAACAACACATGGAAAGTAGACTTTCTAACAGTTTTCAGTGACGCAATAGGCAAACTCACAAAATTTACACACAAAATATGCCTCAAAGAGGGTGCTAAGCCAGTAAGTCACCAGGTGAGGAACATTCCATTCAACTGCAGGGACGCGGTGCAACAAGAATTACAATGCCTTGAAAACAATGGAGTAATAGAACCAATCGAGAGCGCAGAATGGCTAGCACCATTAGTAGTAGGCTGAAAATCTAACAGAAATGTGCGCCTCTGCATAGAACTCAAAAAAATATAATTGTAGACAAATTCCCGTTGCCGAAAATAAATGAAATGTTGGCCCTGACCAAAGACATTAAGGGCCTCATGTAGGTAAATAGTATTTACCAATTCGTAAATACAGAATTTTACCAATTCTGTATTTACAAATCGGTAAATGCTATATAGCTAAAAAATTGGTAAAAAATACTGAATCGTTAAGATTCGGTATTTACCGAATCGGTATTTGTCATTTATTACTATAGGCCTGGTGGCCCATAGGAATGAATGTCAATTACCAAATTGGTAAATACCGATTCAGTAAAATTGGGAAACAGTCAAGGGTGGCAGGATGTCACTTTGACACCCTGTTGCACCCCTGATTAGTGCTTGTGTGCACATGTGGCACACATACATGCCCTAAGGGCATGTATGTCTGTCACATGGCACAGGTGTAAATGCACATATTTGCATTCACATAGGAATTTGTTATTTAGCACCAACTAATAGTTGGTGGTAAATAACAAATCCTTCAAGCCCAGAAGCACTGTTTGAAGTGCTTCCTACATTTCATTTACGGATTCGGTAAATACCGAATCGGTAAATGATGATACAGTAAATACCGAATCGGAAAATACCGATTCGTTATTTACCGAATTGGTAAATATGCCCCCTACATAGGAAAAGGCTTTTACCGGTCGGTAACTGCCAATTTCGTCCGTTACCGACCGGTAAAAGCCTACCTACATCTGGCCCTACATGGTTTTTCACAATAATCCTCACCTCAGCATACCATCAAATTGCACTCCACCCCGGCTGCAAGAACCTAACATCCTTCATCACGCCTTTTGGGTGCTACAGGTTCCGGCGGATGCCCTTTGGATTGGCAGCGGTGTCTCAGAAACTAATGTACAAGCTTTTCACACAACACTAAGGGAGTGCAATACTTCCAGGATGACATCCTAATTATGGGAAAGACTAAATCAGAAAATGATGGCAAGGTTGCTACGGTGTTACGCATACTGGCTCAGAATGGTCTCACAGATGAGTTGGAGACATGTAAATTTGGCCTACGCTCTGTCACGTACCTGGGCCATGAAATAAGCGATAACGGCATTGCGCCCAAATGCGTCAATGTGGAAGCTATCAAGGAAGCACACACAACACAAAACAAAGTTGATGTTCGTTCATTTCTCGGAATGGCGGGATTTTACAGCAAATTCGTGCAACATTTTGCCACCAAAATGCACCACCTATGCCAGATACTCAGAGAAGAACGCCTTTGCATGGTTAGAGGCTGCCCACGAGGAATTTCAAAGGATCAAAGATGACCTTTGTGCAGCAGTTCCGCTACACGGCTTCAACCAAATGACATTATCCATTCTCACCACCAACGCGAGTGACAGAGGGTTGGGAGCAGTCCTCATGCAGACATCCAAGGAAGGTGAAGTAAACAGATTTTTAGCTTCGCGTCTCGCTCCCTGGCCCTCAATGAGGAAACGTTTAGTGCCATCAAGAAGGAGATGTTAGCATCTATCTGGGCGATGGAAAAATTATGCCAGTTCCTTTGGGGTTCCAGATTTCTCCTTCAAACGGACCATAAGCCATTAGTCAAAGTGCTGACATCCAGCGAACATGCCAGTGCAACCCCACGCATTGCAAAAATGACACTTCGACTGCTGGACTTTGTGTACGAAGTAAAATACCTGCCAGGCAACAAGAAAAAAGTTGCAGACCACCTCAGCAGAGCAGCAACGATGAAAGAGGCACCAGAGCGCACAGCGTGGGATGAGTACACAATAGTAAAACAATAGGAGAGAGTAAGGGTATTTCACTACAATGTGAGGTAGGAACTCCTAGTCCCCTAAGGGAGATTATAACAAAACAAAAGGAGGAGTACCACCTATAGGCAAAACAGAGAAAGTCTCTGTGCCAAAAGCTTAAGGCTTACTCAGGCACTTGTGCCCAACTTTTACGTAGGATATAGCATGTCCTTTTTGAAGACCCCTCACTCACCAACCTAGTTGGTGACATGCTTCATCATTGGGGTCCCACCCCGAAGGCCGAGTGCCAACAGGGTGCGCTACGACACCTGACTACAGTGGAATGGGTATTTTTTCTTTTATATGTGCAGTGATAAAAAAGGGAGTGAAAGTGATTTAAAAAGGGGCCAGATGTACTCGCTTCAAGATTTTATTCCTGAGCGACTGGACACCCTAATAAAAGAACTGTGACACCTATGTCTAATTAAGTAGACTCTGGTGTTCAAGACGTGTAGTGTTGATAAAATAGCGACGTGAGCTATGTGATTTAAAATTAAGGTCATAGGTCTACATGTGTCAACCTCTTGCGATTGAGGGTTTTCGTCAGGACCAATTACAAAAGAGAAGAAAGACCTGGGTAGTACGCACACGCTAAGGCGCGTCCTGCCCTAGATCAGAGATAGGTAGGAAACACAAAATTGTGTCCCTTTTCAAAATGTAGTCTTCTCCCCACTCTGGAAGAAAAACTCATAGAGCGGTAAGAATCTGCTTTATGGGCGTACGTGTTCCAAAGGGGATGCTCGCGTAATTTGCGGCTTCTGTTCCTCGAACTGGAAACCTACGTGGTAAAGGCACTCCCATCTCATTACGTGTCACTGCCACTTGTGACAGCCGTAACGTTATTTACCTCATTAAATGCCCGTGTAGCCTGGCTTATGTTGGGAAGACCGAGCGCAAGATCAAGACACGCATAATTGAAGATAAGAGTAACATCCGGACAAAAAATAGGAAATCACCATTGGCAAGCCACTACAACAATCATAATCACACTCCAAGCCAGTTGAGATTTTTGATCTTGGAAACAATACCAGTGTTACCTGGCAGAGACAACACACAATTTCTATTGCGCAGGGAAGTATTTTGGATGACCTTCCTAAATACATGTCACCCGAAGGCTCTCAATGACGGATGGATCTGAACTGCTTTCTATAAACTGTTTCTCTAAAAATTATAATTGTTCTTTATGAACCGTGAATAACTGCTATCTATTTAAATTTTAAATTTTGAGATGGTTTAAACTGCATTTAATTTTGAAATGTTTTCATTGACATTTATCAGTGTTTGATTACATATGAAAACCTATGAGGCTTTAGACTATTGACTTTGACAGTGGATTTAGCGTAGACCTTTTCACACAGTTATGCATCACCTTCGTCCTGCCCTTTAATTAAAATGTCCCCTTGCGGGTTTATTTTTTTAACTTCCTTTATTTTCTTGCCTATTACGCACGTATATCTTTCAGGCTTCACGCCACCCTCGCGGTGTGCGTGCGATGATTGACAAAACCAGTCCGTTTTTTATTCTTTCTGTCTCTACCACCGGAACAGCAATATATACTTCCAGGTTAAAAGCAGCAGAGTCCGCGGCTATCAACCAACACGCTGTCTACCTCGGCATGCTCGATAAGAAAACCCTTCACCGGGATTCTCACACGGGTGAGTGAACGCTGACGACCTAGTTCGTGCACCGTTTTTTCGTAGTAATTTCTTTGCACCTTTGCCAATCTAGCCTTAGCGGTTGGTTTGTTTATTTACTTTTAGAACTCGGCCCGTAACATTTAACTTCAATATCTCTGACAGCTGAGCAAGCTGAAGCTGCCGTAATTCAGGGTACGTTTTTTACCGAGTCTTTACCGATCTACTATTGTTTGCCTGACTTAGTTTCTTACGAATTGTCGGTTACAATTCCTGATATTGTTTTTTACAGGCCTTTACTTCGATCAACCTTTCTTTAATTAGAACGGAATTTTTTTTTAGAACCAAGGTATGAACATTATTTTACACTGCTTTCTTTCGTGTGTTCCACTACTTTTTATTTAACACATATGTACGCGTTTATCTCTTATAACTGAAATGCCGTTAACAACATTTGTTTCATTTGGGCTACTAGGTATGACTTTGAGTTTATTTTTCAAGTGAAGGTTCTCAATGAAGTTACATGAAACTCAATAGTAATTTGAATAACTATTATTCATATATTTGTTATTATAGTTGTGTTTATTTTCTTTCCACAGAATAACTATTCGCCTGAAGAAGGGCAAAATTGCCCGAAATGCATTGGGCTATGTATTATAAACGATGAACCATTAATATTTATTGCAAATGAAACAAATGATTCAATGAATTGAAAATTTTGAATAAAACTTTATTTGAAAGATCAAACCTTGAAAGGAAATTGTTTCTCTGGGTGCTTTTGAGGACATCATTCCCTGCTCGAATAACACTACAAACCACTTTTCACTTCTTCCAAGACTCAGAAGGAAGATCTCAAATAGCACCTACATACATTAACTACCTTCTTACACTCTATATTAACCACAAGTGCGACGGTTCTGCAACAAAATTCTGATCATATATTACCCATTCTGAGTCCACAGAACCACGCACCACCATATAACAAAATGCAATACGAGGATATAGTCAGGAATACAGATAAAAAAGCAGAAACTTTAGTATTTACGGAGGAGGATACACAACAAATCTATTCTCTTATTGAGGAGAGTGAAACTTTATTGACAACCATTGGGTCTAAACAAAGTAAAATCAAACAACTACTCTATCTGTCAAAGAAAATAGTCAACCAGAAGTTACATGCAAGCACGCTTATTAGATATCATAAAGTACCAAGAATTCCACGTGGACCACGTATCTCGCTCAAATCGACATTATGTAAACATAATCCCAAATTCACGGAAAGATGGAGTCTGGACGAGATGGAACAGACACCAGTAACAGAGGCGCTGAGAAGAGGAGTCATAGCACCAGAGAAGAAGAGACTGACTATACCAGGGCACAGAGGAGTCTGGACGACACAGACCATCACGTACTGCAAGAGAACGAAAGTATGGGAGGGTCAGACACCAGGCATCAACCACCCCCAAGGACAAGCAATGACCAACCAAACAATACTAGCAAGACCAGAACACGCATACCTTCCACAAGTACACGCACAGGCAGGGCAGTGGTACTACCTAAGAGGTACAAAGAGTATGACATGAAAGTGTAGCACCCCATCATAGCCTTAACACCCTCAATCGCTTATCATCTTTATCCTCATCCTCCAGCAGCCTCCCACGTTGTTATTGTTGATTGTTTTGGGATGTTGTAAAGGGGGGAGATATGTAGTGTAGCGCTCTAATGTTCCTGTCACGGATGTGACCGGGAATGCTGGGAGCACCAGCGGCCATTTCCTCAGAGAGCCACGCACCACACAGGAGCGGAGTTCACCCTGGTGCTCTCTGGGAATAAAGAGAATATTAAAGGCATGTCCGAGTACGCCTCATTATTGCCGCGTAAGGCATACTTTATAGAGTGTAGCTGGCCCACCCTCCAACACAGTGCGCTGCATTTTAGACAGAGCCACCCTATTACTTCATGCTCCCCAGATTAGCTCCAACCGTAGACTCTCCAGATCCCAGAACAATCGGGGAGGAACCAGCAGCGGCAACGTAGAGAAGAAATAAAGCAATCTCTGGAGTGCCACCATCTGCGCCTCTACAATTCTGCCAGCCACAGACAATGGCAATGTCATTCAAAGATTCTATTAGTATGAAGTGATCTAACACCTGCCCCAACATTACCACCCAGCTAATCTTGCTAGCTATCGTATATTTTAACACCTACATTTTTAAAGCAAGTAGGGCTCATGCCAAGACCATACAGATTCTGTGGAGAGCTGATGTCCCCACAGAGTAGAAACAAATGGGATTTCTGCTGGGTAATATTCAGGTAAGAGACAGCCTCAAAGTGCACCAACAAGTCTAACGCACCCAGCATGTCCACTACAACATCACAAAAAACAGAGTAGCATATTAGCAACAGATAATGCCACATAATGGGTTTGCCCTTGGACCTCTAACCTATGATAAAACCCCGCAGTGTGAACACCTCAGGCCAGGGGCTCCAATGTGATGGAGAATACTAAAGTGGGAATCGAACAACCCTGCCTGGTACCATGCCCCACATTATAAGGTTCAGATGCTCTTCTACCAGAGCAAACCTGTGCTGTGGGACCCATGTAGAGAAGCTTGAAGCAGTGTATAAACCCAGGACATAGTCCTATTTGAGACATAACTTTATTCAGGAAGTCCCAACTTAGACTTTCGAAGACTTTCGCAATGTCTATTTTCAAAACAGCTGCCAACCGTTTATCCAGGAACTCATCATTTAGGAGTGCGATGAGTCTCCCGATATTTTGCACCATACTATACCCAGGAATAAAAACCACTTAATCTATATGAATCAAAAAGGGCATGTGAGGCTGAAGTCAACTCACAAGGACTCAACCAAGAACTTTATATTCCACAGTGAGCATGGACAATGGACAATAGTTTCTGACATCTGTGAGAGTGTTCCCAGGCTTCAGGAGTGGGATGGCCATGTAGACACCAGCAGATGACCTAATTTCCAAGCAGCAGAGTAAAGTTCTGCTAGTTCAGGAGCTAGGCTGTCCCCGTAAGCCACAAAAAAACTCCAGGAACCTTTCATGCCTTGCTTTAAATCGCAGCTCTCAATTTATGTGTAGTGATATCTCCCCTCAAATAATCTGCACCCTTTAGTGAAAGTACCCGCAGTCGGCCAACGGCCAGGAATTCCTCAATGGCCTGAGTAGGTAACCTGGGAGCAGTAGCATAGAGAGAAATGTAATACTCCTTAAACCTTGCAATTTTGGCAGCGTGGCTACATAATGGTTCGCGAGTGTCTGAGTGAAGCTGCAAGACCAATGAGTCCCTGACATTCGGATTAATAAGCCATACCAAAAGGGAACCTGCTTTACCATGCTTAGCATGCAACCGAGTCAGATATTCCCTGTAACTCAACTCGGGATGCCTGTAACTCCCCATACCAAAAGGGAACCTGCTTTACCATGCTTAGCATGCAACCGAGTCACATATTCCCTGTAACTCAACTCAACTGGGATGCCAGTAACTCCCTAGCATCAGGTACCAGATATTTAAGTGCCAAATGACTAGTGGCTGCTGCTCAAAATCCGGCAGTTTCTCTTCCTGAAAGTCTACCTCACTCACAAGTGTTTTATGCACCTCAACCATGTTAGCAATGCAATGACCCCTAGCCACCTCTTTCAAAGCATCCTACTCAATCAAAGAGGATGTAGCAGTTCCTGCATTGTCCAAAAAATAAGTATTTATGGCTTCACCTATATTGTTTTTAAGGACCTGCTCATCCAATGCCTCCAAACACAGCTGCCAGACTAGAATACGAGGCTGCTCGCGCTCCCATTTCAGAAAGACTAATACCGGGTTTGTTCTGAAACTGCTCTACAGGAGTATCCAATACTGTGGATCATGGAAAGTCAGGGAACACAAATATGTATCAAGTTGGACATGAAGTTTATGTAAGCCTGAATACAATGAGAGGTTGTGTGCCACAGGGTGCAGTCACCTCCAAGAGTCCACCTGACCCCACTGCTGCTGCTGTGGAGAGAAAAGACTGACTGTCTGGGACACCGGGGGAAACCAACAAGGACCCATGTGAATGATCCAGTACAGGATTTTCCACAGCGTTAAAATCTACCCCACAATAATATGGTTCAGAGTCAAAAGAGGTGCCAAAGACCTGGACATGTCTAAAAGAAATCCCCGCCGGTCGGAATTTGGAGCATAGGTACCAACAATAGCAAGGTCACGCCCAGCCACCATCCCAGAGATGACCACATACCTACCCTCTGGATCTACAAGTTCAGCTGTTTTCTGGAAGGGTACCCCAGGTCTGACCCACAGCAAAGAAACTCTGGCCAAAGCCAAATAAGTTGTGGCATACTTCTGGCCCGGTGATCTCTTGTGAAAAGCCACTCCTTCAGACCTAATAAGATGATTCTCCTGGAGCAGAGTTATGTGAGTACCCCTCCTCTTAAGATATGAATGCACCTTGTACCTTTTAGACATGCTATTAAGAACCTAGATGCTCCAAGAGATGAAGTTGTACCTCACGGAGGTTGCCATGCGGAGCAAGCATAGAGGAAAATCACTGCGGTGCACACAATGGTGGCCCAACTTACAGCCCATGTCATCCAAGAGCAGCAGACAGGGGCACATTTACCAAAAAACTCAAAACCCTAATCAACTGACGCAACTCCCCTTCCCCAGGACAAGAAGCAAACGACTCCCCATAAAAACCGATAAGAACAACCACAAAGGAGGGGAGGTCCAAACGAGGTGATTTCTTGCCTCAGATCACCCCATTAGTCAGATAAAAACGTGATAGCCACCTACAATTTGAGCCCTTCACACACATTACAAACAATCACATCAGCATTCCACCATAATTGCAGAGATATCTCTACTACGTAGCTTCCAGGTTAAAAAAAATGCCCACTTTCAGTGAGTCAACTGGAGCATTTTGAAGGCCCTTATTACAATTACAGGACTAAATTACAATCCCTGTGCAAACTTTATTTTACATATGCATTGGAAATATGATTTGTATGATAATTATCACATTCTTAGCAAGTTTCCCGTCTTAGACGATGGAGGGTTAAACCTGCTGATATTTATTTATTTATTAAGAAGCTTATAAAGCGCACAGCTACCCCCAGAGGGGGTGTCCCGGCGCTACAGATTACACACTAAAAGAGAAGAGATAAGCTGCTTTATGAGGTAGTAAACAGCCAAGTTTTGAGTTTGCGTCAGGACACAAGCTCCGACTCAATGAACCTAAGATCCAGGGGGAGGCTGTTCCAAAGTTTGGCAGTAACAACTCCGAACGTTCTGCCCCCGCTCCTGGCACGACGAAATCTGGGTACCACCAGGAGACGTAGGCTGTTTGACCTCAACGATCTGACAGTTAAAGATAGTTTGAGTCTCTTACTCAAGTAAACCGGGCCTAACCCGTTGAGAGCACGGAAGGCCGGGATCAAAGCTTTGAACTGGATGCGGCGGGAGATGGGAAGCCAGTGCAATTTGTTCCGGTAGGATGCTACCGAGTGGCGGAAAGGGATATTTCCGATCAGTCTCGCAGCTGCGTTTTGCACAACTTGTAACCGTTCAATAAGGTAAAGGGGAGCGCCGGCATAAAGACTGTTGGCATAATCTAAATGCGACGTGATCAGGGCATGGACAATGGTCTTACGGGAGTCCAAAGGGAGGTAAGGAAAGATCTTCCTGATCATGCGTAGTTTGCCGAAGCAGGCTGATGTGACCTTATTGATCTGGGCCTTACAAGACATGGCATTATATATAATTTTTTTTTGTGAAAACCTTTATTTGACATTTCCAACCAGATACAAACACGGGCCTACAACCCCCAGGGCTGCCCGCTAAGCAATTGCAACCCAATACAACAATATAAACTTCAGACCCAGCCTCAATGCGTACTGGTTGGAAGACATATCAGATTGGGAACAGGATACAAAAGGTTTCATTTTATAATATAAGATAGAAGGATCAGGTGCCTTACATTATCTCAAGCTATGAAGAGGGGGCGAGCAAAACAGCGGTGTGTCCACAGTTAATTCGTTTTCATGTAAGTCAATGGCGTTTAAGCAGACGACACCCGGATAAACAAGCATACTATTACGGTTCGCGCCAACATTTATGCCCGCCCCTTGGCCCCGAAACATCGCGAGAGTTGAGGCACAGATGAAAAGGAAAGATGGACCAAACAATGAACCCACTACACTGACCCTGAAAAAGAGAAAAGAAAAGGCCAAAGAAAGATAAGAAGAGAAAAAAGGCCATAGAAACAAAGAAAAAACAAAACTCCCATCCCCCATCCTCCAGCACCCCACCCTGCACCCCTGCAGATGACTACGGCCTACCCCCCTAGCAGCGTGCCTGTCGCCCAAAAAACGAAACCCAAAATATAGAAGAAACAAGGAAAAAAGGAAAAGAAATTAAACCCCATCCGAAGAAGGGAAATGGAGGAGGCTTTATTCAACGCACTCATGGTCTCTCGCCCCCGTCCTAACCAACCCCGCCCCGGACTCCGTTAATTCAATAAAACAATTCCGTTAACCAAATATCACAATAAACAACCCAAACAATAATCTCAGCCTTGGCCCCGTCGATTAAATTCGCTGAGTCCGTCAGGTGAAGAAAGCCCCATCCTCAAAATGTCAAAAGGTACACAGAAGTTGGCAGAACATGGGTCCACAGATGAAAAAAGAACGGCAGGTCCCAAATTAGTCGGCTGGTACCAACGATGCCCCTCCCTGTCTCCGAAGCCAGGCTTTATCCCATCCGTAATCTTGATAGACCGACTGGGGAGGGGGGTCGACACAGTCCAAAACCGTTCGCAGTACCAATTAAAAGGAACCGAAGTAGGGACAGCATGTAAATGTTCCGACAGTTGCAAAACCGGGGATTCCAACGGATTAATTGAGTCACCAAGCACAGTACTTTCAGGTAGCTCCACTGTGATAGGGGCAAATACAGCTTCCAGCGCCGGGTCTAAGTACGCCACCAGGGCGACAATCGAAAGGCGAGCTGGCCGCCAGGCCTCGGCGTCAAGTCAGGATCCGGTCTCAATCCTTTGATTCCATCCGCCTCCAACAACAGGCTGCATGTCTGAGCTTTAACAGTCTCCTGAAGTGCCACAAGGGCATCCAGCACCATCCGCAATGACGGGCCACTTTGAGCCCACTCCGTCAGCCTCCATTTTTCTTCAGGCATGGTGTTCCCCACAGAGAGGCACCTTCTCCGGGGGAAGATTAGGTAGAGCAGGAATGAGCCATGAGGGGCAGACTGTGCAGTAGCGCGTAGTGAGATTCCGACCCAAGGGGCACCGGCGATATGAATGCCGGACCCCCGGTCCGGGATCCCCGCAACACAGCACCGTGCGTCACTCGTCACCTCACCTCCTATAGAGCACCAGGCAGCAGATGGTAGCAGAGCAATCCCAAAATTCCGAATGTTCCAGAGACCAGACCCAACCACATTCAATAGTCCGTTGTTGTTCAATTCGGACCCGGCTAGGCCAGCACTCGGACCCGGCTTCTCGGCTGGGTTAGGCCTCAAATCGGTCCTTGACGTTACTCCACTCCACGATGTCGGAGAAACTCCGGGACCACATCATCGGAGTGCAAATCGGGTCACACACACGGATCCGGGGCAGGAAATCAGGATAGGCGACGGGATAGTAGAGCGTAGGACGGAGGTCAGCGGAGCCGGGAGACTATGCGTTAAGCATGGGCGGAAAATCCGTTTCGCTCGCGGATTTTGCGGATTTTCGGTAAATTCGCAATCCGCGAGATCCGCGAATCTCCCGCAAAATCCGCAAATCCGCGAGCAGCGGATTTTATGGCTTGCTCGCACTGTTCGCGTGAGTTCGCGGCTTGCCAGTACAACTTCGCACCCCGCCAGTAAGTGCTAAATTGCAGAAATACGATCTTAGCAAAACTGAAACTACTTACCAGGTTCAAAAGTTCAGGCTCATCATTAGTAGCCATTTCCTGTAGTGCTTCCTGAGGGGCCCCTCCAGAGTTCAGTTGCCAGTTGCAACTATTATGTGACCCTGCTCTGAACCTCAGAATAGTTACACATATGCCACAAAGGTACTGAATTACAGCTAAGGGAGACAAGCAGGAGCCAGGCTGGAAGTTAAAATCCATTAATCAGCCCCTAATTCATTATTGTCAGTTGGGGCAGGGCAGGTGTTGTAACTAATTTTGCAACAATGAAAGCACTTAGCAAGTGCAAAAGATCACTAATCAGGAAGCACTAAGGAAGCAGGTGCCAGCTAAAAAAATATTCTGTGACACATTAATCAGCCCCAAATTAATTCAGGTCACTTGAGGCAGGGAAGGTGTGCTTTGCTTTGCCGAAAATAATGTACACTGGACAACCAGAGGGTGTGGTGATGAAACAGAGGGTGGCATGGGTGGGCCAGAGGGTGGCATGAGTAGTCAGAGAGTGGCAGTGGTGACAGAGAGTGGCAGTGATGAAGAAGAGTGTCCCAAACAGGCTGGACATGTAGAAACAACAAGTTCGCAAAACTTGCGACCAGACAGGTAAGTTCGCAAATTGCGAAATTGTAAAAACCCTCGCGAACTGGCAGAAACACGCGCGAACACAAAAAAAAAAAAATCCGCAAATTCGCGGGAATTCGCGGATTTTGCGGATTGCGAGTTCGCAAATCCGCAAAATTCGCGAACGCGAGATTCGCAAAATTAGCCCATTAAAAAATAAAACCTCAGTTTTGTCAGTGTTCAATACCAGATGGTTAGAGGCCATCCAGGAGCAAATGTTGCCAAGGCAGTTGCGAAAATTGGTAAAATTGGTGTCAGAGTGATCTCTAAATGAAAACACAAGCTGCGTATCATCAGCGTGAGAGATCACTCTGACACCCCAAGACTCAACCACCCTGGCCAGCGGGCCTAGATAGACGTTAAACAAAAGAGGCCTCAGGGCCGAGCCCTGAGGCACTCCACACAAAAGAGATTTATCCTCTGATTCAAAGGGCCGAAGAAACACCCTCTGCGTCCGCCCTGTAAGGAACGATCTGATCCAAGTCAGTACAGGGCCTCCAATTCCCAACTGCCGCAAGCGGTCCAGTAGTATCTCATGGGACACCGTGTTGAAAGCGACGGACAGGTCGAGGAGGACCAACATGGCCTCCTCGCCACTGTCCACACACTCACGAATTGTCTCCAATACCTCTAAAAGAGCGGTCTCAGTGCTATAGCCGGTTCTAAATTCCAACTGGGAATCATGTAGCAACTGGTTAGCTTCTAAATAATGAGCCAGTTGCCTCTGAGCCGCCTTTTCCAGGATCTTAGCTGGCTTGGGAAGAAGGGAAATCGGGCGGTAATTACAGAATTGTGAAGGATCCGCATCCGAATTTTTTAGGATAGGGACCAGCATAGCCTGTTTCCAAGCCAAGGGAAATTGACCCGAGCTTAGCGAGGAGTTCCAGATGGAGAGAAGAGGGCTGATTAAAACCGGGGCAAGATTGCCCATCACCTTAGCGGGAACTGGATCCAGCGGTGACCCTGATTTAACTTGAACAAGTAATTTAGTAGCAGTCCCAGGAGTAAGCTCTTTAAAGGAATTCAGCAAACATTTCTGAGAGTCAATATCAGCGGTCAGAGGGGGGGACAAAACTGGTTCAAATGAGGAGGATAACTTAATAATTTTATCCTGAAAAAAGTCAGAAAGCCCATTGCAAAGGGCCTGGCTAGGGGAACTCTGAGCCAACATGGCAGGAGGGTTAACAAAATCCTTCACTATCTTAAAAAGGGTTTTGGTAGAATTCTCAGCATTCTTAATTAGCTGTGAAAAGTAACCTCTCATTGTGGATCGTTTTAATTTTTGGAATTTATTCAGGGCAGCCTTATATATAGTTTTTGACTCGGGATCATATGTCTGCCGCCATTTGCGTTCCAGCTGTTTACATCAACTCTTTTCCTCCCGCAAAGTGGGGGAAAACCAAGGAGCAGGTTGCCTAGATCTAGTGGAGATAATAGGGTTTAATGGTGAGATGACATCAATTGCAGCTAAAAGAGCGGAGTTGTATTTAGCCACTTCCTCGTTGAGGTCCATAGAAGGATCAAACTGACAGGAAAAGCAGGGATCAATGGCGTCACAAGTGACTTTAGGCCATTTTCTCCCTATCTCTCCATTCAGAGTAGAAGGAGGGGGGAGTGGAGGGATGGTAAGTTCAAAAGGGAGAAGGAAATGGTCCGACCAGGTAAGGGGCAGTGAAGGGAGAGAGGTAATACCCGGATGGTTAGTGAATATCAGGTCAAGAGTATGACCTGCTGTGTGAGTCGGGCCCTTAACTAATTGGGACAAAGTTAGTCCTTGCAAGGTTTCAATTAAAAGAGACGCTTGTGTGCAGGATGGGTTGTCAACATGTAGGTTAAAATCTCCTAACACCGTGAAATAAGCGTGTCTAAGGGAAAGATCGGCTATCATATGCAACAGGGTGGTAAGTGAAGAAATTGAAGCTGTAGGGGAGTTGTATACCAGAATGCCAGCCAGGATAATGGTAGCCGAATCCAAGATCGTATAATACATGGCTTCAATAAGTCCTAAATTGGTGAGTTTCTTGACGGTCAAATTAAGATGAGACTTTAAAATAACGGCAAGGCCCCCTCCCGTTTTATCGTCACGATTGATACCCACCAATCGATAGCCGGAGGGAGTGGCCAAGTGTATATCGGGTTTGGACGTATCTTAAATCCAAGTTTCCGTGAGAAATAGGATGTCCCAGGCCTGAGTGTCAAGTGATAACCATATCTCACTGGCGTGACGAGGCAGGGAGCGACAGTTGAGAGGAAAAGGTATGTCAAAAGTCAAAACATAAGGAATTTGGTGTGTGAAATACCTTTTCTATGTGCTTTGGCTTATTTGCGAGTTAAAAACTATGATTCAGAGGTATTTCTCAGATGTGGAAAATAACGCACTCCATGGTAATGATAGTTACTATGAGTGGGAAATACCTTATCCTAATTGCCTAATGAGGGCCCGAGTAATCAAAAACGTTGTGTATCTCAATGGCTTCTGCACTCTCCAACCTGAAGAATGAATTTTCGCAGGGACAGGTAGACTTCATTCACAGAATCTCCACTCCCTTTAATCTAGTGAATCAGAAGCTAACTGCCACTAGGTGACGTCAAGCAAAATGCTGTAAGTGCAGAATTTCATCCAGAGCAGATTGCAGTATCTATTAATCAGTATCTGCGAGGGTGCTGTAATAAAGGTAATGCCCATTCCAGGTAGTATCTTCAAGTTGGTTTATTAAGTAGATGTTACAAGGGGGAACCCCACCAGGAGTAGCCTCACTGCTGCTCTGCCCATCATCAACTGACATCCACACACACGAACATTCCAATCACCAACATTCTCTCACACAGACACTCAGGCTGGGAAGCAGCCGTATAACACATCCCCTTTCTTTGTAACGGAAAATATGGAATTCTCAAAGGCATAAGAAATATTGCAATAAATACAGAAGATGACAACTTTCTGAAGCAAAGCATGATAAAATTAAAGATGGAACATTCATGCAGAGGAAATGAAGTAAGAAGGGAGAAAAAGTAATGTCCATTCCAGGTAGCATCTTCAAGTTGGTTTATTAAGTAGATGTTACAAGGGAGAACCCCACCAGGAGCAGCCTCACTGCTGCTCAGCCCATCACCAATTGACACTCACACACACGAACATTTCATTCACCAACATTCTCTCACACAGAAACTCAGGCTGAGGAGCAGCTGTATAAAAAAAGGGGCTGGACCTATTCACTGAAGCAGGATGGGACACTGTATTTCCTTCTCATGCAAGGAAGATTCCTTTATTGTAGTGGGTCATGTAGAGCATTTTAAGCTGTAATCTGTGAATAATTCAATTCCAATAAAATGGCAATAATCTCACAACCAATACTGTGGCGAAGTGATGCACTTCCTTTCTGTTACTCCATATTGGGGATTCTTAGGTCTGCAGAGCAATAATCTGTCTCTTTTTTCTTGGTCTTTCCAATGTAGTCTCCCCAGGCCCATATTATGAATTGGATGCACTGCCTCAGCCTGCACTGCAGAGCCCCTTTTACTGGGTGCAGCATGAACAGTCAGTGTGCACTGATACAGATAATGTATTGCCCTAAGTGCTACCGCGGAGTCGCATCTGCCCTAGGGGCAGTACTGTAGTGAAAGCTGGACCGGCTGTTTGAAACTCACTGTGCAGAATGTGCATTTTTGCAGTACACTGACAGTGTGCCACTTGTTTATGAAGATTAGTTAGTGCTCATTATGACAGCTCCTTTGCTCAGTGGAGTCACAGGTATTACTTTTTAACCCCTTGCGTGCTCGTGACGGCACCATCCGTCACGAGCCTCGGGTGGGCTGTGCTGGTGACGGAATGGTTCCATCACGGGCCGCTCGCCGCGACTGCGCGGCGTGAATTCCACGCCTGCTCTGAATGTTCTATTAGGCGGGCTGGGCCATGACGGAACCGTTCCGTCACAAGCACAGCCCACCCGAGGCTCGTGACGGAGCTGTTCCGTCATGAACACGGGAGCGCCGCGCGGCCCCCCATCCCCCTAGCACTGCGGTGGAATAGCCCCCGCAGCTAAGGGGTTAATAAGACTTGCAGTGTTGTAGAAAACCTCAGCCCGAGCACACTTACCTGAGCAACTTTCCTGAGCAACTAACCTGAGCAACTGATTAGCAATGATTCTCACATACAAAATGTCCAGGTATTGTAGGAAGTGCATTGAGTGCATCCTTAAAGTACTTCTTACGATAATCAGAACTTTTGCATAAAGAAAGAGGGGATGGAGCATAATAGCAGTGAATTACAATATTTCAACGATTCAGAACTGAAAGCGTTATCATCTAAGATGTTTCCCACCATATTCATTCCATGTATTACAGTTTTACTGTTCTGGGGTTTGTTTAGCCTTTTTGCTTTATGAAAGACTTAACCGCATTGCTGCTGCGGTGATTTTTGCGCTGTGCGGCATTTTAAAAAATACCGCGTTACATGACGAGCTCAGCTCGTCATCAGCACACGCCACCCGTGGCTGATGATGAGCTGAGCTCGTCATCAGCAGCAAAGAGGTTTAATAAAGCACGCATTTAGCGGTACATTCATTGAGAAACAACGTAAGTGTTTTTATTTGCTGCTGTCTGTTATTCAGATCTCACCTTGCAATGCTTACTTTATCACCATGACTTTTGATTAGAGGATTTGCACAGCAGTGCAGTAACTCATTTTTCATTTCGTCCTTCAAGGAGTTCAGTTGTGAGGATTTTGTCCAAAGGCCAGTAAACATCATTTCCCAGTTATTTTTCAATGTTATGTGAGTTAAGGTTGGCAACATCTTACAGAAAATCATGGCCACCATCACTATCACCAACACAAAAAGCCAAACCAAAACCCATCACAAAATAGTACATGTGAAACTAACATCAGGAAGCCTCTCCAAAGAATGTATGGAAAACATCCTAAAAGGTGTATTAGCTCTCAGAACTGTATACAGTGCCCGCTGATGATTCATTAAAGGGCCATGGCTGAGTATATACCATGATAACTCTCTTTTCAGTGCAGATAATCATTGTATATTATCCTTGGCACCCACCGTCATTTGGTACTCCATCGAGCAATCCAGCAACATAAACCATTCTACATTTTTAAAATAAATATCATACCGAGGTCTACAAAACAATTTACATTTCCCAACCTTCCAAGCAACTTCTTGTGCACCCTACATTCCATATCCCCCCTCTAACACCTCAGATCTCCACAGATTTAATACCCTAGCTAGCACCCTAAATACACACAATGCATCTTCCCATGATGATTACAACAAACTGTCGTCTCTCATTACCTTCCCCATTCTGGCTTCTGATACTTTGCAACTGGGACTTCCCATTTTCCATTAAATCAGAAAAAACACCCCCCTTTGTTACCAGAACTCTACTACCCTGACCCACAATTCCAGGATCATTACTAGTATCATTATTAGTCCTTACCATCTTTTCGAGTAAGAACCTACTGATTAAATATCCTACATGACAACTTGGTGTACTACACCTACATTTTAACAAAAAAAAACTCAGGGGGCCATCAACTAGAGATAATGACTGCATGTTATCGCATCATTGATGTTTTAACCCCACCAGGACACAGTTCATTCCCTATATTGGTCATGGTTGCATGGCAGTATGCCGAGGTTGTTACTATTCACTCACAATTGTATTGCATTCAAGAAACAGAGTTACTGCTGTATTGTAAGTTATTTTTATGCTTCTTATACTTAACATAAATCAATCAAATGTTTGAAAAACGCGGCTACTCACCTGTAAGGGTCTCAATGTGCTGGGGGGGGGGGGGGGCTGCTGATCCATCTAGGACTGTGGTTCGATCAAAGAGCCAGGTCTTGAGGTCATTTCTGAATTGGGGCAGTGGTGGTGATTGCCTGAGGTGAAAAGTCAGGGTGTTCGAGACCTTGGCGGCGAGGTAGGAGAAGGATCTTCCTCTGTCCCTGGTCTTACGGATCCGTGGGATGGTAGCCAGGGCCTGTTGGGCAGAAGAGAAGTTCATGGTGTGTGCGTGGAATGAGAGGCAGTGGTTGAGGTATGTAGGTCCAGCATCATGCAGGACTGTTTTGGCATGTGTGAGGAGCATGAAGGTGACCCTTTTCTTGACTGGGAGCCAGTGGAGTTCTCTCAGGTGTTGAGGGTGTGGCTGCTGTGTGGGATGTTGAGGATCAATCAATCAATCAATCAATCAATCAAGACATTTGTAGAGCGCACTACTTACCCGGAGGGTCTCAAGGCGCTTGGGGGGGGGGGGGGTGCTGCTACTGCTCGAACAGCCAGGTCTTGAGCTTCTTCCTGAAGGAGAGGTGGTCTTGGGTCATGCGCAGGTCGGGAGGGAGGGAGTTCCAGGTCTTGGCGGCCAGGGAGGAGAAGGACCTTCCTCCTGTTGTCGCTCTTCGGATGCGGGGGACGGCGGCGAGGGCGTGGTTGGTCGATCGGAGGTGGCGTTTGGAAGCGTAGAAGTTGAGGCGGTTGTTGAGGTAGCTCGGGCCTTGGTCATGTAGGGCTTTGTGTGCGTGGGTGAGGAGACGGAAGGTGATTCTCTTGTTGACGGGGAGCCAGTGCAGGTCTCTCAGATGTCCGGAGATGTGGCTGCGTCGGGGGATGTCGAGGATGAGTCTGGCTGAGGCGTTCTGGATCCGCTGGAGTCTCTTCTGGAGCTTGGCGGTGGTTCCGGCGTAGAGGGCGTTGCCGTAGTCCAGACAGCTGGTGACGAGGGCCTGGGTGACCGTCTTCCTGGTCTCGGTGGGGATCCACCGGAAGATCTTACGTAGCATGCGCAGGATGTTAAAGCAGGACGCGGAGACGGCGTTGACTTGTCTGGTCATGGAGAGGGAGGAGTCCAGGATGAAGCCCAGGTTGCGTGCGTGGTCTGTCGGTTTGGGTGCAGTGCCCAGGGCGGGGGGCCACCAGGAGTCATCCCAGGCGGAGGGCGAGGAGCCCAGGATGAGGACTTCCGCCTTGTCTGAGTTCAGTTTCAGGCGGCTGGTCGTCATCCACTCGGCTACGTCGTTCATCCCTTCGTGAAGGTTGGCTCTGGCGGCGGCGGGGTCGTTGGTCAGGGAGAGGATCAGCTGGGTGTCGTCAGCGTAGGAGACGATGTTGAGGTTGTGTTGGTGTGCGATGGCCACGAGGGGGCTCATGTAGACGTTGAAGAGGGTGGGGCTCAACGAGGATCCTTGAGGGACGCCGCAGATGACTTCGGTGGCCTCTGACTTGTACGGTGGTAGACGGACTCTCTGCGTTCTTCCGTCGAGGAAGGAGATGATCCATTCCAGTGCCTTCTCCTGGATTCCGACGTTGCTGAGGCACTGCACTAGGGTGCAGTGGCAGATAGTATCGAGGTCTAGGAGGATGAGGGCCGCTGTTTCTCCGTTGTCCATCAGGGCTCGGATGTCATCGGTGGCAGGATGAGTCTGGCTACGGCATTTTGAATGTTCCTCAGCTTCTTGAGGAGTTTCTAGGTGAAGCCGTTGTAGAGTGCGTTGCTGTCGTCGAGTCGGCTAGGGTGCATGGGTGACTAATTTTCTGGACTTGGTGGGGATCCACCTGAAAATCTTTCAAAGTTCCCCAAGTGTGTGAAAGCAGAATGAAGAGATGGAGCTGATTTGGAGGTTCATATTGAGAGAGGATTCCAGTATGATGCAGAGGTTTTGGGGGGGTGTTCCTTGTGCAGTGGGCCACTAGGCGACATCCCAAGCATAGGGGGTGGGGCCCAGGATGAGGACCTCAGTTTTGTCTGAGTTGAGCTTAAGGCAGCTGTCTTTCATCCAGGTAGCGATGACTTTCATTGTGGAAGTTGCACCTGGCGACTGTGAGTTCATTGGTGAGGGAGAGGATCAGCTGGGTGTCCTAGGCGAATGAGACAATGTTAAGTCCACGTTCCTGATTGATGCAGAGATATAATATTGAGTTTTTATTTTCGGAGTACAAATATAGTGAGTTGGAAATATGGAAGGAACTGAATATCGACATCAAGAATAATGGTACAACAGAATATCGACATGAAGGTAAGAAAGACAGTTTTTGTTAATATCAAAGTCAATAATATCATTTGTAAAAATATTGTTGTTAATAATGTTGATGTTTATATTAGTGTTTTGTATTTTAGTATGTATTTTAAATGTATGTGTTCTATATTTTTTGCCAAGTATTGTATTTTTTTCAAATATATGTATTAGAAGTTATTACATACATTTTTTTTAAAGTAAACTTTGCGTTTTAGTTCCGTAGCGGGTTGTGGGTTTATAGGGGAATAGGGTGGGTAGTAATTTAAGGATAGTAAATTTAATAATAATTTTTAGAAATGAATAATTATTTTTAATTACATTTTGCGTTTTAGTTCTGTGGTGGGTTGTGGGTTTATAGGGGAATACGGTGGGAAGTAATTTATTTTAGAAAAGTAATTATACATTTTTATTTTTTGGTATTGATCATTAATTTATTGTTACCTAATTACCAATTGGTAATTCATTTTTATTAATTGATAATTATATTAAATGTGTTATTTTTTTTAGGAGCAGGTTGTGGGTTTATTGGTGAGTAGGGTAGAAAGGAATTTAATTGCAATAAATTAATTGTTAATTGTTATTTTTTGATATTGATAATTAATTAAATTAAATTAATTAAGATCTTTCCTACTTTAATGCACTCACCCATATTCACACTAAGCTAATCTCCACTATGGCCAACTACTTTTACACTACAGTTAATAATAGGACACAACTAAAAAACAGGCCCAATGGTTTAATAAAATTTGTAGGGAGGCTAAACGTGCGCTTGTTAGGGAGGTTAAAACTGGTCCTGTGCAGAGCATTAGAGTGGTCAGAACTGCATATAAAAGCATAATCGCGGAGGCCAAGTTGGAACGGGAGGCCCTAAGATGGGCAAGTATAAAAGAGGCCTTGGACAGGCGTGACTATGGGGCGTTTTGTAACCTAGTGAGATCAGGCTCGTTAGAGGGGACGCCCGTTTTAACACCTAACTTGAGCGAAGAGGTTTGGATAGCCCACTTTAAGCCTTTGTACTCCCATACTGACATTGCTCTTTCGGTAGATCTAGGTCCACCAGTAAAGAGTACACCCCCTTTAGTATTATCGGAGGTGAAGGACTCCAATTGCCAATCCTGCACCATGCAGGAAATTCAGGTGGCCCTTAGAAGTCTGTCTTCTGGGAAGGCTCTGGGATTGGATAGAATCCCAGGAGATCTATTTCTGAGTGAGCAGAAGGTATGGGTCCCTTACATTTGGTTATATTTTAACGCCATCTTACATGGCATGGAAATCCTCCCAACTTGGTTGAAGGTCGAGATCATCCCCATCCATAAAAAGGCCTCTCCACTTGATCCGGCTAATTACCGTCCCATTAGTCTCATCGATGTCTTGCAGAAACTGTTTGCCCGCCTTTTACTAACGAGGTTGCAGTGCTAGATGGACGAACAACACATCCTGATCTCCCTCCAAGCGGGCTTTCGTGCTAAGGTCTCTACCATTGACCAACTGTTCAGACTCCAATTGGTCTATTGGAGGACTCTGGGGGCTGGTAGTCTGTGCTTGATCTTTGTAGATGTTTGATCTGCATTTGATTTGGTCCAGAGGGATAAGCTCTGAGCCAATTTGATAGAGATGGGCGCCCCAGCATACTTGTGCCAATTGCTTAAACATTTACACCAAGGCACCTTTGCGAGGGTGAGGTATGGGAGGTATGGAGAGCTCTCGGCTCCCTTTCCAGTAGAAAGGGGAGTGAGACAGGGGTGTGTGTTGGCCCCCACTCTCTTTTCTCTGTTCCTCAATGGACTAATTGACCATCTTTTGGGTGCGAGGGATTTCGATTCTCCTAGTTTAGCAGCCCACAAGATACCATCCCTGATGTTCGCTGATGATACCCTTTTGTTATCAAAATCTTCCATGGGTATTCAGCGAACACTGGAGGTGTTCTGCTCTTTTTGCAGAACAAGAAATCTGGAGATCTACCTCTCTAAAACCAAATTCATGGTCTTCAACGCAAAATCATCTAATTGTCCCCACCCTTATTTGGATGGCCCTGTGCTGGAAAGAGTTTTCACCTTTGATTATTTAGGAGTAACACTCAATGACAAGATGGGATGGGGTTGCAGATGACCAAGGCAAACATGAAGTTGGCCCAATCCTCTGGCAGTATCTTAAAGGTCCATAAGGAGTGTTCACTTAAAATCCTGGGACCGTCGTTAGAAATCTACAAGGCCCAGGTGAGAGGCTGGGCGCTTTATGGGGTAGAGATATGGGGCCACGTTAGCACCACCCCTCTGTCTATCACTGAGAACAGCTTCATTAGGTGCCTATTGAGTCTCCCCCAGAGTACACCTCTGATCCCTTTACGGTTAGATCTGGGTCTGGCCTTCATACAGGGGGTCATTTTGAACCGACCTTTGATGTACTGGAGGCGACTCTGGGCTACCCCAGAGTTGCTAAGTTACATGGTGGACCTAAGGGATCTACTGACCATAAGGGGTGTAGGGAAAATTCCCTGGCTAAAACATGTTAAGCAGCTCTGCCATGCACTGGGTAGGGGAGACACCTGGCTCTCTCCGGAGCAAACATGTCCCCTGATGCCTAAAAGGGTGTTGGTCAACCTACTCAACCAATATCAAATGGATCTTGCATTTTCAAATCCATCCCTGGGCAAGTTCACCAATACATTTTTGGAGGTGAAGGATACTTACCATTTTGAGAAACTCCTGGATGACATTCAGCCCTCACTGGCCAAGAAACTATATGTCCAATTTAGACATGGGACACTGCCAGTGAGGGCGGCGACAAACAAGTGATCAATCGCACCCCATGTCTCTAGCTCATGCCCAGGGTGTGAAGGTTGTGAAGAGACGGATCTGCACGTTCTGCTCTTCTGCCCTTTATACTCCAAGGCTAGAGCTAAATGGATTGTTCAACTTTGTAAGTCACTGGGCCTCAGAGATTACATGGAAGGTTTCAGAATATTAAAATATGACACCACCCCCCTGATTGTGTTTGCAACCTCTAGAAACCTCTGGGCTAAGTGGTGCGTCAGAGGCGCAAACTTTTAAAAACAATCATCTTTTACACCCGTGCTATCACAGATACAGTGCCATATAGGGAATCTCTAAAATTACCATGTGAAGGGACTGATCTAATTCTTTGTAAATATGTGCTTTTATGGTTTTTAGACGATAATAAAGCTTTTTTGACTGACCGACTGCTAATTAAATATTAATTGGTAATTAATTTGTATTAATTGATTTATTGACAATGATATTAATTGTATTTTTTTTAGGAGCGGGAAGTAATTTATTTATAATGAAGTAATTATTAAGTTTTATTTGTTAATATTTATAAATAATGGATTTTTAATGAAGTATTAATTGGTCATTTAATTAAAGAAATATTTAATTGCTAAGTATGTTAATTTTAACCCTCTGCTATTCAACACTTTCCCTACAGTTACACCTTCTGGAGTGGCAATAGTAATTTTTACCCTTACGCTATCCAACACTTTCCCTACTGTTGCACTCTCTGGAGTGGGAATAGTAATATTTACCCCTCCGGTATCCAGCACTTTCCCTACTGTTGCACTCTCTGGAATGGAAATAGTAATTTTTACCCCTAGGCTTTCTAACATTTTCCCTACTGTTGGACTCTCTGGAGTGGGAACAGTAATTTTTACGCCTTCGCAATTCAAGACTTTCCCTACTGTTGCACTCTCTGAAGTGGGAATAGTAATTTTTACCCCTATGCTATTCAACACTTTCCCTACTGTTGCACTCTCTGGGGTGGGAATAGTAATTTTTACCCCTTCGCTATCTAAAACTTTCCACACTGTTGCAACCTCTGGAGTGGGAAAAGTAATTTTTACCCCTAAGTAAGCATGGGCGAATTTTGCGAATCTCGCGTTCGCGAATTTTGCGGATTTGCGAATTGGCAATCCGCAAAATCCGCGAATTCTCGCAAATTTGCAGATTTTTTTTTGTGTGTTCGCAAGTGTTTCTGCCAGTTCGCGAGGATTTGGTACTAGTTCGCAATTGCGAACTTACTTGTCGGCTCGCAACGGTCGCGACTATGTTGTTTCTAAAACTTTCTACGTCTGGTTCATCATCACAGCCTCCCAGCACCCTCTGTTTCACCACTGGCACCCTCTCTTTGACCCATGCCACCCTCTGTTACATCAATGCCACCCTCTGGTTCATCATCACTGTAGAAGATGGGGGGGAAAAGCAAGCTCACCTGCCCTGCTTGAACTGACATGAATTAATTTGGGGTTAGTTTATTAACAACACCTGCCCTGCCCCAACTGACAATAATGAATTAGGGGCTAATTAATGTGTCACTGAAAGAATTTGAAGTTCCAGCCTGGCACCTGCTTGTCTGCTCCTTTAGCTGTAAATCAGGACCTTTGTGGCATACAGTTAAAGTCAGAGCAGGGTCACACAATAGTTGCAAGCAGGCAACCGAATTCTGGAGGGCCCCCTCAGGAAGCACTACAGGGAATCGTTACAAATCATGAGGTTGACCTTTTGCACCTGCTCATTGCTTTTGCTTTTGCTAAAATCGTTTTTCGTTTTTTTCGCGCTATTCGCGGGGCGCGGCGTCGTGCGAAACCGACCACGGAAGCCGCCAATTCGTGCGAATGAGCTTTTTATTTTTTTGCGGCTTGTTGTTTCGCGAGTTTTTTTGCAGTATTCGCGAGCCGCTTGCAGCGCAACACGCGAATTTACCCCAAGGTCGAGTACGGGCGCGGCCATTTTGTTTGCGTGACGTATTTCCGTTTCTGCCCGCTATGTATAATCTCGCGCAGTAAGCGCATTGCGAGTAGAGGTTCGCACGAGATCGCGAGGGAAATCTAGAGGTTCGCACGAGATCGCGAGGGAAATCTCGCGCGAACTTACTTTCGCGCTCGTGAACGGGCGCCGGCCATCTTGTTTTTCATTCATTTCCTGTGTCTGGGCATGGTGTTTAATCCTCTTGGTATCTTTGCCATCCTTTGCTTGTTTTCAGTTTTTTTTTTACGATTTTGCTTCTTATCTATCCCTCTCTTTTCCTAGCTGTATATTTTTGTCTTTTCTGCTATTTTTCTTTACTTTTAAACTACTTTTTTAAACTCTTTTCTTTTCTTCTTCCCTATCCTATTCTTTCTTAATTTCTACTTCTTCCTACCTTACCTGCCCAGACCATGGTCAAGCCAGGCGCCGTGAAGCTGCCCAGGCACTTGAGGGCCGCAGCGGCGGCGGGGAGTAGTGCTGGACCCAGTGCCAGGACAGCATGCGGGAGATTGAGGGGGGAGCAGGTGACGCGACGGGAGATATACAGCCCGGAGGAAGTGGGCGCGCTGGTCTACTTCGTCCAGCGCCGCCTGCCCAGGACCATCGCGGGAGGCGGCAGGATCGCGGCCGGCGGCTACAACATGTGGGAGCGCCGGAAGCGGTGGGAGAAGGTGTGCTGGGCCATATCCCACCTCTACGGGGTCCAGCCAGGTCACCCATCGCTGGACGGACCTCCTGGACCGCGAGCGTGACCTGCTGGACCAGCTCGGCTTGGAGATCCCCGGGCTTGGTGAGTAGTAGTAGCCATTTAATCACTCACTACTATGATGTTTTCTCCTGCTCTGTGTTGTTGTATTGCAAATATTTGTTTTTTACATGGAGCAAGCCAATAATGCCGCTGATGACGATTACATTGTAGTTAAATTATATTTCAAAATCTTCTGTGTATTTCAGGTGCACTGCTCTCCTTCTCAGTGGCGTTGCTACTATGCTTATTTGTTTTCTATTTCGTGGTCTCATTGGCCTGAGTAACTATTATGTATGAGTGTACTTTACAGAACTGCGTAATGCTAGACACTAGGGGGCAGATTACATTTACAAGCCCCTTGCGCCACGTTTACGTTGCCTTGCGTGACGCAACAGCGGCGTAAACGTGCCGCATCCCTGCGAGTCATTTACAGCATGACGCATCTAGGGAGATGCGTCACGTTATAAAGCCATGGGCCTGCACCACAATGGGTGCGTTCCTAGTACGCAGGGTGGGCGGTCCGGCGGCTGTGCGCCTCGCAAAATTGCCTGCGTGAAATCTACAAGATTTAACGCAGGCACTTCTGCGACGCTGCTACGTCAATTCAATTCCTTATGTCTGCTTGAAGCAGGCGAAAGGACTGACACAGCATGTTAAGTATTGGGTGGCCCTGAGCATTACTGGAGTTGCATTGCGTTGGCGACGTGACTCCAGCGATGCGCCGCTCTTACGTGACGAGATGCGTCACGCAAGTGCCTACCCTTGCGCCAGGGCGCGCCGCATTGTAAATGAGGTGTATCTGCCGTGTCGCAAGGGTAGTTTTGCGTGACGTATTTGATCTGGCGCATCTCTGGAGATGCGCCAGAACGCGTAAGTAAGTATGCCCCTAAGGGGCAGAATTGCAATTACTGTCGCATCCCTGCAAAGTAGCAGGGATGCGCCATTAATTGTGCGGCCCGCTACCACCACCAAACATAGTGCGCCATATTTGCAATGCGGCGCACCATGGGCCCAAAACGTCACCGAAGCTTTACTGCTGGAGTTGCGTCGCAACGATGGCGCAGCTCCAGCAATGCTCTGGAGTACCCTATCTCCCCAATGCTGGGTCAAGCCGTACGTCTGCTTCAAGCAGGTGCAGGGTTTGTGTGACGCATCATTGTCCTAAAGGTGACTGATTGAAATTTTGTAGATTTCCCTCAGCCACTTTTAGGATGTGTTCCAGCGCAGGAATGCCCTCCCTTGCGCCGGAACGCCCCCTAATGGCGCAGGGCTTTATAACGGGATGCATCTCCCAAATGCGTCACGTTGTTATAATATTATACGCCGCACCATGGTGCCCTTTTTTGTTTAGCTGCTGCGTCACAAAAGTCACGCAAGAACGGCGCAAAAGAGCCGCAAGGGGCTTAAATCTGCCCCTTCCTTTGTACCCCTGACAATAAGAAAAATAGTGGCGGTGGATTGATAGTTTGACTATTTAAATGACTGGTAATGTAGCAGGCAACTGTTAGTGTTGTCACTGATCTGACTGAAATCACAATGGAGTTTGTCTGTCACTTTGCGTCTTGCCTGCGGACTGCTGCCTGCCAGTCCTAGGTGAACCTTTCAGTACTTTGTTTAGTGAGTTACGTGACTTTCGAAGTCACAGGTCCGCAAATAAATGAAAACTAACCCTAATCAATATAATTTCGCGGAAATATTTTGTTATTGTTCTTTTGAAATGTTTGATTTGGTTGACATTGACAAGCAACAATCATCCATGTTTTCTGTTCTTTCTTTCATGTTGTACGTCAGCTCCCCCCAGGGGCGAGAGGAGGACACAGGAGCAGCAGGTGGCGGATGCTGTTCAACAGGGCCAGGATCGGGCAGGCGAGGGCTCCTTTGCTGGCCCCAGTAAGTTTTCATTTTAGACTAGTACCTATTTTTCCTAGCGTTCCTCATTTGACTTTTTTCAAAATTGTCTTTGATCTTCTTGTAGACTGTATCTAAATTCTTATCCTGCCTCTACTATGACTCCCTGTGGTATTACTAGATTATTCTTATTAGTCTGTCTGTGTAGCTAACTAAGATTGCACGGTTGGTGAAACTCCCATGATTCTAGTCAGCAATAGCTCTATCAACTTAGTGCAGTCCTCTGGGATTGTCCATAATGTCTTTTGAAGTGTTCTATCTGGACTCATGCTTGCAAAAATTGCAAAACCTTTCGCTCAGTCACTCTAGTCTGGACCAAAAAACACAGATTGTATTTAAGTTTAAAAGCTTTATTAAAAGTAAACACATTTATTAAAATGAAGTCATAATAAAACTAAACGTTTAACTGATAATGGAAAAGTGGTTAGTGCTGACGATTAATTGAAGACATTTCTTGTGGTCGAGCCGAGCTCTCACCTGGTTTCAACTTGATCTTGTTGTTAGAAGTCCATCTTCTGTCTGTGTGGAGAAAAATGGTGCGTGTTAAAAAAACAGTCTTCATCAGTTGTGCCAAAAAGTGCAGCAAGACAACCTTCCCTGGAAAAAGGGACATTTTTTTTAACTTTAAAGTAGACAGTCACAAATTACATTGTTTTCACATGTCTTCATTCCTAGACCAAAGACTAGTGAGTGCTTTATTCTAACATTCTTAAATGTACTTTGTAGGTGGAACATCTGGTGGCGGGGCCAGCGTGGAAGTGGTGTTGCTCGACACGGAGGCGGAGGGCAATTCTTCAGGGGAGGAGGCGGCGGCTGTGAGAGTTGAGACGGTGGTGGTGGCGGCCAGAGGTAAGCTCTTATATATTCCTTACTTATTGAGATTGAAGACTAGCTGGGAAGGCAAGAATATGAGATGCATGGCTGGGTGAATGATGAAGCAATGATGGGTGGAAGGACAACAGCCTGGGTGGGTGACACAGAAACTGTATGTGTCCATATACCTGGATCATGCTACTATCTGACTCTTAGATAGCATATGTGTATCTAGAGCAGGGGTACTCATAGTACGGCCCGCGGGCCGGTGGTGGCCCGGCAAGCCTTCCTTGGCGGTGCGCAGACCTTGCAGACAATCACTGCTCCCCCGGCCCCCACAGAGCAGAGGCTTTTTTGTATTTCACCTGTTAGCGCCCCTGCATCTCCACTCTGACAATCACTGCTCCCCTGGCCCCCACAGAGCAGAGTGGAGATGCAAGGCCACAAAGAGGTGAAATAGAACAAAGCCTCTGCTCTGTGGGGCCGGGCAAGCAGTGATTGTCAGGGTGGAGATGCAGGGGCGCTACAACAAACAAAGCCTCAATAATATGTTAATGGTCTTTTAAAGACCTGTTAAGTACTTTGGTGTTGTTGTCTGTGTGTGCGCGTTGAGGAAGCGGTCTCAACCCGGGCTGAAGGCTGACACAGATAGACACACACACAGTGAGATGACAGAGGGGGAGGGAGAGGGAGGGCAGGAGGGAGAGAGAGATGGAGAGGGAGGGCAGGAGGGAGAGCAGGAGGGAGAGAGATGTATGTAAATGCTGGGTCTGGTGGCTCAGTGGATGAGGGCATCTGCTGCAGGGACCTGTGTGCAACCTCATGGTCACAAGTTTTTGTTTTGCTTTAGCCCCGCCCCCTCTGACTCCGCCCCCACCAGTGCGGCCCTCGGCCACAAACTACACTGTAAATTTAGCCCCTGAGAGAAAGTTTGTGAGTACCCATGATCTAGAGAGAGTAGACGGTCAGTGGATGAACTAAGTGTAACTTTGAAGAGCATGTAACACTGCACCCGCACGTCCGTTCCAGTGTAGGAAAGGCAAGGAAAAGAAGTTTTAATTTTGTCCAAATACTACCATCAATAGTAGCAGTAGTTTGTATTGCAAGCACAGCATAGATCCGGTTATTACGGTGGCCACTCCCTACCTCTCTTAATAAGTTTAGTAGTACTCAGTCATTCATGTGTGGATGTATCACTGGTCACTCAATAAAAAGCAAAGCACCTAAAGTCATCCCATATATAAGCAAAAACATCCCATGTGAAGTGATAGATAATCAGATTATTTATCTTCTTCAATTTTCCATATCTAGTACTCATTTCCACTGTAGGGTGAAAGTTAAATTAATTAAGCAGTAGCCCTTGAGTTGTAACAGAGTATTCTCAGTGCCACCCGTAATAGAAAAGTAAGAGCTTCACCACCTGCATGTACTGGACGGGTACAGTAACGCAACGCAAGTCTAGGTCACTCCTCATGGCGTGCGTCTCTTTTTCTCGGGTGCAAGTTTACTGCGCTGGCATTATGCCGGCTTGCAGAAGATAACGTACCAATTTTCCTAAACAAGAGACAAGAAGAAGAAAAAGCTGGTGTACTTTCATAGTCGACTCCAATGGAAGTCCATAGTGCTCGTAGAATTTGTTCCTTAAACTCCCACTAATGTTAGAGCAAGGATGAAGAAGTGTGAGGTTAGATAGATACTGGCCTCAATAGTTATGTAATGCGCTTGCAAGTTGCTAGTTGTAGTGCAACACAAATTTCTGCTGAATGATTGAGTTAATCTTAAAGAGCATTGGTTACAGACTATGTCTTTCTTTCTTCATATAGGTTCTCCTTCCAAACGAACAAGGAGGAAGGAGCTGGCTAGAGCGGCCCGGCAACGAAGGATCGATGCCACTGTGGCCAAATATCGGCGGCTGGTGGCCCTGGAAGACGAGGAAAGTGTGCAGTCGACCACAACAACTACGTCGTCTGCAGCGGCCTCCGTGCCCCCACGGGCTGCCAGTGCCACCCAGCACAGTGGTCCACCCAGACTGAGCCGGGCTGCCAAAGCCAAACGCCACCGCCGAGTAGCAAGGACAACAGCTTCCTCTCACAGCCGTTGCACCTGCAAGGCATTGAAGGCACGCCTGCGCCGCAGTACCCTGATGGTGTCCCGCCTCCAGCAGGAGCTCCACCACTTTTTAAAGGAGTTGGAGGGGCTCCGCGTAGAGCACGCCTTGCTCCGCCAGGAGCATGATGCCCTGGCCCAAAAAGTTGACAGCATCCACCCATAGTGTCCCTTGCCCCTTTTTTAGAGACTTTTGGGGGGTGGGAATTGGGAGTTGGGTTTTTGGGGACTTTTGAAGGACAATCGTTGGGGTTAGGGAGGGTCTTGCGGGAGATTATTTTGTTAGGGATATAAATATACTTTTTCAAACTTTATCTGAGCATACCCGTTTCTTACTGCTTGCCTGGTGGGTGGGGGTTTAACAGTGACTTTGTTTTCCTGAAAGTTTAGTTCCATTTTATTCCTTTAAGTGTAAATGCCCAAATGTTTTCAACACTAAGTGCCTCTCACAGAGTAAGTGAAGTGAATCCAAGAGTCCTAGGACTTTAGTAGTACTACCTTCAGTCTCTCGTCTCTCCTACTAATACTCCATTATACCCCCAAACCACCAAACGCTTATCTTACCTGTAATTTGTGTTTGAAAGTAGGGCTAGACCCAGGGCTGGCTCCACGGGAAACAGCGAATAAGGTTGGCAATCTTGGTCGGATAAAATTTCCTCATAGCGGTGGTACTAGTGGTGTGACACAGTGGCAGTTGCATGCCTATGAAAAAAAAGAAAATGAAATCTGGTTTGTCCTCCTGAGCAATTCAACGGTACAACTGAGAATATAGCAGGTGACAGAAGTACACTAGAACAGTGCCACATTGTAGCCTAACAAATGGTAAAGTATAACTACTAATTCGGTTGAAGTTCTTTGACATTAGCCATGGTTCTTTGTCAAGCAGAGTAAGAATATATCCTCGGATTTCTTCACCTGCCTGTTGCTATCACCTTATCCTCCCCAGCAAGTGTGTGGATTTATTGCTGTAATTTAGTCACACATCAATCAAAACCACACAGCCCGGGGGAAGAGGGTTAGGGTTTGAAAAATGGATGGGTACGGGGGTTTTTGGGAAAGGTTTTGGGAGACAAGAAAAAATAGCACAGCATAGACAAACAATTGTGAACATAAACAAATCTTTGGGTACAAACCTATCCATCAATCTTTGAAAGTGCATGCACTACTGCATGCATGTCAGTGAAAAGTAAGTAGTACTTTCGACAACTGTGGAAGAAAGAATGCGACAGTACAGGGCCTGTGTGGAATTATTGATAACGATATTCAACATAAGGTCTCTGTAGCCAGATACCCGAGAGCCTTGCTGGTCACTATAAATCCATTCACAAAAACACTCAGTGGGGTTGGTCTGGAAGGTATAGTAGATAGAAAAGGAGAAATTGCTTTTTTTCTAGGTGTCCCCTCACTCACCAGGGTTGCCCCTTGGTGACATGCTTCATCATTGGGGCCATCCCAGTCCTCTACGGCCTGGGGCGTGCTGCGACTTGCGAATTACGTAGGAGCACTTACAAATGACTATGTGTGGTGCAGATGTGATAGTGGAGTGGACTAAGTGATGTGTTAAGGGATCAATTTAGAAGCAGAGAGAGATCCAAGAAATGCAGTCACAGTCAGAGAAAAAGGCAAGGGATACTGTATCTATGTGGTTGTAGTGGTCCTGTTGGAAGTGGTAAGTAAGTTGCCTGCAGAAAAAAAATCCTCTTATTAGCGGCACTCCTCCATTGCAGCCGACGCTTCGTCCATCGATGTTGGTCACCAGAAGACACCCTGTAAAAAAAGCACACCATAGACAAACAATTGAACATAAACAATTCTTTGGGTACAAACCTATCCATCAATCGTTGAAAGTGCATGCACTACTGCATGCATGTCAGTGAAAAGTAAGTAGTACTTTCGACAACTGTGGAAGAAAGAATGCGACAGTACAGGGCCTGTGTGGAATTATTGATAACGATATTCAACATAAGGTCTCTGTAGCCAGATACCCGAGAGCCTTGCTGGTCACTATAAATCCATTCACAACAACACTCAGTGGGGTTGGTCTGGAAGGTATAGTAGATAGAAAAGGAGAAATTGCTTTTTTTCTAGGTGTCCCCTCACTCACCAGGGTTGCCCCTTGGTGACATGCTTCATTATTGGGGCCATCCCAGTCCTCTACGGCCTGGGGCGTGCTGCGACTTGCGAATTACGTAGGAGCACTTACAAATGACTATGTGTGGTGCAGATGTGATAGTGGAGTGGACTAAGTGATGTGTTAAGGGATCAATTTAGAAGCAGAGAGAGATCCAAGAAATGCAGTCACAGTCAGAGAAAAAGGCAAGGGATACTGTATCTATGTGGTTGTAGTGGTCCTGTTGGAAGTGGTAAGTAAGTTGCCTGCAGAAAAAAAATCCTCTTATTAGCGGCACTCCTCCATTGCAGCCGACGCTTCGTCCATCGATGTTGGTCACCAGAAGACACCCTGTAAAAAAAGCACAGCATAGACAAACAATTGAACATAAACAATTCTTTGGGTACAAACCTATCCATCAATCTTTGAAAGTGCATGCACTACTGCATGCATGTCAGTGAAAAGTAAGTAGTACTTTCGACAACTGTGGAAGAAAGAATGCGACAGTACAGGGCCTGTGTGGAATTATTGATAACGATATTCAACATAAGGTCTCTGTAGCCAGATACCCGAGAGCCTTGCTGGTCACTATAAATCCATTCACAACAACACTCAGTGGGGTTGGTCTGGAAGGTATAGTAGATAGAAAAGGAGAAATTGCTTTTTTTCTAGGTGTCCCCTCACTCACCAGGGTTGCCCCTTGGTGACATGCTTCATCATTGGGGCCATCCCAGTCCTCTACGGCCTGGGGCGTGCTGCGACTTGCGAATTACGTAGGAGCACTTACAAATGACTATGTGTGGTGCAGATGTGATAGTGGAGTGGACTAAGTGATGTGTTAAGGGATCAATTTAGAAGCAGAGAGAGATCCAAGAAATGCAGTCACAGTCAGAGAAAAAGGCAAGGGATACTGTATCTATGTGGTTGTAGTGGTCCTGTTGGAAGTGGTAAGTAAGTTGCCTGCAGAAAGAAAATCCTCTTATTAGCGGCACTCCTCCATTGCAGCCGACGCTTCGTCCATCGATGTTGGTCACCAGAAGACACCCTGTAAAAAAAGCACAGCATAGACAAACAATTGAACATAAACAATTCTTTGGGTACAAACCTATCCATCAATCTTTGAAAGTGCATGCATTACTGCATGCATGTCAGTGAAAAGTAAGTAGTACTTTCAACAACTGTGGAAGAAAGAATGTGACAGTACAGGGCCTGTGTGGAATTATTGATAACGATATTCAACAGAAGGTCTCTGTAGCCAGATACCCGAGAGCCTTGCTGGTCACTATAAATCCATTCACAACAACACTCAGTGGGGTTGGTCTGGAAGGTATAGTAGATAGAAAAGGAGAAATTGCTTTTTTTCTAGGTGTCCCCTCACTCACCAGGGTTGCCCCTTGGTGACATGCTTCATCATTGGGGCCATCCCAGTCCTCTACGGCCTGGGGCGTGCTGCGACTTGCGAATTACGTAGGAGCACTTACAAATGACTATGTGTGGTGCAGATGTGATAGTGGAGTGGACTAAGTAATGTGTTAAGGGATCAATTTAGAAGCAGAGAGAGATCCAAGAAATGCAGTCACAGTCAGAGAAAAAGGCAAGGGATACTGTATCTATGTGGTTGTAGTGGTCCTGTTGGAAGTGGTAAGTAAGTTGCCTGCAGAAAAAAAATCCTCTTATTAGCGGCACTCCTCCATTGCAGCCGACGCTTCGTCCATCGATGTTGGTCACCAGAAGACACCCTGTAAAAAAAGCACAGCATAGACAAACAATTGAACATAAACAATTCTTTGGGTACAAACCTATCCATCAATCTTTGAAAGTGCATGCACTACTGCATGCATGTCAGTGAAAAGTAAGTAGTACTTTCGACAACTGTGGAAGAAAGAATGCGACAGTACAGGGCCTGTGTGGAATTATTGATAACGATATTCAACATAAGGTCTCTGTAGCCAGATACCCGAGAGCCTTGCTGGTCACTATAAATCCATTCACAACAACACTCAGTGGGGTTGGTCTGGAAGGTATAGTAGATAGAAAAGGAGAAATTGCTTTTTTTCTAGGTGTCCCCTCACTCACCAGGGTTGCCCCTTGGTGACATGCTTCATCATTGGGGCCATCCCAGTCCTCTACGGCCTGGGGCGTGCTGCGACTTGCGAATTACGTAGGAGCACTTACAAATGACTATGTGTGGTGCAGATGTGATAGTGGAGTGGACTAAGTGATGTGTTAAGGGATCAATTTAGAAGCAGAGAGAGATCCAAGAAATGCAGTCACAGTCAGAGAAAAAGGCAAGGGATACTGTATCTATGTGGTTGTAGTGGTCCTGTTGGAAGTGGTAAGTAAGTTGCCTGCAGAAAGAAAATCCTCTTATTAGCGGCACTCCTCCATTGCAGCCGACGCTTCGTCCATCGATGTTGGTCACCAGAAGACACCCTGTAAAAAAAGCACAGCATAGACAAACAATTGAACATAAACAATTCTTTGGGTACAAACCTATCCATCAATCTTTGAAAGTGCATGCATTACTGCATGCATGTCAGTGAAAAGTAAGTAGTACTTTCAACAACTGTGGAAGAAAGAATGTGACAGTACAGGGCCTGTGTGGAATTATTGATAACGATATTCAACAGAAGGTCTCTGTAGCCAGATACCCGAGAGCCTTGCTGGTCACTATAAATCCATTCACAACAACACTCAGTGGGGTTGGTCTGGAAGGTATAGTAGATAGAAAAGGAGAAATTGCTTTTTTTCTAGGTGTCCCCTCACTCACCAGGGTTGCCCCTTGGTGACATGCTTCATCATTGGGGCCATCCCAGTCCTCTACGGCCTGGGGCGTGCTGCGACTTGCGAATTACGTAGGAGCACTTACAAATGACTATGTGTGGTGCAGATGTGATAGTGGAGTGGACTAAGTAATGTGTTAAGGGATCAATTTAGAAGCAGAGAGAGATCCAAGAAATGCAGTCACAGTCAGAGAAAAAGGCAAGGGATACTGTATCTATGTGGTTGTAGTGGTCCTGTTGGAAGTGGTAAGTAAGTTGCCTGCAGAAAAAAAATCCTCTTATTAGCGGCACTCCTCCATTGCAGCCGACGCTTCGTCCATCGATGTTGGTCACCAGAAGACACCCTGTAAAAAAAGCACAGCATAGACAAACAATTGAACATAAACAATTCTTTGGGTACAAACCTATCCATCAATCTTTGAAAGTGCATGCACTACTGCATGCATGTCAGTGAAAAGTAAGTAGTACTTTCGACAACTGTGGAAGAAAGAATGCGACAGTACAGGGCCTGTGTGGAATTATTGATAACGATATTCAACATAAGGTCTCTGTAGCCAGATACCCGAGAGCCTTGCTGGTCACTATAAATCCATTCACAACAACACTCAGTGGGGTTGGTCTGGAAGGTATAGTAGATAGAAAAGGAGAAATTGCTTTTTTTCTAGGTGTCCCCTCACTCACCAGGGTTGCCCCTTGGTGACATGCTTCATCATTGGGGCCATCCCAGTCCTCTACGGCCTGGGGCGTGCTGCGACTTGCGAATTACGTAGGAGCACTTACAAATGACTATGTGTGGTGCAGATGTGATAGTGGAGTGGACTAAGTGATGTGTTAAGGGATCAATTTAGAAGCAGAGAGAGATCCAAGAAATGCAGTCACAGTCAGAGAAAAAGGCAAGGGATACTGTATCTATGTGGTTGTAGTGGTCCTGTTGGAAGTGGTAAGTAAGTTGCCTGCAGAAAAAAAATCCTCTTATTAGCGGCACTCCTCCATTGCAGCCGACGCTTCGTCCATCGATGTTGGTCACCAGAAGACACCCTGTCCACTGCCTGCCTGATGCTGAATTGTGGCTCGCTACTGTGAAGCCTGACTCCATCCTTTTTTCCCCATTGCAGAGACTGAAACCCGGCCTGTAATTATTCAACGAAAAACAGGAAGTGATATAATATTACAACACCACTGATAAATAAATATAAGGTATGTAGGCTGTGGAGTGCAAAAAGTCACAATTTGATTTTCCTAGTAGACAGTACAATATTTTTGAAAGTGCGTACTCTGAGTCACCTTTTGAAGGATAAATAAGTATGGGCAAATTAATGTAGCGGATCTTTCCCCTCAAGCTAGGTGTACTGTAAACTGTGTTTTAGAACAAAATTAGATCTTCCTAGCAGTGCTCCCACCCAGACCCTTACTAAAGCCAGTCGCAAAAATGTAGAAGACCCCCAATCAAATCTCAAAAAACGAGGCCTAGCAGAAAACTGGTGACAAAACTTACTTTGAAAGTAAAAGTAGGCTGAAGTACCCCCTTCCTAATTACCCCTTACCCACCGTGGATTGCATTCAAACCACTTGCAAGCAACCAAGCAAAAGTAGCCATAGCCAGCATCGCTCCAAGACTCGAAATCCCCCCCACTCAAACACATGCAATAGAAATACTGCTAACCCAAACGAACCCTAAGTTAAGAATAGTGGCAAAGGCTTTCTTTAACTATGCCAAATCCCCCCTTTCCCACCATGGATTTTCTTCAAATGACTTGCAACCAAAATTACACATTCTCACGAGTGCTCTAAGACCCCAGAACTCAGTTGCAAAACTCTAGAACACCCCGAAACACATGCAATCCTGCTGCTAGGGCTAACCCTAACAAACCCTAAGTTACAAAAAGTGCCAAAAGGCTTTTCCGCGAGGATTTTGTCCCAACCACTTCTACCCGGTATTAGACCTTCCCAGGAATGCCCCAAGACCCGCCAACCCACCCGCCAAGAAGCATAACACCCCCAAACAGGCCAAAAGCAAAATCTCATACTTTCAATATTTCTCGGCCTTCGGTCCAAACGCGCTGCGTAGCTAGGCCATAAGTCGGGGTTGCCACGACGGATTTCCTGAAAAGCAAATGCAATCAAGATTAGAGTGTCCCAGCAGTGCTCCCAGACCACGAAACTCACCCACAAACACCAGGAAGCCCCCCTAAGAGCACCTCAAAGGCAAGCAAGTCATCAAAAACACAAAAAGAATTCCGCCTGGGATTTGGTCCAAAACACTTTTATCCGGTATTAGAGCTTCCCAGCAATGGCCCCAGAGCCGTCAACCCAGGAGAAAACGAGTAGAAGACCCCCAAACAGCCAAAGAGCAAAAGTACAAAAATGGGGACTTAGTCAATTTTTCACAAATTTACCAAATCACTCCGCGCGCGCTCTGCAGCTAGGCCCTAACTCCCCTCTGCCACCATGGATTTGCTTCAAACCTCTTGCAAAGTAAAGTATATATAGCCAGCAGTGCACCCAGACCCCGAAACCCACCCACAAACACCAGGAAGCCCCCCAAACAGGCCCCCGAAAACGCTACATTGAGCAAAATGTCAGAAATAGCCAAAAAAAATCGGCCTGGATTTTGTCCCAACCACTTCTACCCGGTATTAGACCTTCCCAGGAATGCCCCAAGACCCGCCAACCCACCCGCCAAGAAGCATAACACCCCCAAACAGGCCAAAAGCAAAATCTCATACTTGCAATATTTCTCGGCCTTCGGTCCAAACGCGCTGCGTAGCTAGGCCATAAGTCGGGGTTGCCACGACGGATTTCCTGAAAAGCAAATGCAATCAAGATTAGAGTGTCCCAGCAGTGCTCCCAGACCATGAAACTCACCCACAAACACCAGGAAGCCCCCCTAAGAGCACCTCAAAGGCAAGCAAGTCATCAAAAACACAAAAGATTTTCCGCCTGGGATTTGGTCCAAAACACTTTTATCCGGTATTAGAGCTTCCCAACAATGGTCCCAGAGCCGTCAACTCACCTGCAAAGAAGTACAACAACACCCCCACAAGTGCTGAGTCTTTCTTCATTGGGCGTAAACCAGCCCTCTGGTTTGATGGAAATAGGAGTCTGGAGGAGGAGGATAGAGGAGCATGTTCTTCTGAACTTGTGAACCTGAGGAATGCAGACTGCGGCAACTTCAAATCAATTAGCAAACCAGTGAAGACAGTTCTGCTGATGGGCTTGATTTTGTGATTATCTGATTAAAGTTTGAAATATATTAACTGTGCACAACAAAGAAAGACAGACACACAGGAATAAAAGTGAATAGGGACGAAAAAGAAAGTTATTGATTCGTTGTCTCATTTTCAGGGCTCGGTATCACGGTCCAGGAATAAGAATAAGGCTTCGTCATCATACTCTGCGAATTCAGGCAGGGTGAGCTCAGTGTCACCTGACAGAGTAGAAATTCCCTCATCTATGTTGCTGGCCACCTCCTCTTCATCCGGCACGCTTTCTCGTACTCTGAAATCCGGTGGTATGAGGTGCTGATTCATCTTGATCATTGTTAACCTCTCCACATTTTTGGGCGAGAGGCGGCTCCGTTTGGGAGTTACAATGCCACCAGCAGCACTGAAAACCCGTTCAGAAGACACGCTTGCGAGTGGGCAAGACAAGTAGTTTAAAGCCAGGTTGGTGAGCTGTGGCCACAATTCTTTTTTCCCATGCCAATACGCCAATGGGTCAGAATTAACATACACCTCTGTTGAGTCATTCAGATAGTCCTTCACCATCGACTCAAGGTCCTCTTCCAAGGTTCCTCCACTTTGCTTAGCTCTTGCTGTGCCTCTGACCTTTTGAGAACCAAACCCACGCAGAGCTAGCCAATCCTCTTCAGCCTCCAATGTTTCTGTTGTGTCTCGTGCAGATGATCCGGTTGCCGGTGTCTTTAACGGCTGAGAGGTCACTTGTGCCACAGCCACAGGTGCAGAAGTGGATTGTTTTGACTGGGGATGGCCTGCTGATGTACTGCCATTTCCTTCAATTTCCAGCCGTTCTCTTTCAAACCTCTTGGCTGACAAGGCTATCCAACGTTTGTACTTTGGAACATGTTGATCATCAAAAGGAAAGAATGCTTGGCCTGCCAGCGCCTTTTTGTAGCGTGGATCCAGAATAGTAGCACAAATGTAATGCTCTTCTGAGTGGATCTTTTTAAGACGTTCATCACCTTGTAGGAGCTCTAATAATTTCTCAGCCAGAAGCAAAGAGTGTTGGTTTTTGTCATCTTTTTCAAACACAGAACACACCTCCTTCAGTTGGTCCTCCAGCATGTACAACAATGGGATAGCTTTTCCCAAATTAGAGTCCTCCTTGCTGACTGCACGCGTGAAGAACTCAAAAGGACGAAGCATGCGTGTCAGGCTTTGAACTATGTTCCATTGCGGCCCACCCATCCTCAGCTCCTCTGTACCCTCTGTAAGGAAATATTGATCGAGTTCCGTATACTGCTCATACAGACGCTCAAGCATGTAGAAGGTTGAGTTCCAACGTGTTACCACCTCCTGGATGAGTGCTTTCACTGGCATTTTACGTTGATATAGCAGGCTCCTCAGCTGCTTCCGGGCCTTAAAAGAATGGCGGAAATGCTTGCACATTTTTCGGCAGGTGTCCAATACACTGTACGCTGCACTGCCTTTATTACCCAAGAATTTTTGGACAACCAGGTTTATAAAGTGCGCCAAACACGGCACTCTGAAATAGTAACCGTCCCTCATGGCCTTAACTATATTGGCGCCATTGTCCGTGGAAACATAACCAACCCGGCGTTTTAGTGGGGACAGCCAGTTAAGGACCTTTGTGTTAAAGACATCCAAAATGTTTTCTGCTGTGTGACGTTTCTCCAAACCAAACATGGCTAGTGTTGCATGTTTCCGAGCAGCTTTAAAAACAATGTCCGTGTCAACACCTGCGTTTAGCTTTGCTTTAGCCCCTGAAAAAGAGACCCAGTGTGCAGTGATGCACATGTAATCAGCGCCTGCGCCACAGGTCCACATGTCTGTTGTCAGATGTATAGTGTGAACAGCACTCTTCTGCAAAGCTGCCCCAATCACCTTCAGAACATCTTCATGTAGTGCTGGAACCGCAACTCGGGCAAAATAGAACCGGCTAGGAACCTTCCATTTAGGGCAGAGCGCTGCCACTAATTCTAGAAAACCAACCCCTTCTACAAAAGAAAAAGGGAGAAGGTCCAGAGCTAGTATTTTAGCCAGCTTAGTGTTATACAGACGCGTCATTGGGTGGTTGCGTTCATATTGCGCTTCTGTAAACAACATCTTTTTAATGTTGCCCTGGACCAAGGATTTATGGGATGATGATGACGATATCTTCGACCCAGTTACGCTCGCTGATGAACTTTTCCGCATTGATGTCTCACTCTCTCCCACACTCTTAGTATGCCTCACATGGGGTGTGCTGCTGACAGGGGTACTGGGTGTAAGTGAAGTGTTTGAATCGTCTTCTTCCTCCTCGTCATCATCAGATGAAACAGCATTACGTGCAATTCGGGCTTCCTTGATCGCCTGTAGGTGCGCAAACCATTTGACAGCGTGCTTTCTTTCAAGATGACCTCTCTGGCCTCCGGTACCATAGTTGGAACCCAACTTACCACGACTAACTCGAAGCTTACACATGCTACAAATGGCTACGGTTTCATTTTTTGGGCAAACACTAAAGAAGTCCCAAACTGCAGACTTGAAATGTCTTTGGGGGCAGGAGGAGGCGGCGATACTGGTGGTGGTGGTCCTGCTGCTAATGCCATATGAAGTGGAGGATGTGGATTGCCGAACTTCAGTACGTTTTGCACTTTCACCACCACGAATTGAGGTCGAGGTGGATGTAGGTCCCTTGTTGCGAGTTAGAAATATGGAAGCGGTAGGTGTTGGAGTACTACTTAACTCCAAATCTAATGATTGTTGTGTTTCCATTTCCATTGCCTCCTCGTCGACATCATCATCACGCTCAGCAGCTTCTCGGGATAGGGTCAAAATGTCTCTTTGCTGCATGCCCAGTGGGGCTGCAGTGACCTTTGTGATGACTGGCTCGTCGTCATCGTGAGTGGCTTCATCACCAGCAGTATCTGTCACTTCTTGTTGAGCCTCATCACACTCCATAGGTATGAGTTTTTCGACGACCTTCCTTTTACGCTTAGGTACCTTTGTCAGATCATGGTGTGCCTCACTCTCAGACCGCAGTGGTGGTTTCCAAGCTGGATCCGTATCATCAGAAGGAGGTGGGCTTGAAGAAGATGTAGACACCCCCCTTGATCTTTTCCTTGCTAGGGATGTGGAAGACAATGAATGATCATCAGGAGGAGTGGCTTCCAATGATACCTCGGCTTCATTGTCGATTTCCTGATGTGCCCCTACTTCGGGAGGAACAACTATTGTGGGCACTTGTGACCCTCCACGCACCTCTGCTTGCGCATCTCCTTTTGCTGCCTCTCCTTCCACATGTACTTGGGCGTGTACTTGCACATGGTGTTGTTGTTGCGGCTGTGGTTGTTCAACACTTGTCAGATGAGTTACAACAACCTGTGTTGATTCAGGGACATTGCTGCTACTTTCTTGCGATGAGCCAACATCACTGGTTGATGGTGATTGGAGAAGTACACTGACTGCCTCTGAAGCACTCAAGGGCTTTGACTTAAGTTGGCGTGGTGGTGGAGGCACTGAACCCAATGGAGCAGGGGTGCTGCTCCCAGCTTGGTCCCCAGCAGATCCTGCTGCTGCAGGCGTACTTTTTTTTTGCTCCCAAAAAACGTGGCGGGTGGCACACCAGCCTCCTTGGTAACTTGCTTCTTCTGCTCCTTACTAGCAACTTTCTTGCTAGAGGAGCTACGGAGACCTTTTTTTGGGGCCATCTTCTTCAGAGCAGGTCAGACAGCAGGCCGCAGTTGCACGAATTGTAGAGTTGTCTGAGGCCAGACGTGACGTCGCGTGACGTTATGCTGCACACACACACCGCTGCAGGACTTCTTTCTGGCACTGGTGGTTCTCTTGAGTCTTGTGCACCTAAAAACAATGGAAGACAGAGGAACATCAGTTCAGTTATACAGCACAAAAAAAATCGAAAACACTGCAAAATCAGCACAATCCCAATCCATCCATGCCCTCCATGATGTTTAAATTCAAGACAACCTACAGAAAGACTAGGCCCATGCTAGACTCAAATACCCCTGGTGAAAAGGCCACAAGTACAGGCCCAAAAAACGAAAATCACAGAAAAATCAGCACAATCCCAATCCATCCATGCCCTCCATGATGTTTAAATTCAAGACAACCCACAGAAAGACTAGGCCCATGCTAGACTCAAATACCCCTGGTGAAAAGGCCACAAGTACAGGCCCGAAAAACGAAAATCACTGAAAAATCAGCACAATCCCAACCCATCCATGCCCTCAATGATGTTTAAATTCAAGACAACCCACAGAAAGACTAGGCCCATGCAAGACTCACTACCCCTGGGCATAAATAAAGGTTGAAAAGTAGGCAAAATGGTTGCAGGCCTAACAACAAAGCCTGCATTCAAAATGGCCACATGCCTGCCAGCACATGGCCAGTGCCTGTAGCTGCACTCAAAATGGCCACCAGCCACATGGCCTGTCCCTCCCCATGAACACCCCCAAAAATCGAAAAACACTGCAAAATCAGCACAATCCCAACCCATCCATGCCCTCCATGATGTTTAAATTCAAGACAACCCACAGAAAGACTAGGCCCATGCAAGACTCACTACCCCTGGGCATAAATAAAGGTTGAAAAGTAGGCAAAATGGTTGCAGGCCTAACAACAAAGCCTGCATTCAAAATGGCCACTTGCCTGCCAGCACATGGCCAGTGCCTGTAGCTGCACTCAAAATGGCCACCAGTCACATGGCCTGTCCCTCCCCATGAACACCCCCAAAAATCGAAAAACACTGCAAAATCAGCACAATCCCATTCCATCCATGGCCTCCATGATGTTTAAGTTCAAGACAGCCCACAGAAAGACTAGGCCCATGCTAGACTCAAATACCCCTGGTGAAAAGGCCACAAGTACAGCCCCAAAAAACGAAAATCACTGAAAAATCAGCACAATCCCGATCCATCCATGCCCTCCATGATGTTTAAATTCAAGACAACCTACAGAAAGACTAGGCCCATCCTAGACTCAAATACCCCTGGTGAAAAGGCCACAAGTACAGGCCCAAAAAACGAAAATCACTGAAAAATCAGCACAATCCCAATCCATCCATGCCCTCCATGATGTTTAAATTCAAGACAACCCACAGAAAGACTAGGCCCATGCTAGACTCAAATACCCCTGGTGAAAAGGCCACAAGTACAGGCCCAAAAAACGAAAATCACTGAAAAATAAGCACAATCCCAACCCATCCATGCCCTCCATGATGTTTAAATTCAAGACGACCCACAGAAAGACTAGGCCCATGCAAGACTCACTACCCCTGGGCATAAATAAAGGTTGAAAAGTAGGCAAAATGGTTGCAGGCCTAACAACAAAGCCTGCATTCAAAATGGCCACTTGCAAGCCAGCACATGGCCAGTGCCTGTAGCTGCACTCAAAATGGCCACCAGCCACATGGCCTGTCCCTCCCCATGAACACCCCCAAAAATCGAAAAACACTGCAAAATCAGCACAATCCCAACCCATCCATGCCCTCCATGATGTTTAAATTCAAGACAACCCACAGAAAGACTAGGCCCATGCAAGACTCACTACCCCTGGGCATAAATAAAGGTTGAAAAGTAGGCAAAATGGTTGCAGGCCTAACAACAAAGCCTGCATTCAAAATGGCCACTTGCCTGCCAGCACATGGCCAGTGCCTGTAGCTGCACTCAAAATGGCCACCAGCCACATGGCCTGTCCCTCCCCAGGAACACCCCCAAAAATCGAAAAACACTGCAAAATCAGCACAATCCCATTCCATCCATGCCCTCCATGATGTTTAAGTTCAAGACAGCCCACAGAAAGACTAGGCCCATGCTAGACTCAAATACCCCTGGTGAAAAGGCCACAAGTACAGCCCCAAAAAACGAAAACGACTGAAAAATCAGCACAATCCCATTCCATCCATGGCCTCCATGATGTTTAAGTTCAAGACAGCCCACAGAAAGACTAGGCCCATGCTAGACTCAAATACCCCTGGTGAAAAGGCCACAAGTACAGGCCCAAAAAACGAAAATCACTGAAAAATCAGCACAATCCCAATCCATCCATGCCCTCCATGATGTTTAAATTCAAGACAACTCACAGAAAGACTAGGCCCATGCTAGACTCAAATACCCCTGGTGAAAAGGCCACAAGTACAGGCCCGAAAAACGAAAATCACTGAAAAATCAGCACAATCCCAACCCATCCATGCCCTCAATGATGTTTAAATTCAAGACAACCCACAGAAAGACTAGGCCCATGCAAGACTCACTACCCCTGGACATAAATAAAGGTTGAAAAGTAGGCAAAATGGTTGCAGGCCTAACAACAAAGCCTGCATTCAAAATGGCCACTTGCCTGCCAGCACATGGCCAGTGCCTGTAGCTGCACTCAAAATGGCCACCAGCCACATGGCCTGTCCCTCCCCATGAACACCCCCAAAAATCGAAAAACACTTCAAAATCAGCACAATCGCAACCCATCCATGCCCTCCATGATGTTTAAATTCAAGACAACCCACAGAAAGACTAGGCCCATGCAAGACTCACTACCCCTGGGCATAAATAAAGGTTGAAAAGTAGGCAAAATGGTTGCAGGCCTAACAACAAAGCCTGCATTCAAAATGGCCACTTGCCTGCCAGCACATGGCCAGTGCCTGTAGCTGCACTCAAAATGGCCACCAGCCACATGGCCTGTCCCTCCCCATGAACACCCCCAAAAATCGAAAAACACTGCAAAATCAGCACAATCCCATTCCATCCATGGCCTCCATGATGTTTAAGTTCAAGACAGCCCACAGAAAGACTAGGCCCATGCTAGACTCAAATACCCCTGGTGAAAAGGCCACAAGTACAGCCCCAAAAAACGAAAAACACTGAAAAATCAGCACAATCCCAATCCATCCATGCCCTCCATGATGTTTAAATTCAAGACAACCTACAGAAAGACTAGGCCCATCCTAGACTCAAATACCCCTGGTGAAAAGGCCACAAGTACAGGCCCAAAAAACGAAAATCACTGAAAAATCAGCACAATCCCAATCCATCCATGCCCTCCATGATGTTTAAATTCAAGACAACCCACAGAAAGACTAGGCCCATGCTAGACTCAAATACCCCTGGTGAAAAGGCCACAAGTACAGGCCCAAAAAACGAAAATCACTGAAAAATCAGCACAATCCCAACCCATCCATGCCCTCCATGATGTTTAAATTCAAGACAACCCACAGAAAGACTAGGCCCATGCAAGACTCACTACCCCTGGGCATAAATAAAGGTTGAAAAGTAGGCAAAATTGTTGCAGGCCTAACAACAAAGCCTGCATTCAAAATGGCCACTTGCCTGCCAGCACATGGCCAGTGCCTGTAGCTGCACTCAAAATGGCCACCAGCCACATGGCCTGTCCCTCCCCATGAACACCCCCAAAAATCGAAAAACACTGCAAAATCAGCACAATCCCAACCCATCCATGCCCTCCATGATGTTTAAATTCAAGACAACCCACAGAAAGACTAGGCCCATGCAAGACTCACTACCCCTGGGCATAAATAAAGGTTGAAAAGTAGGCAAAATGGTTGCAGGCCTAACAACAAAGCCTGCATTCAAAATGGCCACTTGCCTGCCAGCACATGGCCAGTGCCTGTAGCTGCACTCAAAATGGCCACCAGCCACATGGCCTGTCCCTCCCCATGAACACCCCCAAAAATCGAAAAACACTGCAAAATCAGCACAATCCCATTCCATCCATGCCCTCCATGATGTTTAAGTTCAAAACAGCCCACAGAAAGATTAGGCCCATGCTAGACTCAAATACCCCTGGTGAAAAGGCCACAAGTACAGCCCCAAAAAACGAAAATCACTGAAAAATCAGCACAATCCCATTACATCCATGGCCTCCATGATGTTTAAGTTCAAGACAGCCCACAGAAAGACTAGGCCCATGCTAGACTCAAATACCCCTGGTGAAAAGGCCACAAGTACAGCCCCAAAAAACGAAAATCACTGAAAAATCAGCACAATCCCAATCCATCCATGCCCTCCATGATGTTTAAGTTCAAGACAACCCACAGAAAGACTCAGTCCACCCACCACTGAGTACCCCTGGGCAAAAGGCCCCAAAACAGCCCAAAAATCGAAAATTCCAAAATTTTAGTTGCAGCAACTGTAATGCCCCAAACAAACTTACTTGTAAAATTTCTAATCCAACAGTGATCCAAAGAAAGTCAAAAAGGCCTCAAATACTAAAGATCCAGCAGCATCCACAAAAAGTAATCCTTCCAGCTCCAGATCCAAATGAAAAGTGTCCAGGAGATGGACAAAGCACTGGGAGGAGCCTGCTGGACAGGAACAGGAAGTTGAAGACTGTGGGGCACTTCCTTCCTCCCACCCCCCTCCCCCCCTCCCCAAAATGGACTCCTCGCTAAAAAAGTGCAGGCAAATGTCAACCTAAGGAGTTATTCAGATAAAAATCATCATTTCAAGAAGGTTTATGCTGCTTGCTGGTGGATTTCTTGTGCAGAATTGCAAATTTTATATTTTCGCTTGTGCGAGATTCTTGCTGCTCGCCGCATCTCAAATCTCGCAATTGCGAAGTACCGCGAGACGTGATCTCGCCGTACTCGCGTTGACAAACTATCGCTGGCAAGCCGCGATGACGTAATCGCGCTCGCCAATTCCCGCGGGATCACACAGCAAGATCCAAAATGGCGCAGCACTCGCAAACTATCGAGAAAAACAACTCGGCAAACGATGATAAACGCCGCGCGCCGCAAAAATTGTATCACCAACGCCGCGCGCCGCAAAAACAATCCGCTGCGTGCGAATTTGCGGATTTTGCGGGAAATTCGCAAATCTCGCGGATTGCGAATTTCCCAAAAATCCGCAAAATCCGCGAGCGTAAAGGATTTTCCGCCCATGCTTACCCCTAAGCTATCCGACACTTTCCCTACTGTTGCACTCAATGAATTGGGAATAGTAATTTTTACCCCTTCGCTATCCAACACTTTCCCTACTGTTGCACTCTCTGGAGTAGGAATAGTAATTTTATTCCCTCCGCTATCCAAAATTTTCTCTACTGTTTCACTTAATGTAGTGCATAATGTATTTTAAAAAGATAAAAAATATATTTTTTTATTTGTTATATATGTTTTTATCTATCTTATTGGTGTATGTGCATATATATACTTTATAATGTTTTTTTAACAATGTATGTTATTAGACTAATTATTTATAAATATTATTAAGTAAGTATATACATTATGTTTTATACATATATATGTTTAATTGATTTTTACATTATATGTATTAGTTATAATTTTAAACATTTTAAAATATGTTTAACTGTTTATTTTAGTTATATCTAATATTTACTTTATTTTATATTATTTTTTAAACATAAAAAAAGCAATTTTTATTAATATTTGTTAAAAGAATATTTTTTTCTCTATATTTTTGTACTTACCATTATGGAGATATGACTTTGATATTCTGAACGTCAATATTTTTGTGTTGATATTTTTGCACCCCGATATTCTGACAGTGCTCCTTCCTGAGTATGGCTGTAAGCTGGGCAATGTAGACGTTGAAGAGGCTGGGGTTCAGGGAGGAGCCTAGGTCCTTCGCAGCTGATCTCTGTGGGTTCTGAAATGAACGGTGGTAGTCTGACGCTGTACGTTCGACCGATGAGGTATGAGCGTATCCATTCCAGTGCTTTGTCATGGATGCCGATATCATTAAGTATTGTGCATAGGGTGCGGTGGGAGACACTAATAAGCATGGGCGAATTTTGCCAATTCGCGATCCGCGAATTTGCGGATTTGCGAATTCGCGATCCGCAAAATTCGCGAATTTGTGCGAATTTGCGGATTTTTGGTTTTTTGCGTGTTTGCGTGTTTTTTTGCGTGTTCGCAGGGATTTTTGCGTCTTCGCGAGCCGCTTGCATAGTGAAGTTACCCATGCAGTCGTTTATGGGAGAGGGAGAGAGAGATAGATGGATAGATAGAAAGAGAGATAGATAGAAAGAGAGAGAAAGAGAGGGAAAGAGAGAGGGAGAGAGAGAACAAGAGAAAGAAAGAGAGGCCGCATCTCTGAAGGGCCAGATTCCTGAGTTGCCCCTACAGAACATACAGCTTTTTATTTTTAGCAAAATGCATAGGAAAATTGTGCTGTAAAGGTCTCTTTTAGTTTAACCCCTCCTGACAACTCTAAATGGGTGTATTTGCCATCCTCTCCCTTCTTCCTGTTTTTTATATCTGTAAGGGCTTCCTGATGAGGTTTAATTCCTTGGACAGGTGCCTCGTTGCCTACTTGGAACAATTCTCTGACCCTGCTTCAAGGGTCAGAGCAGGGTCAGAGAATAGTTGCAAGTAGGCAACGAGGCGCCAGGAAGCAATTAGCAGCAGGTGTCCAAGTTGAATTTAATGTGTTTGTAACCCTTTTGTAAAAGGTTACAAAGAAATTAGGTTCAACTTTTGCACCTGCTGCTGTAACCCTTGCTTGGCTGAAAATTCGTCCCCGCTGATTCGCGGATTTTACCTCGATTTCGCGAGATTCGCGGATCGCGAAATCGCGGAAAATCCGCAAATTCGCCCGCGAAACGGATTTTACGCCCACCCTTAGACACTAACCATGCTTACCTGGGGAGATATATAATGAGACCCTCAAGTCCAAGAAAATAATAAGACAGCAAACCTCCCTGCTGCTACCACAAAAACCTCAATACCAGTTTCCCCTCTGTTTGAGTCAGTCCACTTCACACATGACTTCAAGACAAAAATAAAAGACATCATTGTCTTGCACTGCTCTGTTACCTCTCTTAACCTCTCCCCATCTTACTATCTACTGATTACTATAAATGTGTGTGTTTCTAGTTCAGGAAATTGCCAGGTAAATGGTTTCCTTTAAATTTCCAGGTAACTTTGTTTAGCAGACATAGGGCCTTATTATGACTTTGGCAGTTTTGGAGCGGGCCGCCATGCTGCCACCCCACTCCAAGACAACCAAACCCATAAGAATCTGCCCAACAGATTTTGACTTTTTAGTCTCTGGCAGGCGGTTCTTTGGCGGACCCACTGCGGTACCTATGAAAAAGGCACCGCAATACGAGCACCAAAGGCAGTTTGTGGATGGTATGTACTGTCAAGTTCATGCCATGCAGGAACTGGGGCTGCATGAATACAGGGGGTACACCATATGATCCTCTGCATGCATCCCCTGGTGCAGAGGCTACAGTATCCCTGTAGGGCCCCCTCTGTTTCTTCACAGCCACACTTTTTATGGTGGTCTCACCGCCATGAAAACTCTGGCGTAAGGAAACTCCTAATATACTTGGCGGTGCCAGCATATTAAGAGCCACAGACTGCTGCAAGACTGCCCGGGATCCCAGATTCCTGGTGGCAGCAATGGTTTGATGGTGGTTCAACTGCCCTACTTGTAATAGGGTGGTTAGACCACCAGTGCTGTGGTAGCTGCACTGCCACCGTGCGTTTGGGGGTCCATCTGCCTCAGCCACATGATTTAAATGTCCTGTTCAAGCCCTTCCCACCCCAGAGACCCATGCCTCTTTAGTATGTGGGAACAATTAGTTATTGTAAGAAATTGGAGCATTGGTTGAGGGGGGTGAGAACCCTCCTCAAATAATAATCTTAATCCCTGTCACATTAAACCTCTAACATCCCTGAATATTATGCTTAGCCCTCTAGTATTCTGGCAAAAGTAGTCAGTTTTAACTTGGAGGCAATGTGCAAAGTATATGCAGTATTCAATCAGCAGTAAAGCAAAAATACAAAACAAGAAAATCCCAAACCAATTTAGAAAAATAAAGTCTACTTTAATAAATAAATGAAACAAAAATAACATAATCTAATAAGTAAAACTTGAGATATGAATGTTTTAAATTTGAATTAAAGTTGGCATCACAAAGCTCATTGAGTGAACCCATTAATCTGGTCTCTCTAGACCAGGTCAAAGAAAAAAGTTAAGGCTGATTGCTATGAACTGTCGGTCAGATACAGGGGCCAGTTTCCCCTATGGAAAGATTACCTGCTGACTTAGAAACCTTTATGGAGAAAACACACAAATCTGCCCAGAACAGACTTTAAGGAAACAATAAGTACATCACTCCACTGCTCTCTGGCATGTATTTTCCCACAAAAAAATACAGCAATTCATGTGAACAGCCACCCTCAGCAATCCCTAGAAAGGGGCAAATACATATTTTCATGGCATTTTGAAGCCCTACTGAATCATCTCAATAGATACATTTCTTTAATAGAGGTACCACGCAGCGGCTGTCTACTGGCACACCTTAACAAATAGCCTTCCCTACAACAAAAGTTACTAACAGTACTGTCCTTAGAAAGGCCCCAAGAACTTTTCTCACTGCCACTAGAGGTAAGCTGCTCGGATTATTGCATTGTAGCTCTTAAGAAGTGAGCCTCCATGCGACATATACACACCGATAGGCTTTTTGCACTGTGTTTTGGTTTTCACTTGCAACCTCTCTATTCCCCAGTTATGTATCTAGCTCATTACAACCATGGGGTACATATGGGCCTTTAATAGGCCCAAATCTATCAATGATACACAGAAACAGAACTCCCATCTACTTTTTCCCTATCTAGCTTATTCTCACCCCTACATATGTATTACGTTTATTAACACTTCAGGGTATATTCCATTAACCATTCATCCTTTTAGCCTGCTTTTCATCAACCCCTTTCTTTTTCACCCTGTCATCCTCCCCTCCATCCACAATAAACAGATCCTATACAATGGCCAAACAAATATCCCTCCAAATTCCATGACAACACTACTGCACTTCCTTCCTTTGCATTACAACCTTATCCATAGAAAAAACAATGATCTTTTCCTTCTTTCAGCCTTCTTTTTCTTTCTTGTTTCTTGCTTACCTTACCCACTGAGCTCTGAAACCTTTTCCTCTAGACTTTTCACTCTGCCTGGCTCAATATGAATCACCCAAGCCACAATTTACATTAGATGACCTTCTCAAGTGTTACAATCACATACCAGAGCGGTCACGCCCTCACATGCCCAACCTTTCCTGTGAACCACCACAATGTGGGGCCCATAAGCAAGAAATAGCGATATTTATAGCTAAACGTGGTTAGCGACTTTTTTTATTTTTATTGCTGGCTATCGCTGGATATTTTAGCGGAGAAAACATGCAATTAGCAATGTTTTTCTCCATTGTGCTAAAATATCCAGCGATAGCGGCAAAATGCAAGAATATCGCTGGAAATCCAGCAATATTCTCGCATTAACGCCAATGGGGGTTTAATCTGATAATCCACCCCCTATTGACTATACAGGTAAGTCAACTTTTTAGCAGGCTTTAGTTTATAGTGATTATCGCGCTTAGCGTGATTTGTTTTATCACTTCGCCTCCTGTTTTCAGTCGCTATTAGTATGGGTATGCCCACTTTGCTTATCATTAGCGATAATTATCGATGATATGCAAAGCGGGCCCGAACCTATAGCTATCGCCTAAAAGCTGTTGCTAACTGCTGATAGCGACAGCTTGCTAATAGGGCGATAAAAATATTGCTGCTTTAGCGGAAAATGAGTCCTGCTAAAGCGGCAATATTGCCCTTGCTAATACGCCCCTGTGATTTTTAGGGGTCGCAGTCCTTCCTCCACTCTCACACAATAGGTTTATTATTTATTTATTTATGCATGTTTATATAGCGCAACCTTTACCAGAAGCTGTCAGGTACCACTTTTGGTCACCATAAGTGTGGCAGGGTATGCTCAGACATGAGTCCCTTGCTCACTTTGCCACTGGATTCAAGCAAGCCGGGCTGAAGACAGCTGGAATGCCAGAAACCGGTCCTCGGAAGTTTGTCTCCGGTCCAGGGAAGACATGGCTTGGCAGTTCAGGCTGGACTGTTCCCATGAGGCACAGGGTCAGACTGATTTGCATATAGCCATGTCTGAACTGGGGTGTCAGAGTGGGCTAAAGAACGGTGATGGATTAAACCCGGATCTTTTGACTGGGTGTGAGTGTTTGATTGATTCAGATGCTCCGTCCATCACCACCCCCTTTTGTACCGCTTTTGGCCACCATAAGTGTGGCAGGGTATGCTCAGACGTGAGTCCCTTGCTCACTTTGCCACTGGATTCAAGCAAGCCGGGCTGAAGACGGCTGGAATGCCAGAAACCGGTCCTCGGAAGCTTGTTTCTGGTGCAGGGAAGACATGGCTTGGCAGTTCGGGCTGGACTGTTCCCATGAGGCACAGGGTCAGACTGATTTGCATAAAACCATGTCTGAACTGGGGTGGCAGAGTGGGCTAAAGAACGGTGATGGAATAAACCCAGATATTTTGACTGGGTGTGAGTGTTTGATTGATTCAGATGCTCCGTCCATCACCACCCCCTTTTGTACCGCTTTTGTCCACCATTAGTGTGGCAGGGTATGTTCAGACGTGAGCCCCTTGCTCACTTTGAAACTGGATTCAAGCAAGCCGGGCTGAAGACGGCTGGAATGCCAGAAACCGGTCCTCGGAAGCTTGTTTCTGGTCCAGGGAAGACATGGCTTGGCAGTTCGGGCTGGACTGTTCCCATGAGGCACAGGGTCAGACTGATTTGCGTATAGCCATGTTTAAACTGGGGTGGCAGAGTGGGCTAAAGAACGTGATGGATTAAACCCAGATCTTTTGACTGGGTGTGAGCGTTTGATTGATTCAGATGCTCCGTCCATCACCACCCTCTTTTGTACCGCTTTTGGCCACCATAAGTGTGGCAGGGTATGCTCAGACGTGAGTCCCTTGCTCTCTTTGCCACTGGATTCAAGCAAGCCGGGTTGAAACTGGCTGGAATGCCAGAAACCGGTCCTCGGAAGCTTGTTTCCAGTCCAGGGAAGACATGGCTTGGCAGTTCGGGCTGGACTATTCCCATGAGGCACAGGGTCAGACTGATTTGCATATAGCCATGTCTGAACTGGGGTGGCAGAGTGGGCTAAAGAACGGTGATGGATTAAACCCAGATCTTTTGACTGGGTGTGAGTGTTGGATTGATTAAGATGCTCCGTCCATCACCACCCGCTTTTGTACTGCTTTTGGCCACCATAAGTGTGGCAGGGTATGCTCAGACGTGAGTCCCTTGCTCACTTTGCCACTGGATTCAAGCAAGCCGGGCTGAAGACGGCTGGAATGCCAGAAACCGGTCCTCGGAAGCTTGTTTCTGGTCCAGGGAAGACATGGCTTGGCAGTTCTGGCTGGACTGTTCCCATGAGGCACAGGGTCGGACTGATTTGCATATAGCCATGTCTGAACTGGGATGGCAGAGTGGGCTAAAGAACGGTGATGGATTAAACACAGATCTTTTGACTGGGTGTGAGTGTTTGATTGATTCAGATGCTCTGTCCATCACCACCCCCTTTTGTACCGCTTTTGGCCACCATAAGTGTGGCAGGGTATGCTCAGACGAGAGTCCCTTGCTCACTTTGCCACTGGATTCAAGCAAGCCGGGCTGAAGACGGCTGGAATGCCAGAAACCGGTCCTCGGAAGCTTGTTTCCGGTCCAGGGAAGACATGGCTTGGCAGTTCGGGCTGGACTGTTCCCATGAGGCACAGGGTCAGACTGATTTGCATATAGCCATGTCTGAACTGGGGTGGCAGAGTGGGCTAAAGAACGGTGATGGATTAAACCCAGATCTTTTGACTGGGTGTGAGTGTTTGATTGATTCAGATGCTCCATCCATCACCACCCCCTTTTGTGCCGCTTTTGGCCACCATAAGTGTGGCAGGGTACACTCAGACGTGAGTCCCTTGCTCACTTTGCCACTGGATTCAAGCAAGCCGGTCTGAAGACGGCTGGAATGCCAGAAACCGGTCCTCTGAAGCTTGTTTCCGGTCCAGGAAGACATGGCTTGGCAGTTCGGGCTGGACTGTTCTCATGAGGCACAGGGTCAGACTGATTTGCATATTGCCATGTCTGAACTGGGGTGGCAGAGTGGGCTAAAGAACGGTGATGGATTAAACCCAGATCTTTTGACTGGGTGTGAGTGTTTGATTGATTCAGATGCTCAGTCCATCACCACCCCCTTTTGTACCGCTTTTGGCCACCATAAGTGTGGCAGGGTATGCTCAGACGTGAGTCCCTTGCTCACTTTGCCACTGGATTCAAGCAAGCCGGGGTGAAGACGGCTGGAATGCCAGAAACCGGTCCTCGGAAGCTTGTTTCCGGTCCAGGGAAGACATGGCTTGGCAGTTCGGGCTGGACTGTTCCCATGAGGCACAGGGTCAGACTGATTTGCATATAGCCATGTCTGAACTGGGGTGGCAGAGTGGGCTAAAGTACGGTTATGGATTAAACTCAGATCTTTTGACTGGGTGTGAGTGTTTGATTGATTCAGATGCTCTGTCCATCACCAACCCCTTTTGTATCGCTTTTGGCCACCATAAGTGTGGCAGGGCATGCTAAGACGAGAGTCCCTTGCTCACTTTGCCACTGGATTCAAGCAAGCCGGGCTGAAGACGGCTGGAATGCCAGAAACCGGTCCTCGGAAGCTTGTTTCCGGTCCAGGGAAGACATGGCTTGGCAGTTCGGGCTGGACTGTTCCCATGAGGCACAGGGTCAGACTGATTTGCATATAGCCATGTCTGAACTGGGGTGGCAGAGTGGGCTAAAGAACGGTGATGGATTAAACCCAGATCTTTTGACTGGGTGTGAGTGTTTGATTGATTCAGATGCTCCATCCATCACCACCCCCTTTTGTACCGCTTTTGGCCACCATAAGTGTGGCAGGGTACACTCAGACGTGAGTCCCTTGCTCACTTTGCCACTGGATTCAAGCAAGCCGGTCTGAAGACGGCTGGAATGCCAGAAACCGGTCCTCTGAAACTTGTTTCCGGTCCAGGAAGACATGGCTTGGCAGTTCGGGCTGGACTGTTCTCATGAGGCACAGGGTCAGACTGATTTGCATATTGCCATGTCTGAACTGGGGTGGCAGAGTGGGCTAAAGAACGGTTATGGATTAAACTCAGATCTTTTGACTGGGTGTGAGTGTTTGATTGATTCAGATGCTCTGTCCATCACCACCCCCTTTTGTACCGCTTTTGGCCACCATAAGTGTGGCAGGGTATGCTCAGACGTGAGTCCCTTGCTCACTTTGCCACTGGATTCAAGCAAGTCGGGCTGAAGACGGCTGGAATACCAGAAACCGGTCCTCGGAAGCTTGTTTCTGGTCCAGGGAAGACATGGCTTGGCAGTTCGGGCTGGACTGTTCCCATGAGGCACAGGGTCAGACTGATTTGCATATAGCCATGTCTGAACTGGGGTGGCAGAGTGGGCTAAAGAACGGTAATGGATTAAACCCAGATCTTTTGACTGGGTGTGAGTGTTTGATTGATTCAGATGCTCCGTCCATCACCACCCCCTTTTGTACCCCCCATATTTAAGTTCATTCTACTGCTGGGCAGTCGCATGGAGATTGGGAGGAGTGCAAATCAGACTGGGAAGGGAAGAAGGCAAATACTGGCCCAAGAACCAACTACAGCCCTTATGTATGTAGTCTAGACTGTATAAGGAGTGGACTGCAGTGTGGGCTCCAGATTGGACTCCGTTATCCAGGATGCAAAGCAACAGGATCTCACAGTTGCACTGAATCAAGCCCTGGGCGTGAGCTTTGAAAGTCGCCTTTGTCTCTCACAGAGTGGCATGAGCGGAGTCTGGTAGAGGCTGAATGTGCCAGCCGCTGTGATCTTATTCTTTACGGCAGGAATGCTCTGCAGTCAGTGTGAGTAGCTACCTAATTTGTTGTTTAATCAGACTCTTCCGGACCCCCTCAGGCTATCAACTATTTCATGGACCTTGCTACCACCAATGCTTTGGGGAAAGGGAAAGTGGACTCCCTGAACTTGTTTGACAAACAACCATCGACTAGCAATTCAAGTTTGACCTTTTTGAATAAAGCTGTGGGGTTGTTATCAGATTAAAGTGTGGATGGCCAGCTGTCTCAAACACGCTCAGATTCCGCCTGTCATGTAGGACTTGTGGAAAAATCTCCCAGGGTTATTGCTGGTGAAAAAGCACATGTTTCTGGGGATGTTTTGGTGGGTCCTCCAGACTGTCATACCCTGCAGACAGGGAAGAGTTGTCAACCGGTGATTTATGCCGTCAAAATAAGGGCAGTAGTGAACTCCCCACTTCGATGGCACTGGGCGGGGGGATACAAGGACGAAATGCAAAAAGGGGTCAATTCGCTTTTATGGGCATCACAGGCACATAACAAACCAAGCAGAGGGGGCAAAAGGAGAGGGTCGGTCCCTGCTATGGCATCTTCTCCTGGATTTAGTTTCCTTTTGGATTGTTTTTTTAAAGTTGGAGCTATATATTTCCACTGCCTTTTAAGTTCTGGCCAATTAAATCTCCAAGTTAGAGGGGGAGATGGAAAAATTGGGAGACATGGCAAGGTCTATTCCCACCAACTCATCAAATATTCCTAAAACAATTTCATGCCAGTCTACTGTCAATGGTGAGACTAACAAAATCTCCCAGATGGTTCCCACAAACACACCTCATGGTCTTTTGGGGGGTGAAGCTAGGGGCCTGAAGTGCCATGCTAACCTTAACACTAACTCTCGAGGCACACTACCAGCACCTCTAAACCAGCTTGTGGCTCCTGCGTTGCCTAAGGGGTCCGCGCTACCTTTACAAAATGTAAAAATCTAAAAACTTGATAAATTCACACAAAAAAACAAAGGGTATAACCTAGTTACAGTTAGCGGTTTTTACATTACAACCACAAAACATTTAAACTGCAAAAACATTAGAAATACCATAGTTATAGTTTTATTTTTTACATCTTTGCTTATACATGTATTTATACATTCGCACAGTACATTTACACAACACTGATAGAGTGAAAATACTATAACACAACATATAAATATAACAACTGTGAAACAAAATTTGTCATCTCCATAAACACAAAATAAATATGATTGCTGCATGATTACATGTCTAAATATCTGTTCTTTGATGCTGTACATATTAGATATACAATTGGTGAGTTATTGTAATTTTGAACATGGGCGGGTCAATAGCGCAGTAGGAGCAAAAATGTTTAAAACACAGAGGAATGAAGTTGGTGAGGGGCAGGGCGGGGGAAGATAAATAGGATTGGTAGTTGTTACGGAAATGCTTCTGGAGGAAAATGTATTTTAAAAAAATGAGTGAGATGGAGAGAAATAGTGGAAGCAATTGACAAAACATGGGGATGGGGGAGGAAACAACACACAGAGAGAAGGCAGGGCAAAGCGAAGGGAGGAAGAGGCACATGGGTGAGAGAGGGCAACACAACACATAAGCTCATATAAAGTGCTTAAAAGAAAAGAAAAATGTAGTTCACTGAATAAAACATCAGCAGTGGAAAGATACATGCAAGCCAGTCAGACCACTGTGAGACCAAACTGATCCTGGGCTATATAAGATCATTAATAGGTAGGATAGTCATCAATTTAAGAGAAGACAACTGAGATAGACAACAAAGCCATCCAATTACCAGCAAAAAGATGAACCAAAACCTACACAATATATATTGAAGAAAATGGGTCTGTTCATCACATAACTAAAGCTCTCTGTACCCAAGACATAAAAGGTATTGACAAGTCACATAAGGAAGCTGAACAACTCTAAATTCTGCATTGTTAATTTAAGCAAAGAGGGGCAGATTTACAACTCCCGGCACATCCCTGCAAATCATCAGGGATGCGCCAGGAAAGATGTGTGACGCAAGTTTACCCTTGCGCCTCCACAGTTGCGCCGCATCATGGCGCATGGATAAACAGATGCATGTCGTATCTGCCGACGTAAGGTTGGCGCAGTGCTGGAGTTGTGTCGCGGGAGCTGCGCAACTCCAGCCCTGTTCCAACCAGGCCTATCCACAACATGATGCGCTACTCCTTACGCCTGCTTCAAGCAGGCACAGGGTTTTGACACAACATGGCCGTAAAAGTGACTCAGTGAAATCTTGTAGATTTCACTGCATCACGTTTAGGTGTCGTTCCAGTGACGGAACTCCCACCCTGCGCCGGAACACCCAAATGAAACCTGACACAGGTTTTATGTAGCACCAGACTTTACAACGTGACGCATCTCCCTAGGTGCGTCACTTTGTAAATAAGGCGCAACATGGCACATGGTTTACGCCGCCGCTGCGTCACAAAAGTGACGCAACAGCAGCGTAACAGTGTCGTGAGGGGCTTGTAAATCTGCCCCAGAATTTTTTACCATTATGTAGCCTTGTACATGCCTGTACTATTTAAAGGAACATACAGTACCATTAGTAATAACAGTACTGCTTAAAAAAGAAGCATGAATAAGTTTGATTTTCCATCAATGTATTTCTTTATTGGCTTTCTGGGTGTTATGTAGTTGAGAGTACAATATTATGTTGATTGGTTCTCATGTAGGGAGGGTGAGCAGCTACATTTTTGTATATTTACTCACTTTCTAAATTGCCATAGATATGTGTCAGGTATCTCTTAGTGCTTGCTTTGAAGAAGGTGTCATGAAAAGGTAACCTAGGCTTATTGAAGACTGATATAGTCTGCAACCACTTTATTTGTTTAGCATGAACGACCATGCACGTTTATACACAAAGCAATAGGAGAGTCCTCATGTTGAAATATGCTGCACATCTATGTGTTCTTAAGCCAGTTGTACGGTAAAAGGGCTTATAACTACTATGCCATTACTGTGATATATTTATTGTGTGTGAGTACGTGGGTTAACCTGACCTTAGATTCGGGAGTCTTCAAACTTTGTGTGTGAGTACTGGCAGTCCATTGATATTCACACATTTAAAAAATGTTTTATTTTGAAGGCTATTGCTAGGCTTGGTCGGTGAAATGTGCTATGCATGTAGGATATGTATGCAACACTTGGAGAAGAATAGGAGAAAGAATAGGAGAAATCATGTGTCTGAGTTTCTACTATGTGAGATTAGGTCCAGGCAGAATTTTTCATTCTGCTCAAGGAATTGGAGGAATTTGGCAGATTTGCATTACTCTTTTAACACAGAGTTATGGAGTTGTTAATTTTTTCTTTGTCTCTGATATGAGTTTCATATGCTTGTGGATGAGTGTAGTAGTGTTTTTACATTTGTTATGCATGTTTTCATTGTCTCCTGCACCTCTTTGCATCCTATATGATTTCTTATAGTCCCTAGGGAGACACCAGCATTTATTTATTTTTCAATTATTCTAATTTTTCTCTGCCCCTCTTGCTTGCCTTAGGAGTGTCATAGGGCATAGGCAAATACCAGCAATATGTCTTAAGTATTATTGCATTTTCCTATGCACCCCCTACCTGTGTTAAAAGTCTAATTGGCACACACCAGCAATAATTTTGTAGGGATTATTTTATCATCCCCTGCACTTACTGCCTCCCATAAGTGTCTCATAGGCGTACCATGCATCAGCAATATTATTTAAGGATTATACGATTTTCCCCTTCTTGCCATAGGAGTCCCATAGGTGCACACCAGAAATAATTTTGCAAGGATAATTCCATTTTCCCCTACACCCACTGCCTTCCATTGGTATCTCATAGGCGGAAACCAGCAATACTTTTATCAAGGATTATTCCATTTTCCCCAACACTCCCTGCCTGTCATAGGTGTTTATTGTCACACGCCTGCATCATTTAGTAAGGATTATTTTATTTTCTTGTGCAACCCCTGCCTGCCATAGGTGCTGATGTATAGATAGATGTAGCCTGATTACTGTGTTAAGTTAGCATGAGCTTTTTGTTTAAACACCATTTTTCCTTTCTGCTGCTTTTGCACACGACACACATCTGCTGCTTTAGCTTTGAGCCTAGTAAAATGTTTTCGGTTCATACGAGAATAATATGTTGTTACACTGATATCAGCCTTGCTTGGAGAGCTGTGTCTGTACAGTGAGTGCTGAAACCTTCAAGGCTATCTCAACACAGTAGTTGTTATGAGTACTGATCTTCGCACGTCCCTAGGCATAACATACATGCAGCTGCAGCCAAGTTCTGGCTTTAGGCGCGTTTTATATTGCTTTGCACAAGAGCTTACCAGTAGGATCTTGAGGTATGGGGCCGCTCTGCTAAAACCCACAAGAGACCTTCTTAGATATAATGTAATATACTAGCTAGGGAGGGTGAGAATTAGGTTTTGTTAAACCCTATTCATTTTAGCATAATACTATGCTTGCACCGTTTGTGTTCTATGGACTAGTGACTATGCTGATTACTTTGTTTCTTATAATATGCTTGTATTAGCTTAGATACTGCGCTTGAGAGCATGGCATTAGTGAATAAACATTTCAAATATGCACGTATCCTCTTTTACTCCTTGTTCTGGACTGAAATGATTGTATAATGAAAGAGTGTTCATGTGTTCCACGTTACCTGAGGTGTACTAAGTTCATGTTCTAGTTTGTCTAAGCATTGGGAGTTTATGATGACCAATGAGACACTGATTGCTAGTCTGGTAGGGGATTTTGAGTACTAAGGTGAGTTTTGGGACATCCTAATTCACTGAGGTTCCAAGCCTCTATCCACAGTTCTGTCTGAGCACGGAATCCCTTCGACAGTTCACATCAGCAATACTTTTTAAAAGATTATGCGATTTTTCCCTTCCTGCCATAGGAGTCTCATAGGTGCACACAAGCAATTATTTTGTCAAGAATATTCTACTTTTTACCCCACACTTTGGGGCCCATTAGAATGTCGGGTGGATCGCCAACATCCGCATGGCGGTGGCGATCCGCCCGAAATTCTCTACCCCCGCATGCTAATTCCCTCACCATATTACTATGGTGGGGGGACCCCGGTGAAAGGAAAGACCGTCCACTGGTTTTCCACCCGGTCAATGAGTCGACCAGGCCGAAAAGGTTTTAATAAGGTGGGGGTGTCTGTTAGACACCGCCATCGGAAAGGCATGCCGTCTTTGACATTGGGGACCCATAGCGGGCCCCCAGGAAGTTTGTGGGGTGGGGGGTGCACATTTGCATGAACAACATGCATTTTTGGCATTGCGGTAGGCGGTGCTGTAAACACTAGCAAAAAAAGGAGGAATAGACTGGTCTAGATAACTATCAGTGTGCCGTGTTGAGTCTAGAACCCGGAAACCATTAGTAGCACTGGAGCGATAGCACTGGGAAGAGAAAAATTCCCATCAGCCCACCCATTTGGTGGAGGATCGTCACTTGGGAGATATGTCATCAATCCAGATCTCAACCAATGCACCTTTTGATTGTGCAGAGATGGATTATGATGAAAGCTCAGACCACAGTGCTTCACTGGTGATGCTAATGGGGTGCAGTGCATGTGAAAAATGAATAAGTGAAAAAAGTGAGGATAAAATTGACTCCTAGAACCAAAAATAAGTTTAATGGGTATGGTACTAAGGTCAAAATTAAAATGCCAAAAATAGTTTTAAATAATAACTATATGAAGGCAAAGTGAGTGAGGGTCGACATGTTTCAGCTAGGTGGACTCTTTGATCCCAGCTTTCATCAGGACCAAGTGAAAAATGCGACTGCAAAAACAAAAAGGTGTGACTGTGTACACTAATTATTGGATAAATCCTACCAGCTCCTCTGAGCCCAGATGTATACTGGTGGTACTCCAATTCTTGTTTTTATCTCCTAAAGTGAAAAAAAGAGAAAAAAGTGTACAACAGAAGAAAGTTAGTGTCTAACGGTATCAAGGATACAAGAAACAAACAGCACACAAACAGTGCAGTGGAGAAGTTGTCTCCCCGCTATCACAGTAAACATAAGAATTTACCGTTTTAAGTGTATCAAGGATCACTAATAATTGAAATTATAAACTCACCCAGCGTTATGTGGGAGTTTGCCTCACCTCACCCGGCACCCACTCGGGAAGAAGGAGGCCCCGCTCTGTTAGGGTGGAAATTCAAAAAACATACTCAGAAAAATATCAGAGTAGTTTATATGCATGTAGTTACATATTTCCAAATGATCCCTAACAAAAGCCAGTTGTATAAGAAAGAGACTCAACCTAAATCGAGCAAATAGCTCAGACTATGCAGGGGAAGTTTAAATGAAAAAGTTTTCGACATTGAAATGAATGCAAAGGAGAGGGCAGCAAAGATTGGTTAAAGTGCCCTACCTGTCCGTCGGTACCTCTACACCAGCATCCGAGAGGGAGTGGAGGTAACTGGCTAGTGAACGCGCGAGTCCTTTTATACCTGTAGTGATGGAATAATTGACTACAGCTGTAACAGGTATTATCGGTGGACTATTGCGCAAGGTCAAAAATGGAACGCTATCGCTGGTCTACGCTTGCGCCAAACGAAGTGTCAGGACTCTTGCGCATGCGTGCACCAAAGACTCTAGATGTGTGTGGACTGCGCGCATGCGTAGTGAAATAATATACCATACAGCTCTATATGAAAAACGCCAAGTCTAGAGCGCTGCGAGTAGTGTTGGATCACACTCCTAAAATGCTGTTTTATGGATCTCTGGGGAATATTATTTCACTATAGTAGATTACGACATACCGGATCTAGGTATTTAAAGCGATGTCCACGGTATGTCATCATTTAGGCCCTGAATATGGCTTTTCAAGAGAAACACCCACTTTTGTTCCTTCTTAAACAGAAATTTGGATACATCACTAATGTGAGGGGGGATGTATGGCTGTTCAAGGATAACCCACTTCATTTTGTCAGCCGTGTGTCTATGATCCAAGAAATGGTTGGTTAATTTAGTGGCCTGTTTGCGACACCTAATTGTACTTTTATGTTCCCCAATTCTCAACTTGATTTTACGAGTAGTGTACCCGACATATCTTAAGGAACAGGGACAGGTGATCATATAAATGACATTGTCGGTGTTGCAGTTCGTGTGTTTTTTAAGGACCCACGTTCTACCTGTCCCTATGTCGACTGAGATGGTTTTGGCCGTCTGTGGACAAACACTGCATGACCCACACGGGTAGTGGCCAGAAACTGGTGGGAGACCCCATAAGGTTGTGGTGTTGTTGGTGGTCTGAGCTTTCATCATAATCCATCTCTACACAATCAAAAGGTGTATTGGTTGAGATCTGGATTGATGACATATCTCCCAAGTGACGATCCTCCACCAAATGGGTGGGCTGATGGGAATTTTTCTCTTCCCAGTGCTATCGCTCCAGTGCTACTAATGGTTTCCGGGTTCTAGACTCAGCACTGCACACTGATAGTTATCTAGACCAGTCTATTCCTCCTTTTTTTGCTAGTTGTAGTTAGGGCACGAGTAGTTCTGGTCGGTAAACATGCCCTATTGACCCTCCCTACATTTTCTTTACAGGTGCTGTAAACACTGCCAGCCGCAATGTACAAAATGCAGGATGCACCCGCCAATGTGGGGGGTGCATCCTAATCACCCACATGGGACCGCTACACTTATGGCGGGTGGTCCCTTTTCATGCCGGGATGGCGGCAGACAAAGTCCGCCCACCATCCTAATGATGCCCTTTGTGTCCGCGAAAAGCATGTCATAGGACTTAAAGACACATAAAGTAACATTTTCAATCTGTATATATGTTATTGAAATCTTTTGTTCATGCATGGTTTGGAATGGATACAATATTGTTAACTGTTTGTAATGATCTCATAAAATTATATTGCCTGTAGATTAAAAATGCAAATCTCATGTATCACTGACTTTTTTTTGTTGTTGGTTTGTTTTTAGGTGCACAAGAGACATCCCAAACACAGTACTTCCATACAGAAGACTGGCAGTGACACCCTCTGGGTTCTGCTCTGCAGGTAAGTGGCAACTACCAGAGCTAAGAAAGAAATTGATGACCCCAAATAAGGGTGTTCTTGCCAAGAAAGATGCCAGTGAGGAGGAGAAGGAAATTGCCACTAGTGGAGTGCCAACCGCCCCCGTCATCAGAAAATGTGGTGCAGCTGCTGCATTCTCCTGTGGCCAGCAAAAGGCTGGCAGCAACATTTCTGAATCAATAGCACCACCCCAACTTAAGGCTAAGTCCAAGCCAATCTCCTTCAGCGATGCAGACACTGCAGTCATGGCAACAATCAGTGAGTCTGAACTGGATTTGTCTTAGCCGCAAAGTATCAAATCTTTGCAGGAAAGTGGACAAAAGGAGCCCCTCCCAGCAACAGTTCTTCCTGAAGGAGGAGCAGAACAGGATGTTGAGCTTCCTGCTTAGCAAGATGTTGTACTTCAACCATTTGTTTCACAATCTCCAGCAACAAAAAAAAGGGTACTCCAACATTTTCTCTAAGCACCCCTTCTGATGATCTGGACATGGATTGGACCCCGGCCGAGTCCAAGACCCATTCCCAGAGACAAGGGGAAAAGAATGTTCCTGAAAGCCTAAGAATTATGGAAAGTGACAATGAGGATGACAAGCCAGTGATTGTCAGTATGGAGGATGGCTCAGAGGACAACAAGATGACCCTTCCCATTCAATCTGCTCAAAGGGATGTGGTTCCATCACGTCCGCTGCCGTCTTCCATATTTGTAAGACCCCAGCTGAGAGGTGCCTACATCACTACCACAGTCAAAGTACACCCTACTGAGATGTGAATGACTCAGCCAACTACCTCCAGTTTTTCAGCCGATGGTAGTGGCACCCTATAAATATAAATAAATATAAATATAAATCCGTATTTGTAAAGCACGAATGACTCACCCTTACGGATCTCAAGGTGCTGGGGGAAGTCATGGAAATTAAGTGAGCTATTGCCCAGAGTCACTAACAGTGTTCTCCTCCCAAGTTTTTGACTTCTTTACATTTAGCAAGCAGGAGGATAACATTGCAGTAGGCTACATTTGCCATGTGAGTGCTCACTGAGGTAAGCCAGGTTCTCACTACTGTTCTGGAGGTCAAACATACCATCTGAAAAAATAGCATGCAATCCAGTTTGAGGAGTACCTTTAAAAGATAGCTGGTGTTGATGAGAGAGGGGAGACAGCTCAGTTCACAGCGATAGATGACAGTGGTCATGAGGAAAAAGTGGATGATGGTATTACGCAAAGCAGCCCTTTCATCTCTATTAGGCCAGCATCATCCACAACAACAACCTCTTAATGACCCAAGACTCAGATAGAGAGGCAGCTGCCACATACAGTGATATCACGCAAGATGCACATTACATTTTACACCACCTGGTTCTCTCTAGAATTCGCTTGTGTCAGTAGCATCACAAAACAAAACAATCTACGCTACTATTACTGGCATGTTTAGGCAATAGGGGCCCTGTGAATCCAACCACCCAATGGCATGATTGTACAAAGGAAATCCTGGCTAAAATGTTGGAGCTGTACCTCCTCACTTTTTCGTTTGTGGAGGGGATGCGCTTTTTAGAATTGTGGTAGCCATCTGCCCAAAATGGAAGATTCCTAATCAGACCTATTTTGATAGAGTTCCACCGCCCCATCATTATGTCCTGCAATTATTTGGCCAAGCTAAGCAGCAGAGTGCTGTTCATTCTACTCACCTGTTAACAGACATGTAGACCAGTTGTCAAGCAACCGATTACATGTGTATCACTGAACACTGTATCTCTTTTGTGAGGGTCAGGCAAAACTATCTGCAGTTTCGAGCACCAAGGAAAGTCTTAACGATATTTGTCGACATGCAACAGTATCGAAGTTCCCCATGGAGAAATCCCATATAGCTCCACACATCTTGGAAGAGTTTAAGCTTCAAACATCTTAAACATCTTGGAAGAGTTTACCAACAAGGTGTTTGAATGGCTTTGACCCAGAAGTTTCAGAATTGGATTTGTTGCCATGGACAATGGCAGTAATATAGTCAAGGCCATGGCAGATGTTGGATATTTCAAGGTCCTGTGTTTGGCATATTCCATCATTCTGGTTGTGCAGGAATTTTTCAAAAAAGAAGACACAGGGGTCTATTAGGATGGTGGGCGGATGGCCGCCACTGGGCCGGCGGTAGCAACCGCTGGACCTGCGGAGGATATCCGCTAGCCATTGAAATCCTGAAAACCGCTGGTCCGATTAGCATTGTGGTCATGACCCCAGGGGTGTTATTTCCCGCCTGCTACTTTTCCGCCAGTTGCAGTCAGCCCACTTGCCTAACGTGTGGAGCTGGACCGCTACAATTGTGGCGGACCAGGGCCAAGCACTGCCAGCACGATTATGATTCTGACAATAGCCAGCCTTCCGCGGCGGTGGGACCGCCATGGAAAGGCATGCGGAGAATGTCTCCGGGGGTACGTTGCGGACCCCCAATGTGTTGAGGGATTGTGTGGGTGCATTGGGGGGTACCCATGATACCCCCCTACATGTCCCTGTACCAGGTGGCAGGCACTGTGCAGTGCCGGTCACACAGGGCAGGGACATGCAGGACATGCTTTTTTGGACATTGCGACTGTGCTTCTGGCAACAGCAACTGCCGCAATGTTAACTGCCAAAATCCGACCGCCGCAAAACTGTATCTCTTTTGTGGGGATTAGGCAAAAACTCGCTACAGTTTCGAGCACCAAGGAAAGTTTTACAGATATTTGTCAACATGCAACAGTATTGAAGTCCCCCATGGAGAAATCCCATACAGCTCTACACATCTTTGAAGAGTTTAAGTTTCAAACATCTTGGAAGAGTTTACCAACAAGGTGTTTGAATGGCTGCGACCCGAAGTTTCAGAATTGGATTTGTTGCCATGGACAATGGCAGTAATATATTCAAGGCCATGGCAGATGTTGGATATTTCAGGGTCCTGTGTTTGGCATATTCCATCATTCTGATTGTGCAGGACTTTCTCAAAAAAGAAGACACAGCGGTCTATTAGGATGGTGGGCGGAGGGCCGCCGCCGGGCCGGCAGTAGCAATCGCTAGACCTGCGGCGGATATCTGCCCGCCATCGAAATCCTGAAAACCGCCGGTCCGATTAGCATTGCGGTCATGACCGCAGCGGTGGGATTTTCTGCCCGCCAGTTTTCCACTGGTTGCAGTCAGCCCACTTGCCTAGCGAGCGGAGCTGGACCCCTACAATTGTGGCAGACCAGGGCCAAGCACCGCCAGCACAATTATGATTCCGGCAATATCCAGCTTTCCGCAGCGGTGGGACCGCCATGGAAAGGCATGCAGAGAATGTCTCGGGGGTCCATTGCGGACCCCCAATGTGTTGGGGGAGTGTGTGGGTGCATTGGAGGGGTACCCATGGTACCCCTACATGTCCCTGTACCAGGTGGCAGGCACTGTGCAGTGCCTGTCACACAGTGCAGGGACATGCAGGACATGCTTTTTTGGACATCGCTGCGGTGCTTCTGGCAGCAGCAACCGCCGCAATGTTAACTGCCAGAATCCGACCGCCACGGTTGGATTTCGACTGCGATGCATACTAAGTGGACTGGCGGTTTTCCCGTGGTCCTAGCGGGCGGTGTTTAACCACTACCATGGCGGTCAGAGTGATTTTCCGACCACAGTCCTAATATACCCATAAGTCTACAACCTGCTGGGCACCTGCCAAATAATCGGTGCTCATTTCACTCATTCTTTTGAAGTCTGCAAGCAGTTGAGAATCATTCAGTATGTTAATAGAGTACAAGTTAGAGCTCTCATACAGGAAGTACCAACACATTGGAGCTCAACCTAGTACATGCTGTAATATTGGTGTGAGCAGTAGAGACTGATCGTCAACTATGTCCTTCTAAGTGGAGGGGATGCAACTAGGAACAGCCAGACAATTGTGGTAGACAAATGGGGGCTATTCAAAGTGCCTTACACAAATGTTACTTCCTTTTTAGGTTTTCAAATAAGATATCAGCAAAGAGGACAGTGCAATGATCCAGGCTATCAAATTGTTGCATCTGCTTCAGGACCAGTTGAAAAGGTGGCTCAATGGTTCGGCGCTGTGAACAAAGAAGCATACTAGTTAATTCAGAGCTTGGCTGTTATTCCAAGGCTACAAAGGGTGATCATGTCCTCCAAAGATTTCATGTGTGCCATAATGCTAGATACACAGTACAAAAGATAATGGTTACTTTCCTTCCATTTTTCAGAAGGAGATGTTTCACTATATGAGACTAAGATTGACGCTCAAGCAAAACACCTGGAAGAAAAATAGCTGGAAGCTAGAGGGCCGAGCAAAAGTTATTCCATTCAGTCTGTAACTTTCATATAAAGCAGTGCTGCTACCTCATACCCAACATCACCATCATCCTTATCGCCAGTAGCAGCAGCAACACCAGCAACAGAAGGTTTCGACCAACCTCTGCAATAGCTTGGTTTCAAGTCGCAGGGATTAAGTCAAGTGCAGAGGTGAATGCAACAGAGGACAAGCAAATGGCAGAACCAATTATCATTTAGAGGATGGTCCAAGACCACCTGAATGACCCAAAGAGGTCTACCTTGATAAAACCCCATTGGTCTATTGAGATGGGAAGATGTGACAAAGGCCAACGCTCAGTAGGCTGGCAATAAAGTATCTGGCTTGTTCGGTAGCCAGTTTATCTTTTTAGTGTGAGTTCAGTGCAGCTGATGCAGTTGTCACAGTCAGGAACAATGAGCAAAATGAACCAACACTTCATAGCACAGGATTACTTTGTGCCAGAAACAGCAAGAGGATGAGGGCAATTGGTCAGACTCAGGTGTGTGAGCTGATGAGCTTCTGGGTGTGCTCCCTGAGTTTGAGGACGACCTCTACTTCCCTGACTAAGTAGCCCATAACAGATCTTGCATATATATAATTGGACTGCTTACAAGAAATAAATAGAGGTAATAATATTTGTAAATGTGGTGTATGGCATACGCTGCTCCATTTATTTACATCACATGTACAGAGTGGACCAGTGTGCACATGAAGATTCCATTTGCTTAAAGAACATAACAGCACCAATCCCTATCCTTCTTTTCTTCATTCCCAAGCTGAGCAGCCACTGAAGATCATCATCAATTATACTAGACTGCCCTTGTAAACTGTTTCCATGGAAAAAAAATACAAAATCCAAATGTGCACCATTCTTGGAGCAGGTAAATATTGCAAAACAAATGATATTTTGAGTGATTGATGATTTGTGTGGTGGCTGGGAGGGTGTTGTAACTCATTTTTAAACCTGATTCGTGTAATGTTTCGGGCCTTGGGAAGATCCTGCCTGAATCATTTCATTGCTTTCACAGTACACTATTATTACCTACCTGGTCCACTCCTTTCCTTTCCTTTACTTTATTTCAGGTTCTTAAGAGACCCATCAGTTCAGTTAACAAAGCTTCAAAAAATGATCAAATTAGTTTGCTTTTCTTGGTCATCAAAACAACAGGTCTATCTTATTCAGGTCGAGATCCAAGGCAGGAGTACTACAACATCCAGAAGAACGTAGTTAAGAACAATACCTTTCTACACCAACTGGAAACAAAATGGCTCATACAGCCCTGCTTTAGTGGGCTGGCTCAAATGGCAAACTCAAATTAAATGGTTAGACACATGTCACATCATTGACACACGCAGCTAAATGTTATTGACATTTTTAGGTTGACCAGCCAGGTACATGCAGCTACTTGTCTGGGATTAGTGATAAAAGTTTGTTTTCACTTCTCAATTAAAGGCACACAGCTGCTCCAGCCTCTGCTCTGTCCTCTTCAATTCTCATACACCATGAAGCTTACTTCAACTTTACAATATTGATATTTACCTTTTTGCATTCTACTGGCCTTTTCCCTTCACCTCAAAAGCTCCATATCATTGAAACACTTGCGTACTGCACCAGTTCAACCCTGCACTGACCACGGCCATTCAGAGAAGAAGAATACAGCTACACCGTACATTTTGGCATATATACGCAGTGTCATTTTTCTTTTCTTAACAATAACACTTTGTAGAACTGTGTGGGTTATCCCTATTTTGTATTTTTCAGCCCTAGGTAACATAACAATTAAATACCCTCAGACTCTGGGGCTGAAGGGCTGTGTGCATTTGGTAATTGAACTGTGTCATGCCTTACACAACTGATATGATGATGACGATGTGCGGTTTATCAACTCGGTAAAAATGTTTTTGTTGTCTGTGTCACCTCCCTCAGCTCCCCTTTTCATCCATTCATGAATCCCCTAACCCACTTCCCCCAGGTTGTGTTATCTATGAAGGGGTGACTTAAAAATGTAACCACAAATGTATCACACACTTGGTGGGGCAGATGTGGTGAAAGCAACACCAACTGTCACTTGATCTTCTTAACTAAAACATGGTCCAAACCAGCTCTCCTACTCTGGCCTGAAAGGGACCTCATCATCATTGTGCAAAGTCTTAGAACAATGTCTGTTGCAGCTTAGGTAGTACTAGTGTACAATACCTGTGGCCTGACTCACTAAGGTTAAGTTAAACATTTGGTGTCTTTTTACTCTTGTAGTGTAACTATACTACCAGTAACTTTACAAGTAGTGACTAATTACAAGCATTAACTTCTTTTAAATAATAAGAGTTACTTACCACTCACAAAGTTAATACTTGTACAGTTACTAATGGAAAAGTTATTACTAGTTGTACACTTACACTGCAAAAGTAAAGTAACTCCAAAAGTGGAAATTACTTTACCTTTGTGAACCAGACCTTTTGTTGCTTACAAACTCAATGCAACATGGAGTAAGATTCTCCTGAGTCCTGGCTCAAGGATTTTTTAGGTTTAGTTTTCATTTTTTTATGCATTAAATACTAGCTCCGCAGATTGCTTACTACTGCTAGTTGCTGTTTGTGTCACTTTTGTGCTGTGTTGCTCCCAGCCTTGGCATGACCAACAATATTGTGTTTTCTTTCAGTCCAGTTGCCTGTGATGGACCATCCTTCTTCATATTCGTACAGTTCAAGTTCTCATTGCAAGCCTTTTTCGGAATAGGTGGGACCCAGAGAAGTCTTCCCAGTTAGCACTAGCCCACTGCTTCCACAACCATTAAAAAGACCACTTGGGGAGTCATGCAATAAGGTTTGGGAAGCTTCAGAGAGGGAGGACACTTCGCACAATTTATTCAGGTAAACAAGTTTGGAACTTAGTACTACTGAAGTTGTTCTGGGGAAGGATAGATCAGATTTAGATTTTTGTATCTGTTATTTGCAGACCCTATTAGTGGTCAATACTAGTTACAGAGGGTAGGACAAGGGCAGTCACTGACAAGTATACAGCATCACTGACAGGTTACTGGTTGCTGCAAAACCTCATTGAGCAATAAAGTCAAACATAATTAGTTTTCTGTTCCCACTCTGGTAGCCTAGTATACTGGACTGCAGGAAGAGGTGGATAGCCTACTATCAATCAATCAATCAAGCAATCAATCAAAACATTTGTAGAGTGCACTACTCACCAGTAAGTAAGTAAGTAAATTCTTTATTGTTTAGTTAATTAAAACCATTACAATATATAAAATACCACAGTGTTTAAAAAGCAGGATATTGACACTACTATATAAGAGATAAAATCAATAAAATCAGATGTCAATCTTGCTTAAGGATAAGCTTGTTGAGGGCCGTGGCTCTGCCACAATAAAAGGAGTTCTTGTTTCAAGATCAAGTCTTTGCCAAAAGGCCTTGTTTTTTCTCGAAATTGGTGATGAATTTGACTGTTCTGCATATCAATTGTGGATCCACTGAGCATAGGATTTGAACAATCGCAGACCGACAGGTGCGTACTCCGTGTTCATTGAACTTGGATTTTTGCCAGCACCGACGAGCTTGGTTCATGGCTGAACAGATACAAATCAAGTGAATGAAGTCTTGTTTACCTGCACCACAAAGTTCGCATTCTTTACTTTCTTGGGGCCTCCATTTCGGTTGATCTGCACTTGTTGGAAGGTTACCCAACCTTAAATTGAGGCATTTGCGCTTAATAAATGGCGAGAAAGCAAGATCTAAATAGGCTGCTGGTACAGGCTTTTTATATGATTTAATGGTCATCCAGGCGTGGGTTCGATGACTAAAGGTTAGCTTATCGTTAAGAAGCGAGTGCCTTTTGGCAGTCTTCTTAACCACCTGTTTGAATGATAGTACTGGAAGCTTAGTTTCCCATAGAGTCGCCAACTCAGTTGTTTCTAGCGATTGTCTTAAGTACTTTGCGTACTCGGAGTTCGGACTACTCACCAATAGGGTCTCAAGGTGCTGCGGGGGGGATGCTGCTACTGCTAGAATAGCCAGGTCTTGAGTAGTCTCCTGAAGGTTAGCAAGTCCTGCTTCTGCCCTAGGAGGATAGGGAGGGTATTCCAGGTCTTGGCAGCGATGTGGGAGAACCATCTGCCACCGGAGGTTGCTCTTCAGATGCGGGGGAGGGTGGCGAGGTCAGCGGAGCGAAGCTGGCAGCTGGGGGTGTAGAAGGTGAGTTGTCTGTTGAGGTATGCCGTTCCAGTGTGTGGAGTGCCTTGTGTGCATGGGTGAGGAGCTTGAAGGTGATCCTTTTGTCGACGGGAATCCAGGGCAGGTCTCTGAGGTGGGGTGTGATGTGGCTGTGGCAAGGGATGTCGAGGATCAAGAGTGTGCGTTGTAGTCATTTCAGGAGTTTGGCAAGGCTCCTGCGTAGAGGGAATTTCCGTAGTCCAACCTGCTTCTGATGAGGGCCTGGGTGACCGTTCTTCTTGTTTCGATGGGGATCCACCTGTAGATCTTGCGGAGCATGCGGAGTGTGTTGAAGCAGGAGGACGAGATGGCATTGACCTGCTTTGTCATGGAGAGAGAAGAGTCGAGGATGAACCCCAGGTGCGTGCGTGGTCGGTGGGTGTTGTTGCTGTTCTCAGTGCGGTGGGCCACCAGGAGTCGTCCCAGGCCATGGGACTGGAGCCATGGATGAGGACTTCTGTCTTGTCTGAGTTCAGCTTCAGACGGCTGTCCTTCATCCGCTCGGCAATGGCTGTCCTTCCTTTGTGGAGGTTGGTTTTGGCGGTGAGGGGGTTCTTGGTGAGGGAGAGGATCAGCTTAGTGTCCTCGGTATAGGAGATGATGTTGAGGTTGTGCAGTCGGGCGACATGGGCAAGCAGTGCCATGTAGATGTTGAACAATGTTGGGCTGAGTGATGATCCCTGGGGTACGCTGCAGATGATCTTGGTGGCTTCGGAACAAAAAAGGGGGAGAGGCGGATGCTCTGAGTTCTGTCGGAGAGGAAGGAGGTGGTCCATTCCAGAGCCTTGTCACGGATCCCAGCGTTGTGGAGGCGTGTGCATAGGGTGCGGTGGCAGACAGTGTCGAAGGCGGTGGACAGGTCCAGGAGGATGAGGTCTGCGGTTTAGTCTTTATCTAGCAGGGGCCTGATATCATCGGTGGCGGCAATGAGGGAAGTTTGGGGTCTGTGGTTGCTGCGGAACTCGGATTGGGATGGGTCTAGGATGCTGTTCTCCTCGAGGTAGTGGGTCAGTTGTCTGTTGATGGTCTTCTTGATGACCTTCGTCGAGAACGGGAGCAGGGAGATGGGTCAGAAGTTCTTGAGGTCCTTAGGGTTGGCCTTGGGTTTTTTGAGTAAGGCGTTGATCTTGGCGTGCTTCCAGCTCTCCGGGAAGGTCGCTGTCTCAAAGGAGATGTTGATGACTTTGCGGAGATGGGTTGCGATGGTGGTGCTGGCTTTGTTGAAGATGTGGTGTGGGCATGTGTCTGTCGGAGAGCCGAAGCGGATGGTGTCATCGTCGTTTGTGTTAGTCCAGGAGAGTAGGGGATCAGTGTGGATGGTGGCCGTGGGGTCAGAGGTCTCAGTGGCTGTCGGGGAGGTCATGGCATTGAAGATGTCGTGGATGTCTGTTATCTTGCTGTGGAAGAAGGTGGCAAGGGAGTCCACAGGTCTTGCAAAGGTGAGATGTTGGTGTTGGAGCTGGGGTTGGAGAGTTCTTTCATGATGTTGAAGAGCCCTTTGCAGTTGTGTGCGTTGTTGTCTAGGCGGTCTTTGAAGGAAGTCCTTTTGGCATATCCGATGAGGTGATGGTGACTGCGGGTGGCGTTCTTGTGAGCTGCGTAACTGTCCGGTGTCTGTTCCCGGTGCCATTTTTTCTCCAGTTTCCGGAAGGTATGCTTGGAGGCCTGGAGTTCCTCTGTGAACCAGCTGGATTTCTTGTTGGTGTGTCTGTTGGAGGGATTTTTGACCGGGGCGCAGTCATTGACCTACTGTCTTAGGTTGCGGGCGGCGGTGTCTGGATCCGTGGGGTCGGCGGGTGGGCTCTGGGTGAGGGTAGTTGTTAGCTGGTCTACTAGATAATAAATGCATGGCAATGGGCATCAGGTAGGGTTAGTCTTAAAGGAATTGGGAATTTACACTACAAAATGTAACAGTTTCAGAGGACAGCTTCTCGCCTCTCTTTCGCCACCAAACCAATATGTTTGTAACTAGAAATTGCAAAGACAGATGCTAAAGACAAAGAAAAGACCATTTCTGTTTTTTACCATACAAGGAGAAAACTCCAAATGTCCCTTTGACTTTTTCCCCACTTCCCTTCATGCCCTCTCCACCCACAACAGTCCCACTGCCAACACCTAGAGAAAAAACAAAAAATTAGATTGACCCTTTCCCCAACTCCCCTTCCCACCCTCTCCACTTAAAACATGCCCACCCCTTCCTATGTAAAAACTCCAATTATCCCTTTGATGCTTACCCCAACTCCCATGTAAGCATGGGCAAATTTTGCGAATTTGCGATCTGCGAATTTGCGGATTTGCGAATTCGCGATCCGCAAATTTCGCGAATTTGTGCGAATTTGCGGATTTTGTTTTTTTGCGTGTTCGGGGGTTTTTTGCGTGTTCGCGGGGTTTTTTGCGTGTTTGCGGCGATTTTTGCGTCTTCGCGTGCCGCTTGCATAGCGAAGTTACCCATGCAGTCGTTTATGGGAGAGGGAGAGAGAGATAGATAGATAGATAGATAGATAGATAGATAGATAGATAGATAGATAGATAGATAGCTAGATAGATAGATAGATAGATAGATAGATAGATAGATAGATAGATAGATAGATAGATAGATAGATAGATAGATAGATAGATAGATAGAAAGAGAGAGAAAGAGAGGGATAGAGAGAGGGAGAGAGAGAACGAGAGAAAGAAAGAGAGGCCGGATCTCTGAAGGGCCAGATTCCTGAGTTGCCCCTACAGAACATACAGCTTTTTATTTTTAGCAAAATGCATATGAAAATTGTGCTGTAAAGGTCTCTTTTAGTTTAACCCCTCCTGACAACTCAAAATGGGTGTATTTGCCATCCTCTCCCTTCTTCCTGTTTTTTATATCTGTAAGTGCTTCCTGATGAGGTTTAATTCCTTGGACAGGTGCCTCGTTGCCTACTTGTAACTATTCTCTGACCCTGCTTCAAGGGTCAGAGCAGGGTCAGAGAATAGTTGCAAGTAGGCAACGAGGCGCCAGGAAGCAATTAGCAGCAGGTGTCCAAGTTGAAGTTAATTTGTTTGTAACCCTTTTGTAAAAGGTTACAAAGAAATTAGGTTCAACTTTTGCACCTGCTGCTGTAACCCTTGCTTGGCTGAAAATTCGTCCCCGCTGATTCGCGGATTTTACCGCGATTTCGCGAGATTCGCGGATCGCGAAATCGCGGAAAATCCGCAAATTCGCCCGCGAAACGGATTTTATGCCCACCCTTACTCCCATGCCTACCCTCTCTACCTATAACAGGCCCACCCCCTACCCAAGCAAAAAACCTCAAATGCCCCTTGACACTTTCAACAACTCACCTTCCCACCCTCTCCACAAACAACAGGCCCTACCACCAAAATGTTGTTCAATAAAAAGTGCTTTAAGGGCAATATTCTCCTTTTTGATATCTGTCACCTCCCAGGAGAGGTTCTTTCACCCATGCCTGAATAGCACCAGCTCACATAGGATGTGGAAGAGGAAACAGTTGGAAGATGACACTTAAGAGTGGGTGGTGGTTCTCCAGGCTGCAGTAGACCCTGGTTGCAGGCTGCGCTGGTGGTGGCATTACCAGATTGGAGGCAGGTCTGACTGGTGGCCCAAGGAACTGGGGCCCTGTGTCTCCTTCTCCTTCATGGCCACTAGCCGGCGGTAATCTGCTGCCAAGCCTCCAACTTCTGGCTCCACAGCCATAAGGATATCTTCCATCAGGATAGTTGCTGCTGGCAGGCTCTAGCGGCACGAGCAAGTATACCAAGAAAGAAAACAAGTACAAATTGTGATGCTCCGTGCAAACACTTTTTTATACTGTCTATAGTGACAAAGTAGCTGAACAATGCTGGTCCCCTAGGGCCATTTGAATTACATTTTTAAGTGATTAGTCACAGGGCCAAGTTTTTCTCACTCATGCAACTCATAATGCAATAGCACTGACTGCAAGGAGTTAAACCAGACCACCAGCAGAATAGAAAAGGGATTTTAGTTTGAAGGATTTCAAAGTGAAACTGAACAGACACTTTATGTGTGTTAATAAATGAACTGACTCCAATTAATGATAGACAAGATGTATATATGTTGTACAATTACTAACTATATAAGTGCAATATTAATTGAACCATGCTGTTGGGTCATCTACTCTGCTGCAGCATGTTTTGTGGGGTAGCAGTGATGGCATATTACTAATTATTAACTAATTATCATTATTACAATGTCTCTGCTCTTCTCTTACTCCTTCTTTAATTATACCCTCATTCCTATCGCAGGGGCTTATATAGTCTGGCACATCAAATACTGAATCACACAGGTGGTGGATAATAGATACCCTGTCCACCGTATTACAGTCCTTAGTCCTATATTACACCCTAGCATACACCGCAAATTTTTTTTCAACAAATATTTTCACTTGGCAATGGGGAAAGTTAGTCTACTGGAAGGTAAAGATTAGGGATAATAGAGATTTAAATCTGTACTGGAAGCCAAGAAATATAAGTCACTAGGGCAGAGAAATGTGGCACATGCCGAAATGGAGTTTATATTTTTGTGTAGGCTGGGACATAAAGAACTAATGATTAAGGATTCGAGTCTGTCTCTCATCATCAGAGTTGCATGTTTAACATTGCGGCGGGTGTTGCTGGCTTCAGCACCAGAGCAATACTAAAAATGTGTGATGTGTGTTTCCCGGCACTATGTGGCAGGCACCATGCATTGCCCACACCTGGTGCAGGGAAATGTAGGGGGGGTACCATGGTTAACCCCCAGTTCACAACCACCTCCCCCAAACACATAGGCAATTCTTTGGTAATGTATGGGATCTCATTTATGACATGTCACACTACCATGGAAACTGCTAGACAACATTGGGGGTCCGTGACCACTCAATCTCTGTCCCTGTACATTTTTACTGTTTTATCAAGAAAGCCTTCTCAACCAACATCTTTGGTAAATACTTGGGCCTGCAGTCCTCTTTATGTTACCAAAAATCTGTTCTCTTGACAGTACTATACAACAAGACATGTAAAAGAGGGGAGAGGGAAAACTTAGCTAAAAGTAAGTAGAAGAAAGCTGCAGATAGGAGAAGTCACAATCTTTGTTTCCGATACATATCTCTTATTGTAGTTATTATTCCACATTATCTATCATAGCCTACGAAATACTTCCAACTTTTTATAGTTAATTCCATATCTGCCCTAGTGGTTAATGTATACTTTATTTTGCACACATTTTCTGCATCTTCGCTATTTCATGCTTTATTCTCCTACCCATGGTAGCTGAATGAAGTAGTGGAACTTGTTTTACCCTGTAAATGACAAGGATAAAAGTATTTGAATCATATTTAATAGTAATACGAACAAAACAGTTTCATGCAGTGTGCAAACAACATATTTTGTTATGCAATATAGGTATACAACGAAGAACAATCTTTGAAGGTCTGCCTGAATCTACTTTAGAACATGAAGGTGATGGGGGGGCACAACCAAAGGTGTACCAAATCACATTAAATTAGAAGGAATACATCAGTGGAAAGATCAATGCTGTTCTAGAGAGGCAAATGTTATTTAATAGAACTCAAGGCAAAAGTGAGAAGTTGCCAATTACATTGCTATTCTTGTAGGTATTTCTGCGACTTGTGATCTGATTTTGGACCCTTAGCAGATTTGCTAATCTGTGAGCAGCTGCTCAGATCGACCACTTGTCCAAAAATCAAAGAGAGATTGTTTGTTCTAAACTCTGATTTACTGGCAGCCATTGACATAGCAAAGAGTATAGAGCATACTGCAATTTTTATAAGAATTGAAAGTTTCATCAGAAATATTTAAAGAGACCAATGAGGATAATACCAACCAGCGAAATAGCAAAGCATATAAAATAAAAGAAGTACATTTATAGAAACCCAAAACATAATCAGGAACACTTAATTGCTTCAGGTGTGGAAATAAAGGTAATTTAGCCAACAGCTCCAAATGTCCTGTTTGGGAGTCATTTGCAGGAAATCCAACAGGAAATGACACTTTGCTAAGGTATGCAGGGAATCAGAAAATAAGAATGTTCACATAGTCAGATCAAATACAGTGAATGATGAAGTAGAAAATAAAATAACATTCCAGGAAACTCTTTTGAAAAGGGCAAAATGTGACTTACCCTACATGCAATATTGTCCTGATGAGGTGACTTTTGAGATGTATGCTGACTCATGTTATCATTTTACACTGATTGATTGGAAATCATTTTCAAGACAAATCTGCCGAGAAGAGCTATATGTTAGAACTTGCTGACATAACAAACTGGAGGAAACAACAAAGACCCCACACCTTTAAAATAAATGTAAAAAATATACATATCAAGGACAGGTCTATAATAGGGACTGTTTGCAAGCAAGGGTTGAACTTATTAGGCTGGAAACATCAGAAAGAGGTCTATTGATATTATAAACATATATCTATGTTCTGTACCCCCAAACCTTGCATTCAGGAACCATTGTCAGTCTCCTAAATATGATTGAGCAGTACTAGTGCAGCCATATTAACATCATTGCAGGAGACTGTTATGCTCAAATTCCTGCCGGTCCTTCGACCTTGGACCAGTTCAACCCAATACTTGACTTAAGGGGATAGAGGCCCACCTTACCCAACACTGAAAAAGGCAGTCAAGGGTCTCTGTACAACACATTGACCTCCTATAAGCACATGGGCTAAAGGTAGAGAATCACTCACCCTTTCTGATTCACGACCTTGTCCAACCTTTAAGGGAGGTGTGCAGACAAGCCGTGTTGACAATATCTTTTTGGATGGTAGACTTGCTATGACTGATATGGAGGTAGTCACTAGATAAGATAGTGACCATAACGCAGTGAGCATCCATTTCCTAGTAGGCCTGTACCTGAACACAAAATTACTACATAAAACCAACAGTAGCCCACTTGAGACTAGTAACAACAGAAGGAATGCACAATGGACAGCGATAGCTGACAATCTTAAAATTCTAATCCAAATATATGATTTTTTGGGGGAAAAACTGGCTCCCTTGGCAGGGACTGAGATGAGTGGGGCAAACTATTTTAACGCACACTATAAGCTGTAAGGAGTCTTTGAATTACCTCCTCATTAAGGAGGGTGGAAAGGGGCCAGCACCTAAAAAACCTTTGAGGATGGTACTCGCATGAGTGCAAACACACAATAACAACCCTTCTAGAAGCAGCTAAAAAAGGGGACGGTAGAGCCTTAAATGATGCTTTAAGAACGTATATGGTTACCCTGACCGGGGCAAAAAAGTTGTGGGTGAAAGACCAATTGGACACATTTGCAGATTCCCTACAGAAGGAGAATTTAAAGAAATTCTGGAACATGATAGCAGCTGGTTTACGCATAGTAGGTAACCACCTTGAGGCGGTGGTCCAGCCATAATCATGGATAGTCCACTATGGTGAATTATATAGGGAGCGGCCCTGTGACACATCACAGACGATGACTCACTATACAACTCTCAATCTTGTATTTAAGGGTGAGACCAAAAATATCTGTACCTAATTGCTCTGGGATATGCAATTGTGAAAAGGGTGGAGATACCTCCCTCTTGGGAGGGTGCAATAATGTTTATTAGAAGGGCAGGAAAGATGTCCCGTCCACCTGCAGGCCAATAAACCTGATTGACAACATTCAAAATAAAATCTGCAGGCAGGTCCGAAAAAGTCTCCAATCCTGGATGTTGAATTAACAAATCCTCTCAGGCTGCCAAGCTAAGTTTAGGTCCAAGGTCAGTCCCCATGACCAGGTATTTCATTTCAGCCTGATTTGCTGGAAGAATATTACCCTAAAAATAGACCATCTATATGTCACTTTCATGAACTTGAGAGAGACATTTGATTTGGTTCCAAGGGAAAACCTTTGGAGGGTACTAGACTTATATGGCATCGCAGGAGACACCTAAGAATATTAAAGATTTTACACACCAACACATTTGCACAAGTTAGGTGGAGCCCTGAGGGGGGGTGTACATACAGGATAAACATAAACTGGGGAGTTAGGCAGGGATGCATGCTTTCCCCCTGCTGTTTAGTCTCTATATTAATGGCTCCATCGAATGGCTGGCTCAGTGCAGACATGATGCCCCCAAGTACATAGGGATTAGCTGTGCAATACTCATGTTTGTGGATGGCACGCTTCTAATCTCCAGAACTCCTTATGGCTTTCTATCCTTCCTAGACAGCTTTTCATAATTTGGTGTTGTTAAAGGTTAATCAGTCCACATCCTAATTGATGGCGCAGAACCCCCATTGGTCTATCAGAGGCAGGATGAGGCTAGAGGGGGTACCACTGGAACAGGTAAAGTGCTTTGACTTCCTAGGTGTTAGGTTGGCCGATAACTAGTCCTGAGGCCCAAAGGTAGAAAAAACAAGGATCATTCTGCACCAGAGGGCATCTGCTATTGGCAGGAAATACAAGGCCACCTTCAGCGCACAGTAACACCTGCTCTGGAAGTTTACAGGGCACCCATCAAGGGCCATTTATGGAGCAGAGCTAAGGAGTGGTGCAGATGGGTCTTTGCTAGCACAAACTAAGAATAAATGCATTAGATCACAGTTTACCTTACCCCCAAGCTCTCCCCTACACACTGATTGTGCACTAAATACAGTTCATCATATAGCTCTTTCAAAACCTTTGACCTACTGGCCCGTACCACCCTCCCCACCCGCGTTACATACGACGCCTCCACCCTCCTAGCCCTAAACCCCGGTCGACTCCCCAACTGCGCCCAAGCTGCTCCTGGACACACCCATGGACCCTTCACATGCAACTTCTGCAAGTATGACGGCACCAAGACCAACTCCTCATCCACTAACACCAAACAGAGATCTGACACCAACCACCTAAAATGCATCCTGCTCAACACCCGCTCGGTTCACAAATACGCCATCGACCTTTGGAATCTACTAGACACCATCTCTCCGGACGTCGCCTTCCTAACAGAAACATGGATGAACGCCTCCTCAGCCCCCGACATCGCCATTGCCATCCCGGAAGGCTACAAGATCATCCGAAAAGACCGCACCAAGCAAACAGGAGGAGGCATCGCCATCATCCATAAGAACACCATCCGCGTCTCAACCAGCTCAGAGGACAACCTCGCTATCGCCGAACACCTCCACTTCCAGATCCACACCGACCCAAAGACCACAATCAGAGGCACCCTCCTCTACAGGCCACCAGGACCCCGTGCACAATTCAGTGAAGACATCACTGACTTTATCACCCCACACGCCCTCCCCTCCGAGGACTACATTCTACTGGGAGACCTCAATTTTCACCTGGAAAAGAGCAACGACAAAAACGCCACCACCCTTCTGGACAATCTCGCCAACTTCGGACTCAAACAACTTGTCAATACCCCCACTCACTACGCAGGTCACACACTCGACCCTATCTTCACCTCCAGCAAACACATCTCCTTCAGTCACACCACAGTTCTCCATTGGACGGACCACAGCTGCGTTCACTTTATCTACAAAAAGACCACAACCCACAACCATCCTCAACCTACTCTGCGAAGAAACTGGAACAAAATCACCATCGACCAGATCTCCTCATCGCTTCTTCAAAACCCCCCTGCCCACTCTTCGAACCCCAACCAAGCAGCTATTAACCTCACTCAATGGCTAACCAACAGCGCCGACAAACTAGCACCTTTGAAAAAACGTCAAATCAAACTAGGCAGCAAAAACGCCCCCTGGTTCAACGATGATCTTAAGAAATCCAAGAAACTCTGTCGCTCCCTCAAGAAGGCCTGGAAAAAAGACCCAAACACCAGCACCAGGGACGCCTTCAAAAACGCCACTCGTATACACCACCAACTAATCCGGACTGCCAAGAAAGCCGCATTCAAAGACCGACTAGACAACAACGCCCACAACAGCAAGGAATTATTCAACATCATCAAAGAGTTTACCAACCCCACTGCCAACTCCAACGATATCACTCCCTCTCAAACCCTTTGCGACTCCCTTGCTTCGTTCTTCCACGACAAAATCGCAGACATCCACAACAGCTTCGACAACCAACCCGAAAACCAACCCACCCAACCTTCTGCCGTACCTTCACCCCCCTTAAACATCCTTAATGACTGGAACCCAATCTCCACTGAGGACACCATCCGCCTAATGAACTCCATCCACTCAGGATCCCCCACAGACCCATGCCCTCACCACATCTTCAACAAAGCAGACTCCATCATAGCACCACACCTCCGAGACGTCATCAACTGCTCCCTCAACTCCGCCACCTTCCCGGAAAGCTGGAAACACGCCGAACTCAGCGCCCTTCTGAAAAAACCCACAGCTGACCTCACCGATCTCAAAAACTACCGCCCCATCTCTCTCCTTCCATTCCCGGCCAAAGTCATCGAGAAAGCTGTCAACAACCAGCTCGCCGCTTTCCTTGAAACAAAATAATCCCTTGACTCCTCACAGTCCGGCTTCCGAGCCAAACACAGCACTGAGACCGCACTCATCGCAGCAACAGACGACATTCGAACTCTACTGGACAATGGAGACACAGTCGCCCTCATCCTCCTCGACCTCTCCGCTGCCTTCAACACAGTCTGTCATAGCACCCTGTTACAACGCCTCAGAAACATCGGAATCCAAGGAAAAGCACTGGAATGGATCACCTTGTTCCTTGCCGGAAGAACTCAGAGAGTCCGCCTTCCCCCCTTCAAATCAGAGGCCACCGAAGTCATCTGCGGCGTGCCACAAGGATCTTCACTCAGCCCCACCCTCTTCAACGTATACATGAGCCCCCTCGCGACCATCGCACGCCAACACAACCTCAACATCATCTCCTACGCTGATGACACTCAACTGATCCTCTCACTCACCAAAGACCCTCACACCGCCAAAACCAACCTACATGAAGGAATGAAAGAAGTTGCCGAGTGGATGAAGCACAGCCGTCTGAAACTGAATTAAGACAAAACAGAAGTCCTTATCTTAGGTACCTCTCCCTCCGCCTGGGACGACTCTTGGTGGCCAGAGGCCCTTGGAAAAGCACCCATCCCGACGGACCACACACGGAACCTGGGCGTCATCCTGGACTCCTCACTCTCGATGACCAGACAAGTCAACGCCGTTTCATCATCTTGCTTCAACATTCTTCGCATGCTCAAAAAAACATTTCGCTGGATCCCCACCGAAACTAGAAAAATGGTCACCCACGCTCTGGTTACAAGCCGCCTGGACTACGGAAACACCCTATACGCCGGTACCACTGCCAAACTTCAGAAAAAACTCCAACGCATCCAGAACGCATCAGCCAGACTCATATTAGACATCCCGCGTAAAGACCACATTTCTGGTCACCTGAAAAACCTCCACTGGCTCCCCGTCAATAAGAGGATAACATTCCGCCTCCTAACCCACGCACACAAAGCACTTTACGAACTTTGACCCGAATGCCTCAACACACGACTTTCCTTCTACACCCCCTCCCGCCAGCTACGCTCTTCCAACCAAGCCCTTGCCGCTGTCCCTCGCATCAACAAAACCACCATGGGAGGAAGATCCTTCTCCTACCTGGTGGCTAAAACCTGGAACTCACTTCCCATTCACCTTCGCCTCACTCAGAACCACCCAGCATTCAGAAAGCAACTTAAAACCTGGATTTTCGACAAGTAATTCCCCACCCATCTTCAAGCGCCTTGAGACCCTCTGGGTATGTAGCGCGCTATATAAATTAATTGACTTGACTTGACTATAGGGAAGCCCTGGTGGCATTTCTTAACAGACAGGAATGCACCCCGAGGCTAAGCCGAATTAAGCACTTAAGTAAAGGCATTAAGATGCAGGAAGTGAGGAACTCACCCCGGACTCTAAAGAAAGGTATTCTTGCTAAATTGAATCATGTATTTTGGGGAAATCATCCCGTACCTGACCTGGAACGAGCAAAAAATTGGGAGCATATCTGAAATATGTCTCTCTCACAGGTGCTATTTCATCTTCGAGCCCTAATTGGACAGGATTTGCCCTCTGCCAGCCAAAAGCCTCTTTATGAAGTCTAGATTTGGTACCCTGACCCTAAATGATTTTCCAAGTAAATGGAATACAAAAGAACCCTCATCTCCGAGCTGCCCGTGTTGCCCTTTGCACTTAGAGACTGATAAACACTTGCTCTTCTTCTCTCCAACCTACGCCCTCCCTCGTCTAAGGTAGATTATCCAGGTCTTGAAATTTATGGGCACACCACATTACTGGGAAGCGTGTGAGATTTTAAAATATGACACGAAAAAAAACATTGTCTTAGCTGTCTTTAGGTTCCAACTATGGGCCTGGGCTATTCGTTCAAGAAAACTGCCTGGCAGCTATTAATTACCTAATATATCCCAGCTGCTAGCGAGAAGATTATTAATAATGCGGGTTTATTATAAGAATTCTTATTATTGATTTTATTTTCCTGAACTCTGCAGTGTTTTTATGAAGGCAACTATTTTTCAATCATTTTTTATGTAGCCTTTTCATTGCTGTACAGAAACGGAAACAAAACATTATGATCATGGTATTTCTTTGGGTGGCATAGCGGTCTCTATTTGAGGTTTTTTTCAGGACTCTCGCTGAAGTTACTGTTTATCTGGCAACTATTTCAGTACTGAGGTTTAGCAACTGGATAAATTTGCGCCTTACGTACCTCTGCTGCTAATGCGAAGCTTGTCATCCATGCACCTTTGACATACACACACTTAAAAATATATACATTTTTGAACTGTCGCCGCTTATATGATGTCAATTGTTCCTACCATGTAGCATCTCTAGGGTGTTACAGAGGCTGACACAAAGTATCATGAATCTGTACTTTTCCGGATGGCAAGGGGGACCCTTTTTGAGTTCACCATAAGGACTTCTCTTTAGGTTTTCGTTAACATGGCATCTGCTTTGCTGGTGAAGTTTAGCTTACAGTATCCCTGTTCGCCCTGATGTAGGCAGCATGGCTCCAAAATGTTTAGACTTGATTAATGTACTATGTCAATCAATTAATCAATCATGGTTTATATAGCGCAACTATTCATCCGTGAAGGTCTCAAGGTGCTGAAGTGAACTTTGGGGCAGATTTACAAGCCCCCTGCGCCACCAGTACGTCACTTTTCATGACGTACTGGTGGTCCATATTTACAAGGACAGGAAAATCCACCCTGCGTGACTTTTCCTCTCCTTGTAAATACGGCCCCTTCACACGCCACACTTTGCATTGAAGGGGCGTTCCATAGGTGTTGCTGTGTTGTTCCCACACAACACCCATGGAACAAGACACATCTCTAGATTTACGAGAAAACGTAAATCTGGAGATGCATCTGAATGCTATGCCACCCCAGAGGTGGAGTAGCGAGGCGCAACGAGGAGAAAAGTTTTCAATTCTCCTCGTTTTTTCCTCTTTCAATGCGTCAGCACGCTTTGGAAGAGGGAAATGCCTGTAGTGATTGTTTTTTATATTTATTTATTTTATTTTGGCGGTTTTGTATAGCGCGAAGAAGACCCTTGCGGGTATCAGAGCGCTTTACAGATCAAATATAGGTAATGGCATATAAACACATATAAATATAAATACAGTGGATTATATGAATACAGTACTGTGAACAATTAAAGATTAGCACATAGCTGCAGTAGTGTGTAAAACAAGTTTAAGTGAATTTGGACATATGAATCAGTTTCACTTCTTTTTTGAAAAAGCCCGTAGATGGATCAAGTCTCGTTTCTGGGGGCAGAGCGTTCCATATCCTGAGGGCCATTCCTGAGAAGGTATGATTGTAAGTTTTTTTCTTGGGGAAGCATTGTGGTTTTAGAAGAAGATTGGTAAAGCTCCTGGTAGACCTATTTCCGCCCGACAGTACTAGTTTCTCTGCTAGGTATCTCAGGGTTTTGTGATTAAGTGTCCTATGTGTCATACAGGCAATTTTTAACTGGATTCTGGCCTCAAAAGGTAGCCAATTGAGGGCCTGAAGGTCAGGGGAAATTGTGCAGTTACGTTTGGTGCCTGTGACGAGTTTACCGGCTGTATTGATAGAAGCTCTGAGAGAAGCGGTTGTTGATTTGGGTAGACCACAGAGTGCGACACTCCCTTAGTCAATTCTGGGAATTACTAGAGATTGAAGTCATTTGCGGGAATGAAGGGTTTCAGTTTTCTTAGTGTGTTAATCTGAGAGTTTGCACCCTTTGTTGCAGCGCTGATGTGTTTCAGCATGTTTAGTTTATCATATAGGGTAATTCCCAGAGATTTAGCGGAATCAATGATGAGAGGTTGACAGTCTAGTGCCGTTAGGTGCTCCATCCATTCGCGGATGACCGTTGTTTGGTTGGGAGGGATGAATAAGAGGAATTCTGTTTTTAGTGTGTTTAGTTTTAAATGATTCTAAGGTAGCCAGATCTGTGCATCTTGGAGCTTTGACTTAAGGGACTTGATGTCTTCAAGAGATTGGACCTTAATGTAGAGTTGTGTAACGTCTGCGTACATGTGATATTGGATATTTGCGTAGTTGAGAAGCTCTGTGAGTGGTTCCATAAACAGATTGAAGAGTGTTGGGGAGAGAGAAGATCTCTGAGGTACTCCCAAAGTGACAGGGGTGGAATTAGATAATGATTGGTTGATCTTTAATCTTTGTGTTCTATTTTGGAGGAAAGAGGTGAACCAGTTAAATACTGTTCCAGATAGCCCCATTCTATGCTTCAGGTGGTCCAGTAGGTTGTCGTGTTTGACTGTATCGAAGGCTGAGGAAAGGTCAAGGAGGGTTAGCAGGCAGGCTTTGTTTTGATCGAGTATTTGTAGAGCATCATCAATTATGTGGGTCATGGCTGATTCAGTGCTGTGTCCTGATTGAAAGCCTGATTGGAATTGGTCTAGTAGGTTGAAGTGGTCTATGTGGATACTAAGCTGCGTGTGGACACACTTTTTGAGTAGTTTGGCAAGGGTCGAGATGTTGGATATTGGGCGATAGTTATTCAAGTCAGATGGGTCAGTTGGTACTTTCTTAAGGATGGGGATACCTGACCAGCTTTGAGGATGTCAGTGATGGTTCCTTGCATGAGGGTGGAATTTATGATCCTCTTCCATAGGGACACTAGCAGTGGCATGAAGGTCTTTAGGTGTGATGCTGGGAGGGGGTCTGTGAAATGGTTAGAAGGATTCAAAGAACTAAGCGTGCTGAGGATAGTTTCTTCATTGTAGAGGTTGAAGGTGGACCAGGAGGCATTATTTTTGAGGTTGAGTGTTGTGACGTAGTTGTACGGGGGCCTGCTGTGTCCGTGAGGAAATTGTGGGTGTATCGGGAAGTTATACTAGATTGTTAAGTAGGTCTGCCTTTAGTTTTTCAGCCTTTGTTGTGAAAAAAGAGGCAAGATCCTCACATTTGGGGAGTGTATCCGTGTTGGCTTGGGGGGAGTAGTGGACACCCTTAGACTGAGCTTTGATTATTTCAAACAGTTTTTTGGGGCGATTCTTAGCTTGGTCAAGTTGAGTACGTATGTAATCCGCTTTAGATCATCTAATCCTCCTGTAGTAGGCATTTCTGGTGCTCCTTAGTAATTTCAGGTGGGCAGTGGATGGGATGGCTCTCCATTGTCTTTCAATAGTTCTCAATGATCTCCTGCCTTCATTTAGTCTACCATCATACCAGGGGTTTGAGTTCTTTGTGTTGACTCTTTTTAGTTGTAGGGGGCTACAGTGTCAAGAACCATGTTCATTGAGTGGAAGTAGTGATTTGTCAAAGCCTGAACATCATTGGATCCATCAGGTGGGGGCGTGGGGGTGCGACTGGATGATGAAAGATCGACCGGATTGATGTTTTCTAGGTTCCGCTTCCAGATTTGTGTTCTCATGGGTTAGACAGAGAGTAGTTTAACGACTTCCTTGAAATCAAAAGTGATAATGTGATGGTTGGACCAGTCGCACGGGAGGATCGATACCAGCTATGTAGAGTTTGATTTGGAAATTATTAGATCAAGGATTGATCCTTTTTCGTCCGTGGGACTGTAACAAATTTGGGTCAGATTGAGGTTGGATAGGAAAGCTTTGAGGCTATTGACCTCTGGGTCGTCAAGATCGTTCAAGTGGAGGTTGAAGTCGCCCAGGAAGATCTGTGTATTCCGTTGTCCTACATTTGTCGCAAAAATATCCATCAAATGTTCAATGGAGTTGAGGTTGTTGCCAGGAGGATGGTAGTAAGAGTGCAGTGTGCATATTGGCTTGCTGTTGCTAGTAATGAGTAGGCAAAGGTATTCACAGGAAAAGAATATTGGGGTGTTAGAGCGGCTCACAGAGATGTTGTTCCTATGAATGCAGGCAATACCACCGCCTATCTTATCGGGTCGGTCTAGTCTTGTGATGTAGTATTTTGGGGGAACTAATATGTCTAAAATGGGTGTGGATGACTCAGTTAGCCAGGTTTCCGTTAAAATGATAAGGTCGGGTTCATTGGTTATAATAAGGTCAGCTATGTCAGAGGCATGACATGCAGCCAATCTACAATTTAATAAAATGCATTTTAACTGGGCCTTGGTCGAGGTGGTGTTCTGGTCATGGGAGATGGGTACTCTTGTGAGGTTGCTTTCGACAATACCTCTGGGAGTGTGTCTTGTCCATCTAGAGGCATTGGGAAGGATGGGTTGGATTAAGGACCGTTTCTGTGTATCTCTGAGTGAACTGGCCCACCAGGAAGGGATGGAGGTTCGTCGGAGTGAAGTAGGGAATTAGGGTCATTTGGTAAAAGTGTTCTCCTTTCCCTTGACGGCCGGGATAACGCATTGGGGTAAGGTACTGTTTTCCATTTGGGGGGCTCCTGACGCGAGGGACTAGAGCAAAGCTGCTGAATGGTTTTCGCTTTGGGCTTGGGTTGTTGCCTGATCAGATTGTGAAGAGTTTAGAGATCTTCTTTTATTTGTCGAAAGGATAGTATTATCTTGTCTAGTTTGGGGTCAGGTGTTAAGGTTGTCATATTGATGGTATGAACTGTGGTTAAGAGGGGATGTATTGTGGATTGTGTGGTGTCCTGGGGTGAGACTTGTGTTGGATCGACGGGTGGTGGGTTTACAGCGACGTGTCCCATGGGGACGGAAGGGTAGGAAAGTGCTTTAGGAGAGAAAATTTGGTGAGGAAATGGGGAGTGGTAGTGTGGGGCGAAGGAGCCTGTGGGAAGGCCACAGGAGAGGTGACGCTAGTGTGAGGTGAAGTGGAAGTAGAATGGGTGAGGAGATGGGAAGTGGTAGTGTGGGGTGAAGGAGTGTGTGAGAAGGCCACTCTAGTGTGAGGTGAAGTGGAAGAAGGTGACCCTTCCTGTCAGGCGATACTTTACGAGGTCCCTGTTGTTTCCTCCTTGGTGAAGCAATCTCACAACTCCCCCGTGGGCCAGTTATCTAGCAAAGATTGATAACTCTTAACTAATCCACTGACCCTCAAGGGAAAGGGGAAGTGGACAGAGAAAACAAGACAAACACTGGAGCTCTTCTTGAGACTTCAGCGTAGTTCTCTCTTGAAGTGTTCAGGGCTTCTTCTTATCTCAGTCTTCTTTTGTGTTACTAAACAAACAAGCAACTAATCACATATTCGTTGTCCAACTATGAATGAATTCTAAACACATCTGTAATAGTCTTCTACATACCAGTCAAGAATAAGCCCTTTCAGACACTTCTTTCTAGTGACGGGTGATTTTTTGAATATTACAGCCTTAGAAATAAACACAAGATATGGTCAGCCAAGAATTAACCTTGATGATGTGTGAATGTAGTTAGTGGTTAGGGATTAGTGAATAACTCACACAACCTTAATTATCTTACCTTGTCACCGTAAAATGAGATCTTTATAAAAATGGATTCTAATTGAATAAATAAAAGAGAAAAGAAAAGAACATACCAACTCCTATATCACGGAGTGACAGTATTCACAATGTCCCTATTTCTGCATAGGTATCAAATGTTTAAACCAAGCATTTGCTATACCATTTGTACACATAGTCAACATTCATATAGTAACTTATTCGTAAGATATTAAGTACAATCCTGCACTCATCAAAGTTCCTAGATTATCAGTTCAAATAACTGCTTGAATGCAATTATCGGCTTTTCAAGCTAGATCAAGTTGTCTTTTGTCTGCATTCGTATTTAGCACAGCTTTGTTGAAAAAACGGCTCAGTTTTAGCTTAAACGTGTCCTGAAAACAAAATTGTTTTTACCAAGGTTTGTTCTTCTTGCATCAACGTTACATTGAACTCTTTCCTTACTGTCTTTTCAGGAAGCGGATGCCCAGCGATGGGTGGGAACCGGAAGGCAGGCAGAAGGAGCCGGAATCCTGCACCTCCGTTCAAGAAGGACTCGAGACAACGAGAAGGAAGATGCTGTGTCCGGAGGCCAAATCAAGGTAAGAGATCTGTTTCTGGGTTCGCGAACCTTTTCTGAATTCTGACGGCGAGTTGGCAATCGAGGAACGGAATCAGGTAAGCAAGGAACCGGGACTGGAGGCGGGTAGCAGGAGAAAAGGAACGGGGAGATTTGAAGAGGGAAGAGGAAGTCTGGGCGGGTCCGGATCGGAAGCCAAGGAACACTCGCGAAGGCACCAAGTGACTGGAAGCGAAGCGTCTTGGCCGGTGTTTACGGGGCTTAAATACCTTTTCAATCAGGGCGTTGTCTGTCTCTGCACATGTTCAAATATGAACGTTGAGGAGAAGTTGAAACGTGTAACACAAAAGCGCAACACGAGTTTACCCCAGCATAAGAGCAACAAACATTGTTAAAAGCAAGACCGTATTGTTAAACAAGCATTGCCACAACTAAGATTCACACAAACAATATACAGTGGCATACAAAGGCATTGAATAACAACGATGGACTAATGCATGAAAACATTTATGAAGCCACTGCATGCGTACTCATGACAGTTCTCCCCCCCAAAGGTCGTCTCACTGATCTAGGTTTTTGTGGGTGAAGAGCATGAAATAAACGAACTAATCGAGGAGCGTGTACATTCGATTCAGGTTCCCATGAGTTTTCAGAAGAATCATATCCTTTCCAAACAACTAAATAATATAAACGTCCTCGAATGCGTTTTGAATCCACAATTCTTTCTACCTCATATTCCACTTGATCTCCTACTACTATTGGGGGAGGGGGACTATCAGGTCTGGTGTTTGGGTCAAAAGGCTTTAGCAAAGAGACATGGAATACTCAGTGAATTGCATACTCTTGGGGCAAGTCCAATTTAACAGACACTGGGTTCACAATTTCTTTTATGGAAAAAGGACAAATGAATCGAGGTTTTAACTTTTTTGGTCCTAAAATTTGAATATTTTTTGTTGATAACCAGGCCTTATCTCCTGCATTATATTTTGGGGCTGGTAATCTATGAAGGTCTGCTGTCTTTTTCATTTTCTCTTTGTTTTTAACTAAGGATTTCCGAACCTGTTCTTGAAATCTTTGTAGATTAACTAATCTTTCAGAAACTGCTGGCATGTCTGGTGTTTCGTCTGGAATTACAATTGGTAATGTTCGGAGATGCTGACCGGTAGTAAAGTAGAAGGGTGAACAACCCAACGCTGAATGCACCGAATTGTTGTAAGCAAACTCAGCCAAAGGTAGAGCTTTATCCCAACTTGAAGATATAGTAGTAGTCAAACAGCGTAGGCTTTGTTCAAGATATTGGTTCACTTTTTCTGTTTGACCATCAGTCTGGGGATGAAAAGCGGACGACAAGGCTATTTCTATTCCCAATTGCTTATTAAGTTTTTTCCAAAACTTGGAAACAAATTGAGGACCTCTGTCTGAAATGATTTTCTGTGGCCAACCATGAAGTTCGATTATATTTGTCAAGAAGATATTACTTAGATCTTCGGCCAATGGTAGTTAAGTTAGAGGAATAAAATGTCCCATTTTAGAAAGGAGATCCACAACTACTAATATTGTGGTACAACCATGAGACTGAGGTAAGTCAGTAACAAAGTCCATACTAATAGTATGCCAGGGAAATGGTGGTATTGGTAAGGGCTGTAACAAACCCATTGGAGGGGTATGTAATGATTTTTGTCGTGTGCAAACAGGACAGGTGTGAACATAGCGACGTACATCTTGACTTATGTTTTTCCACCTGAAATGCCTCTGACATAGTTCTAATGTTTTGTTAGTTCCTGGATGTGCGGCTGCAGAAATGTCATGATTCCATTTCATGATTAGTTCTCTCAGGTCTTCGGTAGGAATGAGCAACCTTCTTTTAAAAAAAAGGTAACCTTCTTTAATAGTGGCATGTTTTTGAGAAAGCCATTGTTGTTGATCTATTTTTTGTGTCTCTTTTTTCAGTATAGACAGAAAGTCGTCAGAGGTAGTTTCTGCACAAACCTTTTCTGCGGGTATGATACTCTGTAACTCCCCACATTGCTCGTTATTTTTATCACAAACCAGTCGGGAGAGGGTATCTGATAACAATTGTTTTACTCCAGGCGGTAAGTGATTACAAAATCAAACTCACTGAAAAATTGCAACCAACGCATTTGCCTTGGTGTAAATGCTTTTACAGTGGAATAAAACTGCAAATTTTTATGGTCAGAAAAAATAGTTATTGTGTGTTTTGCCCCTAATAGATGATGCCTCCACTCCTGGAGAACGGCTTTGATTGCTAATAGCTCACGTTCAGCTATAGTGTAGTTTTGTTCTGCAGGTAACAATTTTCTAGAGAAAAAGGCTATTGGATGTAAACAGCCTGTAGAGAAATCTTTCTGTAATAGGACACCACCAATGGCAGTCTGTGAGGCATCTGCTTCCACAGAATAGGGTCTATCAGGATCTGGATGCACCAGAATTGGTGCCGTGGTGAAAGCTTTTTTCAATGTCTGGAAAGCAGCTTCTGCATCAGTATTCCAATGGAACTTTTTTTACTTTTTGTAACAAACGAGTAATTGGCTCTACAATATTAGAAAATTTAGAAATGAACCGCCGATAAAAGTTTGTGAATCCTAACACTCGCTGGATTTCTTTAACTGACGTTGGAGCTGGCCATTTTAAAATTGCTTCCTTGATTCCTTCTGGAGATAGCCAATATCCTAGAAACTCAACTTTTGGGGTGTTAAAAACACATTTTTCTAATTTTACAAATAGTGAATTATCACTCAGCTTCTGAAGCATGGCTCAAACATGTTCTGTATGTTCTTCAGGATTCTTTGAGTAGATCAGAATGTCATCAATATATACAATAACGCAAACGTCCAGCAGATCATGCAGGACCTCATTAATGAAATACTGAAACGCTGCTGGAGCGTTATGAAGTCCAAACGGCATTACTGTATACTCAAAAAGACCAAATTTAGTACGGAAAGCCGTCTTCCACTCATCACCTTCCTTTACGCGGATTAGATGATAAGCTCCGTGTAAGTCTAGTTTTGTGTAGATACTTGAACCTTTCACCTGGTCTAACAATACTGGGATCAAGGGCAATGGATACCGATTTTTAATCGTTGCCTTGTTTACTGCGCGAAAGTCTATGCAAGCCCTCAGATCACCTGTCTTCTTTGCTACGAAGAAAAGTGGGGATGATACAGGTGAAGTGGAATGTTGAATAAATCCGAGATCGTCAAGATAAGTACGCAAATACTGATTTTCTGGTTCAGTTAGTGCATATATGCGACTGCAAGGCAATTTAGCTCCTGGAATCAGATCGATTTGACAGTCATAAATCCTGTGAGGGGGTAATTTGGTAGCCTTAACTGGATCAAATACATCAGCATAATCCAGGTACTCCATGGGAATGGTAATAGGAAGTTCACAATGTGACGCAACACAATAGAAAGGCATTACAGGATCTTTTGTTTCTTGATAGCAGTGAAGTTTGCAATATGCTGAATCGAAGGTCACAGTATGTTTGACCCAGTCTATTTTAGGATTGTGAAGTTCAAGCCAAGGAATTCCTAAGATAAAAAGTAGGAGTATCAATGAGATCAAAAGTGGTTAACTCAGTATGCTCATTATCTGTTACCAGAATCAAAGGTGTAGTATGAAATCGTATTAATCCTGAAGAGAGAGCTGAACCATCAACAGCTCTCACAGGCGCAGGTTCTTTCTTTGGGATTTGTTTCAGATTTAATTTTCGAGCCAGCTCTAAGTCAAAAAAGTTTCCTGTAGCTCCAGAATCAATAAGAATGGGAATACTGTGTCTTTGTTGGTTTGACAATATCAGAATAATTCTTACCGTAAAATGTCTGGGTATATGGTTAGTTACACTGGTCGCAAATTGTGAGACCTTAAACTCAAGATCTCTCGAGGAATCGATCTTTTTTTTCCTCGAGATTTTTTGTTTTCCGATATTTGGGAAGATTCAGACACAACTACCAAGGTTTTCTTTTTAGCTGGTTTTATTATGCAATCTTTGGCGAAATGACCAGGTTTGCCGCAATATAAACATAAATTCCCCTTTCGCCTTCAATCTTTTTCTTCTTGAGTAATGGGTCTTTTAATTCCTCCTATCTGCATGGGTTCTACTTGAGCATTTTTGTCTTCACCATCCTCTCGTTCAGATTTAAAATGTAAATGTCTGATGTCAACCCTGGGTCTTTCACTTTTTCTTTCACCTAATCTGTGATCTAGTTTTACAACCAAATCCTGAAAGTCGGTAAAATCGTTTGGTAACTCCACTATGTGTGCCAGAGAATCTTTTAAATTATCACTAAGACCTCTGTAAAACAGTGATATTCTCTTTTCCTCTGGCCATCTGGTTTCAGCTAACAGCCTATTAAAACTAGTGACATATGATATTAAATCTTTTGAGCCTTGTCGAAGATTCAAGAGTTCGTTATCTGATGCCTGTAAAAATACATGCTTAGCAAAAAGACTAGACATTGCTGTTTTAAAACCTTTTAGATTATGAATTAAAGGATCATCTGAATCCACAAGCGGCATGGCCCAATTTGCAGCAACTCCCCCTAAATAGGATATAATAAAAGCTACCTTGGAAGTATCTGTATTAAAAATGTGTGGTTTGCACATGAAAAGCAACTGACACTGACTCATAAAGGTATTGTAGCGATTACTATCTCCTGTGAACCTTTCTGGGTTAGCTAGAGGAACAGGATGAGGAGTTACTACAGTGACTTGTACTGGTTGATTAATCTGTCCTGAAGGGTTCTGGGAAGGAAAAACGAGTTTAGGAGGGGTCAGAATTGGGCGTCTATCTTCAGCTGCTGACTCTCGCCATGTAGTAAAACCTGCTTTAGTCTTATCTAGTTCATGTCTAAGAGATAGATTTTCTTGGCGCAGCTCCTGCATCTCTGCAGTCATATTCTGTATTAACTGTCCTAACTGATCTTCATCCATAGTGAATGATTCCCTAAAAATTGTGACACCAGAAGGAAACAAGAGAGTATGGCTTCGCTTTCTGTCAGGCGCAGCTTTACAAGGTCCCGGTTGTTTCCTCCTTGGTGAAGCAATCTCCCAACTCCCTCGTGGGCCAGTTAACTAGCAAGATTGATAACTCTCAATTAAACCACTGACCCTCAAGGGAAAGGAGAAGTGGACAGAGAAAACAAGACAAACACGGGAGCTCTTCTTGAGACTTCAGCGTAGTTCTCTCTTGAAGTGTTCAGAGCTTCTTCTTATCTCAGTCTTCTGTTGTGTTACTAAACAAACAAGCAACTATTCACATATACGTTGTCCAACTATGAATGAATTCTAAACACATCTGTAATAGTCTTGTACATACCAATCAAGAATAAGCCCTTTCAGACACTTCTTTCTAGTGACAGGTGATTTTTTGGATATTACAACCTTAGAAATAAACACAAGCTATGGTCAGCCAAGAATTAACCTTGATGATGTGTGAACGTAGTTAGTGGTTAGGGATTAGTGAATAACTCACACAACCTTAATTATCTTACCTTGTCACTGTAAGATGAGATCTTTAAAAAATGGATTCTAATGGAATAAATAAAAGAGAAAAGAAAAGAACATACCAACTCCTATATCACGGAGTTACAGTATTCACAATGTCCCTATTTCTGCATAGGTATCAAATGTTTAAACCAAGCATGTGCAATACCATTTGTACACATAGTCAACATTCTTATAGTAACTTATTCGTAAGATATTAAGTACAATCCTGCACTAATCAAAGTTCCTAGATTATCAGTTCAAATAACTGCCTGAATGCAATTATCGGCTTTTCAAGCTAGATCAAGTTGTCTTTTGTCTGCATTAGTTTTTAGCAAGGCTTTGTTGAAAAAACGGCTCAGTTTTAGCTTAAACGTGTCCTGAAAACAAAATTGTTTTTACCAAGGTTTGTTCTTCTTGCATCAGCGTTACATTGAACTCTTTCCTTACTGTCTTTTCAGGAAGCGGATGTCCAGCGATGGGTGGGAACCGGAAGGCAGGCAGAAGGAGCCGGAATCCTGCACCTCCGTTCAAGAAGGGCTCGAGACAACGAAAAGGAAGATGCTGTGTCCGGAGGCCAAATTAAGGTAAGAGATCTGTTTCTGGGTTTGCGATCCTTTTCTGAATTCTGAAGGCGAGTCGGCAATCGAGGAACGGAATCAGGTAAGCAATGAACCGGGACTGGAGGCGGGTAGCAGGAGAAAATGAACGGGGAGGTTTGAAGAGGGAAGAGGAAGTCTGGGCGGGTCTGGATCGGAAGCCAAGGAACGCTCGCGAAGGCACCAAGTGACTGGAAGCGAAGCGTCTTGGCCGGGGTTTTACGGGGCTCAAATACCTTTTCAATCAGGGAGTTGGCTGTCTCTGCACTTGTTTAAATATGAACGTTGAGGAGAAGTTGAAACGTGTAACACAAAAGCGCAACACAAGTTTACCCCAGCATAAGAGCAACAAACATTTTTAAAAGCAAGACCTTAATGTTAAACAAGCTTTGCCACAACCAAGATTCACACAAACAATATACAGTGGCATACAAAGGCATTGAATAACAACGATGGAATAATGCATGAAAACATTTATGAAGCAACTGCATGTGTACTCATGACACTTCCTGCACAAAAAAAATCTTCTCATGCCTCAGGCATCCTTGCACCATGGTGCAAGGGTGCCTGCACCAGCACATGGCTGCAGTTTTGTGCCCAGCGCAGGTGGAAGCACAGAGATATTCTTGTAAATATGTTGCATCCCTGTGCTTTGGAAGTGCTGCAGTGTGGATAGAATATTGGAAATTAAAGTGAGAGCTTTTGTGCTTGCAAAGTGAGTGATAAAAGTAAGGTGATTCATACAATCCTGCTTTCCCCTTTGTAAGTTCCTTCTACACCACAGGATAAACTGAGACTAAATATTGAGGGTCCCATCAACTTACCTCAAGTTTGCCACAAATATATATTTGTACTAGTTGAATATCACTCTCTTTGAATCATAACGAGATGTGTACATAATATCAACCCCAAGAATCTTATTGAATTTCTTATTGACACCTTTTCTGTAGAAGCATTCTGAGCACCAAAGGCTCAAATAATGGAGTGCAGTTTTTATCTAAAGATATGAAAGCCTTTTCAAGGGATCTGGCTATCAACCACATTAAAACACCACTCTAATGCCCAAAAGCCAATAAAGTTGTGGAAAGAATGAAGAAAATGATGAAGGAGTTGATTCAGTTGGCCTACGCCACAGCTAAACTAGTTCCCAAAACCCTACCTGACATATTGTGGGCATACCACACCTCACCCAACTCTGTGACTGGGTTCCTTCCCTTCATTTCTCTTAAGGGTGGGCAGCGGTGACCGGCAGTGGGAGTACCTGCAGGGCAGTGACGTGGGGAGGGAGAGGGGCAGGGTGGGGGGTAGTAATGTATGGATTACGGAGTTTTTACAGGTAAGTAAACATTTAAATAAATAAAATGAATTTTGTTGTGCGCACTGCATCGCATTTGGGGAAGCAGTGCACTCGAAAAATTTTTTTTATTTATTTAAATGTTTACTTAACTGGGATGCTCCATAATCCATACATTACTATCCCCCACCCTGCCCCTCCCCCTTCCCATGTCACCGCCCTGCAGGTACTCCCACTGCTGGCCGCGGCTGAGGGTGGGTAATCTGGATATATACTCACTCCAAATTAGCTGCATAGAGAGCAACTTTTGTAGGTCAATACAGCTAGTGAAATCAAAATCCATCAAAACGAATACAAATCCCGCTAGGATAAAAATCAGAGTATGTGAAATGCCAAGTGGAAGGAGAGGCAGTGGGTAGTAATAAAAAATCCAGCCAAACGCCTAAACAGATCCAACAAATGTTCCCCACGTTCAAGAATTCGAGTGTGAAAATCAATATTGTAATTCTAGAACCTGTAAGGGGCTGTAGTATGGATAGAGCGGCAAACCTGCATCCTGCTAACAAAAGGTGTTTACATGTTACTCCTCAGCAAGTGCACATTCCTTAATGTAATCATTAAACTTTTATATTTTTCTTAAAACATAACAATTATTTCGCTATAATAAATTAGTGCTTTCATGTCGATTTTTAATATTGTTGTTTATTCCATCCTTTGTTATGTTTTTTAACTCTTTATCCCCTTATTTTATTAAAGTGTATATTTCCCTTAGAAAAGAGATACATTGTGTTTTCCCTGGTCAGTCTTCTACCTCTTCCTTTCCTCCCCTATTGGAACATTCCACTGAAGCTCACTTAAAATGTTCAAGTTCCTCCTGTCAGATGCCCTGCTAGGCCAGACTGAAGGCACTGTGCACCCTGACATAATAAAGAATATGTACTTGCTATTGATCTTGTCTTCTTCAAAATCATTTTGGTGTCTGCATCTCATTGACTTCCATTGCAATAGAGATCTTTTACAAAATATTACCGGTTTCCCAGAACCAATGTGTTATTATCTGTGAAGCATGAAATTAATGTTGTTACATATTTAAGTCTCAAAAACCAAATTATACTGCATTCGGTATCCGGGGGTGTGAAATTATGTATTGCATCACTGGGGTCAAATGAATAGAAACTGAACAATTGTCAGTAGTACTTTAATATTAAACTGTCCATTAGTAAATGTCAACCAGTGCTGCATTCTAAATGTACACCTTACTCCAAAAGGACTTTCCTATCTGAGTGGATAAATAGGATGACCTACTTGTAAGCGATGTGCACTCTGTATCTGCATCAGCGAATGTATTATTGGGGCATATGTGCAAGGAAATGTCGGAGCACAAAGTTGAGCAAAATTTGGCAGCGCCATGCTGTAACATTTTAACAAGCATGGATACACCATATTTACAATACGGTGCACCCTTGTGTTTACCCCTATTTTGGCGCTAAAATCAGCTGCCTAGCACCAATGCAGGCAAACTTGCACCACAGGGCATGAGTGCCTTCATTGCAGGGAATAGTTGTTTATGTGCAGGAAGATGCCCCTTCCTGCACATAAACAATCAATGATGTCAATATGCTTCCTCTATGTATGCTGCAGAAAGTGTAGTTATTTAATGATTGTTTATGTGGAGGAAGGGACACCTTTCTGCAACTAAACTATCATTCACAGTATTTTGCTCTCTCTATGTGTGCTGCAGAATGCAGCACACACAAAAAAACGAGGAGAAATAAAAGCATTTCTCTTGGTTTCTCCATTCATTCAAATGACTTTTATTGCATGGTGTTAGTTTTTGGCACTGCTTCAGATTTACACCTCCTTGTTTATATGGGGCACCATCAAAAAGCACTGGGAGTTGCTGTGGGACACCCACAGCAACACCCATTGCACGCCCCTTTCATGCAGATACCTGTGTGAAAAGGTACCATATTTACACAAAGCGGGGTTAAGACACAAAAAGTCACTTAATAGCACTTTGTAAATATGTAGCAGGGCCTTGTGCCACAGGAACGTTGTTAAAAGTGATGATCCTGTGGTGCAATGCCCTTGTGAATATGCCCCGTTGTGTCAAGCAGTCTGTCGTTCTATAAATACCTGCAACCCACGGCAGCCTTGCACTAACATTTTGTTTTGCATTGTCAGGTAGCTACTAAACTTGAAATATATTTTGTATTACGAAAGAACTGATGTCTTAGAAAGGTTATTTATGCATCACCATGGAAACATAACTTGTTCAGTGTACCCACTTCTGGCAAAATGTATTTGTGGACAAGAAGTGCCCATGAAATAACCTGATGCATAAAGCGACTGTGTGATTACGTACCACTCAGCAACTTAACATAACATTAGGCCACAAGGGCCAAAATTTGGCACTGATCAAATGTGACACATACACCGTTTTATGTTTACAAATATTACTTCATTAAAGTAGAACATTGTCTTTTTTCATTTTAATGTGAGAATAAATATTTTACTGTTCTAGAGAGCTCAGCTAGGGACATGCACAGATGAAAAGGTGTGCCAAGTTCAAAATCTTACTGCTTTTATAGTCTGCTTAGGATGAGCTATGTTTGCAGTGGCAGAAATGTGCTCCCTCTGTCTGTTTAACAAGGAGTGCATTGGGAATACAGAAGCATTACAGTGAATACTTAAATAGCAGTCGTCAGTATCCCATCCACAAAATGACAAATGTCTACTGCTCTGTATAAGAGTGTGAAATGACCCATGCACAAACTATCCAATCTAGCATTATTAAATATATAGTGCATCTCACAACACTTTCAAAGTTAAATAACCATGCAAGACAGTACGATCTGTCTGATATAGGAACGTATTACTCAATCATTCACTACAGCATTCTGAACAAGCGGTAGTCATTCAAACTCAACCTTCACTAATTGAACGCATGACATTTCTAATATTGTAAGCAGCCGCGGTCTGTGCAGGTAAGAGTTGGGGGGGGGGGAGAAAGGCAGGGGATTTCAATGGACAGGGAAAATTAAATAAATTATTAAATTGCCTTGGTCATTGTCCGTCAAAATCTCCCCTCACACAGCCCCACCGTTCTTACCTGTATGGACTGCGGCTGATTGTAATATGTCGCCTTTGTTTGAATCAATCAAGCAAACAAATAGGACTTATCAGGCATGGCTAATCTCCCATTAGAATATCCAGGTGCTGAGAACCTGCTGCTTAGAGAGAATTCAGTTGAACAGCCAAGTTTTGAATCCCCTTCCTGAATTCTAACTGAGAGGACGAGATCCAGAGGTGAAGGGGGACGCTGTTCCTTGAGTTCACAGTGAGGAAGGAGAAGGAGTGTTCTCCACTATTGCTTCAGGGAATGTGGGGAGTGTGAGCGAGGGAGAGGGAGATGGATGGATGTCTGGAGGGTCGGTGAAAGCTCAGGTGTTGTTTGATGTATGCTGTCCTTGGTTGTGTAGGACTATCTATGTGGGGATCAGCATCTTGAATTATCATCTCTTCTGAATGAGGAGCCAATGGTGTTTCCTGATGTGAGAGATGAAGTGGGTTTGCTTTGGGAGATCAAGGATGAGACTGGCCGCTGAATTCTGTTTGGTTTTCAGTCTTTTCAAGAGGTGTGAGGTGATTCCTACGTAGAGTGCATTGTCGTACTCCAATATTCTGGTGACTAGAGCTTGAGTGACAATTCATCTGGTGTCGACCAGAATCCATTTGAAGATCTTACGAAGCATGCAAAGAGTGTGGAAGCAGTTGGAGGAGACTACTTTGATCTGTTTTTTCATGATGAGCCTACTGTCCAGGATGATGCCAAGGTTGCGGGCATGGTCAGTTGGCATTGGTGAGAGTCCTAGTTTGGAAGGCCAACAGGCATTCCAGGATTCCAGTAATAATTAAGTAGGGGTCTTCAGAAGTTAAAAGGATAACAATCACTACATCATACAGCATGGGCTAACTCCTCAAATATTAGTCTTTTTTCTGTCTAGACTAAGTAATCCATCATCTGTACTCTAATTGGTGGGATAACAGTCAGTGGCAAGATGGTGATGCACAGCCACTGGTCACAACTGATTTAATTATTAGTTCTGCCATACCAATTTTAGGAAATATGATGAGTTGTATGGCAGAACTGTCATGTGGTAAAGCAAGGCCTCCAGGAATATCTCCTAACAACCACCCATCTATAAATCTAAAGCCTCTTGAAATCAGTCACTGCAGGATTTGAATACTTTCTGATGAAGAACTCCATAAAATTAGATGTTGAAATAGATTAAACCCTACCATTGTCACATTACTAGTAAAATATCTGAAGCATAAATTGCCGAAGTTTGCATCCTCAAGTATATTCCACCAAATAATTTCTGTCAAAACCTGACTATCACATTGATTCCCTTCCAATAAATGGCAATTAATAAATACCAAGATTAGTTTCCCACTGGAATAATTGTACAAATAAACAGCAAGAGGTAATGAATTATTGGAATCAAATTCAAGAGGAGAGCATATCTCACCCAGTGATTTAGGAATTCTCATGTCTAAGACACCATCTACCCAACCCCTGATAAGGACTCCATAGAAACCTGAACAAATCTTTGGAATTTTAAGTTGGTTTGCCCCATCAACCACTACTCCTAAAGAAGAATTACCTTAAATTGTTAAATGATATATACTAATGAACAATCAAGGTGGCAGTGGAAAGTTTCTGAGTTGCCGAATAGAAGTGATAGATTTCCATCTACCAACTAGACTGCTTCCTGGTTGACAGTTATCAGCTAATATTCACTACCTTTGTACACTGTTTTGGCAGCCAGTTCCAGTCCAGTCTGGTAGGTGCTGTCCTCACACAACCCATGCACACTCTCTTTACTTGTAATGGGGTCACAATAATAACCTACTAGTTGATCATTTCCACTTAATTGTATGCAAGAAGGAAAACATTCAAATTGTAATTTAGAACATAATCTTGGGCAGTTCTGGAGCCCTTTGTTTCTACAATTGTTGTTGTCTACAGGTTGGAGAATCCTAGTCTCACTGATACTGTGCATTCTGCTGATGTATTTAGGAATATTTAATCTGAAGTCTCAAAATTGATTAGTTGGTAAAATATCAAGGTCCATTATATGAATATTATCAATATGATTTTCATTCAATTTCCTGACTGCAGTTAAGGTAAGTGTTACTTTTGTAATTTAATTGCCATAATCGGTTGGACAATAATGAAACGTGCACAACCAACATCATTTGTACTAGTAAGTCTGAGAAATGCCATTTTGTAAAAGTGTGCAACATTGTTGTTTTATTACTCTTCTAGACGAGGGAAGATAGCATAAATGAAAAACGACAATGAATCAGATCCAGGGAAAGTCTTAATATTAACTGGGTGCTAGAATGCATGACACTTGTTTGGATTTCAGTTAAGGTCCCAGGAAAGATGCTACAATAGTTTGATGGGTGTTGTTTCGAATTGCTGTAATGCTTTTTCTCTTGAATGAATTCAAAGATATGCTAGATTTAGGTCTATACATCAATGTGACTAATATTTGAGCATCATAATTTGAATTTCTGCAACTCACTCTATGCTCACCTTGACTTGACATTTGGGACAAAATTAATGGTTTTAGAACCATGCTCCCAGATTTAGAGTAAGAAGGTAAGAAGGAGTATTTTTTTAGGCATGGATGGAGTTGACGGAGTTCCCCCCCAAAACATGTCCATGTTCCATGGAGTTCCGCAAGCGACGTAGTGAGGTACGTCACGCTGCCTGCACTGATTTTTTAGGTCTCAGCCTGATGTGAGCAGATTCCGAAGCTCTCGGAGGTGAAGTTGGATCCCGCCCCTTTTCCTCATTCGCTGGCATCATCCTGCATGCAAAACGCAGGCTCACAATTGAAAAGGAGGCTTCTTAGTCCCTCCTTGTTGCCAACTTGTCTCTTTTTGGTCCCTCCCACTGGGATTGGATCATTTACTGGCGGCTTGTTACTATGTCCTTTAATTACAGGGTGAGGACTTTTTTCTTCATGCCGGCTGGAGCGAGGTGTACGCTGTGTACTTATGTCATTCACGCTTTTTCCATGTTGCCTTTGGACCCTCCCTCCCCTCTTTGGTGCCTGGCAAGCCATCTGGTCATGCCATCTGGTCGTGCTACGGGTCATTGGGACACCAATCCAGATCCTAGGGTTGAGTTGTGCTTCTAGTATCACATATATATGCTGAAAGATTAGCAGCTATCAAACAGACTTTGAAGCAAAGAAACAAACTTTTTAAAGTCAGCAACACGTTGCCTTACTTTTATCCTTTAAAACTGTGCCAACCTCACACACAACCGACCCAACTACTTTCCACCCAGGGCTTCAGTCCAGGCCCGGATCATACAGGCAGGCTCAAAACTCATAGCCGCTCCCAGCACAGGCATGCCGAAGCAGCTGGCAACCCCTGGCCCCAGCCCGAGGAGAGCCGGGAACAAGCTTTGCCCAAAGCCAACCCCCTCTTAATAATGGGGCTGCAGTGTGTCCTCACCAGCACTGTCATGGAGTGCAGCCTCCCAGCCCACTGCCAGCAGCTGCTGCGAGCCTGCAAGGAGGGGGCCTGCGAAGGCGCCCGAGGGCGGTGGCAGTGGAAGCGGCTCATCCCAGTGCGGGGGCGTCTTCCCCGGGAGGTCCAGCCGGAAAATATGTAGGATCCCTCCCGCTTCCTCCAGTTGACTGCACCAATGAGGATGGCAACACGGCGCTGCAGCTTGCTGCAGCTTGCTGCTGCCTGGGTCTGGGAGCCTCTGGTGCGCTTCTTTCTGCGCAAGGGGGCGGCCGTGGAGAGCAGGAACCACTGCGTCTGGAAACCGCTGATTCAGGCGGCCAGGTATTAATTATCCCTGGGGATGGTGAGGGTCACAGACCCGGTCATTGTCTGGGAAACCGTCCTGGGATGTGCTTCACTTTCTTTCCCCTTGAGTTGTCTCTACGTGGCCCAGAGTCCTCGCTTGCATTCATTGGACTTGAGCGTGTAGGGAGGTGTCCAACTTTATTGTGCGTTGCTCCCTTACAGTTTGTACGAATATCTGAGACAGCAAAACTACAAATACGAGGGTGCAAAGAAAGTTCAGGAGTGGAGGGGTTGGTTACTTGTAGCTAACACTGATCAGCTTGAAATCTCAGAGACAGAGACTGTATATGTTTCCGAAGTTCAAAGATTGCAGCAGGTTGTCATCGACTACCTAGGTATCTTTTGCCCTGAACTTTCCACATATGCAGTACAATTAGCGTTCAACTAGGTGGTTAAGCGGGCAAGTTATAAGTGCCCCCAAGCTGTGTAAAAGAGTCGCACTGAGTCACACAAATTCTAGCAGATCATATCACATATTTGCACAATGGCACTCATAAATGCTGACTTCCACACATTTCAGAAAGGTGCTTGTAGATTTAAAACTATTTTCGAAAGAGCTGTGGGATGTATTTATCTCATGTATCATGAATAAAAGTAGTCTGTCAACTCCAGCTCCTCGTACGCAGGAAAGCGACTTTACTTTTATGAGCCTGCATCTTTGCCGTTTAATTTTTGAGCAGCGCACTTACTAATTCTGTTTCTTTAAACGTTGCATCAAAAATCTGCAGTGATCAGGAAAAATGTAAATCATATAATATTGAATGCAATGGGATTTATTTGCTACACGTCTTTCCTAACACAACTAAATGAGAACACAGATGAGTCAATGTGGCATACTGTCGGACAAAGTAAGCGATATGAAAGGTTTTGACTATACCATTTCCAGCTGAAAGGTAATATTTCTCTCTATGTGTTTCCATACCTGGCGTGACACGCAGTTTGGTGTTTACTTTCCCTCCATGTTAAAGAAGAGTATATGTTTAGCACCCAGGCTAATGTTCTGCATAGCTAAATACACATGAGGTTCCAAAAGCGAGACACATGCATTGCAAATGCTTGTTAACACTGGGAGTTTGTCCAACTGTACCTCATGCAGTGCAAGACGGTGTTGCTTCTTTCTGCTGCTCTAGTAGATGTTATTCTCTGGTGGCAGATTCCTCAATATGAGTGGCAGATTTTATAACCTGAGCGGTAGCGACCTGCCGCGCCTGTCGGTATTGAGAAATCTCGCTTGGAGTTGTCTAGTGTACTTAATATTAGTGAGCCATGAAAAGGGAAAAACACAGATATGGTGAGTTTTTTGTACTCTACATTCTCTGTGAATAGCGGAGTGGAAAAAGCTCCATGAGCCTAGCAGAATTTTACGTCCAGGCCAAGTTTTTTCACTTTTCTTTTTGCGATTTCTCCATTTATTTATTTGTTATTATCAAATATGAAGGTATTTAATACTACACAAATTGGCAGTGTTTGACTTACTAAACGCCTCATTTGCATTTATTTTGGAATTGTACTTTGCATTAGTATTAATACCTTTTCCATTGGATGACGACAACGGTCTAGATACCATACTGGTGCATATAAGTTCATTGACAGAATAAACTTCAGCATAAGAATTTCCATTGCCATTAGGATGAACAATGTGTGCACATTGTGCTCTGTCTGGAATGTAGTTGAAAAGCCCTGAGGTGACACATGAAATGGAAAAGTGCATTTGCCATACCGGAAACCCTACTTTGTATATTAGTGAGTCATCCCTAAAATGTGCCCTTATAAACCAACAGAGCTGGGCATTTAACCGATTTGCTGCGGCCGGAATTCCCCCGCGGTGCATGAGAATTCCACCCGTGCACAGTTCTGACAGCCCCCGGCCGTCCTCTGCACACGACCACGTGACGTCAGAAGGCCGGGGGCTGTCTGACGCACGGAAGCGGTTAACATATTTGAAAATGGGCAAAGTAAATTTTGGAATGTGTCCTCACAGTGACTAATTTTAAGCTGTTTTGACTGTGTAGCTTTAATCAGAATCTCCATGAAACGGACTGGGTAAATGCAAAACCCTTGTATTCTATCTTTGCTTTAGAAAGTACTAGTAATCTGATTGAAAGTTCCTTAGCACTCAGTTTAAAAAATCTATTTTATTCGAAAAATCAGGTTTATGGTAGCTTTACTGGAAAAGTACATTTATAAAATGTACTTTGTGCTGCCTGAGCGGAAATTCGCTTAGAAACAGTTTTGTCACTGATCTTAACTCTGGACTACAATACTCATTCTGGACAGGCATTAGCAACCCTGTTCTCCAAAGAACAAAAGTCTGTCATTCAGGTAAGGGTGTTGTCAACAAATGGCCACTTAACGAGAATTAGTTACTTGAGAGTGGTACTGGAACAGTTCACAGAACAAACAACACATTCACATTATGCCTTTTGACTTGGAAATTCTAATTGGGGCTGACAAGACCTGCTCCTATTCATTCCCAGGGCTCACATAGACTGCCTGGCTCTATTCCCAACATAGGAAAACAGCTATTTTCTCTGAAAAATTAAGAAACTTTTTTTTCAATAAGGAAGATGCTTAGGGAGAGGAAGAGATCCTTTTTATTGAAGAAAGAGTTAGCAATTTTGGATTCCAAATGTTTTACAATAAAGTAAAGAGGAAGTGCTGGGTATGAGGTAGAGAAAACACAAGAAAGTAGACAAGATTTAGTAGGAAAAATTCTCCAGTTAGTTGCTGAAACTTTTTTTGTATTAGTTGGGAGAGGTGAGAGTCCACCTCCAGTATTAATAGCAATCCTTGTCAGAGTCACCAACAAAAGTCTGTAAATCAACCTGTTCTAAGCCATCCAACTAGGTTTAGAGCAAAGCTGACTACCAAGACAAATGAGAATCAGGCCTAGGTATGAGCTACATCTGCCAGTGACAGGATAGGTTTTCTTTAAAGCTCAGGAAGAGGCTGTGAACGGCTTGTAAACCATCATGTTCGAGGAAGATAAACACTATTCTCCAGCCATCCCATTTGTCCACTGTCCAGGAGCAATCCACATCTCAACATAGGTGAGCCATCATCTGTCAAGTGACACTGGACACTGTCAGAATTGCCCCTTTTGGCTTAGGCAAGAACATTTTACTTTCTAAAAGTGTAATTTCCAAAACAGTAATAATATAAAATCTGACGACAATTCAGTTGGATTTTCACTGAATATTAAAATGAGTTCTTGTACCATTTTTCTAGCCTACGGGAGAGTCAGCCTTGCCACAGTGACAACATGATTTTGAAAGTTTTTCATTGCCAGAATATTAAAAACACCAAATATACATACCCTACTTTTTAAATGCCATGCTCACTGACCTATGGACATTTAGGTCATTCCTTAGGGGGGTACCTTATAAGTTTTAAAAAGGAAGGCATAGGCCTACAAAGAGGGTTATGTTGCCAGGTCAAAATATCAGTTTAAAACTACACTTCCAGGTTGCATATGAAGGCCTGGAGATAGCTTTCTATAGTGGTACTTAAGTGGGTTGCACAATGACTGCTGTATCTAATTTAACAGCAATGGGTAGAAGGAGTACCATACACTAAGAGATTTTAAGTAAATTAAATTTTCTAATTAGTTGCATGTTTTTTTTGCTATGTTTAACAGGGAGAGCACAAGCACATTACCACTGGTTAGAAAGAGTAAAGTGCACAGAGTCCTATGGCCAACGGAAATGACTTCAGCAAAAAAATGCAAAAATCTAGGGGTATACCATGCAAAAGATAGTAATTTCTGGTTAAACAAAATGTGAAGAATAAGGCCATTTTGGAAGAAATAAAACTCACAAACTCCTGGGACCTGTAATTGCTCTCCAAGGTTCAGACGGCTAAACTCCTGTTTGGCTGCTATAGGGACACAAAATGCAGGATTCCTGACTCTAAAAGAAGCCAACTCACTACTGAGGACTGGATCTTGTAACACCCCCTGTTAGCATTAGATAGAGAGAGACCTGGTGCCCCACAGGTCTTCAATGAGATCTCAGTGTTGCAAGAGTGACCAAGAGCAACTTCCCCTGAAGTTGCACAAAAGTGTGCCTTAGTGTTGTTTTTAATATCTGAAGGAACTCAATAAGGTGCTAAATCCTCACTAAGGAAGTCACCTCCTCGAATTGCAAAAAAGAGATGTTTGTCCTGCTTGGACAATTTTGGAAAATTGACATCTAGTCAGATGGGACCTCATGGTAATGGTATACAACATTGTGGAGCCCTGAATAGCTGCACTTATTGCCTTGCCCCTCAGTTTGATTAAGAGAACCAATACAATTACTAAGTACATAGTTAAAAGCTTGGACTCGCAAAAGGCAGTAAATGCATGTTAGTGGCAAAGCTACATCAGTTACTGCAGATTCATGCTTTTTCCAGCTTAGAGGTTACTGTTCCAAAACCAAGGGCTTCAGTGAGAGATCAATGTATATTACCTGAGGGACCCTAAGTTGGTTCAGTCTTGGAGCTTACCCAGCTGTAAGAGTTTAATACCCATAAAAACAATGGAGTTCGAAAGTAAAATCTTGAATTGGAATTTTAATCAGTAATGCCCCTAGTATGGATGACATTCTTGGATTGTAATGTACTTTTGAGAAATTTGGTTTCGTCAAAGCGTAAGCTGCTGCAAGCTCCATCCACTGAAGTCTAGGCAATCCTATGCATCAGGGGTTCCATATTGGTTTGCACAATCTTGCTGAACTTGCCAGGAAATGTAATTTCTTCCTACTCAAATGCGTTTTGGACCATTTCACTGTGCAAAAAAAGAGTACTGACATACACTTTTGAAAAGGATAGCACATCTGTCTTAGATCAACTTATGTAATAGCTTGATTATTTGAAAGCAGATCTAATAAAACGTCTATTTAGTATTCTTGATGGTATACTAGGAGTAGAGCATTTTTGGCTAACATTATTTCTTCTTATATAACATTATTCCGAGGTTGCGTTGGAGACGAGATAATGGGAACTTTGTGTTGTCTCTTTGTGTAACTTGAGAGACAAACAGATTATTCCATTTGTTATCACACCAGTCTCTAGAGCTTGGCATAGAAACGTTAACATATTAACCAAATCTTCATTTTAACCAAATGCTTTTAGCATCCTTGTTATACCTGTTAGACTTAGGGTAGTCTTCCTGCAAGCTGTTTACCTTCACCATTCCTATTTTCCTGAATTTGTTTTTGTTGGACTTAGTACTCTGTCTACTTTAACATTGCTAACTAGTGCTAAAGTACTTTTGCTCACTACCATACACATGGTAAATTTGGATTATACCTGACTGGCATGTTTAATTTACTTATAAGTCCTTAGTAAAGTGGTATACAATAAATCCAGGGCTGGCAAATAAATGTTACTCGTGAGCCTGCAGCACTTATTGTGCAACCCACTTAAGTAGCTCCTAAACATGTCTCAGGCATGTCAGTGCAGCCTGTGTGTGTAGTTTTGACCTGGTATCTTAACCCTTTTTCCAGGCCCAGACCTTCTTTTTTATAAATATAGAAGTCACCCCCAGGCTAAACACTGAACAGCTCTTAGGGCATGCTACATTGTAAAATATTGAATACGTACTTTTAAATATTCCATGTCCTGGTAGTGAACCCCTCTATTTAATTTTTCCGTATTGCAAAGCCGACATCTCCTACAGGTCAATCTTGGTTTACTTTATTACATTTAATAAGTGCAAACTTTTGATTGGAAGTAGGCATGAATGTCATGGTTGGTGATTGAGGAATTGTATTTTTAAACCAACTTTAATGGGAAGGTCATATTTTAAGTGACAATTCTGAAAATGTCACTTTTGGAAAGTCACAGAAAATAACACTGTAGGTAACGCATAAACCAGTTGAGACCTGGGTGACTTTTATGTAACAAGCAACAATGTCTCAACAGGTGATATTTCTAGGCGATTAGATAGGATGCAAAATCAGTTGCGACAGGAACGAAGCAAGGAGACAACAACAGTTAATTTAGAAAATAAAGTGATCTATATTGGGAATTACAGATACAAATTGTAACTGTTATGTCAGCACTATATTATTATATGTAAGTGTAATCAAAGCAGTAGTGTGCACAAAAGTGTTTGTGCAGCCTGTGAACAGCGCAAGTGAACACGTGACAATATGCAAGGAACAGCGAAAATGGCACATCCAATTTTGATTACAAAATGGTTACAAAACATGTATAATGAGGATACAGTTTAAAAAAACATGTTAAGAACCAAGAATACCCAAAAAATGCACTGTATGGTCAACAGCATTTCAACCAGTTTGCATTTTAAGGTCATCATCAGGACCATATTTTAAATGACTCTGTTGGCGCTGGGCTGGAATCAGATCGACTTACACATAAAGAACATGATGGTACAGCATGAAGTGCACCCAAGGGGCGGTGTGCTCAGTGGAAGTTCTACAAAGTCAGTAAAGCTGTGTCAGTGTGGGCATTCAATCAAAAGCAGACACTCGCTAGAGGAATCATAAGCATTAATAAATTGGAATCCGAATTGTCAAATAAGTTCTATCAATTTAAGGGAGCAATTGGTCACAAACAAAAAGCCAACCGGGGGTAAGGATCCAAGAAATGGTCTACCAATGAAGGCTGTACCCTGAAGGTCCAGGGTTAATCTGGGCCAAATGAAGCCGTTCTGTGTAGGAATGTCTCTACAGAGAGTCTTCCAAAGAACGCAACCCCTGTCATGCCTACGGTGTGCAAAACGTGTGCACCAAAATTACAAAAGAAAAGTAGGTACTGCAAATTCTAAATTAATGATGCATTCAGAAAACTTTCATAGATTGCATTTCATATATGTACTGATACTATACACCTAAAACAAGAGTAAGATTCTATGTTGTATAAAATATTTACACGTTAGGACTTTTAAAAGCAGAAATTTATCACATTGAAACATATTATTTGTAACCATGCTAAATGATTTAAAGTTCATCAGAGTTTTATCAGAATCATATCAATTCATATTCTCTATGATTATATGTTTTCAGTTATATTAACTCAATTTAATGTAGGCCTGACTTAATATGTGTAGCCTCCTGACTTAGTGAATCTACTGTTCGTGAAAGAATTCCTCAGTATAACCAGTAACGTGAAACAGTGTTTTCTTTCCTGAGTTCTCATGTATTGTACAAAATACTTTGCTACATTTTTTGACGCAAACAGCTGTCTGGGGAACTGGCCTCTTGACCACGTGATGTGTTCCTGCTAATGTTTCACATATTGGATTGCTTAAGGACTGTCTAATTGCTTCACCTATTTCTCTGCATTTTGTGTCTTCTTTATGTCTCCTGACACCCATACTATACAAACTGTCCAATGGACTGAGTGGTCTGAACAAACTAAATGAATCCAGGAGGTGTCACCACCTGAACTTTAAGAATATAATATTACTCAATTTAACAGACAGTGTGGTAGAGTAGCGAGCGTCTTTTGGTGCTGGATGGTGACGGAGGGGCTGGTCACTATTTACTTTCTTACAAAATTCTTTGCTGAACTTTCCTTGGTAAACTCAACTTGCTCAAATGAAGACATACCTGCCTTCTTTCCTGAACAGACGCATACGCTGTATGCACATAGTGGTCTCTTCCTTCTTGGGAGACTACTTAAACTGGCATGTTTCCTGTCCCTTCGTGAACTCTTGAGCTTTGGTCTCTTATTTCAAATGCCTTATTAGAATTCGACTAAATTGTCTTATAACCTGATTTACTTATACATGTTTACCTTAATTTTTTAACCGCTTCAGCGCGGCGCGAATTTTCGCACTGTGCTGAAGATTCGAAAACAGGCGTGGTCGTGACGGAACGTTACCGTCATCAGCACAGCCCAACTGACGCTGATGACGGAACGGTTCTGTCATGAGCGTTGAAGGGGTTAAAAGTAAACTAAATTACCATATCGACTCAGTAATCATGATTGTTTCTCTTCAATTGAATGTGCATTCCTAATTTGGGACTAATGACGAGAGGAGATCATATTCAAGAGGTCTCGGAACATCAAATACTAGTGCTGTTATTCTGTATAGCTTTAACTGAGCTCCTAGGGGAAGATTAGGATGTCGGTTGGAAAAGCATTCCAACCGCCGTGGTAGCAGAAATTAACATTCCGCATGTACCGTGGTAAATCCTGCGGTCTGATTAGGATAAACCACCAGAAAATTCTGACAGCAGAGATGGATTCCACGAAACTCTGCTGGGACCGCCCAGAACAGCTGAAAATCCATCCGCGGCAGTTGGATTTGCTGCGGAAAGACCCCAAACCGCCTTTCGACCAGCGGAATGACCGCACGTGAAATTACGATATGATGGCGGTGACAGTGGAACGATCAGTTGTTTCCGACCTCTGCTATTGCAACAAATGAGGAATGGGAGAGCCGGAGGAAAAACTGTTGCATTCCGACCGCTGCGGTTACGCTGGAAGAGAAATGGCGGTTGGAAGAAAACACACAACAAGGCTACGAAGTGTGACTATAAATATGGCTCGATTTACAAAAGGGGGTGGTGATGAACTGAGTGTCTGAATTGAGCAGACCACTCTTACCCAGTCCAAAGATCAGGGCTTGATCCATCACCGTTATTTATCTCACTGCCCCATCCCAGCTCAGAACCTGGCTATATGCAAATCAGTCTGTCCCTGGCCCAGTGCATCATGGGAACAGGGCAGACTAAACTACCAAGCCAATTCTTTACCAGAAAGGAGACAAGCTACCGGGGACCGGTTTCTGGCATTTCAGCCGTCTTCGGCCCGGCTTGCTTGAATCCTGATGGAGCAGTGAGAAAGGGACTCATGTCTGAGTATACCCTGCCACACCTATAGTGGCCAAAATCGATTTACAAAAGGGGGTGGTGATGAACTGAGTGTCTGAATTGAGCAGACCACTCTTACCCAGTCCAAAGATCAGGGCTTGATCCATCACCGTTATTTATCTCACTGCCCCATCCCAGCTCAGAACCTGGCTATATGCAAATCAGTCTGTCCCTGGCCCAGTGCATCATGGGAACAGGGCAGACTAAACTACCAAGCCAATTCTTTACCAGAAAGGAGACAAGCTACCGGGGACCGGTTTCTGGCATTTCAGCCGTCTTCGGCCCAGCTTGCTTGAATCCTGATGGAGCAGTGAGAAAGGGACTCATGTCTGAGTATACCCTGCCACACCTATAGTGGCCAAAATCGATTTACAAAAGGGGGTGGTGATGAACTGAGTGTCTGAATTGAGCAGACCACTCTTACCCAGTCCAAAGATCAGGGCTTGATCCATCACCGTTATTTATCTCACTGCCCCATCCCAGCTCAGAACCTGGCTATATGCAAATCAGTCTGTCCCTGGCCCAGTGCATCATGGGAACAGGGCAGACTAAACTACCAAGCCAATTCTTTACCAGAAAGGAGACAAGCTACCGGGGACCGGTTTCTGGCATTTCAGCCGTCTTCGGCCCGGCTTGCTTGAATCCTGATGGAGCAGTGAGAAAGGGACTCATGTCTGAGTATACCCTGCCACACCTATAGTGGCCAAAATCGATTTACAAAAGGGGGTGGTGATGAACTGAGTGTCTGAATTGAGCAGACCACTCTTACCCAGTCCAAAGATCAGGGCTTGATCCATCACCGTTATTTATCTCACTGCCCCATCCCAGCTCAGAACCTGGCTATATGCAAATCAGTCTGTCCCTGGCCCAGTGCATCATGGGAACAGGGCAGACTAAACTACCAAGCCAATTCTTTACCAGAAAGGAGACAAGCTACCGGGGACCGGTTTCTGGCATTTCAGCCGTCTTCGGCCCGGCTTGCTTGAATCCTGATGGAGCAGTGAGAAAGGGACTCATGTCTGAGTATACCCTGCCACACCTATAGTGGCCAAAATCGATTTACAAAAGGGGGTGGTGATGAACTGAGTGTCTGAATTGAGCAGACCACTCTTACCCAGTCCAAAGAGCAGGGCTTGATCCATCACCGTTATTTATCTCACTGCCCCATCCCAGCTCAGAACCTGGCTATATGCAAATCAGTCTGTCCCTGGCCCAGTGCATCATGGGAACAGGGCAGACTAAACTACCAAGCCAATTCTTTACCAGAAAGGAGACAAGCTACCGGGGACCGGTTTCTGGCATTTCAGCCGTCTTCGGCCCGGCTTGCTTGAATCCTGATGGAGCAGTGAGAAAGGGACTCATGTCTGAGTATACCCTGCCACACCTATAGTGGCCAAAATCGATTTACAAAAGGGGGTGGTGATGAACTGAGTGTCTGAATTGAGCAGACCACTCTTACCCAGTCCAAAGATCAGGGCTTGATCCATCACCGTTATTTATCTCACTGCCCCATCCCAGCTCAGAACCTGGCTATATGCAAATCAGTCTGTCCCTGGCCCAGTGCATCATGGGAACAGGGCAGACTAAACTACCAAGCCAATTCTTTACCAGAAAGGAGACAAGCTACCGGGGACCGGTTTCTGGCATTTCAGCCGTCTTCGGCCCGGCTTGCTTGAATCCTGATGGAGCAGTGAGAAAGGGACTCATGTCTGAGTATACCCTGCCACACCTATAGTGGCCAAAATCGATTTACAAAAGGGGGTGGTGATGAACTGAGTGTCTGAATTGAGCAGACCACTCTTACCCAGTCCAAAGATCAGGGCTTGATCCATCACCGTTATTTATCTCACTGCCCCATCCCAGCTCAGAACCTGGCTATATGCAAATCAGTCTGTCCCTGGCCCAGTGCATCATGGGAACAGGGCAGACTAAACTACCAAGCCAATTCTTTACCAGAAAGGAGACAAGCTACCGGGGACCGGTGTTGGATCTAGCCCTGATCTCTTGACTGGGTGAGAACTTTCTGCTTAATTCAGAGACTCTGTTCCTCACCACCCCTTGTTGTAAATATTTTTGTCCACCCTAAGCGTGGAAGGGTATTCTCAGATGTGAGACCCTTGCTCATTGCACCATCAGGATTCAAGCAAACCGGGCCGAAGACGGCTGTAATGCCAGAAACCGGTCCCCGGGAGCTTGTTTCCTTCCCAGTGTAAGAATTGGCTTTTGTAGTTTGGTTTGCCCTGTTCCCATCATGCACTGGGACAGGAACAGACTAATTTGCATACAGCCAGGTTCTGAAACTGGGATGGTGCAGTGAGCTAAAAAACGGTGTTGGATCTAGCCCTGATCTCTTGACTGGGTGAGAACTTTCTGCTTAATTCAGAGACTCTGTTCCTCACCACCCCTTGTTGTAAATATTTTTGTCCACCCTAAGCGTGGAAGGGTATTCTCAGATGTGAGACCCTTGCTCATTGCACCATCAGGATTCAAGCAAACCGGGCCGAAGACGGCTGTAATGCCAGAAACCGGTCCCCGGGAGCTTGTTTCCTTCCCAGTGTAAGTATTGGCTTTTGTAGTTTGGTTTGCCCTGTTCCCATCATGCACTGGGACAGGAACAGACTAATTTGCATACAGCCAGGTTCTGAAACTGGGATGGTGCAGTGAGCTAAAAAACGGTGTTGGATCTAGCCCTGATCTCTTGACTGGGTGAGAACTTTCTGCTTAATTCAGAGACTCTGTTCCTCACCACCCCTTGTTGTAAATATTTTTGTCCACCCTAAGCGTGGAAGGGTATTCTCAGATGTGAGACCCTTGCTCATTGCACCATCAGGATTCAAGCAAACCGGGCCGAAGACGGCTGTAATGCCAGAAACCGGTCCCCGGGAGCTTGTTTCCTTCCCAGTGTAAGAATTGGCTTTTGTAGTTTGGTTTGCCCTGTTCCCATCATGCACTGGGACAGGAACAGACTAATTTGCATACAGCCAGGTTCTGAAACTGGGATGGTGCAGTGAGCAAAAAAACGGTGTTGGATCTAGCCCTGATCTCTTGACTGGGTGAGAACTTTCTGCTTAATTCAGAGACTCTGTTCCTCACCACCCCTTGTTGTAAATATTTTTGTCCACCCTAAGCGTGGAAGGGTATTCTCAGATGTGAGACCCTTGCTCATTGCACCATCAGGATTCAAGCAAACCGGGCCGAAGACGGCTGTAATGCCAGAAACCGGTCCCCGGGAGCTTGTTTCCTTCCCAGTGTAAGAATTGGCTTTTGTAGTTTGGTTTGCCCTGTTCCCATCATGCACTGGGACAGGAACAGACTAATTTGCATACAGCCAGGTTCTGAAACTGGGATGGTGCAGTGAGCTAAAAAACGGTGTTGGATCTAGCCCTGATCTCTTGACTGGGTGAGAACTTTCTGCTTAATTCAGAGACTCTGTTCCTCACCACCCCTTGTTGTAAATATTTTTGTCCACCCTAAGCGTGGAAGGGTATTCTCAGATGTGAGACCCTTGCTCATTGCACCATCAGGATTCAAGCAAACCGGGCCGAAGACGGCTGTAATGCCAGAAACCGGTCCCCGGGAGCTTGTTTCCTTCCCAGTGTAAGAATTGGCTTTTGTAGTTTGGTTTGCCCTGTTCCCATCATGCACTGGGACAGGAACAGACTAATTTGCATACAGCCAGGTTCTGAAACTGGGATGGTGCAGTGAGCTAAAAAACGGTGTTGGATCTAGCCCTGATCTCTTGACTGGGTGAGAACTTTCTGCTTAATTCAGAGACTCTGTTCCTCACCACCCCTTGTTGTAAATATTTTTGTCCACCCTAAGCGTGGAAGGGTATTCTCAGATGTGAGACCCTTGCTCATTGCACCATCAGGATTCAAGCAAACCGGGCCGAAGACGGCTGTAATGCCAGAAACCGGTCCCCGGGAGCTTGTTTCCTTCCCAGTGTAAGAATTGGCTTTTGTAGTTTGGTTTGCCCTGTTCCCATCATGCACTGGGACAGGAACAGACTAATTTGCATACAGCCAGGTTCTGAAACTGGGATGGTGCAGTGAGCTAAAAAACGGTGTTGGATCTAGCCCTGATCTCTTGACTGGGTGAGAACTTTCTGCTTAATTCAGAGACTCTGTTCCTCACCACCCCTTGTTGTAAATATTTTTGTCCACCCTAAGCGTGGAAGGGTATTCTCAGATGTGAGACCCTTGCTCATTGCACCATCAGGATTCAAGCAAACCGGGCCGAAGACGGCTGTAATGCCAGAAACCGGTCCCCGGGAGCTTGTTTCCTTCCCAGTGTAAGAATTGGCTTTTGTAGTTTGGTTTGCCCTGTTCCCATCATGCACTGGGACAGGAACAGACTAATTTGCATACAGCCAGGTTCTGAAACTGGGATGGTGCAGTGAGCTAAAAAACGGTGTTGGATCTAGCCCTGATCTCTTGACTGGGTGAGAACTTTCTGCTTAATTCAGAGACTCTGTTCCTCACCACCCCTTGTTGTAAATATTTTTGTCCACCCTAAGCGTGGAAGGGTATTCTCAGATGTGAGACCCTTGCTCATTGCACCATCAGGATTCAAGCAAACCGGGCCGAAGACGGCTGTAATGCCAGAAACCGGTCCCCGGGAGCTTGTTTCCTTCCCAGTGTAAGAATTGGCTTTTGTAGTTTGGTTTGCCCTGTTCCCATCATGCACTGGGACAGGAACAGACTAATTTGCATACAGCCAGGTTCTGAAACTGGGATGGTGCAGTGAGCTAAAAAACGGTGTTGGATCTAGCCCTGATCTCTTGACTGGGTGAGAACTTTCTGCTTAATTCAGAGACTCTGTTCCTCACCACCCCTTGTTGTAAATATTTTTGTCCACCCTAAGCGTGGAAGGGTATTCTCAGATGTGAGACCCTTGCTCATTGCACCATCAGGATTCAAGCAAACCGGGCCGAAGACGGCTGTAATGCCAGAAACCGGTCCCCGGGAGCTTGTTTCCTTCCCAGTGTAAGAATTGGCTTTTGTAGTTTGGTTTGCCCTGTTCCCATCATGCACTGGGACAGGAACAGACTAATTTGCATACAGCCAGGTTCTGAAACTGGGATGGTGCAGTGAGCTAAAAAACGGTGTTGGATCTAGCCCTGATCTCTTGACTGGGTGAGAACTTTCTGCTTAATTCAGAGACTCTGTTCCTCACCACCCCTTGTTGTAAATATAAATATGGCTCAGCCTAAAAAAACACCTAACACAACCCAATTACACATCTCCAAGGCAAGTAAAAAATACAAATCGCAGGTCAACCCACACAACACACCTGACATGACTATTCCATTTTGACGCACCCACTTAGCAGAGTATAAAACCAGCCCCTTCCCTGCTCAGAATCCTTTGCACAACTCCACAACTGAAGGGCCCAACCCAACAGCACATAGGAGAGGCAAATAAGCACACATCACACACATCACCACCACCACCATTTTCACACCTGCACTTTTCCCCCATTTGCACATTGCACAATATGTCACAGAAGAAGATGCCCAAATTCACTGACAATGAGATGTCAGTGATGGTAAATGAGGTAATCAGAGTAGAGCCACATTTTTTGGAAGCATGGTCCAACAGAAACCAATAGCCACAAAAATCAGATGTTGGCAAGGGTAGTCAACAAAGTCAATACAGTAGGGACCACCCAGGGCACCCTGAAGGACATCAGGAGGAGGTGGCATGACCTTAAGACAAGGGTGAAAGAGCATGCCAACAAGAACCATGAGCTGCCTCAGAGGACGGGCGGTGGCCCTCTCATTCTACCACGAACATTCACTGAATGGGAGGAGATGGTTCTTCCCACACTGCATCCAGAGAGTCTCATAGTAATTCCCGGGGTAGTGGAAGCTGGTAAGTACCCAAAATGACTCACTTTGCACTGTATGGACGGTCTTGAACAACTAGAAAGCTACACTTTCTAGTTTTAAATACACTTTCGTACAACACACTCTTTCCAACAAATGTCTCACAGATTTAACATTCCCTTCCACTGAATCACCCCAAAGGTAGCTAGCAATGCCTCCAGGGGGCATGTATACAGGCAGCCATCACTACAACTCCCACCAGGCACCCTTGTCCCACAGCAGAGCAAGATGGAACACTCCCCCTACCCAGAACCATGTAGCAGCCATTCCATTGCTCACCTTCACCTAAAAGGTAGGTAGCCATCTGAACAGGGAGGGGTGTTTGTGGGTGTCAAGCCAGCACTACAATTCCCAACAGGGGCCCTTGTCCCTCAGCTGAGCAAGATGGAGCACTACCCCAGCCAGAACCATGTGGCAGCCATTCCATTGCTCACCTTCACCTAACAGGTAGGTAGCCATCTTAACAGGGAGGGGTGTTTGTGGGTGGGAAGCCAGGCCTACAACTCCCATCAGGCCCCCTTGTCCCCCAGCTCAGCAGAATGGAGCAAGGCCCAACCATGAGTGAGCCATTTAATTGCTCTCCTCAAACTTACAGGTAGGTAGCCATCTTAACAGGGAGGGGTTTATGATGTGGGAAGCTAGCACTACAACTCCCCTCAAGGCACCCTGTGCCATTGCTCAGCAGGATGGAACAATCACCACACCCACAACCAGGTGTCAGCCATTGCATTGCTCTCCCAAACTTACAGGTAGATAGCCATTTTAACAGGGAGTGGTGTTTGTGGGTGGGAAGCCAGCCCTACAACTCTCACCAGGCACCCTTCTCTCACTGCTCAGCAGGATAGAACACTCCCCACACCCACAACCATGTGTCAGCTATTCCCCTCCACTGTGTCACCGAACAGGTAGGTAGAGAGTGCATCCACCCTGCCATCCTTCTCAAGATGCATGGACCCATATGAGAACACCAGCCCTCACATGTCAGCCAACTTGAAATAAATCCATAAACCCCATCCAGTGTGCAGACAGCTAAGCGTATGTAACTGTCACAGAAATTAAACTTTGAACCACCAAGTCACATGTTGAACACATCCAGGACCCAATCATGCGCAGCACAGAATACAATGTGGAAGTGCCATGGTGTCAGAGCATGAAGGCCCATATGAACATAAAACATTCATGGTCAATCGGACAAAATAACTAAAGTACATGATATGAAAAAGGTATGTCTGACATTACAAGGGCTAATCCTTGCTTAGCTCAAATGATTCCATGCAGAGCAAACCAAAAAGATGCAACACATAAAGTTGATGTGCCCCAAGTCGTTAGATGACGACATTTCCCTGTAATCACACAATCTACCTGGCCCATGGTTTCTATTTACATGTCATACCATAGACAAGAAATGTAAGTACCTCAACATCATCTCATGATGTTCAATATCTTGCAGCCATACCAACTGATTGCAATGTGAAGTGTGTGGTGTATCACATATAACATCCAAACGTTGAACACCAAGCTTGTTGAGTGCACTTCAATGACCATTTCACCTCTATTGAACAGGAGATCCAAAAGAAACTGCTGCAGAAGACAACACCAACCTGCAGAGACAGTCTTCCTCCCCCAGAACATGAACTCTCGGATGCCAACTCCCTATGTTTCCCGGATAAGGAGCAACAACCTGGCCCATCCGGACTGCCAGGGCATACCAAATCTCAGGCCCTCATTGTGCCCACCACCACCACCACCACAGCAACAACAACAGCGCTGACCCATGCTGCAATGGCTAGTGCGGCCACAACCATCACCACTGCTGCCTGCAACACTCTCCCTGCCTCAGTGGTTACCAACACCACCACACAATCAGAGGAGGCCAGGGAGAGTTTGCGGGTGAGTCAAGTGCCCAAGTCACAGGTCCGGGTCAGTAGGGCATTTAGGAGGGCAACTGGGGGACAAATACAGGAGGACACTGGGACCGAAGCCCTGGCTACCATTGCCAGAGTCCTTGGGGCATATGAGCAGACCCTGGGACAGATGGGCCAGGATGTGGAAGAAGTGCGTTAGCTCTGTCTGCTGCTGAGGTCCATGGACACGCGTATGGGCCAACTTGAGGACCTCATGGGCCCGCTCATGGGAGTTCTGAGGGACAGACATGCAGCCCAAATGACAGCTCAACCCCCCCTCCAGTGGCCCGCATGTTGATACTCCCACCACCTCAGCTGCGGCCACAGAGAGGGGTCAGCTGCAACAAAATGACTCCTCAGACACCACATTAGCCCGCAACAGAGGCCCCATGTCAAACGCACAATGGGCCATCCGAGAAACACCAGTGGAGGATCACGTGGCAATGCACCATTCAAACACTAGCTGCCGAGCCAGCCATGATGGCACCTCTGTTTCACTTGACATTGAATTTGTTGACTATCCTTACCCACATTGCCATGTTGATGGCAGGAGTTCGTTGGACTGTGTGACTACTCTATTTGTCTCATTCACCATCACTGACAACTCATACATTCACTTAGCACCATTTTGTAAATAATCACTTCTCTGTCACAAATACTTATTGTAAATAAACACTCTTTACATACTTATGTTTTTGTGTCAGCTCCATGTTTATCACAGTATGTACAATGTCAACTCAGAATCCAATGTACCACAAGCTCCGATTGTGACGAGGCAGTGAGAGGGTGAAGAGACATAGAAAGACAAAAGAGAATGACATTTACCTGACACCACTAGTCATCAAGGTACACAAACCAGCACACATAACAATGAGCAACAACATCAGCATAGACACGAGGTACCTGTATAAAAATACCCTGTGCCACACACATCAGCCATTAGCACAGAGCCAACAACAGCCACCAGTCAAAAGGGTCTTGTAGGCCTTGCCACTACCATCAAAGAGAACAGACACTGTCAATGTTGTACAATGTCACTCATACTCAAGGGAAGCAGTTGTCGATGAGCTGTTGACGCAGGTCAACCCCTTCCTCTTATCCACTATCGTCGTCACTGGGCATGTGTGGGTTTGCAGGAGGAGCATCTTCTGCACATCATCATCCAGGAGCAGGGGGATCTCTTTGCGTAAGGCTAGGTTGTGGAGCGTGCAGCATGCAACTATGATCTGACAACCTTTTGGGGAGAGTAGTGCACCTCCGCTCTTGCCCAGACACCGGAATCTAGACTTCAGAATCCCAAAAGTATGCTCCACCACCCGCCATGTCCTCCAATTTGAATCATTATAGCGGACTACTCCCGGGATACTTGGATTTAACAGTGGGCTCAGCAACCAAGGCTGATTAGGATATGCAGAGTCACCTAGGTGTGAGATTCAGAGAGCAATTTAGCAATATAAACAGTAGCTGAGGACAGCATGTCACACATAAAGCACATTACTTGACTCTACGTACTCACTAACAAGCCACGCATGCTCCGAATGCAGATTTGCAATCAATTGTGGGATGATGCTGTTACGCAGTATGTGGGAGTCAAGTGCAGATCCGGGGAATTTGGTAAAGACATGGGAGATAATCACATTTGCTTGGCATACCACTTGCATTTATGGAACTGAAATGATTCCTGTTCCGGTAGATGTGTTCACAGGCCTGTGATGAAACTAGGTCAACATGTGGGCAGACAATGGCACAACATTAGGTATGTGTCCAAGATCACAGAAATCCTCCTTCACTCCTGCCAATTCATGTCTCCATGGGAAATGGATGTAGCGGTCCTTGTATGTCATCATAGCGGACAGGACATCACGTTGAACCATGCTGAACATTGCTTGAGACATCCCACTGGCGATGGCCAACTTGTACTAAAACAAACCAGTTGCATAGAAATGCAGGGCTGCTATAACCATAACTGTTGGTGTCAAAGCAGTCAGATAGATCCTGTGAGGACTCAGATGGGGCTCCAACTGACCACATAGGTCTTGAAGGGTAAGGCGATCCTTATGGAATTTCCTTATGACGTCCTCATCCTCCATGTTCGCCAGCACTGGGAATGGACAATGCACATTTGGTTGTCTCCTACATATTATGAAAGGGGGCACATGTCAACAATGACTGAACTATAACAACAGCTAAATGCACAAGTCACATGGAGAGACACCTTGATCTCATGCAGTTTTACACGTGGTCAGAATGTACATACTGACTGCCTTCAAAACAAATTCTGAATATGTGAATGGTAAACGGTACACTTATGCATCTTGTGTCACCAGCCCTGTTTGTATGTGACACAGCACATGTTGGAAACAGCAACACTGCTGACTTGTACATAGCTGCTGTACCTGCCACTCCTTCTTGCCTAAGTGGCACAGAGCACAACAATTCTACACAATGAGCACAGTGTGTGTAATCAGATCAACTATTAAGATGAACACAGCAATGTACACAGTGAAATAGGCACATCATGTGGTCAGGCCATCACTAATGTATGTTGATCTGAAATCTCACACATTGACGTGCATAAATGTGAGACTACATTACACACCAAATCTGTGACATGCACACAAATATCATAGGTGAAATGTGAGTAAGTACATGCCAAAGCATGTAATCATGTGCACTGACATGGCATGTGTAGGCATCAATGAGTTGCATGTCATACTAGCACTCAATTTTGCAAACAGGTGCTGTGATACATTGTATAGTGTCTAGTGAGGAAAATTGGCTATTGCCATTGCTAGAGCATAATGTGTCCATAGGTGCAGTATGCGTGCTCCGCTACCACAGGCCCGGTCATTGGGTACAATTTTAAGATACAGGATTGTGGTAGCGAACGCCAGGCCCCCGCGGTGTGCCACTGCCAATGCCCATGCAATTGCAGCCAAAGGGAAGCGTGATCGCGGTAGTGAATTACACATTTGAAATCCGCTGTAGGCGTGCTCCGCTACCGTGGAGCCCGGTCGTTGGTTACAATTGAAAGATGCCAAATTGCGTTAGCGACCGCCTGGCCCCCGTGGTCTGCCACCACCAATGCCCATTCCATTGCAGCCAATAAGAACCGCGATCACAGTACTGCAATACAGTTTTGAAACCCGTGGGAGGTGTGCTCTGCTACCGCAGGCATGGTCATTGGGTACAATTGAAAGATGCAGAATTGCGGTAGCAACCGCGTGGACCCCGTGGTGTGACACCACCAATGCACATGCCATTGCAGCCTATGTGAACTGCACTTGTGGTAGTAAAATACAAATTTGAAACTTGCGATAGGCGTGCACCACCACCACGGTCCCGGTTATTGGGTACAACTAAAAAATGCAAACCAGGAGCACCAATTGCAGCAGGTGAGTAACACTGAAGCAACCCCACGGGCCTATATGTGTCTGTGAGAGAGCCACACATTTCAATTGTATTCAGACACTGTTTCCTGCCATTCTTCACCACCAACTGCTGCTGTTCTGGTCTCCTGGACCCAGTGATGGTGAGAACTGAGAACATCAGGGCCTGTCGCTTCACCACAGAGGAGCTGGAGGTCCTGGTGGATGAGTTCCTCTCACAGTATGGGAGGCTATGTGGTGAGCCAGATAACCTGGTAAGTATTTCAGAGTTAAAGTTTGAGTGCTCAGTGTGCTCACATGTTGTTTCTCTGCAGTAGTATGTGCCTGTGAGGGCAAGTTAATACACATGCATCCTCAGTTTTTTATTAGCCATGCTCAATATATGGCAGAGTAAGAATTGCACTTGAGTATTTGGGGAGAACGGCAACATGGACATTTCAACAGCCCTTCTTTAGCAATAAAAATACAAACGTTGGTCTCGGACTGGGTAATGTAAATGTGTGATACACTGCTACGGATGGGAGTGGCATGCAGTGTTTTTGCTGCCACACAGTTACTCTGCTGGTATGGACAATGACGTCTGAAAAAACATTGCTTGAGCTATATGATGTCATAGTCCAAGAGGTTTTCACATGCTCATTTATGACATTACACATGTATTTCATCCAGAGGGTACTGAAGAATGTGTGTACAGTTTTCATATTGCCAGTGTGGATATGTGTGCATTATGCACAAGAGTAAAATGCCTGAGTGTAACACTCTTGGTGGTAATTCACCTATGACACATCAGATGAATATAATTTGGAGATGTCATCCTTCCATTGTTTTAATTATGTGTTCTGTCTCGCAAGTCTAGGCACTGTTTAACCTCTTATATTGTACATGCATGTGAATTTTATGATGGCCCATGTTTAACCTCAGTGTGAGTCCCACTGACCTGCACAGAAACTGCCCAATTTTAAAGGGACCCATCAGTAAATGGACTGAGTGAAACATATGTGTTAACGGCCACCCTATTTCTCAATTAGTTATCTTAGGCCTGAGGCTTACACAAGACAGGACTACACCTTGTGAGAAGAGTGTGAGAATGTAGTATCATGGCCCTAAATGTGACCTCCATGACACAGGTAGCCATTCACTGGCCAAGGACATTGAGGGGTGTGTAGTGTTGGACACAGTGAGTCTGCCCCAACACATCATTTCAAATATATTGTATGTATTGCTCGCTCTCATACTGCATCATAGATGAGGGTCTTCACATTGGCACTCTGAATGTGTATGAGATGACAATGGTACTGTGCCCATCATACATGTATACATTTCTATGGGATTATTTGATGCAAGTGTACTATGTGTCATGCTATATGGCCTCTGCTCAACATTTATGTATTGGTGTGCTATGTTTTTTCATGCTCCTGTACTGACAAACAGTGGTACATAACACAGTGTCACTAAAACTTCCTCTTTTTGTCTCCCATGCCTGCCGCTTAAGGTCCACCAGCGTAAGGCAATATGGAGGGCCATTGCAAGCAAGGTGCAGCTCTAGGTGTCCCCAACCGACGGCATGCACACTGTCACAAGAGGTGGGATGACATCTGCCGGCTGAGCAAAAACGTGGCAGATGTGACGCTGGGGGTGATCCCTCAGAGTGGCAGGTTTGCGCGCAGGAGCATGACACCACTAATGGCTCGCATCTTGGCAGTGACACAGTCAGAGCTGGATGGACGCTTGAGGGCCCACCAGCAGCAAGATGGGGGTGAGTATTCTGCAAAAGTGTGACTTTGAGTACGAGTGACTCCATGACTACCAACACTGTGCCAGTTGGAAGCTCTGTGATGTCTCCAGTGTGATGCAATGGCTTCTAAGTGGCCTCAGCGTTGATGCCCATTCCCTGTGCAGTTTCTCATGTACACATGTTCATACTTTTAATTTGTACTGGCCAATGGCCCTGTTGTGTGTTACTTTTGATGCCCATTCCCTGTGCAGTTTCTCAAGCATATAATCAAGTGGGGGAAAGGATCACTAGTCCTGCGTAAACCAAGGTCTGCAAGGTCTCGTTTGCACTGATGGTTGCTCATTTGCAGAGCATATATTTGAGCAGCACAGTCCTTTAGTCATGTTGTTTGCATCTGGGTTTCCATGAGTTATGCATCTGCGGCTGATGGCTAAGCTGTATGCGTGTTTGCTGAGGTACAGTTACCCTTCCTGAGTGTGATGTTAATTGTGTGCTGTGTTGATTAGTGTTGTGGGAGTTCATGGTGGGGCACTCAGATATGTGTGCTACTAGTTTGTTTTGTGTGCACACACTGCTTGGTGTGCATGCAGTGCTGTCAGTGTATGTTGCCTTGTACTTGCCTTGTGTGCATCTCCCTGATGTCCAGCTGAGTTTGTGATGTGATGGATTAGTGTGTGCATCTGTGTGTTTTTGTTGTAGATGGATGCAGTATTTGGCCTGTGTTGGCTATTTCTACTGACAGGGGCAATGTGTGTGTGATGTTTTATTTGCATGACATTGTGTGTGAGTAGTTTTGTGCATTGTGATACATTCAGATGTGTGTTGCATGTGTAGTGTGCCTTTCTTGTGTGTATGTCACATGCAGCAAGGTGGATTCTTGTTCATGAGCTTGTTGTGAGTGCACAATAGTGGTTTGTTCTCCTATTTTTGACCTGTCACTTTTCAGGACTGTGCATGTGCATGCTTGTGACGCCATATTCACTTGATGACTTGTATGATGTCTATGTCCGTGTTAGCTGATTTGTCCCTTTGATCCCAGTTAGTGTTCATGATTGGCATTTGATGATGCAATTCTGTTGGTTTTTTTAAACATCTTTTTATCTTATTAGACATTCTTCATGGGACAACACAATGGTGGTAACAGTCAAGCAATCAACATGATTCCAATGGTGATAATTTATCTTTTGGTTGCATCAAGGGGACAGTGGTTCCTCCTCTGAGGCTGCACAGGGGCTATGCAGATTCCTCTCCTATAGTTGTTCCACCCAGACCACACCACAGACCACTTTCTGGGTCATTCTCATGCTGCGTATACAGTCTTCTCCTTGAACATGCACCAGTCTATACTCCTCTCCCAGGAGGCCAGGGTAGGTGGAGCAGTCGCTCCCCACTGCCGGGCTATATCTTGTTTGGCTACCATTACCTCCAATGTAGCCCAGAGCCTCTCCATACTAGTTAAATCAGTGGACCCCCACATGTTTAGAAGACATAGTTTAGCCTCCGGACGAATGGTTTTATGCAGTCCCTCCTCCATCACCTCATGTATTTCCCGCCAATACTTTTGTATCTGGTCACATTTCCATATTATATGGATGAAGGTACCCACATGCCCACAACGGCGTCTGCAGTCACACACACAGATGGGATATACCAATCAGGTCCCATTTATCAAAGCCTTTTGTGGACCACAGGTTACCCAATAATTCAGAGTCCCACAGAGGTGTAGCTAAATATGGGCGGAAAATCCGTTCCGCTCACGGATTTTGCGGATTTTTGGTAAATTCGCAATCCGCGAGATTCGCGATTTTCCCGCAAAATCTGCAAATCCGCGAGCAGCGGATTTTATGGCTTGCTCGCACTGTTCGCGTGAGTTCGCGGCTTCCCAGTTCAACTTCGCGCCCCGCGAATAAGCGCTAAATTGCAGAAATACGATCTTAGCAAAACTGAAACTACTTACCAGGTTCAAAAATTCAAGCTCATCATTAGTAGCCATTTCCTGTAGTGCTTCCTGAGGGGCCCCTCCAGAGTTCAGTTGCCTACTTGCAACTATTATGTGACCCTGGTTTCTGACCCTCAGAATAGTTACACATATGCCACAAAGGTCCTGAATTACAGCTAAGGGAGACAAGCAGGAGCCAGGCTGGAAGTTCAAATCCAGTGACACATTAATCAGCCCCTAATTCATTATTGTCAGTTGGGGCAGGGCAGGGGTTGTAACTAATTTTGCAACAATGAAAGCACTTAGCAAGTGCAAAAGATCACTAATCAGGAAGCCCTAAGGAAGCAGGTGCCAGCTAAAAAAATATTCTGTGACACATTAATCAGCCCCAAATTAATTCAGGTCACTTGAGGCAGGGAAGGTGTGCTTTGCTTTGCCACAATAATGTACACTGGACAACCAGAGGGTGCTGTGATGAAACAGAGGGTGGCATGGGTGGGCCAGAGGGTGGCATGAGTAGTCAGAGAGTGGCAGTGGTGACAGAGGGTGGCAGTGATGAAGAAGAGTGTCCCAAACAGGCTGGACACGTAGAAACAACAAGTTCGCAAAACTTGCGACCCGACAGGTAAGTTCGCGTTTGCGAAATTGTACAAAACCCTCGCGAACTGGCAGAAACCCTTTCGAACACAAAAAAAAATCAGCAAATTCGCGAGAATTTGCAGATTTTGCGGATTGCGAGTTTGCAAATCCGCAAAATTCGCGAACGCGAGATTCGCAAAATTCGCCCATGCTTAGGTGTAGCCAATGTGAGCTTCCGGTCCCAACCTAAGCTTTTATTGACGGAGTGCTAAATGATAACATAGTGTTTGGTGGGGCCAATGAGGGAGAGCTTTCGGGGGTTAAAATACAAGGCTCTATTATAATTCCCTCCGGGCAATAGCCACCTGTCCATAGTAAAAGCCAGGTCATCCGGCTGGTGATACGTACATTGATTGATGGCACCCTGGTAGGAAGCCCAATAAAATTTCTGAATGTCAGGGAGGCTAATACCTCCATCGTACCAGTTCATGACCAATTTGTTAAGTGCTATTCTGGGCCTCCCTTCCCACAGCAGCTCTCTTTGCAGCCCCTCGATTTCTCTGAAATACGTTGCTGGCACCGGATCTGGATAATTTTGCAAGGAATATAGCAGTCGGAGCAACATCATTTTAAATAGCGCTGCTCTACCCAATAGCGAGAGCGGCAGGAAACATCCCTCCTAAGACGCTGCAAATGCGGGACCAGGTTACGTTCATATCTGAGTTTAGGGTCAGCAGTGATAAAGATCCCAAGGTAGTGGAAACCATCCCTCGCCATTTGCATCGGGCAAGTTCTAGGCAATAAGGGAGCTGTGCCTCCCAGTACATATATAAGGGACATGCTCCAATTGATCGAATAGCCGGAAATTTGCCAAATGTTGTGAAAATATCCAGCACACAAATTAAAGATTTTTGGGGGGAGGCTAGATAGAGGAGAACATCATCCGCATAGAGCGAGATTCGGTCCTCCCAGTCTTTTGACCACCGCAATCCACAAATCATCAAGTCTGCACGGATCCAGGCCGCCAATGGCTCTAGGGCGAGGGCAAACAACAGATGGGACAGCGGGCACCCCTGTCTGGTCCCACGGTGCAGCTGGAAAGGGTCTGACCACTTTTATTAACCTGAGCCATAGGTTTCGAGTATAGAAGTCTAATCCATGATGTAAAGACCGGTCAAAACCCCAATTTGGAAAGGACAGCTAGCAGATATGGCCACTCTATGGTATCAAAGGCCATGGAGGCATCTAGTGACAATATCACTGCATGCTCATTCATAGTATCCACCCTTTCCAACACTCCATGGACCCTGCGTAAACTAAGGGTCGTGTTACAGTGGGGTATAAAGCCCGACTGATCTGGGTGAACCAGTGTCATTATCACCCGAGATAGTCGTGTGGACAGGAGTTTGACAAGAATCTTGGGCTTGGCATTGAAGAGGGAGATCGGTCTATAAGAGGAGCATTTGTTTCTGGGTTTCCCCTCCTCTGAACGATGACGAGGGATGCCAGTCTCTGATCCGGAGGAAGGACACCCACACGTCTACTCTCCTCAAACATGGATCGGAGAAACGGGCGAGGCAGTCCGGGTGCAGCTTGTAAAGCTCAATGGGCAGGCCGTTTGGCCCAAGCGCCTTCCCCGGACATATTGCCTGGGCTATTTCATGTCGCTATCAAGGAATTTAGCGTCTTCCTCAGAGAGAGTGGGGAAATTGATATCACGAAGAAGGACCATAGAATCCTCTTCAAGGAACGGCGAACTAGATTTGTGAATTTCGTCATAGTGTGCAGTAAATTCACGGACTATGTCAATGGGATCCGGGTAAACTCCACCCTCTTCATCGGACCGCTCCGCAACCATCCTGTTAGCTAGTTCCTTCCTGTCCAACCAGGCCAGGAGCTTCCCAGCCTTATCACTCCACTCATATACCCAAACATCTCTCTTGCTCCCCCAATTCTTAGCCCGATCAGTAGAAACACTTTTAAACTCGTCCCTCTTGAGCTGTAGGAGGTGGGTTGTTTCTTGGTCTAGTTCCTAAGCTGGTTTGTCCTCCAGGGAGAGAATATCATTCTCTATGGCTTCGAGGTCTTTTTGTTTTTCGTTTTTAACTCCAGCAATTATTGAGAGGGCTTGTCCCCTTATCACAGACTTAAATGCCTCCCACAAAGTAAGGGGTGAGTCAACCAAGCCCTGGTTCTCCTGAAAGTAGTGGCCAATGGTGAGTAGAAGACCCTTGAGGACCAAGGGGTTACAGAGAAACCAGGGGTTTATGGGTACAATCACGCCCACCCGCGTGTCTCCCAGAACCAGTCGGTCCATATTGGGGAGTGATCAGAGATTCCCAGAGCTAGGTGTTGGCTCTCACGGATGTGTGTAGCTTGGGCTGCTGGAGTTATGAGATAATCAATGTGAGAAAAGCTTTGATGCTCTCCTGAGAGGAATGTGTACTGGATGTCGCTAGGATGGAGTGTCCGCCAGGCATCAGCTAGGCCAAAGGACTCCAAAAAAATCTGAGAGCCAACAATACGAGGGGAGAACAATGCGAGGGGGGGAATGGTCAAGTGAACCAGAGACAACATTGTTGAAGTCACCTCTCACCAGTAGGAGACCTTCGGGATGGGAAAGCAACTGGGTGCCTACGTCGGCAAAGGTTTGAGTCTGCAGGCCAGGTGGTACATATACCGACATCAAGGTGAGGGTGTTGCCCTCACCGTGGCGTACCTGCCCCACTTATCAGTGCGTGTTGTTTGTACATTCAAAGGAAAAGCATTTTTTTATCAGGAATCCCACCCCTCTGAATCCAGAGGTGAACCCAGAATGAATTATCAGCCTATACCCCCACCTGTTTAGCGCCCTGCAGGAGTTACCCACGAGGTGCACCTCCTGGAGAAAAACCTCATCCCGGGAGTGGCGTTTAAAACATTGGAGGACTAAGGTGCATTTTACCCTATCACCAAGCCCATTGACGTTCCAACTCATCAAGTTGAGACACCTATCCCACAGTGGATCCATAGGTGGTGTAAGGTGCAGGTTTGCCTTTAAAGGCCATCATAGTTAGTGCTACTGAATGAACAAGAACAAACAAATCCCCCAGCCACTCCCAACTCCAACCCCCCCTCCCTACTCCCCTGCACACTGGGCCTAAAACTAAGTATCTAAATGTGGGGAAAAGAGGAAGGTGCTCCATCCCCCAGCCCGACCACAATTGCTAATATCAAACAGTATCATACCTCGTGTGGGACAGTCTCCAGTGTCTCTTGGAACAAGAAGGGGGGCCAATGAGAAGTAGAACAGTCAATGTACTTCTTGTCCATCAGGGCTACCCCTGGGGTCGGCCCAATGCTGCTCCAGATCAGGAACACAACAGATGATTGAGACTATACAGGTAGGTCCACCCAATGATTTGAGTCACCCACCAGAGCGGGCTCAGTGGCCGTTGTGGACAGTTGCATCTCTCCAACCTTCCAGCCAGCCCGCAACGTCTTCAGCGGGGTCAAAGAACCAGGGCTTACCATCTGCCTCAACCCGCAACCTGGCCGGGAAGAGCATTGTGTATTTGAGGCCTTTATCTCTGAGTTTCGTTTTGACGGTAAGAAAGTGCTTCTTTGTTTCTGGACAGCTTGAGTGAAATCCGGAAAAAAGGAAATGACTGCATTTTCATATTTGAGAGGGGTAGCTGCACTGACACACTGCAGTATTGTGTCCCTGTAGTGGAAATTATGCAGCCTAGCCAGAAGGGGTTGGGGGGGCCCCAGGCTTCGGACATCCCCCGGGGACCCTGTGCGCTTGTTCTACTACAAAGAACTTGGACAGTTCCATTGGGCAGAGATGATTAAGTATCAGTTCCTAGACAAAGAGGTCAGGCGTCTGCCCCTCCGCCTTCTCCTGCACACCAATAATGTGAACGTTGTTGAGCCCGGAGCGCCCCGTAGTCATCTAGCTTGTCCTCTGCATATTTTCGGAAGGACCGCAGGCTGTGGAGTTCGGTTTGGATTGGCGTGACATCCTCAACAAGGCTGGCCGTGGTCACTTGGAGCTACTGGACCTTCTCCCTCATTTTTGAAAAGTCTGCCCTGATGAGAGTCATCTCTATTTTTTTTTTTTTGTTGACGACCGACAGTCCAGCTTTTATTGCCCATATAATTATCCTCATCCCTAGGATTGAAGATATTCTTTGGCTTCAATATCAGAAGTGAAAATATTTATCAGGCCCTTATTAACAATCTAACGAGTAGCTGGATGTAGTAGAAACACTTGCACACCTTTTGCTTGAAATGGGTTAATCAGCTACCTCAACTGCTACCTTTTTTCCACTGTGGAGTGGCAATAATCAGGTCTCACAAAGAATTGCGTCCCTTTGCCAATTATTTTCTTATCTGGTCTAGCCAGGTCATGTAATGCCTGCCGGGCCAAGAAATTATTGAGAGAAATCAAAATAGCCCACGGCTGGTTCGCTTGCCCATTCCTTACTGGCCGTTGCCTTGCCGAAACAGAAATCTATGCGCCATTGAATTTCCTGTGTCCAGTTCCATTCTTTGAGCTCAGGGAGCGCTTCTGCGAACAGCTCAGCAACACATTATTGCACATTTTGCCCCTCAAGCCCTTCCGGCACACCTAAAAAACCCAAGGTATTGCGACGAAGGAGATTTTCCAAATCAACTAGCTTTGAGTGTACATTGTCTTTATTGGCTTTTTTGTCTGCTACAGTGTCCTTTTGAGCCACTGTCTGGTCTTCTAACAATGAAATACGAGTCTCCGCTTCCGCCATTTTCTCAGTAAAGTCATTACATAATTTTGCCAATCGTCTCACTGTATTTTGCAGCTTCCTACATGCAGTGTGTGTTTTAAAATTCTCTGCTCGTGTTCCCAACCTATGCTCGGAGAGCGATCTGTAGATCTCTTCCAGTGATACATAACCCCGTATTTCCTCGACCGGGCCCCCAGTTGCCTGATCACACAGATGCAATCCTTCAAAAATTTGCTCCCTGCCGGAGAAGTCCCAATTAGGCATTTCTATCATCGCTGGTCCAGCCTCTCCTTCCTTAGTTTTCTTCAGTACAGTAGATGCTTCTGTAGACACCACCCCCGGAGAGGGGCCCCTGCCATGACTAGCATCAATGCTTTTTGGGGTAATACCTCCAGACCGCTCTTCCTGCAGTTGAAGATCCTCATCTATATCCGACTCCTCAGAATGTTGAGAGAGTGACTAGAACTCGCTTTCCTTACTGGTCGTGGGCTCATTCCTATCGTCGCTGATGGTGCCATTATCTTCAGTTAAGACAGGCTTGTTAATGATATCAACATCAACCTGGGGTGACTCAGCATCAAGTATACAGGGCTTTGGAGGGGCTATCGAAGATGTTTCAACTTTTTTGCCAACAGCTACTTGAAAAATCTGAGATATCTTGGGTGTCCCCTCTACAAAACCCTTATCCTGTGAAGTAGCTTCCTGGTGCTCGCCTCCAAGCATTACTTTAGAGTATTTTGCTGCTAGCGTTCCAACCGCAGCCTCCCCAAGGGCTCTTGTCTTGAGTTTATGTGCTTCACACAAACTGGCCCCTCATACACACTCACCGGAGCCTCGATAAGTCAAGCCACTTTCTCGCTGTCCTTTCGCTCACAATCCAACGACAGAAACATTGTTGCAGACAAGAGGTTCTAATTCCACACAGCCGCAAGGGTCGAGTGAGCCGCTCCTCCCAATATTGGAAATCCGAGCCTGACCGCAAATCAAACCCGCAAGCTCAGTAGCACACCTCCGCAGCTAATGGTAATCCCGCTCAGGAGTAGCTGGCATCCAAGTGCTGCTGGCGGCCGACTATTCAGCGTTTTTTGCCTACTTCCAGTACTTCGTAATCGCCGACAATAGAGCGCACTCAAACAGAAGATGTTGCATTAATTTTGCATGTGAAAAGCTCTACTATCGCCGTAACTGCTGAGCGGTGGCCGCCGTGAAAATAAATGGGAAAGGTGATCTGCCCAGGAGCTCCTCACACACACGTCCGTGGACGCCATCTTGCTTAGGAGAAAGTCATCTCTACTACTATTGCGTCTGCTCTCTGTTCCATCGAGGTGACTACCCCAGCTATCGCCTCCATGACATCCTTCAAGGAAAGGCCCGGGGGGGGGGGGCATTCGCCGCGTCTCCTGACAGCTCATCTTGTGAAGAGGCTGCATGAACCACCGTCTTAGAAAAGGTGTACTTATCCTGTCTGCTTTGCAGAGACTGCTTGGTGCCCTTCCCACTCATGTTGACTGTGTGCCCACAGCTCCGCCGCAATGTTAAACCCACAGGCCCGGTATGTGAGGCTTTGCGGTGGGTTCCGAGACTCAAGTTGCCAATCTGTCTCCCCACAATCCGCACTCCGGGGTCAAGTTCCCCTGCCTCAGTCCGCCGAGTTCTCCAGTCGCCAGGCCTGCGGCGAGCACGACAGTCCGTGCACACAGCAGCCGGACCTGGATCACAGATCTAGACCTCCTCCTCTTTCAAAGGGCCATGTATTGCGTTATTTGCCCCTCACTGCAGCACCATAGGGGCACTGGATAGCCCACAGTGGAGCTCCAAAGGCAACACCAGTTTCAAACAGGGCAATTGAGGTTGTTGGTGTGGCACAATGGATTCCAGGCACACAGAAATGGGCCTGGGGTACTCGATAGTCCCACTGCTGCAAGAATCGTCACACGGGAGAAAGGTGCAGCCACTGGAGCACCTATAGCGCCACCTTCCCTAAATCCGGCCTCAATCCCCGGTTTGTCATAGTTGCAGTGCCACCTGCATTCACAGGTCTCACCGGCTCCATTGTCCCAATGGGTACCTGATCGGTACTTCAATTAGGCAACAAAACACCCGGGTGTCTCACTCTCCCCGTAGGTCAGGCATGTATGAATGGGCCGCGGGGAGCCCTCAATGACTCCGCACAGAGGTCACTTTGATTTAATTGCAATCGCTGTGCCACCCATGTCTGAATTGAGGGCCTAAGTGTAGTGTGATAGGTTCCTCCTCTTGCATGTGATGTACACATGCTATGTGTCTTGCTCCATGGTTTTCCCGCACTGTGCAATTCACTTTGGGTTTGGCCATGTATTGTCCTACATTGCTAATGACCTATGGTATGTGTATGTGGCAGAGTGTCGGTGTGAGATCTTTCTGAGGGACTTGACAAGCAGTGTGAACAGTTAAGTGGTTGATCATATGCAGTGCGAGTCTTCATTTCTTGATTATAAGTAGTGGCTGGGTCAGCTTTGCGCAACACCAACTAACTTTAGTAATTTTCCAAATTAGGTGGCTCAAGGGAACAAGGGAAAAACGTCCACTCACGTCCCCAAAATCCTCTGTAGAAACACAAAGAATGCAAAAAGAGATATGTTGTCCCCGAGCACAGATCAACAATTATCAATAAGTTCTGAGAAAAACAGAAGAACCAAATCATAATCTTTCTCCTTCACAGTTCTTTAAGTCAGTTCCTTTTTCTTTTTTTTTTCTTTTTTTCTCTTTCTCTTCAAATATCAGAAGATTGCCATTTCAATCTTCATAATTCAATAAGTTCATACAGAATGTAGCCAGCACAACAGAAACAATGCCAACACGTGTTTCGTCACAGGGAACAATCACCCGATGACTTCTTCAGGGCATAAGGTGTTATCTATTAATCATGTAGCATCAGGTTCAAATATTCTGCATATCTAATGATCTATATTCTTCATCAATACTCCCAGTCACTCATTCTGTATCCACAGGTCAAAATTTCAGAGAGGATAATAAAATTATATCTGGGAGAGTACTCCCTTCGACATCTATTCGGGTTCCGAGATCTCGGCTGACTGAAGAAGTCATCGGGTGATTGTTCCCCGTGACGAAACACGTGTTGGCATTATTTCTGTTGTGCTGGCTACATTCTGTATGAACTGATTGCATTATGAAGATTGAAATGGCGACCTCTCCTCAGAGACCTGAACTTTCACCTTGAGAACAACGACTCCAACTCCTCACCCCTGACCAACAACCTCGACAACCTCGGAGTCAGACAACTCATCAAAACACCCACCCACTCTGCCGGCCACACGCTGGGCCCCATCTTCTCAGGAAGCCCCCACGTCTTCTTCAACCACACCACGGAACTCCACTGGACCGACCACCATTGCATCCACTTCACCTTCCGGAAACCCACAATGCACGAAGAACAGCTAACCACCACCCTCACCCGAAACCCTCCCACAGACCCAACCAACACCGCAGCCCACAACCTCAGACAGTGGATCGACGACTGCACCAACACCCTTGCCCCGTTCAAGAAGCCCCACAACAGCTACACCAGAAAGAAAGCCAGCTGGTTCTCCGAAGACCTGCAGGCCTCCAAGCCTCCAAGCAAACCTGCTGAAAGAATGAGAAAAATTGAATCCGTGAACGAACACTGGAAAACTACACAGCCCACAAGAACGCCACCCGTGGACATCACCACCTCATCGGATCCCCCAAAAGACCTCATTCAAAGACCGCCTAGACTACAACGCACACAACAGCAAAGGGCTCTTCAACATCGTGAAGGAACTCTCCAACCCCAGCTTCAACACAAACAACATCCCATCCACACAACCTGTGCGACTCGCTGGCCACTTTCTTCCACCGCAAGATCGCTGACATCCACGACAGCTTTAACACTTCGACCACCCTGGCCACCACCAAGACCTCCAAAATCACGAATACCACCCGCACCAGCCGCCTGATCTCCTGGACCCACATCAATGACGAGTACACCATGAAGATCATGAACTCTGACCACTCTGGATCCCCGTCAGACCCATGCCCACACCACATTTTCAACAAAGACAGCACCACCATCGCACCCCATCTCAAGAAAACCATCAACATCTCCTTTGAGACAGCCACCCTCCCGGAGAGCTGGAAGCACACCGAGATTAAAGCCTTACTCAAGAAACCCAAGACTGACCCCAAGAACCTCAAGAACTTCCGACTCATCTCCCTGCTCCTGTTCCCGGCGAAGGTCATTGAGAAGGCCGCCAACAAACAACTAACGAGATTCTTCGAGGAGAACAGCATCCTAGACCCGTCCCAGTCCAGGTTCCGCAGCAACCACAGCACTAAAACTGCCCTTATAGTCACCAGAGAAACCGCAGCCCTCATCCTCTTGGACTTGTCAGCCGCCTTTGACACGGTCTGCCACCGATCACTGCGAACAAGCCTCCACTATGCGGGATCCAAGAGTGACCGCTGCCGGAAGATCATTCTCCCACCTCGCCACCGAGACATGGAACAACCTTCCAATCCGCCTACGGCAGACCCAAGACCTACTGACCTTCAGAAGACTCAAGACCTGGCTCTTCGAGCAGTAGCAGCATCTTCCCCACCCCCTAGTGCATTGAGACCCTCACTGGTAAGTAGTGCGCTTTACAAATGCTTGATTGATTGATAGAGAAGCGTACTGTGGGTAGGGTGAAGATGGAGCCCTAGGAAGCTGCCCAGGCTGCCCATGCCTGGCACCAGCCATGCCTCCTACATTGTGTGAAGGGTTTCCCACGTCTTCATCACTGCAGTGACTTGCCCGGGACATTGCAGTGATTTTGCAGTTGATGAGTGACCGGGATGCGGAAGTGTGGATTTCTAGCATGCAGGACATGTGTGAGTTCACTGGGGGAGATGTTCCTGTCCCCACCAGTGTGTCTGATGTGGACAGGAACCGTATTTTAGCACATGAATTGTGTTTTGTGGTTGTATGCCGAGTTGTGTTTTTACCTACCTAGGGTGTTGATTGCGGCAAAGTCATATGGGCTGGTAGTGGATGAGGTACTGCAGCGGAAGGGCTTGAAGAACTGAATCCATAGACATCAGGAATGCATGGAGGTGACCGGTATTCGAGTTTCTCTCTCTGCAGTAGTGCTTCTGCCGTTTATGAGGGGCTGGTATCTCCGCTGCATTCTGATGGGCTGTTTGAGGCATCGTGATTTCTCTGGCGGTCCGGATGTCATTCCGTATGGCGGTCTTTCTCTATTGCCTCCCTCCTCCATCGGTGCAGAAGGAGAATTCTGCCAGATCCCGAAACTCCACAGAGGACAGAAAATTGGCTATCTTTGCCCATTGTAATATGGCTGACGCGAGGACCACCAATGGAGTGCGGAAAAGGACATTTTCCGCCAGCCACACTGATGTGCCTAAGACCACCATCCTAATGAACCCCAAAGTGTGTATGATTTTGACTCCCCTATATTTCTTCAGCTGATTTGGGCTTTCTTTGACAATCTTTTATCTTCATTGTATTATCTTGAGAGTTTCTAGTTTGTAGTTCAATCATTCAATTCCTGGTCCTCATTGGATATCCAACCCTTCTCAGCACTAACAAGATTCATCAGCGGACCAAAGGAGAGAGGGATGAATCTATGACAAGGATAACAGTTAAAGGAAATAAAATTGAATGGGCCTAGTAACACTACAGCAACAGCCGGCTGTGATGGCCATCGTGAATCTCCAGCAATGACAGCCCTTGAAGCCCGAAAGGATCGGCGTGCCGCAGCAATGACCATCTGTGATGCCTGGCCTGCTCTTTGTGATACAGTGACAACTGCCAGAGGCACTCTTCCTGCTTCTTGCGTCCTTCTCAACTTCAGACTGAACTCTTCGCACTAGACTTTAGAAGGTAACTTTTTCAATGAGACTAACCTGGCCCCTGCATCCGGTTAGCACTTTGTTGCTGTCAGCCTGAACCCGTGACTCTCACTCGGTCTCGCACTACCAGAAAACCATGATTGTTTTTTCTTTATTTAGGTGCAATACTTAACTTAAATATTTCAAATAGCATATCTCTGGTTTTGTTGATTGGATTTTTGTTGTTTTGGTGTCAAAATCCTATGAAAATTGTGCTCTATGTTTCTAAATTGGTGTGGGAATTTTTCTCATGTTGTGTTTTTATTTTATTACTGTTTTTGTGCTGCGTAAATTCTTTGCACATTTCCTCTCAATTAAGCCTGACTGCTTTTGTGCCAAGCTAGGAGAGTATTAAACACAGCTTAATTTAGTGACTTCACACTTACAAAAACTGTGGCTGTTGCTTGAGAAGGGCTCACACCACCCCTCAACCAACAACCCAATTTATTATCCGTCTGTACATAAATTAGCAATTAACTTAATGAATACCTTTTCCTGTGTTCAGAAATTAGCAATCATTAGTTCACTGATATCAATTGGTGAATGTTCCCTATTCATTAGTTGTCTTGTATTTTGTATTCCCTATATTCCTTTAATGAACCCCGATAGGTGACATATTATTAAGATTTGTAATTCAGTAGTCAATACTGGAGAAGCATTTTTATTAATAAGAAAATAATGCTTATTTTAGATGTGTTTCAGTCACCCTGACTAGGTCTCAAAGTTTGCTTTGACTTCATTTCACATTTGCAGACATTTTAGCAAATTAATCTCTTACAAGATATGATATATACATATTTGCATTGAAGATCATTCAGCGACAAATCACAATTCATAAATATAACTTGTTGCTGATCACTTGTGAAAATTACAAACCACTCCCCCAACCTAGAAGCAATGCCTCCCACGTGTCTGCTCCTACCCACTTCATTTTTGTGTGAGCAACCATTCTCCATGTGCATGTATTTCACCATGGTCTGTTCCATTTCAGAACATTTTCAAAATAGAAGAAACATTAGTGACTTTGTTTACTGTAATATTAAGTTGTATTGATATGGCTTCTGCTTGAAGTTCTTTACTCAGGTCTTTTTCAGGGACCATACAGTAGCTGAACTGAATATTGTAATTTTGTATGAGATTAATTTCATGTCATCTCGTTCTTTTCCTATTCAGACCTCTTTTTAAAATGCAGCAACATAGGTGTTTACTTAATTCACCCTATTTGATGTACCTAATTTATGTTGTGTTTTTATTAAGAGATTAGTTTAAGTAAAAGTATCTTTTTGAATCCAGCACTATCGCATCCATGCTCACCACACCGAATACATGGCTTTCTTTGTGCCAAACCCTATAAACGATTATGTTTGTGAGATATATGCCAGAACTGTCTTGGTTTCCTAACTGTGCAGACTCTATGTCAGTCAATCATTTAACTTATACTTGGAAACGTTGTCTCCCTTTTAAATTGGCAGACTCTCTACTAGTGATTTTATTCTATATTTAGGGCCTGATTATGGTCTTGGTGGATAGGATAATCCATCACAAAGATGACGGCTATCTCTGCCTCTATATTACAAGTTCCATAGGATATAATGAAATTGGAATCCAGCAGAAAGGATATTCATCAGGTTTGTGACAGAATATGCCACCCGCCAAGATCGTAATAAAGCCCTTAGTCACTTTGGTGCACTTTTTGATAGCAGACTCTGTGTTGATTATTTTGCTTAAGTAAACTTTGATTTTGGATGATACTTGTAGAGTTGACCTTATGTTAATCTTCTTGCATATTTTAATTCATTGTGATTAACTTTAAAATTGCTAATTCCCTATGATTTAACTAACAAGTTTTTGCCTTCTACATTGATCCTAATTTTGAATAAACCCATATGATTGTGACTTAAATTCTTGTCTAGTAGAGGTTTCATTTGATGGTATTAGGCTTTGTCTTATGTTAACTCAAATAACCTGATTCTAATAAATGGTCTTCTTTATTGTTTTAAATAGAGTGTAGGCGAGCAAGGAGTGTATGTTATGAAAATACTTATTTCTCTGTGAAGTTTTGCCTTAATTTGTATGGCTGAAACAGTAAGTGGCACTTACCTGCTGGGTTGCCTTCCCCTACAGAAGATAAATATTAACTGAAAGCTGCAGTATCCTGAATGGTCCTCCAGGGCTTAAAAATGTGTAAACTAGCAACAGGGCCTTGAACAGCCTTGCGCTCAGTAACAAGTCTTAAAAATAAATAGTACATGTACACCAGTTTTTGAATCCTTCTTCAAGATTCACAGAGGGTTTCGTGAGGGCATAATAGCCCATGAATATTCAACAGGTTATCTACATTTCTAGAGAAAAACCTATGAACAAATCCTGCAGAATATAGTGTTCCTGTCCTGTATGAAATAGCTAATGTTATTAGTTGAATACTTGCCTTGGTCAAAAATGTTCAACAAAGTGAGGTGATACTGCTTTTACCTTTTAAAACAAATACCACAGATAGGCATTTGCAAAAATAGACTTTATACCCAGACATGCAACTAAATATGAAAGCGATGTGCTTATTTCTTAGCTTTTCACAACAGTGAGTGTAACTCAATAAAAACAGTCTCCTGGTCTGACATGATATAATGATGATGAGGCAGTGCATCATTGCACTTGGAGCACGGTGAGGATGTTTTTCCTGCTCCAGACAGTCAGATTTGGGGTTCCAGAAGCCATGCCAGCATTGGAAGCTTCACATTGGTGGCCATGTGTGCCTGTGGAGAAGGGCATCAGGCTACATGTTAAAGAGATTTTTCTTTTCTATTGGCTTCCCTGAGGAAGCACCAATAATTCTGAAAGAGAAGGAGTGGGTTGCTCAAATCAATTCCTGTTCAAGATTATCACATCCCCAATGTCTGTTGTGAGTTTCCCAAACCAAGGTGTAAGTCTTCCTCTTTTCCGTGATATCTTTCCCTGCCTAGAGTATATATAAGGAGATTAGGATCAGAGAATGCTGTGCCATAGGTTCCATGTTTAAATATCGATGAAAAAAATATTGATGCAAAAATATCAACTCCCTATACTTAAACAGGTAAGTACAATAATATTGACTCAAAAATATCGATGTAAAAAATATTGACTTTAAAAAATAACATACCAAATAAAATTAATTGAATAATATTAATATTATTAACAAAATAAATTAAATTTAATATATATTTTAACTAATTATAACTAATAAACTTAATTTAATAATTATAAAAATGAACAAATGTGTACATATACATATATTTACTTAAATACATTTTATTACCTATTATCTTTATTTAATTTATAAACTTTCTTATTTATAGAAAAATAAAAAAAACACATTTATAAATAATTTAAAATAAATAAATTATTATATATTTAATTAACACATTAAACTATTTAAAAAAATAATAATACATACATTTAATAACAAAATTAAAACATTAGTAGTTAAATAGTTGGATAGCGAGGGGGTAAAAATTACTATTCCCCTCTTGTGAGTGCAACAGTAGGAAAAGCGCTGGTAGCGTAGGGGTAAAAATTACTATTCTCAATCCAGTAAGTGCAAAAGAAGGGAAAGCGCTGGATAGCATAGGGGTAAAAATTACGATTCCCAATCCAGTGAGTGCAACAGTAGAGAAAGCGTTGGATAGCTGAGGGTTAAAAATTACTATTTCCACTTCAATAAGAGCAACAATAGGGAAAACGTGGGATAGTGTAGGGGTAAAAATATACTATTCCCACTACAGTGAGTGCAACAGCAGAGAAAGCGTTGGATAGCCGAGTGTTAAAAATTACTTTTCCCACTCCAGTGAGTGCAACAGTAGGGAAAGCATTGGATAGCGTAGGGGTAAAAATTACTATTCCAAATCCAGTGAGTGCAACAGTAGGGAAAGCGTAGGATAGAGGGTGGGTAAAAAATACTATTCCCACTCCAGTGAGTGCAACAGTAGGGAATGCAATGGATAGCGGAGGGGTAACATTTACAATTCCCACTCCAATGAGTGCAACAGTAGAGAAAACGTAGGATAGAGGGTGGGTAAAAATTACTATATCCACTCCAGTGAGTGCAACAGAAGGGAAAACGTTGGATAGCGGAGAGGTAAAAATTACTATTCTCACTCCAGTGAGTGCAACACCAGAGAAAGTGTTGGAGAGTGGAGGGGTAAAAATGACTATTCCCACTCCAGTAAGTGCAACAGTAGGGAAACATTTTTATTAAATGTAATTTCCAATATTAACATAATTAATATATACAATTAAATATATTATTAATAACAAAGATAATATAAAATAATTATTTACACATGATTTAACACTATAATATCCACAACACACACCTAAAATTAATTACACAATAACATTATATAATTACTAATTAATTCATGAAAATTATTTATTATTATTTAATAATTAATCAATAAGTAAATAATTACTTAACACCTTTCACACCATATACACATAGAAACACCACAACACACAACTAAAATTAATTACACAATTAAAATTAATGATTACTAATACATTAATGATAATAAATTTAAAAATATTTAATAATTAATCAATAAAAAATGTATTATTTCCCACCCTTCACACAATTTACACATATATATGGACCACTACACACACCTAAAATTAATAAAATAATTAATTATTAATTGACTAATTGAAATTAATTAGCAACTGATTATTAAACTGTTATTCATTATGCAATTAACAAATTAATTATTCAATAAATGTTATATCATTAAATTACTTCCCACACTATTCCCCTATAAACCCACAACCCGCTACGGAACTAAAAACCCAGAATTAAACTTAAAATAAATTAAGACCTAGTAAAATTCTAAAACATATAATAAAATGACACACAATTCTCATTAAAAACATAACATAAAAACATCTCATAAAAACATCTCATAAAAACATAACAATATTAATAAATCAATTTTTTTTGTTTTATATTTTTGTAAATAATATTCATTGCAACAATATTTTCATAATTTATATTACTTATCTGTCAGTCGATATTCTTGTCAACTATATTTTTGTTGTCGATATTTCTTTCCCACGATATTTTTGGGGCGATATTAATGTCCCACGATATTCCTGCTCTGCACCTGTGCCATACCCTCTTGTGCCCCTATTTTCCATCATGTTGATCATTCAATGCTATTGTTTTCCTTGTTTTTTTCCTTTCGTTTTCTGCAGCTTTATTGTTGTTGGATATCACTTTAGCACCAGGCCAACCATGCAGCTTTATTCCATTTTGGCTATCCATTTAGCAATGGGACACGCATATTTGGTTTATCATGAGGTCTAGAAAACCCTAAATCCATCGATATTCCTGCTCTGCACCTGTACCATACCCTCTTGTGCCCCTATGTTCCATCATGTTGATCATTCAATGCTATTGTTTTCCTTGTTTTTTACTTTTGTTTTCTGCAGCTTTATTGTAGATGGATATCACTTTAGCACCAGGACAACAATGTAGCTTTATTCCATTTTGGATATCCATTTAGCAACGGGACACGCATATTTGGATAATCATGAGGTCTAGAAAACCCTAAATCCATCAATCAATCCCTTCTGGAAGACTTTATGTTGGGCCCTTTCAAACCCGATCCTAAAATAGTTTTGGTGTCTTGCCTATCAATAATTGTATAATGTATCATCATCAATCAACATCCAATAATGTTTTCAATGAAGTTTGTTCTGCGCTTTGTGTTTTTTTCTCCTAACCGGAGCCCTATTAAGAAGACACTTGGCACCTTCCATGTGCATATTAGGCAGAAGGTGGCACTGCGGTGATTGGGAGAAATTGCACTTTTTTCGGCTAATCAACAAGGAATCAAAATAACTGAACTGAATCCATTTCTTGATGCTGAAAGAAATCAGTAACTATCAGAAACGAGGGGGCCCCAACTGAATTACTAATAATTCATCTCACAAATATTGTGTACCAATAGCATCTGATTGTGGCACACTATCTGCAAAGCACATGTGCCCACAACAGCAATCTGAGGGGGACATTTGTGGTACAATGTCGAGGTTTCTAGATATTTGAAACAGAGATGTGAATTCTAGTTCAACTCAGTCCTTTTGCTAGACTTGTGTGATCTTGGCAAATTCTTATGTCCGTGTCCCACCCTTTCTTCATCTGCCAAAATAGGTGCTCTTAATGCACACGTTAATCTCTGGAAAAAATGTGATACAAAAAGTATTTTAATTATATAGTTCTCGTTATGGAGGAAAGTGGGTGCTCGAAATCCTGTCACGGTCCTCCCTACGGCGAATAATCAGCTTATAAGGCGAGGGTTGTGAAGTCATTTTTTTAAAACGCATCAGGACGTTTTAACATTTACCTTCATAGGGCCTCATTTATGAAAAGTGACGCATCGCAGTGTGAAAACAGCGATGCGTCACTTTTCACTGCGCCCACCTTGCGAGACCAATGATGCGTCATATTTACAGTATGACGCATCATGGCGCAAGGAGTTACAGATCCGTCAGTATTTCTGACGTATCTGTATGGCGCAAAAGTGACGCATTGCTGGAGTGTGTCACAAAAGTGACGCAACTCCAGCAATGTGTCCTTTCACATGGGCAAGCCCCATTTGAAAGGGCCTGCGTCAGTCTTACGCCTGCTGTGAGGTAGGCATAAGAAATTGACGCATTTGTGTCCTAGAAGTGACGCAGTGAAATATTATAGATTTCACTGCGTCACTTCTATGACCCTTCCTTGCGTCAGAACGCCCCCCCCTGCATACATTATACCTGGCACAGGTATAATGTAGCGCAGGGGTTTACAAAGTGACTCATCTACCTAGATGCGTCACTTTGTAAATATGGTGCAACAAGGCACATTTTTTACGCTGCTGGTGCGTCACAAAAAGTGACGCACCGGCGGCGTAAAAGTGACGCACGGCCTCATAAATGAGGCCCATAGTATTTGTTATTACATTAAATGTTGGACACTGAGTTGGGATATATGTCTGCATTGTTGAGGAAAGTTACCTGTTGTGACTTTCCAGTGCAAGAAATGAGCTCCAATATCTTGCATGTTGCAGATAAGGCCTGCTCATTTAGGAAAACTAATAATGTGAGCCCCAGACTTCAGATGATTGACAGCAGCTCATTTGGCCAGGCATATTTAAGCAGTCGCAGCCATTCCTCTTGGAGAAACACAAAACATATTTTTATAAGAATTTCCTAGAAAAGAAGGGGAGGTTTATGTAATGCTGACTCTGTGGCAAGTTTTTTTTCATGAAAGCAAATGCTAATGGTGCGTGGCTGCCCATCTCACCCGCACAAAAACTATAAAGTGCGATTTTTCAGACACCTCATTGAATGCCGTCTTGGGTGTATGCCCGCAAAAATGGATAATAAAACATAAGTAGACAGGCCACTGAAATAGCTCGAGCTACCTTGGAAGAGAACTGGGGTGAACGACCCCAGTGGGAAAAAATGTAATTCTAGTAATAGTCAATGTATTAGGAATCAGAGATGCTCCATTGTGCAAAGGTGGGCTAATGAGTTTACTTGGGGCTCTTTATGCAAACCACTGAATAATGAAAATAAACTGGTACAGTATTTTAAGTCTGGCAATTATTTAACATTGGTCCCAAATTAAAAGCCTCTGTGATGTTCTGGTGAATTGCCACGGGAAGTCTTTAAAACGTATTTTATTTCTGTGATTTCGTCTGAAGTATTGACTATGGGGCAGATTTATTATCGTTTTGCGTTGCCCTTGTGCCACACAAGGTGACGCAGGTTGAAGCAAAACCTATATTCAGATTTACCAACCCACACAAGGCAACCCCGCTTGACTTAGTAAATCCGGTGCAATGCAAGGCAGCGCAAGTTGTTGCCTTGCATTACACTATGTGGTGGAGGAGTTAAATGGGCGGAGCATTGGGGTTTTCCATGCATCCACCTATTCATTCTGATGCATTCTCAGATTTTCCAACACTGGCATTCCTGGTAATGCGCCAGAATTGAGCGTCTACTTACCAGAGGCACAACAAGCACAATTCCTCAATCTCTTACGTCCAGTTTTGCCCATGTGATTGACACCTAGAATCAAACAACACATGTATGTTCCTATTATTACAAACAATGAACCACAAACAAAATAATTTTTTTAAAGTTCAACCTTACTCAACATTTGTCTCCGAGGGATAGCTCCCCTACAGGCATCCAAAAGTACCCGCAAGCGTGCAATAGTTTTCAGGGATGAGCTCATTCTTAGGTCATTTACCATTGACAATGCTTCAATCGGAGACCTAACCACACTGAATCATAAGGCAGCTTGAGTGATAGCCCCATGGTGACAATATTAGTGGTGCTAAATCCTCTCAAACCAACTTCTTGAAGCATGTATTGCATATGAATGTTTACCAGTTAACCAAGCCTGTCAATCGCATGGGCTAATCTGTTCCTAAGAGACTGAGTAATTTGGTTTGTTTACTAACACATGATCCATGTGTATGCAAATAAGCGTAATCAAATGGATAATGGGTGGAACCAAGGAATGCTGCATATGGTTTATGGATATATAACAATATGAGGTATGCAATTAACATATCATGGTGTATATATAAATTGTCGTACAGTTGTCTTATTTCAACACTTGAAATGCACTGTGTCCTTTCCCTTAATTCTGGTTGGCATTACACTAGGCCCTTCCTATTGCTTGGTCCATATTTTGGACCCTAATGTGCACAAACTATTGGAGAAGATGTCAATTCTGTAACTGATGCACTGTGTATTAAGGTAGAGATGTTCTTTGTGAAGGTTTTATGTGGGAAATCCCTCAATGTTGGCTGAGGGATTGTGCACTGGTAGATATGGGCTATTTGTCTATGCTCAATGGTTTAAAACCGGAATATGAAATTCAATAATTTGAGGAGTGACAATAATTTGAGCAGTGACAATGCATAGCTGTTTGCTGTTATCCTTGGAGTCTCGTTTCTATCGGCAAATAAAAATAAAGAAGATATACACCACATACAACTTGGAATTGGACCACTTTGAATAAACTTTGATTTATCGCGGCACCACTATTTGTGATTTGTGAAATCATCAAGCATTGTTGACCATCTTTGCAAATCCAAAGGCCAAGATGCCTCCTCGCATTGTAAATTGGGGTCTACGACTAGAAGAATACAACCACACAGTTGTGCACTGTCCAAGGAAAGATCAAAATCTTGCCAACTACTTCTCACAATTTCCTCTACAGTGCAATGGTACCCTTCTAAGACAGCTGAAGCCTACACACATTTAATTGTGAAATCCAGCCCACCCGCTGCCATTTTGTTGGTACAAATTGTCACTGCCTCAAGCCAAGACAGTGAAGTGAAAAATTGAAAGACATTACTGAACATCAGTCTTGGAACCATCACACTTCACCTCTTACCAGTGACAGTGAATACCAGAACTTTAAACATGTCAAAGATGAACTGTCCATTACTCAAGTGGGCATTATTCTGAGAGGTTTGAGGATTGTTATACCAGAGAGTCTGCAACAAAAGATAATGGCCCAAGAAGGACATCATGGAGTTGTGGCCAAAAAACTTACTTTTCTGAAATTGAGTCTGGTTTCCCAATCTTGATGAGAGAGTTGAAATATGATTGAAGGCCTGTCATCTATGCATCTTCCTTTCATCATTAACCAGTCAACACGCTTGTCAGAGTTGTCAAAGCATGCATGGAATCAAATTGCCATTGACTTTGTAGGTCCTCTTGACAATGGACATCACCTGAGGGTGAATGTTGATGAATTCTGCCACTTTCCATTGATAGAAGAACTCTCATCCATCACTCAAGAAAGAGTCATCTAGAGATTAATGTTGGGCGATGAACTCCTCTCCGCTGGTGGAGTTCCTTGACTTTTGGCACTCTGCGCTCTAAAGGAAGCGCGGAGTTCTACAAAAAAAACTCCACCAGCAGAGCGGAGTGCACCAGCGCACCCAGTGCCGCGCTAAGCCACCACACTATAATCTTTTACAGATCAGTTGGCTCCAGGAAATTGCGTGCCCTGAATGATTAGCACTCGGAGCATGCTTGAAGTCATTGTCTATTGCTGAAAATGAGAGGAGGGAAGCCTGGCAAACACACCCACTACTATTTTGATAGGGCCCATGGAGCAACTGAGGAACATATGGGTTCACACACAGCACATGCCCACCCACCCAGTGGTTACTGCTGAAAAATAGGAAAAGATGACAACCATTTGCTTTTCTGATGAGGCAACTTTCATTTCAGAGCCTTATGTGTGATGTGCGCTGGAGTCAGAACTGTGAATCAAGACCATGGCTATCGTCAAAATGCATCTTCCCTCTGCTGATTAAACAGCATACTGCTGATCAGTGTGGCTCGAGAATCATTTCTTTAGTTGATTCGTCTTTTGGTAGCTATACATAAACTATCAAAAAGGGCGGTTACAGGGACCTTATAGTTAGAAGATGGAATAAAATAGGCCTTAGGAATTCACTGAAAAAGCAAAGGTTACAGGGACGTTATAGTTAAGTTCAGATTTTACTTGTACAAAGCCAGTGAAATTCAGCAGGTATAGTTACCTGAGCTAGCTATAACTTATGCCTGGCAATGCACACCTTATGACCACACATAGTGATGCATGTGTTTGTCACTGACTGTATCAGTCTGTGGGTAGATCTGTGAGTGTGTGCATGAGTATCTAAGTGGGGTGTGTCAGTGACTGTGTGACAATATCAATTGGTCTGTGATTAAGTGTGTAAGTGTCGGTATGTTTCACTGAGTAACTCAATATGATTATGAGTGGGTCTATGCCTATGTACAATACTCTCTGCAGGGGTCTGTGAGTGGATGTCCGAGTCTCTCTGTTGGTCTGTGAGTGGATCCAGAAGTGTCTGCGTGCATCGGTGAGTGGGTGTCTGAGTCTCTGAATGGATATGTGAGTGGGTGCATATGTGTATTAGAGGGTGTCTGAGTCACTGAATAATCTTTGAGTGGGTGTGTCAGTGTCTTAATGGGTTAGTGGGCCTATGTACAATACTCTCTGCAGGGGTCTGTGAGTGGCTGTCTGAGTCTCTCAGTGGGTCTGTGAGTGGGTGCATCAGTGGCTGCATGTATCTGTGAGTTGTTGTCTCAGTCTCTGAAAGGATCTCTGAGTGGGTGCATCCGTGTCTGAGTGGATCACTGTAAAGGAGTATCTGAGTGGGTCTGTGAGTGGATGCATCACTCTCCGAGTGGGTCTGTGTGTTGGTGCCTGAGTATCTGAGTGGGTCTGTCAGAGGATGGGTCAGTGTCTGAGTGGGTCTGTGAGTTGGTTTTAGAGTCTCTGGGTAGGTCTTCAAGTGGGCGCATTAATATCTGAGTGGTTTTGTCAGTGGGTGTGTCAGTCTCTGAGTGGGTCTATGACTGGGTGCATTAGTGACACAGTGGGCATGTGAATGGGTGCATGAGTCTTTGAATGGATCTGTGAGTAAGTGCATCAGTGTCTGAGTAGGTGTTTGACCGGGCACATGACTCTCTAGGTCTGGCAGTGGGTGTCTGTGTGTGGGTGTCCAAGTCTCTGAATGGGTCTGTCAGTGGGTGCATCAGTATATGAGTGGGTTTGTGAGTGGGTGTCTGAGTCTCTGAGTGGGTCTTTCAGTGGGGGCATCAGTGGCTCAATGAGTTTATGAGTGAGTTTGTTAGTATTGGATCATGACTGTGAGTGGGTGTATGAGTCTCTCAATGTGTCTGTTAGTGGGTGGGCGAGTGTCTAAGTAAAACTGAGAGTGTGTGTGTATATTTTTTATTTGTATTTTTCATTTGCAGAGAAGATGCAAAATTCATGGAATCCCCACAATGCTTCACAGGGGGGCTGTGCTGATGGTCACAGCGTATTCATGAATATTGCATGTGTTAAAAAATAATGGGTCATTCACACCCCCATTTGTCAAACATGAGTTCAGAATACCTCTACCCCGACCCAGTATTTCAAAGTTGTCCTCTTGGTACATGCATTCTCAATTAATTGTGAAATCATCACAAATTATCCATGGCCACCAATATTACTAAGTGTATTCCCCTCAATTTTGCAATAACTATTAAATGGATTTTACCAAATTATAAGAAGCACAATCTGTATAACCAAATCTACTTTTCTGTCAAATTTGGTGTCATTCGGTCCAGATGTCCAGGCTGCAGGAGTATCTAAAGACTCTATAAAAATGAATATTGAAAACACACTTTTTTACACCCCTTGTTCTTGGCTCTTTCTTGACGAATCACCCCAAAACTTTCCATACACAACAAAACCTAACTTGACACTTTGTTGGGAAAGTTTTGTCAAGATTTATCCACCAGCACCAAAGAAGTTAAAGGCAAGGCAATAAATAATTTTCCAATGGGAACATGGTCCTAACTCTAACTTCCCACTGTTGACCGGCAGTAGGTAATATTTATGTATGTGCATATACATACATACATACATACATACATGTGTATCACCTACCTGTGGTCACTGTTACGCAGTTCTAGTTAGGACATTGTTTTCATAGGAAAAGCACCATTTATTTTACTAATAATGTTGACACCATTTGAAGAATCCTCGTGAAAGTTTAAAAAAAGTACACCACTCAGTTAAGCTCTGTCTTGAAAGTTTCAGGGTGATCTGTCATGCAGCGGCTGAGAAAAAGGGGGGTTCCCAAAATGTATTTTTCCTAGGCAAATTCCCATAGGGATTTTAGACACAACTACAGCCCGAACTGCTGAACGGAAGTACACCAAATTTGGATGAAAGGTCACTGCTGGTTCAGAAAGTGACCTTTTTGTGAATTGGTGTAAATCTGTTTAGTAGCTTTTGAGATATTATAATTAATCCAAGTTTGAATACATAGGGACGCAGATCCTCTGAGGTCCCTGTGCTTAAGTCTGATTGGCTGCCAACACTTCATCCAAGACATTTTGGAGTCCACACTAAAAGATGCTAAACAATGAAAAGGGGGCAGTGTAGGAATACCATGACCCCCTTACTGTGGTCCCCCTGTGACCCCAACAGGGCCAAAGCACTTTTTATAAAGGTTTTTGCTGGAAATGTGACAAAGCCACAAATCCATGGCAAACTTTTTGAAAAAAACAAGTGCAGGCTTAAACACTTGTTTTGATTAGAGCCCCTGGGTGAGCGAGGTCCCACGCATTTATTAAAAAAAAAGAGGGGGCACTGAGCCCACCTCCTAAGGCTCTAAGAGACCAGGGACCACCACATCCCTGGGTTTTCTGTACATATTGGAGGGGGCCATGCAAAACCCCCTTCATGAGCGTTTTGAGCCCCAGAGACCATCACCTCACCAGCGCCTAGTATGAATAATTAGCGGGGGACCACCACATCCCCGGGGGCAACAAGTTAAATACATGTGGTAGGGGGTCTGTAGAACGTACCTACTGGGCCATATAGATTCCTGGGAACCCCCAGCTCCCCAGGCCTGGCCAGTGAAAAAACAATGGGGGCCACTTGGCCAACTCCATAAATCCATTAGTGGCACTGGGGACCCTCACCCCCCAGGGTCGGGATGTGATTTTCCTGGGGTACCCACCTCCGGGACATAGCTGTTTCCTTTTTCATGGTAGGAGCTGACAACTCCTACCAAGCAAAAGCAAAACACTCATTTAGCTGGCTCTGTCAAAGTGCTCCCACTCACTGGAAGTGAAGGTTTCGTGAAAGAGATGTAAGTACTGCTCCCGCATGCAGGGTGTTGCATATCCATCAGCTCCCTGCATGCAACAGAAAGAGGCAAGATAAAGGTCAGAAACGAGCAGAAAGAGCCAAACTAGAAGTCAAGAATAAGTAGCAAGAGGCAGAATATAGGTCAGAAACAAGAAGAAAGAGGCAAAATAGAGGTCAACAAATAGCAGACAGATGCAAGATAAAGGACATAAAATTAGCAGAAAGATGCAGAATAGAGGTCCGAAAGAAGCAGAAAGAGGCAAAACAAAGGTCGGAAACGAGCAGAAAGAGGCAAAATAGAGGTCAGAAATTAACAGAAAGAGGCATAATAAAGGCCATAAATTAGCAGAAAAAAGGCAGAAAATTAGCACAGAGTGTGCAGAACCCAATCAGGCACCCAATCACAGAACAACTCAGACACTCTGACAGCCACTCACAGACCTATCAAGACACTCAAGCACCCACTCACAGATGAAGAGACAAGCACACCCTCTCTCAGACCCAGTCCGACACTCATATACTCACATACTCATACTCCCTCTCACCCACTCACAGACCTACTCAGAGACTCATACACTGACTCACATACCCACTCAGAGTATCACTCTCAGAGTCACTCAGAGACTCCTGCCCCCACACACAGACATATTCAGAAACTCATGCACCTACTCACAGACCCACTCAGACACTCACACATTCACTTACAGACCCTCTTAGACATATACACACTTAATCATAGAGCCACTCAAAGACTCGCACACCGCACACACTTACTGACTGACCAATGTAGATACTCACACATCCACTCATAGCCATTCAGAGAATTGCACACCCACCCACAGATCCACTCAGACACTCATGTACCCAATCTGACACATATACACTCACTCACTAACTCAGACACTCACACACCCATTCACACACCATCAGGCACTTATGCAGGCACACAGAGACCCACTCACACACTCACACACCCACACACACTCAGTCACACACCCACTGAGACACTTTTGTCCCCCTCCCCTTTCATTTTAAATCAGTCCCAGGTGATGGTGTTCCCAAAATCTCAGTGTGGCTTGGGGATGTGGGTCACTCAGAAATCGCCTTTATTTTATGCGTGGTTCTGGGAAATGGGGTCCTATTTGCCTTTCCAGGCTCAGGGAGGGATGACTGTGTGCCCTCTCCCCTTTAATGTATGCATGGCACAGGCACTCACACACCCACTCACAGACTCACCAGGCACTCACACACCAACTCATACATCACTCACTCACACACTAATAGACCCACTCAAACACTCATGCATCCACTAACAGACCCACTCAGACACTCACACAGCCAATCACAGAGCCACACATGCACTCACACACCTACTCGCAATGGTTACAGGTTAAAGGTAGGAAATACAATTAAAAAACCCTTTGAAATTCAGTGAAAAAAGCAAAGGTTACAGGGACATTATGATTAGGAAATAGTACATTTAAAAAAACCTTAGAAATTCACTGAAAAAATACTGAAGGTTACAGAGACATTATAGTTAGGCTCACATTTCACTCATACAAAACCGGTGAAATTCAGCAGTTATAGTTACCTGAGCTATCTATAGCTCAAACCCCACAATGCATTCCTCATGACCTCATATATTACATCATTCATGACATGACCAGTAACATTACTTATGATATCACTGATGCCATCTCAAAAAGCCTAACTGTAACATCCCTGTAACCTTTGAATTTTTTGTGAATTACTAAGGTTTTTGTAATTCTTTTTCCTAACTACAACATCCCTGTATCCTTTGTTTCTGTGAACTTCTAAGGTTTTTTAAATGTTCTATTTGCTAATTATAATGTCTTTGTAGCCATTGCTTTTTTCACTGAATTCCAAAGTTTTTTTAATTGTATTTCCTTACTTTGACCTGGAACCTTTGCGAGAAGGTGTGTGAGTGCATGTGTGGGTCTGTGATTGGCTGTGTGAGTGTCTGTGCGTGTCTGTTAGTGGATGCATTAATGTTTGAGTGGGACCCCATTTCCCAGAACCATGCATAAAATATAGGGGATTTGTGAGTGACCCACATCCCCAAGCCTCACTGAGATTCTGGGAACACCATCACCTGGGACTGATTTAAAATGAAAGGGCAGGGGGCACGCAGACGCCCTCTCCAAATCTGCAAAGGACACAGGGACCTCATCTCCAGGGCTAAAGAATAATTGTTGTGATGGTGGCATGTGCCCCCCATCGAGAGACTTGTAAGGCCCCAAGGACCTGGTCCCCTGGACCCAGCTTGCTCACTGTGTCCCGGGAGCCCACTTCTCGGACTGAGTAGTTTCTCTACCAAGCAAATTCCCTGAGGGCAAGGCAGGGAAACCTGTCTGCTCCCACCCAGCGGAAGATTAAAAGATATGCATTATTCTCCCCTAAGGAAAAAAGGCCCTGGGCAATGTGGTCCCTGGGGCCTCTATAAGGTCAGGGATGTTGGCCATGCACAATTCCCTTTTATTTTGTACATGGCCACTGAGAATGGGGCTCAAGGAAAGGAGCTGTATTCTCCCTATGCATATCAAAAGAAAACAGTTCCATGGTAAGTATGGTCCCCTGGGCTGTAATGGGGGAGGAGAGCTACATGTCCCTCTCCCCAATAATTATAACTAGAGAGTGTCCCATGGGCACAGGGACACAAAAATTAATAATAAATAACTAGTTGGAGCTGGTTATTTATTATTCACTGTTCTTGAAAAAGAAACATAACGCACTGCGAGGACTTTAAAAAAGAATTTGGGGAGGTTGGGGGTGCCCCTAGAATTTGAAAGGGCACCACCAAGGCTTTTTGGTAATGTTGTGGGTGCTTCAGAGAGCAAAGGAGCCCCTCAGCAACTTTAAAATAGAAACAATAAGGTTCCAAGGTCAATTAATCCATACCCGGAGATGAAATTACCATATGCTTTTAAGGACTCCTTGCTGGAACTTTGTTGTCTTCTGCTGGACTACAAGACCCTCTTGTGGTTGTTTTGACTGGCTGCAAAATGTTAAAAGAACGACTTAGAAACACTATGGGGCCTATTATGATGGCGGGCGGACCTTGTCTGCCCGCCATCGACCTGAGAAATGAGAGCGCCTGCTAAGGGAGCACCGGTCCCGCATGGGAGGTCGTATCCCGCATTTTTTGCATTGTGGCGGGTGGTGCTGTCAGCAGCACCCGCCGCAATTCAAAAAACCCATTTGTGCATTTGCATGCACAACGTGGCAGGAAGAACTTAGTGCCTGCCATGTCATCCATGCAAATAACCCCCCATGTGCACCCCCACCCCCAACATCCTGGGGGCCTGCAACAAGCCCCCAACCCAGGAATTTGAACGCCTTTCTGAGGCTGCTTTCCGCGGTCATCCTAATATGGCTTGCGGTATCTAGCAGACACCGCCACCTTATGCAACCCTTTTCCACCCGGTCTACCCGTCAACCGGGCAGAACAGCGGCGGATGGTCTTCCCGTCCGCTGCGGTCCCCCACCATCATAATATGGTGGGCTAAATGAGAGGTGGGTGGGGGATGATGTAGGGCGGATCGCCACTGCCATGCGGGCGGTGGGAATCCTCCCTACATCAAAATAGACCCCTCTGACTCCTTTTTTATCATTATTCACCCACAGATTTCTATAATAAAAATGATATTAAAAAAAGACTCACTGATATTGTGTATTCATTAAAATGTTATTAAACATGTTTATATTAATCTCTATTATTAAACATTGCATTGTGTGAATTACTTAAATATACATGTGATGTGATGAACTCCGTCCACTCCGGATCTCCGACCGACCCCTGCCCTCACCACGTCTTCAACAAGGCCGACGCTGTCATCGCACCCCACCTGCGAGACATTATCAACACCTCCTTCGACACCGCCACCTTCCCTGAGAGCTGGAAGCACGCCGAACTCAGCGCTCTACTCAAGAAACCCACAGCGGACCCCACCGAACTCAAGAATTACCGCCCCATCTCGCTCCTCCCGTTTCCAGCCAAAGTCATCGAGAAGACCGTCAACAAACAGCTGGCCGCCTTCCTCGAGACGAATGGATCCGTCGACCCCTCACAGTCTGGTTTCCGAGCCAACCATAGCACCGAGACCGCCCTCATCGCTGCCACCGACGACATCCGAGCCCTGATGGACAACGGAGATACAGCGGCCCTCATCCTCCTAGACCTCTCCGCGGCATTCGACACTGTCTGCCACCGCACCCTAGTGCAGCGACTCAGCAACGTCGGAATCCAGGAGAAGGCACTAGAATGGATCATCTCCTTCCTCGACGGAAGAACACAGAGAGTCCGCCTACCACCGTACAAGTCAGAGGCCACCGAAGTCATCTGCGGCGTCCCTCAAGGATCCTCGCTGAGCCCCACCCTCTAGAACGTCTACATGAGCCCCCTCGCGGCCATCGCACGCCAACACAACCTCAACATAATCTCCTACGCCGACGACACCCAGCTGATCCTCTCCCTGACCAACGACCCCGCCGCCGCCAGATCCAACCTGCACGAAGGGATGAAAGAGGTAGCCGAGTGGATGACGACCAGCCGCCTGAAACTGAACTCAGACAAGACGGAGGTCCTCATCCTGGGCCCCTCGCCCTCCGCCTGGGATGACTCCTGGTGGCCCCCCACCCTGGGCACCGCACCCAAACCGACGGACCACGCACACAACCTGGGCTTCATCCTGGACTCCTCCCTCTCCATGACCAGGCTAGTCAACGCCGTCTCCTCGTCATGCTTCAACATCCTACGCATGCTACGGAAGATCTTCTGGTGGATCCCCACCGAGACCAGGAAGACCGTCACCCAGGCCCTCATCCCCAGCCGACTGGACTACGCAACGCCCTCTACGCCGGTACCACCGCCAAGCTCCAGAAGAGACTCCAGCGGATCCAGAACGCCTCAGCCAGACTCATCCTCGACATCCCACGAAACAGCCACATCTCCGGACATCCGAGAAACCTGCATTGGCTCCCCGTCAACAAAAGAATCACCTTCCGTCTCCTCACCCACGCACACAAAGCCCTACACGATCAAGGCCCGAGCTACCTCAACAACCGAATCAACTTCTACGCTCCCAAACGCCACCTCCGATCATCCGGCCACGCCCTCGCCGCCGTCCCCCGCATCCGAAGAGCGACAACAGGAGGAAGGTCCTTCTCCTACCTGGCCGCCAAGACCTGGAACTCCCTCCCGACCGACCTACGCCTGACCCAAGACCACCTCTCCTTCAGGAAGAAGCTCAAGACCTGGCTGTTCGAGCAGTAACGGCACCCCCCCTCCCAAGTGCCTTGAGACCCTACGGGTAAGTAGTGCGCTCTATAAATGTCTGTGATTGATTGATTGATTGATTAAACACATTTGTTATTTTTGGAGAAAGATGGTATATTTGTTTCATATGCATGAGGTTGGTCCTACGTAAGGTACTATACATATATATGGAAGGTTCCGGTTCATATCGTGCTAGAGGGCTCGTAGTTGCCACCCTTTCAGATCAATAAGATTTCTGGTTGCTATGGTTGAAAGTTTATTGTGGAATGTTGTTGAAGCTTGTTTACCTCAGGAAGGACACAAATACAAACTATGCAATATGGCCATGATGGGCAATGTCTGTGGGGGTGGGCAGGCTTCCATGGTGCAGTGAAACTTGTGTTTTCTATTTTCAATTCTCCTCAATATGACTATGCTTTGTAGAAATAGTAACACAATTAGTGTCTACTACTTTATTACATAGTAGCAGACATGAGTCTATTTATGCAAGCTCCAGAGGCTAAATTTCCTAAGAAATTCCCATATTTACTTTCATGGTTATATAGGGCAGGCTTCTCCCATGAGTAGCTCACAAGCTACTAGAAGCTCTCTAGGTACCATGAAGTAGCTGTCCTTTCTGCAGCTCAGCCTACTAAATAAGACACTTTTGAATTAATACATATATATCCCAACACTGAATAACATGTTTTTTTAAATGAAAATGTGTGCATTTTCAGCACTCAAAAGCTGATGTTTGGAGGAAAATGTGCTTCCATAATATATTGAAAGTTTATATTTGAGAGAAAAAACAATATTACTAACATTATTTCCTTGGTACCATGAACATTTCAACTATACCAGTCCAGCATTACCTATGTAGAGGCATTACAAATTGAAAAAGGCTTTTTACATTACTGCTGGTAGCCCCATCTGATGCATTGCGGTGATCACTGCTGGTAATCTGGCATGAAGTTGGCCAATAATATTGACTATGGTCACTATAAGAAAACTAATAATATTATTAGCTGGGATGACTTTTATAGAACTCTTAAAGTTCTTTTTATACAAAAGTTTGGAGTCCCCTGATCCAGGTGACATATAGGGCCAGATGTAGGTCGGTCAGTAACGGCCGAAAATCGGTATTTTCGGCCGTTACCGACCGGTTTACAAGATTTGGCATGTAGGGGGCAATATTTTACCGAATCGGTAAAATTACCAAATCGGTAATTTTACCGATTCGGTAAAATAAAACATCGGTAAATTTACCGATTTGAAGCCACCCATATATAGGTGGGACTCTTCAGAGTCCCAGGAGCCTTAACAAATTGGTATTTTACCATCAAAACCAATTTGATGGTAAAATACCGATTCTGGTGTGCATGCACATGTGTGCATGCACACCTATGTCATGTGACAGGCAGACCTGCCCTTAGGGCAGGTATACCTGCCACATGGCACCTGTGCCTGTTTTGGGGGTGCCAGAGGGTGTCAAAGTGACACCCCCTGCACCCTTGTGAATTCTTTAATTACAGATTCGGTAAATACCGAATCGGTAATGCCTAATCATTCCTATGGGCTTCAAAGCCCATAGGAATGAATGGGCATTACCGATTCGGTATTTACCGAATCGGCAATTAAAGAATTGTTAAGGATTCGGTAGCGAATCCAGATGTTGGGACCTACATACCACTTACCGATTTTGAAATACCGAATCGGTACAATTCGGTATTTTAAAATCGGTAAATGTTTTTTACCTACATCTGGCCCATAGTGTTTTAAAACAAATTGGTGTCCTTGTTGGTCTTTTCATGAATGTGGTTGAATACTGTCATAACCTTGAAACCCAAATAGCACAGGTGATTTCAATCAAGAACAACTTCCTATACGGTTATGCGGATTGTTTAGTGATGTAAAAAGAGGAAAATGTTTGCTTAACAACAATAAATAAAGTGTTTAAGGAAGTTACCCGTTTCGGGTCACCTGGTTCACTAATGACCACTCCTCCATGCCAAATGAAGAGTTGGTCAAATAGTCGAGAATAAAAACCAATAATTGTTTATTCAAAGTACACTCAGGGCAGAGCCCAGTATGCCCAGTCACTAGGAATGCTGCAGAGGGACTGACATCTGCAAGCATAACGATACAATATAATAATAATAATAATAATCCACATTTGTGAAGTGCGGACAATCACCCGTAAGGGTAGGCACTGGGGGCCGTTGGGAAGATTAAGCAAGCTATTGCCCAGAGTCACATGGTGCTGGGCTAATCTGCCACCAGCATCGGGAATCAAACCGTGATCCCCAGATTCCAACCTCAGTCGCCCTGGCTGCGGCGCCACACCTCTCTACATTTCAGAACCAATTAAGGTAATCCCACTGTTGAATTTTCAAAGCAGATGCAGCAAAACAGTGAAGTAAGAAGAATATGTTTCAATTCTGAGTCGGAGCACATACTTTCTACTAGTCAAGGTCGTTCTGCCCGTGCCCACCACTAGACAAGTGGGAGAAGGCGTCTATCCAGTGGGAAAGGTATGCCCTAATAAGAACAGTGTATTCATTAGTGAAGTGAATCCCAGCCTCGGGAAAATGAAACCCAACTGAGGCCTCTTCTCAGAAATGACGAAGGATAAATTTAGATTATACCTCAAAATAGCGCCTACATAGAAAATGGCGCTGCGAATGCTAACCTACATATAGCAATGTGCAAACATGAATTTCTCTATTCTAACAGACCCTCCTTTTAGCATGAGCAAAATATTTTCTAGTAATAGCAAAGAACATATAAATCAATAAAACATTAAATCACAGGCAAAAGTATTAGGAGCACTCCATACTATCAGCATCAGGAAGGGAGACTGTAAGGAGAGAAGAAGTCTCGAAAATGCCCTCATCTATCTGCATTAGGTCATCTATCTCTTTCTGGACCATAATTGCAGCGTTGATGCCATTATTGATATTTTCCTCATAAGGGTGAGAAGAGTGGTGCAATAAGAACAACAGAAGGGACAGCATTTAATAAGGGCACAGCAAGACACCAATATCACTGTTAAGTAAATCACCTTTTGAAGAATCCAGCCCCAGTTGCCAAAAAGAGACCAAGTCCAGTTCCCACTTTCCATTTCCTTGACATTGTCAAGAAGTTCTGAAATCTGTTGGGTAAAATTATTTTCCATATTTGTTATCCAGATAACACACTAATCCCCCACTACCGCGCATACACCACAATTCTTGGCTAAAATCAATCAACTGTATAACTGCATTGTTCCAAATATATTCGCATACTCTCCAACTGAGTAGTGATGTCGCGTAAAGCAGCCACAGTAGTATTAGATAACATTTGGAGCTTGTAACCAATATATTCTCTGGCTTTCGAACCTCGGGCCATAGAAGTACCACCCAAAGTGAAAATAGAAGAAAGGATGTATACAAAAGTGATGCCATTACTATAAATATTAACCTCTTTATCAGCCACTCCCTCACAGAATTCTTTCTTTAGGTTTCTTTTAATCCATCTTACTTAAGGCTTCGCATGTTTATAAGATACATCGAAAGGCAGTGCCAGCCCAAGTGCCACACTGTTTGTACCATTATGGACATTGGAATAAGTCCCATTAGAAAAGAAGAAAACCCCAGGGAGTGCATAAATCGGTCTATCATAATCCACTGTAGCATATTGGGAATTCCACCCAAATGTACTGGGGTCTTCTGAATTCACCAACGGGAACGTGGTCTTATGTAACACAATTCATGAACAATTTATGTAGAACGAAGTATCAGTCTTATTGATAATTGTCAAAAAGTAGGATAATATTCAGCTTCTCAGGGAACTATCAATTCCTTGTGATGCCAAACCACCAGAAATATATTCTGTTTTTCCATATAAGAATTATCACAGTACGTACTATCATCACAGCCAGGATAACCTTCCCCTAATGGTTTTCTATGATAAAGGCATGGCCCTGAGTAACCAAACCTAAACACTCCTTTCACTTTTACAAAATCAGATGGCCGAGTATAGGTAAAATTCACAAGTGATAAAGGGTACAGGGTCCACAGACTAGTGACAGATTGAGTGGAGTAACAAGCAGTTACTTTTCCAAAGAACCTTTTATGTGTCTCTAAGAATACATTGCTTGGGCTCCTCTTTTAAGTTGGGGATATAACCTCACCCTAACTACGTAAAGGTACACATTGATCATTTTCCAGAACCCATGATACACCGCATAATATTATTACCAGCAAAATCACAAGGGCAACACATGGCAAATTTGGTTTACGGGTCCACACCATAGTGTACTGGGCAACAAGAAGCATTGGATTTTCTTCTTCAGCAACCATCCTACCAAAGGGATGCATAACAAATGAAGCAAATGGGGGCAAAATGCAAGATAAATATACAAGTTCCCAGTGTCTGCCAGAGTCTCACTGGTACAGGCTCTTATTGTCCATCAAAGGTAGGCACTCTTGAGCATCGGCAGTAGAACTTGCTCTGTCTTAAGCTTGTATCCCACGTCCATCATTTTTTTTTTTTTTTTTTTTTTTTTTTGAAGACGTTTATTATTGTGAGAAAAAAAAAGGTGCAGTACATATAGCTGAGCCTACAACCCTGCGGGCCGGCTGCAAGAAATCTGTGTATGGTAGGGACATAGTGTTACAGGGGAGGGCATTATGCATCTTCTCGCTCGTGGTCCGGCGTGCCTCTTCACTGGTGGAATATGTATACTCTTCACATTACGCACATGGTCAGTTCTAAAATTGACGTCTCATTTTTACATTTTTCTATAATTCAACCAGTAACTTTTCAACATAAAACAGGGATGACCATATCAGTATTTCCCAGCGTGTCTGTGATGCCAGTGCCGCGCCACGTACCATCGGTGCGCACGGCACCAACGTCCCATCGACGTGTTAGGCATGCGCTGGTGGCGCATCAATGAAATGTGGGGTCAATGGCTCGCTCATGTATGTAGCTGTAGAGCTGGTGCAGAACGGGTTCGGTGAGCGGTGGTGACCCCCCATCTGTCAAGTCAGTGTGCGGCGCGTGTGGCAGACATATGCGTCGCCCCTGTTGTACCGTCGGTGGGTGTCACCCGCTCCCGTGTTCCCTGCCGAGTGTCCAGGCAGTGGTACTTGACCGCCGCTGTGTGGTGGTGGGTGTTCACGCGGCTGGCATGGACAGGAGTGTGAAACTCTTAACTTGGGGTTGCGTGGGGGGGGTCGGACATGGGGGGGAGGGGGGGGAAAGTGTACTCTAGGGGACCGGGTCAAGGCAAAGTTGCTAAGAGCAGTGTTCGATCTATTATGTGGTGGAGGGCCCTCGTGTGTGCGGCTGGTTGTTGGTCGTGGCATGTGTGTCGGGGGGGGTCAGTGCCGCGCACTCAGAGGGGGTGGGGGGGGCCATCGCGGCGTGTAACCCCGTCTATGGTGTCGCCGCTCGTGGGGCTCCTACCCTTCCCAGCTGTCTCTGCGTGAGTCCTCTGGCCTCGCCCTCCCCCCGCAGGGACCCCAGGATATCATCCCAGACGTGTGCGATCGGGAATTGCCTCAACCCCGCAATCTCCTCACCTCGCAGTGCCGTGCCCTCTGCTCTGGCCCAGTTGAGAAAGGATGTGTACCAGTGTGCGGGAGTCGGTGGGTCTCTGCTTTTCCAGTGCCTGGTGAGTAGGCGCTTGGCCGTGATGAGGCCTAGGTCCCAGAACCGAGCCAGTGTTCTATTTTGTTTAGTCCTCTTGTATAGCCCAAGAACGCATGCCTCCCACGTGTTAGGTAGCCCCGGGCCTGTGCCGTGCGTCAGGAGCGATGTCACCTCCCCCCAGTATGTGGACAGAGTCGGGCAGCTCCAAAGCATGTGCAGTACGTCGGCATCTAGCAGGTCGCACCTGGGGCAGGCTGCTGTGTCTGTCGTGAAGTACTTATTTATTCTGTCTGGCGACAGGTATGCCTGATGCAGTATATACAGTTGTATAGTGCGGAATCGGGAGTTACGTGGGATGTTCACAGGGCTGGCTAGGACTAGTTTCCATTCTTTGTCTGTCCAATCCCTCCCCCGGTGGACCGCCCACTTGTCCCTAATTGGTTGTGTGGACCGCTGAGTGTGTATGAGGAGCGCCTGCGCCAGCCAGTGTGTAATGTGTGATCCTCTGCCCATAACGTGTAGGTACTGGATCAAGTGATGGAGCGGTGGCTCCTCCTGGATGTCCCCCCAGGACTCCGTGTAGGCCCTCACCACTGACGCGTGGAGCAGGAATTGGCCTGGCGGCAGGCCAGTGCCCTCCGATAGTTCCGTAAAAGGAAGTAGGCCCCCATCCGTGTAGAGGTCTCCCATAGTCTCCACTCCGGCGGCAACCCAGGGTTCCATGCTGCGTGGCGACACCATCCCATTCCTCCGGGGGGTGCCCAGCAGGGGGAGGGCTGGGGCATACGGTTTGACGTTCCTTGTCAGCTTTAGGCAGCGAAGGAAACATTTGCGGGCTACGGCCATGTGCAGGGGCAGGGGGCGGGGACCTTTGGTCAGTGGGTGAAACAGGGCACACACCTGCGGGTGTGTCCATTGGTAGTCTGCGTTGGCGGTGTCGTCGAGGTGTGAGTCGCTAAGCCAGTATGTGACCCATTGCAGCTGTGCTGCCAGGTAATACAACTCCATATTGGGGACTGCCAGCCCCCCCTCTGCCGTCGGGGAGTACAGCTTCGCCAGGGCTACTCGCGGGCGCCCCGTGTTCCAGATCAGGCCTCGGAGCATCACCTCCAGGTCGCGGAAGATCCTTGTGGGGACATACAGTGGGATGTTTGCAAAGTGGTAGAGTAATCTCGGTAGCGCAATCATTTTGGACAGAGCGATCCGGCTAGATACATTCAATGGCAAGGTCTTCCAGAAGTTCATCTGGGCCCTCAGCGAGGACACGGCACGCACCAGGTTGCCTTCCAGTATATTCTGCGGGTCTCGGTAAATGTGCAACCCGAGGTACTTGAACGTAGTCGGGTACCAGGTAAGCCGGGCGCCGCCAAGGTGCACCTCGCATTCCTCCAGGTCCGGGCTGAAGGCGTATACTCCGGACTTGGTCCAATTGACTCTGAGGCCCGACACCTCTTCAAAGGTCTGGAATATGTCCGACAGTGTCGCAGGCACCGACGTGAGGTCTCGCACATATAGTAATAGGTCGTCCGCGTATAGCGAGACCGTGTGCACCCCGTCAGCCAGCGGGATCCCCCATTCCACTCCCTTGTCCCTTAGTAGAGCCGCCAGGGGTTCTATTGCCAGGGAGAAGAGAAGGGGCGACAGAGGACAGCCTTGTCTGGTGCCTCTGCGCACCCGCACCGTCTCCGACAGCAGCCTGCCCGTCCGTACGCGGACGCTAGGTCGTTGGTATAGCAGCCCGACCATGTCCATGAAGGCATCCCCGACTTCTAGTTTGTCTAGCACCGCTCCCAAGTACGGCCACTCCACCGAGTCGAAGGCCTTCTCCAGGTCCAGGACGAGGCAGCCCGACCTCGGCCAGTGTATTATGGCCGCCTCCTGGACTCGGAAAAGACGTCTCAGGTTACGGGAAGTGCTCCTTGTCGGCATGAACCCGTTCTGGTCTGTATGTACCAGTGCCGGGACCTCCAGGGTCAGGCGGCGGGCCAGCAGGGAGGTGAACACTTTGTAGTCTGTATTCAACATGGCTAGAGGCCTGTAGGACCCCATGCACGTGCCATCCCTATCTGGCTTCAACAGCGAAACCAGGTTCGCCTCGTTCAGGGAGTGCGGGAGCGCCGAGTCCTCAATCGCATGTGTATATAGTTTGAGCATCTCCGGGACCAGTACGTCCGAGCAGGCCTTGAAGAACTCGGCAGGCAGGCCATCAGGGCCGGGAGACTTGCCGTTGGACATTGCGAAGATGGCTTCTCGCAATTCCTCTTGGGTGAATGGACCCCCCAAGTCTTCCTGCTGCGCGTTCGCCAGGGAGGGCAGTTGGATGTCCGCAAGGAAACCCTCAATGGTGGCCGTTGAGACCCTCAGCTGTGACTTGTATAGGGCCTGGTAGTGCCCCACGAATGCCTGTTGTATCTTACTTTGTGTGTATACGATCTCCCCTCCAGTTGTCCGAATAGCGGATACTGGTTCCGTGCGGGATTCCTGTTTGACCAGCCAAGCCAGCAATCTCCCCGGCTTGTCGCCATGTTGGTGGACCCGCGCCGAGTGAGCCGCGAAGTTGACGTGTTTCAGTCTCTCTAGTAGCGCAGTGTGTTCCTCTCGGGCCTCCCTCAGCCGGTCACCCGCGCCGATCACCGCCTCCCTCTCCCAGCGGAGCAGGTCCGCCTCCACCCTGCGTAGGTCCGCCTCTAACTGTTTCTGTATGCTCCCTTGTGTGCCCAGGCAGTGGCCCCTTATCACCACTTTGAATGCGTCCCACTCCACGCTTGGGGAGGACGCCGTACCCGAGTTGTCGGTGAAGTACTGTGCCACTCGGGCCTGCAGGGCGTCTCTGAAGGGTGCGTCGAGCAGCAGGGCGGGCTGTAGCCGCCACGTGGGTATGGGTGGGTGTGGGCGCTCCCATGCTATTGCCAGCGTGTGTGGGTTGTGATCTGAATGTGTCCGGCCGAGGTATTGCGACTCAGTAATGTGCGGCAGCATTTCCGTTGTCACCATGAATCTGTCCAGGCGGACATGTAGCGTGTGTGCCCCCGAGTAATATGAATATATCCTGGTGTCTGGGTTGTGCGCGCGCCATGCATCCCTGAGGTCCCACTGTGTCGCCCACCTTGTGAACGCCTTCGCAGCCCCTAAAGATGTAGCATCTGGCCTGGGTGGGGTCGAGCGGTCCAGTACAGGGTCTAGCACTGTGTTGTAGTCACCTCCCAGTACCCAGGGGACTCCGTGCCAGGGTGCCAATCTTTCCGATAGATGTGTCAGGAAGCTTCCCTGGTCTGTGTTTGGAGAGTAAATGGACGCCAGGACTACTGGCTGCCCGTCCATCCGGCCCTTCACCAGTACGTACCTCCCCCCCTGGTCCGTGATCACTTCAGACATTGTGAAGGGAGTGCCCGGCCTGACCCACAGTAGTGCCCCTCGGGCAAACGAGGAGTATTCTGTGGCGTACAGCTGACCCCTCCACCTGCGCCGCAGTGCAGCCACCTCCGCCCCACATAGGTGCGTCTCCTGCAGGAGCGCGATTTGTACATGCTGCCTTTTCAGATAGGAAAATATCTGGTATCTGCGCGCGGGTGTGTGCATTCCCCTAATATTCCAGGTGCATATCTTAACCGAGGTCATACTAGCGGTGTGTACTCCTCCCCTTCTCTCGCACAAACAGCCGCTCCACCAGGGGCCCTCCCATCTCCACACTCAGCACTTCCATCCCCACTCCCCGTAGTACACTTTGCATTGTTCAGGTAAACATTAGGCGGGGAATAAACAATAACCAACATTAACCAACTGTGGGTGAGACCCACTGAAATACCAAAGGGGCAGTGGCGAAACGAGCCACCGTCCATAATCTCAAGTGAGAGGGACAACAGTTCCAGTCTAAGGGGCAGTGCGCATAAGCACGATTGAGGCTAAGAGGAAGTTAAGTCAGTTAAAGGGGTTCCAGTTCCAACCCCGAGCCTCAGGGTGCAGGCCATTCGCTGGCCACCGGCTGTTCACTGGCACGCTACGTAGCTCTGGTCCCATGGGGGCCCGCCTGTGTGGACCCCGTCCTTTTGGGGCGAAGGGCCGCAGCCCTGCTCGAGCTCTCGGCCCCAGTCAGGGAGGGTACCCCCCCCCAGGCCGCATCTGCAGGTGGTCAAGGATGAGTATGGGTCAAGGGGCAACCCCACCATCACCAGTCCCTTCAGCCTCCAACGCCACTTGGGCAGTACTCACTGTGTCCGTGGTCTGCTGTCCATTCGGCAGGCAGGGGGGGGGAGCGGAGCGCACTCCCGGCTGCACCTGGCGCTGGCCGCGCCTCAGCATCCCGTCGGCCATTGTCGCATCCCCCTCGCCTGGACGGTCACGTTCCAGACCGTTCTGTGGAGTTAGTGGACCAGGTCTGAGGTTTGCGGTGTGACCACCGGCAGTTCCATGGAGATCTGAGAGTTCAGGATCCCGTAGATGGCTTCGTCGTCGTCGCTGGGCGCCGTCTGTTGGCCGTCCTCGGGTTGCGATTCCTGGGAGGGTGGGTTGCTGAGTTGGGAAACTTTCCGCATCGCATCGCGTTGTTCCTGGAGCATCTGATCCAACGGGGGAGAGTGTCGCGACCCTCCCTCTGCCCGTTGGGACTGTTGCGTGCCGTGCCTCCGGCGGTGTCGTGGGCCGCGTCGTCTGGGCCTTGTCTCGCTCCCACGATGGTTCTTGGGCGCTGCGTCCGTGCCTCCGTCAAGCCACTCGCTGACTTCCCCGGGGGTCCCGAAGAAGTACGTGTTGTCCCCTGCCACCACTCTCAGCTTTGCGGGGAAGAGCAGGGAGTATTTGAGGCCTGCAGTGCGCAACCTCCTCTTAACTTCCAGGAAGTCATGTCTCTGGCGTTGCACCTGGATGGTGTAGTCGGGGAAAAACATGATCGTCGCATTGTCTATGCGGATTTCACCCATCTTCCTGGCTTCCCGTAGCACTGTGTCGCGGTCCCTGTAATTCAGTATCCTGAAGAGCAGTGGCCTTGGGTTGGCGCCGGTCGTGTAGGGTCTGGTCGGCACCCGGTGTGCTCGTTCCACGACAAAGTGGGGCGAGAGCGTGCCTTCAGGCAACAGGGTCCGCAGCCAGTCTTCCACATGTTGTGCCGGGTGGTTCCCTTCCCATTTTTCCGGGACACCCACTAGCCTGATGTTGTTGCGTCTCGCCCTCCCTTCCGCATCTTCGGCCCTGTCTTCCAGGAACTCTACTCTGTTCAGGAGGTCCTGCACGTGCCTGTCCGTTTGGGTGACTTTGGGCTCTATCTCCTTCATTGCGCCTTCCAGGACCTTGGTTCGGTCGGACAGCTTCCTGTGGTCGTCTCTCAGGAGGGTCAGGTCCACGGCCACGCCGTCTATCTTGGTCTCTAGGGAGGTCCTGGTCTGCTGGAGCGATTGTTCCATCCGTTCGACGGCCGCCAGCACGCTGTCTAGCCTCGTGGCCAGCTGCTCGGCAGCCATTTTGTTGAGCTGTTTGTTCGTTTTCCCCTTCTGCAGGGCCCCACCAGTCCCGGTGCGGGTCCGCACCCCTCCTGACATGTGCCGTGGTGGACGACCAGTAGATTTATTGTCCCCGCTTCTCTGGTGGCACCTCTGGGGTCACCCCGGCCCGAGTTGGTGGTACGGTGGTCTGGGGTCCTCTCCCGACTGCGGCAGTGGGTGGGGGGTCCGATGCGTCTTCGCTCCTCCGTGGCCCTGCTCCGCCACGCAGGCCCCGGTGTAGCGGGTGTCTCAAGGGTCCGGGTGTCTCGCGTGAGGCCGGTCCCTCCTTCCTCCCCGCACGTGTGCCTGTGCGGAGGGGGGGGGGGGAGTCTGCAAATGTCCCTGCGTGTGCCTCCACTGCGGGGGGGGGGTGTCCACTGTGCCGCCCGCCACCGATCCGTGGCGGCGAGTTGAGTGTGGCTTCTCCGCCCCAGCCCCTCCGCGTGACTCACGATATGCGCTGCACAGCCCTCTCCGGCGCTTCGGAGGCAGCGTTACCGGGCTCGTGGCTGGAGTGTTGGGTGTTGGGGCTTCGTCTGGGCGGTAGTGGGTTTCTGGCGGCCCCCAGGGTGCGTGGGCCGGGCGCGGTGGCGGATTGTGGGCGGCCTCTCCGCCCCGGTCCTTCCGTGTCAGTCCGTGAGCCTGTGCCTCTCCTGGCGGCGTGCGGCGTCCCGGGGGCCTCCCGACTCCCCCCTCCTCACCGGGTCAAGCCGCGCTGCAGCGTGGATGCTGGGCTGCCGTGGTTCGCCGGCCGGGGCAGTGGTGACGAGGGTGGTCGCTGCCGGTGTGCCGGGAGTCCGCCGGCGGCCCTCGAGGAGTGCGGGCCGGGGCCTTCACGCTGGGCCGAAGCCGGGGTCTCTCTTGGCTGCACTGCTGGCAAGGTGGCCTCCAAGTCCGCAGGAGAGCCGTAGGGCAGGCCGGGGTCCGGCCCGGCGGAGCCTCGGGACAAAAGTCGGCCAGTCCGTCGGGATGGTCTCCGCGGGTGTCCGCCTGCAATTTCTGGCGGCCTCGATGCAAATTGGCGGATAATTGGCTCGGGGAAGGGGAGCTTTTCACAGAGCTCTACCCGAGCACGTCCTCCGCCATTGCGTGCTTAGCCACGCCCCCCATCCCACGTCCATCATGATGGTATTCCTCCACAGTACACTTCAATCTATCCTGTCCAATGTTCAAACAGTGCACAAAGCTCCCATCAACCTGAACAAACTCTGTTGGTGCTATAACAAAGTACGCCCTAAATTACACAGTCCATCCCTAACTAATCTTTCTTTTCTTTTGGTGCACTGACTCTCAGCCGAAGGCGCAAGTTGTACCTGATGGCCCTGGGCGGTATTGCACCGTTACAACGCAACTTTTACAACGCACTACCATTACATCGCAACTTTTACAACGCAAATACCATTACAATGCATGCCATTACAACGCATGTCATTACATAGCAGATACTATTACAACGCATGCCATTACATTGTAAGTATAGGTAAGTATATAATTTTTATTTTATTTTATTTTACATTATTTTATTAATTTAATTAATATTAAATATAAATTATAATGTTAATTTATGTATTTTTATAAAATTAATTATATTTATTAATTTAAGTAATTTTGGGGTATTTTTAGGTTTTAGGGCTGGGTTTGGTTTTTGGGGTACAGGGGTATTTTTAGGTTTTAGGGCTGGGTTTGGTTTTTGGGTACAGAGGTATTTTTAGGTTTTAGGGCTGAGTTTGGTTTTTGGGGTACAGGGGTATTTTTAGGTTTTAGGGCTGGGTTTGGTTTTTGGGGTACAGGGGTATTTTTAGGTTTTAGGGCTGGGTTTGGTTTTTGGGGTACAGGGGTATTTTTAGGTTTTAGGGCTGGGTTTGGTTTTTGGGGTACAGGGGTATTTTTAGGTTTTAGGGCTGGGTTTGGTTTTTGGGGTACAGGGGTATTTTTAGGTTTTAGGGCTGGGTTTGGTTTTTGGGGTATAGGGGTATTTTTAGGTTTTAGGGCTGGGTTTGGTTTTTGGGGTACAGGGGTATTTTTAGGTTTTAGGGCTGGGTTTGGTTTTTGTGGTATAGGGGTATTTTTAGGTTTTAGGGCTAGGTTTGGTTTTTGGGGTACAGGGGTATTTTTAGGTTTTAGGGCTGGGCTTGGTTTTTGGGGTACAGGGGTATTTTTAGGTTTTAGGGCTGGGTTTGGTTTTTGGGGTACAGGGGTATTTTTAGGTTTTAGGGCTGAGTTTGGTTTTTGGGGTACAGGGGTATTTTTAGGTTTTAGGGCTTGGTTTGGTTTTTGGGGTACAGGGGTATTTTTAGGTTTTAGGGCTGGGTTTGGTTTTTGGGGTACAGGGGTATTTTTAGGTTTTAGGGCTGGGTTTGGTTTTTGGGGTACAGGGGTATTTATAGGTTTTAGGGCTTGGTTTGGTTTTTGGGGTACAGGGGTATTACATCTTTAAATAAATTAAATTAATTAAATTAATTTAATTAAATTTAATTAAATTAATTACAATATTTACAATTATAAAATTAATTGAATTACATTACTTAAATTAAATTAATTACTTTTTTAATTTATTTAATTTTCATTAATTATATTATTTTAAATTATTAAAATTAATTACAATTTTAATTTTAATTAAATTACTATAGTTAAATTAAATTAAATTAATTACTGATTGAAATTTTTTTAAATTATATTTCTTAATTTAAATAATTAAATTAACTTTATTACATTTTTTTAAAAAGATATACTTACCTATACTTACGATGTAATGGCATGCGTTGTAATAGTATCTGCTATGTAATGACATGCGTTGTAATGGCATGCATTGTAATGGTACCTGCGTTGTAAAAATTGCGTTGTAACGGTCTGCGTTGTAAAATAACGCGTTGTAACGTCATAGATCCGACCTGGGCACCTAATGATCAACAAATTAGGACTCCTGGATAGCTTGTATTTCCGGAGGAACTGCTGCATTTAACATGCCATCATCTTCCTTATTTGTTTGTGTCCATGTCAGCTTGGCATCACTAAACGGGACGAACCGAGGCACGGTCTCACAAGCAGTGTCCCCGATGCTGTCTTTTACCCACTGATCATAGGGCATAGGCAGAAGGACCCTGCAACAATGGGTCACATAGATCTAGTTATTACGGCCAGCAACTTTTACTGCGGCTTCAAACTCTTCTTCCGCTGAAAATTACTAATCAAGATAAAACCACCAGGCAGAATCTCATGGCCGGGTCCCTCTAGTGTAGGAGGCAGGGAATCCAGGACGTGTTGATGAATACAATGTAAACTTTCAGTTAACTGGCCAAGATAGTCAAGTAACATAGTGATCTCAATATAAGAAAACTGTTGAGGGCACGGTACACCCCAGACATTTGCTGGGCGTCCAAACACAACCTCATACGGTGACATTCCTGTTCTAGAATGAGCTGTCATACTTGTTGACAAAAGTGCTAATGGCAAAGTATCTGGCCACTCTAACCCTTGTCTCCTGAATTTTCACCAGGTTGAATTTGAGAGTACCATTGTACTTCTCAACCAAACCTGCTGACTTTGTATGATTGGCAGCATGAAATATTTGCTTTATACACAGACCTTCACAAATCAATTGAATCATTTCTGCATTAAAATGACTTCCGTTATCACTCCAGATCACTTGGCGCAAGCCGAAACGAGGAAAGAACTCCTTCAGGAGCACCTTTGCAGTCAAAATGGCTGTATTGTCTTTAGTTGGGATAGCCTCAACCCATTTACTGAATGTACATACAACCACCAAAACATACTTCAAATTATTGCATGCCTCCAACTCTATATAATACATTTGAAGGACCTCAAATGATAATGTGGGTGGTGCAAAGTTACCAGGAGGTGTAGGGGTACCCTTTCCAGGATTATGCATCGTGCACATCATGCAATACTTCACTAAGTGTGCAGCTGTCTTAGAGATGTTAACATTCTGCCATTCAGGGTCTAACAATTTTCAAATGACTTTAGCACTGATATGAGGTGGGCCATGAGCCATAGTGACTACAGGGACAACATATGCATCTGGCAACATCCATCTCTCCTTCCCCGACTAATCAATCCACTATCCCACATCGTTCAGTTGTGCTGTACTTTCCTGCAACACCACTAATTCTTCTATTGTGGCTTCACTTTGTATCTCCTTAAAGCTTTCAAGAGTGTCTTCAAACATAACAACTTCAGGAACCCATCTAGCTGGACCTGCTACAAACATTATTCTCATTTTTGTCCGGGCCGTTTCCTTAGCTATCTGATCTTCAAAAGCATTTCCCTTACCTACATCATCAGTAACCTTCTGGTGTGCACTACACTTCACTATTGCTAATTTCTTGGGGAGTGTCAAAGCAGACAAATGCCTCAATATGAGGTGTCCATGTTGGATTTTTGTGCCATGAGAAGTAAGGAACCCTCTCTCAGCCCAGAGTTGCCTAAAATTATTTGCGACCCAATGGCATACTGGCTTTCAGTATAAATATTTACAACCTGTCCCTCAATCAATTAACAAGCTCGACTAAGGGCAGCACGCCGAGCGACTTGAGCCGACTGATAGAGGACTTGTTATGTCTCTACTACTGTACGCAGTGTGGTAATAGCATAAGCCGCAGTTGTAGTGCCATCTGGAAATTTGAAACAAAAAACATCGACATATAGTTCCCCTGGTGGGTCAGCTAAGGGAACGTCAGTCAAGTCTACGCATCTTTTTGTCTCTTCTTCCATCTGGAAGATATAGTCATGTTTGTCGGCTTCATCACTCTCAGGAGAGAGGGGTAGTAACGAGGTTGGATTCAGAGTAGCATATCTTTTGATTGTGATATGTTTAGCAAACCAGGTCAGTTCATAGCCAGTAAGACATGCACTGGTGAGGTACTGTTTCTTAGTCTAATTCAAAACCGTGTCCACAGTATGGGGTACCATAACTGTCAGATCAGTATCAAGCACAAGTCCAGATGATTGTCTGATTGAAGTGGCCACAGTTGCGATCGCTCCTAGACAACTTTTGGAGGGCTCAATGACAGCGGAGAAATAAGCACATGGTCGTAACTTATATCTACATTTTTGTGTTAGAACAGAAACCTCACAACCAGCCATCTCATGGACATATAACACAAACGGCTTGCCATAATTTGATGTGCTGAGTACTGGAGCTGAATAAAGCACTGTTTTCAATTGCTCAAAATTCTGCTGGCATTCAGGCAAAGGCTCATGTACTACTTTCATTGGTAATGCAAGCAAGGGTTTGTTTAGCAAGGAATAATTAGGTATGCACTGCCAACAGTAGGAAGTGATACCTATAAATGCATGCACATCTTTCTGAGTTTCTGGAATGGGCATTTTAATGATGGTACTGATACACTCTGGGGTCAACCTCCTACCCTCCTTCGACAGTAGGTGACCTAAGTAGGTGACCACCTGTCAAAAATACAGAAATTTAGAAAGAGAAACTGTATGTCCATGCTGAACTAAATGTTGCAATAACTTAACTGTACTGTCTTTACAACCTTTTCGATATCAGAAGCAATAAGGAGGTCATCGACATACAGTACCAATACATTACCTGCGAGAAGTGACAAGGAATCCTGACCTTTTAAAGCCTGGATATAAATGATCAGACTCTCTGTATAGCCCTGAGGAGCTCGACAGAACCTAAAACTCCTACCAGCTAGGGTGAACTCAAACAAGTATCTGCTATCTGGATGAATAGGAATACTGAAGAAAGTATTTTTCAAATCAATGACAGAAAAAAATTTAGAAGTGGAAGGATTCATTGTCAAAAGCGTAGTAATATCTGGAACCACTGGAAACTGGGAAACCAATAGTTTATTAACTTTGCGCAAATCAATCACAAAACAGGAAACATCTTCATGATCATCAGAGGAACCTGAGGGTGTCGGTTTAAGAATCAGAAGAATGGGACTATTACAAATATTGGCAGACATCTATTTAACTACTCCTTTGCCTATCAAATCCTGAATAATTTGTAGAAGGGCCCTTTCTCCCACCTGGGGTAATTTATACTGAGGAATACAAGGCAAAATAGCATTATCTTAAACTTAAATCAAAAAACAGTTGTATATGCAGCAGCCCCAGATCTGTATTACCCGTCGTCCATTGAGTTGATGGCATAGTAGCAAATTCAGAAAGGAGAGGGAGAGACAGGCACTGTTTAGTACCTACACTGGAACAATTGTCATATAAACACCTGCCAAAGAACAATAAATAGTAGCATACAGTTTTTAAAAAAAATCCAAACCCATCAAATTTTCACCAAAATTGGGCGACAACAAAAACGGAGAATCCACAGTAAAAGGACCAACAGGCAATGCAAGGGGCATGAAATTGGGCTTACAACTGGTACACCTGAAAAACCTACTGAAACATTATTATGGCCTGACAGGGCCACCCCAGGCATCAATCAATCAATCAATCAATCAAGGCATTTGTATAGCGCGCTACTCACCCGGAGGGTCTCAAGGCGCTTGGGGTGGGGGGTCCGCTACTGCTCGAACAGCCAGGTCTTGAGTTGCCTCCTGAAGGCGAGGTGGTCTTGGGTCAGGCGGAGGTGGGTGGGGAGGGAGTTCCACATCTTGGCGGCCAGGTAGGAGAAGGATCTTCCTCCCGTTGTGGCTCTTTGGATGCGGGGGACGGCGTCGAGGGCGTGGCTGGTCGATCGAAGCTGGCGTGTGGGAGTGTAGAAGTTGCGGGTTGTTGAGGTATCTTGGGCCTTGGTTGTGGAGAGCTTTGTGTGCGTGGGTGAGGAGACGGAACGTGATTCTCTTGTTGACGGGGAGCCAGTGCAGGTTTCTTAGGTGTGCAGAGATGTGGCTGTGTCGAGGGATGTCCAGGATGAGTCATGCTTAGGCGTTCTGAATCCGCAGGAGTCTTTTCTGGAGTTTTGCAGTGGTTCCGGCGTAGAGGGAGTTGCCGTAGTCCAGTCGGCTGGTGACGAGGGCCTGGGTGACCGTCTTCTTGGTTTCGGTGGGGATCCACCGGAAGATCTTCCGTAGCATGCGTGGGATGTTGAAGCATGACGAGGAGACGGCGTTGATATGTCTGGTCATGGAGAGGGAGGAGTCCAGGATGAAGCCCAGGTTGCGTGCGTGGTCTGTTGGTTTGGGTGCGCTGCCCAGGTCCGGGGGCCACCAGGAGTCATCCCAGGTGGAGGGCGACGATCCCAGGATGAGGACTTCCGTCTTATCTGAGTTCAGTTTCAGGCGGCTGTTTCTCATCCACTCGGCTAAGTCTTTCATCCCTTCGTGTAGGTTGGCTCTGGCGGTGGCGGGGTCGTTGGTGAGGGAGAGGATCAGCTGGGTGTCGTTGGCGTAGGAGATGATGTTGAGGTTGTGTTGGCTTGCGATGGCAGCAAGGGGGCTCATGTAGATGTTGAAGAGGGTGGGGCTGAGCGAGGAGCCTTGAGGGAGGCCATAGATTACTTTGGTGGCTTCTGATCTGAATGGGGGGAGGCGGACTCTCTGTGTCCTTCCGGCGAGGAAGGAGATGATCCACTCCAGTGCCTTCTCTTGGATTCCGACGTTGCTGAGGCGCTGCACTAGGGTGCGGTGGCAGACAGTGTCGAACACCGCGGAGAGGTCCAGGAGGATGAGGGCCGCTGTTTCCCCATTGTCGAGCAGGGCTCGGATGTCGTCAGTGGCTGCGAGGAGGGCGATCTCGGAGCTGTGATTGGCTCGGAAACCGGACTGCGAGAGGTCGAGGGATCCATTCATCTCGAGGAAGGCGGCCAGCTGTCTGTTGACGGTCTTCTCGATGACTTTAGCAGGAAACGGGAGGAGCGAGATGGGGCGGTAGTTTTTGAGGTCGGTGGGGTCGGCTGATGTTTTCTTCAGGAGGGCACTGAGTTTGGCGTGCTTCCAGCTCTACGGGAAGGTTGCGGTGTCGAAGGAGGCGTTGATGATGTCCCGTAGATGGGGAGCGATGACGGAGTCGGCCTTGTTGAAGACGTGGTGGGGGCAGGGGTTGGTTGGAGATCCGGAGTGGATGGAGTTCATCGTGCGTATGGTCTCTTCGGTGTTGATCGGGGTCCAGGCGCGGAGGGTGGTGGGTGGTGGTGGGGGGCACTGGTGCGATCGTCGGGTGCGTCGGCTGTGTGCTGAAGCTGTTGTGTATGTCTGCGATCTTGTTGTGGAAGTACGAGGCGAGGGAGTTGCAGAGGTCTTGCGATGGGGTGATGTTGTTGTTTCCGGTGCTGGGGTTGGAGAGCTCTTTGACGATGTTGAAAAGTTCCTTGCTGTTGTGGGCGTTGTTGTCCAGTCGTTCCTTGAATGCTGTTTTCTTGGTGGTGTGGATCAGTTGGTTGTGTTTTCGAGTGGCGAGCTTGAGGCTGGTCATGTTGTCTGGTGTCGGGTCTCTACGCCAGGCTCTCTCGAGCGCTCGGCAGTTCTTCTTGGAGCTCTTGAGTTCGTCGGTAAACCAGGGTGCTTTCTTACTACCGGGTCTGCTGGGCGGGGTCCTAAGTTGGGCGAGGTCGTCTGCGCAGTTGCTGATCCACGTCGTGAGGTTGTTGGCGGCATGGCTGGGGTTCGCTGAGCTGGCGGGAGGGTCCAGGCTCAGGGCTGCGGCAAGCTGGTCGGCTGTGATCTTGTTCCAGCTTCTGCGTGCAGCCTGTTGCTGGTGGTGGTGGATTGTGTTCTTTCTGAAGCTGAAGTGGACGCAGCTGTGGTCCGTCCAGTGGAGTCCGGTGGCATGGCTGAAGGAGATGTCCTTGCTGGAGGAGAAGACGGGGTAAAGCGTGTGGCCGGCGTAGTGGGTGGGGGTGGTCAACAGCTGCTTGAGTCCAAGGTTGGCGAGGTTGTCCAGCAGGGTGGTGGTGTTGCGGTCGTTGTTGTTCTCCAGGTAGAAGTTGAGGTCCCCGAGGAGGATGTAGTCAGCGGAGAGGAGGGCGTGCGGGCTGATGAAGTCGGCGATGTCTTCGCTGAATTGTGTGCGTGGTCCCGGGGGTCTGTAGATGAGGGTGCCTCTGAGGGTGGTCTTGGGGTCGGTGTGGATCTGGAAGTGCAGGTGTTCGGCGGTTGTGAGGGTGTCGTCGGTGTTGGTCGTGATGCGGATGGTGTTCTTGAGGGCGATGGCGATGCCTCCTCCAGTCTGATTGACGTGGTCCCTCCGGGTGATCTTGTATCCGTCCGGGACAGCAATGGCGATGTCGGGCGCTGAGGAGGCATTCATCCAGGTTTCCGTGAGGAAGGCGACGTCTAGAGATGTTGTGTCGAGCAGGTTCCAGAGTTCCACAGTGGACGGAGCGAGTGTTGAGTAGGAAGCACTTCAGGTGGTTGCTACTGGTGCTCAGCTTGGCGGGTGCGGGTGTGGTGCAGGTCAGGATGCAGGAGAAGTTGCAGGAATCGCAGCTGAAGGGTCCATGGGTGCGTCTCAGGGTGGCTCGGTAGGAACCGGGGATCCGACCGGTGTTGAGTGCGTTGAGTTTGGTTGCTGCGTAAGTCTGGCGGCTGGGTTGACATCTGCGGGGGCCAGGGTTCTGGGTGCTGGGTGCGGGCCAGGTGCGGACGGGCGCAGACGGGCTTGCATTTGGCCCGCCTTCGGCGCGCTTAGGGCGCGCTCGCTGCGCGTCAACGCTGCGCGTTTGCCACTCTGCCATATGTGGAGAGTGGGGGTGGTGGAGCGAGGGAGGAGCAGCTTGGAGGCAGGAGCGGGGCGGCGAATGGGAAGGGAGTCAGAGAGAAGGGGGCGGGGCCGTAGGGGGGCAGCGGCGGGGAGGGGGAGGTTGCGGGAAACAGCAGAGGGAATAAAATAAAAATTAATACAGGGAAAACAACGTAGTGCAGCAGAGGAACTACCACAACAGCGGAGCAGGAGCACAGCTGCGGGCAGTGGCGGCACTCGGCAGGATCGGGGGCAGCCTGGGCTCACTCACGGAGAGTGTGCGCGGTGCGTGGGGTGACCGGCCCAGAGGGTCAGAGGTCCTCTTCGTTGCACCTATATCCACCAAAGGTTCCTTAGTCGAGCCATGCAAATCTGCGATGAAATAAGGACCACACCGATCTATATGTATTGGAACAAGTCCCTCACTCTGTCCATGGCTGTCCTAGCTGTAAGACATCCCTATCACCTCAACCACGTCATAATCATCATGCTAATACTGTCCATCACAAGGGTCATCAAAGTAATTATTAATGGAACAACCCTGTGAGACCGCAGCACTCTGAGCCCTTTCGGTCCCTAGACCTTGTCCTTAAGGACCTCGCCCTCTCGGAACCACCAACTTTTGCAGAAGCACAGGATACTCGTTACGCCAAAGACCCTCGTCTTTACAATATGCACACTGATTAGGCCCCAAAGGAGTCATGGTGTACTGCCTACTAGTGTATGGCAGATGTGTAGCAGGACCACCACGTCCTCCACCATTCCCTCAAAACGCTTTCTGCAACTGCACCTTCGTCTTTAAATCCTTATTCCTTTTATCTGTCTTTTCTTTCACTTCCTGATCACGATTTTCATAATATTGAGTGACATTCAAAATAACAGAGCTGGAAGAGAAGGTCCAGGTACTCTCAGATGCCTTCAAACGAGTCAGATGATCAGGAAGTGAGTTAGAAACAAACAGACAATCGAACATCTCCCTCAATAGAAATATCCTGCCCACTGTAATCCAGAAACGAATCTTAAAACTGAGTAAAAAAATCAGACACACTTTCCTCTTTCTTCGACAAACCATCAACTTATCCCAGCTTACCTTCTTTGGAGGGAAAAGAGAATGCATATATGTAATAATGCGGCCTGGCAAATCAAGTATCTTGGCTATGGGCTTATCACCTGGCTTCCTTTCTTGATACCATCCCTTAATCATATGCCACGTTCAACCTAACTCCGCAAAATGATCTTGAGTATGACCCTGTCTCCAAATGTCAACTGGAACAAGAAGACCAAAAACAGTTCAATGTAAGCAAGGGTCATCACAGTAGAAGAGCTGCTTCAGTCATTTTTTATAATGAGCAGTGGGATTTTTTCTAGGATTAGGTAAATGAGTCGTAAGGGACAGAATCTCACTACGGTTCCACGGAGTATAAACCCATTGTTCTTGGAAACAGCCTGCTAAACCCGGTTTGATGACTCTGCCATGCTGATCCGTCAATTCTGGTATTTCTGGGTGATATATAGGATGAACTTCTTGCATCTGAAACTGAGACACCTGGGTTGGACTCTTCTCATGCAACGTACCGCTATAAGCAACTACTGTTGCCACTTTCACAATCTCTTGGCCAGGCTCCATACCACTAGCATAAACGCGATCTTAAATGTCAAATAAAATTGGCGTTGCATCATCCTCAAAATGTTGCTGCCAGAGATTAATCAACCTCATAGGAGCGTCGAACGTTCAGCGCCCAGTGCTGAACGTTCGAAGAACGAATGCTGGCCCGTCGGCCAACGGTCGTGCGCAGCACTGGCAAGGTAGTGCTCGCGACAACCGTTGGCCGATGGCAGCACTTAAGGGGTTAATGTAGCGGACATATGCTTAAGGGCATGCTGCTGTACAAAAGGCTCATACTCTCTCAGTACTCCCCAAACTTTCTCCACACTGTAAATGGGATTTCGCCCTCACTGCGCAGCCTGATTGGCTACTACCTTCTTCTCCTCATCCACCACCTCAGATCAAACATATGGGCCCATGCGCTCCATAAATTTGGTCAAATCTCTATCCTCAAATCCACAAACTGGCATCACAATGCTTGCATATATTTGGGTATGAAGAACCATAGAAGGAGAAGTGACAAAAGTAACAGGCACAATCGTCGCTGGCTGTTGCACCGGAGGAGTGAGTGCAGGAGACATAGCGGTCAAAACAATAGGTGTACTAACAGTTACAGTTGCCACAGATGCCGAAGCCAAAGAGGGAGCGAGGGGCTGTGGCCAGAGCCGTCAAAACAACAGCAGTAGATACAGAGACTGTTGGAGCGATTATAACAGGTTGCTGTGGTAACAACAAGGGAACAATGGGATATATCCTCTGCAGCGCATATGGGGTTTGGGGTCGAGTATCTAACAATTCCTCTACGAAAGTATAATTTTCTTTTTGGGACAAATAGGATTTATCAATCTGTAAATGAAACCGTCTATCTTTACATTCAACTCCTTCCTCCTGCTTTTCTCTATCAGAAGCTTCAGCTTTCTGGTCAGTATCTGCATCTTCCCTTGTTCTGCATCTTTTTCCATTTCCAATTGTCTCTACCTAGTTTCTTTCTGCAACATTCTGAGGGAATCAAAGATAGACTACTTCGTCTTTTAAATAGCTGTTCCTGTAAAAACCCAATAATTTGTTCATCAAAAGTGCCCATCAACGGCCACTATAACTTGGCGTTGTCCCTCGTATATTTGTATCATAATGTACTAAACATAATGTTGCCAAGACCATGCTTCACATACATATCAAAATTAGGAGTGCCTTCTAGAGACGCTTGATGTGCTTCTTTCGATCGAGCATCTGCAGGACAAAAGGAAAGCAAAAACTTGCTAATCCTAGGCATTTTCAAAAGGAATAAAAAAAAAGGTATCTGGCAAAGCAATTGAAGTGCTTTTATCCAAACCGGTCCTATGACTGCACCAAACTCAAACCACAATGGTACCATATCCACTGGGAACCAAAACAAACTCACTTGATATGAATAGATCAAACAAACCAATTCTCAACTGAAGACTCTTCAGACCAAACAGACAGATCCAAGGGTTTCGCCCTTTAGGACTCCACTCGGGATGACCACTGGACGAGGCACCATCAGGCGGGACAGAAGGGGCAGCTGCGAGTATCAGAAACTTCATGCAGGGATCACTGATCCGTAAGTCTGACCCGACGATGGCCTTGACCTCCCCCAGTCCACTGAAGGAGATAGGTCACTCACCTGAAGGAGTCCCTATTTGGGCGCCAACAAAGGAAGTTACCTGTTTAGGGTCACCTGGGTCACTAATGACCACCTCACAGCCTCTATTCGAAATGAAGAGTCGGTCAGGCAATAGAAAATACAAACCTATAACTATTTATTCAAAGTACACTCAGAGTGGAGCCCAGTCTGCCCAGTCTATCTAGGAGTGCTGCAGAGGGACTGACATCTGCAAGCATAAAGATACATTGTGTACATTTCAGACCCACGGAAGGCACGCCCAGTGTTGAATTTTCTAAGCAGATGCAGCAAAACAGTGAAGTAAGAAGAATAAGTTTTGATTCTGAGGCCAGGCACAAAGTATCTACTACTCAAAGTCGCTCTACCTGTGCCTGTCACTAGACAAGTGAGAGAAGGCCTCTATCTATTCTATTGTGAAAGGTATGCGCCAATAAGAACAGTGTATTCATTAGTGTAGGAGAATCGGGGAAATGAAACCCAACTGAGGCCTCTTCTTAGAAATGACAAAGGATAAGTTTCGATTATGACACAAAATGGCTCCCACATAGAAAATGGTGCCACAAATGCTAACCTACATAGAGCAATGCGCAAACATGAATTTATCTATTCTAACATTGTAATTACTGTATTTATTTGAGTCCCTTAAACGTAAAGCCCCAGAGAGAAAAATATGTTGTATAGCCCTGGTTGCAAATTTTTGATAAATAAAAGAAAGGTTCTAATGCAGTTTTTATGTAACTTGCATGATCTTAGTAACATAATATCTTTGCTCCTCCTTCATTGTATGCCTAATTTAAGAATAATTGGAACCAAGTTAACCTCTTGGACGCTATTTTGGGCCTGGTTTAGAATTTTGAGGATGGAATACTCTCTCACAATCCTGAAAGACATCCTGCCTGCCCTATCACAATTGCATTATAGCCTACTCCACTTGTGATAATGCAGGCTAAACACCACGCTTGTGACGAGTAGCTCGTCCACCGTACCCTAAACAGGGCCTATAGTGAAAATAAATCCATGGAAAATAAGAGTGAGGCAGAGTACTTCATGGCAAAATATTTTCTAATCATTCTATTTCTTTTTTGTGCATTATGGAAGCTTGCGGAGCGCAAATTGTTAAACCATTTTTTGAAATCCCCGATAAAGCTTTCACATTCCTCTTTTTAGTCTTGATCCTCTGATGAGATCTGGCTCACTGAGTTGGCATATGTGTCTGATTTTTTGAGGAATACGAGCCGTTCTTATTTGCCAATGCAGGGAATTAACTCCATTATCTTGAAAATGACAGATAAGGTATGCTGTCTTGGGGGGAAAAAAACTATCACAGCATATTTGAACTCGTGTGATATTTCCTAGATAAAACTGGCGTATTCCAGCAGTCGGAACCATTATTGGGAAAACGTAGCGCCTATTTTTAGAACTATTTCTCAGAAGTGAAGAGGCCCTCTCTGTAATGTTATGACTGGGTGAAAACCATGTTCTGGGAAGCAGCTGTTAAAGCTGCATGGCTGCCAGTTCACTCAAGGGTAGGCTCCTCCGACTCTCATCAGGGCACACTATGAAGAACCATTTTCAGCCGTCATATTCATGCCAAGCCGGGTGTGTTCATAAAAAGATGAATATCCGGACATACGTAGACAGGCTGCTGAAGTACCGCGAGCGTTCTATTTAGCACACCGCCACCGAGTGTCCTTTCCTTCAAAGTCACTGATAAAAAACCTAAGCAGCGAAATTGATTGACACTGAAAAATAATTTGGTACTTGCTGTTGCTAGAACTCAGCCAAGAACTGTAAAATTGATGACAGCATCTCAGTTGTCACATTAGTCACTGTGTGGCGGTATCCACTGGCTCCAGTGTGAATGCCTGCAATGTATGCAGATAGCACTTCATTTTCAGATAGGAATCTTTATTTGTGGCTTCGTTTTATCTGTAAGAGTCGCATAAAATCATTGACAATAATGTATGCATACATGCATTTGATTCCAATTAAAACGCATTATAGTTTTAATTTAAAAAAACATCAACACATTTATCAAAAAATTAACCATTGACGTCTGGTTAATTTTATGAGTTCTGGGGCGGTCACACATGCACACAAACTCACTTCCACTGTTCCACAAGAGCACTCAAGTGCACACACTCACACCCATCCATTCACAGGAAAACACACACGCATATGCTCACACACACACTCATTGACAAGCACATAAACGCACACTCTGACACCCAACCATTCATAAGCACACCTGCAAATACACACATATCCATTCATACACAAACACATCCAAATAATCAATGAAGAACTTACCTGGTGGCAGAAACAGTGGGTGGAGGGATGAGCAAACATGAAGGATCAAAGAGGCAGTTGGAGGCTTTGAGTGGGACGCAGGAACCAGTAGAGCCAGCAACTCCCTCTCTTTGGCTCATCTTTTCAAGGGTCAGTCAGTGAGAGGGGGTATTTTCCCAAATCATCACAGGGTGGGGTGGTTTCAGGGAGAGTTTCTGATCTCACCCTACTCTGTGATGAGTTGGGAAGGGGTGGTGTTAAGCTCACTGATTGGCTGAGAGCACTTGGAACCTAAAGCGCCCAAGGCTCGCTATCAGTGATGCTCCCGCTCATCATCAAGGGTAGGATCCTCTCAGTGCTTTGTCAAGCTAATCATGTCACTGCCCTCAGAGCAGTGAGATCTTTCATCTTGCAAATCTTGGTTGCATGACTTTGATCCTGTATAGTTCTGGCAACCATTTGAACGACTTTCAGGGTGACCTTTGCTCAGTCTGACAGACCCTCACCATGCACGGGAAAATGGGGGCAGGGGGTGCCCTAATCCACACACTGATAGGTTGTCAACCAAAACACCAATCTGGTTCGAAATGTGTTGCTCCTGTTTTTGAACTTTTTTGCAAGTTATTGAATTTATATCTTGTTGGATGTCTCTATTTGTACATCTTCCAGAATAGGCAATATCGATTAGCTATGAATGAGCGTACAAGTCCACACAAAAGAGGTTTGTGAATTGCTTATAACTCTTTCTCCATTTTATAATGATAATGTGCTTGAGGCTTTCACCTTATCATCAAAACATGTCCATTCAAAAATAGGTAGCTATTAAGGCCAGGGGGTCAAATGCTGCATTTCTACTTTCTTGACAGTTAACTGATACTTTGGTCTATAAAGAAGGATCATCAAACAAACCGAATCTTGAAAACTGCGCCTCACTTCTACAAAATTGAATCTATGCATTAAAGTATTGTAATGAGTTTAGAAAAAATCCCAGTTACCACTGTGACAAATTCTTTGTCAATAACTAATATTTAATTGGAAGAGCACCAGTAGTACAGTATTTTCAGAAATCTAAATGTAATGTATATTTACTTGCTGGCTTTCCAAATGTAGTCGATGCAATAAATAGCACTCTTCTTCATTTTGGCCCAACAAAAGAATGAACAGATCTTTAGAGGGAGAATAAGAATTGTACTGTTAGCATTCACATATTCTGCAAGACCATTTAGGATTCCATCCATGCTGCATCTTTTGATGGGAAGTCTCACACTTAAAATTACAAAATTAATTCAGCATGATAGATCCAAGCTAGCGGGTACAGAATTGTGATGAAAAGGCCTGTGTGATGCTCTTAGCATGATATATGCCTACTCACTCTTTCATGTTTTTCAGACTTTAGACATGCCTTCTATTTCATCTAACTATTCTGTCATTAGTCATAGTTGCCAACAAAGCTAATATTACAGTTCCTGAAACCTTTGTTTTAATGTATATATAATAATCTCAAGTCTCCCCAACCCTCTTATGACCAGATTTATTCTCAACAATAATCCCCGCTCCTATAACCTATTCCAATCACACAAATGCTCCCCTAAATTTGTGAATTTGTGGTATTTTGCCCCATCAATCCTTGACAGATATGTTTTAAGTCTGTTACCCCCAAAACGCCAGTTTTACTCCAACCCTTAGCATACTTATGAATAAGTAAATGACCATGCTTCAAAGCTCATTACTGACTTTGATCTATTGACTTTAAAGGCTTTTTTTGAATAATGAGAATGACGTAATGACACTGTTCAATGCGAGTGATGATGCATATTTATTGAAAAAACTGAGGCGCTCATTAATGGGCCCTTGTGTCAATTTTACGCTGCCAGTGCATCTCTTTTTGTGACACACCTGCGGTGTAGAAAATGCACCACATTGAGCTATATTTACAAAGTGACGCATCTAGGAAGAAGCGTCACTTTGTAAATCCCTGCTCCACATTAAACCTGCACCAGGTATATTTATGCAGGGGCGTTCCGACGCAAGAAAGGGTTGTAAAGTGAAGCAGTGAAGTCTATAAGATCTATAAGATTTATAGGATTTCACTGTGCCACTTCTAGATGCAAATGCTTCAAAATGTTATGCCTGTCTCATGCAGGCCTAAGACTGATATAGGCACATTAAACATGGGGCTTACCCATGTGTAATGACCCATTGCTGGAGTTGCGTCACTTTTGTGACACTCCAACAATGCGTTATTTTTGCGCCTACAGACACGTCAGAAATACGTATCTGTAACTCCTTGCGACACAATATAAATATGACGCATCATTGATGTCACAATGAGGGCGCAATGAAAAGTGACGCATCGCTGTTTTCTTGCAGCGATGCATCACTTTTCGTAAATGAGGGCCTAAACTTAAAAAACAATGGCATTTGCACGCCAAAGATGGACATGAAAATGGCTGGATGTACGAGTGAAAGTTATTTACAAAAGTTGACCTTACTCTTCTAAATTCTCTTATTCTCAGGTTGTATTGTGATGCACACATGAAACATTAATCAATTAAACCCACTGAAAGTTGGTTCCATAATAAGCCTACAATTTGCACAATTGAGAGCTTTTGGGCGTTATCAAATGATTTCTAACTCTTTAAACCGGTCAGAGGCAGAAATAAACTCTTCCAAGGTAAGAGGAGAATGCTATTCAAACACAAAAGATCTGGCATTCTCAGGCACCACTCGTATATTTTGCATAGGACGGGTGTAGGGGGATACTTTTTATCTCCACCCAAACTCAGCTGCTCAGTTATAAAGTCTGACCTAGTCCTCTGTGCCCATCTCTCTATTATATTTTTTTTTAAAAAGGAAGAATGTCAGTCAAGTCTCTCAACACACAACATACCCTCTATAATTAAATGTGTGTGTACCACAATAAAACAGTTGTGTGGAGAAATGAGAAAGTACTTCACATGCTCACCACCAGAGGAGCTTCTGGCAGGTTCTCATCAGCTTGCCCACATTTTTGTCATCATCGGTAACTTTCTCATATAGAAAAGAAATTGTGTGTCCAGTGAAAAAGAAGGTGCCGAAGAAAAACAGAAATTAAAGACCCCGTGAGAAAAGGAGACAAAAATGTCTCTAATCTAATTGACCTAGACTCATATAATTGTGACCTTTTAATCTGAAGTGTGAGTTTGCTCAATATTAAAAAAAACAGCATGCTGAGAACCACTTCAAGGTGGTTTACAACATGCTGTGTTTATAATATTGAGCAAACACACACTTCGGATTGAAAGGTCACAATTATATATGTGAGTCTAGCTAAATTTTTTTAGAGACATTTTGTCTAAAACAATATTAGACAGAGGGGCAAATATGAAGGATCAAATAAGCAGTTGAAGGCTTTGAGTGGGACACAAGAACCAGTAGAGCCAGCAACTCCCTCTCTTTGGCTCATCTTTTCAAGGGTCAGTCACTGAGAGGGGGTATTTTCCCAAATCATCTCAGGGTGGGGTTGTTTCAGAGAGAATTTTCGATCTCACCCTACTCTTTGATGAGTTGGGAAGGGGTGGTGTTAAGTTCACTGATTGGCTGAGAGCACTTAAAACCTGAAGTGCCCAAGATCAGAGAAAGTGCTGATAATGACAAAAACGTGGGCAAGCTGGTGAGAACCTGCCAATAGCTCCTCTGGTGGTGCGCACATGAGGTACTTTCTCATTACTCCACTCAAGTTTTATTTTTGTTTTACACATACATTTAACATTTAATTATAGAGGGTATGTTGTGTTTTGAGTGACTTAACTGACAATCCTTTACTTTTTAAAAAAAAAATATTAGAGAGATGGGCACAGAGGACTAGGTCAGACTGTATAACTTAGCAGAGTTTGGGTGGAGATAAAAGGTATCTCCCTATACCAGTCCTATGCAAAATATATGAGTGGTGCCTGAGAATCCCAGATCTTTTGTGTTAGAATATTTGATGATTTGAGGGTGATCTGGCATGTATTTTCCCTTTTCAGCTCCTTGTTGAAAAAAAAGAGGAGAACGTGCCATAACTGGTAGTGTTGAAAGACAAGGGATTGCCTCACCTGGAAACTTTTGTTTGTATAGAGAAAATAAGTGGCATTCCTCAAAAGCGATGACAAATCGGCATACGCAATTTGACACCAAATGTAATGAAGATTAAATGCCCTCACCCCATAAAGAAATATAAATAAACAATTTTAACTGAAGTACTTCAGGAAACCTGTGGCTGCTGCCATGCTCTGAAAGGTTTAGTGCATATCCTAAAGCTGTACATCTGCACCCATGTCAGCATGCATCTCTTCAGTTACAGATTCTCAACTGTTTTTGTGAATTGAGTTCATGGAGCCTAATTGCATTTGTTCTCTCTAAACAGCAATAAATAAGAAAATTTACCATAGTGGACATGCTCAAAGTAGAAATGTAATTATAGTTTGTAATTTCAACTATTGCAGTATTTTAGGTAATAATGGAATGACGGACACAGATAAAGGCACTTACCAGGTGTGTGGTATAATATCCCCATTCTGCCATCCATATTTCAAAGTTAGGCACCTCAAAAAAACTCAAATCTGCACTATGTTTCCAACACAAATTCTCAGTGTGAAATTTGAGTTGAGGGTTACCTCACAAGTTTGAATCCTGATACGAGGGCTAACTATTACCAGTAAACCTAGGATCGGGGTTTGTGCAGCATAATATTTGAGTAAGAAACCCCAACCACAGTAGCACTACAATCAAATTAGTGGAACAGTAGAATGTATTGTTGAGATCTGGTGTACCTAATATTATAAATGCACTAATAAAGCTCCAAGGCTGCAGGTCTCAAAAACTATTTCCAGCTTAAGTAACGGAAAAGAAAAAATTAATGCTGACAATGGATGTTGATTAGTAGGATCTCGAGCAATACGTGTGGAGTGAAAAATTCTGTCACTTTGTGTACCGATTTGTGAACTGACTTCTAAGTAGTAGTAGCTAGTATTGGACATTAAAGTACGTTCGATTGAGTTGTTCTGAGACTTACAGTCAGTTAGCCCTGTTTGTTTCAAGTGTGTTCCCTTACCCTTGTCCTGAGGAAGCAAATATGTAAATGAAGGCCGAAACGCGTCCGTGTCGACAGTTTTTTGATAAGAGGAGTCCAACTGGAAATGATAAACTTTAAAAGATTAAAACACATTTGAACTAAGGTCTTTAGAGGGGTGGTAAACTTGTGTGCATACTAGACGACCTCAGAGTGTATTGCTTGTATTTAGTTTGCAAACACTGATTAATTATCAATTGAGAAGGTAGTAGGAACAAATGCATTTTTGTTTATTTGTTGATTTGTGATGTATATGTTGTTTGCTTATATGTTTGTATGTTTTACAATAAAAATAAAAATAATGATGAGTATTTTTTCAAAGATGTATCCGTGGTATGTGATTCGTTGTTTTGCTTTAGGTTCATGAAGTAAAACTAAAGGACTACGTACTGTTAATAGTGTAATATGAAGTCCTCTATGTTTGAGTAGAAATAGATATTTTTTCCTCCTTGCCATTTTCTTTTTCTCTACGTTTTGTAGTATTTTACCCTAGTTAAAGAGGGTGATTTGGGTAAACCCCAACATATTTTTGAATATAACGGATGGTAAATAGGTCAGAAAAGGACAAGGGTATCTAACTATAGAGCACTAGTTAGCCAAGAGAGAAGTGGTTTTTTGCAATAAACTTCTACACTTTTAAAGTAGTTACAGTATATACGAAACCTAGCAGAACAACTGTCCACAGAAATTGTCTAAAGCATATCTGCTATGGAATTGTTTGCAGATTGTGCACAAATATATAGGACAAATGATCACCAGGCTCAGGTGTAAAAATTACAGCCTTTGTATTACACACAAGGCAAGATATGGAAAGTCGACTTATTTCTAAAACATTTTTATTTTGGCATAATCATACAATGCTAAAATTGACAAACCGGTTTTCTGTCATAATTTTTGAAACCTCACACACTATCAACATGTAAGAGAATACATGCAGCATTTCTATCGAGAACCTTGAAATTAACAGAAGAGGGTTTCTTGGAAAGCCTGTTTCACCACCTATAAAGTGGTTACAAACACTATTTTAAAGAGAAGTGTAAAGGGTATTGCTTGAGCCCAAGCACTGCTTTTTTTCCCGCAAAATATAAGTTTCTTTGTGCTCTCAAAAAACTAAACTTCAATGAAAGTGTTCCTGTAAGCTTCCACCTCTGCTCACATTCTGTGCAGGATCGGGAGCACAGGACAGAGGGGTGCTCTCGGCTTTAAATTTTGAGTGGTCCTGTTATTCTCCATTCTTGTCAGTCCTTAATGTATGTAGGGGATTTTTATACGGCAACTGCAAGATAAGCCCAAGGAATAATTTACATTGCATATGTAAGCTTGTTGTGTTTTATCATTCTGCAAATACAACTCTAGCTTTTATAGTTTAAGGCGTGTCTGTTCTGGTCGTTCTGCCAGAGACAAACAACATATGGCAGGAAAAAAGCTGTACAAGTAAAGTGGGTGCAGAGGCATAACAGTCCTGTAGTGACAACACAATTGTAACATTATAAATGTAGTCCATTTATGAAGCTTTACAACTGACTGGTGTTATTGTTATAATTTCCCAGTTTTAATAGTACTCAGTTTATAAGCTTCAGAAGGAGTATTCCATCACTGCCACAACGTATTATCCGCACAGGGAGGTAAGTTAAATTGAGCTAAGTTGAAATGGAGATTAGTTACAATTGTATAATACTTCAATATTATGTAAAAAATGTTGTCCATCTTTAGTATCACTACAGTAATGCTGTGTTATTATAAACTTCGTGGGATAATATGTTGCAGGTAAGAATATCGTGTTTTTTTAAAATTGTAATTTACTATAATACAATAATATCAAGTTTTTTGCACATTTTATATAATATTGTATTATTATTATTAGTAGTAGGTATTTGTATTGTGATTTGTATTATGTAAGTCAATTGTTTAGGTAATATTTTAGGGGTGGGTTGAAGGCTTCCTAGTGGAATGGGAGAAATTGTTTCAATGTGTTTGGCAACGTGTAAAATATTTCTGAATGGTATGCTTGCAAAAAGTTATTGATTTTTTTTTCAATTTTATGTTTTTAATTTTTCTTTTAAGTGTACAAATCTATTTTTTGAAACAAAAATAAACATTGTATTATTTTTCAATTTAAAAATAATAAAGAATGTTTTCTGCTTTGGTTATAACTTTTTACATTATAATAACATACTGTATTTTTAAAATAAATTAATACATAGTGTTATTATTATTGATTTATTGAATTCAATATTTGTTTGAATACAATGTTTTCTTTTATATCATATTAACATGTTATGTGTTTTTAATATCATTACAATTCCTGACTGTTTAATTGTATAATTGTAAGTTTTTTAAATTAACACTAATAAGGATGTAAAAAAAAATATTTGCAGTTATTAAACACATTTAAATTGTGCAGTCAGAATGGCCGACCTATGGTCGGGCGCTTCATGTACGCTACGGTGTCGGTTGTAATGATGCCCCAAGTTTCTTCACATTAAGGGGCTGATGTTTCGTGTGAGCAGCCTATTCTCCTGACTTCACCTCCAGCGAGTGCATCCCAACAGAGCAGCAACCTTCAAGTTTCAGATTTGTGTGGCAAAGCCTAGGCCACGGGTTCGCACCACCGCAAGACCTGAGAGGGTCCACCGTAATGCACTGTCATAGCGATTGCGGAGCTGGAGGGGCAATTTGCATAGCAAAGGCGTCACTTTGGAACATTGTTTGTCCCATGAGGAATTTTTAATGTCATTTGAAAGGCAGCGTCCATTCGGGTAGTAAGACTACCAGTCCCATGAGGCAAGCTGCTACTCACCTGATTTGTATCAAGGTTTGAAAATAAAATACAAGAGGGGATTTACTGTTAGGCTGCTGTTTCCTTTCTTTAGCCTGCACTGCCCAGAGGCAGGGAGTTTAAACCGTGCTGCAACCTTCAAGTTTTCATGTATGTATATATATACATATATATACATATTAATGTATGTACTTTTAATGTTTAATTTGAGGCTTTTGTTTGTTTTGTGATATTTTTACTTTTGTGGTTTGGGTCATGTTTTCCTAATTTCATTCTGTTTAAAATATTTTGACTTTGTTTTCTTTTCTGCTCAATATAATTATTTTCTACATGTTAATATTAGGTTTTTGTGCTTTAAATAATAGATGTCAATATTTGGTGAACTTGACATCTTCATAAAACGATTATAACAAAAATAAGGATTTAAGACAGTCAATCTATAATTGTTTTAAGGGGTTTCTATGTAGCAGGACTGGTTATTTTATAGGGGTTGTCATGGCTTTTTTTAAGTTTAAGCAATGAAGATGCATAGTGGTCAGGGTATTTGGGGGAAAGTGTATTTTTAGTGTTTAGGGTGGGTAGGGGTATTTGGGTGGTAAGAATATGATTAGGGTTTATGGTGAGAAAAGGCATTTGTGAGGTATTGTTACCTTTAGTGGTATTTGGGAGGCAATGGTATTTTTAGGATAGGAAGGGTTTAGGGTTTGGGGATCAATAAGATGATTATATATATATGTCAAATCAATAAATCAAACAGGGGTTTGTAAAGTGAGACTGCTCACCTGTGAGGGTCTGAAAGTGCTGAGGGGGCTGCTGATCTGTCTGGGTGCGGAGTTCCGTGTAATAGCCAGGTCTTGAGGTCCTTCCTGAACTGGGTCAACGATGCATAGTGCCTAAGGTGGAGGGGCAGGATGTTTCAGGTCTTGGAGACGAGGTATGAGAAGGATCTTACTACGGCTCTGGTCTTGTGGCTCTATGGGATGGAGGACATGATGAGCTAGGCAGAGCAGAATTGTCTGGCAGGTATGTGGTAAACGAGTCGTTGGTTCAGATTTTCTGGTCCTGCATCATGGAAAGCCTTGTAGGCATGTGTGAGGAGCTTGAAGAAGATTCTCTTGTTAAGAGGGAGCCAGTGGAGTTCTCAGAGGTGTATTTGTCATGTGGCTGCATCGGGGGAGGCTGAGGATCAGTCTGGCTGTGGCATTTTGGACGTTCCATAGTTTCCTGGGCTGTTTCTGAGTGATGCTGTGGTAGAGGGCATTGCTGTTGTCAAGTCTACTGGTGATGAGGGTGTGGGTGACCGTTTTTCTGGATTCTCTGGGGAGCCATCTGAATGTCTTCGAAGCAGGTGGATCTTATGGAAACAGGATGAGAATACCGCATTGGTTTGGCGGTTTATTGAGAGTGAGGTGTCCAGTATGATGCCAAGGTTGGGTGCGTGGCCATAGGGGTTCCAAGTACAGCTGGCTACCTGGAGTCATCACAGGCTGTGGGGGATGGGTTCCAGGATGAGATCCGAGTTTGGCTTGAGGCAGTTATCTTGCATCCAGGTAGCAACTGCCTTCATTACTTTGTGAAAGTTAATTCTGGCAGCTGTGAGTTCGTTGGTGAGGCAGATGGTTAGCTGGATGTCGTTGTTGTACGAGATGATGTTGAGTCCGTGGCTTCTGACGATGGCTGCAAGGGGAGCCATGTAGATGTTGAAGAGGGTGGGGCTCAGGGAGTAGCCCGGGGCACTCCACAGCGGGAAACAGTAGGAACACTGTGGTCTGAACCACACGTATTCCGAATATGAAAGTTCTACCATGCTTACTTTAACCAAGCATATATTGTAGCCACGCATATGTGTGGTTAAGGCAGTGCATAGTCTATCTGCTGGAGGACGGAAGTAGGAAGATGCCACTGTTAGGTAAGTGGGTCTTGGATTTATTTTAGGCTAGGAGGGGGTCGGGCAGGTTTTAGGCCAGTGAAAGGGATTGGGATAGGGGTAGTTTATGGGACAGCACATGGGGGCTGAGGGGGTTGGGATAGTGTAAGTTAGGATGCAGGGTTTTAGGCCTTAGGGCAGTGGGGGGGGGGAATGGGTGGTTGAGTTATCTTTCAGGGCAGTGGGATTGGGGTAGGTTTTAGGGCTGTGGTAGTTTAAGGGAAGTGCAGTAGGGCAGGGAAGGGTAGGGCTTTAGGCCTTAGGGCAGTGGGAGGGGAATTGATAGTTGGTTTAGTTTTTAGGGCTGAGAAGGGGTCAGGTAAGTTTTAGCGGAGTGGAAGGGGTTGGGATAGTTTAAGGGGCAGTGCAATGGGGCAGGGTAGTGCAAGGTAGGGTGCAGGGTTTTAAGCCTTAGGGCAGTGGGCGGGAATGGGTGGTTAAGTTATCTTTCAGGGCAGTGGGATTGGGGTAGGTTTTTGGGCTGTCGTAGTTTAAGGGAAGTGCAAGAGGGCAGGGTAGTGTAGGGTTTTAGGCCTTAGAGCAGTGGGAGGGGAATGGATAGTTGGGTTAATTTTTAGGGCTGAGAGGGGGTCAGGTAGGTTTAAGGGCAGTGGAAGGAGTTGGGATAGTTTAAGGGGCTGCACAATGGGCAGGGTAGTGCAAGTTAGGGTGCCGGGTTTTAAGCCTTAGGGCAGTGGGAGGGGAATGGGTGGTTGGGTCAGTTTTTAGGGTGGGGTTGAGATAGGCTGTAGAGTAGTGGTAGTTGTTGGGTAGTTTAAGGATGGCAGGGGTCAGGGAGATCGGGGTAGTGTAGGGTTTTAGGCTTTGGGGAGTGGGAGGGGAATGGGTAGATGGGGTAGTTTTTAGTGTTAGGGTAGGTTATAGGGCAGTGGAAGGGAATCGAGTAGTTGAAGGGACAGAACAGGGGAGCAGGGGTGGGGGTTGGTTGGGGATAGGCAGAGTAGTGGCCACCTTAGCCACACATACCCCTTTACCATTCATGCATATACCACTAAATTTCATGGTAAAGGCTTTTGTGGTAAAGTAATGAGTGGTTAAGATGCATTCGTAGTTGGGCTTCATGGTAGAGGCACATGTGATAAAACCATTTGTGCTTCTATCATGCAACCCTCTATAGCTGATCTCTGTTCGTTTTGATGTGGGTAGCCTGACTCCATGTGTTCGACCGATCAGAAATAGTGGATTTAGTCTAGATGCCAGAATTGTCGAGTCTCAGGATTAGGGTGAGGTGGGAGATGGGGTCGAAGGCAGCTGAGAGGTTCAGTAGGATGAGGAGGGAGCAGATATTGTCAATGGTGGCAAGGAGTGCAGTCTCTGTGCTGTGGTTGTTTTGGAAACTTGATTAGGAGGTGTCCAGGATGAGTTTCTCTTCGATGAACTCGGAGAGTTGAGGGTTGATGGCCTTCCATGGTTTTCATTTAAAAATGTATTTTGGCAACAAAGCCATACAAGATTTGCAAGGTTATATATTTAAAACATCTTATAATTCACTAAATACCTTAAAATTCATTAAAAGGGATAAAGATACAAACAGTTTATAAGGCCTGGTAAATGCAACATATAAGACATAAATCTGCTATTAACTGCCAAACATCTATTTTTGGGGATGGTACAGGGGACAATGTAAAGTGCAAAGTTCCTTATCACTTTATCAGTAAGAAATGCATCCTACCATTAATATGAATAAAGATACATTAAAACGCAAATAATAAAACCATTCAATATATAGGTCAGGCACCATATAGCATGAAAAATCCTAACAATGTTATCTCCTTCTTACACATATAATCAAAAAGTGCAACCCAAATCATTACAAAAGACATAAATTCTTATTCCAAACCTACTGCCATTACCTCGTGTCATCTAGCTCATGACATAAAGGATGTTATACAAAGTCCAAAAGAAAGAAAGGGGCATTCAGCTTAGCTAAGGGCACCATTACTAATTAAAATCACCCAGGTGCCATCTTTAGATGATATTAAGTATTAGCTCTAAGGTGTATCTCCTGGGTCTGTGTTAAATTGCCTTATCATCTTTGCTCTAATACTCCAACTGAGGTACTTTGCAACTGTGCAAACAATGGGTGCCTTTGTCTCAGCTCGCAAGAGCCTCAAAGCATTTTGAGCACTGGCTCACACCCAATTGCTTAAAAATCATACAAATCCAGGATTTCCTAGGCTGGGCATAGGCAAGGAAAAAAGTGCTGCAGATTCTCATCTGGGTATTGGCAAACTTATATTTACCTTGGATTTCCATTTTGCACCGAATGACTGCAGGGGAAGTGTGTCATGCCTGAATCTGATGTACACTTGAATAGCCAAAGGTACTGAAATATAATTGTGTGATCTTATATCTAAAAAGGCAACAGGTAAGGCGCCTTGCCTACTATCACAACAATATAATATACCGTGGGTGTCTATCTGAAAATTGAGGAATTCCATCACAACACTATAATAAATATCCAATGAAGAAGCACATTACACTTTGCCAGAACAAGGTTTGGTGCCCTTTAAATTCACACCCCTTTTCAGATTAGTACATAAACTCACGTTTGTAGAACACCCCTGATGGCTCTTACCCTATACAGTAATTTTTATCCACTCTTAATTACTAAATCTATATAGGAGTTGCGTGACCAAGCATTTTGTGTAAATCAGTGGCTAAGTCATACTTTTTCAGCGGATAAAAGTTTTTTAGATTTCCCAATCAAATTCCATATGAGTCCATGTGGCAGGATTGATCTCCCTGACAATAGTACTTTGCCAGCATGTACGTTAGGATGCATGTTTCTGAACATCTTGCAATAAGGGGCCAGTTCTCATGAAAATTGTACCACAACGCCGGCTGTTCGGACATGGTAACATGCCGTTCTAGCATGCGCTTGGCTGAGACGCTGATTCCCGCGATGGGGCGTCTGACTTGCGTGCATGCCCACAGTAGTTCGGCCTCATCATTATTGACTATTGTGGATGAAACTTCAAACACGCAAGAACATGGTGTTTCAGCGCATGCGCGAGGGATCGTAGGGAGCCCCCGCGTCATGCGCTGAAGACACTAAGCTCCACTTGGAGATAAACAACATTTCCACGCATGCGCGAAGGATAGATTCCAGTCCCGCGCATGCGCGTTGTACATTGTCGCGTCTCTGTGTACAGGTGTGTAGAATTGTTTGCAATTATTGAGAATTGGCCAGCGCTTATTCAATCAGTGGGCGTATATAAACGCACTTCCTTCCGTCCTTCGGTACCTCCCCTTCGGTTTAGGCACACTCCTGGAGGTACCGACGGACAGGTAAGGTAATTTTGATACTGGGTACTTGCCTATAGATCTATAGCCCAGAACCGCCCCAGCTCCTCTTAGTTAGCTCTAATTAGGCTTGTCATAAGAACTTTGTGGAGTCTGAAAACCCTCAAGTTGACAGTATTATTTTAAACTTGGTGGTAGTCGACACTTAGACTCCCAAGATGCTTAGAGATTTTATTATTTCTGAGTTTCTGAAACCCCTTAATTTTGAAGAGATGCGATGTGAAAGGGGGAAGAGGGGGTAACTACAACATCCCTAGCAGAATGGAGCCCTCTCAGTACAGCACATCGTGTTTGCATGACCTTATGGGCTTGTTTTGAACAACCAAGTTTTTTTCAGTTTTTTGCAAATTTAACACATATTGGGATAGTGACAGCTATCATAACTTGAAATTGCCCTTCTCCATATGTTAATAGAGCGGGGCCTCTTTTATCCGAGCCGTTTCCGGGTGAGGTGAGGCTTACTTCCCACATAAAGCTGGGTAAGTACATCTTAGATTTATTATTATTATTTTTTATATACAGATTATCTGGATGTGATGTTATATAAAGCACAGTTCTATATTTTGGTCGTTATAGGAATAACTGGCCCATTGAGTAAAAGAATGCCACTAATTCTGTTCACACACTGACACATACTTTGATGTTTCTCTGTTGTCACAAGATGTTCCCTTTTCTTGATGGTTGCAGGAAAGGATTGCACGTTACATGGTTATTAACCAGGATACTGTAGGGTGGTTCATTGAGCCACACAAATTCCACTTCTTATAAACCATGTTATAGATATTCTTTTTGATCATTTTCTCACCCTAATAATGGTGGTTGTTGCAATAGCTTACTTTCCAGCCTGGCCCTGAAGAATGCCGGTAAACTGATACCACTACGGCAGAAACATGTTGGCCTACATTTTATATACTTACTGTACAGTGATATTTTCACACTGTCATCACACCTTCTTTTATCTGACTTCCGGGAGATACTAATAAACACATTTTTCTACCCTGACCGTCATTTTAATCACTGTCACTTATCTTTATGAGCACTGCATCCTATCAGTACCACCCTCAGTGAGGATCCATCTTTTTTCAGCACAGGATCTACTGGTATCAAGCAAAGACTATTGGGCTTGGCCATATTAGAACCTGCTGATAAAGTCCTAAATGACGATGTTCCGCCATATGGGTGGGCTGATAGGACTTCTTTCACAACTGATGGTCCTACACTGTTAGTCGTGATAGTGGTGTGTAAGTTTCCTTGTGGCTATTTCTTTTTCTCAACCTCTAAGACCTTCAAGTTTTCTTGTTGTGGTAGTACAGTTCATGAGGGGTATGAGCTTGATAGGTCTGTAAATATAGTCCCCTAGACCCTTCTTTAACAGTTGTATTCTGGAGTCCTTGCCTACTATTCCTCACCTCAGTTTTCCATTTATGGGCCCAGTGGTTTTCTTTAAGTGGAATCTTGGAAAGAGACAGGGAGCTATCCCAATCATTCTAATGGTCCTCTAGGCCCAATTGTGCTAGTATATCTCTAATATTTAATAATAACTTTATTGCATGATTAATTTAAAATCTGTAAAAATAGAAAATCATCAATACACAGCCATATTAAAACATACCTATAAATTCGAGATCCATATTAAACCAAAAACAAGCGAATATCCTCTGCGAATAGTGGAGAATACATTAGAAACACTAATTTAGTTAATCATTACTGCAAGTCAACAAGGCAAATCTTAAAATTGGAAGCATTACAGTTAAATAAATTCATTATTTACGTGCAAATTTGCGTGTGCATTTCAGAATTCTATTCTAGCTATTAGGAACTTCCAAATTTACTATGCTCAAATCACTAACTTCTAATTTCTTTTTTGCCAGAATCAACACTTTGGTAGTATATCTCCAATGAAGGAGGTCCAATGGATCTTATGATTCTTATCTAATTCACCTATTTCTTTAAGAGCTTTATAATACTCTACTAAGGCAGGTGATGACTTAAGTCATCTCCAAAGTAAAACTTGCTGTGCTTTGCAGACAATTTGTTTTACACCCAGATCCCAGTGCAACAGTAGCAGAGGGAGCAAAATAAGGATCTCAAGAATGTATTCCCACCTTTACCCAAGCAGGACAATCCTGCCAAATCCTACATCTCTGCTCTGTAAAGGGTGCTACCTTCCAAATTTACATTATGTATATTTAATGCAGGTAAAACTTGTCCGGTTTTAGATCCCCTATAAATTCTCAATATCCCAAATGCATGGTGACATAAACTCATGCTACTGTTGTAGTGACCAGGTCATATTTTGAGTTAACTGTATACCAAGGTAGTCAAATTCTGAGACTCTTTCTAGTTCTGACCCCTCCAACGTGACGCTTCCCTTAAAAGATGTGGCAAATTGTCATAATTTTGGTTTTTATTAGTTTATTATCAACCCTCTTTCTGTACAGAAGTCAAAAAAACTGATCAACTAGTGTCTATAGGCCCATTGGGGTCTTGAACACAGCAGAACAATCTGCAAACAACAGGAGTGGAACCTTCTTTCCTGCAATATTCGGGGCATCCTTGTCAAGATTTGTCAGATAAGTCACCACATCATTGAAATAAAAGGAGATAGGTTGGAGGAAACCAAACTGTTGGAAAGACTATAAAATATCGAAGAAGAGCATGTCAAGGTTATAGAATCAGGCGGGAATGGAAACAATAGCTATAATGCCCTCTCTGCTATTAAGGCAGAGCTACAGAAATTGATCACTCAAAAGGCAATAGGGGAATATCAGGCCACTAGAACTAATGGTTATGAAACAGGCGAACATGCCGGTAGAGCTCTTGCTCTCCGCTTAAGACAAGAGGGATCCAAAAATGTAATCTCAAAGATAGTGGAAAGGGGTAAAGAATATACTGAAGTTAAAGAGATTCTACATGTTTTTAAAGAATTCTATCAGAGATTATATGACGAGGAGAGTAGGGATGGTGAACAGCAAGATAGTTTGGAAGATTCAGGACTGCACCTTGATACCTTATTGCAAGAAGAATTAGATAAGGATATTACCCAACTGGAGGTTAAGACTGCCCTACATGATCTGGCCTCAGGGAAGGCTGCAGGCCCTGACGGCATTCCCCTGGAGGCTTATAAATGCATAGAAACGGAAATCATTATTCTCCTGGTACATCTTTTTAATGGAATAGCTAGCTCAGGCCAGACCCCGGATTCTTGGAAAGAGACGAATATTATTATATTCCATAAAAAAGGTGAACCCACTGAGAATCCGGGGTCATACAGACCTATTTCACTTAGCAATTCTGATACTAAGGTATATTTTAAGATTTGGGCTTTGAGGTTGGGCAGGATCATAGGCGGTCTCGTTTCTCTGTGGCAGCATGGGTTCGTCCCCGGACGTGGCCCGACGGATCATACCAGCAGAGCTATAGCTTTATTTGACGCCCATGCCGCCACGGGGAGGGAGATGGCCATGATCCTGCTGGACGCAGAAAAGGCTTTTGACCGGGTGGTCTGAAGCTATCTTTGGGATGTCTTAGTAGGTAGAGGGTTTGGACAGAAAACCATAAGAGCACTTAAGGCGATGTACCCAGATTCTGTTGCTAGTGTGACGATTATGGGTGAGAAATCGAATCTGTTTTCAATAAAGAGAGAAACCCGTCAGGGATGCCCGTGCTCCCCGATTCTTTTTTCCCTTTTTATTGATCCACTAATCCAGGCTATACTAGGGTGTCCTAGGTTAAGACCAGTGATTTTTAACGGATTTGAAAACAAAGTTTTAGCTTACACGGATGATATCGCAGTATTTTCATCCGATCCCCAGCAGGCAATGGAGGTCCTGTCAGATCTAACAAAAAAATTTGGTGCTAGGTCAGGGTACAAATTAAACGAAGCGAAGACCCAGATCATTTGCACAAAGAATATCGTGAAAGTTGATTCTAGATTTGTGGACGCAGCAGTATATTTAGGGGCTAACAATCAATGCTACTGTAGATAAAATTGTGGAAGATAACTTTACACCACTTATTAAATCAATCAAATCCGATTTGAGAAGGTGGGACGGGCCACATCTATCATTGATTGGGAGGGTGAATGCTGTCAAAATGACTATGTTCCCTAAAGTATTATATTTATTTCGAGCCATACCATTATTTCTCGAGGAGAAAATAATTACGAATCTAGAATCAATTTTTATCAAATTTATTTGGCAATTTGGGAAGGTTAGACGGTCCACTAATTTGTTGTCCCTACCGAAAGATAGGGGGGGTTTGGCTCTCCCTAATTTAAAGCTGTATCATTGGACTTGCCTCCTGACCCAAATGACTGTGCTTTTCCAGCCAGAGACATTTCTTAATGATGTAACCTTAGAAATTGAGCGTCCTCCATCCATATTCGAGCTATTGTGAGGAAGGAAGGCGCTGGGGCTAATGCTTTGTGAGATCGACCGCAGATTCTAAAAGAAGCCAAGGTATAAGATTATTGATGGTGTCTGGCGAGTTTGGATGGTCTGTAGAAAGTTCTGTAACATCCCTAAAATTAATCCATACCTACACATTTATAACTCTAGTCTCCTCTCAGCAATAGAAGCAGATAGGACTTTCAGAGTATGGGGAGGGTTGGGCATCAAATCACTGTGGCAAGTAATGGACGGAGAGGGAGTAGTAAGTTTTGATGCTTTACAAAATAGGTATGGAATCCCAGACAACCATTGGTTTGTTTATACCCAACTGGTACGCTCATTGAAGGCTCAGAGACTTAAATTGATACCCCCCCGGTATTTGTCCCTTATTGGAAGCTCTGACTAGAGGGTGTAAAAAAAATAGGATCTTGTATAACATTCTTATCTCAGAGATCCAAGATGTGTGGATAAGACTGAGGTAGCTTGGGCCAGAAAACTGGGAAACCCAGATATAGACGTTGACCAGGCCCTTCTATTGAATAAAAAGATCTTTAGAGTCACTAATTTAAAGGCCCAGCACTACAAGACAGTATTCAATCTGTACTATACCCCGGCGAAATTATTTCCTTGGGGGGTCAGGACTGATGATATGTGTCGAAGATGTGGGGATGGTCAAGCAGACTTATTACATATGTTTTGTAATTGCAACCTTTTAACCCCGGTTAAGAATGAGATTGAAAAATTTTGAGAGGGGCTGCTAGGTTTTAAGATCGATCTATCCCCTACCCTAATGATCTTGGGTACGGATTCCAATCTAAAACTGGGAAAATAGGAAGAAGCATTGATTTTTATATCTGTGGCTGTGCTAAGGCTTTTAATTTCGGCAGGATGGAAGGATACTGTGGACCCCTCCTTCCAAATGTGGCTATCTAGGATTCTTGGAATCCATAATATTGAGTCCTGCCTATATGAACAAAAGGGATTAAAAACACAGGATTCTGGAAGAAGGCTCTGGGCACCAGTCACAGACTGGAGGAGGTTGAAGTTGTAGTAGCATTGATGACATTTTGCCATTTTATGGGCTGCTACCACCATGATTATACGTTTAAGATCAAACTTTTATGAATTGTAAATAAGATGAATTTGGTCCTGTCGTATTGTTCTGTCAGAATATTTATGTATTGTCGTATAACCCTTTGAATGCGTATTTGTGATGAGTTTGACCTTTTAAGATCTGCTGTTTTTATGTCCGGATTTTATCTGTATTGTTTTCTATTCATTGTAAATGCATTAATATTCCCAATAAACAAAAAAAAGAAAAAGAAAAAGAAATAAAAGGAGATTAGGGTCAGAACTACTAAGCAGCCTTGGCGGACCACTTTGGGAGTTGCTATCCGTCTTGGTAACTCCCCCAGTGGGCCCCATCTAATCTGTGCATATGTATCCTGATGTAATCGAATCATAATACTTAGTAAATCTTCGGGGACCGGTTACATTGAAGCACCTCCCTAAGGTTTTGTCTAGGGACCTGGTCGAATGCAGATATAAGGTCCAGAAAGACCATACATAAGTGTACCTTTTGGAGGACCATTGTCTTCCAATATATCATCATATACCTGAAAACCAGGTCAATGGTACAAATACCATTCCGAAAACCTACTTGCTGATGTGACAAAGCCTCCGTCTTTTCAATCCAATCATGAAGCCTCTTTAGGATCTACCTGCTAAAGTCCTTCTGTGTAACACCACTCAAACTGACGGGCCTAGAGTTTAGAGGCAAATCCCTAGAGCACTTTCTGTATATTGACACTATCTCTGCAGTTTTCCAGGTGTCAGGTATTTTGGTCCCCTTAAATATTTGACAGGATGTTGATATAAATAGCCCAACTCTCAGCATCTGCATGAAACAATTCACACAGGACCCCAAAGCAACACATTTACTGGGAGATAGGGTTTCGTCATATGATAGCAACATTTTTAATGAACGTACTTTTTTACCCGGTGCCTCTGGGACACACCCCTCAATAACTAGAACCGATGCAGAGTCAAATTGTTTGGAAATGAGAGTATACCAGTACTCTTGCTGAATAGTATTAGCCATATGATCCTTAGGGTTCTTCCTCCTATTGGCTACCAAAGACCTGAATCTTTTAACATCCCTAGAGATCCTGGCCTCATAAAATGTCTCCCAAATTTATTTTCCCAACTAGTGCAAGCTTTAACCTGGGCCTGCTTGTCCAATTTCCTCTTCAATTCACTTGCACCAGATCCTTACTTCTCAAGGCTATATACAACTGTTGCTCAGCTAGTTTACAATCTTTATTGTTCCAACCAGTAGAAACATTTCCCTTTTGCTTAGGTTTCCCTAGGCCCTCCCTGTGTAAAGCAGTCCTCCAAAGTTTTAAAATTCTTCCCCTTCCTGTAATGAGACCTGCAAGGGGGTGGGGATGGCCCTCCAGACTCACTGTAGCCTCCCTTCAATACCTTGTCATAGCCATTTCTATCTCCGACCGAAGCGCCATATAAGCCCATTTAAGCCTCCATTTGTCATGAGGGCTTTAAATTATTAACACAAGATAATTGGGCTTGCTCATGATGGGCAATCAAATTTGACAATTCACAAACAACAGCACTATTGTCACTAATCCATCAATTAACTATCATGCTATCATCAACAAATTTGCACAAAGAAAAAGAAAGCAGCATATAATCTATCCTACTAGTATAACAAATTTGATTATAGGTATATATGTCAGACTTTGTCTGCCCATTGGAGGCTCTCAGTCCACTAGCTAACGTAAGTGAGCAACTGGTATGCTAACTTGGTCCACCTCTTAACAGGTGGAATCTTGATGGGGTATCCCTAATTTCTCCTATACCTCGGATAGTAAGTAACCATGACTATGGACAGGTACAAATGTGGTATTGAAGTCACCTCCAATAATTACAGGGTGATGTGGATTACACTTCTCTAGGAATGTTCGCAGTGGATTCAAAACTGAAGTTTCTCTGCCCCTCTAACCCCCTATTATACACATTTAACAGGTGGATCACAGATTTAATCTCCCAAAAAATGTGTGTACCTTGTATACCGTAGGAAGCGGAATGAGGAATGCAAGCACTGCGGGTTCTGCTGCAAGACAAGGAGAGAGGAGAAACAGGAGTATGCTAGCCTAATCTGTGGGTTGTTGAATGTAATGTCTTTGCCCAAACATAAATTAGATGTCTATGACCTACTTACAGAGAACCATTTCGATCTTCTGTTCCTCACAGAGACATGGTTGGATGGGGACTCCGCCGCTGACATAGTGGAGGTACTCCCTGAGGGCTACCAAATGATTAGGCAGGATAGAGGGGGGGCATAGCTATCGCATTTAAACAACCGCTATGCTGCCAAATGGAGCGAGCGCCCATCTCTGACAGTGAGGCAGGTGCTTTTACTATTAAAGTGAATGGTGGCAACACAGTGAAGGGCTTCCTGATCTACCGACCACCTGGCCCTTACACTAGGTTCACGGAGAGTCTGGTAGAGGGCTGCACTGAGGCCGCACTACGCAGAGATAAATTCCTCGTGATGGGGGATCTCAACATCCATCTGGAAGATCCCCTGGACAGGGGGCAGTGGACCTCAGGCAGGAACTGCAGGCCCTGCAGCTAGAGCAAAGAGTAAAATCCCCCACCCATCAGATGGGTCATCTATTGGACCCTATATTTGCCAACTGGGGGGAGGTAGAGGTCAAAGATGTTAGCCCTGTCCCCTGGACTGACCACTCCCTGGTGCCCTTTGTGGTGCGAATACCAGCCAGTAGAGTACCGGAAAAGATATCCCTCAACTATCTTAGCCGCAAGTTGACTAAATTTTCGCCTGTAAAATTCAATGCAGCACTGACAGTAGGAGGGGGGCTGGGGGGCGAGGACGTGGAAACAGCCAGTAATAATTTGACCAAACGTATCACAGAGGCACTGGGTTGCACGACCCCTTTCTGCCAGAAGAAGGCGGGCTGCCGTATTCAGAGAACGGCCCCGTGGTACAGAGACGAGCTGCGGGCAGCTAAGGCGGAGTGCAAGCGCGCAGAGAGGCAGTGGCGGGTAGCCTTTAGGGCCCAGGCTAAACAAGATTACTTAGTAAAGAGGCGTATTTACCATGGGAAGATCAGAAAGGCTAAAGCAACCTATTATGCCGATAAAATCAGAAAGGCAGAGAACTCCGCGAAATAATTATTTCTGATTTACAAGACTCTTTCGGCGAGTAAGTCCGCCATTGCACCAGGGGACTGCTCGGTGGACTCGTGCAATCGTATAGCGGATTTTTTCACGGAAAAAGTTTCTAAAATATATTCCTCCTCCCCTAGCCAGATCATGACAGGATCTGAGTTTGTTGAATCTCCTAGGGAAACTGAGGGTTCACCGGTGCTGGCCAATTTCATTGCTCCTCCTCCAGAAATACTGATACAAATTTGTAGGCTAGTAAAATCGGGCTCTCCCAGGGACCCAATATCCCCTAAACGTTTAGCCGATAGCCTACTGCTTCTGGAGCCCTATATTAGGCATCTTTTAGATGTCTCTTTTAGGACCCACACTGTGCCCAAAGACTGGAAACAGGCGGTAGTGCTCCCCCTGCAAAAGAAGCCAAACATCAGCTTTGAAAAACTTGAAAATCTTCGCCCAATTTCCCTGTTACCCTACATGGCCAAAGTGGCAGAGAAGGCCGTGAATATGCAGTTAATGGAGTTTGTGGAGGAGGCAAGTCTCAGTTCGGATTCCGGCCACGACATTCTACGGAACCAGCCCTACTTAGGGCAGTTGAGCCCTTGAGGCAGGAGGTGGATGAAGGCAAAACTATGGCTTTGATCCTGTTAGATCTCAGCGCAGCATTCGAAACTGTAGCCCATGCCACCTTGCTACAGTGTCTGAACAAGGGGGGGATCTCTGGTGCTGCGCTGAAGTGGATCCAGTCTTTTTTGACTGACAGAGGCTTTCAGGTCAGGCAGGGAGACCACTATTCGAGAGTGGTTAATCTGGGTCAGGGCGTGCCCCAGGGGTCATCTCTGAGCCCGACCCTTTTTAACCTGTATGTTTCCCCAGTGGGTAATTTATTTGATCGCCATGGGCTCTGCATAGTGTCATACGCCGACGAAACGCAGCTTGCCATCTCCCTATCGCGCGCGCTCGGTCTTGCTGCAGAGAACTTTAGAGTCTGCATGCAGGAGTTGGTAGCCTGGATGTTTGCCAACTGCCTCAAATTAAACGGCAGCAAGACGGAGGTGCTCGTGGTGGGAGGAGGCTCTCCAGTGTGGTCATCAGCTTGGTGGCCACCTTGTCTGGGGATGACACCTACCCCATGTCAAGAGCCAGAAATCTTGGGGTTTGGCTTGATGCTGACCTCACATTCGGACCCCAGATCAGCCGTGTTGTGGGGGTATGCTTCGGTGTCCTAAAGAGCCTGTGGAAGATCCTGGACTTGCTGCCGGTGGAGGCCCGCAGGACGATGGTGTATGCCCTTGTAACGGCACGACTGGACTACGGCAATCTGCTCTATCTGGGGCGACGGGAAAGAACATCAGTCGCCTCCAGGTGCTGCAAAATGCCGCGGCCCGCCTGGTCTTGAGATTACCTCGAAGGTCGGCATCGGGGGGAGCGCTTCAGGCCCTCCATTGGCTCCCTGTGAGAAGCAGGATTGAGTATAAGGCATTATGTACATGCCACCACATTCTGCATGGCAATGCGCCTATACCACTGCGGGACCTGATTTCTCGCTATGAGCCATACCGAGCCCTGCGCTCTACTGGAGCAGGGCTAGTGAAAGTCCCCAAAGTAAGAAAGGCTCGGATAGGGGGGCAGGTCCTTCTGGTATTTGGCAGCCAAGGGCTGGAACGACGTCCCGTCGGAGCTGCCCCAGGAACCTTCTGAATCCAGATTTAGGGGGAAACTTAAAACCCATCTCTTTCTCCGCTAGACTTGCACTGCTTCCGAACATCTGACTCTGTCACTTCCACTTGTCATAGCCCGGGGACACGCCGGTGCGCGTAGCCAGGCGCTCTACAAATCTCCCTATTATTATTAAGCTATACTTAAGGGGCATAATGATATATTCAGAGAAGTGAGTATCCATACAAGGAGACCAGCAGAGGGGTGTCCCCAATCATTTGTGTTTGCTGGTACAAAGAAACTTAATAAACCTGGCATATGTATAGGGTCTAAATACCAAGTCTCCTGAAGTAAAAAAATATATAATTGGTTGATAAACAGTCCCCAATCAGGGTCACTGAGCTTAGGGCGTAAGCCAGCCACGTTCCTGGATAGAATATATATTTTGGCCTGCTTCAGGCTTTGGATAGGGGTTGAAAACACTTCTGCTCTCCCAAATTAAGTGAAATAGGGTGATCTTGTGATCTTGGAGTTCCACAAATGGTCGCATATTGCAAATGATCGGCACCCATATAAGAGACGTATTTTGAAAGTGTTCCTCTCTACTAGTCAATTCACCCTGGGAATCCCTGACTCATCAACCCCATCTATATTGTCGATGGCGTGAATAAGGGAACAGAACAAGGAGGCCTATATTTAAATTACATATCTATGTATACATGAATGTATATTCACTGACAGAACCAAAGGCTACAGGTATGTTATAAATAGGAAATAGAATTAAAAAAACTTAGAAATTCATAGACATAACCAAAGGTTACAGAGATGTTATGGTTAAGCTCACATTTCACTCAGTGACATTCAGCAGTTATAGTTACCTGAGCTAACTATAACTTACACCCCCTGCTTATGATCTCACATATTACATCTCACATATTACATCACACAAGACATGGTCAGTGTCTTCACAGATGACATCATTTATGGCATCTCAAATGACCTAAAAAAGATCAAAACAAAAGGATTACCAATCAAATATAACATAATAGACGCATAACAAAGTCAACTTATGGAGGACCCATTTCCACAATTCAATGTGAGAGACACAATGAAACTCAACACAATGGGCCTGATTACAATGTCGGTTGGACGAACGTCTGACCGATACCATAGTGGATTGGAAGCACCCAACTATTAGTCAGCTGTTCCACCCGGAGCATTAGGATGTGAAAGCCCTATGAGTGGCCGGAAACATCCATTTTCCTGTTGCAACTTGTAGAGTCAGAAGCACATGCTGCAACAGACATATGGATGTGCCTGCCACACAGTGTAGGGATGTTTAGGGGTGCACAAGGCCCAATAGAGGAGGGCGAAGGAGAAAGGGGGCCCTGCTAGAGGCCCTCAAAGTCTTTGTGTTGGACCTAGAGTTACCAGTCCACATAGGGTAGCCTGGCACAGAGAAGATAATACTAAACTCAGAGGCAGATTGCGTACAGCTTGCATCACACCATTAACAGTAACTCAGTGCACATCCACTAGAAAAAGAATGACTCTACACCAGGTTGGAAAAATACGGATTGCTTTATAAAAATTCTCTAGTTTCTCTTTGTTACTTAGCAGACTTTAGATTCAGTACATAAAATAGCTTCACATGAAATTAACAACAGGACAGTTTCATCAAACATTAATGACACTTTTCTCCCCTTCACTCTGAAAGGAGAATTCTGTAACAATTCCTGCACCTTATACAAACAAAATATACGTCATAGATCTAGTATTCAGCAAGTATAGATCTTCCTTACAATCAGGTTAGGCTGTTCATTCACCATGTGATCTCACTGCAATAATGAGCCTGGAGTTAAAGGCATTGGCTCCACTAGTAGCACAGTAATATCAAGTTTTATGGGATTGGAGCTCTGAAAACCCACAAGCAGAATATCCTCTTGTTCACAAACAGTCTTTTAGATCGTTCGGTCCAGAGTGAAATTGCGAGCTTTCACAGTCCCATTCTGCGACACCAATGGTTTGTCCTTACAGTGGTAACCCCGTCTCCTTTAAGCTGCCATCTACCCTTCCCACGGTAGAATGCTTTCCTGCAGGCAGCCTTCTTAAGTAGGTACGATAGGACATTTATGGAGTCACACACTCGTGGCGTCTGGATTATTTAACCGCCAACACAGTTTGAAGAGAAGTTGCCCCAAACCTGTTGCTGATTGACTGGCCCCTTCCCGACAACTGTTAGCATGTGAAATGCGGTCTTTGAATACGGGTTCGGCGGATTCATCCCTCCCTCCACTACTCCGTAGCCAGTTACGAGGCCCTCTCAGACCCGGGGGCCCCACTCTCCGCTTCTCGGTCTTACCACATTGTCGAGGGACTCGTCCCGGCTCCACACTCGTTCCTGCTGGAGCCTCGGTACACAGGAATCCCGGCTCCGTGATGATTCCGACCCCAGCGCTGCAAGATGTAAAGCAGCTGACGGGGCCGGAGCTATGCCGCAACTTCCTCGGCGTTCCTCACAGCTCCGTGTCCCGCCCACCTCTCGTCCGTCAGAGGGGGAGGGAACTACGCAGGCCGGCCTCCTTCAGTTTCTCGTCACCCTTCTTCCGGAAACTCGCTCGCCTGCGCTCGCTGTCCTCCGCAACGCTGGCCTCCAAGCTCACTGCCCTGCTGACCCCAGACAGGCCCGCCCAGCCAACTTTCCACCACAGGGGCCCAGGAATCAGCGGCAGTAGTCCGGTGACGGCGTCGTCACACGCCAATTGCTACCAGGTAGGACTATATGCCTATGGCCAAGAAGTCTTTCATGGAAGGAGCGAGGAAGTTTTTACCCCCACAACTTCTAAGCGAGCAGTTCAGGCGGGGTCACCCAAAAGAAAGGGGGAGCGAAGGCGGAACAATCTCCTTTTTAGTCAGGATCTGTCCCCAGTGACTTTCCCAGCCAATTAGCTACGTCTTTATGAAGGAGGTTTAATAGCTTCAGGAGCCTATAATGTGGCGTTCTAATCTAGGATCCTGATCGATACTGTGACCTTATGCCCCTATTCGGCTATAAATCCATTTATTCCCTATATTGGCATAACCGTTCAAGTGCAATATTCAGAAACTCATCTCTGGCCTCACACGAACAGAGCCACATTCCAGAATAGCTTTCTCTGCCACTTCCTTTGCAACCAATTAGTGCAATGACAGAGCAGAAGTCATTATCTGAGATTCCTAGATTAACACTCTGAGTTCTTCAACAAGATAAAAACTCAGCAAACCTGGAAATCCCCGCTTGCTGTGTTTTGATTAGTGATAGAACTCTAATGAGCACTGATAGACGATCACTTCCTAGTGACCTCTTTATTGACGTCTTATGTCCAGCAAACTTAAGTCAAACAAGGCACCTTTCAGGTATAAATACTACCAACGTGGCCTTAAGCAAGTCCCCTGTTGCCTGTCGCCTGAAGCTGCTATTATGCTGAAGATATCATAGCTGCTATCGCTACTGCTATCGCTGCTAACTAGCGAACGATGGTGTGGTGAACTTAGGAGCTGAACAGCCGTCCCCCTGCAAGAGCCCAGCAGATGCAAGCTGCCCGCGGATGCTGTCCCCCCTCCTTCTCCTCCTCGACGCGCTGAAGAAGAGACGCTGCCTTTCTCCTGCCGAGAAATCCAGCTCCGGCGTTTCTAGTCTACCCTTGCGGGTGACTGGGATATCGAGCCCTGAGGGAGAAACCAGACCTCCATCATTCCATTCCAGAGATATGGTGTTGGCTAAACCCTTGAGAGAGAATTCTTGAAGCAAACCTTGGCAAAACCAACTTAACTTAAAGCTACTTACTTACTCCCCTCCCAAGTATTAGGCTTAGGTCAGGTACACTGGGGTAGGCGTAGTTAGAAGCACCAGTTGAGTATTTTAGCCTAATGTATATATGAATGTATATATGTTTTATTACTTTTAAACCATTGGATGGCTAAGAAACCATATCAATGCTTTTACAGTATTATTTCGCAATACTTATCTTACTGTACGTACTTTTTATAATAACAAGTCTTGCAATTGTGGCAATTCATTTCTCTTGTACGAGAAGAAAGACTGTTCAATAAATGTTAACCTTTTATTGACAAACGCCCGTCTCTCTATTCTCTACATATTGTGAAAGTAATCTGCACCAACCTGACTGAGTAAAATAACTGTCTATTGTTTCACACGACCCTAGAGATTGACTCTTGATCTGAGGAGCAAAGTTGTCATGTTGCACGGTTGTTGGAAAACTGAATCCCTTCTTATCTGTGCCAGGGAAGCTGATCACTTCCCATTTCAGTCAAGAAAGTTTCCAGTGACCTCTGAGCTAGTTGGTAACAAACTCAATTAAGTTTAGCATAGTCAGTGGAGGCCTGGAAGATCCGCACTTCTACGTCGATACTACTGTTTATGTTATTCCAATGTGCAGGGCCTATTGGGAAAATAGGAACTACACTACATGGCGCCCAACGTTTGGTAAGGCGATAAACTAACGCAAGACGTTAGAGTAACTCAGTCGTGCATATTTCACACAGAGCCCTTTCTCCCGTAAATACTCTAATAGACGTCTGGAGTGGGTGAAAGGTTAAAATCCGCCCGACCTTAGTAGGAAGAGATTCCTATGTAAAGCTCTGGTTTATTCAACGTTGAAGGATACAGTGTTCCAAAATATTGTGCACCTAATCTTTGTCTCCTTGGAGACCTACTCTGCAAACCTTGCATTTATACAATTCCAGGAGAAAACGGAACCACTGGGGCCGCAGCAGATGCGACTCAGCAGGGTCCCGACGACACAAACCCGGATGCAATTATGATCCCGGCACATTTAAGAAAGTCTATAACGTTAAAACTTATAGAAAACGGACTGACACCACAAGGTGGTACAGTCATTTTCGTGATAGATGCACACGAATATCGGCAGACAGAGGTATTCTATTCATGGATAAACTTTCCAGCGGTGAACGCTAGAACAAAAGAGTTTCACTATTACAAAATAGAGAAACCACCGGATGAGTACGCTCCTTTCAAGGAGACTGAAATCCCACTAAAATTCCAAGAGCACCTGCTCTGGTTTAATGGCGCCCTAAAACATAATGATCATATTACCAGGCTCGGTCCACTAGGTAGACCAGGAGCAACGTGGCTGGTTCTAGCCAGCTACACACCACATCCGGACATTACAAAAATGTCAAAAGAAGAGCTGTTAGTACAGCTAAAAACCCTTATAAAAATACATAGGCAATTAGTGTAATATGTAATGCGGACTGCAACAGTCCAGCCAGCTGTTAATGTACCACAGCTGACCCCTCATCAGGGGAACACTAATAAAATTACACCACAGAACATACAGTCATGTCTTGGTAAAATACCCGTAAAAAGGGAACACATTCCTTTATGGTTAGCACAGAAAAACATTCAAATAGAGGCAGTATTTCCTGATACTACCCCTATAGAGAAACACAGAATCTTGACCATCTGCCTTCCTATGGGAATCGCACCACACGTGGAGGACTGCGACACTTGGGGTACAGTCTTTGCTTCCATTTACACAAAAACACTCGGTGTTCCGTCTATGGCGGTAATACCAGAAGTGCTAAAACAGATTCAAAATGAATACGGTCCAGAGCCCGCTTTAACTCTTGGTATGAAATTACTGAAAGACTTCAAGCAGGTCTCGGCTATATTATTAGCCAACATAAAGGGAGAAGCAGCATCTGTGGCGATCCGCCAGAAGTTGAAGGAAACAGATATAAAAGATCAGCCAGTTGAGCTTGCCAAAATCATAGAGAAATGCTATGAAGAATTAGGTAGAGACAGCTTGGGTGGGAAACCAGTAAAACCCCAACTGCTCGAAAATCATGAAAAATGATTTATTAACAATAATTCAAACACTGCTAAAAAGAGCTGGGATGGAAATAAACAATCCACTCCCAAGGAAAAAAAATTCCAGTCCAGAGGAAGGTCTCCTCGACGGAGGGAAAGAACTCCGACTCGAGAACACCAGTCTCCCCAGAGGGAGCCCTCTGAGAAAAGGTATAACCTTAGAAATAGGGATAATTTGAAAAAACCTGATAGATATCAAAGTATTGATACACGTCCCTCTCGATCTTTTTTGCAGAAATCGGAAAGAAGAGGACGGTCAGACCCAGGAGAGCACACCAAGTCCAAAGACAAGGAACCTGCTCAGAGTAAAAAATCTCAATTTCCAAAAAAGAAGGTAGCCAGTATTAGAGTAATCAACCATGCCGAGAATACTGAGGACACAGTTGAAAAACGGGGAGTGGGCATTGACAATGTTGGACAGTGCAGCAGAAATCACTATAGCCCGCAAGATCCTGATGAGTCATCTGGAGACAGTGGACACGAATGAATACATTCAGGTTGAAACTGCCGACACCAGACTTAGCGAGCCCCATAAAATATACGAAATAACATTGGGTATAGAGGGTGATAAGACTAGGAAAATAAAGGATCTATTTTGGGATAAACTCTCAAAAGGCTATGATATTCTGTTAGCTGAAAACGATTGGCCCCCAGAGTTTGTCAGGGAGTGCCCTCGTGGCGAAGAAATGATTATGCCTGCCTTCTCGAATCACATTCCGATTCACAAAAAATATACATATGCAAGGAAATGGGCAGTAGCCCAAGCACCGGCATTATATAAAAATCATGTAGGATGGGATGAGGACTCTCCTCCTCACAAAATCCAATTAAAAAGTGAACCAGCTGCCCAACGGCAGTATCCCATTAAGCAAGAAGCTAAAAAACAGGTCAGGGAGATCTTAGATCAACTTGAATACCAGGGGGTGATTGAAACATGGTCCTCTCAAATGAACAATCCTTTGTTTCCTGTCTCCAAGCCAGACAATTCATATCTTCTAGTTTTGGACTACAGACACCTTAATGCATGTTGCAAAACATCTGCAGTACAAAACTCGCATAGTGCAGCCCTAATGAATAACATAGTTAGGAAAAAATATAAAACGACATTAGACATATCTAATGGTTTATTTTGTCAAAACATTGCACCAGAAAGCAGATATTTGACCGCTTTCTCCGTAATGGGGTCTCAGAAAAAATTCTGTCGACTCGCACAGGGGTTCAAGAACAGCCCAGGACTATTCTCAGCTAGGGTAACAGAGTTACTACAAATATATGATGATGAGGCATTATCTTACGTAGATGATATCTATCTCACAGACGACGACTTGGATACTCACTTGAAAAGAGTGAACACCATTATACTTGGGTTCGCAGCAGAGGGTTACAAATTCAACTTTAAAAAGTCTCGAATTGCCCATCTGACAGTACTATTCTTAGGGTACGAATTATCAAGTGAAGAAAAAAGCCTAGCGGACAACTTCTTAGAGAAGTGCGCTGTACTCCAAGCTCCAAAATCGCTGAAGAATTTACAATCCATACTAGGTGTTCTGAATTTCGGAAGAACTTACATTCTAAATTACGCAGAGAGGGTTAAACCTCTCTACGAACTAATTAAACCTGATTTTAAACAAATCAATTGGACTCAAAAACACACAGAAATTTTGAGATCACTGCAAACAGACATGTTAGCTAAAACTAAATTAGATACACATGACAAAATACACGATCTTGTAATCCGAGTCATCCCAGGAGGATGCGGATTCACGTACCTGACCTCTAATGAGGGAGAAAAGGTACCAATTTCAATTAAATCTCACTTGTACACACAAGTAGAAAAAACATTCAGTCACACAGAAAGAACTGTGAAAGCAGTGCAAATTGCATTGGCAAATGAACGAGAATTAGCACATGGTAAAAGGATTAATATCCTCACAGCGGAATCCGCCTTCGAGGCGCTATTCAGCCCAATAAACCTGCCTACAGTGTCACTGGATCCGAAATGGGTACAGTGTGTAGATTCTCTAGGAGCGGAAGATGTGAAATACTATTTCGCCCCGCAATTCGAAGAACTGAATGATTTAGAATATGAAGAAGAATATCCTCTGCCAATCGAACTTCTGCCTCTCCCACAGTACGCCTGTATAATCTATACAGATAGATTTGTACAGCATTTCAACGTAGAGAGCAAATCCTACGATGCAGCCTGTGCGATTATTAAAGGTTGTTGGCTGTGCAGTAAATTCAGACCGAAAGTAACAAAAACTGAATCAGTAAGAAACTGTTCGGCTCAGAGAGCGGAAATCAGATGTTTAAAGATGGAGCTCGAAAATGCAGAACGTGAATTCCCGACACTTATCGTGTGCGATTCTCATTTATGCGTCAAGTCTTACAATAATAAACTGCAGAGTTGGATTGAAAACGATTACAAAGATGACACAGGTGCCACAATAAAGCATAAATTGCTCTGGAAACAGGTAGCTCTTTTATGGAAAGAACTACAAAAGACTCACGTGATACACGCACAGAGTCTTCAACGTGATGGCGTTCACGTTGCAGGGAATTCATTGGCTATTACAGCCGTAGCGGAAGCAACTAAACGGGCTTCCGTAGCCACAAAAAAGCATGCAGAAAAATACATAGACAGGGAAACCATGCTGGCAGTAAAAACAACTGCAAAAGGCGACTGTGCAGCACTGCCCGTGAACTATCCACTCAATTATGCATACGTAATCGATGCAAACTCCGTTCCTTCTGCTCGAATCCCTGGAGTGGGGGATAGGGTAATTCCAAACAGGGACCGGAGGGGCTTCCTATTACAGGAAGCACACATGGGGTTGGGTCTGAGACACCAAACAATCAGGGACTCTCTGAGAGAATTAGAATCAGAGTACTGGTGGCCGGAAATGAGTGAAGGCATTCATGAGTTTGCAAAAAACTGTGAAGACTGCAACAGAGATCGCAGTGGAGAACCGGCCAGTGAAGTGTCAGAAGCCCTAATAGAAAGCATCAGGCAATCTATCCGCGCTATCAAAAAAGAGAAACGCGTTCCATTGTACATCGTTAAGGCTAAACACACTTAAAAAATATGGCCTCCAGCGCTCGGCTGACGCTAGAACGGTTATAAAAGATCTGCGAGTCTTTATCGGCACATACGCAATTACCACGTTCCATTCTGACCAGGGTCCTGCTTTCAGCTCTCGAGCTTATAAGGAGGCCATGGCCAGCATGGGAATTGGGTTGCGGTATTCTTGTCCGTCGCACCCCGAAGGGAATAGTGTGGTAGAAAGAAAAAACTGAGACATAAAGCTATCTATAACAGCGAAGGTATTAGGTTCAGGCGCTGGGTGGGTCAAACATTTAATAAGTGTCCAGACCAGTCTTAACAATTTGCCAAGAAAATCTCTAAAAGGTTTCAGCCCATACGAACTATTGTTCGGAATTAGAATGACAATTCAGGACTTAGATAGTCAGGTATCAGTGCTACAAGATAAGAAAACAGACTTTGACATCAAAGATCGTTTGACTGTTTTACAGGAACTGAATGAAACAAGAAAATCCTTAAGCAACATAAAGTTAAAGCAACAGCCAGATACCACTGACGAGGCACCACAAGCAACAGCCCCAGCAAGGCCTGTCTGGATTCCAAAGATTGGGGATCTAGTCAGAGAAAAAATCGCGGTGAAGAAGGAATTTGGGCCTTCTTACAGAAAAGCAGTACCTGTCTTGGCAGTCACCGGAACAAGATCAGTTGTACTACCGCCCCTTGCTGGTAAAAAGTAGAACAGAGTCGTATCTATAGACCTGGTAAAACCACAAGCATGTGGCCTATAATCAACAGTAGGCCCAGTGGACTCCCAAGAAACAACAGAATACCCCAACTTGCAACAATCCAAGAGGTTCAAACTGAAAGACTAATCACATTCGATCAGCCTGCAGTGCACAGAGAAGGACTATGCAATACTGCCATGGAACTCGTGCCTCTTGAGACACAGATTGAAACACTTCGTCAAGAAACATCAGTCTACAATAATGTGGCATCAGAAAGTGCTACCGAAAGACAGATTGAAAGAACAATCCCAACAATTGACAGAACTGCCTCTGGTTATTTCATCAACTTCGACAACTTCTCTGAAGATCAAAACGACCCCGAAGTGATGCCGGAAACAAAAAAGTATCCTAAAGAAAAAGCAACGGAACTCTTTCATCAACTAAAAGAAATCTACCTTATTTCACCTTGGTTAGAGTTCTGGTTCGGTCTAGGTGTATTTTTCCTCCTGCTTTGGCTCATTATGGTACTTTGTTTGGGAAAATTCATTGAGGGAAAATATAGTAGAATGGACACAGCAAGTCAGAACATCAAGCTAGTCCTCAAACCACACAGATCATCCCACGTGAAGAAAAGAGAACTGTCAACAGTAAATGTCACAGCAATTCCAATACCTGGTGGGGTAGTATGGGAGAAAACTGACTATGAGATCTATGGTCCGGTCGAGATCCTGAAGTATCCTCATCAACTGAAGGTTTCCTTAAGTGACTTTGTAAAACCTAGTACATTCTCTGATGATTGGGACTTTAACAGTATTAATGACATGATGTCTGATTTAGTAATGTCAGCTAGATTCACAGAACATGATTATTTACAAGGTTCATCTAGTTATGAGCAGACATTCTGCTAGACACATTATGGCGATCATTATTTGCATAAATCTGCACAGCCTAGAAATGTTTTTAAGTATAATCAATGGGAACATTGTTCTACACCACCTAAAAGCAGTTCTAAAGCATTTTTTGAGAAATTCAAATACTTCTCAGGGTTTAACATCAGTGATGCAGAAACGTTTTATTACAAACTGATAGATAAAACAGAAATGAAAACAATGCTGACAAATTCTAAATTGATATATTCAGAAGCATTTTATGAAAAAATGATGACATTTGGTTTTGATTATTGGAAAAATAACATTGAAACAAAAACCATTTGGGGTACAAAAGATTGGCAGGTACAAGGTCTTGAAGCACTATTCAGAACCTGCATGATACCAGAACAAATGATGTTTTTAAATGACACAATTCACCAAACATCCTGTCTTGGCCAAGCTAAGATCAAAGACCTTAACAAACCGTCTATTCCGAAGCCAATACCTGATAATGCAACAACAGATATTGAGATAGACGTATCACAAATTTTACATTTTAACAGAACACATCCTGATTGGAAAAAGTGGTTAATCTGGCCTACTGACACAAACAACTGTCAAGATAGATTCCTGAACAAAACACAGGGGTTAAAAATGACCAGGCAAGACCCTAGATACTCCCAGAGACAACATCCAGGGATAGTAACAACATACAGTGTAGGGAAACGCTGCCTCGAATGGCTAGGAACATCCACACTGGCTGAAATTAAGCAACACTTGTCTTTACTAAAAGATGGTGCTGATTTGCGCGATTTCATTCTTGGACCACGCAAACAGCGTCAAAAGCGTTTCATAGCGACCAGTATCTATGCTGCGTACAACGAGGCTTGGAAAGTCACACACATTGAAACAGCAGAAAAAATACGAGAAATTGATCGTATTCATTTGGAAAAATCACTTTCTGTTGTGGACAATGGGTTAATGACTCTGTCCTACAGAATATATTCGTTGGACAATATTGTATCTTCTGCCTTTGACATAATAGACAGAGACTTGCTAATGTTACAGCATGGCCAATCTCAATTACGTTCTATTGTACAATTAGGCTTGACGCTGCAAAATCTTCGTTCAGGCTATGTGCCTTGGCGTTTAATCAACACAACGTCATTATTTTCCATTTTTAACCTTACTGATAAACAAATCAGTTTGGCACCGAAAGGAGCAGACTATACAATCCTGAGCATCGAAAAACTTGAGAGATTACCATTGACAATGTATGTATAGGCATTGTCAGAAAGTCCTGTCATTGAACTTGAGAGATTACCATTGACAATGTATGTATAGGCATTGTCAGAAAGTCCTGTCATTGAATGGATAATACACGGAATTATCACTATTCCGATAACAACTTTCCGATTTAAAAAGTGCCTTGAATACATACCTACTGGCCAGTATGAACGATTGGGTAAAGGTTATGTAAAATCAGAATGGAAATTACCATACACACGTTCATGCTACAGTGACAGCGACAAAAATGTATTTCTTAGTGGTGAAAATTGTAAACATTCACTAAGCGGTATACTTTTGCGTCAGGGTATTGATTTACACGGAGCCTGTGAAGGTAATTCTAACAACCTTTCATGCCACCAGCTTGTCACACCTGCAACTCAGATAGAGCCCTTCTTTATGCAACTTTCGAATGGGAGTTACATTCCTAGAACGGATCACAGATGTTGTGGCCTTGTTCCAGGGAAAAGTTATCTAGTAAGCGTAACATCCATGGTCAAATGCTGTATGCAAGCATTGTTCCCGAGCGGGCCTGTAGACACAGAGACTCCCATCTGGCCTCGTCTGAATCTCTATTCTATACGAATTGATACTTTAAGCAAAATGAAGTCTGTGCTTTCACAGACAACAGTGCCCATAACGTCATCAAAAGAGACGTATGATCTTCTAGTTGCAAGGACAGCTACGGAGGTTCATGACCTTTTATCAACAAATTGCCCCGTGCATTTCGTAGAAATGCTTAGCCAACTCCTTAACATGTCTAGTGCCATAGGCATCCCAGGCATATTTAAGACGATTTTTACGGAACTGCTAACACCATTTCAAGCAATTCTGGAAATCGTTCCAAATTTTGTCCACTCTGTTTTTGGCGGCATACCCCTATTTTTGAGATTTGTAGCAGGTGTTTTATTTTTGACCCTCCTGCTTCGTTATGGCAAGCCAAAGCTCAGACATGACTCCTATGGGAATGGAAGAGACAATCCTAGCAATGCGCTACCGGGACAGAATAACTAGAGTCCTTGGATTGTCCAGGCTGAGAGATCTAAACATGACCTGGTTCCTTTCATTCAGACCTATATGGCACACCTGTATCTTACCGGTACTTCGATGTATGCTATGCGGAGATGAGTGCGTGTTGGACATCTGTCTTTCACTTCCATCAGCAGTACCAATGGATATCGATACTTTGCTAAGTCCGATAACGGCTCACGCATTGTGTTGTCCCCAGCGGCTACCAATCCTGATGACGGCATTCGTTGAGACTCCTGTGCTACGACTAGGTGGTAACAGTGGAGCGAGTGACAAAAGCAGCATCACCCAGGTACGACCATCTGTGAGCATTGCTGATCCCGACTATGATGACAGCAATCATTCTCACACTTGCCAAGTTACAGCACTATCGAATTTGGTCGAACTGTCACCTGATTTTGTAGACCAATTCTTTGAGAGCCTGTCTGATATGATGTTCTTACCCGAACAGAAATAATAACTTTGGAGAAGCTTTCCGACACACAGCGTTCCCATGAACTCTGAATTCGGCCTTCAGTTTTGAACAACAAAAACAGCTAAAAGCGTTGGAACTCTAATTTCCCCGTTCAAACATTAATTATTTTGAATTGAACACTTTTTAATATTCACCCTTTTTTGGCACGAAAAATTCTTTGCTTAAAGTAAAAACTATTCATAGAGAACAGAAGCTTCAACTTCTATTTTCTACATACATCTAGAGACATAATAACTTTACACCAGCCTCTAGCACATTTATTGCAATGCATTTATATGTGATGATTTATCTCGCCCTTCTTCTGTTTCAGAGATATTTCATGTGTAATTCTTTTTGCATAATCGTTCATTGATTTCATATGCTATAATTTTTGAATGATTTCTATGCTTCAAAAATGTACAGTACCTAAATTTTCACGTATTACAATATACGCCTATTTCAAATGCATTTATGTATTTTGGGGTGGCCAATGTTACACATGCATCTTATTGCTCTAGTTTTAGTAATTAGATGGACATGAATTCGTGGAGTGGGTGTGGCGTTCTAATCTAGGATCCTGATCGATACTGTGACCTTATGCCCCTATTCGGCTATAAATCCATTTATTCCCTATATTGGCATAACCGTTCAAGTGCAATATTCAGAAACTCATCTCTGGCCTCACACGAACACAGCCACATTCCTGAATAGCTTTCTCTGCCACTTCCTTTGCAACCAATTAGTGCAATGACAGAGCAGAAGTCACTATCTGAGATTCCTAGATTAACACTCTGAGTTCTTCAACAAGATAAAAACTCAGCAAACCTGGAAATCCCCGCTTGCTGTGTTTTGATTAGTAATAGAACTCTAATGAGCACTGATAGACAATCACTTCCTAGTGACATCTTTATTGATGTCTTATGTCCAGCAAACTTACGTCAAACAAGGCACCTTTCAGGTATAAATACTACCAACTTGGCCTTAAGCAAGTCCCCTGTTGCCCGTCACCTGAAGCTGCTGTTATGCTGAAGATATCATAGCTGCTATCGCTACTGCTATCGCTGCTAACTAGCGAACGATGGTGTGGTGAACTTAGGAGCTGAACAGCCGTCCCCCTGCAAGAGCCCAGCAGATGCAAGCTGCCCGCGGACGCTGTCCCCCCTCCTTCTCCTCCTCGACGCGCTGAAGAAGAGACGCTGCCTTTCTCCTGCCGAGAAATCCAGCTCCGGCGTTTCTAGTCTACCCTTGCGGGTGACTGGGATATCGAGCCCTGAGGGAGATACCAGACCTCCATCATTCTATTCCAGAGGTATGGTGTTGACTAAACCCTTGAGAGAGAATTCTTGAAGCAAACCTTGGCAAAACCAACTTAACTTAAAGCTACTTACTTACTCCCCTCCCAAGTATTAGGCTTAGGTCAGGTACACTGGGGTAGGCGTAGTTAGAAGCACCAGTTGAGTATTTTAGCCTAATGTATATATGAATGTATATATGTTTTATTACTTTTAAACCATTGGATGGCTAAGAAACCATATCAATGCTTTTACAGTATTATTTCGCAATACTTATCTTACTGTACGTACTTTTTATAATAACAAGTCTTGCAATTGTGGCAATTCATTTCTCTTGTACGAGAAGAAAGACTGTTCAATAAATGTTAACCTTTTATTGACAAACGCCCGTCTCTCTATTCTCTACATATTGTGAAAGTAATCTGCACCAACCTGACTGAGTAAAATAACTGTCTATTGTTTCACACGACCCTAGAGATTGACTTTTGATCTGAGGAGCAAAGTTGTCATGTTGCACGGTTGTTGGAAAACTGAATCCCTTCTTGTCTGTGCCAGGGAAGCTGATCACTTCCCATTTCAGTCAAGAAAGTTTCCAGTGACCTCTGAGCTAGTTGGTAACAAACCCAATTAAGTTTAGCATAGTCAGTGGAGGCCTGGAAGATCCGCACTTCTACTTCGATACTACTGTTTATGTTATTCCAATGCGCAGGGCCTATTGGGAAAATAGGAACTACACTACAATAATGGATGTAGAGCTGCCAGGGCTCAGTCAGTAGGTAGGGGGCTACATCGGCAAGGTAGGGCAGCTTAACCAAGGGGCAGTCTATCTCCTAACAGTGCGCTTGCCTCCCCACACTAACGCTTCACTCCTCACTAGGCTCTCGCAGGCTCTCTGGTCACTCCTCACCAACAGCTAAAATGGCCACCCTGGTTCTAGCCTTTTATAGGCTGGCTCTGGCTACCAGAACCCTCCAGAAGGTTCTAGTACCTTCCTAGTGTAATCCTATGGCCCAGGTCTCTGAGGTAAAAATGTGGCAGTTACAAGCCACCATTTTGTGTGTCTAGGAATTCAGTCAGAAAGGCACCTAGGCCTCAGGAAAAAGACTTTGAGGGCAAAGAGCGCCTAACCCCTAGGTCAACACCTGAAAAGTCCCAGTGGACATAAAAAGAAAAAGATTGAGGAGCAAAAAGGGGACACAAATAAATAAATAGATAGGAGGGACCCCCCAAAGGGCTGACAGGTATAACACTTTGCTCCTGCCTTTTCATGGCCGGCGTCCAAAACCGACATTGTGTAATACCGACAACAGAGCTGAGGCTGACTCCACTGTCATTCTGGGATTACTATCCTCCCCGCAGCCCTGACAGACTCTGGGAGTCTGTCAGAAGCAGAGCAGAATTCTTCCTCTGGTTTCCCTCTGGCTGCTAGTATCATTATACTGCGGTCAGAGGGAAACCCATGATGTTAGGTGGAAAGCCTCAGACAAGCTGCCGGATGGCTTTCTGCCTGACATCATAATTAGGGCCAATGTGTTTAAACTTTGGACAACAAAACAGCTTTGCCCTGTACTTGCCCATCCTAATAAATGGCCACCACATACTTCTCCCATCATCACATCAAAAGTTGTTTGAACAGTGAAAGTGATCAAATATTCAGATGTACTAACACTCATGAGTAGTCAATGGCATCTTGACATAAGTTAACTATTTCCTCTTTATCATTATAATCTTCATGTGGCATTTAAGAATTTTCACCCAGTGGCTCTTCATGGTCTCTATCCTCTGCGACGTAAGGGATGTTCCGTTGTAGAGTGATGCTGTGGAGCATGCAGCAGGCCTCATGATTTGGTAGATCTTAGCGGGTGAGTTGAGAAAGGTTTCACTAGTTTTGCCCAGACAACAAAATCTGGTCTTAAGAGCCCAAAAGCCCGCTCCAGTGGCTGCTGTGTTCTTCCATGGGCCTCATTGAAGAGGAATTCCCCAGGCGTTGTTGGATTCCTCAGTGGTGCCAACAAACATAGTCGGTTGGGATAGGCTGAGTCTCCTAGATGAAAGACAAAATAAGTGCAAGAAAAGTAACACAATTTCAGATTGTCCAACTAGAAATTCAACAAACAAGATTATGAAAGATTGTACTGACCACCAAGCCAGGCCCTCATAGGTCCCAGTAGTGAAATTTGCAGGGGTATTTTGATGTGAAAAAAATACATTGTATACAATACAGGTCTTTCACTAGATAAAGGGAAATGTTACATGGATGAATATCTAGAGAGCTTTAGACTTGGTATTGCCAAATATTTTTAAGGTAATTTCTGAGGAAAGGGTTAGAGCGTATCTTGTGCATTTTCTACATGAGGTTACATTGCACTTATCTTAATAATGTGTGATGCATATGTTTATATTGCTACTATTTTCATTCTTTTTTACCACCCTCCTGCATGATAAGTTTCAGATTTTTGGCTTGAAGTCATTTATTGTGCAAGTGTCCTTTTTTGTAAGGCAGCTTTTATCTGATTTATGAACACAATTTGAATATACATGTGTGTTACTTTAAATTTCTTAAACGTCAAAATTAAAAACATGCATTGCACCTGGGTATGCTATTTCTTGTGTGAGTAATTTAATAATGCACAAGTCCTGAGCCTATGTAAACAGCCAAGAGGAAAAAGGTAACAGGTAATGGCATAGGTTACCTTCAGTTCAGTTGATAAGAATGTTAATTTGCATCGTGATCAGCCAACAGCTGCAGAGGCAGTATGTGTAGGATTGGGTCTATGGCAGAACAGGAAGAGGGAAGGTGAGTCAAGGTGAGTTTTGTTTTTGCCTTACATTCCACCAACTCAGGTGTGGAGGTTTCGCCATCACAGTTGTATCGGTGGGAAGGCACATCACGATTGGCTCATCAGAGAAACTGGCTGTTCACTGTCCAACAACTGCTTTTGCCTATTCTGCCACCAACTCAATAAAGATTTCCTGGTGGTGACAGAAGGACTGTGGAGGTGTTTTGTTTATGCAATAGTCAACATATAAACAAGACTCGTAGACTTCTGAAAAAGTGACGGCAGAACCGTTTCCGCCAAGATCTGTATCAGGCCCTAAACCTTGAATTAAAATAAATATGTTCAGTTTATTTAAAATTCTTTTCAGATGCTTGAATTACAATGTACACTACCAGCTAAATTAAAATAAAAGATATTTATTATGCATTCATTATGATTACAAGTGATTGCTAGAATTTGATATTTGATAAAGAAGATTGTTGTAACAATAAGTTTGAATTTTAAAAGGTTATTAAAATATTTTATTATTAAATGCTAAATATGTATTATACTTTGATTTATTTAACATTAACTAATATGTATTTATCTTTTTACTATTTTAAAGAATGTAGTTTGGAGCGTGGCCTAGATGGCGGCCAGGTGAGAAGTGTTTTCGGGTCTCTCCGGCCTCGCCTGGCACTTGCAACAGATAGCACCATCCTGCTGACTTCGCAAGTGGACCACAGCAACCTATATGATGATGCGACCCCCGTACTGTCTGAGATTTCTGAGGGGGGGTCGGTGAAGACATGTGGCAAATGAAAGAACTGGAGCCTGCGGACCCATGATAGGCCGGGTTCACAGGTTCCAGAAGAGGTGGCGGCTAACAGCAAGCACTGCTGGCATCCCCCAGCACAGAGGCAGAGTAGTGACTGCCTTTGGGAAAATCCTGGACCCCAAGTTCCAGTCCAGCAGCAGGGGAAAGAGAAAGCCTGCCCTAGGGTCACTGCTGCAGATGGAAAAAGCAGGTCAGTTGACCTGAAGCAGAAGACAGCTACGGAGAATGGTGACAGCATGAGAGGGGGCAGCACTCCCCATCTGCAAGGAATAACTACAAACTGGTCCTGGGCCAGAGGAATAGGGGCCTGTGGCACACAGAAGCAACACCATAAAGAGATGATCAAGATGGGCCCCCGCGCAACACAGGAAGGAGGAAGAGAGGTGAGCTAACCATCTTGCACCTGGGAGCAGTAGCGAGGGGAGAGGAGATGCGTACTGGATCACTTTCCACCCTGCTGTGAAGACCCCGAAAAGACAGCAGAGTGCCCGGGGTGGTGACTTCATCGTTCATCGCAGGCCTGGGAGGCAGACCGCCTCAGAGTGCAGGAGCCGCAGACAGGCAAGACCTACCGGCTGGGGCCCTAGATGGCAGCGGTGGTGAGAGTAGGAGAGCCTAAGCAGCTGCCTCAAGTGGGGCCTGTGGCATATCGCGGCAGTCCCACAAAGAGGTGATCATGATGGGCCGCTGTGAAATGCATGAAAGGGAAAAGGAGCTGAGTTAAGCATCACAGAGCACGGACAAAGCAGGCAGGCAAGACCTCTGGGATGGGGCTCGAGATGGCAGTGGGGAGAGAAAAAGAGCCTCCACAACCGCTGATAAAGAACCCTACGTGCCCTAGACAAGGAAAAAGATTTCAGAAAGGGACTGAAAACCTGGATTTTCAAGCTACAGGACACCTGTGTTAGAGCCCTAGTGTAACAGTTGGGTGAGCTTCCATCTACGCCCTACCTGTTTCCTACATCTCTGGATCAGTATCTCGCGCCTTGATGCTCCTTGGAGTGGCTGCTGCGCGGTACAAATGCTCTTTTACATTACATTACATAGTGCAATTTGCAAGAACAGAGTGCCCTCATGCACTGGCCCTTATGGGTGGCCACCCTGGCTTGGCCACAGTAGGATACAGGGCTAAGGGGAGGCAGTACAACTGAGAAAAGCTGAGGACCTTGGGGGCAGTGTCATCTATGGAGACTGTGGGCCCCAGGCAGGTGAGACAGCGCCTGAAAAATATAAAAGTTGGACCATGTTAGTAGAGTCCCCATTCCACGGTTGATGGCACTTTGAATTGGGTACTATATTTCCAACCACAACAGCTTCTAAGAGGTGGGTGCTTAGCACCTCCCCCCTGCTGACACCAGAGAGGATGGTCAGAGATAATCCGGTGGCAAATACTTCAGGGAGGGGTTACAGGGTGATGTTTCCCCCTCTCTTCTTACACTGAAAATGCCGCACATAGCCCTGGTGGAAGAAGCTAAAAGGGAGCCCGACTCTGACTTCACAGAGAAAGGCAAACCTATTGCCACCATGCCTGCGGAGAAGCAGCAGCAGATCACAGTGCAGTGGGAGGTCTTCGGAAGCCTGGTCCCTAACTGCCAGCCTAAGTTGACCAACTGTACCTGCAATAACTTAGCAGAGATGATGGGCTTGAAGTGAAGCCAGGTCCGAAGCATTAGACTGAGATAAAGAGTCCCAGAACTAGCCCCAAGAAAGTGAGAACCCTGCATATTTCATCACAACTGATATGAATCCACCTGAGAACAGAGCTGTACCCCTCTCTGGGCATGCAGAGGAGCGTTGACAGAAGGGGAGGCTCTGAACCCAAGGAGGTAACACTCCAAGATCTCAGAGGGGACTGTTTTTGCCATTTGCCTGCATCATGTCTTCTATACGCTCCAAGAAAGAAAGATCTCTTAAAGACAAGCTAGTTAAACCAGCACTGACGGGGCGACTCTCAAACCCCCTGCGCATGATATGGATAACCAAGAAGGAGCGGAACAGGTATATGAGCCTGCGACAAAAGCCTTTATAACATCACTTTTTTGTCTCTCCAAGAAGACCCACAAAATATGCAAGTACAACTTTCAGCGGACCTAAAGGAAGTGTGCTGAGACTTGGAGGAAGTGGGAGGGCGAGTGGCAGCTCTAGAAGATCCTGAAGCCAGACAGACATAAAGCTGGAGATGATGTAACAATAGATCCTTCAGTTGAAAGAGCAATAAGTGGAGCTTCAAGCACACAGGAAGACTGAAAGAACAGATCACACCTGACTAATGTGCAATTTTGTGGAGTCCTGGCACAGGCAGCAGGAACTGATCTGCACAGCTATGTGGGGGCACATGGTTTCACCATATCTTGGGGTACAGGGATGACCCAGAAATCCAACTAGATTGGGTGCACAGGGTTAAGCCGCTCCTCTCTAGTAATGCACCTCCTGCAGATATACTGACATGTGTCCATGACTTTCAAATTAAAGAGGCAACTCTCCGCCAAGCCTGGGATATTCACCCAATCCATTTCTGGGGCCACTCCCCTATGTTATTTCAAGATCTCTCTGTAATCACCCTTCATTAGCGCCTGGTCATGACCTACCTTAGGGAGAAGGAGATTGCATACTTGTGGGGTCACCCCTTCCATCTCATCTTCTGGCAGGAAGGCAAACTCTGGCAGTTGATTTCGCTAAAAGAAGCGCAGGCAGTGCTCGGCCCGAAAGGATGCAGAGACAGGTGTGGGTTGGCCATCAGAAAATGCCATGACATTGGAGAGTGTAGGGAAAGCTCCTGGGAGCCTCAAACTTAACATAGCCACCATGGCTAAAGAAAGACAGGCTGTACTCACCTCATTATCTTGCTCCCCAGTGTCCCAGGAATCTCCTTGAATGACCCGCTCCCGCTTGGCAGGATGCCCGATTAGCGGCGGGCCGGGGAGGCGTAAGAGCCATACTTTTTTTTCTCTGTGACCTCCCTGGATGAGTTAACTTTAATTTGAGACTCTCTCCCCGTTCCCTCACGGGCCATTGTACCGATCTAATACAATCATTGTGACAGACTGATGTCACGGTTTGTTGGCTTGTTGATTTGCTATATTACTTGTTCTTTCTTGGGACACTGTATGGTATTATGTAATCCTCCACACCACTTTCTTTTGATACGGCCTCATATGCAGTGCTCTGCTCCCCCAGGCTCCTCGTCTGGCTGATTCCTAGCCAGTGTTAAGTTAGTGCACGCAGCATATGAGCCCACTGTACCCCCAATAGACCATGGCTAAAGAGCTAAAAATACTTAGTCTTAATGCAGAGGTCTAAATACCCCCATCAAGCGCACAGCAATACTTTCCCTATTAGAGAGTGCAAAAGGTGACATATGCTTATTACAAGAAACACATCTTCTCCCAAAAGATACCACCCGCATGCGCTTCCATTGGTTCCCCCACCAACTTTGGTGCTCTGGGCCCACGAAGAAGAATGGGGTGGCTATCTTGCTCTCACTGAAGTTTACTAGGACAATTACAGAGATTAAAGGATGCCTTTTAGCAGCAGTTGCGCCTCTGAATGGATTGATTGGCATTTCGTAGAAAACGGAGTTGGGAGCAATATTACGTCTGTTTTGGTTTGAGGTGGCAGCCTTTGCGCCCCCGGTTGGCTCGACTGGTTTTTCACAACCAAATTAGGTTGGGAGTAGAACAACATCTCTAGGGGTAAGCTCAGTCTGCTATATTGGTGGAATATCATTATACTTATATAAGTGCAGCAAGGAAACATAGGTTACAAAATCAAAACTTTCTTTTCCATACCTTTGTTCTCTCCTCATAGTAATAAAAGTGCCTGATTGATTTTCTACATTGAATTAAGGATTCACCCAGGATGGTCGTACAGGAAGATATACAGGGTGTTGGGGCATAGACAACCTGAGAGGTACGTCCTGATGGTTAAATAATGCACTTTGGGCACAGAAGTGAATCTAGAATATGAAATATAAGGGTAGATAAAATGGACATTTGCTAATTCTTCCACGGACAGTGATTATTACGCTGTTTTGTACACAGATTGATGGCCTGATCGTGCCCTGGTTTTGTAAATTGGATTATTGATACAAACTCCGAGAAGGTGAGTTTGGTATACTCTCCTTCATCATTAATGGTGCTAAAGAATATGAGACAGGTGTGTAATTAGGCTACTGTGTTTATTCTTATTTTTGATGCATAAGGTGAACAAAGTTGGATTTTGTTTACCGTTAGCTACATTTGATTTATTGATTATTGAAGACGCTACATCGCTTTAATACAGTGAGCACTGGATCTGTAGTATAACATAGAAAAGAGTTCTCCCGGGCTAATAGGAACCCCATTTCTAATATAGATGTGTTTTGGTCCTTTTTTTCTATAGGTTGCACACACTTTCATGTAGTCCTGATGAAGACCCAAGATTGACAAATCAAGTTTATGTGACATAAGGAGGGGACGAAACGTCGACATGTTTATATAAACCTCCCAATCAATGTCAAATAAGTGACTGTACAATTCAACTCTGATGATTTGACATATGATTAAAAATTAAGAATAGGACGTGATCTGAAGAATCTGATGTTGTATATTATCACTTTTATTTGTGTATATTGTAATGTTTTGTGATGTGTATATTTATGTAATGTTCACACTTGCTTATGTTTGTAATGTGATGTGATTCGTATATGTCAGTAATGATATGTTGTTTGCATTTTGTATGTGGATACACTATCAACTTTATTATAAATAACATTTTTTTCCGAAATCTTTGGGAGAACTTTTCTTTGGGATTGATAATCCCCCCCCCTTTTTTTTATTTGTGTTCTATGTTACATTTAATGGGTAGCCCACTATAGGGGCCTTAATTTGAAAAAAAGAGTTTTCCATGGGTGATGGTAGCAGAACCATTGGCCATTGGTTGTAGGCAAAAGCTGTGTTACTGCTGTTACAAGCTGACTTTAATAAACAGAATTGTTCTATAAGCAATGTAGTTATACAATAGGCAAAGTAGTAAAGTTACTAAAAAATGTAAGAGTAAATTACTCACAGGTGTAATTTACATTTGTGAATACCCCTGATGTTTTCCAAAAAGACTAGAGTACATGTTAGAAGGTGACTGACAACAAGTAAGGCGTTCAGAAAGGCCCCTTTTGGGCAGGAAGAAAATGTTATATTGTGTGTCAGAGGTGGTGGCATTCAACTTACTCTGTTTCATATTTCACTGCAGCAAGATAAAAGCAGCATGTGTTTCAGAGGGATTTTTTCAGATATTTCTCTAATTGAAGCTGTGCAAAGCTTCCCAATTGAATGATATACAGATTAATGTTGCTAAAAAGCACACCTTTATTGCAGGTTGTTCCCACTACAATTGCTTAACTCGATGTATTGTTCACTGCATCAATGATTTCATGTTACATCAATAACAAATAGTATTTACTGAAGAGACTACCGCTGCTTCCATTTAGGTAATTATTATTATTAAATGAAATTTGTAGCTAGCGCAACTAAACCCGTTGGCATCAAGGCGCTGACGATGGTAAACGGAGAGCTCAAAAATCACCTAAGGAAGAATTAGAGATAGGCTTCTTGAAATAACCAGGTCTTAAGTGCTTTACGGAACAGAGTGTGGGAGGAGATCACCTTGAGGTCATTGGGGAGCGTATTCCAGAGTCTGGGTGCAAGGAAGCAAAAGGACCTTTCGCCCCATCTGGCCATAGCTATACGAGGGACAACTAGCAGGCTTTTACTGGAAGAGCGGAGTGCTCTACCAGGGGTGTAATAGGCCACCAGAGCGCGAATAGCCTCCGGTCCGGACTCATTGAGGGCACAGTGTGTAAGGCATAAGGCCTTAAAGTTAATCCTCGCCTGCATGGGGAGCCAGTGCAGGTTTTTTCTAATGGCCATGCCCGAGGAGCGTTTGGGGGCACCCACAACAAACCGGGCAGCCGCATTCTGTACAGTCTGGAGGCGATGGACCAGACCCTTGCTAATGCCAAAGTACAGTGCATTGCAATAGTCCAGTCTGGAGGCAATGAGCGCCATTACTACCTGTTTGCGTGCCTCAGGGGAAAGATAATGAATGATTTTTCTTAAGATCCTCAGAGCATTGCAACAGGTGGACACAGTCCTGCTGACCTGCTTGTCTAGCGAGAGGATAGTGTCCAGAATGACCCCAAGGTTGCGGGCAAATAGGGACGGCAAGGGGCAGGCGCCTAGGACAGAAGGCCACCAGTCAATAGACCAGATCTCACTTTTGCCCCCAAAAATGAGGACCTCTGTTTTCTCCCCATTCAGCTTGAGGAAGTTCTTGACCATCCATCCGGCGACCGCCTCCATGCAATTTTTAAAGTTAAGAGCTGTTATGCTCACAGATTGAGATATGGAGGCCAAAATCTTTGTGTCGTCGGCGTAGGAGAGAACTTCTAGCCCAAAGGATCTTATAAGCCTGGCGAGTGGGGCAACATAGACGTTAAAAAGTGTTGGGCTCAGTGAGGAGCCCTGAGGGACCCAACACTTCACAGCCTTAGTGGGTGACATATACTCGCCTAGCTTCATCCTTTGCTTCCATTGGTCGAGGAAGGATGTTAGGAGGCTGAGTGCAGAACCCTTGACTCCCAGCTCACTGAGTCGGCTAACCAGAATGGTAGGGGATAGGGTGTCGAAAGCCGCCGTAAGGTCAAGTAACACCAGTAAGTTGGTCTGACCGGTGTCGACCTTGGAGCGGATGCTGTCAACAACTACTGTGAGCGCCGACTCAGTGCTGTGAGTCCTACGGAAACCGTGCTGTGGAGGATCAAGGCAGTTGGAGCAGTCAAGGAAAGCGCTCAGATGGAGGTTGAGATGAGCCTCCAGGAGTTTAGCAGGGGCCGGGAGAAAGGAAATGGAACGAAAGTTCTTTAATATCCCAGGGTCCAGGGTAGGTAAGACCAATAACTTTAATTTTAAGGGAGAGAGCAGGATTTAATGTAATTCAAATCATGAAAATTGAAACAGTAAAGGTTAGGTACTTCATGCTTGCAATTAAGAAGTAGAACTAGGGTATGCTATAAGCAAAAATAATAAAAAAAATGTTTACAAGTGACTTCATCAGACATAGAGTTAGTATTAGGTTATGCTTGTGATAATAATTTAAGATAATACATTTAAAGACAAAGTTAATTAGGGTTAACGATAATGGTAAAGTTAGGAAAAAATAAAAGATTTTTAAAAAAAGAACTAAATCAAAATAATTTAATTTGGACGGTATGTACATTATTTATAGGCTAGAGCTAATCTTAGTGTTAAATAACAAAACTACATTAATTCAATTTAAATGAATTAAGGGTTCGTTTAAGGGTTATTATTAAGAATTAAATGTAAACCAACAAAGTCTTATGGTCACAATTACAATTAGAACTGGCTTGGTTAAATAAAGTTCAATTAGAAATTTTCCAAAATATTTGCACTGGAATTTCGAAAGTTTGAGATAGGTCAAGGGTTATGGTGATGGGTCAGTAAAGCTGTAAACCGCATATCATACTTCGGTTTGGGTATAATGACTGTTGATGTAGTGAGACTGATGTAGTGGCTCAATTATGTAAAGTTATCAATGTAATAACATAAATCACTATGGCAGTATGTGTCCTTAGCATTCTGAAATGTGCATCCCACAGGACTTATTAGAATTTCATGCTGGTTCCAGTGGACAACATCTCTAAAGAGCATAGATGTCACCATTGCAATATTATTATCAGGTGACCAGTTGTGTAAATGATCCAAAGAATCCCAGTTAAGGATGTTTTTGCTAGCAAACTAGGGTATGAGACCCACTTTCCTTCCTTGCTTCCTTAGTTGACCAGAAGGCTCTATGTCAATGAGAACCCACTTTTGCTTTTCTGGGCTTTGCATTTATATATCATTGACAGAAGGTGTTGGTCAAATTAGGCGACTTAAAATAAATAAAGACAACAACTCCCAGAATACACTGATATCCTAAATCAAAATCTAGAACTGGAAAAGTTGAGCACAATAGACATAGAGTCATCTTGTCACCATATACATTAGGGCCTATTGTATCCTTGCTATGCCACCGCCTGGACAGTGTGCTAAGATTAACTTGTACTTAAGCAAGCATCAGCATGTGCAGGACTCAGACTGTTCATCTTTTATTAACACTTATGATATTGTTCTTTTAAAAGAAACATGAGCTGAGAACAATCTTCTATGTAATGGATTTGATTACCATGTTATCTCAGCCATCCCCTCCAGTTCAGGCCAGACTTAGGGAGACTCTGCATGGTTTGATTTATCCTTTAAAATTTCATTTTTATCCCTACATTCAGATTGCCTATGTATTTAGAGGTTGCAAGTGTCATGCCAAGGTGGCTTTGTTTTTATATAATTAATTTTTATAATGATGATTTTCCGAAAACCAATATTCACAATTTAAAAATGTTGTTCAATCTAATGGATAGTGTGTCCGCCCTTAGATGTTCTTCTGTAGAGGTGAACAATTGGCTATTTGTGGTGATTTTGATGCCAAATTACAGTGGTGGGTTTCCACCTTTATTCACTGTGATCCCCATGGGGTTGATGTTTTGGCATTGGATCTCAATGATTTAAAAGGCTCGGAACTCTCTAATTATATTTGGAGGCAGCAACTCATCAATATCGTGGACATCAATGGGGATGGCACTGCCCCGACCTTCACATTTCGTAGACGTCAGACTGTCATAGATTATACTTCAATGACCCAGAAATGTTTGATTTTGTGACCTCATGTAATGTGCACGAGAGTTTTATCACAACCTCATTGGTTTGAGTCTCCCCCACACTGAACTTGCCTCAACCTCCTGTTGCTGCACCTGATTTATCAAATGCATCTGATGGGTGCAGGTTGGTGTGGTCCCTTGTTTGGAGGCTTAGCAGCAATTTTAAGCTTTTCCTGATGAAGTAGTTCCAAAATAAATCCAAGTAGCCTTCTTGAAGAATAATTGGATTTTAATGGAGCATCCACCTTCTGAAGATCAGCAGAGTAACTGAAGTTTAGCTGATCTTCAGAACATGGAACAAACACGGATATTCAAATACATACAGAGCATGCACATGGATGCATAACATAGAGGTTCTAAAAAGAACACACAAATAACATTCTAAATCAAATCATTTTATTCCACTACCACATATCCTCCTTCTTTACAAAAAACAAGAAGAGTAAGTTAATTATTTAAATAAAACAAAATCATAATTTTTCTTTGGTAATCGTTTCTGTCTTTTGGAAGAAGTCATCAAACCTGAAGAAGAAAGCTGATTATCAACATATACCTGAGATGACAAGGTAGAAGAAGAAACAGGATCAATTACATCAACAGGACCTATTCCTTTTTACAAAACAATTGAATCACTTGAAAATATGGTTCAGGGGAAGATGCAACTGTTTTAGAAATAGCTGCATTAACATTAGCAACTTTTGAAATATTCTACCAAGAACCATTATCCAAAAGAACAGATGTCTTACCAACTTTAAGAATATTAAACACATCAGAGAATTTTGATCGACCTTTTTTAACAAAAATTGGTAATTTATTTTAACCTTGTCACCAACTTTTAAAGTAAAATGCAAAGAAGGAACTACTTTATTTGCAGCATTACAATTTTATTTAGCTTACTTATCAATTGTATTCATTGGAAAATTAGAATCAGAAGATTTCACCCAAGATAGAAAAGGTTTTTGTCATGGTTTTCTGCCTTTTAAATAAAGGAAACGTGAACATTTTGTGCTACAATGTGGGGTACATAAATATGACCAAACCAAATCTGCTACATGAGTTTTTACATCAATATGAGCTTTGATAGCTAATTGAATTCCTTCAAACAAAGTTTTGTTAAATCTTTCTACAAGGCCATTCATGTTAGGAGAATACAAAGCAGTTTTAATATGCTTAAGTTAGAATTTTTAAGAAAAGAACAAAACATATGTGAGGTAAACTGTGGACCATTGTCAGAAACAAGAATTGAAGGTAAACCTTCTATTTTGAACATTTCTTTAAGAAATTTAACAACAGATAAAGAATCTGTTTGGGTTACCCATATATATTCCACCCATTTAGAAATGTAATCAATGGCCACAATAATATACACATTTTGTGAAGAAATTCCTTCATAAGGACCCAGAATGTCAATCCCTAATTTATACCAAGGAGTGTCAGGAAGTTCAATTTTCCCTAACTCTGAATGTTGTGGCTTCAAAACTTTGTCAGAATCAGCACAGAGGGGACATTTAAAAAAAAAGTCAATGACACAATTGTCCATATAAGGCCACCAAAATATATCTCTAACTTTTTAATAGTGCTGGATTGACCCAAATGATTCAAATGAGCAATAAAGATCATTTTTGGAGGTACAAAACAATCACCTTTTAAGATCAAAATTTTATTAATCAAAAGATCATCTCTAACTTTCTAAAAAAACGGCAAGTTCTTTTGAAAGATCTCTTTCAAGTGGTCAACCTTCAACAATATACTTATGTATCAAAGTAATATCTTCCTCTAACTCCATTGCTTTTGACCACTCATCCTTTGAAATAAGTTGAGACATAGAAAGTACCACATCATCAACAGAAGCAACTACACATTCCTCAAAACTCTCTAGGAATGTTAAAATCTGGAAACAGTCTAAATAAACAATCCGCTCTCACATTTTGAGAACCTGGAATATAAATAATCTCAAAATTGTATTCATAAAGTTTTGCAAGTATGCAAACTAACCTAGCTGACACTCTTCTAATACCATTATTATACAATAAAGAAATTAAGGATTTATGATCAGTTTTGATTTTGAAAGATTTTCCCCACAAATACATTTTAAAGTGTTCCACTGCCCAAGAGCTTCCCTTTCAGTATTATAATATTTAGATTCAGCAAGTGACAATGGTCTTGATGCAAAAGCAATGGGACTTGCTTGTTAGCTTTAATTTGGCTTAATACCGCACCAAGCCCAGTAGTGCTTGCATCAACAGTGATAATATTCGGGCAGTTGAAGAAAAAGGAGACAAAGGTTTACAGTCAATAATGGCAGATTTGATAGCATTAACAGCTTGGGAATGTTCATTGGTTTACAGGAACTTGCATCCGTTTTAAAACAGCAATCTTTAAGGTAAAACTATGTCAGAAAACGTGGGAACACATCTAGAATAATATTCACACACTCCTGAGAAGAATTTAAGTTGGTCTTTGTCCTGAGGATTTTTCATATTTTTAATAGAGAAAAAGTATTTTTTTGGAAAAATACCTTTATCATTAATCATGTGTCCTAGATACTCAGCTTCAGAAGAGAAAAATGTGCACTTGTCAAGACGAATGGTCATACCTCTGTCATCCAAGACAGATAAAACTTTATCAAGAGTTTCTTGATGTCTTTCAACAGAGTCAGAAAAGACTAAAATATCGGCTTGAAATGCAACTACACCATCAGTATCTCCGAACAAACAGTTCATTAGCCTTTGAAACACTGAAGCTGCAGAAGAAAGCCCAAAAGGCATTGTAATATACCTAAAAGTACCATCAGGAGTGATAAAGGTTGTAATGTCTCTAGAGTCCTCAGTGAGCTCCACATGATGATACGCAGATTTGAGATCTATGGTGCTAATAATTTCTGCACCATCCAATTTCACTAACAAATCTTGTACCTTTGGCAGGGGATGTTAAATTTTCCTAGTTCCTTTTCAAAAACATTTTTATGTTGATCAAGAAGATTCTACATAACATTGTCGTTGTCTTTATATTCATTTTCATCTGTCTGCAAATCCTCAACAAAACATACTTGTGTTTTTGCATTGGGACGCAAAGTAATATTAAATCTTCCTTGATGTTTCCATCCTAATACATGTAGCCCATCAAAAGCAACATAAACTTTCCCACGGATAGTTTTCTGCTTGAACGTAATGTCAGAAATGGAATATCCTAACATATCCATGTCTTTGCTGCCAAATCCGAAGACATGAATATCATTAGGTTCTAGAGTTTGATTATCCCATGACTTATTAAAAAAAATCAGAAATAATAGTAGTGGGAGAACCCGAATCTGCCATGACCTCTTTTTTTTTCCTTCAACAGAAATAGTGCACATGGGAGGTACATAAGGTACAGAGTCAATATCATTATCATTGTGAGAAACTTGACCTAACTTATGAGTTTCTGTAACAGAAAGAATCTTATTCTCACAAGTAGGTTCAGAGGACACTTCTTCTTCAATATCTATATCCGATATAATACCAACTCTCTTAGATTGACAATATTTTCCAAAATTACCTATTTTTTACATTTAAAACACTCTTTGCCTCTAGCTGGACAATGTCTGAATTGAAATGAGTGAGATCCGGAACCACAACGATTGCAAAAGAATCTTACCAGAATTAGTATATTGTTTAACAGGATTGTTTGACATAGAGGAAGTGGAAGTATGTTTAGAAACAATTTTTGTTTCTAAGAGTAGTAGTAGATTTAGCATTTGAATCTTATAAATTGACAGCTGCACCACCTGTAGAAATGTTATCGACATTAATAGTATTAAAAGAAATAATGGAACGTTCTACATTTTACGCAATTTGAATAGTTTCTTACAAAGTTGGGTTACGTTGCCTTAAAAGTTGTTCTTGAATTTCTTATTCGAGCAACGAATAAACAATTGATCTCAAATATATTTATCTACTTGATCTCCAAAATCACAATCAGCTGCTAAAACTCTAAGACATTCAACATAAGTATCCACAGGTTCATTTAGCATAAATACCCACAGGCGGAACAACCCAACAATACGCACAGAATATGTGCGTGCTGCACCTTTCTAGCCAACAGAGGCACACCAGTTCCAACTATAAACACAAAGGTGAGCTACTCGCTCTAGTGGTGTGCACTTCCACTACCCCCGTTGTTCCCAAGGGGTGATTGTTTGTTGACCAAAACTGTAATTCCACTCACTGTGGGTTGCACTACCATTCAACAGTATCTCAAATGTCAGTAAATTTAAGGAAAAGAATTGCCCATTCAAAGTATATTTGCTTTTATTCTTCTTTATTGTTTCTGTTACACACAGACGTCTGCTTCGGTGCCTCCGATATGGCAATTGGTAGATGTATTTTCAGCTACTGTGCCTAGGAAACGAACGTGCGGCGATGTTACCGAGTGGCTTGTATGTACATACATACAAGCCACTCGGTAACATCTCCGCACGTTCGTTTCCAGACCAGAAGTCTGTGTGTAACAGGACACAGACTATACGGCCTGACGAAGTTCTTTTGAACGAAGCGCGTTGGCTGCCTGATGAAATGTGAATAAAGAAGAATCAAAGCAAATATACTTTGGATGGACAATTATTTTCCTTAAATTTACTGACATTTGAGATACTGTTTAATGGTGGTGCAACCCACAGTGGGTGGAATTACAGGTTCATTAAGCAATTGATGTCTGGTATAAAAATTGTACCTCTCCATAAAAATATGAGGTTGTTCAGTTAATCTCTTTTTAAGTCTATCTATTACTTCAGAAAAACAATCAAAATCACCACTCTCAATTCCAGCTGAAGTAGGAAATGGTGGTAAGTGCACACTAACATCTTCAGCATGACCTCCTAAAGTATTTATAAGAATTGCTTTTTTTCTTTTAGTACTAAAACTCTCACCATTAATAGCTAGTAAATAATAATCAAATTGCCTGTACCAATTTTCCTATTTCATACTAGGTTGATTTGGACCTGAATAGAAAGGGGGTGGAGGAGTGCCACACATGGTACTCATGGTAGATAAATAATAAGTAACAAAACACTAATGCAATAGATAATATAAATGTAAAATAAAACTATTAAAGTTTACCAAGAATTATAAAAACTGGCCCTCCAAACACCTAATCCAATTAGATTGCGATGAAAACAAAAGATAGTATGACTAGTTACCAAGGTAACTAAATAACAAACAAAATGGCTGCCAAAAACGTGAGGATGCTGTTTGTGAACGTGATGACGACAATTCTGAGGCAATAAGGTGTGCGCATCACCGAAAGGCGCAAGGAAGAGATGTGACGCCTATTATGAAGTTCTACAGTCTCCTGCAGGAATACTGGTAGAACAAAGCCAGGAAACGAAGGTCGGGAAACCAAAGTTCCAAGCGGTAAGTTCATTGAGATTAATTAAAAATAAACAGTGTGGCAGGTTGAAAAACAAACATCCAAACGAGCTAAGCAAAAGCGAGTGACTTTTCATCCACCAGTTGCACGATAGTTTCTTTCGAAGCAGCTGGCTGCGTACACACAATCTGAGCAATGCCTTCCCTCTAAAATCAACCGTTTGACTGCGCATCGGCCAATTGCACAATAGATTCCTGTGAAGGAGCTGGCTGCGCATATAAAATTTGAGCGATGCTTTCTTTAAGAATTGACGTGGCTGATTGCACACAAACAAGTTAAAAACTGGAGAAATGTACTTCCTTTCAAAACTGCCAAAATAAATGAAGGAGCAAATCTCTCCACATGTTATCATCAATTCCAGACATGTCAAAGTTTTGTGCGGCGGAATGCACACGTGTAAAAACAAACAAATAGTATCTTCGTATAGAAGGAAAAATGTACTTGTACAAATCCAAACTACAAAGAGTACACTACTGGTAAAGTTCAAGGGCAAAACGATGGTACCATGAGTATAATCCAAATGATGCCAGTAGTAGGTAGACAGAAATAAATGGTAAACGAAATATCTTCAACAGTAATGAAAGTAAAAAAAGTGAAAACTTGCCTGTGTGAATGCTCCTGATACTTGATAAGATAAAAATATCCCAAAACGTCGCCAATATGAAGTAGTTCCAAAATAAATCCAAGTAGCCTTCTTGAAGATTAAGAAGAGTTTAATTGAACATCCACCTTCTGAAGATCAGCAGAGTAACTGAAGTTTAGCTGATCTTCAGAACATGGAACAAACAAGGGGCATATTACCAAGCAATAGCGATAATTATCGCTATTGCTTGGTTAGAGACAAAAATTTACCGCAGCGCTGCGGCGATTTTTACCGCAAATAAACCTTGGTATTACCAAGGTTTAACGCAAATGCGGTAAAAATCACTGCAAATCATGAATATCGCTGAAAAGACAGCGATATTCATGCATTACCGAGCTAATGCTCTTAGCCATGTTATCCACCTCCCATTGGATAACATGGCTAAGAACTGCTCAGGGCAGGTGTTAGCTTTTGGAGATATTCCCGCTTAGCGCGAATATCTCCAAAAGTTGGTAATAGGAGATAGCGATGTTAGCGACTGTTTTCAGTCTCTAACATCTTGGCACGCCCACTTTGCATCTCATTAGTGATAAATATCACTGACATGCAAAGTGGGGCCCAAGATGGTCGCTATCTCCTACTAGCTGTCGCTAACTGGTGTTAGCGGCAGCTAGGTAATAGGGAGATAATTTTATCTCCGCTTTCTTGGCTTTTAAAGCCAAAAAAGCGGAGATAAACCCCCTTGATAATATGCCCCAAGGATATTCGAATACATACAGAGCATGCAAATGGATGCATAACATTGAGGTTCTAAAAAGAACACACAAATAACATTCTAAATCAAACCATTCTATTCCACAACCACACCTGACATTCAGGATTAATGAGGCTCAGTTGCTTTCAACTTTGATATTGTCTGTCAGGAAATTAAAGCATCGCCACTACAGTTTGTGTATAATAATGGCAATCTTGCCCACACATGGTTTTGTATGGCCTGTTCATCTGCTAGAAGTCCTTTATGTGAAGCTTTGAATTTAAAACTGAGAACTACAGTGAATCAATCAATCATATCATTTGTAAAGCGCACTACTCACCCGTGAGGGTCTGAATGAGCTGGGGTGGGGAATGCTGCTACTGCTAGAAAAGCCAGGTCTTGAGGAGTTTTCTGAAGGTCAGCAGGTCTTGGGTCTGCAGTAGGTGGATGGGGAGGGTGTCCAGGTCTTGGCGGCAAGGTGGGAGAACGATCTGCTGCTGGAGGTCGCTCTTCAAAAGCGGGGAACAGTGGCGAGGGCGTAGTCGGCGGAGCGGAGCTGGCAGGTGGGGATGTAGAAGCTGAGTCGTCTGTTGAGGTACATTGGTCAGGTGTTGTGGAGTGCCTTGTGTGCGTGGGTGAGAAGCTTGAAGGTTATCCTCTTGTTGACTGGGAGCCAGTGCAGGTCTCTCAGGTGGGGTGTGATGTGGCTGCAGCGACGGATGTTGAGGATCAGGTATGCAGAGGCTTTCTGGATGCGTTGGAGCCGTCTCAGGAGTTTGGCCAAGCTCATGTGTAGAGGGCATTTCCATAGTCCAACCTGCTGCTGACAAGGGCCTGAGTGACCGTTCTTCTTGTTTCAGTCGGGATCCATTTGTAGATCCTTCAGAGCGTGCGGAGGGTGTTGAAGCAGGAGGTGGAGACGGCGTTGAACTGTTAAGTCATGGAGAGGGTGGAGTCGAGGATGACCCCTAGGTTGTGTGCGTGGTCAGTGGGTGTTGGAGCGGTTTCCAGTGTGGTTGGCCACCAGGAGTTGTCCCAGGCTGAAGGGGTGGATCCGAGGATGAGGACCTCCGTCTTGTTTGAGTTCAGCTTCAGTCAGCTGTTCCTCATCCATTCAGTGACAGCCTTCATTCCTTTGTGAAGGTTGGTTTTGGCGGTGTGGGGGTCCTAGGTGAGGGAGAGGATCAGCTGGGTGTCATCAGCGTAGGAGATGATGTTGAGGTCGTGCCGACATGTGACGTGGGCGAGCGGAGCCATGTAGATGTTAAACAGAGTAGGGCTAAGGGATGAGACCTGGGGTACACCGCAGATGATCTAGGTGGCTTCGGAGCGGAAAGGGGGGGAAGGCGGACACTCTGTGTTCTGCGGGAAAGGAAGGAGGTGATCCAGTCCAGGACCTTCTCTTGGATCCCGGCATTGTGGAGGCATGTTCGTAGTGTGTGGTGGGAGACCGTGTTGACGGAAACTGACAGGTCCAGGAGGATGAGGGCTGCTGTTTCTCCATTATCCAGCAGGGACTTGATGTCATCAGTGGCGGCGATGATAGCAGTCTTGGTGCTGTGGTTGCTGCAGGACCCGGATTGGGAAGGGTGCAGGATGTTGTTCTCCTTGAGGTAGCGGGTCAGTTGTTCATAGACGGTCTTCTCGATGACCTTTGCTGGGAACTGGAGCAGGGAGATGGGCCGGAAATTCTTGAGGTCCTTGGGGTCCGCCTTGGGTTTCTTGAGTAAGGCGTTGATCTCGGCGTGCTTCCAGCTCTCCGGGAAGGTTGCTGTCTCAGAAGAGGTGTTGATGACTTTCCGGAGATGGGGTGCGATGGATGTGCTGGCTTTGTTGAAGATGTGGTGTGGGCATGGGTCTGAGGGAGATCCCGAGTGGATGGTGTTCATGATCTTGATGGTGTTGTTGTCATTGGTGTTGGTCCAGGAGAACAGGCGGTTGGTGCAAATGGTGGTCGTGGGGGCGGCGGTCTCAGTGGTTGTCGGGGCGGTCGTGGCGTTGAAGCTGTCGTGTATGTCAGCGATCTTGCCGTGGAAGAAGTTGACCAGGGGGTCGCATAGGTCTTGCGAGGGTGGGACATCGTTAGTGATAGAGCTGGGGTTGGAGAGTTCCTTCATGATGTTGAAGAGCTCTTTGCTGCTGTGTGCGTTGTTGTCTAGGCGGTTTTTGAAGGAGGCCCATTTAGCGGATCTGATGAGGTGATGGTGTCTGCAGGTGGCGTTCTTGTGGGCTGCGTGGCTGTCCAGTGTTCAATCACGGAGCCAGATCATCTTCAGCTTTCGGCAGGCTTGCTTGGAGGCCTTGAGGTCTTCAGTGAACTAGCTGGCTTTCTTGTGGAGTTCGGTGATGTGGTTGAAGGAGACGTGGGGGCTTGCAGAGAAGATGGGGTCTAGCATGTGACTGGCAGAGTGGGTGGGTGTTGTGACGAGTTGTCTGAGTCCGAGGTTGGCTAGGTTGTCGATCAGGGTGGTGGAGTTGGTGTGTTTGTTGTTCTCGAGGTGGAAGTTCAGGTCCCCGAGGAGGATGTAGTCTGTGGAGGCGAGGGCATGTTTGCTGACGAAATCTGCGATGGAGTCGATCAACTGTGGGTCCGGGGGATCTGTAGATGAGGGTTCCTCTGAGGGTGGTATTGGTGTCGGTGTGGATCTGGAAGTGCAGGTGTTCGGCAGTGCTGAGGGTGTCGTCGGTGTTGTTTGAGACTCTGAGAGTGTTCCTGTGGATGATGGGGATTCCTCCTCCTGCTCCGTTGGTGCGGTCCCTGCGGGTGATCTTGTAGCCTTCCGGGATGGCTATGGTTATGCCGGGTGCCGAGGTGGGTTTCAGCCAGGTCTCCATCAGGAAGGCGACGTCTGAGGAAATTGAGTCGAGTAGGTCCCAGAGTACAACGGCATGTTTGTGGGCGGAGCGGGTGTTGAGAAGGATGCATCTGATGTGGTTGGATTCTTTCCTGGTTGGCAGCATGGTGGGGCGGATGCTTGTAAAGCTGCTGTTTTGGCTGGTGAAGGCTCCATGGGTGTGCTCGGGGTGGCCAGGAAGCAGGTGTGTGATCGTCCGGTATTGAGTGTGTTGAGAGTTCTGACCTCGTAGCCGTGTTGGGCATTGTGGAGTTGGCGATGTCCAGGGGTCCTGGTGCTGGGCACGGTCCAGGTGCGGATGGGCGCAGACGGGCATGCCTTAGGTGCACCTTCGGCGTGCGGGGATGTGGGAGGGAGGAGCAGCTGAGAGGCGGGGCAGAAAATGGGATTGCAGGGGGGGGCGAGCCGCAGGGATGCAGCGGCGGGAAAAATGGGCGGGCCGCTGGAGAACTGGGCACAGGAAGGAAAAACAAGTTTAGGCAAGAAAAAAAAGTACAGGCACAGAGGAATAAAAACAAGTCTGGGCAAGAAGCAAGTACAGGCACAGGGGAATAAAAACAAGTCTGGGCAAGAAAGCAAGTATAGGCACAGGGGAATAAAAACAAGTCTGGGCAAGAAAGCAAGTACAGGCACAGGGGAATAAAAACAAGTCTGGGCAAGAAAGCAAGTTAGGCACAGGGGAAAAAACAAGTCTGGGTAAGAAAGTAAGTACAGGCACAGGGGAAAAAACAAGTCTGGGCAAGAAAGCAAGTTAGGCAAAGGGGAAAAATACAAGATTAGGCAAAAACAATGCAGGCAGAGCCGTGCAGCTGCGTGGGGAGTGACCTGCCAACGAGCAGGGTCAGAGGTCAGATTTCTGATTGCCGTGCCACTTACAAGGCACCAATTACATCCAGAGAGAGAGATCTTAAAGAATCTACGTGAAATCAGATGTTGGTGAAATGTGGGAATCGTGATTTTAAGACCTTCTGGAATTTGGTGCATAATCTTAGAGAGAGTAAAGTTATCTCTACCAAATTTTGTGCCATATTACCTCTGGCCAATCGGTCACCCACTTGTCAGGCGTATATCCCCAGAATTCTAGCAAAAATGCTTGCATTTATGCTCCTACAGCTGATGTCTTTGGCCCTTATCTTTCATTTTCTGTGGAGGACTTTGTTCGAACTGTGCAGTAAAGGACTTCTGGCAAAGCACCAGGGAAAGATGGGGTCGAAACGGACGTATTTCATTGCAATACTGCTCTGTGGACCTCTTTGCGCGCTACTATTTTTAATAATATCTCTGTGCAGCTAATCCGGAATTCACGGTCCTCATCTATATGTATACCTTTTTTTAATCAGGGGTTTGTTTACAAACTGAATGCTACCTACCTATCTCCCTCATCGACTCTAGGTTAAAATCTAGGGTACAGTCATTTTTAATATCATAGGGGGTGGATTGAGGATAATGTCATGATCAATCCCTGCCAGTATGGGTTCCATAAAGGCCAAGGTACTGTTGAACAATGCCTGAATCTCCAAATATTTGAGGAAAATACTTTGTTGTCAAGTGTTGTCGCCTGCACCTGGCCTTCATGGACCTATCCTGTACATTTTATACTGCTCTTAGAATTGGATCTCGATGCTTCTCTAGTGCACTTCCTTTTAGACTTTCTGAGGTACCTGGAGGCCAGAGTTTGCAATGGGCAATATTTCTTTGCAAACAGGTTGGACCGTTGTGTCCATCAGGCACATGTAATGGTACCTATTCTGTTCTCCCTGTACATTAATACCTTGAATACGTTTCTAGTACAGAGTGACCAAGATTACCTAGAGTCAATTCTGAGGCGATTCCTGCTCCTCTCTACGTGAACTCCGACATTTTACTGGCATGTAACCAAAGGAGCCGGGAACATTTTGGCCAATTTAGATTTAGAAACCAATGCTTAACCTCATCGCTGCTACACATATTCCCCTCCTGTGCTGAAAAATCATTATCATTATAGTTTCATGACGGAACGGTTCCGTCGTCAGCACAGCTCCACTGTGCCTCATGACAGAACCGTTCCATCATGAGCATCGAAGGGGTTAAATCTAAAATTACTGTTTGTGGGCCTCGTAGCTCCATACTGGAAAAAACAGAGAATTAGTACCATCAAGGCAAACAGCCTTTAGAGGGTACATAATTGTTCCTACTTGGGTTTTGTCTTCAATGCTTTGTGTTCTTGGAACAGTAAGCTTTCTATTCACTGGCAAACATTCGGGAAGTCTGTGGGTGCTCTGTTCAATATTGTTTTAGTTAATTCTAGTAGGCGACTTCTTTCTATGATTGAAATCTATAATGCACAGTGGGTGCCAGTGACCTCATATGGGGCAGGATTTTGGGGTTACGCTAATGTAGGTACTATGGAATTGGAGAATTGGGAACTGTGCCATCTTCTGGGCCTTCCCCCTCAGGCCCCAGCTATGTCTTTCATGAGGAACTTGGCATCTCAGTTTTAGAGGATATTATAAAATGTTCCCTCCTTATCCTCTGGCTGTCGGTTAGGCCAAATACACCACCTAGATTAAAACATTGTGTTCTTAATGACTGACTACGATGGGAACAGAGCCTTAATATACCTTGGCTTACATATGTGAAAAGAGATTTTGTAGACTTGGGGCCGTCTCACTTTTTTTATAACCCTCCTGCCATTTGTAAATTTGATAGACATTTGGAAAACTCCACTTTTCTGATGAAAAGGTGAGCTGAAAGAGAGCAGGAGGCACTGAAAAAATTCAAGGACTACTTGATGCTCAGGCTGGGATATGTAATGATCCACATTTGTGTGGATTCCTTTATGTGTGCCCAGCCGTGTATGTGTATGGTCATCTTGTGTTGGCCCTTAGTCCTGGTACCATGGCCTATATGAGATGCGTGGTCTTGGGTGTAGCAGAGGTGTGCAGTGTGAAGGCTGTACATTTGTAGTGGATGTGTGTGTGCCCCTGGATTGTGAGAGACACACATGTGTCACCCAGAAGGTGTGTGCCTGTTATTTGTTTTGTCTTGCCCTGTGTATAAGATTGTATGCCCTTGTGTGAGCTGTTTGTTGTGCACTGTGCTGTGTGTTGGTGTGCCCATGCTGTTGTGTGTGACTCCTCCTTGTTGTGTTGGTAAGTTAGAAGTGTGCAACGTGTGTGATTTGCAAATCAGTGTTGTGTTTGTTTGATCCTCAATGTGTCTTGGGTGTGTTTGTGTAGACTATGTGGCCCTGCTGCTCCACACTGGCATTCTGTTTGTGTTTGTCATGCATTGCAGGCACATGGTGGCTTTTCTCCTCCTGTATGGCATGGTATGTGTGGTGCAAAGCCATCCCCTATGTGTGCCACTTCCCTCTCTCTATTTGTGTGTGGTACACCCCTTACATCTCTGCTACTGACATGCAGGGTATTTCACTTTGATGTCAGCTGTCCCCTTGGTTTCCATGTGTGTGTGCCTCCCCATCACTTCATTTGTGAGCTTGTGCTTTGTGGTGCAGTTCTTGGGCCATGAGTGTTGTTCCGTTCTGGACATTGCCCCAATGGTGCATGTTTGCTCTCCTTGTGCTATTAGTCATTCTGTAGTGGTCATGTGCACTTCAGCTGTGTGTGCTGCCCAGTGTTCTGGTGGAGATGGCTTGGCTCTTGTATTCCAGAGTGGTGCATGTATAGTTGTGTTGGATGTGTGTGTGTTGGCTGTGGTATTGCTTCACTCCCTGGGTGTGCTGTTGTATTTGTGTTGTGCTGGTTTTTGGTGTGTGTGATGAGGTTGTGTCAATCATGCCTGTGTGTGTCTGTTGTGCTTGTTATGCACACACTGCTTGTTGTGCATGCAGTGCTGTGTGTATGTGGCCTTGGCATTGCCTGATCTGCATCCCTTGATGTCCTGCGGTGCTTGTTGATTAGTGTTTCATGTGCATCTGTGGTTGGTTTGATGTGGCAGTGTGGGTTTGTCCTGATGCACTTCTTGTGTGATTTGTGTTATGGTGTGCAAGTTTTGTTCCTGAGTGATGATGCTGTGAACTACTGTTGTGTCTGTGCTCCCATTGCCTTTCCCCCAGTTTGGCTGACAGTATATGTCTGTTTCTGTTGGGGTTCAGTATGTGTTCCTGTAGTGATTGTGTGTTGTTCCTGTGCAGGCATCTGTTGAGGCATCTGTGTGTGTGTGTTGTGTTTGTGGCTACACACAGGGTGTGTGTTTGTTTGTGTGTGTATGTGCTGGCAAGGATAGTGAGGCTTCAGTGTGTGTGGCACTAGTGTTGTGTGTTCCTTGTCAGCCACTCCTGCAGTGGCTGTCTCCCTGGTTGTGTGTTGTGTGGTGCAGGGTGTGTATTGTGCTTGCTTGCTGCAGTGCTTGGTGCTTGTTGGTGTGCATGGTGGTGCACATGATGGGCACCTGGCCTGTGACTTGATGGGGTGTGTTGATGTGTGGTTGGGGGTGGTGTAGTCTTTGTGCCCTGCCCATGCCTTGGAGTAGTACAAAAGGGGGTGGTGATGGACGGAGTATCTGAACCAATCAAACACTCACAACCAGTCAACGGATCTGGGTTTCATCCATCACCGTTCTTTAGCCCACTCTGCCACCCCAGTTCAGACATGGCCATATGCAAATCAGTCTGACCATGTGCCTCATGGGAACAGTCCAGCCCGAACTGCCAAGCCATGTCTTCCCCGGACCGGAAACAAGCTTCCTCGGACCGGTTTCTGGCATTACAGCCGTCTTCACGCTTGCTTGCTTTAATCCAGTGGCAAAGTGAGCAAGGGACTCACGTCTGAGCATACCCTGCCAACTTATGGTGAACAAAGTGGTACAAAAGGGGGTGGTGATGGACGGAGCATCTGAACCAATCAAATACTCACACCCAGTCAACAGATCTGGGTTTAATCCATCACCGTTCTTTAGCCCACTCTGCCACCGCAGTTCAGACATGACTGTATGCAAATCAGTCTGACCCTGTGCCTCATGTGAACAGTCCTGCCCGAACTGCCAAGCCATGCCTTCTCTGGACCGGAGACAAGCTTCCTAGAACCGGTTTCTGGCATTACAACCGTCTTCAGGAAGGCTTGCTTGAATCCAGTGGCAAAGTGAGCAAGGGACTCACGTCTGAGCATACCCTGCCAACTTATGGCGAACAAAGCGGCACAAAAGGGGGTGGTGATGGACGGAGCATCTGAACCAATCAAACACTCACACCCAGTCAACAGATCTGGGTTTAATCCACCACCGTTCTTTACCCCACTCTGCCACCCCAGTTCAGACATGGCCGTATGCAAATCAGTCTGACCCTGTGCCTCATAGGAACAGTCCAGCCCGAACTGCCAAGCCATGCCTTCCCTGGACCTGAAACATCTTCCTAGGACCGGGTTCTGGCATTACAGCTGTCTTCAGCCAGGCTTGCTTGAATCCAGTGGTAAAGTGAGCAAGGGACTCACATCTGAGCATACCCTGCCAACTATGGCGAAAAAAGCGGTGCAAAAGGAGGTGGTGATGGACGGAGCATCTGAACCAATCAAACACTCACACCCAGTCAACAGATCTGGGTTAAATCCATCACCGTTCTTTAGCCCACTCTGCCACCCTAGTTCAGACATGGCCGTATGCAAATCAGTCTGACCCTGTGCCTCATGGGAACAGTCCAGCCCGAACTGCCAAGCCATGCCTTCCCTGGACCGGAAACAAGCTTCCTAGGACCGGTTTCTGGCTTTACAGCCGTCTACAGTCAGGCTTGCTTGAATCCAGTGGCAAAGTGAGAAAGGGACTCACGTTGAGCATACCCTGGCAACTTATGGCGAACAAAGTGGTACAAAAGGGGGTGGTGATGGACGGAGCATCTGAACCAATCAAACACTCACACCCAGTCAACAGATCTGGGTTTAATCCATCACCGTTCTTTAGCCCACTCTGCCACCCCAGTTCAGACATGGCCATATGCATATCAGTCTGACCCTGTGCCTCATGGGAACAGTCCAGCCCGAACTGCCAAGCCATGCCTTCCCTGGACTGGAAACAAGCTTCCTAGGACCGGTTTCTGGCATTACAGCGGTCTTCAGCCAGTCTTGCTTGAATCCAGTGGCAGAGTGAGCAAGGGACTCACGTCTGAGCATACCCTGACAACTTATGGAGAACAAAGCGGTACAAAAGGGGGTGGTGAAGGACAGAGCATCTGAACCAATGCCTTGGAGTAGCCCTGCCTTCTGCATTGTGAACATGTGTTGACCGCGGCGGTGACGGGACCGGGACGTTGCTGCAGGTTGACGGTCGATGTGTGTCCCGAATGCTGAGGGGTGCCTTGTTGTCAAAAGTGGGTCATGTGTGGGTGCCCTTGTGGATGTGTTGTGACCCCCAGCAGGGTGTCTGTGTGGTGATTGGACCCTGTGTCGGCCTGTGTGTTGTGTGTTGTATTTGTGTAGTTGCGTACCTGCGGCGGTGTCCGCGGCAGCCCATCTGACGGTAGTGTTGTAGGAGGTACATCACCGGATGCATATGGAGGGCTGGGTCCATGGCGTTTATGACTGGGTCTCGGCTATCTTGCTCCGCTGTCCAGTTTCCGCCTGCTCAGGTTGGGTGGTGTTTCTGCTGCGGTGAGCCTGCTTGTTTAGGCCATCCTAATTTGTGTAGCGGGCAGACGTCATTCCGCACGGCAGTGAGTCTCGATTGGCTCACACCGCTGCAGTGGCGGGTGCACTTTGACGGCTGTGTGCGGCGCTCCATGGCGGACGGGAAATGACCTATGTTTTGCTATCCTAATGTGGCGGACGTGAGTAATGCTGCTCGCGGGCGGAAAATCTGATTTTCCACCCCGCCACCAACGCGGTTGTGCCTCCGCCCGACATCCTAATGGGCCCCTATGTATTCACTTGGGCCAATATGACAGGTCATCTATCTGTCTGTGCTCTTGCAATGGTCCAAAAGTGTATTTAAGTTAGGTGTCTGAGGTCCAGTATGTATATCCAGTTGTGCTTTTGAAGTGGGGAATAAGCTTCTAGAGGTTTCCCTCTGACGATCCAAGGCATCCTGCCTTTCCCGTCCTGGTTCCAGACTAACTACAGGGGGTAGGCAGCCCTTTGTGTGGAGTCAGGACATGGCCTATTCAGTTGTAAGTGGGGCTATGCCCAGCTCCTCCCTTCCATCCTGCCAGTGATGGCCCATCCAGGCACAAGTAAGCTCCCCTCCCTATTGTGTGCGGCTGTCAAGGAAGAATACACAAAGTCCAACTGTCAGCTACACCCAATCTTGTGACTAGAAACAGGCTACAGGCACTAAACGGCTAAGACCGGAAAATGCTGACTTTCTAAAAGTGGCATTTTCAAAATTGTAATTTATAATCCAACTTCACCATTAAGATTTTAAATTAGGATTACAGAGACATCAACATGATCTGGTTATCTATTTCCATTTGGAAATTACACTCATAAAATGGAATAAGGTAACTCCAATATTATCTTATCAGAGAAGTAAGTAGGACTTGCAGTGGTGAAAAATGAATTAAAGAGTTTTTTCTATCAGGACATGTAAAACTTAAATACACTGCACCATGCCTACTGGGCTGTTCAGGGCCCAACCTAGTGGTGACTTCTATGTATTAAAAAGGAAGGTTTGGGCCTAGCAAAAATGTTCACTTTGCCGGTTTGAATAGGCAGTTTAAAACTGCACACACAGGCTCTGTAAAGACAGGCCTAATGAGTGATACTGAAGTGGGAAGTACAATCAGTGCAGGAATTCCACCAGTAACATTTAATTTACAGGTCCTGGGCACATGTAGTGCCACTTTACCTGGGACATTTTCAATTGGGGTTAGTCAATAAACCCACAGTTTATTGAATGAACTCATGCACTTAAGCACTGGTGAGCAGTGGTAAAGTGCTAAGGCCAGGGATTGGCAAAAATGGGGAAGGCAAAAATGTTTGATGGAAGACCACTCTAAGGCTGACTGGTCTAGCAGAGGCACTTCCAACCTACCCTTTATTTTTACAGTTATTAAACAAAGATCAAGTATGTTATGCTGTAGGGGTCTTCTTATAATCTGCTTTGCAATGTCGTGGTCTTATGATTTTTTAAACTTGTTTTTAATCATATTTGTAAGCAAGCATTGCACAATTCGTTTTCTGATCCTGTACATTTGTATAACCTGATTATGAATTCATGATCATGAATTACTGAGGTTCTATCTTCTCTAAAAACATTTTGCATTTGAACTTTTTTATCATATTCTCTATGCGTGAATTTGCGTTGCTTGCACATGCACATGTACTTTTATGATTATGTCTATAATCGAATGAAGTATTTATGACTGCCTGACAGACTTGGTCTGTACTTTTGAGTTTATTGCACAATGTGTCAGACCTCCACTAGGATAGATGAGGCCCATCCTCACGTCTACCGTACAAAGAGGCGGGCCTGAGACAACTGCTACCCAGTAAAGAACTAGTTGTTGCCTGGCTATTCTAGCCAAACCATTACAGTCAGACTCTTGAACATTTATAGGGATATTTTCTCTGCCTCTTTCTATTCTAGTTGTGTGTCAGGGACTACATGCTCGTGTGAACAAATTTAGTGATATGGGAAGAGATTTACATCTCCTGAACATACTATTTTAATTTTTTTCAATTCATATACATTCCTAGAAGTCCTCCTGTAAAGCTGCCAAGACACAAGTTTCAAGGTGTTCTGCTGGATATGTTATGTGCTATCTCCCAAGGGCTCCTATTCTCCCTGTGTGCATAGCACAGATTTCCACTCAGGGATATGAGGCACACCCTTCAAAGGCGCATTTTTTTGTTTGCTTTTCTCAGCAGGGAAGCTATTGTCCTCACACAGAAAATCTTTGCCAAACTCTCCAGAATATATATTACTGTTCCATACCGTTTCCAATTCTAGAAGAGGAGTTATCCGAGCAAGGGCAGGAGTAACCTTCTAACCATTTCCAGAGAGGTAGGGTGTCGGACTGAAGTTTGGGAATTGCCACATATATTCATGTCTGTTGAAACCACAAACCTCCAAGGCAAATCACACCTTGTAACGCCCACCACTTGTCCAAGAAATGATAGAGTAGTTTTCCCTCTTCTTGGGGCAGATCAATCTGCAGTAGTAAATCCATTTATGCCTGGTAGGAATTATTTTGTAAATTTGGGGTAGGTGTTAATAACATTTGCGGCAAACTTACATTTGTTATGTTATGTTATGTTATGTTATAACAAATTTATAAAGCGCACGTAGACCAAGGTTTCATGGCGCTATCGGCAAATATGGCTAAAGTTTTTCCGTGGCGTGATATGCACAATTTCTGCCAACATTATGCTATAATATACATAACTTGCGAAATGCATTTGGCTGTATTGCCTGTGAAAATGTAACACGATGGCATTGTACAAATGCGGTACAAGATACAACAGGAGAAATGTTCAACCATAAAATGTTAAGAAAGCGTAACTTCTAAAAGAAAAAAAGGAAAAATATGCAAAACCCTACTGTGGGGAAGAACGCAAGATTGATCTACTGTCATAAAAAAAAAATGTTCCCTTGGAATTTTGGGCCTTTATTTTATTATTATTCTTTTTTAATCTGCTTCAGGACATTCTTTACACCGACGAACTTTTCAAGGAGTGTGTCACTGCCCCCATCAGTACAGTCAATAGAGAGACTAAGAAAGGTTGTCCAATTGAAAGGATTTAAAGTGCAACGTAATACATCATTATTTTAGTAATGGCCACTGTACAGCGTTCTCAGTGGTTAACGCCGGTCGAATCTAGGATGAATAGCTAGAGAGCCAGAGAGACGAAACACTTAGGACTGCTGCAATTTTTAACTAACTTGAAGTCCTATTTACTTGATGCTTTGAGTGTGCTAAGGGTTGATCTGATTTAGAAAAAGGCAACGGGCTGTTTTTTCTTCCAAGACACAGCATTAAAAAGATTGTTCGTTTTCCGAAATTCTATTAAGCAATGCATCACCTTGTCTTGCCGAGTACCTTCTAGAAGCGTCTCTCGCGACGGAAGCAGATAGTCACGTCAATCAAAGCAGCCAACGGGGAGGAGGTGAGCAAAGAAAGCTACTGGAAGGGAGAACATTAGATGAACAATGCGTTTGAGGAAAAGGTTGAATGAATTGTAAAGAGAGCGTTTTGTTAAGTGCTCTCGTGTGGAATCCGTGAAGGATGTGCTGTTTCTAAATAGCCATGAGTAATAAAATCATATAATGTCGCTTTTGTGTATCAATGTTTCATTTCATATTAGTACTACAAAAGTGTGCCTGCAGACGAAGTTATTTTAAAGGCATTTATTGTGGACTGTCCGACTTTTTTTTCTCTCAATGGTGCGCGTACCGATTGTGGTTTTTAAATACATACACATAAATCTACCAAAAGGCACGATTCCAAGGTGCATTTTAGGTTGATTTAGAATTAAACTAAATGAAAGATTTCAAATGTTCTTTTTTTTACTTCTTCCTGATGTGCAGGGCTTTAAGTGTCCCGGGTTTTGTTCTTAAAAGCAGGTGCCTAAACGGGTCCCTATGGCTGCTGGTAAGTTTTGGAGGAAGGAGGGTGGGTGGGACACGCACACATACACATAACACTCAATGCATTCACATGCGCCCACACACACAGAAACACATCCATTCACAACACTCTTTATCAAACATTCATATATACACCCTCGCACCAAACATTAATTTAAAAGAAAATTACCTGCAGCCAGCTTTGCCTCTGATGTTCCAGGAGGATTGGGCCTGCTGCCTTCCCTCACTGGCTGACCTAGGGTCAGCCAATGAGGGAGGGCAGGAGTCCCAACAATGGACCAGAGTGGGATGAGGTCAATGAGACTGCTGACCTCACCCCACTCTGTGATGAAGTGTCACTGATTGACACTCGACCCTGAGTGCTTTATGGCGTAAAACTGAAGCACCCAGGTACGAGGCAATCAGTAAGGGTACCCCTTGTCACTGAGGGGTGGAACTCAGGGACCTTTGCTGAGGTGAGGATATCACAGCCACAGGAGCTGTGACTTTCTCAACCCAGCAAAGTTCAGCTCAGGCAGCCAGGAGCCTCTGCATTTCGTGCATGTCTGACTGCCTGACCTGAAATGAACAGTGTCTGTCAGGCTGACTTTTGTTCAGCCTGAAAAACACAGTTCGTGAGGAGCAAAAAGTGTAAGGGCATGGCCCCTCAACCCCAATGGACGGGAAGAAAAACTTAAGTCTGCAATAGTACGATCTGTCATTGCTTTTGATGTAACTTCAGAGAATCATTTTTCAGCGTAAACTTGGAGCAAACATGAACACCAGTTGCATTACGCAAGGGCATATTCATGTTTTGAATCACAGAATGTTGAGACGATGTGAAGCTAGAACCTGCTTTCTCAGCTCTAAAATATATACAACAAGTGGTTCCAGACTTATTTAGAAAAACACACAGGTAAAGGATATTTTACATCATGATATACTTTGTTGCTCGAATATACAGCACATGGTAATTAATACATAATGGAAAACTTCATAAGTACGCACCAAGGAAAAAAGGAAAAAGAAACACCCACTGTTTTTAGTAGAAATCTTCGTTTTTATATTTGTTTTCAAAAATGCAAAAGGAAGGTAAAAACATTACCATCTGAATTGAGAATGGAAGGTTGCTTAACGAAAAAAGGGGGGGGAAAGAAAAAGTGCTTGTGTGTGAAGTTAAATGAAGAAGGAGATTTCAGAGTAAAGGATATTCAATGTAAAAGCGGTTCCAACAATCTGAAATCAACACTGGTTATAGTATAACATACACCAGTATGGTTAGGCCTGTCCACAATGAAATTTTTTCTTTATTCTTTGTACATCTTTCAGTAAGCGTAGCAATGTATCGTCTGGTAATAGGGCAAGGTGATGTGGTGTAGTACAGGCCCAGGGTTGGGGGTATGTGTTGACATTACAACCCGGCTTATTGTGTAGAGGGCTCCTTTAAACCTCCACTTGCGGGTCTTCTTCAGGACAGGGGGGATGCATGAGGCAACCTAAAGAGGTAAATGCAGAATTAATTGATGTAAAATGCAAGGAAAAAGGCGTGTGTTAGGTGGGTGTAAGGATTACTGACCTAAAACTGGTGCCCAATGTTGGCAACCCAGACCACAGCTCCCATCAATGGATAGTCTGTAAATACAGAAAATAATGTACAAGAAATAATCGATGAATACTCAAAGAAGTAGATGCGGAGGAAAGAAGAAAACACATTCACCCACATGGAAATGCGGAGTGTGAGAATCAATCAAAACATCCAAATCAACAAGGTGCCCTTTTGGGTATACAAAACCCAAGGCAATTTGAACTTTAAAAAAATCAGCAATCTTGAATTACGTAGTCATTAGTTTGTGGAATGAATCCACCAAGGAATCTAAACACAAATTAAAAAATGGAAAGAAAAAAGTAAGTGTATGTGTCCATCTTAGGGACCTGAGTACAAAGAGTTAGGGCAAGAGCAAAGTGGTGCAACTATGCTTAAATACCTCAAAAACTGGTGTCAGCTCACAGAATGGAAACGCTCCTAACCTGTGTTCTAGCCAACGTGTGGGATGTCTGTAATTAACAATGCCAGAGGCATGCACGCTTTGCATGTACGTCAAAAACAAAGTTTTGTGCGTTGCTTGGAAGGCACGCTCGTACCGGCTCCCAGTCCGGTGACAGAGGGGGGAAAAACCTAATATGTCAAAATGCGGTTCTAAATCTGATTGTGTGTCTGAAAGGAGGTGCATCATTGAACCGTATATTCGAAGGCATTCAACAGCAGTATTTTGACATAACCCCACATGAATACTGGTTGATACATAAATATTCATGTAAGTCTGCATTGACTGACGGAATCTCAACACATTATTAATGATAATACATGCAATTTGAGGAGTATATCCACAAACATATTAGAAGTAAATTTGAAGGAAGTGAAAAATTTGAAGAGGAAATAGTTGTATGAACAATATTTAGAAAGAATAAGTGAAAGTGGAAATTTAATAAAGGCAAGCTTTTATGTACAACTAGTAGCCCGCCTGACGTTGTCCGGGGGCAATGAGGCTTCAGGGCCAACCGCCCACCCAGGCCCCTGCCTGCCCCGGCCCCCGCCCGCCCCGACATTGCCCCGACCCCCTCCCACCCCGCCTCGCCTTTGCCTTTCCTGAACTGCCAAGACACCTATTAGCTACACGGACCAGATGGAAGCAGGGCCAACCGCCTGCCCCCTCCCGTCCTGACCCCCCGCCCCCCTCCCATCCCGACCCCCTCCCGCCCGCCTCACCTTTGCCTTACCTGAGTCGCCGCTAATGCTAGTTTTTTGTTGTATTCAGGGACGGACAAGGAGCAGATGGAAGCAGGGTCAACCCCCCGCCCCCTCCCATCCTGACCCCCACCTGCCCCGCCTCACCTCGCCTCACCTCGCCTTTGCCTTACCTGAGCCGCCGCTCATCCCCGCGCTCCTCACCTCACCACCGCTCCATGTCCGCTGCTCCTTCTCGTCATCACGCACGTCACGGCCAGCGCTACGTCGCGGCCAGCGCAACGTCGCGGCCGGCGCTACTTTCAGGAAACTACTTATTTTTTTTAGTTACATTTTTTAATTTACGTTTAATTTTTATTTTTTAGAGCCTATGTCCATCTGCACACCCTGGCAATTTCAACAATGTATCGGGTGTGTGGATTGGCGCTGTGGTTGCCGAGTATACCTGGCTCAAAGGTTTGTGTTCTCTCTTTATAATAGTAGTATAGATAAATGAAAGAATGGGTGTTATGACATTACATAAACAGTTTTCCATGTATCATACATAAATGTGAGGAAAAAGTGAAATATTTACCTACAGATATATAAATTATATACAACAAGGTATGGATGCTCATACTAATATGGGAAAAATGCCTAGCTGCATGTATGACAATATCAGGGCCTTAGCCATTGTTTAAGGTGGCTGCCTGCCTGGCAATTTCCTCATAGTCATTCAATCCTGTCAGAGTGGTGTCAAAAGAGTGTATCCATTTAGATTCTCTGAAATTTAGGGTGTTTCTGAAGTTCCCACCCCAGGGATTGATGTTTACTTTCTCGATTACCCACCACTTCAGACACTCAGCTGAGTGTCCAAAAGTGGTGAAATGCTCAACCAGAGGTACACTCTGAACATTGTTTCGTATTCTACTACAGTGTTGTAGTATTTGTGTATTAATCTTTTGTGTTGTCTGTCCAATGTATAGGAAATCACAGGGACATAATATAGCATGCATGACCCCTGCGGAGTTGCAGTTGGTGTGGTCCTTTAAAGTGCAGGTATATTCATTATGCAAGAAACTTTTGATCACCCCGATCATGAGGCAGGCCTTAAACTTGCCACATTTAAAATGGCCCTTATTCTGTAGCATGTTCTGAAGTGACAGTTGATTGTCTCTGGTGTGAGTGGGAAGTAAAGTTTTAACCATGTGATCTCTTATGCTTTTGCCTTTTCTGGACTCATGCATAGGATATGGAATACCTATATCATCAGCCACAAGGTGCCACTGACGATTGATGGTCTTTCTGATCTCACTGCTCCTAGTGCAGAAAGTAGTGAAGCAAATTAAGCGTTCCTGTTCAGAAGTCACCTTTTGTTTTGGTTCTAAGAGAAACTCCCTATGGCAGAACCAAGCCTGTTTGTCGGCCTTTTTGAGAAGGCTCAACGGGTAGCCCCTTTCAGTCAGACGGACCATGAGATCTGCAGATTCATCAAAGAAATCATATTTCTTGGTGCAGTTCCTCCGTAGCCTAAGGAACTGGCCAAATGTTAAATTATCTCTGAGATTGAGTGGGTGGTGGCTCGAGTATTGCAATAGTGTTTCTTTCACTTGCCTTTCTGTAGAACGTGGTGTGTAACCAGCCCTCATCAGCCCTGATCCTAATATCAAGAAAATTTATCTCTTTGTTGTTAAACTCTAGTGACAATTGAATATTGTTGGATCTTCTACTGAGCCAGTCATGGAATTCATTGAGCTGTTACTCAATCCCTCGCCATATCATTATCACATCATCGATTTTTTCACTATTCTGACATCTCAAAGAGATAACAATCCTAATCGTCTGGCACATACCACTTTTCTCTGGTCTCGACAGCATACAAGTATGTGGTGGAATTGTAGTTCCCAGTTTGCCAATTGTTCCAGTCCTGCTCATGATTTCACAGACAAGAGAAAGGTGGGGACATGCCAAATGCTGTCTGCCCGCTCTGTATGTACATAGGATTAAATTGTATATGGCTAGCTGTCAATAAAGAATAGTGTAGCACTTTATGGCTTAAAGTTACACTATAGACAGCTCAAGTTTTGCTCTTATTGTCTACAAGGTGTCTCTTCAAATCCTTAGGTAGAAAGTAAGCCCATTAATCACAGGTACCTAGAAATAATTTGTATCAATACGTGAAAAGCTGTAATACTTACAAAAAACATCGTCCCTAAGTTTCGTGTTACAGTCTGGTTGAAATCTCACCTTGAATAAGTATATAATATAATGTTAGACCTGACAGACTTAGGATGGTCTCATCCAAATATTTTTGCTTACTTACTTCCTCTTTTTGCATAATTCTTTTTGTTGGCCTTAGGACTCTGAGCACTTTACCACTGCCAACCAGTGCTAAAGTGCATCTGATTCTCCCCTAAAACTTGGTTTGATTGCCTCAGTCACAATTGCCATATGTGATGTATCTATAAGTCCACAGTAAAGAGCCTTACCTGTGCCCGGGGCCTGTAAATTAAATGCTGTTAGAGGGCCAGCAGCACTGATTGTGCCACCCACACAAGTAGCTTTGTGAACATGTCTCAGACCTGCCATGTCTACTTTGCATTTAAAACCTCTTGCCAAGACTTAAGCTCCACTTTTATTACATATAGATCTCTCTTAATGTAGGCCCTGGGTAGCCTATCAGACAGGGTGGTGTGTAAGCAGAAGGTAGGGCATGTACATTTGAGTTTTGCTTGTCCTGGTAGTGACAAACACCCAAATTCGTTTTTCACTACTGTGAAGCCTACCCCTCTCATATGTTAACCTTGGAAAATCCTTATTACACTTATAAACTCTAATTCCTGATTGAGAAGGAGTGGATCTGTCATATTTCACATCACTGAAATGGTGGTGATATATCCTTTTTATTGGTAAATATGAATTAATCACTGCCATTTTAAAAATGCCACTGTTAGAAAGATGCCTTTTTTCTGCTCTTAGACCTGTGTGACTGCAACCTGTCTCAAATAGACATCTGGGGCGGGTGAGAGCTGGACTTTGTGCATTTCCTCTAGACTGCCACATGCAAAGGTGGCTAAGGTGTAACTGAGTAATCATCCACATTCTGGTGGGTCATCTTGGGCAGGATGGAAGGGAGGAGCTGACACCTACCTATCAAGTCGGATTTGTAGAGCGCAGCTGATCACCCACGAGGGTATCCAGGCACTAGGTTCTTTCTGGGATAAGTCAAAGAGCCAGGTCTTGTGAATGAATCAATCAAGTCAGATTTGAAGACCTGAATAAGTGGTGTTCTCTTCAAACACAAAGGGCTGCATACACCCTTAGTATGAGCCTGGGCACAGAGCTGGTAGTGAGGACCTCTGTGCACTTCAGAGGCCCTCTTTGAAGTCACCTCCACTTCAAAGGCACAACTGGGTATAAGTTATGGGTCTCTGACCCCACCAAAACAGACACTACTTGCACTGTAAAGAAACTGCGCAGGATTAAGGACCGCTGTGCTGCTACAAGGACTGCCATACTGCTGCACTTACTAATGAGGTAAACGAAAAATGGATTATAGCAGCCTTGCATGGTCACAAGGTACATTGACAAGATTCGCCACTAATACCATTACAAGAACAGAGCACAGCAACCTCTATAATGAAAATATGCTCCTGGAACATCAACAGGATTAATAGTAAGTTAAAAAAACGCCAAAATAGAAGGTCTCTCGGATCAAAACCAACTTATATTATTGCAGGAAACATGGGCAATAGATCCGCCTATGTTAAAAAATTACAAGGGGTATTTTGTACCAGCAATTAAATACAAGAAGTTTGGCCGCCCGTGCGGAGGCCTAGCAATATACGTTCCATTGGTATTAGACGCAAAACACGAGCAAATACAGACAAATAATCCAAATCAACTAGCAGTAAAATTACGATACAAAACTCGCAGAAGGGCGTCGTATAAAATCTTGATATTAGTCAATATCGACATACCACCGAAACAGAAATTAAAGAAAGAGATGACTGCCGCCATAAACAATTTTCTTCTGGAACTAATCTTGGAAGAGCCGTTAGCGGACTACATCGTATCAGGTGATTACAATACAAACTTGCTGACATCCTTTGTGCGGGATGACTTCGTCCAAACTCAAAACCAACAGTGGGAAATCCCGGATCCAATAATGGAACCTAGAACATCTAATAAACAAAATAGAATAGGGATAAACTTGGTAAAGAACTTGGAAGCACTCGGTTTTAGGGTACTAAATGGGAGATTCACAACAGACTCTCCACCGGCTAGCTCTTTTCATTCAACTAACAGTAAATCTTGTATTGATTACACATTTACATCATTGTGTACTTTCAGCAGAGTGACTTCCTACTATCTAAAAAAAGTTTTGAACAGCGATCACAGCCAGCAAATCATTAAGATAAAGTTATTTTGCGCAGAATCTGAAAAGTACTCGATATTACAAGGCCAGATCAGTACCATAAATTACAAGAAACTTACTTGGAAACCTGAAAATATGGAGGAGACTATTGCAATGGCAAAAAATCTAGCTGTGGAATGCTTTGATGAACAAACAAAGTGCACTGCCCTAGATAGATGGGCTGAATTTACACAGAAAGTGGTGTCCAACAATTCAAAAATAATAGGTAAACAAAGGAAAAAGAATACATTTATGAAGGTAAAAGAAACTAAGATCTATCTCCCATATGCGGTAAGGAAAACTAGAACCATGAGAAACAGGCTGAGGAAACAGCTAACCAAGACCCCACTTAACGAGGAAATACTGGCATCATTAAAAACTACAAATAGCACCTTAAGGAAACTAATCTGGAACGAAAAAAATAAAGACAAACAAGAGCTTTTAACAAAAATCTATTACGCAAGTACTTTAACAAACTTGCGGGAATTCTGGAGATTAATTAATGGACTAGCTAGACCAAATAAGGTTGCTATAGGATCCAGCTTATCTGAAGAAGAATGGGTGACGTTCCTTAAAAACATCTAGATTCCAAATCCACAGCACCAAAACAACCTGCAATCAATCCGATGTATATAAAGGCTGATCAAGAGGGCGATTGTGATATTATAATAACTGAAACTCAAGTGGCTGGGCTAATTAAAAGACAGAAGGATGGGGCCCCCGGCCCCAATGGTATCCCATTTGCACTATATAAGGAAGCACCTGATTTCTGGTCCACTTATCTTACAGATGTTTTTAGAGAAGTAGTGGAGAGCGGCCAAATCCCTAAATCATGGAAAGGATCACTAATAACACCAATCCTAAAGAAAGGAAATTGGCAACTATTGGAAAACTATCGCCTAATTACATTGCAGGACACCGATGCAAAGTTGTTTGCCGGACTCCTACTGAAGATCTTAACGGAATGGGCAAAAGAGAAACAGGTACTGCCTGCGAATCAAACAGGCTTTAATAAGGGACTTGGTACATCCACAAATATTGTAATACTATCACTACTAATAGATAAAGCAATCACATCTAAAGAACTGCTATATCTGTGTTTCGTCGACTTTAAGTCTGCTTTTGACTGTGTTGACAGAGAACTCCTTTGGGAAAAGCTTAACAAACAAGGAATTCCGCATAATCTCTTACAATTGATCCGGCTCCTGCACACAGAAACTTGGGTAAAGGTAAGGTTAGGTGAGGGAAATACACTAACCAGAAAAATCTCTACATCGAGTGGCCTAAAACAAGGGTGCGTTCTGGCCCCCTTACTTTTTAACTTATTCTTAGCAGATCTTTCTACAGACCTAAATGAAATCAATGCACATTCCCCAAGGCTAGCAAACAAACTGATATCTAACCTATTATATGCCGACGATGTTGTGCTTTTAAGCCAAACCAAAGTCGGCATGCAACGATTAATCGATGGGATTTTTAGGTATTCACAGGAAAATGGCATGCAAATAAATGAAGCTAAGACCAAAGTAATGGTCATTTCAAAAACTGCTCATCTTAAATCAAAACATAAGTGGTTATTAAACGGAAAAAAATTGGAGCAAGTAGCAGATTATAAATACTTGGGAGTTACTTTTAATGACAAAGGCAACTTTCAGACACAAAAATCGGACATTATAAGAAAGGCAAACTCCCTAGTAGGGGCCTTTAAAATCATTCAGAACTCCACGGGAGATTTGTCTTATCACCCTTTATTAAAAATAATTGCAGCAAAATTATTGCCTGCTCTAACCTATGGTAGTGAGGCACTCAATGGTCAAGATGCTGAAATTATTAATATAGCTGTAGCTAAAACGTACAGATCCTTATTCTCTCTCCCGAAGAATGCCTCACAAGCTCAGGTGAGACTTGAGTTTGGGCTAAACAATCAATGCTACGCAAGGAAAGGGCACATACTAAAAGTATGGAACAGAATAAAAAACGACAAGGATAATGAAATGTCCTGCTTATTGTGGCAGGAAGTGAACAACAAAACAAACACAAACGTCAGCTCCTGCTTAAACAGCGCTATTGCAGAATTTGGTATAACACCAATCTGGGAAACCACAAGTACGTTGGACAGCATCAAAAAAACAATAAACAAACTTACTAACTACCTCTCCATGATTATGGATAAAGATATTCTGGTCAAGCGTAGCCACGCATGGTCAATTGTCTCTGGATATAAGAAAAAAAAGGTTCAAACCTATCTAGAAACTGCATGGTCTAAGAAAAATAAACACATTTTTATTAATGCCAGATTTGGCTTCTATCCAGGCACATGCCACTTACCACCATGGAAGAGACCACAAGGAAATAACATATGCAGGCTTTGTAACCTAGGAGAAGAAAGCATCTTACACCTATTGTGTCTTTGCCCGGATCTGGAAATTGAAAGAAAAACTACAATTAAAAGAATGTTTAACATGCGTAGTGTAAGGACATGTAGACAGGCACTGATCGCAAGTCTTAACCCAGAAGATTTGCCGATGAGTTCTGCGCTTGTTAAATTCCATCGTGCGGTACAGAAGAAATTGGATGTTTTTGATTGACCAAACAATAGTCTACGTGAATATGGACTTTATACAATGCAGCTCTTTTTCTTATTTATGTGTATAATATATATCTAACTTTTGAAAACTGATTGCAAATCCAATTGTTTTATAATTTTAAATTTGGTAAAGTTTTATCTGCTTTTTTGTAAGATTTTAATTAATCAAACAAATAAATAAATATGAAATATGGTTAACATACTGCTGCACTGCTGCTCTGGAAGAATTGTTTTTCTGCTGTGCTGACACGTTGCCTGCTTCCCTCTGCTCTGCTGAGGAAGGACTGGACTTTGTGACGTGAACCTTCAATGATCTCTAATGGCATGCTGACTTGCCTCCTATTTTAAGATTCAAGGATATAATATCAAATTCGTACTCCTTGCTCCTCTGCCTGGTCCATTGAAAGTGGATCCAGATGCCCGCTCCAGTGGAACCGATGAATCCTGTGTTACGTTAAGCAGAATCGGTGCATCAACACTGTTGCAGGAACAGTACCGGTGTATCACACTTGGAACCAATGCATACCCATAGGAAGCAAAGCATCGGAACTACTACCTCAGCGCTGCTGCAGTGAGAGAAAATTGATGCATCCCCTCGACTGCGTGGAGAAAAACTGTGCATTGGAACCAATGCATCTTGGAACCAGCACTTCATCTTTGGACCAGCACTTTGCCATCGCTGCTTAGAGAAAATCGAGGTGTTGGTGTCAATCACACAATCGAGGTGATGCGCTGATGTTCTCCAATGAACGATGGCAATGTGCCGGCTACATCCTGCATCTCGTTGTTGAGACTTGAAACACAGTACTTTTGTTCAGCGGGCTTGCATGACTCCTGTATCCAACCAGCGCTCCATCATGATTGGCCTGAACGCTTGACTTTCCCCAGTCCAACGCAACCAAATAACTCCATAGGTGCTTATTGCTTCAAAACACTATTTTTCACTTGGATTAACACCTTGGCTGCTAGGCGTTTTCCCGTCCTGTGCTGTGATTTTGTGACACCCATTGTTTCATGACGAGCTCAGCTCGTCATCAGCACAGCTCACCCGTGCATCATGACGAGCTGAGCTCGTCATGAGCATCGAAAGGGTTAATTAAAAAATTCATGTCTTCAACATCTACTTATTGGATTTTTGTAGTTTTGATCATGTTTAATTAAAAAAATCACTATCTATTTTGCTAAGCTTGTGTGAAGTGTATTTGTGGAGTATTTACTGTGTTACTGTTTGAAGAGTTACACAAATATTTTACACAGAACCTGCCTACTCTGTGCCAATCTCTGAGCGCAGGTTAATGTATGGTGTGTATCTGACTTACCATGACTAGGATTGTGGCTCCTGCTTGGACAGGGTGCCAACCAGGGTGCAAACATTGTGAAACAGACAGCCAATTTCTAAAATATACCTACTCACTTTAACAGATAATTACTGTTGACTTGTGGCATCACAATGTTGCTTACAGGAAGAAGCCAACCGTTTGGAAAGGCAGGTCGCTAAGCAGAATTATGAGCTGCAGATGTCTTGTGTGGGAAAATGGGTTACTGGTTGATGGGAGTGAACCACTACTCAAACAGCAACCACAATCCTTGTCAGGGTGAGGCACAAGCAACCTCAAATTAACCTGTGCTCAACCCTCTGGTAGCTTGGCACAAAGCAGTCAGACCTAACTTAGAGACAATGTGCAAAGGATTTATGCAACACTACAAACAGTAATAAGACAAAACCCTAAAAATTACACACCAATTTAGATAAATAGAACAGTTTTTAGTACATATAACGAGACCAAAGCAACAAAAATTAAATCAGTATAACCAAACATATGCAACTTTAAAGAGTTTAGTGAAAATAGCCCCCAAAAACACAGAGCTCCTACTGTGGATATCTGGTCGAAGTTGGCCAGGACATAGTCACAAATTCAGACCGAAGACAATGAAGCATGAGCCGGCTACAGGGACCCAGTTATGGTCACTGAATGAGAGTTGTTAAGCCCTGCTCAGGACGCATTACACAGGGGGGGTGATACCTCTGTTCTAAGGTGCTGCGGAGCTGCGATGTGAGGTCCTGTGTAGTTGTTGAGGAAATCGTCCATGAGGGCTTGTGATGCAGAGTCCGACATCCCTGTCTTGGCTAATAATGTGGTTAGACAATTAAGTTATGATGGAAAAATACTGAAGCCACCAAAGTGAGTGATAGACAAGTCGGGGAGAGGAATTACAATCGCTGAATAAACGGCAAAAGTCCTAGCTAGACGTGCAGCTCTTCCGCACTATTTTCCATTGAAAAGTAAGATGTTTGCTGATGAGTTATGGCAGAATGTATATGTGCTGCACTGCAGGTGTTAATTACAAGAAAGCAAGACTCTGTATGCATGTTACACCAAATCCTGAGCTAAAACTGCTTTTGGAAGAGACATGATAAAATGCTTTAAAAATTTGCAACAAAATATAACTAACATCAATGTGAATACTACTTTCAAGGTATTCTACATATATGCAGTCATGGTTACTCTTGAATAAGATGGAGGAAAATATAGTGAGATGATAGGAGCATGTTTTATCAGGAATTAAATGACAAATATTCAGCCATAAAAGGTTTCTACAAGTAATATCAGAGCTCTGTAACTTTTTAAACTTGGCTATCATCCGGGCTGCTTTGTATGGGATGTATGACGTTACAACGCATACTTTTACTCCGCATACCATTACAACGCGGTATTTACAACGCATACCGTTACAACGCATAGCGCTTTGGGGTGCTGGATAGTGGTAAGTATAATTTACTATTCTAACTCCAGTCCCCGTGGACCCTAGGGAAGGTGTTGGATAGTAAATTAAACTTACCTCTTATCCTAGAGCGCCCCCCAGCGCAATGCGTTGTAATGGTATGCGTTGTAATGCCTGCGTTGTAGTGGTAGTGCGTTGTAAAAATTGCGTTGTAACAGGTGCATACCCTTTGTATGTCACAGAACTTCTTTATAACCCTACATATCCTTAAATGGACAATGGGAGGTACTTTATCTCGAAGCATGGTGACATTAGATCCCGGATTTACAACCAGTGTGATGCTGAGTGAATATCTGAAGTGCTGCATTGGTCAAAAGGGAAAAATATGTGCGGGCACCATATTTACAAAAAGTCATTCTCTGTCAATGTTATAGGAGCACGTTTAAAAACTGTTCATTTGGTTTAACTTTTTTTTATTGGTTTTAGAGAAGAACAAATACATTGTAATACTGTAGTAAGTCCATTGATGGGCATTGTACATCAGCAGCAAGGTTGAAAAATGGGGTCCTGCATGAGATCTCTACTTGAAATAAACCCTTTGTGCAAATGTATACGTGATGATATCTGACAATATTATGTTCCTTAGAACAACACTAAGGGCAATGTTTGTCATAGTGTTGCATCACCCTTGCACCATGCAAAGGGGCCCAAGGGTCATGCAACACTAAAGTCAGATTTATCAAGACACACAAGGTCCCCTTGCGTGGCCTCGCATGGCTTGAGAAATCTAAAGTAACGCAAGGCAGAGCAAATCACCGCCTTGTGCTACTCTGCCCCAGGGCGGCGTTACATGGGTGAAGCATGGGTGTTCCCACGCATCCACCAATGGATTTTGGTGCGTTCTCTAGAGTTACCATGAGTGGTAGACCTGGGAATGCGTCAAAATGCTACGCCTTCCCAAGGGGAGGGGTAACAAGGAGAAATAGCTTTATTTCGCTTTGTTCTTTCCTCTTTCTACATAAACTGCCTTCTGCAGTACACATAGAAAGAGGAAAATGACTCTGAGGATTGTTTTTGTGAAGGAAGGAACATCTTCTTGCACAAAAAACAGTCCGGCCTACAATGCAGACATCCTGGTGCAAGGGTAAAGAAAGGATAGGAATGTGCAGTATAATGTTAAATGCAGCACATTCCTTCCCCGTTGTGCAGCAATGTGGTATGTTACACATGGAACTGCTACTCAATATTGTGCTTCCCCATTGTTTGTGCCTTCTTTCCATTAATGTTTGGATTTCACTCAACACAAGTTTAGGATACTCTAATAGATTTGTATTAGAAATGGGATTTCTGTTTGGCTAAGGCTTGCGCCAAAGCCAGGCAGAGACCACCACTCTAGTCAGGGCATGGGAGTTACACTCATTCAAACTATAATGACCTGGTCCTACTCAGGCAATGTTGTTTTGTCTCTTTTATACAAATGTACTACTCGTTGCAAATCTTTACAACTCTCTCACCTATCTTCAAAGTTCATTGTTGTGTGTTGTCAATTCAGCACGACTGTCTAGTAAGGGATTACGTTTTTTTAATAAAATTTGGCATGGTAACGGTGTACTTTCTACCCCATGAACTTTGAAGATAGTGGAGAGAGTTGTAAAGATTTGAAACAAGTAGTACATTTGTATAAAAGAGACAAAAAAAACATTGCCTGAGTAGGACCAGGTCATTATAGTTTGAAAGACTTTATGAGTGGAGGGCGACCTGTGTCCCGGTTTTTCCCTCTGTGCTCCTTGTTGTGTCAAGGGAGTTACACGCCAAAGATAACCCGTGCTCAACCCTTTGCTAGCTTGGCACGAGCAGTCAGGCTTATCCCGGAGGCAATGTGTAAAGCGTACTACCCACTTAGTAGAAACACCACAAAAGGAAACTCCACACATGGTTATATGAAAATAACATTTGTATTATAAAAACACATTAGAATAAAATCACACAAGGTACACAGTGCCAACTGGCACTTAGGCAGTATTTACAGGGGACTATATAAACATAACAGGGCCAATTGGACCACTGTCAGAACCATCACAACGTGAAAATAGTAGCTGTACTCGGTATTATATCCTGCCACATAAAAGATATTGTGCAATCAGATTCAGCATCAGGCACAAACCACATTATGCGCCAACCTCATAAGCATAAAACCTATGATGTAATAGCCTCCTAATAATGAATCACGCTAGTGGCATAAATCACAGTAGAAAGTAACCTCATCACATAGACCACAGTAGAGGTATAAATCCAGGTGCATAAATCACAGTTTTACCGAACGACGTAAATCCCATGTAGAGCCTGGCGCCCTAACAACGTAAAGCAGTCCCCCTGGCCAACTGGCCTTCTCAGGGGGCTCAAATTCCCAATGTCCAAATAGTCAGGGCGTAGCTGCCAATGCAGCAAATTCGCAGGTGTGCAATTGCACAGGCCTAAACATTGCAGCTGTCAACAATTGCTGTACAGCTGTGTAGATACTCTAGGCATGGGCACTCACTGTGTCATCTGGAGCCCCCACTGGGACTCTCTAATAAAGGTGCCCCCAAGTGCAGTTGCCCGCTACAGCGGCGCAACTGAGTGAATAAAGAATCCAGCACTGGTGCTATGGAAATGGGCACTGGCACCTCTGTGTCCTCCGTACCCCCACTGGGACCCGGCAGACAATGTGCCCGCCAAGCATTGCAGTTGCCTGTGATCTCACAGGGCAGCTGAAATCAGGAATCCAAACATGGGCACCACTGTGCCCCTGGTCCCTCACTGGGGCCCAAAGAATAAATTAGGGGCACTGTTGCAGCTGCCCACTACGGCAGTGCAGCTGTGGCGAGGACCTGAGCTACGGAGCCCCTCTCTGGGGCACTTGTAACCAATTTGCATCCCCCCCCGACGTTGCAGCGGCCCACTCCCCCGCGGGTCCGCTCAGTGAACAAGCCACCAAAAAGAGAAGCCCTCACTCACAGGGCTCTTTGCTGGAGGGGGAGAGTCTCCTCTGTTTTTCTCCTCCGGCCTCCTCCTCCGGACTCGCAGCGGCTATCTTATGCGGCGTGGGCAGGTGCCGACAATGCACCTCGGGCCCACCCTCCACCTTACTTTTTGTCAGCTGCGTTGGCGGGGCTCTCTCCACTTATGGGAGCCCCGCACCACCATCCAGCCATGCTTCACCCGGTCCCCCTCGGGGACTTCGTTCTGGAGCCCACAAGGCTCCTGAACTACTTCCTGCTTCCATCGTGAGACCCTACCTTCAGTCAGGCAGTACTGTACCTCACTTCCTGGCCGCGGTGGTGATTCCTGACAGCTCTCACTCTCGGCGGCATGTTTAAACGGTAACTACACAATATATTGAATTCAAAATATCGAATGGACAAAATATTGAAGTCAAAATATAGAATGGACAAAATATCGAATGGACAGAATATAGTGGTGAAAAATATAGAATTGAAGGCAAGTAATTTAATATCGATTTTTAAAATATAGAAAGTCAAAATATCGAACTTTTAATTATATCAAATTTTTTAAAGTGTTTTGTATGTTAGTATATGTTATTTAATTTTTGCATAATTTAATGCTGTAGCGAGTTGTGGTTTTTTAGGGGAATAGGGTGGGAGGTAATTTAATTATGTTAAATTAAATATACATTTTTAGAAATTACTAATTATTTTTAATTTAATTATTTGGTAATTCATTTTTATTAATTGATTAATTGATAATTATGTTATTTTAATTAATTTATTTTCTGTAGTGCGTTGTGGGTTTATAGGGGAATAGGGTGGGAAGTAGTTTAATTGTAATTAATGAACTATTTTTATTTATTTATTGGTATTCATTTTGACTTAATTGTTAATTTTTAGTTGGTAATTAATTTTTATTAATTGCGTAATTGATAATTACGATAGATATATTAATTTATTTTCTGTAGCGGTTTGTGTGTTTATAGGGGAATAGGGTGGGAAGTAATGTAATTGTAATTAATTATATTTTAAAAATACTTTTTGTGTATTGATAATTAATTTACTGTTAATTCATTATTAATTGGTATTATTTTTATTATTAATTAGTTTTTGTTATTGAAAATTATTTATTTGTTAATTAATTATGAATACATAATTAATTTAATAACTAATATGTATTTGTATTTTTAATTGATTAATTATTACATAATATTAAATGGGTAATTAATTTTAATTCAGTTTTTTATTGATATTGATATTTAATTTATTTGTATTGATATATTAAATCATTACTTTCCCTACTGTTGCACTCTCTGGAGTGGGAATAGTAATTTTTACCCCCTACGCTTTCCAACGTTTTCCCTACTGTTGCACTCACTAGAGTGGGAATAGTAAATGTTACCCTCTCGCTATCCTACGGTAAAAATATTGTATATTTTTTATTAATGTTACGTTAATATATATATGCATTAAAAAATAAAATGGTATGTTGTTTTATATCTTACATTTATTTTATTAATCATTTTACAATTATTTAAGTATTTTAAAGTATATTTCAGTTAATTATATTTATTATTTCATTAATTTAAAAAAAAATCGATATTCATATTTTTTACGATATTTTTGATTCAATATTTTTGTACTTACCTGTTTGTAGATAGGAATTCGATATTTTTGCAGTTTACATTTTGGAATCGATATTTTGGTAAGTCTATATTTTTGTATTCAATATTTTGTCAGTGATCCGTTCAAACATCATAAAGGCGGGGTGGGCACCCACTCGCCGTCACCAACAACCAAAGGCTGCTGCAACGCGGAGTGGGCGCCCGCTAGGTAAAAATAAACCACGAAGGCGGCAATAACGCGGGCTAGGCACCCACCTGTCCAGCAAATAGGGGGAATCCCCAGGTCGGGATTCCCACGGAATCACTCGCAGCTTCAGCACTGCAAAGCCTACCTGCTCCTCCTCGCCTTGGCAATCCAAATATAGCACCACCCAGGTGATAGGGCCCACGATTCAGCAAGAAGTCAGAGGGCAAGCTGGATAAGATGAAAGCGCTGCTCCCAAGAAGCACAGTGTTCCTCAGCAATAAGGATGTAGCGCTATTCAGCAAGGTTCAAGGTAGGGCGCTCAGCCCAGAGAAAAGTCCTTTAGGAGGAAGGGGGGAAGGCTGGGCCTATGCAGGCCAGCACACAGGGCCCTCCAGCAGGGAGGCAGTCCCTCGTTGCGGTTCCTCCTAGAGCCCAGCAGCAACCCCCCTAAGTCAGGAATAGTACAACCACAACACTTTCACAGTGTCACAGCCCCTTCTTTTATAGGACATTTTCCTTTGTGACAGAGCACAGGGCTTGGGAAACCAGATGCAACTGGTTTTGTAGTACTTTATTTACCAGGCTCCTCTTCCCTATTGTTAGGTGGGGGCTCAGTGATAAGATACACCACAGGGGGCAGAGTCAGCATTGTGGAGGGAAGGGTCAACCCTATTCAGGTCCCAGGTGCAGCTCCTTCCTCCCATCTAGATGCAGATTTCTCTATTCACCAGTGGGCTGACACCCCTTGTCTCCTGAAGCCACTCGCACCTTCCAGCCCCTGTCACTCACAAGCCAGACATGCAATTCACATCAGGCAGGCAGACACACAGCACACAGAAATGCCTTCTACTAAAAGTGCCATTTCTCCACCAGTCACCATAAATCTGCGCACACTATTGCGAAGCATTTATTCTCACGAGTTCATACATACTAAACTTGCACCTGCACTCCTCTCATACCAGGAATTACCATGGACACGCATAACCCCCATGCATTCCTATGATAGGGCAGGTCAATCTCACCACACACACTCAGGGAGCGCAAGCACTTTACACTGGGCCACAGTGCTAAAGTGCGCAGAGGCCAAAAACTACCAATATCACGTCACAGAACAGACAAAAGGTTTAGGGGTGAACCTGCCAAAATCCTAGAGTTTTCAGGTAGGGCCCGCCACATTTAGTCATCTCTGCGTTCATTATCAGTGGTTGGGTACTTATCAATGCAAGACCATTTGGCAATGAGCTTTTAACATTTGTTCGAGTTTTTTGTTTTGTGAAAAGTGGTTAACGCTGCTGTTTGTGTCTTTTTACATCGCAGGTGCATTCTTACAAACACATAGTAAAGCTGAGATGGCAGCTGTCTTACTTGCTATTGCAAATATTATTAGGGGCCAAGTTTACAAAAGGTTTTGCAATGCCCTGCACCACGCAAGGGGACACAAGGTGACGCAAAACCTAAAATGAGATTTAAAAAGCCACACAAGGTCACTTTGCATGGCCATGCATGGCTTGATAAATCTAGAGTAATACAAGGCAGTTTCCATGCATCCACCTATTGATTCTGACATTCTCCTAGATTTACTAAAATGGGTAGAACTGGTAATGCATCAGAAATGTACTCCTCCCCTCCAGAGGAGCAACAAGGAGAAATATCTTTATTTCTCCTTGCTGTTTTCTATGTTTAAGTGTGCTGGATTATGCAGCACACTTATGATGCAGATAATGCTTCTGAGTATTGTTGTCATGCAGGAAGGTGTCACTTTCTGCCTCAAAACAATCCTGTCTACTAGGCAGTCACTAGTACACCATGTTGCATTGTTGTCTGCATTAGAACTAGGCAGCAGTGTGTGCTCAAGTGCAGGTAGAGAGCAGGAATGCACAAAAAAACATTAAATACAGTGCATTTCTGCCCTTTCAAGCAGGGCATGACAGCAAGGTGGCTTGCTGCGTTGAGTGATTATGTGTTAAATATATGCCTTAGTCCCCAAAATGTACTTTACATATCAAATTGGAGATCGTTTTTTTTAGCATTTATGTCATCAGGTCCATTTTTCTCAGAGCACATCACCGGTAGGCTTTAACTGATGTGTGAGACTGAGAGGCAAATTTCCATCGATTAGACAATTTATCATATAAATTGTGCTGAACCTTAGCCTTAATTTGTGAGTCTATAAATGGGAACTCTAAAGTGAGTCTGCATAGCACTGCTTCATATTGTGCTCCTTCCAATAAGACTGGTGTGATGCATAGCCTATTATGGGGAATGGCTCTTTTATTCTGCCCATAACCTGCACACCAGGCCAAACAGTCACCAGTTTCTCTTTCTGTCTTCATTAATTACTTACTTTCAATCCTAACATTTACTGCTATAAAACACAAGAAGCTAGCTGTGCTTGAAAATCTTTCTAAGTGAGACTTTCTGTGCTCAAAACACAGCAAAGTATTCCCTCACATTGCTTCTTCATACTGTTTTGACACCGTATAAGGTGCTGCGGGAATCTTAGCAAGACAGCGTAGCCAGCATGAGCTCTGCGTTAAGCTTAGGAAATGCTCTTCTTTCTATTACTGAGGTGTCAAGTGCACACAAGCCTTGCTGGTGTCATCACATCATATCAGCTACCCACTGGAATTCCAAATTGACATGACGCAAGACTGCTTCATCTCCACATTTAACGTGTGGTCCATGTGTCATTCAACTATTCAACTAGAAAACCTTAACAATTGTTGCCCTGTGTGTCTATGAATTGCCCCCCTGTGAAAGGGGATGACACCTTCTGGTGTTAATAAACAGATGCATTTCTGATATATTATACCAGCTTTGTGGAATTTTCTTTTATGGTCTGTAGCATCCTTCCCAGCCCGGGCACATGCAAATGAATACGCCACACATAAAGCTCTGTAATAGACATCTTTATTCCTCAGCATACTGTCACACACTGCACACTCATTACATCATAACTGTTAGAAACCATAGAGTAACATCTCCCAGCAAGTTACGTATTCCTATGCTGACTCTGCCTAGACCACAAGGGTCCTAGTGCACATAGTCTCATGACACTAAATATTCCCCTCTGGTAAATAAAAGTATAAACAATAGTCACATCATATTTCTTCAACAAGTTGTTGAGGCTCTCACACTAGTCGGCCACATCGAGTGGTATTGAGGTAGTTGAGATCCACTCTGATTGTACACCACTGGCACAGGTTCTGATACTTCATCTGCACTATCAGGTGGGGTTGCCCTATTCATGATTGCAGGAGCAAAGGAACGTCATAGTAGGTGCTTAAAGTGTGATGAGTTCAGTGTGATGGGCTTTCCGAGATGATGCTCCATCACTATGTCTCCTTTGCTCAACACAACCCTCAGAGGATAAACAGTAAATGGTGTGTCTGTTTTTTGCTTTCATTTTTTTTTTACCAGGACCCAGTCACCTTCATTGAACACTGTTTTCCGTGGTCGATGACGCAGATCAGCATGTGTTTTCATTTTGCACTTTCAAGAAGTGTCTGTGACACAAACCTTATCAGCATTCATGAATAGGTTGGAAGTCCACCGTGGCAGTTTGGTTTTGATGGCTCTCCCAAATAGCGAGGTAGCAGTACGCTCACCAGTTTTTGAATGAGGAGTTCAATGATAAGTGCTGAGGCCTTGACTCAAGGCCTGGTTTAACTTGATTCCTTACATCCATGTTTATTGAACTACTCTTTTTAGGGTACCCATGAATCGTTCCACAACACCATTGGCTTTGGGCCACAAAGGTGTACTCTTTTGATGCTTGACATTGAATCTGGCTAGAAAGTCCTTGAATTATTTGCATTGAATGGTTGACTATTGTCAGATTTGAGAATGTCGGGGATAACCCACACTGCAAAGATATCGTCCAGTCACTTAATAACCTTGTCATGGGTCATTGATGATAACTCCTCTTCTTAAGCAAAAGGTAAATACTCATCGATGACTACCATGAAAAGTTGTCTATTACTTAAGAGCCCAAGTTAATCAAATGAAACTCTTTCCCATGCATGTGCAGGAAGGTCAGACATTGTAAATGAATGCTGCGTCACATTGGGGGAAAGGCAGTTGCAAAGATGGTACTCCTATAGTTCAATTTTAACTAACACATCTAGGCACGGGAACCACACTCAGCCTCTTAAGCCTCTTTTTATGGCTCCAATGTGCCAATGTCCTTCATGGATTAGTTCAATGGGCAGCTGTCTTAGAGTCTATGGTATGATGAGTCTTGAGCCTCTCAATGGATGTATGACATTAGCACGCATACTATTACCACGCATACCTTTACAACGCGGTATTTACAACGAATACCGTTACAACGCATAGCGCTTTGAGGTGCTGGATAGTGGTAAGTATAATATTATATTCCAACTCCAGTCCCCGTGGACACTAGGGAAGGTGTTGGATATAAAATTAAACTTATTCCCTATCCTAGAGCGCCCCCCAGCGCAATGCGTTGTAATGGTATGCGTGGTAATGCCTGGGTTGTAATGGTAGTGCGTGGTAAAAAATGCGTGCTAAACGTTGTATACCCCTCTCAATACAACACCTTCCTTGATAACAGACAGATCTTCTTGTACATTTTTAAATTTCTGAAATGCAACTACATCAGCAAAATGCTAAGAAATCATCTTCGATGACTGAGTTGAAATAAAGTTTTTTTAAGGATAAGCATGTAGTTTTCAGCATTAGTGGCAGCAATAATCTATTTGATGGCTAGGCCTGTGGGTGTGCTGGACCTGACACTGAAGCTGAAGTACTCCTGAGCTGTTTTAGATGTCAAACTGTGATGGTGTAATGGTATTCATGAAAGCTAGACGGCAGGGTTCTGCTCTTTACCTGGATTGTGTACAATTGCATAGTTGTACTCTTACAATCACAACCCCCACCTTTCAATGCAAATGGGCAATTTGGCTTTCAGGTTTCCAAAAACAGTGAGCAACGAATAGTGAAACATTTTATCTATAGAAACACATGAAAAGTTTTGCAGGCCCACACTAGAGTCAGATTCGGCCTTCTCTAGCTGAGAATAGGCACATTCTCTGTCAGACAGGCTTTGACTGGCATAGGCCACAATGTGTCTCTGAGCATTCAGATGACCATTATGTTGTGCAAGGATAGCCCCCAGCCCCTCCAGGCTTGCATCGTCTTGTGATCTCAATTGCATGTTTTACTCTTTTAAACTTTTATCACATTCAGGAGACCACTGGAAAGGGTCATTCTGTTTTGTTAAGTCCCTCAATTGGGCAGTCACAGTAGCAAAGTCATGAATATACCTTGACCAATAAGGTGAGAAAGAGTTCTCCCTAGTAGGTTTAGGTCCCGAGGGGGGAGAGACAAATTATGCAGAGAATACTGAACCTCAGTAAGGACCTATATTTCTTTTTTACATTGAATCAATCTCAACATTTTTAAAAGATGCCAGAGAGAGAACTATAAAGTATTATTCAAAAAGGATTTATTAATTTTCTTCACATTTTTATAAAAAGATTTTTAGACACATTTTATCAACTAAATCAGTCATTGTGTACTCAACCAGAATTTGCTCTAATTTACAAACATACTTTTCATGACATAGAAAACATTAAGTTAAAGATGCCCTCTAATAACAACTACACTATCATACGCACAGACATACTTATATACCAGTCATACTGTCATCTATTCTAAAACTGACTCATACAAAAGACTAATTTATACACAACAATAGACTAATACATTTGACATTTCTGAGGTGTGCTATGCAGAATACACTAAAGACACAAGATGGTATAGTTCTGCTAGTTATGGTGGATTTAACTAGTTTGTATCCGTGACAGCTGATGTTAGGCCGACGTACGTTTCGGTGAGAGCCACCTTCCTCAGGGCCAGAGAACATAGACAATAATGTATTACACAGAGATTAAAAAAGGGTATTCGAGGGCGTCATACAATTCTTCTGCAAAAAAATAAGTGCATAGGAAAAAACATATAAAAATCAATTTATCTATTACATGTTTAGCAGTCTCAAGCAGTGGCATCATTAATTACACATATTTACATTTTTACAGATTACTAATGAGAGCTCATAGCTAGCACATACTCCTTAAGTGGAAGTAAGAGTTCAACAGATCAAGGATTCAACAGTGGGAGAGGAGAGAAAACACAGGTCCTGGTTATTCCCTTTCAGTATTTAAGCTCCCAAAGAGTGATATAGTTAGGTGCATGCAGTGCTTATGGAGTGTCTATTGAAAAAGTGCTCAGTATTAGCAGCAAGGCAGATTGACATTACCAGTGGTGCGGTTTTGATAGTCACTGAGAATGTATATTGATACAGATCCTGGACAGTCTATGGTTTTAGACAAGAACTACAAAACAGAAAGGACATGATGTAACCATCTGTTATGATGCAGTAGCATAAAAGTAGAGGACTATGAGGTTGCGCTGTATTACCTATATTTATGTCGAAGGATTTACTGTGTTAGATAGACCAGTTTTTTCCAAGGGGCGAAGGGCTTCCACATAGATAGCGTGTGTTCTGTGTGGACAATAAGCATCTCTTATTTAATGATTGGCCAGGCATGTACCAGCAAGAAAATCTGTGCAGGATGTTTGCAATGATTACCTGGTTTTTATATAATTTCGTTTGATGGTATGTCTTCAACTTCCGCTTTTGAGTTATGTACTGGAAAAGATAATAAGATAGGCTTGTTTCGCTCCATTTCAATACATTTGGACATACCCTGAGTTAATTGAATTCTTTAAAATGGGGCTTTCTGATAGTAGTTCTGGAGGGCAGCTTCAGACCCTATGTCTAAATATAGCGCTACAGAGTTAAACAACGCATTGCAGACGCAATGGTAGTAACTTATATTAATAGGGTTATGTTGCTGTGTGGCCCAAAAGCGGTTTTGATCTTTCCCTATTTAAAAAGAAATAAGCATGGTGCTTGGCCAAACGGTATCTAAATAACAGGTTCACATTTTAACAGGGTTTGTTTTTACAGTGGCTGCGTCCCCGAAGGGGTGACAAAACAAAGTATGTCTCGTAAAACTCCCGTTAAGGTCTTACCTTATATATTTGCTATTAGCTTGCCGCTGCGGTGGATTTTAGAATTCATAGACCAAACTGTGCCAAGCCCTAAGAGATAATGATAAATTGCCGTGAGACGCTTGGCGCGATGAAAATGCTGCAAGCGTTTCCATTAGTGGCACGATGCTGAAAGTAGCACGATGTGAAATTGAGTATCGCGCCATGAAACCGGGCGGTTTTGCAAAGATATCCGACTGCAGTGGTATTTAAGATTTTTTACAAGGGACTAACTGACAAGTTATATTAAAACCGGGCTGGGCAGGTATCAAACTTAGGCATTAAGTGCTACGGCATTTTGTAGGTATTTTATCCACAAAGTTGGGCGTATCTGCAGAGCAGATTCTTACCTGGTCTAGACTTGGTAGTTTGCGCGATCGGGGGTTCTTGTGACTGCTCCCAGGGAGAGAGGTGTTTGTGAATGTAAGGAATATTTATACTAAGGCACTTCACTGATTACACTCAGGTGGGGAAGCATAGACAGGGAAACAGGACTCCTGTTTTGCATTTTTTTGCAAGTGAGAAGGGCGGGCATAAAGATAGTAGAAGGACTGCTTCAGGGTTGTCTACACTGGGGCGGCCATATTGAAACTATTTTTCTTCATTTGCGTCCAAATTGATAAAAAGGACTGTAATCCATGTAGAAAATTCGTCGTGTGCTGGTATTACACGGTTGGTTACGAAAATGTTCTGATTTATGAGGGATTGCAGCGTGGAATCACCTGTAATTAGTCTATTTATCCAAAAATGGGGATATTAAAAATCAAATTACAGAGACACTGGATTTATCAAAGAGTAACTATCCAAGAGATTTCCTCATTGTGCCCAAAGCGAACAGTGTTACATAGGTGGATCCAAAAAGTTTCACGTTTTTTACGAAAAACTATGGGGTCTTTGCCAGGCGGTGTGTGAACATGTTCTAAAATCTGCCATCGCAGATCTGTTTCTTTGTGGCCATATTGGACAAAGTGGGAAACCATTGGGGCATTTGTTTTTTGCGTTCTGATTGCAGATTTATGCTCCGAGAGTCTAATACGGAATTCTCTAGATGTTTCACCTATATACCCAATGTCACAGGGACATTTGCTAAGGTATATGACATTTTTAGTTCTGCAATTTGTCATTTCTTTTAGTTTTCCATGTTTTTGTCCATAGGTCCATGTTTCACCAGGTATTATCTGGTCACAAGCGTGGCAATTACCACATCTATGGTTACCAGTGGGTAATGGATTACCGTCAATGGTTTTCTGTTTGTTTGTCTCCTTGTTTTTACACCTACTATGTACCAGTTTGTCTCGCAAATTCTGATTTCTTCTAAAAGCCAGGATGGGTTTGCTCAGTTTCTCTTCCTGATCGTTTGTATTCAATATCTTCCAGTTGTTATGGATCACCTTCCTTATTTTGTTGTTAATAGTGGAGTGGTTCAGGACACACACAAGTTTTTGTTCGTTGGATTTCAAGATTGGATTTAGGAGGACATCTCTATTATAGTATTTTGCTCTTTTCATAGCATTACGAATAAGACGTTTGGGATATCCTCTCACCAGCAAGCGTTCTGCTAATTGGTTGGCATGTGTCGTGAAGTCCTTCATGGACGTGCAATTCCTCTTTATTCGTAGGAATTCACCAAACGGTATGGAGTCCTTTTGACAGTTAGGATGGTAGCTGCCATGTTCCAAGATGGTATTTTTGGCTGTGGGTTTCCGATATAATTCGACTGCCAGTTCTCCGTTTGCATGTCTTATCCATATGTCTATACCTTGACCAATAACTGGCAAAGCCTACGAAGACCTCCGCATAGTGAAATTTTGTGGGGGACAAGTAGCTGACGTGCATGTACCTAATCTGGATCGAGAGTCACTCCCCCATCAGAGAATATGTGCCCAAATAACTTTAATTTGGTCTTGTGAAACTCACACTTTGCTGCATTCAGAGTAAGACCTGCATCTGCATGTATCTGGCACACTTGCGAAGGAGCCTTGCTATTCTCCTTTTGCGTTTTCCCACATACCAGTATGTCATCACTGTAGTTAAAAGTGTGTAACATGTTTAATTATTCAACATATAACATCCTGAAATAGTTCTGCAGCCGATGACCCTCCAAAACTCAACTTTTTATATCTGAACAAACCAATGTATAAAAAAGGAAGTAATGTACCTACAGTTCTCTTCAAGCTTTAGTTATTGGTATCCTTTGTTCAGGTCAAGACAGGAGAAAACTTTGGATACATTCAGCTGCATGATCATGTCCTCTATGTGTGGATCAGGATGTCTTTCCCTCTCAATTGCTTTGTTGGCCTGGCGCATATCAACACATGTGCACAGCACCTCCACTCTCCTGTTTTGCTACCACGACTATAAAGGAGGCCCAGGGCATAGGATCTGTAGAGTGCTCAAAGATGTCATGCTTCTACGGCATTTCCAGGCTTCTTGCAATTGAAAAGTGACTCTGCTGTGCTGCTGGGCAACAGGGTGAATGACCTTGTTCATTTACACTATGATTTTCTTAAGCCTTCCCTGACCATGACACAACAACAGAACTGACTCACAATTTCAGATTGAGAATGGAGGTTTTGTGTTTGACGGATTAAGGCATAGCACAGAAGATAAGCAGTTAAACTGTTTAACTGGCACTATGTTATTTGTATATACCGGTGTCAAAGATAACGGTTAGGGGACGACTGTTGACCTTTATGATAATCTTGGGGCAGTGTCCAAATTAATTCTATTATTTTGTATGTTGATTTATCTTTGTCCTTTGATCTTTTTTGCAAGCAGCTAAACCTATATGGGCATGCCATTCTTTGGTCGTTACCATCATTGCACATCAATCTGCTTCACAGGTGCTTGATAATACCATTGAAGAGCCTTTGTAGGATGAAGTTGATGTCAGTCGACTTTGTCTGGTTTCTACTTGTTGTAACTGATGTTGATTTTAGGCCTTGTGGGCATGGCTAGAACACTTCTGGAAACTTCTGGCTTCAATTTTCTCTTCTTGCCATGAAGCACTTGGTTTCTTTTTTGCCTTGCAAACTGTTATGAATTGATTTTATTTTCTGCCACCATTGCACTCCTGTCCTATGGATGGACATTTTCCTTCAAGTGGAAACAACAACCCACATCATAAACCCTACCTTTTCCTTTTTGGAGGCATAAACTTGTGTCTTTCTGCCTTGTACTTGTGCTTGTACTTCATGACCACTTCTGATTCACTTTCTGCTGTTCTAGCTTCCATATTAGCAGCTTTTCTATCCTGTCTTTCATTGGCCCTTGCAGCCATTCGTACTTTCTCCAACCCAAACATTTCTCTAAATATACATCTTCTGAATGAGTCCGAAAGATAGCCATTGATAACTCTAAGAGGAATGGCTTCTTCTTCAATAAACTCATTAAACTTGCAGTGTTTAATAAGTATGCCAAGTATGTCAAGTCTCCCAACAAACTCATCTATCATTTCAGCATCTTGCTGTTTCACTTGATTGATCATGTACCTTTTGTAGTCGACATTCAGCATTGGATTTAACTTGACTCCAAGGATTCCTTGATTTGACTGTCTGATGCTGCATCAGATTGTGATATTTTCTATATCACCTCTTTCACTCCCTAAGAGCAAGGTTTTGTAAGTACTTGTCTGCTTCTTCCAGCACGTCTATGAAATCATCGAACGTCTCGAGCCATGCAGTCCACCTGATGCCAATATTCTGTTTCTTGCCTTTGTCGAATGACATTGATGGTTTCGGGATTGCTGCTGCCATGTATTTTGCACTCTCTTCTGTCACCATTGAGAATATGTGCTCTTAGGACAGCTTTCATCTCCTCCTGCAGCACCTCTTCAAACACAACCCTGTCTTGGCCGAATATGAGGTTGTAAGGTGTATTTTTCGTCTTCAAGGTGAGTGAATTTTCATGTCCCGTACCCTGGTTGTCACTATCTTTAGCATTTGCTTTACATGGATGATTGCTCTGTGTTATGGCGCAGCACAATATTTCTTCTATCGGCCTCACCAGCAGATTCTGTTGGACTTTCCAACGATGATCCTCTGCAGGCCTTCACCTTCTTCAAAGGGCATGTCTGAGCTGGAGTGGGGCTTCGACTCCTCATACACCAACTTCACACAGCTTTACATCAACTTGGGACACATGTGGCACTCATGAGCAGTTTGCTCTACAGTTGCAAACTCTCAAGAAGAGCAGACTCATTTCTTCAAAGCACATTTCCGATCCCTGTCAACAGATGTAGTATTCTCCCCAGGATAAGAGCTTGCAAATGAATATGACATATAGAGATCTGTAATAGACATCTTCATTCTTCAGCATACAAACATACACTGCTCACTAATTATTTCATAAATGTGCCTAATCACTGCTTAACACCTCCCAGAAATGTACATAATTCCTCTGCTGAGTCCGTCCAGAACCACAAGGGTCCTAGCGCACATAGTCCAGGACTCTACATAGTCTAGGTAGAATAATTTTTGTGAGGTGGGTCTAGTGCAGGGGCAGAGCTGCCAACAAATCAACATGTTCAGTGGCATTGAGGCCAATGGATTTGATGTGCCTGATAAAGCTATGGGTCAACCTTTCACTTTTTAAGAAAAATCAATGGACCTTTGTTGTAACCTGAGAAGAGAAAGGTTTACTGACAAGTTTAGATCCATAAACTGAGTGACCAAATGTGACCACACATTAAAATTCAGTCCGAATCATAAAGTTGAAAAAATAATTTATTATAAATTCAAATCGAAAAAGGGTGGTTAGTAATGGTTTAAAGGTATAAGTCCTAAACGGACTCAAAGTACTGTAGGGTGATTCAAATTAGTAATTAGTTAGGCAGGACTACTAGTTCACAGTGTGAATGTTTTCATGGGCCCAGGTGAGTATGGTAAAACTGAGCTAGTTGGTGCCTGCGCGCTCTATCTAATGTCCCAATTGTAAGCCTAAGGCCCATAGTCACTCTAATTTAGCCTGTTACTTTCAAAAGCATATAATGGTGCAACACACATTCAATTCTGTAAATACATTATTACATATAAGGTTATTCATCTATATCACACTTTCACACATGACTAGAGTTGTATTTATTAGTACAACAACTGATCAGGTTATAGGCACAACGCCAACACTGTCATGATTCATTCTGTCCTAACTTATGGAGCATGCACTGCATCAAATGCATTTTAGTGCAACCCCAGTATAATCTTAGCCTATAGATGAATTTTGACAACGGTCTAGCCAATCCTAAAAGACGAATAGTTAATCCACATACTCAATTAAGACACTCCATTACTGCCTTTTCTATACTAGTGCACTGCGTACACTACCGCTGCAGCTAATTTACCTTGTTTGCATTAGGACTAGATAAGGTCATGTTGCGCCACTGGTCTCGTGCGCAGATATAAATGATTGATCTTGGGCAAATTCACAACGCATTTCCAGGCACAAATAAAGGATTTACCTGTTAAGAGACACACATATCAGACTCTACGAAAAGCATCTTTGCACACACAAATTTCACTTGATTGGGCATAAATACAACCCAAAGCTACATATTCCACATCCTGTATAAAATACATTGGATTTGCGCTTAAAATGGTATAGACCTGGAAGTATTAGATGATTTCCCTTTTTAAATTTACAGTGAGGGCAGAACACGGGTGTGTCAGGGAGAGCCATTCAGCAAATTAAGCAAAGACAGTAGTTATTGCATTACTTCTTGCAGTACGTTTATCACTCTGGAAACACATGCACATTTACTCTGTGCTCAAGGACTACGCCGCCACTATATTTATGGGGTGTTGAAAAAAAGTGTTGATGCACAGGAAAACAATCCTTCTACAGCAAAGAGAAGTTAATTGTGCAAATACAAAAATTCCATATGGTTTACTCATGCAGATGTTCCACTTAGTCAAGAATATGTGCGAGTTTGTTTTGTAATGAAATACTCATGAAGCACGCCTGTTGTGACTTGCTCCCCAATAGTGGAAAAGAGACAGCACTAGGCTTGGGACTCAAAACTGAAGGCTATCTTCCCTGGCACTGATAGTATGCCAGCATCAAAATATATCAAATAAACGTGTGTTGAATATTACAGAAAACGATCACAATGATTTAAGTATACCAAGCTCTTTATAGAGGATTAAAGCAGTTTTCTACAACGTATATAAATGGGAGCCGTGACAAAACCTCACTGTGCTCTATATTAAAAAAATCTTAAAAACTCAATTAAGAGGCATAAGTCTCATAAAAATACAAGATAGTACAAAAGTATGCTGTGATCTTTAACATTCTGTTTAGAAAGCATTTAAATATATTATTCGTAGCACAATGAGTTATCTTTATCCAAACCAATATGACATGATGCCTCCTGCTTTGTATCCGCTAATGCATCATTCATGAACGTAACCTCTTTCCACAATCAGGGTATATCTATCAAGACTTTGCACCTGTGTAAGAATAGCAAAGTGACACAACCGAGTAACTGTTGATGAAGTATTTAACTCCAGTGCAAATCATTTTTTTCTCTTGAAAATAGCCCAAAAAGTAAGTCAGATAGCACTTTGTGTTGCTTTAAGCAACTTTGTATGAAGGGGACATACCATGCTTGTTACACAGGCGTCCACACGCTACCAACTCATGGTTTTGTATGCAAAGCCCTACCTTCTAAAATTGTTACAAAAGCTTTGCACCCCAAAAAATGCCTAGTTGAGGCACAGAGCAACAAAGAGAAATCATTTCATACATTGTATGTGTGCTACACTGCACAGCATTCATCCATTGAGTGAAAAGTTTAAAAAGTTAGTCTCAGCTTAGTAGTATGTCCTGAAACAGTTCCCCTCCAGTATAAAATATATGCGAGGCGTCAGAACACACTTTTGCACAATGGTGTGCATATGGCACTAGGCAGTCTGCGCATCAGTTGTGGGGAAGAAAGCAGTAGAGCCAAATTGTAGTAGATATGGCTATTTGATACACTCTACCCTTAGCACAACAAAGCAGACCAACTTTGGTTGCTGCCCTGTAAATTGTAAATTGATACTTGTATAGCACACTACTCACCCGCAAGGGTCTCAAGGCGCTTGTACGAATACCACTGTGGAACCCATCCTGGCTTTCTCTGTGAGGCGTCCACTCCTGGGCACCCCCAAGGTGGAGGCCAGGCATCCTTAGCGTTGTGGGGGCCATTGTGGAGATCAAGCAAGCTATTGCCCAGAGTTGCAGAGTGGGACTCCATGATTGGAGTAGGCACCGAGGCGAGAATTATCAGGTCCGTGGAATTTTGAGCCCAATACCCGCCGAGGTGGGGAATTGAACCCTGGTCCGGGGCTAGACCTCTGCATCAGGGTCTGCCGCTCTAATCATTGAGCCACACTTCTCCACCCTGTGTTGCACTACTTTCTAATACATTTACCCCAAGTGCAAGATATCACCAGGCAGTGGTGAATGGTAACTTTACAAGGGAGAATCTCAAATTGTTGGGAATTTTACAATGCTTTTGTGCACTCTTTACTTATGGGCAGGAGTATGTGATGGGATCTAACGTCTCATTCTGATAGTCCACCATTCTGCACTTTTCCGAGCTCAAACCACTGTCTGAACAACCTGAACTCTGACAAGGGAGTCAGTAAAATCCACACTGTTGCCAGTATTCCAGGAGGGGCTTTGAGTCCCAAAACCCTGCGGACGACCTGAGGAGGCCCACAATTGCCTGCAACTGTTTCCGGCTGCAGTTAGCGCGTAAGGCGCAGATGGAATACCCACAGCCAGGACAAACTACTGCCAGCATTTCGGAAGGGACTTCGAGTATTTTAACACTGCGGACGATTTGAGGAGGCCCTCAATTGACCACACCCGTTTCCTACTGCGCTTAGCACATAAAGCACAGTTGCACTACCCGCCAAGGGCCCGACCTGTGACCATCTGCACTAGGAAGAGGCAGGACAGGGCCAATCTCCTTGGCTCTTCCTATCGAGGCTTTATTTTGACTTTTAAAAACCTTCACCAGATGATTCTCCAATTAATCTGCTTGCTGAACATCAAAAGAGAAGTTGTTTGATACGAATCAGCTCCCTGCCTAAACTACCGCTTGCGATTTCATTCTTACCCTATTTTCTGTTTCTGTTATCAGTGTTCCGGAAAGGCATACGTTTTACAGTTCTTTTGTATATGGGGTGAAAGGGAACCACCAGGTCGGGCGTGGCTTCCTTTTGTTGATCTTTAGTTGACCAGGTAACTTTCCAGGCGCAGGACTTGACCTACATAGTGAACTCTGGCTTTGCATCACTAAAGGCAGTCATTCCTGTGAGTAAGTCCATTGCAGGGAAGGGACTTGGCTTGTCAGTATTAACGAGCGCTGGGCCTGTATTTTGAAAGCTTACATATGAATAATCGCACAGCTCTTTTTTAAGGTCAAACCTTTCAGACCAATGGAGTGGGGAGGCTCATGTTTCAAGATATGCATGTTTCTAGACTTGTATTTTCTGACTAACTCTCTCCCTCTCTCGTCTACTTTTCTTTTCTTTTTGTGGGTGCTAATGGTCATAAGTCGAACCAGGGATGTCGGTCGGAAAGCCTCTGACCCAAATGAGGCATACATTGTATACTGTATGGGCACTTATCCACCAAACCTCATTGCATGATATTGATAAATACCACCACATTGACTGCATCATAATGTTACTAACCTAAAAGAAATTAACATCGTAGACTCAAACACAGCACCTTCCAATGCTGCTTAGGGACACTAGCTCACCACACTACACTGCACAAATACCAACATTTCGCAGTGCACCCTTGGCATACCTACCCTCTGACACTTACCATCCGCTCTGCATTATATCCTAAGAACATAACACACCACACTGACCACAAGAGTAACAGTCAAGCACTTTTCATTTAATTCTTAGAATTTTACACTTGCATGCTGCACCCTTGAAAGGAAAACATATACCAAGTAACATTATGGGTTTTATGGCCTTCGAGCCGAATTAAAGTTTAGATTGACTGACTGACTGATATACCTAGTGCTGTAGGGCCTTTAATCTAAACCACTGTATGCCTCCTATAGATACTATCCCAATACATTGTCATATAAGAACAGGCAATAAAAGATGTGAAATCAAACTTTCATTCAGATCACTAGTCTTAAACAAAACAAAACAATAGCAGAAAGGTTTTGAAGTCAATTATTTTTGGGGGCTGGTTTATAATCCTATTTAAAGATCCTCTCTGAAGTAGAAATATTGATCAATCAGTTTATGAATGAATGAATAAACAATTAGATACAAGCCACATATCAGAACAAACTTTGCCTCCTGGGCTTTTGTGTTTGCAGCAGGACTCACATACAAACAGAAAATGAAGACATCCGAAATATATTCATCAATGGCTACTCCGAGTGCACATCTTACAATAGATTAGAAGAGTAAGGTACCTTTGGTAATAAAGAATACAGAAGTTAGAACAAATGCATGCAAACACATGCTTACAGAATATAGGGCCATATGTATCAACATTTGTAATAGCAATGAGTTATTTGCGATTTTATGCAAATCACAATTAGATAATCGGTATTACAAATGTATGAAACTCAAAGAGTTTCATATATCAATTTGTAGGGGGTCAAAAATCTATCTACATCATTAATGTTAATGAAGTAGGTCGCAATTTGCGACCCCCAGGTATCGCTAAAGTAACGAGGATGGTGGCCTGCTAAGGTCAGTAGACCACCATGTCCATGATTCTTTTCAAATAAAGGAATCTTTTTTTTCCAAATGCAGCCTGTTTTCCTAATAGGTTGCGTTTAGAAAAAAAAATGAAAGGTTTTCTTTTCATTTTTTAGGAGTAGGCAGTGGTCCATGGAACTACTGCCTGCTCTTAAAAAAAGTTGTGCATACATTCACAGGGGGGAAGGTATTCCTTTAGGGACGCCTTCCCATTTGCGAATGGGTTAGCACCAACTTAAAATAGGTGGTAAAATGCAAATGTTTTGTGACCGCATTCAGGGTTACAAAACATTCATACATACCGATTTGATTCAGTATTACAAAGGGACGCCCTAAACACACCTCTTCCTAATAGAGAATCGCTAACCCATTTTGCAATTCAGTAATAGGTTACTCAATCGCAAAATAGGGTTTGGTACATTAGGAATCGGCCGGTTTTCGAACGCAAAATTGGTTGATACATGTAGCCCATAGTATAACCCTTTTGAAATAAATTAATGTTACACTGTATACTGTGCTTTTCATTAAATAAAAGGGGAAAATGCTTCTTTTTCTGCAAAATGAACACACAATAATTTTCTAGAAATACTTCTCCTATTTAATTTGTCAGTGCTTGTTTAAGCAGTTATTTAAATGTTGTCTTTACCAAATAGTCACAATTTGGCAAACAATGCTGACTTTAATGCTATATAAGGAAGGGCTAAAGTCACTGAATTTCACCTATTTAACTCTGCAGTGAAACATATATTTTTGTCATCATAAGTGTGTCAAGTAATGTCAGAAGTCAAATATCGAACTTTTCAAGATTTGACACAGTTATGTCAAGCGAGCCTAAATCTCGCTCCTACAGGATGCCCCCTTGGCGTCTAAGGGTAGCAATCTTCTCATGTTTCCTCATTGTCGGGATTTCATTACTACATTTGTCAGCGCAGAGTCAACCCATCGGGAGGGAATGAGTTTGCTCGCATGAGAGAAGACCGGTGAAATGTACTTACAGTGAAAATGATGTGAACAGATAAAAGGAAGTCGACAGATTGGTCTGCCATTTCGAGGGAACTGAAGAAAATAGCGTTTTCTGCTTGATCAGAAAAGTACACGGTTTGTAATAATCCAAACAATAAGTACATGAAGTGTAGCTGGTCAAAGATCCATGCGTTTGGTTTTGCTTAATTGTCATTGTTATGGGAGTCAAAACAGATCACGTGACTAACATAGGCTGCTTTATTAATCAGTTCTGCATTCGTTATTTACCAACTACGGTGCTTATTTATGAGAGCCTTGCGTCACTTTTGCACCACATGAAGCGGTACATGTGTGACGCAGGGTTCTGAATCAGATTTATAAAGCTACTGCGCAGGGGCGGCTGGTAAGATTTGGAGGAGGGCGGGCGGACGGGACACACACACACATACACATAACACTCACAACCATGCATTCACACACACACATTTATTCACAACACTCTTTCTCAAACATTCATACATGCATGCACGCATGCACAAACAATTTATAAATTAAAAAAATACACTTACCTGCAGCCAGCTCTGCACTGCCTCAGCGGTTCTAGAAGGCTTGAAATTGCTGCCTTCCGACACTGGCCTGACCTAAGGTCAACCAATGAGGAAAGGCAGCCGTCCCAACGTCATCACAGAGTGGGATGGAGTCAGTGAGACTAGTGACCCCACCCCACTCTGTGATGAAGTGTCACTGATTGACACTCGACCCTGGGTGCTTCAGGGCTTAAAACTGAAGTGTCCAGGTGCAAGGCAATCAGTGACGCCACATCTCGACACTGAGGGGAGGGCCTCAGGAACCTTTGCTCAGCTGAGAACGTCACACCCGCAGGAGCTGTGACTTTCTCAGCCCAGCAAAGTACAGTTCACGCAGCCAGGAGCCAGAGCTAAATGCGCATGTCTAGTTCCTGGATTCTTGAACTGAAAGTGAACAGTGTCTGTCAGGCTGACCAGTGTTCAGCCTGACAGACACTGTTCCTATGGGCCAAACAGGTGGAGGGGTGTAGTCCCTCTGCCCAAATGGACCTGCCTCGCCTGCTACTGCATGACTTTGAGTGGCCTCATAAGTCTTGAGTTAGGTGACTCAGCGCAAATCATTGCGTTGCCTTCCTCTGTGCTCAGGAGGAATTCCATTGGCATTGCGGTGGGTGTTTCCACGCAACACCAATGGATTTTGAAGCTGGCCCAGATTTCCATAATCCTGTAAACTTGGGGAAGTGCTAATTGCCTCCGCCTCCCAAGGGGAGGGGTAAGAGGGAGAAATATATTTATTTCCCTAATCTGTTTTAATCCGATGGTAGCAAAGTTACATCCACAGCTTCAACTATTGACCACTCCAAAATCTCTATTTCCTATTATAGCGTGCCGAAATCTAAATAAACATCTACCAATAGTGAGTATGCAGGTCAGCCTCCTGTGGAATCCCTTCAAGGGCTGGCACCGCTGAGAGCTCTCTTGCAGCTTTTTACTCAAAATAGAATCCAGGTCTATGAATGGCACATATTGGTTGGCACCAGAGCACCTATGCTGATTATCATGCACATCAGAAGCTTTTACACTAGTAAAACTGAACGCACGCATGCGGCTGGCTTTTGAACAGTCCTGCATGTGGGACAAGGACTTTTTTTTGTTTCTCAGCTTCAAAATCAACACGAAGCCCATTTAAAGCTGAGCACATGGGACCTGCACTAATGCGAATAAAAATGTTGTCAGGCACCCTTTATGGACGCATCATTTTGTTCGATGCAGTTTAATATTAGTGTGTCCAACATACCTCATTCATGTGCACCTGACGTACTGGGCCATGTAGTGCTCTGACTATAAATATTGATTCTGAAACAACACTGTTATTGTAGCTAAAACTTACATGCCACAGCATAGATAGCAAACCTGTGCCATAGGGCATCATGGTCTGGGACTACCGACCACCCCCCCTCATCATGCAAACAATATTTACCATCCACGTAGTAATCAGTCAGGCGAGAGAATTCTTTGGAAGGCAGGGGGTCTCACGACCCCCCGGCCGTATTTATTAAAATATGCAAACAAAATAAAATGAGTAAAATAAACATTATTTACAGAATTATTAAATGCAAAATTCAGACATTAGATTTACAGCAAGTTAGGTATGATGGGCTAACCTTAACAAATGTCTAATACAGCGTGTTTCCTAACCGTATCTAACATCCTACATATCACATTTGCATTCTAATAATATCTGGGCCTACGGGAAGGTCGTTAACCGGTGTCAGATCCTTTCCCCAGCTACGCCCTCCCGCCTGAGTGCGCATGCGCAACAAGGGCCGGGTTACCGGGAGAGTTCGTCCCTCTCCTGGTTACCCTTGTACGCTCTGTGAACGCCATTTAACCAAAAAGGAGGGCCCTTACACTCGCCCCATTTGCTGACGTCATAGTGTATGTGCGGGGTGGCTACCAGCCCGAGGAAAGCGTGACTCCCACCCCCGCACCCTTCCAAGCAAGCGGATATCCTGCCCCTGAAGTTCTAGGAGACACCAGTGGCCTTTCCCCCTGGGCAACCCCATTCGATAATGGTGCCGCCCCTAAGGACCTTAAATTGCTGCTCACCGATTATGACCTTACCGCCACAGGCCAGCATAGTTGACCAACTATCTGCCCCCCCCCAAATGCCTACACTGAAAGGTCATATCTTCCTAGCAAAACCTTCTACCCACAGTATGTTCCTTACCAGTAGGTCATTACCTGCTTCTGTCAAGTGGACCCCATCCCGTAGGTAGAACTGATCTCCCCAAATGCACCCATGTGGGAAACTCTGCAGGTGAGGTGTTCGAAACAGCTTCTCAATCTTATTGTTAACCCTCTTTACCGAATGATTCAACGCCTTAACTGATTCACCCCCCTCCACTGAAGTCTAGGTATCAAATGTGACCACACTATGGTGCAACCTGGTAACAACTTCGCAAGCCAAATTGCCGCTGAGATAATCTCTTCCAAGACCCTTCTGCCTAGCCTCACCAAATCATTACCCCCCAGATGCAGGATGACCACTGAGGGCGGTGTGGTGTGAGGTTCCGTGACAATTGTAAGTGGTGTTTTCGACTCGTTCGAATATGGACGAGTTTGGTATCTATGAACCGCAAATGACGAGTTTAGTGGGTGTACGCGTTTTCGCTACACTGGCCTGAACCATTCGTCTCATTTGTGGGTTTCTTCATCTGAACCCATGGGTTCCATTTTAGATACCGCATCCATTTTGTTTCTTGCCCTCAAGTAGCAAGCGGACGGACACTGTCCGCTTCGTGACCCTGGGATTCCCAAGAACTTGCGGAAGACACGTGTTCCTTTGAGGGTGTCTTTATGACGAGGGGGATGACACTGCAAAGGCAGATGGCTCCGCTCGGGGCTCGTCTTGCCGTGCCGGTCTATTGTTTCAGCCGTGCATGCATTAGGCACGAGTCCTTTGATCCTGCAATCATGCTTCCGATATCACCCCCCTACACTCTTTCAATCTGCTGTCTGTTTTTCCGTCTTCCCTTGCACCTGTTTCTGACTCTTCCTTAATTTGTTTACAGCCGGAATGGAATGTACTAATGTTGGGATGATGTACTTTTACAGTTGGGAACCGGCGATGCTACTGTAATTATGTTCTAGGACCCTGAATACATGAAAGCGACCCCCTATGAAATTTACTGTGGGAACTGGGTTGTAACCTTTTGTTTGCCATGTTGTTCTATGACGAAAAACTGTATAAAAGGAGCGATCCACATTACCAATTTGAAGCAGTCTCCTAGAACCTACATGCGTTGTACTTCTTGTGACTTCTGCGTTCCCTACAGTAAATAAACCCTGATCTTTGACGCCGAAGGAAGTGTCCCGTGTCTCTGTCATTTGTACGCCGGAACAGGTAACCCACGAAGGTTTCAGGTGTTGTCCCCTGGCACCGCTGGGTCTTAGAAAAACCCAGTCCTTCAGTTGGCGCCCATTGTGGGGAGACATCAGTGGTACCGGTCCAAAGCCCGACGATCGTGAGGAACTTCGTGTGAAATCTCCGAGGGAAGGTGAACCCCGCTTCATCGATCCTGTTGTCGAAATAAGTGGCCCGAAGACTTTTCCCGCGAAGATCCCCGCCTCCTGACGGCTGCGACGGACTGATGCCCTGACTGTCGACCTGTTTTGGCGCCTGGCGTAGTCCTTTGTACAGCGAGACGATTGACGGGCCTTCCTGGTGACGCCATTGTTCTTTCAGTTAAGTATTTGTGGGTCGCTCCCAGAGTCCTTGGTTGTTGTTGGTGCTTGGTTGTTTGCATGGTTCCATTGCATTTGTGGTTCTTCGTATTTTTTGTTCTTAGCTGTTCTATTTTGACGATTGCAATCGCCAAAACCGAGGGTTTTGCATTTTTGCGAGGACATTGTAATCCAATAACCCTTGACGTTTGTGAAACTCGGTTAGTGTGCACGATGCCTGGCCGTAGTACTTTGTTTAGCTGCTTTAGAGGTTGTGGTGCGGATTCCCAATTAGAGGACTCATGTCCGATACTTCCAGTTGGAACTCCGGTCTATGAAGTATATAGTCGCCATGGTGTGGGTCCTATCACATTTAATGATTGCTGGGTTGGTTATACTAAAGAACGGTGTTCTTAGTTGGCAACCTCATGGTAGTTTTGAAACAGCAATTTTGGATAATTTAGAAGCAAAATTGTTCAAAAAGAAAGCAAGGCCGGCCATGTTTGATTCCTTTCGGTTATGGCGTAAAGAAGCCAAGCAGAAAGAAATCAAACAGCTTAAACGTAATAAGATAGAAGGTATCGTTACGACGATGAGAAATGCAGAGCAGTTTCAGCGAGATAAAGATGAGAAGGAAAGGGAAGTTTTTGATAGATTGCAACGTATGACGGTGGATAAATGTTATCCCGCTTTACCGACGGGTACTGATAAGAAGGGAGAGGAAGCAGTAGAGGATCCCTTGTTATCATACCTATTGAAGTCGCCACCTCCATATGCACAGGATACTACAGCTCCTGTGGTTCCTCCTGTTCCTCAGCCTGTTGTTCCGGCGGCTGCTGGTCAGCCTGTCGTTGGTCCTGTCCCTGCGAATCCTTTTGTTCCTATTCCTTTACCTGCTCCTGTTCCTACTGCTCCACTGCCTATGTCTTCTCAAGCTGTTCCTCCCGCCACTTCTGCTCTTGTGACTAGTCCTACCACTCCTACTGCTCCTGTATTTAGTCCTCATATTGTTGCTCCTGTACTTTCCTCTTCTTCTCCGTCTGTTCGAAGACGCATTCCTAACGCTGTTGCTAACCTTTATTCTCCTTTTGGACCGATTCTTGGGTTCGATGCTGTTGATGTTCCCCAACGACGAAGTCAGCTTCCTGGTGGTAGGGAACGTGATACGTTAATTCGGATGGCGCGTAATTGGATTAGGTACCCCATTAAAAATCCCCCGCGCATAATTTTTGAGACTTTCTCTCAATTCAATGAGCCAACACAGAGATTTGTGTTTGATGAAATGTGCAAATTTTTACGTGAAGCGATATCAAATGATGAAGTAAACGAAGTACCGATTGACGTAACTGAACTTCAGCTTCAGTTTTCAAGTGGTATACTTGTGGGTAGCAATGTTCGACGTGCTATAGAACATCTTCTATCTTTTCGTCCCACTGTAATTCCTCGAGCATTGTTTAAAGATGAATCTGAGGAGTGGATGGCAACGCCTGGTCAGTATTGTATGCGAGAAGTCCCCCCAGTGTGGATGCCAGGTGATGCGACTGTTAATCCTGCTATTTTGCCACACTTCCAGAGAGTGTGGATACACCTCCCATGGAAGCGATCGGAAGTTTTGCAGGTTAAGCAATCTTTGCCAGACCCTCGCAAAAATCCTGCAGGGTACTATAAAGAGTTGTCCCAATTAGTGGATGCTACGATCATGAACCTTGCCGACATCGACATGTTGTTCGGCAATGTCGTACCTCAACCGGTTTGGGTGAACATTCGCCGAGAAGATCACGCAGCTGAGTTAGGTGGTGATTGGGCTGCGCTTACAGCAGCTGATTCATTGCAGGTTGGGGGGGCTAAGCCTGAGCAGTTAATTACGGCTTTGCCTCAAAGAATCATTACACTTATGAAGACACTTATGCCAGCTATGAAAGTTAATTGGGATAAACAGTCTGCTTGTAAGCAAAAGAAGGACGAGAGTGTCTCCGATTTCTTTACGAGATTTGAGGAGGCATTCATCGATCACAGTGGTCAAGATATGAGAACTGAGGGAGGTCAGAGGTTGTTCGTAGATAAATTTGTAGCGAATTTGGTGCCTGAACTTAGCAACAAATTGAAAAATTCAGAAAGTGCGTGGGCTGTTTCTACCTCTGCCCAGATATTGGCCACGGCTCAATACTATGAAAATAGAGAGAAGGAGGAAAATGATCGTGCGGAGAAAAAGACGAAAGATCTCAAAACGAAAGTTCTGTTACAGCAAGCGTATCCTCCGCGCTGAAATCAGAATGACTCTCAGCAGCGGAATAGATCACAATCGCAATCCGCTAGGTCACAGTCGCGGAATGACTCTTCTTCGCAGAGATCTATGCTTGGATACAATCAATGTGCCTATTGTAGAGGTGAGGGTCATTTGAAGTTTGATTGTTCGGTTTTGCGCGATCGAAATAATGGTAATTCATCTAGAGGAGGTCGTAGTGGTCCTCAACAGGCTTCGCGAGGTAGAGGGCGTGGTGTTACTCAGAATCAAAATGAGCATTCTAACAATTCATCTGATTCCAATAATTGTTTTGATCAGCGTGCTTCATCATCAGGTAGATCCGCACAGTATCATGTGGATGATTATTACATCGAGCATGATATTGATGACGGTAATTACTAGGACAGCCACAGACAGAGAGAGGGAGTAGTATCAGTTCCGGTTGATCAGAGAGGGCCTTACGTCACAGTTGCCACATCGGGCGTAGTTGAGCCTTTTCTGTTGGACACTGGTGCAGCGAAAAGTTCCATCATGCATTCGAAACTCCCTGGCGCACCTTTGTCTGCCTTAACGAATGTTTCCGTTGGATTCTCTGGCGCCCCCGTTAGCAATCCGGTCTCTAGCCCTTTGCCCATTACAATTGGGCCTCGTGAACTGAAGGCTCCATTGATTTTGACTACTGGTTGTGGTGAAAATCTTTTGGGTCTGGATTTGCTGAAACTGTTATATGCGACTTTGTACTGTTCTCCAGCAGGAGTGGAGCTTACTTTGGGTCAGAGAGTGATCTCTCCTATGTATTTGCCATCTGATAAGCTCCCACCGGAATTGAGTTCTCTTCCTGCATCTTTGTGGACAACGGGTCCCAATGACGTGGGCCTGCTTGACATCTCTCCTTATGTTGGTCAGCTGAAATCGAATGTGCGATTGCCACGTATTCCCCAATATCGTATCTCCCTTGATGGAGAACGAGCGTTGTTAGCGATCATCTATGATTTGATCGAGAAAGATGTTATCGAGGAAACTCGGGGAAATGTGTGTAATAGTCCTGTGTTGCCTATCTTGAAACGTACTGATCCATCCAAGCCTCCTGTTTACCGTTTCGTTATTGACTTACGGGAGGTGAACAAAATTGTGATTCCTCACTTTCCTGTGGTGCCCGACATTACGGCTTTACTGACTCTGATTCCAGCCTCCGCTGCCTGGTTCTCAGTGATTGATCTAAAGAATGCTTTCTTTAGCATTCCGATTGCTGAGGAAAGCAGAGATCTATTCGGCTTCTCATTAGGAGGTCGCAGCTTTAGGTTCAAACGCGCTCCTCAGGGCTACTGTGAGAGTCCATCTATATACAGTCAAGCCCTGAAAAGCCAACTTGATGCGTTTGTGTTACCGGCTGGCGCGACCTTGATCCAGTATGTTGACGACTTGCTGGTGGCTGCTGACACACGAGAGATTTGCGAAACTGCTACGGTATCGCTGTTACAGCATCTATGTGACTTGCATCACAAGGTGTCACCTTCTAAACTGCAATATTGTTGTCAAGAAGTAACCTATCTAGGTCACTTATTGTCAAAGGAGGGAAGAAGGTTGACCCCAGAGAGAATTGCAGCGATCGCTCGAATGACTGTGCCAACAACTCAGAGAGATGTGCGTGCCTTTCTAGGTATCACGTCATACTGCAGGCAATGGATTCCAAATTTTTCATTGCTAGCGAAACCACTGGTAGCCCTCACGTGCAAGGATGTTCCCACTCCTTTGCCATGGACTGAAGAGTGTCATAAAAGTTTTTCTGAATTGCGTGATGCGTTGTGTTCGGCCCCTGTGTTAGGTACTCCTGACTACAGCAAGCCGTTTACACTATATGTTCATGAGAGAGGGGGTTGTGTCTTGACGCAACAATTTGGCGGTAAGCAGCGTCCATGTGCATATTTTTCCTCGACCTTGGACCCAGTAGCTAGAGCATTGCAGAGTTGTCTAAGAGCGACAGCGGCGGCTGCGGTGTCCATTAGACAATCTGCAGGATTGGTCATGGATAATATGCTTACGGTGATGGTTCCGCATGCAGTTGACACTCTTTTGAATCGTACAAAAACTCAACACTTGACAAGCGCAAGGTTGTCCGGTTACGAGTTGACACTTTAGGCAAGTCATATTCAAATAAAACGCTGTAATGTCCTAAACCCGGCAACGTTGTTGCCGACTAATATGGAGTCAGATGACGTACCACCACATGATTGCTATTTGCGAACTGAGGAAGAAACGAAGGGTCGTGTTGACCTAAAAAACACTCCATTGGCAGATCCTGATGGTACCTTGTATGTTGATGGTTCGTGTTTTAAGTTGCCGAATGGTGATGTGACGACTGCGTATGCTGTGGTAACGCTGGGTACGGTTGTGGAAACTGCGAGATTGAATCAGAATTCCGCGCAGGCGGCAGAGTTGCTGGCGTTGACGAGAGCGTGTGTTTTGTCGAAGAGAAAGCGAGTGAATGTGTTTACGGATAGTCAGTATGCGTTTGGTGTTGCACATAGCTTTGGACGATTGTGGAGAGAAAGGGGATTTATGACATCGCATGGTACGAAGATCCAGCACGGACAGCTTGTGAATGATCTTTTGGATGCACTTACATTGCCTAAGCAGGTGGCAATTATTAAATGTAGTGCGCACCGTAAGGTGACGGATGATGTTGGTCGTGGTAATGCGTTTGCGGATGAGATTGCTAAAGAGACAGCGAGAAATCTTGCGATCCGAATGTATGTTACGAGTTCAGTGAGGTGGCCTGCAGAGACTGGTATGTGTGAGGACACTGTTGAGAGCGTGAAAGCGATTCAGAATGAGGCCACCGAAACTGAAAAGACTAAGTGGAAAGAAAGCACTGGAAAGTTAGAAGCGCATGGATGTTGGATTGATTTGTCGGAACATCAGAGGTGGATGCTGCCGGATGCATATGTGCTGGCTGTTGTGACTATGGCACACGGCTTGTCACATATTAGCGTGAAAGGTATATGTAAGTTGCTGTCCCCTGTATGGAAGAATGATGGTATTGCTAAGTGTGCTGAGAGAGTGGTTAAGAATTGTATGGTATGTATAATGTACAATCCTGGCAAGGGTACTCCTACCCCACCTGGCCACTTTGCTCCTCCTACATGTCCCTTTGAGGTTATCCAGCTAGACTTCATCCATATGGAGAGATGTAATAACCTGAAGTACGTTTTAGTTGTGGTTTGCGCATTCTCCCGATGGATTGAAGCCTATCCTTTTAAAGATAATACTGCCCTGTCCACAGCAAAAGTCCTACTGAAGGAATACTTTCCTCGGTATGGAATGCCACGGATTGTATGGTCTGATAACGGAAGTGAGTTTGTGGGGAGTGTGATGAAGAGTGTGTGTAAGGGCCTTGTAATTACACAAAAATTCCACAGCGCCAATCATCCCCAGTCAGCAGGTTTGGTTGAAGGGTACAATGGTACTCTAAAATTGAAACTCGCGAAGATTCAGGCTACGACTGGTCTGTCGTGGCCTGATGCCTTGCCTCTGGCTCTTTTGTCGACTAGGGCGACTGTACACTCTTGAGTAGGGCTCAGCCCATATGAGATTGTGTTCGGCCGTCCTGCAAATATATGGGGGGTTCCTAGACCCAGGTCTTTCAACAGTCTTGAGTACCCAATGTTAATTGATTATCTTAATGATCTGACTGCTAAACTGAGGTTAATTCATCAACAGGTCTTTGAAGCACTGCCGGCACAGACGGAGGGTCCTGGACATCGGCTCCAACCAGGTGACTGGGTCGTCACCAGAAATTTTGTCCGCAAGCGGAATTTGGAGCCGAGATTTGTGGGACCCTTCCAGGTTCTACTCGCCACGAGAACTGCAGTTCGTTTGGAGGGTCGCAAAAATTGGGTGCATGCCACCCATACAAAGAAGGTACCAATACCTTTACCAGCGGACTCGTGGGTGAGGACCGGCATCGCTGCATCAGAAACAGAAACTCCGGTGAAATTTGTGCCGTTCAGTGATGCTCAGCCTGTAGGAGACACTTCAGTGCAATCAGATAACTTTGTTGAACCTTTGCCATTGGAGAACTCAGGACTTGAACTATCGTCTGACCGACAGGACTCTGTTCCGCAACCTGAACAATTATTTGAAGAGCAGACTCGTCCTGGAAGAAGCAGATATTTTCTTCGTTCCCATACCAAAGACTAATACAATCTTTTTTGTTTTCTTCTCCTTTTGAAAATTCACGTTACCCCCCATTATCATCTTGAACATTTCTGAACAATTGTGGTTTCTATTTTCTGAGTTCTTTTCCACGTGTGTGTTTTTTTTTACAGCTACGAGATTTTGTATTATATTGTTTGATTAAAAGAACCTTACATCCGGGTTGACCGTAGGGCCGTGCGGGTACTTCCTTCTGTTTAGCAGGTTCCTGACACTAGGTCGGAGGCCGTCGATTCCTAGGAACTCCTGGGGATTGATAATCGCTACTCAGAACGAAGTGCGTCAAGAACGTTGCGGACGGTTTTTAGAGGATGGAATTCTCAAAGTTGTCGGAAGTGGAGAAGACTCTAGCGCAAAGATTAATACTACACAGGGTTGTAAAGACTAAATGCTTTCTGTTTCAGGTGTTCCTGCTATTCTTGACTGTTTCCATGTTATTGGTGGGTGGAGTATATTATGGAATACAATCGTTATTGCCTTCTGCTTCACCTACTTCTTCCTTTGAACCAAAATCTGTTCCTACCGTTTCTCCTCATTCCTTTCACCCTCTACCTCAACACGAACAGGTTAGGCGTGCGGAATTCATGAACAACTCCTTTGTCCAACTTCTTCATCAACATCAGTTGGTGATGAACACTACCAATTGTTGGGTGTGTGGTTTAATGCCACATACCATGGATAGGGGAATTCCGTACTTGGTCCTTCCTTATAGTTCCCAGGGGTCAGCTCGAGCATTCCAAACTATGTTTCGTAGCGCACTAGATTCCTACCCCCACCGAGAGCCACGCACTGCAGATCATGGTCTTGGCCCGTACCACAAGCCTTTGGCAAGAGCGATTGCCGATTTAGATAGAGATATTTTTGACGCATCGCTTATCCCAGAGGAAGAGGTGCGAGCATACAGAGATCTGAGTGAGGCTGAGTATAGTATGTCAGTGGGTGATCGGCAGCTTAAAAGCTCGTCTCCGATCTGGATCGTACCCCACCTCGGTAATTTCTGTTTGAAAGGTCTTGGCCGAAGCCCGCGAGCTCAGCTTGGGAGGAGTGCCTGTACTGAAACGTATGTTTTACCAACAGCCTCTTCCCCTGTTCTTTTGACTGCCAAGGGTACATACTTTGTCTGTTACGACCGCGCATATACATGGTTGCCTCGTGACTTCTCGGGCACCTGTTATATTGCGAATCTGTTGCCGCCGACCTTTACAGTTGGGTCGGATTATCAAAAGACCAGAGTTGTGAGAGGCGTGATTAGCGAAGAAGACACTGCCGGTAAGGAAGCAGGAGACTTCTTTAAGGGTTTCTTGCCGTTTTGGGGACCTATGATCAATAGTAGGAACCTGAGACAGTTGACTCAAGTGGTGGAATAGACCGCTAATATCACTGCAAGTGCCCTTGGTAATATAACAGCAGAGCTTCAGGCAGATAGGCTTATGACGTTGCAGAACCGTATGGTTTTAGACGTTCTTGCAGATAGAGGTGGAGTATGTAAGGTGATCCATTCGAGTTGCTGCATTTTCATTCCTGATAACGCTCCAACCGTCTATCAAGCCATCTCGAAGTTGCATAAGATCTCCGAGTCCATACACGTGGACGTAGGTGATTGGACGCTATTAGGATGGTTTTGGGGCCTGATGTCGACATGGGGTTGGAAGATTCTGATGATCATTGGGGTTGTTGTAGCATTTCTGTTCACGTGTTGTCTTTGTGTACAGTGTGGTCCTGCCTTATGTGGCCTCTGTGCTACGACGTGTATAAGACGGCCACCTGTTACCAAGGAAACATTGATGGATAGAATAATGTTGCAGCAACATCTGGATGGTCTGATGAATATCGAGATCGATTTTGATATCGACTAGTGCTTGCCTACATGAGGGCAAAAGGAGCGTCTGAGGTTCCGTGACAATTGTAAGTGGTGTTTTCGACTCGTTCGAATATGGACGAGTTTGGTATCTATGATCCGCAAATGACGAGTTTAGTGGGTGTACGCGTTTTCGCTACACTGGCCTGAACCGTTCATCTCATTCGTGGGTTTCTTCATCTGAACCCACGGGCTCCATTTTAGATACCGCATCCATTTTGTTTCTTGCCCTCAAGTAGCAAGCGAACGGACACTGTCCGCTTCGTGACCCTGGGATTCCCAAGAACTTGCGGAAGACACGTGTTCCTTTGAGGGTGTCTTTATGCTGAGGGGGATGATACTGCAAAGGCAGATGGCTCCGCTCGGGGCTCGTCTTGCCGTGCCGGTCTATTGTTTCAGCCGTGCATGCATTAGGCACGAGTCCTTTGATCCTGCAATCATGCTTCCGATATCACCCCCCTACACTCTTTCAATCTGCTGTCTGTTTTTCCGTCTTCCCTTGCACCTGTTTCTGACTCTTCCTTAATTCGTTTACAGCCGGAATGGAATGTACTAATGTTGGGATGATGTACTTTTACAGTTGGGAACCGGCGATGCTACTGTAATTATGTTCTGGGACCCTGAATACATGAAAGCGACCCCCTATGAAATTTACTGTGGGAACTGGGTTGTAACCTTTTGTTTGCCATGTTGTTCTATGACGAAAAACTGTATAAAAGGAGCGATCCACATTACCAATTTGAAGCAGTCTCCTAGAACCTACATGCGTTGTACTTCTTGTGACTTCTGTGTTCCCTGCAGTAAATAAACCCTGATCTTTGACGCCGAAGGAAGTGTCCCGTGTCTCTGTCATTTGTACGCCAGAACAGGTAACCCACGAAGGTTTCAGGTGTTGTCCCCTGGCACCGCTGGGTCTTAGAAAAACCCAGTCCTTCAGGTGTGTCTTTCGAGTAAGTCAGAGATGTAGCCCCTAAGCTGGCTAAGGCGGAGCCCCCCTCTGCCATGAAAGGAAACATTGAAACCCCCGCACTCCGCCCTCCGTCTACTCCCTCCTGAAAGGAAAAATGGTGTAGCACGCTTCACATAAAAATGACCAACCACCCATACTACATGCGTCCTCCTCTTGTCTTATTGCTGTTGCCGAGATGTTGATGTTTGCTTTTGCTGACCCTGTAGTAATTTCCGTCCTGCGTCACAGGCCCGAGAAACTAAACGATAAACATAAACAAGGCAGGTGTCATGGGGGGGGGACTGAATCTTAAAACATGTGCAGCCGCACATAACGCTTTTAGGCATTGGAAGACCATCTCCCAATCCTCTTCACACTGTTGGCATGCAATCCTCTCGCAGTGGCCTCGGTGGCCGCCCCTATCCGGATCGAATGTGTTCCAAATTCCTTGGGGTTCAAACCTGCTCTGGCGACAGCAATTGCTAACACTCTTTGGCACTGAAACCTGGTCAATGGGGTACCATCCGCATGTATTAACAATGCTCCCATTGCCTCACCCGCCCGTTGTCTAATGAATGCCTCCACATGCGACACTGGGCAGCAGGGTTGTTCGGTGCCCGGTGTAGCACCAAACTCTCTCCCCATGCCTCCTGATCAGTCTTGGATTTCCGAATAATAACCCACATTGAGTCGCCCCCTATAGTTGTATCTATCAGCTGTAGGCCACCTACCCTGTCGAGTTTGTTGCTAGCCACTAGTTCACTTACCCGCAATGCCACGTGAAATACCAGGGAAAAAGCGGCTTTGAATAGGAGTACCTCTCACGAAGAGCTGCATGTGTCAGGCAGGGCGAGCAATACTTCTGCCAACCGTTCTAGACCTATTGGCCTTCTGCCATCTGCGGTGTTTGCCTGTAGGCGCCGCCACCCCTTCATCACCTTTTGTACTAAGAAGGTTTTTGTAGGATCCCTGGCCCCCCTTGTCTGTGCGAAAAAGGAAACAGCTGCCTTGTGTCTGCTGGCTGTCGCAGCTGACTACCCCTCCTTGTGCAGTGTGTCCATGTACCTAGTAAAATTTGCCTCCTGATCCCATTTGGCCTCCCAATCCTGTCCCAGAAAATTACAGTAAGACCTGAATGCCCCTTCGTAAGCTGTCCTGGTCCTGGGAACTAGGTTGGCTGCCACGAGGTCCAGTAGCTGGGGGCACCAATCTGCCAAAGTGTTGATGGGAAGTGAGCTGGGGAGGCCTCTGCAGCTGGTAGGTGTTCCCTGAATACCTGCATCCTAAAGCGAGAAAGGGCATCAGCTGCATTATTCAAGACCCCTGGAACATGTTTGGCCCAGAATTGCACGTTCAACTTCATGCATCTTAGCACAATCTCCTTTATAAGGCGGAGTATCAATTTACACCGTGCTGCCTGTTGATTGATGCATTCCACTACAGTCATGTTATCCGACCAGAAAATGACAGATCGATTAGACAATTGATCAGGCCAGACCCTTAAAGCAACCCAGATTGGGAACAGTTCTAGGAACCCAATGTTTGTTGTCAAACCACTTTCCTCCCACCAATTGGGCCACCTTTGTGCCACCCACTTGTTGCCAAGTATGGCGCCAAACCCTACACTGCCAGCAGCGTCAGTCCATAGTCCTAACTCTGCTGAGGTCACAGTGGGGGCACCCCACAGTACTCTGCCATTGAAATCCTCCAGAAATGCAATCCATATCCGCATGTCCTGACGAACCTCGACTGACAGTCTCGTGTGATGGTGCTTGTCTTGCAGGCCTTCATGGCTTTCGCAATTGAGCGGGAAAATGGGCGTGCCATAGGAATGACCCTTAATGTAAAATTCAGCTGGCCAACTGTCTGCTGCAACTGCTGTAATGTGACTTTCTCCTTTACCAAACATTGTTGAATGGCTGCCCTGAACTTCGCAATTTTTTCCTTGGGTAACCTGAAACAACCCTCAATGGAGTCAAGTTCAATGCCTAAGAATTCTAGGCATGTAGATGGCCCCACTGTTTTTCCTGGTGCCAGGATCCCTAAAGCACGCATGAGCACGCAAAACTCACCCAATGCCCACGCGCACTTCTGTGAGCCCCCCACCCCCAGCAAAAGAAAGTCGTCAAGGTAATGCATCACATGCTGGTGGCCCGTAGATTGTCTCAGAACCAATTCCAGGAAAGAACTGAATGTTTCAAAGTAAGCACATGAAATGGAGCAACCCATGGGCATACACATGTCCATATAAGATTTGCCTTCGAAGGAAAAGCCCAGCAGGTGTTGGTCAGATGGATGCACTGGCAGTAGTCTAAACACTGACTCAATATCTGATTTTGCCATCAATGCCCCGGGGCCCAAATCTCTCAACATCTCTACTGCCTGATCAAAAGACGCATATTTCAGACTACAAATGTTCTCGTTGATCGCATCATTCAATGATAAGCCCCTAGGTGCTGAAAGATTGTGTATGAGCCTAAATTCGCCCTTTTCTTTCTTCGGGACCACTCCCAGAGGTGAGCAGACAAAATGTGGTACTGGGATGTCAAGGAAAGGACCCGCTACTCTACCTAGGCGCAGTTCTTTCTCGATTTTTCTTGCTACCACCCTGGGATTGTGTTTAACTGACAACTGGTTCCTACACAGCGGTGTCCCGGTATAACCCCCAGCTGGAATCCAAAATCTGTGTGTGAAACCTTCTTGCAGCATCCTTGCGGAGGTATGGTCTGGGTATCTATTGAGCCAAGGAATCGTAGCCAACACGTCAATGGGGGAGTGAGCGACCTGGCGGTGTTCCCAGCTTTTCTGGTTTCCTTCTCCCCTGTTACCTGAAGTACAACCCTTTGACCGGCATGTCGTTTCTGGGTGGGAAGGATGGCCGCATATGTAACACGCGTGTCTGAATTTGCACGTGCCCGTTGCCCTGGTGCATGTTTGCCTGTTGAAATCCCAGCACACGCCCTTCCTGACTGCATTACCTCTGCCTTTATTGGCCACTTCCCCCCCTTTGCGCTGACCGAAAGGGCTGCTGGGGCTAGGGCGAATATCCTTCCTTCCAGCTAGTGCTAACGCCTGCAGATTGCCCCCTTTCAAACTGAGAATGCCAGGAAATTGAGTCAACTTTGTCCCAGGCTAAAGATTTGTTAAATTCCCAAGCTTTCCTGAACGCTATGTCATATTCTTTCCATGCATCCCCCCATGATTCTCACTGAACATTGTAATCCTACTCTGATAACAAGCCATCTCCGCCTGCATCGAAGGGGAACGTTCAGCGGTAACCACCACAAACACAGAAAAAGCCCTGATCCAGTTGATGAGCGTCTCCCCACCCTGAATTGATACAACTGAGATCGCCATTTGCTAGGCAACATCATTTCTTTCTGCGACTTGGCATATTCCCACTCCCTGTTGTCAATCAGCAATGAGAAAATATTTACATATTTGTCTGACCAAATCAATTATTTTACACTCTGCGAGACATTTTGTGCCAAATTATCCCCCCTGGAAGGTATCGTGCCTTCGCCTAATACCGGCAAGGCAACCTCCTAACCACTTACAGCGAGTTGTGTTGGTTCTACGGTCTTGCCTGTCCCCGCATTGCTCACCGGGCCTCTTTGGGGAGAATTTGGTGTGCTTGGCATGCTACCTTCGCCCCAGCCACCATGATTTTCGCGACCATTCTCTGTGCCTCGGCCGTGGGTCAGCTGTGGAAGGTAGCATTCCCCCAATCCCCAACCATGGAAGCACTGCCGCTATCTGTGCTGCTAATTCTTGGGGTACCTGACCCACCCCAGGGGATGGGCTGGCCGGAATTTCTGGTGGGACCACTGTTAAAACTAAGTTTGTAGGTGGCGTGGCTGGAGCCGGTGCTACCGGTACACTTATTGGGATAGGTGGGACTGGCGTGGGCGTCTCAGGTGCTGTAGGCCCTCCGCTAGGGACTGGCCCTGGGGACCCCCAACCTACACGGGGCTTGGGGGGGTGACTACAACCCGTCTTAGCTCTGCCACGTTTAGGTGGGGACTCAAATTCCCCCCTCGGTCTATGTGGCACTGTTATCTGCTTGGGCCTCCCTGATGGCCCTGCCTGTGCATCAACCCTCTCACCCATTTCCGCCACGGTCTTTCCCAATTTATCCACCTTTCCCAATCTCTTGTCCATTGCTGACATTCTGCGCATCATGGTTTGAAACATTAGCTCCATACGCAAATTCCCTACACCCCGTTTACCAGACATTTCCTACTACTAGCACCTGCACTACACAATACATTAATTATGGGCACAATGTGCCTTGTACCTGTCCCAAGTTGGAGGCTCACAGGCTGGCCGTAAGCACCACGCAACTGTGACTGCACACACCAGCTAGCCTGGGTGTTTGGGCGAGCAAACTCTAGCCCAGTGGCCCGCCAGAAGCAGTAAAATGCAGGCCTGCCCGTGTCCTCGGATTCCGCCGTCCACCGTGTGCTCCTCTGCTTCCCGGTCCGCAGCACCCCTTGTCTGTAAGCCTACGATGAAAGAAATGTTAAAACCAAATCTTGGCTCCATGACACAAAAGTCCTTTGCAATTGGAAAAAACACTCTCCCTCTCGTCTGCACAGATGGCTAAAAAATTCAAATGGGGGGGATTCTGCTGCCCCCTTAATCACCCCTATCTTACACAGTCCCCCTACTAGCTCCCTGGTCCCAAAAACGTGCAATAGATCGAAAAGTACTATGCTGAAATCGCAAAATATCTATGCAGCCTGTATTTTACAAAAAACACATTCTTACTGGTCACTTTTATCAGTTACTGCAGCTGGGCTGTGTCAATCAGCATGTAGAAGCAGTACCTTAAATAATGTGGCTTTACTAATTTGTTCAAGACTGCCCCACTTAATAACAGGCCTGTTTAATCCCTTAAACAAAACTGTGACCGAGTCTCCAATCACACAAAACACAGCGATCTTATAAGCCCCCGGGGTCTCCCATCCAGCTATTGCCTGGGCCGACCCTGCTTCGCTTTATCACAATGGGCCTTCAATTTGTGCTGAGCAGAAACCTCCCACGCTCCGACGGGCCGATCCTCGCTCCACAACCGCCCCGAAGAGCCCGTACAATACCTCACGCCTGACTGGCTTTCTAAAAGCGGATATCCCCCTCGCGTACTCTGCGTCCCTGATGTACACCTACTCAGCACCCCTCGCATCCCTGCTCCTCCAGTCCTCTGGGTGCCGATGCCGGTTGTCCTCTCCTGCTCCCCCGTTCACCGTGAAACCTCGACAGACGCTCCTGCTCCGCACAGCCAAAATCCAAGATACAGAATAGATACTCCTGGAGATGCCGGGGATTGAACACAGGGCCGACGAAATCTGGAAAATAAAATAAAGAAAGTGATCAGCCCCACAGTGGGGCGAGGAGCGAACCTGGGAAGGCGGTCACAAAGAGGGTGCTTCCCGCTCACCCCAGGCTCTTACACCCCCCTTTTGGTACCGCCCCTTGACCCGGAAGCACTCACACCGCTTCCGGGTCAACGGCGGGACCGACCTATCCATAGGGGCAAGGGGGGTCGGGCCCAGCCATGCGTGCGTGGGGGCCGAGCGGCCCCCCTTTCCTTATTTTTCACCAACCAAGGCAAAGTCCTCATGCTGCTTGTACCTGTGTGTCCATTAACACTTTTGACATCCGTCAACAGGCAGGCTTAGTAAACTGCAATTCAGACAAAACGTAATTGACTGTAGATGCACTTTCACAGCGCTTGGAAATGTCCCCCCACACGTCTATAGGATCATGGAATTGTTTACCCTAATCTCATTTCTTTCAGTAGGGTTTTCTTAATGACTGTGGGGTTATTCTAGAATAGATTTCCTTTAATTTATATGCTCAAAATGTTTTCATTGCTGTTGTTTCATAAAGGAGACGTGTTTACATTCCGGTGTGAAAAAAGGCAAGATGGCTTCCGCGCTGGGCGCATAGGAGGATCGTTTCTTGCTACTCTTATGGCTATCGGTAGCTAACCACCGCAATACGGCGGAACTACTCACAGCTGCATTCCCGATTTTTTCCCGATCTTCTGACCGGTTGGGCAAAGGTTTTTGACGGCAGATTCGGTGACGGTTATGATTGGATGTCGAGAGGTCTGCTGGAGACGGTGCGCGAAGTTCTGACCTTCCAGGCTCGGAGCTCAGAGAGGATAGCCTGGAGGCAGCTGGCTGGTGTTTAGCGGTCGGCAGCAGATTGTTTTTGTCTGCAGATAGCATACGACAGATACAACGCCGCTTCCACGCAGGCTCGCCGAGTAGGAGAAAGAGGAATTGACAAGTGAAAGCACTTTTGGAGGATCGTGAGCAACGTATATACAAAGAGGTATATTAGCGGCCCTTCGGTGGTGCAGGCATCCTGTTGTGGGGGAAATTTCTATTCCTACATAATTATTGACAATATTGACTGAATTGACAACGCTGATAACGCTGACCACGCAGACAAATATGCCCCCTAAAGGAACATGCGGAAGACCTAGGGGACAGGATAAAGATAAGGAGATGGCGAATACAGATGGAACTGGTATGGATATGGAGGCTTGAATTATCACGGGGGAGAGTTCTGGAGAAATGGCGAGAGATGCTGGTCTTGGCTCTGGTGCTGGCTCCGGCTCTGCTCCGTGGTCAGCCCTAGGTAAAAATAAAGCTGGGATGGAGAAAAAAATTCCAGCAATTTTCTCTGCTACTGAAGAGAAACGTAAGGGTAAAATACCTCTTCCCTCAGTCAATGATTCTATACAATTGCATGCATCTGAGACATGCGTACCTCGCTCGCAGAGTATGGGTCCATCAAGGGTACAGACGGCTGGGGTTGGCAGTGATACCGCAGTGGGGGGCAATGAATTAAATCCCGGCAGAAATGTTGATTCAGGAGAGGATGCTAGCGCAGAAATGGAGGGAGTGACGGCTACGCTTCCAGTAGCAGAGATAGCAGACTGTCATGCTTATGGTACCTCCGCAGATGCCTTATTCGATGATCAAACAGTGATGCCTGATACAGAGTCTGGTGATTTTTTTTCTCTGTCCAATCATTCCGATGCATCAGGAGATGAGGTGGAGTTACAATATGCAGCACAGATGAACTTAAATGGCGGCAGTGAGCACAGTAGTTCATTCCTTGAGGACACCGTGGGTCTTAGTGAAGACCACTCTCACACTGTGCATAAAAGAACACAGATAAATGCTGCTAAGGTGGCAGAATATTCAGAATAAGTTCAACCGCCAGACGAAGAAGAGATTTCTTTATCTCTTATCTATCAATCCATTATGTCTCATCGGGCGGAGACACGGGAAGAGAGCCAGAGAGTCCAGAATATATGCAAGAAGTTACAGAACTCTGTTCGACGCATGTCTAAGTCACAGGCCGAATTTGTCTCCAGGGTCAGTGAAGCTGAAATACGAATTTCTAACTTGGAGGATGAGCTGGCCAAGCAAAAATCTAAGACTGCATCCATCGAGTCGGTCAAGGATGATCTACAATGGAAGATGGCCAATATTGAAAACCGGGCTTGTCGGAATAATTTGAGAGTGATCAAGATTCCTGAAGGGAAGGAAGGACAGGATCCAGGGTGTTTTATGGTTGAACTTTTCACTAAATCCTTTCCGGAACTATACAAGTGGGATTGGGACCGTGAAATCGAGAGAGCACATCGCTTTCCGTTTAAAAGACGCTTGGTGGCTGGCTCTAGCAATTCTCAATGGGGAGAACATCCTAGAGCTTTATTAATTGAATTTAGCAGAGTTTATTTTTATTTTTAATTCATTAGGTTCCCAGGTTGCCCTGAGGAAAAACCGAACAATTGGACCGGGTTTCGAAACGCGTCGGCATTTCCATGTGATTCGTCTTTCTTCACCAATGGCATAAAATAAATGTCCCAGGCTGTTGGACATAATTGATTCAAAAATAAGCCTATGGTGAAATTCAGTCCCAAAACGCTAAAGAAATAAGTAGGCAGGACTGAAATACAACTGTTTCTCGTGTACCTTTAAAAGAGGAAATCGTACCAAATTGATGTATTTGTTTTGCACAAAATGTTTTGCACAAAATGTTTATAATGTTTTCACAAAATGTTCATAATTTCTGTCAGGTTGTGTTAAAACCTCGCATTTTTGAAAATTAAAAATGTTTAAAGGAATTTTGAAAATAAGTGAAATTACACAGGAGCTTTCTTATTAATTTGAAGCTCCATGATTGCTGACAATTAATCAACAGCATTTAACTTGAGACCAGGCACCTTCGTTTTATTTAAAGGTTATTGTGTCCTGCCTGGTCACGTAGGACAAAACCCCTGCATTTATTTAACAGCTTCCTGGCACAAGAGGATATTTTTCGATTAGCACGGCCCAACAAAAAAAGATCTGGAGGGGATCTTGAGTTTTTTGTACAGCCAGATTTTTGTAAGCAGACAGTGGAACTCAGATGGCACCTGCGTGAGATGATATCTCGATTTCAAGCTAAAAATGCTCAAGCATACTTGTTGAACCCTGCTAAATTGAAAGTAATTTTTAAAGATCGCACACATTTTTTTTCTAGTGAAAGCTCTGCTAATGAATTTTTGAAATCAATATAATTTACAGGGTTTGATGCTTGAGCGAAATATAATATTTTGTTTAGTTCAACCAAGGTTGGCTGATTTAGGGAGCTGCTTTCAAATGTTTTGTATTTTTGTGTTATGATATAGCCATGAGTAGGGGTATAGGGGAGTACGGTCACCTGCATCTACAGGACCGTGTGTCCTAAAGCCTTGTTCAGGGGGTGGGGGGAGGGGCGGGTTGGGCAGTTTAGGTGGGGTTAGGGAAGGGGGTTATGGGGGGAGCACTAAGGTGGGGGGAAAAGGGATCGAAAAAGCACAGTAATTCAAGGACGAAATAAAACTAAATTTACCCGGTTGGGTCTTCAAGTCAAACATTATTAAGTCTTGATTAATTTGTTGGTGTTAAACTTTTATTAGGATGGCTAAGGGAGTTAGGATCTGTTCATTTAACGTTAGTGGTTTAACTAATTGGCACAAAAGAAATAGAATTGCTGCAGAGCTGCGTAGTATGGCTCCAGATCTGGTGTGTCTCCAAGAGACACATATTCCCTGGTCACAGCGTGCACTTCTAGAAACGCTGGGGTTCTCCTTAATAGTTGCTTCTCAGCAATCATCAATGATTAGGGGGATAGGGATTCTGGCCAAACCCAACTTAGTTAGTGTGGGTAGAACTTTAGCTGATAAAGTAGGCAGATGGGCCGTTGCGGAGTGTTTGATAGTGAAGAGTAAATATACTTTGTGTACAATATATGGCTCAAACTTGGATGATGCTACGGCCTTAATTGAACTTAATATTTAGTTAGCTAACTGGGGACACCCCTTATAGTGTGTGGAGACATTAACATATCTTTGATCCTTAATGAATTCAAGATGGCGCCCGACATTATAAAGGGCGTAAGCCAAAAGTGTTTAAAGCAATATATAATCTAGTAACAGATTTTGGATTAGTGGATGTTTGGGGCCATTTAATTATGGTACATCCGGGATATACATATTATTCTTTTCCTCATAAAAAGTTTGTATGCTTAGATTATTTTTTGCTGTCGACCACATTAATTAATATGCCTTCAATGCAGATCTTCCCAAGAATTACATCTGATCATGCTCCAATTGTGCTTGGGGTTCCTGCTCTCTCTTTTTCACCTCCAAATTTAAATTTCTCCTTTGATCAGAAACTGTGTCTCAATGAAGATTTTCAGAGACACATGTCAGAGTGGATTAAGGAATTTTTTTCTATTAATCGGAATTTGTCACAACCTGCAATCGTGTGTGATTCATTCAAAGCATGTTTTTGAGGGGAGATTCTAAGTTTTGTGAGCTATCAGAATAGGAAGAGAAAGCAGGAGATGCAGGAGTTATATGCTAAGTTGAGGGATGCTGAAAATAGATTAATTAAAGGGGTCACCATGCATATAGGTAATATACAAGAGTTAGAGGAGGCTGTGGAGTTACTGAGGTCCCACATTAACGGAATTTGGAATATGGATAATGCCAGGAAATATTTCGTCCATAAAAAACAAATTCATGAATTTGGTGAATGGGTTGGACGATGTTTAGCGCTTCATTTACGTATGAAAAAATGTGGGCGGAGTATAGCTGGGATGCGGGATAATGCTGGTATTGATGCCAGGACCCTAAAGGGATTTTAGCTATTTTTCAACAGTTTTACTCAGAATTATATACGCAGAATCTACCTCTTAGTACACCCACTTTAGATAGTAGGGATTGGCCCGTCGTGCAACTTGAGACCACGGAAAGGGAGAGATTAGAGGAACCGATCACAATGGAAGAGCTGGAAGCAGCCATTAACAGATTAGCACTGGGGAAAGTGGCTGGACCCGACAAACTACCGGCAGAAATATATAAGTTGTTTTTTGGGGTATTAAAGGAAGATTTGCTATGCATATTAAGGGCAGCACAGAATGGATTGCCCCCTAAAACATGGGCGGAGGCTTCTATTGTGGTTTTCGGGACAAACTGTAAAGATTCAGAACTGGCGGGGTCTTATAGGTCAATTTCATTAATGAATTGTGATTGTAAAATATACTCTAAAATTTTAGCCAATAGATTGTCTCAAATCATTATTCCTTTGGTGTCCCAAAATCAACATGGTTTTATCCAGGAGCGTAGAACAGTATCACGTGTCAATAAAGTGGTGACACTGTTTGATATTAAACAGGCGGAGAATCAGGAGTTAGGTCTTATTTAATTGGATGCAGATAAAGCGTTCGACCGGGTGAAGTGGGCTTACTTGTGGGAATTGATGTCAAGGATTAATTTTGGTAGACGGTTTATAAATGCCCTACAAGTTTTGTACACTGCCCTGGTCGCTAGGATCGCTTCAATGGGCTAACTCTCTGAAGAGGTACAAATTACTCTAGGTACAAGACAGGGGTGCCCCTGTTCCCCACTATTGTTTGGTTTATTTAAAAAACCATTTGTAGAACAACTAGGTTATAATTTCTTGACCAAGCCTTTTATGGTTCACAATATATCTTATTCAGTGTTTTCATAAGCTGAGGATATTGCTGTAACTACCTCTGACCCCGTCCTAGCGTTACAAGTGATAGAGCGGCTTGCACTTCTGTTCGGTCAGAGCTCTGGCTATAAATCAAATGTCGCTAAGACACAGGTCTTAATTACTGAACAGGTGATTACGCAAGATCCACGAGTGGTAACAGAAGTGACCTACCTGGGTACTAAAATTAGGTCAACTATGGAGGAATTGGTTAATGCTAATTAGAATTCGCTACTATGGAATACTCAACATTCATTAGATAAATGGTCCGAGATGCAATTCACTTTGATTGGTAGAGCCAGCATTATTAAGATGAATCTCTTACCAAAGGCGATGTACATTTTCTGAGCTGTCCCGTTGGAGATTACTATGGCAAAATTGCAGCATTTGCAGTCGATTTGTTCTAAGTTCCTTTGGGCTCTGGGAAAACCCAGACGAGCCATGAAGTTCCTGACCTTACCCATGGAGTGGGAGGGGGGGCTCACTATTCCTGATTTTGCCCTTTATTTTTATTCATGTATCTTGTTAAGAATGAGGATCTTATTAACTGGAGAAGATGTGGGTAATATGGCAGAGGCTCCGTCTATTTTTCAGATTTTGTTGGGCTCTGAGGCACGTCAATGTTTCTTCAAACAAATTGATGGTAGTTATTACAAACGCACAAAGTTTAAGGTCCTTATATCTGCCTTTAACGTGTGGAAAAGAATACAAAAGTTTTGTTCAGTGGAAAAACTATCTCGGTATACCCCATTTAATGTCTTAAATATTCTCCCGCCTATATTCAGGGATACTATCGCTAAAGGGTGAAGGGCAAAGGGTGTAGCTTTACTCTCGGATTTGTTAGGTAATAATGGCTTCCTGATGCCTTATGAAAAAATATCCCGACAGTTTAATTTGCCTCAAAATCTATTTTTTAAGTACCTCCTGTTTAGAGATTTTATTTTTCGGAAAAAAGTTAGAGCGGACTTTAGCCCAGTAGTTACTGCGGTTCAACAACAGGTCAAAATCGGGGCTGTGTATCAAATATTGTTAACCTGTAAAAAAAGATGATCTTGACAAATTCAGTACTAAGTGGGCTGCAATACTGGGCATTGTGCACTTAAGTTTAAAAGATGCTATTGTAAGGTCTAGGGAGACTCTTTTGTCAGCGAACCTGAAAGTTCAATGTTTTAAGACTTTTTTTAGGTTATATTATACACCGGCTCATATGATAAAATGGGGAATTGGTCAAGATGGAAAATGTTTTCGATGCCGGGGGATAATGCAGATATGTTTACATCTAGCTGCTCACCTAGCACCAGGACACCTAAATGTGAGGTAGCTGTTCGCGCTTTACAAATGTCTGTATTATTATTATTATTATGTTGCATATCTTTTTTGCATGCGTTTGTCTGACACATTCTATTTGATGCATTGAGCAATTTTTGTCAAGAGTATCAGGGGTTTCTATTACTATAACAACCAGCAATGATGCTTTTGGGTATTGGACCGGAAGTGGGAAAGGGTACTCCCTTATATAAATACAGACATTTTGTCTTTATTGCAATGACTGTAGCTGGACTTTGTATTGCAACTGAGTGGCTACAGGTTGAGGCTCCGTCTTTTGACAAATGGAGGGCTAAGATGTATAATTTTTTTCATTGGAGTGTAGTATGTATTCGGTTAAAGGGATCAAGAAATTTAAGATTGGTCTAGGTATCTGGGGGATGTTTTCTAATTATGTATCGCATTGAATTGATTTTGACTTTCTAATGTATGTATTGGTCCATTGAGTTACTGTGGGAAAAATAAAAAATAAAATAAAAAAAGAGACGTGTTTACATTCCTAAAAAGTCTATTTGGCAGCCCTCTGTAAATAGAGGGTGGTTGAAAGAGAGGCATACACCACACTGCCCACTCCCTCCATGTAAATGCTCCATGGGGTAAAACTTCAACCAAAAACTGGAAATTGGTATAAAACGAGCAGCAGTAAAGTTGCTATTGGTTTAATGTGGAAATACCTGCATGAAGAGGGGTGTCTTACATCTTTCAATAACAGCTCTTTGTTTGTTAGTGGTAAGTCACGCTTCCTCACTGCCCATACACATAACATGGAAATAAGTGTTTTTGCCAATGGCCCAAATGGTGAATCATCCACTATCAATCAATCAATCAAAAATACTTTACTTGGTTTTACCAAGAGCAAACCATAAAAGCAACATTACAGTAATAAAAAGACAATTTTAAAACCCAGGTACATTAATGGAATCCACTAGATTTATTCATATCTTACTAAAACAAGAACACCAAGAAAATGATAGTGCAAGTGCAATCAATTATGCATGCATTTGGTCAGTGACTAAAGGCTATGAATTCATAGAGGGCAGAACCACTCGACACAAACACACAAATAAAAAAAAACTGGATCTCACAGATGGACTCCATTAGTTCATCTAACTGTCTAAAAAGTTAATGCACTTAATAATGGATTTGTGTTCTGGATAGTGTTTCCCAGCTGAATATTAACATTGCTGAACTGCGGGTATGCTTCCAGCCAGAGATGGAAGAGTCACAGGAGGGCTACACCAGGTCCCGATAAGCTTAAAAACATACTAGTGCTTTGTGCATGACCTCCCGCTTTCCCCCATTGTCATTTATTTTCCTTAGTTATGTTATGTTAAGAAATGTGTTAAGGGACGTCCAAGCGCTAATTGCCAGGAGAGAGGGTGGGAGTGGAAGCTATTGATCATTGAAAAAGCCAGGTCTTCACTACCCTTCTAAAGGCTAGAAGGGTGAGGGTTCTTCTGATGGAAAGAGGTAGAGAATTCCAGAGAGTCGGTGCAAGCACCTTGAATGAACTTCAGGTTCTATGGAACCGAGGAACACAAACCAGATGGAGGTTGGCCAAGCGTAGAATACGTGTCAGGATGTAGAGACGGCAAAGATCACTCAGAATCTGAGACTGCAAGAGTTTTGTGCGTAAAGCAAAGCACTTTAAAATTGATTCTTTGCTCTATAGGCAGGCAGTGAAGGCGATGCAGAAGGCTGGAGACTGAACAATGCCAAGGTAGGACAAAGCACGTGTGAGCTGCAGCGTTCAAAGTGCTCTGCAGCCTTTTAATCACCGACTTATTGGGGCCAAGCAGAAGACCGTTGCAATAGTCCAGCCTGGCCGAAACAGTAGCTTGGACAACCAGCTGGCGGGTGTGAGGGTAAAAAAAAAAAACGCATGGGTTTAAGGCTGTGCAGCAAATCACAACCAAAAGACATATATTCCTTTTAATACAGGTATATATTTCAGCATATTCTGGCAACATGTTACGGTCAGGGAAGTGTTATAAACAGAAATGGAAGCATTAATTGTGACACAAGGGCATGCAGTCAAGAAGCCACATGCAAGATCTGCAGATGCCCCAAGTCTTGAGTGCCCTTTGGATTTCTTTGTAAAGCTCATGGGCATAATGGTCAGGATGTGACCGCAGACTACCAGTCTGTGTGTGTTTGTGTGTGTGTGTGTGTGTGTGTGTGTGTTTGCGTGTGTGTGTGTATTTATTTATATTTTTTTTTCACAGAAAAAAAAGTAAAGTCTAAAGGGATATCATAGTTAGTAAATAGAATTTAAAAAACCTTCCAAATTCACTGAAAAAAACAAATGTTACTGGAACGTTACAGTTAGGCTCAGATTTTACACATACAAAACCATTGAACCTTAGTTGTTATAGTTACTTGAACTAACTATAACTTTCCCCCCACAATGCACTGATTATGACCCCACATATTACATCACTTATGTTAAGTGAGTTGGTGTGTGATTGGCTGTATTGTAGATTGAGTGTCGATGTGAATGGCTGTATGTGTGAGTGAGCCGATGTGGGAGTTCTTGTATGGATGTGTGAATGGTTTTGTAAGTGGTTGTGTGAGTGTGTGAGTGAGTGTGTGAGTGTTTGTATGGGTGAATTAGTTGCTGTGTGTGTTGAGTGACTGTATGGGTGTGTGAGTGGGTGTGTGAGCAGGTGTATGAGTAAACAAGTGGGTGTGTGAGTAGATGTATGGGTATATTTGTAGCTGTGTAAGTGGCTGTATTGGTCAGTGACTGGGTGGTTAAGTAGCAGTATGGGTGAGTGAGTGGTTTTTTGAGTATCTGTATGGATGGGTGAGTTAGTGGCTGTATGGGTAAGTGAGTGTGTGTATGTGAGCTCCTGTATGAGTGAGTGGTGTCATGTGTGAGAGGCTAAAGGGGTTCTATGAGTGAATGTGTGAGTGACTGAATGGGTGAGTGAATGGGTGCATGAGTGGTATAAGGATGAGAGACTGGTTGTATGAGTAGCTGTAGGAGTATGTGATTGGTTGTGTGAGTGGCTGTATGAGGGTGTGTGAGTGGCTCTATGGATGAGTGAGTGGTTGTATGAGTACTTGTATGGATGAGTGAGTGGTTGTGTGGGTATGTGAGTGGGTGTATGAGCGGTTGTATAGCTGTGTGAATAGGTGTGTGAGTGGGTCTGTGGATGATATCATCAGTGTTGTCATTTGAGATGTCATCAGTGCTATCATAAATGATGTCATTCACCATGTCATGAGTGATGTGATATGTGAGGTTATAAGCAGTGCATTACCAGGGCCTAAGTTATAGTTAGCTTAGGTAGCTATAACTGCTGAATTTCACTGGTATTGTATGAGTGAAATCTGTGCCTAAATATACTGTCCCTGTAGCCTTTGTTTTTTCCAATGAATTTCTATGTTTTTAAACATTTCTATTTTGTAACTATAACATCTTGCTTACCTTTGTTTTTCTTAGTGAATTTCAGCATTTTAAAAATGTTTAAATAATTACTGTAACCTGTCACCATCGAGAGTGGGTGGGTGAGTGGCTGTGTGGGTCTTTGAGTGCTCTGTGTTTGGGGGGTGTGAGTGTCTGTGTTGGTCTGTGAGTGGGTGTGTGAGAATGTGTGTGTGTTTTTGTATGAGTGATGGTGCATGTTTGTGAGTGTCTGTGTGGGTCTGCTAGTGGGTCTGTGAGTAGATCTGTGAGTGGTTCTGGGAGTATCTATGTGAGTGCCGGAATGAGACGGTGTGTGCCTGTGTGGTCTGTGAGTGTATGTGAGTACCTGTGTATCTCTGTGAGTGGGTGTGTGAGTGGCGCTATGCATTTTGGACATTTGCATACATAGTGTATTTAAAAGGGTGAATCATGGAATCTGCTGTCACCAGGAGATGATGAGAAAGAAATTACTTGTCACCCTAGTTCAGATTGTGCTCCAATAGCTCAATGATGCAGTCACCTCTACTAAAGATTTCAGATCATTTTTCCTCTTGAAATACGAGAGGAAACACACTTGCTTTGCAAGTGCCAAGCCCAAGAAGTTAGGATCGTTTGTGCTTTACTGAGGTGGAGCTTCCTCTGGGGCACCTGCTATGTTTATATTTGTAAGTGCTTCCTATTAAGGTTTAATTTCTGTGAAATGCTCACTGGGGCCTGAATGAAACATTATTTTTTCCAAGAAGAGTCCCAACTTTTGCCAAACATGTCTACCCAATTTGAGTACTTTAATCTAGTTAATTAGTAAGTGCTCCTCAGTGTTCTATGGGATTATGGGGGACGCCCTAAAGCCCCTGCCATTATAGCTGGCTTTCCACCTCCTGCCAGAGCTGGTATTGCTCTTGCATGCAGGGAGCTACTGGAAATGCAGCTCCCTGTGTGTGAGAGCAATACTCTGACATATTTTCCTGACTGCATGACTGCTGTCAAAGCTCCCTCCAAGCAAAAGCAAACAGCTATGTCCTGGGGTGGGCACCCCGGAACATAGAAGGAGCCACCCTTGAGGGTTGTTGATCTCCACGGCCATTATTGCATTCAGAATAGGGCATGTGTCCCTCTCCTTTTTTGCGCATGGGCCAGCATGGGGAGGTGGTGGTCCCCCAGGGCCAAATATGGCCCCCTCCTTTGTTTTAAGTGGTGGTGGTCCCTGGGTCCATGCAGAACTCCTCTTCTAAAATGAATTTCAGCACCAGGGAGGAGGTGGTGTCCGGGGGATCTACATGGTCCTCACATTTATATTCCCATGAGTCCCGGGGAGGTGGTGGTCCCCAAGGCACTATTAAACCCCAGGAGGTGAACCCTGTGTGCCACCCTCCAGTTTTTCAGAAAAAACTCTGCATGCCACCAGGATCGTGCCCACCCAACAGGAACATTAAAAAACAATGCCAGGAGACCACACTATTTTTTAATTCACGGTGATAGTAATGAATATTTGAGAATTTTGCTATGAATTTAAAGAAAATGATTTTTTGCCCAGCCGGGGTCTCTCTAGGGCCTCAGGACATAGGCTAGGGGGTTAGTACCCTGCCTTTTATTCTCTTTTTTTGCATTTTATTTCGGTTCTTGGTAAAAGCCGAGTCCAGATGGCTGCCAATGCATACTGGTTGAAGTGTTGGCAGTAAATCAGAGCTCTGCACATCTCTGCATCAGCTCGTCATTATTCGCAAAGGATTTAAAATCGTAAATATATACAATTAGATTTCCTTTAATGTCTTGCAAACTCTTGAACATAATTACACCAAATAACTGAAATTGTAATCTGTAAACCAAAAGCTACCTTTCTTCCAAATTTGGTGTAATTCTGTCCAGTGGTTTGGGCTAAAGGCTTGCCTAAAGTCTCCATGGGAAACACACTTTTTTTGACCCCCGCCTTTTTCTTGGCCCCGCTTGACAGATCACCCTGAAACTTTTCATGCACAACTAGAAGTACCAACACAGTTTTTATAAACTTTCAGGAGATTAGTCAAATGGCGCCAAAGTTATAGGCAAGTCAAAAAATGCCTTTTCTTTGGAAACATGCTCCTAATTATAACAACCTACTGGCAAATGCCAATTGATAATGTATACATATATATTGGCTTACCATCATCATATACATCCTGAGAGGTTGGTCACCCATTTTGCTAATTTGTATGCCCCGAAGCCACCAACTGAGAAGGTGATGCACCCTTAAACCCTGGGTTATCAATCATTAGAATTGAAGAGGAAGCTGATGAGGAGATGGATATAGACCCACTGTGTTTCTCTTTAGAAGTCACTATTAATGCCATTAATCTGCTTAAGTCAATTAAAGCTCCTGGTCTTGATAAAATCCCCAGAAACTCGTACAAATCAGAACCTCTAATTTGGACTTGTTATATCAATTTGATTTCTAATGCCATATCATCTGGGGGAGAAATCCCCAATACCTGGAGAGTGGCTGAGAGGGTGACCTATGTAGTCCCTCCAACTACGGGGCCATAAGTCTTATCAACATTGTGCAAAAGTTTTTTTTTCAAGATAAGTACTTGGTAAGTTGTTCTCTTGGGTTGAAGAAAACTGCTTTCTGTCCCCGCTTCAAGCCGGTTTTAGACCAACACCCAGTACTTCCGAACAGGTATTCCTATTGGCTATTCTTTACTGGAAGTACTTATTGTTATCCGAACAGAAATTGTATGTGGCCTTTGTTGATCGCAGGGCCACATTCAACCTTGTTTCCAGAGATAAATTGTGGAGAGTTATGCTCAAGATGGGCATCCCTGGGAACTTCCTTCAACATATTGCAAGGCAGACCTCAAGCAACAGGGTAGGCATTTGGCATCAGAGCAGTCCTTATTCTGTAATGCCCACATGTCCAAGAGTGCTCTGTTGAGTGGGTGTGAAAGTCCTATATTAATACTTGGTGCCAGCATTTGTGTGGGGGGCATCTGTGTTCTAACTAACATCTGGTTCTGGAAAGTTCTTTCCCTTCTTCTATCAAGACTCAAATCTGTCCAGGATGACAAAAGACAGGTAACACCTGGTGTCAGATTCCTTTGTGAGTACAGGAGTCAAAGCCATTTGAAATGTAAGTGGGTCATCCATCCAAGATGGCCCAACCTGTCCTGTTTGAAAGCAACACACAAAGTCAAAAAGCAGAACCATTCAGAGTCATGTGACTCAGGCCACTGTTTTTTACGCATGTTTACGAGACACTGCAGTCTGAGAAATTGTCCTCACCGATCACGGCACTAGGTGGATACTCTTCGAAACTGTGATACCCTGCTAAACTGCTTATTCTGAATAAGGATTTAAGTGTCACTGAGTTCAACCTTAGTAAAATAGCAAATGTTGGTTAGATCAAACACAACGCTGTGATAGGCTGCAACATTGCGAAACAAAAAAAGATAATACTGCGTCATTTGGGCCCTGAAAAAGCCTATGTTTAAGCAAAATGCATTGTCTGCACTTGCTGAAAAGGAATGAAATAAAAAAGAAAGAAATGACAAGCAGTGACTGCCTCGTCATGCTTCCTTCAGTACTTTGCTTAAGTTGTTGTTTGTCTCACTTTGGACTGTTTTGCCTCCCATTCCATGTTCTAAAGTGTTTTATGCATGGCCAATTCGTAGCTGGTAATTTTTGAGGTGGGCAACCAGTTTTTGAAAAATTGGAATTTACTTCAAGTGGCAGAGTGAGAGATCCCCTCTAAGCCAATACTTACAAACATTTGGAACTCTCTCATCATACCAGTAGCAAATGGGCTACTACGTAGATATCAATGCAGAGTTTTACCAGGTAGGAATATTTCAGCCAATGCATTTTTTTGACCCAAGACATTTTACTATTTTTCAAATACCAAAATGAAAGCTGCTATTTTTATGATGGATGCAGAGAAGGCATTTTTTATCTTAGGAAAATGTGGATTTAAAGATCAATTTTTAGTATCGCTGTGGAATATTTTTCAAGGGGCAACAGCATAAGTAGAAATAAATATGTGGACAGCAGGGCAGATTAAAATTGACCGGGCACCCATCAGGGCTGCCCCCTGTCCTCTGTGATAATTTTGAGCCATAAGCTATTAAGATCCAAAGCAACAGTACAATCATTCTTCCAATAATTGGAATGTCTAAAATCAAGCTTTTCTTTGATAATATATCTTCAACCAAACTTGGCGAATAGTCGCAATGTGTTGGATGCAATTGCAGAGTTCACTGGAGTTAGAGGTTATAAAGTAAACCAAGCAAAGACTGAAATTCTATTGTTTAATACCACTTTAAACAAACTCCATCATGATCTCCAGTCTCAATGTGCGCCTCAATGGCCGATTAGATACTTGGGCATCTAAGTAATGCATGACTACTCTCAATTCTTTGATTTAAATTGCAAGACAACCTTTTAGAAAACTAAAGCACAGCCGGATTGGTCAAACTGCCTTCCTTGGTCCATTATTGGAAGTGTGGCTTTGAAACAAATTCAATTTCTCCCACCAGTGCTTTTTGATTTACTACACTCCCCATTATAATTAGTAAATTATACTTTCTAGAACTTGATCAGTTGATCCGAAAATTAATGTGGAATTATAAACAGCTAAGGGCTAAAATAGCAGCTTAACGGCTAGGCTAGAAAAGTCACAAAGGGGATTTGCTTCACCCCATTGCCAAAGAAATTACCTTGCTGCCCTTTTGGATAGTATAACTCAAATCATGTCTAATACTGAAAATTTTTGACAGTGAGGATTGCACACCTTTTTCTTAAGGTTTAAAGTTCATCTTAATATTCATCAATTTCATCAAATGTTGCGTGCTCGTTTGGTGTCGTGCCTTGCCCTGGTGGCAACTGAGTATTAAATAATTATCTGCTGGGGATGCACTCTGCCCCAAAACCAATGGCACAGCAAAATGCTACTTGCACAATTTAACATATGTAGATAATTTTTGTCCTCATTTTCATATTTTTTCTCTTTCTTAAAATCCTTCTGTTTGGTTCCACATGTCAGACATCATGCCAATTTACAAAGTTTTCTCATGTTCAGGTTCGTCCATCCGGACCTTTTTCCAAGAACAAGTACAGATGCATAACTTCACCATGGCAGTATTTTATTAACCCAATGCATTTCCGGCAATTTCAGCCCTTCGTCAGGGGTAACTTTAATCAGAAGCATGTTCATTCTCCACTCGCTGCCAGAAAACTTTGTAAATTGGCATGATGTCTGATGTGTGGAACCAAACAGAAGGATTTTAAGAAAGAGAAAAAAATATGAAAATGAGGACAAAAATTATCTACATAGGATAAATTGCGCAAGTAGCATTTTGCTGTGCCATTGGTTTTGGGGCAGAGTGCTGCCCCAGCAGATAATTATTTAATACTGAACATTTGAAACTTTTATGTTGATACAGAGGCAAAAAAATCTTTGATTGAACTACCTGTTTTTAAAAAAAATACCTAAACTATCAAGATATAAGTCACTACATGCACTGGGATATCGTTTTAGAGAGCAGTTTCAGATCTGGGTAGTCTCAAACTGCCATGCCTTTACTTTACTAAAAGACTGTCAATAGTTTGGCATTAGTATTTAAAGATCGACTTTGGAATGCTGGAAACAAGGAGGGTTCACTAGTTTTACGTGAATTTTCCAACATTGAAAGATGCATAACATTGATAGAAATAAACCTACGCCTAGGAGTGCAAGCTATGAACCTGCATTTAGCGGGAAACCTATTAATACACTTTCTTTCCTCAACCTATACTGCCTTATACTCTGAAATGTATGTACTGATGTGCCTGTTATACAAAAGCCACTTGACAGTCATAGAAAATTGCTACAGGGCCACACGGAACAACATGAAGAGTGATCTAGTTGAGGAACAGTTGATCAAAGTCAATCATTCCACTGGATGTTCAGTCACTAAAGCAGAATGGACATAGATCGCAGAATAGGGGTACAAATCCCCAAGGGCCACAATTTTGAATAGAATGGGTTTTTTGTCAAGTTGGCTAGCCTAATACACCCCGATAGACTGCATTAGAAAGATGCAGCAGTGCAAGATCAGTGTTTTTGCTGTAAGCTGGAGGGAGCAGGAGACTTGTGTCATAAGCATGTCCAGTGCTCTAAGCTTTAGGAGAACATTTTTCATAAGCTTGCAAATATTACACAGATCATGTGTTGCCGGAATCCGCTCTTCATATGTAACTCAAATGGCAAAAAAAGCGTACATTGTTTGCTGTATATTGGTATTGCATGCAGCTTCATACTTCAGAAGTGAAGAGTAGAGGATGCATCTTCTTTGAGGGAATGGCAGTCAAAAATGCAAAGAGCTCAAATGTTTGAGGAGGCCTACGCTAAACGAGTGGGCGGCTATCAAAATATTTTAACATTTGGGGAAGAGTACAGTTTGACTTATGTAATCCTGTCGGCTAGGGGTACTACATATACGTAACAAACATCATAGGTTGTAAATAGCCATGCTTGTCACGAAATTTAGAACTAAGGACCTTATTATGAGTTTGCAGTGAAGGAGCAGGACCGCCCCTCTCCCTCCACCAATCCTGTGTATCAATTGTCTGCCAGATCATGACTTTTTTGGTCACTGCTGGGCAGTTCTTTGGCATTCCCAAGGCTGTGCCTATGAAATAGGCACCGCAATTGTAACGTCTAAGGCAGTACCTGGATGGCATGGACTCCTACAGCTATGATGAACCGGTAAAAGAGGAAACAAGGTGAGGAAATTGCACAACCATTTTGGGCCGGATGAACGAAATTCTAATTTTGCATTTCCTTAATAGGGACTCTGTAGAAATAAATATTTAAGAAATGCAAAATGATATGTGCAAAATTTACAATTCCCTAATGGAATTGCTATTAGGGAATCGCAAATAGGAAGTTTCATTACATTCTCACCTATGGGCAAAATAGGAAATGGTTTGCAATTCTTAAAGTGCGATTTCAAAATAGGAAATTGAAATTAAGGAAATGCAAAGCCAAGGGTGGCTCTCTGCTTAAATCCCCACTGGAGGCACACCGAATTTCCTAGTGCGCTATGCCCTATGGGCTAATGTGTTCTTCATGTCACTTTAAAAAAAATATTTTAAATGCATTTTTTCAATTTGCACATGGTTACCATTAACTTTGAGTTGATGGTAATTGCATTTCATAAATGCCCAATTCGCATTTAGTAAATGCTTAGTACATGTGCTTGAGAATCGCAAACAGGTAATCCCTAAATGCGATTCCCTAAATTTTACATGCAATTTGCGGATTCCACAGGTTAGAAATGACAAATTGCAACCATGATTTGGCCTTGCACATAGGGAAAAGCCATTTAGCATTTCTTTACGGGCCAAAGTAGCGATTCGGCCTGCTAAGAAATGCTAAATGGCTTTGTACATCTGGCCCTTATTCCTCTGATTCCACATTCCAGATTAGTGCATTTAAGTCCAACGTTCCTATGCACAACAAATTGTGGCAATAATTCCAAACAGCACAAAAGATGTTTTGATAGCTTTAATGAAAATACAGGCATTTGGGTGTTTCAATGTGCAAAAAATGCGAATGCACAGAGAACAAACATCATTGTGTGGTGAACAGCTGCTGTTTGTGCAGGTAACAGCGGTAGGGCCGGGTAAGGGGGGATTGCGAGGGAAGATGCAGAAGGAAAATCAAATAAACAATTAATTTTCCCTCTGCAACTTCCCTCGAAATCCCCCCCTTACACGGCCCGACCACCCCACCGCTGTTACCTGCACGGTTCGCGACTGGTGGTGAAACCTCTCAACATCTGAGGTTAAAGGCTTTTTTTTAAAAGCACTGCAGTATAGCATATTTGTGTTTTTGTGTTACCCTGACTTTTATTAAACTAACAGCCAACATAAGGTTGATGTCGACTTTGGCAGATGGGTTACTTCGTCCCAAATGTGGTGGATTTCCTGTCCACCTTAATACAAGTGTATAATATCCAATGGCACTTGTCCACCATGTTGGTGACTAACCCGTCCTTCAATCTGTATATCAGGCCATGGCCATGGATTATGCTTTAGTTTGGATAGTATTGCAGTACATTAAAAAAATATATACCTTGCCTTGTTTTGTAATATACACAGCGATTTATCCTGCACGGACTGCAGTCTTAGGGTCTCATTAAAAGTGTCCCGATAAGTGCGATAGGGCTAGTAAAGCCTGATCATTCCAGTGGGGCTTTAAGTATTTTCTACCAGCCCCATTGGAATTATAAACTTAAGAGGAACAGCGCAACTCTATGGTATTTCACCCATGGGTTTACCTGGAAAATATTTGGTGGAAAATTGGCATTTATTGTCTTTGTTCCCATAATGCTCAGAATGCGTGTTGTTTTTCACCCATCCCAAGAAATATTGAGACTCCAGAAATCATCATTTCGGGAGGACAAAACGCCTAGAGACCGGCAATGAGTAATTAGTGCGTTAATCTATGTCCAGTTAGCTTATTTTGTATTATGCAGCAATTAAACATTTTACAAGGTACTGTTTTCCCTCTTTGTTTTGTTTCTTTAAATAAATCCACTGCTAAATTTAAGACCTGTGAAATCAGACACATCCTCTGCAGATATTCAGTTTATTAAAAAGTCCGAATCTGAAGTGGAACTGTTACTGCTTTGAGCGAAAGCAGTGTGCTTTTCCAAGTTCTCCAAATGACTTTATATAACTTGCAAGCAGGTGGATAAAGAGATAAGATTAACTGTTTAATCTACTTCCATCCAGTCGAATTTGCTCTGTAAATGAAAAGTTTAATCTGCAACATAGATGTTAAAAACCTTAACATCCATCATCTCAACATTGGAAGCTGCAGCTACTCTAGCTGAAAATTGTCATTTTGGGGTTATCTTGGCTCCTTCTGTTTGATGCCTCCCCAGTGACAGACCATTTTACAGATTTAAACTGCTCCACTGTGCATGCCTAATTGTTTTTTTTCTTTTCTAAAAAAAAAAATCCCTAAAGAGATATTTTTATAATAGAGATTGAAAACTCATTTAGCTTGTGTGATCTCCATAATATTACACTTGTGCTGGAAAAGAAGATTCCAGCAGTTGGACACGGGATAAAAACGCATTAAACCTGCAGGCCATTAAGGTTACAGCGTGGCCGAGATTCAAATCAAAAGGAGGTCCTTTGTAGTATTTGGCATTATACAGTATCATATTTTCAGTACATCAACAAAACTAACAGAAAATGCATGCACGCATCATAACATCATAACTTAAACCAAGCCTGATGTTATGCTGAAATCTTTAAGCAATGACTGATTCAAATGAAAAAATACTTGTATACAGAAGAATTTTGCTACCAAAATATCATCGTCATAATATTGAAGATAAAAATATCTAGAAGGTAAGTGCATACAGATATGGACCGATTCTATTTTACCTCCACATCTACTCACTGTCAATACATGCATTTACATAGACTGTCTAGGTACATAAATGTTGAGTTACGTGAAGTAAGCCTATGCTTACTTATATATACATACCTTGTCCATATTTTGGTCCGCAATATTTAGTCCATGATATTCTAGTAGCATAATATTAAGATGGAATTCCAAACAAAACAGGGCTAAGGGCTAGATCTACAAAGGTCTTTTACAGTTGCAGGCAGTGTCGTCTTAAACGCATAGGCACCCTGGGCAGATGCTGCCCGGAGGCCCAACACGCATAAGGCCCTCGTGCAGAACATAATTTAGCACCAATTTTCTGTTAAACATTTTTATTCCCATGAGTGGTTGTGTAGGTGGGGCCTAGACCACTGCTTTGTCTGGGGGCCTACAATGCTCATAAGATGGCCCTGGTCGCAGGATAAGTGACCACAAATCACGTTTGTACAATTTACAAAATCCATTTTGCTGATCATAAAGGGATTTCCAATCTGTACACGTTTTTAGAGCCATTCCACATTTCACTTGGAAGGAAGGGTGGTTCCCTTCCAATCATCAATTTGAGTCACAAACTAGTGATCAAGAATAGACACCAGAGTTGGGTACTCATTTATTCACAAAGGGCAAAGTATCAAACTGGGACCTTGTCAGAAGGGTGGAGCTTGTTTTAATGGCACAGCGAGCATGGAACCTACATCTGGGCATAACTATCACACTTAGAGATTCTCGCTCAAAAAAATGAAACCATGATGGGTGGGTTGCTTGAATTAATCTCAGTCACTGGTAATTACTCTGGGCTCCAAACCAGTTAATTGTTTTTTGTCACCTCATACAGGAACCATCGATATGCAAATCAGCATTGGCCCTGCTCCATTTGAAACAGTTGAGCCCAGACTGATCCCTTACCCTGACCAAGTCCCTTCCGAACCAGAATAAAAGCAACCCTAGACCAGTTTCTGCCTATTTGTGCTTCTTTGTAATGGTGCAACTTGATTATAGTGACAGTGTAAGCATGTGACCCATATCTGGTCATACCTATTGCACTTCAGGCATCTTTTTGAGGAAACAATGAATTGCTTGAACTAATTATAGCTATTGGCAATTACTCTGGCTGCAATCCAGTCTTTTGGTTTTGACCACCATGCCACTTAGGAAGGAACCAACCACATGCAAACCTTGGTCCTGCTCCAACAGAAGCAGTCTAACCCATGCTGCTAGGCCAGCTCCCTTCTGAAACAGAACACAAACAACCATGGACCATTGTTTGTTGCATTTGATGGCTTATGTGCAACAGATAAGCCCAGGCATGGATCCTGTTATCACTATGACATTGAATGCAAGCTGCACCATACTGACATAGGCTGAAACTGGTCTTGGATGGCTGGTGTTACTTTTTGAAGGTATCTATGTCTTGCAGTTAAAGATGGACTGTTACCTTTCGGAGCAGGGTTAGTATTGATTTGAATACAGTGGACCTCTGTCTACAGTGGCACGGTGGACGTAGAACAATGGACTGGAAGTGCGGCCTGAGCAATTTCCAGTGAGTGATAGGAATTCAAGCATTCTATCCATCACCTTGCATGTTGATGCAGTTGAAGCCCTAAATTAGACAGATAAGCCAAGACTTGGGTCTTTCACTCCCCGTGCCATATAACTCAAGTTGCACCCTACTGATGAGGGTCAAATAGGCTGAATTTAGTCTAAAATTGCTTGTGCACCCTGTTGGTAGGGTCCTCACCATGCAGTAAGGTATGGACTGCTACACTGAGTAACCAAGTCAGTACTTATTGCATAATGATTGTCTAGACTGGCATGGATGGTGAAAAACGATGGACTATAATCCAGCCTGAGCTATCAACAGTGGCTGGAATTAATTCAAGCATTTCATCCATCGTGCTGTTGTTTATTTCATGAATATAAATGATACTGAACACTGTGTGTTCTCCTGCAAATAAACATTGTACAAAATGACTGATCATTACATCAGTCACCTTTGAAACGAAGTTCTCTTTGCAAATCAATCAGCATATTATTTGTACATACTAGTTTACGAAAAGGGAACCATCACACAAAATAAGCACTGCTGGAGTTCATTGCCAGTGGGGAGAATTGATCGCAGGCAGACCTTCCTGAAACAAGAACTAAGTTTGGGTTGCCTAAAACACATGTGTTAGAACTGGGGTTTCTGGTTGTCAGAGTGTGCACCCTGTACAAGCAGGAGCCACCATTCTAGTTAGTGTAAGCTAGATACACTTCTAAAGATAACCTGTGCTCACCCTCTGGTAGCTTGGCACAGAGCGGTCAGGCTTATCTATAGAGGCAATTTGTAAAGTATTTGTGCAGCACACTCACACAGAAACACAATGAAAACACCACAAACTTATTCCACACAGGTTAGCATAAAAGATCATACTTAAATGAATAAAACATCCAATAAGTAGAACCGGAGTAATGAATTTTTGACGAATAAATTAAAAGTAGTTTTTTAGAAGTAAATAGCGCTTAAGGGTTACTAGAGGTCGCACTGGACCGAGGTAAATCCAAAGTTCAGGTCGACTTTGATGGAGGGAAGACTGACTACAGGACTCACGTAGGTCCAGCTGAAAAAGAACCCTGAATTGAGCAAGCATTGACTTCGACAACTTAATACGTTGGTTTTAATACGCACAGGCAAGGAAGGCTTCGTCGACAAACCTCTTTATTATGAAGACACTGATTTGTCATTGAGCCGTGTTTTTCCATTATCATTGAGCCACACAGTCTTTTGAAGTGATGTCGTGGATCAGCCCCTGCATCGGACTGGAAGGGCAATTTTTTGGTTCGATCAGAGCAAAGTTGTCACTGTGTCGATTTTGATGGTTGTGTACAGCAGGTCACCTCTCAAGGGCCCAAGACTGGGTTGGCAACACTTGGTAGGGCAAAAAGCACAGAGTCCAGGTGCTGTTGCAGGGTGGAAGGTAGTCTTTGATGGCCCTGAAACTTTAGAAAAGGGGGCAGGCCTGCAAGCACTTGGACTCACTCTGAGTTCAAGTGAGATGGGTCAAGCCCTTGTCCTCAGCAGGGCAGAGATCAGCAGGCAGCAGGGTAGCACAGCACAGCAGAAAAGCTGTTCTTCCAGAGTGGCATTCAACCAGAGTGCACTCTTGTAGCACAGTGCAATCCTTGTGGCAGAGTTCTTCTTAGGGCCTGTAGTGTACTGTCTTGTTGGGTCAGATGGGCTAGTGCTTATACCCAGTTATTCCTTAGAAGTGGGGGTAGCTTCAAAGAAGAGAGTTATGAAATGCACACAGACCGTTTCTTCCCAGCCCAGACACCAGACTATCAATAGGGGGTAATAAGCTCTTTCTATGGGAAACAGGACACTGTCTATTCAGGTGTAAGTGTCCTCTCTCCCCACTCTTCCTGCCCAGGAAGAGCTATCACAATGCAGATGAGCATGCATGTGAGTTCACTGTCACACCTACCCTTGTATGAAGTGAAGCTGTCACCCACTCCAGATGTGTATTGGAGACAGGCTGCAGGCACACAGAGCAGTAAGATCAGAGAAATGTCTACTTTCTAAAAGCGGTATTTCTAAAATAGTAATGTTAAATCGAACTTTACCAGTACAGAGGATTTATCATTACCATTCCAAAATATGAAACATGATGCAGCGACTGCTTTCTAATTAAAAATTACAGCTTAAAAGTATATTAAGGAATTCCCAATGTTAATCTATGAGTGGAATGGGCCTCACAGTAGTGAAACACAAATTTGAGTGTTTGTCACTACCAAGACATGCAAATCTTAAAAGCACATGTTCTATTGTTACATGCGCAAAACCCTGCCATATGGGCTACCTAGCCCATTCCTTAGGGGTGACTCATGTACAATGAAAGGGGAGTTTAAGGCTTGGCAAAGGGTTTAAAATACCAAGTCAAAGTGGCAGTACATTTCATGCACAGTCCTTGCATTTGGCAAGCCTGGGATAGGTTTGAAAAGCTACTTTTGTGGGTGGGACAATCAGTGCTGCAGGCCCCTTAGTAGCCTTTAATTTATGGTATAATACTTTACAAGGGACATACACTTTAGCACTGGTCAGCAGTGGTAGAGTGCTCGGAGCATAAAGCCAACAAAAAGAAGGTCAGAAAAAGAGGAGAAGGAAGGTAAAATGTTGTGGGTGACCTACAAAGGCACTTCACTGTGGCACTTGGACACATATTGGGCATCATTGATACTGAGTCTCTCCATTTCCCAATGCTCCAAACTCTATTAACCATTGGATCTGGCTAGAAACTAATTTCCATGGATTGTTAAGACGGTCCTGGATCATTCTTTAGCTCCCCTAACAGAGCTGGATGCCAAATGGGAAACTGACACTGGCTGCCCTCTCACTAAGAAAGAATGAGAGAAAACTCTCTCTCACCCACACATGAATTCATGAAATTCTAGGCTCCAATACATTCAACACAAACATTGTTACCTATATTTACTTGACCCCAACATGGATTAAAAAATCAGTTACTGCTATCTCTCCTTGCCCTTCCTGCCCTGCTCTTGATAAAGACATTAAACATGAGTTTTGAGACTGGCCCATCATGAATGCTTACTGATGTGAGATTAGTACCATATTAGTATCCAAAATAGGTAATCAGTTCCTGTTTGGTCTGGATGAATGTCTGACTAAATATCGAAATCAAAAATATCGACATACAAAAATATCGGGACAAAAATATCGAAGTCAAAAATATCGGAATCCTATCCCTAACAAGGTAAGTACAAAAATATCGAAAAAATAATATTGTAGTACAAAAATATCGAAATTAAAAATATCGTTTTTCTAAATGTATTAATAATAATGTTAAAATAATTATAAAATACATATAATGTTACAAATATTAAATACAAATATTTAAACATAATTACAAAATTAAAAATAATACATATACATTTAAAATAAATTAAAAACTTAATAATGTAATGTAATTTTATATTTTGTAATTTCATTTAATTGATTTAATTTAAATTTATTTAATTTTTACCCTGTACGACTGTACCCCAAAAACCCAAAACTGACCCAGAACCCTAAAAATACCCCTTTACCCATGAACTGGAAACTGACCCTGAACCCTAAAAATACCCCTTTACCCAAAAACTGAAAACTGACCCTGAACCCTAAAAATACCCCTTTACCCAGAAACTGAAAACTGACCCTGAACCCTAAAAATACCCCTTTACCCAAAAACTGAAAACTGACCCTGAACCCTAAAAATACCCCTTTACCCAAAAACTGAAAACTGACCCTGAACCCTAAAAATACCCCTTTACCCATGAACTGAAAACTGACCCTGAACCCTAAAAATACCCCTGTACCCATGAACTGAAAACTGACCCTGAACCCTAAAAATACCCCTTTACCCATGAACTGAAAACTGACCCTGAACCCTAAAAATACCCCTGTACCCATGAACTGAAAACTGACCCTGAACCCTAAAAATACCCCTGTACCCAAAATTAATTAATATTATTTAATTACCAATTAATTATTAATTAACAATAACAATAAAGTAAATATATTAGCACATTTGCACAATTAATTAATTAAGAATAACAATAAATTATATATAAAAATTACTATAATAATTTAATTAAATAATTAATAATAATTAATTACCAACTAATTAATCATTATAAATATGAAATAATGTATAATAATTAATTAAGTAATTAATAGAAATTAATTACCAATTAATTATTAATTAAAATATGTACAAACATATATCAATTAATTAATTATTATTAAATTACTTCCCACCCTATTCCCCTATAAACCCATAACCCGCTACAGAACATATTTATCAATTAATAAATTAATTAAAAATAATTTAAAATTAATTCTCAATTAATTAATTAATAATTCCTAATAATTATTCATTAATTTAACATAATTAAATTACTTCCCACCCTATTCCCCTATAAACCCACAACCCGCTACAGTAGTAAAAGACAATATTTAATAAAATAACATTAAAAATAAATAATAAAACATAATAAATACAATATAATATACACTAAATTTATTTAAAAATTGATATTAGTAACATCAAAGTTATTAATTTCGATATTATTAACATCGATATTTACAACTTCGATATTACTGATATCATACCAATATCGATATTTAGACTGTCGATATTACTTACCTTTGATATTTTTGTATATCGATATTTAAACTTCGATATTTTTGCATATCGATATTTAAAAATCGATATTTTGTCTGTGTACCGGTCTGGATAGCTGCATCCTAGGTTTCTATAAATGTACCAAATAAGGCAAGATGGAGAGCCCGTTTTTATACCTGGTCCTCTTGCTAGCCTAGGACTCCATGACAATGAAATGGAAAGTATCCTCCCCGGTCAGCATATTGCACTGTGACACAGTGGTTAATCATTGTGTGGAAGTTGAGCTGCTGCTCACTATATAGGCAGCAGGTCAGGGTACGCCGCAAACATCCTATGGCAGCCTTATGAGTTGAACTGATGTTCTCCTTCCAGAAGGGTCCCAAAGATGACACCAGCCCCCTAGAGACAGGGGTGAGACAAAAAAAGTATTTACCATGACCTTACACACTAACAAATAGTAGCCTTTACATCTGAGTATGATACTCTGTGCACTCCTCCTTCTGGGCTTCCATTGTCAAAAGCCTTGCTATTCACCAAGCTGGGGTCCAATTGAGCACTACTGGCAACGAGTGGGGGTACCAGAACACAATACATTGTTTGACTTTCTCATTGGTCAGCCCTCTTCTCACCCTTCATTTAAGTACATCAACTACACTTGTTGGTGTTTGGTTTTTACCTTTGTAGATGTTATTTGTTTACTTAGCAGAACATTGTATAACATGTTTAAATACCACAGATATATGTGCCTCACTTGCATCTCTGCCATTGGTAAAACTTTAGTTGAGACACTCGTGTAATTATGCTAATGATTGTCTGTATATTATCCTTGAGACAGTGAAATGTGATTTGTACATAATTTATATTACTTGTGTTTCATAAAACAAAAAACAACAATAAAATTGTCGAAAAAATGAAGTAATACAAAGTAGCACTACTTTTTCCTACTTTGCATCAAGGGGCTATATCATGTGTGGCACATGGGCATTCCCATGCAACCACACACAGTTTTTGACACGGAAAACCCTATCTACTAAGAAGGATACTCAAGGCTTTGCACCAAACATGTATGACTCCTTAAAGCAGGTGTAGACTTGGGAAAATGTTCTCTTCGCCAAACGTTTGCAACTTTGCAGGTGTATGGTACAGCACGCATAAAAACACAAGAGTGTCAGCATACATACAATAGAATTTCACAGGATGGCCACCCGTGCCAGGGGTTTTCCTATTGGTTATTAATATTAGTCCCTCCTTAATGTCAACATCTGAAATAGAGGCAGCCTAGAGGCTGGGTGGCCTTCTCTCGTTCTGCAAATTTAATCTGGTCAAGTATGCTAATATATCAGTAATGAGGTTTCCCTCATTACCACTGTATGGGTCCCAATAATATTTGAAAAAGGCCATATTCAAGGCAGACTGATACCTGAATAGAAATGAATACCTGAGTTAAGGGAGAGTCCATGTTCATGGGTCTGATCATCCATGCCAATAGGCACCCAGATCTCTTCACCAAGCCTCTGACTATACTCAGGCCATGTATGCCCTATAATCAAGACATCTGAGCTTCTCCACCAATGATGCATAGCTTTCTAATTGATTGAGCTTTTCTTATTTTTCTGAGGTGCATACATTAATTCTAGTTCAAGCTTGTGAATTGCTGTGTCCATGTCCAGTGGTGTTTTGATCATCATCTGTCTCTCAGCCCAATGTTGTGGCAAAGCAGTACTCAATAACATCTATATTGAAACCTCGCATACTAGTAGGATACTAGATGCTGTTTCCTTATTCTCCATATGCCATATTGTTATTGCTTTCACAGTATGGATTATCTAAAACTGGATCCTCCAAAGAGGTGCAATGCATTTGCCACATCTGTATTGGGGTATCATATCCTACCTGAATTTCTTTAGAAAACGGTTGTTTAACCCCTTCCATGCTGATGACGAACCCCAGCCCTCATGCACTACGGTGCTCGTGTGCTGATGACGGCTGGGGTTCGTCACGGCCCGCCCCTGTTCCTGTTGTTTACAGCACACCAGGGGAATCGCGGCCGAATGGAAGGGGTTAATCCATGAGACTTCTTCACAGCTATTCAGAATGGTACACCCGATTTCTGGAATTCCCAGAAACCTATCCAGACAGACATACATATCAAGTACAGTGGAATAAAAGGAATATTCTCTTCAGGTCCCATGCATTCCCCTCCATACATCCACCATGCTGTAGTCAGTGAGTCACTTCCTAAAGTCCAACGCCACCTTTGCCAGCTGAGCACTACATAATGGGGGGATTGATCTATTTAGTTCCACACTCAGCACAGAGTTGGTACCCCCACCCCACAAGAATGATGGAAACTCAGACTATGCAGGCAAACATGGCCAAGACAGTGTTGAAGAAGCCCAATTAGTAAAAGTTCAGAACATACAGACTTCCCAGCACAAATTCCACTTAGTTTAGTTGATCATGTACAAAAAACATATCGCCATTGCTTGTCAACTTCTTCCTGCACAGGTGCAAAATGTGGGGTCTGACAGGCAGCCAACCCAGATAAACATAACGGAATCAATTTTGCCCAACACCCCATTGTTCATGGGACCGACTGACACCCGGTCGGTGGTCCCGACCTCCCCATTAGAATGCGACCTAACACTGTTGGGTATCATTCCTATGTTTTATTATGGGAGCAGGCATTCGGTCCATAAACTGTATGTAATGCATGCTCCCATAGTATAATGGAAAGGGCAGTTCATCCCTGCACCCCATGGCAGGCACCTCAAGGTACCTGCCTCCATGTGCAGGGATTAACAGGGTGCCACCCTAGGCCTCCAACCAAAGGCCATTCATCAAAGGGGGCCCTGCTGGGGGCCCCTAAATATGTCATCATAATCTCATGTGCAGAAAGGCCCCACCCTTGAGATTATATGTAACATTCCGAATGGCAGATGGGCTGAGCCCATTAGAAGCCAGATGGAATGACCAGTTGGATTCCTTTCTGACCGGCTCAATCAAAATGAGGTGGTCAGAAAGGAATCCGACTGGCACATTACGATGCAGCTCGGAAGCCTCTGAGACAAATCGTAATTGGCCTCTAACAAGCCTCAGCTCCTGTCAAGTGTATGCTTCTCCAGATGTAATAATACAGTGAATCAGTTTTATGGGGGAAATGTGCTCTGCAATCCTGATATATGATTATATTGTTTATAAGAGATTGAAGTTGAGAAATCCTCTCAAACACACCACTCACTCAATTCACAATCAGGAACAATAGCGGACCATCAGCAAGATAAAAAAGCATAATGAGATGCAGCTGGATTAGGGCACTGCTCATAAATCATCAGCATCTTGAGGCATCAGCTGGTAAGTCCAGCCCTTTCACCTCCAACGTATTAAAGCTCATATCCTTTTCTGGACCATTCACTTGTAGAAGAAACCTTGTGCTATGGGATCGCCATCTTCTGGATCAGCACACTAGCACCATCCATTCAGCCACAGCCTTCTGTGTTGTGGGATGTTTGGAAATCAAAGCATCCAGGTGCCATCCATCCCTCATCCTGCGCCATCACTTGGATGCCTGATAGCCATCATATCTCTAGCTGCCTTATGCTTCTCCAACCAGTCACAGGTCGATGAAAAACAGCAGAGACATTTATCAAGAATGTCAACCTGGCTAGGAACAGCAATATGTAATTGCCATCCTCTGAGACTTTTTAACTTCAGCGAAAGAGGCATGCTTGTATTGAATTGTATTGTAGAAAAATCAGGACAGATTGATTTTCAGTTCTCAAGGACATTTCTGCCTGGATAATTGAAGGATGGTGTCTCTGTCCCTGCAATCTAGCAGAAGAGCAACAACTGAATAGAAAGGTGCCCCCGGAGTTAGGCTCTTGGCTGGTAATTTGTGGGCACTCTATAACTCATAGAACCTGGGGGCATATTATCAAGGAACTGAGTTAAAATTATCAACACTTTATTGGCAGAAAACTGCCGCTAAAGTGGCGATAATGGGTTTGATAATACGCCCTTGAGAATTCCAATAGAAGCCCATGTTCACAGCAGAACATGGGGGCATATTAGCAAGAACCTCGTAAAAATTATCACTGTTTTAGTTGCATCAAACTGCCGCTAAAACGGCAATAATAGGCTTGCTAATATGCGTTATAGAATTCCAATAGAAGCCCAGGCTAGATGTGCAGGACATCTGAAATTGGGAATCAACCCTTTTTGTGGGACACAGGACACAGGTGTAAGTGTCACCTCCTCCTCATCTTCCTGACCAGAAAGCACTATCAGGATGCAGATGAGTTCTATTTCACACCCAACCTTCATGTGGTTTGTGGATGTCTAGAGGGAATGCACAAAGTGTAGCTGTCATTCTACCGAGGTGTCTGTTGGAGACGGGCTGCAGGCACACAGAGCTAATTTAAAAGCAGAGAAGTAGTGTGGCTCACTGGTTAGAGGCGGCAGACCCGAGAGCAGAGGACGGCCTGGGACCAGGGTTCGATTCCCGGCGCGGCAGGTTTCTGGACCAGGGTCAGCGGACTCGATAATTCTCTCGCCTCGGTGCCCACTCTGATCAGCGATCACACTCGGCAACTCTGGGCATTAGCTTGCCTCATCTTCACTAACGGCCCCACCAGACCGCCGGGGATGCCTGGTCTCACCCTGGAGATACCCATTAAGGGACCATCTCTCAGGGAAGCCAGGAAGGGTTTCGCAGCGGTCGAAGCGCCTTGGGACCCTACGGGTAAGTAGTGCGCTATATAAATGCCTATACATTTACATTTACATTTACACTTTCTAAAAGTGAAACAAAATGAGTATGCTGTTCCTATGTGGGAATGAGGAGGAATAAGGAGGGGGTAGGAAAAAACTGGGGTGGCAGGCAAAGATGTTATGTTAGTTACAACCAGGTTACTTGGTAAGAGAATGTGTGTTCGCAAAGGGATAGCTCCAATAAGGAGTAAGGGCCCTCACACACACCAAAGGATGTCATGATTTATCATAGGCAAGCTCCTCATTGGGCTGGTGCTGCAATGTCCAACGTTCCCCGCAAGGAGGCTCTTTGCCAGAGGTCTTTTCTGGTTGCAGATATGAAGCTAAGGAAGTTCTTGAGGGAGCATGTGTGTGGTGAGAAGAAGTGGGATAGTGTAAGTGTGATTTAAAAAAAGCTACAGGATTCTCCAAGGGTATTTTAGTCACTGGGTTCCTGTGCCAAGGTTAAAACACAGACTGAAAAGTTGTGGACTGGAAAGCGGAAATTATAGCCGCTTCAGTACCAAGGAATGTGTAAGGTGTGAAGGGGGTCGATATGTTTCATGCCCTATACAGACCAAACAGATCTAGGTCTTTCATCAGGACCTAGGTATCCTCATCTACTCCTAAGGGACGGTGTGTACTAAGTGTAACAAGCATTTGCAATGCAAACGGTCTCGTCTTTGTGCCCTTATATGTATTTAGCTATGCAGCACATTAGCCTAGGTGCTGAAACATCTATTGTTCTTTATTATGGAGGGATAATAAGCACCAAACTGTGTGACATGCCAAGTATTGGAACACATGGAGAGAAATATTGCCTTTCAGCAGAAAATAGTATAGTCCAAAGCTCTGTTTGTAATATAAAACCAGGGCCTTCGGTGGTCATATCACTCAAAATAAAAGATTTGAAAAAAATATTATTGTCTATGGGTGCCCGTGGAAGACAATTTCTATGGACTGGAATTTAGAGAATGCTAACGTGATTCTGGTATTTTACTGACCTCTGCTGATCGTTTTATATCAAGAAAGTTAAATAGAGGCAGTTGCCAGAAAATTAAAAAAGAAAGTCCCTCAGCAGAAAGCAATTCTGATATTTTACTGACCTCTACTGGTTGTTTTCTATCAAGACAGTTAAATAGAGGCAGTTGAACTAGCAGAAAGCAATTCTGGTATTTTACTGACCTCTACTTGTCGTTTTCTATCAAGACAGTTAAATAGAGGCAGTTTAACAGCAAATAAAGTCCCTAAGCGGAAGCAGACACGTCCTAGGGCTGATCTCCAGAGCCCACAAAGTACATACACTTATAAATATATATTAAAGTATATACACGAGGTCCCAAATGCTCGACCTAAAAAGGATGAAAGTCATGTCCCCTATAGTCTGGACTCGAACTGTAGTCCTATTAAGTGGTGAAAACAAAAGGTTAAAATGAATGTCTTCTGGAAAAAGGCAGCCAAATGGGGGGTTGATCAAACAGGGGGGTTGATTAGCCCCAACCGTGACATGCCAGGGGGCTCGCTAGTGTAGCAAGAGAGACAAGACAAAGCTCAGTCGGAGTGTCTGCTATGGGACCTACCAGTCTAACAGTGGCATTTCTAACACAATAATGTTAAATCCAACTTTACCACTCAAGAGGATTTATCATTACCATCCCAAAGATATGAAACATGATGCAGCTACACCTTTCTAATCAGGAATTACAGTTTTAAAGGGTTGGAAGGAATTCCAAATGCTAGCCTATGAGAGGAGTAGGCCTGACAGTGGTAAATAACAAATTTAGCTGTTTAAAGTACATGTCCTACCTTTTAGTTACACAGCACTCTGTCCTTAGCGCTGCCTATGGCCTACTTTAGGGGTGACGTATGTATAATAAAAGGGGAATATAAAGCTTGGCAAGTGATTTTATATGTCAAATTATAGTGGCAGTAAACTGCATACAAAGGCCTTGCCATTGCGGCCTGAGACAGGTTTGAAAGGCTACTTGTGTGGGTAGCATAACCAGGGCTGGAGGCCCACTAGTAGCATTTAGATTACAGGCCCTGGGTATATGGTATAGCACTTTACAACTGACTAATATGTAACTGAATATTCCAATCAGGTATAAACCAATGTCACTATGTTTAGCGAAGAAGCACATACACTTTAGCAATGGTAAGCAGGGGTAAAGTGCTCAGAGTCCTAACACCAATAAAACGACACAGTGTGGCCATGGTCACCCTTGAATTCTGGCCCATATGACTCCTGACTCTGTCCCATGCTACTGGTACCATCCGCGATGGGCTCACAGTCTAGACCTTTCCGCCATTAAAATAGTGCCTCCGTGATGGTTCTTCCTTGGAGCATCCCTCAAGACGGACCATGGGATCATCCTCTGGGGCATACACCCAGTCATTGATAGTTTGGATCTGGGAGATTCAATAGTATGCACAGAAATGGGGATGGGTGATCCTGTCAACATAGGCCAAGCAGCAAAGTGTCACCATTGCTATTCTAGGGTCCATCCATCCCATAATAGCTGTTGGTGAAATATGTTTCTGGTATAAGGTGGAGGCATTATGCATGACATAGATCTGATTTAGTAGGGTTATCATCTTAAGAATAGCTGCCCTTCCCAGGATCGTCAGGGAGAGTTTCCTCCATCTTGCCACACCGCCATGCAGGTTCATTATTTGCGACTCAAAATTCTACCCCAGGGACCCTTCAGGATCCATTGTGACCTGCATACATAGATACTTACAATCTTCTGCTCTTATTTTTATTGATTCCAGAGAAACGATCACCTGATCTCAATTGCCAATTTTCAAAAGCACCAATTTACCCCAGTTTACCCTGTATTTGGAGTATTCTCTAAGTCCTTCACCCTCGAGTTGCTGCAGGTCTGCTCTTCAAGCAGTAAATCATCTGCGTATAGGGACATCTTCTCCTTCTGCCACTGTTCCTTCCATCCCCCATCCCCACATACCTGGCCCAGCTGGCCAAGGGTGCTTTACAAAGGCCAAATGAGAGGGGAGACCGGGCATCCCTGTCTGGTCCCATGCTCCAATGGGAATGAGGTTGAGGTTGCTACGTTCAAGCGAACTAACACTGTGAGTTCAGAATAGAGGAAAGATGCCCAACTACAGAAATGCCAGCCGTGGCCAGAACAACTCAGCACCATGAACATATAAGGACAGTGTATGGAGTTGAATGCCTTCTCAACATTAGTGGACATGATTGGCACTGGGCAGCGGGTATCCCGTACTTCATCTAACCAGATGTGAGTCATGAAAGGATTTGGGTGTTGATTGATCAGGCATAATGGCCATCTGGTCTTTGTGAATAATTTTTCCTATCACCCCATCGAGTCAGTGTGCTAGAATGGCAGCCAGAAATTTGGTTTCCATATTCAGTAGGGAGATTGGGCAGTATGGCCCACAGTCATCACTCACTTTACCGTCCTTATGAATTACCACAATCAAACCATGAAGGAGGTCTAGGGAGAGCAGTCCCCATCTGTTAGAATCATCATACATGGCCGGAAGATAGGGACCCACATAGTTCCCAATTTCTCTTAAGAATTCTACAAGGAATCTGTTGGGCCCCAGCATTTTTCAATTTTGCATGGATGATAGTGCCTTAGGGATCTCACCCAGAGTAATAATACCCTCCATGGCATCAGCAGCCTTCCCCTCTAAGGATGGGAGGCTAATAGAGTTCAGGCAGTGTGGTATCTTTTTTCCTATTCTCCGGCAAATTCTTCATCAATGTCAATTGCCTAGGTAATCTTCCAACCATTGCCAGCAGTGATCTCCCATATCTATTCTGCCTACTCATCTCTATAACTCAGCCAACAGGTATCCTGCCTTGTCCCGAACATCATAAAGTTTCCACAGCAGTGAGTGGTAGTTTTGTGTGACTGCTCCCTCCTTAGCATGGTGGTTTTCAACCATAGCTAACTCCAAAAGCCAGGACGTCTCTTCTCCCTGCATGTTTCTGGCCCACATATCTCCTTTATAGGCCTCCTGGACCACACCTGAGGATTCCAACAAATCCTTACTTTATTCAAATAAGCCATGGTGTCTGTGGCCATCTGAGTCACTAAGTCAGAATAATACAGATCCCAGGCATTAAGGTGTTGCTGAGAGTTCCCTTTCCTCTATCCCTCAGAGTGACCAGAAGAGGGGAGTGGTCAGAAATACCTCTTCAAAGGTACTCTACCCCCTCTATCATCCGAGCCATCTCCATCGGTGAGAATAGATAATCTAGTCTAGAAAGAAATGTGTGAGTCCAGAGTAGTAAGAGAATGCCACTGTATTTGGATGCTTCAGTCTCCAGATGTCTACATGTCCCAGTGCTCTGACAAACTATGCCAAATCCGCTCACCTCCCAGGGTCGTACTGTCCACTGTTGGTGTAAAAACATAATTCCAGTCATTCCTCACCAGCGCAATGGTATTTCCCCCCTTAAAAATATCAGACCCACCATCTCCAATGTCTTCTTCTGTAGTCACAGGGGGGCTTCCATTAATCAGGGTGAAGGTCTCCATACACATGGGTCTCTAAACACCAAGCACCATTCCCTCTGGGTCCTGCCATGTTCACGTAACACTAAAAGGGGGTTCTTCTTTGGCAGTATTGCTAATTCCCTTGAGCCCTTAGAGAATCAAGCATGCCTCAGACAATCATATATGCCTCTTTCCAAAAATCTACAGTTTGTGTCCAATAGATGGGTCTCTTGTAGGATGACAACATTTGGGGATGTGTGCCATATATATTTGGAGATTACCCCTTATTCAATCTTATTGCCTAAAATGTTTACATACCTGAAAAGCATGTGTAGGACGTCTATCTTATTCCCTTCTACCACCATAACGCAACAGCTGGATCCCCCCAACCCTGCCCCATCAGTCCCACATCCTTTGCAAAGTTCATGTGTCTGCACAAAACATGGGGGACATGTTGGCTTTGTTCTCAACGTAATCCAGAGCAGGTTTATTATATGGTGATGTAGATATTTACTTGGATGACTTTTCACTTGGAACAGCTTTTCACATTTATATCTGCATGCAAAAGTTCTACTAATTGACAACTCTGAATGTATGGCAGATGAAATTGACTCACCCCCAACTCCAGTGGCATTCACATACTATGCAATATCATAAGTATATTTTCTGCTGGAAATCCAAGAGCATCAATAAGTCTGGCTAATTCCTTTTTTTTAATTAAAAATTAATCTCTGCATACCACGCTCCACCCCACCCCCCACCCACAAGACCAAGATAAAACCATAACCCCCAAAAAAAAGACATATTACTTTCAAAGTTCTGAAATTAATCCATTATAGTTCGTAGAGACACATGCGGAGACAAAGACACAATCATTATAACTACATGGCAACCTATGTATGACTCTGAATCCACTATAGGAGCTGTGCCCAAATCTGCATACCCCTTCTTCTTTTGTTGGAACCTTTGTTTTTATAAATTGCCACCTCGAGACTGCAGGTCGCAAGTAACCTAGCCCTCCATTGTAGAAAGGCAGGCGGATAAGGATCTAGCCAGGCAGAGGCAATACAAAGTCGAAGCATCGCCATAGCCACAAAAATCAGTCCCTGTACGTCTGTCTGACGCCCACAATTCGATACACCCAGCATAATTTCCTCGGTTGAGACTTCTACTCCGGCCAATTCCTATTCCATAAACAGAAAAGTATAGAGATCCTGGCTATTCAACTTGGACTCCGGAGTCTCTCTGGAACTATTATATTGTATTTGTATCTTGGATGCACATACTAGACATTACTAAAAAATATGATGCAGTTCCCCCTCACACACATTGAGAGACATAGTACCTCATATGGGCCACTCCTTACCTGTAAGCTTCTGTCAACACTAAGAACAAAGCCTTTTGTTCAACATTTCTAATACCTGAAACTAGTTATAAACTGTTTGATGATGGACTATGGAATTTAACTCCAACTGTTCTGTAGATGAAGAATAACAGGTCCACCAAAAGGTGCAAAAACATATTCAAATCGTCCGCAAAAACATTCTCTGTCTTAAAAAGCGTCCTCGTTCCTGTAAAACTAACATGTCTAATTGGTTGCTGCTTTTCATTTTATTATCAATAACTATATTTGCCTCACCCATAAAATGAGCCTATGGATTAGATATGGAATTATTCCTACCTTTTCTAAAATTAATTCTGGTTCAGCTGCAAGGTGGTGTTAGAAATAGGGGTCTCTAGTTGGCAGGCTGATACCCTGTCCTGGTAGGGACCCTTCTGCCTAGTAAGGATAAGGAAGTTACATGTCTAAAATAACTCCTGCTCACTGCCATGGTAGCTTGGCACGAACAGTCAAGCTTATCTCGAGACAATGTGTAAAGCATTTTCCCATAAAACACATTAATACAGTGAAAAAACACTGCAAAAGTGCACCCCACCAGTTTTAGAAAAATAGCCAATATTTATCTGCGTAAAACAAGACCAAAACAATAGCAATCCAACATACAGTTATTCAAAAATATCAACCAGCAAAAATAGACTTGAAAAATAGTTCCTTGAGGTTATTGTGAACAAACAAATCCGACAGTTCTGGACTGACCACAGGATCGCGGGTCAGCTACAGTGTCGGAAGACCAGCAAAACAGTGCCTGTAGAAATGCAGGGCGTTGAAGATTTTGTGTTGGGGTTCAAAGGGCTGGTGTCGGCAGGCATAGGTTTTGGATGTCGGTGTGGGAGTTGTTGGACCTTTGAAGTCACAAGGGTTGCAAGTCGGACTCTGTGAGTTTTAAGTCAGGAGTGCCGGCGTCTGCATGCATGGGCTTTCTTGCGAAGTGACGTGGTGCAGCATGCAGTGCCCTCAGGTCACCGTGCAGGCAGCGACTCAGTGACTTTCATCCAGCGGTGTCAATGGGACCAGGGTTGCGATCCAAGGTGGAGCAGTGCTCGTCGCAGTGCTTGCAGGTCATGTTGCAGGTAGTGGTGTCATCGCTGCTAGGGGGCTGTCATCGGGAGACCTCAGGCAGCATTGCAAGACAGGACAATGTGGTGTGCGGAGCCCACAGGTTGCGGTGCAGGCAGCAGTGTCAGATGAAAATCTGGAATTGATAGCGCTGGCGTCGGTGACCAAGACTGTGGTGTGGGACGGGGAGGTGCGTTTTGTAACTTATGAGTGGTGCCCCCAAAGCATGATGCAGGCAGTGGCTTTGAGGTCAGCTTGGAGCAGCGGTGTCAGTGAGACCAGGGCTGCTGTGAGGAGCTGGAGGGTGCTTTGTTTTCTCCACGAGTGGTGTATACAGGTCATGGTGAAGGCAGCGGCGTTGGTGACGCCATTGCATCATCAGGATACATGGGTGGCAGTGTAAAGTGAGGCGTGCGGAATGCAGTGCCCACAGGTCGTAGTGCAAGCAGCGGCTCAGTGGTGGTGTCAAACAGCTTCAGAGGTGAGACCTGGGTTGTGGTGTGAAGTGTGGTGTGTCCTCTGCAGTGCCTTCAGATCATGGACCCAGCAGCCGTGTTGGGGGCAATGTTGAGTTGCTTTTCCCTCTATGGCAACTGAAACACCCAGTTACAGACAGAAGCTGGTACACAGAGGATCTTGAAGCGTTTGTTGTCCCTGAAACTGTTGAACAGAGGGAAAGCTCCACCTCAAGCCCTTAGAGACACTCAGAAAGAGTTGCAGAAAGTCCAGTCCAGTCATTCCTCTGCCCAAGACCGAAGCAGCTACTGCAGGCCAACACAGCAAAGCACAGAGCAAAGGGGCAGTCTCTCCTCATAGTTTCTCCAGCCCTTCTTCTTGGCAGGTTCCTTGATCCAAAAGAGTTCTAAAGTTCCTTGGGTCTAAGCCCCAATATTTACACCACATTTCCCTTTGAAGTTCTGTGGTGTTTGCACAAACAAAGTTCTCCTGGCACACAGAATCCAGTTCTGTCTGGCTCAGGCCTGGTTCACTACAGGAGGTGGAGAAAGCATTGTGGAAGACAGACACAGTCCATTCAGGTACATGTGGCAACTCCTCCCAGCACTCTAGATGCAGAACAAGCCCATGAATCAGTCTATGAGTGACCCAGGAAAGGCAGGGCACACTTCAGCCTCCTCTGTGTCCCTGTCTAGTGTGAATGCACAAACCTTCCTATGTTAGTCTAAAACCCAGACACCTAATACCAAACAGGCAGAGGTACAAGGATGGTTAGACAAGGAAATATCCACTTTCTAAAAGTGGTATTTCGAAACCCACAATATAAAAATCATCTTTTCTATAAGATGTTTCTGTAAATCGAGTTCAAGTATACTCAAATCCACTTTGCTATCAGCCCCCCTGGCCAGCTGCATTTGTAAAATTGTTACAAATCAGTTCCTATGTTAACCTATGGGATAGATGACCTCTCAACATTTAAAACTAAATGCTTAGGGTTTTTACTATCAGGACGTGTAACGAACAGCAGTACATGTCCTACCTTTCCCCCAGACTGCACCCTGCCCACAGGGGTACCCTGGGCCTACCTTAGGGGTGTCTCATACCTGAGACAAAAGAAGGATGGGGTCTGGCAAGTGGGTTCACTTGCAAGCCCGACATGGAAGTAAAAACTGCATGCAGACACTGCAGTTGCAGGTCTGAGAACTCTTTGAAAATCTACTTGTATGGGTGACACAATCGGTACTGCAGGCCCAATACCAACATTTGATTTACAGGCCCTGCGCACACACAGTGCACTGTACTAGGGACTTAGTAGAACATCAAATAAGCCAATCATAGAAACACCAATCCAGAAATACAATCTACAGTGGGCGCATTGAAATAAATGCTCCCGCGTAGTCGTAGGCCGTAGCACGCCACATCCCGTAGCGAGGTGCGAAGATCCCAATGATGAAGTATGACCCCAAGGGTCCTTTTGGTGTGTGAGGGGTATTTTAAAAACACTAATGGGCACATGCATCAACCTATTTAGGAAGTGCAAACGGTGCGAATCGGTAAATTCGGCCGTTTGCACTTCCTAAATACATTTTTGGGATGCATCAAACTATTTTTCAGAATTCGCATTTTTTTGCATTTCTAAAAAATGCGAATGCATTAAAGGAATCGCATTTGTGCTATTCCTTAAATGCAATGCATCAATTTTAAAAAAAATGCGAATTCTGAAATTGGAAGTGCAAATTAACACGAGGTTGACCCTCGTGGTAATTTGCGAAAATGTTTAAAAATGCAAAAAAAATCATTTTTTACACTGTCATGTTACAGACACACATGTCCTTAGGACATGTGTGTGTGAAACATGCACTTTCAAATGCATTTCAGGGGTGCAGGGGGGGGTCCTTTGGACCCCCCCCTGCACCCTTGGAATGCATCAACAAATTGCGAATTTGGAAATGCCTTCCCATTGACTCCATTGGGCCTTTTGGCCCATAGGAATCAATGGGAATTGCAAAAATGCACTTAGGAATTCGCTACTTATTTGGAATTCGGTAAAAATTGCGAATTTTACCGAATCCCAAATGAAAAGCCAAAAAAATGATGCATACCATTTTGCAATTCCTAACTTGCGATCCGGTATTTTTCGCAAATAAGGAAATGAAAAATGTATGAATGATGCATGTGCCCATAAGTGCTCCCCACCACTGTAGGGAACATTTTCGAGAACTATTGATGGATTCTTTTTGTTTGCACAAGCTTACTCAGGGAGTGCGAATCCACTCGCTTAGACTCTCTCTCCCTTCCTGGTTATTTTCACAAAGAATTGATCTGTCAGGCTCCCTGATTTGCAGTCTTTGACTGTTTTTACTCAGAAATTTTCTCTGCACTGATGTTTTATCAATTGCCTTGGTGTTAAATGAAAATCATCTGGCCAGTCACAGAAATACTCAAGGTTTGGAGACTGGAATGTTTTTCTCACATATGATAGCCAAGTAATTCTCAGATGTCCAGTTGTTTTTAAAATCTCTCTGAGGGGTGCCCTATAAGGTTCGAGCTCCGGTGTTGGCCATATCATGTGTCAAAATAGTATTGGTCTCGACTGAATGGTAAATGAGAAGAGATATAAACCCATGTCCTGCATTAATAGAAAAGTTCAAGAACTAAATAAAAAGGTTCATTTAGCGATGAGAATCGTATCCTCTGCTACTGACAGCACATTAGTTGCAGTATAGCCTAGACGTCTGCACTATATAGATCAGCAGTTTTTGCCCTAACCTTGTATATCTCTAATGCAGGTGCTACACTTGTTGTTTCAGCTTCCTTACCATCCTTAGGATTGCCCCCAGTCTACTGCTGTAATTTGAATGCACTCTTACTAGATATTACTGTGTTTGGACACCATGTATATGTCACCAAGACATACAATGTAAGTGCATGATTTGTAAACGATTACATTTTGTTTCCTTTTGGAATTTACCAACTCTTTTCTTTGTCCATAGAGGGAATACCTGAGTGACTAAATGTTGCTACTATTGTGTACAGTCAGCACTTGGACATTTGTAACTAGGGGTTGGGAGGGGAAAGTGTGATGGGGTGTTAAGCTTACCTGTTAGAACACTCACCTAGTTTAAGCTTTGTGGGTATTCATAAGCAAGGGTATTCCCACATTTGAAAGAATACATGCAGAGGGTACACAGAGAGCATAAGCATAAAGCGAGGCACAAGACAGGGCTGCCCGGCTTCACCATTACTCTTCGCCCTATATTTAGACCCCCTTCTGAGAAGATTAGAGGGAAATCTAAATATTCTCCCGATTGGATTTCATGGATATGAGTATAAAACGCTTGCATACGCAGATGACGTGGCAGTTGTCACACCAGATCCAGGGTCAGCTATTATAGAAATTGAAAAAGAGGCTGCACATTTTGGTATGTTTGCAGGGTACTCATTAACAAAGGCAAAACTCAAATAATACAGAACAATTGGGTAAACTATCAGGATATAAGAACAGCACCCGAAGTTACATATTTAGGGGTGAAGATTACAGCTGATTTAGACAGTTTAGTAGAAATCAATATGCGCCCGCTACTGGAAAAAATCAAAACAAATACAGAAAGAATGAATAATCTACATCTGACCCTAATGGGCCGAATTAACGTTATTAAAATGGTAACATTCCCCAAAGTTTTGTATTTATTTAGATCCATACCTTTATTTTTTGACACTTTATGGTTTAACAAGTTAGAGGCGATTCTGAATAAATTTATCTGGGTCAAAGGGAAAACAAGGAGAGCATATAGGCACTTAACTGTAGAAAGGGAAAAAGGGGGTTGGGGAGCACCGGATTTCAGGCACTATTATTGGGCAGCAGTATTACAATATAGCAGGGTGTTATTAGGTGGGGGAGGTTCAGAACACTTAGCGGGAACTGATGTAGGATTAGCCAATGTTTATATGATACTGTTGGGTGAGGAGGCTGAGAATGGGCTCTTAAATACAACTGACTTCACGTATTTTAAACACACAAGATTTAAGACCTTGGAAGCAGTATATAGGGTGTGGAAAGGAGTGGCCAAAAAATTTGGCTTAGGCAGATATAATAATTATACAAGATTATATACAAACTGCTGTCTGCCGAGGGAGATCTTTAAGGATGCCACTATGTATGATTGGTACAACAAAGGCATAGTGAAGATAGGGAACCTACTGGATAGTCAGGGCAATATGATACAGTTTGGGTTGCTTAAAACGAAATTTGGTTTAGAGCAAAATAGCTTTTTTAAATATCTTCAAACCAGGAGCTTTTTAACACAAAAGCAAGGTGGCACGGCAGGGATGGGACAATGCAAATTTATGGAATATATAGGAACAACTAATAAATGCACGATAAGACAATTATATGCTGAATTGAAAGAAAACAAATCGGATGAAAGGGCGAAATATTCGCAGAAATGGATGGAAAAATTGGGGGCAGGCCCAGAAACTTTTCAGGAGTCATTGGATCTGGGTAGAACAGTGTTATGTTCGGCAACCCTTCAATCACAGCATTTTAAAACAGTGTTCTCACTCTATCATACCCCGGCTAGGATCGCCCAGTGGGGTGGGACAACGGGAACAACATGCCCTCGGTGTAACGCGAATGGGGCAGATATTGTACACATGTTTTCGCAATGTCCGCAATTGTTTACTCTGAAAACGGCCATCGAAGAATTTTTTGATAAAACACTGAGGATTAAAATTAAACTCGGAGATAAACTAGTTATTTTAGGGGTGGCCGACACGGTAGAAGCTATGCCAGCAGAATTTATTTTTGTTTCAATTGCAGTCTTTCGTATTTGCATAGCAAGGAATTGGCTGAATAAGGCTCCACCACTATTTTCAGATTGGATAGCCAGCCTTCTCACTATATACAACTTAGAAAAAGCAATATACGCCAGGAAAGGCAGAAGGGCTAAAGCATTAGGCGATATAATATGGCAACCTATTACGAGGTGGAAAAGTAGCACGATAAACCTTGTATAGCATAAGAAAGTGTGGTATACAATTCATTTTTTGCATTTGTCTGCTTCCTTTCCCTTTCTTTGATGTTCTGAATATGGTTTGGGGCCGGGTAGCATGCAGTTTACAACAGGGGTATACTTACTCTATTTTTCTTTATGTTTTTTCTTTATGTTTCAATGTATTTGAATGTATGGATAAATGTATATAGAACCACCAGAGGAAATGGAATGTGCGGTAAACATACGTTGGATTACTTGGAAAAATTTTCTGAAAATTTAATAAATATTATTAAAAAAAAAAAAATGAAAGAATACATGCAAATCTACTAAATAGGGTGGAGTAAGTGCCTTTGCAGGGTGTAAACTAAAACAGAACTCCCCAATAACTTTTGCTATGTTGGGAATGGGCAAATCCCAACCAGAAGAAAATGTTTCACTAGTGAAGAAAAAAAGAACAGAAAATTTAAAAGTGATGATGCATTACAATATGTAAAACAGTCTTCAAGAAACTTAGATATTGAATGACTGCCTTTTACACAATCCACTGGAGTAATTTCTGTTGAGCATTGGTCTTGAAAATCTAGGGCTGGAAAGGAATATTGTATGTTTCTTTAAGGTATTATTAAGAGGTTTTTCCAAAGGGGACCAATAACGTTTTGTCTGTGTAGATTAAAAGATAAACCTAAAATGTACAAAAACACATTAACACTGTTAGGAATGGGCCTCTAGTTGGCAAAGGTATACACCTTGTCCAAGTAGAGACCACCACTCTAGTTTGGGTAAGCTAGGTCCATACTGAGAGATAACCTGTGCTCATCTCTGGTAGCTTGGCACAGAGCATTCAGGCTTATGTAAAGAGGCAATGTGTAAAGTGTCTGTGCAACACACACACACAGTAACACAATGAAAACAACATGAAAATACTCCACACAGTTAGAAAAATAGAGATGATTTTTATGAATGAAACAAGATGAAAACAACAACATTTCAATAAGTACATCCAGAGTTATGAATTTTAAAATAATATTTAAAAATATAGTGCACAAAGTCATAATGTGCCAACAGGGTACACCTGGTCGAGCTGGACCAGGGGTAAATCTAAAATTCCATTCAAAGCCGCAATGGAGCAGCCTACATGACTTATGCAGGTCTAGTGAAAAAGTACCTTGGGTGGAGGAAATATCAACGTCGAAGACCTGATGTGAGGAGCAGAGGAAGCAATGCGTTGTCGTCGATCCCCTTAGATGGAGTTGATGTGTTGGTTTTGAACTGCCCACTCAGCGAGACTTTGGTGATGAACTCCTTTGTGGGGCTGGTGATCTGTTGTTGACGAGCCGTGCAGTCTATCATCATCAAGCCATGCTTCCATCCAAGTTATGCCATTGAGCAGCAACTGCATCAGAATCGAAGGAGATGCTCTAGTTCCGTCTGGCTCAAAAATGTTGAATCATGAATTTAACTGGGTCTCTCGTTGTCCCATGAACAGGAGCCTTAGTACACTGTAAAGAAAAGAAGTTTGTCCTTCCAGTAAATGTGATGACCCCCAGAAACATCACCTGATGCTTGGGCTTTGTCCTGTTACCACATGCCCTCACGGGTTGGGCACTCCCTCTGTGCCCTACAGAACTCCTCCTTAGTGGGTCCTCTTTCCACATGCCATATAGCAAGCTCTGGCAGGTCACCAAGGTGAGCAAGGCCCTCCTCAGTAGACTCTGGGACAGCCACAGCAGGTGAATAATCAACCTCACTGGGAAGACATTTAGAGGATGGTTTTCCACAACCTCTCCCTGTACCTTTCTTAGGAGCTGGCTGGGACAGTATTCCAGGCTCCGTCCCTTTTTAACTGCCATCCTGGGCCGCCTCGGACCTTGTGGTTTCATTCACAGATCTAATCAGGTAACCCAAACATCTCCACACAAGCCTTGTGCTCCACTTCCTTCCAGGTAGTGTGATCAAGGTCATTACCAAGCAAACAGTCCACAGGCATTGCCAGGCTCACAGCAACTTTCAGAAGACCTGACCCCTCCACTCCAACTAAATAAGGGCCACTGGATAGTGACCATCTCTGTTGTCAGCCAGCACAACTTGATAGAATGCATTGTGTATTACCTGCATCCAGGGAAACTAGGGTAAACCCACTAAACTCCCCCCATTAACTAGGACAAACTCCTACCCCAGCACTACACTGACAATTTCTGGAACCTTTCCTCCAGTGGAGAGCAGGTCTGGACCACAAGTATCATGTGCTCCTTTAGAAATAAGCTGAACAGCCCTGTGTAATCTTCAATCTTTCTGTCCCTCACCCAGCCCTTCAGTGCCTTACTAGCATAATCCAAGACATCCAAACAGGTCTATGTGGAGAGGTTGTGGTTGGCCTAGAACCTTTGCCTATACCTTTTTAAGGGGTTAACCCAATCTTTCTGATGAAGATGGTCGTCATAGCAGTGTAGCATGACTGGTCCTCAACCTCCAGTGTAAGGAGTGTATCCCTCCCCTCTGTTGGCATATACCTCCATAAAGAGTCCCATCCCAGAACTCCTCTGGGACCTTGTGCATTACCAGAGACCCTTCATAGCTTGAAAACTGTGTATCTATGTCATCCCCACTCCATAACTGGGTACCAAATCCTTGTATATCCTGAATCTTGGATCTCTACTGGGCATTGGAAGTATGCTGCCACCATTACTACTGCTGGACCACACTTGTAGGGCTCTTATGTCCACCTCTCTGAGGCTCAGCTCATGGCCATCCTCCTCTCCTCCATGGCTAGACTCCTTTCCTCCGAGGCCTGCTTTTTCTCAGCCAAAGCAAGATTCTGCTCCTGCTCCAGCTTAGTAAACTCCAGCTTGAGCTTTCTCGTTTCCCTGTTGTCTGCCAGCTCCTCTGGGAACCGGTTACTTGATGAGGTGCTGCTCTCTGCTCTGGGAAGCACCACTGCTTCCAGTAAGTTGTAGGCCCTCTTCACAGGCAGTCCCAAATTTACAGCAGCTCCACTTTTCAGAGAAAGCCTCTTATAGATACATGAATCTCCTTGCAAAGATACTTAACCCCTTAAGCGCTGCGCCCGTCCAGGGGCCGACAGCACCACTACCTCGGGAGTGCTGCCGTCGGCCGTTGGACGTTCCAACTGCACCTGCGCAATGGAACATTCAGCACTGGAGCTGGACGTTCCAAAGCAGCTAAGGTGTTAATCTGGGGCACAGTATAGGATTTTAACTTGGCCAGGTCAAAATCAATGCCTTCAGGTACAGATGCGGGTTCTCAAGAGAAAGACCTAGGCCAGATGTACATAGCTTTTTAGGTTGTAAAAGGCCTGATTCACAGAATCGGGCTCTTTGCAAGCACAAAAAGCATTTTCTTATGTACAGAATCCTATTTTGTGATTTGGTCACCTATTACCGAATCGCAAAAAGGGTTTGCAATTCAGTATTAGGAAGGAGCGTGTTAAGGGCTTTCCTTTCTAATAGCAACTAGCAGTTTTATGTGTGAATGTTTGGTCACATGCATTTTACCCCCTTCCTCAAGTAGGTGGTAACTTTTTGCAAACAAGAAGGGTTATCCAAGGGACCTCTTCCCCATTGTAAATGTTTGTAAAGAGGTTTTTTAAGAGCAGGTAGTGGTCCCACAGGCTACTTCCTACTTTAAAAACATTAAAAGCAATCACAGACATGGTGGTCTGCTGACCACAGCAGGTCACCATCCCAATGATTTTTGTGATTCCCAATGGGTCGCAAACCGAGGCCTACCTCATTAACATTAATGAGTTAGATCTATTTGCTACTCATTGGTAATTGCTCAATGTGTGAAACACACATTTATCCATAGCATTTAGGGATTATCAAATAGCAAATCACAAAATGTACTATTTGATTATCGCAAACCCAAAGCTACATTCATCTGGCCCATGGTTTTAGCAATAAATCGAATAGCCAATTAAGAGAGAATCGAAAAAGCTTTGAATTGGTCTTAGTAAAGAGTTTTGGTGAACAATGAGTTACTACATGTTATTGCACAAACACTAGTCCTATCCTCACTGCTGATCACCAATGTTGGATTTGGGGTCTCTAGTTGGCAAAGGTATACACCTTGTCCAGGTAGGGACCGCCTCTAGTCAGGGTAAGCTAGTTCCACACTAAAAGATAGTCTGTACTCACCCTTTGGTAGCTTGGCACAAAACAGCCAGGCTTATCTAAAGACGCAATGTGTAAAGTGTTTGTGCAACACACACACACACACACACACACACACACACACACAAAGTAACACAATGAAAACACCACAAAAATACTCCACACAGGGTTAGAAAAAAAGATAGGAGTTCTATGAGAAAAAAAACTCAAAATGACAAAAGTCCAATAAGTAGAACCTGAATTATGAGTTTTGAAAGATTATATAAATATAATGCTTAGAGTCATAAATTGTCAACCTGGGACATCTGGTAATGCTAGACTGGGGTAAAGCCAAAGTTCAGACCAACCATGATGGAGTGCATGCCGGCTATAGAACTCACTCAGGGGCATATTACCAACAACTAGCGATAATTATCGCTATGTTGGTTTAGCGGCGATATTTTTATCCCCGAGCTGCGGCGATTTTTATCACTTAGGAACCTTGCTATTATCAAGGTTTATCTCCTAAGCGATAAAAATTGGACGAAATGCATGAATATCACTGAAAAGTCAGCGATATTCATGCATTACCGAGCTAATGCTCTTAGCCATGTTATCCGCCTACCATTGGATACCATGGCTAAGAACTGCTCAGGGGCAGGTGTTAGCTTTTGGAGATATTGGCGCTTAGCGCGAATATCTCAAAAAGTTGGTAATAGGAGATAGCGATGTTAGCGACTGTTTCCAGTTGCTAACATCTTGGCACCCCCACTTTGCATGTCATTAGTGATAAATATCACTGACATGCAAAGCGGGGCCCAAGATGGTCGCTATCTCCTACTAGCTGTCGCTAACTGGTGTTAGCGACAGCTAGGTAATAGGGAGATAATTTTATCTCCGCCTTCTTGGCTTTTAAAGCCAAAAAAGTGGAGATAAACCCCCTTGATAATATGCCCCTCAGTTCCGACTGAAAAAGTACATTGGAGCATCTACATCGAAGACATGAAGCAAGGAACAGAAGAGAATGGGTTGTCTTCGATCCCATGGATGAAGGAAATGGGTTGCTTCCGATCTGCTCAGTCAGAGAGAATTTGACAATGAACCTCCTTACGATAAAGGTGATGTGTCATCTTCGAGCAGCGTAGTCCGTCAAAAGGATGCTGTCGAGCAGCAACTGCCTCGGATTCAAAGGAGATGTGCCGGTTCCAATTGGCGCTAAGTCATCAATGCATGGATTCTGCTGGGTTAGCATAGAAAAGTCACTTCCAAAGGTCCGAGACTAGATTGGCAACACTTGGCAAGGCAGACTCCCAGATGGTAGAGTGCAGGTGCTGTTGCAGAGTTGTAGGAATTCTTTGATGACCATGAGACTTCAGATCAGGAGGCAAGCCAGCATGTCCTTGGAGTCACTCTGGGGTTAAGTGAGATGGGTCCAGTCCTTTCCTCAGCAGGGCAGAGGATTGCAAATTGCAAGCAACAGGCAGCACAGCATAGCAGAAAAGCAGGTCTTCCAGATCAGCAGTCCAGTGGAGTGGCAGTCCTTGTAGTAAGTAGTCCTTCTTCCTGGCAGAGTTCTTCACAGGCAGTGGCGGCTAGTGACATTTGAAAGTGGCGAGGTGTAAATGTTTGTGATGAGTGGCTTATAGTGAATTGGCCCGACCGTCATAAGCGGGTTTTGGGGGTTCTCCCCCATGCAAATTTTGACAAAAAGAGTGGGCAAATGTTGCATTTTCAAGCAAATTTGAGAAAGCAAGTAGGATAAGAAAGCGCTGTATAAAACTGCAAAATAAACCTGTTATTGCAATTTGTAAAGCCTTTAGATATATTGTAGTAAGTACGAATTAACACATGATGACATTCAAAACAGTGGCTGCCATTGATTAAAGTCCCCAAAAAGTTGCATTTAAATCTTTTTTTTGAAAGATATTCTATAACTTCTTGCAAGTAAAACGCCACTTTAGTTCTGCATCTTATATTGGTAATGTATAAATTATATTATACACAACAGATAACAACTGCAAACTCCCTGGCCTGGTCACAAGGCTAGCATCAACGGCAATAACTCGTGGGATTTTCTTTTCCGAAAGTTTACACTACACAGACCGTAGCCTGAGGCCATACATGCTTCTTTCCTTTGCCAATCTGCTCTGTTGTGCTTGTTTCCAGGCCCTGTAGTCCTGCCCCCACAAAATATTTTGGGAACGACTGAAAAGGCTGCTTTCCTCAAAGCCATTTATCAGGCTATAAACATTGGGCTCAGGATGTACATGGGCTGTAAACTACTTTTTACATTTGTGGAATGCATAGAGGTGGTGTTGAAGTCGAAAACGTTTCTTGCAAACAATTCCATTTTCAATGCACATATTGCCCCTCCATCATGCTGCACGCCAAAAGCCATGAAATTACCCCTGCATGACGCTCCTGCATCATAGTTCATTGCAAGAAACCAACACAGTGCTGCCGCTCTCTGTTCAATACTCGGCACTCCCTCACTATGACCAATGCTCCAAACTCCTGGAAGATGCTGCTGTCCAATGCTGTCCATTGCCCATACAAAAAGTCTTATATACATTACTCCTTCATTATACCAATTCACCATACTCAATCATAATAGCCCTCTGCACAATAGCTCTGTAAATTACCCTTGGACGTCAAGCTCGTACAGTGCTACTCAACATAACACCGTCCTGCGAAGAACTCTGTACATTAATACTCAGTGCAATGGTTTTACACAGATCGGCATGAACAAAAAGCGCAGTGCAATGCCTCGTGCAGAGCCAGTACATCGTTCCCTCCTACAAAGTGCTCTCACACTACCCCCTGCAAGGTATCCCGCCCCACTCCCCCAGCAGAGAGCCTCCTGCATGGATCCCCAGTTCGGAAATACTTACTTCCGGTGTCTGCACGTGGTCCCTCACTGGAAACTTCACAGATGGAGCCTGGCAGTAGTGGAGGATGGTTGGGGGCATGCGTGGGCACACTATGTTGTTGGCAAAAGTGCCAGACCTGTCGGAGGTGTCCAAGGGCCCCTTGGCAGCTGGGTGTAGGGCCCTCTCTTTCTTTGAGAAGTACCCTGTCCGTACACCCTCCTGCCGGTGATCGGTGTGCAATGCACATGACAATAATGGGCAGGTACCAGGGCATATATGGCTGCTACCAATGCCAGCTGCAGAAAGAGGCTGTGCACACTTCACACTTTACACACATATCACAAAATGGAGATATGTGGCCTAGTTCAGGTGAAGGTGCCCACAGAGGAACAAGATGACCTCAATTCTAATCATGGCTTCCTCTCGTGATCAAGATATGTGACCCTGGACGAATAGTTTTATCTCCATCAATCTTACAATTAGATTGGAAGCAGGCTAAACAACTCTTGTTGCGTAAATAAATGAACATATCTAGAAATAAATCACTTTTGCCATACCACATAATATTTCATACAGTTTTTTGCATAGCTGTTTGCACGCATTACAGACAAATGCTCATGTGAATGTTCCACTGTTTGGCACACTGTTAGACTCGGCGGTCTCTAGTTGGCAGAGGTATACACTTCTGACAAATAGGGACTCACCTCCTCTAGTCAGGGCAAGGGGATCACACACTTAGATAACCCCTGCTCACTCCCTCTGTAGCTTGGCAAAGCAGATAGGCTTATCTCAGAGGCAGTGCGTTAAGCATTTACGACCACATACAGTAATAAAGTGAAGACACTACAAATGGACACGACACAGTAGTATTACAAAAATACGAATGTTTATATAAGGCTTAGCACAAGACCAGATAACGACAAAAATATACCACAATCTTAATAAATACTCTTGGAAGGAAAAATAATAGTTCAAACATAGTTTCTTCTTAGCACAAAGTCTTTAGTAACAAAAGCAACTCTTCTTCTTTAGATCACAGTTCTTGGCAACCATGTAACCCACACGGGAGTCACACGACGTCGAGGCAAAGTTAATGCAAAGGTTCGGCGTCGACCGCGAGGAGCGCTACGTCGAGCCCGGAGTCACACGGACCCCCAACAACACAGTACCTTAGGAAAATGAAGCACACGATGATCAGCGGCGTCGAGCAATCCGGCGTCGCGTCTTCGGTGTCGATCAGGCCTCAGTAGTCGCCGATGTCGAGGATGATGTTGCAAGAGTGAGCAGCGCTCACGGCGTTGAGAGGGCTCGAAGTCGATGCGATCAGCGGCGGTGCAGACCCGAAGTCACTTGGAGCTGGAGCCAAACTCACTACTCACTGGCGTCGCTACTGGCGTCGATCGGGCCCGGCGGCCGGCGGTGACGAAGCGGGACACTGGAGCCGTTACTCACGATGTCGAGCTGGATTCGTCGGCGTCCGTCAGCGTCGAGATTGCTGGATTCTTTCAGAGGTGCTGGATTCTCAGATTCCAGCGACAAGCACTTTCAGCAAACGGTGAAGTCCTTTAGCCCTGTGACTTCAACAGGAGGCTGGCACTCTTCCAGCCCTTGGAGATTTCCTTGGCAAAGTTCGAGAGTACACACTCAGTTCCTCTCTCATGGTTCCTTGGCAAAAATAAAGAAGCAACTGCAGGATTCCCCTCAGCAAACAGCACTCTGGCAGAAGGGGTAGGCAAGTCCTTGGATCAGCAGGCTTTTTGTCCTTGGTTCAGGGTTCCTTGTCAGAATTGATCTCAAGTCTTGGTTCAGGGGTCCTTCTCTTATACCCCTTTTCGGCTTTGATCCCTTTGTCCATGCAGGGGAACTCCCCCTCATTCCGGGTCTTTGGTGGGTGTAGCCAGGTGGTGACACCTGGCCGATTCACGGTGCAGGGCTAGGTCCTCAGACGCCCAGCAGGAGGTGGAGCCAGTATTGTCACTGGCAAAAGCAGAGCTGTCCGTCGCTTGGCAGGAGGTGGAGCCAGCATTGTATCGGGCAGGGCCAGCCATCAAGAGCTACTCTTCCCCTACTCTCAAGGCAAATGCATCACTCACCCCACACTGACTCATTCAGAACTCTGGAGCCACCCAGCCCCTGTCACACACACACCAAACCAGCAGAAACCAGAAATAGTTAGACAAGAAAATAGTCACTTCCTAAAAGTGCTATTTTTAAACCCAGAGTCCAAAAACCATCCACTCAAATGGATGCGTTATCAAACTCCGAGTTCAGGGATACCAAACTCGACATTGCACTATGCTCCCCGAGCCAGCTAGGATCATACCATTAATAATCCCGGCAGCCCATTCTAACTAATGGAGAGCAGGCGACCTTAGGATAGTGAAGTACGAAGATGGAGGTAGTTCACTATTAGGACATGCCAACTTCGTCAGGCTTGCCCTACCTTATACTTACAATGCACCCTGCCCTCGGGCCTACCATAGGGGTGACTAATATGAAGTTAAGGGAAGGTTTGGAGGACTGGCAAGTAAGCGTACTTGCGCAGGACTGCAAGATAGAAACAGCAGAGGGAACGAATAACTTTCAGATAAAGACAGCAGCATAAAAGCTTCCCCACAAGAACCCCTTCGAGGGTTGGAATTATCACCTCGATAAATAACGAACGATATACTGGAGAATAGCCTTGAAAAAGTCGGGGGTTACATTCCCCAAAACGACAAAACACGTGTCGGCTGTGACGTCTCCTGAAATAAACATCAACCACCCTGAATAAAAGGACTGAAAATCAATTTTGTGTGTCAAATGTATGGTGGAAACACATGTATATATTTGCATTAGTTCATAAAAAGCGTGTGCAAAGGAGTATCAAGCATCTTGTGGCATCTGCCTAACCAGAAGAGGGAAGTGGTTCTCTTCTCCTTTTAGCACCGCTGAAAAGTCATAATCAGAGTACCCACAACTAGGCAAAGTGTACACTCCTCTGCAGCGCCATCGCCTAGTAACATTACCACTACCCTAGCAGCAAAACATAGGGGTGACTAATATGAAGTTAAGGGAAGGTTTGGAGGACTGGCAAGTAAGCGTACTTGCGCAGCACGCGTGACAGTACAAGACTGCACGTAGGTCTTGCAATGACAGACCTGTAGACATACTTTTACTAGGCAGCTCGTGTGGGTGGCACAACACGTGCTGCAAGCCCACTAGCGGCATTTGTATTTACAAGCCCCGGCACTCCGCATGCACTGGACTAGGGACTGACAGTAAACCAAATAAGCCAAACATGGAATTCAATCAATACAGTAATTTAACATCGGGAGCACTTGCACCGCGGCACTGATCAGCAGTGGCACAGTGCCCAGAGCAATATACCAGCAAAACATCGTAAACATAGGAGGCAAACAGAAAAAAATGGAGGAGAGACTCAAGCCAATGATGTCAGGTCTAACCCGTGTCCCCTCCAGCTGAAACGTGCGGAGAACTACCCTTAACCTAGGGAGTCCTCATCACTAAGGCGGAAACATCTGGACAGACCATCAGCATTGGCGTGATCTGTATCAGGACGGTGTTCCACCGTAAAATCCATCCCCTGTAGGGAAATGGACCACCTCAACAGTTTCGGATTCTCACCCCTCATTTGCATCAACCATATGAGGGGCCTGTGGTCTGTCTGAACCCTGAAGTGAGTCCCAAACAGGTAGGGTCTTAGCTTCTTCAGCGCCCAGACCACAACAAATGCTTCTCGCTCTATCGCACTCCACCTCTTTTCCCTGGGAAGTAACCTCCTACTGATGAAGGCTACGGGTAAGTCTCGGCCCTCTTCATTTACCTGAGCTAGAACAGCCCCCACGCCATGCTCTGAAGCGTCCATCTGGACAACAAATTCTTTAGAAAAGTCGGGGGCCAGGAGTATGCGTGCCGTACACATTGCAGTTTTCAGGGTGTCGAAGGCCGTTTGACAGGCGTCAGTCCAAATCACATTTCACCGCTGCTTCCTGGAAGTCAGCGACGTCAAGGGGTGCACAATGTTATCGTAATCCTTGACGAACCTCCTGTAGTAACCTGTGAGTCCTAAGAAGGCTCTCACCTGCGTTTGGGTTTTGGGCGGTGCCCATGCCAGGATGGTATCAATCTTGAGTTACAGGGGGGCCACCTTGCCACTCCCTACTTGGTGCCCCAAGTACACCACGGAACCCTGCCCAATCTGGCACTTACTGGCTTTGATTGTGAGGCCTGCTTTGCGCAGGGCCAACAACACTTCCTGAAGGTGGTGCAAGTGTTCCTCCCAACTGACGCTGAACACTGCGATGTCGTCCAGGTAGGCGGCACTGAAATCCTCCAGTCCAGCCAAGACCTGGTTGACCAACCTCTGGAAGGTGGCAGGGGCATTCTTCGTCCCAAAGGGCATAACCCGAAACTGGTAAAGCCCATCTGGTGTGGAGAATGCGGACCTCTCCTTTGCCCCATCAGTCAAGGCGATCTGCCAGTACCCAGACGTCAGATCAAACGTACTAAGGTACCGGGCAGCCCCCAACCGATCTATGAGCTCATCAGCTCTGGGGATGGGGTGCGCGTCAGTCTTCGTGACTGAATTGAGTCCTCGGTAATCCACGCAGAACCGTAGTTCGGGGGAAGCACCAGGCGTTTCAGCCTTCGGGACCAAGACCACTGGGCTGGCCCAAGGACTGCTAGAGGACTCAACCACCCCTAAGGCAAACATTTTGGAGACCTCCTCCTTAATGTAAGCTCGGACCTTGTCAGTCGCCCTGTAAGCCTTGTGCTTCACAGGAGGGCTGTCCCCGGTGTCGACGTCATGGACACACCAGTGAGTGACACCAGGAATCAAGGAGAACAGATCAGGGAATTGTCCCAACAATTGGAGACAATCTTGCTGCTGTTCAAGGGTCAGTGTGAGGTAATTGAAATTTTCAGGTAAATAATGTGTCCCCCACTCGCACCCTATCCATGCACCCATGTTCCTTGTATGTCGTGTAACTTCTTTTCTGTTTATGCATGAGAGACGCAAATACATTTGCGTCCAATGTTAACATGTCAGCTATCCAGCCATGCATAAATATCCTGTTAATTAGGCTTCTAGGCCTATGGTGCCAACGTCTTTACATGGTGCACTTTCACGTTTTCCTCCACGTTTGCTGGCCCAGTCGAGCTAGGCCCTAAACGAGGCTCCGAGTCCTTTTCTCCCTCTGAATGCTGCCGTTAGGTATGCATCCCTGACCTCTGCCTTACTTCCTACCTCAGACGAGCGGTGCCCGGCTCGGCCTGGTTCGCTTGCCAAGATGATGTTTTTCCTACAAGTTATCTGCTCGAAAACACATTCCAGTCTAGTGAAATAGGTAAACATATTCCCGCCTGCAGAGCAAAGGGCCCTGCCTCCCTGCTTTCCTGTCTCCATGCAAGTAATTTACTGCTCCTGTTACCATGGTAGGCCCATGGCCCCCGCACTCTACATGCAGATCCGTATGCACGCACTAGCATTCAGTGTTGAACGGCCCCTGCCCGAGAGACCTTTTACTCCAGACACTACATCCTCAAACCATACGATATCAGATATGCTATAGGTACAGGTCGTTTTGACACTCCAGACATTGGTCTCCTCTACTCGTGCAAAAGTCAAAGCCCCAGTTCTCCCCGGTTACATGTCATGCCCAGCTGCGCGCGCATATAGGTCATACGTTTCTGCTGATTCTGCAACTTTCTCTATGCATCCACCCACTTGTGACGTTTCATGTGACGATTTTCTGACATGTCCAGTGCACGCCCATGTGTACGCCCTCTTAAACGCCTCCTGTTACACACATGTGTTCTTATCACCTCTCTTTTCACCTGTTAGGCCTACTGTATTCACTTCCATGTATACTGTTTTACTATATATATTGTGTGATGCTAATAAAATGTTGAATGTCCCTTCCTGAACCTGAGTGGTGATGGAACCCGATGTCCCATGCTTCGAAGCATTATATTAAAGCCCGTAAGACTCAGATACCACGGACTCTGCCTCTCATTTGAGCTATCCTTATGACTTGTAATTATATGGCAAAAACAGATACAGTAATATAGAATTTACCACATAATTTGGCGCCCGAACAGGGACCCCCCCCTTCCCCACTCGCCGGTGATGTCCCGCAGGCCTTGACCCCTTCCACAGCCGCGACGGAACCAGTGCACTTCTGCGGGTTTTCCTGCTATTCTCCCTCGGGCCTACGGAGGAGACGGTGACTGCGACCCAGCATCCAGACGAGGCGGTGAGGAATGCGGAGGATGCCGACCAGAGCCCCTAGTTGAGAGAGCAAGGTCCGAGGTATCCAGAGGCCCACCTGTTCCGAAGCGCATGCGTAGGAGAATCGTCACCTGACGCAGTCCAGTCCAGTCCAGTTTCCGAGGCCTTCAGTTTTGCTTCCCGGTGAGTACCGTTGTTGGGAACGCATCTAGACGGGTTCGTTAATTTGTTCCCGGTCAAGACAGGTCTGGGTACACAGGCCTGGTCCAGACGTGTTCACTTAGGTGAATACGGTCCGACGTGTCTCTTTAAGGGACCGGTATTGTATGTACTGTTTAGCAGTACATCTAGTAATCCAGTAATCCAGTGATTCAGTATTCTAGTGCTGCAACTCGAGATTCCAGTGCTTATGTGTTTTCTACGTATCAGGTAAAATGTTTTTATGTGGTTTTAATGTTGTGGTATGAATGACTGTTTTGCTATTCATTACTGTGTTTCACTGTGTCCACGTTTAAAGTATTCCGACCATGCCACTGTTTTTGAAGTTATGTCAGATAGGGACCAGGAAGGGGATATTAGAAGAAGCAGTTCCAGTTCCACCTAGGGACACTTCTGGACATTTTATGTATAATAAGCATGGCTTAGATGCCATACTGTACCTAGATTTATGGGCAGACTACACTAAGGGTCTGGAAGAGAAGTTTAGATGGCCTGTCTCAGGGACATGGGATGCCGAATGCATCATGAGAGTAGAAGAAGCATTGTGGAAAAAGAAAGCCAGACAATCCCAGAAAGATGCCATAGAATTATGGCATAAAGAATCGCATAGAAGAACAGAAAAAGCAATCAGAAAAGTAGAGAGAAGTAGAGAAGAATCTGAAAAAGCCAGAGAAAAAGAGTTACTAGAAGAAGGAGAACAAGTAAGATTAGAACAATTAGACCGTCAAAGAAATGCACTCATTACAGGCATGTATCCTGTTCAGGCCGAGGGCCTGCCCAAGGCGACCCCGGAAGTACCCCGTAACTTGCCACCACCATTGGTTCCGACTAAACTCCGTCACAAACAGGCCGCAGCGGACATTTTCCTTTCTTCCTATTTAGATGACGTAGCTCCCGCATATACCAATGTTCACATACCCCCAGTTAATAATGTACAGCAACCTCTCCCGCCTGTTCACAACATACAGCAGCCTGCTCCGTCTGTTCAACCCACTGTTCAAGCCACGACCCCTCCACGCTCCCAAGTCACGTTTCCCGCGCCTGCTGTTACTTCCCCTACAGCTACTGCTACTGTTACTGTCCCACCCACTATTGGTCCTCTTAATCCTTTCGCGACAGATGTGACCCAGATTCCGCCTCCAGTACATATGCCACCTCTTCCCGCAGCTTCAGTCCAGTCAGTTCACGCCCAAGCTTCCGCCTCAGGAGGTGCCGCAGGAGGTCATCTTCGCACCCCGCCACAATTAAAACGAATGACAATCAGAGAATTAGCAACGCAACGTACGCAGAAAGCAATCACATACGAAAGCCTTAGACAGTATATTACCGATTGTAGATATGACCCAGTACCCGGCAAGGAAGGAGACATGATGTTAGCCTCGTTACGTCTACGACGTGTTACAGATTATTTGATGTTATTACCAGAAATGACAAACCATTTAGACAATATATATCATTTTATTAGAACGGGGGAGAGACCAGAATGTATTCGCGAGGCCATGGCATATCAGAAAGCTGAGACACAAGGTTTAATATTATGATTCTTGATAAATTGTTTGATAAGGGAACGAGATCGGCCAGGTGTTGTCAAAGAAGAGATGGATGCACTAACAAAATGGAGTCAGAATATTGCAGATTGTAAACATGATAAACAGAATTGTATAGATGCCATGTCCAGAAAGATCCGTAAAGAAATAGTAACAATGCATGAAAGACAGAAGGCTGAAAGGGAAGCCGAGTCACACAAGAATGAATCCTCAGAGGAGGAAGAAACAGATAATCAAGTAGAAAATCAAGACACAATAGCGTACGTAGGTAGAGTGAAACTCCCTAAACAGTATTCTTTTGACAAACCTTTTGACAGACCCATTCGTCTAGAAAACAAGAAACGTTTCCTTTCTCCAATACCAGAACAATGTTCTCTTGAACATGTATTTCAAGTCACCGATAAACTACTGAAAGAAAGAATAGGTTATCATGAACTTAATACCATGCGTGATCAGGAACTAGCCTGGTCAGCAGTCCAATGGGCTGGGAATGACAGTATATATAAAGATGATTCAGTAGCGCAAACATTTTTGAGCCTTACTCCAGAAGAACAGCGACTAGCTGGTATATACATGATCCAACATCTCATTACACTATATGAAAATCAGCAATCTGATCCAGGTCCATTGTATAATATATTGCAAGATTTACTCCTGAGAAGATGGGGAGGTCTAGGTACTGATTTAATTAGTACCATTCTAGAACAACGTCACAAATACAGAACTTTCTTGACTTCACACTTCGCTTCTGTCCCACCCCCAGTAAGACAACCGTTTCATATGGATAGACAGAATCCCTTACGAGAAGTGCACCCCGTCCAGGCCGCAGGGGGTACACTTCAGCGCGTATTCGTATACACTCCTTTGACCAAAATGGAATTATTGGAAATGAAGAAAATAGTACCTTGTCACGATAAAGACCCTGCAGGATTCCACTGTGAATTAAAAGACATGTTACTAATGGGGGATTATACATATTCCGACATTCTGAAAATGTTAAAGGTATTGTTGCCGGCTGGTATCTACGAAAAACTGAAAGAGAAAGAATGGGAGGTGGGAGATAAAAAGATTAATTGGGCTGAATTAGAGGACGAAGAAAATGGACGTACCCCAGGTTTAGGTCTTGGGGAAAAAGCTAAAGCATTACCAGGATTATTAGTACAGGTTTTGCCGAGGTTATTGACAATTAAAAAAGAAGACTGGGATGCAATCTCAGCCTGCAAACAGAAACAAGACGAAGACACTAGTAATTTTTATTCTAGATTCGAGAAATGTTTCATTATAAATAGTGGCCTGAAAACAAGTAGCAAATCATATCCACATCTTTTTGTAACCAAATTAGTCGAGAATTCCTTACCACAGGTTAAGGATAGAGTATTGAAAGTCGAGAGCACATGGCAAGCAAATACCCCTTCCCAGATGTTACAAATGTTACAGTATCACCAGAACAGAATTAGAGAGGAACATGATCATGAACAGAGACGTATGAGAAACACGAAAATGAAAGTACTAGTTGCCCAGTCTGTTCCAGCAGATGGTCAGAAGAGGGGTAACACGCAGAACACACAGACTAGCCATTCTGCAGCTCCTGTTAAAGGGAATTGCAATTATTGCAAACAGCCAGGTCACTTCATAAATGAATGTGCCATTCTCAGATACAATATTGCTACAGGCAAAACAAAAGAAAGACTACGTACGCCTAGACCAGAACACGTTCCACAGAATATTCCACAGAATATTCCGCAGAATATTCCACAGAATACGCAACATCCACAGAATGCACAGCAGCAGACAGTAGCTGTACCCCAACCCCAACCTATTGCTGCCACGCAACATGTCACACAGCAAATGTACCAGTATGCCCAGTCAGATTATCCCGATTATCAACAGTACACATGAAACAGCCTAGAGAGGGAGGTTGGCTTGCCCCTTATCGAGGTTCCTGTAGATCAAGATGGTCCCTATGTACATAGTCAGGTATTAGGGAAAGACAGAACATTTTTGATTGACAAAGGGGCGAGCAGAACTACCATTAGTCGTGACGAGGTTCCAGGGGCACCCCTCTCAGGCTCACAGAATGTTTCCCTGGGTTTTTCAGGAAAGCCTATTGTTAATGAAGTGTCAAAGCCAGTTTCCCTTGAAGTTGGTCCACTGTCCCGTACTACAGATTTGTTACTTACGAAAGCATGTCCTGAGAATCTGCTTGGTATTAAAACGTTGAAAGCACTAGGTGCTGTAATATGTTGTTCTCCGGAAGGAGTAAGATTGTTCCTACGTGACTTTAAGGGTCACTATGTGTTACGAGATTTTGATCCTAGATTGCAGAATGTACCAGCACATTTATGGGCACAAGGTCCAACTGATGTAGGTTGTATGCACATTACTCCCTATCGTGTCACTCTCAAGCAAGGAGTTGTACTACCCCGAATTCGACAATACAAATTGCCACCTGAGGCTGTAACAGCCTTACTGAAAATTATTGACGAGCTCATTGCCCAAGGAGTAGTTATTGAAACCGATTCCAATGTATGTAATTCCCCGATCATTCCGATACTTAAACGAACTGACCCAAATGCACCACCAGTCTACCGATTGGTGATTGATCTTCGTGAATTGAATAAATGCATTGTTCCACAGTACCCGGTAGTGCCTGACATATCTTCTCTTTTGACGGCTATTGATTCCGAAGCAGCGTTCTTTACTGTAATTGATCTCAAGAACGCTTTCTTTAGTGTCCCCATTCATCCTGAAAGCCAGTATTTGTTCGGATTCTCTTTAAATGGCCGAAGCTTCAAATTTGCACGTGCACCTCAAGGGTTCACAGAAAGTCCTAGTATTTACAGCCAAGCACTGAAAAGACAACTAGACAGTATCCACATGCCTACTGACACTGCTCTGCTCCAATATGTCGATGATCTATTGATCACAGCATGGACCGAACGTGACTGTGAGCGCGCGTCACTGACTGTCTTGTATTTTCTGGCCGAGAAGGGGCATAAAGTGTCCCCTTCGAAGCTCCAATTCTGTGCCCAGCAAGTGGTATACCTTGGACACTTGCTGTCCAAGAGGGGTAGACAGTTGACACCAGATCGTATCCAGTTAATTGCACATCTGCCACAACCCAAGACTCAAAAGGAAGTACGGGCCTTTATTGGCCTCACTTTGTACTGCAGACAATGGATTCCCCAGTATGCATTTCTAGCCAAATCACTCATCCAGTTGACAACCCAGGAGGCAGCGACTTCGACTGTCCTCCCTTGGACTCAGGAACATACGCAAGCTTTTAATGACTTGAAGAAAGCTTTATGTCAAGCACCAGTTTTAGCGACACCATGTTACAGTAAACCTTTTACACTGTTCGTTACAGAACGTGATGGCACAGCATTATCTGTTCTCACACAAGATCAAGCAGGACACCATAAGCCTTGTGCTTATTTCTCCAGTACATTGGATCCAGTAGCCCAGGCTCTGCCTGCGTGCCTCAAATCAGTTGCAGCGACAGCTCTAGCAATCAGACAGAGCGATTCAATAGTGTTAGGACATCCCTTGACAGTACAAGTTCCACACTCTGTGGAAGTTCTTCTAAATCGTACCCAGACTCAGCACTTGACCATAGCACGACTGACAGGTTATGAATTGACACTGTTTCAGCCACACATAGAAATCAGACGCTGCAACATACTCAACCCTGCCACATTGTACCCTTGAGTACAACAGATCCAGCACCACATGACGGTGTAGAAGTCATCAATACAGTGACAAAGCCCCGACAAGACTTGACAGACATTGCATTGACCGACCCAGACCTGACACTTTACGTGGATGGTTCATGTATGAGAACAAACACAGGAGAGTTAGTGGCCGCATATGCAGTGACCACTGAAACTGAAGTCATAGAAACACATCGTATTGACACACTATCTGCTCAAGCTGCAGAGCTCATTGCTCTGACCCAAGCCTGTATACTAGCCAAGAACAAGAAAGTAAACATATACACAGATTCACAGTATGCATTCGGAGTCGTACACGACTTCGGTGTTCTTTGGGAAGAGAGAGGTTTTTTAACTTCTCACGGTACCAAGATCCAGCATGGTCCCCTTATTCAAGCTCTGTTAGAAGCAATACACTTGCCTACAGCCATAGCCGTTATGAAATGCAAAGCACATAATAAAGTCATCGACACTATTTCTCAGGGTAACGACCTGGCAGATCGAACAGCTAAACTCACAGCTCAGACAGACATCCCAACGGACATGACAAAGACTGACGTAATACCACAGACACATTGTATGATAGTGAAGGATCCCATTCTAGACGTACTCGACATACAGACACATGCTACTCCCGACGAAATCAAGAAATGGACTGAACAAGGAGGGATCCAGACAGATCAGGGATGGATGACGAAGGGAAGAGCCACATGGTTCCTCCCCGACTCTATGGTTCAAGTTATCATTAATACAGCACATAGTCCAGCACACTTAGGAGAAAAAGCCATGTTAGACAGCATTCAAAACCTCTGGTTTAATAAAGATTTACGAGCAGCAGCAAAACAGAAAGTGCGTACTTGCATGATCTGTTGTCAGTTCAATCCAGGCAAAGGTGTTCCCGTGGAACAAGGTGGATTTCATCCTCCTGACCATCCTTTTGAAGTCCTCCAGATGGATTATATCCAGATGGACAGATGCCGAGGATTCAAATATGTCCTCGTAGTTGTATGTGCCCTTTCCAGATGGACAGAAGCATATCCAGTCCCAGATTACACTGCCGCGACCACTGCCAAGCAGTTGGTTCGTGAATTTTTCCCGCGATACGGCTTGCCCCGTGTCGTATACTCAGATAATGGACAGCCATTCTCGACCGAGCTCATGAAGCAGGTTTCACTCCTGTTAGGTTACCAGTGGAAGTTCCACTGCGTACGACACCCTGAAGCAGCTGGTCTCGTAGAGAGACATAATCAGACCCTGAAAACACGCCTAGCAAAGGTCTGTGCAGAGAAAGGTGTAGATTGGATAGTAGCCCTGCCAGTTGCACTCTTTTACATGCGAATGGTAGCCCATTCTAGGACAGGATTGTCTCCGTACGAAGTTATTTTTGGTCGTCCCCCGCACATGTGGGGTACGCCTATGCCAAGACGCATAACAGATGTTGACTGTAATATGCTGACAGATTACCTAGCTTCCTTGATGTCTGCACTACAATCATGTCGTTCACAGGTTGCAGCTGCCTTCCCGGACAACACCCAAGTAAAATCGCACGAAGTCGTTCCGGGGGATCTGGTGCTTGTGAAGAACTTTGACCGTTCAAGTCCGCTGGAGCCGAGGTGGAAGCAGCCTAAGTTGGTTTTGATGACGACGAGGACCGTGGTCAAGCTGGAAGGAAGAAAAGGGTGGCTCCACTTCAGCCACGTTAAAAAATTTCACGGACTGTGTCCAGACATTTCGGTTAAAGACTGCCCCCTATCGGACTCTGATTCTAAACTCCCCTTGATAGAGAAAACTCCTCAACAGGAGTACCGTTCCAAGCTAAGGTCTAGTAAGTCAGACAGCGTTTAATTGTTTAAGTCCCCCCAGGGTGAAGCGGTTAGACAGGTTTCTGACATGTATAACATAGACCCAAGTAGTCAGAGAGATAGGCGTATCAAGAAACGAGAACAATACTGTAAAGATTTGCACAGTCGATGTGTTATAACGCTAATTTTTATGTTTCTTCTGAGTCTTATGATCATATGCATAAGTTTAATGCTACATATTTTTTTCCCTCTTGATTCACGTATACATGCCTCTTCTAATGACACTGCAGAGCACTCTTTTAGCGACCTGCCCCCACATGAACTTTCCTATCGATTAGCAATGCGCAACAATACATTCATTCGTATGTTACACCATACTCATCAGGCCAGCAATGCCACCAATTGCTGGGTATGTGGCCGACTCCCGCCTTATCAGAAATACAAGGGAGCTCTGCCTCTCTTTCCTTATCCGTTCACACATAATGGTTCATGTGGTGCATGGTTTACTTTAATGTCCTCCATAGACAGTAAGTCCAAGGTTTCCCAAGGCAATTGGATTTGGGGGAACCTGAATACAGTCATGAATAAAGCATGTTTCCCAGATGCAGATGGTCTTCCCCAAAAGAAAGGGACCGATTAAGAAAATGAAGTGTATAAATTAGGTAATTTTTCCCTCAATCTTATGATCCTGAACGTCCGAGACTAATTCGAACTTGCCGTTTATTACAGTTTTGCCAGTGAAAGGTGAATTATGCGTCAGAAAGAATGGCTCAGTACATCTAGGACACAGTGATTGTAATACTGTGGTCGAATTCAGTGACCAAGGCAAGTCTACTTTCAGAGCCTCTCGCCATTCTTATTTCATTTGTGGTCACACTGCTTATGTACATCTGCCCCTTGATTGGGATGGGACGTGTTATATTGCGTTCCTGTTTCCACCTGTTTTTCTAGCTCCACCTGATTATCATAGGAATTCACTGCTTGTGAATATCAGACATAGAAGAGACCTTCCTCCTGTTATTGATGATTCTGGTTCTACATGGGATTATGTTAAAGGATATTTCTGGTTCATAGGTCCTGTCCAGAACAGTAAGACAATACGCAGGTTAACGAGAACACTTGAAGTGGTAGTGAACGAAACTACTTTTGCTTTAGGTAACCTGACCGAAGAGCAATCTGCTATGAGAATTGTTGTTCTTCAAAATCGCCTTGTCCTTGACGTCATCCTGGCTGATAGGGGCGGGGCTTGTAGAGTCATCGGATCCAGTTGTTGCGTGTTTATTCCTAATAACGCGCCGTCCGTGTATAAGGCCATCACACGGCTTCACGAAATTGCTCACCTGATTCACCAGAATCCAGGCTCCTGGACTTGGTCCGGTTGGCTCTGGAGTGTGATATCCCTTGGGGATGGAAATTGTTATCATTCCTAGGAATAATATTAGTTATAGTATTCAGTTGTTGTCTCTGTCTGCAATGTGGGCCAGCGATTTGCGGCTTGTGCGCCACAGCCTGTATTCCAGGTCCAAGTTCCCGTTCCCGAATGATAAAAGATGAACAAATGATGTTATATGAACAGATAGATGGTCTTATGAATATAGATATATCTTAAAGGGTTTGGTAGGGGCCAAGGAGGGAATGAGGTAATTGAAATTTTCAGGTAAATAATGTGTCCCCCACTTGCACCCTATCCATGCACCCATGTTCCTTGTATGTCGTGTAACTTCTTTTCTGTTCATGCATGAGAGACGCAAATACATTTGCGTCCAACGTTAACATGTCAGCTATCCAGCCATGCATAAATATCCTGTTAATTAGGCTTCTAGCCTATGGTGCCAACGTCTTTACATGGCGCACTTTCACGTTTTCCTCCACGTTTGCTGGCCCAGCCGAGCTAGGCCCTAAACGAGGCTCCGAGTCCTTTTCTCCCTCTGAATGCTGCCGTTAGGTATGCATCCCTGACCTCTGCCTTACTTCCTGCCTCAGACGAGCGGTGCCCGGCTCGGCCTGGTTCGCTTGCCAAGATGATGTTTTTCCTACAAGTTATCTGCTCGAAAACACAATCCAGTCTAGTGAAATAGGTAAACATATTCCCGGCTGCAGAGCAAAGGGCCCTGCCTCCCTGCTTTCCTGTCTCCATGCAAGTAATTTACTGCTCCTGTTACCATGGTAGGCCCATGGCCCCCGCACTCTACATGCAGATCCGTATGCACGCACTAGCATTCAGTGTTGAGCTAGGCCCTAAACGAGGCTCCGAGTCCTTTTCTCCCTCTGAATGCTGCCGTTAGGTATGCATCCCTGACCTCTGCCTTACTTCCTGCCTCAGACGAGCGGTGCCCGGCTCGGCCTGGTTCGCTTGCCAAGATGATGTTTTTCCTAAAAGTTATCTGCTCGAAAACACATTCCAGTCTAGTGAAATAGGTAAACATATTCCCGGCTGCAGAGCAAAGGGCCCTGCCTCCCTGCTTTCCTGTCTCCATGCAAGTAATTTACTGCTCCTGTTACCATGGTAGGCCCATGGCCCCCGCACTCTACATGCAGATCCGTATGCACGCACTAGCATTCAGTGTTGAACGGCCCCTGCCCGAGAGACCTTTTACTCCAGACACTACATCCTCAAACCATACGATATCAGATATGCTAAAGGTACAGGTCGTTTTGACACTCCAGACATTGGTCTCCTCTACTCGTGCAAAAGTCAAAGCCCCAGTTCTCCCCGGTTACACGTCATGCCCAGCTGCGCGCGCATATAGGTCATAAGTTTCTGCTGATTCTGCAACTTTCTCTATGCATCCACCCACTTGTGACGTTTCATGTGACGATTCTCTGACATGTCCAGTGCACGCCCATGTGTACGCCCTCTTACACGCCTCCTGTTACGCACATGTGTTCTTATCACCTCTCTTTTCACCTGTTACGCCTACTGTATTCACTTCCATGTATACTGTTTTACTATATATATTGTGTGATGCTAATAAAATGTTGAATGTCCCTTCCTGAACCTGAGTGGTGATGGAACCCGATGTCCCATGCTTCGAAGCATTATATTAAAGCCCGTAAGACTCAGATACCACGGACTCTGCCTCTCATTTGAGCTATCCTTATGACTTGTAATTATATGGCAAAAACAGATACGGTAATATAAAATTTACCACAAGTGTGTCAGAGAGGACAACACCATCCACTGACCCGTCTTGCTCTTTTGCGTACAGGAGGTCAGGAAGAGGCTCGCTCTACTCTTCCATTCCGGCATCTGTAGCGAGGATCATGCCCACTTCGGACCTTTCTAAGTGGGGCTTTAACCGGTTGACATGCAGGACCCTCAAGGGGTTCCTGGGAGATTTCAAGTCCACCAAGTAGGTGACATCGCTCTTCTTCTCCACAACCTAAAATGGTCCAGTCCACCTGTCCTTGAGCGCACAAGGTTCCACAGGGGACATGACCCAAACCTCTTGACCAGGCTGAAGTTCGACCAGAGTGGCATTCCGGTCGTACCACCGCTTCATCTCTTCCTGGCTGGCCTCCAGATTTGCCTGAGAAAGATCTCTGAAGCGCCGAGTCTGGTTCCTAAAGTCCAGCATGTAACTGTATACATCCTGGGGAGGTTTCCTGGGAGATTGCTCCCTGCCTTCTTTGACCAGACTTAAAGGTCCTCTTACCGGGTGCCCATACAAAAGCTCAAAGGGGCTGAACCCTAGAGACTTCTGCGGCACCTCTCGGTAAGCAAACAGCAGGCATGGCAAGAGGACGTCCCATTTACGCCTCATTGGCTCTTCAAGACCCATGATCATGCCTTGAAGGGTCCGGTTGAATCTCTCAACCAGCCCATTACCTTGAGGGTGGTAAGGAGTGGTGAACTTGTAGGTTATATCTACAAAGTTGTTTGTTAAGGGTCCCGCACTCCCTTTGAATGATTGTTTTGAAAATTGTTAGATAAGTGTAATACTTTCGTTGGTGCAATGGATGGTGATCTTGCTGGGCTCCCAAGATCGAGATATATATCATTCAATTATGTATCCTGTGAACACAAGATGCATTTCCTCCATGCACTCCTTTCCAAACTTTCATGAATGTTCGTACAAATTTTTTTGCTTGTTAGATGATTTATTTTTTTCTCATTTTATACAAGGTGTATCATTATGTTCATAACTATTCAACATATTCCATGTCTCAGAAAAGTTTATCACAATGTAGTTGCCCAATGCATTTCAAGCGTAACGCCCTTCCTCAGGGGACTTCGTAAACTCTAGAAACAATAATCATAAGTCACAATCAGTGTAGAAATAATGGTCCCTAAATGAAAACATATTTTCATATTGACATTGCACATCAGATATATCCCCCTTGCTATGGTAAAAACTCGTGAACAGTATTCATGATGCTTTTGTGAAATGGTACTAATGTCCAAATGATGGGAAAAAAACGGATAAAATATAATGAAGACCCAGTAACTGGGTACTGACCTTAATGCATGGAATAATTCGTGCCTTGCAATTGGCTGTATTGAAAGAAACAAATTTGAAACAACTACTGTACATATCAAAACGTATTGTAAATCAAAAACTTCATGCGAGTACTTTGATAAAATATCATAAGGCACAAAGAATACCCAGAGGCTTGAGAATATCCTTAAAATCTACATTATGCAAAAATAACGCAAGGTTTACAGAACGATGGCATGCTATCTTGAATAAATGTTCTTTAGATCTAATCCTACTGATTATTGAAGAGTTAGCAAAATTAATAGAGGAATTGTCTAAAGAAGTTGCACAAACCAAAGATGAACTAAACAAACTAGTAACAAAGGAGGAATGGGATCAAATATTGATAGATACCAACAAAAAATTGGAGGAATACACCAAAGAAATAAACGAGAGAAAATTAAGAAAATTTAAAAGAGACACAACAGATTACCGATTGGGAGAAGTATACTCATGGGCAGAGATATATGCAAAAAGGCGACAACAGAGACCCAATACTGACAAATCCACTGACGACACATCATCTGACGACTCGCAACAAAGACGTCCCCAGTGGGACAATAGGAGACCCAAACCAGGGCAACCAAAAGATTCACGCACGGCTCAATCTAGCTCAACAATTGACAACCAAATAGCTAGCACATCCAGTGTCCAACAAACACCAGCTCCTTTTTTAGAGGTAAGCACTGGACAGGAAACAGAACCAGGAGGAGTAAACGCACAATCAGAAAGTGCCCCGGTGGCCAAAAGCACAAGGAGTCAGAAAGCCTTGTCATAAACATATCTCAGTACCAAATGAGTAATCAAGAATTACAAATATTACAAAAAGGATCCTCATACGTTCCCACATACCACTCTAACTTACTGGAGACAAAGGTTTGCGTATACAAATTCCTCAGAACATTAAGGCTAAGACATTTTTTCACCAACGTGATTGAACCCACAGTAACAACCACACAAAACCAAGAAAACACCCTCATGGGTTTAAGATCTAAAAGCAAATTCATAGCTCCAGTGAGCCACAAAGTACTGGACGCGTTTGAAAAAGTCATACTAACGGAACTTGAAGAAATATTCAAAAAACCAAGATCAAAACATTCCAACATGTCACTAAAAGAAAAACAAACTTTAAGAAAACTAGCAAACAATCAAGAAATTACCATAAGACAAGCTGACAAAGGCGGAGCCTTGGTGATAATGGACACAAGTTATTACAAGGAAAATGTACAGACACATGTTCAGGATTCGAACATGTACACACGCATCATATCGGATCCCACAAAAGAATTCATCAAAATTCTTACCAACATCATACAGAACGCAGTCGATGAAGGTACTATAGGTCTCAAAGAGAAAGAATACCTTATAAAAAACAACCCAGCAATTCCCTATATATATATGACACCTAAGATCCACAAACATGAAACACTACCACCACTAAGACCCATTGTATCTACAGTAGGATCCATTCATGAGCCAGTTGGAAAATACTTGGATAAACATTTTCAAAATATGGTACAAAATAGTTCGACCTACATCAAGGACACCACACACTTCTTGAACATTTTAGAGTCAGAAAAAAGCAATTTTACCACAGACATGATCATGGCAAGCATAGACGTGAAATCTTTATACACATCTATACCGCATGATTCTGGCTTATTAGCCGTGGAAAGCTTTCTCATACATGAGAACAAACCGGAAAAATTCAAAATATTACTTATGGAGTTATTACACTTCACGCTATACCACAGCTATTTTGAATGGGAGAACTACTTTTACATACAGATGTCTGGTACTTCCATGGGCAATTGTGCCGCGCCTACTTATGCTAACATGTTTATGCACCGCTATGAGCTTGACCATATATTGAACAAAGAAGAATGGACCAACAATCTAATCCTTTACAAAAGATACATTGACGATATCTTTGTATTATGGAAAGGGAGCAAAGAAAAATTGATCAAAGAACTCAACTCACTCAATCAAGTGGACGGGAGAATTCAATTCACCTTCACCATAGACAAAGAGTCCTTATCATTCCTGGACGTACAATTAACTAACAAAAATGGTAACATTACCACATCAATATTTACCAAAAAAACAGACAGAAACAACTTACTGCACTTTAAAAGTTTCCACCAAACTCCGCTCAAACAGCATCTACCTTTTTCACAACTACTAAGGATTAAAAGAATAACATCTACAAAAGAATTGTACCAAACACATAAAGAAAACATGCTGGAAAAATTCAGAAAACGAGGATACCCCCAAGCCATCTTGGATTCTGCCTCTCAGAGAGCTGAAACATTACAAAGAGAACACCTACTAAAACCTAAAGATAAGTCTGATGAACACAGATCTGTATTTGTTTCAAAATATTCCACAAACAGTTCTATGATCAAAAAATCAATCAAAACACACTGGCCCATGCTGGCACTGGAAGATGATTTCAAAAACATATTCAGACACCAACCAATCTTTGCGTATGAAAGAACTAAGAATTTGAAAGAATTGGTAAAAGAAACAAAAACAACAGAACATGGTACTTATAAAGGAACTCTACCATGCCACAACTGTGGCAACTGTACTGCTATCATAAAAGGAAACACCTTAAACCATCCCACAAAGGGTTCAGCTATCAAATTGAAGGTATCTGGAACATGCGATACCTCAAACGTAATCTACTTACTGAGATGCCCCTGTGGTCTCTCATACGTAGGTAAGACACAAAGGAAAATCAAGACCAGAATCGTGGAACATAAAAGTAACATTCGGTTGAAAAACGATAAATCCACCATAGCGGTACACTTCAATGAGGCAAAACACAATGCAAGCCAATTAAAATTCTGTATACTTGAAAAAGTGGCAACCCTACCAGGTCGAGACAACAACAGCCACCTACTTCGCAGAGAAATTTTCTGGATAGACTTCTTGTGCACCCTCCAGCCGAAAGGGCTTAATGAAAGATTGGACTTCCACTGTTATCTATGAATTGTAACGTTGATACTGTGTAGTTCAGCTCGCATTACAATTTTAATTTTGTCATTGGACAATGTGAAAATTATGTTTTTACGTTACGCTTTGTTATGTGCACATAACACATCTAGTTAAACATGCACATCACCCACCATGTAAATATCTTTCTTTAATCCACACATCCCCCCTGTGCATATAGTCACTTAATGACTCTTCCGAGTTTTCACATAGCGACATAGTCCGCTCCTTTATTTACACTTTTTCAGTTTACCCTAGCAACCTCACATCGCGTTACTAGCGGCACAGTCCTTCACCCATGTTTACTATTTTCAGCACGCGCCGTTACCTAGCGCAAGCTACAGAGTACAACTCGTCTATGGACGGCAACCCTGACGCCTGGTCGTCTATACCATAGAGCACTCACGTACAGAGCGCTGTTACCTAGCGCAAGTCACAATCATAGAGTATAGCATACGTCACTCGGACGGTAACCCTGACAACACAGAACGCTTGGCCGTTAAAACCATAGAGCACTCGCGTACAGAGCGCTGCACGCCAGAACTAGCGAGGAAGACTCCAAGTTAACAGGACCTCGGTAAGAGACTACTAACATATATTTTTTAACACAGAAACCAGACATATGCGTCACGCTATGTATTCACACCCGGATTTTATTTTCCTTAATACAGCCAATTGCAAGGCACGAATTATTCCATGCATTAAGGTCAGTACCCAGTTACTGGGTCTTCATTATATTTTATCCGTTTTTTTCCCATCATTTGGACATTAGTACCATTTCACAAAAGCATCATGAATACTGTTCACGAGTTTTTACCATAGCAAGGGGGATATTACTGATGTGCAATGTCAATATGAAAATATGTTTTCATTTAGGGACCATTATTTCTACACTGATTGTGACTTATGATTATTGTTTCTAGAGTTTACGAAGTCCCCTGAGGAAGGGCGTTACGCTTGAAATGCATTGGGCAACTACATTGTGATAAACTTTTCTGAGACATGGAATATGTTGAATAGTTATGAACATAATGATACACCTTGTATAAAATGAGAAAAAAATAAATCATCTAACAAGCAAAAAAATTTGTACGAACATTCATGAAAGTTTGGAAAGGAGTGCATGGAGGAAATGCATCTTGTGTTCACAGGATACATAATTGAATGATATATATCTCGATCTTGGGAGCCCAGCAAGATCACCATCCATTGCACCAACGAAAGTATTACACTTATCTAACAATTTTCAAAACAATCATTCAAAGGGAGTGCGGGACCCTTAACAAACAACTTTGTAGATATAACCCTCTGAGCTATCAGGTTCCCGGCACCACCAGAAATGCAATTTGCAGACATAGCACATACCACTGAACAAAGGGCAGAAACCCTAGCATTCACGGATGATGACACCAGTCGGATTTACTCTCTCATAGAGGAAACAGAAGACATAAGTCCAAGTATTGGTTCTAAAGAAACAAATTTGAAACAACTACTGTACATATCAAAACGTATTGTAAATCAAAAACTTCATGCGAGTACTTTGATAAAATATCATAAGGCACAAAGAATACCCAGAGGCTTGAGAATATCCTTAAAATCTACATTATGCAAAAATAACGCAAGGTTTACAGAACGATGGCATGCTATCTTGAATAAATGTTCTTTAGATCTAATCCTACTGATTATTGAAGAGTTAGCAAAATTAATAGAGGAATTGTCTAAAGAAGTTGCACAAACCAAAGATGAACTAAACAAACTAGTAACAAAGGAGGAATGGGATCAAATATTGATAGATACCAACAAAAAATTGGAGGAATACACCAAAGAAATAAACGAGAGAAAATTAAGAAAATTTAAAAGAGACACAACAGATTACCGATTGGGAGAAGTATACTCATGGGCAGAGATATATGCAAAAAGGCGACAACAGAGACCCAATACTGACAAATCCACTGACGACACATCATCTGACGACTCGCAACAAAGACGTCCCCAGTGGGACAATAGGAGACCCAAACCAGGGCAACCAAAAGATTCACGCACGGCTCAATCTAGCTCAACAATTGACAACCAAATAGCTAGCACATCCAGTGTCCAACAAACACCAGCTCCTTTTTTAGAGGTAAGCACTGGACAGGAAACAGAACCAGGAGGAGTAAACGCACAATCAGAAAGTGCCCCGGTGGCCAAAAGCACAAGGAGTCAGAAAGCCTTGTCATAAACATATCTCAGTACCAAATGAGTAATCAAGAATTACAAATATTACAAAAAGGATCCTCATACGTTCCCACATACCACTCTAACTTACTGGAGACAAAGGTTTGCGTATACAAATTCCTCAGAACATTAAGGCTAAGACATTTTTTCACCAACGTGATTGAACCCACAGTAACAACCACACAAAACCAAGAAAACACCCTCATGGGTTTAAGATCTAAAAGCAAATTCATAGCTCCAGTGAGCCACAAAGTACTGGACGCGTTTGAAAAAGTCATACTAACGGAACTTGAAGAAATATTCAAAAAACCAAGATCAAAACATTCCAACATGTCACTAAAAGAAAAACAAACTTTAAGAAAACTAGCAAACAATCAAGAAATTACCATAAGACAAGCTGACAAAGGCGGAGCCTTGGTGATAATGGACACAAGTTATTACAAGGAAAATGTACAGACACATGTTCAGGATTCGAACATGTACACACGCATCATATCGGATCCCACAAAAGAATTCATCAAAATTCTTACCAACATCATACAGAACGCAGTCGATGAAGGTACTATAGGTCTCAAAGAGAAAGAATACCTTATAAAAAACAACCCAGCAATTCCCTATATATATATGAAACCTAAGATCCACAAACATGAAACACTACCACCACTAAGACCCATTGTATCTACAGTAGGATCCATTCATGAGCCAGTTGGAAAATACTTGGATAAACATTTTCAAAATATGGTACAAAATAGTTCGACCTACATCAAGGACACCACACACTTCTTGAACATTTTAGAGTCAGAAAAAAGCAATTTTACCACAGACATGATCATGGCAAGCATAGACGTGAAATCTTTATACACATCTATACCGCATGATTCTGGCTTATTAGCCGTGGAAAGCTTTCTCATACATGAGAACAAACCGGAAAAATTCAAAATATTACTTATGGAGTTATTACACTTCACGCTATACCACAGCTATTTTGAATGGGAGAACTACTTTTACATACAGATGTCTGGTACTTCCATGGGCAATTGTGCCGCGCCTACTTATGCTAACATGTTTATGCACCGCTATGAGCTTGACCATATATTGAACAAAGAAGAATGGACCAACAATCTAATCCTTTACAAAAGATACATTGACGATATCTTTGTATTATGGAAAGGGAGCAAAGAAAAATTGATCAAAGAACTCAACTCACTCAATCAAGTGGACGGGAGAATTCAATTCACCTTCACCATAGACAAAGAGTCCTTATCATTCCTGGACGTACAATTAACTAACAAAAATGGTAACATTACCACATCAATATTTACCAAAAAAACAGACAGAAACAACTTACTGCACTTTAAAAGTTTCCACCAAACTCCGCTCAAACAGCATCTACCTTTTTCACAACTACTAAGGATTAAAAGAATAACATCTACAAAAGAAGTGTACCAAACACATAAAGAAAACATGCTGGAAAAATTCAGAAAACGAGGATACCCCCAAGCCATCTTGGATTCTGCCTCTCAGAGAGCTGAAACATTACAAAGAGAACACCTACTAAAACCTAAAGATAAGTCTGATGAACACAGATCTGTATTTGTTTCAAAATATTCCACAAACAGTTCTATGATCAAAAAATCAATCAAAACACACTGGCCCATGCTGGCACTGGAAGATGATTTCAAAAACATATTCAGACACCAACCAATCTTTGCGTATGAAAGAACTAAGAATTTGAAAGAATTGGTAAAAGAAACAAAAACAACAGAACATGGTACTTATAAAGGAACTCTACCATGCCACAACTGTGGCAACTGTACTGCTATCATAAAAGGAAACACCTTAAACCATCCCACAAAGGGTTCAGCTATCAAATTGAAGGTATCTGGAACATGCGATACCTCAAACGTAATCTACTTACTGAGATGCCCCTGTGGTCTCTCATACGTAGGTAAGACACAAAGGAAAATCAAGACCAGAATCGTGGAACATAAAAGTAACATTCGGTTGAAAAACGATAAATCCACCATAGCGGTACACTTCAATGAGGCAAAACACAATGCAAGCCAATTAAAATTCTGTATACTTGAAAAAGTGGCAACCCTACCAGGTCGAGACAACAACAGCCACCTACTTCGCAGAGAAATTTTCTGGATAGACTTCTTGTGCACCCTCCAGCCGAAAGGGCTTAATGAAAGATTGGACTTCCACTGTTATCTATGAATTGTAACGTTGATACTGTGTAGTTCAGCTCGCATTACAATTTTAATTTTGTCATTGGACAATGTGAAAATTATGTTTTTACGTTACGCTTTGTTATGTGCACATAACACATCTAGTTAAACATGCACATCACCCACCATGTAAATATCTTTCTTTAATCCACACATCCCCCCTGTGCATATAGTCACTTAATGACTCTTCCGAGTTTTCACATAGCGACATAGTCCGCTCCTTTATTTACACTTTTTCAGTTTACCCTAGCAACCTCACATCGCGTTACTAGCGGCACAGTCCTTCACCCATGTTTACTATTTTCAGCACGCGCCGTTACCTAGCGCAAGCTACAGAGTACAACTCGTCTATGGACGGCAACCCTGACGCCTGGTCGTCTATACCATAGAGCACTCACGTACAGAGCGCTGTTACCTAGCGCAAGTCACAATCATAGAGTATAGCATACGTCACTCGGACGGTAACCCTGACAACACAGAACGCTTGGCCGTTAAAACCATAGAGCACTCGCGTACAGAGCGCTGCACGCCAGAACTAGCGAGGAAGACTCCAAGTTAACAGGACCTCGGTAAGAGACTACTAACATATATTTTTTAACACAGAAACCAGACATATGCGTCACGCTATGTATTCACACCCGGATTTTATTTTCCTCAATACAGCCAATTGCAAGGCACGAATTATTCCATGCATTAAGGTCAGTACCCAGTTACTGGGTCTTCATTATATTTTATCCGTTTTTTTCCCATCATTTGGACATTAGTACCATTTCACAAAAGCATCATGAATACTGTTCACGAGTTTTTACCATAGCAAGGGGGATATTACTGATGTGCAATGTCAATATGAAAATATGTTTTCATTTAGGGACCATTATTTCTACACTGATTGTGACTTATCAATTTTTGTTTCTAGAGTTTACGAAGTCCCCTGAGGAAGGGCGTTACGCTTGAAATGCATTGGGCAACTACATTGTGATAAACTTTTCTGAGACATGGAATATGTTGAATAGTTATGAACATAATGATACACCTTGTATAAAATGAGAAAAAAATAAATCATCTAACAAGCAAAAAAATTTGTACGAACATTCATGAAAGTTTGGAAAGGAGTGCATGGAGGAAATGCATCTTGTGTTCACAGGATACATAATTGAATGAACTTGTAGGTTACCCCACACTCCTTCCACAGAGACTTCATATAATTGGAAATGAAGTTGGTGCCCCGGTCTGACACCACCTCTCTGGGGAACTCCATGTGGGAGAAAACACCCATCAGTGCCCGTCCCACCACGGGGGCCGTCACTGTTCGGAGGGATGGCTTCCGGATACCGTGTGGCATGGTCCACCAAGACCAGGATGAACCTGTTGCCCAGGGCTGTCTTGGGGTCCAGGGGCCCAACAATGTCAATCCCCGCCCTGTCAAAGGGGGTACTGACAACTGGAAAAGGTTGGAGGGGAGCCTTCTGCTTCATTCCGCTTTTCCCACTTGCCTGGCAAGTGTGACAAGTTTTACAATGGATGTCTACATCCCTTCTCATCTGAGGCCAATAAAAATGGATGACAAGCCTGTCATAGGTCTTGTCCTGCCCCAGATGTCCAGCTAACGGAACGTCATGAGCCAAACCCAGTAGGAAGGCTCTGAAGCGCTGGGGTACCACCAGCTCACGGGCTGACCCAGGCTCAGCAGCCCTAGGCTCGCTATACAGGAGGTTGTTCTCCCAGTAGACAAAATACGATCCTGACTGATCGCCTGCGGTCTGGGCTGGGGCCTGCTGCCTCATACCCACAAGAGAAGGGCACACTTTCTGTTCTGCACAAAATTCCTCCCTGGAGGGACCACCATCCTGCTGCCAATGGGTCAGCTCGGGCAGGTCTTCCAGTTCAGCAACTTGTTTCCCTGTGGGCTCCAGGGCATCCCCCTCGGGGTCTACCTCCTCCTGGACCACAGGAACGGTGGGGGCCGGTTTCCCGCACCTCCTGCCTCTTCTCTTTCCAGCTGGGTTTTGGGCCGTCGTTTCAGGCTCCGGGACCCCATCAACACCCTTACTCGCTGTCATCGATCGAGTGGTCGCACACACCCACTCTGGCACACCCAACATTTTCAAATGCGATGCTCGCTTCAACTTAGCCCAAGGGGAGTCTTCCAAATCATTGCCCAGGAGACAATCAGCAGGCATGGCGGGCCTCACAGCAACCTGAGGAGTACCTGAAACTCCCCCCCATTCAAAGGAAACTTGAGCTACCTCACACTCTTTCTGGGAGTTGTCGGCAGCTATCACAGGGTAGAATGCGTGGGGAACCACCTGCTCTCTGGACACCAAGTGACACTTGACAGCTGTCACACTCGCTCCGGTGTCTCTGAGAGCCTCCACTCTATGGCCATTAATGGTCACCCACTGCCTATATTTGTTAGTGTTACTAGACAGCGGGGGTGGCAGGACCATTTCCATATCTTCTAGCGAGACCAGGGACATCTCTGCGGGACCCCTCCCACCATGGGCAGCCATCTCCTCCCCTTCCAGGGCTACACTCGCCAACTGACAGGGGGGTGCACATGGTGGTTCATTCGAGTCCCTCATGGGACACTGGGGATCGTAAAAACGATGTCCTACCTGCTTACAAACATAGCAGGTCATTGGGCCCCTATGAACAGGTTTACCTGTCGGGCCCCTCGCTTCTTCACAGGGGGAGGTTGGGAACCCTTCCCTTGGTTCCCTTGGGGATTACTTTGGGGCCCTTTCTGGGCCTCCTTCTGTTTGCCCTTGTCCCCCCCACTCTTCTGCTTGGGACCCTGCCCACCCTTGGCTGAGTCTCCCACTGGACCCTTGTGGACCCTGGTACTGACCCAGCGGTCCGCCTCCTCAGCAAGTTTTCTATGATTAGATATCTTGCTATCCATAAGGTGCTGGCGCAGCTCTGGAAAACAGTTATTCGACAAGTGCTCCCAAGCAAACAAATCATAAAGAGCTTCGTAACTTTCCACTTTGCTGCCCTTTACCCAACCATCCATGGCTCTGCAAAAATACGACACATACTCAACCCACGTCGTACCAGGCAACTTCTTATATTCTCTAAAAGCTTGTCTGTACTTCTCCGGGGTCAGGCCATACCTCAACATTAAAGCATCCTTCATATGAGTATACGACATCCTATCCTCCATAGGAATATCTAACAGGGTATCTCTCCCCTCATTCACAAAGCGACTCCACAACCCCGCTCCCCAATCCTTCTCAGAGACCTGGTGGGCCAACAATGCTAACTCATACGCTTTAAACCATTTGCCAATATCTTCATTCTTATGATAATCTTTGATCACATCTTTGGGAAAATAAAACCTACTTTCTGCAGGCACAGATGGGATGCTGCCACCAGCGGGATTCGCTTCTAAACTCTTAGCTTGGAGCTCTATCTCCCTCAACCTTGTGTCATGCTCCAAAGCTAACTTTTCTCTTTCAAACTCCAACCTTTTGATCTCCAGATCAGCTTCTCTCCTACCTCTTGCATTCTCTAACTCCAACTGCCCATTTATCTTACGTTTTGCCATTTCCATGTTGTAGGTTCGTTCCTTCGCCCTTTCTTCTCTTTCTTCGGGAGAAAGACCTTTGGAGGAAACACTGCTCCCGGGAGGAGACACGGGCCCATTCACTGGCGCCTCCTCCTCCCCTTCCACTGGCGGTATCACCACCGCATCAGAGGGATTTCTGGCCTCCAACCAGGCTTCCAGAGCTTTCAGATATTCCCCTTTCTTGGAGATGCTTGTGGTAGGAAAATTAAACTGCTTGCAAAAGGATTTCAGCTCCTGTAGCTTGTAGTCGTTTATCTTTGCTCTATCAAATTCCTCCACAACAACAACAGGGGTAGTGACTCCGGCATCACTCATGGTCAAAACTGGCAGTGTTCAAAAATTAAGCTTCAGAAAAGCGGAGAACAAAAATAGAATATCCTGTCCAAAATAGATTGTGGTTGCGCTATAGTCTGCTTTCACTATGTAGTGTACACCAATCACTGCACATGAGTTGTAAAAGCAAAGTTCAAATCCTCACCGCTGACCCACCAATGTTAGACTCGGCGGTCTCTAGTTGGCAGAGGTATACACTTCTGACGAATAGGGACTCACCTCCTCTACTCAGGGCAAGGGGATCACACACTTAGATAACCCCTGCTCACCCCCTCAGTAGCTTGGCAAAGCAGATAGGCTTATCTCAGAGGTAGTGCGTGAAGCATTTACGACCACATACAGTAATAAAGTGAAGACACTACAAATGGACACGACACAGTAGTATTATAAAAATACGAATTTTTATATAAGGCTTAGCACAAGACCAGATAACGACAAAAATATACCACAATCTTAATAAATACTCTTGGAAGGAAAAATAATAGTTCAAACGTAGTTTCTTCTTAGCACAAAGTCTTTAGTAACAAAAGCAACTCTTCTTCTTTAGATCACAGTTCTTGGCAACCATGTAACCCACACGGGAGTCACACGACGTTGAGGCAAAGTTAATCCAAGGGTTCGGAGTCGACCGCGAGGAGCGCTACGTCGAGCCCGGAGTCACACGGACCCCCAACAACACAGTACCTTAGGAAAATGAAGCACACGATGATCAGCGGCATCGAGCAATCCGGTGTCGCGTCTTTGGTGTCGATCAGGCCTCAGTAGTCGTCGATGTCAAGGATGATGTTGCAAGAGTGAGCAGCGCTCACGGCGTCGAGAGGGCTCGAAGTCGATGCGATCAGTGGCGGTGCAGACACAAAGTCACTTGGAGCTGGAGCCGAACTCACTACTCACTGGCGTCGCTACTGGCGTCAATCGGGCCCGGCGGCCGGCGTCGAGGAAGCGGGACACTGGAGCCGTTACTCACGATGTCGAGCTGGATTCGGCGTCGTCCGTCGGCGTCGAGATTGCTGGATTCTTTCAGAGGTGCTGGATTCTCAGATTCCAGCGACAAGCACTTTCAGCAAACAGTGAAGTCCTTTAGCCCTGTGACTTCAACAGGAGGCTGGCACTCTTCCAGCCTTTGGAGATTTCCTTGGCAAAGTTCGAGAGTACACACTCAGTTCCTCTCTCCTAGTTCCTTGGCAAAAATAAAAAAGCAACTGCAGGATTCCCCCCAGCAAACAGCACTCTAACAGAAGGGACAGGCAAGTCCTTGGATCAGCAGGCTTCTGGTCCTTGGTTCAGGGTTCCTTGTCAGAATTGATCTCAAGTCTTGGTTCAGAGTTCCTTCTCTTATACCCCTTTTCGGCTTTGATCCCTTTGTCCATGTAGGGGAACTCCCCCTCATTCCGGGTCTGTGGTGGGTGTAGCCAGGTGGTGACACCTGGCCGATTCACTGTGCAGGCCTAGGTCCTCAGACGCCCAGCAGGAGGTGGAGCCAGTATTGTCACTGGCAAGAGCAGAGCTATCCGTCGCTTGGCAGGAGGTGGAGCCAGCATTGTATCGGGCAGGGCCAGCTATCAAGAGCTACTCTTCCCCTACTCTCAAGGCAAATGCACCACTCACCCCACACTGACTCATTCAGAACTCTGGAGCCACCCAGTCCCTGTCACACACACACCAAACCAGCAGAAACCAGAAATAGTTAGACAAGAAAATAGTCACTTCCTAAAAGTGCTATTTTCAAACCCAGAGTCCAAAAACAATCCACCCAAACGGATGCGTTATCAAACTCCGAGTTCAGGGATACCAAACTCGACATTTCATCATGGTCCCTGAGCCAGCTAGGATCATACCATTAGTAATCCCGGCAGCCCATTCTAACTAATGGAGAGCAGGCGACCTTACGACAGTGAAGTACGAAGACGGCGGTAGTTCACTATTAGGACATGCCAACTTCGTCAGGCTTGTCCTACCTTATACTTACAATGCACCCTGCCCTCGGGCCTACCATAGGGGTGACTAATATGAAGTTAAGGGAAGGTTTGGAGGACTGGCAAGTAAGCGTACTTGCGCAGCCCGCGTCACAGTACAAGACTGCACGTAGGTCTTGCAATGACAGACCTGTAGACATACTTTTACTAGGCCGCTCGTGTGGGTGGCACAACACATGCTGCAAGCCCACTAGCGGCATATGTATTTACAAGCCCCGGCACTCCGCGTGCACTAGACTAGGGACTGACAGTAAACCAAATAAGCCAAACATAGAATTCAATCAATACAGTAATTTAACATCGGGAGCACTTGCACCGCGGCACTGGTCAGCAGTGGCACAGTGCCCAGAGCGATATACCAGCAAAACATCGTGAACATAGGAGGCAAACAGAAAAAAATGGAGGAGAGACTCAAGCCCATGATGTCAGGTCTAACACACACACAAAGAAACACACAAGCGTGCGTTCTCACCTCCACCTACAAGGTCCCCCCATCCCGGTGTGCCATAGGAAGAGGCATCCAGTCCTCACGCTCACCTTCTGCTACCTCTCTCCCTCCTCTCTGTCCTGTTGACCTTGAAGGGTGGGGAGGCGGTTGACTTGGCAGAAAGCTCAGGAGCATGTAAAAAATAAAAGATAAAAAGCCATAGTGGAGCTGCGTCAGACATATAGGACGGACCATACTGTATCTTTCCAAAAGGGATAGAAATTACCCACTTCGTATGACAATTAAACAAGACACAAATTGCATTTTGCGCACACACAGACACAGCTCCATCCAAACCTGTTTCTAAATCCATCAACCTTTTGCTCTTGCTGTAATTCAGAAATCTCAGCATTGCTGAGTCATGACATCGTCTTCCTATGTTCATGGTAAAGGTTTCCTGAAGCTTGGCACTGAAAAGTCTTGCTATGTTATCCCTGGTTATCATTTCACTTAGGGGTTTCCCTGGCTCCAGTTTTAGAGACACTGCGTCACACATTTGATTGCAGCCAGGAGGTTGTGTCTCTGGACACTTCTAACTCAAACCCTCAGCATAGGTTTAGCACCTGTCTGCAAACAGCCCTTCCTGGTTCTTCTATGGGAAAGAGTCTTACCTGGTTGTCTGGTTTCTGGCTGAATTTAGGCCGACCGCTTTGAAACGCTGCACAGCACCCGCAGCTTTTCTGAATGTACAGGGGGCCCGCTGCTTTGAAACAGGCTGGAGAAAGGTTTGACTCCTCCGAAGACAAACAGCATGTAAGTTATGTGAGTACTTAGTCACGCACCCACGCAGCGGCGACCTCAAGTCACCACCAGAGGCCTGGTAACTGCACCAATCCAGCCAGTTCTCTCTGCTTGATGTTATCAGCATACAGTGTGAAAGCAGTGTATGGATTAGATTGGGCAGGTGAAGTTAGTGCTCATGAGGAGACCAGGGGATGGAGCTGTGATTCTCCTGACTCACTATTGAGCATGTGAGAGATGCAGTTAGTGCGCATGTTGTGCTGGCCACAGAACGGCTACAGACCAACCAATCATGTGCACCGCCACTTTGAAGAGTGTGTGACTGGCGCAACTGTGCAACGTGGTTTATTTAGCCCCTCCCACCTTCCTCAGGCACTTAACAACTGGCCTACCGCTGAAAAAATCTGACGCCGCCACCAGGAAAAAAAAGAATTTATGGAGTGTTAAGTTTCATTCTGGGGAGTGGGCCACAAATAGGAGCAGGGGGCTGCAAATAAGGGAATCAATGTCCCAGCACCCTCGAAGAGGAACTGCGCCTGTTCACTAGTCTAGTGTTCTACCTTGGTTGGATCAGAGACCCAGTACGTATACCCAGTTGTGCTTTTGAAGTGGGGGACACTCTAAGCTGTCCAGTTCCCCTATAGCTCTGATTGTATTTTTTTTTGGTAAGCACCTGCCTGCTCATTCTCTGGCATCTATTTTAACTTCCTCTTTCCCCCTTACTACAGCTCCTCTATTTTTTCTCCATCAGGTCTGACTGTTCACCATTCGTGCCCTTAGTTCCATATTTGTTACTATCCATGTGGAAGTTGCCAACATGTATGTGTCTCCCTTTAATTGTTTATTCACAGCTTAACTTACGTAAGGCACGCACATTCACTCTTCGCAGTTCACAGCGGAATCGCTCGCCTTTTCATATTTCTTAGGCACCTTAATGCGGCCAAGTGCAGAATGTCTATGCATTTTCCTTCCTTCCATGTTTTTATCTCTACTCGCACAGCCGCTTTCAGACCTTGTCATTAAGGCAAATGTGTAATTCTGCTCTATTTATGAGGTGTACTCAAACCTTGCTACATGAAAAAGACTTGTCTGTTTTTTACTCTTATGTTTGTACCTGAACCGGTGCTCTCTTTTAATTATTTGTATTTATTTTTTTCCCCCTTTTCCTTCTCCTAATTGTACCTCAGCTATTACAGGCAATTGCACACAGGCATGCTTATTCTAACTGTCCTGATGATGATCCATTTATTGTATGTATGGATCGAAACGCCATCGACACCCGATACACCTTATACACTGCTCTAAATTGTCATTTAATGTGTAAAGGTGTTCTCATGCTATTTGTTTGTTACATTGAAAATTGTGTGTTTAACAAACCTACAGCTTTGCCTGAGCCTTTTGTGTTCTTCATTGTTTGTCCCTCTTGGTTTAGTTGGATGCAGGCTTGTGTCCCACTTACAAATTGCTTTGTCCGTATTGTTCCTATTTGAATTAAAATATTAAATATCTGACCTCTGTCCGGCTGGACAAGTTATAAAAATATAGTACTGACTGGGTCTATATTAATTCCCCCCCCCCCTTTTTACTGTTGTTTCTCTGGGGACCACTGTTCTTAAAAATAGATTAATTCCCAAGGTGTCTGGCAGACCTTACTTCTGTTCCCTTGTTTCTTCACAATATGTTTAGGGGAGAAGCACTTGAACTTTAGCACTGGTCAGCAGTAGTAAAGTGCTCAGAGTCCTAAGGACAGCAATAGGATAAAGCAGAATAGAGGAGGCAGGCACTCAAAAGGTTTGGGGGAGCACCACCCAAAGGATGACAGGTCTAACATCCACCATAACTTGTTATGAATAACAAACAGTTTGGAGTACATAGTTGTCACTTTCTGTCGAAGTACTTCTGAATTACTCCTGGAATTCAGGATTAAGTCAAGCATACTCCAAAATTAAGCACCAGTAAAATATTTGTGAATCAGTACCTACTTTATTAATAGGAAAGGTAATTTCCTACTACTACAACACCATACTTTCCTCCACTGCACATGAAAAGGGCAAAGTGTTTTTGAGTAGATAAGCCTGCTTTGTTAACTCTCTTTCTCCCACCGCTATTAATGTGGCATTTTCAGCCCTAACTCCTTTAATGCTGTTCTCATGTATGAGCTATTGGCATTGCATTATTATTTGCAACGCCAAAGCCTCAAACTATCAGTAATGCAAGACCTATTGCATTGCAAATGCTTGATTCATATTGACATGCTACCTGAAAGTGGGTATTAGTAAAAACGATCCTATATTGTTAAAGATGATGGTCCTTTATTAAATTGGAGGAAAAAAGAGAAACTGCGGCGTGAAGATCAGTCATTTCACTAATATTTCTTCTCTTCAATATGCCTACATTTTTTCAGTAAAAAAACACCAACCTTTCCAAGCCACAGTGGTTATGGTTTGAAACACACAAATGCACTTTTTCTTCACATTTTCCTCATAATTGTAGCAATGAAAATGTTTTTTTATCTTATTGGGTGCATAAATACACATTTAGAAGCAATTCTAAGTCAGCCTAATTATTTTCAAATGTAGGATAAAAGTAACACATAAACTTTAAATAAACTCTATAACATCAAACTAATTAGCTAGCCCCGAGTGGTCTGTTGAGCCCTTTCCGCATAAATCTAAAGCTTATTAGTCGCAAACAGCAAATTTTACCCCATCACAAGAATTGCAAGTCCCACCAGAAGTGGAACTCTTTAAATACCAATACAAATATATACATATTAATCACACATCTAGCATCAGCTGCTTTGCTACATTATAATTACATGTTTACAGCAGCAAAAAAATAGCAGCGAAATAGCACAATCTGTTTGTAACTCCAGAGAGCAGTAAATAATAACAAGCACTGACAAAGCCTAACAGTCTGTCCTTGGGAAGCTGATGTCATAGTTAATTTTTTCAATAATTTTTTTACTGCAAGCATATTGCCAAAAGTAAAGCACTAAACGAATAGTATGCATTCACCTAAACACGGTTTTAAATCAGTGAACATGCACTTATGCTTCTGTTTTAATAATTTTGTTTTTTAAACAACATGCCTTTTATTTTTGCCAAGCATTTTTCTGAATATTATTGTTATTATTTTTTAAGTAGGCAGGAATACATTGACACCTAACCAAGAATTCAAATGAAAGGTATCTTCATTGTGATAATATCACTTAAACACTTTATGACAAAGACTCTAAAACATAGTTTAAGTCAAATAAATAGACGTCATTTAAAGTTAATCCGAGAGGAGTTTTTTTTTGGAGATCAATTATATAAAGCGGTTCTAGTCGCTTAAGTTTCAGAATCCTATCCCCAACCTGAGAATTCGCTGGTATCTGATCAATACAAAAGTATCTAAGGAGGTCCCTTTTGCGCAGATGTTCTTTGTTAAAATGACGCGCAACAGGATAGGTTTCGTCCCCATTAGTTATGGCCCTCATGTGTTCTAGGATCCGCACTTTGGTGGGATACATAGTGCTACCTGAGACCGCATAGGCAGTTCATACTATACACAGTATAAGACGGTGTGCATGTAAGGAATTTCCTGATTATTTAAGGGCCCTTCACTGCTGGGATGTCATAGTAAAACACCTTTTTACGACCTTTACAGGCTTTGCACTTCCCACAACTGTGCACCAAGTTGTTTTTCAGTGAGACAGCCTTCTTGAAGGTAACTAGGGGTTTGGATGGCAAATCATTCCCTATTATATTGTCTGCCAAAAGAGTGTGCCAACTTTTCTTTAATATTTTCTTGATGTCTTTTGCATTCTCTGAGTAGGTGGTTATCAACCATAACTCTCCCCATTCTCATTAGATCTACCCTTTTCCATGTTGGTTTCCCACAACAGCTCTTCTCTCTTAAGGGAATTCACTCTCTGTAATGCAGTACTGAGGACTTCTTGACCATAGCCTCTCACCTTAACATGTTGTACACTATCCTCTGCAGCCAACTGAAACTCTTGTTCACTAGAACTGTTCCGTTTAATCCTCAGCAACCTCCCATTGGGGATGCTGTTGATTAAGTTCTTAGGGTGGCCGCTAGGGGCATGGAGGGTGGAGTTCCCTGTCATCACTTTCTTGTGCAACTTGGTGCACAGCTTACCATTCTCGATGTAAATATTAAGATCAAGATAATTCACAGTGGTAGAACTTACCTGTGAACTTCAAGTTGATATCATTGGAGTTCAATTTCTTTATGTAAGACTGTTATGTCTCTAATGGCTCCCTCCAAATAATAAACAGGTCATTGATGTAACAATGCCAGGTGACAATCCTGGTTGTCCAGATGCTTTTGGACTCGGCCCGACCACCTGCTCCTCCCACCAGCCTACGAAAAGATTTGCATAGCTGGGGGCGACGCAGGTGCCCATCGCTGTTCTGGAGACCTGTCTAAAAAGTTGGGTCTGGAAAAGAAAAATGTTGTTATTGAGACAAAATTCAATAAAACATAGCAACAATCCATTATGTCTCTAAACTTTGAGAAGTTGAGTATCAACGAAATATTTTACCACCCTTAACCCATCAGTGTGAGAAATACACATGTAAAGGATGGTGTACCATCAGTAGATCCCCTTCAACCCATTGTATAATTTCTAAATGCCACAGGAAGTCCTTGGTGTCCTTAACCCCTTCGATGCTGATGACGAGCTCTGCTCGTCATCACCCACGGGTGGCGTGTGCTGATGACGAGCTGAGCTCGTCATGTATCGCGGTAATTTTAAAATTGCCGCACAGCGCAAAAATCGCCGCAGCAGCGATGCGGTTAACGTACGGCTTCAATTTCTGTACATGTTGTGCCAGACAAAAGTCAATATACATGGATATTCTTTCAGTCAAGTTCCCTTATGAAGCTGCAATGAGTCTACTGGGTGGGTTGACTTGGTCCTTGTGCACCTTAGGAAGGTGATAGAAAGTGGGGATTGTGGGGTTAAGTTGCCTGAGGAATAGAAACTCATACATTTCCAGCATGTCCTTGTTATGCCACTGCCTTATCAGAAAATGATAGTCTGTAATGCTTTAATTGTTTTCCCTTTCATGAATGTCCATGTAGCATCGAGCATCTGACAACTGTCGAAATGCCTCCTTATTGAATTGCTATTTGGTCTGAAGAGCCACATTTCCCCCTTTGTCTAAGGGCTTACAAACGATGGTAGTATCTTGACTCAGTCCATGTAAAGCAAGTTGTTGTTGTTTAGAAAAATTAGTTCTTTTCATAGTGTGTCTTTTTTCTTGTTAAAGACGCACCAGATCTTTTGTGACTGCCTCCGTGAAAATATCAATGGCATCTGTTGGCAACTGCGGGAGGAATTGTGACGTGGGCTTAAAAGGACTCAGTCCCCCACTTGGTTCTACATCTGATACGGGTATTTGCTGTGTTAAGCCCCCCCAGTACTTCCTCGTTACTCTCTTGCTCCATTCCTAAATCTTCCAAGACTTGAAGAGTCTCCAGTTCTTTCCCCACAAGGACATCAGTCACCTTATGTACATGACTTGCTCTCTTGGATTTATTGCTCACCTGGTTTTATTTTGAAATATTTATGGAGTTTGAGTTTGTGGGTGAATTTGAAAAGATCAATGCAGGTTTGTGTATATTCCATGGACTTTTACGGGCAGAAAGACAATTCCAATTTTAAAACAGATTCTTCCATCGTTGATAACAGCTTGTCAGTCAAATTGATGATTGTCAGGTTCTCCCCTTGCATTATTGCCTTCCGTTGTATGATTTCTTGCTCTGGATTGCAGGTGGGGAGCGATTGCTTGTAGCGGCTCCTGCCCCCCTCCTCGTGTTCCTGTGGCCACCCGTTCCAGAGGTTTGCCTCTGTCTCCCTTCTGCCAGGACTGTCGGGTGAGTCTGAACTCCTCGTGAAAAGGATTGTGTTCCATTACTGCGATTGGGAGAATCGCATTCTCCTCACCGAACTACTTATTTCCTGTTACCTCTGATTCAGAGGTATCTCGTATCTCAGCAGTTTGCTGCACTTTCTTATTTTGGAGCTCATTTCTAGGATTATCATACTTCCTGGCAAAGGTCAGGACCCTGCAAATATTATACTCCCATTCATCGCAGTCGCATTTCTCCTGTTTACGTTGTTTTTTTTTTTTGTTGGTCATAGGTCTTACGTCGTTTCTTCATCCTTTCTTTCATCTCCAAGATTGCTCTCTGCTCTTCTTCCTTGAGTAATTCCTCCTCGAGTTCTCTGATGTTCACCAACGCTTTTTCTCTGCTGCTCCATTGGAACTTCACTAGAATCTTTAGCATCCCTTTGCAGGAATGGGTGGTATGAGCTGCCCATTCATCCAACAATAAGGGATCCGGTAACCCGTAGGCTGCCACTGTATAAATCCTTGGGTTTCTGGGGACCCTGCTGTCCTCAATATAATTTTGCAGGGAGGTCGCTTCCCACCACTTTCTGATCTTGCATTCGTACAAACACTCTATAAATATAAATATATATATGTGTATATGCGGTCGCTAGTAGGTAGTTATAGTTAGGACCTATTTTCCATAGGAAATCCGCAACATTCTATTTGGAATAACTTTGGTGCCGGTCGACGAATGTTTGTGAAAGTTTCAAAACTTATGGCCAGCTCCGGTCCACTCCTATCCTGAAAGTCTCCGTGTGATTTGTCAAGCGAGGGCCAAGAAAAAAGGGGGGCCCCAAAACATGTTTTCTCCATGCAATTTTCCATAGGAACCTTTAATCGCAGCTACAGCCCGAACTGCTGAACCGAGTTACACCAAATTTGGCAAAGAGGTTTTCCTTGGTTCACACTCGTGCCTTTTGGTTAGTCATGTCAAAGATAGCTTTATTCAATTTCAATTTAAAACATCACGAAAGCACAAGTGAATACGCAATCAAAAATGGTAATATTTAATCATCAATGAGAATTTAAAAAATCATTTTGAACAAAGCTATACCAAGATGCAGTTCTGTTAGAAGTTTAATTCATTGTTAGTCTGCATCTGACTACACTCTTTAAAAACGTGGATACTAAGTACATAGACATCTCATCTTCTAACATTTGGAGTTTCAGTAGGGCGAGTCTGCACTGTCTCAGGCCCCATTTCTTCAACAAGAAAATTAAATACTTTTTCCTAGGCAGTGAATAAAATGTACAAAACAGAATACAATGTATCGTCGACTGTTGTGATATGTCATCGCAGGGGCACAAAGTAAGATTTTTAGACCAGGTATTGGCTTCGGGGAAGGTAATTTGTCTAAAGAAACTTCCCCCCCTGAAGCGTCTTAATAACATCCTAGTCTAACTACTCTGAGTGAGAATTAGATATTGCTGAATACCCTGTCCCTGCGAAATTAATTGATTCTCCAAAACAGAAACCTTGTTGCCCTCTAGTTGCCATTGTTTGTTCTCTAGCAAAAGAAGACAAATTTCTTTCAAGTTTTTCCTTGATATTCTTGTTAAAGAAGTTGGGGAGTCAAAATATTCAGGGTGACCAATCTCTTTTAGAAAGCCCTTAACATATTTAAACCAATCAATTTTAAGAGCAGGTTTAGACAATCCTGGATTATATCCCTATTCAATTCGGTTTCATCGGAGGTCCATACCTTATGCCACAGCAAAATAGGACTCACTTTAATTAGATCCGAAACATAATCCAGACCTAATTCCCTGTGGCATACATATGTAGAGGTTGACTTAGGGACAGCTAGTCCGTAAAGAAGGAAGGCATTTTCACATGATTGGATATGACGAGTATCTGCAATCCCCCTATTCCAGCTCCGTATATTGCGGTGGACACACATTTTGATTTATAAATGTCCACCAAATTGTGTACTGGTCGGCCCCCTTATTTGATGGCAAAATTTCGCACCGCACCAATTGCACAGGAAAAAGCTAGTTTCCTCGTGTTGACAGCTGACAATCATGTTCCCTTCTTATCGAAAATAATCCACAGATAGAAAAAAGTATTAGTTGATTCTATCTTCGATTTTTCTAAAAAAAATGTTGCACTGGACATTTCTCTTTGTTGATCCAACACATACTAAAGGTTTTACCAGTATTCATTTTTAGACCTCTGGCACCCATGTAGTCTGAGAAGGTAATAAGCGCTCTCTGGAGGCCCACTTGGGTCCTGGCCATGATTACCGCGTCATCTGTGTAAAGTAAAATCGGGGGCTGGGCATCCTCTGATATGGGGGTAGTCCTGTTTATCTTGCGTGAGATATAATGCCACGCTATTTATATAAAGATTAAATAAAAAAGGTGCGAGAATGCAGCCTTGTCGGACTCCTTTTTTTATGGGGAAATTAGATGTACATTCACCCTTACTTCCAAATCGTACTTTTGCTCCAGCCCCCCCGATATAGTTCTTTGATAAAATTCAGCATATTTAATTCAATGCCTAATTGTAGCAGGGTATCCCATAGGATTTCATGGCTCAGACAATCAAATGACGAACGTAGGTTGACGAACGTTAAAAATAGCTTATCCTTTTTTGCCACCACATGTTTACCTATTATTATTGCCAAATTTAACCCTTGTTCCACGGTGCCTAGTCCTGCTTTAAAACCATACTGAAACTTTGGGAGGATGCCTGTGTCTTCTGCCCATATCTGCAATCTGTTTAATATAACTCTTCCTGCTACTTTCATCAGGGAGTCCAGTAACGAAATTGGCCTATAGCACTTTGGATCAATACGGTCCCCCTTCTTAAAAACTTGGAACCACAATGGCCTCTTGCAATGTGGGAAGAAACCCTATTTTATTACCGCTGTTTAAATCGTTAGTCTGGCCCTGGGGCTTTACCTGCAGCACTTTCGGCTATGGCTACTTCTACTTCAGACAATGCAAAATCAATGTCTATAGGGAACAATCCCTGTGGATTGTTTTCCACCACCCCAAATGTTTCAGCTTGTTTTCTCCCTACAAGATAGTCCTTTTTATATAACTCAGTAAAATGATCCACCCAAATGCCTTCTTCTATTGCCATCTCTATGGAATCTGTTTTCCTATCCACAAAGAAAGGGGCTTCACCGCCTTTCAGAATCTAATGTTATCTTTCAAAAGACAGGCTTGATGTAAGACTCGCCACACCTCATGCTTCAGCTCCTTCTTTCGATTTTTTATTGCATCGTAATATACGCCTCTGGCCTTTCTTATCTCAGTGACATTTTTTGGTTCTCTTTTAAGAGTCAACTTTAAAATTGCGTGTGTTTTGCTGCACGCTGAATCGAACCAACCCTCAGCCTTAGTTCTCGAACATTTCCTCATAGTTCCTGTGAGGGCTTTACAAATTTCCTCTGAAATACTATGAAAAGCCGAGATAACTAAAGCACAATCATTATTTTCTGAGAGGCAAGTCATAAAATCTTTATACTTATTTTTTAATAAGTTTTCAAAAAAGGCAGTGGGCTCTACTTTATTCCATTTTATGGAGTAGCCATTCAATTTTGCTAATGTTATCCTATGGCTATATAGATTGTCAATTACATTGTTGTTCTTACTACTTCGTACTGCAAAGATTAAGGAAAAACTATTAGGGAAATGGTCACTTAGTGCAATGTCACGTGTTTTAAAATTAAGAACATTGCAAGAGTGACTGTTCAAGACCAGAGCAAAATCTATCAATGAATTACGCTCCCTACCGTTAAATGTGGGTACAAAAGCAGCCCGTGGGCTACAAAGTTCGTTTACAAATCCCAAATCCAACCCGAATAATAGGTTACTAAATACGGTCCCAGTAGTAGTATGTGCAAAATGAGTCCCCTTTAAGATTATCCAACCCACAAGCGCTTGTATGACTATTTGGACATAAATTACAGTTGAAATCCCCCATCCATACAGCACATTTCTCCACAGGACAATTTTCATCAGGGTTCTGCATACTTTGTGAGAGTTCCTCAAGGGCATTAGTTAGTTCTATCTTTGGAATATTGTTATAAAAGTTTATCAAGTTAATAGCTTGATTTCCTCCCACATTAAATACCAGAGACTGATGGTAATTTGAACCCAAGTTAGATTTTTTGACCGTGACATTTACAGTGTTTGATATATAGGTACAAAGACCCCCTGCATTTCTGCCCCTTGTTGACAACTTAGCGGGAGTGTGAAAGGTACAGTAATCATTAATATGGATCTCTTCCCGCTCCCAACACTCCTGAAGACAAATAAAGGAACCATTTTGTATAAAGGGTAAAAACGCCTGATCCTTAAGCTTATTAGATAGACCCGCTACGTTCCAAGAAAGAAAGGTAATAATATCTTCCTTATCTGAGATCTTATTTGGGGCCTTGTCCATCTTGGAATCGACTAAGCTATTGGCATAAAGCATGGGATCCAAACGGTGTCCTATGTCCTGTTGATGGTCTAACAGGACTTGTTCTTGAACGAAATCCAGGGGTGTTACTAACAGTTTACAAGGGATACCTACATTATGCTCGTGGATGTTAAGGTCACTCCTCAGTCCCCCTTCGCCTATTACAACGTATATATTTTGAGGTTCTTTGCCTATGTTACCCGAACTGGTTTCAATATGATGGTCCACTAAGTCACTTTTCTTTCTTATGCTATGCGTCTTAAAAAAAAGTCACTTTTCTTTCTTATGCTATGCGTCTTAAAAGGATTTTGATTTTGATTTCCTCCCCCCTGTACATCACTTAGTATATTTTCCCTAGTCGACTGTAGTCAGTCCACCATTTCTAGGCAACCAAATTTATTTTGGGTGGGAATGTCTCTCCGGCCATTTAATGGACCATACCATCCATTTTCCAACCTGCTCTGAGCGTGGTGCGTAACCCGTGTCCAAATCGCCTCAACCGTCAGGTAAGTTAGTTAATGGATAGAAGTATGAGAGTGTTCAAGGTTCTATGGATGCCCTTGCGTTATGATTTCTCCAAGTACAGATATAATCCACCGTAAGTGGGTCCCTAAAGTTTACCAGTACGCAGTCACCTGAAATGGTTTTTGGACTATTTCCCACCCATGCAGTTCTACGTACCATCAGTATTTCACTCGTAATGTGTAGGGTTAAGGGTCGATTTATATTGAGCCAGTGTGTCACTTTATTCTTTAAGGACTTGAAAGATTCCTGAATGGGGTTACTTAATTCTGGCACTCCAGTCAGTACTGCCAGGTATGGGCTAGTTGCTGGTGGTAGATTAATTCTACAAACCCCCAGTGGTACCCCCACAGGCACGACGCCTCTAGACTCTTTATAATTAGTTCTAGAAGTTAAAGTTCCTCTTCCAGATGGATGGGTAGGATTAGATAATTTTCCGAGGATTTTGTCATCGGTAGATTGGGTATGTTTAAATTGGGTTGCTGAACAGAGGGCGGGGATTTATAAATTACTTTTGCATCGGGTACAGTACTTAACTGGGCGGAGCCTGAGTATGGCATTTTTGCCTTTGTGATGTCCGACAAACCCCTTGTGGCTAATTCTAACAGGGAGAGCTGTTGCTCAATACATAGAAGTCTAGTTTCCAGTGGTTGAAGGGAGGATCTCAACAGTGCCCTCAATTTTTGCAACAAGGGATCTTCATCCATCTCGATCTCAATTCTGCCCGATCTGCTTACACAGCTTCCAGAAACTAAGTCTTGACTTGGAACATTTGGAGGAGAAAGGGCCTAATCAGAGTGTTCCGAGCATTATCCTCCCTGGACTTGGATGATATATCACTTTTACCTGTGCCTTTAGCTACTTTGGGTTTCCTACCAACAGTAACGGTCGTGTTAGCCCGCTTCCTCTTCGGTATTGCTCCCTCGCGTCTCTCCCGTAGTTGCCTAGTGTTCATTTTCTCTGGTGAACTAATCCTTATTGGAGCTGCGGTGGCCTCTGTGCTTGCTAATAAGTACTAATAAGTATAGGTTAGTCACAGGCAAAATATAAGACTGATCCTGGGAGCTGGACGGGCTATATATATGTACTTGGGCTTCGGTGGTAATAGCTGTTATAGCGAGCTCAAGTGTACGGGCTGTCGCAAAATGGCCCATAGAAGATCTTTTAGCTATGGCCAAATCTTGTGACACCTGACGTTCCATTAAGATTATCCCTTGATCTATTACAGAATTAGCTCTAGTTATGAAATTATCCAATGTACCTGTTAGGAGAGTTCCTGCAGTTGTGGCCTTACTCCTACTCTCGCGTACTGACATATTAATTGTATGAGTCTCCGGACGGATTTACTACTAAGCCACGGTGTACACAATTTACCTAAAGCGGGCGAAAGGGAGATGGCCCGGTCCAGGCTTTCTCGGTCTAGAAGGGGCTAAAACGGGCCTGGCCTTGTCCCGGGCTTTTCCTGGTCCGCGCCTGTGCTCGTCTCGCGAAGCGAGGAGGGGCCAGAAAGAAATACGTATAAGTGGGAGGGGCGGGAAGAGGTGCAGCTGAGGTCAAGCACAGGCTGCTGGTCCTCGCAGTCCCGCCGTAGAATAATGCCCCAAATACAAAGTCACGAACACCAGCTGAACACACCACTGCAAGCGGCTCCCGCGGAGCCGGGGCCGTGAGTGGTTAAATCAGTCTTGGCGTGGGAGGGCAGGTCGAGGCACAGCTGAGGTCAAGCACGGGCTCCTGGTCCTCGCAGTCCAGCTGTAGAACAATGCCCCAGACACAAAGTCACGAACACCAGCAGAACACACCACTGCGAGCGGCTCCCGCGGAGCGGGGGACGCGAGCGGTTAAATCAGTCTTGGCGTGGGAGGGCGGGAAGAGGCACAGCTGAGGTCAAGCACGGGCTACTGGTCCTCGCAGTCCCACCGTAGAATAATGCCCCAAACACAAAGTCACGAACACACCACTGCGAGTGGCAATTTTTTGGTTAAATGGTGTAAATCTGTTCAGTAGTTTTTTAGATATTAAAGGAAAAATTACATATATCTGGGCGGAGCCTAAGGACACATCTCATCGTGAGATCCGATTGGCTGTCAGCACTTCATCCAAGAAGTGTTGGCAGCCATCTTGGGACCAATATACATGATAGCATCTCATTAAAAAGCGTTGCAGTTAATAGAAGGTTTTAAGACTTTAGTTACATTATAAATCATTTGTTGATGGTACTCATACTGTCAGTTGATTCCTTTGTGTTCTACTGCAGCTTCCCAGAGTGTTCTAAAGAACAACTAGAGTGCTAACAGCCTTACTTATGACAAAAGTATAGCACACCTGAAGCCATCTTGATTGGAATAAAGTGGTAACTCTAAAAACATTTAATTTAAAAAGTAACAAAATGAGGGGGTTAATTTTGCCACAGAAAGTATGATTAGTGCTGCAGAAAGAAATATTAGGGCAAATTTTGAGTGACTTCTCAAATCCTCTTCTATTTCATTAAAACAAATTTTGACACGCAGACTGAAACATGTACTTTCAATTCCAGCAGCAGACTTCCCTGGTGAGCAGTAGCTGTATTACAGTAATCTAATGAGCAACTAGAGTGCTAACATTCAGAATGTATGGCAAATGTGTGACACATCTGAATGCCTTCTTGATGGAACCAAAGTAAAACACGGAAAGTATTTCCTGCTGAGGAGACTGTAGTAAATGAGGAAATTAGGAAACTTCATACCAAATAAGTCGCCCAAGATGGCCTGCCAGAGACAAAAGAGCCCAAATGTAGCACAAATATCACCCAGATGTAGCCCAAGTATAGCCCAATGACAGAATGTCCCAGAGTGTTCTAAAGAACAACTAGAGCGCTAACAGTCTTACTTATGACAAAAGATTGGAAGAAAGTGATAACACTTAAAACATTTAATTTGCAAAGAAACAAAATGAGGGGCTTCATTTTGCAATAGAAATTATGATTAGTTATGCAGAAAGAAAAATTAGGGCACATTTAGACTTCTCAAATCCTCTTCTATTTCATTAAAAAATTCTAACATGCAGACTGAAACAAGCACTTTAAATACCAGCAGCAAACTTCCCTGGTGAGCAGTAGCTTTACTACAATAATCTAATGAGCAACTAGAGTGCTAACATTCAGAATGTATGGCAAATGTGTGACACATCTGAATGCCCTCTTGATGGAACCAAAGTAAACAAGCATTAAAAATGCACTAGGTCTAGCCCTCGTTTAAGTTAAAGCAATTCTGTTTGTAATTAGGTGGCTTTTTAGCTTTGCTTTTATTAGTGTTTTTCAAACTTTCATGTATATAACATGCATATGTATGCATATACGGATATGTAAATTTATGCATGCATTTATATTTGTATTTATATAGATATACATATTATATATATATATGTTTATATATGTATGTATGTATATATATACACATACATATATATAAATGCATATATATGCAAAGGAATAAAATGAGAGGCTTCATTTTGCCATAGAAATTATGATTAGTTCTGCAGAAAGAAAAATGAGGCCACATTTAGACTTCTCAAATCCTCTTCTATTACAATAAAAAATTCTAAGATGCAGACTGAAACAAGCACTTTGAATACCAGCAGCAAACTTCCCTGGTGAGCAGTAGCTTTACTACAGTGATCTAATGAGCAACTAGAGTGCTAACATTCAGAATTTATGGCAAATGTGTGACACATCTGAATGCCCTCTTGATGGAACCAAAGTAAACAAGCATTAAAAAAGCATTAGGTCTCGACCTCGTTTAAGTTAAAGCAATTCTGTTTGTAATTAGGTGGCTATTTAGCTTTGCTTTTATTAGTGTTTTTCAAACTTTCATGTATATAACATGCATATGTATGCATATGCATATATGTAAATGTATGCATGCATTTATATTTGTATTATATAGATATACAGATTATATATATGTTTATATATATATATATATATTCACTGAAAAAAACATTGGTTATAGACCATATATAGTTAGGAATTAGCATTTTCAAAACCTTAATTTACTCGCACAAAACCATAGAAATTCGAATATATAGTTAGTTGCAATAACTATATATCGGGCACCCGCAATCCACTGCTGATGATGTCACATATTACATCATTCATGACATGATCAGTGACATCACTGATGACATCACTGATGACATCTCAAATGACATCACTGATGACATCACTGAATGCTAATCCCTAACTATATATGGTCTATAACCTATGTTTTTTTCAGTGAATTTCATTGGTTTTTTAAAAGCTAATATCTATAGCTGTAACATATATTTTTATTCTAATTCACAAATATATTTTATATATATTTGTATTATATTTTTTTAATTCAATTTATATTATAGTTTAAATAATTTTTTCTTGTTTCGCTGCCGATCCGCGAACCGGTAAACGCAACATATCACGTTACTACATAATGCCCCTTATGACGTGCTGCGTTAGCGCACCCGGAAGCGTTCTGGAACGCAAACCAAGGCGCGAAACGTAAAGCCCCGGAATTGATCCGAGGCGCGGCGCGGAACGCGGAACGTAAGCATAACAGGTCATGTGACTAGTTAATAAAACTTTTCATTGGTTGATTTTACTTTTAGTTTCCTAATGATGGAACGCTTGATCATATGACGTAAAACAAACACTTTTCATTGGTTTAGAACATTTTCTTTTCTCAAATGATGAAAGTCCCACCTTTTTTCCTCACTCCGACTTTCATTTTTATGAGAGAAAGACCTGTTTTTGTTTGCTAAGACATGGCATTTGTATTAGCTGCAGCTGGTGGATCTCCACCACCTCCACCACCACCAAAGAAGAGAGGACCGACTAGCCAGATCATCTTCGACTTGGAAGAAGAAGAAGAGGAAGACGAGGAACAGGAGCAATGGACAAGTGGCTTTCTGAAAGAAATGCCAAGAACGTCCCATGTGAAAGTGAATTTTATCTGGCAATTTATTTCTTTTCCTTCTCATGAAAAGAAAGTAAATGCCAGGTACGTTACCTGCCTCATCTGCAAAAAAACACTCTCGAGAGGGACCGAAAAAAATATAGCTTTGGTAATCATACCATGCATCGGCACATGGAGAGTTGGCACCCTCTTAATTATTCCAAAGCACAACTTCGAGATTTGGTGGATAACCCCCGACCGGCAAAAACATCCACCAATGACTTAGCAATAAGTGAGTCAGAGGCAAGGGAAACGGTCCCAAATCTGCAAAAGAACTTTGGGCAGATAAGATTCACTTGTATAGCATGTGGAAAATTAATTTCATGCGGAGAGATGAGTATTACTTTAATAAATAGATCATATGAAAATCATCAATGTCCAAAACGTCCTAGAAAGTAAGTTTGCGTTCCGGTACGCGAACCGGGAGTGAACTAAAAAAATATTTTTTAAAAAAAGACGAGTTAATAAATAGAGAGTAATGTGAAAAAAAGACAAATAGAAGGAGTAACACACAGTTACTGTTGAAAGAGGGACTGATAAAAGAAGTGAAAAGAGTAGTATAAATAAGTATTAGAAAAAGAAATGAAGGAGCTAGCAAAAACAGGAAACTAAGGGTTATAAAAAAGAAGCAGAGAAACTAATAAAAGTTAAATCTGATAGACATGTAACGTAAAGAGTACTAAACGCTTTCCTTATAATTGTCATTACCGTACTGTATTATCATTGTTATACTTTTAATCTGTGTAAGAAAGAACAAAACAATTTAAATTAATACAAGGTGGTAAAAAAAGAGTGAGCATGAGACAAAATGAATGTTAAATGTTAAATGTGGTATACTAGTAATGCGTACAGCTGCCCCAGCAAAGAAGCGTCCCGGCGCTGTATACCGCTAGGGAACCCATCCTGGCTTTCCCTCTGAGATTGTCCCTCCTGGGCATCCCAAAGGTGATGCCAGGCATCTCCGGTGCTGATGGGGCTGTTAGTTGAGATTAAGCAAGCTATTGCCCAGAGTTGCTGAGTGAGACCTATAGTTGGAGTAGGCACCGAGGCGAGAATTATCGAGTCCGCTCGCCATGGCCCAAGATCCTGCCACGTCAGGAATCGAACCCGGGTTCCGGCCTGACTTCTGCTTCTGGGTCTGCCACCTCTAACCAGTGAGCCACACCAATCCATATACATATTAGAAATCACAATTCAAAGTAGAAAATTAATTAAACATATTTAATGGTTTATTTTTGCTGTTATCAGAAAATATCAAATTTCACTGAAAACAGTGAGTTGAAGGTATTCATCATATAACAGCGGGGAAAAAAAACACAATCAAAATGATTGTGTTTAAAAAACCAAAATAATATAAATAAGCAGAAATAGGAACTTCTCCAAAGTAACTTACTTTCTATGACGTCAAAGGATATCCTATGAACAGCTTATACTCTGTTGTGCTGTTACTATTTTCTGCCCGCCACTTTCTGAAAGATAAACTCAATTGTTTTAAGAAAACTGAGACATACAAAGCAATTTGAAACAGCACACTAAGTTACAGCAACACCTAGAATCATTATAGTCCAATTACCTACCCTAAATTCTGACTTCAAAAAACAAGTCAAAAGGCAACATTGCTTCATAGTCAATTAGTAATGTTTCCTGAAAGACTAGCCATTTTATAAATTTTAAATAAGCTGTGTAATATCCAGATGTTGTTAAAGGACCAGCATATTATATAATAGCTGCAGTTGCAAATGTTCTTCCTGAAATCGATGACTGTGTAGCCAAAACATTTTTAATTAGACTGGACAACTTATTTTCTTCCAGTTTATGTAGTTGAAATTGTAAAATGACATTTCATCCATACGTTTCCATAAATAATGTGGACAGCATTGCAGACTTACATTTCCTCTAGTCCTTATTTTGATCTGCTGCTTGACTTTGCTTATAAAAACAAACAGTTTTCGCTCTGTACTACAATTATCCACAAGGCCATATAGAGTAGGAGCCATTAGAACATCTTGAAATTCCTCTGAACAAATCCCACGCTTTTTTTCCTAAAATTTTGGTTGTAAGAACACCAGGTAAGAATTTTGAAGGTGGAAAGGCAATCTTTTTTTGAAAATTAAAACAGAATCATTGCAGAATGACCAACCGTTTCCAGATTTCAAATAAGCTGTATTATGTCCTGAATTAGTTGAAGGACCATAATGATATATAATTGCAGTAGTTTTAAAAGTCCTTCCTGATATTGACAACTGCGAAGCCACAAAATTATTAATTAAAGTTGTCAATTTAGTTCCATCAGGCCTACATCGTTGGAACATTAAAATGACATACTGGCCATAACTTCGTAAAATTAACGTGGACAGCATTCCAGACTTACATTGGCTGCACTCCATATTTTGATCGGCTGCCTTTACTAGCTTATTGAAGGATACTGATTTACTGTCAGGCAAAGTTAAATATATAAATCTTTCTGAGTCTACACTATTAGTACTTGATAACCTACAGTTCTCGCAGTCATGCTGCCATTGATAAGAAAGGCCAAATAGATAATCTACATCTACACCCTCATCTTGCAATACATCAAGCATATACATTAAAAACTCCTGACAATCCTGCTGAATATTTTCAGGGAATTCTGTTTGACCTGAACATTCGTCTAACAGAAAACGAATTTCAGACACACTTTCTACTCTCGTTTTATCAGCACTACATTTCTCTAACACAGAATTCAACAAACAGCATAAACTTTGTTCCGAATTGATCACAATCTGTTCTTTGAAAGCCTCTAGTGAAAAGAGAACATTAACAACTACATTAGCATAGCAGTTGACACCAGAACTATTTTCAAATTTAAAACCAACAACATTTTCAACAGAATTCATTTTATTCCTGCTTCCACTTTTGGGTTCATCGACTTTTGGTCTTTTTGCTACAACCTCCCTACTATTACTGATATTTCTTCGTTTCCGGCCTACCACACATTTCTCAATCAAAGGATATTGAGGCAAATGTGGCGCATACTCTCTTCTTAACCTATTGTATTCCTTAACACAATCTAGATCTGCACAAATGTTTGTGACATCACAGTCAATCAAGTACAAACCCGATAAAGTTTTGACTCGTGACAATGCTACATAAGCCATACCCTCTTTGAATACAGAACTGCCAATATTCACTAAAGCAGTGTCTACACTTAAACCTTGCGATTTATGAATTGTCACCGCATATGCCAAGCAAACAGGAAACTGCTTACGGCCAACATATAAGTCTTTAACAAGCAAAAACCTAGCAGAGCAACGACCAATTAGCTGTACTTCCTCAATGCCATCAAATTTAATTTTTAAAAATGTAATTCCATCTCTATTTCTGTATTTCTCAAAATCAACAACATTACCCATTGATCCATTTACCAGACCTCTTTCAACATGTAAATTCCTTCTCAAAATGATTCAGCAATTTAAGCACACATTCAAAGTCTTTTCAAAACCCGCAGTTTTAGATATAGTCTTCGCTAATGAATCCAATTTAGATTTCAAATTCTCTGACAAAATAATTGTTGCTCCCATATGCTCTATTTTGTCAATAGCTTCAAGTTTCACAATCTCTTGTTTTTCTAAATTCAACATTTTGTTGTTGAAGATGGAACATTCTGCAAGAGTTGGCATCAAACATATACCAGATTTCTTCACAGTAATTTTCTGAAAAATATCCTCTGGCAAAACGTCTTCTTCTGGATATAAATTTGACAGTAAGCGTGCATGTAAAGCTTCTTTACCACGCTCAGTCACTCTCCCGATTCTAATATCTTGTAGAATATTCTTGTAATCTTCGTCCTTCGCCTGACGCATATTTTAACGCAGCTCAGCATAACTGAAGTTTAACCATATGTTAACGTTGCCAATGCTCCCTAGGCACTTCTTGGTATCTTCATGTGTAAGCAGTTTAAACACTGGTTGTCCTTTCACTGGTGTCAGCTGCAGAAGATCACCAAAAACAATGATGTGTTTGCCACCGAATAACACATCATACTCTGTTTTAAGAACTTCCTGCATTCTTAAATGCACAAAAGCAAGCATGAGATTGGAAACCATGCTTACTTCGTCAATGATAAGAAGTTTCATCTTCTTCAAAAGTCGAGATACTTCACAACAAGCATCTCCAGATAACTTGTGGTATTGTAATTTGTTATCATGCTCCACTGGCAGCATCAGTAACTGATGCAAAGTAATCCCTTTAATGTTATGAGCTGCCAGTCCAGTTGGAGCGGTCACAACACAAGACAGCGATGAATCAGTCCTTTTCTGCATATAACATGAAATTGCTTTAATAAGGAAACTTTTTCCAGTTCCTGCTTCTCCACTCACGTACAGTCGGACAGGCTTCAAAGACGTACATGAGCACTCTTCCTTCTCATGACTTAATCCATGCTCAATTTGGTTGGTAACTTCGACATATATTTTCCTCTGCTCAACGTTAAGTTGTCTTTCCAATTCTTCTAAGTTAACCGCATCCTTCTGAGCATGTGCCATGGCTCTTTCCACTTCAATCATGGCAGTGGCAGCTTCATTTTCAATAACTGGTTCTTCTAGTGGATCCTGACTCAATGAAACAGAACTCTGACTGTCCTGAGAACTGTCTCTAGCAATCTCGGCTGCAATTGTTGCTTCCTGCTCAATTTCTGCATTCAACATTTGTAGATATTTTGGAAAAACAGGACATTCTATGGACTCCTTGGCTACATTGAAAGAGTCTTCGTAACAGAGGAAATCCCCAAGCAGTTCCTCTTCTGCACGCCAAGGCTTGAAAAGTTGCAAAAGAGCTAAATAGAAAAACTCTTTTCTTTCGGGAGATTCGCAATCCAATTTTCGATGATTTATCAATTGACATTTTTTTTGCTTGACTAGACATCCCTCACTTCCAATTACAGCATACACTCCTTTATCAATATCTTCTTTGATGTTCCTCTTGAAAACGTAATTTTGAAGAACTTCATACAGACAAGCATTCTCCAGGTGACTGCTTCTATTTGGATAATATGTATCCAACATGTTGCTCTTCAAAATATCTGTACTGTTTGGCTCCTTCTCCGCCAAATACTCAATTTCCCATACAGGTTTCAGAACTCGATTACGCGTTGCAGTAAGACCAAGACTCGCCCAAATGATACTCCTAGATTTGGCATAGAGACTTGCTGAAGATAACCGGTCAGAACATTCGTAAGCTCCGATTTCTCGATGCGACAACATCTTCAGACTGAAACTGTACAACTTCTTACTGAGGCTCTTTTCATGGGAAATTTCCTCCCACATATCCTTTAGTTCTGTCTTTTCTTTTTTAGTGATGTAAGACGTCACATACCGAGTCACAGCCATACAGTTGTCAGCCACAAACTGTATATCCATGTTAGCATTCCACATGGACAAAATCACTTGGTCGTAGTCGTTGATGTACTTGGACTCTTCGTTTCTTTTCAAATTGTATGTGTTTTTGGATGATTTCCTCGTCACATTATGTCGCAGCGATGACATCAAATTGTTATCTCTTCCTTTTGATAACACCGACCGTGGAAATGCAAAACGACATTTGGTGTAGTATTTGTCCTTGTTTCTGAATTTACGACGACAGTACTTTCCACAACGATGGCTTTGAAACCGTAAAACTTGTTCTCTTAGACTTTTGTCTTCGTTTATCTTTGGAACAGCACATGTAACATACTGTTCTATGAAACTCATCACTAAGTCATCCGGATCTGTTCCAAATTTGGGTGCATCTTTGATCCATAGTAGCATATGTATATGAGGAGCACCTCTTGCTTGATACTCCTTTCTCCAGAAGAAATCCAACACCTCTCCAAGAGGTGGATTTTTCTTGTTCGTGATGAAAGACATCATAGCTTCAAATCTATGATTGAAGTACCTGCATACATTCACAGGATCCAAAGAGCACAGTTCTCCGTGTGTCTTGAATTCAATATTTTCAATGTTTCCATTTACCTCTCGTAGAAATTCAAGTAAGTCTTCCCAGCCATACTCAGCACAGCTGAGAGTGAGGAACCATGTGGGAGTTCCTAAGTTCCTCAGCATACATTTTAAATCACCATGACGGCGGTACCAATACTCATTAGTACCACGCTGACAAGCCATGAGATTAATCAGGTGAGAATCCAAAATACTGTCTTGCACATTGACTTTATCCATAAAGTCCCTTGCCGAGATATTTCGCAGTTGTATACCACTTTTCAAGATGTGGTTCACTGCATAAGACAATCCAGAGAGATCACTTTCAAACAATAGATGAAATAAATAGGGAATGCATTGTCGAAACCTAGGATCTTCTGTATACAATTGTAAAGTCCGGTATTCTGAAGCAGGAATTTGAACAGGTCGCTCATCATAACGTCCTCCTCGACCTGTGGGAAATAACTGTGGGAAACACCGAGCTTCCAAACTTTCCTCCCAAACACTAATGGGACTCCCTTTGGCTTGTTTCATTTGAAACAACTCAATAGCATTCCCCATGACTTCCTTGGAATGCAAAGGATGAACACTATAATGTTCATATATTTCTTCCTTTTTAGAGGCTTCTACTTTCTCAATTTTTACCAGGACACAAATTGCTGTCCTCTTCTTCACTTACTTCCTCTTCTGCAACACATACATTCTTGTAGTACTTATTATTTTTTATCAAATACAATGTTGCCTTTTTGACTTTCCTAACATCCACTAAATCTTGCCAGATTTTCTTACTCTTTGTCGGAACACCATTAACTATGATAACCAGAGGTTCCTCTTCCACTTTCTCTACTCCAATTGTATTAATGTTTTTCTTCAAATCCAAAGGCAAATAAACAAGCCCTTCCCTTTAATCCTCTCTGTAAATCTGATGGAGGCAACTTCCCTGTCCCTGGCTCCATTCGTACAATAGCCTGGAAGGGATGGACACTTTGAATCAAAATAGATTCATAAGTATTTAAATCCTTCAATTCATAAGGAATGTCATCTAATTCCAGATTATTATAAACAGCTCTAGCAGGCATCTGGTTTTGGTTTAATTTGTTATAGCAATAAGTACACATACGTTGGTCCGCTCCCAAATCAAAACAATTTTCTACCATCAAGTATGTGTCAAAATCCTTCCATTCACTATTGTTTTCCATATCACTCTTTGCATATATATCCACTAACTTAGTCTGATTCTTATAATAAGTCAGTCGACAACACACACAAGTAAAATTAGGCCTCTCACTTGATTTCACCATAAACGTGGAAATTTCCTTGTGAAACTTATCTGTACTGAAAATCTGTTCACTGTCTTCCACATTACCTTCTTCTAGTGGTTCAATGTCAACATTGTTCTCATTACCAGCAAAATAACAGAACTCAATTTCTTGACAAATGTTCTTCACATCTTAGCATAATACAACATTCTAACTAATTTCCGCACTTTATTATGATGCACTGCTAGCATCCTGAAATGATGAAATACACTCTGGCATACTCTCCTAGAAAGACAAGCCAGTGAATGACCACTCAAACCTGTCACTTGTCTCACTCTGCAAGGATCTAATTCTTGCAACAACTTTATTTTTTGCTTTACACTTTTCTTATGAAATGTCCGTATAAAATCACAAAGCAAATTGATGGAATCCTGTTGCACACTGCAAATAGAACTACACTTCCAGGTGTACACTGGTCCCTTAGGACGTCTCCCTAAAACCTCATCACTTAGCGCCTCTTCTGCATCTGCAGACACAAGTATTTCTTTTTCAACCGGATGACCATCTTTTACCTCATATGCTCGACCACTGCTGTCAACTGCATGCACCAAAACATTGTCCTGAAAATAACTCTCCTCATAAAAAAATGCCTCACTATTTGAACTATGCATCCATTCTCCTAAGAAAACTTCACAAACATTACTTCGATTAACTTCTCTCTTCCATCTACTATTAGATTTGAAAACATAGATTACCTTGTTTAGTTTCCTAATTCTATTAATTACCAAAATAAATAACTTTCGCTTGATTTCGAAAGCTTGATCAATAATTTTCTCTACATTTTTCTTTTTCTTATAAAATGACACTTTCTGTTGACGTATTTTAAATTGTTTTAGCAAATTGACAATTACCCTATTGCGGAACATTCGCTTACGAATGTCCCTGAAAATATTTGCCCTTCTACTGCCATGCACAGAGTTATCTCCTGCTCTAGCACAAACCTTTTTCACGGGCCTTTCCTTTCCTTTTAAATTGACTCTCTTTTTCTGGACTAAAACTTGTTCTGTAGTTATACTTTTGTTTCTACAAATGTTTTTAAGGAATGATTTTGTTCTCTTACCCGGTGTTCTCTTCGTCTGTTGAGGTAATACTAATGTAGAGGACTGCTGCAAAATGTTAGTTAACTGCTGTCTTTGACGTTTCGTAGACTTTCGAATTCTATCCTTAGACGGCATTGTCTAATTTCCAAATAATCTGCAGTTGAATCTGTGCTGAAATATAATTAAAAATGTTATTAACCACTATTACCAAACAGTAAATCAATAACAGTAAGAACTAGATTCAACAATGCTATAAAAATAAATAAAATAAAAGTATTCACAAGGGTGCAGGGGGTATCACTTTGACACCCTCTGGCACCCTCAAAACAGGCACAGGTGCCATGTGGCAGGCAAACCAGCCCTAAGGGCAGATCTGCCTTTCACATGACATAGGTGTGCGAGCACACATATGCATGCACACCGGAATCGGTATTTTACCATGAAGTTTGATTTCATGCTAAAATACCGATTCGTTAAGGCCTTTGGGACACAGAAGACTCCCCCCTACGTAGCAAATTTGCAGAATAGGTAAAATTACTGATTCGGTATTTTACCGAACCAATAATTTTTCCGATTCTGTAAATGTAGATTTACCTACATGTGGCCTTGGATTTAGGCCCCTACATACCGATTGGCCATTTAACGGTCGGAAACGGCCGAAATCGGCCGTAACCGGTCGGTAAATGGCCTGAAACGACCACCTACATCGGGCCCTAAGTGTGCATGCATTTGATTTCAAACAAAGTTTTAAAACATTTTATGTAAAACAATAATACACCTACATTCAAGGGGAACAGACTTAAAATGCCCTAATACACATGAAAACGTTTTTTAAGGAACTTGCGCCTTTTTTTCAATAACTTTTAACATGGCTATGTAACTCAAACAATCAAAATGAAAATTTGCCAGGCACACATGGGGGCGTATTTACAAGGGCCTTGCACTACGAGGAAAGTGACTTCAAATGACCAGACACACATGAGGACGTATTTACAAGGCCCTTGAACCCGGGGGAAGTGACTTGAAATTGCTAAGCACACATAGGAGGGTATTTACAATGCCCGTGCAACACTTATGCATCATTTTTTACATATACACCTTAACATTAACAACACAATTGCATCATATATATGTTCCGAAAAAGCGACGCATTGCAAGAGTCACATCATTTTACCATCAAAAACAATTTCACCGATTCTGTAAATGTAGATTTACCTACATGTTGCCCTGGATTTAGGCCCCTACATACCGATTGGCCATTTAACGGTCGGAAACGGCCGAAATCGGCCGTAACCGGTCGGTAAATGGCCTGAAACGACCACCTACATCGGGCCCTAAGTGTGCATGCATTTGATTTCCCAAAAAGTTTTTAAACCTTTTATGTAAAACAATAATACACCTAGGGCCAGATGTAGGTAATTCACATTTACCGTTTTTGAAATACCGAATATTACCGAATTTTACCGATTCGGTATTTCAAAATCGGTAAATGGGATGTAGGTACCAACATCTGATTTATTACCGATTCCTTAAAAATTCGGTATTTACCGATTCGGTAAATACCGAATCGGTATTTGCTATTGAATCCTATGGGCCTTGAAGCCCATAGGATTCAATTCAAATACCGATTCGGTATTTACCGAATCGGTAAATACCGAATTTGTCAAGGGTGCAGGGGGTGTCACTTTGACACCCTCTAGCACCCCCAAAACGGGCATGTGTGCAATGTGGCACACAGACATGCCCTAAGGGCACGTCTGTCTGTCACATGGCACATGTGTACATGCACAGATGTGCATGTACACAGGAATCGGTATTTTACCATGGATTTGTATTCCATGGTAAAATACCGATTCTGAAAGCCATGTGCCAATGGAAAATTGGCTACCCACATTTCAATCTTGCATTTTCAGTAAAATTACCGAATCTGTAAAATTACCGAATTGGTAAAATTACCGAATCGGTAAAATTACAGATTCGGTAAAATTACCGAAAATGCAACATTTAAGGGCCCCTACATGTCAATGGCCATTTACCGGTCGGTAACGGCCGAACTCGGCCGTTACCGATCGGTAAATGGCTATTTTCGGCCACCTACATCTGGCCCCTACATTCATGGGGAACAGACTTAAAATGCCCTAATACACATGAAAACGTTTTTTTAAGGAACTTGCACCTTTTTTTCAATAACTTTTAACATGGCTATGTAACTCAAACAATCAAAATGAAAATTTGCCAGGCACACATGGGGGCGTATTTACAAAGGCCTTACACTACGAGGAAAGTGACTTCAAATGACCAGACACACATGGGGACGTATTTACAAGGCCCTTGAACCCGGGGGAAGTGACTTGAATTTGCTAAGCACACATAGGAGAGTATCTACAATGCCCGTGCAACACTTATGCATAATTTTTTACATGTACACCGTAACATTAACAACACAATTGCATCATATATCTGTTCCGCAAAAGCGACGCATTGCAGGAGTCACATCATTTTACCATCAAAAACAATTTCACCGATTCTGTAAATGTAGATTTACCTACATGTGGCCCTGGATTTAGGCGCCTACATACCTTTTCGCCATTTACAGGTCGGAAACGACCGAAATCGGCCGTAACCGGTCGGTAAATGGCCTAAACGACCACCTACATCGGGCCCTAAGTGTGCATGCATTTGATTTCAAACAAAGTTTTAAAACCTTTTATGTAAAACAATAATACACCTACATTCATGTAAGGGCAGGTCTGCCTTTCACATGACATACGTGTGCATGCACAAATGTGCATGCACACCGGAATCGGTATTTTACCATGAAGTTTGATTTCATGCTAAAATACCGATTCGTTAAGTCATTTGAGACTCAGAAGAGTCCCCCCTACATAGCAAATTTACAGAATCGGTAAAATTACCGATTCGGTATTTTACCGAACCAATAATTTTTCCGATTCTGTAAATGAAGAATGCAAAATCGCCTTTGAAAGCAGAATGCAAACACTTAACGCAAAACATCATTTTAAATACACAGCTGACTTTCTTATTTACGCAAAAAAGCATACTACTCTTTTACTAAAATATATAAACGATAACTCACCTTTACAAATTCTTTTTGAAATTGAAAACAGTCTCAGAAACACACCAATTATTCTGTACCAGAATTAAAGGTATGCACTCCAGAGGCTGGAACCAACAAAGGCACCGAAACGCTGATATTCAACACACATATCTCTCATGTCAGCCAATAAAAACTCTTCCCTCACTTTTTTCAAATCAACACCCTTCCCCCTCTGCCCTTTCTACCTCTTTACCATAGCAACTACCGCCTGCCAGACCTGTCATGACCACAAGTTCACACAACAATGTTTCAAATGAACTCTGAACTCTCAGTACACCTGCTAATCCACTGCAATCTTTCATAAAAACATTTTTAAATAACCATTCAAAATGCATCTTTCAAAGAACACATCCATGCACCCTAACTTTCTGTTTTCAGCAATGGAAATACACCACTCACTGCTAATGAATCATTTGCACTTAAACTCCACAGTTTTTTACATTACAAACATCAATATTTCAACTGCCATTTCATTCCCACACTTGATGTGGCTGCAGCAAAAACTCCTCTAGCTATGTTTTCAGTCTGGATTCTTGGACATAGCTACATCCACTGGGCTCACAGGTATGCTGATAACAGAAATTTACACAACCTCGATTTACAAAATGTGGAAATCAAATGGATTGGTCAAAGAGGATTGAAATGTCACCAATTGATACCATTGGTGAAAACCTTTTTACATTTGCCAACCCCTGACCTCATAATAGTGCACTGTGGAGGAAACGATTTGGGCACTTTGACTGGGGTAGGTCTGGAAATGCTTTTAAAGGACACCTTTGAGCAATTGATGACACTTTTTCCTCAAACTGCCTTGGTATATTCCAATATATGCCAAAGACAAAAATGGAAGTGGTCCAATCAATTTTGTCCACAAATTGAGAAATCGAGGAAGCATGTAAATAAGTCTGTTTCAGCTTACATGAGGGACCATGGAATGGGCTGCATCTACAACAATAACTTGCGTTACTACATGCAAGATATCTACAGAGTTTTCATACTAAATTTAAGAATGTGTATTGGTTCCTACTTATAAGTTTCTAGAACATACACAGAACCCAAAAGCTCTTTTCAGAGCTACCTTAACTTAGTGTACTCTTTTGAAATTTCGAATGTACCTTTTTTTCACTTATTTTCACCTATATTCGCTTCCTGGTACGCTACCCAGTTCGCGTACCGGCAGTTAACCACGCGAAAAAAAACAATTTTTTTTATCAACATATATGAGCCTCCTCAGCCACCCTCAGAAAACTTAGGGAAACAGCATACGTCTAAAGTGCCCCAATCTACCCATTCTGAACATTGTTTACCCTCCATCTTATATCTCAATTCTACCGAAACACAAAATGGAGGACTCCCGTAACACTGCAAGTTCGCGTACCAGGAAACGCACTGACAAGCACTCGCTCAAAAAAGGTGGGAAAGTAATTTACAGAAAAACCACTGGAAACACTTTCACCAATTAAACAGTAGCTCATACTACATACCAATCCCTACCATTTTCACAAATTTAGTTGGAATACCATTTAGCCATTTAGCATGTAGAACTCTCTAAAATCCCTGAGGTAAATTACTTCACAAAACATATTGGAAGTGTTGGAAATAACAACCAATTAAAATATTACTTTCAATTTCTACTATTATATCATGACATTTGATTGGTTATGCACCTGAATATATATAAACAAAGAGAGAGAAACACAGCCATTTTGACTACTACTTCGTGAAGCGCAGAACAACAAAAAATCAACTGATAACTTCAAGTTATATTTAAAAGGTAAGATATTATTTTTAAAACTGAAGTATGTTCTGTACTGAAAGCTAATTTGAAAAACATTTTCAGACAGTTTTATTCTTTCACTCTGTAATACTTATAGAATAAAAAAGACTTCTCTGTTTTAGTTATGGCAGGGCCACTCCAAGGATTTGCGAGGCCCTGGGCTAAAAGGCAACGTGCGCAAGGCCCCCTCCAAATTACATAACTGCCACTTACAAGGAGAACATTCACAGACACTGTGGGGGCCCCATTGTCCAGCATTTTGACGCCCCCACAGTTTTAACTTTTAATCCACACGCATTTCTCACACCTTCATAGGTGTGAGAATTGATTGTGGTCTAAAAGGTAAAACTGAGGGTGCGCCAAAATGCTGGACAATGGGCCCCCCACAGTGTCTATGAATGGTCTCCTCGCAATTGAAGGAGCGTCTCCTTCTTCCTCCCCTATACCTCCTGACACCATCCATGAGAGGCCCAAGGAGCGGGCCCCATCAATGGACCTTAATTGCAGGCGACACCTTTCTTTGTGATAGAGCTCCAGGAAAACAAAAGGACACATCACCAGTGCGTGGCCCCATGCTGGTGGGCTGAGTGCGAGGCCCTGAGCGGCAGCCCACGCTGCCCATGCCTAGCGCCGGCCCTGAGTTAAGGATAGAGTTAGACTTCTCTAGTATAATTCAGAATTGACTAAGAGTTTATTTGATAATTTTCTTCATATTTCTACTTCCAATTTGATACCATACACTGCCCAAAGAAAAAAACACTGTTTAAATAACCAAACTGCCTGTCTGTACTGAAACCCAACAGTGCCCTATCTGTACTGATATATTTATTTTTTATGCAATTTACAGCAAGAAAATGGAAGGACAACAAAATGAAATTAATATTTCATTTGAAATTAATATGGAAAACAATCCTAAGGAAGACAAAGAGGAAATAGACTTTATGGATCACTCTCTGGACCAAGACTTAATTAATTGTGTAGAAGAAATTGAATCATGGAATGAAAAGGAGGACATACCTGATGAATTAATGTTGGAAATTCTTTTAGATTTTGAAAAATCACAACAATACATTTTTATTTAAAAATTAAAAATAGTTTGAGACATTGTTCTTTTTTATATGTAAATTATGAAATAGTACCAAAATATATATAATATAAAGTGAGACTTAAAATATACTGTGCAACTTTTTTGTGTTACATACTAACTTTGTTCATAGTTACTTCCTTTCTCCCACTATATAATCCCCAATGTGTATTTAACATCTCTTTATCATCTCCTGCCACCATGTTGTTTCGGCTTTCCAGACAGACTATGGTATGAATTCCATATACCACAATAACTTCTTTAACAACAAGCAAGATATCTACAAAGGAGACGGCGTTTATTAAATTATAGACTCTACATTGATACCTACATGTAGCTACTTAATTTTAAAAAAACAAAAAAACAACAAAACGAACAATCAATAAACATACAATAAGTTAAAAGTCAATCATTCTTGTTTCCTTATAGTACGCTCCCCAGACCGCTTTCCGGTACGCAAACCGGGCGCACCCCACGAAAAAAAAAAAATTTTTTTTGGCCCCGCGGGGCACTTTAATATCCCCCTCATCAATCCTAGGGGGTCAAAAGGGGTCTACCTTGCCCCCTTTCCTTCATTTCCCCCTTCGTTTTGGCCTCCTCTTGTCTCTCAATCCTACCAAGAGACAAGATGGCGGCCGCTACGGACTGTTTAGAATGTTGACAGACACCGGAGAGCCAATAAGCTTCGCTTCGCAAAGCTCCATTACGCGAAAAGTACGAGAACTGGTGCGCTATCCAGGACGCTGTCACAGATATATCAGTTTTTTTAAACGTTAATTTCTCAAAATCCACTGGAGCACATATATTGAGACCCAGCAAAGGCACATCGGGCTAACAGTCCCTACAATTTTGCCAAGTTTCGTGCAAATCCATTCAGCCGTTCGAGCTAAAAGTGAGGCCAAACGCCCTATGGAAAAATGAATGGGAAAAACGCGTTTTGGGACCCCCTTTTTTCTTGGCCCCCCTCTTGACGAAACCCCCCCAAATTTTCAGGAGCTGATCAGAAACAAAATGTGCCATTTTTCTGAAAATTTCAGTCGATTCCGTCCACAAACGCCAAAGTTATTAGACATAGAATTTTCAAAAGTTTCATAGAGAAAAAATCCTAACTATATATACCTACTGGCGACCGCCAGTAGGTAATATACACATACATATATATATGCATATATATATGTGCATATGTGTGCATGTAGAGAGAAGTAGAGAGGCTAGAGGTGTAGCGGTAGAGGTAGAGAAGTAGAGAGGTCGAGAGGTAGTGAGGCAGAGAGTAGTAGAGAGAGGTTGAGAGAGGTAGAGAGTAGAGAGTGAGTAATAGAGAGTAGAGAGAGAGTAGTAGAGAGAGTAGCATAGAGTGAGTAGTAGATAGTGAGTAGTAGAAAGTGAGTAGAAGAGAGTAGTAGAGTGAGTAGTAGAGAGTAGTAGAGAGTGAGTAATAGAGAGTGATTAGTAGAGAGTAGTAGAGAGTGAGTAGTACAGAGTGAGTAGCAGAGAGAGAGAATAGAGAGAGGTGGAGATTGAGTAGTAGAGTGAGTAGTAGGGAGAGTAGTAGAAAGTGAGTAGTAGAGAGCGAGTAGTAGAGAGTAATTAGTGGAGAGTGAGTAGTAGAGAGCAAGTAGTAGAGAGTGAGTAGTAGAGAGTAGTAGAGTTAGTAGTAGAGAGTGAGTAGTAGAATAGTAGAGAGTGAGTGGTAGACAGTAGTAGAGAGTAGTAGAGTGAGTAGTAGAGAGTAGTAGAGAGTGAGTAGTAGAGAGAGTAGTAGAGATTGAGTAGTAGAGAGAGTAGTAAAGAGTAGTAGAGTAGTAGAGAGTAAGTAGTAGAAAGTGAGTAGAAGTGAGTAGTAGAGTGGGTAGTGGAGAGTAGTAGAGAGTGAGTAATAGAGAGAGAGTAGTAGAGAGTGAGTAGTAGAGAGTGAGTAGCAGAGAGAGTAGTACAGAGTAGTAGAGAGTAGTAGAGAGTGAGTAGTAGAGAGAGTAGTAAAGAGTAGTAAAGAGTAGTAGAGTGAGTAGTAGAGAGTGAGTAGTAGAAAGTGGGTAGAAGAGAATAGTAGAGTGACTAGTAGAGAGTAGTATAGAGTGAGTAATAGATAATGAGTAGTAGAGAGTAGTAGAGAGTGAGTAGCAGAGCGAGAGAGAGAGTAGTAGAGAGTACTAGAGATTGAGTACTAGACTGAGTAGTAGAGATTGAGTACTGGAGTGAGTAGTAGAGAGAGCATAGTAGAGAGTGAGTAGTAGAGAGTGAGTAGTAGAGTGAGTAGTAGAGAGTGTGTAGTAGACTGAGTAGTAGAGAGAAAGTAGACGAGAGTGAGTGGTAGAGAGTAGTAGAGAGTGAGTAGTAGAGAGTGAGTAGTAGAGTAGTAGAGAGTGAGTGGTAGACAGTAGTAGAGAGTAATAGAGTGAGTAAAAGAGAGTAGTAGAGAGTGAGTAGTAGAGAGAGTAGTAGAGAGTGAGTAGTAGAGAGAGTAGTAGAGTAGGAGAGAGTGAGTAGTAGAGAGTGAGCAGTAGAGAGTAATAGAGAGCAAGTAGTAGAGAGTGAGTAGTGGAGAGTGAGTAGTAGCGAGTAGTAGAGAGTGAGTAGTAGAGAGTGAGCAGTAGAGAGTGAATAGTAGAGAGAGAGTAGTAAAGAGTGAATAGTAGGGAGTAGAGAGCGGGTAGTAGAACGTGAGTAGTAGAGTGGTAGAGAGTAGTAGAGTGAGTAGTAGAGAGTAGTAGAGAGTGAGTAGTAGAGAGTGAGTAGTAGAGGAGTAGTAGCAAGTGAGTAGTAGAGAGTAATAGAGAGAGAGTAGTAGAGAGTGAGTAGTAGAGATTGAATAGTAGAGAGTAGTAGATAGTGAGTAGTAGAAAGATGGTAGTAGAGAGTAGTAGTAGAGAGTGAGTAGTAGAGAGTAGTAGAGAAGTAGAGAGTGAGTAGTAGAGAGTAGTAGAGTAGTAGAGAGTGAGTAGTAGAGAGTGAGTAGTAGAGAGTGAGTAGTAGAGAGAGAGCAGTAGAGAGTGAGTAGTAGAGTAGTAGAGAGTAGTCAGTCAGTGTCAGTCAGACAGTGTCAGTCAGTATCAGTCAGTCAGTATCAGTCAGTCAGTCATTCAGTCAGTGTCAGTCAATCAGTGTCAGTCAGTGTCAGTCAGTCAGTGTCAGTCAATCAGTGTCAGTCAGTCAGTCAGTGTCAGTCAATCAGTGTCAGCCAGTGTCAGTCAGTCAGTGTTAGTCAGTCAGTGTCAGTCAATCAGTGTCAGTCAGTGTCAATCAGTCAGTGTCAGTCAGTCAGTGTCAGCTAGAGCAGCTCTGCTGACCTGGTTTTCGGGCTCTAAAGCAGCATTGCTGACCTGGTTCTCTGGCTCTAAAGCAGCTCTGCTGACCTGGTTTTCTCCCTCTTAAGCAGCTCTGCTGACCTGGTTTCTCTGGCTCTACAGCAGGTCTGCTGACCTGGTTCTCTAGCTCTAGAGCAGCTCTGCTGACCTAGTTCTTGGTCTATAGAGCAGCTCTGTTGATCTGGTTCTTTGGCTCTACAACAGCTATGCTGACCTGGTTCTCTGGCTCTAAAGCAGCTCTGCTGACCCAGTTCAATGTCTCTAAAGCAGTTCTGCTGACATGGTTCTCTAACTATAAAGCAGCTCTGCTGACCTGGTTCTCTCCCTCTACAGCAGCTCTGCTGACCTGGTTCTCTCCCTATAAGCAGCTCTACTGACCAGGTTACTCTGGCGCTACAGCAGCTCTGCTGACCTTGTTCTCTGGCTCTAGAGCAGCTCTGCTGACCTGGTTCTTAGGCTCTAGAGCAGCTCTGCTGACCTGGTTCTTGGGCTCTAGCGCAGCTCTACTGACTTGGTTCTCTGGGTCTAAAGCAGCTCTGCTGGCCTGCTTCTCTGGCTTTAAAGCAGCTCTGCTGACCTGGTTTCTCTGGCTCTACAGCAGCTCTGCTGACCCGGTTGTCTGGCTCTAGCGCAACTCTGCTGACCTAGTACTTAGGCTCTAAAGCAGCTCTGCTGACTCGGTTCTATGGTTCTAAAGCAGTTCTGCTGATCTGGTTATCTGGCTCTACAGCATCTTTGCTGATCTGGTTCTCTCCCTCAAAGCAGCTCTGTTGACCTGGTTCTCTCGCTCTAAAGCAGCTCTACTGACCTGGTTTCTCTGGCTCTACAGCAGCTCTGCTGACCTGGTTCTCTGGCTCTAGAGAAACTCTGCTGACCTGTTTCTTATACTCTAGAGCAGCTCAGCTGAACGGGGTCTCTGGCTCTAAAGCAGCTCTGCTGACCTGGTTCTCTGGCTCTAGAGCAACTCTGCTGACCTGGTTCTCTGGCTCAAATGTATCCTTATCTAATCACTGTGCTGAAACATAAGTCCTTATAAACTTATCCTGCTGTCAACTACTAGGACTCTAGGAACCAATTCACTGTCTATGTACTTGCAGAATGACTCAGGCATTGAGACAAGCAGTGTTACAGTCAAATGTGCACAATGTATGCAGTACCTTAACCCCTTGCAGTCTACTGAGTCAGTCCTGCAAAAGTCCAGGTAATAGCCATGCTTATCTGGAATCACACTGTGAGTCTGTGTTCACTCCTACAATCATCTTCACAGAAGCATGTCCTTATCTAATCACTCTGCTGAAACATAGGCGCTTATAAACTGATCCTGCTGTCAACTACTAGCACTCTAGGCACTCAGTCACTGTCTATGCACTTGCAAAAAGACCCAGGCATTGAGACAAGCAGTTTTACAGTCAAATGTGCACAATGTATGCAGTGCCTTAACCCCTTGCAGACTACTGGGTAAGTCCTGCAAAACTCCAGGTAATAGTCATGCTTGTCTGGAATCGCACTGTGAGTCTGTGTCCACTCCTACAATCATCCTGACAGAAGCATGTCGTTATCTAATCTATCTGCTGAAACATAAGTTCCAATAAACTTGCTGTCAACTACTAGCACTCTAGGAACCCAGTCACTGTCTATGCAGTTGCAGAATGACTAAGGCATTAAGACAAGCAGTGGTACAGTCAAATGTGCACATTGTATGCAGTCCCTAAACCCCTTACAGACTACTGAGTCAGCCCTGCAAAAGTCAAGGTAATAGTCATGATTTTCTGCAATCACACTGTGAGTGTATGTCCACTCCTACAATCATCCTGACAGAAGCATGTCCTTAACTAATCACTCTGCTGAAACATAAGCACTTATAAACTTATCCTGCTGCCAACTACTAGCACTCAAGAAACCCAGTCAATGTCTATGCACTTGCAGAATGACTCAGGCATTGAGACAAGCAGTTGTACAGTCAAATGTACACAATGTATGCAGTCCCTTAATTCCTTGCAGACTACTGAGTCAGTCCTGTTAATAGTCATGCTTGTGTGGAATCACACTGAGTCTGTGTCCACTCCTACAATCATCCTGATAGAAGCATGTCCTTATCTAATCACTCTGCTGAAACATAAGCGAGTGTAAACGTATCCTGCTGTCAACTACTAGCACTCTAGGAGCATAGTCACTGTCTATGCACTTGCAGAATGACTCAGGCATTGAGACAAGCAGTGGTACAATCACATGTGCACAATATATGCGGTCCCTTAATTCCTTGCAGACTACTGAGTCAGTCCTGTTAATAGTCATGCTTGTCTGGAATCACATTGTGAGTCTGTGTCCACACCTAATATCATCTTGACAGAAGCATGTCCTTATCTAATCACTCTGCTGAAACATAGGTGCTTATAAATGTATCCTGCTGTCAATTACTAGCACTCTAGTAACCCAGTTACTGTCCATGCACTTGCAGAATGACTCAGGGATTGAGACAAGCAGTGGTACAGTCAAATGTGCACAATATATGTGGTCCCTTGACACCTTCCAGACTACTGAGTCAGTCCTGCAAACGTCCAGGTGATAGTCATGCTTGTCTGGAATCACACTGTGAGTCTGTGTCAACTCCGACGATCATCCTGACAGAGGTATGTCCTTATCTGATCACTCTGCTGAAACATAAGTCCTTATAAACCTATCCTGCTGTCAACTACTAGCATTCTAGGAACCTATTCACTGTCTAGGCACTTGCAGAATGAATCAGGCATTGAGACAAGCAGTGTTACAGTCAAATGTGCACAATGTATGCAGTCCCTTGAACCCTTGCAGACTACTAAATCAGTCCTGCAAAAGTCCAGGTAATAGTCATGCTTTTCTGAAATCACACTATGAGTCTGTGTCCATTTCTACAATCATCCTGACAGAAGCATGTCCTTATCTAATCACTCTGGTGAAACATAAGTGCTAATAAATGTATCCTGCTGTCAATTACTAGCACTCTAGGAACCCAGTTGTTGTCCATGCACTTGCAGAATGACTCAGGCATTGAGACAAGCAGTGATAAGTCAAATGTGCACAATGTATGAGGTCCCTTAACCCCTTGCAGATTACTGAGTCAGTCCTGCAAAAGTCCCCGGTAATTGTCATGCTTGTCTGGAATCACACTGTGGGTCTGTGTCCACTCCTACAATCATCCTGACAGAAGCATATCCTTATGTAATCACTCTGCTGAAACATGAGTGCTTATAAACATATCTTGCTGTCAAGTACTAGCTCTCTAGGAGCCCAGTCACAGTCTATGCACTTGCAGAATGACTCAGGCATTGAGACAATACCTAAGCACTTATAAATTAACTTATAAAATAACGGAGCACTCTGTTTGCAGCACTGTCATCATTCTTGTTACTAGTGATGTTCTTATAGAATGACACAAGTACACGTACAATATTCTGTGCACAATCCCCACAAACCTCTATGCAGATACATAGTATTGGTACACTCCACTAAATACTGAAGTAGTACTCATGCAGCCTAGGATGCCTCCTGTCAGTCTCATGCAGTGCGTCAATCAGCCATCCAGCACTATGTTCTTATTGTATCACTCTGCCAATACCTAAGCACTTATGGGGCAGATTTACAAGCCCCCTGCGCCACCAGTATGTCACTTTTTATAATGTAGTGATGGCGCTGGGGACTCCTCCATATTTATAAGTAGAGGAAAAACCACCCTGCGTGGCTTTTCCTCTCTTTGAAAATACAACCCATTCAAACACAGCACTTTGCGTTGAAGGGGCGTTCCATGGGTGTTGCTGTGTCTGTACCCACACAACACCCATGGAACAACACATCTCAAGACTTACGAGAAAGTCAAATCTGTAGATACTTGAGAATGGTGCGCCACCCTAGAGGTGGTGTAGCGAGGCACAACAAGGAGAAATGTTTTGATTTCTCCTCGTTTTTTCCTCTTCCAATGCATGCTGCATTCCATGCACACATTGAAGGAGGAAAATGCATTTAGTGATTGTTTTTGTGCAGGAAGTAGTCCCTTCCTGCACAAAAACAATCGCCCCACGACACAGATATCCTTGCACCATGGTGCAAGGGTGCCTGCGTCACTGCATGGCTGCAGTTTGTGTGCTAGTGCAGAGGGAGCACAGAAATGCGACATATTCATGTAAATATGTCACATTCCTGTGCTTCAGAAGTGTGGCAGCTTGGTGCAGCTAAAGGGCTTGCAGTGTCACGCTGCAGCACTTTCTCATAGATCTGCCCCTATAAATTCACCATACAGTACTAATGCATTCTTTCAGTCAATCATGCTGTACACATACATTCAACTAAACTTTCAGACATTACCATGCAATTATAGCTTCTTTTTTTTAAACCAGATAAGGTAGTTCTGAACTTTTTTTTTCTTCTATTTTTTGTTTTCTATTTTGCTTGTAGTTTTTTTAAAATGTTGTACTTTTTTGGGTGTTTTTTAAAATTGAACAAAAAAAGAAACTAAGTAAACAGTTAGCTTTTGGAATTCAACATCCTTCCAAAAACAAAAAAATAAAAAAAATTGCATTCGTGGTTCCGTTGAGCTGCACAAATAGTGTCCACTGGCTGTTCACAATAACAAATGATGGTTTTGGACTTAGTGCAGTGTTGCTGCAGAAAAGCAAATTCTGGGCGGATGTCTACTAGTGGTGTTGAAGTAGACGCTACGGAGGTGCTAACAATGCCTGGTGATGGATTTTTTGCTGCATGCCTTATTTCTTCTTGTGCCAGATTCTTTGGGTGAATGGTCCGCAGATGTTTATACATACTCGCTGTTCAACAGGAGTATTTCTTGTCACTGCCTCATGACAGGACCCTGTCACACAGCAAGCATGTAACTTTTCATGCGTCAACCTTTTTTTCTCCGTCAGGAAAGCTAATAAATGTCCATACCACTGATTCAGTCCTCTGCTTGGGTGGATCTTCCTCCAAGATACCTTCATCTGAAGAATGATGAGGAGCTTGCGAACCAGATGCCATTTCTCCAATGCAATTCTTTTAAAAACACCCAAAAAATTCCAATACCAGCTCTGGAAGAAGAAGAGATGTCTCTCATCAACTGCTCCAAACAGAATAATTAAATTGGGTGGGGTCCTACAATAGTTACAGTGAGAAATGTTATGAACCAATCAAATCTTTTTTTTGAGCTCACATGGGATCTGCGCACCGTGCGCTCATGAAGTGTGCACCCGACGCGACTTCGCAAAAAATATATTAAACAATAATATAAGTTTTATTACAAGTAGAAATATATTATTTTCATGAATACCTTAGATAATCATCTGCCCAAATATGTACATTAAAGACATGTACATATCATTTTAGAACATAAAAAATGTCACGGGAGTCGCGCACCCAGAGCGCCCCAGCACGTATATGATGTCATGTGGGGCCCGCTACTGCGCAAGCGCCGTGTAACGTAATATGCATGTGCCGCGAATGCGCGGGAGCAGGAGTCGCGGACCGGTCACATACCGGTCGCGCACACCACGTAACATTGTACCTATATGACGTAACTGAAAAAAAACACGCACTTGTCGCTCACCATACGCGGATCCTTCACGACTTTTCCAAAATGGCAGATAGAATACAAGGACCCACTGCAGTAGGTATGCTTTGGGTGCGAAACTCCTGAAAAAATGTTTAGAAATTTTTTAAAAGAAAGGTATATAAATATATTAAAATACAAAAAAACAAATAATCAAAAATACTTCATTTTTAAATTTATTTTCAATTTTTTTGCAATTTTCAGGAAAATATATAATGTTGTTTAATAAAAAAAATATTTATAAATAAACAGTAAAAACACTGTAGAAATTCAGAACAAAAAAATAGGTATAACTACTATTGCACTTAACAGAGATACATTTAAAAACCCTTTGAAATTCACTGAAAAATACTATAGGTTTCAAAGATGTTGTATTTAGGGATTAGCATTTAAAAAACCTTTGAAATTCACTGAAAAATACATAGGTTTCATGAGTGTTATAGTTAGCTGGACATTTCACTCATACAAAACAATAGAAATTCTTCAGTTATAGTTAGTTGTGCTAACTATAACTTGCGTGCCCGCAATGCACTGTTGATGATGTCACATATTACATCATTCATGACATTGTCAGTGACATCACTGATGACATCTCAAATGACATCACTGATGACATCAATGATGACATCATCCATGTTACAATCTGATACACCTCATCACACACTAGTATAAACTTTGATCACTCAATGTAGAATACAGAGTACCATATTTGAAAGCATTGACACACACATACCAGTTACTACATACGCACTCACTGATTCCAAAGTCTACATACACAACTGTCCATTCACCCACAGAATCAATTATGCATGCAGTCACTGATCAATGGTAACACTATCAAATGTACTCATAATCCTATATAGACATTGACACATCAGCACTCATCCTAGTTTGATATGCAGTGATGCTACTCACTCATGAAAAGAATCAATCTAATAAAAAGAAGCAGCGACTGTTATTATTGATGAATTGCAGTGTGCAGATACTGAACTACGAGTCAGTTCTCTACTTCTATTGTGTAGTCCGTCACATGATGATTCACATGCATTAAGAGTTTAAAGCATTGTGGAAAACTTGATTGAAATGCTAGTGACCAAGCCTGCAGGTCAGGCGAAACGCGTCTAGCACTATCCAGCTGGCATTAATTAAATGTGCACAGACACGGCGTTGACTGCTTTCTTTGGATCATTGAAAGTGTTGGTGAATATATATATATATATATATATATATATGTTTACTATTTCTATACTGCAAATCTAGCCAAAAGGCAGCAGACTGCTTCACATGGTGAAGAATAAGCTTAAAACAAGTGAGTAAGACAAGAGGAAGATGAATTGTGGACAATTCCTGCTTTGTGATGCTGTGTTCTATAAAGAGGTGGTATTTAACTCTTTACTGCAGTGGATCAGTGTTGGGGTGATTCTGATGACAGCTGGAATGTACTTGCAGATCCTGGGAGTATAAGGTGAAAATACCTCTTTTCTTGTCTTTTAAACCTCTTAGCCAGCCCACTCATTTACCCATGGATTTTGGTGCATTCCCAGATTTACCATTAGTGGTAGACCTGGGAATACATCAAAATGCTATGCCTCCCCAGGTGAGGGGTAACACAGAGAAATATCTTTATTTCGCCTTAACGTTTTCACTTTTAACGTGTGCTGAATTCGCAGCACCCATAGAAAGAGGAAAATGCCTCTGAGGATTGTTTTCAAGAAAGGTGCCTCTTCCTGCAAACAAACAATCCTGCCTATAACGCAGACACCCTTACCTCATGAGACAATGGTGCCGGCATTGGCGTTAGGCAGCCAAAAGTGCTCCAGCTCTCGAAAAGAAAAGGAATGGGCGACATCATTTTAAATATAGCACATTCCTGCCCGTTCCCGTGGCTTGCTGTGTTGTGCTGCATTACAAAATGATAAATATGAACCTGGATATCTAGGTGTAGATGAGGTGCAAGTCGTGTTTAGGTGATGGATGTCTGAAGCAGAGACTTTCAATTAAAGTTGTGTATGATTGGCAAATTGGCAAATCATTATGCTGTTATCTGTGAGTAGAGTACCAAGTGGCTCTATGAAATGGTTGAAGATGACAGGAGACCTCTGGGACTCCCTCCACAAGTGATAGGGATCTTTCATGACCTTGCGGTGCCCATGTGAACAAATTGGTGACAGTTGGAATGTAGAGAGGAGAATCAGTAAAGGACATTGGAAGTGAAACACATTCACAACTCAAGGGTGTTCTTAGGGTGGGATAGTTGACTGAGTTTAAGATGGTAGCAATGTGAGAAGGTAGGAGCCATCTTCATTTATGATCAAGATGGCATTGTCTACAATGTGTAATGTGTGGTCTCTATAGTGCAGAGTGATTCAAAGCCAGAATGATAGCCGTGCAGGGGATAGTTAGCATTCATTTTGTCTTGGAGTTCAACATAGACTGTTTTTTTCAGTGATTTTGCTGATGAATTGTAGATGGGTGATGGGCTGATAGTTAGCAAGGCCATCAGGTTCAAGTGTGGCTTTCTTTATGAAAGGAAGGATCTGGCCTGTCTTGGTTATGTGACTGGAAACCAAACTTAAATTCAGGAAATTCAAGTCGAATTAGCTTGGTGATCCTGTTTTCAATAAGTTTCTCTCCATTTTATATGGCCCTATTGGAGGATAACTCTTAATTTCCCATAATACCAGTCCTCTGTATGAATAATAAACCTTGTATCAGTAATTTTGGTTCTGACGTTGCCTCTTGAAAATAAGGGGCAACTAGTAATAAGGAACTTCTTGTGTTATATATTACTCAGAATCATTGGAGGTGAAACATTGGCCACAATGGTAACTTGTTTAAACAATCTGCTCCACAGTCATTTATAAAATTGCAGCCAGGTCTAATCATTGTTTGATCCTTCTAACATTTCTCACAGAAATTGATCTAGCTTCTCCAAGAACCGACATGTAACCTCAATTCTGCATTCATTCATTACTGGTTCCTATCTTCATTGCAAGTATTTGAGGTTTTGAATGCCAACTCGAAGCTGTTCTGCTCCTACACTACAAGTCCTATTTGACAAATATAGGAAGAATTAATGAGACATCCAAAGTCTGATATGTTGACACTGTTTTACTAATATCTGGGGGATTCCGTCTGATCAGTATGTGATGTACAAACACCTTCAACTAGCCTATTAGCCCTTGGAATAAAGTACCAGAGTCCACATGTGTGGAACCTACATTGGCAACATTCAGTTTTGGTCTCAAGATGGGTTTGGACAAAGGGTATCCATGAGGTTTCATTCTTTCATAATATGAAGGAGTTTCATGGAAAATTCTGGATAGATGATCCTAATCCTACCACTACAATAATGATTGGATTGCAGGTGCCCCCCAAACATGAGTGCAAAGTGATTGCTAATCCAAATAAAAACACCTACATAGGAAGACCCCCAATTCCTATATTACTCTGATCTAAACTTTATTTGCAAACCTCTTAACATTTCAAGACACAAATTAAGGTTAAATGTATGCAGCACTACAGAGACCCGTGTTGGGTTACATAGGTAATGGGGATGGTGTTTGTCAGAAATGGTGGTACCTTGTACTGTATTAGAGCTGCATTTTGTATACCACTTCAAATCACTGATGAGGTATGAAAGCACATAAGCAGGAGAGTAGCACACTTCACTGTCAAAGAGTGCCTACGTGGGAAGGACTCAGGTGTCAAGTCAATTTGACACAGTTTTCCAGTTCATGGATCTTTACAAAATGTTCAACTTGAAAGTCTCTGCTGCAGCAGTCATCCAACTCCTCAACACTGCTTGCACATCATCACAAGGTGATAAATGGTAAGGATCCCAAAATCCTAAATGAAATTAAAAAATATTCCTAACTAGAAGCTTATGTTCCCGGTTATGTATGTGACTGATCATTCCCATTACAAGGAGAACTCATTAGGTGGCACTACTTTCATCTTACAAGCTGTCAAATTAATTAACTCCCTCCTGATAAAAATAAAAGCCACTAAATACTATCTGGAAATCAGAGTAATGGTTAAGTATTAGTTATTCCCAACCTGATCATAAAGGACACCATGTTGCGCCATCATCAAAAGGCAGGATATGCAACAAGTTATTTTCTTGCTTAACTGAACCCCAGTCCCACAGGCCAAAGACCTACGGAAGAATCTAGTCAAGCTAAGTGATGAACAGACTGTTTGCCTGGTTATAGTGCCTATCAAAACCTCTTATTATATAACTACCTAACATGCATATAATGTTTATTTCTACTCTCACATCCTCAGATTGCATTATATGTCAAAAAGTCTTCTTCTACTATATTACTAAAACTGCATGAAAAAGTGACCTTCACTTAACACATGTAATTGTTCCATCTCCTTTCTTTTTTGCGAATGACCATCTCTTACCTTCAATCCTCTGCATACTTTTGCTCTGCCTACTCTGTCACACACCTGTCTGCTTTATTCTCTATTATTGTATTTCCGCAAATTGTCAATACCTTTTTCATTTATTATCTTTCCTTCCATGGAAGCATATGTTTGCAATTTTTCAATACCTTATCTTCTCTAGCATATCTATTCACAGCACAAGTCTTTTAATAAACCCACTAATGATCACACCTAATTCCCATTATTGTAACTAACCACAAAGTAAATAGAGTAAGTGCATGGAATGGCTTCATTAAGAGCACAAGATGAATCCCCATAACCAAAAATATTCGATATTCAGTGAATTTAACACTGCCTTTTGATTTGGACTACTGGGCTACTCACCATAAAGCTATTCAAAGCGTCATTAGGGCTAGTAAAGTGCATTGGAAATGTGATTTAAAAACAATAGACAGTATAATTAGGTACTGCTTTAACATTATTTACTTATTTATTTTACCTTTTTATATTGTGCAACTCAACCAGACTAGGGTGCCCATTAGGATCACGGGCAGATCGCCACCACCCGCATGGCGGTGGTGATCCGCTCATGATCCACACCGCCCGCCACCCATTTCCCCCCCACCATATTACGATGGCGGGGGAACCGCAGTGGATGGAAAGACGGTCCCCTGCTTTTCCGTCCGGTCATCGAGTTGACCGGGCGGAAAAGGGTTTAATATGGTGGCGGTGTCTGTTAGACACCGCCAGCCATATTACCATGGGTGCGGAAAGAAGCCTTTCAGTGGCGGCATTGCAACCACGGAAAGGAATGCGGGAATGGACTGCAGGGCCCGTTGCAGGCCCCCAGGTAATCTGGGGGTGGAGGGTGCACATGGGGGGTACCTATGGTAACCCCCAGCAGTTCTATGCACAACATGGCAGGCACCGAGCAGTGCCTGAAATTTTGTGCATGGAAGTGCACAACATGGCTTCCTGGCAATGACAGGAATGCAGGATGCGCCCGCCACTGTGCGGGTGCATCCTAATTGCCCCCATGGGACCCCTGCCCTTTTGGCGGGCGGTCCTGTTTCAGGTTGGGTGGCGGGCGTACAAATGACCCCTCAAGTGTCTGTGCACTTTTCAAGTAAAACAGCATTGGAGACCAGTGATACTGAAAGAACACCAAATTCACAGTTGTTCAAAAGCGAATAAAGATGTGGAACAGATGTGCAGAACAGACTGGACAATTGAAACAAAGTGAAAAAGTTCAAAGGCAGGTTACAAGAGCAAAAAAGGTGAGGGGGTTGAGAGATTGGAGACAAAAGGGATGGAGTGGGAGAACAGGAACTAAACAAACAAAAGAGGATACTTCTTAGGCTAACAAGGTAATTAAAGGATAGTGAATGTGCGATAGGTAGCAGGCAGGATGATGACTGACCACAAAGAGTAGAGGAAAATGAGAGATTGAGGGTGATAACCCTGCTGTAAGAAATGTGTAATAAGATGAGGTGCCAGGAGAGGACAATCAGCTGTTCAAGCTCGCTAAATGTTACCTCGTTGTAGGGTCTTTCCACCAAAATTACTCTTACATACTTGAGTGGGAGTAATCACTCAATTATCCGAAATTCAGTGTCAAAGAGTAATACAGAATTACTATAATTACACCGATCACTCCGGTGTAATCAAAATTCTGCCAAGGCCAATATTTAACTAATATGACAATTAACCCAGTTCATGAAAAATAAATAACAATTGAGTTAAATGCATCAATAAAATATAACATTGTTGAATAGTGCAAGCAACAGTTAATAGACAGTTATATATTTTTGTCATTATGGAAGGATAATGATAAACAGAAACTTAAACAAATGAATGCTTAATATTGTTAAAAATTAGCGAAACGGAGCATATAGGTTTTATACAATCAGCAGAAGAGTACAGACATACTGCTAACTAAAAAATGCCTAATAAAAAATATTAAACCATGAGAATAGAACAGGAAAATAATTGTGTTTATGGAGTTTATCATCTCCTTTCAATCATTTCTTGGATGATAAGCTTGATGTGGTGAGAAAATGTGTAAAAGGTGAATACAAAAACTCTCTTTTGCTGAATAGCGATAAGGGAGTGATATAAATCGTATCCAATCTATGACCTTACCAAACTGAGGGGCATATTATCAACAACTAGCGATAATTATCGCTATGTTGGTTTAGCGGCGATATTTTTATCGCCGAGCTGCGGCAATTTTTATCGCTTAGGAACCTTGCTATTATCAAGGTATATCTCCTAAGCGATAAAAATTCGGCCGAAATGCATGAATATCGCTGAAAAGTCAGAGATATTCATGCATTACCGAGCTAATGCTCTTAGCCATGTTATCCACCTACCATTGAATAACATGGCTAAGAACTGTTCAGGGGCAGGTGTTAGCTTTTGGAGATATTCGCGCTAAGCGCGAATATCTCCAAAAGTTGGTAATAGGAGATAGCGATGTTAGCGACTGTTCCCAGTCGCTAACATCTTGGCACGCCCACTTTGCATGTCATTAGTGATAACTATCACTGACATGCAAAGCGGGGCCCAAGATGGTCGCTATATCCTACCAGCTGTCGCTAACTGGTGTTAGCGACAGCTAGGTAATAGGGAGATAATGTTATCTCCGCTTAAGCGGAGATAAACCCCCTTGATAATAGGCCCCTGGGTACCACCAAGCCTCAAAACAGGACTTCAAAAGTGCTTCTAATTGGTCGAGACCTGTTGAAAGGCTACTAAAAGGTTAATTAAACGATTCTCAGAATCAGTTCAGGACTACATTTATTGAAAAACAACTTGAGAGATTTCCTTTTTCATTAACTTGTTCCCAAACTGTCTCTGTCTCCAAACTAAAGCAATATTTGGACGGAAAAGTAACACATGTACTAAATCATTAGCTTTTCTATTTTAAACCACATTTTATTCAAAACAGACCAACACATATTAAAATTATTTATACAAAGTAGTTAAATATTACATTTAAGCTTCAAAGAATTCAAGGTCGTCTGTAATTGCCATAAGCTTTTAGGGTTGGCCAATAAAATATGTATGAACTTTTTTATCTGAAAACTATGTTTAAAGATGTGTTGTCCAATGGCAAGAAGGCTTCCACAATGGCCTCCGTAATACATAAAAATTTTCCCTTAAAGTATTGAGGACAACTACATTTTATTTGAAAAACAGTGAATGATATGGGAATGGAATTTGAAAAAATCTGGTGAATCTATTCTGTGCCTTTATTTCTCCAGGAAGTCCAAAAGACAGACTCATTATTACTCTTACTATATCTGTTGTACAAAATAATGATTGAAGGAAAACTTCTTTTAGCAACTTGCCAAAACCTAAATAAGTTTCAAGAAGTTGCAAGTGAATTTTCAAAGCGGAGTAAGTAATCTAGGAGGTTTTGCTGAAAAAGAAATACGTTCTGGGTGGATATTAGAATTTTTTATCGTCAACCTAGAATGGAAAAAAATAATTATCATTATTTAATAACCAGCAAAAACCTTTTCATATACGAAAAGCTTTATGATCTAAAGAAAAATCCAGGAATTAAACTACTCTAACATGATGGCCTCTTGGATTATTTAGAGACAATCTTGGCCATTTATTATTTCACTAAAGTTTGGAAAGGATTGAATCCATTTTCTTAAATAGGGAGGATGGAAAGTAACTTGACATCATAGTATATATAAAAAGGGGAGATGCCCTCATTGTAATTGAATCCAATCTGCTCCACCAAGTAAGATATAAAAAATTCCATTGAATTATAGGAGATTCCTTTGAATACAATCTTTACAATTGATATTGTTTGTCTAGATAAATTGGTAAATTAAATACCTTCATATTTTATTTTAGAAGGAGCCAGTAAAACCTTAAGTATTCAATCATATGTTTAGTGAAAAATGTGTTCAAAAGCAGAAGCTCTATTGTATCAGAAGTGATTTAATAATATGAAAGATTCACAAAAGAACTGATTTTCCGAAAATGAGGAGGTAGTGAAGGTGCAGGATTGTAAACAAAAAGTAGAACACAATCAGAGTATGATGCCAGTTTCAATTATTTTGTTCTGCAACTGAAACCTGAGATGTCAGGATTCCCCTCACATTTTTTATAGGAATAGTTACATTGCCAAAAGAAGTAATACTGGGGGCAAAGGACATTGTTGATGAACTCCAATGCTTAAAGAGAAATACTTTGAAGCTAAACTAATAACACAAAACAAACCATGATTTCAGGTACCTTTCAATAGAGAGATCACACTTATTAATTTATGGCAGCAACCATACCATTTTAATGATTCAATAACTACATTTCTACTTACTTTATCTAGCATCAAAATATAATCCTGTATTCTCGTCAGATAATTTCTCCTTGACAAATCCTGATTGTTACCAAATGATAAGATTAAATAGGACGAGTTGTAGACATAGTGCCAGGATTTAGGCAAACATATCATAATTAATATTTACAAGGTGTAAGACCTATAGTGTTTAGAAAATGTAGGGCTTTTAACTTCTTTAGAAATAATGCAAAAGATAGTATTTTGAAACGTTCTACTTGCTAAACCAATAGAAATAAAATAATTAAACAATTTCAATAATTTTAAAGGATAATAGATCAGAAAAATTCAAATAAAAATCTATTGAAACTCTATCCAAGCCAGGTGCTTTGCCTTACTTTAAAGTCAAAACTGCTTTAACTATTTCATCCATGGACATATTTTGTTCTATAGGAGAACAATCTAATCGATCTCTAACAGATTTCTGGATTGAGTTTAAATAAGACTTAATATCGTCATCATTTGGAGCAATGTCTGACTAGACAATTCTTAATAAACTTTGCAAAGTAACCTCAAATCCCATTATCTTTATAAAAATGAGCACCACAATGACTCAAAATGTTGTTTTCACCCCTCCTGTTTTCTGCAATTTGATTCAATGGGATTAGACATTTCTGCACTTTAGCACTGCTAACCAGTGCTAAGGTGCTTGTGCTCTTACCCTAAAACATGATAAAAATTGGCTTAGACCTGATTGGCCCAAATAATTTAAGTCCCTAGTATATGGAACTACATGTAGTCAGGGCCTGTATATTAAATGCTACAAGTAGGCCTTCTGCATTTTGTGTGCCGCCCACTACAGTAGCCCTGTAAAACATGTGTCAGGCCTGCCATTGCAGACTGTAATGCAGTTTTAAACTGCCAATTCAACCTGGCAAAATAAACATTTTCCCTGGCCCAAACCATTATTTTTAATATATATAATTCATCCCTATAGTAGGCCCTAAACAAACTACAGGGCAGGGTGCAATGTATTTAAAAAGCAGGGCATATGTTGTAAATTAGTTTTTTCCTACTGTAAGGCCTACCTTTCTCAGCGGATGATATTGCCTTACCCTATTACATTAATAAGGGCTTATTTATGATCAGGAGCAGGTAGGGATAACATGTTTGGACTTAAATGAATTGCAATTTATAAACCTCTTTAATGGGAAAGCTGGATTTAAGTCACAATTTTAGAAAAGTTCAATTTTCTTGCCCTTATCATTTCACACCTGTTCCTAGTGTCCTGGGTCACTTGATTATAAATAGAATAGTTGTTGGGCTTTGTGCATTCCTCCCAAGCAGCATTACAATGGGAAACAAATTTCTATAGCTGTGAGCAAACCTGACACTAGACTTTAGTCAATTTACTTTATTCGATTTTCACCTTTTAAAAATCATAAAAGTTGTTCATACAAAAATTTCACTTTACAAATACATATGATAAATAATTGTAAAAAAGTATTAAATCAGGTTGGGGTGATTAATCGATAATTCAGAAGTTCATGATAAATTCCGTAGTTTCAAAACACTTTTTAAAAACATCGACATAGAACTAATACATAAAGGGTTTCCTAGTTGTTGGAGATTTAGATAAGCCGGCCGACATTGCCTCCATGCCCCACCTCTCAAATATTGTTTCAACCACCTAGCACACTCTTTCTTATACAGTTTGCATAATAGTACAAGATGGAAGGTGGACTGGGTGGATACATTGTCACATGGGCATGGGGCCAAAGTTCTTTTCCAATCATTTTTCTCCGGATATGAAACCAGGTGGTGAAAAATGTTAAACCTGAATCTAGTCAGGACAAAGCGGTCAAACCCCAAAGTAACGATGGTTAGGTATGGTTGTATTTTATAAGTAGTCAGCAGCGGTTGATGGTCGAGCACAGATCTTTTACTGACTTCGTTCCCAAGCCTTAAGATGTTAAAATGTTCCATACATAGATTTTTTAAGGCTTTCTTAGGGATTTTCCCAATTAGTTCAGGTTTGTAATACCATTCTGGCCTTTCAATGTCCGTCAGGGCTTTCCTCACATACTCAAGCCATTTGATTCTTTTTGCATTGGCTAGTGCCATGACGTCCTTGATTACTTCTCGATTTAGGCCCCATTCTGGCGTCACCCAAATTCTCCTCCAAAGTAGAATTGGCTGGATTTTAATCAGGTCTGTCAGGTATACCATTCCTAATTCCATATGACAGTTGTAATTTGATATACTTTTTGGAAGGGACAGGAGGTATCGAAAAAAAGTTATTTTCGATGATCTGGAGCGCCGTAACGTCATGGTATCCCCATATCCCTGCTCCGTACAGAGCAATACTTCTACACTTGGCCACATATATACTGAGCATTACTCACATACTCAAGCCATTTGATTCTTTTTGCATTGGCTAGTGCCATGACGTCCTTGATTACTTCTCGATTTAGGCCCCATTCTGGCGTCACCCAAATTCTCCTCCAAAGTAGAATTGGCTGGATTTTAATCAGGTCTGTCAGGTATACCATTCCTAATTCCATATGACAGTTGTAATTTGATATACTTTTTGGAAGGGACAGGAGGTATCGAAAAAAAGTTATTTTCGATGATCTGGAGCGCCGTAACGTCATGGTATCCCCATATCCCTGCTCCGTACAGAGCAATACTTCTACACTTGGCCACATATATACTGAGCATTATTTCTGGTTGTTTTCTGCCCAATTTGCTAGCAAAGTGCTTTATAGCCACCACCGAGCGTTTAAAGGCTAACGATCTATTTTTCACCTCGGGCCCCAAGCCCCTGTTGCCTCGATTGTGACTCCTAGGTATGGGAATGTTTTTGTAGCTTGTAATTGGGTGCCTGCCACATTGAGTTGCGTACATCTGGCTCCACCTTTGCCAGATCCCATCACAAAGGACTTTTTAGCATTCAGTTTGAGGCCCCTATCCTCCATGTAGGTTGTGTATTTGTTTAATACTTTTTGGGCGCCAACCTTTGTTCTTGCCATCAACACAGCGTCGTCCGCATACAAAAGGGAGCTGATCTGCCTATTCCCAGCCTTTGGAGAGTCAATGTTGCTGGCACCCAATTCCTTCTCCAAGCTGTTAGTATATAATGAAAAAAGGAATGGGGCCAGCACACATCCTTGCCTCACCCCCTTCTGTATGCGGAAGGACCTTGTACATCCCCCCCCAGCCCGTACCTTACTCTGGCAGTAGCATTCGAGTATAATTGTCTCAAAAAGAGAACAATCGATGGGTCCACTTTCATCTCCTCTAATGTTATCCATAATTTATTGTGTATGACACAATCAAACGCCGACGAAAGGTCGACGAAGATTGCGTAGAAGCATCCCTCTTTAGCTCTAGTGTATTTCCCCTGTAGTAGGACAACATTTAAAACTTGCTCCACTGTGCTCATCCCTAGCCGAAATCCATATTGTACTGGGGTCAAGATGTTCTGTTCTTCTGCCCAGTCCTGTAGTCTAGTCAGGACCACTCTTCCTGCGATTTTCACTAGGGAATCTAGTAATGATATCGGTCTGTAATTTGATGGGCTTTCCCTATCCCCCTTTTTATGTATTGGGATGATCAGTGATTCTGCCCAAGTTTTAACAAAACCTATTTCACAGCAGGCCCCCATTACTCGTAGACAGACAGGTGCCCAGAGATCTGTGTTCATTTTATAAAGATCGCTTGGGATCCCATCTGGTCCCGGGGCTTTATTATTCTGAGTGGACTTTATAGCTGTCACAACCTCCTTTAATTTAAACTCTATCGGGATAGGGTGGTGTTTACTCTGTAATTGGGACTCATTTTCGGCATTGCAATATAGTTTTGAGAAGAACTCCACCCAAGAGTTTTCATCAATGGTGATTTCCATTTTAGCTGTCACTTTATTGTTAATGAATGGTGAGTTGACTACCTGCCAGAATAACTTTGGGTCTCTACTTTCCGCCGCATCCATTAAGTCTCGCCAAGCCTTTTCCTTGATGGCCTTCTTTCTTTGATCTCTTGCTAACTTATATGCTTTTCTAAGTGTTCTAATCATGTCATGATCCCTTATTGATTCTTTTAGAGCCTTTTTTAGGGCTTTATATGTCTTGGTGCATTGGGTGTCAAACCATCCCTAGACTAGACTTTAGTCACTCCAAACATCTTGGATTATTGGCAGGGGCACGGAAGATCTTTCCGGAACTAGATGTGGAGGTAGCCTAGAAGTTTGACACATTTCAAAGAATTGCACCAGGAATAAATACCAGACCCTCAGAACAATTCTCCAACACATGCCTGGACTTATGGGAGACTTTAGGGGGACTGCCTTGTTCCCCAGAGGACTGCTTTGCTGCCACTAGATGACAGCTTTGTAGCTTCTGGGGTCATGCTTCACAAAGAACTGCCCTGTTGCTAGTGGCCTGCCTTGTTGCTTGAATTTTGAACAGCCAGAATGACACCAAGGGCTAGTGAACTGGTCTCCTGTGTGAGCTACAACACATAACAAACTCCAGAGACCTTGAACACTGCACCTTGCCTTTGCTGGAGTGAGTCCTAATCCCCAAGTGGTCCCCCCGGGTCCTGGACATTTGGAAGTGATGATAGAAGTGATACTCCTGTCTAACCCTGAAAGTTTGGACTTGAAAATATTTTCACCAAATAGTGCCAGAAGCACCAGCATAAGACCAGGACCGGGGACCGGGACTAGCCGATCTATCTCAGGTGCATCACCAGACGGCTTTGCTTTGCAGTAGATCTCACTACATTCTTCTTGACAGCAGTAGATCCTGTTCAGCTGGACCTCTGAGTGATGGTATTAGGCCTCATGAAGCCCTCTTTGGCTACATCTTGCAGCTTTGCCCTTCTGAAGGCTTTTGACTTCCAAAAGCTGCCAAATTCCAAAGGTAACAATCTTCACAGGGCTTGACGGTGACAGAGTGCCCATTAGCCATGACAACCTCCTCAGCATGAAAATCCAGCTTCGCCGAATTGGAGCTTTTTCTCATGATCATCAACAGCTTTACCAAGTGCTCCCCGACATTGAGGACTCCTCCTCCAACAAAGCCTGCTGCCTTGCCTCAATGAGCTCTACCTTCTCCTGGACTTTTCTCCCAAATGTGTTCTAAGTGTGAAGGTAAACTGCGACCAGGACAATCCACCTCATATATTCAACATGCACTCCATTGCAGTCAGTTTTAACTTTTTACTTTACTGTGTTCTTGCCTATCCAGATACCCAAAGTTGGCACTTTGATCTTTTAGGCGTTAGATTTCTTTATAAAAATGACTGATTGGATTTAATTAGTTTTAGTGTTATATTATCTATTAGATTTGCTCTCTTTTCATAGATTGGTTTGGGATTTTTCTTTGCTGTGTTTTAATTGTATTACTGTTTACTTGCTGCACAAATATGTTACATGTTGTGAGGCATGATTGTTTTTGTTCCAAACCACTATAGGGTTAACCGCAGTTTAATTTAGTGATTTTTATGGTTCACCTTTACAAGGTCTGTTGTTATCCATTGAGTAGGGTTCCATCCCCCTCAATCAACTACCCAATTTATTCAATTTCTAAACTTAACCTTGGAATTGTAATTGTAAAAGTATAGATAACTTCATTACAGTCACCTTCTATAAACAACAAGGTCTACAAACTACTAAAAGGGTGTATGCTCTAAGGAATGAAAGTATTGTGCAGAAAATGTCTGAGAAAAACAAGGAAAGCAAGGATTGAGGGTAAATAAAATAGAAAAGGGAGAAGAATAATGGATAGCCGAAAATAATTTGGACCAAAACACACAGTGCATACCAAGGGAGAGGCGACTGAAAGCCATGACCGTATACTTGCAGCTGGGAGTGCGTCATCTGCAGCTGTGAGGTGGAGAGTCCTCCCTTGTCTCGCCTCTACATATTATTGACCCGCAAGAGTACGCCCCATGTGTGTGTGCCACAGGCGCCCCCTAAATGTTGAGGAGACCAATTACTGACCTGAGCTGCCGAAAACTGTGCTCTCCAGGATTCAGTATGGATAACCTAAATCTACTGGGGCCAGGGGACCCAAGACAATCCAGTCCAACAGATTGGGCCGCTACACCCTCTCTAAAGACGCCCTGCAGGACCTTCAGTCTAAAACCAAGACCACAGTCGATCCTGATGAAGAGAGCCTGGAACTGACCAAAAAAGACGTCATGGACACGCTATCTGGTATCAAAACAACGATGGAACACACAATGGACTCTCTCTCAATTGATATGAATCTCGTTTGCGCAGATCTTTCCAACATGATTGAGAAGGTCAAACAAGTGGAAATCATGACCTCTAGCCTTCTGGGGGATGTCACTCAGCTGCAATGGGATGTGGGTGAACTACAATCCTCCCGCAAGTTGATGAAACTAAAGCTGGACGATTATGAAGGACGTCTTGGACGCAATAACGTACGCATTCTAGGAGTGCTGGAGAAAGCGAAGGACTTACCCCAGGCCTTTTTGTGGAAGACCTTATCCTGAAACACCTGTAGCCTAAAGATCTTAGTAAATTCTTTGTAGTAGAACGGGCGCAACGAATACCGGGTGGTCGCCCGAAGCCTGGGACCCCCCCACGACCAATGCTCGTGGGAGTCCTCAACTTCCGAGATCGGGACGTTATCCTTCAAAATGCACGACTAGGTCCTCCACTTCGCTATGACAATGCTGAAAAAACCTTTTTCCCAGATTTCATGCAAGGAGTGCAGAAGAGGAGACAGACATTTCTAGAGGTTAAGAGGAAATTGCGAGAAGGTGGATACCAATTTGCAATGCTGTTCCCAGAAAAACTTTGCTTGGAGGCTGTTGGGTGAGCCTGGTTTTTCGAGCAACCAGAGTTGGCTTTCGACTGGCTGGGGCACCGGTTGGGTCAACATGTTCAGGACCAGGATGGTGGCAGTAACTCCTCCCCTCGGAATGGACAGTTTCTATTCTAGCGGCTTGAGATCACCCCAGTGGGCTTGGATGGCCCTTTGGTAACGTTGAGACTATGCTTTTGAACACTCCCACTGGGACTATTGGGGAGAGGTACACTCTTGTTACTGTTGTATTCATAATAGGGTGGGTTGCTATCTGGGGGTCCACATTGCTGCTACTGAAGGGTTTGGGGAGGTGGGGCGTGCTACCTCAAGGTTCTTCTTTTAGTAACAGTTAGGGCGACAGGCACTCTGCTAGTTATTCATGGGCAGTTTGAGGCCCAGAGGGCAGGGAAGCAGGGAGGGGGGTTGTTGGACCAGGGATTTAATTGTATTGTTTTTCATTGTAGTTTTTTCATCGACAACCAATGAAGGTGACGTGACTAAGACCATGAAGCTTTCACTTTGTTCTAATTCATATACAGTGGGATAGGAGTGCCAGAATCCTGAATTGGAATGTCAATGGGCTTGGCGACAAAGTCAAACGTAGTATAGTACTCCAATATATTAAGAAACAGGCCCCTGACATTGTTCTTCTCCAGGAGACGCACCTTATGGGGCACTCGTGTAAAGCTATATGTAGGTGGGGATATAAATTAATTGCTCATGCTCAGAGTGGGGATTATGGTGAAAAAGATTTTTCCTATTAGTGTGAGTTCCACCTGGACTGACGATAAGGGCAGCTATGTAGGTGTCACGGGGACATGGGAGTGGCGTATAATAACTTTGTTTTCTATCTATGTACCCCCTGGCCTCCAATCTACTACATTCCAAGACTTACGCACAGTTCTGTTGTCAGCGCCAGATGGATTGTTGCTACTTGGGGGTATTTTACTTCAGTGGTCTCTGGTATGCTTGACCGTCATCCCCGCGAGATATATGACCTTCCACAAGACAGCTGCCAGACTTTCCTGAGGCCCTGGGTTTGTTGGATACCTGGCATACTTATCACCTAGAGAAAATACAACACACCTTTCACTCTGGGGCACACAACAGCTTGTCCAGGTTGGACTATGTTTTACTGAGCCCAAATCACACAGATCCACGAAGTGAAACATTTAGCTAGGGGCATTTCTTATCATTCACTGGTATGGGTCCACATATGCCTAGACCAGACAAGAGTGGGTAGTACAATCCCCATTAATCCTTGGCATCTTCAAAACCCCAACATTTGGAAGGTCCTCGTCAATTGATAGATAACTATTTTTCTGAGAATGAGAGCACAGTGGAATTCTCCCATACACTTTGGGAAGCCTGTAATTCAGTGATCAGGGGTGAGGCTCTCTCATTAATTTCGGGACAAAAGAAAGCCCAACAACAAGAGGTTTCAGATGTAGAGGACAAGATCTATTGCCTGGAGGGGAATCGCTCCACTTGCTGCGGCTTAAACAGGAAGAATATAGAGCACTGGTGACTGATAGAGCTAAGGCCATGGGTAGGGAGAAACCTGGTACATTATATGATCTGGGTAACAAGGCAGGGAAATTAATAGCCTGGCTTTATAAAAAGGAATGGGCAAGCAGACTGGTTCCAATGTTGTGGGGCACCGATGGCGACTGTATAGAAAATTCCCAGGACATTGCAAATTGTTTTGCACAGCACTTTGCTGAAGTATTTACTGCAGTGGCGCCATACACAGAGGAAGAATCTACTGGGATGCTGCGAGACATAGCGCTTCCCGCCCTGTTCACTGAAGATCAACAACTTCTAGATAGCGCTTTGACAGCAGACGAAATAGCGCAGGCAATCCGATCATTGATTTCAAGGAAGGCCTTGGGTCGTAAAGGCATCCCTATCAAACTATATAAAATTAAGCAGGACAAATTGGCCACCTATCTGAAATCTACGTTTGAGGAAAGCATAGAGAGGGGGGAACTACCGATGGATGGCTTCTTTTGTGACTAATCCTTTAAGGTCCGTTGGAGCACTCTGTTAACGTTGTAGATATCTAATTAATTCTGTGTGATTTTTGTGGAATTCAAAAGTGATATGGATCTGCAAAGAATACATTTGTATAAATGAAGATTGAAAATAATATAAAGTCTGAATGAATCATTTAACTAAATGAATTGAAGAAGACCACAAGGTCCAAGTATATGTGTGCACATCACCGCCAAAAGTGGAATCCCCATTTTTCCTAGAGTTCTTTTGTGACTATCCACAAGGAAGGTAAACCCAAAATGGCCTGTTCCTCATATAGGCAGGTTCTCTTCTTAACGCTGGGCCCAAGATTCTCACTAATGTTTTGGCCAATCGATTGGCTAAAATTACATACACCCGGACCAATCCAGCTTTATACCCCACCGTAACAGGACGTTGAACCTGCATCCACAGTGTTTTGGGTAGAGCAGCAACGATACTGGAGCCAGCTGTTCTGGTATCCCTGGACGCTACCATGGCATTTGATACTATCGATTGACCCTATCTAATGGCAGTGCTCCAAAAAAGCGGGTTTGGTCAAAATGTTATTAAATGGGTACGTCTTCTGTATATTATGCCATTAGCTCAGGTGGTGGTTAATAACAAAAATTCAGACACTTTTAACCTTAGTCGTGGAACACGTCAGGGATACCCGCTCTCTCCTCTCTTGTTTGCCCCAGCATTGGAACTGCTTGCGGCATGGATCCGTAGGGACCCAGTTATATGGGGTCTACGTTGGTCCCTCGAATGGGGGGACCATATATCACTTTATGCGGTCAATGTTTTGCTTTACCTGACCTCCCCTAGGAAATCCCTAATCGCAGTCTTAGACATCCTACCGATATTTGGCAGGTATTCTGGATTCAAGATCATTTGGACAAAGTCTCATCTTTATGTCCTTCAGGGAGACACTCCTGACCTTCCCTGAAACTGTCAGATTTAGATCAGTACTACAGGATTCAAATACTTGGGTATATTTCTTTCCTTAGATCCTACACTCCAATACAGCAGAAATCCGCCCCCTCCGTTACTGAGGCTGAAGCGAGATATAGTCAGCTGGAAGACACCTTCCCTCTCCCTCCTGGGCAAAGCTGCCCTTTTTAAAATGATATCCCTGCCCCGTTTACTCTATGTTTTACAAAACACACTTGACCCAGTCCCGCCGAAATATTTTAAAGAAATTGAAAGTCTCCAGAGGGAATTGTTATGGAATGGAACACCCTGTAGTGCCCTCAACAAACTCACCTTAAACTGGTATGACGGAGGCAATTGGCTGCTTGATATAAAGAAATATTATTGGGCTGCTATTAACCGTGGCACATTTGGTAATCCGGACGACCCCTGGTTCCGTATGGATAGATGGATCCTTCTGAGAGGTGGCTATAACAGGGCACTCTACTCGAAACCAACTAGATTTCGTCTCACAGGCCCCACTGGCCATTCTGTAAAGCTACTAAATCCCTCGGGTGGGGGAACAAACTGACGCTGGCAACACCCTGTGGGCCTCGGAGCAACAGGGTGACTTGTGGAAATCAAAAGGATTTAGTAATTGGGACTTGATTGGAATTTCCTGGATTGCAGACCTGTGAGAAAAGGGGAATGTTAAAACGTTCACTGCCCTCCAGAGTCAGCACAAACAATCTGCCACTGAATTTATTTGCTACACCCAAGTTTGTCACGCGTTGCACTCTCTCCTTTCAAGGGGTTTCTCCCCTCCAGAGGCCTCTCCACTAGAAGATAGATTACTAGACGGCCACCTCTCCGAGAAAACCATCTCTCTTATATATAAAAAATTAATATACAATATGGAAGACCCCTTTTTAGGTCTCATAAATAGAAATAGATGGGTGGCAGAGGGTATAGAAATGGATGATGAGGAGTGGCAAGATGCAGTGCCTTCCCCTAAAGTGGTAGCTATGGCAAGGCTCAGGCTAGTGTAGCTCAAAATCTTACATAGAACATATATCACAGGACCCCATTTGGTGCAGATGTGTAGAGCATCTGAAGGGGATTGTCGGAGAGGGTGTTGACAGCCGGGTACCTTCATGCACATTGTATGGGACTGCACACACATTCAGACATATTGGAGGGAAGTGCACAGAGTTATGAGTGCCATGTTAGAAAATGCATCCTTCTGTATAATCTTCTTCAAATGGATGCATTTTCACATATGCCAGAAAATTTGACATTTTCAAAAAACAAGGTGGCAAGAGTTTAAGTTATCAAAGTGCATCAAGTGCAACATCATTAACATCTACTGGGACAAGTGAAGATGGAGCAGAAAACACCAATCAAACCAGTAAGGATTTTTTAGGGGATATGAGACTGGTTCTCCAACAACGGACATGGGAGTTCAACCAAAATCAAGGAACCAGAGGAAGAGGACGAGGGCGCAGATGGGTACCCAGATCAGGAACATCTAAAAAAAAACAGCAACTAGAAGGGGACAAAGGAAGAAATGGCTCAGAAAAAGTAGGTACGGAAACAAGATCTATGCGTCAGAAGAAGCAGAAATAGACAATACAATAGAAGGAGAACTGGTAGTTTTGAATATATCCAATCGAAACATCAATGAGCATGAAACATCTCTACTAAAAAGAGGTATAACTTTTTGTCCAACAGAATCAATGGATATGGCACAAACTAGAATTGATATATACAAATATATCAGGAAAATCAAGTTAACAAAAACCTTTGAGGAAAATGAAAAAATGGCTATGTATGCAAAAAATTAAAAAAGACACGTATGGATTTGACAATCAGAGATGAAGGCCTGACCTTAGCAGATTTACCCACGTTGGTAGCAATGACAAACTTGGATATAGATAATGAAGATGACATCATATCAGAATCAGGGGTAGCACCACAAAAAGGAGCAGGTTTGAGTGGGATGAAAGTACCGTCAAAATTCTATCCACAACTACCTCAAGGGAACAAAATTGATCTATTCTAAGAGGCTATCATCAAAGATATTTACAAAATCAAAGCACCCAAATACAAAGACAACTTATCAAAAGATGAAAGAATTGCCTTGATCAATCTTATAGATGACAAAACAATAACGATAAAAACTGCCGATAAAGGCTGAAACATCTTCATTCTGGATACATAGGACTATGTGGCAGAAGCACATTTACAGTTGAACAACAAGAAATATTACAGAAAATTAGAAACCAATCCAACTAAGGTCTTCAAAGAGAAACTAGATCAAAAACTTCAAATTTGGAACATCCAAAATGTAATTGACTTAGACGAAAAGAAATTCTTAAGCACGGAACATCCTAAAACAGCCACAATTTATTTTTCACCTAAAGTGCATAAGAACCCACTAAAACCACCAGGGAGACCTATTGTGTCATCAAAAGGGTCCTTAATGGAACCAGTGGCGAACTATATAGACTTCTTTCTTATGCCGTTTGTAACCAACTTGAGCTCATATTTAAGAGACACAACAGACCTTTTGAAACATCTGGAGGATCTACCATGGCAACCCAATTATCTATTGGTCACAATGGATGTTGTATCTCTGTATACAAATATTGACAATGACATTGGTTTGAATGCTTGCGCTTTCTTTTTGAAAGAACGTGACGTCCAGTTCAATCGACATAATCAGATGTTGATAGATATGGTGGAAATGTGCCTAACCCAAAATGTTTTTTTATTCGGAGAAGAAATTTACCAGCAAATACACGGCTGTGCCATGGGTTTTTCTTTCAGCCCAGTGTACGTCTGCCTCACAATGGGATGGTGGGAACAACAGACTGCATGGCATACAGACAATGATTTCTTTGTGGAAAAAATAGATAAATGAACAAGATACATAGATGATCTTCTGATAATATGGAAAGGAACAATCCAAGAATTTGAAAACTACTTCCAGATCTTAAATTCCTGTACTTCAAACGTAAGATTTACATACAAAATTAGTAAAGATAGAGCGATTTTCCTCGATACAGAGATTTATATAAAAATCAACAAGGTGGAAACAGCATTACACAGAAAAGATACTGCGACTTATTCAATCTTACATTTTGATAGCTTCCACAAACCATCTGTGAAGGAAAACATACCGTATGAGGAATTCCTTAGACTACGGAGAATATGTTCAGAGGAGAAGGAATGGGAAAAAACAAGCAAAGACATGGCCCAAAGATTCATGATCAGAGGATACCACAAGAAAATCATAATGAAGGGATGGCAAAGAGCAAATATGAAAAAACGGAAGGATGCCTTGACAACTAAAAAAGAACTAATAAATACCACCAAGAATAAAGAACTGAATGAAAGAAAGGTGAGATTGGTTCTTGACTACACCAGAGAATCCAAACAAATTGTATACATTTTGAGAAAAAAATGGAAATTATTACAATTAGATTACATAATGGGAAAAGTAATGGGGAATCATCCTCTTGTCACATACCGCAGAGCTGGAAACCTCAGAGACATACTAATACAGAGTCATCATCAAGACCAGACCAAAAAGAAAAAAGGAATCCAATGGCTAAAAACAAAAGGATTCATTAAATGTCAACATTGCAAAGTGTGCCACATTGCAATTAACAAAAAAGAAGTAATGCTACCAAACAAAAAAATGTGGAAGATAAAACAACTGATTGACTGCATGAGTACGCATGTAATATATGTGATTGAATGTCCGTGTGCGTTAAAATACATTGGAAGCACGAAGAATGAATTCAAGAAACGCATCCTGGAGCACATTAGAGCGACTGTAAATAAAGATAGGAGCAATGCTGTCGCAAAACACATGGAGGTGGCTCATAATAGTGATTGGAAACTCCTAAAGACATATGCACTGGAATGTATTTTACCACACGAGAGGGGTGGAGATCAGGAAAAACAACTAAGATGTAGAGAATCAAGACAAATCCTGAATTTCAAGACAATGACCCCTTGGGGATTAAATCAGAGCGAAGAACTTTATGTACACTTGTAAATAGTTGGACTTTGGAGATATGTTGTGACTTTAAATAATTTTCTTTGTTTCAAGAGAGAGAGACAATAGTAGGAATCCTAATATGAACTTGTGGAAACATAGAATTGTGGGAGTAACTATGTTCATGTGACAATCATAACTAACATTATATAAAATGGACAGTGTTTCTTATTATGAATTAATAATGATAAATACAAATATATAGTTGATATAACAATTCAAATCAGTGGTTGCAAACAACATACAATGAACTTAGAATTAATCCATTTGGGTTGTGTATTGCCAATTGGTGATCCTCTGTAGCATCGCAATTGCCCACTAGAGGGCTTAAATACAGTTCTCCTGCTTGTTTGCTCGTAAATGAGTACCTGTAGCAGAAACGATATGCATATGAATGTGCCGACCAGAGGGCCATTTTTATTATAAATTATTTTTGGTTTGGTTTTCCTTAATTACGGTAACCATATAAATGCATAATATGCAATGTGCCCACCAGAGGGCTCTGACCTGACTTTTCAATGAGCGTTGTACCGCGCAATGCCAAATGAATCAAAGGACACACATTAATTTGTACATATTCAACACTGTATTCATGAAATATATGAAATTAATATATGTATTTGTGACCATATAACTATTTGTTAAAATCGCTGTCTATACACATGATTAATGATAAAAACTACAATTCCCATCTAACTTCCTGTCCAGGGACATGAAGTGATATCAGCAAAGGAAGTTTGTGGCAGTTTTTGTGAAAATATAGGAGGAGTCTGTGACCCTTTGCCTTTACCGTGAACAAGCAACCGTGGGTTGCGAAACGCGTTGGTGTTGTACCTTTACATGCTGAAATCCTGACCAATAAAATCTGGAAATTGGGAAGTAAACCTTTTGTGAGTGTGAACTTCTTCTATCGTTTGATGGATTTGTGGATTATAAAAAAGCGGGGCTCTGCTTTGTAGTCTCAGCACCGGTGGAGAGAGCGCCATTGGACTGCGGAAATTTGAGGCAAGGCTGCGAATATATATATATATATATATATATATATATATATATATATATATATATATATATATTACCTACTGGCGATAGCCAGTAGGTATATATAGTTAGGATTTTTTCCCTATGGGATTTCTGAAAATTCTATGTCTAATAACTTTGGCGTTTGTGGATGGAATCGGCTGAAATTTTCAGGAAAATGGCACATTTTGTTTCTGAGCAGCCCCTAAAAATATGGGGGGGGGTCGTCAAGGGGGGCCGAGAAAAAAGGAGGGTCCCAAAACGCGTTTTTCCCATTCATTTTTCCATAGGGCGGTTGGCCTCACTTTTAGCTCAAACGGCTGAATGGATTTGCACGAAACTTGGCAAAATTGTAGGGACTGTTAGCCCGATGTGCCTTTGCTAGGTCTCAATATACGTGCTCCCGTGGATTTTGAGTAATTTAGGTTCAAAAAAAGATATATATCTGGGCGGAGCCTAACCACACATCTGATCTGATTGGCTGTCAGCACTTCATCCAAGAAGTGTTGGCAGCCATCTTGGGACCAATATACATGATAGCACCTCATTAAAAAGCATTGTAGTTAATAGAGGGTTTTAGGACTTTAGTTACATTATAAAACGTTTGTGATATGTGCACGTGTGGATTTTGTCTCATTAAGGTTAAAAAAATATATATATATCTTTAAGCGTGTTCTGGCGCGCTTACGTTTTGGGTTTGGCTTGCGCTGCAGAGACGATACGTCACGGTTATGCGATGCATCATGAGGCGTCTCACGGGCTACGTGATACGTCACTTAATAAAGAATATATTTTACAGCTATAGATATTAGCTTTTAAAAAACCAATGAAATTCACAGAAAAAACCATAGGTTATAGACCATATATAGTTAGGAATTTGCATTTACAAAACCTTGAAAATTCACTGAAAAAACCATAGGTTATAGACCATATATAGTTAGGGATTAGCATTTAAAAAACCTTATTTTATTTGCACAAAACCATTGAAATTCCATATATAGTTAGTTGCACTAACTATATATCGCGGACCCGCAATCCACTGCTAATGATGTCACATATTACATCATTCATGACATGGTCAGTGACATCACTGATGACATCACTGATGACATCTCAAATGACATCACTGATGACATCACTGATGACAACACCCAGTGACTGTATGTTTCTGTAAAGTTAAAATATGTCTTACATATTGAAGAATGAGTGGATGTATAAGTGTCTGGATGAAGGATTTAGTAGGTGCATGACTGACTGTATGAGAGAATGATTAAATGTGTCTCACTGAGTGCATGGGTTAGTGATTAAAGTGTCTTAATTTGGCAATCATTATTTATGTTCTTCTGTAAACTGCTGCATGTTTAAATCAGTAGCTATATCGGTAACTATATGGGTTATTGAATGGTTGCCCAAGTATTTGTATGGGAGACTGAGTATGTGTGTGGGTGGCTGGGAGGTGTATAACTCTGTGCATAGATGTGTGAGCAGTTGATTCCCTAGGTGTATGGGTTCAAAAGTGCATGTAGAAACAGCTGTATGGACAGTTGACTGTGTGCATGAGTGTATTGGTGAGTGAATGGATATCTCAGTTCTACATGTCAAAGTAAGTACATATGTAAAACACACTCCATGTGAGAGTTGACATATATAAATAACTGAACATAAGAGCCAGTGAATGTGAGAGTGGCTGTATGAATCATTGTGAACTTGTATCAAGGATTGTATAAGAGAGTAAATATGTGTTAGTATATGTTTGAATAAGTAAGGTGTGTATAACGGTATAGTTGAGGAAATGGAGGTGTGATTGATTCTTTGCATGACTGACTAGGTGTGTGAGTAACTCCATGGATGTGTGACAGTCTGTGAGTGCCTGTTTACACTGAGTGTATCTAAGGTTATATTAGAGTCTGAAGATGTATTATCACATAAATGATATCATCAGTGATGTAATCAGTAATGTCAAATGAGATGTCAGTGATGTCATCAGTGATGTCATTTGAGATGTCATCAGTGATGTCATCAGTGATGTCATTTGAGATGTCATCAGTGATGTCATCAGTGATGTCACTGACCATGTCATGAATGATGTAATATGTGACATCATTAGCAGTGGATTGCGGGTCCGCGATATATAGTTAGTGCAACTAACTATATATGGAATTTCAATGGTTTTGTGCAAATAAAATAAGGTTTTTTAAATGCTAATCCCTAACTATATATGGTCTATAACCTATGGTTTTTTCAGTGAATATATATATATATATATATATATATATATTACCTACTGGCGGTCGCCAGTAGGTAGTTATAGTTAGGATTTTTTTCAATGTTAAATCTCAAAAATCTATTTGGAATAACTTTGGAGCCGGTTGACGAATCTGCCTGAAAATTTCCTGAAAATGGCCTCGTCGAGCTCCGGTCCTTCCCAGAAAGTTTGGGGGGGATTCGTCAAGCGGGGGCCGAGATAAAAGGGGGGTCCCAAAACGCGTTTTCTCCATGTTAATTTCCATAGGGCGGTCGATTTCACTTTTAGCTCGAACGGATGAATGGATTTCCACCAAACTTGGCAAAATTGGAGGGACTGGTAGCCCGATGTGCCTTTGCTATGTCTCAAGATATGTGCTCCAGTAGAATTTGAGTAATTTAAGTTTAAAAAAATATATATATCTGTAAGCGCGCCCCGGTGCGCGCACTGGCGAGCGCTCCGGACGCGCCACGTGAGGTGCGCACGGAAAGCTGATTGGCTGTCGGGTGTCTGAAAACATTCGAAACAGACCGGAGCGGCCGCCATCTTGTGTCTCGGTAAAATCGAGACACAAGAGGTGTCAAAAACAAAGGGGGGAATTGACCATAAGGGGACAGGGTAGACCGCCCCTGACCCCCTAGGTTTAATGTGGGGGCCATAAAAGGGCCCCGCGGGGTAAAAAAAAAAATATATTTTTTTGATTATCGCGGGGGGCGCGACTGGTACGCGCACCGGGGAGCGCACCGGGGAGCGCACCAGGGAGAAAAGAGAATGGCAGAGTTTTAAAATTTAAGTCATTTTATATAAATGGGAGGTAGTTCTGAAAAGAACTGTTTTTTTATTCTTTTTGTTGTTTTATATTTTTTTTCGCAGTTTTTAAACTTTTTTTGCTTTTTTTGGTTTTTCTGAACATTTTTTGTTTTTTTTGTATTTTTTAAGGAGAGAAACAAAAACCAAGCATTTCAAAAGGGCTCAACAGGAGAAAAAAAAGGGCAACAAATTAATATTTCCTTTGGCACTTGTGGTTTTCCCAAGCACGATTAATAAGAGTGATGCATTGCTCACCATAGCAAATCGTTTGACCACAAAATTTACAAACCATTTTAAAATTTGAAAAGTTGGTTTGCATGATGGAGCATGTCTCCCTAACTTCCGGTCCTGATGGGGTGGGAACAGTAGTTTTGGAGGTGCTGGCAGAAGATTGTACAGGGTTTTTGGCCAGTTCCCTGACCTCTGCCCTAGAATAGTTGTTGGGATGTTTTCTTAGCATATGCCTAATCATTGTGTGGTTGCCGAAGGAGTACTTCTTGTTGGGATTCCCCCTTGACATCTCCTGATGACAGATAAGGCAGGTTGCTTTAGGTGCATTCACTTTTTTTTGTCACTCGGGATAGAAAAGAATTGCCAAATGATGTGCTCTTTTGGTTTGTATGTTATGTTGTCCTCTGGGACAAATCTACTGTCCTCTTCGTCCTCATCCTCCTCCTGTTCTGGATCTCCACCACTGTGAAGTTGAGGAGGTCCTTGTGGTGGTGGTGGTGGTGGTGGTCCAGAAGATCCAGCAGCTGCAGCTAATGTAGCCATTTTCTATAGATAAAAGTAAAGGTCTTCCTCTCTCAAAGCAAAAAGGTAGAATAAGGAAAAAAGGTGGGGGCTTTCCTCATTTTGGAGAAAAAAAATATCCTGAACAAATGAGAAGTGTTAATTTTAGGTCACATGACTAGGGGTTTTATCATTATGAAACCAAAACTGTTATGAACCAATCAAAAGTGTTATTTTTAGGGCACATGACCCGACGCGCTTACGCTACTCGCCCTGGGGCGTGCCCGGGGGCGTGCCCCGGGTCGCGTAGCGTAAGCGCGTCGGTGCGCTTACGTCGTGCGTTTCACGCATACGCGGCTACGCGATACGTCACGATTATGTTTTTGTTCGCGATATTGGCGCTTACGGGACGCTCCCCGGTGCACGCCCCGGGGCGCTTCATACAATTGCGCTTTCCGGGGCGCTCCCCTCCCCCCCCCCCAAAAAAAAAAAAATGAATAAATAAAAAAAAATGGGAAAAATTGTATGGACTGGATGCCTTATTTTTAAGTTGTTTTTACGAAAATTTACTTTGAAAAAATATATATTGGGATACATTGGGCTATATATATGTTAGTGCCCAAACGTAGCCCAATGTAGCCAAATATAGCCCAATGCAGCCAAAAGATGGCCACCAGAGACAAAAAAAAAATTGCCCAAATATCAGCCAGATGTAGCAGAACTGTAGCCCAATGACAGAATGTACCAGCATTAAAAAAAAACTATGAAATTCACTGAAAAAACCATAGGTTTCACACCAGTTATAGTTAGGAATTAGCATTTAAAAAACCTATTAAATTCACTGAAAAAACCATAGGTTTCACACCAGTTATAGTTAGCTGGAAATTTTACTGTCATAAAACCATTGAAATTCCCACGTTATAGTTAGTCGGACTCACTATAACTTGCGCGTACAATGCACTGCTGATGACATCACATATTACATCACTCATGACATGGTCAGTGACATCACTCATGACATCACTGATGACACCATCCAGTGAATGTGTGTCTTTTTGAAAAATAAATATGTTTTATATATGTATTTGTAAAGGACGATGGAAGAATAAATGGTTAAATAAGTGTGTAAATGGATGTTTTTTTAAAAGAATTGATTGGTTAACTGCCTTATTAACTGTATCTTAGTGAATACATATATTAACAAGTAATTTTTTAATTTTGTAATATATGTATCAGTGTTTCACTTTGTGTATAAGTGGCTGCATGGGTTGAGGACTGACTTACTGTTTGTATGTGTTTTGAAGACAGCATATGTGCAGGACTGTATGGGTGGATGAGTGTGTATATGTGTGTGTTAGTGAGTGAATGCCTGTCTCACTAGTGTCTTTATGAGTAACTACATATGTTTTAAACTTGTATATATGAGCATTAATGTATATAAGTAAGTATATGTTAGAGTGAGAGATTGAAAGAATTCCTGTTTAAATAAGTATGTGTTTCTATAAGTGATTGTTTAAGAGGGTAAATATGTGTAAGTTTCCTTAGAAGTAAGGTGGTAGTGTGTGTAAATCTGTATATGCAAATAAATGGATGTTTATTAGTTTATTTGCATGTGTGAGTATGTGTGTGAGTAACTTTTTGATGACTGTCGGTGTGTAACAGGATGAATAGGGGTATCACTACATATGATGAGTGAGTATATGTATGAGTGAATACATAAAATTGTTGGTGAATGTGTGAATTTGTATATAGATAGTAAAATTACTGAATTGGTTGTTGTAACTGGTATGGGTATATTCACTTTTTTGAAAATATTAGTTTCTATTTTTGAATATGTGTTTCAAGGGTTACATTACACTGAAAGGAGGTCTGTCACTGTGTCACAAGGATGGTGTCATCAGTGATGTCATGAGTGATGTCACTGACCATGTCATGAGTGATGTAATATGTGATGTCATCAGCAGTGCATTGTACGCGCAAGTTATAGTGAGTCCGACTAACTATAACGTGGGAATTTCAATGGTTTTATGACAGTAAAATTTCCAGCTAACTATAACTGGTGTGAAACCTATGGTTTTTTCAGTGAATTTAATAGGTTTTTTAAATGCTAATTCCTAACTATAACTGGTGTGAAACCTATGGTTTTTTCAGTGAATATATATATATATATATATATATATATATATATATATATATATATATATATATATATATATATATTTTATATATATATATATATATCAAAACATCTTCCCCCAGCAGGAGAAATTGAGTCGCACTAGTTCACAGATTCGAAATGGTGTTTATTCAAGGTTAGTTGATTTTACATTAATCCCAATGCATTTCGGCTTATACAATCAGCCTTCTTCGGGGGAAAGATATATATCTCCCACCCTACCATAGCAAATTGCTTTCTCATCAGAGAGAGCAGCATGTCAGCTGTTCTCTCTGACGAAAAGCAATGCCGGCTCCCAAAGGATGTGGGGAGCCAGCTGGGGGCATTGGGGCTCCCCCCACGGTCCCCAATGTTTTTTTTTAACCCCGAGGATGGGGTCCCCAGGGATTATAATAAAATTGTAATAGACGCTATGTTTTTTACGATAGATTTACTGTGCGCGTATGTTGCGAATTACGTATGAAGTACGGTGCAAAGTCCGTAAGTCGTCCCGTAAGGTTACCTAAGCAAGAAATATCTAAATAGTTTTAGATATTTATGAAGTGTATGTATTTATGTGTTGTGTGGCTCTAAAAAGAGCTGTTGTGTTTATTGGTAAATGTTAGTACCTACAAGTAAGTACTGATGCAGAGTATTAAATTTATGAGGAAGACTCTGTTTCCCTCATCTGTAAAATGTACACCATCTCTCCTATATATGTCATGCATATTGAAGCGTAGATTATTATTGTAAATGGAACCCATTTTATAGTCTTGGAGAAAGGCAGAAACAGATTTATTCACATGTTTCCTAGCTTTCTCAATCTGTGGACAATATTGGTTGGACCAGTTCCATTTCTGCATTTGGCATATATTAGAATAGACAAAGGCAGTTTGGGGGAAAAGTGTCATCAGTTGTTAAAAGGTGTCCTTCATAAACATTTCCAGACCTACCCCAGTCAAAATGCCAGGTCTTTCCCACCACAGTGCACAATTATGAGGTCAGGGTGTTGGAGATGCATAAAGGATTTCACCAATGGCATCAATTGATGCCACTTTAACCCTCTCTGTCCAATCCATTTAATGTCTACATTTATTAAACCTAGGTCTTTGTGAGTTCCTTTATTTTGTGCATACCTTTCAATCCAGAAAATATAGCTGTGTCCCACAATCCACACTTTAACAATCTTGAAGAAAGGTCTGGATGCACTCAGATGGTCTCTGTAAATGAAAGGGCAGTTTGAAGTTTTTTTTTCTAAAATGGTGGATAAGTGGAATTTTGAGAAAATCAATGAACTGATTGGTTGTTTGAAATATTATTAGCTAAAACACTAGCCTGTTATTTATTGGTTAAGTAAAAGTGATAGAAATAGAAATAAACAGTATTTTAGATAAGCTAGTATATTGAGAAGCTTTGATTTGCAACAATGTATGATGAACTTTTCACCTGTGTGCTCAGTTAGGTGTTCCCTGAAATGTTTCTATGGTAACTGGCATAATGTGGAATGGGGGAAGGGTTGAAAGGTTTGTCAGTTGGAAAGGGTTCAAAAGTTCAAGCAATAGAAAAGTGTGTTTCATTTTGAATTTAATGTGGGAATAAATGTGATTTGTAATTAATTTGTGTATGTGTGTAGTTTGAGTGTGTAGATTTATAGGAAAAGTTTGCTGTTTGGTATAGTATTTTTTTGTCTTCTAGGGTTGATTAGGGAGTTTTTAAATGATCCTCAATGTCAAAATCTTTTTTTTCTTTTTTTTCTTGCTTAGGTAAGCTTTCAGGACAACACACAGAATTTATGTTTGGGTGGGCTGATGGCCCCCTCCTCAGCCCCGGGGACCGCCACCCCCGGGGCTCTAATATTGAATAAAGGGGGGTCCATGGAGCCTTTGATGGCCCTGGGGATCGCCACCTCCCTAGGGCCATCTGCTTTTTACCAGATGGCCTCGCACTGTGGTCTTCCTATGATCTTCTGAGAGCAAAGGAAGGAACTTGCGAGGCATCCTAAGGAGGCCAAAACATGTTCCCGTGAGACCAAGAATCTGAGATCTTAGCGTCAGGCCATTATCGTTCTTGATCCCCAGATTCTTTGCTAGCTGGGACGCACCCGCTGGAGGAAACATATTAACAGGCCACCATTCCCGCAGTCTGGGTCAGATGGACAGCCGAAGGAGAGTACCTCAGATTTGTCTGAGTTGCACTTGAGGCTGTTAAGCTGGAACCATTTGAAAACAGCCCCAAAGCACCCACGGATACTCTCTCCGTCAAAATCTTCTCCTCTCCCGCACGTAAAGAGGAGCCGGGTATCGTCGGCATAGGATACGATCTGGGCCCCGAAGTGGGGAGCCGGCTGGGACCGTGGGGGCATTGGGGCTCCCCCACGGTCCCCAACGTTATTTTTTTAGCCCCGGGGGATGGGGTCCCCGGGGGTTATAAAACATTTGTAATAGACGCTATTCTTTTTACGATAGATTTACAGTACGTGTACCATGTGATGTCTGTAATTCATCCCGTAAGCTTACCTAATCAAGTAAAAATCAATTTAAAAAATACATCTTTCAATTTTATATGTTTATGTGTTGGTTGGTCCTAATGAAACCTTTTCTGTTTATTAGTATTTGCAAGTAAATACTTAACCATAGTCTAAAGTTATTGAGGAGCAGTGTTTTACAGTGTGCTGAACTTTTGAGCTCTCTTGACACTTGACTTTTTCATTATCTGTTGGGGGTAGGGTGAAAAGTTATGTCACTTGGAAAGGTTTGAATTAGTGAACCAATAGCAATGTGTGTTTAGTTTTGAATTATTGTGTGCTGGAATTTGATTTGTTAATAATGTGTATATATGTGTAAATTGAGAGGGAAAATGTGCCATGTGTTGGTTCCTGCTGCAAGCACTAAAGTAGAGAGATTCTGTGTGAGACTATCTGCTGTGTGAGTGGCATTCTTCTTAATCTTCAAAAGAATTTGAAAGGTAAGTTGATGACTTCAAAGGGATTGTATTTTGTGCATTTATTTTGTAGAGTAATGTGTTTATTCTTGTAAAGTTTGTAGAATCATATTCTGAGTTTGTCTGCTTTTGGATTATTATTGTGGTAAAATCATTTGGTAAGTTAATGTGTTTGAATACTCAGGTTTGTGGAATAAAGTGCAGTACTAAAAAATGTAGCATGTGTGCAGTCACTTATATAATGCCTCCGTCAGTATATATAGACTGCTGCATATAGTCTTGTATGAATGAAAAAAATATATTTGCACCTTTTTCAAAAATCTCACCTGTCTCTCCTCACAGTTTACCTCTCTCTGCTTATCCTCTTTCTTGTATTGTGTCTCATGTTTGGATGTAATGCTGGCAAAAAAGTAATGCTGCAATTTGGAAATGTATTTTGAAAATGATTCAGGTTTCTGCACTGCAATGTAGTGCTCATATACATGGGCTGTGTTCTGTCTGTTACAAGTTTTTTGTGGTAAATGTGTTTTGGTAAAATGTATGGTTTTCAATTTTTTGTTCAGGATCAAACTGAGTGTCTGTGTAAATGTAAGAATTATATTTGCACCTTTTTCCATAATCTCCAGTGTCTCCTTACAGTCTTCATCTCTTTGCTTATACTGTCCTCTCTTTCTGATATTTCCACTCTTTCCTTATTTTCACTTGTCTTTCTTGATAGTGTTGATTCTTTTCAAACTGGCTCCTGTGTTCTTAGTCTCCCTCTGTCGTCATGATCTTTCCTGTCCCCTAATGTTCCCCCTTCTTTTCATCCCCCTTCTTTTTATACTCCCTCCTCTGCCCTCTGAATTCTCTCTGTTTTATCATACCTCCTATTAGCAATGCCCCACTCAATATAGATAGAGTGCTGCATACACTCTTGGGCAGATTTACAAGCACCTTGGGCGTCTTTCTTCTTGTATTGTGTCTCATGTTTGGATGTAATGCTGGCAAAAAAGTAATGGTGCAAATTGGAAATGTATTTTGAAAATGATTCAGGTTTCTGCACTGTAATGTAGTGCTCATATACATGGGCTGTGTTCTGTCTCAAACGTTTTAGTGTGGTAAATGTGTTTTGGAAAAATGTATGGTTTTCAATTTTTTGTTCAGGATCAAACTGAGTGTCTGTGTAAATGAAAGAATTATATTTGCACCTTTTTCCATAATCTCCCCGGTGTCTTCTTACAGTCTACATCTCTTTGCTTATACTGTCCTCTCTTTTCTGATATTTCCACTCTTTCCTTATTTTCACTTGTCTTTCTTGATAGTGTTGTTTCTTTTCAAACTGCCTCCTGTGTTCTTAGTCTCCCTCTGTCGTCATGGTCTTTACTGTCCCCTAATGTTCCCCCTTCTTTTCATTAAGCCTGGGAGAATTTTGAGAATCTGGCGTTCGCGAATTTGCGTATTTGCGAACTCCCAATCCACAAAATCCATGAACTCTTGCGAATTTGCGTATTTTTTTGTTTTTATAGTGTTCGCAAGGGTTTCTGCCAGTTCGCGAGGATTTTGTACCAGTTCGCAATTGCGAACTTACTTGTCGGCATGCAACGGTCGCGACTATGTTGTTTCTACGTCTGGTTCATCACCACAGGTTCACAGCACCCTCTGTTTCAACACTGCTACACTCTGTTACACCCATGCCACCCTCTGGTACATCAATGCCACCCTCTGGTTCATCATCATCACTGTAGATTATAGGGGGAAAAAGCAAGCACACCTGCCCTGCTTCAACTGACATGAATTAATTTGAGGCTGATTTATTAATGTGTCACAGTTTTTCCAGTCTGGCACCTGCTTCCTTATCTGTAATTTGCTTTCTGTTGCAGTGCAATTTTTTTTTCCAGGACCTTTGTGGCCTATTTGTAGCTATTCTATGATCCGGCTGTGAGGGTCAGAGCAGGGTCATACAATTGTTGCAACTAGCAACTGAACTCTGGAGGGGCCCCAGTCAGGAAGCACTACAGGGAATGGTTACTAATGATGAATTTGAACTTTTGCACCTGCTGAGTGCTTTCAGTTTAGCAAAACTCGTTTTTCTGCAGAACTTCAAATGTAATGCCCCAAACAAACTTACTTGTGAAAGTTGATTTCTAATCCAAAAGTGATCCAAAGAAAGTCAAAAGGCCTCAAATCCCAAAAAGGGCAGGCAAATGTAAACCTGAGGAGTTATTCTGATAAAAATCATCATTTTCAGAAGGTCTATGCTGCTTGCTAGTGGATTTCTTGGGCAGAATTGCAAATTTTGTAATTTCGGGAGTGCGAGATTGTTGCTGCCCGCCGCACCTACATGTTCGCAATTGCGAACTTACGCCGCACGCTGCAAAATTGTATCACCAATAAAAAAAATCTGCTGCGTGCGAATTTGCGGATTTTCTGTAAATTCGCGAGCGTTCGCGGATCGCGAATTTACCGAAAATCCGCAAAATCCGCGAGCAGAACGGATTTTCCACCCATGCTTACTTTTCATCCCCCTTCTTTTTATACTCCCTCCTCTGCCCACTGAATTCTCTCTGTTTTATCATACCTACTCTTAGCAATGCTCCACTCAATATAGATAGAGTGCTGCATACACTCTTGGGCAGATTTACAAGCACCTTGGGCCTCTTTCTGCTTGTATTGTGTCTCATGTTTGGATGTAATGCGGGCAAAAAAGTAATGGTGCAAATTGGAAATGTATTTTGAAAATGATTCAGGTTTCTGCACTGTAATGTAGTTCTCATATACATGGGCTGTGTTCTTTCTCTTAAACGTTTTAGTGTGGTAAATGTGTTTTGGAAAAATGTATGGTTTTCAAATTTTTGGCAGGATCACACTGAGTGTCTGTGTAAATGAAAGAATTATATTTCCACCATTTTCTATAATCTTCCCTGTCTCTCCTCACAGTCTACCCCTCGCTGCTTACACTGTCCTTTCTTTTCTGATATTTCCACTCTTTCCTTATTTTCACTTGTCTTTCTTGATAGTGCTGTTTCTTTTCAAACTGCCTCCTGTGTTCTTAATCTACCTCTGTCGTCATGGTCTTTCCTGTCCCCTAATGTTCCCCCTTCTCTTTATACTCCCTACTCTGCCCTCTTAATTGTCTCTGTTTTATCATACCTCCTCTTAGCAATGCCCCGCTCAATATAGATAGAGTGTTGCCTACACTCTTGGGCAGATTTACAAGCACCTTGGACCTCTTTCTTTTTGTATTGTGTCTCATTTTTGCATGTAATGCTGGCAAAAAATTAATGGTGCAAATTGGAAATGTATTTTGAAAATGATTCAGGTTTCTGTACTGTAATGTAGTGCTCATATACATGAGCTGTGTTGTGTCTCTTAAACGATTTAGTGTGGTAAATGTGTTTTGGAAAAATGTATGTTTTTTTAAATTTTGTTCAGGATCACACTGAGTGTCTATGTAAATGAAATAATTATATTTGCACCCTTTTCCATATTCTTTCCTGTCTCTCCTTACAGTCTACATCTCTGCTTATACTATCCTCTCTTTTCTGATATTTCCACTCTTTCCTTATTTTCACTTGTCTTTCTTGATAGTGTTGTTTCTTTTCAAACTGCCTCCTGTGTTCTTAGTCGCCCTCTGTCTTCATGATATTTCCTGTCCCCTAATGTTCCCCCTTCTTTTTATACTCCCTCCTCTGCCCTCTGAATTCTCTTTGTTTTATTATACCTCCTCTTAGCAATGCCCCACACAATATAGATAGAGTGCTGCATACACTCTTGGGCAGATTTACAAGCACCTTGGGCCTCTTTCTTATTGTATTGTGTCTCATGTGTGGATGTAATCCTGGCAGAAAAGTAATGCTGCAAATTGGAAATGTATTTTGAAAATGATTCTGGTTTCTGCACTGTAATGTAGTGCTCATATACATGGGCTGTGCTCTGTCTCTTAAACGTTTTAGTGTGGTAAATGTGCTTTGGAAAAATGTATGGTTTTCAAATTTTTGTCCAGGATCACACTGAGTGTCTGTGTAAATGAAGGAATTATATTTGCACCTTTTTCTATAATCTCCCCTGTCTCTCCTCACAGTCTACCTCTCTCTGCTTATACTGTCCTCTCTTTTCTGATATTTCCACTCTTTCCTTATTTTCACTTGCCTTTCTTGATAATCCTGTTTGTTTTCAAACTGCATCCTGTGTTCTTAGTCTCCCTGTGTCATCATGGTCTTTCCTGTCCCCTAATGTCCCCCCTTCTTTTTATACTCCCTCCTCTGCCCTCTTAATTTTCTCTGTTTTATCATGCCTTCTCTTAGCAATGCCCCACTCAATATAGATATAGTGCTGCATACACTCTTGAGAAGATTTACAAGCACCTTCGGGCTCTTTCTTCTTGTATTCTGTCTCATGTTTGGATGTAATGCTGGCAAAAAAGTAATGGTGCAAATTGGAAATGTATTTTGAAAATGATTCAGGTTTCTGCACTGTAATGTAGTGCTTATATACATGGGCTGTATTCTGTCTCCGAAACGTTTTAGTGTAGTCTAATCTCTGCTCTGTTCTTAAGAGTGATATAATAGTGTGTTTTATACATTTATTTTTCAAAAGTGAAATATCTCTTTTACACTAGATATTTTTTGTCAATACTAAATAAAGTCATCATGCCTAGTAAGGCTAAGAAGACAAAACAATGAAAGAAAGCAAGTTATTTAAAGAGAAGACATCTACAAGATTTACCTCAAGAAAAATGTGTAAAGAAGATGCAAAAATGTCCTGGTAAGAAAACTAAAAGTTTCCTACGAAGATTGGTAAACAGTAAGTATAGTGTGTACAAAGAAAAAAAAATCAGTGTTTCTGCAGGCAAGAGAAAAGACAAGAACCGTGTAGTATTATGTTCTGAAAAAAATGAGTGTAACACAAGGATCAAAAATGTATACACTGATAAAGAAGAAGATGTACAATAATCGAGTTGTATTAAATTTGACTAAGATTGAAAGAATTGTAAAAGAAAAAGAGCTTTTTACAAAAAAAAGAAATATATTGAAAATGTAGTTCAGAAAGCTTTTGAATTGAAAAAAAGACTTTTTATTTTAGTAATCAATTGAATTTTATCATTAGATAAGACAATCCATTTAATGAAGGCCAAAAGTAAGTGGAAAAGATTAATTAACAAAAGTAATTTTTCAGAGATTTTTCAGGGTGAATGGAAACATAGTTCAAGTTCTGAGCCTTTTTTTAATGAAGAAAGTTATCTTCAGAGTAATGATTTGTTGCATGCAGTTGACAGTACTGGTCGTGCTTATGAGGTTAAAAATAGTTGTCCTATTGAGAAAGAGAAAATTGTTCCTAGAAATGAGGAACAGTTGTTAGCTGATGAAGTTTTAGGGAGATGTCCTAAAGCTCCAGTGTACACTTGGAATTGCAATAGTATTTGTAGTGTAAGGTCTATTGATTTTTTACACAATTTCTTATGTAACTATACTAAGACAAGTGTTAAACAAAAGATTAAGATGTTGCAAGGATTAGACCCTTGCAGAGTGAGACAAATTACTGGATTGCAGGGACATTCTTTAGCTTGTCTTTCTAAAAAAGTGTGTTGAAGTGTTTTTCACCATTTCAGGATGTTAGCAGTTCATCATACTCAAATGAGGAAATTAGTGAGAAGGTTGTATTATGCAAAAAGTCCAGCATTAATGTTAAAAAAGTTGAACAGTGCTCTTTTGCATGGATCTGTATCAGATGTAATTAAGGTTTGTGATGAAATTGAGGTTAGTTATTTTGTTCCTCAAGAACACTGTGCAGAAATTGATCCGTTAATAGATGGAAATGTAGAAGAGAATGTACAGCCTTGTAGTACAGAAAAATTTGAGCAAGAAGTTACTAAGTTTGAGGTAATTTCTGGTGAAAGGCCAAATTATTCTTGTATCTGTTGTCAACGTACTCATTATAAAAATCAGACTAGGACTGTTGATCTGTATTTCAAAAGTGAAAAAGAAAATAATAATGAGTGGCATGATTTTGAAACGTACTTGTTGGTAGAGAATTGTTTTGATTTGGGTTCTGATCAGCGTATTTGTAAATATTGTTATAATAAAATAAATGAGAATAAAATGCCTGCTAGAACTGTGTATAATAATCTTGAGTTGGTAAATATTTCTTCTAAATTGATGGATTTAAATACTTTTGAGTCTATTCTTTTTCAATGTGTTCATCCATCACAAGCTATTGTTCGTATGGAGCCTACAACGGAGAAATTGTGTTCTTTGGATCCAGTTAATGTATGCAGGTATTTCAATCATAGATTTGAAGCTATGATGTCTTTTATCACCAATAAAAAAATCCACCTCTTGGAGAGGTTTTGGATTTCTTTTGGAGAAAGGAGTATCAAGCAAGAGGTGCTCCTCACATACATATGTTACTATGGATTAAAGATGCTCCCACATTTGGAACAGACTCCGATGACACTGTATTGTCTTTCATTGAAGAATATGCAACAAGTGATATACCGAAAAGTACAAAAGATAAGGAATTAAGAGGAAAAGCCTTACGATTTCAAAGTCATCGCTGTGGCAAATACTGTCGACGAAAGTACAAATCAAAGGATAAATTCTATACCAAATGTTGTTTTGGATTCCCACGTCCTGTAATATCGAAAGTAAGAGTGAACAATTTTATGTCATCTCTGCGACATAGTATCAGAAGAAAGTCTCCAAAAATACCTACAACTTAAAAAGAAATGAAGAGTCAAAATATATATATGATTACAACACAGTAATTTTGTCCATGTGGAATGCTAACATGGATATTCAATACATTGCGGACAATTGCAAATCAGAAAAGACAGAATTGAAGGAAATGTGGGAAGAGATTTCTCACGAGAAGAGTCTAAGTAAGAAATTATAGACTTACATTTTAAAGATGTTATTTCATCGAGAAATTGGAGCGTATGAATGTTCGGATCGCTTATCATCTGCAAGTCTTTACTCCAAATCTAGACGAATCATTTGGGTGAGTCTTCGTCTTTCTGCAACACGAAACCGAGAACTTAAATCTGTACAAGAAATTGAATATTTAGCTGAAAAGGAGCCAGAAAGTACAGATATTGTGAAAACAAATATGTTGGATACATATTATCCAAATAGAAGTCATCATCTTGAGAACATTTGTCTGTATGAAGTGTTGCAAAACTACATGTTTAAATGGAATATTAATGAAAACATCAAAATTAGTATATATGCTGTGATTATTTCTGAAGGATGTCTGGTGAAACAAAGAAAAGGACATTTGATTAATCATCGTAAACTGAGTTGTGAAACACCTGACAAAAGGGAATTTTACTATTTAGCACTTTTGCAACTTTTTAAGCCATGGCATTCAGAATTAGAATTACTTGGAGATTTCGAGAGCTATGAAGATTCCTTCAATGCTACTAATGACACTATAAAATATCCTGTTTTTGCTAATTACATGAAAATGTTGAATGATGAAATTGAGCAAGAAGCTGCAATTGCAGCTGAGATTGCTAGAGACAGTTCTCAGGATAGTCAAACTTCTGCTTCATTAAGTCAGGATTCATTCGGAGAACCAATTATTAAAAATGAAGCAGCAACTGCTATGGAAGAGGTGGAAACAGCAATGTATCAAGCTCTAGAAGATGTAAGAAACTTAGGAAGTTTGGAAGAACAACTAAATGTTGAGCAGAAAGAAATATATGAGCAAGTGAAAGAACAGATTAACCATGGATTACTTCATTAAAAGAAAGAGTGTTGTTGCTCATCATTTGAACCTATCCGATTGTATGTGAGTGGACAAGTTGGTACAGGAAAAAGTTTTTTAATCAAAGTAATTTCAACTTTACACAAAACAACTGACTCGTATTTGTCTTGTGTTGTCACTGCTCCAACTGGGTTGGCGGCACACAATATTAAAGGAATTACTTTACATCGTTTATTAATGCTACCAGTAGAGCATGAAAACAAATTGGAATACCACAAGCTATCTGGAGAAGCTTGTTTTGAAGTTTCAAGAGTCTTGAAGAAAATGAAAGTTCTCATTATTGATGAGGTAAGCATGGTATCAAACTTAATGCTTGCCTTTGTGCATTTAAGAATGCAGCAAGTTCTTAAAACAGAGTATGACATATTATTTGGAGGAAAACACATAATAGTTTTTGCAGATATACTACAACCTACTCCAGTAAAAGGACAACCAGTGTTTGAAACACTGACACATGAAGATACCAAAAAGTATTTGGGGAGTTTTGGAAATGTTAACATTTGGTCATATTTTCAATATAAGAAACTTATTACAAATATGCGTCAGGTAAATGATGCAGATTATGGAAAAATTCTTCAAGATATAAGGATTGAAAAACTGACAGAATATGGCAAACAAGCTTTACAGAGACGATTACTTCCCAATTTGTTTCCAAATGAAAATATTTTTCCTGAGAAAATATATATGAAAATTTCAGAAAACAACTCTGTAATCTGTTTAATGCCAAGACTACGTGTATGTTCTATATTCAATGAATGTTAAAATTGGAAAATGAACAAATTATAAAATTGAAAGCTATTGATAAAATAGAAGATGAAGGGGTCACTTTTATTATGAATGAAAAATTGAAGAGGAAATTAGATTCTTTAGAGAAATCGATAAGTAAACCTGCTTGGTTAGAAAAGAATATATATGTATGTAAAAACTGTAGGGTAATTTTATGACGTAATTTGAATGTGGAAAAAGGTTTAGTAAACGGAACAATGGGTAAAATTGTTGATTTTGTTAATTATGTAAATAGAGATGGGATTGAATTTTTGAAAATCAAACTTGATGAAATTGCTGAAGTACAACAACTTAGTCATTGTCCAGCTCGTTTTTTGTTTGTAAAAGTTTTATATGTATGCAGAAAACAGTTTCCTATTTGTTTGGCATATGCGGTGACCATTCATAAATCTTAAGGTTTAAGTGTAGATAGTGCTTTAGTGAATATTAAAAGTACTGTGTTTAAAGAGGGTATGGCATATGTTGCTTTGTCCCGAGTGAGAACTTTATCTGGATTGTATTCGATTGATTTTGATGAGACAAAGTTTAAAATTTAGCCTTTCATGATTACTGTTGTTAAGGTAGATTAGTTTGGTGTTGTAGAGTATTTTGTAAGGGCGGTGAGGAGTTTGAAGGATAATTTTCATGTTGATGTTGAAGCAGTGTAGGTGAATGAGGTTGTGAGTGATGTGGCTGCAGCAGAGGATATTGAAGATCAGTCAGGTAGAGGTGTTTTGGATTTGTTGTAGTCGGTGTAGGTGTTTGCTTGATATTCCTATGTAGAGTGTGTTGCCACTGTGTAGTGTGTTGTTAATGAGGGCCTGTGTCACTGTCCTTCTTCTTTCAGTTATGCTGCACTCTTAAATGTTGCAGAGCATGTGGTGGGTGTTATAGCAATATGAGGAGATGCTGTAGACTTGCTTACACATGCAGAGGGAGGAGTTAAGGATGAATTATAGGTTGTATACATGGTCAGTAGGTGTTGGAACTGTTTATAGTGTAGTTGACCAGCAGAAGTCATCTGAAGCCGAGTAGGTGGGTTTGAGGATGTGTATCTTCATGTTGTGCAAGTTCAGATTTAGAGAGCTACTCCTTATCCACTTGGTGACATCTTTAATTACGTTGTGGAGGTTGTTTTTTATGGTATGTGGTTTCCAGGTGAGGAAGAGGATGAGCTGGGTATCGTCAACGTAAGAGATAATGTTGTGGTTGAGATGGTGGGCCACTTATGTGAGGTTGGCTATGAAGATATTGAATAGCGTTGGGATGACACATCAGTACTGGGAGACGGTGCAAATGATATCAATGGTTTTAGATCAAAACACTGTAAAGCAAATGTTCAGTTACTATTGAACAACTTTCAAAGTAAGAATTTCACACATACTAGTTGGCCATGGGGAAAGGTTTGTGAAACCTTTAAAAAAAAAATTCAAGTTTTGTCATGGAATAAAATTAATGATGGCGTTTTGTTATTTCAGGATTGTTTGACATACCTCATAGTTATGTAAGAAATTGGTCTTAGAAAAAAAGATTTAAGATATGTTTTATTTCTATTTTTTAGATTCCTAATGAGATTGTTGTTTGGGTTTTTTAAGATAATCTTCTTGATTGTCTTTTTTTTGTCCGCTGTTATGTGATGAGTACTATTGAACTCCCTGTTTGTAGTGAAATTCAATATATTCTGAGAACAGCAAAAAGGCAAATTAAATGCTTTAGAAATGATTTTGTGTTGTAAAAGATGAATTGTAACTCTTTTTTTATCTTCTACAATGCTAAATGTCTAATATTTTTTTTTGTATTTGTTATTTTGAAGGTAAGTTTAACTAACTGTCAGAAATAATCAATGGAATGTACTTCTACAAAGGTGAAGTAACAGAATGTCCATGGAGTAAAAAAGTTTGCAAAGACGGTTTGTATCTTTGAAACACATTTGAAGAAATTAAAAAATATATATACTAAGTGTACCTGTGTACTTTGTATTTTACTACAACACATCAACTGCTTTGGAACTGGTAAGCTGAATAGATATTTTTTACTTTTTTTAGTGCTGCATTTTATTACAATAGCCTTAGTTTTTTTACACTGATAAAGAGTGACTGGTCTGAAAATGTAAGGGAATATTAGAACTAGAAATTCATATAAGCAAATTTTATAGATATACTCATATAAAGTAGTTGAGAATGGTTTTCGCATAATATTTTTTAAAGAGCAAAATAGTCGATGAAGCTAATTTTGCATTATGTATTAGGGAAAATGATAAAATTGAGTATTTTGTTTTTCTGCAAGGAACAACAACATAATACAATTCACTATGGAAGATGAGCAGAAGAATATGGAACAGAGTTTTGAAATTACTAACTCTCTGATGGAAGAGCTAAATATAACTTTTATGGAGAGGGAGAATGAAGAAGAAAGTATTGGTGCAGGAGATATTACCTGCAATTTTTTTAGATGAAACTTTAGACAAGAACTTTCTTGAAGGGTTAAATGACATTGAGTTTCATGATATGACTTTTGAAATTCATGATGAAGAAAACAAAATTTCTGACAAAATCATGCTGGAAGTTCTATTAAATTATGAAATGCTACAAAAATAAATTTATGAATAAAAAATAAAAATGGTTTGAGATACTCTTCTTGCAGAATTGTAATCATTCAGCTAGTATTTACGTTCTTATGGTACAAATTGGGTCTTAGGGCATGGACTGCTTCAAACCTTTATAGATTATGTATGTACTGTTCTATGCGCCAGAAAACTTGTGTTTTATAATTTTTATTTCCAGGTGTATATCCTTTGACTTACAGCAAAGTCTCTTTGATTGGTGGTTCCGTATTGTACAGAGCTATTCGACAGAATATCCTTCAGCATGCACTGTGCTAAAAATGAAGTTATTTAAAATTCAGTAAGCAGTCTGCTTGCAGAACTGTAATCATCTAGTCAGTATCCAAATATTTATGGAGGACAGTATGTCTTATGCTGTGGACTGCTGTAAACCTCCATAGACTATCCTTATAGTCTTCTATGTACCTACAAACTAGTGTTTTCTATATTGAATTCTCCAGTCTGTATTATTACATTTTCATCAATCACTCTCACTCTACTGTTTTAGTATTGTATTGAGCCATACAGCACTATGTGCTTATCTATAAACTATTACAACATTGGAATGTTGGGAGCTCCACTGATAACAATGGAGTGCTCTTGTCTTATAATGACTGGTATAAGCCTGGGGCTCCAACATTCCAATGTTACTTTGTTCACTGCTCTGGCTGTGAATAAAGGCTTCAGGGAGCCTGAGGGGATTCCAATCCTCTTTCACTCCCTGAAAGCTTTGTTCTTTTTTGTTAGAACATTCTGTCATCTAATGGTAGAATGTTCTAATACTCGTATAGCCTTTTGCAGCTGGGCTATACTGGCTATTAAAGTTCCTTTCCCTTGTTAAATGCCTTCACCTTCGACTCTGGCCTTTAATTCTGGAGAGAGTCTTTAATAGCCGGTATAGCCCTTTATGGTGAGCTATAAGGCTATATTGTAAAAGTGAAGATGCTAAACATTCAACCAGACAGTTGACATTCAATCAGCATGTAGCTTGTACTCTGGAAGGTATGCGTAGTGTACGCATACTGTACAGAGTACAGTATAGAGTACGGTAAGCTTCTATAGATATATGTATGATTTTACTTATTATTTTCTGAGGAAAGTTTCTAGTCACTTTTTGTGATGTTCTGTGGTACAACTGTCAGCGTAATATTTATCAGGCAGCACTAATGCACTTTATTGGGTTGCTTGTTAAATATACGACCTTTTATTGTAGTATTCTGTGTAAAAAGGGTGTACAATGGGTGTTGCTGGTGGTGTTTTCAGCAACACCCATGGCCTTTTGAGACTGCTCTACATCCCCAGGAGAGGCATAGCGAAGGTGCAATCGGGAGAAATAGTTTGATTTCTCCCAGTTTTTTTCTTTTCTCTATGTGTGCTGCTTTCTGCAGTATAGGTAGAAAAAGGAAAAGTCTCTTGAGATTTTTTTTGTAGAGAAAGGTTTGCCTATCTCTACAAAAATAATCATCCTAGCAACGTAGACACCTTTGCTCCATTGTGCTAAGCTTTGTTCATTGGTGCAGGCAGATCATTGTGCACTAGCGCAAAGGAAAAGGATAGAAATATGCTGAATCTTATAGATATGGTACATTCCTATCTTTTTCTTTTGCCATTGGGAAGTATCGCAGGAAGACCTGCTGCACTTTACTACGGCAAAATCTCATAAATGAGGCCCATGTGAGTAGTGAATTACTGATAGTGCAAAGTAGGATTACTGATGGTGCAAAGTAGGCCTAAGGGTATAGAGTGCTTCAAACTCCTACAGACTGTGCATACATTTTTGTATGCACCTGTAAATTTTCCTTTTTATGTTTAATTTTGCAGTTTCTATCTTTTCACTTGCAGTAAACACTCTGTTACTCTTGGTATACTTTTCCATTGACTCATTGAAGATTGTGTAGTAAGGCATTCACTACATTAAAACAATAATTAGTAGATGTAGAATCGCTGGACGTACGATCGCGATGTTCGTAATTTAAAAAGTAATATACGGTTCTTAAAAGTTAAGAAAAAACATTTTCTTGATTATCCCAGATAATGTCTACCTTTAAAATTTACAAGAAATACATAAATATATTGTTTTTAACATTATAAAACTTTCGGAGGTGCGCGTACGGGGGGGTCGTCCAAAAGTAGATGACGTCACATGGAAGCGCTGATGTGTGCGGGCGAGCTGAGTACAATTTACAGTACAAATGACTGTGCATTTACAGTATGCGTACGGTGCGACTATTTTCTTATAAAAAACAAATAATATAAAATTGAATTTTTATATTTGTGAAAAAAATTTAATTAATAAAAAAAATATTTTTGTATTTAGTTGTGTTATTATGTTACATTATAATATGAAATATAAATAAAACAAAATAATATGTAAATATTTATTTTAAAAATGAGGAAATTTAATGAAAACAGATTTTTTTAAATTAATAATACATTTAAGAATTACCATTTCCAAAACCTTTCAAATTTATTGAAAAACCAATAGGCTTTTTCCGCGTTATAATTAAAAAATAGCATTTAAAAAAAACCTTAGAAATTCACTGAAAAAACAATAGGTTTCACACACGTTATACTTAAAATTAGCATTTAAAAAACCTTGGAAATTCACAGAAAAAAACATAGGTTTCACACTCGTTATAGTAAAAAAAAAAATTGAAAAAACCATAGAAATTCACTGAAAACGTGTTATAGTTAGCTGGACATTTCACTCATACAAAACCATTGAAATTCCCCGGTTATAGTTAACTATAACTCGGGCGCCCGCAATGCACTGCTGATGACGTCACATATTACATCACTCATGACATGGTCAGTGGCATCACTCATGACATCACTGGAGCGTGTGTGTCTGGAGACAGAGATCAATTGCCGAATTGGAGATGCTTGCCGCTGATAGCCTGCACTGTGTATGTGTAGTGCCTTCGAGAATACTCAGCCTGGATAAAGTCTATGATTGAAGACAGGGTTGAAAGGGTTTAATTTTGCGCTTAGTGCGGAAATAAAACTACCCTGTGTTTCAATCGACTGATTGGTTGATGGAGTATGTCATCAAGCCCTTGTGGGCAAGCGGACTTGTAATTGATGTACCTAATGTCAGCGATTGCTTACGTGATATGTATTCCAACTATGTGTCGTCTTGGCCGCGGACCCGTAAATCCCATGATTGTTGCAGCTAGATCTTTCAGTGGTCATGCACGAGCAGTAGAGGGTCATGAATTGCGTGACTTGGATGTGAGTTTCTGTGGTAGTGTGAGTGATCATGTCGCCTAACCTGGATTCATGTGTTTGTGAAGTGAGGTGAGTGAATGGTTACTATTTATATTGTTACGTGCTATGCGTGAGTTTAAAAGAAGATGGTGAAACTAGATGTTTACAGCAGAATGGTTTACTATAATTGGCGCGAGGAAGCTTGGACTCAGTGTTTCGTGGAGGGCAGTGTTACAGATGTGCAGTGAGAGCTTCGTCTGCTTTATGCCCATTGGGGATTTTGCAGTTGAGTTGAATCATGTATTTTGATTCAAGTCTTCTCAGTGCTTGCTGCCTATTGTCTCCATAGGGGTTCGGTGCCACATTATCGATCACAAAATAAGTGAGATCTTCAGCCTTTACATTGTGGTGTGAGTTTATATGTCTGGCCACTGGGTATGAAGGATCGTAATTGGAGATGGCTCTGAGGTGTTGCAAGATTCTGAGGTGCACAAGGTAGATGGTGCTGCCAACATATAGTTTACTGCAAGTGCAGCTAAGCACGTAAACTGCGAAGTCGGTTTTGCATGAGTAATGTTCCTTGATCACATAGGGTGATTGTATGAATGGAAACTGTGCTGTTTTAGTGTTAACTGCGTGTTTGCAGGCCTTGCACTTAGTGCACCTGAAAAAGCCTGTCTAGGCTTGTAGCCACGTTTTGCTTTGGGACAGTGTCGGCGTGTAGTTGACTAGTTCTTGCCTCTTGGAGGTTGCCCTGCGGAAGGTTAGTTGTGGTAATTTCGCACAGCTGGGGCATAGAGTTGGATCGTTTATGATAAGTGACCAGTGTCTGTACAGGAATTTACACAAGTTGTTGTGGTGTTTATTGAATCCTGTTATCAGTCTGGGTGCAGCTGGTTTAGCGGGAGTGTGTTCAATGGTTATTTTTGTGTTTCTACGCAGCAACTCTGACCTGCTAGGCCAAAGCTTTTTTCTCTGGCCTTACTCAGTGTTTTTTGATGGTACCCTCTGTCCCTGACTCTGCCAAAAAGGCTTGCTGTGCTGGCGAGTGAATCAGTTTCCAGGCTGCAGTTTCTCTTCATCCTTAAGCACTCAGCGTAAGGTATGCTCTCTTTTAGGCTGGTAGGGTGGAAACTGGTGGCGTGCAAGATGGTATTGCCTGCGGTTTCCTTCCTATGTGTTCGTGTCTCAATTTTTCCCCCTTCTTGAAAGACCTCTAGATCCAAGAACACGATCTTATCGTGTTGGTGGTGCAAGTGAACTTGAGGTTGAGACTGTTGTCATTGATGGCTGTGGAGAATTCTAGTGCACTTTCTTCTGAGTCACGCCATACCATGAACATCTCATCAATATAGCGTTTGTACAGTGCTACAGGCTACATTGTTGGTGTATGTGTGGTGGTGTTGGACCATGAGTACTTGCTCCTCCCACTAGCCCATATGCATATTTGCATAGCTGGGGGCGAAGCAAGTACCTATGGCTGTGCCCTGTGTTTGTTTGTACAGTAGTTTGTTGTATGAAAATGTGTTGTTTTCAAGGCACCACTCTGTCATCTGTAGCAGCATCATGGTATGTTGATGTAGTGTGATGTTCCTATTGCCTAAGTAGTGCTTCATAGCATTTAGCCCATCTGTATGCCTGATACTGGTGTACAAGCTTTGTACTTCAAGTGTAACAAAAATGTAATCTGGCTGCCACACAAAGTCAAAAACATGATTAAGAAAATCCCCAGTGTATTGCAGGAAGACAGGTAGAGTTCTCACTAGTGGCTGGAGGAAGCAGTCTATATACTTGCTGGTGTTTTCAAATAGGCTCCCTATGGCTGAAATATTGGTCTGCTGGCTGGGCAACTGATGTTTTTATGAACCTTTGGTATAGGGTAAAGCTGGGGTGATGGGATAGTCTTTCTTAAGGAAGTCCAATTCTGATTTGTCGATTAGACCTTTCCCCCTCCAATCATACAGGCATGCATGATATCTTTCTTTGATGCTCGTTATGTTTGTGTTGCTTGTCCTAACATAGCATTGTCTGTCCTGTAGTTGGGACATGGCTTCTCTGTCATACATCTCCAGCAGCCAGAGCACAATGTTTCCCCCTTTATCCGCGCAGTGGATAACTATGTCCGGACGCTGCTTAATCTTTTCCATTACTTTGCAGTACTTGGCTCTATAGTCATTAAAATTTTTGTTGAAAGTTGTGCTTCTAGAGAGGGCTAGTTCTTTAAGGTCTTTTATGGCTCTGTCAATGTTATCTCTGGGCATTGGTGGATAGAATGTGGATTTCCGTTTGAAAGGGGCTTTCTCCAAGGCATAGATTGTGAGGTTCACATTGGCTCCTGTTTGGGTGTTGCTGAGACCCCCCTCATTTAAATCCAGATCCATTTCTGTCATTTCATTGAGGAATTCCAAATCTGCTACATTGAGTGAGATTGTGGATGGTGTAGTTTCCAGTGTCCCTCAGATTTCAGTGGGTTTCTCTTTCAAGGTAGAAAATTACTTGTTGAGTTTGAGCTTGCGAGTGAAATGGTAGAGGTCTATCCTGGTTTCTGCATAATTAAAATTGGTCTCTTTGCAAAAGGAGAGTGCTAGCGCAAAATTCTTTTGTTCTTCTGTCGTCAATTCCATGTTGGATAGATTTATGACTGTGTTGTTTGTGGTCAATGTTTGAGTCATCGCCTTCTGTTGCGTCTGTAGATGGGTTTGGTTCTTTGTGCCATGTCAACCCCAGCGTCTGTTGTTCCTCCTTCTGCTTTTTGTGGGTTTGGTTTGTTTGTTGTTTGTTCCTGCCTTTGCGTTCTTGGTCTCAGGCTCATCAGACGTTCTATGCGTAAAAAAGCAAACTCGTCTACTGGAGTAGGCACCACTTTACGTTGGTTAGAGGTTGCGCCTGCGTCAGGGTCAGATTCTGCTCCTGAACTGATTTCTGACTCAGTTCATTGGGGTAGGATAGGGTGCCACCGGTTGCTGACAACTGTTGTCGGCGGATATTTTCTGGCAAATGTGTAAATCCTGCCTTGTAAGTAGTCATTGCGGTGACGTTGGAATTTTTCTACCTTCCTTTCTTTGATGGTGTTTTAATGTTTCTGCACCCTCGTTTTTATTTCAGCTAGTCCTGTTTTCACCTCTTCCTGGTTAGGTAGTTTACCTAATTCTGCCATAAACAATCGATTTTCAGGAGCATTTTTTCTCTGTCTGTGCTGGCATGTTTTGTTAGGATGCGTAGCATGTTGCGAATTGATTCCGCACTGTTATCTGTTATATATATATATTCACTGAAAAAACCATAGGTTTGACACATGGTATAGTTAGATGGACATTTCACTCATATAAAACCATTGAAATTCCCCCGGTTTAGTTAGTTCAGCTAACTATAACTCACGCGCCCGCAATGCACTGCTGATGACGTCACATATTACATCACTCATGACATGGTCAGTGACATCACTCATGACATCACTGATGATATCTCAAATGACATCACTGATGACATCACTGATGACATCATCCAGTGAATGTTTTTTTTCTGAAGGTTGATGGAAGAAGAAATGGGTATATAAGTGTATAAATGGCTGCTTTTCTGGTGAAAAATAAAATATATAACTGACTGATTAAGTGTATCTTAATGAATACATGGGTTATTGAGTAATGTTTAAATATATACATTTCTGTATCAGTCTCTCACTTTCTGTATAAGTGGCTGCATGTGTTGGTGAGTAGCTATATGAGTGATACATAATGTCTATATAGGTTATTGTTTGTTTGATTATTAGTAGGAGTGTCTGAGTGTCTATATGCTTCGTTGGGAGGTCTTTTACGTAGTGCATAGATGCATGAATGAGTGACTTACTGCTTGTATGTGTTGAAGGCAGCATATGTGCAGGACTGTATGGGTGAATGAGTGTGTGTGGTGAGTAGCTATATAGGTTATTACTTGGTTTTTTTTCTGTATGAGTGGTTGAGTATATATATGGGTGTGTAAGTGAATGAATAACTGTTTTAATAGTGTATTTCTGAGTAAGTACATATGTTTTAAACTATTACATATGAGTTATGTGTGAGTAACTCTATGGTTGAGTGTCGGTGTGTAACAGGATGATCAGGATGTATCAGTGTATGAGAACATATGATGAGTGAGTACATATATGAGTGACTGTATATGTCTGTTGATGAATGAGTGGATGTGTGTATAGATCTTCAAATTACTAAATAGGTGTGTTGTAAGTGCCATTGGTATGGCTATTGTATTGAAAATGTTATTTTCTAATTTTGAATGTGTGTAATAAAGGTTATATTAGGGTGAGTGAAGGTCTGCCACTCTTCCACAAGGATGATGTCATCAGTGATGTCATCAGTGATGTCATTTGAGATGTCATCAGTGATGTCATGAGTGATGTCACTGACCATGTCATGAGTGATGTAATATGTGACATCATCAGCAGTGCATTGCGGGCGTGCGAGTTATAGTTAGCTGAACTAACTATAACGGGGGAATTTCAATGGTTTTATATGAGTGAAATGTCCAGCTAACTATAACATGTGTCAAACCTATGGTTTTTTCAGTGAATTTCAAAGGTTTTGTAAATGCTACTTCCTAACTATACCATGTGTAAAACCTATGTTTTTTCAGTGAATTTCAAAGGTTTTTAAAATGCTAATTCCTAACTATAACATGTGTTAAACCTATGGTTTTTTCAGTGAATTTGCAAAGTTTTTTTAAATGCTAATTCCTAACTATAACGTGTCTGAAACCTATGGTTTTTTTAGTGAATTTGCAAGGTTTTTTAAATGCTAACAACTAAATAAAAAATGTGTGTAAATCTTTGTTTTTTTAATGAGTATCAATACAACATTAAAACAAGGAATGTAGTTTTTTTCTCCTTTCTTTACTGTCCTTCTCTTAGTTTTTTATTCCCCTTAACTTACTCCTCTACCTATAGTCCCCTTCTTTCACTCACTGTTCGACTCCTCTTTTGTCACTCACCATAGTCCCCTTTTCTCACTCTTTCTCTTAGTTCCTTCCTTCCCTTCACTCAGTCATTTCAATCACTCATTTATGCACTACGCTTTCCTTCAGAAAAAGGAACGACATAGTGTATTAGGAATATAACTTTTTTAGAGAATTGAATGAGTTCTGAAAATAACTTTTTTTTTCTTTTGTTGTTTTATATTTTTTTGGGCTTTTTTAAAAGTTTTATATTTGTTTTGGTTTTTTTGCAAAAAAATTCAGGAATTGCAACTTGGACACTGCTCAACACGAACAAAATAAATGAAAAATATAAAAAAATTATCTCCTTTCAGAGCATTTATGATTCTGAATGCTGCATTCAATTAGATTCAGGCTCTCTTCACCAAAAACGATAACATCAAAACATTTGTTGCATCGCACGTCGCGTGAAAATGGCGTTCTGCCCGAATTACATAAAAGTTTCAAAACGTGAAAAGGAGGCAAGGGAGACACTCCCTGACCCCCTAGACCTTCTCAGGGGGTCCCTAAAGAACCCCAAAGGGCAAAAAAACTTTTTTTTTTTAAATTGCGAGGTGGGCGACTGGGTGCTCACACCCGCAAATGTTTTCAGCCCCAAAACATTTTTTTTTGCCCGTCGGAGTTGTTTAGAGACCCTCTGAGAAGCTCTAGGGGTCAGGGAGTGTCTACCTTGCCTCCTTTTCACGTTTTGAAACTTTTATGTAAATGGAGTAAAACGCCATTTTAAACCGAGGTGCGCGATTGGGTGCGCGCACCCCGCTTTTTTTTCAACAACAAAAAAAGGGTTTTTTGGCCCGTCGGGATTCTCTGGGACCCCCTGAGAAACTCTAGGGGGTCAGGAACTGTCTACCTTGCCTCCTTTTCACGTTTTGAAACTTTTATGTAAATCGAGGCAAACACCATTTTCAAGCGACGTGCGTGACCGGGTGCTCGCACCTCGTACACATACCGGTGAGCGCACGTCAAGTAATGTGACTCCAAAACAACACTTTTTATTGGTTCATAGTAGTTTCTGTTCTAGTATTTTCAAAAACCCCACCCACTTTCCCCACTATCTGTTTTACTCTCATGGGAGAAGGAGCCTTTACAACTTTCCGGAGAATTTTCTGAAATGGCTGCAAGACAGGATTCATCTTCTGATTCTGAGGAAGATTATCGGCTGCCTCAAAGAAACAGGAAGGAATCTTTCATATGGAAATTTTTTACTTTTCCTGAAGAACTAAAAAAAGTGAATGCCCCTAAAGTCACTTGCACGATATGTGGCAGTGTTCTATCTAGAGGAAATCCTTCAAAAAAGTACTCCTTTTTAATACATACAATATTAAGGCATGTCAGACAAGTGCACCCTGTGCAATTTGCACAGGCATCTACAAGTGCTCTGGCCAGGCAAATACCACCCGCTGTGGCCAGCACATCATCTGGAGGACCACCTGTATCTCCATCCACTGCATAGATGGACTTAAGACCATTCTTGTCAGAAATGCACATGAGATGCAGCAAATGTTTTGAAATTATTGTGTACGGGGAGCACAGCCTCACTCTGATTGAGCGAAGAATTAATGAACATCAATGCTCCCAGAGAATATGAATTTTTTCAAAGTTGGGATTTATTTTGTTCCTGTTGAACAGTTTTGCAGTTGAAGATTTCTGTTCCTGTTGGAAAAATCAAAAAAAATATAAACCCTTTAAAAAAGAAAAAAAAAAGAAAAGAACAAAACAAAAACAAAATGTTCTTTTCAGAACTAACTAATTTTTCCAAAAAGAGCTCTGTGGCATATTAACAAGCTGAAGTATCGCCGCTTTCTCGGCACAATTCGCCAAGAAAGCAGCGATACTTCCAGCGCCTTATTAAAAAGGGCATTGCAACGCCTGCCACAAGCCCACTTTGCATGTCAGCCAGAAACATCGCTAATGATATGCAAAGTGGGCATTCCCACGTCCAACCACATGCAGAATGTGGTTGGAGGTGGGAACACCCTATCACCATGACAGGCGTTGGGAGGAAAAGACGCCAGCTCTGACCAGGCCTTAGGCATTGTTAACATGGGGGTGTGGATCATAAAGCTGAATCCACCCCCCCATATTAACAAGGCACACATTAGCGCGTGAAAACAATGCTTGTTTTCACACGCTAATGTTCACTATCGCCGGCTATCACAGGATTTACTATCGCCTATGTGTTGCGCGTTGATAATAACGCGCTAACACGGCGAAAAAATCCGGCGATAGTCAAATGTGCGATGTGCGTTTTTTTAACGCACATCTTGTTAATATGCCCCTGTGTCATCTTTCTTTTGAATGAATGTGTAGTGTATAAATGAGTAAATGAAATAAATGACAAAAATGGAGTAAGGGACTGAGGAAATGAGTGAGGTAACCTATGTATAGTGACTGAAGAAAGTGAAGTAAAAGAGTCACTAAAACAAGGGGGCTAATGTACGTTACATGGCGCATCTCTGCAAATCATCAAGGATGCGCCAAGTAACCTACGACATGAAAAACCACCCGTGCACCACCATTGATGTGTCACATTTACAATGTGGCGCACCATGGGGCAAAAACAGCACACATGCGTGCCGTAAAGGTGTCGCATTGTTGGAGTTGCGTCGCATGAGCGATGTAGCTCCAGCAATGCTCCTGGTGGGCCCATTCAAATAATGCTGCTTCAAGCCTTACGCCTGCTTCAAGCAGGCGCAGGGTTTTGACATAGCATTGGCCTAAAAGTGATTGAGTCAAATCTTGTAGATTTCACCCACCTACTTTTAGCAGGCGTTCCTGCGCAACAACGTCCCCCCCTGCACCAGAACGCCTCCTTAAGTCGCAGGGCTTTACAACGTGACACATCTCCCTGATGCGTCACGTTGTAAATAGTCCGCACCATGGCGCATCTTTTGCACCGCTGCTGCATCACAAAAGTGACGCAATGGCAGCACAAAAGAGGCGTAAAGGGCTTGTAAATCTGCCCCAAGATGTCTAAAGATAGGGTAGTGAATTAAAGGAAATTAAAAATTATGAGAAGAGCAGTATGGAAAAGAAAGTAAAAGTGAAGGAGTCACAAAAGGGGACTGAGGATGGATATATGGAAGGAGAGTAAGGGAGAAAGAGAGATGTATAGAGTAGGGTTAGGGGAGTGAAGGTAAAACAAATGGAAAGATGCTGAAGGAAGGGCATTTGAGGATGATAAAAAGGAGGTAAGTGAAAGTGAAAAGTGGGAAATAAGTGATTTAAAAATTGAGTAAGGGAATGAAGGGACTGAGGAAAGCGTAGAGCGGGAATGCAACAGAGACATAGATTTATATTACCCAACACATCTTTGCAAAATAGCAGAGATGCGCCAGGAAAGATGCGACACACAAGTTAATCCTTGCACCAGTCATGATGCACCGCATTTGCAAAGCGATGCACCATGGCGGAGGAATAAACAGATGCGTGTCACATCTAGGGCTGAAAGTTGGCACAATGTGGAAATTGTGTTCCATGCACGACGCAACTCCAGCACTTTTCAAACTTGTTCTATCTGTAACGTGGTACGTCAACCTTTACAGTTGCTTCAATAGGTGCAATGTTTTGACACATCAGCGTTGGTGAAGTGACTCAGTAAAATCTTGTAGATTTCACTGAATCACTTTTCAAGGGGGTTCTTGTGACAGAACGGCCACTCCTGCGTGGAAATGACCACATGAAACCTGACACTGGTTGCATGTGCTGCACGGTTTTAGAACGTAAGGCATCTCCCTGCACTATGTCGCTTCTTTTGCGCTGCCACTGCGTAACAAAACTGACACACAGGCAGTATAAAGGAGGTGCAATGGGCTTCTAAATCTGCCCCAGAGGAATTAAAGTAAGTAAGGGACTGAGAGAGAAAAAGGTAGTTAAACAAGCTGAGTTAGGCTGAAAAAACAGTATTAATAATGATTGAAAGACTGTAAACAAGATAGAAGGGAAATAATGGGAATAAGTAAAGGAAAGTAAAAAGAGTTAAGGAAGGTGAATAAGAGATAGATTTAACAATGACCAAGAGAGAAAGAGAAGTAAGAGAGTGATGAAAAAGTATTTTTGTTTGTCATACTTACCTTACAAATAGTAACAAAGTAATGGTAAATTTCTTTTTAAAACATACTATCTGTGGAAGAAAAGACAAAATAGAGTTATAATCTACATTTCATAAAACAAAAGAAAGTAGGAGTGCAGGACACAGAAAGTGTAAGAAAGGAAGAGTGAGGGAGAGAGAGAGAGACAGAATGTGTAGTGTATAAATCAATGACTACGATAATTGAGTGAAAGAGAGGATGGCACTGAAGGAATGACTGTGTAAAGGAAAGTATGGTGAGGAAGGAAAGGAGAGTATGATGAGTGATGGAAGGCGAAAGAAACAGTGTCTAAAACAAAGAGACTAAGGGTAGGGGAATGAGTTAAGGAGATTGATAAAATAAGGGAAGGACACTAAGAGAAACAGAGTGAGGAAGGGTGAGTGAGAGAAGGTGAACGGGGCAGAAACAGGGAAGGAGTGTAAGGGACGGATAAAGAGAAATAAAGTAGGGTAAGGGAGTGAAGTATGGATTGAAGTATGGGAAATGAGGATAAGTGATGGAAGCTGAGTAAGGGAACAAGGATTAAGGTAGGGTAAGAGAAGGGCATTAAGGTTGAGGAAACAGAGGTGATAGAGGGTGGATAAAGGTGAGTGATCATGAGACAACGGAAGTAAGAAAGTGAAGAGATAGAGGGAGTGCAGGAAATAGTGACAGAAAAGGACTCAGCGAAGGAGCAAAGAAAGGTAAATGACGAAATGTGGATGAGTTAAAGGGAGTGAGCGTGAGAGAAGGGCACTGACAAAGAAAGGGGATGAAAGGAGTAAGGGTAAGAGAGCGGGAGTGAGGGAAGGAAAGGGAGAAAGAGAAATAAAAAACGAACGAAAAGGTTTTTTTATTAGTCGTACTTACCTTATAAATGTAATATCTGTGGAAGAGAATAAACAAATCAGTTATAATAAATATTTCTGAATACAATCTAACAAAATAACTTGTACAATATGTTATATGGTTTATTTTTGCTGTTCTCAGAATATATTGATTTTCACTATAAGCAGTGAGTTCAATACTACTCATCATATGACAGCGGGCAAAAAAAAACACAATCAAAATGATTGTGTTTAAAAAACCCATACAACATTTGAATACATAATGTAAATATTTGAATAACACATGTCTTAAATGTTTTTCTCTAAATCGCAATTTCTTGTGTAAGGACACTACATCTTCAACAATCACAAAGTAATAAAACAATATCATTTATTTTTAAATACCTCTCAATAAACTTTCGTACAAGCATGTTCTAACAACATTTATCTGACGTAGTCATTTTAATCTCTCATACTTTTCCGCGTGGCCAAATAGTATGAGTAAAGTCCTTATTTTGCAAATTACTTAATTGTACTCTTAACCATTCTTTTCCTGACCTTTAGAATCAAAAGTTCCAACATGTTCTGTACCATCAAACATTACTTAAACCTTTACCTGATGCTATCACTATGCCAAATACAAGTTTCATTTTTAAATTTGGTCACCCTCACTCACACGATACTTCTGAACAACAGGGTATCTTTTCTTAACAGCAGTAATCTTCCCACACCAAGTAATTTTACTGAAATGTGGGTTGCAAAAACACCAGATAAGAATTGGGTAAGTCAAAAGGCAAACGTTTCTTAAAAGTCAATTGACTATCATTGCAGTGTGTCCAGCCTGTTGGAGATTTCATATAAACTGTGTAATGTCCTGATGTTGTTGAAGGACCATCATGAAAGATAATTGCTACAGTTACAAAAGTTCTTCTAGAAATTGATATCTGAGAAGCCACAACATTTTTCCTTGAAGTTGTCAATTTTGTTCCATCAGCTCTGCATCGTTGGAGCATTAAAATTACATACTGTCCATATCTTTGGATAAATAATGTTGATACATTGAGAACAGACCATGTTTTGATGTGCATCTCTAATTAGATTATTGAAATACACTGCTTTACAGTCTGGTAATGTTAAATATGTAAATCTTTCAGTGTGTATGTCAGTAAAACATGAAAATGAACAATTGTCCCAGTTATGTTGCCATTTAGAAGAATGGCCAAAAAGACTATCAATATCTACACCTTCATCTTCTAGAACTGTAAGCATATACATAATAAATTCCTGATAATCTTGCTGAATATTCTGAGAAAATTGATTTAGTCCAGCACATATGTCTAAAACATTTTGAAGTTCTGAAACACTTGCTATTTCACTATTATCACTGCTACATTTCTCAAACACAGAATTTAATGAACAACAAAATGTTTGGTCCCGATTTTCTACAATCTGGAGCTGTAAAGTTTTAAGAAAAAAAACAACATTAACCACTACATTTGCATAGCAGTTGACACCAGAACTGTTTTCAAATTTAAATCCAACAATCTCTTCAGTAGTAACCTTTTTCTTTTTGCTACCAATCACAGGTTCATCTAATTTTTTTCGTTTCTCTACTACTTATCTACATTTTTACTCATATATCCTTTTTCGACCTACCACAGACTTTTCAATTAAAGGATATTGAGGTAAACTTGGAGCATATTCTCTTCTTAACCTGTTATACTCCTTCACACAATTTAGATCTGCACTAATGTTTGTCTCATCAAAATCAATTAGATACAATCCAGATAAAGTTCTAACTCGAGATAAAGCAACATAGGCCATACCCTCTTTGAACACAGTACTTCCAATATTTACCAAAGCACTATCTACACTTAAACCTTGAGATTTATGAATAGTCACTGCATATGCCAAACAAATAGGAAATTGTTTTCGAAGGACATATAAGTCTTTCACAAGCAAAAATCGAGTTGAACAACGACTGTATTGTTGAACGTCCTCAATTCCATCAAATTAGATTTTTTTAAATTCGATCTCATCTCTATTTGGGTAATTCACAAAACCAACAACATTACCCATTGCTCCATTCACCAAACCTCTTTCCACATGTAAATTTCTTCGTAAAATAATCCGACAATTTAAACATACATACAGATTCTTTTATAAGCCAGCAGTTTTAGATGTAGATTTCTGTAGAGAATCCAATTTTAACTTCAACCTTTCTGACAAAATAATAGTACTTCCTTCATGCTCTATTCTATCTTTAGCTTCCAGTTTCTTAATTTCTTGATTTTCTAACTTCAACATTTTTTCATTGAACATTGAACATTCTTGTAGAGTTGGCATCAAGCATATAACTGACTTATCTTCTGCCTCTTTATATATATTTTTTCTGCCACATTATTTTCATTTGATAACAAATTGGAAAGTAATCGTGTTTGTAAAGTTTCTTTGGCATGTTCACTTAGTTTTCCAATTCTTATATCTTGAAGAATATTTGTGTATGAGTTCAGTATATTTGAAATGTGACCATATATTAACATTTCCAATACTTCCCAGGCACTTTCTGGTGTCTTCATGTGTAACAGTTTTAAATACAGGTTGTCCTTTTCCAGGAGTTAGCTTCAGTGGATCTAAAAAAACTATGACATGTTTGCCTCCAAATAACACATCATACTCTGTTTTAAAAATCTGTTGCATTCTTAAATGCACAAAAGCAAGCATTAAATTTGATACCATGCTTACCTCATCAATAATGAAAAGTTTCATTTTTTAAGGACTCTAGAAACTTCACAACAAGCTTCTACAGATAGCTTGTGGTATTGTAATGTATTTTCATGTTCAAATGGCAACATCAATAAATGATGTAAAGTAATCCCTTTAATGTTGTGTGCTGCCAACCCAGTTGGAGCAGTAACAACACAAGAGAGTGATGACTCAGTTCTTTGCTGTAGATATGTGGCAATTCCTTTATTTAGAAAACTTTTACCAGTTCCAGCTTCTCCACTCACGTATAGTCATACAGGTTGAAATGACATACATGAGCATTCTTTTTTCTCATGACGAAAACCATGCTCAATCTGCTCTGTCACTTCATCATATATTTGTTTTTGCTCAAGATTAAGTTGTTTTTCCAATTCTTCTAACTTTATTACATCCTCTTGAGCATGTTCCATTGCTCTTTCCACCTCATCCATGGCATTGGCTGCTTCATTTTGGTAAATCGGGCGTCCTAGTGGATCTTGACTCAACGAAGCAGAACTTTGACTATCTTGAGAACTGTCTCTAGCAATCTCCCCTGCAATTGTTGCTTTCTGCTCTATTTTGTCGTTCAACATTTGCAGATAATTACTAAAAACAGGACATTCTATACTATTTTTAGATGCGTTTAATGAATCTTCATAAATGTCAAAGTCACCAAGTAGTTCCTCTTCTGTACGCCATGGTTTAAAGAGTTGCAAAAGAGCTAAATAGTAAAATTCTCTTTTGTCAGGAGTTTCGCAACTCAGTTTTCGGTGATTATCAAATGTCCTTTTCTTTGTTTCACCAGACATCCTTCCTATCCAATCACAGCATATACACCTTTATCGATATTCTCTGTAATATTCCTTTTAAAAGTGTAGTTTTGTAGTATTTCATACAGACAAATGTTTTCAAGCATATTACTTCTATTTGGATAGTATGTATCCAACATGTTTGTCTTCAGAATGTCTGTACTGTTTGGTTCTTTCTCTGCTAAATATTCAATGTCTTGAACAAGTTTCAAAACTCAGTTTCGTGTTCCTGCAAGACCTAAACTCACGCACAGGATTGTTCTAGATTTCGTATAAAGACTTGCATATTTTTTTAGAAAGACAAGCCAGAGAATGCCCTTGCAGACCTGTTTTTTCTCTCACTCTGCAACGGTCTAATTCTTGCAACATTATAAACTTTTTTTTTAGACTTTCCTTAGTATACTTACGTAAGAAATTGCAAAAGAAATCAATTGAATCCTGTCGTACACTGCAAATACTACTACAATTCCAAGTGTACACAGGAACCTTAGGACGTCTCTCTAAAACTTCATCAGCTATCACCTCTTCTGCATTTCTAAGCACAATTTTCTCTTTTTCAATAGGACAACCGTTCCTCACCTCATATGCTCGACCACTGGTGTCAACTGCATGCAACAAATCATTACTTTGAAAGTAACTCTCTTCATTAAAAAATAGCTCATAACTTGAAGTATGCATCCATTTTCCAGAAAAAACTTTACAAAAAGTACTTCTATTTATTTGTCTTTTTCATTTACTCTTAGCTTTTAAAACTTTGATTGCCTTATTCAGTATATTTATTCTATTAATTACTAAAATAAATAACTGGAAAGGGGCGACCACTTGGTCCCCCCGAACGTATGGTTGGGTGCCCCGATCCCCCCGGGAAACCATTTTGGGCGGGAGGCGTGGTTCGGCTGGTATGCCCGAAGTGGCCTAGCCGGGGCGCGCCTTTTCCCGCCCAAGAGGAGTTGTCCTATTCACCCGCACGGAAGACCACGCCCAGGAGGCGTACCGGAGGAGGGTCCCCGCCCTCCCGTAGCAGGATAAAAGAGCGGGAATCCGAAGAAGCGTCCTCTTGTTCCTGTGCTCTGAAGGCTGCACCCACCCGTTGCTCGTGAGCCCTCGACGGAACAAGCAGCAATTTTGAGAACTTGTAATCTTGTTGTTTCTCTTTCAGTGATTTGGAGTACGAAGGATCCAGGACCTCGTTGATCAACTAGAGCAGAGTACTCGAAGCCATGGCCGGCAAGAAAGCAGGGAAGGGCTCCGAGATGGAGAAGGTATTGCGCCATTTGTGGAACCGAATGGCGGGCATGGACCGAAAGCTTGGAAAAGTCGACTCAATCGGCCAGGGTTTGGCCGAAGTTAAGAAACAGCTAGCGGCCCAGAACGGCTCAGGCCGCCCAAAAAAGGAAATAGGCCCGGCCTTGCCGGGAGTAGTCCCTGAGGGTAGAGGGAAGCGTGTGAAGAGGAGGGCGGTTTCTGGGGAAGATCCAGTTCCAGAGGTACCCCCAGTCGCCCCCATTACACCAGCGGTCAGCCCGGTACCGAACACAGATATAGGTTTACCAATCCCGGTTGTAATTACCCCTGTTAATGACGAGGAGATGCCCCCGGAGCTGGCCATCCAGTTAGCGGCAGTGCTGCCCTGGCTCAAGAAGAAAGCGGGGGCAGTGGCCGCGGGAGACCCGGCCGAGGAAGCTAGGCTAATAATCGAGCAGTTACGGCAGTCGAGAGAGGCCGCGATGGCGAATGTTCCTTCTGTTCCCCCACAGGTGGCGCCGGGAGGACCTGCAGGTAGCCGGAAAAAAGCGGCAGACACGACGGTCGAACCTGGTAAGCACACATTGCCAATGGCAGGGGAGGGTTCATTACCTTCAAGACGTGAAAGTGTGGCCCAGCACATCCCTGCGGCCACGAAGGAACTGATATGGGGGGAGAAATATGTCAATATGTTTTCCTTGTTGACTGACCATCGCGAGATGGAATATGCAAAATCCCAGAAGGATTTATGGCACCCCAGTGTATGGCGGGCCAAGATGGCTGAATTTAGGGTTGATGAGACTGTAACAAATTGGGTCAAGGCCTTTTCGATATTTACGGCAGTCATGGGGGAACGCAAACCGGAAGTTATGACCGAGTTGACCTGTTATCAGAATAGGATTATGGAATTTTATTCCATGCATGAGGGGGATGAGTGGAAAGGATATGATATGAAATTCCGAAAAGCGGAAAAGTTTGATGCGACTTTGACCTGGGATTGCCTCGACTCAGTGTCATGGCACAAGCAGCGCTTGCCTGGGGCGGCAGGTACGTCCTCGCCGGGCGGGAGCGGGTCAGGGTCAGTCCGCCAAAAACCCACGGTGCCCTTTCGAGCGGGCGCCGGTGGGGAATATCAGCCCAAGCCCGACGGGAATGGCGGCAGGCGGGGGGTTTGTTGGGGCTTCAATGGAGGCAACTGTAGCAAGCCCCAGGGAACATGTAGGTTCCGGCATGCGTGTGCGGGCGGTGGGAACTCCTCACATCCGGAGAGTAGCTGTAGATCTAAAAACAGCGGAACGGGGGGAAAAGGGGGGTCTAAGCAGGAGTGAGGTGGTACTTTGTACACGGTTGCCTACACCTGTCTATATCATGACACTGACTCCCTGGTTGAACAAATACCCTGATCATGTGTCCACCGGGGTGTTGAGGAATGGATTCCTATATGGCTTCAACATCTCGGCGGGGGATTTTCGGGGTGACTCTTTTTGTAAAAATCAGTTATCTGTCCAACATAACCCGAGTGTAGCTGCAAGGAAAATCTCCAAGGAAGTCAGATTGGGGCGGGTGGCGGGGCCTTTTCATCGCCCACTGGTGGCGGATTTCGTGTGTTCTCCGCTAAGGGTGGTCCCAAAGAAAGACCCGGGGGAGTTTAGACTCATTCACAACTTGTCTGCCCCAAAAGGTTCTTCGGTGAACGAAGCCATCGACCCTGATATTTGTTCAGTGCGATACGCATCGTTCGACGATGCCGTGGCCATGCTAAATCACCTGGGCCCCGGAGCGCTGATGGCGAAATCAGACATCGAATCGGCGTTCCGGTTGCTCCCAGTACACCCGCGAGATCAGCGATTGCTAGGTTTTGCTTTTCAGGGGAGTTATTACATGGATAAATGCATGCCTATGGGTTGCTCTATTTCTTGTGCCTATTTTGAAATGTTTAGCTGTTTTTTGGAGTGGGCATTCACTGAGGCCACAGAGCATAGGCATGTTATGCACTATCTGGATGACTTCCTGTTCTTGGGAGCAGCCGGCGATACGAAATGTGCGCAGGCGCTGCAGGACTTCTGCATCCTCATGCGGGAGTTCGGAGTCCCATTGGCACCTGGGAAGACGGTCGGACCATCTACTTCACTGGAGTTTCTGGGAATTGAGCTCGATTCTGTGGAGGGATGTTTCCGTTTACCGATCGGAAAGGTGGCCAAGTTTAGGGCTTCCTTGACACAATGCCTGGGCAAGGAGAAGGTGACCCTGCATCAGTTATAGCAAACATTGGGTCAGCTTAACTTTGCCTTGAGGGTGATACCGATGGCCCGCCCCTTCTCACGCTCTATTGCACAAGCTATGGTTGGTCTCAGGGAGGGACACCACCGTACGAAACTGTCGGCAGAGGTTCGCCAGGATATGCGCATTTGGTTGGCATTTCTGGCGGACTTCAACGGTCGAGTTGTGTGGAACTAGCCACCGGCGTCTTCAGAAGAACTAGGTCTGTGGACTGACTCAGCTGGGAGCGTGGGACTTGGCGCCATCTGCGGTAACCGATGGTCGGCGCAAGTATGGCCGGCGTGGTGGCACTCCAGCGGTCTGACAGGTAACATTGGGTTCTTGGAACTGTTCCCCATTTTGGTTGCTCTGATGGCATGGCCAGACCATTTCATCGACCGCTCAGTGGTGTTTTGGTCTGATAATATGACTGTGGTTGAGTGCATTAACCAGCAGGCAGCCCGCTGCAGGTGGATCTTGAGATTGTTGAAAGAAATTGTACTACTTTGCATGAGATTGAATGTACAGTTCAGGGCAAAACATGTGCCAGGCGTACTGAATCATGCAGCTGATGCACTCTCTCGTTCACATATGCAGGCGTTCAGGGGCTATCTGCCCACAGGGGACCTAGTGGCGGCACCGTTCCCCAAAGCACTATGGCTAATCAGTGCCCCGGATTACAAGACCTCGTGGCAGCCAGTTTAGCTCCCAGGACAAGGAAGGCATACGAAGGAGCGTTTCGTTCCTACTACACATTTTTGGGTCCAACAGGGAGACAGAACTGGGGTCAGGAGGAATCCTTCTTGGGGTTCCTGGTAGCGCTGCACAGAGAAGGCCGATCAGCGGCAACGGCCAATAGGCATAGGGCGGCCATTTCATTCATGGCGCAGGTGCATGGCATAAGAGACCCAACGGGTTCCTTTTTGGCTAAAAAGGCGCTCCGCAGTTGGCAACGCCTCGAGGGTCGCAAGCAGGATGCGAGGCACCTGATTGGTTTAGACAGGTTGTCTCAGCTTGTAGCAAAACTGGATGAGACATGCTCCTCCCCTTTCGAAGCAGTTCTGTTCCGGGCAGCTTTCCCCCTGGCATTCCATGGGGCTATGCGGGTGAGCGAACTTGTCGCAAGGAACAAGAAGGATATGGAGAGAGGTTTGTGCAGGGATCACATCCAAATAAGGGGTGATTCGATGGTGATCTCGATAGCCAGGTCCAAGACTGACCAGGGAGCTATGGGAAATAGTGTTGTCGTGCAGCGCGCACGAGGATCCCCCACGTGCCCGATAAAGTGTTTAGAGGAATATTTGGCACTAAGGGCGGCAACATGGGGGGGGGAGTTTGCTTAGGCACAAGGATGGCACCCCACTGACGAGATTTCAGTTTCAGAGGGTGCTAGCACTGTCAATCGCTGCCGCGGGTATGGACCCGTGCAATTTTGGGACCCACTCCTTTAGGATAGGGGCTGCTACTGAGGCTACAGCCAGGGGTCAGAGTGCAGAGGAAGTAAAACAGCTGGGCCGTTGGTCCTCGAATTGCTTCAAAAGGTATGTGCGATTGCACATGTTGTAAAGATCAATTGACATGCACTCACGCTTCTTGTCTTTTGTTTGAATTACAGTTTCGGGAGCCTGTCACGCGGGGCGGAATTTGAAGTCGACCCAACATCAGGAGACCAGCGGTCAAGGATCACTGACTGGAGAAAGAGTGGTGTGGGTCGTGGGCCACTCATATGTGAGGCGTCCCGGGGACGTATTCAAGGCAGGTGACGCGACTCACGCATCTGGGGAATACGGGTACAGAGTGACCTTCCATGGGAAGGGCGGGCTCTGTTTTGACCAATTCCAATCGTTTTTTGAGGGTCTTTTAGGGCGGCAAAGGTCACCGCCATCTGTAGTCATAGTACACCTCGGGGCAATGACTTGGTGACACTGGGTAGACGAGTGTTATTAGAACACATCCTGTCAGATGTTAGCTGGTTAGCTAAAAAAGTCCCGGGGTGCACGATTGCCTGGTCCCACATGATCCCCAGGAAGGTATGGCGGGGGGGCCTTTCGGTGTCAGCGCTGAACCACTCGGTGAAAAGGGTTAACAATAAAATTGGTAAATTGTTTCGCTCTTCGCAGTTGCATAGCATTCCTCATGGGTGTATTCGGGGTGATCACATGTATCTGAATGATGGGGTTCACCAGTCCAGGGAGGGGAATGACTTACTCATAGGAGACTTCGTAGCATGGCTAAGGGGTTTGAGGAAGCATGACCTTTAGGAGGAGTAGGGGGGGCCGGATAGTCGGTCAACTATCCGGCCTGTGGCGGTAAGGTCATGATCGGTGAGCAGTAATTTCAAGGTCCCTAGAGGGGGGCGCCACCCAGAATGGATGGGAGCGCCCGGGGGAGGCGGCCATTGGCCCCTTCCACGGGGAGGCGGCACCCACTAAGGATGGGTCGCCTAGGGGGAGACGGCCATAGGCCCCTCCCAGGGGGGAGGCGGCTAGATGCCCCTCCTACGAATTTCCCGGGGGCCGGATATCCGCGACGGCGGATAGAGAGTGTGGGGATGGGGGGAAGTCCACGCTGTCCTTCCTACAGATACCTCACACGGGAACTCGGACGACCTTTAAGATGGCGTCGAGTGGAAAGGGGGCCCCCACGACAAGGGAAGTTACAGTTGGCAATGAGGGTAAAGTCCTCTGCGCATGCGCCACTCACACCGTGAGGGCGGGATTTTGTTAGTAGGGATCTGACACCGGTTAAGACCTTGCCGTTGGCCCTTAATGCTAGGATGTACAATTTTAATTTAGAATGTATGCATTTTCAGGATGCTAGACTCGGCTAGGAAACCTTTGTATTAGAGATCTGTTAAGGTTAGCCAAAGAACATGTCTTCATCAAAATGTAATAAATGTAAAATTGTACATAATTCATGAAACTTTTATTTAATGTTTTAAATTTTGTTTCATATTTTAATAAATACGGCCGGGGGCTAACTCCCCCCCGCCTTCCAAAAGTTCAAACCTGTGTCCGACTTCTCCCATTCCTTGGGGATTGGTGTTGGGAGGGGGAGGCGGGCATCCCGGCAATATTATGTTTTGTCTCAAACGCTCATTCAACAATAGCCTCAATATATATTTTATTCTTATAAAAAGCTGATTTCCTTTTAGAAATGTTTTCCTTTTTTAATAAATTCGAAACTACTCTATTATAAAACATGCGCTTCCTGATTTCCGCAAACTGATTAGTACGTCTATTACTATAGACATTTTGTTCACCGCAGAGTTGGAAAACATTTTTCTTTTTTCTCTGATTTCTCCTTGTAGATACTGGCAAATGTTTTTCCTTTCCCACATTATCCCAAAAAAGTTTCCTTTGAGATACTTTCTTTATAAAAATCCTTGCTTGTCTTACCAGAAGCACTCTTGTTTTTATCTGTCCTTTGTTGATTACGTAATTCTTCTCATTCTTTTCTCTTGGAATGGTATGTCCGTTTATAGTGCTTTCTTTTTTCATTTTTGGTCGGCATATTGATTTTTCTTTCTGTACAAAATTACAATCTGTTGTGAAAAAAGAAAAAAAATGTTAGCGACCTCTACTAACATATAACATAGAAATTATACTCACTAAATATTGTAAACACTGGTTTACTTTATAAGTAAAATAAAGGCATAGCAACAGTCTCTGAACAGAGTAGGAAATCATGTAGTGAGTGCTGTTTCTGACTTTATGACAGTGCATTGCTGTGTCAACATTATAGACGTATTTGCTGACAATAATATTTCAGGGTTAAGTACAGTACATTGATTTTCATGCGGTGTAGGGGGTTACAGTGTAATTAATGTTTCTGACCATAATCTCTAACACACTTCTTCAAAACATTTATTCTCATTTTCATTGAGCACATCAACGATCAATACTACAAGAAGACTGACTCGAAAAAAGTTTTATTATAAATTATAAATGTATTCATTTGACATTTCATATTCCAATAAAACTTGCAACATGACTTCATCTGGTATTTCGTTTTCATCATAATCAAAATTTTTATCTTTCCATTGAAAATCTTCTACCATTTCAAGAAAAGCACTGTCCAAAGTCTCATCCATGAAATCTTAATTTCCAGTTTCATTTTCCTCTAGAATAAGTCCATCATTCACTTCCTCTAATAAGTCACTTGAGATGTCAAAATTTAAACCAACGTTTTCTTCATGGTTTCCTTTTTTTTTTACTTTTCTTTTATTGAGACCAAAACTTTAAACAATACAGAATCCAACATACACAGCAGAATGGGTTATTAATACAAAATAAACAATGAATATACAGGTTAGACAGGTAATTAAAGTAAAAGAACATTCCTAATAATTGGGGCTGAAGGAAACTGAGCATAGACATATGATAATATGAGAATAAACGAATAAAAATGCAGCGTGAATAATACTTTTTCTTTTATCCAATCCACTCCGCTACAGGTGCCCAAATACTAGTTGTAAATTGTCGCCGCCTCCCCCTTTACAGGAAAAAACTGAAAATTCTAGCCGATGTATAGCTAATAGTCTTGCGCGCCACTACACAAATGTAGGAGCTTCCGGAGAAAGCCACAGAGAAGTTATGCACAGCCGAACCTGCGACATAGCAATAAATATAAGGGCTGATTCATTTAAGGCATTACTGCCAGATAGTGTATTACTCACCTCTACCCCAAAAATCACAAGTGCCGGAGTCATTATACATCTGATCTTAAGTATAGTATTGATAAAACGCTCAATATCATCAAGAAAGCCACAGAGGGATAAACCGAAATAGAACATATGTATTGCATCAGCTGCCAGCAACCCACATCGTGCACAGGCATTTCCCTTGTGGCACCCCATTTTGCAATCTTAGCGGGTGTGTAGTATAAATCAAACATTGCCATATAACTTTGAATCTTGAGCGAGCCTGACACAATAACCTGACTGGCAAGTTCCAACACCGAGGTTAGATCGATACCAGCCGTGCCTAATTTCAACTCCCACTTAGCACTTTGAGCTGTCAAATCATCAGGAAGAATTTAAACAATATATTGGTACAAAATTCCAATTCTACTTCTCTTCTTAATCAGTTCACTAAATGGCACTTTCTCCAGCATACCAGGACTTCAAACGTTTTTGGGCAAAGCTTTGGATCTGCAAATACTTAAAAAAATCATGAGGAGATAATTGAAATGTATCCCTAATATTACTAAAAGATATAACTGCACCATCCTCAACCATATCACCCAACCCATACACACCTTTACTTTGCCAGCTGTGCATAACTTGATCCTGGAAAATGCTAAGAAACATTCGAGTGGTTTTAAAAGGCGTATATATATTCATATTTGGGAAGCTAATTTCCTCCTGATCAGTCGCCAGATGGTGCATGCAGCGATCAAGACTTTAAAACGAGTTCTCTTATAGTAGCTGAGTTCAAGAACATCGAGTAAAATACCTTTTGCAGCAGCTCCCAACCCAATCTCAAAAATAGTAGGACTATTACAAACTGGTATGTTCGCTTTATCTCCACAAATCACCATGCCCATTGCTTGTAACATTGCAGCCCAATAATACATGTTTGAACTAGGGACCGCCCAACCCCCTCGATCACGAGGGAGACACATCAATTTGGCTGCCCTGCGTGAACGCCTGTAGCCCCATAAAAACCTTTGACAGACTCTATCTGCCTTTACCAAACTTGTTTTAGTGAACAAAAGAGGGATAGTCCTAAACAAATATAAAAACTTAGGAAGGATTAACATTTTAATAACGCTGCAGCATCCATATAAAGATAGATGTAGGCTATCTAATCGCTCTAAATTTAGTATTGACCTCATCTATAACAGGTAGAATATTTAAATCCGGAATAGTGTCCACTGCGGAGGCTATACGAACCCCTAAGTACGTGGCTTCAGGAACCACTGGGGCAGCTGATATTGCCATGCCAGGTGTCTGAACCACCTGCGTCTTAGAGACATTGAGCTTGTGGCCCGATATTGCCCCAAAACGTCCTGCTAATTGCTGAACGCGGATGAAACGTCTGATGTTATAACAACTATGTCATCTGCGTACGCTAACAGATTATACAACATATTACTAACTCTTATTGGTTTTATACCCTGATTGGCCATGATCTTAGAAAGAAAGGGGTCTATATACAAGGCGAACAACAGGGGGGAACAAGGGCACCCCTGTTGTGTGCCTCTAGTAATAGGGAAAGAGCTTGTCAGCTGGCCAGAGATACAAAGTTGTGCTCTTGGAGAGATATACATTGCACAAATCACCTGTATGAATTCTTTTGGAAATCTCTTCCACTTCAGAATGGCCCACATAAACTCCCAGGAGACCCTGTTGAATGCCTTCTCGGCGTCCAACAGGATCAACCAGAGGGGAGAGTTATTAACATGGGCCCAGTCTAGTAATGCGATGGAACGTCTAACATGGTCAGCTGTATCCCGGCCTGGAATGAATCCATACTGATACCGAGAAACCAGAGAGTGATCACCTGCACAAGTCGGCCTGCCATTATTTTTGAGTAAATTTTAGGATCACTGTTAATTAAAGAAATCGGCCTGAATGATGATGGCAACAACTCAGGTTTACTCTTTTTTTTAAACAACACTATGGTTGTGTTTTGCCAAGATTCCGGCACTATACCCATCTGGGCTGCTCTTAATACCTCAAGAAAGATCTGGCTAACTTCAGGTAAAAACATCTTATAAAATTCTAATGGGACTGCATCAGGACCACTGGCCTTGCCGTTAGCCAAAGATTTTACTTTGTTCACGACCTCCTCCCAATTGAATGGGGTGGCCAGGAGTTCAGCCTGTTCAGGGGAGATAACAGCGGTCTCAAGGTCTGCTAAAAAATATTCTGCAGCACTTACTACATTAAGCCTGGATGCGTCTTCTTGATATAGGCGGGAATAAAATTCCAGGAAGACTTCATTGAACTTTACCTGTGTATCATATATTTTTCCACGTTCATCTTGAATTTTTAACATCTGACTCTGGACACTTCACTGACGGAGTCTCTTGGCAAGGACCCTACCTGAATTCTCCCCAAACTCAAACATTTCTGTGCGATATTGTAAATACTTTAACGCAAGATCCTTTCCAAGAGACTCCAAGAACCCAGCCTTAAGAATCACCACCTTTTGTAGGCAAGAGTCTATATCATTCCCATCCTTGATATTTAAAGTCAATGCAATTTCACCATCCCGAAGCTCTTTAACCCTGTTGCGCATCTGCTCCTGTTCTAAATTCCCCCTATAAGAAGAGAAACTTTTAGTCTCACCCCGTAATACAGCTTTCATCGTGTCCCAGACCACTTGGTCTGTGGCGGAGCCCCTATTAATGTTCAAAAATTGAACACCTCATTTTTTAATATGTGAGCAGTACCCCTCATCAGATAATAACTTCCTCTCAAACGTCCAGTCTCTAGGTGGGTTCCTAGTTTGTGGCCAGGGACATTCAGCGATCAATGGATTATGGTCAGAAAGGAGGCGTGGTAAACAAAAAATAGTGCTAACAGCTGCCACCTGTTTGGACAAAAAAACAAAATCCAGCCTAACATTGTTCTGATGAGGTATAGAATGGAACGTAAAACCATCCTCTGTTTTCTTATGGAGATACCATAAATCTGCAAGACCATACTCCTGAAGAAGAGCCTGCAGGACTCTAAACACTTTTGGTTTCCTCCCCACGTAATTATAAGCACTGACAAGATCAAAGTCGCTTAATATATTAATGTTCATATCTCCACAAAGGAGAAGTGGTCTAGGCCATGTTGCCAATTCAACATCTAAATGTTTAAACATATCAGGGTCATCTAAATTCGATCCATATACGTTACAAATTGCTAACAATTTACCATCTATAAGCATTTCCGCTATGGCCCACCTACCCATTCTATCCCCCAATGTCCTTTTACATATACCAACACCCCTCTTTAAGTATATAGCGACCCCTCTAATCATGGATGTCTATTTAGAACAGACTGACAGCTCAAACCCAGGAAGCCTTAAGCATTCCTGCTTTCCCCATGGAATGTGTGTCTCCAGTATAGAAAGTATATCTACTCGCATGAAATTAACTATTTTAAACAAAAGAGCCCGCTTTTTAGCATCGTTGATATTCCAGGTGCCTATAGCGAGTTTTCCTGCCCCATCATGATAATAAAAGACAAAACCTAGATGTGTTTTCCTCAGTCTGTGTGATAAACCATAATGCCTGTCTACCAATACATAGACAACCTGTACTACCAATTCTGAAAAATAAGTCTCAATTTTTTTTAGTTTTACAACTGCCCCACTCCCCCAACCCCATCCTTACCACCCCCTAGAACTCCCTCTCCCCTCCCCTCACACCTCCACCACCACCCAAATAGAGGCTTAAGGACACAGTCCTCAGTGATGTTGAGGTGCAACAACCGTTCCCCCACCCCCATCGAATTCCCTACAACACACATATGGTACTCTCTTACCCACTTCTCGAGCATAATTAATTACTAGCTCCTCGTAGCAGTGTTAATTCACTTTAAGATTTCAAAATCTTAATCATAAATTCTTAGAAACTATAGATTGCATAGGTAGGGAGACACCCAACAAATAAAATTTCCAAGATAAAAAACAGCGAAAATAATTATTGCAGAAAGGTTTCTCCTTATCCACCTATGCATATGAACAGTTACAATTGACATCATTGTCTCCTCAGAATGAGCCTTATACCAAACACATAGAATATCGAATTAAATCAAAAAACATAAATCGAGGAGTGCATATTTGTTTAGAAAGAGAGATACACTAATTAATATTCCAGCAAATAATTGACCCGCCACCAAACATTCTAAGTGTCATAAAAACAAATAGCCAGTTATAAGTTCTCAATATCAAGCTCCAATTCTCCTATTCCAGGTAGGACGTTTTACCCCATTTTAGTATTTGTTACATTTTTTTTACATTTTTAGTATTTTTTGCATTTTTATCCTTTTTTAACATTTTTTTTTAGATCAGATAAGTAGTCCTGCGCCATCCTACTAGAGGTAATATACCTTGTTTGACCATTAGTAATGACCTTTAGTTTGGAGGGATTGAGCAGGAAAACCTGGGCTCCTACTACTTGAAAGGGAGCAAATAATTTCTGCATTTGCCATCGTTCGTTAACAGTTGTCGGACAGAAGTCCGGGCGAACAAAGAACTCACACCCCATACCAGTACGTTTTTTCCAGGACACGTTAAATCATAGAGAGCTTCTTGCAGCAAATAGTTATTCAGACGAATTAATATTGCTCTTGGGTATGAGTTTTGATCACCCTGTCTGTCTCTCCTGCGCTGTCGCACTGCAAACGGGAACCTATGAGCTCAAATTACTTCCTTTTCCCAGTTCCATGTTGCCAGTTCTGGAAATGCCTCCTCAAACAACTGAACAACGAACTTGCGAGGATCAGTCCCTTCTTTTGTTTCTGCAATCCCAAGTATGCGTAAGTTATTACGGCGTGATCTATTTTCTAAATCCGTGAGCTTCCAGTCCACATCAGCTTTCGAATTCTGTAAGGACTCTACTGCAGTTTGTTGCTTCGCCAAAGTATCTTTTAAAGAGGATACTCTCTCCTCTACTTCCACCACACGTGATGTAACTTCCGCACATGTGTTAAATAAGCGCTGTACAGTATTCTGTAATTTCCTTAAAGCACCTTGCGTTCGCTGCCCTTCCATTTTTGTTTCACTGCGATGTGTCATAACAGTCTTATAGATCAGACCCAGCGTTATTGCCTCCTTTTCCAGCTCCTCGTCCAAGTTAATCTGGCCAAAAGGCTGTGCTCGATCACGCTGTACTCCTTCACCGATATCCTTTATTTTCCTCACCGTATCCTGAGACTGAAACTGTTCAGGGTCTTCTCCTTCTTCATAGTCCGGAAGATCCCCCCAGTCCCCAAGATTACTAACATACTGGTCATGTGTCTAAGATCACACTGTGAGTCAAGTTTGATTTTAAATAAATATGGGTGACTAATTTGCTTAGTTGATCTGTTTTAAAATCATGTTTGGAAGACAATTACACTTCAGGATATGTACTGTTAGAGAATCTTAGGCAGCATGTCTGTTAGGCCTCTTTTTTGCCAAAAAGGCTCTATGCTGTGCAATAAAGATCCAGGGTGTGCTGTTGAAATGAAAAAGGAATGTTATTTCTTGCTTACAAGTATATGGTCTGTTTTTTGCCAGTAGAGACAGTGAGATGGTATGAGCTCAGACAGAGATAGTGCAAGCAGACTCACACATGGTACACACAGATGATAAGATGGTACAACAGAGAAAAAATGCTAGAAACAGACACTGAAATGTTACATCCAGAGGCTATATTAAGCACACAGAGACGCAGATAGAGAAGACAGAGAGAAAACAGTACATCCAGAGACTGCGAAACTACAGACAGACAGGGAAAATGATTTATCATGGTAGGACTGTATAACACACACCAACAGCCATATCATAATACGCCTCTGCAAATACACAAGAACGAGTGCAGCTTGAATTAGACATATAATGCAGATTTAGCAATAAATAATGCACGCAGACAGTAAACTGTTACAGTCAGAGGATAGCTGAAGCAGGACTACAAAGAAAAGAACACATGGACCAGTCCCATAAAAAGATGGTGCAGAGAGACGGTAAAATAGTATGACAACATACATAAATAGTGCAAGCAGATACAGACATGGTACACATAAAAGATAAAATGGTACAACACAATAGAAATAGTGCAAACATTGAGAGAAATGTTGCTTATTATTTTAATCTGCACAAAAATAGATCCCCTTTACAAATTAGCAACTCACGTTTATAAATGGTTTTGAAGGTTCAAAACTCCATCAATTACACTCCAGATTCTTGGATTTGAGCAGTAAATACTAAAAAAAAACAAAAAAACTCACACATCTTTATTACACAGCATAGAGCCTTTGTGGCCAGTAAGAAGCCTAACAGACATGCTGCCTAAGATTCTCTAGCAGTACATATCCTAAAGCCTAACTAACTTCCAGAAATTATTTTTAAACACATCAAGTATGCAAATTATTCACCCAGATTCATTTAAAATCCAGCTTGACTTACAGTCTGATCTTACACACATGACCAGGATGCTTCTTGCAATCTTTATGATATGTACTGCTAGAGAATCTTACGCAGCATGTCTGTTAGGCGTCTTACTTGCCAAAAGGAATCGCCATGGATCACCAAGATCACACTGTGAGTTAAGCTTGTTTTTAAATGAATTTGGGTGAATAATTTGCTTACTAGATTTATATTTAGATTCTGCAAATTATGGTGATTTGTTTTGTTTCCACCATTTTGGCAATCACTACTTGCACAAAACTAATGACAGAGGGGGAGGGAGAGGGAGGGCAGCAGGGAGAGGGAGATGCAGAGGGAGGGCAGGAGTGAGAGAGACAGATGGAGAGGGAGAAAGAGGACAGGACGGAGATAGAGGGCAGGAGAGAGAGAGAGAGAGATGCAGAGGGAGGGCAGGAGTGAAAGAGAGAGATGGAGAGGGAGAGAGAGGGCAGGAGAGAGGTAGGGCAGGAGGGAGAGAAAGGTGGAAATGGAGAGGGAGAGAGAGGGTAGGAGGGATAAAGAGGGTAGGAGGGAGCGGGAGGGCAGGAGGGAGAGGGAGGGCAGGATGGAGAGACAGGACAGGAGGGAGAGAGAAGCAGGAGTGAGAGAGAGATACAAAGGGAGGGCAGGAGTGAGAGAGACAGAGGGAGAGGGAGAAAGAGTACAGGAGGGAGAGAGAGGGCAAGAGACAGAGGGAGGGCAGAAGGAAGAGAGAGATGAAGATGGAAAGGGAAGGAGGGACAGAGAGGGCAGGAGGGAGAGAGAAATGGAGAGGCAGGGCAGGAGGGAGAGAGAGAGAGGGCAGGAGGGAGAGAGGTTTGGAGGGAGAGGGAGGGCAGGAGAGAGAGGGAGGGCAGGATGGACAGAGAGGGCAGGAGGGAGAGAAAAGCAGGAGTGAGAGAGAGATGCAAAGGGAGGGCAGGAGTGAGAGAGACAGATGGAGAGGGAGAAAGAGTACAAGAGGGAGAGAGAGGGCAGGAGAGAGAGGGAGGGCAGTAGGAAGATAGAGATGGAGATGGAAAGGGAGGGAGAGGGTAGGAGGGACAGAGAGGGCAGGAGGGAGATGGAGGGCAGGAGGGAGATGGAGAGAGAGGGCAGCAGGGAAAGAGGGCAGGAAGAAGAGAGGTCAGAAGGGAGAGGGAGGGCAGGAGGGAGGGCAGGAGGGAGAGGGAGGGCAGGAGGGAGAGGGAGTGAGGGAGAGCGAGGGCAGGATAGAGAGAGAGGGCAGGAGGGAGAGAAAGGGTAGGAGGGAGAGGGTGGGCAGGATGGAGAGGGAGGGAAGGATAGAGAGAGATGGAGAGGGAGGGCAGGAGAGAGAGATATGGAGAGGAAGGGCAGGAGGAAGAGAGAGATGGGGAGGGAGGGAAGGAGGGAGACAGATGTATGTATGCTGGGTCTGGTAGCTCAGTGGATGAAGGCATCTGCTGCAGGGACCTGTGTGCAACCTCATGGTCTCAAGTTTTCATTTTGCTGTAAGAATGTGCTTTATCCACCCCTGCATGGGAACCTTGATGCTTCCATCTGGCCGAGAATTCCGGCCTTGAATTCAGAGTTCAATAAGGTGAGCTGAATAAGAGCCTTCTTGTCACAAAAAGAAGTTACCCTGACATCTGCTCGCAAACATTTGGCCTTCACTTAGCTAACACTCGCACAGAAGTGCATGCCTTATTAAATACTGACCTTCCTTTACATTTTGGTGAGCTGATTCACACAATCTTTAACGCATCCTCCACTTCAGGGCTGGCTCATTTTTTTTTAAAGTAGTGAACAGTGGTTTAGTGACTTCTTTGCCGAAAATATTTGGAGTCATTCCTGCTTTCCTTCACTCGAAATTCTCCAGTCTATTTGGTGGACTTCCTGTTTTGCTGGCATTGGCTGCTGGTATTTTGTTACTGTTTTGTTTAGTGCAAAATGGATGTCCATCCTGTCTTAGCAAACGAACTGGAGCAGTTAGGACTGTTTCGCCACAGGATGCTTAAGTACTACTGTGTGCTGCCACTTGCCACTTTGAGTGCATCATATGGATTGTCATTTCGATTTTCCTATTTCCCCTGTGTCCAGCCTGTATTTCATTGCCTGTGATTTCATGTGGGCCCTGTATTTGTGTCTCTGCAAGTTGGTGTCTCATGAAGTGGATTATGATCATCTTGTGAGTCCCTTAGTTGCTCATGAATTGCTTTGTTCTGACGGAGGGATTATGGCCTTTGCAGCGATGCATGGAGTTCTGGGTCGTTGGAATATATTCGCAGCGGCGCAAGATTTCTTGGCAAACAGCTTCATTGAAAACCCACCGAGTTGTCCTCTGATGGTACTAGAGGCTCCGGTATTTGAAGAGCATGTATGTTCTTTTCCTCTATTGAATTGGATGGCTGAGTTGTTTTCGGATGACAACAGTGACTTTCTTTTAGAAGCAGTTGCTGCTTATTTCGCCTACTCAGTTTTAGGCTGACTCTTATTGAAGCCATTGATGTCATAATTTTTTTCTTCTCTCACTATTTTTCAGATCTTTTATGGACTTTTTTATATAAACAGTCCTATTGGCTTTACTAACAGTGGACATTACAATTTCATGCTGGTGAGATTTTAGATTTTTATGTGGACAACATTTTTTTTTCCTCACCTACTCGATTTCGAACTGAGCATTTTATTGAACTCTGATTTCAACAATTGAGTCGCTTATCTTATCTTATCTTATCTGATACGTGCTCGGATCAAGGGAGGGTAATATATGGATAGATGTGGCCTGATTACTGTGTTAAGTTAGCATGAGCTTTTTATGAGTTTAAACGCCATTTTTCCTTTCTGCTGCTTTTTGCGCACAACTGTAGCGACCGGATTCTCAGACCAGATAGAATCAGCTCACCAGAGCACCACCAACCCAGCCGAAACGTAATCACCTCCCTCCTTAGGACCTATTTACAACAGGTATCTATGTCTCCTACCCAAGGATGGGGAATTAGCAATATACATGCCTAAATCTTCTACAATACCACACTCAAACCAGATAGTCTCGCGGCAACTCAGACCCAGACTATTCTACCCTAGGGCAGTTCTGAATATTTACCATTACACACTGACCGCAAACAGTGCTCACCCAAGCCACGATCGTACGGGTATTCCAAGCAACAATCCTGTGGGTATAGACACCAGTATCCCCCTGGTGCTCTCCTACTTACATCACAAGCCACAATCCTGTGGGTATAGACACCAGTATCCCCCCTGGTGCTCTCGTTAACGCCGCCTACCACCAACGACGATCACTTTCCTATGAATACCATTAGCTCTTCATGTTGGGGAATCTCTCATTATGTACTAGAAGTATACTACTACAATATTATGGATCATACAATGATAGCCGAATTAGATGATGTACAACTTATCCTCCACTTCAAGGGATCCTCTCTCCCTTATTATTCAACTACTGCTTACCTGATCGGGAGTTGCGTCCGTTCGCGGAACAGTACCTGACTAGAAGAACAGGTTACCTTTGTCGTATAAGAATAAGAGGCACATGCCAGTTCACTAAGAACTGGGGTACTTTATTTATCAGAACAACAATAGCAATATAACACTATACTATAACATACAGCCTACAAAGGAAAATGAAAGGTTAGAATATGCACCCGCTCACGTGTGCAACCGGCTGGTGTTTAGAACCCCCGTTTTGTGTGCACCCGCTCACGTGTGCAACCGGCTGGTGTTTAGAGTTTTGCATATCTTGACGAAGCCCTCTGGCGAAACGCGTCGTATGCTGTAAAGTTCCCAAATAAAATCAATGTGGAACTACCCCCTGTGTGTGCTGCTTTCCTTACGAACAGACGGTTCGTGGATGTTTGTAGCTGTGCTAATAAGAAAGGGTCGACGTCACCTTATTAATATGAAGTCTGGACTCAGTTTATAAGCCCTGATCTAAGGAAAAGGGTACGAAAATGCACTACTGTGCCTTATGAGTAGACCCTGTTTATAGTTCTAATCCCTGCACTAGGAGGGTAATAGGCTGGAGTCATCTTCAATCATTCTCCCTCCAAAGAAGGCCGAACAAGTCGGTCAGAACACCATGGTAACAGCCAGAGAAGGCAGAGGGTGAAGGGTGAACTTTATGTGACTTTGAAAATATTGAAAGGGACAACCAACTGAAATGTTAATTTGATTTAGAATTTGTGTGGGAACAAATATGATTGGTTATATAGACAAATATGAGTCTGTATTGAGAGGAAATCTGTGCCATTATTCTTAGGCTGCAGTGACAGAAGCATTATTCAGAGATTCTGCATACCAACATTTGGTTTGTGACTGCCACTGTTCTACATCTAATAAAGCATTGTTAAAGGTGAGTCTCTAATTCTTTTTCACCTTGTTTCACCTTAAATTATGCTTTAGTCATTATAACTGTTTCACTCCCTCACAGTCTCTGACTGACCTCATGTTTCTCTCTGGCACTGTTTTCTTTTCTTTCTACTACTCTTCCTTTTCGTTTCCTCACTCTTTATTTAAATTATTTGCTCTCACTTACTAGTTTTAAATTTCTCTTAATATGTTTCATTATCCTCAGTGCTCTTCACTCATCCTGTTATGTAATCCCTCACTGTTAGTTCTTTTTATTCACTGTCAGTCAGAGGCGCAACTAGAGGCAAATTTCGGGGGGGGGGGCTAACAAAAAATTTCAGGGGGGGCTGAACCTTTAATCAGTAGGCAGAGTGAAGCTGCAGGGGCTCTTAGAAGGGTTGAAACAACTGCAAGGCCTAATTAAATTATCCTTTAAAGACATGTGAAACATTCGGGTGCGGCTCTGTGTGTGCCCGGGATCTGTCTCATCCCAAGCTGCCAAACACGACGGGGGGGGCTGAAGCCCTGTGAGCTCAATGGGCGTTGTGCGCCTGCTGTCAGTTCTTTTTCCTTATTCTCCTTCCTCACTTTCTTTCCTTCAACTGTCACTTTGTAGTTTTGCAACCATTTTTGGTATACTGAATAAATGGTATATAAAATGTGTTTAAAGCAGACTGTAAATATTTCGCTGATTTGCAAGCGTTTTACTGTAATCTTTAAAGGTGGTGCAGAGATGGAGAGATGGTATTAGCAGAGACACACATAGTGCAGGCAGAGACAGACGTGGTAGATTACATGTACCATCGTGGTCATGTGTCTAAGATCACACTGTGAGTCAAGCTTGTTTTTAAATGAATATGGGTGAATAATTTGCTTAGTTGATGTGTTAAAAAGTCATTTCTTGAAGTTAGTTAGGCTTCATGATATGTACTGCTAGAGAATCTTAGGCTGCTTGTCTGTTAGGTTTCTTAGTTGCCAAAAGTTCCAGGGTGTGCTGTTGAAATGAGAAAGGAATGTTTTTTCTTGCATACATATATATGGTCTATTTTTGCTAGTAAAGACAGTGAGATGGTATGAGCAGAGACACACATAGTGTAGGTAGAGAGAGACATGGTAGATTGCATGTAACATCCTGGTCATGTGTGTTAGATCACACTGTGAGTCAAGCTTGATTTTATATGAATCTGAGTGAATAATTTGCTTACTTGATGTGTTAAAAAATCATTTCTTGAAGTTAATTAGGCTATATGATATGAACTGCTTGAGAGTCTTAGGCATCATGTCTGTTAGGCCTCTTAGTTGTCAAAAGATACATGGTGATTCCATTTGGCAACTAAGAGGCCTAACAGACTGTTGCAGGGATTCCGTGCTCAGACAGAACTGTGCATAGAGGCATGGAACCTCAGTGAATTACGACGTCCCAAAACTGTCCTTAGTACCCAAAAATCCTCCACCAGACTAGCAATCAGTGGCTTATCGGTCATCATAGACTCCCAATGCTTAGACCATGGGTACTCACAAACTTTCTCTCGGGGGCCAAATTTGCAGTGTGGTTTGTGGCCGAGGGCCGCACTGGTGGGGGCGGGGTTTGAGGGGGAGGGGGAGGGGGCGGGGTAAAGCAAAACGAAAACTTGTGAACATGAGGTTGTACACAGGTGCCTGCAGCAGATGCCTTCATCCACTGAGCTACCAGACCCAGCATAGATTCATCTCTCTCCCTCCTGTCCTCCCTCTGCATCTCTCTCTCCCTCCTGCCCTCTCTCTCCCTCCTGCCCTCACTCTCCATCCTGTCCTCTCTCTCCCTCCTGTCCTCATTCTCCCTCCTGCCGTCTGTCTCCATCTCTCTTTCCCTCCTGCCCTCCATCTCCGTCCCCCTCTGTTATCTCACTGTGTGTGTGTCTGTCTGTGTCTGCCTTCAGTCCGGGCTGAGACAGCTTCCTCAGTGCGCACACACAGACAGCCTCACCAAAGTACTTGGCAGGTCTTTAAAAGACCATTTACATAATTTTGATGCTTTGTTGAAGCACAACTGAATCTCCACTCTGACAATCACCACTCGCTCTGCCCCACAGAGCAGAGGGTTTGTCGTATTTCACCTCTTAGTGCCCCTGCATCTCCACTCTGCTCTGTAGTGGCCGGGGGAGAAGTGATTGTCAGAGTGGAGATGCAGGGGCGCTAAGAGGTGAAATACAACAAAGCCTCTGCTCTGGGGGGGCCGGGGGAGCAGTGGTTATCAGTCTGAGTCAAGCGCTGCTGCGGCGGTGTTTGCTAACACTAATAAATTATTTTTTTAGCAGAGGTACGATCGTCTGCAAGGTCCGCGGGCCACCAAGGAAGGCTTGCCGGGCCGCCACCGGCCCGCGGGCCGTACTATGAGTACCCCAGGCTTAGACAAACCAGAACATGAACTTAGTACACCTCAGGTTACGTGGAACACATGAATACTCTTTCGTTATACAATAATTTCAGTCCAGAATAAGGAGTAAAAGAGGACACATGCATATTTGAAATGTTTATTCACTAATGCAGTGCTCTCAAGCGCAGTATCTTAGCTAATACAAGCAAACATATAATAAGAAACAAAGTAATCAGCATATTCACTAGTCCATAGAACACAAATGGTGTAAGCATAGTATGATGCTACATGAATAGGGTTTAACAAAACCTAATTCTCACCCTCCCTAGCTAGTATATTATATTATATCTAAGAAGGTCTCTTTTGGGTTTCAGTAGAGCGGCCCCATAACTCAAAATCCTAGTGGTTAGGGATCACATCATTAGCAACCAGCTCTCTGCATGCGAAGCACCATCAAGTGTGTTTGTATGCTCTTGTGCAAGGTAATATAAAACGAGCCTAAAGCCAGAACTTGTCTGCAGCTGCATGTATGTTATCTGTAGGGACGTGCAAAGATCAGTGCTCATAACAACTACTGTATTGAGATATCTTTGAAGGTTTCAACACTCACTGTACAGATACAGCTCGCCAAGCAAGGCTGATATCAGTGTAACAACATATTATTCTCGTATGAACCGAAAACATTTCACTAGGCTGAAAAGTAAAGCAGCAGATGTGTGTTGTTGTTCTGACCGACTTTTTCGGCCCTCCTTTGAGGGAAGGAGATTGGAGGTGACTTCAGTCTACTATTATTCTAGTGGAAGGATTAGAACCGTAAATAGGGCCTATTCACAAGGCGTGTTGATATAATTCCGGACACTTTTCCTTAGATCAGGGCTTATAAACTCATGTTAGGGGATAGATTCATTAGTATTAGTGATAATCCATCCTTTTGTAAGAGTGTTAGTATACCTTCCATGGAGTTATGCTTATTTCGGGCTTTGTAGGCCTCAAACGGGAGAGACTCCATCTTTCTTTCTGCCTCGGCAGCTTGAGATGCTTCTAGGTCAAATGTAATGTTTTAGTTACGAGGTGTTGTTTGCTTGGAGAGAACCGGCTCAGGCTGGCCCTTATCGAAAGACTGTATTTTTCTCCACTCCGAAGACACAACTTCAGGCCGGCCAGCTGGGAATGTGTCCTTGGTACGGGGAGGTACAAGAATTTGATGGGCGGCAGGTTACTGGCCGTAACTTTCCATGAAAGGACAAGCTTCCATATTAGCGAAAGTGTTAGGCAGTGAGTAAGTCAGTCTGTAGACGGCAGCTAGCCGTTAGCATCAATGCCATTAATTATTTCCAGGCAGACAGTCGCCATTTTGAAGTCTGAGAAAGATCATGAAACTGAGACTCTCTGAGAAAGATTGAAGGAGAAGGAGAAGTAGCGCAGAGCGATCAGAGACAGAGAGAGACAGCAGCTAATAAAGAGGAAGGTTCCAGTGACTTGGAGGGAAGCAGAGGAGACAGAGCATAGAGGTGCAGACGTGTACTCGTGACTGCTGAGGGGTGACTTCGAGACGAGCCAAGGCACAGACGAGAAGGGAACCTAGATGACTGCTGAACCCAGACTCCACATTACTAAGGTGATGTCGACCTTTTTCCCCATAGCGTGCACATTCTAACCTTTCACTTTTCTTTGCAGGATATATGTTATAGTATAAGTACTGTGTTTATAATCATTGTAATAAAATACCCCAGTTCTTAGTGAAACGACATGTGCCTTGTATTCTTGTTCAATCAGGGTAACCTGGTCTTCTAGTCAGACATGTTTGCATGAACGGATGTAAATCCTGGTCAGGTAAGAGGTGACTGAACAATGAGGGAGAGAGAGAGACCATTTGATGTCAAGAGCAGAAGGTACATACTCCAATTGGGAAAGCTGTGCTAATTCACATTACTGTAGTATCATCCCGAGTAGCTAATGAGATATTTCTTCCAAAGGTATTCATAGGAGAGTGATCGTCGTTGGTAAGCAGCGTTAATGAGAACACCAGGTGGGAGACTGGTGTGTAGATCCGCCGGATTGCGGATCGGGTTGTAAGTGAGTGAGCACTGGGAGGGAGACCAGTGTTTAGATCCGCCGGATTGCGGATCGGGTTGTAAGTGAGTGAGCACTGGGAGGGAGACCAGTGTTTAGGTCCGCCGGATTGTGGACCGGATAAGAAGAGAGCACTGGGACTGCAGCCCAGTGTGTATAGCACGCCGGATTGCGTGTCAGTGTGTGAGGATATATAATCAGACCTGCCCCAGGGTAGATTAGTCTTGGCCGAAGTGGCCATGAGACTAGGTGGTATGAATAGGATATTGTAGAAAACCTATGTATGTGTATTGCTATTTTCCCCATCCTTAGGTACGAGATGTACATACCTATATCTATACCTATTGTAAATACGTTCTAAGGAGGGAGGTGAGTACGTTCCGACTGGGTTAGAGGGGCTCTTAGGAGCTGATCCCATCTGGTCCGAGAATCCGGTCATTACACATGGTAACACCTCATTCTGCACCTGGCTGAAGACACAGGTCAAAAGTTCATATCTCAATGTTGCAAATCAAACCAGCAAGGCTGATTTACCTCCAAAGACACCTGCTTTTCCACTGCTTTGTTAGTTTTCATTATTTTTTCACAACCAATAGCATTTTTCGTTTAAAAAAACATTAACATGCAGCCTACTCTTCAATCTTGAATTGTAAGAATCAACCAATCATTTCTAGTTTTTCAAGTGCACCAAACCTCATCCACTTTTTTATCAAAACTCTCAGCTTCTAACTGCCATTTCATTTCCAGAACCCATCTGAGTACTACTGGATCTGCCTTGAAAATGATGAAAGTTTGGCTTTTAGGGCACAGCTATATTTACTGGAGTGAAAGATATACAGCAAACAGAGGTATTTCCAACCTTGATTTACCAAATGTGGACATTATGTGGATTGGCCAGAGAAGATTGAGATGTCAACAATTGATACCATTGGTGAAAACCTTTATGCATCTCCCACAACCTGCCCTCATAATTGTGCACTGTGGTGGAAATGATCTAGGCACATTGACTGGGGTTGGTCTGGAAATGCTTTTAGAGGACACCTTTGGGCAATTGATGTCACTTTTTCCTCAAACTGCCTTTGTGTATTCCAATATATGCCAAAGACAGAAATGAAATTGGCCCAATCAATATTGTCAACAGATTGAGAAAGCAAGGAAACATGTAAATAAATCTGTCTCTGCTTTCCTCAGAGACTATGGCATGGGTTCTATATACAACAACAACTTGCGTTACAACATGCAAGGCATCTATAGGAGAGATGGTGTTCATTTCACAGATGAGGGGAATAGAATCTTCCTCTGTAATATGAGACTCTGCATCTGTACTTACTTGTAGGTACCAAAAACACCCAATTAACACAACAGCTCTTTTTAGAGCCAACTTACATCTAAACACTCAAACTTGTAATTTAATTTTATTTTTTAAAATCTTTTTTGGTCGCCGTGCGCGACAGGGTGTGCGAACGCCGCAACTTTTTTGCAAAAAAAATGTTTCTTTTTGGCTTTGGGGGTCCATAATGAGCCCCCTGAGAAAACCTAGGAGGTCAGGGAGTCTCCACCCTGCCCCCTTTCCACGCTCTCCGCTATAGTTTTTCAAACTCTTGTAAAAAGCAGTGCGCGACCCAGTGCACGCACCCCGCAACTTTTTTGCAAAAAAAACCTGTTTCTTTTTGGCTTTGGGGGTCCTTACTGCACCCCCAGAGAGAACCTACGGGGCCAGGGAGTCTCTACCTTGTCCCCTTTCCATGTTCTGCCCCTTTGTTCTCTACAATATGTTCACTGTGCACTGACAAGATGTGCACTGACAAAATGGCAGTCAACACTTCCTGATTTCCTCAGAACAGACGTCAAACAGCAAATCAAAATTCCGCTCGCGCACATCCGCACTAGTGCGCGCACCCGTGCTCGCTTATATATATATAATTGATTTCAACTTTAATTTTCTCAGCAACTACTGAACGTATTTACACCATTTAAAGAAAAGTGTAATCTGCAAGCCGGACTCTACCTTTTAGCCAAATTTCTTATAATTCCATTCAGCCATTCGGGCTGCAGCCTTGTCTAAAACGTCCTATGGAAAATAACATGGGGAAAACACGTTTTGAACCCCCTTTTATCTCCCCCACTTGACGAATCCCCCCAAAACTTGCAGAGAAGGAGCGCAGCGAACCATCTTCTTTGAGAAATTCGCAAACATTCGTCCACCTGCGCCAAAGTTAATCCAAATAGAATGTTGCAGATTTCCTATGGAAACTAGGTCCTAACTATAACTACCTACTGGCGACCGTCAGTAGGTAATATCTACATATATAAAAAAAACTGGGGCCTTGTGGGCTTTCTGCCCCCGGGGGCAGATCAGGGGCTATTTCCCAATCGGCCTCCTGAGGGGGCAGGAGGCCTTATGCCTTCTTTGGGGGGGTATGGTGGGGCATTAGCGTTCCCATTTTGGGCATTCCCCACCCCAGAATTTAAAAAAAGCAGTGTACCCCTGGTGCCTAGTGGGCTTTTTGCCCCCCTGAAGGGGCAGATAAGGGGCTATTGCCACATCTGCCTCCTGTGGGGGGGCAGAAAGACTGCAGTAAGTTTTTTTAGGGGTGAGCGCATTGGCATCCCCATTCTTGGCAGCCCCCACCCGAATATTTGAGGGAATTAAGGGCCAGATGTAGGTCGCCAAATACCGGTCAGTAACGGCCGATTTCGACCGTTACCGACCGGTATTTGGGATTTGACATGTAGCTGGCCTTATATTTACAGAATCTGTATTTTTACCGATTCGGTACATTTACCGTTTCTGTAAAATACTGAATCAGTAAATTTACCGAATCGGTAAATCCAGATATAGGTGGCACTTCAAACAGTGCCACAGGCCATTACTGATTGTTTATTTACCATGTAATACTATTGCATGGTAAATAACGAATTCCTGTGTACATGCACATATGTACACCTGTACACCTGTGCCATGTGGCACACATACATGCCCTAAGGGCATGTATGAGTGTCACATGGCACACAAGCCAAAATCAGGGGTGCAATAGGGTGTCAAAGTGACACCCTGTTCCCCTTGACAATTCTGTATTTTTACTGAATCGGTATTTACCGATTCGGTAATTGACATTGATTCCTATGGGCCTCAAGGCCCATAGGAATCAATGGCAATTACTGAATCGGTAAATACCGATTCAGTAATTACTGAATCCTACCAATTCGGTAATGAATACCGATTTTTTAGCTACATCTCATTTACCGAATCTAGAATACCGAATCGGTAAAATTTGGTATTTTAGAGTCGGTAAATGAGGATTACCTACATCGGGCCCCTACATCCCTGGTACCTAGGGGGCTTTCTGCCTCCCCGGGGGCAGATCAGGGGCTATTTCCCATCTGCTCACAGGGAAAGGCAGGAAGCCTGTAGCATTTTTTGGGGGGTGGCGGCATTGGCATGCCAATTCGGGGCAGCCCCTACCTAAAGTATATATTTAAAAAAAATCCCTTGTGCCTTGTGGGCTTTTTGCCCCCTTTTGCCTCCTTGGGGGGCATAAAGACTGTGGAATATTTGGGGGGTGGTAGCATTGGCATGCATATTCTCTGCAGCCCCCACCCCAAACTTTGGAGAAAAAAAACCTGGTGCCCCATCTGCCCCCGGGGGGGCAGTAAGACTGGCATTTTTTTTGGGTGGAGTCATTGGCATGTCATTCTGGGAAGCCCCGACCCCTATATATATATATATTCAATGAAAAAACCATAGGTTATAGACCATATATAGTTAGGGATTTGCATTTACAAAACCATATTTTACTCGCACAAAACCATTGAAATTCCATATATAGTTAGTTGCACTAACTATATATCGCGCACCCGCAATCCACTGCTGATGATGTCACATATTACATCATTCATGACATGGTCAGTGACATCACTGATGACATCACTGATGACATCTCAAATGACATCACTGAAGACATCATCTAGTGTCTGTGTGTTTTTGTAAAGTTTAAATATGTTTTACATATTGAAGAATGAGTGGATGTATGGAAGACTGAGTGTGTGTGTGGCTGGCTGGGAGGTGTGTGACTCTGTGCATATCAATGTGTACTTGTATCAGTGATTGTATAAGAGAGTAAGTATGTGTTAGTATATGTGTGAAAAGTATGGTGTTCTGTGTTTAACTGTATAGATGAGGAAATCAAAGTGTGATTGATTCTTCACAGGACTGACTAGGTGTATGAGTGCATATGATAGTGTTGTAATAATGAGTGACTGTATGTATGAGTGATTGTATGGGTGAATGAGTGAATGTGTGTGTAGACGTAGTAATCAGTGAGTGCGTATGTATTAACTGGTATTGGTGTGTCATGATGTCATCAGTGATGTCATTTGAGATGTCATCAGTGATGTCATTTGAGATGTCATCAGTGATGTCATCAGTGATGTCATCAGTGATGTCACTGAAGTATGGTGTTCTGTGTTTAACTGTATAGATGAGGAAATGGAAGTGTGATTGATTCTTTACAGGACTGACTAGGTGTGTGAGTAACTCCATGGATGAGTGGCAGTGTGTGAGTGTCTGCATAGGTGTATGAGTGCATATGATAGTGTTGTAATAATGAGTGACTGTATGTATGAGTGATTGTATGGGTGAATGAGTGAATGTGTGTGTAGACGTAGGAATCAGTGAGTGCGTATGTAGTAACTGGTATTGGTGTGTCATGATGTCATCAGTGATGTCATTTGAGATGTCATCAGTGATGTCATCAGTGATGTCATTTGAGATGTCATCAGTGATGTCATTTGAGATGTCATCAGTGATGTCATCAGTGATGTCATTTGAGATGTCATCAGTGATGTCATCAGTGATGTCACTGACCATGTCATGAATGATGTAATATGTGACATCATCAGCAGTGGATTGCGGGTGCGCGATATATAGTTAGTGCAACTAACTATATATGGAATTTCAATGGTTTTGTGCGAGTAAAATATGGTTTTGTAAATGCAAATCCCTAACTATATATGGTCTATAACCTATGGTTTTTTCATTGAATTTCAATGGTTTTTTAAATGCAAATTTCTAACTATATATGGTCTATAACCTATGGTTTTTTCGGTGAATTTCATTGGTTTTTTAAAAGCTAACATCTGTAGCTGTAAAATGTATTATTCTTTAAATCCCAAAATATATTTAGATATTTATTGATAATTTTTTTTTTAATATTTTTTTCTTCGCTTCTAGTTCGCGAACTGGGAAGCTTTCCGTTAGCTCATCTTGATGCTGCGATCTAGTCCGCGAACCGGTCAACGTTACGTTAGCGGAACAGTGACGCGCCGCGGAAGCGCGACGTATCACGTTATCGCGTAATGCGTCTAATGACGCGTCGCGTTAGCGCTCCCGGAAGTGCTCCGGACCGCGAACCGGAAGCGATCTGGGACGCGGCGCGCGCCGCGTAACGTAAGCGGAACAGGTCATGTGACTTGTTTATCAAACTTCTCATTGGTTCATTTCACTTTTGGTTTCCAAATGATGTATGACTAGGTCATGTGACCTAAAAATAACACTTTTCATTGGCTCAGAACTTTTGTTTTCCCCAAATCATGTAAACCCCTCCTTATTTCCTCACTCTGACTTTCATCTTGGTGAGAGAAAGACCATTTATCTGAAGTTCCACAATGGCTTCCATTCTTGCTGCAGCTGGTGCACCCCCACCACCACCTCCACCTCCTCATAAGAAGAGAGGACCACCTAGTCAAACTATGACTAACAGAGAGGAGGAAGAGGAGGAAGAAGAAGAAGAGGACAGAGAGGAACAACAATTTGTCGATGAGTTGCCCCGGGTTTCTAAACGAAAAACCAGTTTCATCTGGCAGTTTTTCACCATCCCTCCTGGATCAAAGAAAGTGAATGCAAAATATGCCACCTGCCTCATCTGTGATCACAGATTGTCGAGAGGCACAGAAAAGAAGTACAGTATGGGGAACTATACAATGCATCGTCACATGAGCAGGTGGCATCCCTTGAACTACAGCCGGGCTGAGTTAAGGGATCTTCAAGACAATCCGACGGCAACTCCTGTGGCAAGATCTACCTCCACATTGTCTTTGACGGGAAGAGAGGCACAAGAGACTGTGCCAAACATCCAACCCAACTTCCAGCATATGAAGTTATCTTGTATTTACTGTGGTGCTATGCTATCATATGGCAACATGAGTGTCAACCTGATGAACATTGCGTTTGAAAATCATAAATGCCCTAATGCACCCAAAAAGTAATTTTTTTTTTTTGCTCCAGTTGAGCCGTTTTGAAAGCCTGTTTTTTGTTGTCTCCCCTCCATAAAAAACACAAAAAAACATAAAACAGTTCTAAAAATACAAAAAAATCAAAAAATGTTCAAAAAATAAAAAAAAAATATAAAACAACAAAAACAAAAAAAAACAGTTCTTTTCAGAACTACCTCCCCTTTCAAACAAAGTTGCTAGAATGTTTATCACTCTGGCAAGCTCTATTTCTTTTGGTTCGCTTCAAGTTCGCTGACCGGTTCGCGAACTTTAAGCAAACTAAAAAAATATTTTTTTAAAAAAAAGAAGAGTTAGTATAAGGGAAGTAAACAGAGAATAATGTAAAAAGAAAGACAGCTAGAGAGAGTAAATGAGAGATAGTGTCAATGACATCATCAGCAGTGCATTGCGGGTAAAAAGAGTGGAAAACATTTACCTTATAATTCTTGTTACCTTTTTTAAATATTTTTTCATACTTTCAATCTGTAAAACAAAGAACAAACATTTCAAAAAATATTAAAACATGTATTTAAAAATTAGAAAAGACAAGGGAAAAGGTTGAAAAACAAACAGTTTTTCAACAACTTTGACATTTACAGAAGTCTCTGCTTCTCTACGTCCCCTACACAATCCTAAAGATATATATTCGAAAGAAACTGTATCTTGATGTTGCTGAACTGAGGCCTATTTTGGAACATGATGTTTTTCTTGCACTGCTAATTTCTCACAATAGTGATGCAATAGCAGCGCAAAAAAGATGTAAAGCCATCATAAAATTGTGTCTAACATTGTAAATGATTGTTTTAGGATGCAAATAAGATGTGTGCTTTCAAGAGCTTTCTTTGAGGTGAGGCCTCTTTTTTTTAAAAAAAAAAACACTACCCAGAAGTACAGCACTCTAAGCATTAAAATTGATATTTACAGAACTCAGCTTACCCATATGTACCTCACATTTCTAAATGTATATCATAAGGACAAAAAGCATAACATTAATTATACATGTTAAATGGTTTATTTTTGCTGTTCTCAGAATGTATCAAATTTCACTTAAATCAGTGACTTGAAGGTATTCATCATGTAACAGCGGGGAAAAAAAAACACAATCAAAATGACTGTGTTTAAAAAACCCATACAACCTAAGAAATCTGATTTCAAAACTTCTTAAAATTAACTTACTTTCAATGACGTCAAACGATCTCCTATAAACAGCATCCACTCTGTTGTGCTTTAAATATTTTCAGCCCGCCACTTTCTGAAAGAAAACCTCCATCGATACGTGAAATATGTTACATAGAAAAAAAACTTCTCTCATTATATCACATGTTTCCACTAGGCCAAATCATGTTGCCGCGATTCGCAAGTCTTGTAATTCTTCCAATCAAATCCCGACATTTTCTATTTTCGCAACTTTCAAAAATAAAATATTTGAGATTATTTTCACAATCCTGGACTACTAATATCTTAGGTAAGAAGAAAAAGAGAGGGGCTCTTAGTTACCCAAAGGGAAATGGAGCGCCAATATACTTTAGAAGTAAAACAAAAGGTTTCCCAGTGGGATATACTATTTCCTGCTCATAGATCAGGGCTCAAATATCAAACACCATTCACACCATTCATTTTTATGGAACGGGAAAGCACTCACCAAAAAGAAAAACCACCTAGTATAATAATACAGTGAAAAATATAGTAAAAAATGTACACTTTATTCTAAAATATACAACACTGAGCGATAAATCAAAAAGTAAAAGAACATTTAAAAAAACACAATTGAATACACAGTTAAAAAGCCACCTAATGTGGACGTGGAGAAAGTTAGTCTAAAGAGACACTTGAATCTGTCTTTTAGTCCGTCATTTCAGGCCCTCTTTTGACAACACTACGAGGAAAAATATTCCTTTCGTTCAATTAGAATGTTGGCAATGCTGAATATGACTTTGCAGTTGGCGTCGACGCGTTTCGGAAGCTTAAGAATTGATAAAGGCTTCCTTCCTCAGGACGGTTTGTATATGTTTCTCCACAAATTGATAGATAACCTTCATATTATGAAAAGATGTTTTTTTCTGACGCTCGTCTTTTTTTCAAAACAAGGGGGATGTTTCTCGTCAGGAGGCAGCTTTAAACAATCCTTAACAGTCGCTCAATGCGATCTTAATTTGAAGTTGAAAATCATTCGGGATTTTCAGGTGCTGTTCTTTGCCGAGTTATGTGGGTTTCATGTCCATAAATCTGACTGTTATCTTGCTGCAGCTTAAAATAGTGCACGAGGCCGGAATACTGCGCTCTCGTTCCTTAATTGGGGTTCTTTTTCGGCAACCGGGTACTTTAATACGCGTGGCTAGTAGATGCACACGGCTCGCGTTCCCGGTTGCCGAAAAAGAACCCCAATTAAGGAACGAGAGCGCAGTATTCCGGCCTCGTGCACTATTTTAAGCTGCAGCAAGATAACAGTCAGATTTATGGACATGAAACCCACATAACTCGGCAAAGAACAGCACCTGAAAATCCCGAATGATTTTCAACTTCAAATTAAGATCGCATTGAGCGACTGTTAAGGATTGTTTAAAGCTGCCTCCTGACGAGAAACATCCCCCTTGTTTTGAAAAAAAGACGAGCGTCAGAAAAAAACATCTTTTCATAATATGAAGGTTATCTATCAATTTGTGGAGAAACATATACAAACCGTCCTGAGGAAGGAAGCCTTTATCAATTCTTAAGCTTCCGAAACGCGTCGACGCCAACTGCAAAGTCATATTCAGCATTGCCAACATTCTAATTGAACGAAAGGAATATTTTTCCTCGTAGTGTTGTCAAAAGAGGGCCTGAAATGACGGACTAAAAGACAGATTCAAGTGTCTCTTTAGACTAACTTTCTCCACGTCCACATTAGGTGGCTTTTTAACTGTGTATTCAATTGTGTTTTTTTAAATGTTCTTTTACTTTTTGATTTATCGCTCAGTGTTGTATATTTTAGAATAAAGTGTACATTTTTTACTATATTTTTCACTGTATTATTATACTAGGTGGTTTTTCTTTTTGGTGAGTGCTTTCCCGTTCCATAAAAATGAATGGTGTGAATGGTGTTTGATATTTGAGCCCTGATCTATGAGCAGGAAATAGTATATCCCACTGGGAAACCTTTTGTTTTACTACTAATATCTTACTCTTCTTTGTCACTCATGTTCTCCTTTTCCTATGACACTGATACTGCTTACTATGAAGCAGACTTACTTGCATCAGGTTTATATAGTTGGATTTTTAATCGAGACAGCATTGCAGACTTACATTCCCTCTACTTAAAATTTTGGTTTTAAAAACACCAGGTAAGAATTTTTAAGGTCAAACGGCAATTTTTTTTTGAAAGTTACAACAGAATCATTACAGAATGACCAGCCGTTTCCAGACTTTAAGTAAGCTGTATAATGTCCTGATGTTGTTGATGGACCATCGTGATAGATAATTGCTACAGTAACAAAAGTCCTCCCTGATATTGACAGCTGAGAAGCCACAAAATTTTTTATTAAAGTTGACAATTTTGATCCATCAGGCCTACATCGTTGCATCATTAAAATGACATACTGGCCATATCTACGTATAAATAATGTTGACATCATATCACATTTACATTGGCTACACTCCATGTTGTGATCCGCTGCATTTACTAGCTTATTAAAGGACACTGATTTACTGTCTGGCAAAGTTAAATATATAAATCTTTCTGAGTCTACACTAGTAGTACTTGATACCATACAGTTCTCGCAGTCATGCTGCCATTGATAAGAAAGCCCAAACAGGTGATCTACATCTACACCCTCATCTTGCAATATATCAAGCATATACATTAAAAACTCCTGACAATCTTGCTGATTATTTTCAGAGAAGTCTGTTTGACCTGAACATTCATCTAACAGATAACAAACTTCAGACACACTTTCTACTTTTGTTCGATCAGTGCTACATTTCTCTAACACAGAATTCAACAAGCAGCATAAACTTTGTTCTGAATTGAACACAATCTGTTCTTTTAAACTCTCTAGTGAAAAGAGAACATTAACAACGACATTTGCATAGCAGTTGACACCAGAACTGTTTTCAAATTGAAAACCAACAATCTCTTCAACAGTATCCACTTTCTTTCTGCTAACAACTTTCGGTTCATTGACTTTTAGTCTTTTTGCAACAACCTCCCTACTATTACTGCTATTTCTACGTTTCTGGCCTACCACACGTTTCTCAAACAAAGGATATTGAGGCAAATGTGGCGCATACTCTCTTCTTAACCTATTGTATTCCTTAACACAATCTAGATCCGCAACAAATGTTTGTGACATCACAGTCAATCAAGTACAATCCCGATAAAGTTCTAACTCGTGACAATGCCACATATGCCATACCCTCCTTGAACACTGAACTGCCAATATTCACCAATGCACAGTCTACACTTAAACCTTGCGATTTATGGATTGTCACCGCATATGCCAAGCAAACAGGAAACTGTTTACGGCGAACATATAAGTCTTTAACAAGCAAAAACCTAGCAGAACAACGAGCAATTATCTGTACTTCCTCAATGCCATCAAATTTAATTCTTAAAAATTCTATTCCATCTCTATTTCTGTATTTCTCAAAATCAACAACATTACCCATTGATCCATTTACCAGACCTCTTTCTACATGTAAATTCCGTCTCAAAATGATTCGGCAATTTAAACACACATTCAGAGTCTTTTCAAAACCCGCTGTCTTAGATATAGTCTTCTCTAATGAATCCAATTTTGATTTCAAATTGTCTGACAAAATAATAGTTGATCCCATATGCTCTAATTTGTCGATAGCTTCAAGTTTCACAATCTCTTGCTTTTCTAAATTCAACATTTTGTTGTTGAAGATGGCACATTCTGCAAGAGTTGGCATGAGACATATCCCGGATTTCTTCTCAGTAATTTTCTGAAAAATATTCTCAGGCACAATCTCTTGTTTGGGATATAAATTTGACAGTAATCGTGCATTTAAAGCTTCTTTCCCATGCTCGGTCACTTTTCCAATTCTAATATCTTGTAGAATATTCTTGTAATCTTCATCCTTTGCCTGACGCATATTTTGATGCAGTTCTGCATAATTGAAGTTTAACCATATATTGACGTTGCCAATGCTCCCTAGGCACTTCCTGGTATCTTCATGCGTGAGTATTTTGAACACAGGTTGACCTTTTACTGGTGTCAGCTGTAGAAGATCTCCGAAAACAATGATGTGTTTCCCACCAAATAAGACATCATATTCAGTTTTAAGTACTTCTTGCATTCTCAAATGCACAAAGGCAAGCATGACATTGGAAACCATGCTTACTTCGTCAATGATAAGTAGTTTCATTTTCCTCAAAACTCTTGAAACTTCACAGCAAGCATCTCCAGATAACTTGTTGTATTGTAATTTGTTGTCATGCTCCACCGGCAGCATCAGTAGACGATGCAAAGTAATACCTTTAATATTATGTGCTGCCAGTCCAGTAGGAGCGGTGACAACACAAGACAGCGATGACTCAGTCCTTTCCTGCAAATAACAAGAGATTGCTTTAATGAGGAAACTTTTTCCAGTTCCCGCTTCTCCACTCACGTACAGTCGGACAGGCTTCAACGACGTACATGAGCACTCTTTCTTCTCATGACTTAATCCGTGCTCAATTTCCTTGGTAACTTCATCATATATTTTCCTCTGCTCAACGTTGAGTTGTTTTTCCAAGTCTTGTAAGTTAACTGAATCCTCCTGAGCATGTGCCATGGCTCTTTCTACTTCATTCATAGCAGTGGCAGCTTCATTTTCGATAATAGGTCCTCCAAGTGGATCTTGACTCAATGAAACAGAACTCTGACTGTCCTGAGAACTGTCTCTGGCAATCTCGGCTGCAATCGTTGCTTCCTGCTCAATTTCCAAAGTTAGCATTTCTTGATATCTAGAAAAAGCAGGACATTCTATGGACTCCTTGGCTGCATTGAAAGAGTCTTCGTAACAGAGGAAATCTCCAAGCAGTTCCTCTTCTGCACGCCAAGGCTTGAAAAGTTGCAAAAGTGCTAAATAGAAAAACTCCTTTTTTTCTGGAGATTCGCCACTCAATTTTCGATGGTTTACTAATTGGCATTTTCTTTGCTTGACCAGGCATCCCTCACTTCCAATTACAGCATACACTCCTTTCTCAATATCTTCTTTGATGTTCCTCTTGAATATATAATTTTGGAGAACCTCATATAGACAAACATTCTCAAGGTGACTGCTTCGATTTGGATAATATGTATCCAACATGTTGGTCTTCAAAATGTCGGTACTGTTTGGTTCCTTTTCTGCCAAATACTCAATTTCCCGAACAGGTTTTAGAACTCGATTTCGCGTTGCAGCAAGACCAAGATTCGCCCAAACGAGACTCCTGGATTTGGCATAGAGACTTGCTGAAGACAATCGATCAGAACATTCGTAAGCTCCGATTTCTCGATGCGACAACATCTTCAGACTGAAACTGTACAACTTCTTGCTGAGGCTTTTTTCATGGGAAATGTCCTCCCACATATCCTTCAGTTCGGTCTTTTCTTTTTTGGTGATGTAAGATGTCACATACCGAGCCACAGCCATACAGTTGTCAGCCACAAACTGTATATCCATGTTGGCATTCCACATGGACAAAATCACTGGGTTGTAGTCATTGATGTACTTGGACTCTTCGTTCCTTTTCAAATTGTATGTATTCTTGGGTGATTTCCTCGTCACATTATGTCGCAGCGAAGACATCAAACTGTTCACTCTTCCTTTAGAAATCACCGGTCGTGGAAAGTTGAAACGACATTTGGTGTAAAACTTGTCCTTGTTTCTGAATTTACGACGACAGTACTTTCCACAACGATGGCTTTGGAAACGTAGAACTTGTTCTCTTAGACTTTTCTTCTCCGTTGCGTTTGGAACAGCACACGTAGAATACTGTTCGATGAAATTCATCACTAAGTCATCCGGATCTGTTCCAAATTTAGGTGCATCCTTGATCCACAGCAACATATGTATATGAGGGGCACCTCTTGCTTGGTACTCCTTTCTCCAGAAGAAATCCAACACCTCTCCAAGAGGTGGATTCTTTTTATTTGTGATGAAAGACATCATAGCTTCAAATCTATGATTGAAGTACCTGCATACATTCACAGGATCCAAAGAACACAGTTCTCCAGGTGTCTTGAATTCAATGTTTTCAATATTTCCATTTGCCTCTCGTAGAAATTCAAGTAAGTCTTCCCAGCCATACTCGGCACAGCTCAGAGTGAGGAACCATGTTGGAGTTCCTAAGTTCCTCAGCATACATTTTAAATCACCATGACGACGGTACCAGTACTCATTAGTACCACGCTGACACGCCATGAGATTAATTAAGTGAGAATCCAAAATACTGTCTTGGACATTGACTTTATGCATAAAGTCACTTGCCGAGATGTTTCGCATGTGTATACCACTTTTTAAGATGTGGTTCACTGCATATGACAGTCCAGACAGATCGCTTTCAAACAGGAGATGAAACAAATAGGGAATGCATTGCCGAAACCTAGGACCTTCTGCATACAATCGTAAAGTCCGGTATTCAGACGCAGGAATTTGATGAGGTCGCTCATCATATCTTCCTCCTTGACCTGTGGGAAATAGCTGTGGGAAACACCGAGCTTCCAAACTTTCCTCCCAAACACTAATGGGACTCCCTTTGGCTTGTTTCATTTGAAACAACTCAATAGCATTCCCCATGACTTCCTTGGAATGCAAAGGATGAACACTATAATGTTCATATATTTCTTCACTTTTAGAGGCCTCTACTTTCTCAATTTGGCCTGCACACAAATCGCTATCCTCTTCATCACTTACTTCCTCTTCTGCAACATATACATTCTTATAGTACTTATTATTTTTCTTCAAATACACTGTTGCCTTTTTGACTTTCCTAACATCCACTAAATCTTGCCATATTTTCTTATTCTTTGTCGGAACCCCATTAACCAAGATAACCAGAGGTTCCTCTTCCACTTTTTCTATTCCAATTGTGTTAATGTTTTTCTTCAAATCTAGAGGCAAATAAACAACTCTTCCCTTTAATCCTCTCTGTAAATCTGCTGGAGGCAACTTCCCTGTCTTTGGCTCCATTCTTACAATAGCCTGAAAGGGATGGATACTTTGAATCAAAATAGATTCATAAGTATTTAAATCCTTCAATTCAGAAGGAATCTCAACCAATTCCAGATTATTATGAACTGCCCTAGCAGGCATCTGGTTTTGGTTTAATTTATTACAACAATAAGTACACACACGTTGATCCGATCCCAAATCAAAATAATTTTCTACCATCAAGTATGTGGCTAAATCCTTCCATTCACTATTATTTTCCCTTTCACTTTTTGCATATAAATCCACTACCTTAGTCTGATTCTTATAATAAGTGCGTCGACAACATACACAAGTGAAATTAGGCCTCTCACTTGATTTCATCTGAAACGTGGCAATTTCCTTCTGAAAATTATCTGTACTGGAAACCTGTACATTATCTTCCACATTACCCTCTACTTCAGGGTCAATTTGAACATTCTCATCTTTACTACCAAAGTAACAAAACTCAATTTCTTCACAAAGATTCTTCACATCTATTTCAGAACCATGCAAAAGAGCAGCACATAACTGTTTAAGCATAATTGCTGGACTCTTAGCATAATACAACATTCTCACTAATTTTCTCACTTTATTATGATGCACTGCTAGCATCCTGAAATGATGAAAAACACTCTGGCATACTCTCCTGGAAAGACAAGCCAGTGAATGACCACGCAAACCTGTCATTTGTCTCACTCTGCAAGGATCTAAATCTTGCAACAACTTCATTTTCTGCTTCAAACTTTTCTTATTAAATGTCCGTATAAAATCACAAAGCAAATTGATGGAAACCTGTCGCACACTGCAAATAGAACTACACTTCCAAATGTACACAGGACCCTTAGGACGTCTTCCTAAAACCTCATCACTTAGCGCCTCTTCTGTCTCTGTTGTCACAAGTTGTTCTTTTTCAACTGGACAACCATCCTTCACTTCATAAGCTCGACCACTGATGTCAACTGCATGCACCAAATCATTATCCTGAAAATAAGTCTCCTCATTAAAAAATGCCTCAGAACTTGAACTATGCATCCATTCTCCGGAAAAAACTTCACAAAAGTTAGTACGATTTACTACTCTCTTCCATCTACTTTTTGTTTTGAAATCAGAAATTACCTTGCTTAGTTTCCTAATTCTATTGATTACCAAAATAAACAACTTTCGCTTAATTTCAAAAGCATGATCAATAATTTTCTCTACATTTTTCTTCTTCCTATAAAATGCCGCTTTCTGTTGGCCTTTCTTTTTAATATTTTTCAATAAATTAACTAATATCCTATTACGGAACATTCGAGTTCGAATGTCCCTAAACTGTTGTTTCCTTCTACTATCATGCACAGAGTTATCTCTTCCTCTACCAGTAACATTTGTGATGGGTCTCTCCTTTCCATTTAAATTATTTTTCTTTTTGTGAACTGAAACATTTTTTTGAGCAAAATTTTTTTTACTACAAATATTTCTTAAGAATGATTTCGTGCTCTTACCCGGACCTTTCTTGGTGTTTTGACAAGTATTTGGGGAAGAGGACTGCTGCAATAAAACATCATCCTGCTGTCTTTGACGTTTTCTAGCCTTTCGTATTCGACTTCTGGAAGGCATTTTCCAAACTATGAAAGAATCTGCAGTTGAACCTGTGGAAAAATATAATATAAAATGTTATTAACCACTATTACCAAACAGTAAATAAATAACAGTCATCTAAAACTTAATGCCGTACTAATTATTTAACATAGCAAATATTTTCCACCAGCACTGCATCACAAAAATGACACTCAATGGTACAAAACAGGCATACAACACTCATAAATCACTCCCTAATATTTTAAATCATTAATTCAGGATGACGATAAGATGTAGCCTATCTAAAGATTTGTTTAGGCCCTGATCTTTAGACTGGGGTGAATGTGTGTCATTGATCCACATTCAGTCCATCACCTGTTTTGTTTATTTGAGGTGAGGCCAACACATGGTTGCAGATAAGATTTTCACTGAAAAAAACCAAGGTAAAAAAACATGTGAAGGCCTACCAATGAAGTAAATCATTAAATGAAAACCAATACATTTCTGGAAATATGCACTACTAGTGCTTCATAAGATGTTTTGGGTCATATTTATAAGTTATTTGAGTATCTAGTATGCTATTTTACGTTCTTCATGGTGCAAATTTATTGTAAATACACTCCCACCTGCGGTTGGCAAATTTAGATTTTGATTATGGGAGTTAGATAGGCATGTTAATAATTTCCCAAAAATGGTGTATAACCCCAAACAACCTTTGAAGCAAATGCTTTTAGCCATGTTATCCACCTCCCATTGGATAACATGGCTAAGAAGTGCTTGCAAATGTGATAAAAAAAGGCCGCAATGCATGAATATCGCAGAAAAATCAGCGATATTCATGCATTTTCCAGCAAATGCTCTTAGCCATGTTATCCACTTCCTATTAAATAACATGGCTAAGAACTGCTCAGGGCCCCATGAGGAACGCTTTCCATTTAAAAAGGGAAAAATAACATCAAAGACACTAAAATGCCTTCTAAATATGAACCCAAACAACCTATGAAGCAATGTGAAAAAAAACGGCCACAATGCATGAATATAGCAGAAAAATCAGCGATATTCATGCATTTTCCAGCAAATGCTCTTAGCCATGTTATCCACTTCCTATTAAATAACATGGCTAAGAACTGCTCAGGGCCCCATGAGGAACGCTTTCCATTTAAAAAGGGAAAAATAACATCAAAGACACTAAAATGCCTTCTAAATATGACCCCAAACAACCTATGAAGCTCTAACAGTACATATCCTGAAATTTAATTCATTTCAAAATTCGTTTTTAAACACAGCATATAAATCAATTGTATACCTGCATTCATGAAGAAATGACTAAAAATGTCCTTGAGACACATGAAAGTGTTTTCTGCAATTCCCTAGCACCATTTTTGGGACACTATTAATATGGCTAGGTAACTCCCATAATCAAAATCTAAATTTGCCAAGCACAAGTGGGAGCGTATTTACAAGACACTTGCCCCATGAGGAACACTTTACATTTTAAAAGGCGAACATAACATCTTAGACACTCAAATACCTTATAAAAACGGCCACAATGCATGAATATAGCAGAAAAATCAGCGATATTCATGCATTTTCCAGCAAATGCTCTTAGCCATGTTATCCACTTCCTATTAAATAACATGGCTAAGAACTGCTCAGGGCCCCATGAGGAACGCTTTCCATTTAAAAAGGGAAAAATAACATCAAAGACACTAAAATGCCTTCTAAATATGACCCCAAACAACCTATGAAGCTCTAACAGTACATATCCTGAAATTTAATTGATTTCAAAATTAGTTTTTAAACACAACATATAAATCAATTGTATACCTGCATTCATGAAGAAATGACTAAAAATGTCCTTGAGACACATGAAAGTGTTTTCTGGAATGCCCTAGCACCATTTTTGGGACACTATTAACATGGCTAGGTAACTCCCATAATGAAAATCTAAATTTGCCAAGCACAAGTGGGAGCGTATTTACAAGACACTTGCCCCATGAGGAACACTTTACATTTTGAAAGGTAAACATAACTTCGCAGAAAAGTCAGCGATATTCATGCATTTTCCAGCAAATGCTCTTAGCCATGTTATCCACTTCCTATTAAATAACATGGCTAAGAACTGCTCAGGGCCCCATGAGGAACGCTTTCCATTTAAAAAGGGAAAAATAACATCAAAGACACTAAAATGCCTTCTAAATATGACCCCAAACAACCTATGAAGCTCTAACAGTACATATCCTGAAATTTAATTCATTTCAAAATTCGTTTTTAAACACAGCATATAAATCAATTGTATACCTGCATTCATGAAGAAATGACTAAAAATGTCCTTGAGACACATGAAAGTGTTTTCTGCAATTCCCTAGCACCATTTTTGGGACACTATTAATATGGCTAGGTAACTCCCATAATCAAAATCTAAATTTGCCAAGCACAAGTGGGAGCGTATTTACAAGACACTTGCCCCATGAGGAACACTTTACATTTTAAAAGGCGAACATAACATCTTAGACACTCAAATACCTTATAAATATGGCCCAAAACAACCTATGAAGCTCTAGCAGTACATATCCAGAAATGTAATTGATTTCTTAAATCGTTTTTAAATGCAACATATCTGTTTCAGCTTACATAACAGACCATGAAATGGGCTCCATGTATCACAATATCTTGTGTTACTGCATGCCAGAATGTTACACCAAATATGCAATTACAATTCCTCTATGAAACTAATTCTATTAGTATATCACTAGAGACAAAACCACATTTTGTAAACACAGCTTTTTTCATCATTTTCTCCTTAAATCATACTATTCTCTATCTAAATTAAATAAATCTTTTCTCACCTTAGCAAATATTTTTTGAGTTTTGAAAACAGTCTCAGAAATACACCAAATTGTCTTCAGCAGAAGAAAAAGGATGCACTCCAAAGGCTGCAGCTATTGAAAGCACAGAAATACAGATATTCATTTCACATATCTCTCATATTAGCCAATCATTCCTCTTCCCTCACTTTTTTCAAATCAAAACCCTTCCCCCCTCTGCCCTGTCTGCCTTGTTTCCATAGCAACCACCTCCTGGAAGACCTCTCATGTTTGCAAATTCACACAACAATGTTTCAATTGAACTCTGAACTCTCAGTGCACCTGCGTATCCAGTGCAATCTTTCATTAAATGTTTCTTCCTTGACCATTCAAATTACATCTTTCAAGGAACACATCCATGCACCCTAACTTTCTGTTTTCAGAAATGGAAATGCACCAATCACTGCTAATGAATCATTAGCATTGTAAATCCACAGTTTTTTTTCTATTGAAACTCCTACTGTTTCAACTGCCCTTTCATTACCACATTTCATCTGACTGCAGAACAAAATTCTCCCACCATGTTTAAGGTCTGGATTGTTGGACATAGTTACATCCACTGGGCTCAAAGGTATGCTGAGAGCAGAAATTTACCTAACCTCAATTTACAAGATGTGGAAATTAAGTGGTTCGGCCAAAGAGGATTAAAATAACACCAATTGATACCATTGGTGAAAACCTTTATGCATTTGCCAAAACCTGACCTGTTAATAGTGCACTGTGGAGGTAATGATTTGGGCACTTTGACAGGGGTAGGTCTGGAAATGCTTTTAAAGGACACCTTTGAGCAATTAATGGCACTTTTTCCTCAAACTGCCTTGGTATATTCCAATATATGCCAAAGACAGAAATGGAGGTGGTCCAACCAATTTTGTCCACAAATTGAGAAAGCGAGGAAGCATGTAAACAAATCTGTTTCAGCTTACATGAGAGACCATGGAATGGGCTCTCTTTACAACAATAACTTGCGTTACTACATGCAAGATATCTACAGAGGAGATGGAGTTCACTTCTCAGATGAGGGCAACAGAATTTTCATTCTGAATTTAAGACTGTGCATTGGTACCTACTTATAAGTACCTAAATGTACCATAAACCCAAAAGCTCTTCTCAGAGCTACCCTACATCTGATCACTCACAATTATTATTTTTCTCTAACTTTTTTCACTAATTTTCCACAAAATTCGCTCCCCGGAGCGCTACCCGGTTCGCTAACCGAAAGCTAACCTCGCGGAATTTTTTTAAAAAAAGGTTTTTTTTCCGCACATATAAGCCTCCTCAGCCACGCTCAGAAAACCTAGGGGGTCAAGATAAGTCTACCATGACCCCTTCTACCCATTCTAAACATTATTTGCCCTCCATCTTGTATCTTAATGCGACCGAAACACAAAATGGTGGACTCCCGTGACGCTTAAGGTTCGCTAACCGGGCCGCTTCCCGGAAAGCGGTCCAAAAAAAAGGTGGGAAAGTAATTTACAGAAAAACGACTAGAGACACTCTCACCAAATATACATTAGCTCATACTACATAACAATCCCTTCCATTCTCACAAATTTCATTGAAATTTCATTTAGCCATTTAGCCTGTAGACCTCTCCAAGTACCGTGAGGTAAATTACTTCACAAAACACATCTGAAGTGTTGGAATTGACAACCAATGAAAATGTTACTTTCATTTTCTACTTTTATTACCTGACATTTGATTGGTTATATACCTGTATATATATAAAGGGAGAGAAGGAAACACAGCCATTTTGACTACTACTTGTTGTTGTATATATCATTTAGAATACCACTAATAACATCAACTTGTTTCTAAAGGTAAGTTGTTATTTTTAAAACTGAAGTATATTGTGCACTATAAGTAAATATGGTAAACTTTTTCAGATAGTTATATACTATCCCTCTGTAAGAGTTAGACATTGAGAAAGGCTTCTTTATTATAATTATGGACTGATTTAGGTTTCTGTGGTATAATTATAAATTTACTTAGGCTTCTTCACAGGCACTTTTTAATAGTACTAATTCACGCCTGAAACCATACAGTGCCCATAGATTACTTCTCTGGTATAAACTCACAAGTGCCTGTCTGAACTTAAACCCAACAGTGCCCTATCTCTACTGATATATTTATTTTTTATGCAAATTACAGCAATAAAATGGAAGGTGAGCAGAATGTTTCCTTCGAAATTGTTCTGGAGACCAACACAGAAAAAGAAATTGAGGACAATGATGACTCTGATTTCATGGATCAATCACGGGACCATGAATTAGTTCAATGTGTGGAATCAGTGGATCATTTACTTCATTATGATGACGGTCAAATGTTTGAACTTATGTTCACTGAACAAGAACACATATCAGACAGTGAAATGCTAGACGTTCTATTAAATTTCGAAAAACAATCCGAAAAATAAAATTATATGTAATATTAAAAAATTGTTTGAGTCTTTAATCATTTTTATATGTAATTCATAAAGTAGTTAAATGTAAGAAATGTTATTAAATTTTGAAACACAATCACAACAATAAAAAATTGCTGAAAAAATAAAAATATTTAAAAAAAATCAACAAAACCAACAAATAATTAACATACAGTATTAGAAAAGTCTTTCATTCTTTTATCCATAAAGTTCGCTGCCCAGAACGCTTTCCGGTTCGCGAACTTGGCGCTTACCACGCAAAAAAAAAATTTTTAATTTTTTTTTTTGGACCCTCCTAGGCCCTTTTAAAACCTCCACATAAAACCTAGGGGGTCAACGAGGATCTACTATGCCCCCTTATGGTAATTTCCCCCTTTGTTTTGGCCTCCTCTTGTCTCTCGATCCTACCGAGAGACAAGATGGCGGCCGCTCCGGACTGTTTAGAATGTTGACAGACACCGGAGGGCCAATCAGCTTCGCATCGCAAAGTTCCGATACGCGAAAGGTTCGCTAACCGGATCGCTGCCCGGAGCGCTGTTACAGATATATATCTTGATTTAAACGTTAATTTCTCAAAATCCACTGGAGCACATATATTGAGACCTAGCAAAGGCACATCGGGCTAACAGTCCCTACAATTTTGCCAAGTTTCGTGAAAATCCATTCAGCCGTTCGGGCTAAAAGTGAGTCCAACCGCCCTATGGAAATTAACATGGGAAAAAGGCGTTTTGGGACCCCCCTTTTTTCTCGGCCCCCCCTCCACAAACCCCCCCCAAATTTTCAAGGGCTGCTCAGAAACAAAATGTGCCATTTTCCTGAAAATTTCAGCCAATTCCGTCCACAAACGCAAAAGTTATTAGGCATAGAATTTTCAGAAATCCCATAGGGAAAAAATCCTAACTATATATACCTACTGGCGACCGCCAGTAGGTAATATATATATATATGTATATATATATATATATATATATATATATATATATATATATATATATATATATTCACTGAAAAAACCATAGGTTTGACACCAGTTATAGTTAGCTGGAAATTTTACTGACATAAAACCAATGAAATTCCACGTTATAGTTAGTTGGACTCACTATAACTTGCGCGTGTAATGCACTGCTGATGACATTACATATTACATCACTCATGACATGGTCAGTGACATCACTTATGACATCACTGATGACAGACCTCCTTTAAGTGTAATGTAACCCTTAAAACACATATTGGAAAATAGAAATTAAAATTTTCAAAAAAATGGAGATACCCATACCAGTTACAACAACCAATTCAGTAATTCCACCATCTATATACACATTCTCTCATTTACCAACAGTTCTATATAGTCACTCATACATATACTCACTCATCATATGTAGTGATACACCTATACATCCTGTAACACACCGACAATCATCCAAAAGTTACTCACAGACATACTCACACATGCAAATAAACTATTGAACATCCATTTATTTGCATATAAAACTATACACACTCAACCACCCATACAGTCCTGCACATAAGGTTTCTTCTAAACACATACAAAAAGAGAGTTAGTCATTCATGCATCTATGTGATTAGTAATACCCCCATAAAACCATAGAAACACTCATACTGATACTAAAAAAACATCTAAGAACCCAAATACCTACACATGTAGGTACTCATCAATCCATGCAACCAGTTATTCACAAAGTGAAACACTGATACATATAATCAAATATTTAAACATTACTCGCTAATATATGTATTCACTAAGGTACACTTAATAAGCCAGTTATCCAATCATTTCTTTTTGAAAAAAACATTCATTAAGACAATAATTTAAACATTTATTCTTCCCTCGACCTTTACATATACATATATAAAACATATTTATTTTTTAGAAAGACACACATTCACTGGATGGTGTCATAAGTGATGTGAAGTAGTGTGGCTCACTGGTTAGAGGCGGCAGACCCGAGAGCAGAGGGCGGCCCGGGACCAGGGTTCGATTCCCGGCGCGGCAGGTTTCTGGACCAGGGTCAGCGGACTCGATAATTCTCTCGCCTCGGTGCCCACTCTGATCAGCGTTCACACTCGGCAACTCTGGGCATTAGCTTGCCTCATCTTCACTAACGGCCCCACCAGACCGCCGGGGATGCCTGGTCTCACCCTGGACATACCCATTAAGGGACCATCTCTCAGGGAAGCCAGGAAGGGTTTCGCAGCGGTCGAAGCGCCTTGAGACCCTACGGGTAAGTAGTGCGCTATATAAATGCCAATACATACATACATACATACTGACCATGTCATGAGTGATGTAATATGTAATGTCATCAGCAGTGCATTACACGCGCAAGTTATAGTGAGTCCAACTAACTATAACGTGGAATTTCATTGGTTTTATGTCAGTAAAATTTTCAGCTAACTATAAATGGTGTCAAACCTATGGTTTTTTCAGTGAATTTCATAGGTTTTTCAAATGCTACTTCCTAACTATAACGTGTGTAAAACCTATGGTTTTTTCAGTGAATTTCATAGTTTTTTTGAATGCTAGTTCCTAAGTATGTAATCACGTTCGTAACTAGATAGTGTCACCGCCTACACGTCCTGAGAAGCGCATGTAAAGTCATGTGACTTGAAAACAAAACTTCCAATTGGTTATTAGTAGTTTCTGTTCTAGAATATACACGCAGCACTCCACCCACTCACTTTCCTCACAATCTTTTCTACTCTCAAGAGACAACAACGTCGAGCATCTTCCGGAAGACTTTGCTGAAATGGCTGCCCTACCAGATTCATCTTCCGAATCTGAAGGAAATGAGCGACCACCGTTAAGAAGAAAAAAGGAATCTTTCATTTGGCAATTTTTCACTTATCCTGAAGATCAAAAGAAATTGAATGCGCCAAAAGTAACCTGCACGATATGCAATTCGGAGCTCTCAAGGGGAAATCCAAATAAAAAATATTCCTTTTCTGCACACACCATGCAGCGGCATGTTAAACAAAGGCATCCTGAACATTATGCAAAAGCATCGACAAGAGCCCTGGCCACGCTATTACCATCAGAGGTGGCCAGCACATCTTCTGGTGTACGACCTGTATCTCCATCGAGTGCTGAGATGGATTTGAGACCATATCTTGCGAAGGTGCACATGAAATGCAACGAGTGTGGAAAAATTCTTTTGTATGGAGAGCAGAGCCTCGTTCTTATTAAACTCAAAATTGAAAGTCATAAATGCCCCAAGAAAAGATAAATTTCTTCACTTCATTTTCAAACTATTACATACTGAAAAATGTAGTAGCAACTTTAAGAAATCGAAAGCATTATAACACTTCTTTCCCCCCCCCAAAAAAAAAAAAGTTCTTTTCAGAACTAACTCTTTCTACCAAAACGTGCTCCAAGAGCATATTATGAGATATTTTTTCGCCGCTTTATTTTAGTGCGAGACCGGGTGCGCGCACCCTCCTATCGCGTACAGGACCTGACACTCCCATGTGAAGTCATGTGACTTCCAAACAACACTTCTAATTGGTTCTTAGTAGTTTCTATTCTGGAATTTACACGCAGCACTCCACCCACTTCCATCACTTTCTTTTCTACTCTCAAGAGACAACAACGTCGAACATCTTCCCGAAGACTTCGGTACAATGGCTACCGTTCCGCATTCATCTTCCGAATATGATGAAAATGAGTGACCACCTTTGACAAGAAAAACGGAGGCCACGCTATTACCATCAGAAGTAATCAGCACATCTTCCGGTGGACGACCTGTATCTCCATCAAGTGCTAAAATGGACTTGAAACCATGTCTGGCGAAGGTGCACATAAAATGCAACAACCGTGGAGAACTTCTTGTATACGGAGAGCAAAGCTTTACTCTAATTAAACACAAAATTGAGAGTCATAAATGCTCCAAGAAAAGTTAAATTTCTTCACTTTATTTGGATAGTATGACATACTGAAAAATATCATAGCAACTTTAAGAAATCAAATGCATCAAAACACTTGTTTCCAAAAAAAAAAAAAAAAAAATGTTCTTTTCAGAACTAACTCTTTCCACCAAAACATGCTCGAAGAGCATATTATAAGATGTTTTTTCGCCGCTTTATTTTAGTGCGAGACCGGGTGCGCGCACCCTCCTATCGCGTACAGGACCTGACACTCCCATGTGAAGTCATGTGACTTCTAAACAACACTTCTAATTGGTTCTTGGTAGTTTCTATTCTGCAATTTACACGCAGCACTCCACCCACTACTATCACTTTCTTTTCTACTCTCAAGAGACAACAACGTCGAACATATTCCCGAAGACTTCGGTACAATGGCTACCGTTCCGCATTCATCTTCCGAATCTGATGAAAATGAGCGACCACCTTTGACAAGAAAAACGGAGGCCATGCTATTACCATCAGAAGTAATCAACACATCTTCCGGTGGACGACCTGTATCTCCATCGAGTGCTGAGATGGACTTGAGACCATATCTGGCGAACGTGCACATGAAATGCACGAACTGTGGAGAACTTCTTGTATACGGAGAGCAAAGCTTTACTCTAATTAAACAAATAATTGAGAGTCATAAATGCTCCAAGAAAAGTTAAATTTCTTCACTTTATTTGGATAGTATGACATACTGAAAAATGTTGTCGCAACTTTAAGAAATCAAAAGCATCATAACACTTGTTTCCAAAAAAAAAAAAAAGTTCTTTTCAGAACTAACTCTTTGTACCAAAACAAGCTTGAAGAGCATATTAGCTGATATTTTCTCGCCGCTTTCTTATAGTGCGCGACCGGGTGCGCGCACCCACCTATCGCGTCGAGACACGCATGTGCAGTCATGTGACTTTAAAACAACACTTCCAATTGGTTCTTACTAGTTTCTATTCTGCAATTTACACGGAACACTCCACCCACTTCCCCAGAAAACCAGTTTACCGTAAAACTTTTAAAGCCTCCTCTTATGAAATATTCAACATCAATCACATAGCAGAGTACTAAATAGCACTATATACACTCCGTCCCTTAATTATAAGAGACTTATTGCTATGTAAAAGCAACTTTTGTTTTCCAAGATAATGTAAAATGCTGAGCCTATTACATATTTTTTTTTCACATATATGTTACTAGTCTCCTTCGAGTACTAACACCGTAGAAAATACCACCAATAGCGGTGATATTTTTTACACCGAGAACGTGCGATTTCTATCGCTTACAGCCCTTACAATTATAAAGTTTTATTTCCTAAGTCTCTGATCTCCAACTGTGCAACGTAGGTCCCCTGTGTGTCGCAATAAGGTCCATAAACAAAAACTACAGAGCCAGCATCATAAACATACACAGAACCACAAAACGACAAGAGCCACCATGCTAATATATATCCTTAATATAATAAACCTCTGAGAATAAATACATATTTCCGTGGCAGCCCATAACACAAATGTGGCGTCCTCTGACTCTGCTCCATTACCAAACACCGTAACTCCCCGCCCCCCTCACTTTTCACTAAACTCCGCACTCCACCCCAGCCGAACCCCCTATTACAAACCCCCAACCTACCCTCCCTGCCCAAACCCACCATGAACCTCAAACCGCCCCTAGAAAACTTATAAGACACAGGATTACTAAAACTCAAAGAATACGCAACAGGCACATAATGTAAATAGTACATAAAGGCACATATTTTTTCCAAAATACTATTTAAAAACATGTTCTATTTTTAATAAATCTATCATGCATCTGACCCTCTAGAACTGCATCAAAACGTGAACTATAAACCTCTACTTTTCATTTTCAAACCATACACTTTCTTCTGACCCTCTAGAACTGCTTTCAAAACATGAACTATAAACCTCTACTTTTCATTTTCAAACCATACACTTTCAATTACATTATTTTTTTTACACAATTCATGTAATGTTACAAACCTTTTCTAAAATACACCAGTCCGTATCATTTATAAGGATTTATTTTCAGTCTTCATCAGTGACACTTTCTTCACATATAATAGAAATCACTATAACTTTTTGTACGACAATGCTAACGCGGTAAAAATAACCCTTCATTTGCTTTCCTTTAGGAATGCACACTATGTACCCCACGCATGCGTTTCTTAATCTTTGTATTTGGCAGCGAATACCGACCTTGAATCGGAAGACATGAACAAGACCGCCATTGTCACATTTATAACTGAACGTTGCATCTGCTCACACACATATCTTTCACTAAGCTAACATTCACAGAAAACAGCATTGATGTAAAAAAAAATTGACCTTGCTCTCCCTCAAATCACTCCCTTATTTTTTAACGCATCCTCCAGTTCAAAAAAAGCGACTTTTTTAATAACCACTAAGCAATATATAAGTGACTAGACTCTTAGAAAATGTATCAAGTCATTCTGCTTCTCTCCACTGCATAGCCGGCGACCTAATTCTGTGGAGTTGCTATACAACCAGCGGTGCTGCGCCGTTTCCTTTACCATCTTGGGAAATTCAAAATGGATGTCCCTCCTGCCTTCGCAAACGAGCCAGGCCACTTAGAACTATTTCGCCAGAGGATGCTTGACTACTACGGCATCTTACCACTCTCGACTTTGAATGCATCATATCGATTATCATTTCGATATTCGTATTTCACCTGTGTGCAGCCTGTATTTCATTGCCTGAGCTGTGATTTCACGTGGGCCCTGGATTTATGTCTCTGCAATTTGGTACCTCCTGAACCGAATTACAATCACCTCATGAATCCGTTACTTGATCATGAACAGCTTTGTTACAACGGAGGGTTTATGGCCTTTGCAGCGATACAAGGAGTTCTGGGTCATTGGAATATATTCGCAGCGGCGCAAGATTTCCTAACAGAGAGCTACATCGAAAACCCACCGAGCTGCCCAATGATGGTAAAAGACGCTCCAATAATGACAGATCATGAATGCTCCTTTGATCTTCTCAATTGGATGGCTGACATGTTTTCAGATGATAACAGTGATTTCATGTTAGAGGCACTTGCTGCATACTTTGCCTACACAATGGACGGTTAACTCTTTCCTAACAGCGAGCTACATCGAAAACCCACCGACCTGCACTCTGATGGTAAAAGAGGCTCCGATTATAACAGATTATCAGTACTGCTTTACTCTTTTCCATTGGATAGCTGACATAATTTCAAATGATAAAACTGATTTCCTGTTACAAGTAGAAACTACCTATTTTGCCTAAACAATGCTTCAATAACTCTCAAACAACCCATTGACGTCCTCATTTCCTTTTGGTTTTCTATATTCTTCACGTTATTTTCCATATTTTCTTTTGAAGAACAGACCTATTTGCTTTACTAACAGTGGACATTATGATTTCGTGTTGTTAGACAGCTGATTCATAAAGTAATGATGTATAACCACTTGCATTTTCATATATCGTTCCTAAACTGAAAGGCCACAAACCTTCTTCCATTTATTAAAATATAATATACTTCCTTATAAGACTGTACAATGTTTTTTTCCAACTATATTCATTTTTCTTCAACTATAGCGTTTGTTTTCCATGTACTACTGACAATACCAATTACTGTGTTTTTTGCAATTTCTGTACTCAGATTACATAATGATTTGCCTTTAAAATAGTACATTTCTAAATAAACATTTCAAATATTCACGGTTTCTCTTTTAATCCATAATCTCAACTGAAATGATTTCATATTGAAAAACTATTCATGGGTTCCACATAACCTTAACTGTAGACACTGAGGACCTTATTTATGAAGACCTTCCGCCGCCGGGGCCTCATTTTTTAAAATGGGAAAAAGTAACGCCCCGGTGGCGCAAGGCCTTCATAAATAAAGTCCTGAATGTTTTCTTTTCTTGAACTCACTTACTGATACTAGAACCTCCAAGCCAATTACGGCCTGTGAACTCTTTCTTAGTAGGTCGCGCACCGTAAAGACAGTTATACCACTGTTAACATTTTTTTTTTTACTGTTACTAAGCACCGACACAGTTCCGCTTTACTCAGAGTTAATCACTGCTCCCACGCTTCTACAGGCCAGACCCTATGTCGTATTACTCTCCTTATCACCCTTTCATCTCCACAATAACAAACAGTTGTCCTCCAGCCACCAGAGAACAGACTCAGATGCAGAGGCACCAAAGAGTGAACCCATCACCAACTGCCATCTCCGGCTGTTTCCATGGTTACACCTCATTCTGCACCTTGCTGAAGGCACAGGTCAAAAGTTCATCTCTCAACGTTCTACAGCTAACTAAGAACACTATTTTCCCTCCAGAAACACCTGCCAATCCACAACTCTGTTACATGTCTTGTTTTTTCACACCCAATAGTACTTTTCGTTTAACATAAACATTGACCTGTTCACTCTCCACTTGTTACAATCAACCAATCATTTTTATTTTTTTAACCACACCCAGCCTCTTCCTTTTTCTTTATTTAAAATGTCAACTTCTAACTACCATTCCACTTCCAGAACCGATCGGAGGACGACTACAAATCCCTTGAAAATGAAGGTCTGGCTAATAGGACACAGTTATATTCACTGGAGTGAAAAATATGCAGTAAGCAGACGAATTTGCAACCTCAGCTTACCAAATGTACACATAACATGGATTTCCAAAAGAGGATTGAAATGTCACCAATTAATTCCATTGGTGAAAACTTTTATGCATCTCCCAGAACCAGACCTTATAATTGTGCACTGTGGTGGGAACGATCTAGGCACAATCACTGGGGTAGGTCTGGAAATGCTTCTAAAAGACACCTTTCGACAATTGATGACACTTTTTCCTCGATCTGCCTTGGTATATTCCAATATATGCCAAAGACAGAAATGGAATTGGTCCAATCACCATTGTGCACAATTTGAGAAAGCAAGGAGACATGTAAATAAATCTGTTTCTGCGTTCCTCAGAGATTATAGCATGGGTTCTATTTACCACAACAACTTGCGCTACCACATGCAAGACGTCTATAGGAGAGACGGTGTTCATTTCACGAATGAGGGAAACAGAATCTTCCTCTGCAACATCAGGCTCTGCATCGGTACTTACTTATAAATGCAGAAAACACTCAATTAACACAAGGGCTCTTTTCAGAGCCACCTTATATCTAAGCACTCAAACTTCTGATTTACCTCCATTTTCACACTCTTGTAAATAGGTGTGCGCGACCGAGTGCGCGCACCCCATATTTTTTTTCGGAGAAAAATTATATCTTTTCGCGTTTAAGGGCCTTACTGCACACCCTGAGAAAACCTACGCAGGAAGACAATCTCTACCTTCTCCCCTTTCCATGTTTCAACGCTTTGAAATGAACAATATATTTACTCGCAGTGACAAAATGGCGGACAAAACTTCCTGATTTCCTTCGAATCGAACGTTAACAGACGTCACGCAGCCCAAAAAAATACCGCTCACGCGCAGCCGCTTGGGTGCGCGCACGTGTGCGCGCCTATAGATATATAATTGACTTTAACTTTAATTTTCTCAACAACTACTGAATGGATTTACACCATTCCAAAAAAAGCGTAATCTGCGAGCCGGACTGTACAGTTTTGCCAAATTTCTTATAAATCCATTCACCCGTTCGACCTGTAGCCGAGTCTAAAGGTCCTATGGAAAATAACATGGAGAAAACATGTTTTGGGACCCCCCTTTTATCTCAGCCCCCACTTGACCAATCCCCCCCAAACTTTTAGGGAAGGAGCGCAGCGGACCGAGCCATCTTCTTTGAGAAATTCGCTAAGATTCTTCAACCAGGGCCAAAGTTATTCCAAATAGAATGTTGAGGATTTCCTATGGAAACTAGGTCCTAACTATAACTACCTACTGGCGACCGCCAGTAGGTAATATATATATATATATATATATATTACCTACTGGCGATAGCCAGTAGGTATATATAGTTAGGATTTTTTTCCTATGGGATTTTTGAAAATTCTATGTCGAATAACTTTGGCGTTTGAGGACAGAATTGGCTGAAATTTTCAGGAAAATGGAACATTTTGTTTCTGAGCAGCCCCTGAAAATTTGGGGGGGTTTCGTCAAGGGGGGGCCGAGAAAAAAGGGGGGTCCCAAAACGTGTTTTTCCCATGCAATTTTCCATAGGGCGGTTGGCCTCACTTTTAGCCTGAACGGCTGAATGGATTTACACCAAACTTGGCAAAATTGTAGGGACTGGTAGCCCGATGTGCCTTTGCTATGTCTCAAGATATAGGCTCCAGTGGTTTTTACGAAAATTAACTTTGAAAAATACATATTGGGCTAGTTTGGGCTATATATATGTTGGAGCCCAAATGTAGCCCAATGTAGCCCAATGTAGCCCAATGTAGCCCAAAGATGGCCACCAGAGACAAAAAAAACAAATGTAGCCCAAATATCAGCCAGATGTAGCCCAACTATAGCCCAATGACAGAATGTCCCAGAGTGTTCTAAAGAACAACTAGAGTGCTAACAGTCCTACTTATTACAAAGGAATGGCACACCTGAAGCCATCTTGATTGGAATAAAGTGGTAACTCTTAAAATATTTAATTTAAAAAGGAACAAAATGAGGGGGTTCATTTTGCCATAGAAAGTATGATTAGCGAATATATGACGAAATCCTGCATACCATCAGTCCGCAAAAAAAATCCCGCATGTACTATTAGGCCGCAAATTAAAATAACGAAAACTTTTAGAACGAATATGCCTTTAGCATACACTAAACAACTAAACTACCCTAAACCCTAAAACACTACCCCCAGCATGACCCTACACTACACAAACAGTACAACACTACCCTAAACCCTAAAACACTACCCCCAGCATGACCCTACACTACGCAAACACTACAACACTACCCAAAACCCTAAAACACTACACCCCAGCATGACCCTACACTACGCAAACACTACAACACTACCCTAAACCCTAAAACACTACCCCCAGCATGACCCTACACTACACAAACACTACAACACAACCCTAAACCCTAAAACACTACCCCCAGCATGACCCCACACTACGCAAACACTACAACACAACCCTAAACCCTAAAACACTACCCCCAGCATGACCCTACACTACGCAAACACTACAACACTACCCTAAACCCTAAAACACTACCGCCAGCATGACCCTACACTACGCAAACACTACAACACTACCCAAAACCCTAAAACACTACCCCCAGCATGACCCTACACTACGCAAACACTGCAACACTACCCAAAACCCTAAAACACTACACCCCAGCATGACCCTACACTACGCAAACACTGCAACACTACCCTAAACCCTAAAACACTACCCCCAGCATGACCCTACACTACGCAAACACTACAACACTACCCTAAACCCCAAAACACTACCCCCAGCATGACCCTACACTACGCAAACACTACAACACTACCCTAAACCCTAAAACACTACCCCCAGCATGACCCTACACTACGCAAACACTACAACACTACCCTAAACCCTAAAACACTACCCCCAGCATGACCCTACACTACGCAAACACTACAACACTACCCAAAATCCTAAACACACTACCCACAGCATGACCCTACACTACGCAAACACTACAACACTACCCAAAACCCTAAAACACTACCCCCCAGCATGACCCTACACTACGCAAACACTACAACACTACCCAAAACCCTAAAACACTACCCCCAGCATGACCCTACACTACGCAAACACTACAACACTACCCAAAACCCTAAAACACTACCCCCAGCATGACCCTTCACTACGCAAACACTACAACACTACCCAAAACCCTAAAACACTACACCCCAGCATGACCCTACACTACGCAAACACTACAACACTACCCAAAACCCAGCATGACCCTTCACTACGCAAACACTACAACACTACCCAAAACCCTAAAACACTACACCCCAGCATGACCCTACACTACGCAAACACTACAACACTACCCAAAACCCTAAAACACTACCCCCAGCATGACCCTACACTACACAAACACTACAACACTACCCTAAACCCTAAAATACTACACCCCAGCATGACCCTACACTACGCAAACACTACAACACTACCCAAAACCCTAAAACACTACCCCCAGCATGACCCTACACTACGCAAACACTAGAACACTATCCTAAACCCTAAAACACTACGCCCAGCATGACCCTACACTACGCAAACACTACAACACTACCCTAAACCCTAAAACACTAGCCCCAGCATGACCCTACACTACGCAAACACTACAACACAACCCTAAACCCTAAAACATTACCCCCAGCATGACCCTACACTACACAAACACTACAACACTACCCTAAACCCTAAAACACTACCCTCAGCATGACCCTACACTACGCAAACACTACAACACAACCCTAAACCCTAAAACACTACCCCCAGCATGACCCTACACTAAACAACCACCACAACTCTACACTACACTAACACAACACTACACTACACAACACTACACTACACTACACAATTACTAACCCACGAAAAAATTAACACAAACCCACTTACCTCTCTCGTCATCGTGGTTTTCACAACGCAAATGCATTTACCATACTTGCCTTTAAAACGTAATTCTTTGTAAAGGCATGCGCGATAAATGCACATGCGTTTTGAAAAAATGCGGGATAATGGTATGCAAGGTCAATGACCTTGCGGGATAATGGTATGCGGACTGAAAGTCTGCGGGATAAAAAATGCGGGAAAATGGCTGCAAACCATGATTAGCAGCAGACTTCCCTGGTGAGCACTAGCTTTACTATAGTGATCTAATGAGCAACTAGAGTGCTAACATTCAGAATTTATGGCAAATGTGTGAAACATCTGAATGCCTTCTTGATAGAACCAAAGTAAACAAGCATTGAAAATGCAATAGATCTCGCCCTCGTTTAAGTTAAAGCCATTCTGTTTGTAATGAGGTGGCTTTTTAGCTTTGCTTTTATTAGTGTTTTTAAAACTTTCATGTAAATAACATGCATATGTATGCATATATGTATATGTATGCATGCATTTATATTTATATAGATATGCAGATTATATATGTTTATATATGTATATTACCTACTGGCGATAGCCAGTGGGTATATATAGTTAGGATTTTTTCTCTATGGGATTTCTGAAAATTCTATGTCTAATAACTTTGGCGTTTGTGGACGGAATTGGCTGAAATATTCAGGAAAATGGCACATTTCGTTTCTGAGCAGCCCCTGAAAACTTGGGGGGGTTTCGTCAAGGGGGGGCCGAGAAACAAGGGGGGTCCCAAAACACGTTTTTCCCATTCATTTTTCCATAGGGCTGAATAGATTTACATGAAACTTGGCAAAATTGTAGATATGGTTTGCCCGACGTGCCTTTGCTATGTCTCAATATATGTGCTCCAGTGGATTTTGAGAAATTAACGTTTAAAAAAAAATATATATCTGTGACAAGGCTCCGGTTAGCGCCCCGGTTTGTGTACCTGACGCGTAACGGAACTTCGCGAAGCGAAGCTGATTGGCTCTCCGGTGTCTGTCAACATTCTAAACAGTCGGGAGTGGCCGCCATCTTGTCTCTTGGTACGATCGAGAGACAAGATGTGGTGAAAAACGAAGGGGGAAATGAAGGAAAGGGGGCAAGGTAGACCACTCCTGACCCCCTAGGATTGATGAGGGGGATATTAAAGTGCCCCGCGGGGCAAAAAAAAAGAATAATAATTTTTTTGCGATTTTACGCCGTAGAGGCGCGTCCCGGTACGCGAACCGGGCAGCTCACCGGGCAGCTAACCGGGCAGCTAACCGGCAGCGTAGCTGTCAACATTGTAAACAGTCCGGAGCGGCCGCCATCTTGTCTCTCGGTAGGTTCGAGAGACAAGATGTGGTGAAAAAAGAAGGGGGAAATGAAGGAAAGGGGGCAAGGTAAACCCCTCCTGACCCCCTAGGATTGATGAGGGGGATATTAAAGTCCCCCGCGATTTTTCGCGGTAGAGGCGCTTCCCGGTACGCGAACCGGGCAGCTAACCGGCAGCGTAACGGGAGTCCGCCATCTTGTGTTTTTGGAGCGTCCGGTTCGCGTACCGGGTAGCGTCCCGGTAAGCGTAACAAGGGGAAAACCAAGAGAAACAGTAAAAAAAAAATTAAGGGAATAGATTTCCAGCAAACTTGACAAAATTGTAGGGACTGTTTGTTTGATGTGCCTTTGCAAGGCCTCAAGATATGTGCACGTGTGGATTTTGTCTAATTAAGGTTAAAAAAAATATATATATCTGTAAGCGTGCTCCGGCACGCTTACGTTACGGGTTTTGTTTGCGCTGCAGAGCCGATACGTCACGGTTATGCGACGCGTCATGAGGCGTCTCACATGGCTACGTGATACGTCACGTAATAAAGAATATATTTTACAGCTATAGATATTAGCTTTTAAAAAACCAATGAAATTCACTGAAAAAACCATAGGTTATAGACCATATATAGTTAGGAATTTGCATTTACAAAACCTTGAAAATTCACTGAAAAAACCATAGGTTAGAGACCATATATAGTTAGCTGGACATTTTATTGACATAAAACCAATGAAATTCCATATATAGTTAGTTGCACTAACTATATATCGCGCACCCGCAATCCACTGCTGATGATGTCACATATTACATCATTCATGACATGGTCAGTGACATCACTGATGACATCACTGATGACATCTCAAATGACATCACTGATGACATCACTGATGACATCTCAAATGACATCACTGATGACATCATGACACACCAATACCAGGTACTACATACGCACTCACTGATTCCTACGTCTACACACACATTCACTCATTCACCCATACAATCACTCATACATACAGTCACTCATTATTACAAGACTATCATATGCACTCATACACCTAGTCAGTCCTGTGAAGAATCAATCACACTTCGATTTCCTCATCTATACAGTTAAACACAGAACACCACACTTTTCACACATATACTAACACATACTTACTCTCTTATACAATCACTGATACAAGTACACATTGATATGCACAGAGTCACACACCTCCCAGCCAGCCACACACACACTCAGTCTTCCATACATCCACTCATTCTTCAATATGTAAAACATATTTAAACTTTACAAAAACACACAGACACTAGATGATGTCATCAGTGATGTCATTTGAGATGTCATCAGTGATGTCATCAGTGATGTCATTTGAGATGTCATCAGTGATGTCATCAGTGATGTCACTGACCATGTCATGAATGATGTAATATGTGACATCATCAGCAGTGGATTGCGGGTGCGCGATATATAGTTAGTGCAACTAACTATATATGGAATTTCATTGGTTTTATGTCAATAAAATGTCCAGCTAACTATATATGGTCTCTAACCTATGGTTTTTTCAGTGAATTTTCAAGGTTTTGTAAATGCAAATTCCTAACTATATATGGTCTATAACCTATGGTTTTTTCAGTGAATATATATATATATATATATATATATATATATATATATATATTACCTACTGGCGGTCGCCAGTAGGTAGTTATAGTTAGGATAATTTTCAATGTTAAATCTCAACATTCTATTTTGAATAACTTTGGCGCCGGTTGACGAATCTGCCTGAAATTTTCAGGAAAATGGTCTCATGGCGGTCCGGTCCTTCCCTGAAAGTTTGGGGGGGATTCGTCAAGCGGGGGCCGAGATAAAAGGGGGGTCCCAAAACGCGTTTTCCCCATGTTAATTTCCATAGGGCGGTCGATTTCACTTTTAGCTCGAACGGCTGAATGGATTTCCACCAAACTTGGCAAAATTGTAGGGACTGGTAGCCCGATGTGCCTTTGCTATGTCTCAAGATATGTGCTCCAGTGGATTTTGAGTAATTTAGGTTCTAAAAAATATATATATCTATAGCCGCGCTCCGGTGCGCGCACCGGAGAGCGCTCGAGGCGCGACACGCGACTTGCGCGCAGGAAGCTGATTGGATCTCAGTTGTCTGTAAACATTCTAAACAGTCTGGAGCGGCCGCCATCTTGTGTCTCGGTAAAATCGAGACACAAGAGGTGGCTAAAAGAAAGGGGGAAATGACAATAAGGGGGAAGAGTACACCCCCTCTGACCCCCTAGTTTTGATGTGGGGGCCATTAAAGGGCCCCGCGGGGCCTCAAAAAAAAATTATTTTTTTTCGATTTCCGCGGGGGGCGCACCCGGTACGCGTACCGGGGAGCTTACTGAGGAGCGTACTAAGGAGAAAAAAAATGACAGATTTTTTTCACAAAAAAATGCATTTTTTTATAAATTAGAGGTAGTTCTGAAAAGAACTTTTTTTTTTCTTCTTTTTGTTGTTTTATATTTTTTTGTGTTTTTTGAACTTTTTGAACTTTTTTTGGCTTTTTAAAACAATTTTATAATTTTTTTGGATTTTTGTCAAGGGAAAAACAAAAAACAGGAATTCAAAAACGGCTCAACAGGAGCAAAAAAATGTGAAAATTTAGGGACTGTCAGGGCAGCGGTGTTGCTGTTTCTTTAGGGCAATAAGTTCAACACTCTGCTCCCCATAGCAGAGCAGTTCGTTACACTCCGTGCACAGAAATTTGATGCCTGCAAACTCTGGCTGTATGTTAGGGACCATTCTTCTACGGGATGGTCCCGAAGGTGTTGCTCCACCAGTGGAGGTGCTGCCGCCATCTGTGGGTAATTTCCGTGCCAGGTCTCTGACACTCTCCCTCGCAAAGTTGTTTGGGTGTCTTCTTTTGACATGCCTGATTAAATTGGCATTACCAAAACTATATTTTTTCAGAGGATTGCCTCTGGATAAAGTACTCCCACATATTTTGCAGGTTACTTTTGGAGCGTTGACTTTTTTTTCACCTTCAGGGATGTTATAAAATTTCCAGATGAAATGGATTTTTTTCTTCTCCGTAGGAGGGTCCTCATCTACAAATGCATCTGAATCACTGCTGGATGACTCTCTTGCAGCCATTGCTGTAGATCAGGAAAGTAGGAGATGAAGATAGTACACAGAACAGCTCTTGCTCTCTCCAAGTACAAAGCAATAGTGAAGGAAATGGGTGGGGATTTCATTCTTTGTAAAAAAAACTGTTAGCAACCAATGAAAAGTGTTATTTTAGGGTCACATGACCCGACGCGCTTACGCTGCGCGCTTCGGAGCACTTCCGGTGCGTTTACGCGGCGCGAGCGGAGGCGCTTCCGGGGCGCAAACGTGGCGCGATCGTAGGCGCTTCCGGGTGCGTTTACGCGGCGCGATTTGAGGCGCTTCCGGGGCGCACATATGACGCGACCGTAGGCGCTTCTGCGTGCGTTTACGAGGCGCGAGCGTAGGCGCTTCCGAGGGCACTTACGTTGCGCGCCGAAGTGATGTCATCAAACTTTTACAGAAATGCATAATCATTTTCCTTATTAAAAAAAACTGATTTTATTTGTATAGTACGAAAAGTTTTGCATTATTATTAACTTTTCATTCATATTTTTTTTCACGAACGACAATAGCGCTCCGGGTGCGCTTTCTGCTAAGCTCACCGGAAAGCTTACGGGAGCGCTTAGCTGAAAGCTTCTCGGAGCGCGCACCAAGAGCGCAAAAAAAAAAAAATATATAAAAAAAAGAATACTTACAAAAAAACAGCAAATTGTAAAAAAAAAAAGGATACAAACTCGATATAGAAAGGAATTAGCATTTAAAAAACCTATGAAATTCACTGAAAAAACCATAGGTTTCACACCAGTTATAGTTAGGAATTAGCATTTAAAAAACCTATTAAATTCACTGAAAAAACCATAGGTTTGACCCCAGTTATAGTTAGCTGGAAATTTTACTGATATAAAACCATTGAAATTCACACGTTATAGTTAGTCGGACTCACTATAACTTGCGCGTGCAATGCACTGCTGATGACATCACATATTACATCACTCATGACATGGTCAGTGACATCACTCATGACATCACTGATGACACCATCCAGTGAATATGTGCCTTTCTGAAAAAGTAAATATTAGTGAGTAATGTTTAAATATTTAAATATATATATTAGTGTTTTACTTTGTGTATAAGTGGCTACATGTGTTGGTAAGTAGCTACATGCGTATGTATATGGGTTATTAGATGTTTCTCTTAGTATCAGTATGAGTGTCTATATGGTTTGGTGGGGGTATTACTTAGCACATAGATGCATGAGTGACTGACTCTCTGTTTCTATGTGTTTTGAAGACAGCATATGTACAGGACTGTATGGGTGGATGAGTGTCTATATGTGTTTGTTAGTGAGTGAATGACTGTCTCACTAGTGTCTTTATCAGTAACTACATATGTTTTAATCTAGTATATATGAATATTGATGTATATAAGTGAGTATATGTGAGAGTAAGAGATTGTAAGAGTTCCTGTTTAAATAAGTATGTGTTTCTATAAGTGATTGTTTAAGAGAATAAATATGTGTAATTTTAAATAGAAGTAAGGTGGAAGTGTGTGTATAACTCTATATTCAAATAAATGGATGTCCAATAGTTTATTTGCACGTGTGAATATGTGTGTGAGTAACTTTTGGATGAATGTCGGTGTGTAACAGGATGTATAGGTGTATCACTTCATATGATGAGTGAGTATATGTATGAGTGACTATATAAAACTATTGGTGAATGAGTGGATGTGTATATAGATAGTGGAATTACTGAATTGCTTGTTGTAACTGATATAGGTATCTCCATTTTTTTAAAAATTTCAGTTTCTATTTTTGAATATGTGTCTCAAGGGTTACATTATAGTGAAAGGAGGTCTGTCACTATGTCACAAGGATGGTGTCATGAGTGATGTCACTGACCATGTCATGAGTGATGTAATATGTGATGTCATCAGCAGTGCATTGCACGCGCAAGTTATAGTGAGTCCGACTAACTATAACGTGTGAATTTCAATGGTTTTATATCAGTAAAATTTCCAGCTAACTATAACTGGGGTCAAACCTATGGTTTTTTCAGTGAATTTAATAGGTTTTTTAAATGCTAATTCCTAACTATAACTGGTGTGAAACCTATGGTTTTTTCAGTGAATATATATATATATATATATATATATATATATATATATATATATATATATATATATATATTCACAGAAAAAACCATAGGTTATAGTCGATATATAGTTAGGAATTTGCATTTACAAAACCTTGAAAATTCAATGAAAAAACCATTGGTTTTAGGCCATATATAGTTAGGGATTTGCATTTAGAAAACCTTATTTTACTCGCATAAAACCATTGAAATTCCATATATAGTTAGATGCGCTAACTATATATCGCGCACCCGCAATTCACTGCTGATGATGTCACATATTACATCATTCATGACATGGTTAGTGACATCACTGATGACATCTCAAATGACATCACTGATTACATCACTGATGACAACATCCAGTGACTGTATGTTTCTGTAAAGTTAAAATATGTCTTACATATTGAAGAATGAGTGGATGTATAAGTGTCTGGATGAAGGATTTAGTAGGTGCATGACTGACTGTATGAGTGAGTGATTAAATGTGTCTCACTGAGTGCATGGGTTAGTGACTAAACTGTTTTAATTTGTGCATCATTATATCTGTTGTTCTACAAACTGCTGCATATGTTGATCAGTAGCTATATGAGTAACTGTATGGGTTATTCATTGGTTGTCCAAGTATTTGTATGGGAAACTGAGTGTGTGTGTATGGGTGGCTGGGAGGTGTGTGACTCTGTACATAGATGTGTGAGTAGTTGATTCACTATATGTATGGGTTCAAAAGTGCATGTGGAAACAGCTGTACGGGCGGTTGACTGTGCTTAAGTGTATTAGTGAGTGAATGGATATCTCAGTGCTACATGTCAAAGTAAGTACATATGTAAAACACAGTACATGTGAGAGTTGACATATATAAATAACTGTGCATAAGAGCCAGTGAATGTGTGAGTGGCTGTATGGATCATTGTGAACATGTATCAGGGATTGTATAAGAAAGTAAAGTAAATATGTGTTAGTATATGTTTGAATAAGTAAGGTGTCATTTGAGATGTCATCAGTGATGTCATCAGTGATGTCACTAACCATGTCATGAATGATGTAATATGTGACATCATCAGCAGTGGATTGCGGGTGCGCGATATATAGTTAGCGCATCTAACTATATATGGAATTTCAATGGTTTTATGCGAGTAAAATAAGGTTTTCTAAATGCAAATCCCTAACTATATATGGCCTAAAACCAATGGTTTTTTCATTGAATTTTCAAGGTTTTGTAAATGCAAATTCCTAACTATATATCGACTATAACCTATGGTTTTTTCTGTGAATTTCAATGGTTTTTTAATAGCAAATATCAAAAGCTGTCAAATGTCAAGTACGTGATAGGTAAAAACTTTTCGTATTTATGCACGCTGATGTGCTTTGAACGCTGCCCCCCCCCACTCCCCTCTTTTCTCTTAGTAGTACTCTCTCTTTGCAGATAGTGAACGGTAGTTAACGCAGACCTTTACCCCTGTTGTAATCCGTCGTACCTGCTTGTCTCTCCATTTGATTGATTATTATCCAAGCATTTACTGTTTTACAATTGGTTCTCTTTGGATCATTCTCTATTTACAAACAAGCACAAAGTCGCAATACTCTGTTTAGTCTTTGCAGATAGTGAAAAATCGTGTAAAAAAATAAAAGTAAGCGAGCAAAATCAGTAGACCACTAATTCGATCTCTTTTTGACCTCGGTAAAATACAAACATTAGGAACAACCCTTCATGAGAAATACGAAAATAGTGAAATGAACTGAGCTCCACACCATGAGGGCTGCAAGACAGCTCGACTCTGCCACCCACACCGCCCAAAATAACGACAAACCCTATGCAAATATTATAAATATACACAACACACCAGCAAAGAAACAGAGTAAAACATTTTATTAAATAACTATTTACATAACTATTTTATACTTTTTATTGCCCGATCCGGCTAGCTCAATCGATCGAGCATGAAACTCATGCACTGATAGCAAGCGTTGAGAGTTTGTAGAACGATGGCTTCAGATTTTCCACATACGGTGTAGTGGCGCGAACTGGCAGGGGGCGTTTGGATTCTACCCCTTCCCCAAATAAGATTTTCATACGTGAATGTTCATTCATGCTTTTTGTCCCTGAGTTGCTTCCATGTCACTGCCTTACACAAATGGCATAAGTCCTGGTTGTTGAGTGCCATACTTCAGAGTTCTAAGCAGCTCTTGTAACACTGTTTAAACCTTATTTGCACCTGCTGCAGCTTCACTATTCAAAGTAAGTGGGGTCCATTTGTGGACCTGACTGCATTGGAAAACAATGTGATACGGTGCCTCCCTAAACCGCTTGACGGAGGCCCCCGAGGGGCGGTGAGATGGCGCGGACTGAGAGGGGGCGCTTGGCTCCTGCCCCCTCCCCAAGTCGTGTTGCCCTGGTGAGGCCTGAGATCGCCCCCGGCATAGGCGGCCGGCTCCCGGGGTCCGGCGGAATTTTTTCCCTTTTGAAGAATCTTCCATTCTGGACCTTGTCCCACAATCCGTTTGACCTGAAGACACGCTGTCGTGGGGCGCCCCTTTACCGTTTTAGTTGCCATTCCGCCCGCTTTTGGTACTCTGTGCCTCTTCCGCCATTCAGCTGTTTACCGACCGCTCTTGCGACTACAACGTCTCGCTCACCATGTAGTTGAGTTGCTCCCGCTCTTAAGATTTAACCGAACTTTTTGGACTGCTGAAAGCGGTTGTATTCCGACCGCTGGTTGGTGGAGACATTTTGACTATATTCTGGACCTGCATTGTCGCGTAATGCGTCATATGACGCGACGCGTTAGCGCACCCGGAAGTGCTCCGGTGCGCAAGGCGCAGCTTCCCGAAAACGATCCAGAGCGCGCCGCGCAGCGCGTAACGTAAGCATAACAGGTCATGTGACTTGTTAATAAAACTTTTCATTGGTTCATTTTACTTTTCTTTTCCTAATGATGTAAGACTAGGTCATGTGACCTAAAAATAACACTTTTCATTGGATTAAAACATTTTTTTTCCCAAACGATGAAAGCCCCACCTTGTTTCTGGATGTTTCAGACTGAAGCCGGCGTCACCATGAGAGCACCACCATCTCGTAGCTCCGTCGTGGCCATTCCGCAAGCAATCATGGCAGCCGCTCCCCACCGGAAGCCTGCGGGAGTCGACGGCCCCCAAGACTTTTGTACAATCTTCAAGGCTGAGGGGACGCTTTCGAGAATGGAACCCAAGCCCTGGCAGACAAGCGTCCGAGTTCCAAGGTGTCCCAGGGCCATTTTACTGGACCAGGCCCAAATCCGAAGAGCCGGCGGCAATTTTAAGAGTCCTGTGGAAGCCGCCTATCGCTGCACCGCAAGAGTGGGAGCAACTCAACTACATGGTGAGCGAGACGCTGTAGCCGTAAGAGCGGGCGCTAAACAGCTGAATGGCGGAAAAGGCACAGTGTAGCAAAAGCGGGCGGAATGGCGACTGAAACGATAAAGGGGCGCCCCACTACAGCAGACAAGCCTCCGCCATGTGCTTCAAAACTGCATATGTATCTCGTGATATCAAGGTTGGGCAACCAGTACACAACAAGCAGTTACGAGTCCCATTTACACCGGCGCCATTTTGGGCGCGGCCGGGCAGGTCCAGGATCTACTGAAACATAACAAATGAGGCTGACGTCTCTGAAGCAGTTGACGAACAGCAGGACATAGCAAATAAACATGAACTCTCTAAAGCTGTTAACTCACTGCAGGACAAAACAAGTAAACCTGAAACCTCTGGAATAATTGTCGCTCAAAAGAACAACACACAAAACTCTGTAGAGCCTGAAGAAAAAAAAACAGAAGGGCACTGTAGTTTCAGACACACTTAACACTAATGACTAAACAAAGATATCGTCTGTTTATGAAGCAGTTATCATCTTCACAGAATTGACAAAGAAGTGTACAGACACCAATGCTATTAAGAAACACAAGGAAATCCTAACGCATCAGCATTCTCGGAAGAGGTTGACACAGATAACATCTTAAGGAACAAAGAAAGACCTGTTCACTCTTGACACCCCAGGTGCTGTGTATGTTGCACTATAGTGCTGCATCGAGAAAACGGACAACCCTATTGATGTGGATTTTTCATTATTGATTATTGTAAAGAAATGGCGACTCCCCCCTTTAGCAGATTAGCTAAATGTTTGCGTAATTTAGGCATAAAAGTTATATTATTGTTGTTATCGTTATAGTTCTGGTTAATTTCAAAAAATGGTTAAATATACTTACAGTTTTTGTTGCGTTCGTTATATTTAAAAGTTAATAAAGTTTTAAAATCTAACTTTGTTGGAGTGCTATATATGTTTAAAAAATCGGGTGAATGGGGCCTTGAATCGGGTTATTGTCATGTGTGGGCTTTGCAAGTGTACTGCTACAAGATCGGACATTTCAAACTCAAATGCACGTTCTTTTTCTTACCTTTCCGAAGCATGGAGCGCAATAGCAGGCAGAGAAAGGGTGATGCACGTGTTAAACACTGCCTGGCCTGGCAAGTTGCTGGCAGTGCCCCCCCGCCCGCTCCTGAAAGAGGGCACACACACACCGCCGCCCCGAATACTTCACAAATCTTTAAAAGACCATGCGCTTGTTCATGAGGCTTAAATGGTTTATCACCCCTTCTAGAACCCCTGCATCGACCCTCTGACGTTTCCTGGAAGAATTAGCACGTAACACAATACCAAGCCCTGTCAGCTGAAACCCCCGAGAAATCATGGGGCATATTATCAAGGGGGTTTATTTCCGCTTTTTTGGCTTTAAAAGCCAAAAAAAAAAGAGATAAAATTATCTCCCTATTACCAAGCTGTCGCTAACACCAGTTAGTGACAGCTAAAAGGAGATAGCGACCATTTTGGGCCCCGCTTTGCATATCAGTGATAAACAGTCCCTAACCATCGCTATCTCCTATTACCAACTTTTGGAGATATTCGCGCTAAGCGCGAATATCTCCAAAACCTAACACCTGCCCTGAGCAGTTTTAGCCATGTTATCCAATGGGAAGTGGATAACATGGCTAAGAGCATTTGCTGGATAATGCATGAATATCGCTGACTTTTCAACGATATTCATGCATTGCGGCCGTTTTTTATCGCATTTGCGATAAACCTTGCTAATAGCAAGGTTTATGTGCGATAAAATTCGCCGATGTGCGGCGATAATTTTTGTCTCTAAACAAGTTAGAGACAAAAATTATCGCTAGTTGTTGGTAATATGCCCCCGGGTTTTTCCTTGCAGGAATCGGGAAGCGAAAGACTAGCACTGAAATCAGTAGTCTCACGCCTGAATCGGGAGGGTTGGCATGTCTGGATACTCTACAGCTGGGGCCATAAACTACATCCGCAGGGCTAGGTGATAGCCTAGGTCCAGCCTGGACAATCGGACACAGAGGAAGAGGAGTGTCAGAGGGTGCGTTAGTGAATAGGGTGAAAGGGAGGTGTCGGGCGGGCACAGGGTGTGATTCTCAGAGAAGAGCAGCGCAGATGGGGGGAAGTATATGGCCCATGCATGAGAGAGAGAGCGGGGGTGACCAGTGCGTGGGGGAGATGCTTGCGAGGGTGGGGAGCCATGCTGAGGATCGGCGGCGTGCAGAGAGTGGCCCTGGTCAAGGCATCTAAAATGGCTGCCGTGCACGACAAAATTGTGGCATTGGACAAAAACGCAACATGGCGCAGACAATGTTTATCAATAAGGATTCATTTATAACAAAATATTTACTCGCAGTGACAAAATGGTGGTCGAACGAACGTTAACATATGTCACGCAGCAAAAAAAAAAAAAAAGCTCACGCACAGAGCAGTTTTTAGACATGTTATCCAATGGAAGGTGGATAACATGGCTAAGAGCATTTGCTGGATAATGCATGAATATCGCTGACTTTTCAGCGATATTCATGCATTGTGGCCGATGTGCGGCGATAATTTTTGTCTCTAAACAATTAAAACGAAGCACAAAATGGCGAATTCCCGTTTCGCTACCAGTTTGCGGCCCAGTTCGCGGCCCGTGAAGCGCTTCTACCGTGAAAAATCATTTTTTTTTTATTTTCCCCACGGGACCCTTTAATAACCCCAACAACATTCCTAGGGGGTCAAGAGGGGTATACCTTGCCCCCTTTCAATAAATTCCCCCTTCGTTTTTCACCTCTTCTTCTCTCTCGATCCTACCGAGAGATAAGATGGCGGCCGCTCCGGACTGTTTAGAATGTTGACAGACACCGGAGAGCCAATCAGCTTTCTGCGCGCAAAGTTCCGTTTCGCGAAAAGTAAGCGGACCGGAGCGCAGCCCGGAGCGCTGTTACAGATATATATCTTGTTTTGAACGTTAATTTCTCAAAAACTACTGGAGCACATATATTGAGACCTAGCAAAGGCACATCGGGCTAACAGTCCCTACAATTTTGCCAAGTTTCGTGCAAATCCATTCAGCCGTTCGAGCTAAAAGTGAGTCCAACCGCCCTATGGAAAAATGAATGGGAAAAACGTGTTTTGGGACCCCCCTTTTTTCTCAGCCCCCCCTTGACGAAACCCCACCATATTTTCAGGGGCTGCTCAGAAACAAAATGTGCCATTTTCCTGAAAATTTCAGCCGATTCCGTCCACAAACGCCAAAGTTATTAGACATAGAATTTTCAAAAATCCCATAGGGAATTAATCCTAACTATATATACCTACTGGCGATAGCCAGTAGGTAATATATATATATATATATATATATATATATATATATATATATATATATATATATATATATATATATATTCACTGAAAAAACCATAGGTTATAGACCATATATAGTTAGGGATTAGCATTTACAAAACCTTATTTTACTCGCACAAAACCATTGAAATTCGCATATATAGTTAGTTGCAATAACTATATATCGTGCACCCGCAATCCACTGCTGATGATGTCACATATTACATCATTCATGACATGGTCAGTGACATCAGAAAAAGTTTACCATATTAACTTATAGTGCACAATATACTTCAGTTTTAAAAATATCAACTTACCTTTACAATCAAGTTGAAGAGTTTAGTGATAATTGAATTGTAATGTACAACAAGAAGTAGCAGTCAAAATGGCTGTGTTTCCTTCTCTTCCTTTATATATATTCAGGTATATAACCAATCAAATGTCAGGTAATAAAAGTAGAAAATGAAAGTAACATTTTCATTGCTTGTCAATTCCAACACATTAGATGTGTTTTGTGAAGTAATTTACCTCACGGTATTTAGAGAGGTCTACAGGCTTAATGGCTAAATGGAATTTCAATCAAATTTGTGAAAATGAATGGGATTGTTATGTAGTATGAGCTAATGTATATTTGGTGAGAGTGTTTCCAGTCATTTTTCTGTGAATTACTTTCCCACCTTTTTTATTGGACCGCTTCCCGGTATGCGTCCCGGTCCGCGAACCAGCAGCGTAACGGGAGTCCACCATTTTGTGTTTCGGTCGAATCAAGATACAAGATGGAGGGCAAATAATGTTCAGAATGGGTAGAAGGGGACACGGTAGATGTATCTTGACCCCCTAGGTTTTCTGAGGGTGGCTGAGGAGGACCATATGTGCGGGGAAAAAACATTTCTTTTTAAAATTTTGCGCGGTTAGCTTCCAGTTCGCGTACCGGGTAGCGCTCCGGGGAGCGTAGTTTGTTGAAAATTAGAGAAAAAAGTTAGAGAAAAATAATAAATGTGAGTGATCAGATGTAGGGTAGCTCTGAGAAGAGCTTTTGGGTTTATGGTACATTTAGGTACTTGTAAGTAGGTACCTATGCACAGTCTTAAATTCAAAATGAAAATTCTGTTGCCCTCATCTGAGAAGTGAACTCCATCTCCTCTGTAGATATCTTTCATGTAGTAACGCAAGTTATTGTTGTACATGGAGCCCATTCCATGGTCTCTCATGTAAGCTGAAACAGATTTGTTTACATGCTTCCTCGACTTCTCAATTTGTGGACAAAATTGGTTGGACCACCTCCATTTCTGTCTTTGGCATATATTGGAATATACCAAGGCAGTTTGAGGAAAAAGTGCCATTAATTGCTCAAAGGTGTTCTTTAAAAGCATTTCCAGACCTACCCCAGTCAAAGTGCCCAAATCATTACCTCCACAGTGCACAATTAACAGGTCAGGTTTTGGCAAATGCATAAAGGTTTTCACCAATGGTATCAATTGGTGACATTTTAATCCTCTGTGGCCCAACCACTTAATTTCCACATCTTGTAAATTGAGGTTAGGTAAATTTCTGTTCTCAGCATACCTTTGAGCCCAGTGGATGTAACTTTGTCCAACAATCCAGACATTAAACATGGTGGGAGAAGGCTGTGCTGCAGTCAGATGAAGTGTGGTAATGAAAGGGCAGTTGAAACAGTAGGAGTTTGTAAAGAAAAAAAACTGTGGATTTCCAGTGCTAATGATTCATTAGCAGTGATTGGTGCATTTCCATTTCTGAAAACAGAAAGTTAGGGTGCATGGATGTGTTCTTTGAAAGATGTAATTTGAATGGTCAAGGAAAAAACATTTAATGAAAGATTGCACTGGATATGCAGGTGCACTGAGAGTTCAGAGTTCAATTGAAACATTGTTGTGTGAACCTGCAAACATGAGAGGTCTTTCAGGAGGTGGTTGATAAGCAAAAAAGGCAGAGAGGGCAGAGGGGGGAAGGGTTTTGATTTGAAAAAAGTGAGGGAAGAGTTTTGATTGGCTAATATGAGAGATATGTGTAATGAATATCAGCATTTCTGTGCTTTCCATAGCTGCAGCCTCTGGAGTGCATCCCCTTTGTTCTGCTGAAGACAATTTGGTGTATTTTTGAGACTGTTTTGAAACTCAAAAAGTATTTGCTAAGGTGAGAAAAGATGTATTTAATTTAGATAGAGAATAGTATGATTTAAGGAGAAAATGATGAAGAAAGCTGTGTTTTTAAAATGTGGCTTTGTCTCAAGTGATATACAAATAGATTTTGTTTCTTTGAGAAATTTTAATTGCATATTTTGTGTAGCAATCTGGCATGCAGTAACACAAGTTATTGTTGTACATGGAGCCCATTCCATGGTCTCTCATGTAAGCTGAAACAGATATGTTGTGTTTAAAAACGATTTTTGAAAACAATTACATTTCTGGATACGTTCTGCTAGAGCTTCATAGGTTGTTTGGGCCATATTTATAAGGCATTTGAGTGTCTCTGATGTTATTGTTCCCATTTTAATTGAAGAGCTTTCTTCATGGGGCTAGTTTCTTGTAAATACGCTCCCACCTGTGCTTGGTAAATTTAGATTTTGATTATGGGAGTTACATAGCCATGTTAAAAATGTCCCAAAAGTGGTGCAAGGGCATTCAAAAAAACGCTTTCATGTGTTTTAAGGACATTTTTAGTCATTTCCTCTTGAATTTAGGTATACAATTGATTTATATGCTGTGTTTAAAAACGATTTTTTTAAATCAATTACATTTCTGGATATGTACTGCTAGAGCTTCATAGGTTGTTTGGGTCATATTTATAAGGCATTTGAGTGTCTCTGATGTTATTGTTTCCATTTTAATTGAAGTGTTTTCTTCATTGGGCAAGTTTCTTGTAAATACGCTTCCACCTGTGCTTGGCAAATTTAGATTTTGATTATGGGAGTTACTTAGCCATGTTAAAAATGTCCCAAAAATGGTGCAAGGGCATTCAAAAAAACGCTTTCATGTGTCTTAAGGACATTTACAGTCATTTCCAACTGAATGTAGGTATACAATTGATTTATATGTTGTGTTTAAAAACGATTTTTTGAAATCATTTACATTTCTGGATATGTACTGCTAGAGCTTCATAGGTTGTTTGGGCCATATTTATAAGGCATTTGAGTGTCTATGATGTTATTTTTCCCTTTTTAAATGGAAAGCGTTCTTCATGGGGCAAGTTTCTTGTAAATACGCTCCCACCTGTGCTTGGCAAATTTAGATTTTGATTATGGGAGCTACATAGCCATGTTAAAAATGTCCCAGAAATGGTGCAAGGGCATTCAAAAAAACGTTTTCATGTGTCTTAAGGACATTTTCAGTCATTTCCTCTTGAATGTGGGTATATAATTGATTTATATGTTGTGTTCAAAAACGTTTTTTGAAATCAATTACATTTCTGGATATGTACTGCTAGAGCTTTATAGGTTGTTTGGAGCATATTTAAAAGGCATTTGAGTGTCTATGATGTTATTTTTTCCATTTTAATTGAAGACCTTTCTCCATTGGGCAACTTTCCTGTAAATACGCTCCCACCTGTGCTTGGCAAATTTTGTTTTTGATTATGGGAGTTACATAGCCATGTTAAAAATGACCCAAAGATGGTGCAAGGGCAATCAAACAAATCCGCTTTTATGTGTCTCAAGGACATTTTCAGTCATTTCATCTTGAATGTAGGTATACAATTGATTTATATGTTGTGTTCAAAAACTTTTTTTGAAAACAATTACATTTCTGGATATGTACTACTAGAGCTTCATAGGTTGTTTGGAGCATATTTAAAAGGCATTTGAGTGTCTATGATGTTATTTTTCCCATTTAAATTGAAGAGCTTTCTGCATGGGGCAAGTTTCTTGTAAATATGCTCCCACCTGTGCTTGGCAAATTTAGATTTTGATTATGGGAGTTACATAGCCATGTTAAAAATGACCCAAAAATGGTGCAAGGGCAATCAAAAAAACGCTTTCATGTGTATTAAGGACATTTTAAGTCAATGAGGAAACACAGGTGATGTAATTCTGAAATGAGGAAAAGAAACTCCACATTTTTCAATTACATCACTAGTGTTTCCTAAGTACATGAATGACATTGTGCAGGTGAAGTTTAGGTCTGACCACAGATTCAAAAGAGGTCTGCCCTTTGTTCAACAGTGAAGTGGACATGACTTACTTCATTGGTAGGCCTTCACATGTATTATCTCCTTTGTTTTCTTCAACAAGCGAAAATCTCATCTGCAACCGTGTGTTGGCCTCACCTCAAACAAACAAAACAGGTGATGGACCGAGTGTGGATCAATGTCACACATTCACCCCAGTCCAAAGATCTGGGCCCAAACAAACCTCTAGATAGGCCACACCTTATCGTCATCCTGAATCAATCATTTAAAATGTTAGGGAGAGATTGATGATAGGTGTATGCCTGTTTTGTACCACTGTGCGTCACTTTTGTGACGCAGTGGTGGTGCAAAAGATTTGCTATGTTAAATAATAAGTAGGGTGTTAAGTTTTTGATGACTGTTATTCATTTACTGTTTGGTAATAGTGGTTAATAACATTTTTATTATATTTTTCCACAGATTCAACTGCAGATCATTTCAAAATTTGAAAAATGCCAACTAAGAATCGAATTAGAAAGGCTAGAAAACGTCAAAGACAGCAGGATCATCTATTATTGCAGCAGTCCTCTCCGCAAAAAACTTGTGAAATCACCAAGAAAGCTCTGGGTAAGAGCACGAAATCATTCATTAGAAATATTTGTAGTAAAAAAAGTATTTCAACAAAAAATGTTTCAGTCCAGAAAAAGAGAAGCAATTTAAATGGAAAGGAAAGACCAATCAAAAATGTTACTGCTAGAGCAAGAGATAACTCTGTGCATGATAGTAGAAGGAAACAACAGTTTAGGGACATTCGAAAACGAATGTTCCGCAACAGGATAATAGTTAATTTATTAAAAAACATTAAGAAAGGCCAACAGAAAGTGGCATTTTATAAGAAAAAGAAAAATGTAGAGAAAATTATTGATCATGCTTTTGAAATTAAGCGAAAATTATTTATTTTGGTAATAAATAGAATTAGGACACTAAACAAGGTAATTTCTGATTTCAAATCAAATAGTAGATGGAAGAGAGTAGTTAATCGTAGTAACTTTTGTGAAGTTTTTTCCGGAGAATGGATGCATAGTTCAAGTTGTGAGGCATTTTTTAATGAGGAGAGTTATTTTCAGGATAATGATTTGGTGTTTGCAGTTGACACCAGTGGTCGAGCTTATGAAGTGAAGGATGGTTGTCCAGTTGAAAAAGAACAACTTGTGACAACAGAGATAGAAGAGGTGTTAGGTAATGAGGTTTTAGAAATACGTCCTAAAGGTCCTGTGTACATTTGGAAGTGTAGTTCTATTTGCAGTGTGCGACAGGATTCCATCAATTTGCTTTGTGATTTTGTACGGACATTTACTAAGAAAAGTTTGAAGCAGAAAATGAAGTTGTTGCAAGAATTAGATCCTTGCAGAGTGAGACAAATGACAGGTTTGCGTGGTCATTCACTGGCTTGTCTTTCCAGGAGAGTATGCCAGAGTGTTTTTCATCATTTCAGGATGCTAGCAGTGCATCATAATAAAGTGAGGAAATTAGTGAGAATGTTGTATCATGCTAAGAGTCCAGCAATTATGCTTAAACAATTATGTGCTGCTCTTTTGCATGGTTCTGAAATAGATGTCAAGAATATTTGTGAAGAAATTGAGTTTTGTTACTTTGGAAGTAAAGATGAGAATGTTGAAATTGACCCAGAAGTAGAGGGTAATCAGACCCTCCAGTTTATCGCGATTTCGCGATTCACGAAAAAATCGCGAAATCGGCAGATTACCGCGATGGCCGCGATAATAAGTATATTGGCCGCGATATTATGCCTTTTATTGGCTGCGCGCCGCCTCCCCCCACTCGTGTGTGTCAGCAGCTTCCCGGGACACACACAGACAGTCCGTTTTTGAGCTGCCAGCCGCGAGTACTTCACAGGTCATTAAATGACCTTTCACTTGTTAATGAGGCTTTTATTGCTGGAAGGGGGCGGGGGGCACATTCTTTTCATCCTTTCCAGGCCGGGCCCCCTGGTTACGACCTGTGAAGCGCCTCGTTGTGGGCTGCACAGTGCATCGCAGCACAGTTGAAATACCTGAATACTGCATGTGTAAAATGCCTGTCCTGAACGCTTCCTCGCCTTCTCGACATTTTCTCGATGGCACCACTGTTTTTGAATGAAGATATTTCACTATTGCTGAACAACTACGATAGCAAAAGCAGCAGAAAAGATGGGGTGATGGATTCCATTGACCTGGACCCCATGTTTCACATATGTTTCTTGTTCAGTTTACAGACGTTCTTTTAAATCCACAGGCAGCGACCACAGCAGTGTGACTCAAAACCTAAAGATGACTTCTTAAACTATTGTTTGCCTTTCCACTAAATTGGCAGAGAATCAATCGGGCTAAGGATTGGGAATAATTTGTATTGCGACGTAAGATTGTACATTTGAAAGAAATATACACCATTACACATAATCATGTAAAATTCTCTCTTTTACAATACATGAGGGGTTTAATGACCCTGACAAAGACAAGTGGCTACCTTGCAGCAGTTGTGTGCTCTTAGGACTGCCTTGAAATGCTGGCAGTTAACTTAAAAAAAAAAAAAAATAATGACTTCTTGTAGGTCAGTTTCCTCTCCATACTTCTTAAAAGAAGGTGGTGTTTTCTTCAACTTCTAATACTGGAGTCCTGTCAAATGCTTTGTGGACTAGCTCACATATTTTAACACAAATCATTCTTATCACTTATTAAGGAGGTTAATTCTAAGGTGATTACGTATTGTTTCCATGGGTGGTCTTGCTCAACATAGGTGACAGGAGTGTTACATTTTATGTAAAAATCATGGCTCGAGCCACATTCAGTTGAATGTAAGGATAACTCAGTAAATTCAACCTAGACTGGACTTCCTGACAGGTGGTATGGTGTCTGTTCATTGATTGATGCACTTTCATTTATGTGTAGGTTTTTATATCTGCATCTGTCCATGCACCAATTGTATACCTCTGATACTTAAACTGCCAGATATTTCATTTATTAAGCTGAATTATAATTTGTGTGATAATTAACACAAAATCGCAGTTTACCCGTGTTAAATTCTGTAAGGTCAAACCTGCTGAAATTTATCAGGTGAAAAGGTTGCGGAGTGGAGGAGGGGTGCAAAACATTAGAATTTGGTGTGTTAAGAAACAATTAAGCTCGTTGTGTAATTTTCCTTTTATTAACTGAACTGTACTGTACTGAAATGCCTGTAAGCTCCTGCTGTAAAAACCATGAGGTCAGTTTCAGTTAAGGATGATTGCGGTATTAGGTGTCTGCGTCTTGGCCAGAGTCAGGAGGTCTGACTCCATTGGTAGCACTGAAGAGCATGGCTGGACTGGCCAGCTAGGCTAACGCACACTCACCGCACATGGCGGCTGAATTTATCATTATTGTCTGGGCTGTTTTAAGTTCCCAGTCTGGCACTACTGAAGAGTGACGGAGTGATAACCCGTACCAGCTCAGCGCCATCTTTGGAAAAATAAAAATAACACAGTAGGTCAGATTAACAAAGGTGTCTAAGATTACGAGAATCAGTACTACTGGAACACTACCTCACATATTCATCAGTGACAGGGATCCTAGAGAAATCAGAAGTTCCTCATCCGTTTCTGGAAGGAAGGAAAATGTATAATTTAGCAGGTCCTAAAAAACAGAAGTGGGGGGGGTCTAACCAAGTTAGGCAGCATAGCGCGTGACATCACATTGAGTGACATCATTGAGCGCGACATGGCACGTCGCATCACAGGAAGTGGCATCAAGACCCATGACCTCACAGGAATTGACATCACAAAATGTGACACAAAATTTTAGACCTAACACTTCTGTTTAGCCCAACTGGCAGATGAAGAATTGCAATTCCAAGGGATAACAGCCTTAACCTGTGGGCTTCTTCCTCTATTCCATATTCCAGATTGCCTAATCAAAGTGGAATACTCAGCTAAAACAGTTTCCATTGATTTAAGGCTGAAAATTAATGTTTATGAGTAAAATAAAGTGCCGCTAAAATGCCGCTAAATTTCCATATTTGTGCCGCTAAATTTCCATATTTGTGCCGCTAAATTTGCGAATCCATGCCGCTATATCCTGGGGGGTCTGGGTAATGTTGAAGATAATGTACAGGTTTCCAGTACAGATAAATTTCAGAAGGAAATTGCCACGTTTCAGATGAAATCAAGTGAGAGGCCTAATTTCACTTGTGTGTGTTGTAGATGCACTTATTACAAGAATCAGACTAAGTTAGTGGATTTATATGCAAAATGTGAAAGGGAAAATAATAGTGAATGGAAGAATTTCGCCACATACTTGATGGTAGAAAATTATTTTGATTTGGGATCGGATCAACGTGTGTGTACTTATTGTTGTAACAAATTAAACCAAAACCATATGGCTGAGATACCCGCCACCCCCTCTCAACACAATCCCCAAGGATGGGAAACCGGAAACAGTTCTGAAGTTTTTGGAGACGGGAGGGAGTGACCCTCCCGGGCCGTATTTATTAAAATATGAAACAAAATTAAAACATGAAATCAACAGTTTCATATTATGTACAATTTCATTACCACATTGCGATGTTTGGCTAACCTTAACATATCCTCTAATACAAAGGTTCTCCTAGCCGAACTAACATCCTACCAAACATTTACTTAACTTTTGAAATTGTACATCCTAACGTTTAAGGGCCAACGGCAAGGTCGTAACCGGTGTCAAGATCCCTAACCCAGACATATCCCTCTCACTTGAGAAGGGCGGCACGGAGGCATACCTCAAGTGCAACTACCAATTTCCCTTGACTTGACGGGGGCCCCAATAAAACTCGACGCCACTTAAAGGTCTTACGAGGACTCGTGTGAGGTATCTAGAAGGTAGCGTAGACCCCCCCCAAACCCCACACAACTTACCACATCTGCCGTCGCAGACGTCCTGGCCCCGGGAAATTCCCCAGGAGGGGGCTGTAACCCCTCCTACCCATGAAGGGGCCTTGACCGCCTTCCCTTTCCTTTCGGCGACCCATCCTTAGAAGGGACCGCCTCCCCGTTGAGGGGCCAATGGCCACCTCCCCCGAGCGCCCCCATCCGTAATGGGTGACGCCCACTCATAGGGATCTTCCAATTAGTGCTCACCGATCATGACCTTACCGCCCGACAAAATAAATACGACAATTATAACTAAATACCTAACGACTAAATATAACAGACCGTATCAACAACAACTTTATTCAAAGCATGCTTACTGATGAACACTAAAGCACCATTACTTTATTTGCAAAACATAACACAAATCGATCATTCCTTATTGCATACTCAAATTCTTCACGATAATACCACAGCCTGCAAACGAAACTCAGACTTATCCATCAAACTTTATTCAAAACCACTCGCTGTCTTCAGGGGCTGGTTGGTGGGTCAAAATTGGCTCTTCGTTCCGTCTCGAGCTCACGTGCAGCGAGGGGGTGCAGCTTCAGAGCACAGGAACAAGAGGATACTTTCTGGTCTCGTTCCTCCTTTTATCCGTCTTCAGGGCGGGCGTAAAACCCGCCCCTGCCTGCCCTTAGGGCGTGGCCAGCCGCGTCAGTGTCTAGGCCAACCCACTCTAGGGCGGGAAAAGGCGCGCCCCGGCTACGCCGCTTCGGGCATACCAGCCGAGACTCGCCTCCCGCCCAAGATGGCTTCCCGGGGGGATCGTGGTACTCTGCCATACGTTCGGGGGGACCGATTGGTCGCCCCTTTCCATATGGCTGAGATACCCGCCACCCCCTCTCAACACAATCCCCAAGGATGGGAAACCGGAAACAGTTCTGAAGTTTTTGGAGACGGGAGGGAGTGACCCTCCCGGGCCGTATTTATTAAAATATGAAACAAAATTAAAACATTAAATCAACAGTTTCATATTATGTACAATTTCATTACCACATTGCGATGTTTGGCTAACCTTAACATATCCTCTAATACAAAGGTTCTCCTAGCCGAACTAACATCCTACCAAACATTTACTTAACTTTTGAAATTGTACATCCTAAAGTTTAAGGGCCAACGGCAAGGTCGTAACCGGTGTCAAGATCCCTAACCCAGACATATCCCTCTCACTTGAGAAGGGCGGCACGGAGGCATACCTCAAGTGCAACTACCAATTTCCCTTGACTTGACGGGGGCCCCAATAAAACTCGACGCCACTTAAAGGTCGTACGAGGACTCGTGTGAGGTATCTAGAAGGTAGCGTAGACCCCCCCCCAAACCCCACACAACTTACCACATCTGCCGTCGCAGACGTCCTGGCCCCGGGAAATTCCCCAGGAGGGGGCTGTAACCCCTCCTACCCATGAAGGGGCCTTGACCGCCTTCCCTTTCCTTTCGGCGACCCATCCTTAGAAGGGACCGCCTCCCCGTTGAGGGGCCAATGGCCACCTCCCCCGAGCGCCCCCATCCGTAATGGGTGACGCCCACTCATAGGGATCTTCCAATTAGTGCTCACCGATCATGACCTTACCGCCACAGGTCCGGATAGTTGACCGGCTATCCGGACCCCCCACCATACTCCTACCTAAAGGTCATGTTTTAACGTCTTCAGCCAAGCTATGAAGTCTCCTATGAGTAACTCATTCCCCATCCGAGACAAATGAACACCGTCCCCCAAGTACATACTGTCATCATTAATACATCCATGCGCGATAGAATGCAGTGCATTGGAACGGAACAACCTACTTACTTTGTTATTAATTTTCCTCACAGAGTGATTTAAAGCAGAAACAGAAAAAGCCCCCCGCCACACTTTTCGTGGGATCATATGGGACCACCCAATTGTGCACCCTGGAACTCTCCTCGCTAACCAACTTACAGTGGAAAGCATCGCCTCCAGGAGAAGTCGTCTACCAGTGGTGACCAAATCATTGCCCCCAAGATGTACTATGACTACAGACGGCGGTGACCTCGTCCGCCCTAGCAAACCCTCGAAAAAAGATTGAAACTGGTCAATACAGAGACCGCCCTTTCCGTAGAAGGACACACTGTACCCGTATTCCCCAGCCACGTGCACCATGTCACCTGCCTTGAATACGTCCGCGGCACGCCTCACGTATGAGTGGCCCACGAACCACACCTCCTTTTTAACAGCCGGTGATGTCTGACCGCTGGCCCCCCGGTGTTGGGTCGACTGCATAGTCCGCCCCGCCTCGTAGGCTTGTGTAACTGAAAACCAAACAAAAACAAGAAGCGTGAGTACATCATTACAGCTTCACAACATGTGCAAACGCACATACCTTTTATAACAGTTGGAGGACCAACGCCCCACACGTTTAACTTGTTCCACATTCAGACCCCTGGCTGTAGCCTCTGTAGCAGCCCCTATCCGAAAGGAATGGGTCCCAAACTCGCCCGGGTTCAAGCCCGCAGCTGTAATTGACATCGCAAGCACCCGCTGAAACTGAAACCTTGTCAGTGGGGTGGCGTCTGCGTGTCTCAACAAGGTCCCCCCCCATGATGCCACCCTTTGTGTCAAGTAATCCTCTAAACACTTCACTGGGCACATGGACGACCCGGGAATCCTGTGTATAAGTATGCCGTCGCCCATCCCGCTTTGATCGGTCTTGGACCTTACAAACGAGACCGTCATCGTCTCCCCTCTGAGTTGAACGTGCTCTGCGCACAACCCTCCCGTAACATCCTGCTTGTTCCTTGCCACTAATTCGCTTACCCGCATAGCTCCATGAAATGCTAGCGTAAAAGCAGCTCGGAATAACACTGTCTCAAAGTGAGATGAACATGTCGTAGGGAGTCTGGATAATAACTGGGCCAACCTATCCAAACCTATCGGGCGCCTCTCGTCTACTCTGCTACCCTCAAGGCGTTGCCACCCTCGTAGCGCTTTTTGCACAGTGAAAGACGCTGTCGGGTCCTGTATCCCGTGAGCCCTAGCAACAAAAGAAATGGCAGCCCGATGCCTCTGGGCCGTGGCCACCGATTTCCCTGCCCGATGTAACGACATCAAAAAATTCACTACCCATTCCTCCTGTCCCCAAAGCTCCCCTCTAGCAGTCCCCCAAAAGGCTAAATAGGAAAGGAACGCCCCTTCATATGCCTTCCTCGTCCTGGGTGCTAAACTCTCTCCCACGAGGTTACGAAGCTCGGGGCACCGAGAGACCAGAGAGCTTCGGGAAAGGGTGCAGGCTCCGGGTCCGCTGTGGGAAGGAAACCCCAGAAAGCCTGCATACGAAAACGAGAAAGGGCATCAGCCGCCTGGTTCATTATCCCCGGGACATGTCTCGCTTTGAATAGTACATTCAATTGCATACATAATAATACAATTTCCTTGAGCAGTCTCAAAATCCATTTGCATCGTGCTGCCTGGCTATTGATACACTCAACCACGGTCATATTGTCAGACCAGAATACCACAGAGTGATCTCTGAACCCTTCAGGCCACGTTCTCAGGGCCACCAAAATGGGGAAGAGTTCCAGGAAGGCAATGTTACTTGTCAGCCCACTGTCTCGCCACCATGCTGGCCATTTTTGTGCAGACCATCGAGTACCGAAAATGGCACCAAAACCTATACTCCCTGCCGAATCTGTCCATAGCCCCAGTTCCTCGGAGGACACGGCCGGTTTGTTCCAGACGACTCGACCATTGAAATCCGCCAGAAATGCCAACCAAATGCGCATGTCCTGGCGGACCTCGGCCGAGAGCCTTGTGCGATGATGGCCCTCCTTCAGTCCGACCATGGCTTGAGCGATCGAACGGGAAAAGGGGCGGGCCATCGGTATAACTCTTAGGGCAAAATTCAACTGCCCCACTAACTGCTGTAGCTGATGCAGTTTAACCTTAGTTTCACTCATACACATTTGCAGGGATGCCCTGAATTTTAACACTTTATCACCTGGTAAACGGAAACAACCTTCTCTGGAGTCTAACTCGATCCCCAGAAACTCGAGGCAGGTCGAAGGACCCACCGTCTTACCTGGTGCCAATGGCACGCCAAACTGATTCATTAAAACACAAAATGCATCCAAAGCTTGCCCACATTCCGAATCCCCGGCTGCCCCCAGGAACAAAAAATCATCAAGATAATGCATAACATGTTGAAAACCCGTCTTCCTAGTAAAGACCCATTGTATGAAACAACTGAATTTCTCGAAATAGGCACAAGAAATAGAGCATCCCATCGGCATACACCTATCCATGTAATACTGTCCCTGAAACGTGAAACCCAGTAGCCGCTGATCGTCTGGATGTACCGGGAGCAACCGGAACGCTGACTCGATATCAGATTTTGCCATCAGCGCACCGGGCCCCAGGCGATTCAAAATGGCCACGGCCTCATCAAAAGATGCGTACCGTACCGAACATATTTCTGGGTCTATCGCTTCGTTTACGGAAAGACCACGTGGGGCTGACAAATTATGTATCAGCCGAAACTCCCCCGGGTCCTTCTTGGGGACCACTCCTAAAGGCGAACAAACAAAGTTAGCCACCGGGGGTACACTAAACGGACCAGCGACTCGACCTCGAGTAACCTCCTTCCGGATCTTTTCCTGTACCACGGTCGTATGCTGCAAGACCGATATCTGATTTTTGCATCGTTCCACACCCTGAAAGTCCCCCACTGGGATGCGGAAACCATATGAAAACCCGTTCCGCAACACCCCAGCAGAAGCACGATCCGGGTATTCACTGAGCCAGGGAATCATCGCCAAGGTATCAATCGGGGTAGGTAAAGGCGCCCCTCGGACTATGTTAGACCTGTTTGGCGCCTCCTCTACCCCCGTTATCACCCGTTTTGGCTCTGCACGTGGACTCAGGATGGGATGATTGCCCACACCCACTACATTCGTGTTTAAACTTGCACGATCCCTGGGGCCTAGTACATTTACCCCTGTTAAAATTCCAACACACCCCTTTTTTACCTGTATTACCGGTAGGCCTCGAGTGATTGTCGGTACCCGTACCTGATCGAAAGGGCGTCCCCGCATACTGACGGGAGGATTCGCCCACATTACTCCCTACCAATGGCACTTTCAACATACCAGTTTCCTTCATTTTTGACCAGGACACAGAGTCATAACATTCCCAAGTTAAGTTTTTATCATGTTCTTTTGCTTTTCTGAAAAGATTATCATAGCAAAACCAATGATTACCCTCGTGTGATACCGAGTACCCCATGATCCGTGACTGATAACTCGGCAATTCGGGTAGCAATTCGGGCCTCCGTTCACCCAAGATCGATGTGAAAATCCCCCATGCCTTGCCCCAATTGCCAATGTTTTCATTAACCTTAAAGGCGGCCATCTTTGCGCGCCAAACACTCGGATGCATGAGATCCTTCTGACTTTTAACATGCTCCATCTCATAATGATCGGTAAGCAACGAGAAGATGTTTACATATTCCCCTGCCCATATCTTTTCTTTAATAGCTAAAGGAACATGCTGACCCAACCTCTCCCTTCGAGAGGGTGCCGACTCTTCCCTCGCAATCGGCAATGGCCGCTTACCTGAACTGGACGCTGTCTCTGCGACTAAAACCGTCCCCTGAGGCTTCCCTACAGCCGCGGCCGGCGTGGGTACCCTCGCTGCTTCACGAGTTTCCCGCAGTTGCTTCATCAACACCTGCGCGTCTACAGCCGTGGCGCCCTCGCTACTTTTACCCAACCACGCTGCTAATTGTGCTGCCAGCTCGGGCGGCATATCTTCCCCGGACACGGGGTGACCACCACGGGAATCGGATTCCCTTCCTCCGGCACAGGAGTGGGTGCTTCGAGCGGAACACTGGGACCCGGGGTAACTCCCCCAGCTGCTCCTCTCCTGGGCCTCTTGCCTTTTCCACCCGGGGCCGTACCCTCCAAAGGACGTTTCGGGCCTCCTTCCTCATTTTTATCCATCCGCCTCTTTAGGTCGGTCATCTCCTTCATGAGAACACGCAGCATCTGTTCGGTAGTCATTCGCTTTCCCGCCTTCTTCGGCATTCTCCTACAGAGTATCTGCAAAACAAACGAGAAAGATTACAACGCTCAAAATTGGCTCTTCGTTCCGTCTCGAGCTCACGTGCAGCGAGGGGGTGCCGCTTCAGAGCACAGGAACAAGAGGATACTTTCTGGTCTCGTTCCTCCTTTTATCCGTCTTCAGGGCGGGCGTAAAACCCGCCCCTGCCTGCCCTTAGGGCGTGGCCAGCCGCGTCAGTGTCTAGGCCAACCCACTCTAGGGCGGGAAAAGGCGCGCCCCGGCTACGCCGCTTCGGGCATACCAGCCGAGACTCGCCTCCCGCCCAAGATGGCTTCCCGGGGGGATCGTGGTACTCTGCCATACGTTCGGGGGGACCGATTGGTCGCCCCTTTCCAGATGCCTGCTAGGGCGGTTCATAATAATCTGGAATTGGTTGAGATTCCTTCTGAATTGAAGGATTTAAATACTTATGAATCTATTTTGATTCAAAGTATCCATCCCTTTCAGGCAATTGTAAGAATGGAGCCAAAGACAGGGAAGTTGCCTCCATCAGATTTACAGAGAGGATTAAAGGGAAGAGTTGTTTATTTGCATCTAGATTTGAACAAAAACATTAACACAATTGGAGTAGAAAAAGTGGAAGAGGAACCTCTGGTTATCTTGGTTAATGGGGTTCCGACAAAGAATAAGAAAATATGGCAAGATTTAGTGGATGTTAGGAAAGTCAAAAAGGCAACATTGTATTTGAAGAAAAATAATAAGTACTATAAGAATGTATATGTTGCAGAAGAGGAAGTAAGTGATGAAGAGGATAGCGATTTGTGTGCTGGGCAAATTGAGAAAGTAGAGGCCTCTAAAAGTGAAGAAATAAATGAACATTATAGTGTTCATCCTTTGCATTCCAAGGAAGTCATGGGGAATGCTATTGAGTTGTTTCAAATGAAACAAGCCAAAGGGAGTCCCATTAGTGTTTGGGAGGAAAGTTTGGAAGCTCGGTGTTTCCCACAGCTATTTCCAACAGGTCAAGGAGGAAGATATGATGAGCGACCTCATCAAATTCCTGCGTCTGAATACCGGACTTTACGATTGTATGCAGAAGATCCTAGGTTTCGTCAATGCATTCCCTATTTGTTTCATCTCCTGTTTGAAAGCGATCTGTCTGGACTGTCATATGCAGTGAACCACATCTTAAAAAGTGGTATACAGATGCGAAACATCTCGGCAAGTGACTTTATGCATAAAGTCAATGTCCAAGACAGTATTTTGGATTCTCACCTAATTAATCTCATGGCGTGTCAGCGTGGTACTAATGAGTACTGGTACCGTCGTCATGGTGATTTAAAATGTATGCTGAGGAACTTAGGAACTCCAACATGGTTCCTCACTCTGAGCTGTGCCGAGTATGGATGGGAAGACTTACTTGAATTTCTACGAGAGGCAAATGGAAATATTGAAAACATTGAATTCAAGACACCCGGAGAACTGTGCTCTTTGGATCCAGTGAATGTATGCAGGTACTTCAATCATAGATTTGAAGCTATGATGTCTTTCATCACAAATAAGAAGAATCCACCTCTTGGAGAGGTGTTGGATTTCTTCTGGAGAAAGGAGTACCAGGCAAGAGGTGCTCCTCATATACATATGTTGCTGTGGATCAAGGATGCACCTAAATTTGGAACAGATCCGGATGACTTAGTGATGAATTTCATAGAACAGTACTCTACGTGTGCTGTTCCAAATGCAACGGAGAAGAAAAGCCTAAGAGAACAAGTTCTACGTTTCCAAACCCATCGTTGTGGAAAGTACTGTCGTCGTAAATTCAGAAACAAGGACAAGTTCTACACCAAATGTCGTTTCAACTTTCCACGACCGGTGATTTCTAAAGGAAGAGTGAACAGTTTGATGTCTTCTCTGCGACATAATGTGACAAGGAAATCACCCAAAAATACATACAATTTGAAAAGGAACGAAGAGTCCAAGTACATCAACGACTACAACCCAGTGATTTTGTCCATGTGGAATGCTAACATGGATATACAGTTTGTGGCTGACAACTGTATGGCTGTGGCTCGGTATGTGACATCTTACATCACCAAAAAAGAAAAGACAGAATTGAAGGATATGTGGGAGGATATTTCCCATGAAAAAAGCCTCAGCAAGAAGTTGTACAGTTTCAGTTTGAAGATGTTGTCGCATCGAGAAATCGGAGCTTACGAATGTTCTGACCGGTTGTCTTCAGCAAGTCTCTATGCCAAATCCAGTAGTATCGTTTGGGCGAGTCTTGGTCTTGCTGCAACGCGAAATCGAGTTCTAAAACCTGTCCGGGAAATTGAGTATTTGGCGGAAAAGGAGCCAAACAGTACCGACATTTTGAAGACCAACATGTTGGATACATATTATCCAAATCGAAGCAGTCACCTTGAGAATGTTTGTCTATATGAAGTTCTACAAAATTACATATTCAAGAGGAACATCAAAGAAGATATTGAGAAAGGAGTGTATGCTGCAATTGGAAGTGAGGGATGTCTGGTCAAGCAAAGAAAATGCCAATTAGTAAACCATCGAAAATTGAGTGGCGAATCTCCAGAAAAAAAGGAGTTTTTCTATTTAGCACTTTTGCAACTGTTCAAGCCTTGGCGTGCAGAAGAGGAACTGCTTGGAGATTTCCTCTGTTACGAAGACTCTTTCACTGCCGCAAAGGAGACCATAGAATGTCCTGCTTTTCCCAAATATCAAGAAATGTTGACTTTGGAAATTGAGCAGGAAGCAACGATTGCAGCCGAGATTGCCGGAGACAGTTCTCAGGACAGTCAGAGTTCTGTTTCATTGAGTCAGGATCCACTAGGAGGACCTATTATCGAAAATGAAGCTGCCACTGCTATGAATGAAGTGGAAAGAGCCATGGCACATGCTCAGGAGGATGCGGTTTACTTAGAAGACTTGGAAAAACAACTCAACGTTGAGCAGAGGAAAATATATGACGAAGTTACCAAGCAAATTGATCATGGATTAAGTCATGAGAAGAAAGAGTGCTCATGTACGTCGTTGAAGTCTGTCCGACTGTACGTGAGTGGAGAAGCGGGAACTGGAAAAAGTTTCCTTATTAAAGCAATTTCTTGTTATTTGCAGGAAAGGACTGAGTCATCGCTGTCTTGTGTTGTTACCGCTCCTACTGGACTGGCAGCACATAACATTAAAGGTATTACTTTGCATCGTCTACTGATGCTGCCAGTGGAGCATGACAACAAATTACAATACCACAAGTTATCTGGGGATGCTTGTTGTGAAGTTTCAAGAGTCTTGAGGAAAATGAAACTTCTTATCATTGACGAAGTAAGCATGGTTTCCAATGTCATGCTTGCCTTTGTGCATTTGAGAATGCAAGAAGTTCTTAAAACTGAGTATGATGTGTTATTTGGTGGCAAACACATCATTGTTTTCGGAGATCTTCTGCAGTTGACACCAGTAAAAGGACAACCTGTGTTCAAAATACTCACGCATGAAGATACCAGGAAGTGACTAGGGAGCATTGGCAACGTCAATATATGGTTAAACTTCAGTTATGCTGAACTGCATGAAAATATGCGTCAGGCAAAGGATGAAGATTACAAGAATATTCTACAAGATATTAGAATTGGAAAAGTGACCGAGCATGGGAAAGAAGCTTTAAATGCACGATTACTGTCAAATTTATATCCAGAACAAGACGTTGTGCCTGAGAATATTTTTCAGAAAATTACTGAGAAGAAATCCGGAATATGTTTGATGCCAACTCTTGCAGAATGTGCCATCTTCAACAACAAAATGTTGAATTTAGAAAAGCAAGAGATTATGAAACTTGAAGCTATTGACAGAATAGAGCATATGGGATCAACAATTATTTTGTCTGAGAATTTGAAATCAAAATTGGATTCATTAGAGAAGACTATATCTAAAACAGCGGGTTTTGAAAAGACTTTGAATGTGTGTTTAAATTGCCAAATCATTTTGAGAAGGAATTTACATGTTGAAAGAGGTCTGGTAAATGGATCAATGGGTAATGTTGTTGATTTTGAGAGATACAAAAGTAGAGATGGAATTGAATTTTTAAAAATTAAATTTGATGGCATTGAGGAAGTACAGCTAATTGGTCGTTGTTCTGCTAGGTTTTTGCTTGTTAAAGACTTATATGTTCGCCCTAAACAATTTCCTGTTTGCTTGGCATATGCGGTGACAATCCATAAATCGCAAAGTTTAAGTGTAGATAGTGCATTGGTGAATATTGGCAGGTCTGTGTTCAAGGAGGGTATGGCATATGTGGCATTGTCACGAGTTAGAACTTTATCGGGATTGTACTTGATTGATTGTGATGTCACAAACATTTGTGCGGATCTAGATTGTGTTAAGGAATACAATAGGTTAAGAAGAGAGTATGCGCCACATTTGCCTCAATATCCTTTGTTTGAGAAACGTGTGGTAGGCCGTAAACGAAGAAATATCAGTAATAGTAGGGAGGTTGTAGCAAAAAGCCCAAAAGTCGATGAACCGAAAATTGTAAGCAGAAAGAAAACGGATTCTGTTGAAGATGTTGTCGGTTTTCAATTTGAAAACAGTTCTGGTGTCAACTGCTATGCAAATGTAGTGGTTAATGTTCTCTTTTCACTAGAGACTTTAAAAGAACAGATTGTGTTCAATTCGGAACAAAGTTTATGCTGTTTGTTGAATTCTGTGTTAGAGAAATGTAGCACTGATCGAACAAAAGTAGAAAGTGTGTCTGAAGTTTGTTATCTGTTAGATGAATGTTCAGGTCAAACAGACTTCTCTGAAAATAATCAGCAGGATTGTCAGGAGTTTTTAATGTATATGCTTGATGTATTGCAAGATGAGGGTGTAGATGTAGATCATCTGTTTGGGCTTTCTTATCAATGGCAGCATGACTGCAAGAACTGTACATTTTCAAGTACTACTAGTGTAGACTCTGAAAGATTTATATATTTAACTTTGCCAGACAGTAAATCAGTCTCCTTTAATAAGCTAGTGAAAGCAGCTGATCACAACATGGAGTGTAGCCAATGCAAGTCTGCAATGCTGTCCACATTATTTATACTAAGATATGGCCAGTATGTCATTTTAATGATCCAACGATGTAGGCCTGATGGATCAAAATTGTCAACTTTAATAAAAAAATGTGTTGCTTCGCAGCTGTCAATATCAGGAAGGACTTTTGTAACTGTAGCAATTATCTATCACGATGGTCCTTCAACAACATCAGGACATTACACAGCTTATTTAAAGTCTAGAAACGGCTGGTCATTCTGCAACGATTCTGTTGTAACTTTAAAAAAAAAAATGCCGTTTGACCTTAAAAATTCTTACCTGGTGTTTTTAAAACCAAAATTTTAAGGAAAGAATCTCGGGATTTGCTCTGAGGAATTGCAAAAGGTTCATGAAGTAGAGGGAATGTAAGTCTGCAATGCTGTCTAGATTATTGGTCCAAAACTTTTAATTATAATGTCATTTTAAAAATCCAACTATATAAACCTGATGCAAGTAAGTCTGCTTCATAGTAAGCAGTATCAGTGTCATAGGAAAAGTAGAACATGAGTGAGCAAGAAGGGTAAGATATTAGTAGTCCAGCATTGTGAAAGTAATCTTAAACATTTTCTTTTTGAAAGTTGCGGAAATAGAAAATTACGGGATTTGATTACAAGAATTACAAGAGTTGTAAATCGCTGCAACATGATTTGGCCATGTGGAAACATGTGGTAGAATGTGAAAAGTCTTTTATTGTATGTAACATATTTTTCAAAATGATGGAGGTTTTCTTTCAGAAAGTGGCGGGCTGAAAATATTAATAGCACAACAGAGTGTTCGCTGTTCATAGGACATCCTTCGACGTTATGGAAAGTAAGTTAATTTTAAGGAGTTTTGAATTCAAATTTCTAAAGTTGTATGGGTTTTTTAAACACAATCATTTTGATTGTGTTTTTTTTCCCCGCTGTTACATGATGAATACCTTCAAGTCACTGATTTAAGTGAAATTTGATACATTCTGAGAACAGCAAAAATAAACCATTTAACATGTATAATTAATGTTCGACTTTTTGTACTTATGATATACATTTAGAAATGTGAGGTAGACATGGAGAAACTGAGGCTTCTGTAAATATGAAAGTTAATGCATACACTGCTGCACTTCTGGGTACTGTTTTTTTATGCTGGACTACATCTGCACTATGAGATACCGAAGCAAAGGCAACACAGGTGATGTGATTGTGAAATGAGCAAAAGAAACTCCACGTTTTTCAATTACATTACTTGTGTTTTCTAAGTTTACGAATGACATTGTGCAGATGAAGTTTTGGTCTGTCTATGGACACAGAAGAGGTCTGGCCGTTGTTTAAGAGTGAAGTGGACATGTTTTACTTCAATGGTAGGCCTTCACATGTATTATCTCCTCTGTATTCTTCAACAAGCATAAATTTGATATGCAACCCTGAGTAGTATGGGTTTTGATCTCAAAAAATTTTTTAAAACAAGAACAGTAAGTATAAGGGAAGGAAACAGACAGTTATGTTACAAGAAAAACAGCTATAGGAAGTAAACAAAAGATACTGTTACTCGCAATCCACTGCTGATGATTTCATTGACCATGTTAAGAATGATGTAATATGTGACATGATCAGCAGTGGATTGCGGGTAACAGTATCTTTTGTTTACTCCCTATAGCTGTCTTTCTTTTAACATAACTGTCTGTTTCCTTCCCTTATACTTACTGTTCTTTTTTTAAAAAAAAATTTTTGATTCGCTCCCGGTTCGCGTACCGGAGTGCGAACCGGGAAGTGAACTAGAAGAAATAGAGGTTGGCAGAGTTCCAAAAATTCTACCAATTTTTTTATAATGGGGAGGTAGTTCTGAAAAGAACTTTTTTTTTGTTTTTGTTGTTTTAAATTTTTTTAATTATTTTTCAGAACATTTTTTTTATTTTTTTTTTATTTTCTGAACATTTTGATATTTTTTTGTTTTTTTGGGGGGGAGGGGGAAACAAAAACGATTCATTGAAAAGGGCTCAACAGGAGCAACAAAAAAAAGAAGAATTTATTGTTTGGGGCGTTTCGGGCAAACATGGTTATCAATAGCTTTGATAATTAGAGTAATGCTACTTTCTCGGTAGCAAATGAGTTGATTACAGCGCACGCACACTTGCTTCACTTCCCCAAACTTCATTTGTATGTTTGGGACCATCTCCCTCGCCTCTGGTCCCGTCACTTCTTGAACAACCGACCTTCTGGCCATCGCAGGGGGATTTTGTTGCTCATCACGTAGCTGGGCAGCACTATAGTTGTTTGGATGCCACCTACTCATATGCCGATGCATAGTGTAGTTGCCGTAACTGTATTTTTTATCAGTCCCCCTGGACAGTCTATCATTGCATATACGGCAAAATACATAGCGTGCATTTACTTTTTTTTGTCCCTCAGGAAATTTGAAAAATTGCCAAATGTAGTTCTCCTTCCTATCATACCTCCTGGGCTCCTCTGGCAAAAACAGTGGCTCTTCCTCCTCTTCCTCCTCTTCCTGTTCTTCCTCTTCTTGTTGTACAATTACTTCAGCAGGTGGTCCTCTCTTCCTTGGATCTGGTGGAGGTGGTGGGTTAGAACCAGCTGAAGCTACTAATGAAGCCATATCTCAATGTTAATAAAGGGTCTTTCTCTCACCAAGATGAAAGTCAGAGTGAGGAAAGAAGGAGGGGTTTTCATCATTTGGGAAAAGCAAAAGTTCTAAACCAATGAAAAGTGTTAATTTTAGATCACATGACCTAGTATTACATCATTAGGAAACCAAAAGTGAAATGAACCAATGAAAAGTGTTATTACCGAGTCACATGACCTGCTGTGCTTACGTTTTGCGCTTTGCTCCGCTTTCCGGTCCGCTTCCGGGTCCGCTAACTTGGCGCGTCCAATGACGTATTACGCGACAACGCAAAATGTCATGCTAACGTAACAGTTACGCAAACGGAACGTTTACCGGTTCGCGGACCGAGTCGCGGCTCCAAATTGAGCTAACGGGCAGCTAACCGGTTCGCAAACTGGGAGCGAAACAACATTTTTTTTTTCAAAATTGTATAAAAAACATGTAAAATATATTTTAAGATTTAAAGAAGAATACATTTTACAGCTATAGATATTAGCTTTTAAAAAACCAATGAAATTCACTGAAAAAACCATAGGTTATAGACCATATATAGTTAGGAATTAGCATTTAAAAAACCATGAAAATTCAATAAAAAAACCATGGGTTATAGAACATATATAGTTAGGGATTAGCATTTACAAAACCTTATTTTACTCACACAAAACCAATGAAATTCCATATATAGTTAGTTGCACTAACTATACATCGCGCACCCGCAATCCACTGCTGATGATGTCACATATTACATCATTCATGACATGGTCAGTGACATCACTGATGACATCACTGATGACATCTCAAATGACATCACTGATGACATCACTGATGACATCTCATTTGACATTACTGATCACATCACTGATGATATCCTTCATGTGATAATACGATGAACCTCTTCAGACTCTAATATAACCTTAGATACAATCAGTATAAACAGACACTCACAGACTGTCACTCATCCATGGAGTTACTCGCACACCTAGTCAGTCATGCAAAGAATCAATCACACCTCCTTTTCCTCAACTATACAGTTATACAAACTTTACTTATTCAAACATATACTAACACATATTTACTCGCTTATACAATCCCTGATACAAGTTCACAATGATCCATACAGCCACTCACACATTCACTGGCTCTTATGCACAGTTATTTATATATGTCAACTCTCATATGTACTGTGTTTTACAAATGTACTTACTTTGACATGTAGCAATGAGATATCCATTCACTCACCAATACACTCATGCACACAGTCAACAACTCATACAGCTGTTTCCACATGCACTTTTGAAACCATACATCTAGTGAATCAACTGCTCACACATCTATGCACAGAGTCATTCACCTCCCGCCCACCCACACACACACTCAGTCTCCCATACAAATACTTGGGCAACCAATCAATAACCCATATAGTTACTCATATAGCTACTGATCAACACATGCAGCAGTTTAAAGAACAACAGACATAATGATGCACAAATTAAGACAGTTTAGTCACTAACCCATGCACTCAGTGAGACACATTTAATTTGAATTTATGAATTTGAATTTAAAAACATTTATATAGCGCTCTACTACCAAGCGGTTTCTTGGCGCTTTAAGATTGCGAGGGGGATGGCAGGAGCGGAGGGGATCAGACCTTGTAGGCTTGGGAGAAGAGCAGAGTTTTAAGACCCTTCCGGAACTCTATGTAGGAGGAAGTCAGTCGAAGTTCGGTCGGGAGGGAGTTCCAGAACGCAGGAGCGAGAACTGCAAATTTTGTTCCTCCGGCCTTTTTCTTACGGAAACGGGGAATGGTTAGCAGGGCCTGATGGGAGGAGCGGAGCTCTCTGCCAGGTGAGTAGGATTTGATGGCGGAGCAGATGAACTCCGGGGCGGTGCCCATTTTAGCCTGGAAGGTGGTACAGCCGAGTTTGAACAGGGCACGCTCTTTCACCGGCAGCCAGTGCAGTGCCTGCATTAGGGGGGTAACCCGATGGAATTTAGGCAGGCCGTGGATCAGGCGGGCAGCCTGGTTCTGCACTAGCTGCAATCGGCGAATGGCGTAGGCTGGGGCGCCATTGTAGATGATATTACCATAATCAAGGCGCGAGAGCACCATGGCCATCACTATGATTTTTAACGCAGACAGGGAGAAAAAGCGAGAGATCTTCCTAATAGTTCTAAGGGAAAAAAAACAGGAAGAAACAACTGGGGAAACCTGTGAGTGAACGGAAAGTGAAGAATTGAGGAAAATGCCAAGGGTTTTGACCTTGGGAACAGGAAGCGGAGGGACACCAAGTGAGGAAGGCCAGTGGGAAGGGGACCAGGGGCTGCAACCACCTCCAGTCAAGACTAACTCCGTCTTGTCTGGATTGAGTTTGAGGTGGTTGCAGTTCATCCAGTCCTGGATGAACAGCATGACGGACTGGACGTTTTGGGAGGAGGAAGGGGAATGGGAAAGGTTGAAAATTAGCTGGAGGTCATCGGCGTAATTAAACACCGTGACCTCGAGCTGCTGTAACATAAAAATTAGAGGGTAGATGTATAAATTAAACAAAAGAGGGGAAAGTGAGGAACCTTGGGGGACTCCACAAGCAACCCTGCGGGGAGCAGCGGTGAAACCAGCTAGATGAACCGCCTGAGCCCTGTCGCTCAGGAAGGACTCAAGCCAGGCGAGGGCCAGGCCCTCGATGCCCGCCGCATCTCACTCATACAGTCAGTCATGCACCTACTAAATCTTTCATCCAGATACTTATACATCCACTCATTCTTCAATATGTAAGACATATTTTTTAACTTTACAGAAACATACAGTCACTGGATGTTGTCATCAGTGATGTCATCAGTGATGTCATTTGAGATGTCATCAGTGATGTCATCAGTGCTGTCACTGACCATGTCATGAATGATGTAATATGTGACATCATCAGCAGTGGATTGCGGGTGCGCGATATATAGTTATTGCAACTAACTATATATGCGAATTTCAATGGTTTTGTGCGAGTAAAATAAGGTTTTGTAAATGCTAATCCCTAACTATATATGGTCTATAACCTATGGTTTTTTCAGTGAATTTCAATGGTTTTTTAATAGCAAATATGAAAAGCTTTAAAATGTCAAGTACGTGGTAGATGAAAACCTTTTTGTGTCTATGCACGCTGATGTGCTTTGAACGCTGCCCCCCCCTTTTTTTCTTTTAGGAGTATTCTCTCTTTGCAGATAGTGAAGGGTAGGTAATGCAGGCCTTTGCCCCCGTTGTAATCCGTCGTGCCTGCTTCTCTCTCCATTTGATTGATTGTTATCCAAGCATTTACTGTTTTAGAATTGGATCTCTTTGCTTCATTCTCTAATAACAAACAAGCACAGAGTCGCAATACTCTGTTTAGTCTTTGCAGATAGTGAAAAATCGTTTTAAAAAACAAAAGGAATCGAGCAAAATCAGTAGGCCACTAATGGGATCTCTTTTTGACCTCGCTAAAATAGAAACATTAGGAACAACCCCTCATGAGAAATACGAAACTATTGAGATGAACTGAGCTCGACGCCATGATGACTGCAAGACAGCTCGGCTCTGCCACCCACCCCGCCCAAATTCTATAAGTTCCGGTGGAGCCCCAACGTGAACAGGTAGAGAAGAACTTGCCCTCCCCTCTTTGACTGAAGGTTCTTGTAGCCTGTCCCTTCTGTTGTCATTTAACAGAACTTTTTGGACTACTGAAAGGGGTTGTGTTCCGACCGCTGGTTGGTGGAGACATTTTGACTATATTCTGGACCTGCGTTGTCGCATAATGCGTCATATGACGCACCGCGTTAGCGCACCCGGAAGTACTCCGGTACGCAATGCGCAGCTTCCCGGAAGCGATCCAGAGCGCGGCACGCAGCGCGTAACATAAGCATAACAGGTCATGTGACTTGTTAATAAAACTTTTCATTGGTTAATTTTACTTTTGTTATTCTAATGATGAAAGGCTTGGTCATAATAACGCTTTTCATTGCTTTCGAACATTTTTTTTTCTTAAACATATATGTTATAATGTTCCAGGCTAATGTATTTTCCCAGGAAATTTACAACTGTCCTGCAAGTAAAATATTCCTATTTCGAGAAAAAGGGCGTTTCTTCGTCCCATGAGGGAGCCGTTGAGCAAAAGAGGCTTGGCCTGCTGTTTTAGTCGCCGATAGGCCTGAATATCAGATTCTTATCGATCACTTTATGTTGCAGGAGTAGAAAACACAACAGCCCTTGACCATTTATCTTTACTGCGTTCCTGCGTATTATACCTTTTAACCGTCATGTAATTGGACTGCTTTATTTCACTTGCCTTTTACTGATTCGAAAACAGTGGCTATTATTCAAAACTTTTCCAATGTAAGTACTACTACCATGTTTTGTTTTAAAAACCTTTATTGTGAAAATGTCAGTACACAAATACGGGCCTATAACCACGTGGGCCGGCCTCGGAGCAAACTGGAATCGTATATGATGAGGGGACATTTACACTGTAGAACAACGTAACGGGCAACCCATTAGGTTGCAAGAACTAAGGTGTCTAACATTTGCGGAATCGGTGGACGTACATTTTATAATTAAAGTACGACAGGGCCAGTTACAATAAAATTATCTAGATATACATTTGCGGGCAAGTACCATGGGTGACGTTAAATCGAACTTTCAATAGTACAGTAATCAATTACACATCAGAACTTAATATCAATAGGGATGTCCAAATGTTCAATCAGTACTCGTCCCCGCCCGCCATGTGCTTCAAAACTGCATACGTATCTCATGATATCAAGGTTGGGCAACCAGTACACAACAAGGAGTTACGAGTCCCATTTATACCGGCGCCATTTTGGGCAAGGCTGGACAGGTCCAGGATATAGTCAAAATGTCTCCACTAACCAGCGACTATGATGATATTCATAAGCTCTATTGATTAGAATAACACTCCTCTCTCCACATGAAATTAATTTGCCGCAAGTTAAACATGTCATTTTCATTTGTCCAAAGTTCTTCTGAAGATTTAGAACCGTTTCCCTTGCCTCTAAATGTGTCACTGCCACTTCAATGGTGGATGTACTGGCAGGTCGGGGATTATCCACCAAATCAAACTGCAGATGAGATGCCTTCACCTGGAGAGGCGGAAGAGGTCCGTTTACGCCGCCTCTCTCCCCCCCCTCAGGCACCCCATGCCGTCTTTCGGCGCAGCATTGTAGGATGGCCACACCAGTGCGGCAACTTGCTGGACACCACCTTGGTGCCATCCGGATCTCGGCGCGTTGTGTTGCCTTCGGCGTACTGTAGCAGCAGGAGTGACCGCAACTCAGCTGGACACGCCGTCTTTCGGTGCAGCATTGTAGGATGGCCACACCAGTGAAACTTGCTACACACCACCTCGGTGCCATCCGGATCTCAGCGCCTTCGAGTCACTGTACCGCAAGAGTGGGAGAAACTCAGCTGGACACGCCGTCTTTCGGCGCAACATTGTAGGATGGCCACACCAGTGCAGAAACTTGCTGGACACCACCTCGGTGCCATCCGGTTCTCGGCGCGTTCGAGTCACTGTACCGCAAGAGTGGGAGAAACTCAGCTGGACACGCTGTCTTTCGGCGCAGCATTGTAGGATGGCCACACCAGTGCAGCAACTTGCTGGACACCACCTCGGTGCCATCGGGATCTCGGCGAGTTGCGCTGCCTTCGGCCTACTGTAGCAGCAAGTGCGGGCGCAACTCGGCAGGACAGCGAGTGAAACGCTAAGGGGCGCCGCACTGCACATGAGGTGCCTCCACCTGGGGAGGCGGAAGAAGGCCGTTCGCGCTGCCTCCCCCCGGGCACCCCACGCCGTCTTTCGACGCAGCATGGTAGGGTGGCCACACCAGTGCAACTTGTTGGACACCACCTTGGTGCCATCCGGATCTCGGCGCGTTGTGCTGCCTTCGGCCTATTCGCACATCGGTCCGCTACTGACGCCGCCTCATGGGCCAACGGGTTTTTTATGCTTTTTATAACCCAAAGCCGCATAACAGGTCATGTGACTTGTTTATAAAACTTTTCATTGGTTCATTTTACTTTTGGTTTCCTAATGATGGAAGGCTTGATCATATGACCTAAAAATAACACTTTTCATTGGATTAAAACATTTTTTTTTCCCAAACGATGAAAGACCCACCTTTTTTTTTCTCACTCGGCAATCAAAAAAGGTTCCGTTAGATGACAACAGAGGGGACAGGCAACAAGAACCATCACTCAAAAAAGGGGAGAGCAAGTTCTTCCCTACCGGGTCACGTTGGGGCTCCACCGGAACTCATCGAATTGATAGTCTACAGTGTTTCTGGATGTTTCAGACTGAAGCTGGCGTCAGCATGAGAGCACCACCATCTCATAGCTCCGTCGTGGCCATTCCGCAAGCAATCATGGCAGCCGCTCCCCACCGGAAGCCTGCGGGAGTCGGGGCCCCCAAGACTTTTGTAGAATCTTCAAGGCTGAGGGGACGCTTTCGAGAATGGAGCCAAAGCCCTAGCAGACAAGCGTCCGAGTTCCAAGGTGTCCCAGGGCCATTTTAGTGGACCAGGCCCAAATCCGAAGAGCCGGCCGCCATTTTAAGAGTCCTGTGGCAGCCGCCTATTGCTGCACCGCAAGAGTGGGAGCAACTCAACTACATGGTGAGCGAGACGCTGTAGCAGCAAGAGCGGGCGGTAAACAGCTGAATGGCGGATGAGGCACAGTGTAGCAAAAGCGGGCGGAATGGCAACTGAAACGCTAAAGGGGCGCCCCACTACAACAGACGAGCCTCCACCTGGGGAGGCCCGTTCACGCCACCTCCCCCCCACCCCTCCCGGGGTGCCCCACGCCGTTTTTCGGAGCAGCATTGTAGGATACCAAAACCAGTGCGGCACCCAGGTGACACCCAGCCTTGGGACTATTCGCACAACAGACCGCTACTGACCATTGTTGCTTCTGTTTCAATAAAAAAACATTTTAAGGTGTTTACTGTTTTTGTTGCGATGTATATATTTATAAGTTATTAAAGTGTTATAATCCTACTACTTTGTTGGAGTGCTATATATTTTTAATGTGACACATAATTGTGAAGACTTTGATGTACAAAAAGGCATCCCTAAAATCTTCCGCTTCAGGCTCGGTCCCACACACCCTCGCAGTGAGAATCCCCTCCCCAATCACAATACAGGATGGTTATCAGATAGTAGGAACGCGTGTGGTGTGACAGATCTCATCGGGTGGGGGCCTTGATCTACTGTAACTCCTTTGAAGAGGGGTGATTCTTTACAGTTGAGGCCATAAACTACATCCGAAGGGCTAGGTGATAGCCTGGGACCTGCCTGGACAATCAGACACAAAGGAAGACGAATGTCAGAGGGTGCAGTAGTGAATAGGGTGAAAGGGTGGTGTCGGGCGGGCACAGGGTGTGACTCTCAGGGAAGAGCAGCGCAGATGGGGGGAGGTTTATGGCCCATGCATAAGACAGAGAGCGTGGGTGACCAGTGCGTGGTGGAGATGCTTGCGAGGGTGGGGAGCCATGCTGAGGATCGGCGGCGTGCAGAGAGTGGGTCTGGTCAAGGCATCTAAAATGGCTGCTGTGCACGACAAAAGTGTGGCATTGGAAAAAAAGCAAGATGGCGCAGACAATGTTTATCAATACAAATTAATTTATAACAATTATTTTTAACAATATATTTACTCGCAGTGACAAAATGGAGGTCAACACTTCCTGATTTCCTTCGAATCGAACGTTTACAGACGTCACGATCAGCGGCGTGCCGAGAGTGGGTCTGGTCAAGACATCTAAAATGGCTGCCGTGCACGACAAAAGTGTGGAATTGGAAAAAAAGCAAGATGGCGCAGACAATGTTTATCAATACGGATTAATTTATAACAATTATTTTTAACAATATATTTACTCGCAGTGTCAAAATGGCGGTCAACACTTCCTGATTTCCTTCGAATCGAACGTTAACAGACGTCACGCAGCAAAAGAAAAAAAAAAAAACGCTCACACGCAGCCACTGGAAGACAAGTATCAACATATATGAGCATCCTCAGCCACCCTCAGAAAACATAGGGGATCAGGATACGTCTCCCGTACCCCCTTATACCCATTTCATTTCTCCATCTTGTAATTTAATTAAAACGAAACACAAAATGGCGAATTCCCGTTTCGCGTCCCGATTCGCTACCCGGTTCGCGAACCGGATAACGCTTCTACCGCAAAATATCAATTTTTTTTTATTTGCCCCACGGGACCCTTTAATAACCCCAACATCATTCCTAGGGGGTCAAGAAGGGTCTACCTTGCCCCCTTTCATTACATTCCCCCTTCGTTTTTCTCCTCTTCTTGTCTCTCGATCCTACCGAGAGACAAGATGGCGGCCGCTCCGGACTGTTTAGAATGTTGACAGACACCGGAGAGCCAATCAGCTTCGCTTCGCAAAGCTCTGTTTCGTGAAAAGTTCGCGAACCGGAGCGCTACCCGGGACGCTGTCACGGATATATATGTTTTTTAAAACATTGTTTTCTCAAAATCCACTGGAGCACATATATTGAGACCCAGCAAAGGCACATCAGGCTAACAGTCCATACAATTTTGCCAAGTTTCGTGCAAATCCATTCAGCCGCTCGAACTAAAAGTGAGGCCAAACGCCCTATGGAAAAATGAATGGGAAAACGCGTTTTGGGACCCCCCTTTTTTCTCAGCTCCCCTTGACGAAACCCACCCAAATTTTCAGGGGCTGCTCAGAAACAAAATGTGCCATTTCCCTAAAAATTTCAGCCGATTCCGTCCACAAACGCCAAAGTTATTAGACATAGAATTTTCAAAAGTTCCATAGAGAAAAAATCCTAACTATATATACCTATTGGCGACCGCCAGTAGGTAATATATATATATATATTTATATATGTCAACTCTCACATGTACTGTGTTTTACATATGTTTTACATATGTACTTACTTTGACATGTAGCACTGAGATATCCATTCACTCACCAATACACTCATTCAAAAGTGCATGTGGAAACAACTGTATGGGCGGTTGACTGTGTGCATGAGTGTATTGGTGAGTGAATGGATATCTCAGTGCTACATGTCAAAGTAAGTACATATGTAAAACACAGTACATGTGAGAGTTGACATATATAAATAACTGTGCATAAGAGCCAGTGAACGTGTGAGTGGCTGTATGGATCATTGTGAACTTGTATCAGGGATTGTATAAGAGAGTAAATATGTGTTAGTATATGTTTGAATAAGTAAAGTTTGTATAACTGTATAGTTGAGGAAATGGAGGTGTGATTGATTCTTTGCATGACTGACTAGGTGTGTGAGTAACTCCATGGATGAGTGGCAGTCTGTGAGTGTCTGTTTACACTGATTGTATCTAAGGTTATATTAGAGTCTGAAGAGGTTCATCGTATTATCACATGAATGATATCATCAGTGATGTGATCAGTAATGTCAAATGAGATGTCATCAGTGATGTCATCAGTGATGTCATTTGAGATGTCATCAGTGATATCATCAGTGATGTCACTGACCATGTCATGAATGATGTAATATGTGACATCATCAGCAGTGGATTGCGTGTGCGCGATATATAGTTAGTGCAACTAACTATATATGGAATTTCAATGGTTTTGTGTGAGTAAAATAAGGTTTTTTAAATGCGAATTCCTAACTATATATGGTCTATAACCTATGGTTTTTTCATTGAATATATATATATATATATATATATATATTACCTACTGGCTATCGCCAGTAGGTATATATAGCTAGGATTAATTCCCTATGGGATTTTTGAAAATTCTATGTCTAATAACTTTGGCGTTTGTGGACGGAATCGGCTGAAATTTTCAGGAAAATGACAGATTGTGTTTCTGAGCAGCTCCTGAAAATTTGGTGGGGTTTCGTCAAGGGGGGGCTGAGAAAAAAGGGGGGTCCCAAAACGCGTTTTTTACATTGAGTTTTCCATAGGGCGGTTGGACTCACTTTTAGCTCGAACGGCTGAATGGATTTGCACGAAACTTGTCAAAATTGTAGGGACTGTTAGCCCGATGTGCCTTTGCTAGGTCTCAATATATGTGCTTCAGTGGATTTTGAGAAATTAACGTTTAAATCAAGATATATATCTGTAACAGCGCTCCGGGCAGCGATCCGGTCCGCTTACTTTTCGCGTTTCGGAACTTTGCGCACACAAAGCTGATTGGCTCTCCGGTGTCTGTCAACATTCTAAACAGTCCGGAGCGGCCGCCATCTTGTCTCTCGGTAGGATCGAGAGAGAAGAAGAGGTGAAAAACGAAGGGGGAATTTAATGAAAGGGGGCAAGGTATCCCCCTCTTGACCCCCTAGGAATGTTGTTGGGGTTATTAAAGGGTCCCGTGGGGAAAAGAAAAAAAAAATGATTTTTCACGGTAGAAGCGCTTCACGGGCCGCGAACTGGGCCGCAAACTGGTAGCGAAACGGGAATTCGCCATTTTGTGCTTCGTTAATTAAATTACTAGGTATAAGGGGGTGCGGGAGACGTATCCTAATCCCCTATGTTTCCTGAGGGTGGCTGAGGAGGCTGATATATGTTGATACATCTCTTCCAGCGGCTGTGCGTGAGCTTTTTTTTTTTTTGCTGCGTGACAGTCCGGAGCGGCCGCCATCTTGTCTCTCGGTAGGATCGAGAGAGAAGAAGAGGTGAAAAACGAAGGGGGAATTTAATGAAAGGGGGCAAGGTATCCCCCTCTTGACCCCCTAGGAATGTTGTTGGGGTTATTAAAGGGTCCCGTGGGGAAAAGAAAAAAAAATGATTTTTCACGGTAGAAGCGCTTCACGGGCCGCGAACTGGGCCGCAAACTGGTAGCGAAACGGGAATTCGCCATTTTGTGCTTCGTTAATTAAATTACTTTAAATTACTAGGTAAAAGGGGGTGCGGGAGACGTATCCTAATCCCCTATGTTTCCTGAGGGTGGCTGAGGAGGCTGATATATGTTGATACATCTCTTCCAGCGGCTGCGCCATCTTGCCTTTTTTCCAATGCCACAATTTTGTCGTGCACGGCAGCCATTTTAGATGCCAGGCTGGTCCCAGGCTATCACCTACCCCTGCGGATGTACTTTATGGCCCCAGCTGTAGAGAATTCAGACATGCCAACCCTCCCGATTCAGGCGTGAGACTACTGATTTCAGTGCTAGTCTCCTGCCTCCCGATTTCTGCAAGCAAAAACCCGGGGGCATATTACGAACAACTAGCGATAATTTTTGTCTCTAACTTGTTTAGAGACAAAAATTATCGCCGCACATCGGCGATTTTTATCGCAGATAAACCTTGCTATTATCGCAGAAAAGTCAGCGATATTCATGTATTATCGAGCAAATGCTCTTAGCCATGTTATCCACCTCCCATTGGATAACATGGCTAAGAACTGCTCAGGGCAGGTGTTAGATTTTGGAGATATTCGCGCTTAGCGCGAATATCTCCAAAAGTTGGTAATAGGAGATAGCGATGTTAGGGACTGTTTCCAGTCGCTAACATCTTGGCACGCCACTTTGCATGTCATTAGTGATAAGTATCACTGACATGCAAAGCGGGGCCCAAGATGGTCGCTATCTCCTTTTAGCTGTCACTAACTGGTGTTAGCGACAGCTTGGTAATAGGGAGATAATTTTATCTCCGCTTTCATGGCTTTTAAAGCCAAAAAAGCGGAGATAAACCCCCTTGATAATATGCCCCACGATTCCTTGGGGGTTTCAGCTGACAGGGCTTGGTATTGTGTTACATGGTAATTTTTCCAGGAAACGTCAGAGGGTCGATGCAGGGGTTCTAGAAGAGGTGATAAACCATTTAAGCCTCATGAACAAGCGCATGGTCTTTTAAAGATTTGTGAAGTACTCTGGGCGGCGGTGTGTGTGTGCCCTCTTTCAGGAGCGGGCGGGGGGGGCACTGCCAGCAACTTGCCAGGTCAGGTAGTGTTCAACACGTGCATCACCCTTTCTCTGCCTGCTATTGCGCTCCATGCTTCGGAAAGGTAAGAAAAAGAACGTGCATTTGAGTTTGAAATGTCCGATCCTGCAGCAGCACACTTCCAAAGCCCACACATGACAATAACCCGATTCAAGGCCCCATTCACCCGTTTTTAAAAAAATAGATAACACTCCAACAAAGTAAGATTATAAAACTTTATTAACTTTTAACTATAATGAAAGGAACAAAAACTAAAAACATTTAAACATTTTTCAACCCAAAAAGCAACAATGGTTAGAAGCTGTCTTTTGTGCGAATAGTCCCAAGGCAGCACAACGTGCAGAGTTCTGGACGGCACCCAGGTGATGTCGCCTGGGTGCCGCACTGGTTTTGGGATCCTACAATGCAGCACAGAAAAACAGCGTGGGGCGTCCCGGGTGGTGCGGGGGGAGGCCTCGTCAGTAGCGGTCTGTTGTGCGAATAGTCCCAAGGCAGCAGAACGCGTTGAGATGTTGATGGCACTGTGTCCAGTGTCCCATGGCTGACACAACAGGTACGACAGGCACCCAGGTGATGTCCAGTAAACTGCTGCACTGGTTTTGGTATCCTACAATGCTGCTCCGAAAATTGGCGTGCGGCGGCCCGGGGGGGGGGGGGGGCGTGGGGGAGGCGGCGTGAACGGGCCTCCCCAGGTGGCGGCCATCCAGCTGAGTTGCGCCCGCTCTTGCGGCTACAGCGTCTCGCTCACCATGTTGTTGAGTTGCTCCCACTGTTGCAGTGCAGCGATAGGCGGCTGCCACATGACTCTCAAAATGGTGGACGGCTCCTCGGTTTTGGGCCTGGTCCACTGAAATGGCCCTGGGACACCTTGGAACTCGGACGCTTGCCTGCTAGGGCTTGGGCTCCATTCTCGAAAAGCGTCCCCTCAGCCGTGAAGATTCTACAAAAGTCTTGGGGGCCCCCGACTCCCGCAGGCTTCCGGTGGGGAGCGGCTGCCATGATTGCTCGCGGAATGACCACGACGGAGCCACGAGATGGTGGTGCTCTCATGCTGACGCCAGCTTCAGTCTGAATGATCCAGAAACAAGGTGGGGCTTTCATCGTTTGGGAAAAAAAAATGTTCTAAACCAATGAAAAGTGTTATTTTTAGGTCATATATCCAAGCCTTCCATCTTTAGGAAACCAAAAGTAAAATGAACCAATGAAAAGTTTTATAAACAAGTCACATGACCTGTTATGCGGCATAGGGCTACAAAAAGCGTAGAAAATCCGTTGGCACGTGAGGCGGCGTCAGTAGCGGACCGATGTGCGAATAGGCAGAAGGCAGCACAACGCGCCGAGATCCGGATGGCACCGAGGTGGTGTCCAGCAAATTGCCGCACTGGTGTGGCCATCCTACAATGCTGCGCCGAAAGACGGCGTGTCCAGCTGAGTTGCGGTCACTGTTGCGGTACAGTGACTCGAACGTGCCGAGATCCGGATGGCACCGAGGTGGTGTCCAGCAAATTGCCGCACTGGTGTGGCCATCCTACAATGCTGCGCCGAAAGACGGCGTGTCCAGCTGAGTTGCGGTCACTGTTGCGGTACAGTGACTCGAACGCGCCGAGATCTGGATGGCACCGAGGTGGTGTCCAGCAAATTGCCGCACTGGTGTGGCCCTCCTACAATGCTGCGCCGAAAGACGGCGTGTCCAGCTGAGTTGCGGTCACTCTTGCGGTACAGTGAGTCGAACGCGCCGAGATCTGGATGGCCCCGATGTTGTGTCCAGCAAGTTGCCGCACTGGTGTGGCCATCCTACAATGCTGCGCCGAAAGTCGGCGTGGGGTGCCCCGTTGGCTTATGAGGTGATGTCAGTAGTGGACCGATGTGTGAATAGGTCGGAACCAGCACAAGGCGCCAAGATCCGAATGGCAAGTCCTGGATGTTGAGTGCCTCAGTTGAGAGTTCTGAGCAGTGCTTGTAAGACTGTCTGAAGTTTATTATAAGAATCAGAGTAAGTTGAAGACTGTCTGAAGCTTATTTGCACCTTTTGCAGCTTCACTATTGCCCAAGGTGGTGTCCAGCAAATTGCTGCACTGGTGTGGCCATCCTACAATGCTGCGCCGAAAGACGGCGTGTTCAGCTGAGTTCCGGTCACTCTTGCGGTACAGTGACTCGAACGCGCCGAGATCCGGATGGCACCGAGGTCGTGTCCAGCAAGTTGCCGCACTGGTGTGGCCATCCTACAATGCTGCGCCGAAAGTCAGTGTGGGGTGCCCCGTTGGCTTATGAGGTTATGTCAGTAGTGGACCGATGTGTGAATAGGTCGGAACCAGCACAAGGCGCCAAGATCCGAATGGCAAGTCCTGGATGTTGAGTGCCTCAGTTGAGAGTTCTGAGTAGTGCTTGTAAGACTGTCTGAAGCTTATTTGCACCTGCTGCAGCTTCACTATTGCCCTGGTGTGGCCAAAGGTCGCACATGACATAGGCGGCCGGCTCCCGAGGTCCGGCGGAACTTTTTTCCTTTTCCTTTCTGCTTCTTTTCCTACAATCCGTTTCATCTGAAGACACGACCAGGTCCCTGAATGTGTGCAGGGGGACGCTATTGATTGAATGAAAATGGCGGCTTGACACAAAGCTGACTCAAGCGTTACTGTTGATGCTATACAGACAAAAATTGGTTTTCAGTTTGTACATTCTTTAGGTTTTTTTTTCCATCCAAGTCTGATTGAGAGTTTGTAGAAAAATGGCTTCAGATTTTCCACATACTACTCTTCAACATTCTTCCTAAATGTAACAATGTGAAACTCACTAGGAGAACGGCTGTTTCTGTTTCCTTTCAAAATGCTGCCAACAATATTTTCTGAATGGAAGACACCATCTTGTAGCATAAAGGGCCGAAAGGGGTTCTGGTCTGGCCGATGGTTGGTGGAGACATTTTGACTATATCTTGGACCTGCCCGGCCTCGCCCAAAATGGCGCCGGTATAAATGGGACTCGTAACTCCTTGCCCGCAAATGTATATCTAGAAAATGTTATTGTAAGTGGCCCTGTCTTATTTTAATTACAAAATGTACGTCCACCGATTCCGCAACTGTTAGACACCTTTGTTCTTGCAACCTAATGGCCCGCTCGTTACGTTCTTCTACAGTGTAAATGTCTCCTCATCATATACGATTTCAGTTTGCTCCGTGGCCGGCCCACGTGGTTATCGGCCCGTATTTGTATACTGACATTTTCACAATAAAGGTTTTTAAAACAAAACACGGTAGTAGTATTTACATTGGTAAAGTTTTTACTTTTAGTCACTGTTTTCGAATCAGTAAAAGGCAAGTGAAATAAAGCAGTCCAATTACATGACGGATAAAAGGTATAATGTAGGAACGCAGTAAAGATAAAGGGTCAAGGGCAGTTGTGTTTTTCATGTCTGCAACATAAAGTGATCGATAAGAATCTGATAATCAGGCGTATCGGCGACTAAGACAGCAGGCGGAATCTCTTTTACTCAACGGCTCCGTCATGGAAGGAAGAAACGCCCTTTTTCTCGAAAAAGGAATATATTTTACTTGCAAGACAGTTGTAAATTTTCCGGGAAAGTACATTAGCCTGGAATATTATAACATATATTTGAAAAAAATATATTGTTCGAAAACAATAAAAAGCGTAATTTTTAGGTCATATGACCAAGCTTTTCATCATTAAATTAACAAAAGTAAAATGAACCAATGAAAAGTTTTATTAACAAGTCACATGACCTGTTATGCTTACGTTACGCGCTGCGCGCCGCGCCTCGGATCACTTCCGGGTGCGCTAACGCGGCGTGTCATATAACGCATTACGCGACAACGTAGGTCAAGAATATAGTCAAAATGTCTCCACCAACCAGCGTTCGGAACACAACCCCTTTCAGCAGTCCAAAAAGTTCTGTTAAATGACAACAGAGGGGACAGGCAACAAGAACCATCAGTCAAAGAGGGGAGGGCAAGTTCTTCTCTTCCGGGTCATGTTGGGGCGCTACCGGAACTGATCGAATTGGTAGTCTACAGTGTTTCTGGATGTTTCAGACTAAAGCTGGCGTCAGCATGAGACCAGTACCATCTCGTAGCTCCGTCGTGGCCATTCCACGAGCAATCATGGCAGCCGCTCCCCACCAGAAGCCTGCGGGAGTCGGAGGCCCCCAAGACTTTTGTAGAATCTTCACGGCTGAGGGGACGCTTTTCGAGAATGGGACCCAAGCCCTATCAGGGAAGCGTCCGAGTTCAAAGGTGTCCCAGGGCCATTTTAGTGGACCAGGCCCAAAATCGAAGAGCCGGCCGCCATTTTGAGAGTCCTGTGGCAGCCGCCTATCGCTGCACCGCAAGAGCGGGAGCAACTCAACTACATGATGAGCGAGACGCTGTAGTCGCAAGAGCGGGCGGTAAACAGCTGAATGGCGGAAGAGGCACAGTGTAGCAAAAGCGGGCGGAATGGCAACTGAAACGGTAAAGGGGCGCCCCACTACAGCGTGTCTTCAGGTCAAACGGATTGTGGGACAAGGTTCAGAATTGAAGAGTCATCAAAAGGCAAAAAGTTCCGCCGGACCCCGGGAGCCGGCCGCCTATGTCGGGGGCGATCTCAGGCTACACCAGTGCTATAAGACTTGGGGAGGGTGTCGGAGCCAAGCGTCTTCTCCGAGTCCATGGCCATCACACCGCCCCTCAGGGGCCTCCGTCAAGCTGTTTAGGAAGGTAACATATCACATTGTTTTCTAATGCAGTCAGGTCCACAAACGACACTCACTTACTTTGAGAATAGTGAAGCTGCAGTAGGTGGAAATAAGCTTCAGACAGTGTTACAAGCACTGCTCAGAACTTTTAACTATGGCACCCAACATCCAGAACTTATGCCATTTGAGAATGGCAGTGACATCGAAGCAACTCAGGGACCAAAACCATTAACGTACTTTCACGTATGAAAATCTTACTTGGGGAGGGGGCAGGAGTGAAGCGCCCCCTCCCAGTCAGCGCCACCACACCCTATGTTGAAAATTTGAAGCCATCGTTCTACAAAGTCAACCAAACTTGGATTGAAAAATCTAGAAAAATGTACAAACTGAAAACCAGTTTTGGTCTGCATAGCATCAGTAGCAACGCTTGAGTCAGCTTTGTGTCAAGCCGCCATTTTGATTCAACAAAGCACAGGCATTGAAAAAGGCTCAAACTCAGAACTCTGAACTATGGCACCCAACATCCAGGAGCTTGCCATCCGGATCTTGGAGCCTTGTGCTGCTTTCAACCTATTCACACATCGGTCCACTACTGACATCATCTTATAAACCAACGTTATGTAAATAGTTTTTTAATAAAATGTTTTACCCTGTTTCTTTGCTGGTGTGTTGTCTATATTTTTAATATTTGCATAGGGTTTGTCGTTATTTTGTGCGGGATGGGTGATGGAGCCGAGCTGTCTTGCAGCCCTCATGGTGTGGAGCTCAGTTCATCTCACTATTTTCGTATTTCTCAGGAAGGGTTGTTCCTAATATTTCTATTTTAGCGAGGTCAAAAAGAGATCCAATTAGTGGCCTACTGATTTTGCTCGATTACTTTTATTTTTTTACACGATTTTTCACTATCTGCAAAGACTAAACAGAGTTTTGCGACTTTGTGCTTGTTTGTAAATAGAGAATGATCCAAAGAGAACCAATTCTAAAACAGTAAATGCTTGGACAACAATCAATCAAATGGAGAGACAAGCAGGCACGACGGATTACAACGGGGGCAAAGGCTTGCGTTAACTACCGTTCACTATCTGCAAAGAGAGAGTACTACTAAGACAAAAGAGGGGAGGGGGGGGGTGCAGCGTTCAAAGCACATCAGCGTGCATAAATACGAAAATGTTTTTATCTATCACGTACTTGACATTTTAAAGCTTTTCATATTTGCTATTAAAAAACCAATGAAATTCACAGAAAAAACCATAGGTTATAGTGGATATATAGTTAGGAATTTGCATTTACAAAACCTTGAAAATTCAATGAAAAAACCATTGGTTTTAGGCCATATATAGTTAGGGATTTGCATTTACAAAACCTTATTTTACTCGCATAAAACCATTGAAATTCCATATATAGTTATAAGCGCTAACTATATATCGCGCACCCGCAATCCACTGCTGATGATGTCACATATTACATCATTCATGACATGGTTAGTGACATCACTGATGACATCACTGATGACATCTCAAATGACATCACTGATAAAATCACTGATAACATCTCATTTGACATGACTGATCACATCACTGATGATATCATTCATGTGATAATACCATGAACCTCTTCAGACTCTAATATAACCTTAGATACAATCAGTGTAAACAGACAGTCACAGACTGTCACTCATCCATGGAGTTACTCACACACCTAGTCAGTTATGCAAAAAATCAATCACATCTCCATTTTCTCAACTATACAGTTATACACACCATACTTATTCAAACATATACTAACACATATTTACTCTCTTATACAATCCCTGATACATGTTCACAATGATCCATACAGCCACTCACACATTCACTGGCTCTTATGCACAGTTATTTATATATGTCAACTTTCACATGTACTGTGTTTTACATATGTACTTACTTTGACATGTAGCACTGAGATATCCATTCACTCACTAATACACTCATGCACAGTCAACCGCCCATACAGCTGTTTCCACATGCACTTTTGAACCCATACATATAGTGAATCAACTACTCACACATCTATGTACAGAGTCACACACCTCCCAGCCACCCATACACACACACTCAGTTTCCCATACAAATACTTGGACAACCAATGAATAACCCATACAGTTACTCATATAGCTACTGATCAACATATGCAGCAGTTTGTAGAACAACAGATATAATGATGCACAAATTAAAACAGTTTAGTCACTAACCCATGCACTCAGTGAGACACATTTAATCACTCACTCATACAGTCAGTCATGCACCTACTAAATCCTTCATCCAGACACTTATACATCCATTCATTCTTCAATATGTAAGACATATTTTAACTTTACAGAAACATACAGTCACTGGATGTTGTCATCAGTGATGTCATTTGAGATGTCATCAGTGATGTCATCAGTGATGTCATTTGAGATGTCATCAGTGATGTCATCAGTGATGTCACTAACCATATCATGAATGATGTAATATGTGACATCATCAGCAGTGGATTGCGGGTGCGCGATATATAGTTAGCGCTTATAACTATATATGGAATTTCAATGGTTTTATGCGAGTAAAATAAGGTTTTGTAAATGCAAATCCCTAACTATATATGGCCTAAAACCAATGGTTTTTTCATTGAATTTTCAAGGTTTTGTAAATGCAAATTCCTAACTATATATCCACTATAACCTATGGTTTTTTCTGTGAATATATATATATTCACAGAAAAAACCATAGGTTATAGACCATATATAGTTAGGGATTAGCATTTAAAAAACCTTATTTTATTTGCACAAAACCATTGAAATTCCATATATAGTTAGTTGCACTAACTATATATCGCGGACCCGCAATCCACTGCTAATGATGTCACATATTACATCATTCATGACATGGTCAGTGACATCACTGATGACATCACTGATGACATCTCAAATGACATCACTGATGACATCACTGATGACATCTCAAATGACATCACTGATGACATCACTGACATCTCATTTGACATTACTGATTACATCACTGATGATATCATTTATGTGATAATACATCTTCAGACTCTAATATAACCTTTGATACACTCAGTGTAAACAGGCACTCACAGACTGTCACACATCCATGGAGTTACTCACACACCTATTCAGTCATGCAAAGAATCAATCACATCTCCATTTCCTTAACTATACAGTTATACACACCTTACTTATTCAAACATATACTAACACATATTTACTCTCTTATACAATCCTTGATACAAGTTCACAATGATTCATACAGCCACTCTCACATTCACTGACTCTTATGTTCAGTTATTTATATATGTCAACTCTCACATGGAGTGTGTTTTACATATGTACTTACTTTGACATGTAGAACTGAGATATCCATTCACTCACCAATATACTCATGCACACAGTCAACTGTCCATACAGCTGTTTCTACATGCACTTTTGAACCCATACACCTAGGGAATCAACCGCTCACACATCTATGCACAGAGTTATACACCTCCCAGCCACCCACACACACACTCAGTCTCCCATACAAATACTTGGGCAACCATTCAATAACCCATATAGTTACTGATATAGCTACTGATTTAAACATGCAGCAGTTTACAGAAGAACATAAATATTGATTGCCAAATTAAGACACTTTAATCACTAACCCATGCACTCAGTGAGACACATTTAATCATTCTCTCATACAGTCAGTCATGCACCTACTAAATCCTTCATCCAGACACTTATACATCCACTCATTCTTCAATATGTAAGACATATTTTAACTTTACAGAAACATACAGTCACTGGGTGTTGTCATCAGTGATGTCATCAGTGATGTCATTTGAGATGTCATCAGTGATGTCATCAGTGATGTCACTGACCATGTCATGAATGATGTAATATGTGACATCATTAGCAGTGGATTGCGGGTCCGCGATATATAGTTAGTGCAACTAACTATATATGGAATTTCAATGGTTTTGTGCAAATAAAATAAGGTTTTTTAAATGCTAATCCCTAACTATATATGGTCTATAACCTATGGTTTTTTCAGTGAATTTTCAAGGTTTTGTAAATGCAAATTCCTAACTATATATGGTCTATAACCTATGGTTTTTTCTGTGAATTTCATTGGTTTTTTAAAAGCTAATATCTATAGCTGTAAAATATATTCTTTATTAAGTGACGTATCACGTAGCCCGTGAGACGCCTCATGATGCATCGCATAACCGTGACGTATCGTCTCTGCAGCGCAAACCAAACCCAAAACGTAAGCGCGCCAGAACACGCTTAAAGATATATATATTTTTTTTTAACCTTAATTAGACAAAATCCACACGTGCACATATCACAAACGTTCAAAAAACACAATATGTCGAACTCCCGTTACGCTGCCGGTTAGCTGCCCGGTTAACGTACCAGGAAGCACCTTTACCGCGAAAAATCGCAAATTTTTTTTTTTCACCCCCCAGGGAACTTTAATAGCCCCCTCATCAATCCTAGGGGTTCAGGAGGGGTCTGCCTTACCCCTTTCATTCATTTACACCTTTTTTTTTTCCACCTCTTGTCTCTCGATCCTACCGAGAGACAAGATGGCGGCCGCTCCGGACTGTTTACAATATTGACAGCCAATCAGCTACTCCTCAGACTCCCGTTACACTGCCGGTTAGCTTCCCGGTTAGCTGCCCGGTTAGCTGCCCGGTTCGCGTACCAAGACGCGTCTCTACGGCGAAAAAATCTGATTTTTTCTTTTTTTTTTTGTGTTACACTGCCGGTTAGCTTCCCGGTTAGCTGCCCGGTTAGCTGCCCGGTTCGCGTACCAAGACGCGTCTCTACGGCGAAAAAATCGGATTTTTTTTTTTTTTTTGGGTTACACTGCCGGTTAGCTTCCCGGTTAGCTGCCCGGTTAGCTGCCCGGTTCGCGAACCAAGACTCGTCTCTACGGCGAAAAAATCGGAATTTATTATTTTTTTTTTTTGGGTTACACTGACGGTTAGCTTCCCGGTTAGCTGCCCGGTTAGCTGCCCGGTTAGCTGCCCGGTTCGCGAACCAAGACGCGTCTCTACGGCGAAAAAATCGGATTTTTTTTTTTTGGGGCCCGGCGTGGCTCTATAATATCCCCCTCATCAATCCTAGGGGGTCAGAAGGGGTCTACCTTGCCCCCTTTCCTTCATTTCCCCCTTTGTTTTGGCCTCCTCTTGTCTCTCGATCCTACCGAGAGATAAGATGGCGGCCGCTCCGGACTGTTTAGAATGTTGACAGACACCGGAGAGCCAATCAGCTTCGCTTCGCAAAGTTCCGATACGCGAAAAGTTCGCGAACCGGAGCGCTGCCCGGAGCGCTGTTACAGATATATATCTTGTTTTAAACGTTAATTTCTCAAAATCCACTGAAGCACATATATTGAGACCTAGCAAAGGCACATCGGGCTAACAGTCCCTACAATTTTGCCAAGTTTCGTGCAAATCCATTCAGCCGTTCGAGCTAAAAGTGAGTCCAACCGCCCTATGGAAAACTCAATGCAAAAAACGCGTTTTGGGACCCCCCTTTTTTCTCAGCCCCCCCTTGACGAAACCCCACCAAATTTTCAGGGGCTGCTCAGAAACAAAATGTGCCATTTTCCTGAAAATTTCAGCCGATTCCGTCCACAAACGCCAAAGTTATTAGGCATAGAATTTTCAAAAGTTCCATAGAGAAAAAATCCTAACTATATATACCTACTGGCTATCGCCAGTAGGTAATATATATATATATATATATATATATATATATATATTCAATGAAAAAACCATAGGTTATAGTCCATATATAGTTAGGAATTTGCATTTACAAAACCTTATTTTACTCGCATAAAACCATTGAAATTCCATATATAGTTAGATGCGCTAACTATATATCGCGCACCCGCAATCCACTGCTGATGATGTCACATATTACATCATTCATGACATGGTCAGTGACATCACTGATGACATCACTGATGACAACTCAAATGACATCACTGATGACAACTCAAATGACATCACTGACAACATCACTGATGACATCAATCATGTGATAATACGATCAACCTCTTCAGACTCTAATATAACCTTAGATACACTCAGTGTAAACAGACACTCACAGATTGTCACTCATCCATGGAGTTAATCATACACCTAGTCAGTCATGCAAAGAATCAATCACACCTCCATTTCCTCAACTATACAGTTATACACACCTTACTTATTCAAACATATTTTAACACATATTTACTCTTATGCAATCACTGATACAAGTTTTCAATGAACCATGCAGCCACTCACACATTCACTAGCTCTTATACACAGTAATTTTTATATGTCAACTCTCATATGTACTGTGTTTTACATATGTACTTACTTTGACATGTAGCACTGAGAAACCAACCACTCACCAAAACACTCATGCACAGTCAACCACCCATACAGCTGTTTCCACATGCAGTTTTGAACCCATACATCTAGTGAATCAACTGTTCACACATCTATGCACAGAGTCACACACCTCCCAGCCACCCACACACACACACTCACTCTCCCATACAAATACTTGGGCAACCAATCAATAACCAATATAGTTACTCATATAGCTACTGATCAACACATGCAGCAGTTTACAGAACAACAGATATAATGATGCACAAATTAAGACAGTTTAGTCACTTACTCATGCACTCAGTGAGACACATTTAAACACTCTCTCATACAGTTAGTCATGCACCTACTAAATCCTTCATCCAGACACTTATACATCCACTCATTCTTCAATATGTAAGACATATTTTAAGTTTACAGAAACATACAGTCACTGGGTGTTGTCATCAGTGATGTCATCAGTGATGTCACTGACCATGTCATGAATGATGTAATATGTGACATCATCAGCAGTGGATTGCGGGTGCGCGATATATAGTTAGCGCATCTAACTATATATGGAATTTCAATGGTTTTATGCGAGTAAAATAAGGTTTTGTAAATGCAAATTCCTAACTATATATGGACTATAACCTATGGTTTTTTCATTGAATTTCAATGGTTTTTTGAAAGCTAATATTTCTATCTATAAAATGTATTCTTCTTTAAATCATAAAATATATTGTACATGTTTTCTTATACATTTTTTTTAAAAAAAAAATGTGTTCCGCTCCTAGTCCGCGAACTGGTCAGCTTCCCGTTAGCGGAATTCAAAGCCGCGACTTGGTACGCGAGCCGGTAATCGTTGCTTAAGCGTAACTGTTACGTTATCATGACGTTTTGCGTTGTCGCGTAATACGTTTTCCGACGCGCCAAGTTAGCGGACCCGGAAGCGGATTGGATAGCGGCGCAAAGCGCGAAACGTAAAGACAGCAGGTCATGTGACTCGATAATAACACTTTTCATTAGTTCATTTCACTTTTAGTTTCCTAATGATGTAATACTAGGTCATGTGATTTAAAATAACACTTTTCATTGGTTTAGAACTTTGGGTTTTCCCAAATGATGAAAACCCCTCCTTCTTTCCTCACTCTGACTTTCATCTTGGTGAGAGAAAGACCTTTGTACAATCCAGAAAAATGGCTTCTGTTGTTGCTTCTGGTAGTGTTCATCCACCACCACCTCCACCTCCTCATGGAAAAAAAGGACCACCTACTCAACCAATCTTTCCACAAGAGGAAGATCAGGAAGAGGAGGAAGAACCTGAATATTTGCCAGAGGAGCCCAGGAGGTACAACCGGAAGGAAAATTTCATATGGCAATTTTTTAAAATGCCACCAGGGCAAAAGAAAGTGAACGCTAGGTATGTCTTTTGCCGAATCTGTGATGATCGTCTTTCTAGAGGCACGGACAAAAAATATAGTTATGGGAATTTCACTATGCACAGACACATGAGCAGGTGGCACCCAAATAACTATAGTGCAGCTCAGCTTCGAGACGAACAACAGAATTCACCAGCAATAGCCAGAAGATCGATTGTGCCAGAAGTTACGGGACCTGAAGCAAGGGAGCTGATCCCAAATATTCAAATGGACATGGGGGAAGTGAAACAAGTTTGTGTGAGGTGCAATCAAATATTATGCTACCGCGAAAGTAGCATAATTCTTATAATTAGAGCTTTCCAAAATCATGTATGTCCAAAACGCCCCCAAAAATAAATTCTTCTTTTTTTTGTTGCTCCTGTTGAGCCCTCTTCGATGAATCATTTTTGTTTCACCCCTCCCCCCAAAAAAAAAAAAAAAAAATGTTCAGAAAAAAACAAAAAATATAAAAAATGTTCAGAAAACTAATAAAAAAAATTTAAAACAACAAAAAGAAAAAAAAAGTTCTTTTCAGAACTACCTCCCCATTATTAAAAAAAAATGGTAGAATTCTTTGAACTCTGCCAAGCTCTATTTCTATTAGTTCGCTCCCAGTTCGCACACCGGTACGCGAACTTTGAGCGCACCAAAAACATTTTTTTTAAAAAAGGAACAGTAAGTATAAGGAAAGAAAACAGACAGCTATGTTACAAAAAAGACAGCTATAGGGAGTAAAGAAAAGATACTGTGACCCGCAATTCACTTCTGATCATGTCATATATTACATTATTTTTGACATGGTCAGTGACATCATCAGCAGTGGATTGCGAGTAACAGTTTTTTTTGTTTACGTCCTATAGCTGTCTTTTCTGTAACATAACTATCTGTTTCCTATCCTTAAACTTACTATTCCTTTTTTTAACGAGATAACAGATATGCCCACTTATTACATCATTGATAACATAGTCAGTGACATCATCAGCAGTGGAATACAGGTTAAAAAAGTAGAAAACATTTACCTTATAATTCTTGTTAATTTTTAAAGAAAATTTTTCTTACATTCAATCTGTAAAAGAGAGAACAAACATTTCCAAAAATATTAAAACATGTATTTAAAAATTAGAAAAAAGAAGGAAAAAGTTTCAAGAAAAAAACACTTTATGAACAACTTTGACACTTATAGAAACCTCTACTTCTCTACGACCCCTACACAATCCTAAATATATTTATTTTCAACAAACAGTATCTTCATGCTGATGAAATGAGGCCTATTTTGAAATATGATGCTTCTTTTGCATTGCTTATGTCTCACAATAGTGATGCCATAACAGCGCAAAAGAGATGTAAAACCATCATAAAATTGTGTCTTGTTTTAGGATGCAAATAAGATGTGTGCTTTCAAGAGCTTTCTTTGAGGTGAGGCCTCTTTTCTTTTTTTAAAAAAAACAGTACCCAGAAGTACAGCACTGTAAGCATTAAAATTGATATTTACAGAACTCAGCTGACCCATATGTACCTCACATTTCTAAATGTATATCATAAGGACAAAAAGCATAACATTAATTATACATGTTAAATGGTTTATTTTTGCTGTTCTCAGAATGTATCAAATTTCACTTAAATCAGTGACTTGAAGGTATTCATCATGTAACAGCGGGGAAAAAAAACACAATCAAAATGACTGTGTTTAAAAAACCCATACAACCTAAGAAATCTGATTTCAAAACTCCTTAAAATTAACTTACTTTCAATGACGTCGAAGGATCTCCTATAAACAGCATCCACTCTGTTGTGCTATAAATATTTCCAGCCCGCCACTTTCTGAAAGAAAACCTCCATCGATACGTAAAATATGTTACATAGAAAAAAAAACTTCTCTCGTTCTATCACATGTTTCCACTAGGCCAAATCATGTTGCCGCGATTCGCAAGTTTTGTAATTCTTCCAATCAAATCCCGACATTTTCTATTTTCGCAACTTTCAAAAATAAAATATTTTAGATTATTTTCACAATCCTGGACTACTAATATCTTAGTCTTCTTTGTCACTCATTTTCTCCTTTTCCTATGACACTGATACTGCTTACTATGAAGCAGACTTACTTGCATCAGGTTTATATAGTTGGATTTTTAATCTAGACAGCATTGCAGACTTACATTTCCTCTACTTAAAATTTTGGTTTTAAAAACACCAGGTAAGAATTTTTAAGATCAAACGGCAATTTTTTTTTGAAAGTTACAACAGAATCATTACAGAATGACCAGCCGTTTCCAGACTTTAAGTAAGCTGTATAATGTCCTGATGTTGTTGATGGACCATCGTGATAGATAATTGCTACAGTTACAAAAGTCCTCCCTGATATTGACAGCTGAGAAGCCACAAAAATTTTTATTAAAGTTGACAATTTTGATCCATCAGGCCTACATCGTTGGATCATTAAAATGACATACTGGCCATATCTACGTATAAATAATGTTGACATCATTTCAGATTTACATTGGCTACACTCCATGTTGTGATCCGCTGCATTTACTAGCTTATTAAAGGACACTGATTTACTGTCTGGCAAAGTTAAATATATAAATCTTTCTGAGTCTACACTAGTAGTACTTGATACCATACAGTTCTCGCAGTCATGCTGCCATTGATAAGAAAGCCCAAACAGGTGATCTACATCTACACCCTCATCTTGCAATACATCAAGCATATACATTAAAAACTCCTGACAATCTTGCTGATTATTTTCAGAGAAGTCTGTTTGACCTGAACATTCATCTAACAGATAACGAATATCAGACACACTTTCTACTTTTGTTCGATCAGTGCTACATTTCTCTAACACAGAATTCAACAAGCAGCATAAACTTTGTTCCGAATTGAACACAATCTGTTCTTTTAAACTCTCTAGTGAAAAGAGAACATTAACCACTACATTTGCATAGCAGTTGACACCAGAACTGTTTTCAAATTGAAAACCGACAACATCTTCAACAGAATCCACTTTCTTTCTGCTAACAACTTTCGGTTCATTGAGTTTTGATCTTTTTGGAACAACCTCCCTACTATTACTGATATTTCTACGTTTCTGGCCTACCACACGTTTCTCAAACAAAGGATATTGAGGCAAATGTGGCGCATACTCTCTTCTTAACCTATTGTATTCCTTAACACAATCTAGATCCGCACAAATGTTTGTGACATCACAGTCAATCAAGTACAATCCCGATAAAGTTCTAACTCGTGACAATGCCACATATGCCATACCCTCCTTGAACACAGAACTGCCAATATTGACCAATGCACAGTCAACACTTAAACCTTGCGATTTATGGATTGTCACCGCATATGCCAAGCAAACAGGAAACTGTTTCCGGCGAACATATAAGTCTTTAACAAGCAAAAACCTAGCAGAACAACGACCAATTTGCTGTACTTCCTCAATGCCATCAAATTTAATTCTTAAAAATTCTATTCCATCTCTATTTCTGTATTTCTCAAAATCAACAACATTACCCATTGATCCATTTACCAGACCTCTTTCTACATGTAAATTCCTTCTCAAAATGATTCGGCAATTTAAACACACATTCAAAGTCTTTTCAAAACCCGCTGTTTTAGATATAGTCTTCTCTAATGAATCCAATTTTGATTTCAAATTGTCTGACAAAATAATTGTTGATCCCATATGCTCTAATTTGTCGATAGCTTCAAGTTTCACAATCTCTTGCTTTTCTAAATTCAACATTTTGTTGTTGAAGATGGCACATTCTGCAAGAGTTGGCATGAGACATATCCCGGATTTCTTCTCAGTAATTTTCTGAAAAATATTCTCAGGCTCAATCTCTTGTTTGGGATATAAATTTGACAGTAATCGTGCATTTAAAGCTTCTTTCCCATGCTCGGTCACTTTTCCAATTCTAATATCTTGTAGAATATTCTTGTAATCTTCATCCTTTGCCTGACGCATATTTTGATGCAGTTCAGCATAATTGAAGTTTAACCATATATTGACGTTGCCAATGCTCCCTAGGCACTTCCTGGTATCTTCATGCGTGAGTATTTTGAACACAGGTTGACCTTTTACTGGTGTCAGCTGCAGAAGATCTCCGAAAACAATGATGTGTTTGCCACCAAATAACACATCATATTCAGTTTTAAGTACTTCTTGCATTCTCAAATGCACAAAGGCAAGCATGACATTGGAAACCATGCTTACTTCGTCAATGATAAGTAGTTTCATTTTCCTCAAGACTCTTGAAACTTCACAGCAAGCATCTCCAGATAACTTGTTGTATTGTAATTTGTTGTCATGCTCCACCGGCAGCATCAGTAGACGATGCAAAGTAATACCTTTAATGTTATGTGCTGCCAGTCCAGTAGGAGCGGTGACAACACAAGACAGCGATGACTCAGTCCTTTCCTGCAAATAACAAGAAATTGCTTTAATGAGGAAACTCTTTCCAGTTCCCGCTTCTCCACTCACGTACAGTCGGACAGGCTTCAACGACGTACATGAGCACTCTTTCTTCTCATGACTTAATCCGTGCTCAATTTCCTTGGTAACTTCATCATATATTTTCCTCTGCTCAACGTTGAGTTGTTTTTCCAAGTCTTCTAAGTTAACTGAATCCTCCTGAGCATGTGCCATGGCTCTTTCCACTTCATTCATAGCAGTGGCAGCTTCATTTTCGATAATAGGTCCTCCAAGTGGATCTTGACTCAATGAAACAGAACTCTGACTGTCCTGAGAACTGTCTCTGGCAATCTCGGCTGCAATCGTTGCTTCCTGCTCAATTTCCAAAGTTAGCATTTCTTGATATTTAGGAAAAGCAGGACATGCTATGGACTCCTTGGCTGCATTAAAAGAGTCTTCGTAACAGAGGAAATCTCCAAGCAGTTCCTCTTCTGCACGCCAAGGCTTGAAAAGTTGCAAAAGTGCTAAATAGAAAAACTCCTTTTTTTCTGGAGATTCACCACTCAATTTTCGATGGTTTACTAATTGGCATTTTCTTTGCTTGACCAGGCATCCCTCACTTCCAATTACAGCATACACTCCTTTCTCAATATCTTCTTTGATGTTCCTCTTGAATATATAATGTTGGAGAACCTCATATAGACAAACATTCTCAAGGTGACTGCTTCGATTTGGATAATATGTATCCAACATGTTGCTCTTCAAAATGTCGGTACTGTTTGGCTCCTTTTCCGCCAAATACTCAATTTCCCGGACAGGTTTAAGAACTCGATTTCGCGTTGCAGCAAGACCAAGACTCGCCCAAACGATACTCCTAGATTTGGCATAGAGACTTGCTGAAGACAATCGATCTGAACATTCGTAAGCTCCGATTTCTCGATGCGACAACATCTTCAGACTAAAACTGTACAACTTCTTGCTGAGGCTCTTTTCATGGGAAATGTCCTCCCACATATCCTTCAGTTCTGTCTTTTCTTTTTTGGTGATGTAAGATGTCACATACCGAGCCACAGCCATGCAGTTGTCACCCACAAACTGTATATCCATGTTAGCATTCCACATGGACAAAATCACTGGGTTGTAGTCGTTGATGTACTTGGACTCTTCGTTCCTTTTCAAATTGTATGTATTTTTGGGTGATTTCCTCGTCACATTATGTCGTAGTGAAGACATCAAACTGTTCACTTTTCCTTTAGAAATCACCGGCCGTGGAAAGTTGAAACGGCATTTGGTGTAGAATTTGTCCTTGTTTCTGAATTTACGACGACAGTACTTTCCACAACGATGGCTTTGGAAACGTAGAACTTGTTCTCTTAGGCTTTTCTTCTCCGTTGCGTTTGGAACAGCACACGTAGAATACTGTTCTATGAAATTCATCACTAAGTCATCCGGATCTGTTCCAAATTTAGGTGCATCCTTGATCCACAACAACATATGTATATGAGGAGCACCTCTTGCTTGGTACTCCTTTCTCCAGAAGAAATCCAACACCTCTCCAAGAGGTGGATTCTTCTTATTTGTGATGAAAGACATCATAGCTTCAAATTTATGATTGAAGTACCTGCATACATTCACAGGATCCAAAGAACACAGTTCTCCAGGTGTCTTGAATTCAATGTTTTCAATATTTCCATTTGCTTCTCGTAGAAATTCAAGTAAGTCTTCCCAGCCATACTCGGCACAGCTCAGAGTGAGGAACCATGTCGGAGTTCCTAAGTTCCTCAGCATACATTTTAAATCACCATGACGACGATACCAGTACTCATTAGTACCACGCTGACACGCCATGAGATTAATTAAGTGAGAATCCAAAATGCTATCTTGGACATTGACTTTATGCATAAAGTCTCTTGCCGAGATATTTCGCATCTGTATACCACTTTTTAAGATGTGGTTCACTGCATATGACAGTCCAGACAGATCGCTTTCAAACAGGAGATGAAACAAATAGGGAATGCATTGACGAAACCTAGGATCTTCTCCATACAATCGTAAAGTCCGGTATTCAGACGCAGGAATTTGATGAGGTCGCTCATCATATCTTCCTCCTCGACCTGTGGGAAATAGCTGTGGGAAACACCGAGCTTCCAAACTTTCCTCCCAAACACTAATGGGACTCCCTTTGGCTTGTTTCATTTGAAACAACTCAATAGCATTCCCCATGACTTCCTTGGAATGCAAAGGATGAACACTATAATGTTCATATATTTCTTCACTTTTAGAGGCCTCTACTTTCTCAATTTGGCCAGCACACAAATCGCTATCCTCTTCATCACTTACTTCCTCTTCTGCAACATACACATTCTTATAATACTTATTATTTTTCTTCAAATACACTGTTGCCTTTTTGACTTTCCTAACATCCACTAAATCTTGCCATATTTTCTTATTCTTTGTCGGAACCCCATTAACCAAGATAACCAGAGGTTCCTCTTCCACTTCCTCTACTCCAATTGTGTTAATGTTTTTATTCAAATCTAAAGGCAAATAAACAACTCTTCCCTTTAATCCTCTCTGTAAATCTGCTGGAGGCAACTTCCCTGTCTTTGGCTCCATTCTTACAATAGCCTGAAAGGGATGGATACTTTGAATCAAAATAGATTCATAAGTATTTAAATCCTTCAATTCAGAAGGAATCTCAACCAATTCAAGATTATTATGAACTGCCCTAGCAGGCATCTGGTTTTGGTTTAATTTATTACAACAATAAGTACACACACGTTGATCCGATCCCAAATCAAAATAATTTTCTACCATCAAGTATGTGGCCAAATCCTTCCATTCACTATTATTTTCCCTTTCAGTTTTTGCATATAAATCCACTACCTTAGTCTGATTCTTATAATAAGTGCGTCGACAACAAACACAAGTGAAATTAGGCCTCTCACTTGATTTCATCTGAAACGTGGCAATTTCCTTCTGAAAATTATCTGTACTGTAAACCTGTACATTATCTTCCACATTACTCTCTACTTCAGGGTCAATTTGAACATTCTCATCTTTACTACTAAAGTAACAAAACTCAATTTCTTCACAAATATTCTTCACATCTATTTCAGAACCATGCAAAAGAGCAGCACATAATTGTTTAAGCATAATTGCTGGACTCTTTGCATAATACAACATTCTCACTAATTTTCTCACTTTATTATGATGCACTGCTAGCATCCTGAAGTGATGAAAAACACTCTGGCATACTCTCCTGGAAAGACAAGCCAGTGAATGACCACGCAAACCTGTTATTTGTCTCACTCTGCAAGGATCTAAATCTTGCAACAACTTCATTTTCTGCTTCAAACTTTTCTTATTAAATGTCCGTATAATATCACAAAGCAAATTGATGGAAACCTGTCGCACACTGCAAATAGAACTACACTTCCAAATGTACACAGGAACCTTAGGACGTGTTCCTAAAACCTCATCACTTAGCGCCTCTTCTGTCTCTGTTGTCACAAGTTTTTCTTTTTCAACTGGACAACCATCCTTCACTTCATAAGCTCGACCACTGATGTCAACTGCATGCACCAAATCATTATCCTGAAAATAAGTCTCCTCATTAAAAAATGCCTCAGAACTTGAACTATGCATCCATTCTCCGGAAAAAACTTCACAAAAGTTAGTACGATTTACTACTCTCTTCCATCTACTGTTTGTTTGGAAATCAGAAATTACCTTGCTTAGTTTCCTAATTCTATTGATTACCAAAATAAACAACTTTCGCTTAATTTCAAAAGCATGATCAATAATTTTCTCGACATTTTTCTTCTTCTTATAAAATGCCACTTTCTGTTTGCATTTCTTAATATTTTTCATTAAATTAACTATTATCCTATTACGGAACATTCGTTGTCGAATGTCCCTAAACTGTTCTTTCCTTCTACTATCATGCACAGAGTTATCTCTTCCTCTACCAGTAACATTTTTCATGGGTCTTTGCTTTCCATTTAAATTACTCTTGTTTTTCTGAACTGAAACATTTTGTCGAGAAATACTTTTTGTACTACAAATATTTTTTAAGAAAGATTTTGTGCTCTTACCCGGAGCTTTCTTGGTGTTTTGATAAGTATTTAGGGAAGAGGACTGCTGCAATAAAACATCACCGTGCTGTCTTTGACGTTTTCGAGCCTTTCTAATTCTATTTCTGGTAGGCATTTTCCAAACTATGAAAGAATCTGCAGTTGAATCTGTTGAAAAATTTAATAAAAAATGTTAATAACCACTATTACCAAACAGTAAATGAATAACAGTCATCAAAAACTTAATGCCCTACTTATTATTTAACATAGCAAATCAAGGCATATGACTGTGTATGATGTTATTTTTCTTTTTTAAATGGAAAGCGTTCTTCATGGTGCAAGTTTCTTGTAAATACGCTCCCACCTGCGAAACGGAACTTTGCAATGCAAAGCTGCTTGGGCCCCCAGTGTCTATCAACATTCTAAACAGTCCGAAGCGGCCGCCATCTTATCTCTCGGTAGGATCGAGAGAGAAGAAAAGGTGAAAAACGAAGAGGAAATTTAATGAAAGGGGGCAAGGTATACCCCAGTTGACCCCCTAGGAATGTTGTTGGGATTTTTAAAGGGTCCCCTGGGGAAAATAAAAAAATATATATTTTTCACGATAGAACCGCTTCCCAAACACCGAACTAGGCCGCAAACTGCACGAGAATACGCCATTTTGTGCTTCGTTTTAATTAAATTACTAGGAATAAGAAGGTGCGGGAGACGTATCCTAATCCCTTATATTTTCTGAGGGTGGCTGAGGACTCTCATATATGTTGATACATGTATTCCAGCGGCTGTGCGTGAGCTTCTTTTTATTTTTGCTGCGCGACGTCTCTTAACATTCGATTCGAAGGAAATCAGGAACTGTTGACCACCAAATTCTCAGTGCGATAAAATATTTTGGGGCATATTATCAAGCCTACGCGCTAAAATTATCGTCGATAAAGCGGCGACAATGGGCTTGATAATATGCTCTGTGGAATTCCAATCGAAGCCCATTTTAGATGTCTTCACATCTAGCATGTGCTTCGATTTGAAATACATAGAGCATATTATCAAGCCCATTATCGCCGCTTTATCGGTCGTTTTCGGCCGATAAAGCGGCGATAATTGAAGCGCACAAGCTTGATAAAATACCACATTGTTATAAATGAATCCTTATTGAGACACAATGTCTGCGCCAACTTGCCTTTTTTACAATGCCACAATTTTGTCGTGCACGGCAGCCATTTTACATGCCAGGCTGGTCTCAGCCTATCACCTAGCCCTGCGAATGTAGGGAAATATTATCAAACCTGTACACTAAAATTATCGTCGCATTATCGGCCTAAAACGGCTGATAAAGCGGCGATAATGGGCTTCATAATATGCTCTGTGGAAATCCAATCGAAGACCATGTTGGATAACATGGCTAAAAACTACTCAGCACCATTGTTTGGACATTATTAACATGGCTATGTAACTCCCATAATCAAAATTTAAATTTGCCAAGAACACTTGTGTTATTGCATGCCAGAATGCTACACCGCATATGCAATTACAATTTCGCAAAGTAACAAAATCTATTTCTATATCACTACAGACAAAGCCACAATTTAAAAACACGGCTTTCTTCATCATTTTCTCCTTAGCGATAAAAAGCGGTAGCAATGCATGAATATCACGCTGAAAAGTCAGCGATATTCATGCATTATCCTGCAAATGCTCTTAGCCATGTTATCCACCTCCCACTGGATAACATGGCTAAGAACTGCTCGCAAATGCGATAAAAAGCGGTAGCAATGCATGAATATCACGCTGAAAAATCAGCGATATTCATGCATTATCCTGCAAATGCTCTTAGCCATGTTATCCACCTCCCATTGGATAACATGGCTAAGAACTGCTCGCAAATGCGAAAAAAAGCGGTAGCAATGCATGAATATCACGCTGAAAAATCAGCGATATTCATGCATTATCCTGCAAATGCTCTTAGCCATGTTATCCACCTCCCATTGGATAACATGGCTAAGAACTGCTCGCAAATGCGAAAAAAAACGGCCGCAATGCATGAATAACGATGAAAAATCAACGATATTCATGCATTATTCAGCAAATGCTCTTAGCCATGTTATCCACCTCCCATTGGATAACATGACTAAGAACTGCTCAGAGCCCCATGAGGAACGCTTTCCATTTAAAAGAGAAAAAATAACATCATAGAAAAGAATCGTTTTTAAACACAGCATATAAATCAATTGTACACCTGCATTGTGTACCACATTTTAAAAACACAGCTTTCTTCATCATTTTCTCCTTAAATCATACTATTCTCTTTCTAAATTAAATAAATCTTTTCTCACCTTAGAAAATACTTTTTGAGTTTCAAAACAGTCTCAGAAATACACCAAATTGTCTTGAGCAGATCAAACAGGATGCACTCCAGAGGCTGCAGCTATTGAAAGCACAGAAATACAGATATTCATTTCACATATCTCTCATATTAGCCAATCATAACTCTTCCCTCACTTTTTTCAAATCAAAACCCTTCCCCCCTCTGCCCTCTCTGCCTTTTTTCCATAGCAACGACCTCCTGGAAGACCTCTCATGTTTGCAAATTCACACAACAATGTTTCAATTGAACTCTGAACTCTCAATGCACCTGCGTATCCAGTGCAATCTTTCATTAAAAGTTTCTTCCTTGACCATTGAAATTACATCTTTCAAAGAACACATCCATGCACCCTAACTTTCTGTTTTCAGAAATGGAAATGCACCAATCACTGCTAATGAATCATTAGCATTGAAAATCCACAGTTTTTTTTCTTTACAAACTCCTACTGTTTTAACTGCCCTTTCATTACCACACTTCATCTGACTGCAGCACAACCTTCTCCCACCATGTTTAACGTCTGGATTGTTGGACATAGTTACATCCACTGGGCTCAAAGGTATGCTGACAACAGAAATTTACACAACCTCAATTTACAAGATGTGGAAATTAAATGGTTGGGCCAAAGAGGATTAAAATGTCACCAATTGATACCATTGGTGAAAACCTTTATGCATTTGCCAAAACCTGACCTGTTAATAGTGCATTGTGGAGGTAATGATTTGGGCACTTTAACAGGAGTAGGTCTGGAAATGCTTTTAAAGGACACCTTTGAGCAATTAATGGCACTTTTTCCTCAAACTGCCTTGGTATATTCCAATATATGCCAAAGACAGAAATGGAGGTGGTCCAACCAATTTGGTCCACAAATTGAGAAAGCGAGGAAGCATGTAAACAAATCTGTTTCAGCTTTCATGAGAGACCATGGAATGGGCTCCCTGTACAATAATAACTTGCGTTACTACATGCAAGATATCTACAGAGGAGATGGAGTTCACTTCTCAGATGAGGGCAACAGAATTTTCATTCAGAATTTAAGACTGTGCATTGGTACCTACTTATAAGTACCTAAATGGAACATAAACCCAAAAGCTCTTCTCAGAGCTACCCTTCATCTGATCACTCACAATTAATACTTTTCTCTAAATTATTTCTGTAATTTTCAACAAACTACGCTCAAAGACCGCTACCCGGTACGCGAACTGGAAGCTAACCGCCGAAAATTATTTTAAAAATGTTTTTTCTCCGCACATATGGTCCTCCTCAGCCACCCTCAGAAAACCTGGGGGGTCAAAATACTTGTACCGTGTCCCCTTCTACCCTTTCTGAACATTATTTAACCTCCATTTTATATGTTAATTCGACCGAAACACATAATGGTGGACTCTCGTTACGCTTCTAGTTCGCGGACTAAACTGCTTCCCGGGAAGCGGCCCAAAAAAAAGGTGGGAAAGTAATTCACAAAAAAAAAAGAACTGGAGACACTCTCACCAAATATAGATTAGCTCATACTACATAACAATCCCTTTCATTTTCACAAATTTGATTGAAATTCCATTTAGCCATTAAGCCTGTAGAACTCTCTAAATACCTTGAGGTAAATTACTTCACAAAACACATCTGAAGTGTTGGAATTGACAACCAATAAAAATCTTACTTTCATTTTCTACTTTTATTACCTGATATTTGATTGGTTATATACCTGTATATATATAAAGGAACAGAAGAAAACACAGCCATTTTGACTGCTACTTCTTGTTGTACATCACATTACAAAACTTACCTAAGACTTCAACTTGTTTCTGAAGGTAAGTTGTTATTTTTAAAAATGAAGTACATTGTGCACTATAACTTGATATGGTACACTTTTTCTTAAACATATACACTATCCCTCTGTAGTAGTTATGGATTTAGATAGACTTCTCTGTTATAGTTAGGAATGGAGTTAGGCTTCTCTTCGTTAAATCACATACACTTTTTTATAGTCATATTTCCACTCTGATACTATACACTGCCAAAAAACAAATGCACTGATAAAAACTACCTATCTAAAATTAATCCCAACAGTGCCCAATCTCTACTAATATATATTTTTTTATTCAAAATTTCAGGCAAAATGGAAGGCGAACAACAAGTTACATTTTCAATTGAACTGAAGGAGAACAGCCAAGACAAAATTGATGACTTTATGGATGACAGTAGAGACCACGAACTACTACAATGTGTTGAAGCAGTGGACAACCTGCTTCAAAATGAAAAAAAATTACACCCTATAATAAATTATGACATTTCTGACAATGAAATGTTAGAAAATTTAATAAAGTATGAAACACAATCATAATAAAAAAAAAAAATAAATAAAGAAAACAAAAAAAACCCAACAAAAACAACAAATAATTAACAAACAGTATTAGAAAAGTCTATCATTCTTTTATCCTTATAGTACGCTGCCCAGAGCGCTTCCCGATTCGCGTACTAGGAGCTCACCACGCATAAATAATATATATATTTTTTTTTTTTTGCCCTGCAGAAACCTTTTACAACCTCCACATAAAACCTAGGGGGTCAGGGAGGATCTACTATGCCCCCTTATCGAAATTTCCCCCTTTGTTTTGGCCTCCTCTTATCTCTCGATCCTACCGAGAGACAAGATGGCGGCCGCACCGGACTGTTTAGAATGTTGACAGACACCAAAGAGCCAATCAGCTTCGCTTCGCATAGTTCCAATAAGCGAAAAGTACGCGAACCGGATCGCTGCCCGGAGCGCTGTTACAGATATATATCTTGATTTAAACGTTAATTTCTCAAAATCCACTGAAGCACATATATTGAGACCTAGCAAAGGCACATCGGGCTAACAGTCCCTACAATTTTGCCAAGTTTCGTGCAAATCCATTCAGCCGTTCGAGCTAAAAGTGAGTCCAACCGCCCTATGGAAAACTCAATGCAAAAAACGCGTTTTGGGACCCCCCTTTTTTCTCAGCCCCCCCTTGACGAAACCCCACCAAATTCTCAGGGGCTGCTCAGAAACAAAATGTGCCATTTTCCTGAAAATTTCAGCCGATTCCGTCCACAAACGCAAAAGTTATTAGACATAGAATTTTCAGAAATCCCATAGGGAAAAAATCCTAACTATATATACCTACTGGCGACCGCCAGTAGGTAATATATATATATATATATATATATATATATATATATATATATATATATATATTCAAACTCCTCGGTTGCTCCAAAGGGTTGCGGTCGGCCCCGCGGGAAGTGGCGTGAGCGCCGGCAGAGCACGCCGGTAAATTCAATTGCCAACACCTCGTCACACAATGTATCACGCTCTCAGATACTCAATAAACGCCAGAAATCAGCAAGGTCCAAGGGTGTTTATTGACCCCTTACGACATGTTTCGGCTTACACGAAGCCTTGTTTACGTGAACAAGGCTTCGTGTAAGCCGAAACATGTCGTAAGGGGTCAATAAACACCCTTGGACCTTGCTGATTTCTGGCGTTTATTGAGTATCTGAGAGCGTGATACATTGTGTGACGAGGTGTTGGCATATATATATATATATATATATATATATATATATATATATATATATATATTTAAAAAATCCCCTGGGCCTAGTGGGCTTTCTGCCCCCCGGGGAACAGATTGTTTTTTTTTTTCCCCCATCTGCCTTCTGGGGGGGCATAAAGTCTTATGCCTTTCTCTGGAGGGTAGGGTGGGGCTGTTTTCGTGCCTATTAAGGGCAGCCCCCACCCCATGGCTATTAAATTAAATCTCTTGCGTCTTGGGAGCTCTCTGCCTCCAGGTGGGGAGATTTGAGGTTACTGCCCCCATCTGCCCCCCAGGGAGAGGCAGAAAGGCTGCCTGGCAAAGGTTTATACAGAAGCAAAGGCTCCTCCCTCTCTATTTGCTAGGGGTGAATTCCTGCTTGGGGATCAAACTACTGGGGCAATGACCAAGCAAGAATGCACTAGGAAAGGGTACCATTGTAAAGGGGAGATTCCCCCTTTCCAACAATAACTCTTCCATGTTTTATGGGGCTCAGGTGGTCCCACAGGCACCAAAGCTGTGAAACTGAACCTACATTTGTTTCATATTCATTTAAATGATGACAGCGGGCCATGCACGCGATCGTCAGTACAATGAAAACTCTAACCATGCTTTGGGAGGTTGAGGAAGCTCTTCCCCACCTCCCAGAGCAAAAAAAATAAGTGGGAAATCCCTCTGCTGTTTACAGCACAGGGATTTTTTTAAAGTGTGCTCATGACGGAATGGTTCCGTCATGAGCACACTTGCACTTGTGCTCATGACAGAGCCATTCCATCAAGAGCATGGAAGGGGTTAAGACACCACCACAACTTGATGTTCCTTTATAAATGCACAATTTTGGGTGAAAAATTATTTTTGAATACTAATGATTTTTATGATCAATGTGGGTGTAACTGTTGACTTATTAATATTGTACTTGTAATTATATTGATTAGACATCTAGAAGTGTTGTTTATTAATGTAGGTTAGTTGTGGCATTTGTAGAGACTCTATTTTATTGTTATGGACGTTATTTTTGTGTTCTGCTCATCTTGTACTTGCTCATTACCCCTCTCAATCAATGTTCCCTGCATGTCTTCTGTCCTCAAAATCTTCACAGAGCACAGGACACTGTGACATAACTGAACATTTTCCTTCCTATGCATGCATTGTGAATTGAGTTTTCTTCCCGTACTGAATGTTTCTTTCTCAAGGTCACTTCTGCTAGAAGTTTCAATGTAGGCCTGCTAGCATGTTTGAAAACTGTTTCATATTGTGTTGACCATCTCCGCACTACACTACTACACTGCAGTTGCTGTAGAAGCTTAGACATGGGAGAGTGTTAAAGGTTCTCAATTCTGATTTGCTTAATATGTGTTATCACTAGTCATGCCAAGCTGAATGTGTGGTTTTTGCTCAAATGTATAGAAAAAACCCTGGCTTTGGGGGTGGCTAGAGACTTTTCCAAAACTGCTAGAGAGGCAGCCCATTTAATTAATGATTTTGAATTTTTTTTCTGGGATGCTGTCTTTTTCGCATATGATTTTTGGTGCCCATTGGGTCTTAGAATCATTTTTATTTCTGAATTAGCTTACCCGTCGTGCATTGCTGTGATTTCAGAGGAAAGGAAAATTAAGGAAACTTGTTATGATAACATTCAATTTACATTGTGTCATTTTTATTGAAACATATTCATTTTAATATGGAAAACATTTTAAAGTGTTGTTTTAATTCTCTTTATTTATTCGAGTGCTTGTGTATACACGTTTTTTTTCCCTCTGGTGCGTACACAAATAAATCAGAAGGTTTTCTGATGCGTGAGCTGGCCACATACAGTTGTCCATGTGAGAAGCACAGATTCTCCAAATCTAGTCCACACACTTGCAGCATTGTACTTGTGCTATGTTCATGGTCATTGCAAAAGCGAGTCCCACCGTAAACTGTAAACGTTCAGTATTTGAAAGATTATGAGGGTCCTGGGGGGCTAGGGCCGATATTTAACAAATTGTTTTTTTTTTGGCAGAAACCTTCGCTGGAGTGTACTCAACAACTTTAAAAAAAAATTGTTTTTGCCAGTAACCTTCGCGGGAGTGTACTCAACAACTTCCCAAAGTTTCATGGCGATCAGGTGAATGGTGTAGTAATGCATAAAGGACAAAGAGACACACTTTCGTTTTTATATATTTGGAGATGTTCTCTGTATCTGAGCCTTCAAGGCATATATTTTGCATTTCTTTTCAATCACTGATCTGATCTAGAACTCAATTATTGAGTGGTACCAGTTGCTAATTACTCTGCTAATTTTTGTTGGGCCTAATGTTTGGGAGGGCGTGACTTTTATCGGAAGGTCATGGGTACCAAAGTAGAACCCATGAGGCAACATTTGGGTGATCTGAAATATTGGGGGTGCATTTCAATATTGAGGTTTTGCTCCCACAGCAACACTTGGCTCAGCATTTCAAGAGTTTTTAAAAAGGATGTCTGGTATAACTGTGCCTCAAACTCATTGCATAACCTGGAGTTCTAGAGCCAGTGCCCATTTTGTTTAGCGCCATAGCCATGCCCCCCTCCATCAAAGAGTAAGTCTTTCTGATTGCTGCTGTAAGATTGGGGCTGTTCACTAATGTCTTTGAATTGATCCTTCTCAGTCAAAGATGTAATAAATTATATTTAACAAAGAAGTAGCTGATCACAGCATAATACTTTTATTGTGATTCAAGCATCATAACCCCATGGGCTGAAAACAATTCTCAGATCCTACCAGCGCTGAAAATATTGTTTGCAGCAAGATGCTTGATAATTAAGAATACGTTACAAATAAGATTTGTTTACAATTTTGAGCAATAGCCAATAATGGGATAAGGAGTCTATGGGTCAGCAGATATTCATCTCAGCACTGGCCTTTGCAGTGTCACAGAAATGTGAAACCCATTTTAAGATAGGGCAGAGGTCACTGTGTCCCAGAAATGAATTTGAATTTAAAAGTTTTTGTACAGCGCTCGCATACCCAGCGGTTTCATGGCGCTAGTGGTGATCAGTGAGTGGCAGCAGCAGAAGGATTAGGGGTAGGCTTGCGTGAACAGAAAAGTTTTAAGATTTTTACGGAACAGGGGGTAGGAGGGTGAGGTGCGCAGAGCAATCGGAAGGGAGTTCCAGAAAGTTGGAGCCAGGACAGCGAATCTCGCTCCGCCCGCCCTCTGTTTTTTAAAGCGAGGGATGGTGAGGAGGGCCAGATGGGCCGAGCGAAGTTCTCTGCCTGGACAGTAAGGTTTGATGAGGGCACAGATGAACTGGGGGGCAGTGCCCACTCTGGCTTGGTAAGTGAGACAGCCGAGTTTAAACAAGGCACGCTCCCTTATGGGAAGCCAATGCAGAGTTTTGAGTATAGGGGTGACCCGATGATATCTGGGAAGGCCATGGATCAGGCGGGCCGCCTGATTCTGCACCAGTTGTAATCGGCGGATCATGTAAGCAGGGGCTCCGTTATAGACTATGTTGCCGTAGTCTATACGGGACAATACCATGGCTAGCATAATGATTTTTAAAGCTGGGGGGGAGAAGAAGCGGGAAACTTTTCTAATTACTCTGAGAGAGAAAAAAGATGAAGAAACAACAGAGTTGACTTGTGGGAGGACAGTGAGCTGGGGATTAAGAAAGATTCCCAAGGTTTTCACTTTAGGGACCGGGAGTGGAGGAGCACCAAGGGAGGGGGGCCAGAAAGAAGAAGACCAGGGACTGCAGCCACCTCCGGTCAAGACCAGCTCGGTCTTGTCCGGGTTGAGTTTGAGGTGGCTGCAGTTCATCCAATCTTGAATGAGGGTCATGACGGTTTGAACATTCAGGGCAGATGAAAGTGAGTGGGACAAATTAAAAATGAGCTGGAGGTCATCCGCGTAATTAAACACGGTGACCTCCAGTTGCTGTAACATAAAAATAAGGGGGAAGATGTAGAGGTTAAACAGGAGAGGGGAGAGTGATGAACCCTGGGGGACCCCGCATTCTACCTTACGAGAGGCCGCCGCAAAACCGGCCAAATGGACACCTTGTGTTCTCCCCGCGAGGAAGGACTCTAGCCAAGAAAAGGCTAGGCCCTCTATACCCGCCGCCTTGACATGGTTGAGGAGGATGGTATGGTCAACCGTGTCAAAAGCGGCGGATAAGTCGAGGAGGATCAGGGCTTGCGGAAGGTTGATGTCAATGCCTTCACGCAGCTTGTCCATGACTGAGATGACCACTTTTTCGGTAGAGTGCAGGGGGCTCTAATAAACGACATATAATAAACGAAGCAGCAGGGAGTTGTAGCTAGGCATTATGAAAGTTCTCCAATTATATTACAGCAGCATGACAGCAGAGAGTGCAAGCATTTACAAACTGACAGCTTACAATTTGTGACGGTAACCATCTGTCTTGTGTATCCAGTCCATAAATTGGGACCAGATATTAGGTAGTGGGCATTTGTGAATCTTATTGAAAGCCAAAGAGGGGGAGGAACTCCCTCAAAGGCTTGCAATGTGTACATTACAATTTGTAATGGAAATCAGAAATTGAGATGCACTTTTGAGACTGGAGAATTGATACTTTGTATTTGCAAAATTAAGATTTGCTGGCTTTGTGAATATACATGGCGTTATTACGAGTTTGGTGGTTCCCCGGACCGCCATATCTGGGTAGGGCAGTTCGAAATGGAAAGCTCAGCGGTTAGACCGACGTATTACAAGTTGGGTGGATCGCCTTTGCAAAGATTGCTGTTGGACTGCCAACACTGCCAGAAGACCATCAACTTCTTGGTTTGCAATCAGGGAAAGGCAGCCACCATAGAGTGGTACAGGGGAGCAGCCCGCCATCCATATTATGAGGTGCCTTTTCCACGAATTAAAAGTTGACAGCCTACTTCAAGTTGGCAGTGACTAAGAAATTGGGGTGTGTATACACACCTTTCTTGTTCTTACAGGCGGATAGCTGAAGCAGGACTGCAAAGAAAAGAACACATGGACCAGTCCAATAAAAAGATGGTGCCGAGAGACAGTAAAATAGTATGACAACATACATAAATAGTGCAAGCAGATACAGACATGGTTCACATAAAAGATAAAATGGTACAACACAATAGAAATAGTGCAAACATTGAGAGAAATGTTGCTTATTATTTTAATCTTCACAAAAATAGATCCCCTTTACAAATTAGCATCTCACCTTTATAAATGGTTTTGAAGGTTCAAAACTCTATCAATTACACTCCAGATTCTTGGATTTGAGCAGCAAATACTAAAAAAAACAAAAAAAACTCTAATTTTATTACCATATTAAAGACATCTTTATTACACAGCATAGAGCCTTTGTGGCAAGTAAGAAGCCTAACAGACATGCTGCCTAAGATTCTCTAGCAGTACATATCCTAAAGCCTAACTAACTTCCAGAAATGATTTTTAAACACATCAAGTATGCAAATTATTCACCCAGATTCATATAACCCCTTCCATGCTAATGACAAGGTCAGCTCGTCATGGGTGTTACCTGCGCTGTGCTTATGACGAGCTGACCTTGTCATGAACAATGGGAAATAAGGATCTGCAGCACAGGAGGGGAAAACCCCCTAGCAGCCAAGGTGTTAAAATCCAGCTTGACTTACAGTCTGATCTTACACACATGACCAGGATGCTTCTTGCAATCTTTATGATATGTATTGCTAGAGAATCTTACGCAGCATGTCTGTTAGGCGTCTTACTTGCCAAAAGGAATCGCCATGGATCACCAAGATCACACTGTGAGTTAAGCTTGTTTTTAAATGAATTTGGGTGAATAATTTGCTTACTAGATTTATATTTAGATTCTGCAAATTATGGTGATTTGTTTTGTTTCCACCATTTTGGCAATCACTACTTGCACAAAACTAATGACAGAGGGGGAGGGAGAGGGAGGGCAGCAGGGAGAGGGAGATGCAGAGGGAGGGCAGGAGTGAGAGAGACAGATGGAGAGGGAGAAAGAGGACAGGACGGAGAGAGAGGGCAGGAGAGAGAGAGAGAGATGCAGAGGGAGGGCAGGAGTGAAATAGAGAGAGAGAGAGGGCAGGAGAGAGAGGTAGGGCAGGAGGGAGAGAAAGGTGGAAATGGAGAGGGGGGGAGAGGGTAGGAGGGATAAAGAGGGCAGGAGGGAGAGGGAGGGCAGGAGGGAGAGGGAGGGCAGGATGGAGAGACAGGACAGGAGGGAGAGAGAAGCAGGAGTGAGAGAGAGATACAAAGAGAGGGCAGGAGTGATAGAGACAGATGGAGAGGGAGAAAGAGTACAGGAGGGAGAGAGAGGGCAAGAGACAGAGGGAGGGCAGAAGGAAGAGAGAGATGAAGATGGAAAGGGAAGGAGAGGAGAGGGTAGGAGGGACAGAGAGGGCAGGAGGGAGAGGAAGGGCAGGAGGGAGAGGGAGGGCAGCAGGGAAAGAGGGCAGGAGGGAGAGAGAGGGCAGGAGGGAGAGAGAAATGGAGAGGCAGGGCAGGCGGGAGAGAGAGAGAGGGCAGGAGGGAGAGAGGTTCGGAGGGAGATGGAGGGCAGGAGAGAGAGGGAGGGCAGGATGGACAGAGAGGGCAGGAGGGAGAGAGAAGCAGGAGTGAGAGAGAGATGCAAAGGGAGGGCAGGAGTGAGAGAGACAGATGGAGAGGGAGAAAGAGTACAGGAGGGAGAGAGAGGGCAGGAGAGAGAGGGAGGGCAGGAGGAAGAGAGAGATGGAGATGGAAAGGGAGGGAGAGGGTAGGAGGGACAGAGAGGGCAGGAGGGAGATGGAGGGCAGGAGGGAGATGGAGAGAGAGGGCAGCAGGGAAAGAGGGCAGGAAGAAGAGAGGGCAGGAGGGAAAGGGAGGGCAGGAGGCAGAGAGAGATGGAGAGGGAGCGCAAGAGGGAGAGAGAGATGAGGAGGGAGAGGGAGGGCAATAGGGAGAGAGAGGTCAGAAGGGAGAGGGAGGGCAGGAGGGAGAGGGAGGGCATGAGGGAGGGCAGGAGGGAGAGGGAGGGCAGGATGGAGAGACAGGACAGGAGGGAGAGAGAAGCAGGAGTGAGAGAGAGATACAAAGAGAGGGCAGGAGTGATAGAGACAGATGGAGAGGGAGAAAGAGTACAGGAGGGAGAGAGAGGGCAAGAGACAGAGGGAGGGCAGAAGGAAGAGAGAGATGAAGATGGAAAGGGAAGGAGAGGAGAGGGTAGGAGGGACAGAGAGGGCAGGAGGGAGAGGAAGGGCAGGAGGGAGAGGGAGGGCAGCAGGGAAAGAGGGCAGGAGGGAGAGAGAGGGCAGGAGGGAGAGAGAAATGGAGAGGCAGGGCAGGCGGGAGAGAGAGAGAGGGCAGGAGGGAGAGAGGTTCGGAGGGAGATGGAGGGCAGGAGAGAGAGGGAGGGCAGGATGGACAGAGAGGGCAGGAGGGAGAGAGAAGCAGGAGTGAGAGAGAGATGCAAAGGGAGGGCAGGAGTGAGAGAGACAGATGGAGAGGGAGAAAGAGTACAGGAGGGAGAGAGAGGGCAGGAGAGAGAGGGAGGGCAGGAGGAAGAGAGAGATGGAGATGGAAAGGGAGGGAGAGGGTAGGAGGGACAGAGAGGGCAGGAGGGAGATGGAGGGCAGGAGGGAGATGGAGAGAGAGGGCAGCAGGGAAAGAGGGCAGGAAGAAGAGAGGGCAGGAGGGAAAGGGAGGGCAGGAGGCAGAGAGAGATGGAGAGGGAGCGCAAGAGGGAGAGAGAGATGAGGAGGGAGAGGGAGGGCAATAGGGAGAGAGAGGTCAGAAGGGAGAGGGAGGGCAGGAGGGAGAGGGAGGGCAGGAGGGACAGGGAGGGCAGGAGGGACAGGGAGGGCAGGAGGAAGAGGGAGTGAGGGAGAGCGAGGGCAGGATAGAGAGGGAGGGCAGGAGGGAGAGGAAGGGTAGGAGGGAGAGGGTGGGCAGGATGGAGATGGAAGGATAGAGAGAGATGGAGAGGGAGGGCAGGAGAGAGAGATATGGAGAAGAAGGGCAGGAGGAAGAGAGAGATGGAGAGGGAGGGAAGGAGGGAGACAGATGTATGTATGCTGGGTCTGGTAGCTCAGTGGATGAAGGCATCTGCTGCAGGGACTTGTGTGCAACCTCATGGTCTCAAGTTTTCATTTTGCTGTAAGAATGTGCTTTATCCACCCCTGCATGGGAACCTTGATGTTTCCATCTGGCCGAGAATTCCGGTTTTGAATTCAGAGTTCAATAAGGTGAGCTGAATAAGAGCCTTCTTGTCACAAAAAGAAGTTACCCTGACATCTGCTCGCAAACATTTGTCCTTCACTTAGCTAACACTCGCACAGAAGTGCATGCCTTAATAAATACTGACCGTCCTTTACATTTTGGTGAGCTGATTCACACAATCTTTAACGCATCCTCCACTTCGGGGCTGGCTCATTTTTTTTAAAGTAGTGAACAGTGGTTTAGTGACTTCTTTGCCGAAAATATTTGGAGTCATTCCTGCTTTCCTTCACTCGAAATTCTCCAGTCTATTTGGTGGACTTCCTGTTTTGCTGGCACTGGCTGCTGGTTTTTTGTTACTGTTTTGGTTAGTGCAAAATGGATGTCCATCCTGTCTTAGCAAACGAGCTGGAGCAGTTAGGACTGTTTCGCCACAGGATGGTTAAGTACTACTGTGTGCTGCCACTTGCCACTTTGAGTGCATCATATGGATTGTCATTTCGGTTTTCCTATTTCCCCTGTGTCCAGCCTGTATTTCATTGCCTGAGCTGTGATTTCATGTGGGCCCTGTATTTGTGTCTCTGCAAGTTGGTGTCTCATGAAGTGGATTATGATCATCTTGTGAGTCCCTTAGTTGCTCATGAATTGCTTTGTTCTGACGGAGGGATTATGGCCTTTGCAGCGATGCATGGAGTTCTGGGTCGTTGGAATATAGTTGCAGCGGCGCAAGATTTCTTGTCAAACAGCTTCATTGAAAACCCACCGAGTTGTCCTCTGATGGTACTAGAGGCTCCGGTATTTGAAGAGCATGTATGTTCTTTTCCTCTATTGAATTGGATGGCTGAGTTGTTTTCGGATGATAACAGTGACTTTCTTTTAGAAGCGGTTGCTGCTTATTTCGCCTACTCAGTTTTAGGCTGACTCTTATTGAAGCCATTGATGTCATAATTTTTTTCTTCTCTCACTTTTTTTCAGATCTTTTATGGACTTTTTTATATAAACAGACCTATTGGCTTTACTAACAGTGGACATTACAATTTCATGCTGGTGAGATTTTAGATTTTTACGTGGACAACATTTTTTTTCCTCACCTACTCGATTTCGAACTGAGCATTTTATTGAACTCTGATTTCAACAATTGAGTCGCTTATCTTATCTTATCTGATACGTGCTTGGATCAAGGGAGGGTAATATATGGATAGATGTGGCCTGATTACTGTGTTAAGTTAGCATGAGTTTTTATGAGTTCAAACGCCATTTTTCCTTTCTGCTGCTTTTTGCGCACAACTGTAGCGACCGGATTCTCAGACCAGATAGAATCAGCTCACCAGAGCACCACCAACCCAGCCGAAACGTAATCACCTCCCTCCTTAGGACCTATTTACAACAGGTATCTATGTCTCCTACCCAAGGATGGGGAATGAGAAATATACATGCCTAAATCTTCTACAATACCACACTCACACCAGATAGTCTCGCGGCAACTCAGACCCAGACTATTCTACCCTAGGGCAGTTCTGATTATTTACCATTACACACTGACCGCAACCAGTGCTCACCCAAGCCACGATCCTGTGGGTATTCCAAGCCACAATCCTGTGGGTATAGACACCAGTATCCCCCTGGTGCTCTCCTACTTACATCACAAGCCACAATCCTGTGGGTATAGACACCAGTATCCCCCCTGGTGCTCTCGTTAACGCCGCCTACCACCAACGACGATCACTTTCCTATGAATACCATTAGCTCTTCATGTTGGGGAATTTCTCATTATGTACTAGAAGTATACTACTACAATATTATGGATCATACAATGATAGCCGAATTAGATGATGTACAACTTATCCTCCACTTCAAGGGATCCTCTCTCCCTCATTATTCAACTACTGCTTACCTGATCGGGAGTTGCGTCCGTCCTGACTAGAAGAACAGGTTACCTTTGTCGTATAAGAATAAGAGGCACATGCCAGTTCACTAAGAACTGGGGTACTTTATTTATCAGAACAACAATAGCAATATAACACTATACTATAACATATAGCCTGCAAAGGAAAATGAAAGGTTAGAATGTGCACGCTAATAAGAAAGGGTCGACGTCACCTTATTAATATGAAGTCTGGACTCAGCAGTCATCTAGGTTCCCTTCTCGTCTGTGCCTTGGCTCGTCTTAAGGTCACACCTCTGCAGTCACGGATACACGTCTGCACCGCTATGCTCTGTCTCCTTCGCTCCCCTCCAAGTCACTGGAACCTTCCTCTCATCAGCTGCTTTCTCTCTGGCTGTTCTGCACTACTCCTCTCTCCTCTCAATCAAGGACCATCTTCACTTCTCCTCTTCGATCGTATAACTCAGTTTCTGCCACTCTGGTATTCGTTCCCTCAACTAACTGCTTCACTCTGTATGCTCTGATCTTAATGTCAAAGCTCGCCAGCTGCTCCAACTAAAATAACTCCAATCTTTCTAAGAGAGTATCAGCTTCTCGGTCTTTCTCGGACTTCAAAATGGAGACTGCCTGCCCTGGAATAAATAATGGCATTGATGCTAACAACTAGCTGCCGCCTACAGACTGACTGACTCACTGCCTCATGCGTTCACTAATATCGAAGCTTGTCCCTTCATGGAAAGTTACGGCCAGTAACCTGCCGCCCACCAAATTCTTGTACCTCCCCGTACCAAGGACACGTTCTCAGCCGGCCGGCCTGATGTTATGTCTTCGGAATGGAGAAAAATGCAGTCTTTCGATAAGGGCCAGCCTGAGCCGGTTCTCTCCAAGCGAACAACACCTCGTAACTAAAAGATTACATTTGACCTAGAAGCATCTCAAGCTGCCGAGGCAGAAAGAAAGATGGAGTCTCTCCCGTTTGAGGCCTACAAGGCCCGAAATAAGCATAACTCCATGGAAGGTATACTAACACTCTTACAAAAGGATGGATTATCACTAATACTAATGAATCTATCCCCTAACATAAGTTTATAAGCCCTGATCTAAGGAAAAGGGTCCGGAATTATATCAACACGCCTTGTGAATAGGCCCTATTTACGGTTCTAATCCTTCCACTAGAATGATAGTAGACTGAAGTCACCTCCAATCACCTTCCCTCAAAGGAGGGCCGAAAAAGTCGGTCAGAACAACAACACACATCTGCTGCTTTACTTTTCAGCCTAGTGAAATGTTTTCGGTTCATACGAGAATAATATGTTGTTACACTGATATCAGCCTTGCTTGGCGAGCTGTATCTGTACAGTGAGTGCTGAAACCTTCAAAGATATCTCAATACAGTAGTTGTTATGAGCACTGATCTTTGCACGTCCCTACAGATAACATACATGCAGCTGCAGCCAAGTTCTGGCTTTAGGCTCGTTTTATATTACCTTGCACAAGAGCATACAAACACACTTGATGGTGCTTCGCATGCAGAGAGCTGGTTGCTAATGATGTGATCCCTAACCACTAGGATTTTGAGTTATGGGGCCGCTCTACTAAAACCCAAAAGAGACCTTCTTAGATATAATATAATATACTAGCTAGGGAGGGTGAGAATTAGGTTTTGTTAAACCCTATTCATTTAGCATCATACTATGCTTACACCGTTTGTGTTCTATGGACTAGTGAATATGCTGATTACTTTGTTTCTTATAATATGTTTGCTTGTATTAGCTAAGATACTGCACTTGAGAGCACTGCATTAGTGAATGAACATTTCAAATATGCACGTGTCCTCTTTTACTCCTTATTCTGGACTGAAATTATTGTATAACGAAAGAGTATTCATGTGTTCCACGTAACCTGAGGTGTACTAAGTTCATGTTCTGGTTTGTCTAAGCCTGGGGTACTCATAGTACGGCCCGCGGGCCGGTGGCGGCCCGGCAAGCCTTCCTTGGTGGCCCGCGGACCTTGCAGACAATCATATCTCTGCTAAAAAAATAATTTATTAGTGTTAGCAAACACCGCCGCAGCAGCGCTTGACTCAGACTGATAACCACTGCTCCCCCGTCCCCCACAGAGCAGAGGCTTTGTTGTATTTCACCTCTCAGCGCCCCTGCATCTCCACTCTGACAATCACTTCTCCCCCGGCCACTACAGAGCAGAGTGGAGATGCAGGGGCACTAAGAGGTGAAATACGACAAACCCTCTGATCTGTGGGGCAGAGCGAGTGGTGATTGTCAGAGTGGAGATTCAGTGGTGCTTCAACAAAGCATCAAAATTATGTAAATGGTCTTTTAAAGACCTGCCAAGTACTTTGGTGAGGCTGTCTGTGTGTGCGCAATGAGGAAGCTGTCTCAGCCCGGACTGAAGGCAGACACAGACAGACACACACACAGTGAGATAACAGAGGGGGGCGGAGGCGGAGGGCAGGAGGGAAAGAGAGATGGAGACAGATGGCAGGAGGGAGAATGAGGGCAGGAGGGAGAGAGAGGACAGGATGGAGAGAGAGGGCAGGAGGGAGAGAGAGGGCAGGAGGGAGAGAGAGATGCAGAGGGAGGACAGGAGGGAGAGAGATGAATATATGCTGGGTCTGGTAGCTCAGTGGATGAAGGCATCTGCTGCAGGCACCTGTGTACAACCTCATGTTCACAAGTTTTCGTTTTGCTTTACCCCGCCCCCTCCCTCTCCCCCTCTGACTCCGCCCCCACCAGTGCGGCCCTCGGCCACAAACCACACTGTAAATTTGGCCCCCGAGAGAAAGTTTGTGAGTACCCATGGTCTAAGCATTGGGAGTTTATGATGACCGATAAGTCACTGATTGCTAGTCTGGTGGAGGATTTTTGGGTACTAAGGTGAGTTTTGGGACATCGTAATTCACTGAGGTTCCATGCCTCTATGCACAGTTCTGTCTGAGCACGGAATCCCCGCAACAGTCTGTTAGGCCTCTTCGTTGCCAAAAGGAATCACCATGTATCTTTTGACAACTAAGAGGCCTAACAGACATGCTGCCTAAGACTCTCAAGCAGTACATATCATATAGCCTAATTAACTTCAAGAAATGATTTTTTAACACATCAAGTAAGCAAATTATTCACCCAGATTCATATAAAATCAAGCTTGACTCACAGTGTGATCTAACACACATGACCAGGATGTTACATGCAATCTACCATGTCTCTCTCTACCTACACTATGTGTGTCTCTGCTCATACCATCTCACTGTCTTTACTAGCAAAAATAGACCATATATATGTATGCAAGAAAAACCATTCCTTTCTCATTTCAACAGCACACCCTGGATCTTTTGGCAACTAAGAGACCTAACAGACAAGCAGCCTAAGATTCTCTAGCAGTACATATCATGAAGCCTAACTAACTTCAAGAAATGACTTTTTAACACATCAACTAAGCAAATTATTCACCCAGATTCATTTAAAAACAAGCTTGACTCACAGTGTGATCTTAGACACTTGACCACGATGGTACATGTAATCTACCACGTCTGTCTCTGCCTGCACTATGTGTGTCTCTGCTAATACCATCTCTCCATCTCTGCACCACCTTTAAAGATTACAGAAAAACGCTTGCAAATCAGCGAAATAATTAGAGTCTGCTTTAAACACATTTTATATACCATTTATTCAGTATACCAAAAATGGTTGCAAAACTACAAAGTGACAGTTGAAGGAAAGAAAGTGAGGAAGGAGAATAAGGAAAAAGAACTGACAGCAGGCGCACAACGCCCATTGAGCTCACAGGGCTTCAGCCCCCCCCGTCGTGTTTGGCAGCTTGGGATGAGACAGATCCCGGGCACACACAGAGCCGCACCCGAACGTTTCACACGTCTTTAAAGGACCATTTGAATGTTAATTAGGCCTTGCAGTTGTTTCAACCCTTTTAAGAGCCCCTGCAGCTTCACTCTGCCTACTGATTAAAGATTCAGCCTCCCCTGAAATTTTTTGTTAGCCCCCCCCCGAAATTTGGCTCTAGTTGCTCCTCTGACTGACAGTGAATAAAAAGAACTAACAGTGAGGGATTACATAACAGGATGAGTGAAGAGCACTGAGGATAATGAAACATATTAAGAGAAATTTAAAACTAGTAAGTGAGAGCAAATCATTTATATAAAGAGTGAGGAAACGAAAAGGAAGAGTGGTAGAAAGAAAAGAAAACAGTGCCAGAGAGAAAAATGAGGTCAGTCAGAGACTGTGAGGGAGTGAAACAGTTATAACGACTAAAGCATAATTTAAGGTGAAACACAGTGAAAAAGAATTAGAGGCTCACATTTAACAATGCTTTATTAGATGTAGAACAGTGGCAGTCACAAACCAAATGTTGGTATGCAGAATCTCTGAATAATGCTTCTGTCACTGCAGCCTAAGAATAATGGCTCAGATTTCCTCTCAATACAGACTCATATTTGTCTATATAACCAATCATATTTGTTCCCACACAAATTCAAAATCAAATTAACATTTCAGTTGGTTGTCCCTTTCAATATTTTCAAAGTCACATAAAGTTCACCCTTCACCCTCTGCCTTCTCTGGCTGTTACCATGGTAACACCTCATTCTGCACCTGGCTGAAGACACAGGTCAAAAGTTCATATCTCAATGTTGCAAATCAAACCAGCAAGGCTGATTTACCTCCAAACACAGCTGCTTTTCCACTGCTTTGTTAGTTTTCATTATTTTTTCACAACCAATAGCATTTTTCGTTTAAAAAAACATTGAAATGCAACCTAGTCTTCAATCTTGAATTGTAAGAATCAACCAATCATTTCTAGTTTTTCAAGTGCACCAAACCTCATCCACTTTTTTATCAAAACTCTCAGCTTCTAACTGCCATTTCATTTCCAGAACCCATCTGAGTACTACTGCATCTGCCTTGAAAATGATGAATGTTTGGCTTTTAGGGCACAGCTATATTTACTGGAGTGAAAGATATACAGCAACAGAGGTATTTCCAACCTTGATTTACCAAATGTGGACATTATGTGGATTGGCCAGAGAGAATTGAGATGTCACCAATTGATACCAATGGTGAAAACCTTTATGCATCTCCCACAACCTGACCTCATAATTGTGCACTGTGGTGGAAATGATCTAGGCACATTGACTGGGGTTGTTCTGGAAATGCTTTTAAAGGACACCTTTGGGCAATTGATGTCACTTTTTCCGCAAACTGCCTTTGTGTATTCCAATATTTGCCAAAGACAGAAATGGAATTGGCCCAATCAATATTGTCCACAGATTGAGAAAGCAAGGAAACATGTAAATAAATCTGTTTCTGCTTTCCTCAGAGACTATGGCATGGGTTCTATATACCACAACAACTTGCGTTACAACATGCAAGGCATCTATAGGAGAGATGGTGTTCATTTCACAGATGAGGGGAATAGAATCTTCCTCTGTAACATGAGACTCTGCATCGGTACTTACTTGTAGGTACCAAAAACACCCAATTAACACAACAGCTCTTTTTAGAGCCAACTTACATCTAAACACTCAAACTTGTAATTTAATTTTATTTTTTTAAATCTTTTTTGGTCGCCGTGCGCGACCGGGTGTGCGAACCCCGCAACTTTTTTGCAAAAAAAAAAATGTTTCTTTTTGGCTTTGGGGGTCCTTAATGAGCCCCCTGAGAAAACCTAGGAGGTCAGGGAGTCTCCACCCTACCCCCTTTCCACGCTCTCTGCTATAGTTTTTCACACTCTTGTAAAAAGCAGTGCGCGACCCAGTGCGCGCACCCCGCAACTTTTTTGCAAAAAAAACCTGTTTCTTTTTGGCTTTGGGGGTCCTTACTGCACCCCCTGAGAGAACCTACGGGGCCAGGGAGTCTCTACCTTGTCCCCTTTCCATGTTCTGCCCCTTTGTTCTCTACAATATGTTCACTCGCACTGACAAAATGGCGGTCAACACTTCCTGATTTCCTCAGAATCGCGCACAGCCGCACTAGTGCGCGCACCCGTGCGCGCTTATAGATATATAATTGATTTCAACTTTAATTTTCTCAGCAACTACTGAACGTATTTACACCATTTAAAGAAAAGCGTAATCTGCGAGCAGGACTCTACCTTTTAGCCAAATTTCTTATAATTCCATTCAGCCATTCAGGCTGCAGCCTTGTCTAAACGTTCTATGGAAAATAACATGGGGAAAACACGTTTTGAACCCCCCTTTTATCTCCCCCACTTGACGAATACCCCCAAAACTTGCAGGGAAGGAGCGGAGCGGAGCGAGCCATCTTCTTTGAGAAATTCGCAAACATTCGTCCACCGGCACCAAAGTTAATCCAAATAGAATGTTGCAGATTTCCTATGGAAACTAGGTCCTAACTATAACTACCTACTGGCGACCGTCAGTAGGTAATATATATACATATAAAAAAAACTGGGGCCTTGTGGGCTTTCTGCCCACGGGGGCAGATCAGGTGCTATTTCCCAAACGGCCTCCTGAGGGGGCAGGAGGCCTTATGCCTTCTTTGGGGGGGGTATGGTGGGGCATTGGTGTGCCCATTTTGGGCATTCCCCACACCAGAATTTTAAAAAAGCAGTGTACCCCTGGTGCCTAGTGGTCTTTTTGCCCCCCTGAAGGGGCAGATAAGGGGCTATTGCCACATCTGCCTCCTGTTGGGGGGCAGAAAGACTGCAGTAAGTTTTTTTAGGGGTGAGCGCATTGGCATCCCCATTCTTGGCAGCCCCCACCCCAATATTTGAGGGAATGAAGGGCCAGATGTAGGTCGCCAAATACCGGTCAGTAACGGCCGATTTCGACCGTTACCGACCGGTATTTGGGATTTGACATGTAGGTGGCCTTATATTTACAGAATCTGTATTTTTATCGATTCGGTACATTTACCGTTTCTGTAAAATACTGAATCAGTAAATTTACTGAATCGGTAAATCCAGATGTAGGTGGCACTTCAAACAGTGCCACAGGCCATTACTGATTGTTTATTTACCATGTAATACTATTGCATGGTAAATAACGAATTCCTGTATTCCTGTGTACATGCACATATGTACACCTGTGCCATGTGGCACAAATACATGCCCTAAGGGCATGTATGTGTGTCACATGGCACACAAGCCAAAATCAGGGGTGCAATAGGGTGTCAAAGTGACACCCTGTTCCTCTTGACAATTCGGTATTTTTACTGAATCGGTATTTACCGATTCGGTAATTGACATTGATTCCTATGGGCCTCAAGGCCCATAGGAATCAATGGCAATTACAGAATCGGTAAATACCGATTCGGTAATTACTGAATCCTACCAATTCGGTAATGAATACCGATTTTTTAGCTACATCTCATTTACCGAATCTAGAATACCGAATCGGTAAAATTCTGTATTTTAGAGTCGGTAAATGAGGATTACCTACATCGGGCCCCTAAATCCCTGGTACCTAGGGGGCTTTCTGCCTCCCCGGGGGCAGATCAGGGGCTATTTCCCATCTGCTCACGGGGAAAGGCAGGAAGCCTGTAGCATTTTTTGGGGGGTGGAGGCATTGGCATGCCAATTCTGGGCAGCCCCCACCTAAAGTATATATTTAAAAAAATCCCTGGTGCCTTGTGGGCTTTTTGCCCCCTTTTGCCTCCTTGGGGGGCATAAAGACTGTGGAATATTTGGGGGGTGGTAGCATTGGCATGCATATTCTCTGCAGCCCCCACCCCAAACTTTGGGAAAAAAAAACCTGGTGCCCCATCTGCCCCCGGGGGGGCAGTAAGACTGGCATTTTTTTTGGGTGGAGTCATTGGCATGTCATTCTGGGCAGCCCGACCCCTACATATATATATATTTAAAAAATCCCCTGGGCCTAGTGGGCTTTCTGCCCCCCAGGGGACAGATTGTTTTTTTTTTCCCCATCTGCCTTCTGGGGGGGCATAAAGTCGTATGCCTTTCTCTGGAGGGTAGGGTGGGGCTGTTTTCGTGCCTATTAAGGGCAGCCCCCACCCCATGGCTATTAAATTAAATCTCTTGCGCCTTGGGAGCTCTCTGCCTCCCGGTGGGGAGATTTGAGGCTACTGCCCCTATCTGCCCCCCAGGGAGAGGCAGAAAGGCTGTCTGGCAAAGGTTTATACAGAAGCAAAGGCTCCTCCCTCTCTATTTGCTAGGGGTGAATTCCTGCTTGGGGATCAAACTACTGGGGCAATGACCAAGCAAGAATGCACTAGGGAAGGGTACCATTGTAAAGGGGAGATTCCCCCCTTTCCAACAAATACTCTTCCATGTTTTATGGGGCTCAGGTGGTCCCACAGGCACCAAAGCTGTGAAACTGAACCTACATTTGTTTCATATTCATTTAAATGATGACAGCGTGCCATGCACGCGATCGTCAGTACAATGAAAACTCTAACCATGCTTTGGGAGGTTGAGAAAGCTCCTCCCCACCTCCCAGAGCAAAAAAAATAAGTGGGAAATCCCTCTGCTGTTTGCAGCACAGGGATTTTTTGAAAGTGCGCTCATGACGGAATGGTTCCGTCATGAGCACACTTGCACTTGTGCTCATGACGGAACCATTCCATCAAGAGCATGGAAGGGGCTAAGACACCACCACAACTTGATGTTCCTTTATAAATGCACAATTTTGGGTGAAAAATTATTTTTGAATACTAAGGATTTTTATGATCAATGTAGGTGTAACATTTGACTTATTAATATTGTACTTGTAATTATATTGATTAGACATCTAGAAGTGTTGTTTATTAATGTAGGTTAGTTGTGGCATTTGTTGAGACTCTATTTTATTGTTATGGACGTTATTTTTGTGTTCTGCTCATCTTGTACTTGCTCATTACCCCTCTCAATCAATGTTCCCTGCATGTCTTCTTTCCTCAAAATCTTCACAGAGCACAGGACACTGTGACATAACTGATCATTTTCCTTCCTATGCATGCATTGTGAATTGAGTTTTCTTCCCGTACTGAATGTTTCTTTCTCAAGGTCACTTCTGCTAGAAGTTTCAATGTAGGCCTGCTAGCATGTTTGAAAACTGTTTCATATTGTGTTGTACATCTCCGCACTACGCTACTACGCTGCAGTTGCTGTAGAAGCTTAGACATGGGAGAGTGTTAAAAGTTCTCAATTCTGATTTGCTTAATATGTGTTATCACTAGTCATGCCAAGCTGAATGTGTGGTTTTTGCTCAAATGTATATAAAAAACCCTGGCTTTGGGGGTGGCCAGAGACTTTTCCAAATCTGCTAGAGAGGCAGCCCATTTAATTAATGATTTTTAATTTTTCTTCTGGGATGCTGTCTTTTTCGCATATGATTTTTGGTGCCCATTGGGTCTTAGAATAATTTTTATTTCTGAATTAGCTTACCCGTCGCGCATTGCTGTGATCTCAGAAGAAAGGAAAATTAAGGAAACTTTTATGATAACATTCATTTTACATTGTGTCATTTTTATTGAAACATATTCGTTTTAATATGGAAAACATTTTAAAGTGTTGTTTTAATTCTCTTTATTTATTCGAGTGCTTGTGTATACACGGTTTTTTTTTCCCTCTGGTGCGTACACAAATAAATCAGAAGGTTTTCTGACGCGTGAGCTGGCCACATACAGTTGTCCATGTGAGAAGCACAGATTCTCCAAATCTAGTCCACACACTTTCAGCGATTGTACTTGTGCTATGTTGATGGTCATTGCAAAAGCGAGTTGCACCGTAAACTGTAAACGTTCAGTATTGGAAAGATTATGAGGTCCCTGGGGGCCTGGGGGCCCGGGGGCCGATATTTAACAAATAGTTTTTCTTTTTTGGCAGAAACCTTCGCGGGAGTGTACTCAACAACTTTTTTAAAAAATTGTTTTTGCCAGTAACCTTCGCGGGAGTGTACTCAACAACTTCCCAAAGTTTCATGGCGATCAGATGAATGGTGTAGTAATGCATAAAGGACAAAGAGACACACTTTCGTTTTTATATATTTGGAGATGTTCTCTGTATCTGAGCCTTCAAGGCATATATTTTGCATTTCTTTTCAATCACTGATCTGATCTAGAACTCAATTATTGAGTGGTACCAGTTGCTAATTACTCTGCTAATTTTTGTTGGGCCTAATGTTGGGGAGGGAGTGACTTTTATTGGAAGGTCATGGGTACCAAAGTAGAACCCATGAGGCAACATTTGGGTGATCTGAAATATTGGCGGTGCATTTCAATATTGAGGTTTTGCTCCCACAGCAACACTTGGCTCAGCATTTCAAGAGTTTTTAAAAAGGATGTCTGGTATAACTGTGCCTCAAACTCATTGCATAACCTGGAGTTCTAGAGCCAGTGCCCATTTTGTTTAGCGCCATAGCCATGCCCCCCTCCATCAAAGAGTAAGTCTTTCTGATTGCCGCTGTAAGATTGGGGCTGTTCACTAATGTCTTTGAATTGATCCTTTTCAGTCAAAGATGTAATAACTTAGATTTAACAAAGAAGGAGCTGATCACAGCAAAATACTTTTATTGTGATTCAAGCATCAATACCCCATGGGCTGAAAACAATTCTCAGATCCTACCAGCGCTGAAAATATTGTTTGCAGCAAGATGCTTGATAATTAAGAATACGTTACAAATAAGATTTGGTTACAATTTTGAGCAATAGCCAATAATGGGATAAGGAGTCTATGGGTCAGCAGATATTCATCTCAGCACTGGCCTTTGCAGTGTCACAGAAATGTGAAACCCATTTTAAAATAGGGCAGAGGTCACTGTGTCCCAGAAATGGCATATAATAAACGAAGCAGCAGGGAGTTGTAGCTAGGCATTATGAAAGTTCTCCAATTATATTACTGCAGCATGAACGCAGAGAGTGCAAGCATTTACAAACTGACAGCTTACAATTTGTGACGGTAACCATCTGTCTTGTGTATCCAGTCCATAAATTGGGACCAGATATTAGGTAGTGGGCATTTGTGAATCTCATTGAAAGCCAAAGAGTGGGAGGAACTCCCCCAAAGGCTTGCAATGTGTACATTACAATTTGTAATGAAAATCAGAAATTGAGATGCACTTTTGAGCATGGAGAATTGATATTTTGTATTTGCAAAATCAGATTTGCTGGCTTTGTGAATATACATGGCGTTATTACGAGTTTGGTGGTTCCCTGGGCCGCCGTATCTGTAGGGCGGTTCGAGAATGGAAAGCTCAGTGGTCGGTCCGACGTATTACAAGTTGGGTGGATCGCCTTTGCAAAGATTGCTGTTGGACTGTCAACACTGCCAGCAGACCTTCAACTTCCTGGTTCGCAATCAGGGAAAGGCACCCACCATCCATATTATGAGGTGCCTTTTCCTCCATGAATGAACAGTCGACAGCCTACTTCAAGGTGGCAGTGACTAAGAAATTGGGGTGTGTATACACACCTTTCTTGTTCTTACAGGCGGATTCTGACGTGGATCCCGTTATCCAGGTCCCCCATTCACAGCAGGATTCTCACACAGAGGGTTGCAACCCGGATTGCAAAGGTCTACAGGTAAGTCCTTTTTGCACCAAATACCCATTGCCAGGACTGCCCACATACGGGCTAAATCCCAGTAATGGGTATATGGTATTCTTCCACAGATATCTTGCATATGTGTGCATCTGACACATCTACAGTCGAAATGTGCCCACAGACATTGTTTCATTTGGGAAAATCACTCACCACTGCTGTAAGATCCCCTCCTCCACACAGGCAACCCGTACTCAACTGGTAATACGGCAGTCTTTGGAATGCTAGGGTCCTAGGCTACTGGCAGGGGCAGGCACAGTCCAACGGCCGTTGGGCCGTCAAACTCGTAATAAGGCCCAAAGTCTTGTGCACCATAGGCACAATGAAGCTTCAGAAGCACTCAGAACAGAATCTGCAGGTCTGCAGAGCTAGTGCGGGATCAATCATTAAAGTTTTGTTTTCTGCTTGTTAAACATTCTGAATCAACTAGCTTTTTTTGTCTTGTGTCTCCCCTTTGCCTCTTCAGTGTGCACTTCTAATTGGCTTAGATTTTGGCCTCAATTCGGAGTCAGACAGAGGGAAATTACTGTGTGGAATTTTGTTTCACCTAGGCCTAGATGTATCAAGCATTTTTCGAATTGCAAACGGCATTTTTTGAAATGTAACAAAAAATCGCAAAATAAGGAATCGCAGAAATTTGCCATTCCTTATTTTGCTTCAGCATTTAAGGAATCGCAAATTTAGCGATTCCTTAAATGCGATGTATGTAACTTTTTGAGATTGCGAATTTGGGTCAAGAAATCGCAACTTATCACCAACTTGTAGTTGGTGGTAATTTGCGATTTCTTTTAAAAATGCCCTATTTGGCATTTGTGAGGGTGACATGTGACGCACATACATGCCCATAGGGCATGTATGTGAGCCACATGCACTCACATGTAAATTTCAGGGGTGCAGCAGGGTGTCTTTGAGACACCCCTGCACCCTTGAAATAATTCTCAAATTGCGATTAGCAAATTTCGAATTCGCAATTTGAGAATTATTTCACAATCATTCCTATGGGCCTCCTGGTCCATAGGAATGCATGGGAAATTATTCCTTCATTGCGAATTCGCAAAATGCGAATTTGCAAATAAGTAAAAATAAGAGATCGTTAAAAAATAGCGGTTTTGTACATGCATTCCATTTTGCGATTTCTAAATAGCGATTCCTTAAAAATCGCTATTTAGAAATCTCAAAATGGAATCTTGATACATCTGCCCCCTAATGCTGAAATGGTAGAATTGTATGCACCTTTTTTCAGGGGGTGAGAAAATCAGATCAAACTTTTCTGGCTGTGTTTTCTGGTTGGAAAAATCGCAGGATGTAGTAGACCTCATCTCCATTTTTGTTCCCTCCGTCTACCAGAAATTTCCTTAGCCTTCTCTTCTACTCCTTCCACACCCTTCCCTCAACCCCATCACATTCAGAACTCGGTGCGTACACTTACCACTTGCTAGAGCGAGTGAATAATTTATCCGTTAAACCTCACAGAACTGGACATTCTGTGGGAACTCAAGGCCAAGAAATGGTACCTACAAGGTAAATACCCATTGTACAGGTTGAACTTGTAATTAAAGTGCACTGAGGCACATTTACCACACAGAAACAGTACATTTTAACGTGTGTTTACCATTCCTCAGTATTGTGAAGCCTTTGTAGGTTTTTCTATCAGACCTGTGCCTTTAGGGTCTTGTTGTTTCTGGTGGAGCCTTGGTGCATTCAGAGACTTCCTTCCTAAAGTGTATTCGGCAAAGAATTCAGAGTATGGAAAGGCCATGTCTGGGAGAGCAGTCTCGGCCAAACGACAGAGGATAAGGTGATGTGAATAAGATTCAGATTTTTTATGAATCAAAATCTTCCATTTTAGTTCGCGGCGGTAACTTTTGCTCACCAAGTTAAATTTGGGTGCCCAAAAAATGTTGTAAATCTCGTCCACTATATTTCCCACTATCTTGTTTCCCACTGAAAGTGAAGAATTGAAAGAAATACCCCTAAGGCATAATATGAATTCTAGACCTGCAGGATGAGAAAAGTAAATATAAAACGTTACAACCAATAAAAAAGGTATTACTCTTGGTTTTTCTATTGTTTCCGTGGGTGACTGCCTGCCTTCTTGAATTCAATTATTGTATGGATGCACGTCTAACACTTTCCCAAACCAGGCACTGAATAATAATTTCTTTCTGCAGAGCAGAAAACATGGATTGGCAGATGCACTATGTAGGCTTTGTCCTATTTCCCTTGCGTCCCTCCACATGTATCAGGTTTTCATTAGTACATTTCAAAGAAAAAGCCATCTGCTTCCCGACATTTATTTCAGAACTATAGATTCATTTTTTTTCTTCAAAAACAGCTTCTATGAGTAAGTGCCTTCAGGGAAAATCTTTTAGAAGATAGTTCCGAAAACAAGTTCACTGGAGGAGCGTCTTTTCTTCAATATGTGAGTTTGCGGTTTTATTTCGTCTTTTAAATGTTTTATTAAAGAAAAGTATTTAACAGCGGATATAAAATTAAACATCCAAATCTAACATAAAACGCGTTCTTAGCATGAACTCAGCCTTCCTTCACAGGGCCTGCTTTAGGGCAGTGGGATCAGTGCGACTGCACTGGGCGCTGAACTATGGAGAGGGCGCCGACCTCAGGGGGGCGCTGTGTTTAGCAATAAGGTATGATTGGAGAGACGAGTGGCACTTTTGCCTGGTGGTAGTGAGAGAATCCGAGGAGGTGGTCACGGGGAGTGGAGACGCCAAAAATAAATATCCCACCAGGCACAATCAGGGCTAAAGCAGGCCCTGTTCCTACATGCACAGGTGCAGAAGGGGAGCATGCACCCCTTTTCCCACAAATGTACCCTACTTAATGAGTACCTCCACCTGTCAGACCATAATTATGGGAGCATGGGGTTTGCCAATGTAGCAATTCTTTACCAAGTGTTACGAGTTCTGGGGAAGTCATAAATTCCATGAAGCGGAATTATAGGTCCATTTTGAGTAATGCTCTGCGAAATGGAGAATTAGTCGAAACTTGTGTTACCACTCTGATATTGACCCTACATGCAGGCCTCCGGAATTGTCAATTTATTCTGCCCTTTCCTCAATTGGATATTTTTTCTTTTGAACATTTTTCCAGAGTTAATATTTAGGATGTGATTTTTTCAACATTTGTACTCCCGATGTGGCTAGTAACTCCAGGTACTGTTTGTATTGGGATGAACAGCCAATTAGTAATCAGGGGGCATATTATCAAGGGGGTTTATCTCTGCTTTTTTGGCTTTAAAAGCCAAGAAAGCGGAGATAAAATTATCTCCCTATTACCTAGCTGTCGCTAACACCAGCGACAGCTAGTAGGAGATAGCGACCATCTTGGGCTCCACTTTGCATGTCAGTGATATTTATCACTAATGACATGCAAAGTGGGCGTGCCAAGATGTTAGCGACTGGAAACAGTCGCTAACATCGCTATCTCCTATTACCAACTTTTGGAGATATTCGCGCTAAGCGCGAATATCTCCAAAAGCTAACACCTGCCCTGAGCAGTTCTTAGCCATGTTATCCAATGGGAGGTGGATAACATGGCTAAGAGCATTAGCTCGGTAATGCATGAATATCGCTGACTTTTCAGCGATATTCAAGCATTGCGGCGGATTTTTATCGCATTTGCGATAAACCTTAATAATACCAAGGTTTTTCTGCGATACAAATCACCGCAGCTCAGTGGTAAATTTTTGTCTCTAACCAAGCAATAGCGATAATTATCGCTATTGCTTGGTAATATGCCCCCAGGTCCTTAGTATTTGAGATGCAACAGGTCAGACGGCTCTCTGTTTTGGAGTTACCACTGGTCTGGGCTTTCTGACGCTAATAATTTACCTTGTAGACGTGCATAGTTAGTGTGTGCTTTGTAGAAAATGGAAGTTTGTTAAAAAGCGAATGCATAGATTCCTAATGCAACTATGGACATGTGCAGGACCGTATTAAGCCATGGCCCCGGGTCCTACATCATTGGTGTTAGCTATACAGTTAAGTAGAGACATCTGTTTGTACAGGTCTGTGCACCCACTAGGCACACTAGTTTAATTGAACTTACTACGGCTGAAACATGAGGAGGAGTTTGTTCCATCATTTAAACTGAATTGTCTCTTTTACAAATACCGGAAATTAACTCTGGGGCATATTTACTAGAAAATGTCTGAGCGCTGAGCTGCACCAAATTTGGCAGCACTGCACTCTGACATTGTCATAACGCAAGAATGCATACGTATTCACCAGAATACGGAGCATCCCTGTGTTTCCCCTAGCGTTGGTGCTAAATGTATCTGCCAAGCAGTAACGCAGGCACTGTTGCACCATAGTGAAAGGGTGCCTGCGTTGTAGGGAGTTATTATTTATGTGCAGGAAGGTGTCCCTTCCTGCACATAAAAAATCACTAACGGCAATTTGCTACTTCTATGTATGCAGCATGCAACGAATAGCAAATCATCATTTAATAATTGTTTATGTGTAGGAAAGGACACCTTCCTGCACATAAAAAATCATCAATGGGCTACAGAATGCCTGCTCTTTCACACTGCCTCAGATATACATCTCCTTGTAAATCTGTGGCAGCATCAAAAGAATGTGTGTTGCAGTGGAATGCCCACAGCAACACCCATTGGATGCCCCTTTCACTCTAAGTGATGCGTGTATAAAGACGCCTTATTTACAAAGTGACGTTAAGCCACTTTATAAATATGGAAAAGGGCATATCCCCACCAGAACATCGCTAAAAGTGACATTCTGGTTGCAGTATCCCCTTGTAAATATACCCCACTCTTTCTTAATTTGCCTTTTTTCATTTTAGGGCCAACACGATTGGTACTACCAACATGTATAATTCACTCCAGCCTTCGCACTCTGTAATCTACTAGTAGTTTCACCTGGTAATGCCTTATTAGTGTGTTGCATCTGATTAATTTTACTTTTGGAAATTTGACCGAAATTAGAATATTTAAAAAAAAGTAACCACATCTATTTCATAGTGATCTCCTTCAAAATAGTCCGATAACGCATTTCATCCAATACAGAAAACTTTCACGAGTAGAAACTGTGAGGTAAAATGATTTTTGTATAGGTGGTTGATCTGTGATTATTGAACCATTGACTAGGTCATCTGTGCCCCATGAATTATGGAATAAATGTTGAATGAATGATCAGCAACTTAGAGTTTATCCTTAAAGGACTTAGGGGTACATTTGTGAAATAGTTGTGTCGCCCTTGCACCATGCAACGGGGTGCAAGAGTGACACCTTTTAAGTTTGTTTTACCATGACTTGATAAATCTAGAGTAACACAGCGCAAATCACTCAGATGTGTTACTCTGCCCCGGGAGATGTTCCATGGGTGAACCGTGGGTGTTCCCATGCACTCACCCATGGATTTTGGCAAAAACCCAGATTTACCATTACTGGTAAATTTGGGAATGCATCAAAATGCTATGTTTCCTCAGGTGAGGCGTAAGTAGGGGACATCTCTTTAATTCTCCTCATTACTTCCTCTATTTATCTCTTTGTATGTGTGCGGCATTCTGCACCACCTCTGGGAAATGACGGGAATGTGCCATATATTGTTAAGTATGGTGCATTCCTGCCTTTTCCTTATCACGCAGAGCAGTGAAGAGCAGTAAGGTGTCTGGATGTGCAGCACTGCATGATTATTTGTCGGAAATGCCCCTTAGATTGTAATATCAATGGGACTCAATTTCAAAACATTGTTAGTTGTGAATCACTTATATAATAGCAATTAGATATATGGTTGGAGTTCCCAAATCTCGACTCATCGAATTAGGACTTGAGGAATTCTTTGACTCTTAGGGACAGATGTATGACCATATTTTGCGGTCGCATACGGGAAATTTGCCCGTTTGCGACCTGCAAAATTAGTCCGCCCCTTAAACAAACCTTATTTTGCGAGTCAGTAACCAATTACCGACTCACAAAATAGGGTTTGTGACTTGCTAATATTAAGGGGTGTGCCAAGGGTGTCCCTTCCTAATAACGAGTCTCACTTAAATGCATGATTGTTTGCGACTGCAATTGCCTAATCTCAAAAAATGCAACATAAAAGTTTAATTTTTCTTTTTTTAAATGCACCCCTTTTTCCTTTGAGGAAAATGGGGGGCATTAACAAAAACCAAATCAAAACACAAAAGGTAAGGGAGGGCCTAAGGGGAATCGTATTTATAGACTTCTTTGGTACCTTGTCCCCCAACTTAGCAATAAACAACACGAGAGATACCAAGAGTCTGCGTACAGGAACCTATTTAGTGTTCCCTCATGAATCTTATTTGGTCGACATGTTTCAGCCTGGATAGGCTTTCTTCAGGACCTATGATGCACTACTGCAACATTAACTTACTGTGTCAAAAAAACTAATAAGTAGCTCCAACTCCTCAAAATCAGAGAGTTGGGTGTCTTCTCCCAAATTGTAGGGAGGAATAGCCTCACCTCACCTGGCACTGGCTCACAGTGAAGGAGGCCACGCACTCTCCGTCGTTGCCTCGCTCTGGGTCGAGAGCCGAAGAAAGCCTATCCAGGCTGAAACATGTCGACCAAATAAGATTCATGAGTGAACACTAAATAGGTTCCTGTACGCAGACTCTTGGCATTAAAAAAACCTCCTTTATTTAAAAAGTAGTCACACACATGGTGGTGTGCTGACACCAGCAGGCCACCATCCCTGGTAGTGCTAGCCACTCCTAATGGGGTCGCAAATTGCACCTGCCTCATGAATATTAATGAGATAGGCAATTTGCGACCCCATATTTAATCGCAAAGTGGGACACTGTTGTAAATTCCTATTTGTGAGTCACAAATTGAGAGTCATAAAACTATGCAATTTGTGGCTTGCAAATTGATGGAGTCTTACATCTGGCCCTAAATCCAAAGTGGAATGCGGTGATCAACATCGAAGTTAAAAATGTATGTGATTTGAAAACATTCCGATTGGTAGTCCTCATCCTATTAGCACATATACTTTGATAATAAACATTTAGGGTCTACATAAAATGCTGCAAAGTATTTTTGAAGAGGATGTGGAGGAGGGTAAATAGTTGAATGGTACATCATGCTGAATTCCCACTCTTACAGGTGAAATTATATGAACTATAATCTAAGAAAGGTCAATTGTTAGCCGATTAGGCTACAAAGCTTACTCCAAAAACAATAGGTATATCAACTATTAAAATAATAATATGAATTAGGTTTACAAGCAAAAGACACTCCTCAGTCATACCATAATGTTCTGGAGCACTCCGTGCATTGTTCTCAAAACTGAACACTTTAAAATACTCTCGTCATGTTCAGCATCATTTAATCTTTATTCTCATACCAGAGGTACACATAAAATCAAATTGAAACACAGCTAAAAAAATATATGTGCAATATTCATTCATTTTCTTAAATAAATAACTAGCTTCAGGAAAGGTCTGAGATGAAAGAAATCCTCCTCCACGTAAGAGCCAAATGAAAAGCCCTCTGAGATAGGGGACTTGCAACAATTCATTAAAATTAATTAATTCAAATTTGCTAATACATTGTAACATATTTTTCCTTGTATAAACAGCTAACTTCAGAGGTAATGGAATTCGAAAGCAAACCTACTTACTGCTTAGCTCTAAAAGTCCAGATTATGTAAGGTACTTACAGCAATTTATTAACATTCATTCAATAACATTTGTTAATACAGTGTGAAATACTTTTCTTTGAATATGTGACCAACTTCAGAAATAATCTAACTCAATAGCAAACCTGCTCATTCCTTAAAAAATGCAAATATCTCATGGGCACCCTACATTGATCAAGTGATCATTCATGAATACCAGCAATAAAATATTGCTGGAATATAGTTCATCAAATTTACAAAAATAGTTTACACGTTTACAAGTGAAGCATGGTTTGGCAAGGTGACAAGGTTGGGAGAGCCTCAGAGTACTCAGAGTGTTATTAGAATACTCTAGGGGGGACCGCAGAAGAAAGTGAACTGTACCTGCCCTTTTCTCAGTCAGATATGGCGTTATGAATTAGAGACACAATATTGATTCCATAAGTACTGAAAAAAACAAATATCAGAAATGTAATATTGAGAACAAACATATTGACTCCATATATATAACTATAACAATTATTAATATCAATCACACAAATATACTTAACAAAAATATGGCTTTTTACACATATTGAAAACAAAAGTTTCAGAACCATTACCTATAACAGACATATACCATGTCAAAAGTATTGATCAAAAACACAATTTTCACATAAAACAATAACCTCCCAAAAAAACGTATAATACATTTCTATGATTAATTTCAAATATATTACATCACCCAAAAATTTTACGTTCACCCCATAAAATTAGAACACCTGTAAAATATACAATAAATGCATCTAAAACACTAATATTTACTATAAACATTTGAATACAAATAACAATATAAAATATTATATCAAAACCAATGAAGACCTAACTGATAAATAAATTCTAATTATATGAAGCCAAGCAATAAAATCACACTATAAACAACTTTAACCAAGAATTTCACTCACACAATTAAAATAAACACTACAAAAGGAACACTATCTAAAGCAAATGATTACTTCTAGAACAACAAGCAGTGCAAGAAGAGGAAATTCTGCCAGATTTTAGCTACAAAAGATTATATAGCAAAATATCCATCTCTACAACTACATAGACAAGTAACTATTACTTACATTTATACTAAAAATTAAATAGTCCTAAATTAAAAAGTGTTTAATTACCAAGTAAATAGTAACACCCTCTTTAACTTTTAGCATTTTACACGGACTATGTGAAAGAAAATAAATACAATTTCCAGACCAAGAAACTGCTAGTAAATCTTATCCATAACAACGCACCAAAAATATAAAATAAAGAAAATATTCATAATAAATAAATTAGAAACTCACTCAAACAGCAACCAAAACAGACCTAATGCCTTAAACCTTGACAAAAAGCAAAAAAAATACCAAATTTAATTAATCTATTTTTTTCCCTCTTTCAACAGAAAAGAAACACTTGCTCCACAATTAAACATGCTGAAAGGCAGAGCAGTAAAACTCCGCAAAACATCTAAAAAAAGCATACAAGTAAGTAAATAAAATAAATGTAACTGCATTTTTAAATATTTAAATAACTAACATGCAAAATGTAACCATAATATATATTCATATTATTGAAGAGATAATGAAAGAATGCACAACATCTATCACTTCATATAAAGGAAAAAAGTTATTGAGTCATGTGGGCTACACCTACAGCCAAGAAAGTGCATGGACAGAAACTATAAACTGGAAATGTACTAAATATTATTCTAAGTCATGATATGAAAAGGCAACAGCAAAAGATAATGTTGTAATTATTGAAAAGAGCACATCCTCCCCCATATGTTACACAGATCGAAGTTAGAGAAATTTTACAATACGTAAGCGAGGCAAGCACTAGTTCTCAGGAACTCACAACCCAAATCCTTAAAGACATAGGGCCTAATTACGAGCACATCGGTCCAGGGGCAGCTGTACCCATGGATGGCGGTCCGACCACCGCCATCACATTGATCCTCCCTCCCAATTATGATGGGGTGGTGGGACCACCACAGGACCACTGCCTCCGCTGATATCCAGGATCCAGTGGCGGTGGCGAGAGGGGCTAAAAATGCTGGTGCTGCAGATGCTTATACTGCTGAGCCGATAATGACCTGCATTTCTAACAGCCATTTCATGGCAGAGACCAATGAAAAGATTGGTGGAAAGGCAGGGAAGGGGCCCAAACAGGGCCACTGGGTCAATCAGCCCATGGGGGTGCATGCAGGGGGGCACAAGGTTTGGCCCCCTAGAATTGCACTGTTGTGCATGAACCGTGTTGCATGCATGACATGGGGCATGCCACACAGTGCACCCAATATGTTTGTGGTCCCACTGCTGCAGCATGACTGATGGCTGTTATCCTCAGCCAAAACATGCCTCCACTGTGGGTCCTGCAAGATCATAAGTGGGCGGACCAGAATGCCAATGGCTAGGCAGTCTTTCCGGGACTGCTGCAGCAGCGGTCCTACAGGAAGACCGCCTAAGTCATAATACGGCCAAAAGTATCAAAAATCCCTGAACGTATAACAGGCCAACTACCATCCAACCCCTATTTTGAATGTCTAATTACAAAAACAGCCAGCAATACCCCACCTGCTCCTAGAAGATACGTGGACATACACATACCACAGCATTTAACTATAACACATACAAAAGGAACCCTTGCTCTTACATGACAATAAAAATAATGAAAAAGCATATCCTAATCTTCTCCACTGCAAACAACTTAATGAGACTTACCCAATTCAAAACCTAAATGATGGTTGGGACCTTCAAAATGTGCTCTAAGCCATTCACTTAAATATACACCATACATGGTGAATTTCAAGACACCAATACCCCTTTCCAAGATGCTACACTCCTTTTGTCCCTTCTCACATGTCTGACATGTTACTAGTGATCTTCACCAGTCATGCAGGTTACCATTTGTCAAGTGTTGGTAAAGTGATATTGAAAATCTACCACTACTACCATGAAGCCCTGTGACTGCAGCTTCAACCTAGATGCTAGACTCCCATTGCCCCCTCTCTTGTCTCCCATGTTACTACTGATCTATACTTATCATGCAGGTGGCCATTACTCAAGTGTTGGTAAAGTGAGATTCAAATGACTACAAATCCATCAGACCTTGCACTCCAACTCTAACCAAGATGCTACACTTCTTGGTTCTTTTGCACCATCTCACTTGTGTGCCATGTTACTACTGATCTTCACCCATAATAAAGTTTGCCATTTGTTGAGTGTTTATCTAGTGAGATTAAAAAGCTACCACTTCTACCTTGAGGCCCTGTGAGCGCAGCGCTAACCATGATGCTGGACTTCTATTGCCCCTTCTTACTTGTCTGCCATGTTACTACTGATCTACACTTATCATGGAGGTTAAGGTTTCTCAAGTGTTGGTAAGTCTAGTTAGAAATGACATCAACTACCAGCAGGCCCTGTGACTGGAACTCTCACCAAGATGCTAGACTCCTATTGCGTCTTCTTACTTGTCTTCCAGGTTACTACTGATCTACACTTATCATGCAAATTACCATTTCCCACTTGTTGGTAAAGTGAGATTGAAGTGATTACAACTACCAGGAGTCCCTCTCACTCCAACTCCAACCAAGATGCACTCCTTTTGCCCTTTCCCACTTGTCTGCCATATTATTACTGATTGTCACTAGTCATGCAGCTTACCATTTTGCAAGTGATGGAAAAGTAAAATTAAAAAGCTACCACTACTACCATTGATTGCATCTCTAACCAAGATGCAAGATTCCTATTGCCCCTTTTCACTTCACTGCCATTTTATTACTGATCTACTCTCATCATGCAGGTTACTATTTCTCAGGTGTTTGTAAAGTGAGATTCAAGTGACTACAACTACCATGAGGCCTTGTGGCTGGAACTCTAACCAAGATTATAAACTTCTTGTATCCCTTCCCTCTCATCTACCATGTTACTAATGATCTTCACCAATCACGGACTGTGCAATGCACAGACAAAGATACACACAGATAAATGTCTGAATACTTTGCTTGATGGTGTCCAGCACCCATCAACTGAAACTATTTATGGCATAAGTAACATCATAACAAGAGTGTACCCCTAATATGTGTGAACCATGGAGAAAACTCAACTGATTAGCAGTGCCAAGTCGCCCATTAACTCTGCTCTTCTCACATGATGAACAATGTTAAATATGCAAGCAAGCTGGGTGTTTGCCTGTACTAGACACAACTCGGCCTTGGAATGGACAAATACACATTATGACTACATTGTGTTTGTAGCAGAGTTCTGGAGATGGCATGCCTATCCCTAACGCCATAATGGCACTATGTGAACATATCTGATTAAATCTACTACATTTATTGGATGTCAACAAATGTCCATTAACTAACTTAAAATCCACAGAAATGGGTGACAATACTAATCTCAATCTATTTTGTTCCATTCTAGGTCCCCATTTACTTGAACACAAACAATGTGGATGTAGATACTTCACTTCAATTAACAATGCACTCTTTTTCTCAACAGGTGGATCTGCCACTGCATCTGCACAGAGGTTGGAAATTGAACAGAGTTCGTCTACAACCCAGTACGAAGACTTCAGTGGTGACAATGCTCCCGAAAAGGTGAACGTGGATGACATTCCTGACCCATCTGGTCAGCCTGGGCAGACGGCAACAGTGGGGATCACTTTGCCCACAACAACACCTCTCACCACAGCTGCAACAACACAGATAACCACTGCCCCCCCAACCTGTGCACCTAGCACAGTCAGCCCCATCCTGTGCCCCTCAGTCGTGGATTCTGAGACAGCTATCACAACCCCAGTCATGGAGCAACCAGGACCCAATGGGAGGATGCATTCTGTGCCAATGGCACAGGGAAATGTGGTAGGCATAGTGGAGTGTAACTGTAGGACACAGAGGGATCCCACTGAGGCCGCTGTCACACAGGCTGTCATTGCCCAAGTCCTGAGAGTCTACCAAGACTTCCAATGTGTCATAGGCCAGGTATTGACCAAAATCTAGGAAATTAAGGAACTGCAGAGGGACACATACCAGGAGGTTCCTGCCATCTACAATGAGGTGGCCAGCATCCACACTGAGGTGGCCAGCATCCACACCGAGGTGGCCGGCATCCACACTGAGGTGGCCGGCATCCACACAGAGCTGACCTCCCTGGTTGGGGTACTGTGGGATATCAACACCACCCTCTGCAGGGATTTTCCACCTGCATATAACCCTTTGTGTGGTCCAAGTACATCAAGGCAATAATCATCTGCCGCAGCCCCAGGAAGGGAGGCCCTGTCAGAGGAGGATATGCTGTCTCAGCAGCTCTGGATCCCCCCTCTTGCAAAAAAGAAGAGGAGACATCCTTTCAAAAATCCAGGAGCTCAGGATGGCAAGACACCTACCACCGCCATGAAGACACCTTGCCCCTAATGTACTCCTGTGTGCGCTACACATTCCCTTAATGGACTTACTATTCCTGCCCACTTTTCCATATCTGATGAGAGGAGCATGAGAGGAGCATGTTGGACCTTTGACTCCTGAACATTTGGACTCTACTACGTTGGTTTCATCCACCATGAGTGAAGAATTAAGTTAGTTTCTTGATATTATCCTTGTTCACTTCATTAAAAACACATGTCACCAAATCATTGTCTCCTGTTGTAATTCTCACATAAAACAATGTGAATGTACTACCAGGAGAGCTTTGCAAGGTCAAAACTAGGGACGTCTTGAAGCATTGATATGTTGCAGGTAAACAAGGTCCAACTCTGTATCACTACCATGTCACAATAATACATACATACCAGTGTCAAAAAAGCAAACACAATGAGATAAAGGGACAAACACTGAAACGTTTCAACTACTTACCCCCAGTCACAGATCGGGGTTTAAGCCATCATCGTTCTTTTGCTCAATTTGACACTCCAGTTCAGACCCAGATATATGCAGTCGGCAAAGCTGAAAGTGTGAGACTGCTGTGTCTTTTGACTATTTTTGCCATGCCAGTGTGTGTAGCCCAATGCTCCACTTGTGTGTGCCTTACTGTAGGTGCTTGGAGTATCTTAGGTGTATCATCCGGTTGCCACGTCAGTAATACTGACATATCACCCATTATCGTGTGTAATGCAGAGGTTAGCTTCTTTAGTAGTTATGTAATCTACAGGTTGCACCCAAAGATTTGAACGTGGGGGCTGAGATGCCAGTGTCTCGTGTTCTGCTGCCAAGGCACGCCGAAGGGCGGTTTGCTAGTGTCTAGTGCATGGGCTGTCGGGGACTTCATGGCCATAGCCAAGGAGTGTTTGGCCAGAACAAGCTCCAGGTCAGGGAATTTGTTGAGGTTCTTGAGAGCTGAAACTTTTCAACCACTCACCCTCAGTCATAGATCTGGGTTTAATTCATCATTGTTCTTCTACTCACTTCGCCATCAACTGGTTCTAGGATGCTTGTTTACGGTCCAGGGAGGACCTGGCCTGGCAGTTCCGGCTGGACTGTTGCCATGGGGAACAAGTTCAATACTGATTTGCATATGGCTGGGTTTAAACTGGAATGGTTAGCAAATAAATAATAGATTTAGGCCCAAATCTCTGTCCTGGGTGAATGTTTGACATTTTTCAACATTCTGTCCATTAATTGTACTTTTCGCATTTGTCGCCCTGAGCGGGATGTGTATGCCCAGACATGGGTCCTGTGCTCTCCATGACACTGGAGTCAAGCTAGACTGGTTGATGAGGGTAAAACCCAGAACCGGTCCCAGGATGCTTGTTTACGGTAATGGGAGGGCCTATCCTGGCAGTTCAGGCTGCGCCAAGACTGATTTGCATATGGCTGGGTATAAATCGGAATGGCATAGCTAGCAAAAAAACGATGGATTTTGGCCCTGATCTCCTCACTGGGGTGAATGTTTGACATTGTTCAACATTCTGTACATCAATTGTTCTTATTGCATTTGTCACCCGAGTGGGACAGGTATGCCCCGACGTGGGTCCTGTGCTCTCCATGCCACTAGAGTCAAGCTAGCCTGGTTGATGAGGGGTGAAAACCCGAACCAGTCCCAGGATACTTGTTTCCGGTCCAGGGAGGAGCTATCCTGGCAGTTCAGGCTGGGCCAAGACTGATTTGCATATGGCATGGGGAGTAAAAAAAACATGGATTTAGGCCCAGATATCTGTTCTGGGTGGATGTTTGGCATTGTTCAACATTCTGTCCATCAATTGTTCTTTTGCAGTGATCACATAAGCAGTTGCAGACTTTCACAACATGGAAGGAGGGGATGCATCTGACAAAATCCCAAACAATAGGCAACGATTAAGTAGGTATATATTATCAATTGGAGTAATATTGCCTACCTCATGAAAGGAATCCTACATCAAATGGACAAATAAACAGTACAACAGTTTCTTAACACAGGGTATTTCCAATCCAGTGTTGCTTGCTTCTGGTGGAATATCATAAACAAATGTCAATGATGTGCCACAAGCACTTTGGCCTACAATGAGGAGACACGACAACAGCTACATAAGGTTCATACACAATGAGGAATAACCCATTGTGAAGGCAGGATAGCATGAATTGGGCACTACACAACATTGGGTTGAAGCACACAACGACATATAAATTGCTTTAGGACCAACACACCATAAGGAACAAGTCAAAAGGAAGCCAAGTAATTTACATCCTTTCGGTGGGCAAACTATCTTGATACCAGCTTTGTACAGACATAATCTGTGAAAGACATTCCCATTCCAATCCATGTCCACTTCGTACATTAGAACAACAAAATATGCCTCATAATGTCACAACTCTGAAATGTCCAAATAAAAAAGACAAGGTGAAGGCACTTGAAACAGACCAACACAGAGAGATTAGCAAAGAAAACATACATATGACAGCCTACACATTGTCAACTTCTAGAGGAACACAATGCAAGACAACATTTGCAACTGAACAAATATACACTTTCAAAACAAACACCTTGTAGTATGGTTTAGGGCCTCCTTTTGCATGCATGTTAGCATGGCTTATTAGAAGTTTAAACGCCATTTTACGTTTTGCTGCTTTTGCACACGACACTGCATAGCTGTTTTTGTAAGTTAGCCTTCACGAAGGTCTTCACATGAGAAAAGGTTTGTTGTTTGAGATCTCTAGACATACATTGTGCCCCTAGTCTGCACAGTGAGTGCTGAGCCGTCAAGGTTATCATAACATGTGAGCCTGTTTATCGGCGTGTCCTTGTAACATATTCTAGACACAACATTTTGGCAGCTGCGAGCCAAGTAAGATTCTGGTGCCTTTATCATAGCACACTTGCCATATTTTCACACACTTGGAAGATTCTCGTTTCCAGGGATGCAGAGAGATGGTCCTAAGTCGCATGTTCTAGGTTGTCTAATCATTGGTTACTTTGCTATATTACGAAGAGCTAATGTGACACTGATGCTAGCTGATTGGTTTTTTCTAGGTACTGAGGTGAGTTTCTGGTACACCACAATTCACTAATGTCCTAGGTCTCTGTGCACAGTTCTGTGTATGAGCAGAAATCCTTGCAACATGGCGCCGCCAATGAGTGTGGTCTTATTGTGAATCACTTGAGTAGTGCTTATATCAGTCTAAGACCCCCTCACAATATTGTTTCCGGTTGACAGTAGTGACGGATAAAACCTACCTATAGTTACATAGGTCTATTCAAGCTTGATATTTTAAAATGTTTTTCTATTTGAATTACTACCCAGTTGTACCTTTTTCTATTGCAGTGTACTTCTCTTTTACTGTCTGGATACGGCTGCGGGTGATATCCCAGCACACAGTCTTGTTGCTGTGCGGAATCACTTGCAGGAATACCTCGTTTCTTCAGAGGGACAGGCAGTGGTTTTTGTGGTCTCAGCTGACAGGTGTACCCGTTTGAGTTGTTTTCCTCATGGGTTACATTTCCTGCAAAAGATGCTGGTACTGGTGTATTTCACACTTACACCCCTGCTGATGCTTCTGCAGCATACGCTCCATATCGGACAGTGGAAATTCTGATTTCTACTTGGCAGCATGCCGTTTGGTTTAATGGCGCCCTCCCACACGTTATAACAGCGGTCAGACAAGGGTCGTTGTCAATCCTAGGTGCTCCTTGGCCTGTTTTAGCTGCTTATACCCTGCATCCTAATGCTGGGCGGTTATCATCAGTTATCAGCTCGCAGATAAGACCCCTTTATGCCTCTGCTGTGTCAGCGATAAGGGTTCTGGTTCATTACATTACCCGCAACCTCCCAGGTGGGGCCTCGGGTGGTGCGGCGCATTCAGTTGGCGGGGGCGGGCTGAAGCTTAGTCCCGTCATGTATCAAAAGTCCTGTGCACACGGTGAGGTAGGTACATACAAGTGTATTCAAAAGGTAAAGAACAAATCGTATTCAATGAGACAAGGTAGACACGCTTCAGTGATTTTTTAAGTATGAAAATGTATTTGAATCTTCCTTTCTGGAAGGATGATGTCAAGCAGAAACACCCAGCCGACACGTGTTTCATCAAGCGGGTACTTAAAACCTGTGACTCTTCAGGGCTGCTTTCAAGTCATGGATATGAGGTCGAAATGCCAGTGATACTTCCAACCCGGCGTGAGAATGTGATGGGTAAAATACCAAAACGCTTCCGAGTTCGGAACACAAACGGGCTTGAAAACCCTACACAGAATCTTCTAGTCCCGTCATGTTTAATGCGGTCACGGGCAAGCATCCCCAGGATAGGGATGAGATGCCTTTTTGGCATGGCGAGAAATTTGACCAACTGGAAGCAGTATTCCCAAATACTAGTCCTGTGGAGTAAAACAGGATCCTCACAATTAGTTTACAGAAAGACTTAGTGCCCGACGTAAATGAATGTACAACTTGGGGTGTGATTTTTGCGGAAGTCTATACTCGGTGTTATAGCACCCCGTCCATGACTGTCCTGCCCTCTGTGATCAAGCGTGTTCAGGATGAACACAGACCGGAGGCGGCTGTGAAGTTGGGAATGCGACTTGTGGGAGCGTTTGACATGGTATGCAATCTCGTCCTTGCTAATGTCATGGGGGATGCAGTAAGTTTCCAGGTCTCTAATGCTTTGCGCGAAGTCCCCAACGCAGACAAACCCGTCAGTTACCGAAAATTATTATGGCGGCTTACAAGACCGCTGGCCGTAATAGTTTGGGTGTTAAGCCTTTCGCTAAGAAAGAAAAACAGCAGCAAACTCAGCAAGCGTCATCTGATAATGATGACCGCCCTAAAGTTCATAAACAAAATTGGAGTAAGAACAAAAAACAGGGGAAACAGCAACAGAAACAGGGGTCCTGTCCTGCGTCACCTACACCTGCGTCCACTGAGTGTACTTATGAGATGCGCGACCCCAGTACTATTAAGTCAACTGATAGATTTCAGGTTCCTGAACAACGTTCTCCTCGCTCTTTGCAGGAAACATCGGTAACAACCACCCATGGAGGAGGCGGCGGCAGAGGTCAAGGTGCCTAACAAAGCTGTGAGCAGCCTCGCAAGGCTGACGGAAAAGGGAAGCAGGACGAGAAAGGCCCCAGTTTCAGAAGAAGAAAGTTGCTGCAGTATCAGCGAGATATGCCACAGATAGTGAGAACGCAGCTTCAGAATCTGTCATGGGCGCTGATGCTGCTGGACAGCGCGGCGGAGATTACCATCATTCGAGAGGCGTTGCGTCCACTACTGAAGGTGAGAGCGACTGACACCTTTGTTGTAGTTGAGACAGCTGACACTATAATGGCTCCCCTGACAGGCTTTATGAATTTGTCCTAATAATTGAAGGTGATATAGAACGTACCATAAAAGGGGTTTATTGGGGAAATCTAACAACTACCTATGATATTTTGTTGGCGGTGGTCGACTGGCCCCCACCCTTTTTCTTAGCTGCTCCGCAAGGGGAGGAGGTAATCCTCCCCGCTTTTGCGCACACAGTCCCGAAAGAGCAGGCTCTGCAGTTTGCAGAAGATTGGGCTAAGGCACTTGCGCCAGCGTTGTACCGTACTCACTGTGGATGGGACAAATTTTCCCCTTGACATGAGATTCCCTTGCCGTCGATGCCACAGCCTCAACCCCAATACCCTATGCGACGTGAAACGAAAGTTTCCATTGTGGAATTACTTGAAAAATTGGAATATCAGGGTGTAATTAAAACTTCTGTGTCTCCGATGAATAACCCACTTTTTACTGTGACCAAGCCAGATGGTTCGTACCGTTTGGTATTGGATTACCGCCACTTAAACTCACATTGTCGTACGTGTGTGGTGCAGAATACTCACAGTTCTGCTCTTGTGGATAGTCTCGAGCGTAAACAGTTTAAAACCACACTTGCCATATCCAATGTTTTTTTCCAACAATCTGTCCCCTCTTAGTAGTCAATGGACAGTTTTTACCAGTGGTGGCAAACAGCGTCACTTCCTTCATTTGGCTATGGACTACAAGAATAGTCCAGGCGTTTTTACCGCCCGCATTCTCTCTCTCCTAGAGAGACTCAATGCAGATGTATGTTCGTATGTGGATGACATTTATCTCACAGACGACGAATTATCGCCACATCTGTACCTTGTTGACCACATAATTTGCTGTTTTGCGGACATAGGCTATAAATTTAACTTTGCAAAATCACACATTGCAGAGTACACAATGTTGTTCCTGGGCTACGAGCTCAACAATGAAGGTCGAGGGTTAGCTCCTCACTTCCTGGAGAAATGCGCACTTTGCGAGCTCCGACAACACTGAAAAAGCTACAATCTTTGCTGGGCTTTTTGAATTTTGGTCGTACCTACATTCCCGAATATGCCCAGCGTATCAAGCTGCTTTATGCGTTGATGCAACCAACTTTTTCCAAATCGTGCTGGCTGCCAGAACATTTAGCCATTTTGCAATCTTTGTAGGCTGATCTTCTTGAATCTAAGTTCTTGTCGACTCTTGATAACCACACCTACCTGGTGATAGGAATCGTACCAGGGAACGTGGGTTTCACGTACCTCACTTTTAGTGAGGGTAACACAGTCCCTATTGCTTACAAGTCACACTTGCTCACTTCGGCTGAGTTGCGGTTTTCCACTGTGGAAAAAGTTTTGACAGAAGTGCAAATGGGGATTCTTAAGGAAAACGCATTTTGGTTGTTACTCCGTATCCTGCCTTGGAGGCAGTGTCAAAAGCCAGTGTACCAAATTCCAAAGCTTTGCACCCTCGGTGGATACAATGGGCTACATCCTTGACATCCCCAGATGTAACATTCATTTTTGATTCCTCACTGCAGACTCAAGAATACTTGCAGTATGAATTTGTTCAACCTGCTCCTCTGACTATGCACCCACTTGAGGATTTCCGTTGTATCATTTACACAGATGGAAGGGCGCAATCGGCTACGGGTTCAAAGCATGCATATTTTTTGTCTGCGCAATTGTGGTTGTTACTAAGGTGGATGGTGAATTCAAGTCTGATGTCGTACATACACAGACATTAGCGGACTGCACCACGCAGTTGGCAGAACTTTGTGCTCTGATGCTTGCATTGGAGTACGCCGATCCCGGTGTGACTACTCTTGTTGTGAGTGACTCTTACTACTGTGCTCAGTCATGCAATGACAATCTACCCTTTTGGACGCAAAACGATTATCGTGACTCCAGGGGTTGCACAATAAAACATAAAATGATCTGGGTTTGATTGGCTGAGCTCAATTCATACTTTGGGTCATCAGCGTGTTGGAGTTAACGTGTTGATAACTGTCTCACGGACGAGGCTACGAAGATAGCAGTTTCAACATATGCAGTGGCAGAGGTTACACGTTCCAAAAGTAACATTAGAATGATTGATGGAACTATGGCTCCCCACACCTCTTCGCACATCATGAAGAGGGACCAGACATTTGTGAATATAACTGCTTGGCCCGTTTTAGATGGGATTGTATGGGATGCTGTAAAGTTCCAGATACATGGTCCCACAGAGGTTATTAATGTTTGCAATGTACTCAGTGTCTCTATGGGGGATGGGGTTAAACAAAATATTTGCTCTGATGATTATGACGTTAAAACTGTAGAAGCTTTATTTTCTGATTTGAAATACTTTGCTGCTTTTGATGCTGAAGATTTGTATTTGGAATCTGCGAATTATGGTGATTTATACTGTTACCAGCTTTTTGCAAATCACTTTCTGCATTAGACAAATTACTTTAGAAATGTGGCTAACTACACACAGTGGGAACACTGTCCTGCACCTATGGAAGGCAGCTCGAAAACACTTTTGAAAAAGTTTTCTTAGTTTACTGATTTTGATCAATCAAACCCTAATGCATTTTATTTTAAGAAGAAGTCCTCTTCCAAGGTTAGACTTACCCACACTAAATTACTGTATTCAAAGTCCTTTATTGACCAGTTGGCTGTTGGGGGCTATGAACTGTGGAAGGATACTATTGATCTTAAATTTGTTTGGGGTTCCAAAAGTTGGCAAGTGAAAGGTGGTGAGGCATGTCTCATCCCAGACCATATGTTGTTTCAAAATGCTACTATTTCACAAACCACATGCTTTGGATTGGCAACTTCTAAAAAAATAAATGCTCCTTCATTTCCTGATTTGGGGAAATTTCCCCATTGGAATAATTACATCAGTACTTCCTTGAGTGACTTACAAGCCCTGTTGATAAATTCCTTTTTTAATGTTTCCAGCATTAATCCCGTAGGCTGGTTGCTATGGCAAAAAAGTATAGACTCCTGCCAACACCATTTTCTGGGTCTGACCCTTGGTTATCCAGAGGTGAGAGTTTATCCCCACTTTTTGACTCAACAGTCAGTCACCAGCTATTCTGTAGAAAACGGCAGCACTGGCCTAATAAGGGAGGAACATGGCGGCAGGCTGACGCCGGTCGCTGGAGCTCGACGAGGCAGCGCAGCACTAAAATGAAAGAAATGGCAGAAAATGGCATTGAACGGCTCCGCAATTAAAACCTACCCAGTGAGAATAGGGATTCGGTTCTTTCTCCTCTGTGCAACAGCAGATTGAGTTTTGTTTGTTCTTTTTTCTCTTTCCCTCGGTGTCGTTGTCGGACTGAGAGCTGGGATAGACTCGTATGGGTAGAGTGGTGGAGCGTGCAGAGCAGGAAGCCGGGTCTGCGCTTTTTGGTGGACTCGGTAACCATCGGCCAGGCTCTGGATTCGGGCTCAGACTGCCATAGTAAAGACCGGGTTCTGGGGGCTGCAATGCTGAGTATTTTCGCAGCAAGCTGAAGTTACCGTTTCACAGTACTGCACTGTAGGCCATTGTGACCAGGTAAGGTGGTTTCAGCTTGGAGGGGAGTGAAAATGGGACTTCATGGAGCAGGATCCAACCCATGCATACTCAGTAATTCCTCCAAAGAGTAGTGGGACAGTTTGAAGCCTCAGGGCCTAGCTCGGCCTACTACGACCTTACGGCGGCCCTCTCCTCACACCGGGAGGCGCCACAACAATGCTGGCCACTGCGGGTAGACCCTTTCAGGGATCCGAGCCCCCTGCGGTGACAGCGGTGCTGGGGCAGCCGGGAACACTCTACGGAGCTGCAGCGGTGAGTTCAGCAGCGCACTCGGACTTCACAGCACTGCGGGGGCAGTTTCAGCCAAAGCGCTTCGTGGGCAGCAACTGTCTTTAGAGTTCCAGCGCTTCACGGGGGCATAGCGCTGCAGGGCCACAGCGCGTCGCAGACAGGGAGGCGCTTAATGGATACAGCATCTCTGGGGCAAAACAGTCGGGCAGCACAGCGCTGGGATTGGTAGCAATGTTCAGGCAGATTTGGCAGTGGAGATATGGCAGGACAGCAATTCAGACAGTCCAGTCAGGGGGAGTTGGACAGGACAGCGCAGGCCCAGGTGAAGGCAGGGGGGCGCAGGTGCAGCACAGTCCAGTACCTGGTTGATCCCCCTGTAGTCCTGGTTAGCGCAGGTGAGCTTCTTCTTGGCGCTTGTTGGTTCTGGCGCCCTTTGGTTGAAGTGGATTCATGGTTTCTTGAGAGGGGGGGTTTGAGTTGAAGGCTTTCCTCAGCATGTCACTTCAGATGGTCCCTGGGTTCCCCTCCAGCAGGGCTAGATCAGTGGGCTAGTTCAGTGTTTCTCACATAGCTTGGTGGGCAGCGCCTAAACCCTGTCAACCCCAGTGGTATAGGTTCCTGACTAGGCCCTACCGCCTAAGTCTCCTGCGTGGGTCTCCCAGGTCAGTGATGCCCCAACTAACTGGAAAGTTTCCCTCCCTTTTCTTTCATATGCCCAGGTCAGGTGACCACTCTCTGAGGCGGCAAAAATAGACTCCGCCTCTATTCTGGAAGGTTCCAGGAGCTTCCCTAGTCTAGCTATGGGTAGGCAAGGAAGGCTGGTATTGCCACAATGTTTAGGAGTTCCAACCAGCTCCTGGTAACAAGAGTGCGACTAAAAAGACCACGCCGCCGTAGCAGGGGACAGTGGCAGCCATGTTTGAAGTAGAGAGCACCTGCACCTTAGCATTGATTAGCAATGGGAAGGTGCTCGGAGACCTAAGGCGAACAAAAAGAAGGTGGGAAAAAATGAGGCAAGGGCGAAAAAAATAGGGAAAGACCACCCTAGGGCTGACAGGTCTAACAGATACTGTAAGAGAATATTCATTTTATAGTAAGTTATACACCTCTGAAACTATAACTAATGAGGAAGATATACAACAATATTTCCAAAGCATATTTTTGCCAAAATTGAAAGAAGAAGATACTCTTACTATAGGTAAAGATATTAGTCAGGAGGAAATACTATTAGCAAAATCGGGGCTCCCTTCGGGAAAAGCAACAGGAGAAGACTCTATACCTCAGGAGTTTTATAATGTTTTCAAGGATCAGCTAATTGAACAATTCAGAGGGGCAATTCAAAATATTGATAACCATGTTATTGTACCAGAATCTTGGAATATGACACAAATAGTCTTTTTTTAATAGAAAAACAAACCTTCTAATGAGTGTGGCTCTTATAGGCCTATGTCACTTATTAATTCTGACACAAAATATTTGCAAAAATTCTTGCTACTTTATTAGCACCAGTTATGTCAGATCTTGTTTCAGTCCAACAACATGGTTTTATCCATGGAAGGGAGACTACGGCACATATAAACACTGCTATCACTGCTTTTGATTTGGCTGAAAAAAACGAGATTCAAATAGGTATGCTGCTTTTAGACGCGGAAAAGGCTTTCGATAGGGTGGACTGGAAGTTTTTATGGGCTGTATTGGAAAGGGTGGGAATTGAGGAAACTTTTAAACAGTGGATTCAGGCTTTATATGGTAAACCCCAAGCAAAATTAATGTATTTAGGAATACAATCAGAAGTATTTTCAATTTTTCGTGGTACGTGACAGGGATGCCCACTCTCTCCCCTTTTATTTGCCCTTTAAATCGAACTGCTTATTTTTTCATTACAATCTAACCCTCAAATTATACCACTAAGGCAGGGCATAAACTCACAAAAATACCTGCTTATGCAGATGATGTAGCTATATTTTTAACCCAACCAATTGGAGCAATGGAAGAAATAGAAAAAGAAGCAGCTAGATTTGGAGCAGTAGCCGGTTATAAACTTAATACCAATAAAACACAGATGTTGGTAAACTTTACTCCTAGGGAGCGCATAAGGGGGTATATACTGTGGCTACGTATCTGGGGGTTGGAATATCTCCCCAGATTAGTCAAATAATCTCCCTAAAATATGAATCATTGATAAAGGAAACAGCTATTCATCTAAAAAAAATGGCATAAACTCCTTATTGGTATCATTGGCCGGGCTAATATTATTAAAATGAAAATACATCCAAAGTTTTAGTATCATTTTAGATCCATCCCTCCGTGGTTTCCTAATAGCTTTTTCAATAGATTAGATGGCCTGTTTAGTAGCTTCATATGGGGATACAAAAAGGCATGTAGAGCAATGGACTTGTTGAAGTGCCCTTTCGATCAGGGGGGTATAGGTTTTCAGACTTTAAAATGTGTTTTTGGTCACCATTTGTAGGCCGTTTCCGGAGCCTATTAATTCCTTCATGTACTACTTTTTTTAACCAACTATTACTGGAATATACTTTGGCGAATGCAAGGGGAATTCAATCTTTGAATATATTAAAATCTATATGCAATGCTTTGATTAGGACTAGGAACTAGGACATTTACATATCTACTGCCTTTTGTTGTGTGTTTCTTTCCCTTTTATTTGTTTTTTTTCTGTTTTTCTTTTTTTTCCCCATGATATATGCAATCCTACCTATGATCTATTGTAATTGCAGACTTGATGAAGAAAAAAGATATTTTTTTTAAAAAAGGAATCACTTGTTCACATACAGGTGTTTGAGGGAAGGAAAGGAAGTTTATTTGAATGGCGAATATTGCACCACCGCACCAGATCACTCTTTAGTGAGCAGAAATCTGCAATTGCACAGTTCTTTTACTGTCCTAGCACCGAACCTTGCCTGTGTTCTAAAAGGCACTCCAGTCCCGGCTATTACACCAACATTCACAATGCTTGCAAACGGTAGTTATTTGTTATTAAATAATGAAGATTGTTGTGGTATACATGCTGGTATTCCTTTTATCATTACAGTTTCTCAGCGTGTGGTTTACTGTAAGAATGCCTTGTTTCCTCCTCCACACGGTAGGCTCGATGTTTCCATCTGGCCTTCCATTCCGACCTTGAAGGCAGAGTTCAACAAGATGAGTCGAATAAGAGCTCTTTTGTCACAGAAGGAAGTCCCCCTTGCATCTGCGCGTGAGACATTCGTCCTTCACGTTGCAAATACTCGTACAGAGGTAAATGCCTTATTAAACAGTGACCTGTCCCTGCATTTCGGTGCTTTGATTCACACAATCTTAAATGCCTCGTCGAGCACTGGCCTGGCACATTTTTTTAAAGTAGTATGTTCTGGCCTTCTGATCTCATTTCAGACTATATTTGGTGTGATTCCTGCATTTTTTCATTCTATTTTTTCGAGTGTCTTTGGCGTTGTCCTGTTGCTCCTTGCTTTAGGCGCAGGCATACTGCTTTTAATTTGTTTACTACAAAATGGATGCACAGTCTGTGTCCCACGATGATCTGTCCCGGCTGCTCCTCGTTCGTGACCGGATGGTAGAATACTATGAACCGCTGCCTCTGGTGATTCTGATTGTGGCGTATGGTTTATCTTTCCGGTTCTCATTCTTCACTTGTGTGCAGCCTGTTTTCCATTGCCTGGATTATGGATTTGAATGGGCCCTAGTTTTGTGTCTCTGCAACACAGTGTCTCCTGACCTGGATTTTAATCTACGAATGAGTCCCTTAGTTGCTCATGAACTAGATTGTTCTAGTGCCGGGATTATGGCCTGCGCAGCGGCTCATGGAGTTCTAGGCAATTGGAAAATTTGGACTGTGGCCAATGACTTTCTGGAACGCAGTTATCCTGAAGTAAGCCCGAGTTGTCCATTGATGGTACTAGAGGCTCCGGCAATTGAGGAACATGTATGTTCTTTTCCTTTACTTAATTGGATGGCTGAAATGTTCATGGATGATAACAATGACTTCCTTTTGGAGGCAGTTGCAACGTATGGTGCTTATACGCTGTTGAATTGAAGTACGGATTTTTTTCTGCTTCATAAACACGTACTGAACTTGTGAATATTTTTTTCTTTTAAACCCTTGAAGTTTTTCTTAATTTTTGAGGTCTTTATTTCATTTATTTTTTTCCTCACACCATTGCCGCCCGTGATTAGTTTCACTGACTTGGTTACTTTAATTCAGATTTTTACTCCCAATTCTCAAGTTTGGCAAAATTCATTAACTTGGTTCTATCTCATTAGAACTTGAACTCTGCGTTCTATGAAGCTTGCCACGGTTATTGTGCGTTCCCCAAACAAAGGAGGGTGTAGTATGGTTTAGGGCCTCCTTTTGCACGCATGTTATATTAGCATGGCTTATTAATTTTTATTATTACCCAAGAGTCCTTCTTTAGTTTATAAAACATAGTTCCTGTGTAGGGAGGATGTTAAAACTAGGCACTATACAACCTGTTTGCACTATCATTGTAATACGATTCCTACGTTTGTATTTAATGGAATTTTAACCATGCTGACCATATTATTCTTAAACATATGTCTGCTTATGTTGACTAAAATACTGCACATGAGATTACGTCGTTAAAATACATATTTTAACCTTACTTTTTAACTCCTGTTGTGGATTGGTATGAGAGTATAACAAAAGAGTGTTCTCACTTCCCACCATTCCTGAGATGGTCCTAAGTCGCATGTTCTAGGTTTTCTAATCATTGGTTACTTTGCTATAGGACGAAGAGCTAATGTGACACTGATCCGAGCTGGGTGGGGTTCTCTAGGTCCTGAGGTGAGTTTCTGGTACACCGCAAATCACTAATGTCCTAGGTCTCTGTGCACAGTTCTATGTATGAGCAGAAATCCTTGCAACAACCTTTCACCAGATATTTTCATACCCATTTATTCCTAGCAACATTACAACAAGAGTTGCAAGAATAGTCAAAGTCATCACATCTCACATCATACTTACACTCAGAAGAAGTTTTGGATGAGATCTTAAAGCAAGTCAGCTCCTTCCTCTACACCACTATCATAAAATTCATTTTGCATATCATTGTGGGTCTTTATGGCCTGCATCTTCTGTTATGAAAGGTATGTTCTGTCGCTGGGCAATCTTGTGGAGTGTGCAGCAGGCCACGCTGATCTTACACACCGACCGGGTGAATTGAGGCGGGATCCCCAAGTCTCGTCCAGACATCTGTATCTGACTTTCAGGAGCCCAAAAGCATCTCCACCAGCTGCTGTGTTCTTCATGGACCTCATTAACACAGACTTCCCCTAGCTTTGTAGAATTCCTCAGCGGTGCCAACAACCATGGCCTGTTAGTATACGCCGTGTCTCCTAGATGGAAGACGAACAGAAGTGCAACAAGAGGTTACACACCTTCAATCATCCTACCTAACATTACCCACACAAAGTTAGGACAGATCACACTTTCATTTTCATTTTAAAGCTTTATTCAGTATATAATATACAACCATAAAATCATTCTAATCATAAAAACAGCAGTACATGTTAACAAGCCTTTTTTAATTATCCATACTCGTGACCACACCATTATTAATCACAGTAAAATAATAAAAAACATAATAAAATACACTTGTTAAAAGACAATCCAATACCAACTAATGCTCCAACTAAAAGAGTATAAAAACATCTCTACATTACAAAGGAAATGATTATGTAAACTCAAACTCGTAGTCACAATACAAAGTGCAATAATACTTCATCCCAATAAAAAGTCACAACAATTATGTAAACTGATGTCTAGAGGGGGTATAGTGCATATATACTGTGCAATAACAAGTTTTTGGACTTAAACTGGCAGTCACCATACAAAATGCGATAATACTTCATCTCAGTTGATAGTCACAATAACTATGTAGACAGATCTCTGGAGGGGGTAAAGTGCATGTATAACGTGCAATAACAATTTCTTTTCAACAGAATGTTTGGAGCCTAGAGAAGGAGTAAGAAACTTACATGCTTTCATATGTTAAGGCTTCCAGATGGGAATTATCCTTTCTTCTCCTGATTGACATTTGTATAAAGACTATAACTGCATTGCAGATTTAATCATTTTCTAGGCTACAAATATAACTAAAATCAGGTTTATAAAAATACAATCTGTTAGCTAAGAATAAAGGTCTTAAGACAGATTTCATAATATCCCAATAAAAACTATGAAAAAGTATAAAATGCAGTTTAGTCAGTGAGGAATTTTCATCACACGGATAGTTTGGGAGGTTATGGCTCCACTTTCCCATGTTAGGGTATGCTATCCGGTAGTGTAGGGTGCCCAACCTCAGCCTTGTTAGATACAATCTGCTTTGTAAATTTCTAACCGAGATAAGATATGGTTGGATACCCATTTAGAGAGGGCCTTCCCAATATGATCTAACACACCGCCTTAAGCCTATTCCTGCATCTCTTACCATATCCCTTGAGTTAACTAGCCTCATCTTTAAATCCCTTTTACTGTAATCCTGGGTCGACTCAGGATCATTGGAATCAGTGTCCACCTTACATTCTTTTAAAAGTTTAAATATATACTGTAACCAAAGGATTTTTTGCTGTAGTCAAGGGCTATGCAATCCTTAATTATTTCCATAGGAAACTTAGTATCGTCTTTGGTCGAAATCCCATGCCAGAGCGTGAGGACTACTGTGCTAATAAATCGCTAATATAAGGTACACATAGCTCCTTGTGGACCATGTATTTGGTAGTTGAATGGGGAACACTGAAGTCCTTTTTTAGGAATGTATTTTCCTGGATTTGCAGCAGAGTGATATTTTCTCTTCCCCAGTGTTGCTCTATGACACAAGCCAGTTATACACTTACTCCTATATAGTGTAAGGTTTTCTTTCACATGCTTAATGCCTATTTTTGTAGCAAATTGAAAAATACCCTAGCTCGCTTGTAAGAATTTTAACTTTCAGAAATCAATGTGTGCGGTACCGTTTCCATTAAAAAGAATATCTAAATAAAAGAAAGATGTTATTCTTTCGATGTGGATGCCTTCCACGTGATTTTGCCTACTATTTACTCTGCTTTTCCCACAGGTCATAACAAAGATTTTTCTAAAATTCAGTTTCAAGTCTTTTGCAGTCAGGAATTGTGTGAAATGTTCTTTTAAATACTGGAGCCCTTTTGCAGTCCTTGATGATAGCACTGCACCCTCTGCATATAAGAGTACTGGGGTTACATGTGCAGCAATTCTAGGGGCATCAGCACTTAATCTCTGTTAGGATAGGTCGACATTGTTAATATAGAGAAGTGCAAGGACACAACCTTGCCGTACCCCACGGGTAACTCTAAAATCAGAAGTACATTCGCCTTCTGGCCCAAAACGAACTCTTGAAGTTAAAAAGGAATATATTTGTGATAGATAGATTATGATTTCATGTGGTGCACCCCTCCCTTACAAGGTTTGCCATAGTTTCAAATGACTAACTAGATCAAAGGCACTAGTGAGGTCAACGAAACAGAGATGCAGGTGACCTTCTCTGGCAAGTGTATATTTCCCTATCAATAACTCAAAGATTACGCATTGCTCCACCGTCCCTATACCCCTTCTAAATCCATACTGGGCATCAGTTTGGAGGTTTTTCTCATTTGCCCAGCATTCCAATCTTTCTTACATAACTCTGCCCATTAATTTGGGTGTTGAATTGAGAAGGGATATGGGCCGGTAGCATTTTGTGTTCCCTCTGTCACCTTTTTCAAAAATAGGTACAATGATGCTCTCCTCCTAATGTAGCATTCAAAACACTTAAAAAAATTGTTGACCAATGTAGGAACTGGGGTCACCAGTTCCCCGGGGGTAGCCTGGCACGAGCAGGGAGGCACCCTAAAGCTCAGGTGTTAAGTGACTACACAGCACACGCATCCACTGAGACAATAAACGCACATGCAATGACTGAGACCACACCAGTAAGTCTGATTAAAAATCAGTAAGCTTTATCTAAGACCAAGGTTCAGGGTAATCAAGAGTCAAGGTATCCTATCTCATTAAAGCATTTCATTAGGGGAGCAAAGGGAACATGTCAAACCTGTAAAAGCAACATTTCATTAGATATGCATCAACATTTCATCCGGTAACACTTGCTCAATTCATTAGGCAAGAACTACCACCTTTTCTGGTAAACTAACATTCCTTCCGGTCAGAATAAACATTTGAGGAATCACTTCAAGTAAGAATAAGCATTTCCTGGATCAGGACTACACATTTCATTAGGCAAGAGGAATCATTTCATCAAGTATGAATAACCATTTCAGTAAGCATTTGTACCCCCCCTCTTCATGGCAGCACAGGCAAGGAGCTCATTATAGGGGAACTCGATCAATGTTTGCATTAACAGGCCATCCATGCAGTTACCACAATAACATCAGCAGCATAACATCACTGTAGCCCCAGCAAGAGCACTGAAGCATCATGACCCTTCAATAATACTTTTGCTGCTCCTGCCATCTAATAGTAACAGACCCCGAGTCAGGGTTGAACTCAGTTGACCACAGTTACCCAGGGGCCCAGGTCGGGTTACAGGGGGCCAACGGGGCCCAAAACAGTCTTCCCTCGGAGAGGGGCAAGTTCGGGGCCTCCCTGGGAGTTTACCTTGTTCTTCGGCCCCCCCCTCGGGGCCCTTGCGGCGGTGATGGCAGCCTCGGAGCTTAGTGGACTGATAGGGGCTCACGCTCTTCCCCTGAGTCCTCCGGCTATGTTGGTGGCGGGCGGGGGCTCCGGTGTTCTTCCCGAGCCCCCGCGTGGGAGTCTTTCCCGGATACGGGCCCTCCTCGCTGCTTGCAGGGCCCAGGGACCAATCAGGAGCAAGGGCGCCCCCGCAGACGCCAATCGCAGAGCGGCCCATGGGGCGCGGTGCAGGGAACCAATGAGCGCACGGCGGGGTGGAGTTTCTGCTGTCGCCCCATCACGTGATGCTGGTTTTGGCTTCGGGCCTAACACGGCCTAAGGTAATGTCGCGGCGGCCCTCTCCAGGCTCCGGGGTCCGCTGAGGGGGAAAAGTTGTCGGCTCAGGCTCTGAAGGCACTGAGGGCCGCCGGGGGCAGTTTACAGCACTTCCAGGGGCTGCGGCGGTGATCTCGCGCTCACTGAGGAAGCGCTTGAGGAGCAGGCTCAGCTGTGGTGAGACGATCACCCGCGTACCCCTCCCGCAGCGCTCGCCTGGGCATACACGTGGGGATAAGCGGCGCTTCAGCCGCAGGCAGCAGGCTTGGCAGAATCAGCGCTTGGGGGCAGTCTCCACAACGGCGCTTCTCAAGGGGGCACAGGGATACAGATAAAGGCAAGGCTGGAGCGTGATAGCACCTCAGGGGGCAGTCAGCAATTCAGGCACAGCGCGGCCCAGCACACAGCAGGGGGACACTTTACAGACAAGTTCTGGCAGGGCAGGCCACACTACCGTGGCAGGACAGCAAAGGGGCACAGGTTGTGGCAAGGGGCGCAGTGTGGATACAGCGCCGGTTCCTTTGTAGCACAGGCAAGTAGTCTTCTCGGCGCTTGGTGGTTCTGGCGCACTTTTGTGGAAGCAGTTCCTTGGTTTCTTGAGAGGGGGGTTGAGTTGAGGGCTGAAGGCTGATGGGTCCTTGAAGGTCACTGCAGGTGGTCCCTGGGTTCCCCTCCCTCCGGGCCAGATCAGTGGGCTAGTTCAGGGTTCCTCACTCAACTTGGAAGGCAGCACCTAAGCCCTGTCACTCTCAGTGGCATAGGTCCCTGACTAGGCCCTACCGCCTAAGTCTCCTGCGTAGGGTCCCCCAGGTCAGTGATGCCCCAACTGACTAAAAAGTTTCCCTCCCTTTTCTTTTATAGTCCCAGGTCAGGTGACCACTCTCTAAGATGGCAGTTGGTGACCACTCCCCTATTCCGGAAGGTTCCAGGAGCTTCCTCACTCTAGCTATGGGCAGGGAAGGTAGGCTGGTGTCGCAACATTGTTTAGGGGTTCCAGCCAGCTCATGGCTACTAGAGTGCATCTAAAAAGACCACGCTGCAGTAGCAGGGGTCAGTGGCAGCCATATTGGGGGAAGAGAGCACCTGCACCTTAGCATTGGTTAGTAATGGGAAGGTGCCCGGAGACCTAAGGTCAACAAAAAGAAGGTGGGAAAAAATTAGGCAAAGGCGAAACAAAATAGGGAAAGACCACCCTAGGGCTGACAGGTCTAACAACCAATAATCTATATTAGATTTAGAAAACATCAATAGGTACCCCGTCTAGGTCTGCAGCCTTACCATTTGCACTTTTGTTTAGGGCAGTTTTAATTTCATGTAAGGTAATGGGTGCTGTCTTCACAATATCAACTAGAATGAGATTACTGTTAACATCTTTCACGACAGTCTCATTATTAGAGTTAAAATGTGCTCAAAGTGCACCAACCATTCATCTGGAGTTAGTAACATTTCTATCTTTGCAACTGATATATCCTTGAAAAAATGTTGATTTATTGTTTCCCAAAACAGAATTGAGTCACGTGTCTCGGCTGCTTGATTAAGTTTTCCCATGCCCTCTCCCGGATTTCAATTTTTCTGGTATTTAACATTTGTTCATAGTTTTTCTGTAATGTACAGATCCTCTCTCTTTCACTAGGTCTTGTTTTTAGAGCTTCTTTTAATTCCTTTTTATTTTGAGCACTGCTGATCAACCATCTAGGGTTAGGATCGCTATTTTTAATTTTTTTTTATTTTCAGGTCTCCAGAGATTGTAGCTGTAATATTATAAAAAACAATTACTATGTCTATATTTGAAGGGGATCTATCAAGGCAGATATCTATATATTCTTGTTTATTTAATTTCATTTTCCATAAATATTGTAGGGTTAACACCTGACCATTTGATTGAAATTCCGTTCTCTCCTTGTGTTTTGATATCAAGAGAGGATACTCACACCTTTTCTTGCTGAGACTTAGGAGGTGATTACGGTGGCAGGCCCGTAGTGGTGTTTGGGACCGCCCACCAGACATGCGGCGATCCCACCACTGCAAATAGGATGTACCCGCCATACTGGCGGGTGCATCCTGGGCTTTTAACATTGTGGGAGGTGCTGCTGGCTGCAGCACTGCACGCAATGTCAAAATGCATGCACAGCATTTCCATGTTTGCCTGCCACTTGGTGCATGAAAATGAAGGGGTACCACCCATGCAGCAACACCTCCCCACACCAGGGGGCCCACAACAGGCCCCCAAACCCAAAGCCTGCCAGCCTTTCCAACATGGAAAGACCTTTCTTGGACCCACATCCTAATGTGGTGGACGTGCCTGCTAGACAGGCCAACATATTAGTGGCCCTGCTCTGTTCGCCAGGCAATCTGTGCGATTGCCTTCTGCGGTGAAGCGGCAGACTGAATTTATGTTCGCCGCGGTTCCCACCACCATCTTAATTTGGCGGTGTGTAAATCGCTATGTGATGGGGAAGGACCACAGTCCCAGTGGTGGCGATCCTTCCACCATCATAATGAGCCCCTTAGTTTCAACATCAAAAACAGTGGATGGTGGTCACTAAACGGGCTGGCCTGAATGTAAAATGTTTCCACTAGTCCCTTGCAATTGCCTGAGACTAGTGCCTGATAAATGTTTGATGAGGATTTTGCACCTTCATACGTTTGATTAATAATTTCTCTCTCCTGTTCACCTAACTCCATAATTTCTAGGTTATATTTATATATAACAGTATTTATTGTTTCTCCATATGGGTTATGAGGGAAGTGAGGACTTGGCTCACAATATTCCCCAGGTGGTATTTTTCACTTTTCACAATTAAAATCACTATCCCAAATTAGCAAGTAATCTCCCCCAACCCCTTTAAAAATAATCTAGCTCTTCTTCCAATGACATAATTACCTTATGTCTTGTGCTATCACAACCATTATTATAAAAATTGATTACAACTATACTCTGTTTCCCTTTAGTGCAGAAACATAACATCCAAAAGAACTGTGGTTTAATATTAACTTTCCCTAAAATAATGGTGAAGTTACTGAAATGAAGGCTGCTAAGCCTCCTTTTGCTCACCCCGCTTTCGAGGGAATTGTTTGTATGGAGATCGTATTAAAGCCATTAATAAATGAAGATTCTGTATGCCATGTTTCCTGTAGCAAAATTAAAGTGCAATTCTGTATCATTTTAGGCCATTCTCTATCATTCATCTTATTTTTTACCCCTGCAACATTCCATGACATAATGGTTAAAAACCCATGTGACAAAAGATCACTTGATTTATTATTTACCACAGTAAAAGGGATACAGTCATGAAAACTGTCTAGCATATCACACATACCTACAAGCCTGGCCCTCTCTGGTAGTAGTTGTGATATGAGCTGAGGTATGATGATGTTCCGCAGTATGAAGAAATCATGTGCAGCTCCAGGGAACCGGGCACAGATGTTTGAGATGTACAAATCTGGTAAGCAGACAACTTGCACTTGATAGAATGGAAGTTTTTCCTGTTACAGTACACTTGCTACCGGGTTTGTGGTAGTACTAAGGCAATGTAGGTGCCATCAATGGATCCAATTACATGTGAAATGTGACCTTATCCATAGAAATCTGCCTTTACAGTGGCTAAATCCTCAAGTCTGGGCAACTGGATGTATCTGGTCACATGTCTCAAAGATGATGCTAGCACCTCTGTGAGTACCTGAATGAATATAGAGAGTTACATTCCACCTGAAAAACTGACAGTGAATTACAATGAGTCTGTGACCAAAAAATGCAAAACAAACATGAATTCAACTAGTGATGTTATTGATGTAGGATTATTGAGAAGAGGTTGGAGGTAAGGTACCAACTTACGAAAGAAATCGAGGATTGTTTGACAATTCAAAAGTAACTTCTGGATAACATGTTGCTCTATTATAGTGTGTAGGTCTGGAAATTAGCAGTACACTGGAGTCTGAAATCTCCCCCCCTTTTCCAGGGTACCTATGTGAGAAGTAACACAAAAACGTATATTGCTCACAGTGTTCAGAGTAACATATCTGAAGAGAAAGGCAAAAGTAATGTATCTGAATATTGATGCTTCATGAAGCTTTACATATTTTACAACATCATTGCATAATCTTAAACATCCACCAGTCATCCCTAAGGTGGCCTTCACATGTCTGTAACAGAACTGTGCATATCATCAATTCAGAAAAGTTAAATTGCCACTATAGTGAGGATAACATAACTTTTTATGCGAAAGACCTCCAACCGCGGTGTGTAATGCGATGCACACATTTTACCTATGTGCACAGTTATGCACTATGCAGATGAAGTTTTGTACTGGACATGACAGGAGACAATGTTTACAATGCAGTCATCACATCGCAGTTCCTTTACAACACGGTGTGACACATAGCCTTGTGACACATGGCTAAAATACATGTTTACAGCTTTCATTTTATTTTTCAGATAGTGGAGATATCATGTGCTTTGGAGTCCAAAGTGTCATCAGTTTGAAATGAGCATTTGCAAGTGACATGGTGTTTGCCTCAACAGCATTTGATGGTAGATTGGTGTTGAACTTGACCTTCATGACATCATGATGTGTTTTGAGTAATAGTTTGATTTGTTGGACTCCAGGCCTTGTGTGAGCATTGTGTAAATCTCACACTTGAACACATCCTATTTATGTATTTTTTTTTACAATGATATACAATAAATGCCAAAGTATGCAAAGTGATCAACTATACTAGTATGGACATACGGATGGAGTGTAGACAATTCCATCAATACATTTGGGTCTGTCTGAGGTTATGGCATGAATGGACCCAACTGTTTGCAGAACTCTGTACTGGGGTGAATGTATGACATTGTTCTGCATTCTGTATACCAATTGTTGTTTTTGCATTTGTTACCCCAAGTGGGATGGGTATGCTCAGACGTGAGTCCCATGCTCTCACACCACTGGAGTCAAGCTATCCTGGCTGAAGACGGCTGATAGCCAGAAACTGGTCCTAGGATGCTTGATTCCGGTCCAGGAAAGACATAGCTTGACAGTTCAGGCTGGACTGTTCCCATGAGGCACAGGGTCAAGGCTCATTTGCATATGGCCATGTCTGAACTGGGGTGGTGTGGAGTGCACAAAAACGATGGATTTAGGCCCAGATCTCTGTACAGGGGTGAATTTATGATGTTATTCTGCATTCTGCCCATCAATTGTTGTTTTTGCATTTGTTACCCCAAGTGGGATGGGTATGCTCAGACGTGAGTCCCATGCCCTCACACCACTGGAGTCAAGCTATCCTGGCTAAAGACGACTGATAGCCAGAAACTGGTCCTAGGATGCTTGATTCCAGTCCAGGAAAGACAGGAAAGACATGGCTTGACAGTTCAGGCTGGACTGTTCCCATGAGGCACAGGGTCAAGGCTGATTTGCATATGGCCATGCCTGAACTGGGGTGGTGTGGAGTGCAGAAAAACGATGGATATAGGCACAGATCTCTGTACTGGGGTGAATGTATGGCATTGTTCTGCATTCTGTCCATCAATTGTTGTTTTTGCAGTTTTGTTCCCAACTGTTTGCAGGTCATGTAGCATGCTTGCATGTGCTCATGTTAAAGGTGGCAATTATGATATAATGGGGAAACTCACTGTTGTCTACAAACCTGGGTAATGATTGGTATAGGAAACAATGGCCCAGATGTAGGTAAAATAGATTTACCGATTTTTAATTACCGAATTCTACCGATTCGGTAATTAAAAATCGGTAAATCTAAGGGGTGGTTATGTAGGAACATCCAGATGTTCCTTTTACCGAATCGGTAAATATCTGTATTTACCGATTCGGTAAATACCGACCGGTAATGCCCCATTCATTCCTATGGGCTTTGAAGCCCATAAGAATGAATGGGCCATTACCGGTCGGTATTTAACGAATCAGTAAATACTGATTTTGAAAAGGGTGCAGGGGGTGTCACTTTGACACCCTCTAGCACCCCCAAAAAAAAGTTGGGGGCCATGTGGCAGGCATACCTGCCCTAAGGGCAGGTCTGCCTGTCATATGGCACAGGTGTGCATGCACACATGTGCATGCACACCGGAATCGGTATTTTACCATGAACTTGAATTTCATGGTAAAATACCGATTCTGTAAGGCTTGTGGGACTCAGAAGAGTCCCACCTACATCTCATTGTTACCGAATCGGTAAAAATACCGATTCGGTATTTTACAGATTCGGTAAATTTACCGATCGGTAAATTTACCGAATCTGTAAAATATGTGGCCCTACATACCATTTTGTGAATCTCGGTCGGTAACGGCCGAAAATACCGATTTTCGGCCGTTACCGACCGACCTACATCCGGCCCATAGGTCCTAGACTTAGGGAAGAACATGGCGGCGGCAAGCTAGCTCGCCGCGGTGCTCCGTGCTGATCTCCTGCAGGATCGTCTCCCGCTTAGCGCTTTAAGCATTGAAGTTTGTTTGTTTATGGAGCCTTGAGTGAGATGTGTGATGTGCATATGAGCGCCGGTTTTTGGACAGAGATCTTTGCTTGGTTCCAAAGGTAGACCCAGTACTCCCAATCTCATGTACCGATGGTGGTTGCCTGGCGGAGCGGCTGGTGCAGCACGGGAATCCTCTCTCTGTCTCCATGGTTTCCTGCTCTCGATTTCGATCTCGGCCAGAGTGAAGACGGCTGCAGACACGGCTACAGAGGTAGCGGGCATTGCGGGGGGGATGGTGCAATCTCATCGGTTACAAGTAAGTTAGATATTGATGTCTCGAACTTTGGGCTCTGGTGCAGTCGTAGCGACTTGGCTTTTGTAAGAGGCAGTTTTGAAAGCGTTTCTACTACTCAACAGCCCTGTTTCAGCAGCGCCATAGCCCCTCCTTCTCCCTCAGTGGTAAAGTGCTTGGAGGTACCAGACACTCCATCTAGTCCGAGGATCTGCATAGCCGCCCTGGAGCTTAGGAAGGGTAAAATATTGAAAAATCTCTTTTTTTCTCCTCATAGGGCCACAGAGTCAGAATCAGAGCCTGATAGACGCTTAGACAAAGATACTGACTTAAGTTTGGTCTCAGCCTTTAAGGGGGATATTCAAGAACAGTCCCAATATCCACAAGTTCCCGCTTCTGTTTCTGTTGTGGAAGGGTCTCTTGGGCCTGAAGTGGCTGATACTAGCCTTATAGACCAGGCAATGATAGAAAACACCCTCATTCTGTCTGATTCCGACATTAATACTGTCAGTGTTGAGGAGCATTTACAGGCCCCCTCTGATAAGAATATTCCAGGTACTTTTGGTGCATTTAACATCACTGACAGCTTTCCTAATACTCCCAAAAGTGGGTCAAAACGTGGCTGAGGTCGCAGACGAAAAAAGAAGGCAGATTTAAATAAGGTTGGAATTTTATAAGGGAGGATTAAAGCTGAGGAAGGGGCTAATAAATCATTCAAGACTAAACCTTCCTCTTATTTAAATACTGAATTCAAGCCCAAAACCCCAAGTGTGAAGGCCAAAACTAAAGCGAAGATCAAGGTTTCTAAAGCGTTACTCCCTGCAGGCTCCAAATTAACACCCTCACTCTGCGCCTATTTTAAAGCCATTCCACAGATCTTACATCTTTCTGAAGGCTCAAACAATCAAGATATGGCGTCGACATCAGAGGGTAACACCACATTGGTTGGTCAACCTGCCATATCAATGGATGCATCGTTTTCCGAGGAGTCGGATCAAGCTGGAAAACTCCCTGGTCAAATAATGGAAATGAAAATGGCTGCAACCACTGATGTAGAAGATAGCTTGCAAAGATTGCAAAGATCGTTAGATCAAGGAAGAGAGTCAGGTCAATCTCTGTTCAAATCGGCATCGACGCAGCAACTGAGTGAACCTCAAGATCCTACTACAGTTTATCTTGAAGAAGCTGAAGAATCGGATTCTACCGACTTGCGTGGCACGTCTAGGGGTCCAGTGAGGATGATTCTGTAAATTCTGTTCAACCCAATATTAGCTCCTTACTGGTCCCACCTTTAACCTCTCAAGCTCCGATGACGGCAGCCTCTGTATTAGAGATGTTCTCAGCTCTCACTTTGGAGATAAGGAAGGGATTCGCTGAATCTTCTACCAATCAACTAGAGTTCAAAAATTATTGTGAATCACTTGATAATAAAATCGAAGGTCTCACTATAAGAACTGGAGTGTTAGAAGAAACAGTTGGCATTCACTCAGTCTATCTGGATCAGGCAAGGCAGGATATTAAAAAACTTACAAAGGAAGATCAGGCTCTTAGCAAGAGGATGGAGACCCTTGAAAATAATGCGAGAAGGGGAAATATCCGCATTTTGAATGTTCCAGAAGGCTCAGAAGGGTCAGATATAAAACAATATATCGTCTCATTACTGAAGGAAGCATTGTCATTAGAAGACACTCCTGCAGAACTGTCAGTTGACATTCAGAGGGTACACAGAGACCCTTTCAAACTAAACCCACAGAGATCTAAACCGCATAAGATTTTGGTCAATTTCCACACTTACGTCCTAAAGGAACGTATCTTAAATATGGCCTTAAAAAAAAAGTCTTTGTCTGGGAAAGGCTTTACTTTCTTGATAAGATCAGACCTGTCCCGAACAACACTTGAAAAGCAATGGCAATTTGGGAAGCGTCTGGATGCTTTTAGAAGATTGGGCGCAACAGCTCAGCTGATGTTTCCGGCAGCTCTTAAAGTAATGCACAATAATAAGATGTACAACAACAGGTCGGTGCAAGCAGCAGATGAGTTGTTAATGGATCTGGGTAAAACGGCCTGTTAGGTTTAATGGTTAATGTTGACCCAAATAACCAGTAATGAGCCACCAATGGTTTTGGGCAATGGCTTTGGGTGAAGAGAAACGCAGGCTTTAATGTTAGACGCCTTCCTCTTTCTTTCTCAATTGCTTAAGTAAGTTCTGGTCTGTAATCTTTTCATAATCTTAATTTTGAATATAAAGGAGCAGAGGCACATATGCTCAAATGTACTATATATGCACTAAATAATCATTAGTTAAAGATCTTATAGCTTTAATTAAATGTTTTAGAAATCTCTTCACTCACTTAGGCCTACTTACCTGAATAGATAGCGGTTAGACTTTTCTGTAGGGGATCAACCGGTGGGGCACTATCTACTGGACTTTGTTCCGGTTAGATAATGCAAGGGTTCTTCACGGGGGGGGGGCTCTCACCTTGAGCGGGTGAGTGCACAGGGGTGGCAAAAATATAAAAAAGTCCTCAATAACCAGTATAGAAGTTTTTGGAGCGGTAACTCATGTTTCACATATCTTACATATCTTATATATAATTGCTGGACGCAAGCATTTAACAGTATCATAATTATCTCTTTCTAGTATAACGCTAATCATGTTGTCTTATCGGTTAAGAGATGAGTAGTATAGGTCTTCTTTCCTGGAATGTCAATTGCCTCCGCACCAAGCCCCGAGCTAGTAGAATTCTGCAATATCTAAAAGATTCGGATGTGCAGGTCATGGTGTTGCAGGAAACACATCCTACGCATTCTGAATTGTCGGTAATAACTAAAAAGAATAGATGGATTGATTTTATGGTCTCTACCACACAAACATCTCACACAAGAGGGGTTGCGATCATTTTCAAAAAAGGAGCTAAAGCTAAGCTAATCTCACAGGTCGTAGATTCTTCTGGCAGATGGGCTATAGCCTCAGTTCTTATGGCTGGGGTTTCAATTACAATAGTCGGCTATTATTGTCCGAATCAGGACGACCCTTAAATATTGGAAACAATCTTTTCGCAGTTACTTTCTATTTCTGGACCTATAATTTTAGCCAGCGACTTTAACATTGTGTTGGACCCCATCTTGGACAAGTCCCCTAATAATCGTTCCATGGTTTTGTCTAAAACTAGATCTTTTTTACTAGATGTTATGAGACAGCAAGGGTTCGTTGACGTTTGGCGACAAAGGTCAGGAAACCAACAGGGGGTTTCTTATAGGAATTATAAATATCACCATAAGTCAAGGATTGACTATATTTTAATGACTCAAAGACTGGTCGATTCTGTTAAAATAATAGAATACCTCCCTTCGCATCTTTCAGATCACTCTGCTGTTAAATTGGTGATGGGATTGGGTAGTAAAAAAAACCCGCCTGTTTGGTATTTTGATCGTTCCCTACTCACTAATGAGGAGGATATTTTGTTCCTAAAGACAGAGACACGCAACTTTTTTCTAACTAATAATGGTACAGCCTCTAACAGAATTATTTGGGACTCATTTAAGGCAACATTGAGAGGGTTGATTGTTGCCAAAGTAGCCTTTCGGAGAAAGAGATTTAAAAAAAAATGATTTCTTCTATAGAATCAGATATGGCTTGTGTTCAACATGAAATCGACCTAAATAGTAGATCTTCGAGGTTGATATTAGATCCCCTACATAACAAATTGGCGACCTTGAAGGGTACTCTGGCATCGACCTTCAGTTTGAGGGTCCAACAGAGATGGGAAGTCAGCAAGTTGGCCCACTTCGAATATAGTGAAGGTGCTGGCAAACTGCTGGCTTGGAAGACCAAAGTAGATCAGGTCCGGAACAACATTGCATCTATAAAAATAGGTACCACTAATCTCTCTTCGGATGATGATATCAGAAATGCATTTAGGGAATTTTTCCAGGTAATATATAAAGAAGACAAAGTGATATCGGTTGAGTCTGTCAAGAGCTGGTTGAATAATATTACTCTACTTTCCCTTTCTCTTGAACAATCCCAATACTTGGATAGCCCCATTACAGAGAGTGAGGTGATATCGGCTATTAAGAAATCTAAGAAGGGAAAGCGTCGGGACCCGATGGCCTTCCGGCTGAGCTATACAAGATCTTAGACTCAGAGATCGCTCCTTTCCTTACAAAGTCGTTTAACCGAATTCTTTTAGAAGGAATGTCTCCTCCAGCATCTTGGGATGGTGCCTCTATTACCCTCATCTTAAAACCAGGTAAACCTAAGGAAGAATGTGGGTCATATAGGCCAATATCCATTTTGAACGTGGATTATAAAATCTTTACCACAGTTTTATCATCAAGATTGGCCAATACCGCACCATCTGTCCTTCATTTGGATCAAAAGGGGTTCTTAAAGGGCAGGCAATTATCTGAACTGACCTTTGATTTAATTGGTGCCATAGATATAGCAACATCTAATAAGCTCCCATTGGCAGCCCTAACACTGGACGCAACCAAGGCCTTCGACAGGGTCAATTGGGTATACCTGTCGGAGGCCTTGGCCAAGTTTGGTGTGGTGATAGTTTTCGTAGGGCGATCAGCCTCTTGTATAGCAACCCTTCTGCATCTCTTCTCGTTAATGGAGACTTATCAAGCCCTTTTTCTATCACTAGAGGAACCCGACAGGGGTGCCCGCTCTCCCCCTTACTTTTTGATTATTACATCGAGCCTTTTGCACAATATCTAAGGGAGGAGGTCTCCATCAAACCTTTCCATTATCAAGGCTGGATGAGGAAGGTGGCATTATATGCCGACGATGTACTTATCTTAACATCAGAGGCTGCTACGGCTCTCCCGGCCATAGTGAAATTGGCTTTTGCTTTTGGACAGGTGTCGGGGTATGAGATAAACGCAGCCAAAATGGAAATGCTTATCTGGAATGATGAGAATCCACCTATAGAACCCCATCCCGGCACCTCAATGTGCTTTTTAGGTTTAACAATTGTAAAAGATATAAACAAAATAGTCCAAGTTAATTTCTCCACAGTACTTAAAGACTGCCGTAAGCTTCTCCAATCCTGGTCACATCACCCTCTCTCACTAATAGGTAGGGTCAATCTTATCAAAATGTCTATTCTGCCAAAGATCTCTTTTTTATTTAATACCATTCCCTTATATTTTGATCAAAATATCTTAGCCAAATTTCAATCAAACGTTTCATCTTTTATTTGGCACAACCATCTTCCACGTATCGCTTGGAAAAAACTAAGACGCGACGTGAAAAGGGTGGGTTGGCGGCTCCATATTTAAAAATCTATGCTTGGGCCTTTCAATGATCCCACTCAAGGATGTTGTTGAAGAATCCCGAAGCCTCGGGGTGGGCATGATGTATGCAGCAATGTTGGAGGGGGAAAATATCAATCTTTCTAGTTTTCTTTTTAAGTTTGGAAATCCTAAGTTTTTAAAAAAACTTAAACTGAAGACTCTACAGGGTCTCGCTCGAACATGGGCTGAAATCATGAAATCTATAAAGTAAATTACTTTTGCGAAAAAAACCCGTTGTGGGACTTGCCTGAAAGTCCTGTCTGGCTTGATGACATCTTGGCAGTTCCTCTGAGGGAGGCGGGCATGGAGGTTTGGGGGGCCCTTTTCTACAAGGGAGATTTATTTTCATGGGAATATCTGCAAGCCAAGGTTGGCCCTAATTTTTCACGCTTCAAATATATCCAGATTTATAGTTGGACTGCAGCCTATAAAGCATCTCCTGCCAATAAAAATAAGCTTAAACTTGGTGGACATAGCCCTTTTATCTCCGACTTACTAAACAGAGGTCCAGAAAAGAAATAAATATCTAGATGGTATAACTTTATTATGGAGGAGGCAGATGGAGACTTTGTCTTGCCAGAGTCATTATGGGGTTCTCTTCTGGTGGATTTGAATTTACAAACTCTTTGGAAGTCTTCTTTCGAGCTTCTGTGGAGCATTGTCAAGCCATCATGGCTTCGCAGAAATCACATCTTTACCCTCTATAGGGCGTACTACTCCCCCTCAAGACTCTATAAATTTGCAGGAGGACAGCCAGTGTCTTGCGCAAAATGTGGTTTGATTGCTGCTTCGGATACTCATACGTTCTTGGAATGCCCGGTACTAACAGTATTTTGGCAGGATATCAGCAATTGCCTTACTGAGTCTCTAGGAAGACCTGTCACAATGGATTTGTCTCTGATTATTTTTGGAGTCTTGGAAGGAGTACAACACCTACCCAGATGTTTAGTTTTTTATTCCATCCTGCTCGCAAGAAGAGAGATCTGCAGGAAATGGAAGGGGTCCTCACCTCCCACCTTTAGAGATTGGCAAACCTCTGTATTGCAGATCTCAGTCACAGATTTGGCCAGATCTGGTAATCGCAGAAAAAGGGCATTTTGGCACCTACTAACGTGGCTTCAGTGATGTATTCGGGTTTTTTTTTTCCCCCGAGTCCAATGATTGATCTCCTAAGGTGCTCTTTTATTCTGCACCATTGGAACAGCCGCTACCCGGTTCATGCCCGGCTCCCATTTGGCTGCTAAAACTACCCCGAGATTTGCTGCGGGTTGGCAAATTAAGGAATTAGTGCCTCTTTGGATTACGGTGGAAGACTGTGGGATAGTCGGCCTTAAGATATGTGTCCCCTCCAGTTTTTTCAGTTAAACTGAGTCAGTTATTCTCCATTGATTCCTTTTGGCACTTTGTCTACATGGTGGTTATGAGGACAAAAAACAAAAACAAAAAAAAAACGATGGATTTAGGCCCAGATCTCTGTACAGGGGTGAATGTTTGATATTATTCTGCATTCTGTCCATCAATTGTTGTTTTTGCATTTGTTACCCCAAGTGGGATGGGTATGCTCAGACGTGAGTCCCATGCTCTCACACCACTGGAGAAAAGCTATCCTGGCTGAAGACGGCTGATATCCAGAAACTGGTCCTAGGATGCTTGATTCCGGTCCAGGAAAGACATGGCTTGACAGTTCAGGCTGGACTGTTCCCATGAGGCACAGGGTCAAGGCTGATTTGCATATGGCCATGTCTGAACTGGGGTGGTGTGAAGTGCAAAAAAAGATGGATTAAGGCACAGATCTCTGTACTGGGGTGAATGTATGACATTGTTCTGCATTCTGTCCATCAAATGTTTTTTTTGCATTTGTTACCCTGAGTGGTATGGGTATGCTCAGACGTGAGTCCCATGCTTTCCACACCACTGGAGTCAAGCTATGTGGGCTGAAGACGGCTGATAGCCTGAAACTGGTCCTAGGATGCTTGATTCTGGTCCAGGAAAGACATGGCTTGGCAGTTCGGGGTGGACTATTCCCATGAGGCACAGGGTCAAAGCTGATTTGCATATGGCCATGTCTGAACTGGGGTGGTGTGGAGTGCAAAAAAAGATGGATTTAGGCCCAGATCTCTGCACTGGGGTGAATGTATGACATTGTTCTGCATTCTGTCCATCAATTGTTGTTTTTGCATGTGTTACCCCGAGTGGGATGGGTATGCTCAGACGTGAGTCACATGCTCTCCACACCACTGGAGTCAAGCTATCCTGGCTGAAGGTGGCTGATAGCCAGAAAACGGTCCTAGGATGCTTGATTCCGGTCCAGGAAAGACATGGCTTGGGAGTTTGGGCTGGACTCTACCCATGATGCACAGGGTCAAGGCTGATTTGCATATGGCCATGTCTGAACTGGGGTGGTGTGGAGTGCAAAAAAACGATGGATTTAGGCCCAGATCTCTGTACAGGGGTGAATGTATGATGTTATTCTGCATTCTGCCCATCAATTGTTGTTTTTGCATTTGTTACCCCAAGTGGGATGGGTATGCTCAGACGTGAGTCCCATGCTCTCACACCACTGGAGTCAAGCTATCCTGGCTGAAGACGGCTGATAGCCAGAAACTGGTCCTAGGATGCCTGATTCCGGTCCAGGAAAGACAGGAAAGACATGGCTTGACAGTTCAGGCTGGACTGTTCCCATGAGGTCAAGGCTGATTTGCAAATGGCCATGTCTGAACTGGGGTGGTGTGGAGTGCAAAAAAACGATGGATATAGGCACAGATCTCTGTACTGGGGTGCATTATTGATTACAAACAGGACACCACTAGACCGGGGACTCGCCAACGTATGCATAAAGTCAGGGCTGCTATTTTAGATTTAAGCAGGGTACATAATGTTAAAGATGTATGGCGTACCCTTCACCCTGCTATCCCTGGTCATACGTTCTATTCAGCTCCCCATAAACTCTGCACGCGGATTGATATGGCTTGGGCAACGGATCAAATCATTCAGAATAGTATTATTGAAATCTGCCCCCGGGTGTCCTCGGATCATAACCCTATTCTACTAACTTATAGCTATGATGACGGTCAAAATAATTCCAGATTGTTCTCGTTCCCTAGGTATCTATTGACTGGCACAGTTTATATCTCCCAACTCAAGCTCCATTTGTGTGAATTCATTAAATTAAATCTTCATTCTGCTTCTCATACTTTTGTTTGGGATACATGTAAGGCCAGTATTAGAGGTCATGCGCAACAATACATTCTTAAACAGAATTCTGAACGTCGCAAGGAGAATAACAAATTAATAGCAGATATTAGGGAATATGAAATTTTATTGATTAAGGCACTTTGTTTACAATCTACTAATATTCTAGAAATAGAACTAAAATTGGGAACATTAAAATCAAATCTAAAAACTACCTTAATGAAAAAAACTGCGCCAAAATGCTTAAGTCCAAAATTCAGTTTTATGAAGGAGGGGATAAGATCGGTAAGTTATTGGCGTATAAAGTGGCAGATGACAGAGCCCAGACTCGTATTAAATGTATCAAAGGCTCAAATCAAATTATGTATAATCAACCCGCCCAGATCTTGTCTCAATTCGGAGATTATTATAGTACCCTTTATACACCGGAGAATCAACCCCTTATATCTAATATATTAAAATACTTAGAAAATAACTTTAAGGAAAAATTTAATCTTCCAGGCTTGAAAACTCTTTCGGATGATATTACTGAGGTGGAATTGAGACATGCTATTATATCTCTGCCAGCAGGGAAAGCTTCAGGGGAGGACTCAATCCCGCTGGAAATATACAAAATTTGCATTGAGGAAATAATTCCTCTTTTTCTTCTTGTAACACAGCATATCGGGTTAACTGGGAAGGCCCCGAATTCTTGGAATATTACGAAAATAATCTTCTTTTTAAAAAAAGATAAACCAGCGGAGGAATGTGGGTCTTATAGGCCAATTTCTTTGATCAACTCTGATGCGAAAGTATTTGCCAAAGTGTTGGCAAACAGGCTGGCCCTGATTGTCCCGGGGATTGTTAACGAACAACAGCACGGTTTTGTACTTGGCAGAGACACAACAACTCACATCAACACAGCTATCACAACCTTTGACATTGCCGAAACTGAAGACTCCCCACTCTGTATGATTTTATTAGACGTCGAAAAGGCTTTTGACCGATTGGGGTGGGATTATCTGTGGTCGGTTCTGTCTTTTATTGGTCTCAGGGGCAATATGGTTAGTTGGATTCGGGCCCTATATGATCAACCTATGGCTAAAATTAGCTATTCAGGTCTACTATCCTCTGCTTTCTCCATAGCACGGGGCACTCGCCAGGGGTGCCCATTATCACCTTTGCTCTTTTCAATCTCTATGGAGCCATTTCTATCTGCACTCCTGGCTCAGCCCAAGATAACCCCATTTAGCTTCGGACCCCACTGCTTGAAAATAACCGCTTATGCGGACGATATAGCTATCTACTCATCAAATGTCATAACAGCATTGGAGGGTATTATGGTCGAAGCAGAAAAATTCGGCAATGTTTCTGGCTACAAATTAAATACGAATAAAACTCAGTTAGTGGTTAACTATAAACTCTCGGGAGGAATTATGGGGGTTTGTAGAGTGGCCAACTATCTGGGGGTAAAAATTTCATCTAAGATTAATGATATAATTCCCATTAATTATGATACGCTGGTTAAATCAACTAAACAGCTTCTTAAAAAATGGCATAAAATTCCATTAAACATTATAAGCAGAATAAACTTAATTAAAATGAAAATGTTGCCGAAATTTCTTTATCTTTTCCGTTCTATCCCTCTGGCACTTAACAATATTTTTTTCAAAAAGTTAGATGGAATTTTTAGAAGCTTTATTTGGGGTTATAAGAAAGCTCGAAAAAGTTTATCTTCATTAAAAGGATCAACTGATATGGGTGGTCTCTGCTTCCCGGACCTCAAACTTTATTTTTGGGCGACTTTTATAGGCCGCCTTCGTTCCCTTCTTAACCCTGAGTTAAAAATTTTATTTTTTCATACTATAATGCTGAATCTGGAAGCAAGAATGTTTCTCCTTAGATTGAATGACCCAAATTTCTACAAAAGAGTCAAATTTAAGACAGCTCGAGATATTGCTAAGATCTGGTTTAGTATGATGCGTTTTTGCAAGACCTCCATTTTTCATTCAAAATGGAGGCTTTGGGATAACCCAGGACTCCCGGGGATATTTAATGATTGTAGGGCTAGAGTTTGGGCAACCCATGGTATTCTAACCTTAGGAGACATGTATGGTGCTTATGGATTTCTAGATTTTGAGACTCTTAAACGTTTGTACCACCTGATGGAGTCTATGAGGTTTAAATATATTCAGGTACATGATTTTCTGATACGTCGGATGAAAACCTTAACTGTCTCAGAATCTGATATCTGGGATTGCCTCTACTCTTCTAAAACTAAATATGTAATAAGTACTGGCTATAACTGTTTAACCTCTTATATAAAACAAGATTGCTCTAAATTAGCAGAGAAGTGGAGCTCTAAACTCGGATTGATGATCTACTCGGATCAGATTTCTCATTCTCTTTCTAAAATTAACAGTTTGGTTCACTCGGCTAGTCTTCGACTACAACAGTTCAAAACGTCTTGTTTGTTATATCATACCCCGGAAGTGATTCTTAAATGGTCTTCAAACCCATTATATACTGATCGCACTAAATGCCCCAAATGTGATACAGTCGGTGCTAATATAGAACACATGTTATTTTCCTGCCCGCAATTGAAGGATTTTTGGCATAATTTGGATAAAGCTCTGAAGCTTAAACTAATAAAACCACCAGTATTATCAGCTTCAAGTGTACTTTTAGATATACACAGTACTATGTTACCTCAAAAAGCTTTAATTACTATTTTGTTATCCTGTGCCAAACTTACCATAGCTCGGGCATGGATCTCTCCCCAGCCACCGCAGATTATGCAGTGGTGGTCTCTGGTTAATGAAATCCACAATATGGAAGCCGGATTAGCCCGTATTAGGGGTACCAGGGCAATGCTTAATTTTGAGAAAATTTGGGGTAACTTTATATAATTTTTTTCTGTGGGGAATATGCTTCTTTTTTATAATGTATGAATTTATGTATATATACATTTTTTGTGTGGTTTTTATGCCTTTCTGTATAAATACTATGTATACATTCTGATGGTATATTGTTCTTGCTTGAGTTTCACTATGTGCTGTTAATAAAACATATTAAAAAAAAAAAGGATTTAGGCCCAGATCTCTGTACTGGGGTGAATGTATTACATTGTTCTGCATTCTGTCCATCAATTGTTGTTTTTGCAGTTTTGTTCCTAACTGTTTGCAGGTCATGTAGCATGCTTGCATGTGCTCATGTTAAAGGTGGCCTTTATGATATAATGGGGAAACTCACAGTTGTCTATCAATCAATCAATCAATCATTGCATTTATATAGCGCACTACTTACCCAGAGGGTCTCAAGGCGCTGGGGGGGGGGGGGATCTGCTACTGCTCGAACAACCAGGTCTTGAGTTGCTTCCTGAAGACGAGGTGGTCCTCTGTCAGGCGGAGGTGGGTCGGGAGGGAGTTCCAAGTCTTGGCGGCCAGGTAGGAGAAGGACCGTCCTCCTGTGGTGGCTCTTCGGATGCGGGGGACGGCGGCGAGGGCGTGGCTGGTCGATCGAAGCTGGCGTTTGGGAGCGTAGAAGTTGAGGCGGCTGTTGAGGTATCGTGGGCCTTGTCTGTGTAGGGCTTTGTGTGCGTGGGTGAGGAGACGGAAGGTGATTCTCTTGTTGACCGGGAGCCAATGCAGATCCCTCAGGTGTCCGGAGCTGTGGCTGCGACGGGGGATGTCCAGGATGAGTCGTGCTGAGGCGTTCTGGATCCGCTGGAGTCTCTTCTGGAGTTTGGCAGTGGTTCCGGCGTAGAGGGTGTTGCCGTAGTCCAACGGCTGGTGACGAGGGCCTGGGTGACTGTCTTCCTGGTCTTGTGGGGATCCACCGGAAGATCTTACGTAGCATGTGCAGGATGTTGAAGCACGACGAGGAGACCGCGTTGACTTGTCTGGTCATGGAGAGGGAGGAGTCCAGGATGAAGCCCATGTTGCGTGCGTGGTCTGTTGGTTTGGGTGCGCTGCCTAGGGCGGGGGGCCACCAGGAGTCGTCATGTAGCATGCTTGCATGTGCTCATGTTAAAGGTGGCCTTTATGATATTATGGGGAAACTCACAGTTGTCTACAAACCTGGGTAATGATTGGTATAGGAAACAATGGTCCTAGACTTCTTTAAGGCTACAATTCAGTTATAAAAAACATTCATTAGTCAAAGGGCATCCGGTACATATAGAATTAGTATTGTATCATTAATGTACCACCATTTTCTTTACAATGCAAACAAGTGCACCCTCAAAGGATACAAAGGCACACAATTTTGTTATAATAGTGACTATTTATTATTTAGTTACTTTTATAACAGATCACCATATTCAATGCTCTAAATAGAGAAAGAGGTTGCTCCAAGGGGAGTATGAAAAAGGAAAGAGCTCATGAGGTAGCACAGATATAAAGGAGGGGAATTCAAAAGGCAAATACAATAACCAATCAATTGCACATTCTGGTATCCTTAGTAAATACTGGTTCTGGTTCATAGTGGCACCAGTTTTACAGATAGGCCTGTCCCTTATGGATTTACAAATATTCATTTCATGATTTTCTGATGACACACAGAGAACAGTCATCTGTGAAAAGACAAGGCTGGGATGAGATCAGGTACAGGCGCACTAACGTGTTTCTTGCTTCTGACCCCAGCTAACTTCCGCGCCAGGACACTCAAGAGTATCGGTGAGCGTTATAAATGTGCTATAACATAAAATAACATAACTGGGTAGAGTGTTGACGTTTCGACCCTGGTGCAATGAGGGCAATTTATAATCTCTGCAGGCAGGTCTTCCTCAGGACATGAAGGGACCCAGTGACCAGGAGGGTGTGAGGAATTCCCCAGAGGATAGCAGCTCAAGCTCATCATCATCTCAGTCATCCTTCCGGAGACACTCCTGAGTAGTGGCGGACCCAACAGGATTAGTTCCACCTTCATCCTTGTCTGCCACTCCTGGTCTAATCATCCCCCTCCCTGTTGTCCACCCACCACAAGTTGTCCGTTCTCACTCGCCTAAGAGGAGAGCAGTCTCCTTCGCTCCAGGCACTTCAGCCCCTGCCCCTATTAGCTCCGCTGCCCTGAATGAGGAGGCAGTTGACCTCCTGAAAAGCATCTCTGTGGGTCAGACTTCAGCCCTGAATGCCATCCAGGGGCAAGGCACCCAGCTGACCCAGATGGTAGCCTATCTTGAAGGCATTCACTCTGCCATGTCTGCCTCTTGGACTTGGCCCTTTTTGGCAGGTTCACCCCTGAATTTTTTGCCTTAATCTCTGACATGGTGGTAGTGATTTTAGGCCTCTGGGCACTTTAGCACTGTGGCCCAGTGTAAAGTGCGTGTGCGCTCTGAGTGCATGTGGGGAGATTGGCCTGCCCCCCATAGGAATGCATGGGGGATATGAGTGTTCATGGTACTTCCTGGTATGAGAGGAGTGGTAGACCAGTTGATGGAGAGAGTTCCTGAACTGGTGGGAGAGTTGTGTTCTAGAGGGTGTTTCTCCTGGGAGAGTGCGCAACCCCAGAAGTAGAGGTAGGGTGAGGAGATGCTTTGCCTGTGACTTCTGGTCAGCATGAGGGTGCAGACCATAGGTTGAAGGATCAGTGGTAGTTTGGAACTACACTGAGAGGGAGAGTGGACAATGGCTATTAGATGCCAGGGGTTACTGCCCCCCACTCTGTGGATTGGCAAGGACCAGTGGTATTCGGATGGCCTAGGGCCGGGTGCTGGCCGTGGACAACTAGGAAGTACCAGTGGGGTAGCCTAGTTGGGCCTGAGAGTTCTTTTTCAGAGGGAACCAAATGGGTTCAGAGTGGCGTAGAACTGGAGGGTGTCCCTGCAGTGCCGGCCCGAGTTCATGTTTTATCGCCCCAAGCAGGGAAGCCCATCACGGTGGTGATTGGTGTGCCCTGCGTTTTGGCTGGATGGGAGTTGTGTTGGACTTGGCCCTTTTTGACAGGTTCACCCATGATTTTTTTGCCTTAGGCTCTGACATGGTGGTAGTGATTTTAGGCCTCTGGGCATTTTAGCACTGTGGCCCAGTGTAAAGAGCGTGTGCGCTCTGAGTTCTTGTGGAGAGATTGACCTCAACTCCCATAGGAATGCATGGGGGATATGAGTGTCCATGGTACTTCCTGGTATAAGAAGAGTGCAGGGGTGAGTTTAGAATGTATGAACTCGTGAGGATGAATGCTGCGCAATGGTGTGCGCAGATTTATGGTGACTGGTGGAGAAATACCACTTTTAGAAGTTGGCATTTCTGTCTACTGTGTGTCTGCCTGCCTGATGTGATTTGCATGTCTGGCTTGTGATTGACAGGAGCTGAGAGGTGTGGGTGGCTTCAGGAGTCAGGGGGAGTCAGCCCAGTTGTGAATAGAGAGATCTGCATGCGGATGGGAGGGAGGAGTTACACCTGGGACCTGAATAGGGCTTGCCTTCAATCCACAATGCGGGCTCCGCCCCCTGTGGTGTGTCTGATCACTGAGCCCCCACCTGACAAAGGAGAGAAGAGCTGGGCAAAATAAAGTGCTCCAAAGCTCCCCTAAACCAGTTCTGACTGGTACCCCCAAGCCCTGTGCTATGACACAAAAGTAAAAGGGCATATAAACATAGGGGCTGTGACCCCATGAAAATGTTCAGTGTGCTGTGTTGTTCCTGACCGGGCGTGCTGCTGCTGGGGCCCAGGGGGGTTGCCAGGAGGGTTTGCCTCCCTGCGCCTTGCATTGCCCCTTTATGCCTTCTGCTCCTTTTTTATCCCCCAGGATGCATCTTGCGCTCTGGGAGCGCTGTCATTTTCTCTGTCACCAAAAAGGAGCAAGTGATCTCCGCAGCGTCACACTGCTTGGAAAGAGAGAGAGGGAATCCCGAGATTAGGGATTCCCCCGTGATGTCCTAAGAGCGGGTGCCCACCCCGCCTATTTGTTCCCTGGCGGGTGCCCACCCCCCGGTACTACCGCTCTGGCCAGTAACTTTATTTTGAATGATGGTGCCTGAAGTACTATAAAAAAACACATAAAGGGCTATACCTACCAATAGCCCCAATCCCATTACCAAATAATCAGTCGGTTGGCAGTGAAGAATAGTTCAATCATTTATTAAGCAAAATACTCTATAGAGGAGCTACTCCAACCCTCACCCATCAGGTGCGCTGAGAAGACTGTTCGTTTGTATTCAAACATGAGGTTATATGCTTTTCGGTTCAACACAGATAATCAAAGTCAAAGGAAAAACACCAGTTGGCCCTCGAGCTCCAGGGAAGGACCATATATGGCACACTTGATTAGAACAAAGTTTAACTATTTATTACTGGGAAGGTCAGGAGGGGTGACTCCCTTTCGTCGTGGTGCCCGGGAGTGCAGGCACGGCGCCCCAGGAATGTGCTTATCGCAGCCAAAGCCAGATGCGACCTTGAGTCTCAGGACAGTTGGGTAGACAGCCTACGTTCAGCTGCTCCCAGTAATTCAGATGAACTGGGGCTTGACAACTGCCGGAGACTAACACGTGATCACAGCCCGTGTTCGAGCATAGGTTCCGAAAATGGAGTCTGGAGGGTTCTCGGCCTACTCTGTTAGTAATAGATGCGCAGGGAGTGAATAAACATTTTCACCCCTACAAGCGCATACAGATATATATATTTTTTAAGCAACAGAGGGTACGTTTAGATGCATCATGCTAACATAATATGGGTCAGATACTTCTTATGCATGGAAAATCTACCTTTTATCCCTCAGTGCCAACACCGCTTCTATCGTATTTAAAAAGGGAGAGGGAGCCTACCCTTCATGGCCGCCAAAAAAGGAAACTCCCAGGCCGTGACTGAGCGTGACCCGGAAGACAGGCACCATTGCCTGGTTGTGGGCGGGGCATCCCTGCCGGATGTCCAATTGCAGCGCGGCCAAAAAGGAAGTGCGGCAGGTAGCTTGGCTGCTTGCCTCAAGGAGGACGAAAGCCTACCCCGCCTCCACAAGCCTAGAGGTAAAGTCCCGGGTCCCAGGAGAGGGCCCGGGTGAAGTCAAGAAAGGATCAAGGCGGGAGCCCACCCAACGCTGGACATTCAGAGGATTCGAGACCCGTGGCCAGAGCACCGGCGACAAAGAGAGCCGGTGAGTTAAGATGGCCTGAGGGGAGGCGAGATCGAGGCACAAGTGCTGGTGCCTACCTCCTGAGCGGCCCCACATTGCAGAGGGCCGCTCCATTGTGGGCATATTTTGTTTACAGATCCTGTGGTGATGGAGCCAGAGGGGGGCTCGAGGCACAGTGTCGTTGCCTGCTCCCTCCGCCCAAGTGGAAGCCCCGCCGAAGCCTGCCAGGCATGAGGAGAGCCTCCCCGAGACCAGTCCAGTGAGTGGGGGCTGCGGGGTCACATTGTTGGAGCCGATCGCTGCACTGTGATGGCGTGGGTGCTAAGTGGTCCAGCAAGAGAGCAGGCCACTCCAACAAAGGGGGCATGTTTAAGGGCCCGAGTGGGGGTCCTGAGGGCCATTGTGCCTGTACTTCCCTGTATTGGATTTTGTTCTCCAGCTGCCCCACTTTGTTGAGGGCAGCTGCAACGCTATGGGGCAAAGGTAATTTAAAAGCCTCAGTGAGGCCCAGAGGGCACAGTCGTGCCAAGGCCCCTTCCCAAGAATCACAGCTGCGCCGCACCAGAGAAGGCAGCTGCAATCTTTTGCACAGATTTATTTTAGAGAGTCCCTGAGGGAGACAGAAGAGGCACAATGGTGCCAGGCCTACAGTTATTTACAGCTGTGCAGTAATTAGTGGCAGCTGGATCGTTTAGTCCCATTCTTTCTTTAGGGGCATGTCTGAGGTAGGAGTGAGATGCACTCCTTTGCCCCATATCTTCACAGCTGCGCAGCACTTAATGCCAGCTGCTCCGTTTATGTTTGCGCAATGGCGCAATTGGATTCAGCTGCTAGGCAGCATCCCATACATTCTGGACATAGGGCATTTGAGCCCCTTTGAGATGGCCAGTTGGCCAGGGTGATGGGGAGGTAAATAGGGCGCCAAGCCGTAATGTAATTTATGCCTCTACTATTGTATTTCTTAGGAGACTATGTGCTAAATGTGATTTATGTGGTGAGAGGAAATGTGATTCATATAGTATGATTTACGCACCCTGTTTTATACAACTAAATGTAGTTTTATGATTAGGAGGTTGTTGTGCATATTATGGTTTATGCTAATGAGATCATGTTCCACTGTGATTTATGCCCCTTATGTTAGTTATGCTTAGGAAGTTCGGGTCTAATGCATTTGGGCTTATGAGATGATTGCATAATGTGGATATGCTGGTGAGGTTGGAGCAGGATGTAATTCGCCTTAAGGTGATACTGTGCATAATGTAGTTCATCTTACAGACTGAAGCTAAGTACAGTGATTACCAGTGATTACTGGTTGTACGTTTATGATATATTTTGCTTTTACTAAGTTCATTCTGTGATGGTTCTGACAGTGGTCCAGTCGGCCCTGTCAGGTGTATATAATCCCTTGTAAATATGACCTAGTGCCAGGTGGCATGATGTGTATTATGTGTTGACTATTCTTATGTGTTTTATGATAATACAAAGGATATTTTTGATATAACCTTGTGTGGAGTTCCTTTTGTAGTGTGCCTGGGATGTTGTTGCTGTGTGCGTGCGCAAATGCTTTGTACATGGCCTCCAGGATAAGCCTGACTGCTCATGCCAAGCTACTAGGGGTTGAGCAGCGGTTATCTTTGGCGTGTAACTCCCTTGCCCTGACTAGAGTGGTGGTCTCTGCTTGGCTTTGGCGCAAGCCTTAGCCAACTAGAGATCCCATTTCTAACACTGCCCTACTGAGATCTTTTCAGGCTCGAGCCTTCCCACTCATGGCATGCCTCTACCCATCTCAACCTTCCACCCCCCTCCCGCCCCATACCCATCCATATTCCCTATTCCCATTCCTATCCCAAACACACACACACACACACCCAAACATGCACACACTTCATCAGAGACAAGCACCACACATAAAAATAAGACATCTATAAAATTAAAACATGCAGGCACACAGCAGACACTCACCCTCCTCATTATCCCCACCAATTCTAGCTAAACCCTCAGGTACCACAGCTACACACACAGAACCCTCCACAGACCCACCCATACCTGTAAACACCACAACAACACACACTGATCCCTCTATAGGAAAACCTATACCTGCAGACACCACATGGAACACATACTGACCCCTGAAGAAATACACCCATGCCTGTAGACCCAACACCAAGACACACTGACTCCTCCACAGACACAACCATACCCACAGACACCACAGAAACGCTCACTGACCCCTCCACAACACCCAGCACATCCACATCACCCCCACCAAAAAAACGCAAATGTTCACAGTTACCCACACAACAGACACCAGCTCAACACACAGTGCAGACAGAAGACCCATCTCACACTTACAATCCCTCTTCCTCCCAACCCAAACTCCACTGCGAACACCCTACCTGTTTCCCCATGTCCTTGCTCTTATCCCTCTGAAACCTGACCCCCACCCAAAGTCCCAAAATCCTCTCCCAAACCCATCCCTTCCACTTCCCACTCCACTCCTGAAAAATTGCCTCCATACGCAACTGGACTCGGCCCAAAAATGAAAAAAAAAACGTGCTAAACATAACCCCATCTCTTCCACTTCCCACTCTATCCCTGAAAAACAGCTCTCCCACCACCTTAAACCCAGCCCAAAGCCCGGAAACCCAAGAAGACCCCTCCCATCACTTAACTCACCCATCCTTAAAGCTCTGCCCTCCTCTTCCCAAGTACCATCTTTGAGGGGCCTGTTATGCCCAATGGATGCCCCTTTGTGAGTAATATTCCTGGCAGTGTCAGAAAGGGCAAGTGTGTTGGCAAAGCATAGTACTTTGGTACAGGTTGTAAAATATGGACTGGCCATTGAACTTTATTTTTTATGATGATTTTTTCATCCATACATTAAAAATGTTCAGTTTGAAAGACATTGGTCCTTTCAATAGTTTTTTTACTATTTTGTGTCATTGTATAGTTAGTGATATGTGAGTACAGTTGTGTTTGTTTAATCCCTGATTGCTGATCCAGTTGAAGTGGTTAGTATGATCTGACCTTGGAGACAGTGTTGGAGTTATACAGGACGAGGGGAAATGTTGAATGGATGTCTGTGTGGGATGAAATCCAATTGGGGTTCACATTGCATTGGGTGTTATATTATATGGTAAGTATTCCAGCTTGCCCTGGCCAATGTCGACATCATTTAGGTTGCACTTCTCCCTATGACGTAGGTCGGATATGTGTTTGAGTTGGATGTTTGGTTATCCACAGATAGAGGGTGTTTAATTGTCATACCTGTGTGGACTTTTGTGTGAATATGTGTCCATTCTCCTGTGTGTACCTTACATCTACTTTATCTAGATGTGTGAAATATGCTGTTAGTGCTGTGTTTACTTTCATGGCATGCATTTACACATGACCTACATGTGCATGGCACTTGGTTATGCTATTGGTTGTCCCCAATATACTTCAATCCATAAGTCCTGTGCAAATTGAGGTTATCAGGCATGTGCAAACTGTACTGTGCCCCAGGGCCACAACCATTCAGAGTTCCCCCTGGTGGAGGCATACCTATTTTGCAAAGAGTGTTTACATTGTGCCCTTAGAATGCTTCTCAATCTGATTCTTTGTAATCCTACTTACTGACATTGCCTTTCCGTGTGGGTGAGAGTCCAATACAGACTTGTAGCAGAGAAGGTGTGTTTGAGTTTCATGACACGTCTGTACAGATGCATCTTTGATATCAAAACAGGACCTTGGATGTGTGCAATGTGAGGATGTCACAGAGATAAATAGTTGTGATATTGATGAGTAGGTGCTGTTGTGTGACTCAATTTAATGCACACATCACTACACCTAATTACGAGTTCTGGCACATAAGTCCATTTGCGTACAGTGTGCTTATGCAGTGTCAGTGACTTGGCCAAGAAAGGTATCATACACATGTATTTTAGTTATACATTTGAACAGTCTCCAAATAATATGTATGACCAAAGGACCCTGACCCCCTTGCCAGGTCCATGATGTGGCATCAGTTTGCTGAGGAGTCTAGGGAAAAAGGTAGAAGTATGACATACTGTTGGTTACGTCTGTGGCGGTGTGGGTTTTGGATGTGAACAAGCAGGTGCAGCAGCGGCAGGACATGTACGTATCGCTCCATGCCGGCACAGGATGTGTAGAGGTGAGTCTCAGCCTTATATCCCACCTTTTTCCCCATCTCAGATGTGGTGGTTGGACTGGCACTGTCACGTCATCTGTAAAGCAAGTCACAATTGGGCTGGCGGTTTTGCTGTGGGTCTGAGCCTCTGACAGCCTCATAGGCCCATTCCGCAGCCGCACTTTTCGTAGTTGGTTGGCAGTGTCAGCAGTTCAGCCACGGTGTTCACTAACCCAATTTGTCCATCTTATAAAATTGCTGCAGGAACGCCGAGCTCACGGCACTTGGACCACCACCGGCAGTATGGCAGTCCACGGACTGCCAAACTCATAAAAGGGCCCTAAGTCCTTTAGGTCCAAATCCACCTCAGGAGTAAGCTTCTAAAGCCCCTCAGGGAAGCACTTAGAGTCTCACAGTGTGACAGGCAGAGGCTAATGGCATTGGCCTATCATGATCCACTGTTGCAACATCATCCTTGTGCCTTTGGGCACCTCCCAATATTTTGACTTACTGGTACTGGAGGTAATTGATTCTGACTGTCCCTGGGCTCTGCCTAACTAGGCCCAGGGCTAGTACTATGCTATAAATACACTTAGAATACAGTGAAAACACCTACATACACTAGGGTGCATTATGGGTTAGTTGACCCCTACGATTGGCATGACCTCCCCTATAAGGCTCTAGTACATAATAGGGCAGTGGGATCAAAATGACCTGAAAGTCCCTTATTTATGAGGCCTTGCGTCAGTTTTGCGCCGCTGGTGCGTCACTTTTTGTGACGCACTAGCGGCGTACAAAATGCGCCTTGTTGCGCCATATTTAAAAAGTGACGCATCTAGGTAGATGTGCACTTTTTAAACCCCTGCACCACATTATACCTGCGTCAGGTATAATGTATGCAGAGGGGGCGTTCCCCCGCAAAAAGCCTCGTAATAGTGACGCAGTGAAATCTATGAGATTTCACTGCGTCACTTTTAGGATGCTGTTGCGTCAAAATCTTGTGCCTGCCTCACAGCAGGCGTAAGACTGACGCAAACCGTTTCACATGGGGCTTTCCCCATGTGAAAGGACGCATTGCTGGAGTTGCGTCACTTTTGTGACACACCCCAGCAATGCATCACTTTTGCGCATACAGATGCGTCAGAAATACTGACGTATCTGTAAGTCCTTGCGACATGATGCGTCATACATTAAATATGATGCATCATTGGTGTCGCAAGGAGTGCGCAGTGAAAAGTGACGCATCGCTGTTTTCACGCAGCGATGAGTCACTTTTCATAAATGAGGCCCCTAGTATATAGTAGGGCATGTCAGTATAGAGGCCAGCAGACCTTTCTGTTATCCCATGTGTGCACTGCTGAGGCCTGAGGTCAGTTGAAAAGCAACCCTTTGTTGCAGGAATGCTTTTAACATGTAAATAGTACCCAAACGCTACAATGGTATTTGTGACACTTAACAGTAAATAAATTACAATGCTTTGGCATATTAATAGGCACCAGGATTTCCGCTGGGTGTCCCAGTGACGGGGGTTCAGGAATTTAGAAGGAGGACCCTTATAAAATACGTTTTATTTGCCTTGAGCTTAGTGAAATTGCACATTTCACTTCCCACATTGTAGTAAAGTGCTCCCTAAAATCGAATTTTGCTCTAGGAGCACTGTGGAGAAAGAATCTGCAATATTTTGACATATTCAGAACCCTAAAGTCTCCCCTGGGTGTTCCAGGGGTGAGGGGTCATGTAGATATTCACAGGGACCTTATAAAAGATGTTTTATAAGCCCTGTTGTTTGAGAAATGGCCCAGTTCATTTTCTCCATTGCTGATACCCATCCACATAGGTTGATATGGCAATACGTTATTCATTAATAATTCCCGCCAGGGGAATCAGAAAAACATAATTCAAGGACTTACTAGAATAGTATTGATAAATCCATCAACATATTATTGTTGATTTTATCCTAAAATGTACAGATAAGAAGTTAAACGACTTTCTGGTAAGCCAAAACTCAGCCTTCCAGTGATCTGTCCTGATTGGTTCGAGTTAAGTGGCTTAGCCAGGCTGCTTTGATGAGATGATAAGTAGCCCCTGGGGAGAAAGAGCCATTCTGGGAGGAAAGGGCTCTGCTACATAGGATTACCAGAGCAAAGGGGCGGGTCGTAAACAATAATCTTCAATAGAATGAGGAGACAGCCAGGAGAAACCAGTTACAGTTACACCCCTACTATTTAAACCCAGACAGATGGCAGGCTTAAGGAAGGAATATGTAAATGCTAGGGGGATAGAGAATATGGAGATGAGCCATCTTGGAGGTTGGTTTATCCAGCCCTTGCCTCACTGCTTAGAGGTGTTGCTCCCAATAGTGGTAGACCTGACCATCCCTCGGAGTGAGAACTGTGCCTACACAATTCAATTCAATTCAAAAAGTATTTATTGGGATTGTTCATCTTAAAAGACACGACAGTAAATTAACTACAAACGGTTACACCATATATACTCCTTAGTATACCTTAGAGCTGTCTTTACAAATTTATTAGTGAGGTTTATAAAAAAATAAATACCTATAATTACAGTTTAAAAACATTTGTTAAGAAGGTATTAAAGAAATCAAATGCACAAGACTTTAACACATCATGATGTGCCTACACATTATATGATTTTTCTTTTTTGTTGGGTTGGATACCTATTGTTTGCGGATATTGTGTGGGAGTACGTATCCTTTCCCCCCTTCCCTTTGTGGAAGTACTTTTTACCCTTGAGGCCTCTGGGCCAGTTTGTATAGAATACATTTCTTAGACCTATACTGAGCCCTATATTTTGTTAGTGGCCTTATTGCTAGTGGTAGATATATATTTACTATTACTAATAATCCACTTCCCAACATCCGCCTATTGTTTGCTTCTGGGAGGTATTTCACACCTTTTTCACACATGCTAGGTGGCTAGGCGAAGTTTCAGAGGAAATGCAATTTAACCTTCAAGAAGTTCAGGCAGTGAGAGTGTAAATTAGAATTCCTTTTCATTAAAGTTTACAAAAATCCAACTTCACCATTGAATTTAATTTTTAATAAATATTAAAAAACAGTTGTTTAACTCTGGTTTTCTACATTAGACTGTTAGGCCTGCCATAGGTAAAAATAGCTTGTAGGTGCTTGTCAATGTAAGGATGTTAACATTAAATGTCTACATGTCCTACTTTTCAATACAATGCACCCTGCCTTTATGGAAACAAGGCCTTCATAGGGTTGACTCATTAATATTTGAAAGGGAGGGTTTATCATGTAATGAGGGTTTATTTTGACAGGGTAAATTGCAGTGTTTACATTACTACAGTAAGTCTACACTGGTAGGCCTGAAGTCATGGTTGCACTGCCACTGTAGTAAATGCACAGTAGGTGCTACAGTACATTGGTAACATGTAATCTCCAGACCCTGGTTCAACTCGTACCATATATTAGGGATGTATAAGTAAAGTAAATAAAACAATTAGGACTATGGAAATTTGACCATGTGTATAGGAGGAGCCCAAGCACTTTCCTACTGGTTAGCAGGGTTAAGCTGCACACAGTTCTATATCCAGCAAAAATACAGGAGGGCAGCTACAGGCGAACAATACAGGGCAGCCATGCAGCAAAAACAGGTGAATTTTCTACAGGGGCACTAAAAAATTGGAGAGGAAATAATAATGTGTACTATTTTAAGAGAAATTAAATTATCGGTATATGAAAATAACCAATTACCCCATAGATAAAGTTGTGTTTATCATACTAGGGTTAACTATGCTATAAACAGGAATACAGGCATCCTTGAAAAGATCCGAACCAAGCATCTCCAAACACATTTTTTAATTCAAGATTTACCAATTCAGATGAGATCTTTAAGTCCAAATTAAACATCCTATAATTAGCCAAATGGTTCTGTTTTAGTCTGCAAAAGTAATTTTAAAGGCAGTCATTATGATCTTTATAAACCACAAGTCTTTTTACCAACAAGCGCACCTGAACGTTTCAACAATTCTAGAGACTGATGGATACATATCGTACCTTTGTTATTCAAAGCATTTACAAATAATGTCCTCTTACCTGAATCCCAGTGAAGCAGCTTCATTGTACCTCTCTTAAAAAAGAGTACATTTCACACATGTATACAGATTACGCTAATTGATGTTGATGACAGGAGATTTCCAAACATTATTTTGATCCACGTGGATGCCTGAGTGGTATTTAAAAATTGCTTAGTTCCAGCAGCCCTGCTAATACCCTACATTTGAGTAAAAACACGCTGGGGCATATTAACAAGGGCATTATCTCCACTTTTTTGGCTTTATAAGCCAAAAAAGTGGAGATGATCTGTCCGCCCTATTTACAAGTGGGTGCTAACATGCATTAGCGCATGTTAGCACCCTTTTACCCGACGCTCCCTTTGCATCTCTAATGAGATGCAAAGTGGGCGTCACTGGGCAGTACAACCTTGCAAATATCACTGATGTGCACATCGCTATATTTACAAGGCTGCCGCAGCATTTAAGCAGACGTTAGTTTTTGGGGGAAAAATGCAGTTTTCCCCAAAAACTAACGTCTGCTAAAATGTAGACTTACCTATCCCTAACATTGGGGGTGGATTATGCTGATACAACCACAGGGTCGTATCAGCAAGGTTATCGCCATTTTGCAGGGAACATCGCTGGAAAACCAGCAATGTTCCCTGCAAAACGGAATTTCCCCGCTATTGCTGGAATTGGTATCGCCCTGGAGAAACGCACTGTTAATAACGCGCTACCAGGGAGATACATTCCAGAGATACACGGCGACAAATAAAAAAGTGCTAAGCGCGCATTGCGTTATTTATCGCCCTTGATGATATGCCCCGGTGTTCGCAAAGCATACACAGAAGACATCTGATCTGCGGGTACCACAGTTTATACACAACACAGTTCCTATTGCTGTGAAACAGCTACAAACAAGTCAGAAGTGAGGTGGATCATCAAAAATGATTTCCAGGAAAAGGCCAGGGGACAGATTTACAAGCCCCTTGCAACACTTTTACGCCGCCGTTGCGTCACTTTTGTGATGCAGTGGCGGCGTAAACAATGCACCACGTTGCGACTTACTTAAAAAGTGACGCATCTAGGCAGATGCCTCACGTTGTAAAGCCCTGCGCCACATGAAACCTGCGTCAGGTTTCATGTGGGCGTTCTGTCGCAGGGTGGGCGTTCCCTCGTAGAAAAAGCCCAGTTAAACTGACGCAGTGATATCTACAAGATTTCGCTGAGTCCGTTTTACGACGCTGCTACGTCAAATCCTTACGCTTCAAGCAGGCGTAAGGAGTGACGCACCATGTTATGTATGGGTGCCCCCTATGCGGCGCAACTGTGGTGGCGCAAGGAGGGGTTTGCATGACGCATCTGTTCTGGCGCATCCCTGCTGATTTTCAGAGATGAGCCAGAACATGTAAATATGCCCCCTAGTATTTAACGTTTCTCTATTCTGGGAAGAACATTGGCGAATACATAGTAGAAAAGAAAAGGCCAGCAATATTCATCTACATTAGCACCCGATTTTTTGTGCCTCAATGGGAACTGCTCAAAAACCTACACCCTGAGGTACAGAAATTAATTGGTCTTATATTTCACGTATAATACAAGTTTTGTCCTTCAGAAGGAGGGCATAACATATGCAGATTTTGGTTTTTCACACTTGAATCTGAACTTACTAGTATGTATTTACTTTTTCTCCCACATTTATTAATAGGTTTGACCTGCCAACATGTACCTGGGTAAGGCTGCAGGAATCCCTTAAGCTCTACACCACTCTCAATTCGGACCCTCGCAATGCTTTACGACAGAGTCAGAATTGTTGATTCCAATCCGAATAAAATGAAATGGAAACGCCCTACAAGAGAAGTAGTCACTTTGCTACTGTTGAAAAAAATAGGTATCATGACTCCGCAGCTAAATAGATCCTGCTAATGTTTGAACTGCTAAGCACTCAATAAATAATCTTTGCTGACTTTTACTTCGCACTTCTTAGGTTTTCCAATTTGTTGTTTCCTCTAATTCCATAGGCAATTTTTATAATAACGTATTTGCTTAGTTTTTTTTAAAGAACACAGGGCCTCATTTATGAAAAGTGATGCATCACTGCGTGAAAACAGCGATGCGTCACTTTTCATTGCGCCCTCCTTGCGACACCAATGATGCGTCATATTTACAGTATGAGACATCATGTCGCAAGGAGTTACAGATACGTCAGTATTTCTGACGTATCTGCAGGTGCAAAATGACGCATTGCTGGAGTGTGTCAGATAGTGACGCAACTCCAGCACTGTGTGTCCTTTCACATGGGGAAAGCCCCATGTGAAAGGGCCTGCGTCAGTCTTATGCTGCTGTGAGGCAGGCGTAAGATTTTGACGCATTTGAGTCCTAGAAGTGGCGCAGTGAAATCTCATAGATTTAACTGCATCACTTCCATGACCCTTTCTTGCGTCAATACGCCCCCCTTGCATACATTTTACCTGGTGCAGGTATAATGTGGCGCAGGGGTTTACAAAGTGACGCATCTACCTAGATGCGTCACTTTGTAAATATGGCGCAACAAGGCGCATTTTTTACACCACTGGTGCGTCACGAAAAGTGACACCCCGGCGGCGTAAAAGTGACTCACAGCCTCATAAATGAGGCCCACAGTATTTATTGTAAAGAAGATCAGGGGCCTCATTTATGAAAAGTGACGCATCGCTGCGTGAAAACAGCGATGCGTCACTTTTCACTGCGCACTCCTTACGACATTCCTGATGCATCATATTTAATGTATGACGCATCATGTCGCAAGGAGTTACAGATACGTCAGTATTTCTGACGTATCTGTAAGCGCAAAAGTGACGCATTGCTGGAGTGTGTCACAAAAGTGACACAACTCCAGCAATGCGTCCTTTCACATGGGGAAAGCCCCATGTGAAAGGGCTTGCATCAGTCTTACGCCTGCTGTGAGGCAGGCGCAAGATTTTGACGTAACAGCGTCCTAAAAGTGACGCAGTGAAATCTCATAGATTTCACTGCGTCACTATTACGAGGCTTTTTGCAGGGGAAAGCCCACTCTGCATACATTATACCTGACGCAGGTATAATGTGGCGCAGGGGTTTAAAAAGGGTTTTTTAAATATGGCGCAACGAGGTGCATTTTTTACACCGCTGGTGCGTCACAAAAAGTGACGCACCGGCGGCGCAAAACTGACGCAAGGCCTTCATAAATAAGGCCCTTTGAGCGCCATGGGGTGCTTGGTATGAACTGTTCATTAACAGTGAATTGAATACTACCGTTAAAAAAAACATGAAAACAGAATTAACGCAAGTAAAACAGTGAACTACCACAGCTACTTATTTTCAAGTAAGCACACATCTGTTGCACCACGTGGTTTAATTGTCTCGTTCGCTAATGGCGATGCGGAACAAATACCATCTTTTCAATTGCCTTGATTACAGATCATCTGAGATGTCTTTTATATCTCAGCGCTACTTTTGTCAAGGGTTGTTTCATTTTGATGCTGGGAGTATGTATGCATTGCATTATCTGATTTTTGCAAGCATCGTTGTTAGTGTGGTCGTTGGGTGCTTTATGCACTGTGCGCTGACCTTAGCTGACTTTGGGCACCGTGTGATTGATGTCTTTTGAGAAGTACTTGGACAGTTCGAAATCACTCTAAAATAAAAATCGCGCCCACTTTAAATCATTTGAAAATAAACGCTATGCATGAGTTCTTTCAGAAAGCTCCTCATTCAACTTGCGGAAATGTCTGACAGGTGACCCGGAAGTTTAGCGCGCTGCCTGGCATTAAGCGGTGTAGACACTCTGATAATTTAATGCTCGTCTTACATACATGCAATTAAAACTGCGCAGTCAGAGGTCGACTCTTCTCCTCTACTCACGCCACGTGCAGAAAAGCTCCCGTCTCTGCCAGGGCCTCCAGTTTTTAAATCAGATTAAGGCAATCCTTTATTCAGTGGATAAAATGATCTTGATTGTTTTTTGTCGTTAATCCGAACCAGTTAGATTAAAGTCTTAATCCGACATACACTTAAATTCCCCATCAAAGATTTGGGGACACTCTTTGCAGCCATCTGCTTAAGTGGATGATGTAAGGTCGCGTGGCTCCTGCAAGCAGCATTTGTTTGTCCCTGAAACATTTAGGCTGTGCAGACAGAGGCATTTATTTTATTTGTTTGGGTTTTGAAGAACTGTTAGGTTCTCACATTAGTGCACTTCGAGCTGCTTTTCTAATGAATGCATTGCTACTTTTTGGTACACAGGCCCAGTTCTACTAGTTTTTTATGTAATGTATTGCAGCTTCCAAATTTGTTGCACTGCATAGCACAAGGGGGAAACGGCGCAGAGCCTTGTATATTAAGGGCCTCATTTATGAGAAATGGCGTCACTTCTCAGTGCACACTCCTTGCGACATTCCTGATGCGTCATATTTAATGTATGACGCATCATGTCGCAAGGAGTTACAGTTACGATATTTCTGACGTATCTGTAAGCGCAAAAGTGACGCATTGCTGGAGTGTGTCACAAAAGTGACGCAACTCCAGCAATGCGCCCTTTCACATGGGGCAAGCCCCATGTGAAAGGGCCTGTGTCAGTCTAACGCCTGCTGTGAGGCAGGTGCAAGATTTTGACGCAACAGTGTCCTAAAAGTGACGCTGTGAAACCTCATAGATTTCACGGCGTCCCTTCTATGACCCTTCCTTGCGTCAATACTCCCCCCCTTGCATACATTATACCTGGCGCAGGTATAAAGTGGCGCAGGGGTTTACAAAGTGACACATCTACCTAGATGAGTCAATTTGTAAATATGGCGCAACAAGGCACATTTTTTACACCACTGGTGCGTCACAAAAAGTGACGCATTGGCAGCGTAAAAAGTGACGGACAGCCTCATAAATGAGGCCCTAAGAATGGCCGGTTTGCCGCTTTCATCTCTTTTGCTGACCCTTCAACAACGCTGTTGTGCTCAAGGAACAGCCTTGTATCATGTGCACAGGTGAGTGAAATCTGTCTAATATAGGATTTGTTCTGGAAGCAGGCCCCTTTAATACAAGCCTCACATTTTCTATGACTTTCTGCCGGAGCCAGGTGGCGCAACATGACATATGACTAGGCACCTCCTCAAATAGCAGAGTGGTGGCCTTAGTCGCTCCAAGTGCAGAATCCAAAGCGGGAGAGTCCCTTGTCTGTTTTGCCAGGAAGAGGGTCGTCAGTGATGTCATTCGAGGTTGCCCAGGGAGGCAGCATACAGGAGTGGTCGGTGGTGGGAGTAGCTGCCTGGTGGTGACGTGGGGAGGGGGAGGGGCAGGGTAGGGGGTAGAAAACTATGTACTATGGAGGATTACAGGTAAATAAACATATAAATAAATAAAACAAATTGTGTTGCGCGCCCTGCATCACCAAATGCGATGCAGTGAAAGCAAGGGAATTTGTTTTATTTATTTATGTTTACTTACCTGTAATCCTCCGTAATACATAGTTTACTACCCCCCACCTTGCCCCTCCCCAAGTCACAGGCACTCAGCTACTCCCACTAACAACCGCTCCTGGCTGCAAACTAGGCATTTCGAGGTGGAGGATCAGCCTCTTTTTCTCTCCATCACGCACCAGCCTACATGCTGGTGCGTGGTGGTACATGGCCATCCCTCTGAGTTGATTGAGGGGAAGTTGCCACTAAGTTATGCGCCGAATGCCCTTGGTTGAGGACGTGGGCAATGGATATGAAAAAGGGACCTGCTGGCACTTTTGCTTTCCGAAGTGTTGCCAACTGTTTTGTTGCTTGACAATCTTTGAGCTGTTTTCCTGATATTACGTGCTGTATTCTCAGAACAATTATGGTTTGGACTGATCTTCCAAGTGCATTCTGAAGTGTTGCGCTTAATGGGTGGAGACAATTGTTTTATTGCTTGTACAATCTTTCAGCTGTTTTCTAATCTTACGTCCTGCATTCTCACAACAATAGAGTCTTTGGCTGATCCTACATCCTATATTCGCATAACAATAATATATACTTAGCTATGGTTATCATTCCTCGCTAATTGCAATTGTCTATCTCCTGGATATGACATTTCATTGGGGGGGTCAGCGAGTTGCACGTTGGAGCACAATATGCAGTATATTATTCAGCCTACAATTGTATTTTTCCATGGAAAGGTGCCCATTGCTCCACATTAAAAACACTTTGGCCCTCATCACGATGTCACGCGGAATCACTTTCACCCGGTACGGCATCGGTCATGGGACAGACCAAAACCCGTTGCATTGCTACATTTTACAACATAAACCAGCTGTAATGTATACTCTCATTTTAAAATGGGAGATGCGGATCGTCCCGGCACCCCATGGCAGGCACTTCAAGGTGCCTGTGTCAAGGTGCAGGGATCAACAGGGGGCACTTGGCCTTCAATGGGAGGCCGTGCACCCAAGGGGGCCCTGCTGGTGGCCCCCAAAGATGCTTTCAGACATGCTTTACATGTTGGAGAGGCCAGCATGAAAACCATTTCAGAAACTGTCATCGTAATCTCAAGGGCTGAAATGCCCACACTTGAGATTACTTGACAAATTCCGACTGACGGACTGGCTCTCTGAGCCCGTCGGATGCCAGTCGGAATGACTGGTTGGATTCCTTTCCAACCACCTCCATAGTAATGAGGCAGTCCGAAAGGAATCCAACCACCACATTACAATGCTGTTCCGAACCTCATCGTAATCGGGCCCTTAGTGTTACAGAGGCTTTATTGGAAGGTATCAGCAGAAACACTCATGGGTTTTGACTAAAGTCTGATATACTAAAATAAGACAGACTGGGTTTACCGTCACAAACACTACATAATGAAGCAGTCACGACAAGGGAAAACACATTAATTTCTAAAAAAAAACTGAAAATATAATCCATGGGTGTTTCAGTGTATGGATAGATTGGTAAATAAAGAAAGGGAGATGCAGAGGGACAGAGTTCGGAACAAATAAGTGCTCTCTCTTAGTCGCTGCCTTGGTCCCTCTCACTGCTGTCATCCTTCTCTTTTTGTGTATCTCTCTCACATACACTCACTCACATACACGCACCCACACACATTTTCTCTTTCACTATCTCCAGCTGTGAGAAAGTCAACCCTTTTGCCCTGATCACTACCATTTTCTCACTAATACTGATGATAACTAACTCTGATTATGCCCTGGGCTCTGCTAACTAGGGCCAGGGCGAGTGCTCTGTGTAAAAGATATAGGGTAATTAGGTGTAATTACAATTGGTATGCCAACCTACCTCTAAGCCCCTAGTATATGGTAATGCATGTAGGTTTAGAGTCGCAGCAGATTTAATGCACTTAAGTGTGCACTTCTGTGTTGCCTGCTGCCGTTTTAAAGGAAGCCCTGCTTTGCAGGCTGCTTTTAAAAGTAAATTATTTGCAAATTCTACTTTGGAATTAAAGGTATTTCCAAAGTCTTAAACTACCTTATGTTTACATGTAGGTCACACCTAAGGTCTCCCCTAGGGGCCCCAGGAGTAGGATGTTTTGCAACAATAAGTGAGACATCAAACAAGATGTTTAAATGCCCTGGTGAGGGAAAACTGACAATTCTGTTCCCCCCATTGTAGCACATTTACTCAATAGGCTAAAATGGGAATACTTTCATAAGGTATAGCTATTGATAGGAGCGAGCTAAAAAGTTAAAATGTTAAAGTATTAAAATGGCAGCTAGAATAAATCCAACAACTTGCAATGTTAGATTTATTTTAATTATCATGGAAAGAAAGTTATAGAACTTGTTTTTCTAATGAGCCATAATCTAGTCTTTCAGCAGACCCTCCTGATTGGCCAGCCTTTGACAGGCTGAGCTAAATTGCTCTGATGAGGTATGAAGTGGCCTCCATTGAGATAATGGACATCTGGTGGAAGGATATCTGCAGTTGCAGTGCAAAAAGCAAGATGGGGTAGAGTAGCAAAACTAGTCTTCAACGAGGTACTGGCAGTTAGGACAAGATACAGGCATGAAAAATGTATTGTTCAGTTACTAAAAACTTAAAATTAAAACAACATTATACAATTCTTCTTACATTTCATACATTATTAAGACCACATAATTCAAATAAACTTCTCATCAATGTATACAATCAAATATAAATAAAACCATCCTCATTGTGCACAGTTAAGCAATTTCTTCTCTACTATTTCTATAAACTTCAAAAGTCTACCCGTAAATTGCAAGCTTTCTCCATGTAAACTGGCTATGACTGCTTGTCGGCATGTTCGTTTAATTTGACTATTAAAGTCCGACCTTAACAGCCTCCTACGTTCCTCTATTAAAGCAGGGCAGCTACAGATGATATGACAAATGTCTTCCCTCTTGTAATAACAGAGGCGACACACTCTCTCACTACTCATCAATTTCCATGTAGGGGCGTCTCCAAGAAATTGGCTATTTCCAAATTGGAGAATCATCAGCTTCAGCTTTCCCTTTTGCTATTTGAGTCTCCTAAATATCTTTGGGCTTTTAGCATACCGTACGAAGCAATAACTGTCCATGCATGGGATCTCTTTGCCAGTACTTCTTCATCCCATAAAGACAACAAATTTTTGTTGCAACCATTCATTACTTTGTTAAAAGCCACCTGTGAAAGAGGTAAGGCCCATAGTTGTTCCACATTAAACATATCTATCGCCAGTTTGAAATATTCATGGGCCTGCTTATGTTTATTATCGCATTTTGCCTCCCAAACCACTGTCATAAGCGAGGAATTATTATCCCTTCTAATTTTGTGGCAGAATTTTAAATAAGCTCCTAAGCTATTTAGGTTCTGTCGTTTAAGTCCGTACTCAAATCGGATTTGTGCCAGTGAAGAATGTCGCAGAAGATTAAACAGGTGTCGGTAGGTCCCTGTCACTAGCTTATTTATGGTGTTGTCAGCACAACCTCTTAAGATCTCTACTCCATATGCAAGAGTTGGCACATGTTTAACTGGCATAATTTGTAATAGTTGGTTAAGGGGAAGCCCTTTTAAGTTAGTCTGAAGTTTGGAAAATGCAGCAATTAAGGAGTTGTTTCTTCTCTGTAGTGCAGCACACTGGCTTTTACCCGTGCCCCTAGCATCTATTATAAGAGCCAGATATCTATATTCAGTGACAGATTCTAATACAGTCCCCTCCATTCTCAATGTTGGTCTTACAGCCTACCCTCTAGTCACCAGCATTGTTTTTGTCTTTTTTAAGTTAATCTTTAGGCCATGAGTGACAATATACAGGCTCACCACTCCATCCTGCACCCCCAGCCAGACAGGAGCCCAATAATTTAATTACCAGAGGGGCTGGAAGGGGAGTGTTAGCGAAACCAGCCACCCCAGTGGGTTGGCCTAGCCAGGAGAGAGTTTCTCCATTTTGGATTTTAAAAGAATAGTGCTTTATGGGAACGAATATGCCAAACTTGGAGGAAGCTGTCAGACCAGAGGGTGGCACCCTAAACCGCATTGCTCAGGGGTGCCCCCCTGCTTGTCTCCCAAGGACACTGGATAAATATGGGAGAGCTGCCCAGCAACTCAGATCCCAGCCTGACAGAAACAGGAAGAAGAAGAACTGCCCGATGAACCCCTGGCCTGCACTAAGAATAATGCAATCAAATGGAGTGCCACTATTTCAAACTCTGAGCTTCAGCAAAAGACAGACTTTTCCTGACTCTAAATGTTTGACAGGTGGATTCCCTGAAAGCAACAGGTTAAAAGATTTCCACCTGCAGCCTCTCCACCAATAAGAACCTATCTGGACAGCATCCAGTGGATTTTTAAGGATTTGGCAAGGTGCACTGTGGGCAATGTAGTCCTAACATCCAAAGGAGCAACTAAGAGCTTCTGGAAACTTGGATAGGTGTTGTTGACACTTTGGAATCCCAAAGGGAACTTCTAGAATCATATCCAGTAGTTTGAAATCATTTGAAGAATCTTTCTCGACAATTCCATATGTTGACCGACCCATCGTTGAGAGTCAAGCCCCTGTGACCAGTCCTGGGTTTTAAGTTCATCCTGCTGAAATCTTCAGAGCTCAAGACTTTCAGGATTTCTCCAAGGCCTCATGCGGAACAAATCTGCTGTTGACTCAAAACCTGGCCTGACGAGGTGCCTCACTCAGTGTTGAGAGAAAAACCTCCAGAAAAGCCGCTTAGTATAAAGGTAAAAACTTGGCCGGACCCTACCACTCAGTAGATCCGACTCACGCTCCATTGCGGTCAGCCTCACACTTTAACTTTGTTCCCATCAAGCGTGACCAGAAGTCCAAAGTTGGCGCTTTTTGTGTTTAGGCTTTAGAAAACATTTATTCTTTAAAAATGAATCTTTGGATCCCAACTTTGGATTGTTCTTGTTTTAGTGTCATTTTAACCCTAAAAAATATTTCCTAATGTTATAAATTGGTGTTGGATTTTTATTGAGTGTTTTGTCTTACTTATTTAATATATTGGTGTTTTTAAATTCTTTACACACCTGTCTCCTACGTTAAGCATGCCTGTTCGCAGCCCACTACTAAGGGTTGAGCAAGGGAATAATGTATTGAGACTTTGACTGGATGTTATATTGTGATTGTGACCTTATTACTAGTGGTATGTTCCTACTTACGCCTTGTGATAAACAACATTCCAACACTAGCTCTCTCACCCCCTTCTTCTGCCACATTAATCTGGCTTACTAAATGCAAGTTACTTTAAAATAAATCTCCCCCATGCTCTGGTGGGAGCTATTGTGATGTGACAGAAATGTTTTCTGGGCACATTTTTTTTCTTTAGCATGTCCTCACCAATTTCCTGAATTTTCAGGAAAAGAGAAAATGAGCAGAAGGCTCAGTAATGATAGGGAAAGGAGCGAACCAATTGAGATAAACAGCTGTTTCAAATTATAATTTTGTAGCAAGAGCAGAGGTTCCTCTAATTCTTCTCTAATCTTGCTTTAATTAATACAGTAACAGGCAAAAACTTTGAAAGACTACAAATCCCATTAGGTTTAAAAACAGTAAGCCAATGGGAAACAAACATTAGTACTATATGTGAGAAATCAGAGCCCTGGAACCCTTATAATACCTATTTTGACTGCAAGCAGTCTTCTTATCTTGCTGCTCGCACTCAAGATAAGCATTATTGTTGGAGGTGGGCCTAGTACATGGTGCACACTTATGTAAATGGTCCTTCCCCTGTTCAAAAGTGGCTCAGCAGCAGGAGGGCAGAAACATGTCTCTGGCCGGTAAAGCCCTAGATGTCTATCCGCTTCTGGAAGACTGATACCGGGAGCACTGAGGGCCTCCCAGAGGAGCTTTACAGTGCATCATACCTCCCACACCGTTTATGTTTGATACCAAACACAACACGGTTAGTTCCAGCCAGTGTAGAGATGGTCATCGTCTAATGATGCATGGCCACTCTATATATCATAATGGCTGTTACACTTACAATCTGGGAGAATGGACTCCAAAAGTTGTAGGGGTATCCCGCTCATGCAGGGGCACCCTCACACTTAGAACTGAACACCCTGCCTTCAGCATTGAAAGGCCTGCCTTGGGGGTGACTTATAGGTTTTAAGAGCAGTGACCTCAGATATATTGAAAACTATAACTGTTGTACCTAGTGCTAGCACCAGCTTACACAGGCTGCAATGGCAGGCCTGTAATCACAGTTTGAGTGCTCTCCCATGGGTGGCATAATACATGCTTCAGCCCATGAGGGACCCTGGTGTACTTATGCCCTGCGTAGCTCAGTGCCATATACTAGGGACTTGTAAGGGTGCACCAGTAGCTAATTTTGGATGTATCTAAGTTCTCACCATAACCCATTTAGGGGAGAAGGCACGGACACTGGAGTCCTGATTAGAAGGATCCCAGTCAGACGAATCAGAAACAGCATAACACCAGCCCAAAATGTGGGGGTAACCATGAAAGCAGATTCTACTCCCCTACTATTATTATAACGTATTTCCATTTACATGTTATTCTTCTATTGTTGTATTTTGTTTGGTAATTTGTGTACTACATAATTCAGTAACCTGTATTGTGCTTAATTTTGTTATCTGTTTATTGCACTATGCTCAGCATGCGCACGTAAGCGTTTCTCCTCTCATACTGATTGATGTTGGTTGTGCCTTCAATTGTCCTTGTGGTACAGCACAACGAGCACCTGTCTGGCACGGTTTTGCCTTCCCTTCAGAATTTTGCCGGCATTTATCATTCCGTCCCATGCCTCCGCAGGAAAGTCGAAGAAGCGCGCCTTTCTCTTCTCAACCACCCTCACCTGGGTGGGATATAATAGCGAGTATGGTAGGTTCAGGTCTCGGAGCTGGCGCTTCACTGCCATGTAGTACAAGAGCAATGTAATCCGGGAAAAGCATAACTCGACTTCCACACACTGTGAGGTTTTCCAGCTTCCATGTTCCGCGCAGCACTGCATCTCTATCCCTATAGTTGAGGAGTTTAAAGAGAAGTGGGCGTGGTCTAGCTCACGGCTGAGGCTTCTGCGCTGGCACATGGTGGACTCTTTCTACTACAACCTGGTTTGACAGAGTTCCCGGAGGCAGGAGGTCGCTCAGCCAGCGCTCTAAATACTGCTTCAGATTTCTGCCTTCTTCGCCCTCTGGCAAGCCCAATGCCCGAATATTATTGTGCTGGGAGCGTCCTTCCCCACCATCGGATCCGTCCTCCAAGGCATGTATCCGATCTGTCATGTCCTGGAGTGCGGCAGGATTTCTTTGAGCACTTGAATGTGAGCAGCAACCTTGTCGGATAACTTATGGTGATCCACGTGCAGGAGCATGAAGTCCGAGGTAATCTTGTCCATCCGGGTTTTCAGGGATGCCCTGGTGTGGTCCAGTGTGGTGCCAATTTTCTCCATTGCTACAAGCAACGAGTCCATTTTGGCCTCCAGCGCTGTAGACGTCGGTTTCATCTCCCTTTCTTCTCTCACTCGTAGTGGGTTTAGGCTGCCTACACGCATCGACCCTTGCTGTGTCTTGGCACGCATACGACCCATCACAAGTTGTTGCGCTGTTGGCATTTGAAGTTGGTGTCTGAGAAGGCTGGTACTTGCATGATATGGCTGCATCTGGAGCTCAGGGTAGATGTCTAATTGTCCCTCATGCGTGGGCCACCTAAGCTAGACCAGGTTTGCAGTATACGGGCACTCCTCTCCCTGGGTAATGACCCGGCTCAGAAGCTGGCCTCGTGGCTGTCAGGTTTCACCCCCTTGGTGCACAGCAACATAAGAGTGCCGTCCTCATATGCGTCATGCGGTGATAGAGACCTCAGCAGGTTGCTGAGCTGTGTCTGCCCTGCTGCGTCAGGGTAGAGAGACGCTCCCGGGCTTCCTCCACCTCAGGGGAGTGCCGCAGGCAGCCCTGCGACCCCGCCTCATAATCTGTTCACTAACCCCAATGCAGCCAGTCTCCAAATCGTGACCTTTAAAATAGCGCTCGATCGGCTTGCCTGCTGCAGCTCTATCAGGACCGAGGCTCCTGCGTCAGCTCAGGGTCAATGTAGGAGAAGGTTCTGCTGATCTGGGCTGCAACCAAAGAACAGTCCAGTGGCCAGTAGTTATTCGCCCCCGTCGTGAATTGCAGATTTGGATCAGTGATGCAGTCCCTCAGTCAGGTAGGCTATTTGGGCGACCCCAGCTGCGAAAAGAGACGTCAGCAGCCCCCACCTTGGCTCAGTTCTTGGCCTGCTGCCACCTATGCAGTGCAATGCACTGTAATGGTCCCTCCAGCACACTCCAAGCTACTGGCACCGCGCTGCCTTTTGGTCCCCGAAGGTGCAGCGTCACTTCACTTCAGTAGCTTCCCCTGCAGGGGATTATCATGAGCAATTGCACCCTCCGCACTTTTTTGGCTCACACTCCACAGTCTCACTCTTTGAAGGAAGGTCGCACCAGAAACTGGGTCCGCCTACCAGGAGGCGAGATAATGGGCTGCTATCCTCTGTCTACGGACTCAGGAGTTCCCCGCCTCATCAGGGCCATCGTTGGTCAGAGCGCGCCCACTGACCTCAGGAATTGTGCCCAATGTCCCTCGCTGCAGGCAGAATCGCGGTCGCCGGCCGCAGTCTCCCGCTGCTCATTGCCTCCTAGTAGGCCCGTTCATCCCAGGCCTCACGGCCTTCCCAAGCCACGGCAGTGACCCCGCTCATGGAAGCCGCAGTTCAGTAGGCTATTCCGTTGCCTCGCCTCGGTGCCTCACCAGTTCCATAGATTATCAGCGCTGATGACACCACTTCAGGATCATTTAGACGGATAATTACGGGATATCGGCTGGATGGCTATAGACTCGCTATTGGTGGCCAGGATTAACAAAAGCAGACTGAAGGTTATGTCTTCAAATACGACATCTACCTGCAGATGAAAGGCTCCACCATAACACGTCCAGGGCAGACACCATTATTAATATCAGACATTCCACTTGCTTGTGGTTATTTTGACCACTGCGGCCGCCTTACAAACCGATGGGGCTTCAATGTATATCATCGTTCCATGTATTCCTGCTCGAGTTTTCTATGGGTGTGGCCCAAGCGCTCAGCTGACACTTGAACTGTTATCAAAGATTTGCTATAAGGACATATGCAATTGACACATTACATTCTGAACGTGGCCCCTCGTTTAGCTCTCCGGCTTACAAGGAAGCCATGGGAGGTTTGGGTGTAGCTTTGCAGTAATCCTCTCTGTTCCATCCCAAGGGAAATTTGGTTGTGAAGAGGAAAAGCCGGGAAAAGCTTAAAGCAATCTTTACTGGCTAGAGTATTAAGTTTAGGTGGTAGTTGGGTCAAACATTTATATGGAGTACAAAGACCATTGAACAACATGCCGAGAATTTCTCTAGGGGATGTCACTCCTTATGAAGTCCTATTTGGGACAAGAATGTGGATACCTGATCTTGATTTGAAAGCACAGTGGCGGATGAGAAACCTTTTGACATCTATAAATGTTTAGCTGTTTTCCAGGATCTGAATGAATCTGGGGTACTACAAATCAATGTCCAGGTAAAACGGGCTACCACTGGGGAAGTCAAGTCAGTCAGAACAAGATCTGTCTTGGTCCCTAAAGTCAGGGATCTGGTCAGAGAAAAATTAGCAGACAAAAAATAATTTGGGCCATAATACAGAACGCCTGGCCACTGAAGGAACAAGAACTGTACTACTGCTGTCTCTTGCCGGGATAAAGGAGAACAGAGTCATCTCCATTCACATTATAAAACCACGCTATGTGGCCGATAATAAATAGTAGGCCTTGTGGACTCCTGAGTAGCCGACACCAGCCTCTTGCTACTATACAGGAAGTTCAAACAGAAAGACTCGTCATGTTTGAAGAGTCCCCAGCACGGAATGAGGAACTATGTAATAATGCCATGGACCTCTTTACTCTTGAAAATGAAGTTCAAACTCCAATTTAAAATCAAACTGAAAGACACATTTTTATTCCACCAAACACTGATGTCTACATTAACATGCCTCAACCAGAGCCATCTACAAGTTCAACAAAACCTGCAGAACTACCAAAAAAAGATCAAACTGCATTTGGCTTTTTCATCAACTTTGATACCTTTTCATTGGATCCAGTGACCCTGAAATTATGCCAGCCCAATAAAGTTGTCACCAGCAAATCAAAGACTTTTTAATCTTTCTTCAACAAACATATCTGGTATCACCTTGGATAGAACTTTGGGTAATCACTGGGATACTTTTCTTTCTTTTCTGGATAGGCCTATTAACTGTTTTTATCATGCTCATTAATGGAACTTATCTTAAACAAAGCTCTGCAGCATCAAAAGTGAATCTGATTCTGAAACCTCACCTTTCATCCTATTGTGAACAAAGAAACTTGTCATCAGTGAACATTACTGCAGTTCCTATACCTGATGGTATAATGTGGAAAATGGTTGATTACGAGATATTTGGTCCAACAGAACTTTTAAAAATACTACATTTATTTAAAATATCTTTAAATTATATCATTACCTCCAGTACATTCTCCGATGTTTGGGATTATGAAACTAGGAATAATATGTTGTCTTATTTAGAACAATCAGCTGCCTTTTCTAATAATGAAATGTTGGAAGACATATCAGATTTCAACAAAATGTATTGCTATCACCATTATGGTCATAATTGTTTGCACAAATCTGCTAATCCCAGAAATGTTTTCACATACCAACAGTGGGAACATTGCCCAAGACTGCCGAAAAGCATTTGCACAGAAATGTTCATATTTTTCAGAGCTTAACACGTCAGACCCAACCTCATATTATTATAAGGGTACACCAACATCAGCACAGAAAACTATGTTAACAAGCACCAAACAGATTTACTCTGCTTACTTTATTACCCAGTTGTCTGAACAAGGCTTCGACTTATGGAAAGACACAATAGATACAAAACCAGTCTGGGGTTCTAGAGACTGGCAAGTCCAAGAAACAGAAGCGCTATTTAGAGATTGCCTCATTTCTCAGCAAGTTATGTTTCTGAATGATACGGTACAACAAACTACCTGTCTTGGAATAGCCAAGAATAAGGAGTTGAACGCACCTCAGATTCCAACACCATCACATACTGAGGGTAACGTTACATCACAAGAAAGGATTACGCTAGATGACATCATGGAATAAAATAGATCAGACCCCAATTGGAAGGGATGGTTGGGTTTGGCCCGCAGACACTAATAGATGTGAGGAAAGATTCAAAAGTACAACTGAAGGGTTTAGTATCCACAGAACAAGAAAAGTTTCCCCTAAACCCACAATGCAGAAATCAAAATATACATTGCACGATTACCAATAGATTGTATTCAATATAAATCATTTATTAAAATTTCTTGATTAACCATAAAAAAATGGAAATTACACAATAAATAAAAACTTATTTTTTTTTTAACAAATGACAAGAAGATTATCCAAATACATCACATACATTTAAATGACATCATCCTTATGACCTTTTCTGAATCGTTTTTGGCCACTATAGGTGTGGCAGGGTATACTCAGACATGAGTCCCTTGCTCACTGCACCATCAGGATTCAAGCAAGCTGGGCCGACGACGGCTGAAATGCCAGAAACCGGTCCCCGGAAGCTTGTCTCCTTTCCGGTGAAGAATTGGCTTGGTAGTTTGGTCTGCCCTGTTCCCATGATGCACTGGGCCAGGGACAGACTAATTGGCATATAGACAGGTTCTGAGCTGGGATGGTGCAGTGAGCTAAATAACGGTGATGGATCAAGCCCTGATCTTTGGACTGGGTAAGAGTGGTCTGCTTAATTCAGACACTCTGTTCATCACCACCCCCTTTTCTGAATCGTTTTTGGCCACTATAGATGTGGCAGGGTATACTCAGACATGAGTCCCTTGCTCACTGCACCATCAGGATTCAAGCAAGCCGGGCCGACGACGGCTGAAATGCCAGAAACCGGTCCCCGGAAGCTTGTCTCCTTTCCGGTGAAGAATTGGCTTGGTAGTTTGTTCTGCCCTGTTCCCATGATGCACTGGTAGTTGTGGTGATGCACAGCTTGTATTTAGTTCAAATCAGATTTATCTTGGTTAGACAGTGTTTGTTGGTTTTGGTGGTGCTCAATAAGGAGGCGTCGAGGGCCCTACGACGTCCAATTGACTGTTTGATACGTGAGACCAGAGGAACTCTGGTATCATCCCTAGTTGGCACACACTGTGTTTGCGTTTCCTTAGTGTAAGAAAACCGCTTCCATTCAATGTTCGTTTTTCATCATTTATTTCATGAATTTGGTAATGATTTATATCAATGCGTTTCAAATTACTTCATAGTTGTTGTCAACATGCAAAATCAGGCAATATCATAGCGTGTCCAATAAATTTCGGGCATTTAGAAGCATGCCCTTCATCAGGGAATTGACACTAAAAACAATAACATAAGTAAACATTAATAAGAGCAAATCATATACATATTGTCATTGTCTGTTCAAAAAACAATATCGGGGACATTTGTTTGTCAGTTTGCATAACAATCCGTGTGCTTCATGCAACTTAAGAAGTGAGTGATAGTGTGGGGAAAGTGGTGCTAGGGGTTAAAAGAGTAGGGTTCAGAGGTTCACTTACATGCCTGTGTTGAACGGTGGATCGAAATCTAGAGACAAGTAAATGTGGAAAAAAATTGTCAGACCTAATACACGAAAAAAGTATGCCTGTGCGCTCCAATGCAAGGCTTTGTGTGCGCTGAAACTGACCTTAATGGTTTACGGGTGACGCGTTCTATCCGCTGCTCGTCTCCTTGAAACGCCGGTGAAGACAAAGGCTTCCCGCGTTAGTAATATTCAAAACATCAGGGGTCACGTGTTAGGTCACGTGTTATCAAGGTAAAGAAAAGACTATTGGTCGGATCGCTTCATACCGATAAGTCGGGTTGACAAATTATGTCAAGCTAAGGGCGGGTTGGTTGAAAAAGAAGTGAATAGATAATACACTCACAGGACGCCTATTAAAAAATCACTTACGAAAAATGTGGGCTAAGAAAAAATGAGAAAAAGTGTGTGGGGAGCGGGGGATCGAACTGGCTTGAGGTTAGTCTGTAGTGTGCAGTGAGCTATTCGTGAGGCTAACGTGCAAGCCTAATGTCGTCGGGAGTAAAACGGGGTTATACAGTGTCAAAGGTGTTTGGGAACATGCACAATAACAGCAATATCGATTTACAGAGCAATTGTATCATAGGTAACACGAAAGTTCTATTCTCTCATTTAGACCAATAGGTTTCTGGGTTGACAATTTGTGGATCCAGTAGTTCTCACGTCTTAGGAGAAATGTATTATTGTCTCTCCCTTCATGTTTAGAAACAGTCTCTAGAATGATATATTTTACTTGGGAAACATTATGTTGTTGTTCTACAAAATGTGCAGACAAAGCTGATTTCAAGTTCTTTAGTCTGATGTTGGATCTGTGTTCAGTGAGACGCACTTTAATGCGTCGCTCAGTTTTCCCGACGTACATCTTTCCACACGGGCATTTGATCCCGTATATTAAGTTGCTGGAGTCACAGGTGGCATTAACTCGTAGTTTTATTGGGTAACCCTGTGTTGGATGGTTTATGGTCTGCCCCTTAATAATGCTGTTGCAGTTGCCACAGTTTAGGCAGGGTTAAGTTCCAGTGTATGTGTTGGTATCGTTGGATTTGCTTTGTAGAATTTCTCCCAAATTTTTGGCTCTGGTATACGCAAATAACGGGGGTTGACTGAATGCATTATTAAAGTCAGGTTCAAGGTTGAGGATTGTCCAATGCTTCTTTATTATTTGTTTGAATTTCTTGCTGTTGGTGGAATATTTCGAAACCACTACTATCTGTGTCTGCTCAGGTTTTGAGGTTGGTGTTAGAAGTTTGGTTCTTTCCAAGTTGTCAATTCTGTTCATGGTTTCATCCACTAGGTTTTTTGGGTAACCCCTTTGCACAAATTTGTTTGACATTTCACTCAGTCTTAATTTGAGAGTGGCTTGGTCTGAAGTGATTCTTTTGACCCTTGCCATTTGGGAATATGGTAGATTTCTGATCAGATTCGGTTCGTGGAAGCTGGAGTACAATAGCATGTTGTTCCTGTCAGTGGGTTTCACATAAAGATCTGTGTTGAATCCATTTGGGGTTACTGTGACTTTCACATCTAGGAAATTTACTGATGTGTCTAAGATATCCCAAGTTAGTTGGATCCTTTGGTCGATGGAGTTAAATATGCTGAGTTGGGTTCTTAGTTTCTCTTCTGTGTCCGTCCATATGATGAAGAAGTCATCAATATATCTTGATATCATTTTCAGGTGGTTTGTCCAGTTACTGTCCTTTAGTATGTGTTGGGTTTCATACCAATGCATGAAAATATTCGCATACACAGGTGCGGCTGAATTGCCCATAGCCATCCCTGTAAGTTGTTGGTACCATTTGTCCTGCACTCTGAAGTAACTATGGTATAGGGTGAACTGCATAAGCTCCATCAGAAACAGTTGGAAGTCATGGTCTACATCAATGTTCAAGATAGCTGATTCCATTGCTTCAATTCCCATGTTGTGGGGTATGTTTGTATATAGACTGCAAACATCAGCAGTGCATAGCAGTATTCTTTCTTCTGGGTTTAGTTGAATTTGTTGTAATTTGAGTAAAAATTGCATGGTGTCCTTTATGTATGTTTGAGTAGATTGCACCGATGGTTGGAGGTATTTGTCAATTAGTTGGCCTATCGGTTGATGTATGCTCCCTCTGGTGGAGACAATAGGTCTCATGGGGGGGTTTCTGAGGTTCTTGTGAATTTTGGGCACCATTCTTAGTGTTGGGCTTTTAGGGTTGGTGGTTATAAGAAAGTTCTTCGTCCTTTCTGTAATGGCTCCCTGTTTGTATGCCTGATCTATGATGTTTCTTAAAATCTTGGCATATTCCATAGTGGGGTTGGAATCCAATTTGTTATAGATTGAACTATCCATGACATGTTCAGTTACTTTTTCGTTGTACATTGAGGTGTTCATGATAACGATCGCTCCCCCCTTGTCTGCTTTGGTGAAAATTACTTGGTCATCGGTTGTTATTCTTCTCAATGTGTCCAAATCCTTCTGTGTGATGTTTCTGTTTTTAGGTTTGATGTGTTTAAGTTTGTTGAGATCCTGTTTTACTAGATTTTCAAAAAGATCTAAGGTCTTGTGACTCGTAGGTGCTTGGAATGAGCTCTGTGGACGTAGTCCTAGTAGTTGGTCTTTCTCTTGTGGCGGACGTTGTGGTAGAGTATTGTCAAAAAAATGTCTGAGTTTAAGTTTGAAAGAACAATATGGAGGAGTACTACCCGATGAGGGTAGATGAAGGCTTTTATCTAAACTCAGGAAGTATTGTTCCTTTGTTAGGAAACCCCTCACTCACCACCTAGTGGTGACTTGCTTCATCATCGGGGCCCACCCAAGTGGCCTAGCGTCACTTGGGTGTGCTTCAACACCTGCAATTGCAGTGGAGCTGGTAGTGAAATGTGGGGTGCAAACAAAAAAGAGTGTAAGTGTTAAAATTGTCCTGGTATTCTTTTATATAGAGTTTTAATAAAAAAGTTACTGGACAAAGATAAAAATTAGGGTTGAGATAGTAGTAGGGAAGTTACGGCCTACTTATCTCTATTTTATGTGTTGGTCGACATGTTTCTACCATTTGGGGAAAATCCCCGGTATTCCTCAGGACCAAAACAAGGAAGTGGGTGGTATGTGCCCCCTAAAAGACCCACCCAGTCCTAAATCCTTGAACGACCAGAAGAAAAATCAGCTTCTGGGACGCACACCTCAAATAGAGGGTGCTGCAAAACAATGCTGTAGCTCAGGTCGAGCTGCATCAAGCAGGAGGGGGGCGCTATGCCGGTAACAACATAATAGTTGTTTTGGCGGGATCAGGCGGTTCACCTATTTCCCCGTGCTCGCTGCTCGGTCGGCGACCGAGCAGCCTGATCCCGCCAAAACAACTATTATGTTGTTACCGGCATAGCGCCCCCCTCCTGCTTGATGCAGCTCGACCTGAGCTACAGCATTGTTTTGCAGCACCCTCTATTTGAGGTGTGCGTCCCAGAAGCTGATTTTTCTTCTGGTCGTTCAAGGATTTAGGACTGGGTGGGTCTTTTAGGGGGCACATACCACCCACTTCCTTGTTTTGGTCCTGAGGAATACCGGGGATTTTCCCCAAATGGTAGAAACATGTCGACCAACACATAAAATAGAGATAAGTAGGCCGTAACTTCCCTACTACTATCTCAACCCTAATTTTGATCTTTGTCCAGTAACTTTTTTATTAAAACTCTATATAAAAGAATACCAGGACAATTTTAACACTTACACTCTTTTTTGTTTGCACCCCACATTTCACTACCAGCTCCACTGCAATTGCAGGTGTTGAAGCACACCCAAGTGACGCTAGGCCACTTGGGTGGGCCCCGATGATGAAGCAAGTCACCACTAGGTGGTGAGTGAGGGGTTTCCTAACAAAGGAACAATACTTCCTGAGTTTAGATAAAAGCCTTCATCTACCCTCATCGGGTAGTACTCCTCCATATTGTTCTTTTGAACCTTGACCAAGGGAATCAGGAGTATTTCCTGTCCGACGTTCACGGACACAACTCCTTACTCTCCTACTTGTTTTCCATGAGTTTAAGTTTGCACATTAATTTGAAAAAGCTGACTTCATGTTCCAGGTGATCTGTGTAGGTGGTAGGTACAAATGAGGTTCCTTTCTCCAATAGTCTGAGTTCGTATGCATTAAAATGTTGATCACTGATGTTAATGACAAGACGCTCTGTGGTTAATTCTTCTTGGGTTTTTTCTCCTTTTCCTTGGTTGTCGCTGCAGTGCTCCGGGTGTTCGGCGGGTCCCTTTCTTTCTCTTTTTCTTTTTCCTTTCCCTCTCCTGGGTCTCCTTTTTGCGCTTGGCCCTGATCTAAAAAAGGACTACTCTCATGTGTTTGGCTGGTGGTAGCTTCCACAGTTGGGGTTTGTTCTTGTGGTGTTCTCGTAGGTTGACTGTGGCGTGGTCTTTGAGTTGATTCGCTGTCTGTCGAAGAGGTATCTGTGTTAGAGTTATAAGGGCGGTTTCTGCGTTTTTGGGCATACACATCAGCCCATGTATAGACCTCCCCCAGTCTGTAATCTAAGGTGTCTCGCTTGTACTTGCAAATTTTGCGTTCATTGATCTCCCTCGAGTGTCGATCAATTTGCGTCTTGATGTCTTCCAAGGTAGTTTTCAGTTCTTCCTCCGTCATCATTTTAGATAGTTCAGTGGATGTTTCTTGGATTTCAGCAGAAATTTCCTCCAAGATAGTAGATAGTTCTTTTTCCACATTTACTTGTCTCTAGATTTCGATCCACCGTTCAACACAGGCATGTAAGTGAACCTCTGAACCCTACTCTTTTAACCCCTAGCACCACTTTCCCCACACTATCACTCACTTCTTAAGTTGCATGAAGCACACGGATTGTTATGCAAACCGACAAACAAATGTCCCCGATATTGTTTTTTGAACAGACAATGACAATATGTATATGATTTGCTCTTATTAATGTTTACTTATGTTATTGTTTTTAGTGTCAATTCCCTGATGAAGGGCATGCTTCTAAATGCCCAAAATGCATTGGACACGCTATGATATTGCCTGATTTTGCATGTTGACAACAACTATGAAGTAATTTGAAACGCATTGATATAAATCATTACCAAATTCATGAAATAAATGATGAAAAACGAACATTGAATGGAAGCGGTTTTCTTACACTAAGGAAACGCAAACACAGTGTGTGCCAACTAGGGATGATACCAGAGTTCCTCTGGTCCCATGATGCACTGGGCCAGGGACAGACTAATTTGCATATAGCCAGGTTCTGAGCTGGGATGGTGCAGTGAGCTAAATAACAGTGATGGATCAAGCCCTGATCTTTGGACTGGGTAAGAGTGGTCTGCTTAATTCATGACCAGCATAATTGGGACAGACAAAAAACAAGTTGTATGAAATCCTATTTATCAATTACTGTTGGTACATCCTACACAATATTTAGGACACAATTTCTAATACATTCAAACAATTTGCATTTTGGAAAGAGTGTTATTCATCAGATTGTACTTTGTGTAGGATGTACCAACATTAATTTATTGTGTAATTTCCATTTTTTTATGGTTAATCAATGACATTTTAAATAATGATTTATATTAAATATAATCTATTGTTAATCGTGCATTGTATATTTTGATTTCTGCATTGTAGGTTTAGGGAAAACTTTTCTTGCTTGGTAGTTTACCTCATTTCCCTTGATCTCTTAAGGGGTACCTCTCTCTATTTTTGACTTTAGTATCCACAGGCCAGACTCACGCTACGTACAAAGAGAACATACAGGGGTAATGATGTCAAACAGTGTTGGGAAGTTATCCCTCAATTGGCTAAAAACCTCAACACTCACACAGGTGAAACAACACTTATCCTTACACACAGAGGATGTGGAACTACAGGATTTTTTTTTGGTTCCCAGAAAGCCATGCCACTTTTATATTATGCTGTCAAAACAAAATCTGGAAAATCTCGCAACAAGAAGCTGCGGAAAGGTTACGAGAAATAGAGAGGATTAACTTAGAGAAAGCCTTAGCCGTAGTTGACAATGATATGATTACGTTAACTTCCAGGATATATTCACTGGGCAACATTGTATCTTCTGCTATTGATGTACTAGAACAAGATTTGTAAACACTACAGCAGAGGCAATCAAGACTGCATTCTATTATGTTATTAAGCTGGGTGCTGCAATCTTTGCACGCAGGATATGTGCCCTGGCGTTTTATCAACGGTACGTCTCTTCTTTCCACATACAATCTGACAGAAAAATTTACAAAAATGTTACAAAGGGGAGCAAAATATACAATGCTGCATATTGAAAAGCTGGACAGATTAGCTTTTACAGTGGCAGAATCACCGTCCACAGAATGGTTAATCGATGGCCATATCACTCTACCGTCACAACTTTCCAATTTCATTAGTGCCTAGAACAACAGCAGGCAGGCAGATATGAAGAAATGGGTAGGGAATTCATCAAGGAATCTTGGTAATTACCGTACAGATTTCGATGCAGGAGTGGGAATCTAGAAGTGTTTTTAGGCGGTACAAACTGTGAGAACGCTTTGAGTGGATCTCTCATATGCCAGGATATAATGCTGAACTGGGCCTGTAATGGTACAGTAGCTAACTTGTCCTGTCACTTGAGGTGTGCCCCGGCAGCTGTAATTACTCCAGTGTTCAGGCTACTTTTAAATGGGAGTTACTTGATGCTGAACGAACAAGGTTGTTGATGCTTCCGAGCATTGCTTATCTGGTAATCGTGAGCTCCAGAGTTACTTGCTGTATTCAAGTATTGTTTCCACCAACACATATAGTCAGGGAGGCACCGTTATGGCCTTCACTAAATGTTTCTTCAATACGGTTTGATACTTTGAGCAGAATGACAGTCATGCTTCTACAGAAGACCGTGTCCTTAACCTCCGCTCAAGAGACTTTTGATCTCCAGATTGCAAGTTCTTCAGCCGAGATAAAGGCACTCATACCTATGAACTGCCTATTCCATTTTTCAGAAATGGTAAATCTTATCTTTAACATGTCTGATACGATGGGTATCGTACAAATATTTAAGAACATACGTTCAGGACTATTATGCTCTTTTAAGACAGTTCCCGGAGTTATGCCAATTTTTATACACTCTGTATTCTGATTTATTTTTTGGAGCACTTACGATAATCTTGTTTCTAACAACAGGTATCCTCATTATCATTTTACTGCCATACAATGGATATTCCAGTCACCACGTAGAAGGAAAAGTCACCAAGGAGATGGAAAAATCACTTCAGGTGCGTAAATACTGTGATCGCATGGTACAACATCTGGGCACACCTTGCCTGAGAGAACTAAGTGCATCTAGGTTCTTGTCATTTAGACCAGCCTGGACGGACTGCATGTTACCTGTCCTCTGATGCCTGTTTTGCAGACAAGAATGTGTGTTGGAGCTCTGTCTGAGACCCCCATCATGTGGGCAACCTGACGTTGATGCTCTATGGGACCCGATAATGGTCCATGTTCTGCAATGTCACAAGCGTATTCCAATGTTGATGGCGGCATTGCTGGAACCTGTCAAGAAGCCGTACCTGTAATTCCTGGGTTCCGTGGGAGTGGACGTCAAGGGCTTCCTTGACGTCCTTTCCCAACTCCCAAACACCCCCTAGCCCCGGAAGACTCCGAGCCCAGGAATGGGGGGGGGGGGGGGGGAGTGGATAACAAAAAAAAGAGACTGTCACACTGGTGTCTTCTTCTACTCTTCTGATTATAGTTGGTAGAGTTACATCTGAAACATTAAGCAAATGATTACTAAGTTCTCTATACACAGACTTGGACTAAGTACTCTTCACTGTCTTCTACCACTATACCTGTACATGTGTGGAATGCACCTCTCTCTATGATGAATGCTGACTAAAGGTTGAAGCAATCAGTCTATATGCAGAAAGGTGGAAGCTGTTCAGAGGAGACTTCTACTCAGGCTTGTTGATCTGTTGTGGTGGTAAATACAAGTATACTATATATGCATACATAAGGATACTCCTATATACTTGAAGCTTGAAGTCTTTTCACTGCACTAAAGTTCTGCGCTGAATTGAAAGTTCTGTGCAAGATTTCTGGCTCACAAGAATTTGCCTGCGCAGTTGTCTTACAGATGTTTATGTTCTCACTGCAGTTAAGAATTTAGTCAATTCAAGGTGCAACTTTAACTGGAATGAAATGGCTTACCCACACCCACAAAACTGCCTCATAATAGCGGGAATTCAGGAACTAAAGCCCAATAGGAAAGGGCCGACAGAAGATGGGAACGCTTACCCCAGCTCCAAGGTACACCTCAGGAATGCGGAGCTTAGACGTAAACTGCACCGCTGCGGGAAATACCTGACAAGAGTAAAAACTGGCTACTCGAAAATTCTCAGTTGAAGTGCGCAGCGTTTTGCACGCGAGCGCATGAAATGGCGGACAGCGTTAAAGACTAGAGCGCTAACCTACTTCCAAATTAAGGCGCACAGGAAGAATACTACAGAAACTCCTCCCTGAGCCATGAACATGCCAGTCTCTGACTCCAACTCCAGATGGAGGACTGCAAATTTGATGCCTTGCGGACCTTGTAAATGGGTGCAGAGGTTGTATTCAGACCTGTAACGGAGAGGGACCTGACAGAGACTCCACAGGTAGTCACGGCTCCTGTCGGAATGGATAACGGCTCCTCGACTGACACCCAGGCTTTGTACAGCGCACAGGCTGCCCCAACATCGGCTGCAAGCAGTACGGAAGATCAGCTGTGCTGATTTGACATATTCTGCGAGGTGTTACAGGGATGTTGTGTTTAAACAAATGAAAATTTTAACTCAAAAACAAACTGACACTTGTTTTGGGTAATGAATGGCTTTCAGATGCTTGTAGGAGTTTGAACTATACATACAGACATACCAGAGCTATATTGAACCTATGGCTTGAGTGACAATTTCCTCTTTTTCCCTTTTTTGAAAGATTTTTAGAATTTTTAAAAATGTTATTAGCACAACTATTTGTTTTACTATAGTTATTTGCATACCAGTGCCTCGTCAGCCTAGTAGTACGATTAGAATTTGAATGATGTCGTCCAGTAGGATGAGGAGTGGGTGTTCTATTCCATATGGGTACCCTAATATAGGCTCAGGTAACATCATAACCCTTCACCTATATTCTCCCCTACATTACATACATAACGTTTCTTAGGGACTGACCTTTTACCTAGATATGACACTGCACGCAGAACGCAGGATTTTCCCTAGTAAAAGCCTCACACTTTATGCATGAAGATTCTTGGAAGCTCAGCAGGACTACCCTCTCCTGTATAATACCAATGTACAAAGTTCATTACCAACGTCATCCTAAGTCCGACAAAGTAATACAGCAAGGTAAAACCCCCGGGGAGACCTATGGATATCTATACATCACATCTTGCTAAGACAGAGAGATGAGATCAGGACTTCCCGGACGACACACTGACCAAAGACCTGAGGTTCCTGCATGCAGATACTCCAGCTCGCAGTGGTCTAAACATCCATGGCAGGGTGTTCAACCTGAAACCAGGACTGGGTCCCAAAGTCTCTCAATCCAGGTAAATGGGTTGACTTTATCCTAGAGGGATTATTGGCTTAACACCTACACACATGCTAGGTACACTTAGGTACATCTAGTTAGAGAGGCATTGTAGGAGTACGCACCTTTATTATAATGTATTTTATATACTTGTATGTATGCCTGATTATTGCAAGATTGTATAACTCTATAATCCTTTTACTTTCATAGTGCTTCTAATCATTTATATCTGTTACTGTCTAGTGGCTGTTGCAGCTCATCTGTTTTACACTAGAATAATGACTGTTCAATAAATGCTTATTGAAAAACATCCAGACTGTTTATTCTGCATATCTCTCTAAGACTACGTAAGCATGAGTGACTGCGCGAAAAGTAGTACACTGTTCCACGGTCATGAGAGATCAGGGTTGTCATGTTCAATGGTTGCCAAGAGCTATTCTCTTCTTGGTAAGAGGAGATTCTAGTGGCACTGTAAGCTAGCTGATACAGAAGGCCAACATACTTGGTGGGGGTATTTAGAATCAGTGTAACACCAGTCTAACAGTGTATGTTGTCTGAACGTGCAGATCCTGTATACGTTTATTATAGAAACAACACGGCAGTCCGGATTTGCTACCTAAAGCAACAGATGCCTTTCTACAAGATTTGCTTCAGAGAAATAACTATGCATTCCTCCCTTTCTCATGATCAATAGATTGGAAGCTCAGGTCAGAAAGCAAATGCGGTCATAGTGGTACCTTTTTGGCAATCACAGGTATGATATCCATCCAGTCTAGAACTCAAAGTCAGCTACCCCATCTTAATACTACTGTTTCTAAACCTCCTCTTAGATCTGGAGGGGCATTTTCACACCTTAGTCCTGGACAACACTTTTATTATCTATGCTTGGAAGACCTAATGCAGACCTTTCAGCAGAAGCTATAGTATATTTCAATAAATCCTGGGCTCCAGGTACTACGAAAGCTTACAAATCCGCCTTGTCTATATTTTCAAGCTGGTGTTTGGGAACAACTATTAACCCCTTTTCAGGAGATGTCACCCTCACAGTAAACTTTCTAGCCTCACAAGCTAGTGGAGGTAAAACCTGTCTCAAATTTTACCGTTCAGCAATTTCAGCGAATCACCCCATATCAATGGAAAACCCATGGGAAAACATCCTCTTGTTTCTCGTCTATTAAAGGGAGTAAGATTTTGCAATTGGCTACTTCCAAAGTACAGTAAGTTATGAAATCTCAATGAAGTTTTACAGATGTAAATTTCTTTGCCAGAAAATGTCTCTCTTTCACTCAAAATGCTGTCTGCAAGTTAATTATGTTGTTATGTTTAATTTCCATCAAGCGTCTTTGTTATGTAATATTTCCTCACGTCATTTCTACCCCACATGTGTTGTCTTAAAAATAAAAAAAACATACAAAAATAATGAAACTACTGTTTTTATCTCTTACTTTCCTACTCAACTCAAATTGTGTGTAGGAAATTGTCTAAAAACTATGAACAAAAGACTATTAATCTTAGAACGTCCTCAGATACCCAAGTCTTTATTTCCTCCAGAAAACCTCATAAACCAGTGTCTTCCTTGACACTCACCCATTGGGTTAGATACCTCCTTTTTTAGTGCACACTCTTCCTGTGGAACCTTGGAAGCAAAACCCTTTTTGGCGGGTTTTCATTTGGAGGACATTTCTAGATCGTCTAATTGGTCTAATGGTAGCACTTTTTGTACTTTTCATTTAAACCTTTTGTTAGACCTGGCATCATTGGTGTGAGTCTCCCTTCCATTTTTGACAGAATGCCTCCTCTGTTGTGATATGTTTTTTGCTGGATTTATGCTTTGGGCACTGTGCCACAGTGCAAGTGCTCCCCATGTTAAATTGATATGCGGATTGGATTCCATGATTGGGTTATTTGATTTATCTGTCAGCCCCTAGTACAGTGCACCATGTGTGCCCAGGGCGTGTAAGTCAAATGCTGCTGGTGGGCTTGCAGCACTGGTTGTGCCACCCACAGAAGCAGCTTGTAAAATGTGTCTCAGGCCTGCCATTGCAAGGCCTATGTGCAGTCTAGTACTGCCACGTTGACTAGGCCAAGTGAACCCACTTGCCAGTCCCTAAACCTTCCTTTGCTTCATATTAGACACCCCTATGGTAGGCCCAAGGGCAGGGTGCATTGTAAGTATGAGGTAAGACATGCTCTGATGTGTGTAGCATGGTCTAATAGTGAATTACAGCCATTTTTCGTTTTTCACTATTGGAGGCTACCTGTTCTCATGGGTTAGAATGGGCAGTTAGATTATTACATTCTTAAAATCCTAACTGACTCAGGGAACATGGTAGAAATTCGAATTTAGTATGCCTGAATTCAGAATATTAAAATACATCTTTTAGGAAAGTTTATTTTAATATTCTGTGTTTGCAAATACCACTTTTTAGAAAGCAGGTATTTGCTTGCCTAACCATTTGCGCCTGCCTCTGCTGGATTGTGTATTCCTTGTCTGGGTTTGTGAGTGACAGGGCTGGGGAATTCCAGGAGACAGGCTGGGACAGCCCAGTGGTGAATAGAAAGATTTACATCCAGACGGGAGGGAGGAGTGCACCTGGGACCTGAATAGGGCTGGGCCTCCCCTCTACAATGCTGGCTCCACCTCCTGTGGCTTGTCTGATGTCTCTTCCCCGCACCGTGAAAGGAGAAGGGGAATCATGTCAACAGAGTGTTCTAGAGCTGTATATTCCCTCCCCTGTGCTAGCTCCACCTCTTGTGGGGCGTCTGATGTCTCTGCCCTGCACAGTGAAAGAAAGAAGAGAGTCATGTAAACAAAGTGCTCAGGAACTGGTTTGGACAAGGCAGAGGCCTCTCTGCCTTCAGAGAACAAAGCATTTTGGTGTATAAATATTGGTACCCAGTCCCACAGACTTTAGATCACTTCTGGAACAATAAACCTTTCTGTCGGGGGGTTGCTTAGCGGGGAAAACATGGCGGCCGGCTAGCAGCGGGTTGCGGGTGCGGTGAAGTGGTAGTGGTGCTGTGCGGTGCAGAAGATTTTGCCAGCGCGGGATAGAGATGTTTTTGCTAATATGTCCGGTTAACTAGCTGCTTTCTGCCCGGGTTACCTTGAAGTGAACGGAGGATTACCTTCGGGAGCGGCTTTTTTCTCCGCTGCTTCAGCGCTGGCGCTGCATGGCGTCTCAGGAGGTTGAAAGCTCACGGTTTCAAAGAGAGGCGGAGTTGGAGGCAGGGACGGAGCTCAGCTGCTGGGGGAGAGCAGCGTTCGAACTGAGAAGAGGTCGTCGAAAAGCCTCCAGGATTGTGTTTCGGGGTGCTGGGGTTCTCGGAAGGGGAGTGGAGACAGTGTATCAGGGCACAGAATCATCTGAAAGGCTGCCCCCGGCTGTGAGTTCTCCCGGCATTTTGCAGATTCCTCAACATGGTGAAGAAACACAAGGTACTGTTGCTTTAAGTTGAAGAGATAATACTGATAAAGTGGAAGTCAAGAATCAAGCTGCATCTGTAGGGGTTTCTAGGTACACTCTGAGGAGTACTGGAAGGGGGGTGGTGAAAAGGTATTATCTAAGTATAGCGGCTCACCCAAAGCAAAACTAAAAGTTTATTGGATATTAGCTTTAAAAAAATAGCAAGCAGGGCATAACTTGCAATAAATTGAGGAAACAAGGTGTTTTGGAGTGGAAGTTTAAGACCACCCCTTCTCTGAATTTTTTTTTCAAAACAATACCAAAGACCCTGATATTAAAGGCTGATCCCACACAATCCGGTCAGAAATTCATTACGAGTTTAAATAAATAAAATAATAAAATAACTGTGTTGTGCTCCCTTTCTTTTCCTTTTTTTCTTCTTGTGTCTATCCCTGGTGCTGGGAAACCCACTGCGGGTAGCTGTTGCGCATTACTTGTTTAAATAAATAAATAAATAATAAATTAGACGGCAGGGTGGAGGGAGATAAGGTTAGTTGGGGGTCTCTCGGGGTATAAGATGTGGAGGATTGGTCTATTCATTTAAGCCCCAAACGTTATCAGGCCCTTGCTATAGACATGGAGGAGGCGGGACAGGATTGGCAGGACAAGCTAAATGCAACGGACATTGTAGCAGCTAGTGTAGATCAGCTACCCCCTCCTCAGAGTTAGCAGTTCCATATGTGGGAGGCACTGCAGAATTTTTAGCGACCATTAGTATCCCAGCTAATGAGAATATCAAGAATAAGGCTTCAGAGGAGTTGAATCCTTTGAGTTGTTATGGTAAGGAGGGGTATGAGATAAACCCTCAACTTGAGAACCCAGATCTTCCAATTATTGCTCTCTTAAAAAAGCTAAATGTTGATATTCATAAGGGCTTTAAGGTTTCCAAACAGAATCAGGAAAGTATCAGAGCTTCTTGTAGTTCACTAATGGCAAAATTTGATGAGCTGAGTTCTCGCACTGATACTTTGGAGGCTGAAGTTAAAGAGATACGCAAGAAAGTGATGGATAACCGCAAGGAGATTGAGGTTATTAAGCTTAAAGAGCGGGAGCACGAGGAAAGGGTAGAAAGGCTGGAAAATATGCAAAGGAGGAATAATTTGAAGATTTTGCAATCACCAGAGGGAAAGGAAGGTTCTGACATCAAGAAGTATGTGGTACAGCTACTTAAGTTTGAATTACAGTTAGAGGAGGCTGAAGATGTGATTTTTGGGGATATTCAAAGGGTCCATCGTGACCCCTTCTGGTTGAACCCGAACTGCTCTAAGCCCAGAAAAATGTTGATAAATTTTTCAACGTACACTCTGAAAGAAAAAAAATCTTGCTGCGGCTCTCAAAAAGAAAAGTATATTGGTAGATGGCATGACAGTCGAGGTGAGATCAGACTAGTCACCGGCGACTGCTAACAGGCAATGGGAGTTAGGCAAGCGGATGGAGCCTCTTAGGAAACTGGGTGCCACGGTTCAATTGAAGTTTCCGGCTTTCCTAAAAGTCATGTGGCCAAACAAGATGTATTCTTTTAGATTTGTGGAGGAGGTGGATAGTTTTTTTGAACAATGTCAGAAGGGAAGTCTGTAATTAAAGTTGATAGGGATTTGCTAAATTAACTTTAAAGAGTGGATCTCGGGCAGGCATTTATATATTACTTACTTTTATGTTTTGTGTGTATCCGCACCATTACTGTAGGCACCCAAATGGCTGTGGCCATGGGTAGTTTGGTTGGGTTTTCCAGGGCAGGGGTGGGATCAGTTGGGGAAGGGGGCACTGGGTGTGGGGCTAGGTGAGGGTAAGGGGAGAAAAAATAAAAAAAATCCTCAGAAGCTTTTGCGTCGTCAGGTTTTGTAAAGAAATTGGCTCTGGGTGTTATGAGTGGGGTTAACTCAACGGAACTGAGATTCCTTTCTTGGAATGTGAATGGCCTATGCGTGAAATCTAGGAGAGAGTTATTTTGAAGTATCTAGAGGATTCTATGGCCAAAATTATAATTTTGCAGGAGACTCATTTGTCTGCAGTTGAAAGTAAGGAAATTTTCTCGGCTCAACTGTGGATTGCTAATTCTTTTTTGACGCCTCAAACGGTGGTTACGAAAGGGGTTGCAGTTTTGGTCAGGCAGGGGGTTAATATTTCAGTGGAATATAAAGTGGCAGATGTTAGAGGTAGATGGTTGATAGTGAAATTGAAGTTGGCAGGGGAAATGTTGATTATTATTGGTAATTATGGTCTCAATCAGGACGATGTGGGTCCTCTACATGTGCTGGCCAGTGAACTATTATGTTTTTCGGGGAAAACAATTATGGCAGGCGACTTTAATACGGTGTTGGACCACAAGTTAGATCGCTTGGAAAAAAGTAGAGCTTTGGTAAACTCCAAAATTTCAAGTAGAGTGAAGACAATGATTGCTGGAGGGACAGTGGAAACTTCCTAATTACAGCACCTAACTCAAATTACTCCAAAATGTTTTAAGAAAGCAAGCCCTAGATAGTTTGTATGGGCAAGATGTGTGCACACTGGTTAACACCCACTGTCACAGTGAAGGTTCAGTCAAGAACTTAGTAAACACGGTTGCTTGCAGCCGACGTGTTTCGTCCTCATAGGACTTCTTCAGGGCAAGGTCCTTGGAAAATGTGCATGTACAAAGGAGGATTTTCTTAATGAAGGTGCGTGTCCAGACGATCTTTAGATGCAATATATTGAAAAGCCAATGGGTCGTCTATATATGCAGTATTGGAGTCACTGTATGTATCCTATTCAAAGTATTAAAATTCTGCAAGTAATCCTTACTTAATTCTGGTGTGGATTTAGAAATATTGGAGGAGGATGAACTGAAGGAAAGATATTCCATCAGGGTAGACTCTTAATAAAGTCTGTAAAGCTCACATCCTCCTCCTTAATACCGCATCTCGTAAAGGTTTGGCTTACTTCCTAGACCCAGGGCGTGTAGACGCGTCGGCTGCAAGCAACCGTGTTTTGATTGTGCACCTGTCCTGTTTTTTGGAATAAAGAAAATCACAACTATAAGAAACTCACGTCTGTGACTATTGATATCAGATTTCTAGATTTATGTGGTGCATCTTTGCTCTTATGTATTAAGACAATGATCGCTCAACAAGGCTTGTGTGATATTTGGAGGTTGAAGTCGGGCCAACAGTTATACATTTTATAATAAAAAATACAACCATAAATTTTGGATTGAATTTTTTCTTGGTTGACTATAGACTGAGGGATTGTGTGACTCGGCTGGGTCATGTAGGGGTGCATCTTCCGGATCACTCAGCTATCTCATTGTCTTTGAAATTAGGGATCGGCGGATCGGGTTCAGCCTGGAGGTTAGATCGTACGGTCCTTCTTGATCAGGAAACCCTGAAGCCTTTAAGTGAAAAGACTGAAGTTTTTTCTGGATAAAAATATGGGTACGGCTAGGATCGAGATTGTGTGGGATACTTGTAAGGCTTTTTTGAGAGGGAGTCTAGGTGCTTCTGGAACAAGGTAAAGGAAGATATACTACAGTAGGGTTTTAGAATTGGAGGAACAATTTAGTTCGTGTGAGGCCAGCATTGTAAATCATGATTGACTTGAAGCGGATGAACGGGCATTGCATGACTTGGCGGAGTTAAAATCAGAATTGATGGTAATATTGACCTAAAGAGTTAAGGACAAATGGGATGCTAGTCAACTTGCACATTTTAATTATGGGGAGGGGTGTAGTAAACTTTTAGCTTGAAAAGCAAAAAAGGCTCAAGTCCGAAATCAGATTAAGGAAGTAAGAGTTGCGGAGTCAGGTATAACCATCACAGATAGTAAGGGAATAGCGGAGGCTTTTCGTGATTATTTTGCGAAAGTATATAAGGAAGACCTTAGTCCAGATGATTCAGCGTTAAGGGGGTTGTTACAGTTTTTGGAGCCGCTTTCAGCTGACCTTAAGGAGGTTTTAAACCATGAAATATCCCAATTAGAAGTGGAATGGGTTTTTAAAGGGGGAAAAAGATGCAAGGCTCCGGGACCGGAAGGCCTCCCGGCTGAAGTTTACAAATCTATGATAGATACCATTGCCCCCATTATGTGTCAATTATTTAATCACATTTTTCTGGGTAAGGCCTCACTGCCCCCTTCATAGAATGATGCAACCATCACATTAACAAAGCCAGGTAAGTCACCTAAGTATATGGATTCTTACAGGCCTATATCATTATTAAATTGTGATTACAAATTGTTCGCAAAAAATTATGGCCGATAGGTTGAGCATGGTTATTCCGAAGTTAGTCCATAAGGACCAAAAGGGCTTTATAAAGGGTAGATTTTTGAAAGAGTTAACTTTTTCACTTGTTGCTGCAATAGACAAGGCCTCGGTTTACAAACTCCCCTTTGTGGTGATTGTACTTGATGCCGCCAAGGCGTTTGATCGTGTACATTGGGTAATTTTAAAGGCTCTGCTAGAACATCTTAAATTAGGGGAATACTTCACTAGTTCTCTTCTATCGTTGTATCACTCTCCCACTTCTCGAGTCCTGGTCAATGGGATATTAACTCAGCCTGTTACGATCATGCGTGGGACAAGACAAGGGTGTCCTTTGTCACCATTGTTGTTTGATTTGTATATAGAACCCCTAGCCTGCAAGATAAGATCTACGGAAAGTATCCCCCCTTTTGTTTTGGAGGGGTGGTCTATAAAAATCGGGTTATATGCGGATGATATGATTATCTACACCCCCAAACTACAACAGTCAATGGAGGCTCTGTTACAACTGACTAAGGAGTTTGGGGCTGTGTCAGGTTACGAGATAAACAAAGATAAAAACGAGATTATGACTTGGAATTTAAATGCCGAAGCAGTAGCGTGTAAATCTGAGATGAGATATTTGGGGGTGAGGATAACGCACAACATTGAAGATCTCACTAGGGTTAATTTTTAAGAATGAAAAGGGAGATAAGTATCACTCTTCGAGGATGGGCACACCTACCACTATCTTTGTTTGGTCGCACGAACTTGGTAAAGATGATGATTTTACTAAAGATAACTTTTTTGTTTGAAGCAATCCCGCTGGAGTTTAAAAAAGATTGGTTTGTAAAGTTACAAAGCGAGATTAGCTCTTTCCTATGGGCTTCAAAAGGGCCTCGTATTTCTTGGAAAAAGATAGAAGAAAACTTGTCAAGGGGGGATTGGCGGCTCCTGACTTTCACATTTATTCATGGGCCTTTTTGCTAAAATACTCTAGAATGTTGTTAGATACCCCGACTGGTTCAACGAATGGAGAATTGTTTGCTGCAATGCTTAGGAGTAGCAATTATAACGAGCACTTTTTTTGTATAAGTTTGCGGATCCGAAATTTTTTAAGAAGGTTAAGCTCAAGGTTCTAAGGGATTTGGCGGAGCTCTGGTTTAAAGTCAGGAGGCTATCAAAAATCCCATATTATAGTTATATGGCGCTGATTTGGGATGCTCCAGGGTCACCTCTTTGGTCAAAGGATGCTTTGGCTTTACCATTAAGAGAGGCGGGACTTCAGCAATGGAATAAGCTATTCCCAGAGGGAAAGTTGATTTCTTGGGGTCAATGCGAGCTTGAGTGGGGACGGAGCTTTTCAAAGTTTAAATATCTGCAGATCCAGAGTTGGGCAACTATAACGGAGAACGTAGTGGTAATTCAGAATGAATTCAAAGGAAAGCTTTCTTCAGACTGTTCGTTTAAGAAAGAAGTGGCCCTCTGCTACTGGCTGATAGTCAAGATGGAAGATGGTCCCTTCATGCTTCCCAAGTCTCTGTGGGGTGACTGCTTGCCGGAGATCGCGACGGAGGACCAATGGCAAGTAACAATGGCTATGTTATATAAAATAGTTACACCTACAAATTTAAGGCGGAATCATCTTTTTAGGATTCACAGGGCGTATTTGTCACCCCACAAACTCTCAAAATTTAAGACTGGTGGTGTTGTGGTTTGCCCCAAGTCCAAGAGCTCCAACGAAGATGATCTACACATGTTTGTGTTCTGCCCGAATATAAGAGAGTTTTGGGTGGCCGTGAGTAACTGCCTGTCACAAGCCTTAGCCCAGCAGATTGAGGTAAGCCCGGAACTAGTCATTACCGGGAGATTGGATCTGCAAGGTAAGGGAACAGATGACAATGGCAAACTTATGTTTTATTCTATTTTATTGGCTCGGAGAGAGATATGTAAATTGTGGGTCTCTCCGGTATCTCCGACGGAGCTGGATTGGCTACAAGCCATGAGATGTACTGGCAAATTAGATGTTTTGGATTGGATAAAGAGAAGGCACATATTTTGGTTACCTTTTTTGTCATGTTTTGGGTGAGGGAGTAGGTTTCTGTATATGATTTTTTAGCTAAATAATATAAATCCAATGATTAAGCCTTCGCCTATCTCGCTGGTAGTATCTGCCTAGCTAGGTGGAGATTGCAGGATTAGGTGGCTGCGCTCTGGAGGAAGACTCATTATCTGTGGTTCCGTACAGGGGTTGGTTATGCCGCGAGAAGGGCTCTAACTCTAAATAGCGCTGCACAAGCCTTTTTCCTGCAGCCAGTATATGAGATTGAAAGCCCATGGGTGGTTTCGTGGAGCAATGGGTAGCACGAAGGCCAATTAGGATAAAAAAAATAAAAAAAGAAACCTTTCTGTCAAGGAGAAGAACTAAGGAAGCTGCATGGGTTTGGGATGCCCCTCTGCCAGTGTGCTGTTTGCTGGGTTGGCTTGCAGTGGTTGCTTCATTGCCATGGGAAAGGAGAAGGAACATCTACAGAATATTCTCCAAGGGCTTGAACTTTGCTTGCCTCCTTCTGAAGTCTCAGGGACAAAAGACTTCACCTCCAGCTCCCTCCTGAATTTCCTTGCTGGGAATTCTGACTCCAGTCACTTGCGTGACGCTGGGAGCTGGAAGCGCAACGCATCGAGAAGAAGCATGTCGCCGCTGCAGCTGAAATCATCACAACGCCGGAGAAGAGAGTCTCCATCGCATCAGCAGAGAAGCGTGTCGCAGGGCCTGTCGCGGCTCCAAAGTACAGAGTCGTTGCAAGGCTGCCAGGGCGTCTTCGCATCATCATCGCATCTCCGCATCAAGGGCGCCATCTTCTCGCATCGTAACTGGATCATCGCATCGCATCAAGGCACCATCTTGCGCACCGCAACGGATCCGCAGGCCGAGAATCTACGCATCACTTCCACACCAGTAAGGCTCACGACGAGTCCCCTACTCTGCGCAAGCTTTGAGGAAGGACGCAGCCGTTCCCCCGGGTCACGAAACCGACGCATCTCCCCTTGTGCGAGCCTTTTGTTCCCTTTGCGTTATGCATCCAGGTACTTTGTTGAGAACTTTGTCCTATTTAACAACAACTTGAATTGAGAGACTTTAATCATCTTTTAAGTAATCTTAAGTATAGTATTGTGGTTTTTGTCGTTTGTGGTCTTGTGTTTAAGTCTATATAAAGAATACTTATTTTTGTAAAACCAGTGGTGTGTCCATCTGTAGTGTTATCACTGTATTACTGTGTATATTCACAAATGCTTAGCACACTGCCTCTGAGTCAAGCCTGTCTGCTCATGCCAAGCTACCAAGGGGGGCAGGGGTTATTAAGAGGGTAATTCCCTTATCCTGACTTAGAATTAAGGGTCCCCATTTGGACAAAGGTGATAACCATTGCCAACTAGAGACCCCCAGATCTAACACCTGTTCAGACCGCCTCACACCAGCTGTGGAATTTAGAAATGATTCCACTCTTGAAATGTGTTTCAAATTTCCCCTTATGTTTTCTGCTGTACTGTTCTTGAAAAGTGATCACTCTGCATGCATAGTATACATGCATAGTGTGCACAGGAACACAAGTGTGCACCATTTCCATCAACAAGCTTTATCTGTACCAACAATTATTCCTTTTTTGTGTCCAATTCAAGAATACGCAGATGTTTTTTGACATATGCACTTATTTACAGTGATGATCAATTAGTTCATATTAATAACAAGAGCTAAAACTCTCAGTCAATTTTTGTTTCAGGTTGTTTGTGAGGCATTTAGGATCTACCGCGTGATCTTTTTATATACTGACACTCTGCAGTTGTAAAGATAGTAAAATATCTATGTGAATAGCAAACAACTGTAAACTTACAAAAAAGTGTACTTGTGAATCCGGCCCACAGAGCTTAGCACATACACTGCAGTCATCCACTGCCTCAGCTTTACATCTGTAGCTTGTGTCTGCTGCCTCTGTGGTTACTAAGGCAGCGGGCGTGTGGTTGAACCTGCCTATACATTTTACCCACGGCCCTCTCTTCTGTTGGGCTCCTACCTGCTGTTGGCTGTTGACTTCATTCCATTGCATCAAAGAGGAATCTAGACCTGCATATTTGAGAGCAATACAACCTCCAGTAATGAGACAGTTAAGAATGAAGACATGGGCTGAGTATAGAAACAGAATGCCCAAAGACCTTTGTTCAGCAGATGCATGCACTCTATTCTTTGTACAGATTGTGTCTTTATTTTTCTTTATTATTTTGAACAGCTGTATGCTGTACGTTATATAATACTATCATTCAGATTGAGTATTCCACTTAGCGCAATATTGAATTGAACAACAAGGTAAGGGCTGGCATGCTTCATTTGCATGCTGTCCTTTTGCATAGGTAAAGCAAAACAATTTACTTATGCAATGTGTACTAGGTTTGGGATTTTTGTTGCACTTTTATTGCAACAAACTCAACTTTGTTATGGTCAACAGCTATGTTCTTTAGGTTTTTTAAAATAGTGTATTTAAGGTTGCATTTGTTGCTTAGTAGATTTTAACCACAGGTTCATGCTTGCTACCCTGCTTTGTAAGATCTATTCTGATGGGCAAAGCATAACACAGGGTTTTGTTAGACGTCATCATGCACTGAATTAATAACTCACCTTCAAACTGGATATGTACAATCCCTCCCTAGCATCCACATTAAGAAGCAGTTTTACCATTATATCATGCAACCCAACTCAGCAAGGCAACTTGCTGCACTGTACTGCACTGTGTTATGTGAAAGGAAGAGGGCCGCAATGCTTCATATTTCCAAAGATATGGAGCATTACTCCACTCCTTTGTGCTGGTCCACTGTGTGCTACCTAGCACCAAAACAGTTACCCTTGCCCCAGGAAGTGACCCCTCCCTGCACAACAACAATCCATATAGACATAGCCCTTTTTGTGTGTGCTGCATAAAGCAGCACATATAGAAAGAGAAATTAATGAGGAGAAATAAAGATATTTCTCCTTGTTAAGCCTATATTGGGTAGGCACACCATGTTGGTGCAAACCCAGTTGTTCAAGTCTTTGTTATTCTGGCTTTGGAACAAAATACATGGGTGGAGGCATCAGAATTCCCAAGCTCCACCAATGTAACACCTACTTGATGCAAAGTAATGCCAGGCAGCACTATGCACTGCCTTGCGTTACTTTGTTTTTATTAAACCACGCAAAGATAATACCAGATAAGGACTTGCCTTGTCTTGTGATGACTTGTGTCATGGAAGGACAACCCACGTCCTCAGTAAATCTGCCCCTAAAAGTGTTTACTCATAACTGTTTCCCGACAATCTTGTGCTGAATATTTACATACCCAAAGGCATTTGTGCAGAACTCGTTTTTCTGTTTCATAGGTAATGTGAATAATTATAGGTATTACATTTTCAAAAAGTATTATTCAGGTTCTGTCTGCTAGTTTGAACATTTGAGACACATAAAAAGTTTTTGCTGTCCCACATTTGCAAGGTATTTTTCTGCATAGATAAAACAGCACACACTATTTTAAACTTAATTATTATAATCTATATGGTATCTTGGTTTTTACTTGCTCTTCTTGTTGTAGCATAAGCCACTGCTTCACTTGCTTTGTAATATGTTCAATGTAATGTATGCCACATGAAAGAGAAAATGTGTCTTTGTCTTAAAATGCTATTACTTTTCATTTTAAATCTGTTCATACTACCTGTTCTGTAGGTGATAAATACGCTTGAACAAGCATACTAGGAGCCTCCAGTTCAAGCATAAAATGTGGATTTTCCTAGTAATTATGAAGGAAAGTCTTAATTGTATTAAAGACATGGAGCAAGTATTATTCCTCCACAACACTCTATTAACCATGAGTTCTCCCGCCCTAATAGTGTCTACTCCTTCAACATCTTCATCCACCTAAGAGCCATCCTGACTCCTTCATTTCACCTCAGTCAGCTTCAACAGCTTCATAATCTCCAATGATCTTCTACTCTACTACTCTTTCGCCTTCACCTCCATTTGGACTCAGTTTTTTTTTAACTTTTCTCACAGATTGTTTATGTTTGTTTCAACAGTTGCCACTGTGTTTCTCATTCTTCCTATGTGTAATACTTCTTAATAACTTCTCGCTCAAGAAAAGAAGGCTGTTTGCACTCGAAATAGGTATTATACGGGCTTAAGGTCCCTGACTGGTCACGTGTTGTACTTCTGTTTGTTTCCAATTGCCTTACTGTTTTTAATCCTGATGGGTTTGTAGTCTTTTTATTTTTTCTAGACTAAGCTGTATTAATCAAAGCTAGATTAGAGAAGCATAATACTCACCTCCGTGTGTTTAATAAAATTAAGACATTCCTTCACAATTATTATGTTAATCTACATTTTCCAAGCTTAAGTAATATAAAAATGAAGGTGTTTATTAAAAGCAGTGTTGAATCTTGTGCATCTTCCTTTAATGCATTTCTCCATAACCAGCACTATACTACAAGAACAGAACTTTTGAATTATCAACATTCCATAATTTCTGTACTACAGCCTGTTTAATGATTATTTCAAACTTTAAAAAGTCATTAATGGTCCAAGCAAACTTAATATAATTTTTTATATTTGCCTATCTTGAGATATAGCCATTTCTCCTATCAACCCTTCAAAAATGAAAAACATAAACCTCTCATTTAACACTGTCATAATTAAAGTTACTTTAAAACACCTTAAGAATGTGTTCCGATCAAGAATAAATCCTTGCAAGAAACTAATCTGTAATTACATAAAATCGTTTACCTTCTCTGTCTCTACCAAGAATTGAGAGAAACATAGGGTGGGATAATCTGAGCCTCTGTGTCTTCAATAAAATTCACATATGCTTGGAAAATTGACATTTTATGTCAAGACTAGAGGCTCTGATTATGCACAAGTTGAAAGCCCTTTCACTACACACTCAAAAGCATGAAAATTAGTTTTAAAAAAAAGAATCAACAGAGCATGAAATATCTTCTAATTGCCCTCCCAGAACAACAGAATTTGAAGCTGTAGCACCTCTTGAGGAAATAATTCCAAATACTTCCACATCCACTCCTACTTCCTTCATCAAACATCTTACTCAACTTGCTATAGAAGCAACCACCACAATTTGAAAGGTTTTATTTAAGAAACTAAAAGCTAATTTGCACCTAATACTCTGAATTCTTTTACTCTGGACTCAAATTCCTTTTATACTGCACAGTATACAGAATTTTAGTTGATCTCTTTAAAAAGGATACTCCACTACCTTTGAGAAAGTATTAGTTATACTGAACCCTACCTTTTCCAATGCATAAAATCTATTTGACAAATGTAAAGCCTATACATCAGAACTCGTTGTAAAAGAAACCAAGCATAAGAACGATGCCAACAGTCAAGATAATAACTTCAAGAACAGGTCATTAGTATCAGGCCGGCTGCTTAATACCCACAAGACTGACTTGATATTCCACAAGACAGAATATTTTGTGTAGGATATAAGCCAACTAGGAGAAGGGGATTGGAAATTCCAAACGTCCCAAACTATTGTAGGGAAACACATCTCCCGTACCAGATGGAATAGTTGAAAGTTGACACAGGGAAACACTAGTAAACTATACTTTGTTAAACGGACCGCTGTGCGTAGTATCATTCTGGGTACCATAGGACCGATCCGCCAACATGGTGATGTTTTTTTTTCACCAGGGTGACTTTATCCATTTGGAGCTAGAATATTTTGCTTTACTGCCTAAATAGCTTTCCATCCCACTTCATACCCATATTTTCCAATCTGGAGTTTTCTCTGGGCGTAGACAGGAATACCTCCATCGATTGGAGAGAAGCATGTTTATAAAGATAGGCAACCTATCTGCTAGGGGACAGAAAAATAAACCTCTGGTCAACTAAAGAAGGATTTTGGGTTTCGAGAAACTAAGGGATTCAAGTACACATTGGTGAGCCATTGAACTGCTTCTAAAGGGATAAAGATGGGGGTTGCTCACCTGTTCCCTCCAGTCTCAGTCAAGTAGTTGCTCCAAAATATAGATGATGACTCATGCCTAGTTTCTAGGATTTATCAAATTCTCCAGGCACAGGAACCTAAACGGAAAAGATTGCACCAGAGAAAAGGGAAATGCAATTTAGTTCTCACCCTTACTGATAAACAATGGAGAACTGTAATACAAATTCAGGCACATGCATGATTGAAAAAATGTGTGATTCCTTATTTGCGATATTTAAGGAATCACAAATAAAGAATCGCAAAACGGGATGCAACATAAAATTTGCGATTAAATAAAGAATCGCAAAAAATCGCAAATAAAATGGCGATTCCGGCAAATGCAATTTCCCTATTAGCGATTTCGCAATTTGCGAAATCGCAATTACCGGAGTCGCACATTGATGCATCTTGATGACATCAGAACCAGGAAGTGAGCAGCCCAAGCCTCATTTTCAGTGCACAGGCTCAAGGAAAGGAGGGATCTGGCTCTGGGAGCTGAACAGGAGTGGGACTGAGAGATTGGAAACACCTGGCAAGTAACTGAAAATGGAAGCTGCACAAACAGCAGAAGACAGCCAAACAGGCAGGAAAAGGAAAATTATATTTTCTGAAAAAGAAATTGACACCCTCATTGAGAGAGTAGTCCACAGCCATGATAAGCTGTTTGGCAAAGCATCTTTAAAAGTGCCAGAGCAGAAGAAAAGAATATTATGGATCCGGATCCAAAACAGAGTGAATGCCGTTGGGGTGACACACCGCACCACTGAGGAGCTGAAAAAGCGATGGTACGATTTGCGCAGTTGGGCTAAGGTGCGCATTGATGACCAGCTGAAGGAGGTAATGAAGACAGGAGTGGGAACACCAACAGACACTGGGAACACTCCCATGGAGGACTTGGTGGAATCCACAATCCAGCCTGAAGCTGTTGTTTGTGTGACACAGCTAGACACATCAGGAGCTGCACACACATCTGAAGGTAAGATGAAAGCATGTTGCCATTGTCCCAAATATAAAGTGATAACCTGAGCTCAGAACACACTTTTTAGCATCTACTACACAATGTTTTCAGAAAGGGAAGTGCATTATGGGAGATGTAGGCAGGTCAAGCAGTTACAATGAAAAACAAACAAATAAGCAAAAAACAACTCTAAATAGTCTAAGATATTCTCAATTTAATGACAAATAAAACATTAATAACTGTGACATGACCCCACAAGCATGAATTAATGCTGTTTTGCACTGTTTAACCACACAGATGCAGAACGTGTAGAAGCTGAGGATAGTGATGTCCAGGAAACGCAGCACGTGTTAGGTAATTGAGAAAGACCCCTTAACACACCAGGGGAATAGGATACTCGTAAACAGTGAAAAAACAGGGCAATCCCTTGGCGGACAGAACTAAACCATTAGCCCATGTATTAGCACAGGTCTCTAACATATATTATGCAGACAAAAAAATAATTTTTTTGTTTAAAACAAGGGGGATTTTTTACTTTTTATTTCTGTTAAAAAGACATTTCATACAAAATACTGTTTTTATAAATCACATATTTTTTATAATTTCATTAAAAACATATATAGTGCTCTCACCACCATATAACTTAAATTCATAAGTTTACACTTAATACACAATAATATAAACATAAAAATTGGTTGTCATATACATCAGATAAGTAAGTTGGAAAAGAGAAAAGGGAGAGACAAACACAGACAGTACTTTTTGTCATAAAGTTGCACATCTAACCAGACCAATTTGAAGCTATATCCTGGACCTATTTAATTAATCTTGTCTGCAGGATTAGCTTGATCCCGTGATTGTGCAGATGTGGGCGTCGACGCGTTTCGATGGCTTTTAACAGTAATGTACCATCTTTTTCAAGACTATTGGATGGGTCTCTCTTAGTAAAAGGTACTGGGTGGTTAACAATTTGATCAAATCCTTATTTCATATAACTTTTCTGCATTGCTCTGGATTCTATGTAGTTTGTGTGATGACATCCTAATATATGTTAAAAAGCTTAAAATCTGCTCCTGCTTGTATATGCAAATCGCTTATGCATATGTGTTCTATGTTATGTTGTCTTTTCTTGTTTTGAAACCAAACTACCATTAGGTCCGTTGTTGTGCCTCAGGTAGTGCAATTCCCCTGCCCCTCCGGTATCATAAGACGCTCATGTCTGGTAGACCTGGCTTTCTCTTTTCGAATTCCAAGTCAGCTAAAATCTCCTTGGGGTGAATATGAGAGCTGTCCTATGCCCCTTCCGATTCGTATGGTTACTGGGACCACTTCTTTCCACGCCCAATCTGAAATGCAGCACTCCAGCGCATCTGAACATGAGGACACAACGGTTCTGCCAACAAAACATTCACGAGCACCAAACTCACGCAGGACACCTGTCCCAACACTGGTCCCCATGGCTTCAGATGATGAGGTCAATGCAACACCTGAGGGCAGCCATCGCCAATCCACTCCCATCACAACTCCACAAACACAGGTCCGCAGAGGCAATCTCAGAGTCCGGCGCAGAAGACGTAGAGTATGCAGTACACAGCAGGTGGAGCAACCAAATGATGTCTGGGGTGGACTTGAGGGACACATGCTTCGTACGCATTGCCTGCAGAGCAAGAACACACGATTAGTACAGATCCAAATCGGAAAGATGGCAAACAACATTGCAGTACTGTCCAATAGTGTGCAGCAACTGACCAAGGTCATGCAGGAGGGACATGCATCTCAGAAAAAACACCATTGCCAACTTATGCAGCACCTCAAAATGTATGAGAAATCTAACAATAGGTTGGCCACTGCAAATGCACTGCTGAAACGTAGCTCGGTGACCATGCAAACACAAATGTGCCTTTGGAGCGGGGATGTGGCTAAAGCACTGGACCAGGTTACCAATGCGGTGGAAATGATGAATGCATCCACTTGTGCAGCCAACATGTCTATGCAGGAAGAGGGTGGTGAGGGTGTCTCAAGCATGAACAGCATAGTCATGACAGTTTCCACTGCAGTGAGACGCAACACATGCAGCAGTACCCCCTCCACTTCCAACATGAGGGATGAATATGCTGGCTCTGACAGGTGTTCGGGTGTTCGTGGGAGAAAGCGCTAGATTTCCATGTACAATGAGATTCCGAAGATGGTGATGTAATCATTGTTGCAATGTGACCTTTTGACTGACTTTCAAGTCATCCTTACTTTTCATTCCACATATGTCCATAACCAGGACTCCTGTGCCACCGGTTTCATTGAAAGTGTGCTTCAACACTCTGGTCATTATTTCTTTACATAAAGCTTACTTGGCTTGCAATATACAGTTTTTGTGTCATCATTACTCACCTTAGAAGTAATTTTGTGTGATCTCCAATCTTCTCCTGCGCCCTTCTGCTGCGCTTGACCTACAAAAAGGAAGATCTTTTGTACCTACACATCATTCCAATGAACTGGAATCTGAATTTAGTATGTTTAATTTCATAAGAAATTTATGTTTGAATTTTTCTTTAACAATGTGATCACAACACAATCATCAGATGAAGAAGGCACTCTGATGAGCTTAAAGAAAAACAGCACATTCATGGCACCTATTACTCATAACATTCTTGACTCTTATGAGGCTATAATATTCAAGGATCTGAAAGAAATTCGCCAAAAAAATCTAATCGTAAAGGATCCAATTTAAGCAATAAAGAAAGACAAGCCATCACTCAAGTAGCCAACAATCCTGATATAATATGCTGCAATGCAGATAAGGGAGGAGCACTTGTCATTCTGGATACCACCTTCTATAAATAAAGCATTGATGAACATGTACAGGATGTGAATACTTACATGAAGGTGCAAAATATTCCAACTGAAGAGTTTCTTAAAATGTTAAAGCTCATTGTAGAAAATGTATGTCAAATTGGAACCATTTGATAAAAAATATCTGATACAAGAAAACCCTAAGAGTCCAGATTTATATATGCTACCCAAGGTGCATAAAAATATACACAAACCTCCATTTTGCCCAATTCCATCTACAAAAAATGTAATTCACTAACCAACAGGAAAATACCTGGACAGACCTTAAAAGCCCATAGTGCAGAGCATGTCCACGTATTTGTGTGATACCACAGATTTTTTCTATAAAATCAACATAATTGAATTTGAGGAAACAGCATAGTGACGCTATGAACTATTGATGTATGTTCAATGTATACGTCTATCCCTCACAATCAAGGAATTGAGACGGTTGAATCATTCCTTATAAATCATACTATTGATGAGGACCTAAAAGTATTTCTGTTAGAACTACTTCCCTTTACGGTGTTTCAAAGCCATTTCCGGTGGAATGATGAATACTATCTGCAGTTTTTAGTAACATCCATGGGCAATTGCGCAGCACCTTGCTATGCAAACCTGTTCATGTACGGATTCGAAATCGACAACATCTTGTCGAACCCGAACTGGTCTCACAAGCTATTAGTGTACTGGTGGTACATAGAGGACTTTTTTTTTAATATGGAAAGGCCAAACATCAGATTTATCAATGGCATTGAACCAATTGAAAAATATCGACAACCACATTAAATTCACTAACACCATGAGCACGGACAAAAATTACAAGACAAGGGAACAGACATGAAACAGATGTCTTTACGAAAAAAACAGACAGGAATAACACACTTCACTTCAAAAGCTGTCATCAGATTGCTCTTAAAAGACACTTACCATATTCAAAGTTAGCAGAGTAAAAAGAATTTCGTCAAAAACTGAACTTTATGAAGCAAACAAGAGCAAAATGATTTAAGGAAAGGAAATACCCCTAAAAAATAATAGAAAACACCATTGAAAGAGCTGCGAAAATAGACAGGAAATAACTCTTGACAAGCCAGAAAAGGGACAATGCAAGCAACAGATCAGTGTTCATATCCAAATTTTTGATGAAGAGTTATCAAATCAAAAAGATTATGTTAAAGTACTGGCCTATGATACGTAATAATGCAGGCTTCAAAGGCATATTTGACCATCTCCCACTTTTTGCGTACCAAAACACTAAGGGGGTCATTAGGATGTTGGGCGGATCGCCACCTCCCATATGGTAGTGGCGATACGCCCTAAATCCTTCCCCACCCGCCACCCATTTACCTCACCATATTATTATGGTGGGGGTACCCCGGCACACGGGAAGACCGTCCGCTGCTTTTCTGCCCGGTCGACAAGTCGACCAGGTGGAAAAAGGTTTAATATGGTGGCTGTGTCTGCTAGACACTGCCATCCATATTAGTATGGGGGTGCCGCCACGGAAAGGCATGCAGATTCTGCTTTCGGGGATCCGTAAGTTCGCCAGCCATGCTAATCAGCCCCTAAAAATTTGAAAGAATTGTTGGATAAATCATCTCAACCTATGGCTACCACTCACAAAGGAACTAGTCCTTGCCTAAATTGCGGGCATTGTAACAAAATTATTAAAGGAACCAGAATGACTCATCCTACCAAAGGCACATTAGTTTGTTTACATACAACAGCTACCTGTGATTCTAAGAACCTGGTATACCTCTTGAAGTGTCCCTGTAGGTTCATATATGTGGGCAAAGCGGAACGAAAAATTAAGGTCTGATTGACAGAACATAAAAGCAATAACAGGAACCAGCTCAAGAAATCACCAATAGCGCTACACTTCACTATCTACAAACACAATGTGAGTCAATTAAGAATTTTGGTGCTAGAAGTGGTTTCTTTAGGAGAAAGGAATCGACAACAAAAAAAGGTTATTGCAGAGCTATTTTGGATGCAAAACATTGGATGCCTGTCATCCTAAGGGACTCAATGAACGGGTTGAATATAGTTGATTCCTTTCAATGCTCTTATTTAACAGAAGAGGACTGTTGATTGATCTTTCTGACAGCTGACAGATTTTGCATATTTTAAGATTGATGCATAGAGTTTTACAACATTGTGAATTATACATACTGTGCTTATCTAATTGTATAGAAGGTATTTACAGATTCTATAAAACACAGAATTCCAGAACTGTACTGCATTTAAATATCATCCTTACTTTTTGTGATAATATTGTTGATCATGTTCGCACATTGAGTATTTTTTCCTATCTATGCCTTACTATTTCAGAATAATGTAAACATCAACACTGGTCACCCACACAGTGAATCATGCAATAACGTTGAGTAAGGTTGCATGCTTCAAGCTTATTACACGATCATTTAAGATGGCCACCGTAATGTGCGTTTAAACTTTTTAGCTTCGTGCATGCTCTAAGATGGCGACCTATTTTGATTCTGCTTTTCTACATCCGCTTTTCGCTGGGTTTCCATGCCACATCCGGACACACCGGTTGGTGCTCGCGTGTCATGACCATGACACAGGGAGCACGGTAGGACTCTCTACATTGATAACGAAAGGTAAGACTCACGTACTTGAGCGTCCACAGACTGCACACTGCTAAGCACTCGGATTGTAGAATTGATCCCTGTTGATTTTTTCCATGTAGATTGTTCTATACTTGGAGCTGCGCTCCGCATTCACAAATACTGAAAAGCGTCATCGTAATTAAGTCGGTACGTCTTTTGCAACAGTAGCTTTGAGCACTTAGAGGGTGACTGTATTAACTTTGCATGCAACGATTGGGATGCACGTGTATGCTGTATGAATACTTTGGTATCTTTGAACTCATACCAGCAATATGACACGCATTAACGCATATGCAACGCAGTGCAATTTCAGGGAAGAAGGCGCTAATCACCCTGCACTTTTTTTAACCCTATAGGAGGTTCACATCAGTGAAATGAGACATGCTGCGCAAATCGATTGCAGACGCACTACATTTTTAAGTATAGTCACACATCGTATGGATTGTTTTTAGAGCACTTTCAGTAATCAATCACTGCTCCTATAAAAATGTGTGGAGGAGGATTGAGACCTCTTGAATCATTGTTCATATATTGTCTTTTCATAATTATCACCCTGAAGAAGGGCTTTGTCCCGAAATGCATTGGGAATATGGGAATACATTCCATTCAAACTAAAAGTTGTGAAATGGAATGCAATAAAAAGAATTTTCAAGAAAAGATTTAAAAGTTGATTTGAAAGATTGCAAAGTGAAGGGTTGGCTAAAAACCAAAAAGGTGTGGAGACGCTGTCTACGTTTTAAACAGCAAAATCCAAAACTGTACTATTACACCTCAGGTCAGAGGGTGATACCTACCTGCATCCTCTAGAACTCAAATTGTTGCGTACAATTCTGGAACACAGGAGAGTAACTAGTGTGCCACATGAACTTTGACTTTTTGTTTTTATGAAGATTGTGATGCCATCCTTTGCAGTTCATTGATCTTCCGTGTTTAACATGCTATTGTCTTGCAATATGGACATCAAACATTTGCAATGGTTGGAGTAAAGCTTATTCTTGTAAAAAAAATAGCATCTACATGGAGACTGGTAAAAATGATGAGCATGAGCTGATAAGGTTGTTTAGGTTACTTGGTACACCGATTTGTTGCTAACCATTAGAATAATATTATTGTTTCATCATTTACTGTACAGAAAGACCTTTCTATTGAACTTTGGGTGTAATTTAAGCAGGTCAATTCGGGTCTTTTTGATCAGTAGTAATATAGCTATAATTTGATGTATTTTTCTCAAGTTGTTTGTCTACTGTAAATTAAACACAGAGGCAAAATGTTGTCAAGTTGCAGTGAAGGATTTATATGTAAATGTTTAACTTCCTGAGGAAAACTCCCAACATTTCTGAATTTTTCTTTATTCCACTTCTGAAAAAGTACTTGAAATTTTGTGTAATTTTTGTCCACAGGAGACTCGCTCGCACAGAAAATGTGGCACCAAGAAATATATTCTGCTTGAACTAGTCTGCTACCGGTATCTTGCGAGGCATTTTTAATGAGGTTTATACTCGCTTAACAAAGCTGTGCAAGATTTTAACAAAACACATTTCACCCTGAAAGCTTTTTTTGTGAAAAATGCAGTTTCAGGCACCCCTTTTATCTCACGCCCTGGTCCAGAACAGCAGAAGTTTGCCATTTGAGTTATTGAGCCAATTTTCTTTACTCACATGTTTGTGTAGTAAGTATAACACACCTCAGGAGCATGTCTACACAAATCACGATAGGTACAGTCGTATAGAGAAGCACTGCAAATGTTTGGTAAATTATGTGGAAATTTGTGGCAATGTTACAAAATTTCTGCAGGAAAAAGATGGAAACAATAGCGAAACCTATCAAGTCAAGTCAAGGGTAATGTTTCTTTAGATTTTCAGTCCTTAAACATAAAATAAAAAAGAACATTCTAATTGTTCTACAACAGAATATCATCATTCGTTTATACACAATAAAATTACGATAACATAATAAATAATTATTTCATTTTCTAATCTAATTCCTATTATCCTAAAATGAACTTCATAAAATCCAATTTCATAAACACTAAAAACCTTTTTGACTTCAACCCTAAATCTCCCCAGTGTACATGCTATGTCCAAATGGGTCATTTCCGTTACCAATTCTGCTGCCTGTGCACTGTTCTTTATGCCATATTTTTAAAATATAGTTTGCAAAAACTGTTTCCGAGTGACAAGGACCTTGAGGCAATCAATTGATATGTGCAAAATATTGCATTTTGTGCCTTAGTTGTAGGTGCATCATCAACTCTTTTATCCCGTCATTCATATAGCAAGGATTAGTTCCTATTCGTAATCTTAAAACTTCCTTTCTAAAGTAGCTGTTGAGAAGTATGTCTATATACGGGAACTGTTGATCAGATTTCCAGGATTTAATCCCCTCCAGATACTGGCAATCCTGATCTCGAGATGTTTCTTTCCCTAGTACCTTCAATTATCATCTTGCAGCATCAATTTGTAAATCTTAAGCTTCAGTTTGACTCCTAATTCCCTTCAAACTGTCTCTAACATTTTCCTGACCCCTGATTCCCATTTCAAATCACTCTGCAAAATATCCCTTTTGCACCATTCTGCTATTTATTGCTACTCCCCATTTCCCAGGCGTTGCCAAAATCTTATTATTGCCATATGTGTCATTACCTCCCAAGATACCATGGCTGTATCATAGATGATCAAGGTAGGGATAGTAATTTTGTTTATACATTTTCCCTCTTCAATAGCCCACCTTCTTTTACTACTCATATACAGTATTATGGCTCCATATTGGAATTGAGGCGGTATTATGGCCATATAAGCTTTCAGGACAGGTCCATCTGACATTTCTTCCTAATTCCTATTAAATGTTTTCAGCCCACTGACTGAGGTCTGGGCTCATCTTCTTAATGCCTTCAGATGAATTTCCCATTTTAGGGATCTTTCAAACCATATTCTTAAATATTTGTACTCATTTACTTCTTCCTCTTTGGTGGAGCCCAGAAACCAGCTACATTTCTTCCTCTTCTTACTAAAGCTCAAGACCTTGGTTTGGTCTAGGTTTACAGCAAGATTTTTCTGATTACAATATTCAAAAAACCCATCAGCTTCCTCTGCAGACCTATCTCTGTTTGATCTAAGATTACCAGCTCATCTGCATAGAGTAGGCAAGCAATATGTTTCCCAACTAATTTAGGGCAAGCATACCTACCTTAATATAATGGTAATTCGGTTGTCAACAAAGAGAAGAGCAAAGGGGCCAAGACACACCCTTCTCTCAACCTGTTTTCAATTGGTATCTTCGACAGTGTCCCGTCTGTTTCCAGGATAACCTGTGCCCAATTGTTCCTATGCAGCTCCTGTAAAATAACCAAAAGATCCCTAGGGATGTCAACATTTATCAACATCTCCCACAGCCCGTTGTGGTCAACCAGATCGAAAGCTGCCCAGAAATCAATGAAGCAGCTGAACAGCTACCCTCCTGCTCCGCGTACGTCAGCACGATGGATCAAAGAGAGAAACAATGGTCTATTGTAGAATGCCCCTTCTTGAAGCCCCCTGTTCTGGAAGTATTATTTGGTTAACCTCTACCCCTTCTTAAAGTTTTTCTAATATTACTTTGGAAAATACCTTCTCTCTCACATCCAAGAGGATAATTAACCTATAGTTTTGGGGGCTTTACATATTCTCATTTATGAATGGGTCTTATGATCGCTCCTTTTTCAAGTTTGGGTCATCTTCCCTGTCTCCAGAAAGCAGGAAAACATTTTTGTAAAAAATTCTGCCCATCAGTCTGATTGGGTATTTATAAATACTGCCGGTAAATTATCAGGGCCAGCTGCTCTAGCCAATCGCAGATTTGCTATAATGTGTTTAATGTTGCTTTCTGAGAATGACAATCTGGTATCGTACCCCATCTCTGGCCCTATTACTTGTTCCAGAGTTACTTGACATTCTCCTATGCTATATATTTCACCCAGATATTGTTCCCAATTTTCTACTGTCCCTACGCAATTCATAATTGCCTGTCTTCCCAGAACACTCTTGGACCAGTTTCTGGAACTTTTTTACATCCTTAGTTTCTATTGTCTATAATAGGTTCCTCCAGCATTTCACTTACATGTTCTTTTATGATCTCCTATGACCTTTTTATAAGTTTTCTTTAATTTCTGTAGGCAAATCACCACATCTGTATCATACTCAGATTTCAATCATCTTTCCCTTTTTCTTATATTTGATTTTAATTTCCTACACTCATCACTAAACCAGTTGTTCTCTTTATGTCATTTCTTATTCCTATCTCCCCTACAGCTCTTCCCTTTTACCTTAACTCTTAGTCATTGGACAACTTGGATAATTACATTTTCGAACCAACCTATGTTACCAATAGCAAAACCTATCGATCTGAACAAATGAGAATGAAAATGTATATACATTTTTCTCAGTTTAATGCTAAAAAAATAATGAACAAAGTGCATTAAGATGTACTCACCATGTTCTACTTTCAACATTTCTGAATGTTTATAAAGAAATAAATGTAAACGTGTAGCTTCTGTCCGAACTGAGTACCACTGAGTTAAGTAACAATAGGCATCAGCTATTCATTGTCAATTCACCCACTGCTGAAAATGCAGTTTTCAAATGCACTTTTTATGATATGTTATGTTCTCTTGCTCTGTCAATTTCATCCATCTTTCTTCAGCTCCTTCTTGTGTGTCCTGATTTCTCAAGTCACCTCACAAGCACTCCTTGCCACCCTCCTTTGTCTCACAATGCTAGGAAGTTGCTCCATCTCACCTGTTTTGCATGCTTTTGCCCGGAAGACGTGCATACCCCATTCAGTCACAGTCAATTCAATAGAGCTTCCATGGGATAACTGAGGAACAGGGCTGGGTATCTTCTTTGCCAAGGTTTACTATAGAGCGTCCACAGATCTGCTCCATCTGCCACTCTGCTGAGCTACTGATGGAGCAAGGTTTCATACGTAAAGAAACCTGCTTGGATTCAACCCTCTCGAAATAACATGTAATAACGTAACCAACATGTTTAATGATTACTAATAATTGCATTACACAACAATTACTGTACCTAGGGGAAGCTTTCAAATGTGCTTTAACTGGAGTGTCTTAATATGGCTGCCAAAAACGCGGGAACTCTTCTGCGCATGCGTCTTCTGCATCTACGTAGTATGACGTGGGAATTCTTTGCAGCTGCGTAGTAGTACTTAATATGGCACTTGAACCTCACATGCTAATGCATTTGGCTATGCTTAAACTAAACATTGCATGTCTCACTAATCTACTAATGAAATTGTTAAAATAAAATAATGGGATTAGAGTAGGAATAAGTGGTATACAGTGCAGTCATTTATTTACGTATTTAAACATGTCTTTCTTTCACTTTATTATTATCTCGTATTTGGGCCTGAGGGTGACTGAAATCTCCATCTTGAAAATTGGTACGCATGCGTCAGGGACACTAAAAAGACTTTGAGCGATGACATTGAAAAGCTTCCAAATCCCATCTTACCAGCGAAACGCTTGGGAACCTCACCTCTTGACCCATAGAGAGCAAGACAATTTGAATAAATTGTATATACATTGTACTTGAAGTAATGTGAATATGTCCTGGAGGAATCAAAACATGGAAAAATAAATTAAGGGTGGGAACACAGAAAAATTAAACTAAAGAAAATGACTTCATATTAGTATGGTGTGATGACCTCTCCCCATCCCACTGACCATTGTTTGGATGAGGAATGAATGAGTGGTATATGTATGTATGAGCAAGGTGTATGAATGATGATATCAGGGTGGTTTTAATTTTATTTATTGTCTGTCTATAAAAATTTGAAATGTTGAAAAATGGATTAAGAAAAATATAATGAATTTATAAGAAAGACATTTCCAAAAAAAGTAAGAATAATTTATAAAAAAAGTTTTTGATATATATCATGAAAAAAGAAATAAAGTTTGGAAAAATATACCAAAATTAAAAAGTGTTATTGGCATATCTTGAAGGACATGATACATTGATACAAACTATGTCATAATGTATGAAATATGTGGGCCACCTACCCAAATACCCGACAATACAAAATGAGCTCGGAAATAAAAGCTGGTGGTGCAGGAGAAATTGAACGGTTAGTTGAGTAAGGCAGGCAATAATTAGTAGTCCTTGTAATTCACCTATAATTGGTATAAAGAAACCTAACGGAAAATGTAGAGTGGTCCAAGATTTTGTGCAATGTTGACCAATAGTACCAAATCCAGCAGTGATTTTATATCAAATACCATGGAGCGCAGGATGGTTCACTGTAATCGATTTGTGCCATGCCTTTTTCTCCATTCCAGTGCATCCTGATAGCCAGTTTTTATTTTCTTTCAAATTTGACAAGCATGTTTATGTTTGAAATCGTGTCCCACAAGGGTACACTGAGAGTCTTTTGATTTTTAATCAAATTTTGAAAACATATCTTGAATCTCTCGTATTGCCCAGACAATCCGTCTTGATGCAATACATTGACGACTTATTAGTTGAATCCAAAACTCGAAATGGTTGTGTCATTGACTCCATTGCATTATTGAATCACCTTGCTGAAGGTAGACATGAAGTGTCACCTGAGAAATTACAATTCTGCACCACCTTGGTCAAATATTTGGGACACCAAAAATGAAGAGGGGTCAGAAGAGTGACTTCAGAAAGAATCAAAATATTTAGAATTATTAAATTGCTTCAGACCCAGAAAGAAATAAGGATGTTTCTTGGAGCTGTAGGACATTGCAGGCAGTGGATTGTGGGATTTGCAGTACTAGCCAAACCATTGATACAATTGATGAAGAAAAGAGCAAGAGATCCAGTAGAATGGGATGATGAAAGCATGACAGCCTTTTTGAAATTACGCAACTGTCTGTGTGAAGGACCTGCATTAGGTATGGCAGACTATTCAAAAGAATTTGCATTATTCTGTGATGTGAGAGACAATTCTGCTAACGCAAACCCAAACTCAGTACCTTACTCCTAGTTGGCTGACTAAATATGAGCGAGTTGTATTAGGTGCAGAAAATGTAACGCTAGTCAGATGTACTGTCTTCAACCCTGCAACTTTGTTGCCTGAATCACTTTTTGAAGAAGTAAAGGATGAAGTCGAACATGAATGCCACAATGTCACTAAATTAAGTACCAGACCTCGTGCAGACAAACAAGAAGAACCCTTAAAGAATGCAGAATATGAGTTGTTTGTAGATGGCTCATGTATGCGCCATGAGGAAGGAGGATTGAGTGCTGCTTACGATGTATGCACATTGGCTGGAATAGTCGAAGCCTCCTATTTACAAGGAGTCGAGTCTGCACAAATAGCTGAATTGGTGGCTTTAATTAAAGCTTGCAAAATTGGGAAAAATTGGAGAGAACCATTTACACTGACAGTCAGTATGGTTACGGGGTTGTGCATGACTTTGGCCAACTCTGGATGTGCCCAACATTGTGCTAATATAAAATAGCTGCAAACAAGAAAATTGATGCTTGTGGAATAAGCTGCCAACTTTTGCTACTTGCGGGAATAGGAACATAGGAGGAAGGGAGAGAATTACAAAATGAAGCAGAAACAAAAGAAAAGGATGAATGGGGAAAAATAGGTTGTTAGAGAAGAGCTGATGATGGTGTTTGGGTTTGCTTAGATGGAAGACATATGTTACCTGACTGTATGCTTGCACCAATGGCTAGAATGTATCATGGAGACACCCACATAAGCAGAGATGCAATGATTAGACTTTTACGACAAGATTGGTTCAACTCAAGGTTCAGGAATGTTGCAGGGAGTCTTTGTCAGAGATGCTTAATTTGTCAACAGATGAACCCAGGCAGGAAAACTGTAGTTTGTCCAGGAAAGATTGGGAAAGCTGAGAGTCCAATTATAAGGCTTCAGATTGATTTAATTCAGTTACCTGCCTGTTGAGGACTAATATATGTACTTGTCATTGTTTGTTTGTTTTCAAAGTGGGTGGAAGCATAACCCACCAGAAGAAATGACAGCTTGACAATTGCCAAACTCTTATTGAGCTAACTTATTCCTAGATTTGGTATTCCAGTAACTATTGAATCAGATAGAGTGTCTCATTTTAATAATGAAATAATTTGTTTAATTTGTGAAACATTCAAAATTGAACACAGAGGCTTCTGGAGTGGTAGAACAAAAAAATGGCACAATCAAGTCCAGGCTGGGAAAGGTGTGTGCATCTACCCCACTGGAGTGGTCCGATGCTTTACCTCCTGTCCTGATGGGACTCAGAAGCATTCAAGACAAAATTACTGGCTTGGGGACCCGTGAGATACTCATGGGAAGGGTAATGAGGCAAGCATGTATACCAGGACATAAGCTGTTGAATATAACTGATGAATTGGTACTGGAGTATTGCAAAGAATTGGCTGGCCAAGTGTGTTCTATCTCTCACCAGGTTGGGGAAGAGGCTGTTGCCTGGCAGTCGAACCAAGCGCATGATCTGAATACTGGTGACAGGGTAGTAGTGAAAGATCACACTCGAGAATCGCGCCTAGCACCAAGGTGGGGAAAGCCACATCAGGTTATATTGGTTACAACAGCTGTAAAATGTGCAGGTCTGCCTCATTGGATACATGCCCCAGCCACACAAAGAGGATACCAACACCTGACGAAACAGAATCACAAGAATCTCAAATGGTTGAGAGGGCTGATGGTTGTTCAGATGAAGAATCACAGGCAATAGATACTGAAGTAGCTGATCAAGAACAACCTAGCACTAGTCAGGATAACTGGATCTCAATAGTAGACATACCTGAAGTAATTGTGAGAACAAGAAAAGCCAAACGTATCTAGACAGACAGAGTGATAGTGAGGACGAGACAGGAATAGAAGAACACACTCTGATTACAGAAAACAAAGCTAACATCAATTCTGAGGAGGACCAGATAAGGAGAGAGCAATATACTCAGACAGAAGCAAATAGAAGCAACTCTTGTGAGTCTGCAGAACGACAGATAGGTATTAGGGAAAATGCCCAGGCAGAAGACAATCAAGAAATTATAAGACCTGAGCAGGACCAGTTAGGAAAAGAAAAACAAGTTCAGGAAGAAGAAGGAGAACTAAGTCAAAGCAAACAAACTCCTGAACCGGGTCAGTATAGCGAAGAAGAACACATCCAGGCAGAAACGGCAAAGAAAATAAGCCATGGACAAGGTAGATTGAGAGGAATTCAGAAGACGAAATTATTTGAATTGTGCCACAAATCAGCGAAAATAAAAGAGCAATTGAAGAAACTGAAAGCACAGTGCCAGTTAAGACACTCAGTAAAGGGCATTCTTGGCTTAGTATTATCAAGAGACTGAAATATCGCCTTAAGACAATAAATGAAGAACCTGACCAAGTGAATGAGGTAACAAGCCAATCTGGACCATCTACTGAAAAGCCAAGAAGGAGAAGTCCACGATTTCAAAGACTGAATAATAAATTCAGGGGTCCTGGAAGGACATATGCAATTCTTGAAGACTTCAAGAATCTGGAAATAGGTGGGGAAAGTGATGAAGAATTAGAGGTTGATCCAATTGACGAAGAAGTGAGATCAGCTTGAAAGGAAGAAATTCCCAAGGTTGTACCCAGTACAAAATTCAGAAAGAGGCGAGAGTCCAAAATGGCTGATAAGAGAGTTGTTGGAAACCGAAACGGAATTGTGTAGAAAGATGCTGTAACATATGAATATGCAGCATATTTTTAATACTTTTAATATGGTTAGGACTGACAATAGCCATTCCCTATCTAATGACCGAAAGTACACAAAATAACACTAGTGCACATAGAAAGGTAGCTAACATCAAATAAAACAGAGTAGAATTAGAAGCACCAGATGAGACAGATTTACATCACAGTAGGTATAAAAATGATACAGATCTAAATGTTTTCTCTAATCTGTTACCTTTTTTTTACTTTAAAATCTTTATTTCGACAAAGAATTGTCATAAAAGAGCAAAGCATAAAACAGTTTGTATATACAATAAAAGAGTTGTTTTAAAAACAAACATTAAAAAGCCAATTCATGTCAATATGAGTTTCCTACGTTTAAAAAAATTGTCCCCCATACCCTACTAGTTCTAGTTCCAGCCCCTGTAGAATTCAGTTGTGTACCTTCTATATACTAATCTTTAGGTTAACCACAAATGCCCTTCTGATGTTCCACATCACTGCTAAAAACTTTGTTACAGCGAAGACCACAGGGGGAGAAAGATCCGTCTTTAGAATTCTATACGCCTGTTGGCAATGGTTTAAGTCAAAGTTTTTGCAGATTGGGATAATCTATCTCCGTCGCGGGTTTGAATAAGCAGGGCAAAAAAGGGCAACATGAACCTCGTTCTCAAAGGCTTCGGTACACCCTGGGCAGTTCTTTGGTAATAGTGCGGACCAGTCAGACGTAAGAGATCTGATAGGTAACGAACCCTGCCGCCATTTGAGAAAAAGCTTCCTCGAAGCAACAGGGCTAATGTCATCTATCACTCGCTCTAGAGAGTATGAATCCTTGGTTGAAAGGAAGCTGGCTCTAAAAGAGCCCAATTTGGTGCTGGATGATAACTGTGCCATGCGGTTTTCCCGGAACACCTGTACCAGTTGGTTTCGTGAAATGCCGGCACAAGTATGCTCCGGGTCTGACCACAATGACGCAAGTCCAAGTTTCTCAAGTTCCAACCTAACATATTTCAGCCAAGGAAGCCTACCCGCGTTAGGCAAACCCAATACCTCAATTAGTTCTTGCCTGTATTCAGATAACTCTGGGCTTACCCAGAGTCTCCGCCAGAAGGTTAGGGGTCTGAGGGCTTGTTCCTCCTCAATAGGTCTAATGCCAAGGTCCAGTCTTAGCGGCACTAGTGGGGTACTCACGGGCAGAGCTGTGAGTTGCCTTAGGAATCTGTTCTCCGCAACAGTAAGAGCTGGGCCAATTTTATAACCCCACAGCTCGGCCCCGTAGAATACCGCCCGCGCACCCGCAGTTTGTAGAATTCTAGTGGGGGCCAATCGGTTTATATGATGACCTACTCAAGAGTTTCAGTATGCCCACGCTGTCTGTGTCACCTTAAGGTGCAATTTCAAATTGTGTTGGACCCAAGTGAATGATTCGTTGAGGGTGAGCTCTAGGTAGTCAAAAGTGTGGACCCTTTCTAGTCTAACACCGTCTATCATAGAGTTTGGACTTGTTGTTGCTGGGGGATTAAAAATCATATATTTAGTTTTTAGGGTATTGATTTCCAAGCCCCGCTCTTTACAAAAAGAGAAAAACCGGTCCAGGACACGTTGAATACCCATAGGGGTTTTGGAAAGAAGTAACGTGTCATCTGCAAACATGATCGCTGCGATCCTGGACCCTGCGAGCTTCGGGGCATCGCTGTCCTGTACCGCGTCCAGATGTGCGATTACCCCATTGACACAGAGGCAAAACAGGGTCGGTGCCAAGACACAGCCCTGCCTTAGCCCCCTGTCAATGGGGAATCGTGCCGTCAGTGAACCAGAGTTGCCACACCGGGCCTGTGCAAAGTTCTGGGCGTGAAGTCGTATTAGCATGTTCAGGAGTGGGGGTGGAATTCCGAGCTCCCGGAGTACAACCCACAGCTTCTGGCGCGGGACCAAATCATACGCCACGCGAAGATCTACAAAGATGGTGTACAGTGACTCGCCCCCGATCTTGACAATTTTCCAAAGGAGCATGTATAAACGGAAAATCTGGTCCGTAGTGGAAACCTTTTTCCTAAACCCAGCCTGGAAGGGACTTAAGATGGAGTGCTCCTCGATCCAGTTTAAAAGACGGTTTAAGATTAAGAGTGCAAAAAGGTTTTGGGGCAAGTCGATCAGGCTGATCGGTCTGTAGTTGGCTGGGAGCAGAGGTGAACCCTTCTTGAAGATAGGGACAATCTCTGCCCCCAGCCAATACTCGGAACCTCCATGCCCCCCCCATATAGCATTAAAAATGGCCGTCAGATAGGGAGCCCATACCAGCGGTGCGTGCTTTAGGAGGTCGCCTGGTATCTTTTCCAGGCCCGGAGCTTTGCTTGAGGGAAGGCTGAGAATAGCAGACTCCACCTCCCCCACAGTAAACTCATACACTGGTGTTCCACTCTGAATATTAGGAGCTGGGATAGGCAAGTTTGGTGCGCCCACATGGTCGTCCGCCCGGTAAAGAATTCGAAAGAGCTCTTCCCACACCTCAGCGGCTACATTAGGGGCCACAGCCTCAGCTTGTTCTATTGACCCGGTGTTAACGATCTGCCAGAATTGCTGGGCATTCCTTCTGGCAAGACTCAATGTTAAGTTGGCCCAATGATCCACCTCCCATTCTGCTTTTGCGTTGCGAATTAGGATCCTATAGGTAACCCTTTTTTCTTTAATCGAAACACTATTGTGATTTAATTTCAGTGCTTTGATGAGCTCCGATTTCGCCCTTCTGCATGCTGGATTAAACCAGGTGTGTTTTTTAACAGTTTTTTTCCCATTTCCAGCGGGGTTCAGGATCGAGGCGACGCTTTTAATCAGAGTCAGGTGGACGACACCAAGTTTTGCAAATGCTGGATCAGAAATGAGCTCCGGGGTCAGGGCAATCACAGTTTCCAATGCTGAGGCTAGTTCTAGGTATATATTAGCCACTAACTCGGGACGAGTAACTGCCCTATCCCATCTGATTCTACGTCTAGTACTGGAGAGAAGTGCTTGTTTGTCAGGTTCTCTCGGTCCCATTTGGCTATCTTTAGAGCGACCAGGGCAAAGAAAATCTAGAATCAGAGGGTTGTGGTCGCTTTCGGCCCTAGGTGCCACCTTAAAGTCAATGACTTTATGCCATGCACAGGCTTCAACGAATATGTAATCGAAACAGGCCTCTTGGCCGAGTTTATTGAAAGTGTGTTTTGCTGGTATATCCGTGCCAGCACGGCCATTGCATGCCCTAATTGAGTGGTTTAGTGTTAAAGCTAGAGTTTGAACTGCCAGCGGTGACCAGGTTTTAGGCGGGGGGCCCACCACCGGTGGAATCTTCCAATAGTTATCCTCTTCACATATAACACCATCCATGAGATCCCTCAGTGGTTCAAAGTGGGAGTTAAAGTCAGCCCCTATTACTAGGGTGGCCCCCTGGGGGATCCTGGTTAGGAACATAGAAAGTTCCTCGATGGTTTTAGACTCAGCTGTGGGGCTAACAGGTCTAGAGTAGACATTCACCAGAACCAGTTTGGAGGCATCAAGCCAGGCTAAGAGGATACTTTGCACATCCTCCGATGTTGTCTCCAGTGTCCTGACACTGCACCCCAGATGAGTTTTCACCCAAATTGTCAGCCCTCCCGAGGGCCTTCCCCTTCCCCCCCATTTTGCGGGTATAGAGAAGGTAGTAAAACCGCTCCTGAATTGCACCCCTCTTGCCCAAGTTTCCTGGAAGAAACAAACATCACCTGAGTCATTAAAAGTGTCCCACTCCGGGCAGGCCAATTTGCTATGGAGCCCTGCAATGTTCCATGATATGATTTTTAAAGATAATTTCTCAGCCATAGCCTCAGTGGATGACATGATGGGGTCTGTCTCCCCGTTTGTCAGAAGCACCAGGTTCTTCATACCATCCCCCCTTGCTAAGGATACAGAGGCCTTCCTGCCCAGTTCCACCTGCAGTTCCCCCTCAGCAGTGTTCAGCCCCTTCCTGTCTTTCCTGGTGAGCTTGGGGTTTTGTTGACTTACTTGGCTGACTCGTCTATCCAGACTTATTCCCAAACTAAGTCAGCCCACCTTGTCCAAAGAGCTGAATCTGTTGGCATGAAAGTAGTTAGGGTACATGGGTGTGGGGAACTGATTGAACTGTGCCCTCCGGTGAAGCTCCTAGCTCCCACCCTGGTCCACCCCTCTTCCCCCCAACTTGAGACTGGATTGCTTGGTGGTGGAAAGAAGAAGGATAGTGGGTGGGCCTGTATTGCGGTACCAGCTGTATCACCCGCACAATTAAAAATGTGTGAAACAATACCCGGATGCCTAAAATTGACCAGGACTTAGTCCCCCTGTATGTGTTTGTTTAGGGGGCCCACCCATGGGACCCTTCTGACCATAACAATTTCAGCTGCCTGTTGCGGTGGGACCGGTCTGTGAATATTCAGCCAGCAGGCAACCTTATTTCTTAGGGAGGAAAATGATTCGGGGGTAGTGCCACTAAGCTCAGGAACACCAGTTAGTACAACTACCAGGGGGGCCGCCTCCGGGGGCAGATTAATTACCTTACTCCACCTAGCACCGCCACCGTCTTGATTGGGACGCTCAACCTCTGAGCGACCCAGACCTGTGGAGCTGGGACAGTTAGCACTAGGCGCACCCGAGGGCGCCTGAGTTATCACAGGATTTGCTACTGGGGCCACGTTTAAGTTGGGAACTAGATCTTCCCCGCCTCCAACATGGCCCTGCTGCACAGTTGAAGCTTGCTTGAGATTGTTCATAATCTCCCCAGTGGCCAGTTCAATAGTTAAGAGTCTGCTCTCGATAGAATTCAATCTGTCCACTAGGGGGTTGAGCAATGATTTCAAGGTGGAGCACAGTGCAGGGATCAGCTTATCAGTCCCTGCCTGCGCCTTATCCCCAAATATGAATGCAGTGGGCTGGGTTGGCACCAGATCCTGGGGGAATGCATTAGTGTCAACAGTGGGTGGGGGGTGGTCCGGGGTCAACGTGTGGTTTGGTTCGGTGCCCATGTCAAGTTTTGCCTTTTTCCCACCCCTCACCTGGGAGCCGCGTTTCCTCTTGGGGGCGGCCCCTTCCCTCACTCCCTTTGCATGACTAGACGTTGATGTCAGCCCACCCTCCGATAACCCCATGTTGGTAATAGCTACAGATGGTGGTACAATTATCACTTCAGGGGAGATTGGTAAAGGAGCCCTAACCGCTCCTGGGCTATTTCCAAGATCGTGTAGGACAGCCGTAATGGTTTGATCGATACTGTCCAATAGAGGTGTGGGAGAAGCCCCCCCCCCCTTTCAGGCCTTTTAGCACTAGCTATTAGGCCTAGTGAAGATCTCCTGAGACTGTCAATGACTTGTGACAGGCGACTCTCAACCACAGCAATCTCTTTGGAAAGAACCGAGTTCGCTCAAGACAGAAAACTGTCCACTGTACCTGCGATCAAAGTACTTGAAGCAGTAGTCTTGCTTCTTGTCTCTTGACCCGCCATGGTTTATGGGCACACCAGTCCCTATTTCCGGGTCAATGGTGGATCCCTCGGTCAAAACGAAGTAGTCAGGGCCAAGAGGGGTGGCCCTGTCCGGTCCTGCACAATCTCTAACGGGCTAAAATGGGCCCGCCCATAGCCCGGGCTTCGCCCGGGCGCATCCCGCGTTCCCTGGGTGGAGCCTGTTGAAGTAGTGCAGGTGGGCGTGGTGATCCCGGGAAGAGGCACCAGCTGTGAGCCAGCAGGGAATGCTGGTCCTCGCAGTCCCGGTGTCCCGCTCGGCAAGGGAACTCTCCTCTTCACTCCTGTGCCCCTCAGCACAGGGCTCTGCTCTGCCCTGTCAGCTCCCGCAAAAACACTAGCACAAAGTTCACTCCTCTCCTCTGTATCGAGCGGCTCCCGCGAAGCGGAGGCCACAAGGAGTTTTAAAGCTGCAGTCAAGTGGGCGCGGTGATCCCGGGATGAGGCACCAGCTGTGAGCCAGCAGGAAATGCTGGTCCTCGCAGTCCCGGTGTCCCGCTCGGCAAAGGAACTCTCCTCTCCACTCCTGTGCCCCTCAGCACAGGGCTCTGCTCTGCCCTGTCTGCTCCCGCAAAAACACCAGCACAAAGTTCACTCCTCTCCTCTGTAGCGAGCGGCACACTATGTAGAAACCATGGAAGTTAGCGATTGTTATGTGTGCATGAAATTACCAGCATGAGTAGCAGAAGGAGTAACATATCATCATTTACCATTGACCTATGGTATTTCATGTAGTATTTTAGCTAGTTTATTTTCAAGAACTGGAAAGTTACAATATTATTATTCTAATGTAGATGAGATTTTTTATAAAAGTCCTTTAAGGCGAAACATGAACCCCATCCTTAGTAAAAGAGATTCACAATTTATGGGTGAATATTTCCTAACTATGAAGACAATAGATATAGCTGAAGAACATAAGCACAATCTAACTTGTAAGTTACATGAAGAACAAAAGGTATTTTTGAACTTAGTCGAGAAAAGGAGACAGGATTTCCATAGAAGGGCTACTGAACCAAAACCTCAGAAACCTAAATGGGCTGAGAGAGAAGCATTTATTGCAACTGGCAAGACTCATGCTGCTATGTCCCTGGACCTTGAAAAGAAAGGGAAAACCTGTATCCATAGGTTAAAAACAGATATAACAATATATTTATTGGTTCCAGTGAATGTGAGCACAATGTTTTGATAATTGGGGGTTTGGGACTAAAAGGGGGAACTGATCCAATATTTCCTGGAGTCTATTATATTTGTGGAAATAAAGCTTATTTTAAGCTGCCTGACCATTGGTATGGGAGTTGCTATTTCGGAATAGTATTCCCAAAGGTGTACCATGTAAAAAGAATCACTGGAAGTGTCAAAAGGATACACTGGTTCGGCCCCCTCAGGAACAGAAGCTCTTACCACAAACCCCCTCAAGCCAAAGCCAGGAACTACCTTTTAGTAATGCAGTCCATAGTCTTAACCCGGGGGGAAGGGGAAGTGGACAGACAAAACAAGAGAGACTGCTTCCTCACTGGGTCTGCCTCGGGAGTCTTTCTGGTGAACTCTCTGAAAAGTAAAAGACAGAATTAACCTCCCTCCTTAACGTTTTACTAATACCCAATTTTATTCTATTCTCTGAACCCTGAGCCTTACCCATACAGACTGGGAAGCTAGCCACTCTCCTAACTGTGTTGTCTGGAATGTGTTATATCTGATTAACTGGAAGAACTCTTAGTGTTCTTTGGAAACCTTTAACAGAAAGAGTTGCTCCTGACACTCTGGACTGTAAAACTCAAAAGTCTTTAGCTCAAAATTGTGAATTCTCTCTCTCTCTCTCACGAGGTTTCCTGGACTCCCTCGAAGTCTAATACTCAGATGCGAAAGTCTTCAAAAGTCTTTAAATACTCTGAGGCATCAAAAGTCTTTACAAAATTACTTCACTTCAGTATTAGTCTCTGATAGGCTCAAGGCGCAATATGCTCTTCTGCCTCCTTGCTAGGAAGAGTCCTTAGCGCCCGTGGTTCATTGCCTGAGACTCTTCTTGTAAACCAAACAAATACGCTTACTTGAATGCCTTTGAGGGAACTTCTCTTGACTGAAGTTTTCCCAACTCTGACTCCTCCTCACCACAACTTCTCCTGTCTCTGGCGTCGACGCACTTCTGGTCACAAAGTATACTGAGGGAAAAAACGTTCATTAAGAAACGCTACTTTAACTCCAAAATAAATGTTTCGCAGTTACTTTCGTTATAGAATCTGTTCTGAAGCCTAGTCTCTGAAAACCTTGTTGAATAAACCTTTTTCTGTGGAAGAGCGTAAGGTAGCTCTCTTCTCCGGTGAATATTTCGGTTGAAGTGCGCAGCACGTATTGCGCGCATGCGCGAAGTACAGACACTCTAGAACAACTGCAAAGCTGACCGCCAGTCGGGAAACGGAATTACTTCCGCATTCCCAAGATGGCGGATCGCCGCAAAGCTGTCACCAGAACCCGCAATGAAGGCCTCCAGCAAGGGTGTCTCAACTTGCAAATTCTCCCTGAACACCTGATTTGGCGAGATGATGGGCGGATCCTGACAGGAAGCAATGAAGAAAATAACGTACTAACACGCAAGAAAGGGGCTTGTTTTTCAGAAATTGTAGGAGATATATTCAGTGCATTGATACCTTCAGTGGGAGTAATTCTGAATACACAAAGAAATTGTAAATCATCTACAGTGGTGGATCGCTTATCGATTGACACTGCTGGAGGATTTTTATTGCTCAATACCAAACTAGTTGCGGTAGGATCTATAGTTTTGCAAAATCGACTTTCTCTTGGCATATTATTGGCAAAAGAGAGCAGAGTCTTTAAAATGTTGAAGGCACAACATTGTTGCACCTACATACCTGACAAATGTGTTGAAATTGGGAAGTATGTGAAAAATATCACAAATTTGGTAGAAGAATTGAAACCACTGAAAGTTGATAGTGCATTGAAGAAACTAACTGATGATATTTCTTCTATAGGTAGTTGGTTTCTCTAATGTAGGGAAAAGTATTGTGGGAAAAAAAACTGATGCCAATAATAGATATAACTTTATTAGTTTAAACAAGAATGATTTGGTGCAAATGCTGCGGGAAAAGAAAATGGTATGAAGTGAATGAAAAGAGAAAGCAAAGAAAGTATGATGAAATTCAATTTGAAGAAATAAAAGGAGATATTTACAAAAGAATGAAAGGTTTTCATAAGAAAAAGGGAAAGTGAAGAAGAAATAGAAATGGGAAATTCCTAGAGTTGGCATCTGGTTCAGTAATAAGTAAAGTAATTTATTGTGTATGGTTAGTTAAACCTTTACAATATTAAATACATAAAAGAAAAGAAAAAAAGTGTTCGAACTGGCCTTGAGTAAAAATACATCAACAATCTTTAGAAAGCATTGATCGTTTAAAAAGTCATATTACTTAGTCAGTGTTTTGAGCCGTTCCTTGCTCATCAATCCTTCGATTTGGGGCCGGTGGTCCCCATTTTTTCAGTGTTCAGGATTAGAAGGCTCGCCTTCTGCAGGAATTTGCCGGCCCTACAAGCTGTCTGCAGCTGACGACTATTCAGTGCTAACATGACGGCAGGCCGACATGTTCTGATTTGATAAAAATGAAATATATTTAATAGATAGTAACGTCTCAGACTGGTCAATGATGGGCAAATGCACAGTATATGAATCAGTGTTTCATCGGTTCGGCCGCATAGTCTGCAAAGTGATGTCCACCATGTTTGCTTCCATGCGGGAGTCTGATCTTTTGAAGTGTAGGTTCCCAGACATATTTGTAGAAGCATTTGTTGTGTAGGAGCGGTTATGTGGTTGACTAAGTATGGTTGCGGGGCACTTCTCTCATACGTGGCTAGCACCGTCCAGCCATGTTTTTTCTTTGCTAGCTCTGCTTTGTCGATGATCCAAGATTGTCGTTTTGCTGCATTGTTGGCTATTTTTTTGAAGGCCGCGAAGGTGTAATTTGTGTTCCATGCCTCTTGCGTGTTAAGTTGTATCAGTGTTTCTTCCAATGATGTTTTCCAGGTATTTTTTGCGTTTGTTCGGTTGTTTATTTCAAACCAACAGCAGCCCATCAACTTGCCCTCTTGTGCTGCTCTTAGTTTCCAGCACATTTTTAGTATTGCGGCTTGTCTGACTTGGTGCTGATTTGATAGCCCAAATTCAAGGCGTACTTGCACTTGTGATGCAAACCTTGGTATATGAAACATGTATTTAAACAGTTCTGACTGTTGTAAATTCAGGACGTTTGCGTCTTTGCCTCTGAATAGCTCCGAACCGTACGTTAGAGATGGTAGAAACTTTGCCTCAATTACCTTAAAAAGGTATAAGTTGGATGGACATTTGAATTTTGTTTTCAGTAAGTTTAGAGCGAATCGTAGTTTATTAGACTGGGCTTTTCTGTGCTGTTGATGGGTTTTTAGTGTCCATCTTGAGTTGACCACAACTCTAAGGTACTTGTAAGAGGGGCTTCGATCTATGGTGTTGCCCGCAATGTGCCATTTAAAAGATTGCCGCCCTTGCCGTGAAGCGAAACAGACAATCTTCGTTTTATTGTGGTTAAATTGCAATCCATTCGCACTGATGTATTCGTGCAATTTTGTGATGGAGCGTTGTAGACCCAAGGGGGTCTGGCTGCATAAAACTATGTCATCAGCATACTGTAGACTCCTTATTTTGTGATTTGCTAACTTTGGCGGGTCACTTTGTATCTCCGAGATACTGTTATCAAGGTCGACGGTGAAGATGTTGAAAAGGGTGGGAGCTAATACGCATCCCTGCTTGAGGCCAATTTGAGTGGGAAATTTTTTTGTCGTTCTGTTGTCATTGCCTAGTTTGATCTTGACCCAGGTGGATGTGTATAGGTTTATGATTGCTTGTAACTTCGGGGGTATACCCCAATTGGCCATCTTTTGCCATAGAATCTCCCTTGGTACTGTGTCGAACGCCGCTTTTAAGTTTACAAAACAGGTATACAGTTTTGTTGACCTTTCCTTTGCTCTTTCGACAAGAAGATTTAATGCAAGAAGATTACATGTAGTGTTGGTTCTGGGCCTAAACCCCGTCTGGGTGATTGGGAGAGTGTTATTAGAGCTGACCCAGTCTTCCAAGGCTCCCAAAAGATTGGATGCGTATATTTTAGCCTCTACGTCGATTAGAGCGATCAGCCTGTAATTTGCTGGGTCTGTTCTTGTGCCTGCTTTAAATATTGGGTTCAAAATGCTCCCACTCCATGATGGAGGAATGCTTCCTGTTTGGAAGGCGTTGTTGTACAATGGGGTGAGGTATTCCGCCCAGAAGGGTTGATCGTGTTTGAACAGCCCGTTAGGCGAACCATTTGGGCCTGGAGCGCCTTTTGACCTTAGTTTTTTGATGACCATTTGTACTTGGAATGGTGTGATCCAGTGTTCATCAAAGTTTTGGTCCGCTTCTTGCTTTTCGTGTAAGCAAACAGGTAAGATGGTATAAATTCCATGATTGGAGATTGGTCTTTTGGGTTTGCTCTAAATACTGAATCCAGTCTTCCTGTAGAATGTTTGAATTGATGACCTGTGCGGAGCCGTTTGCAACTTTGTTGATTTCTGCCCAAAATTTCCGGTTATTCTTTGATTTGCTTGATTCTAATAGTTTTTGCCAAATTTCTGTTTGTTGTTTTGACTTTTCAAACCAAACGTCTTTTTTATATTTTTGCCTCAGATTATGGATTTGGCGATTGGTATCATCACCCTTTACTTTGCCTTTTCCTAATAACTTTCTGGCTTCTTGATTTAAGATCCTTTTTTTGCACGCTATTGAGCCCAAGGGCACCTGGAGTGCTTTGCGTGGTTTCCTTTTGTTTGTGTACGTTTGATGACCAAATCTGTCCGTTGACCGCCGGGATTCCTTCCTGAACGGTCGCTCCCCTGACTCTCCTGCCAGAATCATTATTATTGCCATCACCTGCACCGCAGCTGAAGCCCTGACTGCGCCTGGTATCGTTACCATTACAAGCGCTATCGCGCTCAGAAGCTTTCACTCGCGCAGCGCTTTAAAATTCGTTTTTGCCATTTATAGAACTGTGCCTGTTGCTATTGTATTTTCCGCATCCCTCTCTGTGACACACAGCCTTTAAAGCTTACCGCGTGTATCCGATCTTCAACATCAGCGCTCTGTAACTGATTGGCGCTTCAGAACCCTCATTGTAAAATCACATTTGGCGCTCTGTGTTAATTACGTGCACCTCATTGCTGCGCTGTGTTTAAACATTAAGTAATCTCTAAGTGGCGCTTTGGCAGAGGTATTGTGGTGAAATTGTGTGCCTTTAGCTGCCTGTTGACGATCTTTGTGCTGTGCCCTCGCTGCTGCTTTTGCTTTCACTTTTGCCCTCCATTTTGTGTTTTCTTCTCCCCTGACCCGCCTCTCTGATCCCGCCTCCCAGCTGACCCTCCCACACACGAAGAATAGACTCTCCCCAGCCTGTACCCAGCTGTGACCGCCGGGATTCCTTCCTGAACGGTCGCTCCCCTGACTCTCCTGCCAGAATCATTATTATTGCCATCACCTGCACCGCAGCTGAAGCCCTGACTGCGCCTGGTATCGTTACCATTACAAGCGCTATCGCGCTCAGAAGCTTTCACTCGCGCAGCGCTTTAAAATTCGTTTTTGCCATTTATAGAACTGTGCCTGTTGCTATTGTATTTTCCGCATCCCGCTCTGTGACACACAGCCTTTAAAGCTTACCGCGTGTATCCGATCTTCAACATCAGCGCTCTGTAACTGATTGGCGCTTCAGAACCCTCATTGTAAAATCACATTTGGCGCTCTGTGTTAATTACGTGCACCTCATTGCTGCGCTGTGTTTAAACATTAAGTAATCTCTAAGTGGCGCTTTGGCAGAGGTATTGTGGTGAAATTGTGTGCCTTTAGCTGCCTGTTGACGATCTTTGTGCTGTGCCCTCGCTGCTGCTTTTGCTTTCACTTTTGCCCTCCATTTTGTGTTTTCTTCTCCCCTGACCCGCCTCTCTGATCCCGCCTCCCAGCTGACCCTCCCACGCTCCGCCCCCTCGCACAACCATTTAAGTCAGATGGTCCCACGCGCAGCGTCCACGCGCTTCGGACACGCCGAAGGTGCGCCAAAGGTAAGCCCGTCTACGCCCGTCCGCGCCTGGACCGCGCCCAGTGCCAGTCCCGCGCCCAGTGCCAGTCCCCCTGTACCTCGCGCTGCCCAGCCCCACCGCGTTACCTACGATGCTGCCACCCTCCTAGCCCTTAACCCCGGTCGCGCCCCCAACTGCGTCCAAGCCGCTCCTGGACGCACCCATGGACCGTTCTCCTGCCTTTCCTGCACATTCATCGGCACCGACAACATCTCCGCCACGACCACAACACAGATTCCCGACCCCAACCACCTAGAATGCATCCTTCTCAACACCCGCTCGGTCCACAGGCACGCCATTGACCTTTGGAACCTACTAGACACCATCTCTCCTGACGTCGCCTTCCTAACGGAAACATGGATGAACGCTTCCTCCGCCCCTGACATCGCCATTGCCATCCCCGATGACTATAAGATCACACGCAAGGACCGCACCGACCATACAGGAGGTGGAATCGCTATCGTCCATAAGAAATCAATCCGCATCTCAACCAGCTCTGACGCCAACCTCGCTAACTCCGAACACCTTCACTTCCAGATCCACATCGACCCCAAGACCACACTCAGAGGCACCCTCCTCTACAGACCACCAGGACCCCGCGCAAAATTCAGTGAAGACATCACGGACTTCATCACCCCACACGCGCTCCCCTCCAAAGACTACATCCTTCTGGGAGACCTCAACTTCCACCTTGAAAAGATCAACGACCGCAACACCGCCACCCTCTTGGACAACCTAGCCAACCTCGGACTTAAACAACTGGTCACCTCCCCCACCCACATCGCAGGTCACACACTCGACCCCATCTTCACCTCCAGCAACCATGTCTCCTTCAGCCACACTACGGATCTCCTCTGGACTGACCACAGCTGCGTTCACTTCACCTACAACAAACCGAAACCCATCATCCACCTCCAACCAACTCTACAAAGAAACTGGAACAAAATCACCACGGAGCAGATCTCCACATCGCTCCTTCAAACCTCCCCAGCCCTCTCCTCTAACGCCAACGAAGCCGCCTCTAACCTCACCCTTTGGCTATCCAACACCGCCGACACCTTAGCACCACTGAAAAAACGTCAACACAAACTTGGCATCAAGAAGGCCTCATGGTTCAACGATGACCTCAAGAAGTCCAAGAAACTGTGCCGCTCCCTTGAAAAGGCCTGGAAAAAAGACCCATCCACCAGCAACAAGGACGCCTTCAAAAGCGCCATCCGTACTCACCACCAACTGATCCGAAAAGCCAAGAAAACAGCATTCAAGGATCGACTTGACAACAACGCCCACAACAGCAAGGAACTTTTCAACATCGTCAAGGAATTTTCCAACCCCTCAGCCAACTCCAACGACATCACCCCCTCTCAAACCCTCTGCGATTCCCTAGCCTCTTTTTTCCACAACAAGATTGCTGACATCCACAACAGCTTTGACAACCAACCCGGAAGCCAACCCACCCTACCATCAGCTGACCATCTTCCCCCCGTTAACACCCTTAACGCCTGGAACCCAATCTCCACTGAGGACACCATCCGCCTGATGAATTCCATCCACTCTGGATCCCCCACAGACCCATGCCCTCACCACATCTTCAACAAAGCAGACTCCATCATAGCTCCGCACCTCCGAGACGTCATCAACTGCTCCTTCAACTCCGCTACCTTCCCAGAAGATTGGAAACACGCTGAACTCACCGCCCTTCTGAAAAAACCAACAGCAGACCCCACCGAACTCAAAAACTACCGCCCCATCTCGCTTCTTCCATTCCCGGCCAAAGTCATCGAGAAAGCTGTCAACAACCAGCTCGCCGCCTTCCTCGAAGCCAACAATTCACTCGACCCCTCACAATCTGGCTTCCGAGCCAAACACAGCACTGAGACCGCTCTCATCGCAGCAACAGACGACATTCGAACTCTACTGGACAATGGAGACACAGTCGCCCTCATCCTCCTCGACCTTTCTGCAGCCTTCGACACAGTCTGCCACAGCACCCTTTTACAACGCCTCAGAAACATCGGAATCCAAGGAAAGGCACTGGAATGGATCACCTCGTTCCTCACCGGAAGAACCCAGAGAGTCCGCCTCCCACCATTCAAGTCCGAGGCCTCTGAAATCATCTGCGGCGTACCACAAGGATCCTCACTCAGTCCCACCCTCTTCAACGTATACATGAGCCCCCTCGCGGCCATCGCCCGCCAACACAACCTCAACATCATCTCTTACGCGGATGACACTCAACTGATCCTATCTCTCACCAAGGACCCCAGCACCGCCAAAACTAACCTTCACGAAGGAATGAAAGAAGTCGCCGAATGGATGAAACAAAGCCGACTGAAACTGAACTCAGACAAAACAGAAGTCCTCATCTTAGGCAAATCCCCCTCTGCATGGGACAACTCCTGGTGGCCGGAAGCCCTCGGAAATGCACCCATCCCGACAGACCACGCACGGAACCTTGGCGTCATCCTGGATTCTTCACTCTCTATGAACAGACAAGTCAGCGCCGTATCCTCTTCCTGCTTTAACATTCTTCGCATGCTCAGAAAAACATTTCGCTGGATCCCCACCGAAACAAGGAAAACAGTCACCCATGCTCTGGTCACGAGCCGACTGGACTACGGAAACACCCTCTACGCAGGTACCACCGCTAAACTCCAGAAGAAACTACAACGAATCCAAAACGCCTCAGCCAGGCTCATATTAGACATCCCACGCAACGAACACATCTCTGGTCACCTTAAAGATCTCCACTGGCTACCCGTCAATAAGAGGATTACTTTCCGACTGCTCACCCACGCACACAAATCACTCTACGACATCGGACCAGATTGCCTCAACTCTCGATTGTCCTTCTACACCCCCTCCCGCCAACTTCGCTCTTCCAGCCAAGCCTTCGCCACTGTACCTCGCATCAACAAGACCACCATGGGAGGCAGATCCTTCTCTTACCTGGCTGCCAAAACATGGAACTCACTCCCCGCTTACCTTCGCCTCACCCAGAATCACCTAGCGTTCAGAAAGCAGCTTAAAACGTGGATATTTGACAAATAATCCTCCTCCCCTTCCTAAGCGCCTTGAAACCCTCTGGGTATGTAGTGCGCTATATAAATTTTATGACTTGACTTGACTTGACTCCGTTAGGGCAGTGATCATCTTTTCCCAATTGTCCTGGTGTGCCGTTTGGCTGTTCCCGGTGACTTCTGCATGCACTTTTTTCACCTGTACCATAATTTCTTCGACGTTCTTTCCATTCCATACTAATCGCTTGAGATTATATAAACGCGGGTGTTCTATCAAATCGTTACATGCTGGTGCCCTGGAGTATTGATAGCTGAGCTCAATTGATTGTAGGCTATGATCGCTCTCCAATCTGTGTATTATTCTGAAGGTAACTATTGTTTGTAATACCTCTGGGTCCACTATGGTGTAATCTAAAATAGCTTGAGCCTGTTTGGTTATTCTGGTCATGGACGCCGGCTGATCTTGTGAAAGCGTCCATTCAGAGTGATCAGTCCGATATCGGTGAGCATTTGTGCGCACTGCTGGCCGTACTTGTCCTTTTTCCGGAGGTTTGTTATCGTAGGCGGAATGGTTTTGCCGTTCCATTTGTTTTGGTTGGTGTTTGGGACATGGTCCTTTTGTAGTAGGAACATATTCAGGTCGCCTGACACTACCAGCCCTGCCTGTGGGTAAGTGGATTGCATTGATTTGACAAGCACTTTTAGGGTCAGAATTTTCTCTGATTTCTTCTTGAGTTCCGGGTGGATGTAGATATTACAGATTACCGATGACCGAGACTCTTGAGCGCCCTGTGGTCCTAAAAAGGGATCAGGAGGTACCTTGATTTTAATGCACTGGATCCATGTTTGTCCCTGTCGATGGTGACGTAGGACCAAGGAATGCCGGTGTTCAAATAGATCGATAGGCCTCCAGTGGCCCTGCCTAGTAGGCCTCTTTTGATGGCGTATAGTTGGATTTCTTTGAAGCCATCTATGGGTTCGGTCATGGTTGACCAAGTCTCTTGGAGTAGAATGATGTCAAATTGTTTTAGAAATGCAGATAATTCTGCGTCTTTTGTTTTGCTCCCAACCCATTTATATTCCATGAGCATACTTTCATGTTCGGTGTTCATGCTTCATTCGTCTTGTGGTCCACTGGACTTGATGTTGGGGGTAAGATTTTGCGTCTGTTGTTTGATCCTCCTGATGTACCATGGTGAATGATACGTAGGTTGAACCATCCTCCCTTGATGCTCTCCAAGTAGCTGACTGCCCCCCGAAGTATTCCGCTGTTTGGTCGTGATCCTTCCTCTGCCAACAGGGATAACGGGCCCGGATATCTTTCTAATGCTACTGGTCTAATTTCGATTCCCCATTTTGCAAATTCTTCTCTGTTTTGCCAAAATTCTTTGGCTATCATGGGGTCCTTCCATGTTGCCACTGTCAGTTCTCTCCCGTTTGTGTTTGCGATTGGTTTAAATTCAATGCTTTCAATATGGTTTGTATTCAAATGTCTCAGAGATTCAATCACATTAGTTTTAGAATGGCGCTCCGATTGAGGATATCGTGCTTCCCCCTAGAGCTGTAGTGTGGGATGATTTCCTGTGTTGGTGTACCTGCTGGGTAAGTTGAATCTGTCTCTTTTTTTTGATCCTCGTTCCAGAATTGGGTGATTGTTTTGACTGTCTTAACTGGGTTGCCCAGGATGGAGGGAATGGGCTGAGCTGCTGGCTCAATGGCGGGAGCGGGTTGGTGAGGTCTTGGGAACTCAAGGACTTGAATGGTGGCTCTTAGCTACTGCACGTTGGGCGTAGGTTTTTCATTTTGTGCCTTTGTCGTTATCGAAAAGCAGTGCATGATGCCTTTTTGTTCTCCTTGCGGATTCTGCACAGAAGAGCAACCCGCCAGTTGCGTTTTTGAGTACTCTTGTGTTGGAGGGTGTGCTCTTTGGCTGCTGGAAGGTTCTATTGATGTGGCTGTCAGGGGCAGACTTGGTGGAAGGGGATCCTGCCAAGGTTCACCTTGTTCTTCCTGGACCTTTTTGCTTGAGTCTTTACCCTTGAGTTCTTGGGGTGTTGTTTCTGTGGTCAGGTTCGTTTTTTGGTTGCTAGCCGCTGGGAGGTCTTGGCCCTGATGCCTATTGGGCTGTAATGTTACTTTTTTTCTTTGCTGCTTGTTTTGCATGGCTTTCCTCAATCTCTTGCATTCACGTTTTGTTAGGGAGGTACTTTGTTTTTGTTGCCCGTTCTGTAGGGGGCAGGGATCTTCACTCCCTAGGTTGACTGGATCCTCAGTGCCTTTGTGTTGGGATGATGTGTATTTTGGGATTGCTGTCGGGACAGTTGGTGAATGATTTATTGTGGGGCTGCCTTCAGTTAGGTCCACCCTAATGACCACGCCAATTGAGGTGTCGCAACTAGTTGTGCTTGTCAAATTTTCCGGAAGATGTTCAATGGCGTGAGTTTCTGTGATTTTTTGATGCTCATTTGTTTTGTTTTGTACTTTTGACAGCATGTCAGTTAGAATGGTCGGCAGAACTTTAAGGTGGTTCATTGTTTCAAAACACTGGTATTCGTGGTACATTGTGTGCGGGTCTCTCTGTACCCGTTCTATAAGGGAATTTAGCTCTAGTATCTTTCTGTCAATGCCCACCACGTGAGATGCCAGGATTTGAAGAAGATCTATCTGTAACTCTAATTTATCGGAGTGTTGGATTAGTGCTGTGGAAATGGTTTCCATGATACTTATGAATGGCGGCCACAGTGGAGCCTGCGGCGGTGACTGGTTGTCTGGTTGGTTACTGCTAGATTGGGAACTAGACCTAGCTTTGACCCCTAACTTGTTCCGACCCAACACTCGTAGGTCTCCACCCTGACCTGTGCCTGGCGTATTTGATTTTCCATTTTTTTCTTGGGCTCTGGTCCTCTTGGTGGGGTTGTTTTGATCGGTGAGGAAATGGTGTAGTGGAGGGGAAATAGACCCAACGGGGTGTTCGGTGTTTGGCTGTTTGCCTCATGGTGAATTATTAGACTGGCTGTGCGTATGCGATCGATTGCTCCCCGTGTATCCATACCTGGGGATGGTTGTGAGGATATATCCTCCTTTGGTGGGACCTCTGTGCTTGGTCGGCCCTACTGTGCCCTTGCTCGTTCCAGGTTTGGGTAGACGTTGGCTTTTATCTGTTCGTCATGTTCCCGTTCGACGATTTTTGTGCCTGTTGTGTCCTTGTCAAATATGTCACTGATATCTTTTCTTAAGGCTGGGTTGACAGCCCCAGGGTCAGGGTCAGGCGCCACTGGTCCAAAGTAAGAGCCCAGGCTTAATGAGCGGCGCTTCGCTGACGTGTTTGGTGTTTTTGCCGATGGTGCCGCCGAACGTTCAGAGCACGACTCACTGTGTGCATTGACGTTGTTTGCTACTTCCCTTGTGTTAATTTGTGCTTTGATTATTAGTTTGTCTGGAGTTTTCCAAGGGTTATGTCTGATCACTCGAGGAGTGTCACTCTGAGGCTGCAAGGCTGTCAACGGTGAACCCACTGTCTGGGACATTCTTTTATTGCTATTGACAGAGTTTGATTTCTGCGTTTGCAGCACCGATGGCGATGAATGAAGAATTAAAAAGTCGGTGGCGTCTTGTCGGTGGGGGCGCTGGCAATTATGTCTTGCATGTCTACTCGGTCCTCATCTGAGGTATCGTTGGATTTTTCACTCGTATTTCTGGAGTGTTGTCGGTTTCTTTTTTTTTTTTATTAATTGAGGGATGTGTTCTAATTTTCCCAGATCTCATGATGGGGAAGGGGTTTGGAAGTTTTGAAGAGCCTGCTCCCTCCCTTTTTCTCCCTTTCTCCTTTCGGCCTCACTGCCCTCCGCACTTCACCCTTGCGTTGGCTGAGGCAGGAGGATCTTGGTTAGGGAGGGTGGATTTTACTTGTTGTTTGATTGTTGTAAGCTTGTGGAGGTTTTGTGAGGGCCAACCATGGGTTGGAGGGAGGATAAGTTGTGCTCTCTCTGACGGGACTTTGGGGGTCGGGTTACTCCTGTAGCCCCTGTTGCTCTCGTCGTTCTGTAGATGCCTCGGGGGCTTGGGGGCTCGGGGGACCACTGTGCAGTACTCCTATGGCCTTATCGCTGTCGCCGACACCAGCTCCATCGCTTGTGGATTCCTGGGGGTGAATGAGGGGGGAAGAGGGGTTCCGAGGGCTCTTTGCCGCCCTGACCTTTATGGCCCTTTGCCCCTTTACACCTGGTTCCGAGCCCCATAGGCAGAGGTACCCTGGGCGCTCGGTAGCTCTTGGTCCTTCTACCCAAATGCCCGGCAAGGGTGTCGGGCTCCCGGGCCCCCCCGGGTGCCTGCTGGGCCGCTGGTACTCTCTAGTACTCTCTGGGGGAGCTGTTTCCTCTCCGGCGCTCACTGGAGACTCTGGACTCTGGAGAGCTCGGCACAGCTCGGCGCGGCGCAGCTCTACTCTGCTCCACTTTGGGTTGACTATGGCTTTGGGCGTCTGCTTACTTGCTCCCCCCTGTTGTTGTTGGGCCCCCCCCAGCGGGAATGGCAAGCTACTGGCTGCGGGGTGCGGATGCCAGGAGCGGTTGCGGGGTGAGCAGGGGAGCGGGGAGCAGGGGAACCACACCGACCTGCCTCCGCTCGACCCCGATTCCTCCGGGCACCAACTCTCAACGACGGCTCTCGACGACTTCTCAGCTCGCTGATCGCAACTTCGCTCCGGCACTGCTCCGCACTGGCTCCGCTCGCAGCACTGCTCGCAGGCTCCTCTCACTGACTACTGCTGACTGCTGCTGACGTGACTCCTCCCACAATCTGGTATTGGCATGTATCAGTAATAGAATGCCATCAAAGAGGGGATTGATGGAGCAAGGTTTCGTACTTAAAGAAACTTACTTGGACTCAACCCTCTTGAAATAACATGTAATAATGTAGCCAACATGTTTTGTGATTACTGACAATTGCATTACATGACATTTACTGTATCTAGGGGAACCTTTTAAATGTGCTTTACTAACAAGTAACTCGAGTGTCTTAATATGGCTGCCGAAACTGCGAGAACTCTTCTGCGCATGCGTTTTCTGCATCTACATAGTATGACTTCTTACGCTTTTGGTGGGAATTCTTTGCAGCTACGCAGTAGTACTTAATATGGTTGCTTTGAACCTCACATGCTAATGCATTTGGCTATGCTTAAACTAAACATTGCATGTCTCGCTAATCTACTAAAGCAATAGTTAAAATAAAATATTGGGCTTAGAGTAGGAATCAGCGGTATACAGTGCATTCATTTATTTCCGTATTTTAACATGTCTTTCTTTGACTTTATTGTTAGCTCGTATTTGGCCCTGAGGGAGACTGAAATCTCCATCTTGAAAATTGGTACACATGCATCAGGGACACTGAAAAGACCTCGAGCAATGACATTGAAAAGCTGCCAAGTTCCATCTTACCAGCGATGCGCTTGAGAACCTCACCTCTTGACCCAGGGAGAGGAAGAAAACTTTTATAAATTGTATATGGATTGTACTTGAAATAATGTGAACATTGCTGGGAGGAATAAAAGCATGGGAAAATAAATTAAGGGTGGAAACATAGATCAATTAAACTAAAGATATATGACTTCATATTAGTATGGTGTGATGACCTCTCCCCATCCCACTGACCAATCGAATGAAGGGAATACACGAATATTGAAACATTGGAGGGAGGTCCATACACTGAGAATAGTATAACTAAGGTAGGCTCAGTCAGTTATACTGTCCGACTTCTCACAGACCTGTCACTGACCCAAAGTTGCTGGAGGAGATCCTGATGTCACGGAGATCAGAAGGCGGGTCGAGCACTCTGAAAGAAGAATCTGGAGATTGCTGAAGGAGAAGACTCGATCTATCTAGAAGTGGAATGAGAGTAGCAACTGAGAGGGGTGTAACGCTGGTGCTACACCTAAAAGAGGTTACATGTCCTATCCTGCACCTGTCCTTAACTGCTGGCTCCTGTATAGTCGCACCATTCTAGGTAAATATAAATCTGTGTGGTATGTCCTTTTACCGTTTCCCTTTTCCACCCTTCCCAGGTACCAATGTCATGAGATTTTACTAAGTCTTCTTTACAAATTTTTCTTTAAATCATAAAATTCTCCTGGATAAGTTGGTGTTTACATATATTGATTTTGACTCACAAAATTATTGCATAGATAAAAGTTTTAGAAACTCTCCTGAGTATGTGGTCATTCAAAGAAATAAAAGTAATTGTTGTTTATGCCTATTATGCTAACAACCTGATCTATCAACCTGAGGAAAATTGAAACTAAGGTATTGGTAAGAAATGTTATATATATATATATATATATATATATATATATATATATATATATATATATATATATATATAAATTATTATAAGGTAAATACAATTCCTGATCAGCAGCAAATAAGTTACTAGCTTATAGTATGTGTGTTTAATGGCCCCATGTGAGTATGGTGTTTATAAGTAACCCAAGCTGGTAATCTCGTGACATCACTACCATTACAATGAACTACTACCTCAATCAGTGCCACCAACTTTGTAGCCCATGTAGATAGCCATCTACTACTGGCCCAATCCAGTGTTTCATTAAAAAAAACTTACGCGGCAGGCCAGATGTTTTGATGAGAAGCCTGCAGCTGACACAGAGAATATTGGAGGTACCAATTACCAGGTTATGTATCCTTTATTCCACTACATGCATTTTTCATCCCTTACCAAACCTCTAACCTTTAGCTCATCTATATTTTTCATTCATGCTTTCTCCCTTTGTCACTATATTTCTTTCTTTCCATTCTTTCTTTACCCTTTTGATGTTTTCCCTCTCTTGCTCTGAGTAAACGCCTGTTGGGGAAAAATATGTGCTGACTCACAAAAATGAGTACAGTGGGGGCACCTACAGCCTCCAGCTCAAATCAAGCGCCGATCCCATCTCAAACTGGATCAATCCTTCTTTTTTTAATGATTCTGCATGTATTTTTCTCAGTCTGGAAGTCAGTCAGGGTAAGAAAAACTGCAAGAAATTTCCAAAATCCCCAAAAGCTATGGAAAGTTTTGAAATCTTCAAAATTCTCTAGAGATCTAACATACTGAACTATGTCTATTTCTCAATTGCACATTTAATAATTAATTTTTAAATATGTTGTCTCTTTTACTAACGTTTAATTTTGTGTGTATTCCCTTCTATCATTTTTTCTTTTCTGCTCACTGTGTCATTACAGAAGGTAATCAATCAGAGACACAGAAGTCCTAGCCCTTCCACTAACTGTGAGTGAACATCTCTGAATGGAAGAACAAACGATTCCAGACGTTGTCCTTGTTAGAAGTCATCAGCGAGGTGCTGTGATTATCTGACCTCAGATGGAGTCAGGGTCCAAACCCTGTTCTTTGAAATTCTATGAATTGAAAAAAAGACTAGGTTTTGTTTGACATCAAGTCTTGACATGCTCATTATAAGTTGTGTCTAATGTTCCATTTCATTTCATCTCATAAACTTTTATTCGATTATAAAAATTTGCATAATCATAAAAAGTACAATTTATAAAAATCATCGGTTTTGTACAGAGAATCACATGTTATAGTTTATAAAACAATGCCCTGACGGGTTTTCATTACTTTTTTTAAAAAGGTCGATATCATTTTGGCTTCGTGCGGGTTTACCGGTGACTGGAGATAAACAAGCGCTGGATATGTGCTTCTAAGACCGCTAGAACGAAGAAGGGGAAAAATCAATTTTTTCCTGGCTACGCTGTAGTATTTGCAGAACAGTGTGACATGGACCGTTGATTGCTTGGAGGCCCCGTCACACGGACAACAAATCAGGTTCCGAGACCAGTTGTTCTGTTCCGGAAATGAGACCAAGCGGAAGAAAAGATCGAACCGGAGTCTTGTCAATAGAAACTTTTCGTAGTTCGAAAGAAAGAACGTCAGGTAGGGCTGTATCAGTTTCTCTGGTTGCAATAGGCAGATTTTTCCGTTTTGTGTTTTTACAATCTCAGCCTGATTGCGGAGTTCTCTTAAGTGGCCCATACATAGTTCTTTAAGCTGTTTCTTTGAAATGTCTTCTATTGAAGGTGGATCAAGAAAGTATTGCTCCCGATCTAGATCTTGAAAAAATTTAAAAATGTAGTTGAGCCAGGGGATTTTCCTCCAGTGAGCTAGGCTAAGGCAATCGGCGATGAGGGAGCGTGTTATATGGCTTTCTGGATTGCACCATATGCGTTGCCATAGAATGAGAGGCTGGCAGCGTATGGTGTCTGTCACAAATTCCATCCCTAGCTCTCGATGTGATGCTAGAATCGGAGAGCTTTGGGGAAGGGCCAGAACATACTTAATAAAGGCGTTCTCCGTTACCTGTAGTTGGTTAATGCTTCCGTATCCCCAGATGCCTGCTCCGTAACTAGCCACGCTGTGGCACTTTGCATAGTATAGCGTTAACAGTTCGGAAGGAGCTGGTTTTCCAAGTTTCCTGGAAAAGGCACAAAGTGCTGATGTTGCTCGACGGAAGTTGAGGTTTCTGGCTTCAATGGCTTTACGCCAGGTCATTGAATCGTCCACGAGTATACCCAGATAGGGGTATACTGTTGTTTTTTCCAGCTTGGTGTTATTTATGTGTATGGATTTTGAAGTTCCGTGTTTGGGTCCTATGATCATTGTAAATGTTTTCTTTGTATTTACTTTTAGACCCAGAGAGTCCATAAACGTCACGTATTTGTTCAACTGTCGTTGAAGTTGGTTGGCTGTTCGGGCCAGGATGACCGAGTCGTCGGCATAGAGGAGGATGGGTATAGGGCGGCGTGCTATCTGTGGGAGGTCCTGGCTCCCTGCCAACATAGCTTTTTCGATCCCGTTGGTGTATAGATTGAATAAGAAGGGAGCCAGTACACACCCTTGCCTTACTCCTCGTGTGATTTTAAAGGGACGTGATAGTTCGCCGCCGATGCCATAACGCACTCGGCCTTCTGCGTTGGTATATAGACCCCTGAGGAAGGCCGATATCGGTGGGTCTACTCCAAGATTGGACATAATATCCCACAGCTTTGCGTGCTGAACGCAGTCAAAAGCCGCGCTCAGGTCTACGTAGACCAGGTAGATTTTTCCTTCTTTTGCGTGAGCGTATTTTCCGGCCAGGAGGGTCAGGTTTAGGGCCTGCTCCACCGTTCCGAGCCCCTTCTGGAAGCCATATTGCAGGTCTGTGAAGATGTTGTTTACCTGGGCCCAAGATTGTAATCGGTCCAGGAGTAGTCGGCCTGCAATTTTGCCCGTGGAATCCAGAAGGGAGATCGGCCGGTAGCACGCGGGATCGTTGCGGTCCCCTTTCTTAAATATTGGCAAGAGGGTGGATGATGACCATGATGGAAGGAGACCGATTTCAGCGACTGCAGTCATTACCCGGGTTATTATTAGCGACCAATAGTCACTATTGTATAAAAACAAGTCCATGGGTACCCCGTCTGGGCCAGGAGCCTTGCCAGTTTTTGACGCTTTGATTGCCTTTCTGACCTCAGTGACAGTGAAGCGTAGATCAATGGGAAGAAAATTTTTCTCTGCTTCGTCCTCGCGTTCTATTTGAGGTATGTCAGATGGCGAGCCAAAGATTTTTGTGAAGTGGTGAACCCAGTCGTTCTCGGTTACTGCTACGTCGAGGTGGTATGGATCAGTATTGTTATCTAAAAAAGGTGATCTGATGGTCTGCCAAAATGTGATGCTGTCTTTTTTTAGTGCGCTTTCGTGTAGTTGGCACCAAAGGTCTCTCTTTATCTGCCGCCTTCGGTTTTTCCTAACTTCGTTGTACGTTTTCCTCCGAAGTGAAATTAATTGAGCATCTCTTGGTTTCTGCCGGAGGGCTTCTTTTAAGGACGTGAGGGCCTTTCTGCAGTCTGAGTTAAACCATCTTTTAGTTTGGGGTTTAGGTTTGTTTGCCGTGTGTTTGAATAACTCGTCTCTTATTGCCCCTTGAATGTTATGGAAAGAGGTGATGATTAGTTCGGGGGAGGCCTCTGCGGACAAACAGTCCCTTAACCAGGGGTGCGTTTTTTCAAGTATTCTTTGCGAGGTCACTTCAGGGTCGACTTTCGCCCATTTGATGGCGTACCCGTTCTTCTTCTTTATTGTTATTGATTGTTGGTCAAGAGAACTGGTTTTTGTTGTGGAGGAGCCCGCTTTCTCCATTGTGAGCTCCACACTCAGCGGATAGTGATCACTAATCGGACTGGACCCTACTTTGTAGTTTTTTAGCGATCTTTTACACGTATTAGAGGCTAAGATAAAGTCAATGGTGGACGTGCAGCCTCGTCCATGGAAGGTGGGTAGAAATTCCTGGGCCGGGTCCACTAGTTCGTTTACAAAGTCTAGGTCCAAGGTGAATAGGATTTCATTTAGCTTATTTCCGCTTTCAGTGTGTGCGAAATGAGGAATGGGATTTCCGGATTCAGATTGTAAGCCACAAATTCCGATTTTGTGGTTTGGGCATAATGGGTGGTTGAAATCGCCTCCCCAGATGTATTTTATTGTCGCGCTTAGGTTCGCGCTTTGTAGTGTGGATATGTGAGCCACCATTTCGTCTAGATTTGTACAGCAGTCCAGAGTACCTGCGTTATTATAATAATTTATGAGTATATATATATTCCTCGATGCGGTAGTCTGGTGGGTAATTTGGATGATTTGAACGGTAGGTGTTTCTTTCGTTAGTTTTACCGTGACTGCTATGGTGTTGGAGAAATAGATCATGAGTCCACCTTTTGGTCTTCCCATTGTGCTAGGCGTTGCTTTGGTGAAGAATGTCTTATATCCCGCTAGATGGAGGGGGGATGTACGCCAGGTCTCTTGTAGGCACAAGATTTGGTGGCTTCCTGCTATTTCCAGCCATTGAGGGCATGTTATTTTTCCGGTTAGACCTGCGACGTTCCAGAAAGCTATGCCTATACTCATGGCCTCGTTGTCTGTCGAGGTGGCGGGTACTGTTTTGTGGTTGGTAGGGATTTCAGCGGCTAAAGCTTGGTCGGTGAATGATCTTTCGCTCGTGTCCGGTTTTTTGAGGGGAGTGTGGGTCAAAGGGTTGTTTAGTTGGATCGTTGGTGTCTCTGGTGTGTCAGGCTGTTTTGGTGGGACTGTCGGATGCTTCTCAGAGACTGGGTGATGTAAGACGGCAACTGTGTGTTGGCTAAGATCGACCATAGGTGGTCAATCGACCATATCGAGGCACTCGTATCGATTTTGGGTCGGGAAGCCCTGCCAACCTTCATATGCTGGGTAGGATCTATCCTGCCAATATGGAACTTGGCCATCAACGTACCTTTCTCTTGCCCCCCCCCTGTCTAGGTACTCGCATGGGTAATCCCTCCGACTCCATGGTGTTTGACGCCATGGGTCCTGGTTTCGTGGGTCTTTGGGATGATGGTGCCATTCCCAGGGTGGTAGGTTGTGATGTTGTTTCACTGGGGGGTAAAAAAGAGAAAGGTGGCGGGCGTCTATTCCCCCTTTTTTCTCGAGTTGTGGCCAGGCACAGATGTAGTCTACCGTTGCGGGATCTCTGCATGTTACAATGATGCAGTCACCGCGTATTGTTTTCTTGGTTTTGCCTATCCAGGCTACCCTACGTGCTGACGTAATCCCTCCTGATAGGTGTGATTCGAGAGGTCTATTTATGCTGAGCCACTGCATGGCCTTATTTTTAAGTGACCATGCAGTTTCTGGGGTGTCTTCTGCTAACTCGGTACTCCTGTTAAAACTATTGTGTATGGAGTAGCTTCAGGGGGCAAGTGGGCTGGACGTCTAACTGTGGGGAGTTTTTTCGGGGTGGTTTCCGATGTGTTCTTGGATGTTTTTTGGGGAGGTAGTGGATTCGTAGGCTGGGAATCGGGTTTCTCTGTGGGGATTCTACTGGAGTCTGGGTTTTGTGCTGGACATGGGGTGTGTGCCGTGATATTGCCTTTGGTAGTTGCCTGCTGTGCTTTTTGTTGTGGTGGTTTCTCCTGCTGGGGATGAGGCGTATTTGCTATTGGTTTGGATGTGGTAGACGGTGGATTTGTGTTCTTCTGTGCTGCGGATGTTGCGTTTGAAGGATTGACTGTTTTCTGTATGTGTTTTTGGTTTTGCTTTTTTGGAGGGTGTGAGGTGTTTCGCTGGCCCTTTACGTCTATCCTAGTATTTGTATCTAGAAGAGTGGCCGATATTATTGACAGTTGAGCTTCGAGATTTCTGATGCTCAACTGGATAGGCTTTAGGTATTGGTAGAGTAGATCTTTGGTAGTGGTGAGCACTTGTGATGTAATTCTGCAGGTCTTACATTGCTCAGATGTGTTATTATTGGAGATTGCCTTATGTGGAAGAGTGGAGTCAGGAATGTGCAATATGCTATTGGAGCATGGGGAGTTTGAATGGGTCATGGGTGAGCTTTGTGTTTTTTCACTGAGTGATAGTCGAGTCTCCGATGTTGCCCTTTCCCTCTCGCCATGCTGGGGCAGGTTGTCGGTGGTTTGGATATCTCCTTGGGTTTGACATCCAGCTAGGTCGGGGGTTGCTTCCAAGTCTTCTGATGTTATTGAGGGATCCGACTCAGAATGCGTGACTGACAGGTCGACTACTGAAGGGACGGTGTTAAGTTCTGTGATTGGAAGAGGCACTGGAAGTGAGCTGTTTTGGGAGGTCAGATTAATTGGGGATGCAGCGTTCGCTATGGCACCAAGTGATGAGCGCTTGGCATTTGCGCTCATAAGATCCATTGAGACTCTCTTTTCCATTAAAGCTATGCTTTGGTTTATCGTTTCGTTAACCCGTGATATAAAAAGGTCGATAGGGCCAGTTACTTGTGCTACCTCCTGTGCATGTTTGGATTTGGGTTTGGAGGCACTTCTAGTTTTTGGCGGCATGCTTGTTTGTTGCTGGGTCGTCGATGAAAGAGAGATGGCCCGGTCCGGTCTCTATCGGGCACTAACGGGCAACAACGGGCCCGCCCTTGGCCCGGGCTTTGCCCGCGCGCGTCCCGCGATGCGCGTGATAGGCCCTGTTTAAGTAGGTATAGGGAAGGGGCGGGGCACTGGGAGGGGGCGCGGCTCACGCGGGAAGAGGGAACAGCTGATGTTACTGACGCTGTCCCTCGCAGTCCCCGGGCCGCGCCTCTCGCCTCCGCTGCGGCCTCGCGTCTCCACTCACAGGGTCTCCGGCAGGTTTGGCACAGGGAGGCTGCTCCTGCAGCAACGGCAATTAGGGTTTAGAAAAACGCTGGCAAGTCCTTACAGCAGCAAGTCTCTCTGGCGAGCAGCACCCGCGAAGCGGGGGCCACGAGAGGTTTTAAACACCCTGTAGGGGGCGGGGCACTGGGAGGGGGCGCGGCTCACGCGGGAAGAGGGAACAGCTGATGTTACTGACGCTGTCCCTCGCAGTCCCCGGGCCGTGCCTCTCGCCTCCGCTGCGGCCTCGCGTCTCCACTCACAGGGTCTCCGGCAGGTTTGGCACAGGGAGGCTGCTCCTGCAGCAACGGCAATTAGGGTTTAGAAAAACGCTGGCAAGTCCTTACAGCAGCAAGTCTCTCTGGCGAGCGGCTCCCGCGGAGCGGGGGCCGCGAGAGGTTTTAAACACCCTGTAGGGGGCGGGGCACTGGGAGGGGGCGCGGCTCACCCGGGAAGAGGGAACAGCTGATGTTACTGACGCTGTCCCTCGCAGTCCCCGGGCCGCGCCTCTCGCCTCCGCTGCGGCCTCGCGTCTCCACTCACAGGGTCTCCGGCAGGTTTGGCACAGGGAGGCTGCTCCTGCAGCAACGGCAATTAGGGTTTAGAAAAACGCTGGCAAGTCCTTACAGCAGCAAGTCTCTCTGGCGAGCGGCACCCACGGAGCGGGGGCCGCGAGAGGTTTTAAACACCCTGTAGGGGGCGGGGCACTGGGAGGGGGCGCGGCTCACGCGGGAAGAGGGAACAGCTGATGTTACTGACGCTGTCCCTCGCAGTCCCCGGGCCGCGCCTCTCGCCTCCGCTGCGGCCTCGCGTCTCCACTCACAGGGTCTCCGGCAGGTTTGGCACAGGGAGGCTGCTCCTGCAGCAACGGCAATTAGGGTTTAGAAAAACGCTGGCAAGTCCTTACAGCAGCAAGTCTCTCTGGCGAGCGGCTCCCGCGGAGCGGGGGCCGCCAGAGGTTTTAAACACCCTGTAGGGGGCGGGGCACTGGGAGGGGGCGCGGCTCACCCGGGAAGAGGGAACAGCTGATGTTACTGACGCTGTCCCTCGCAGTCCCCGGGCCGCGCCTCTCGCCTCCGCTGCGGCCTCGCGTCTCCACTCACAGGGTCTCCGGCAGGTTTGGCACAGGGAGGCTGCTCCTGCAGCAACGGCAATTAGGGTTTAGAAAAACGCTGGCAAGTCCTTACAGCAGCAAGTCTCTCTGGCAGTCTAATGTTCCAACATGGGTGACTGGCTTGAGTAGAATGTGCTATTTATGAATAACTAGTTAGCAACTGTGTGAGCTAATGCAGTGAGCAGCTGGTGGATGGACAGGCAGAGGACAGTTTTGGGACAATGTAAATGTAAATGTAAATGTACATGTATTTATATAGCTCAAATCACCGACCCGGTATCTAAGCGCTTGCTTAGGGAACCCATCCTGGTATTCCCCTGTGAGATACTCTGGTGGTGTATCCACAAGGTGAAAGCCAGGCATCCCACCGCGAGGGGCCGTTGTGGAGATTAAGCAAGCTATTGCCCAGAGTCGCAGAGTATGAACCCATGAATCGAGTAGGCACCGGAGCGAGAATTGTCGAGTCCGTGGACATTTTCGGATTCAAGACCCGCCGAGCCGGGAATTGAACCCTGGTCCCGGGCTGACCTCTGCTTCCAGGTCTGCCTCCTCTAACCAGTGAGCCACACTTTCAAATGTTAGAACTACATAATCTAGAGGACTGAATAAGCAGCTTTGTTCCCAAACACACTGTAATTGACTTTGTGTCTAACTCTCAATGGACAATATTTAATTACGTTATCTTTCAATCTTCCTCTTCTTAATCCTCTATATACACATTTTGTCTGCAGTCAACTTCCCTCAGCGATATATGATGATGATTGTACTGAAAGCTAGTTCTTATTTATTTAGAGTTTTATATAGCATGAATATGACCCAAGTGGGCATCCGAGAGATTTACAGAAGATCAGAGTGAGAGAAACAGGTTCAGCAAACAGTAATGCGTGAAAACCAGGCGCGGTGCGTCCATTGGGGCGTGGCCCCACTAAGCCACATGGACGCACCGCACCGTCAATGTCAAGCAGTAAGCACGCTAAAAAATAATTGTCAATGCTGCTCCTCACTTCCGGGACACACCCAACTCAATCCGGAGTGCGCCAGGGGGTGGGGCTGAGCTGGCTGCTGCAGCTTGAGTGACAGTCCAGACTCAGCTGCAGCAGTAGTGTGCATCTGCATTTTTGGGCTCTGACCAGCCCAAACTTGCGCGTAATACCTTCCCCTTAAGAGAAGGACCCAAGGGCACTGCTTCATACAGCAGCCAGGGCCGCAGGCCCCGTGGCTGATATGGGCGGATAGTAACTGTGCCCCCCAGCCAATCCTTGCACTGCATGCAGCGCCAGGATTGTCTGGTCCACCGCGCAGAAGGGCAGGCAATCCATTATTAGGTGCCACGCGTGGGTTGTGGCACACTGCCGCAGCTGCACTTTGTATGGCCAATCACTGTGTGACATCATGTGAAGCCATGCAGATATTGGCCATTTCAGGACGCAGGAAGGCTGGCCTCCTCCTGACTCGTCGTGTGTAGTAGATCCTGGGAAAAAATTAAAAGTAAGAGTCGGAATGGAAATGTATTCGCAATTGCGTTGATTGGGAGATTACATCTGCTATTGCTAACAGTCAGCACCAAATTTCCAGTTTTTATTACGTCAGAAATGACGGGATAAATTCCTCCCTCGGTACTGGTGTTTAGGAGGTTTTTGGGTTGTACTGGTGTTTAGGAGGTTTTTGGAGATCCTCATCCTCGGACCGACCCCCTCAGCCTGGGACAATACCTGGTGGCCAACCACGCTGGGAACAGCACCGACACTCACTGACCACACACGCAACCTATGATTCATCCTCGACTCCTCCCTCTCCATGTCGAAGCAGGTCAACTCCGTCTCTTCCTCCTGCTACAACACCCTCCGCATGCTGCGCAGTATCTACAAGTGGATCCCTACTGAAACGAGAAGAACGGTGACTCAGGCCCTCGTCAGCAGAAGACTGGACAACGGCAACGCACTCTATGCAGGAATTCCGGCCAAACACCTGCGACGACTGCAACGCATCCAAAACGCTGGCTTTCTGGGTTCCACTCTCAGCCTATGAGAAGAGTTAGCTACATTCTTTGTATTAGGCTGAGTTGTTGTCAGTGCTCTGTGCATTTTGTCCTTCCTACTATCTGCGATGTCACTGCATGTTAAGGAACATAACCTTAAGTACTGCACTCCTACTAGGCCGGTATTGGTAATGCCCTAGCATGGAAAGCAACAACTCTGGGTCAGTGTATAAAAAGCACCAGTATGTAAAGACCTATCCCCAGGTGAGGATGCTACCCCGTCCACATATGGAGGCAGTCTGTTGTACTTGCGTTTGCAAAAATAACAATGGTGTTGTGTTGATATTTGCCTCACAATGCTTCTAGTAATGTGTTTGGCACTAGTCTTTATTGCTGCTCCCTATTAGAGGTATGGGTAATTCCCAATACACCAAAAACAAGCATGTATTAGCCTTTCCCCCTCTGGATTTAAGTTTTAATCAGTGGGTGTATTGCAGCCTTTTATGCTGCCTCAGTATTTCTCTTGTTAGCTGTTATAAGAAGATATCATTTGCTGGGTACGGGGTGCTTATTACTAACATATTTAAACACCCTACATCCTTACTTAAAATGGATATGGTACATTGCCTGCAACCTGTCAGTGTCTTTAATGCATAATGGAAGTCTTTTTTTTTACACAGCCCTAGGATAAATGTCTTATTTTTTTTAATTAGTTCATGTATTTCTGTACTAAGTTCCTGTTTTGTAGTTTGTAATTCGTTTTTTGTAACTATAGACAGTCTTAAACTAGCGGTAATGTAGTACTACAAAACATTTGTTGACTTTTGTGAAGGTTAATGGAGGCGTTTGGAAACATTGGAACTTGTAAACCTTGTTTGTACAGCAACTCTGTAGTAATTTTAATAATGTTTTTGAATATCGGCAAGACCCTGCAATGGCTGTTGTTGAGGTGCACAATACGGGTTTGTTGCAATCCCTGTATGTATAGTTCCTATTCACTGTAATGTTTTGGATTATTTAACTTTTTCACATATTGGAAAGATTTTTGTTGAATAATAAAATCAGGGTGTCATACATTTACATTTCTAAATGTTATTAGGCAACTCCCCACCACAATTTAGGTACCCTTTAGGTACTTATTAGAATAACATAATTATTTACAGGCTGGTCTGAAAGGTGCCTGTCTTGGTGGTTTTGAGTTTGTGTAGGGCCACCAGCATGTGACTTCTTCACTTGCCTTTACCTTCTCACAATTACCTTTGGTATTATACTATTAAAGGAAATAGGGTAGACATTTCCCACCAAAAGCTCAGTGATCATCTCTGAGGGTTCAGAAGGTTTCTCTTTCCTTACCAAACCTGTGCTTGGTGTCATCATTGAAACTCAACAGAGTTTCTGTTTAAATATCATCTCTTTCAATAGGGAGAGGGGATGACTTAGAACCAGCCACCCCGCTCTGGATTCAACCAAAGCTATGAACACCTCTGTGGAGGCCTTGAGAAGAAGCACAAATTACCCCCTGGGGTATCTGCTATTTTAACAACAAAGGCTAGTGTCTAGTGTGACTTAGGTAAAATACTGTCAAATCTAAGGTCAAATTGGGGAGGAAAATTAATTTCAAAGAACAAAGGGCAAGCTTTGGTCTTGCATTTGACTTTCCATCTGTTGAAAGACGATGAGGAAAGTCATCATGATATGCTGGTAGAGTTAAAGAAAACCAGGTAATTTGTCCTTTGAATTTTGGGAAAAGCCCTACTACTTTCAAGCGAGGGGCAATTTATCCCAATATTAATTTTGTAAATTCCTCTGTCCAAGTTTCTGAGCATAACTTGGACCCAAAGAGTTTTTTTAGCAGTCAACTAAGTCAACAGCTGCAAATTTTGTAGTATGAATCACTGCCCTGGAAGAAACACTTTGGACCCCTACACTTATTTATTTATGCAGGTATATATTTAGCTAATGAAGTACTGGTTGTTCTCACCGCTAGAGGCTGACAGGGCAGCCTCATGGAATGGATTCCCTGCAAGACGGATTGTACAAGGCTGATGCAGGTCGTGATTTATGTGAACACATCAGAGACCAGCTTATGGGAAGAGCCGGCCTTAACTTAAGCATCCACTTAAGTGTCTGGTTAACGGAAATTCACCCCTCCCCCCTCATATGCCCTTGCCTTCGCTTTGGGCCTATTGAGTTAGAGAAGGCAATAGTTACAGGTGTTAACACCCTAATTATAGGCACCAAAAACAGTTTCCCCAAAAAATTGGCATCAGAATATTGAAAACAGAAGAAGTCTAACAAGTAAATAGCAAAAATCAAAGTATGGAAGTCAGGTCCTGTAAGTTCCCACTCACTTCTAAATTTTTGAGAATGAACCTGCCTCTGGGTAGGGGTAGGCACTACACTGGAGTGACAGCCCTGGTTTGAGAGGGGTAGGACTTCCTCCAGTTGCAGACAAGGGAGCGGTGGGAAGAGAGGTAAGGAAACATCCATCTCCAGTGAGAGACAAAAGGAGCTATGAGACCCGAACAGTGGCCTTCACTTCGAGACACATGCAACTGGGGGACGGACAGGAAAGCTCCAGTCACCTACAGTGTCAGACACAGGGAGCTCTGCTATAGGATGAAAAGAAACCGCCACCTTCAGTGTCAGACAAAGGGAGCTCTGTGATGGGAGGGATTGAGACCGTCACCTCCATTGTTAGGCGGAGGGAGCTCTGTGATGAGAAGAAAAGAGACCGCCACCTCCAGTGTCAGACAGAGGGCGCTCTGTAATGGGAGGGTAAGAAACCACCACCTCCCATGACATCTTTTTATTAATGTAATAACTGCTATTTCGCAATTGCTTTATTAACCTTCGCAAATTTGCTTGAAAATGCACCATTTACCCACTCTTTTTTCAAAATTTTCTCGGGGGAGAACCCCACCGAACCCCCTGCACTTGATTCGGGCTCGCTTCCCACACTGCAGTATTTACTACCCACCACTTTCAAATGTCACCAGCCACCACTGGTGATAACAACAGTCACACTAACAATATAGGAAGTATTAGTACCAAGGTGGGGTACAAAACTCCCTCTAGCCCAATAGGGGAAGACAGAACAAGCCATAGTGACAGGCAACAGATCGCAGGTGCAGCCTTTGTGCTTTAACGGTGCCAGAGATCCTGGGAGCTAGAGCAGGCATTTGATCATCAATAGCACTTTCACTTGATTTCAGAAGGTAGGGCATTTCAGATTCTCCGGGCAATGCCAGAGAAGGCACGATTGTAGGTTTTTTCTTCTTAAATGTGTGCGGTTTCAATAGTAGGGACATCATGCTTCTTGGGGTTCTAGCGCCGCCAGAGAGCTCCAGTTTTTGTTCAATGTACTTCGAGTGTTGGAATTTAAGGCTTTGTGCATCATGCAGGCTATTTTTAAATGAATTTTTGCCTTAAAAGTGAGCCAGTTTAGTGTTTTCAAATGGGTTTCTTGGGCTCATTTTTACTGATCAATATGCTCTTTTCAACCTGCATATCCACTACATCACCGAACCTAGAATGAGTTAGCTGAGCAATGTCTTCAGTAGCTGTTACAATATGAAGGGCTGGTAAGGTTAGTGATATGAAGTACATATGCAGTATGGATTACCTCATATTTATTGCAGAATATAATATTTTTTTATATTAGCTTTTAAGAATGAAAATGAGAGACAAGTTAAAACCTAAAAGAATTTCCTTTTGGCTATATTTACATAAGAGGTAGTGCAGCAGGTAGCCTGATTCTCAAAGGGAATTTTAAATTGAGAGGATATGGCCTAATAGCTAGGGCAGTCGACCTCGAAGCTGGGGAAATGGGGTTGAGTCCCTTCAGGGACGGTCAACATCCTGTGATTCTGGGCAAATCGCTTCATCTCACTGTGCCTAACAAAAAAATTATGTGTCCATCTGTAACGCAACTGGTGCCTATGTAAAGCGCTCTGATGCCTTCCGGTCTAGTTTGCACCATATAAAACTCCCCCCCAAAAACTTACATTCAATTACGTTATCTTAGTTTGGTTTAGTTATTTATTAAGCACATGAACGCCAGAGCTTCTTAGTGCTAGGTAACCATCTATGTTTATGCACAAGGACTACTAATTATCATTATCAGATATTAGCAGCATAGTTTTTAGATTTTTCTTCAACTTGACAAATAAGGTTTGATTACACAGTTCTATGAACAAAACATTCCCCTGTGGCAGGGCTCCACCAACAAAAAAAACCTGATCACACTCGAGGTGCAGCAAAAAGGAATTTGCCACAAGAGCAAATATTAATAAGGGCGCTAATACTTATCGAATTTCTTGGCTATCAAAGAGGGAGAACCATTATGGACAATCCCATGGGTCTGAAAATAATCCTCTCCTTTATTGGCAGCCAATGGCTGGCACCATAGGACAGGGGAATTTTTCACTAGTGGAACCCCCCAATTTACAGGGAGGGTAGAAGCTAACTTTGATCAGAAAGAGAATTTACTACCAGCCATGAAAAAAAGATTCAATTGACCAAGAAGCTGACCATTGGGAGCCAATTCTTTTAACCCTATACAATCAGATGGTATGGTTTCAAAGTTTACGTAGATATTGAGCAAAACAACCACTCTGACCTCTCTGCAATCCGACATCGTACTCAAGCCATTTAAGACTAAAGGGACTACTTACTCAGTGCTATGACCACACCTAAAACAAACTTGAAATGAGTAGTTTTTAGCCTTCCATAAGAATATGAAGTTGCTGAAAACCCAGGGGCATATTACCAACAACTACCGATAATTATCGCTATGTTGGCTTAGCAGCAATATTTTTACCGCCGAGCTGCGGCGATTTTTATCACTTAGGAACCTTGCTAATATCAAGGTTTATCTCCTAAGCGATAAAAATCGGCTGAAATGCATGAATATCGCTGAAAAGTCAGTGATATTCATGCATTACCGAGCTAATGCTCTAAGCCATGTTATCCACCTACCATTGGATAACATGGCTAAGAACTACTCAGGGGCAGGTGTTAGCTTTTGGAGATATTCGCGCCTAGCGCGAATATCTCCAAAAGTTGGTAATAAGCGATAGCGATGTTAGCAACTGTTTCCAGTCGCTAACATCTTGGCACGCCCACTTTGCATGTCATTAGTGATAAATTTCACTGACATGCAAAGCGGGGCCCAAGATGGTAGCTATCTCCTACTAGCTGTCGCTAACTGGTATTAGCGACAGCTAGGTAATAGGGAGATAATTTTATCTCCGCTTTCTTGGCTTTTAAAGCCAAACAAGCGGAGATAAACCCCCTTGATAATATGCCCCCCAGTTTCTCTATTAGTTTTGCTAAGAGAGTTAGTAAGGAGCTAGGACAATAGGTATTTTCATAGTCAGAGGGTAAATGATTTAATTGGTTAACAAGCACCTATATATTTGAGTTAATTGTTCTCACAGGGTGGACGTAGACCGTGGAAGGAGAAGAAATGTGCTGGGAGTTTTGTTCCTCCCCACCATTTCTCATGTCTGCAGACATTTACAAACTTTCAGTGCCTCGTTCCCACCCTAGATATTATCAGGCTTGTATTCCTTGAAAGAAGAAGGATTAAATCGGTGCTCAGAGTAAGAAAGGGTAGGAACACCCCCAATTTGGTGTGCATTGTACTATGTACAATTATGGTTGCAAAATGCATTTACGCTGGCATAATTAAAGAATTCACAAATGGTCTATTCCACCTTGTGCATTGTGACAGGATTGGCATACGTCTTGCACAATCATCATCTTTTTGATGTAATTTACTGTCCTAAATACAACTATTTAGCCCACCCATTATCTCTTTCATCCTCACTCTCTCTTTCAACATTCCCTATATCTATGTTCCCATCTATGGATTCACAGAGAACCCGAGTGAGGCCTCGAGTAAATCAGCACATTAACAACGGTTGACTATCTACCACCCTGAAATGAACAGAAAACAGCCATCCACCATATCTACCAACAGCCCAGTTCTACGCTAAAGTGAAATGACTTTTGTATGGCCTGTGATAGTTGTCAATTGCTGGCTAATCAGCTCAAGCTCCAAATTTGTTGTTGGAAATGGGTTTGTCAGTTTATGGAGATTTATAGCTTGCTGCCTAACAGATACAGATTAAATTCATCTATTCTATTTATAAGCCATCATTTTGGATGCAGTGAAAGGTAAATCTCTGCAGTGACAGCTCAAATGGATTATTGATATTTTTGTAACTCTGTTTCGGCACTAGAGCTTCTAGCACACTCCTGCGTAATTGTGTTTTCGCTCTTCAGATTGTGCTTGATTCCAATCTCAAAAACAAATAACCCGCTCTGGCATTTAAAAATGATTCCACTGTTGTAATGCGGTTCAAATTTCCCCTTATGTTTTCTGCTGTACTGTTGTTAAAAACTGATCACTCTGCATGCATAGTATATATGCATAGTATGCACAGGAACACACGTGTGCACCATTTCCATCTGTGAGGTGTCCACTCAGAAAGAAATTTGACCATGTAATTTTGATTTGGGTTTGCACGCTCGAAGATCATCGTATCTGTTTAACTTTTGGAGTGAGCTGCGGGATGGTCAGTGTAACAGTACAGGCATTTATTCAGTGTTTGTGTCCGATTGAAGAATACACAGATTTTTTTTACACATGCACTTATTTACAGTGATCAGTTCGTATTATTATTATGAGCTAAAAGTCTCAGTCCATTTTTGTTTCAGGATGTTTGTGAAGCACTTAGGGCCAGATTTACGAGAAAGTGACTCAATGGATTCCGCAAGCCATATGGCTGCGTCGCACTGAGTCACTTTTAGAGCACAGGAATGCGACATATTTACAATGATATGTCGTATTCCAGTGCTATCCCCTGCGCAGGCGCACAAACAGCTGCCATGCACTGGTGCAGGCACCCTTGCACCATGGTGCGTCATGGGGAGACTGTTTTCGTGGAGGAAGGAGCACCTTCCTGCACAAAAACAATCACTACAGGCATTTCCCTCTTTCAATGCGTGCTGAGGAATGCAGCACCCATTGAAAGAGGAGAAAACGAGGAGAAACAAAAACTTTTCTCCTCATTGCATCTCCCTACGCCTCACCTGGGGAAGCGTAGCATTCACACTCATTTCCAGATTTACAATTCCTCGTAAATATGGAAATGTGTCTGGTTCCTTGTGTGTTGCACGGGAACACCCACTGCAACACCCATGGAAAACCCCTTTCAAGAAAAGTGCTGCGTGTAAAGGGGACATATTAACAAGGACAGGAAAAGCCACGCAGGGTGGCTTTTCCTGTGCTTGTAAATATGAAGCAGTGAAATATGCCACCAGTACGTCACAAAAAGTGACGTACTGGTGGCACAGGGGGCTTGTAAATCTGCCCCTTAGATTCTATGCAGCTATCTTCTTATGTGATGAGACTCAGTATTCATAAAGGTACTACTAGTAAAATACATTTGTGAATAGCAAACAACAGTAAACTTACAAAAAAGTGTACGTTTACCTTTGTAAATCAGGTCCACAGAGTTTAGCACATGTGCTGTAGTCATCCACTGACTGTGCTTTACATCTGTAGCTTGTGTCTGCTGCCTCTGTACTTACTCAGGCCGTGGGCCTGTGGTTGGCCTATACATTTTACCCATCACTCTCTCTACTGGTAGGCTCCTACCTACTGTTTGCTGTTGACTCCATTCCAATGCTTCAAAGAGAAAACTAGACCTGCATATTTGAGAGAGACACAACCTCCTCTGATGAGACAGTTAAGAATGCAGACAGGGTCTGAACATAGAAACATCATGCCCAAAGACCTTTGCTCAGCATATGCATTCTCTCAAATATTTGCACAGATTGTATCTTTATGATTAATTTTTATTTTGAACAGCTGCATGCGTTTGTAACAGAATACTATTATTCAGATAGAGTATCCCCCTTAGCACATTATTGAATTGAACCACATGGTAAGGACTGGCCTGCTACATTTGTATGTTTTTCTTTTGCATAGCTAAAGCAAAACAATTTACTTATGTAAAGTGTACTAGGATTGGGATTGGTGCTGCACTTTTATTTCAACAAACTCTACTTTGTTAAGGTCAACAGCTATGTTCTTTAGGTTTTGTAATTTTGTACTTAAAGTTGCATTTGTTGCTTAGTAGATTTGAGCCACAGGTTCATGTTTGCTGCCCTGCTTTGAAAGGTATCCTTTCTGATAGACAAACCATAACACAGGATTTTGTTAGATGTCAGTATGCCCTGAATTAATAATGCCTCATCACACTGGATATGTACAACCCCTCCCTAGCATCAACACTAAGAAACATATTTACCATTCTTTCACGCAACGCAACACAGCAAGGCAGCTTACAGCGCAGCACTGGATTGCATGAATAGGAGAGGGGCAGAAATGCTCCCTATTTCCAAAGAATTAGAGCATTACTGCATCCCCCTTGTGCTGGCACACTGTGTGCTACCTAGCACCAAAGCAGTTACCCTTGTACCATAGTGCAGGAAGGAACACCTCCATGCAGAAAAACAATCCTTAGATGCATATTACTCTTTTTGTGTGTGCTGCATAATGCAGCCCACGTGAAAGAGGAATTAATGAGGGGGAATAAAGATATTTCTCCTTATTACACCCCAGTTGGGTAGTCACATGATTGTGGCACAGATCCAGGTTTACAAGTCTTTGTTAATCTATGCTTGGAAAAAAATACATCGGTGGATGCATAGGAATGACCATGCTTCACCAATGTAGTGCCTGCTTGATGCAGAGTAACGCAAGGCAGAGCTGTGCACTGCCTTGCCTTACTTTGTATTTACGAAACCACGCAAAGATAATATCAAAAGACTTGTTTTGTCTCGCAATGACTTGTGTCATGGAATGACAATGCACGGCCTCAGTAAATCTTTCCTTTAACGTGTGTACTCATATTTATTTGCCCACAATCCTGTCCTGAACATTCGCATACCCAAATGCATTTGTGTAAATCTTGTCTTTTTGTTTCATTGTTATTGGGAACAATTGTATGCATTGCATAGTCAAAAAGTATTATTCAGATTGTGTCTTCTAGTTAGAATATTTGCAAGATATCCTTCTTGCAAGATATCCTTCCGCATAGGTAAAACAGCACACATTCTTTGAAACTTAGTTGGTGGTTTCTATATGGTTTCTTGGTTTCTACTTGTTCTTCTTGTTGTAATATACGTTACTGCTTCACTTGTTTTGTACTATGTTGAAAGTAATGTATGCCACATGAAAGAGTTAATAAACCAATAAGGGCCTCATTTATGAGGCTATTCATCACTTTTATGCTGGCAGTGCGTCACTTTTTGTGACGCACCAGTGGCGTAAAAAATGTGCCTTGTTGCGCCATATTTGCAAAGTGATGCATCTAGGTAGATGCATCACTTTGTAAACACTTGCGCCACATTATACCTCTGCCAGGTATAATGTATGCAAAGGGGGCGTATTGACGCAAAAAAGGGTCGTAGAAGGGACACAGTGAAATCTATGAGATTACACTGCATCACTTCTAGGACGCAAATGCGTCAATATCTTACGCCTGCCTCACAGCAGGCTTAAGACTGATGCAGGCCCTTTCACATGGGCTTGCCCCATGTGAAAGGACACATTGCTGAAGTTGCGTCACTTTTGTGGCACACTCCAGCAATGCGTCACTTTTGCGCCATACAGATACGTCAGAAATACTGACGTATCTGTAACTCCTTGCGACATGATGCGTCATATTATAGGAAAGCGCACTGAGAAGTGGCGCAACGCTGCTTTCACGCAGCGATGCATCACTTCTCATAAATGAGGCCCCATATCCTTTATAATTTATTTAATAGGAGAGAGTTTCTGCTTTAAAGTGTATTTGGTGTTTTTTCTGTTCCTGAATCCTGACACAAATGACTGTTAATGTGATGGTCCTCACTGGTCTCTGCATTTGTGTAGCCTCGCTGCACTTCCACTGACATTTACAAACGTTTTGTGAGAGGCCTAGAAATACTCACAGAAGTTCAGTTGTTGTGTGGTCTAGTTAAATCTATCACTCTAGATATGTCAGTACTTTCAGGAATCCTGGTCTCTCTTCCACCCATATCTCGATGCAACTAGACATCAGGTTGAAGAATAATTATGTATCCTCATTAATTATAATCACAATAGTTGGTGATTGCCTGTCTTATGTTGCAAGGCGTAATGAAATCAAAGCTTATTCCTATTAGACCTGTCATCTTCACATTTGTGTACTTGCCCAAGTTCTTAGATATACAGGGCAGCCCCATTGCACGAGTATTAACAAGACCTGTGTGGCAAAATATTTTTAGGCTCCACTGCAATACATGTATTAGCTTACATGGAGAATGGCGGCTGAAGTTAATACATCCCTACTAACTTGTATGTGGAAAATAACTGTAGTTTGGCTTATCAGGCTAAAGAGTCTATTCACCTGCAGGTGCGACTGGCATGACTTGGGGGTGGCGGGGAGGGCACAAGGTTGTGCAATGTAAAGCAAAAAATGTAAATACAATTATACACTTACCTTGCCGCCGGGTACCGCATCTCTGCTCCTTGCTCCTGCTCTCCTCATGGGACAGGAAGATAGGATGAACAGTCAGGCTCCCCTGAGCAATCACAGTGCTGGAATGCATCGTTGTGATTCGTAAGCACCCAGACTCCCCTGACTGATGCAGCTTTGTGATTGGTTTTGAGAGTCCTGGTTCGACGCTCAACCAGGGAATGGGGCCTGGGCTTGTTCTCCATGCAGGCTCTAGTGCAGCCTGCACGGAGAATGGGGGAAGTGTGCATGACTGGTTTGGGCAGCCCAAAAGGGCCAACCAAACAGTTATTGCGCACTTAGGAGAGGGGAAAACACTCTTCCAATGCCCTGCTCTGTGAACAGAGCAGCACCGTCTGCCCGCAAAGGAAACATAAAATGATAATAACTCAAAGCTAGGTCGGTAAAAGCCCATCTGCACCTTGTTGCTTCATTGGGCTATGCACACTGATCAGTATGGCATTTCTATCAAGGCCCATGTCCAGAAAACTTTTATTGCATCTGAATAAGCCAGATATGGGTGAGATTACCCCTAAGGATCCTAAACAATATGGGTTATTTCTGCACTGTTTCCTGGACACACCTAAAAGTCCCATATGCTTGGAGAACAATATTTCAAAAAGAATGTCAAAAGTGGTCTGAGTAATAAAGGTCTTTAAAAAAAAAAAAAAAGGACTCAAAGAAATTTCTGATTTCTATTGTCAGTATCATTCCTCACATCCTGGACGTCATCTCTTTGATGTTAATACAGGTAATAAATGAGATTTCCACTTGCCACCTCTGATCACAAAGGACCGTGCAAAGTTAAAAGTTCTGAAGGGGGCAGAGGCAAAAGGAATGGGAGTGGAAAAAAATAGGCAGGTTAATGAACTGAGAGCAGTCTCTTCTTGCTCATACTTATGAGTAGGAGGGTTGAAATTGGGCTCCGCCTATTTAGTCCACCCAGATTTTTTGCTTTTTTGATCACCCATCTCACTACTTGTGTCTCTCGCTTGGTAATCACATAGTAAATGGACTGCGCCTGTTTAATGCTCAGTGTCTTCCTTTTAAGATAACTCCACAGCGATGCAGCTAGGGTAAGGGGCACTTGGCTGGGTACATGTGAACGGATCACTGACTTAATATAGAATGCCAAAATATCGATCTACCAAAATATCGAGGTAAAAATATAGAATGCCAGAATATCGACCTCCTATCTCCAAACAGGTAAGTAAAAAAATATCGGATCATAAATATCGATGTAAAAAATATAGTTAGTCAAAATATCGAATTTTTTTAAATGCTTGAAATTAATTAATAATTAATGAAATTATAAATATAATGAACTTAAACATACTTAAAATACTTTAATAACCTTAAAATTAATAAATAATTAATGTAAGTAAAAAAAACATACAAATTGATTTGTTAATATATATATATATATATATATAAACATATATAAACGTAATTTTAATTAAAAACTTACAATATTTTTACCGTAGGATAGCGGAAAGGGTAAAATGTACTATTACCACTCCAGTGAGTGCAACAGTAGGGAAAGCGTTGGAAAGCGTAGGGGTAAAAATTACTTTTCCCACTCCAGAGAGTGCAACAGTAGGGAAAGCGTTGGATAGCGTAGGGGTAAAAAATACTATTCCAACTCCAGAGAGTGCACCAGTAGGGAAAGCGTTAGATAGCATAGGGGTCAAAATTACTATTCCAACTCCAGAGAGTGCAACAGTACGGAAAGCGTTGGATAGCGTAGGGGTAAAAATTACTATTCCCACTCCAGAGAGTGTAACAGTAGGGAAATCGCTGGATATCGTAGGGATAAAAATTGCAATTCCCACTCCAGAGAGTGCAACAGTAGGGAAAGCGTTGGATAGCGTAGGGGTAAAAATTACTATTCCCACTACACAGAGTGCAACAGTAGGGAACGCGGTGGATAGCCGTAAAAATTACTATTCCCACTCCAGAGAGTGCAACAGTAGGGAAAGCGTTGGATAGCTTAGGGGTAAAAATTACTAGTCCCACTCCAGAGAGTAAAACAGTAGGGAAAGCGTTGGATAGCGTAGAGGTAAAAATTACTATTCCCACTCCAGAGAGTGCAACAGTAGGGAAAGCGTTAGATAGCATAGGGGTCAAAATTACTATTCCAACTCCAGAGAGTGCAACAGTAGGGAAAATGTTGGATAGCTTAGGGGTAAAAATTACTATTCCAACTCCAGAGAGTGCAACAGTAGGGAAAGCGCTGGATAGCGTAGGGGTAAAAATTACTATTCCCACTCCAAAGAGTGCAACAGTAGGGAAAGCGTTGGATAGCATAGAGGTAAAAATTACTATTCCCACTCCAGAGAGTGCAACAGTAGGGAAAGCGTTAGATAGCATAGGGGTCAAAATTACTATTCCAACTCCAGAGAGTGCAACAGTAGGGAAAGCGCTGGATAGCGTAGGGGTAAAAATTACTATTCCCACTCCAGAGAGTGCAACAGTAGGGAAAGCGCTGGATAGCGTAGATGTAAAAATTACTATTCCCACTCCAGTGAGGGCAACAGTACGGAAAGCGTTGGATAGCGTAGGGGTAAAAATTACTATTCCCACTCCAGAGAGTGCAACAGTAGGGAAAGCGTTGGATAGCGTAGGGATAAAGATTACTATTCCCACTCCAGAGAGTGCAACAGTAGGGAAAGCGTTGCATAGCGTAGGGGTAAAAATTACTATTCCCACTCCAGTGAGTGCAACAGTAGCGAAAGCATTGGATAGCAGGAGGGTAAAAATTACTATTCCCACTCCAGTGAGTGAAACAGTAGGGAAAGTAAATACTTCATATATAAATAAAAATAAAATAAATAATAATACCAATTACAAATTAATTAAAATACTTAACACTTGTATATATTATATTAATTAATCAATTAAAAATGCAAATAAAAAATAATTAATAAAATTAATTAACTACTAATACAAATTATTTACCAATTAACAATCAATTAATTAACAATTGGAAAATAATTAAAAATGTGATAAAATGAAAACCCACTCCAGAGACTAAATTAATAAAATTAACATCATTAACAATTAATAAATTAATTACAATTAATTACCCATTATATTTTAATTAATTATTAATTAATAATTAATTAACAATTATTTCACAATAAATACAAATAAATAAAATAACATATTTTATTATTTATAATTAAATAACTTCCCACCCTATTCCCCTATAAACCCACAACCCGCTTCTGAAAATAAATTATCTATACGAAAAGAACGCACAAAAATGTCCGGTCATGGTCTATTTTTTTCGCAACCTCTGAACAAAGAGACTGCATCATCAACGTCAGCTCTCATTCGGCGCGTGGGGGAGCCCTCCATATGAGGCGACAGGGCAGAGGGCTTATGAAATTCAGCTCAAACTCTCAGAAAGGTACTGTGCACCAAGTTGACACAACTTCTCATGAAAAGAATGTTCAGCACCAGCTCTTCTTTAAAACCACTTAGCAAAAAGCGCAATCAACTTAGCAGCCTACACCACACCAGCAGACTTACATTCTTTGGTCTTGTGGCTTCAGCTGCCAGTGCATGCATGGCCAGATAAAATGCAAAGTAGCTGCCAGGGTCACCTTTCTTGTGGATAGCATTGTCTGTGTCCACATTGGAAACTTGAAAGCACAAACCCAGGCACAGAGGGATAGGACATGCAAGGTCAGGTGGAAGAATATTGCCCTGGTAGCAGTAGCATTTGCTGGGAGTAGGTTGATCCTGCACCTTGCTCTGTGACTGCGGTCCTTCCTTTGACTAAGCTCCTATAATGCCCTTCCTCGGGTCCCCACCGTCCATTCCATGGGCCTCCTCCCTCACTTGTGCTCCTGCCTGCCACACACTGAATGGTGCCCTTGTTCTCTCCAGAGGCTCCTCCAGATTTGAAGGGGTGGGCACCGATAAACTATTTTAACACCCTGCTGCACTGGAAGAAGTTGCCGAACTGCCCTGGAAAGCATTCGCAAAGGATCTGACAGTGCACCTTTAAGCTGTGGAACAAAGCTCACTAGTTATGAGGGAAGCACATACTCAGAGCCTCAAATCCCCTCTCAGGAGCTTCTCTTTTGTTCATTATGAAATCCTTTAGTGAGGGCCTAGCAGGAAGTTTGGTTTCGGAAAGGCTGAGCCTTTCCTGGTCTGAAGAAAATACAGCTTTGCTCGGGTTGAAGGAAGTCCTCAGTCTTTTGTTGTAATGCATTTCTCACCTGGCAATAGTCTGTTGGCTGCCTTTGCCCTGCCTCTGCCTTGTGCAGGGCTTTGCATACCCCAGTTCAGAACCTCCCCACCAACAATAATCTGTGCACTGAAGACCCGTTCCATCTATCTCAACTGGAATGTCAGTGCAGTCACATTTATATAGCTCTAACTACTAGGAGCGGGCACCGGTAAACACCGCCATGCAGTGATTGGCAGACTTTTTTCCGAACTCTGCCCCCCAAGTGGAGCGCGGAGTGACAAAACATTGGGAACTCCTTATGAGTCATCAAGAATTTTCATATTTCTCTGTCTCAGGTCAGGATCGGAGTCCAAGTCTTTTGCCACCCTACTGGGCCAAGTTAATTATTCGGCTCCATAGCGGATTGAACAACACTCTCCACACACAAAGGAGTAATTAACAATACTTCCATCAGCTCCTGAGGAAGAAGGGGTGGGGAAGAACATCTGTATGTTAATTAGCTGTCATACTGTACCAGGTCTGGGTCAACCCAGGCCCATGGAATAAAGGAGGAAGCCTAGACTTCTGGAGCCAACGCTGGAGGGGTATCCCCTTTGAGGTTTTGGTTAGAAAATGCCTGGCATTGATGTCAGTTATGGGCAGAGATTAGGCACCCTTATAAGGAATGAGCAATGGCTTCTTGATGGCACCATCTTGAATTGTCCCAGCATGCTGTGTAGGAGGGCGAGGACAAGGGTGGAGGGTTGATGTGGCAGCCTATAATTAGCCTGGGATTTTTGACTTCTAGTACTTTACACCACATTGCAAAACACTTTCACATGAGAGAAATGGTTGTAGTTGAACACTGGACCTGGAATGTGATAGTGGCAACAACCTAGAAGGACAAGGCCCCTGATGCCCTACTGGACTAAGGACTCTGCTGCCAGTTGACCCTAGAACCAGTGGGCCTCTCTAGGACCAGGTAAGCTGGTCCCCTTACACAGTCTCAGGGCCAGTTGGGGGAAGATCTGGACTACTGTCCCCCAGTAAGAGTAGAAGAGCACCCGAGATAGAGGATGAGAGAAAAGCTGGCGCAGAGAGCCAGTAAAACTAGCTACCTGCAGAATGTGCCGCCTTGTAGGTGAGATCTGCTTAAACTGCTCCTGGTGACTGTAGCTGGCCAACAGGAGACCAATTAGCCAAAATCTGTACAATTGGGCCATCAGGGCTCAAGATATCAATATTTGAAGATTTTTTACCTTGGAGTGGGAAGGGGGAAGGCAAGATGCTGGCTCCCATGTTTTCAAAGAAGCGCAAGGGCTTGGTGGGGAACTGGCAGGGACAGCTGAGGGGGCGTTCCCCAGCACAGCAGGAGAGCTGCTGCCAAATTATTCAGGACTTTCCAACTGAAGAGCCCCATAGGGCCCCGTAATGCTTACTTGCATATATTTCTGTTACTTGTTGGGACCGTGGGAAAGCAAGGTCACCACCAACGTTAAGGAGTAAGTGTAAGGAGGGCTGCAGGAGTGCAGCAGTTCCCATCAAAGGAGTTTTTAAATGTGACCCTATGTCTGCAGAGCCAAGGAACCTATGACCACCCAACCCCCCCCCCAGTATTTTCCTCATTTTTAAACACTTTCAAGGCTGAAGCTTTTGCTCTTGAAATGGGAGTAAAGTGCTCTCTATTGGTTGTAGTATAGTTTCATGTTCTGCAGTCTAATAGTGTATAAAAAAAATACAAAAACATGCACTGCATATTTCAAATGCCTAATTGATAATATGATGCTGACAGTGATTTCAATCAATGTTGAAATATTCTATGGAAAATAATGATTTAATTTACACATGCTAATTGATTACAGAGAAAGTATAGTGTTTTTAACACGTGGTTTTTGTTTTTTAATGTGGTGACCATTAATTAACATGTGGCTGTTGGTCTTTTTAATTTGGTGAATCCTACTAGAACCAATTTGCTTGCCTTGTATACTGATATACTGACCCATTGACAAAGCCAATAGGCATGTTTTATTTGAAGTGATACCCCCTATATTGTTATGTTTTATCTGGTGGTAGGTAGGGGGGGTGCTGTGATTTTGGGGGTTATGACCCTTTATGTGCCACATGTGATTTCAGAGGTTCATCAAGGGATTTTATCCTGCCTGATGTATATATTTGTAAATTAGTGCATCATAATTAGTAGTATGATCTAGTACATTTACTTTTCATTTTCTAAAGAAAAAGCACTGACTGGACAATCATGTAATAAGTGTTATAACACATGCCAGTAAATGGTGATAACTAGCGCACACCACCTCCTTTGAGTAGGCCTGGGGGAATGCTTCTCTACCCTGAGGGAGTCAAGTGCTACAATGGGATTTTTAGTTCTCAGTCAAGGTGAAAAAGTGAACCAATTACTACTACAAGCTTCACATCTTGCACAACTAAGCCCCAATTTCTTACAAAGAATAATTAAAATATCTATAGTGCTTCCTTGAAAATTGACACATTAAATTGTTAGGCCACATTTCTCAGTTTTCATAGATAGAGCATACTAAGCACAATACCCTTTGTTGGAAAAGTCCCTTTCACTTCCTTACTAAAGTAAGTTAAAGCTGTGCAAACAGTCTTTATAATTCTTCACCATAGCATCTGGATAACAATGTATCCTCTATAGAGCCCTCCTCAGAGATAACGTATGTCCTGTCTAAATGAAAACCTCAGCCGAGCTTGCCTCTTCACCAAGCCACTCAGGACTCTGAGAGACTCAACTGTTGAAAAGTAAAAGATGGCATGCATAAATGTTAAGGATAATGATCCTCTATGATTAATTGTGACATGATTTGACCTTTATAGTCTACCACATCCTGGACCACTATTGAATCTCCCTTGTCTCCAGGTTTTATTATGATTTTCAAATTGTTCTTGAGTACAATAAAGCTCCTATTCTCTAATAATTTTCTATGGATGTTCTTATTGTGGGCTCTTTCATCAAGAATGTTGGCAGCATTCAGGAGGACAACTTGTTTGAATACAAGAATTTTATGCGACATGCAATGTGCTGGTGGAGTGAAGGTGGGAGGATGTCTGAGACCATTGACATCGTTTTTATATTGGTAAAGGACCCTATTGAAGTACAGACTAAGTCTAACTTTCTAGAAAAAGTGCCAAAGTTACAGTTTGATATTAGATGAATTGGGTATACTGGTTGAAACAAATGACAAGCCTCTTAGCTCCCCTTGGGTCAGGGCATGGTTTAATAAATTGGTTACAGGGCTACCATGTAGTTGTTGTGATTGCCGATCTACCAAATGTAATACTGACATATTGTTTGAATTTCCTTGTGGGTTTCCTGTGGGTAGAATCTCCCTGCTCATCATCTCCTACCTCTGTTCTGAGCCTGGTCCTGACCATTGGCTCTGATTAGCCTCCATCTGTTGTACGCTAAAAAAGAACCCTTGCAAAATTCCTGAAAGTCTTGTAAGGGTAATTGCCCCCCTGTGCTAGTACTGAGATGATTCCGAAAAGGTAAACCATTTTGATGAAAATGTTTACCTCTATCGGTGAAATGAACATGGTTATCCACATGATAATATTATTCCTGAGGTAAAGATAAGTTACTTTCTTGTTTTAAGTTTTGATATCCTTAGTCAATATATCTAATTTCCTGTTCTGAGAGACAGTTCTAAATCCTTCCTTCACGTTGGTCAAATCTTCATCATCAAATATTTCATGTGGAAGAGGTGCAAAACCTCTCAGTATCTCTCAAAACCTGTCTTCACTCCATCCTGAGGTGCATCAGCGAGGGCGCTATTAATAAACCCCTGAAGAAGCAAAGCGGAATGCCCCATAAGATACTGCGGTAATTTACCTCATGGGGAGAGGCTGCTGATGAGGAGCGCGTCGTATACAGAGGCCCCCGGGTGAGAACCTGCGCGATTGTGCGGCGCTGGAAGTTTGTGGCGTAGCTGCGTGAAGATCGAGGTCGGAGACCGCACACTTTTACAACTACAGAGGGGAGACGGCTGTAGTGAAACCCAGTTTTTGATGCAACAAGAGTGTGCTGTAGCGACTGCAGGTACATTGTGAGGGAGAGACAGATTGACTGCCGCCGCCATTTTGCATTAGACCCCCGGCCTACGCCTTTGGAGAGCTGAACGGGTGCAGGAACTTTGCCTTGTTGTACTGCCCGCTCGCTGCTATCGCACCTCCCAAGGGCCCCATAATGCTGGCGATCACTGCTGCGTGGCTACGCCTGGCTCGACTTACCAACGTGGACACTTGAGGCTCCCGGCTGGGAGGGGGCAACCTGGACTGGCTCCTGTGGGCGCCTTGTCCGGTTGTGATCTCCCTGTTACCTGTGCACAGCTGTTTTAGGGATCCACACGGCCCCCTCCTCTCTCCCACATTTTTCGTGGTAATACTTACCTTCCATTGGTCACCACCAAACACCACTACCATACCTCAGTGCTGGCATACTGCGATTGTGCCGTGAGTGGCTGGTCCCTGCCGGGGTCTTCCTTCACGGCATAAAGGAAACACAGTGACGTGCTGAATTCACACTCCCGGCCCTGGCTGATGGGCGCTATCTGGCATAAACTTGGCGCCCTGTGCCCTACCTGCCTGTGCGTCATATACTGTGGGGCTGAACTCGGATTATCGTACTCTCACTGCAAATTGGGGCGCACCGAAGCCAGGCAATTCAAGATCCCCTTTGAAGCCGGTAAGACCCCTAGGTCCCAATCAGTGGATCAAACGGAGTCCACAGTCGATGCCCGTCAGAGGATGACTGGAAAGTGCTCCTACTGGGAATGAAGCAAAGCCTCACAACAATTGACTCTAAAATAGACGCGTTGAACATGAGAATGGATACTGTGGTCACTAAACTATGTCATCATGATAATCGATTAAAAGAAGCGGAGAGCAGGATTTTGGACCTGAAGGATGGTGCTGCGGCGAGCGGTCGTCATGTCTCGCAAATGGACAAATTGCTCAAGATTGTTGCGGACAAGAATGAAGATTTAGAAACCCGGTCCCGGCGAAACAATGTGCGCATCCTAGGCCTGACCGAATCCACTAACACGGGCCGTATGGAGGTCTTCATAGAAAAGCTGATTGTAGACCTCTTCCGCAGAGAGTCCTTTTCGGTGCATCTTACTGTGGAACGTGCGCACAGGTCTTTGGCTGCTCGTCCACCTCCTGGAGCGACACCCAGACCCATAATAGCTCGCTTCCTAAACAATCGGGACCGAGATGCAGTTCTTCGTCTGGCCCGTGAAAAATGACAAGTGCCTTATGAAAACACAACGCTGGACTTCTTCCCAGACTTTACACCGGCAGTGCAAGAAGCGAGACGCAAGTTTGCAGGAGTTAAGAAGAAGCACCAGCCCAGGAAATCCCCTTTGCTATGCTTTACCCTGCCAAACTGAAATTCATGCACCATGGGAAGCAACATTTCTTCAACACTGCACAGCAGGTTGAGGACTACATCAAGCGACATAAAAGGGCGTTCTCCAGGGAAGAAGCAACCAGAGATCGCTCACGATCTCACTCGCCACTATCTCAGCAGGACTGATGTACGACAGGGGCGGAGACTTCTGCAGCTCTCCATGGCGTGACAAACTGATCTTCACTGGTGATGTATGCCTAAGATTGGACATGTGTGATATGCAAACTATACCCTGCTCGGCTGCCTACCTCCGTCCCACGTTGGCTACCCAGCTAGATAGCAGAGGTGCCAGTGGGTGCAAGTAAGGAAGAGAGTGGGCGGGTCGAGAGCCCCTAGCAGTTCTTTCCCCCTAAACGGCAAACCCCCTGACCGCCCCCCCCCTGGGTGGGGAAGTTCTGTTCTCCATAATGTGGTTTATTTCTACGGGTGGGGACTTAGTACCCGGCAAGTTGGGGATGCCGGTGTGGGAGGTGGGGCTTTGTCTTATAACAATTATATTGCTACGTGCTGAAGAGAAGACAGTACTTAATCAACAAATGATTTTCGGTATACGCTGCTATGGGGACAGTAGGTGAGACACAAGCTCTTCGAACTATCAAAGTGGCTTTGTGGAATGTTCGAGGCCTAAATGGCCCTAGGTAACTCAGACAGATATTGGGATATCTAGATTGACATGGGATAGCGATTGCCCTCCTACAGAAGACGCACATAGCGCCCGGGCGTACCCCTCAATTTGCACCTAGATGGGCCTCATGTCGCATCTTTGCATCCTACTCTAACTATTCTAAGGGAGTAACCATTTAAATTCGGAGTGGCGTTTATGCCTAAGGGGACGGAGTTTGACAAGGACGTTAGATTTTGTTTGTTATGGGGATGGCTTCACTCCTATGATGTGCTATTCGCCAGGTATTACAGTCCTAACATTGATAACCCCAATGCTCTGCTCTTATTGTGGGGCAAGATTCAAGTGCTAGGCATCACATATGTCATCCTAGGAGGCGATTTCAATATGGCTGTGCAACCTCAGATGGACAGGTCACGAACCCTCCCAGCCCACTACACAGCTACGCAGAGGACACTGAGGTATATAGTGGATGGAAATTGCCTGATAGATGCCTGGAGATATATACACCCCACACTCAGGGAGGGCACGCATTATTCGGCGATCCACTTCACCTGGGTTTGACTTGAATACGTGTTTACGTCGGCGGGAATGGCACATTGGCTGACCCAGGCGACACACTTGGCTCGCACGTTCTCAGATCACTCCCCAGTTATCGCGGAACTTCAGATTCCCCTAGAATGCTCCCCATATTTGAGTATTACGACAGTGTGGGAGGTCTTTAAAGTTACTGTGAGGGGGTGGTGCATAGCCAAGGGAGGGGGGGTCCTTAAGACCATGTGTGGGGACCTTCAAAAGCTAGAGACTGACATGCATGAGCTGGAACATGCACTTAACCATAACCCAAACGACAATGTGACTAAGGCCCAGATGCAAGACAAATTAACTGAGTACGAGATAATTGCAGAAAGGGAATGTAAATTTCGAGGGAAGCCGCACACAACGTGCATCTATGGGGAGGGAGACTGCCCGGGGATAGCACTAGAAAACTCAATTAGACCCCCTAAATTTACCAACTATGTCACTGAAATGCAAGCTGCACAGGGAAACACATACAGGAATCTCCCGGACCAGCTTTGCATTTTTAGAGATTATTATAGTACACTCTATTCCTCACACAGAGGCACGCCACTAGACTTAGCTAAATATTTTGAGGATACTGCACTAGCCTGGCTAGGGGAAACTCAACAAAAGTTTCTCAACCTAGAATTGGAGCTTGACGAGATTACTGAAGCCATTATGAAAATGAAGTCGGGACGAGCCCCGGGCTTGGACGGTCTTCCGATAGAGTTTTATAAAACCTATGCCCCCTTGCAAGATCCCATTCTGAAAGATGTTTTTATGCAGTGCTAGAAGAAGGGTGCCTGCCTCGCACTATGTGGGAGGCTCTTATAACTTCACTGCTCAAACCTGGCAAACCTCCTACACAGTGTGATTCCTATCGCTCCTTGTCCTTGTTGAACTGCGATACTAAAATATTAGCAAAGGTCTAGGCAACGCGTCTTAACCTTTTGATGGAACATCTGGTTTTGCCGGATCAGGCAGGATTTGCTCCCAATCGTGCAACATCACATAACTTGCGAACCCTTAATGCGGTACTGCAAGATATTGACCCCAACAGCGAGGCAGTGGCTGTACTTCTTGACACCACTAAGGCGTTTGACTCGCTGGATTGGGATTATTTGCTGGGCACGCTGGAACGCATTGGAATGCCCTTCTGCTTTCTAAACTGGGTGCAGCTATTATATTGCCAACTGACAGCTGCGGTATTGTTGAATGGGTCTAGATCTTCCCCCTTTAATATTTACGGAGGCACACGCCAGGGATGCCCACTATCCCCCATCCTTTTTGCGTTAGCTATTGAGCCTTTAGCAGCAAAGCTCAGACAGCATCATAATTACCGAGTGCTTATTTGCCCAGCCCGACAACTGCTCATCTCCCTCTACGCAGATGACAAGACGCTATATATCAAGAAACCCCAAGATAATCTCAATCTTGTGTTACACGAAATCACGAAATTCGGGGGCATTGCTGGGGTATAGATTAACTGGGCCAAATCCGCTGTATTCTCCCTAACAGATAAGACACAACCGCCCGAGCTAGATTACCCCCTTGTATGGGAAATGGAGGAACTGAAATACTTAGGCATACGAGTTACAAGACAGAAAGATACCCTGATGAGAGCCAACCATGGGACGGCAATGGAAAAAATCACGGATAGTATTGCCAAATCGATACGTCTCCCACTCTCAATGGCTGGCCGTACCTCCCTTATTAAGATTATTATACCTCTTCATAAATATCCCATATAACCCGGGAAGGTTCTTTTTTTCGCACACTTAGAACCCAATTAACGAGGCTTATATGGGGGGGGGAGCAGGCACGACTCAGTCTTAATACACTAATGCTACCATACCACCAGGGTGGATTTGAAGTCCCAATTTTGATCGTTAATACGACTGGGCGCAGGCCCACTTTGCCACGTATTGGTTCCACCCAACACCTTATATGGCACATCTGGTGGTGGAAGACGGCTATATGACCCCAACGAGCCAGTCTGGTTATATATTCACACATGTAAGGGAAAGGGAGTGGGATCTGTCCACGGTCGATTGCACGGCAACAGCGTGGAGACGTATTGCTTATGCCATGGGAATCCCATTCCTGTACTCACCTCGGTTGCCCTTGCTAAATGATCCCCGGCTGCAGGTAACCTGTGAAGAGATATACCGTAAGATGTTAATTGGGTTGCATACCGTACTTGGGGAGACCTGTATGTACATGGCCAGTTTCGAACCATAGAACAATTATTCGGGGATCGCTTACCTACAATAATGGACACCTTTTTGTACACCCGGCTCCGACAAAGTGTTCGAGCTGTTAGCCCCGCATTCCCAGATGAACCTGAAACCCTTGCACCCCTGCATGCTATGTTGCAAACTGAAGCCCCGCATCATGTCTCATATCACTATTTTATAAACATGCAGAAAGTGCGCCATTGACTACCTCCTTACGTGCTAGGCAAGACTGGGATAAAGATCTTGACACACCACTAACGGATGAGCAATGGTAGGACAGCTGTACACAAATGGACGCAATCACGAGCAATAGCAGATTGTGCCTCGTACATCTAAAATTCTTGCACCGCTTGTATTGTACCCTCGCTAAATTACATAGGTTCCACCTTAGAGAGTCATATCGCTGTAAACGCTGTGGGGTGGAAGGAGAAGATTTTTTACACCTTGCATGGACCTGCCCCAAGGTGGCTGAATACTGGATGCTGGTCTTTACAGGACTGTCAGATATGTTGGGGACTGAGATAGTGCCGTGCCCACTTATAGCGCTGCTAGGACTGACACAAAGCATTGTAACTGTGCATAACAAGTTTCTGGCAATGAGTCTACTAATGGCTAAGTGACAGGTGGCGTGCAGGTGGGGGAGAGGACGAGCCCTCAAATTCAAATCCTGGATATTGACTATGACCACATGGCAGGACCAACTACAATCATATGCGGAACTACTGCCACTTAGATCGCCTCCGAAGGACATCTCGGGCCCATTCAAGTCTAATCTCCTGAGACGAAAGTCAAGCGAGGAGGAAGAGACGGAAAGGGAGGGGAATGTTGGTGACGGGGACTTCCATATCGCAGATTGACTCTACAATATTGTGCCTCTAAAAAGCTTCCATTCATCTGAGATAGCTCAGATGCACTAGACGTACTAGACGTATCACCCTATGTATTATGATGGCCCGGATTAGACCAAAAGGCATGACCCTGCTTGGATGTGTTATGGGTCCACTGTGTATTATTATGACCTCTTATATATTGTATTGCACATGTTATGCATTTTGAAATACCTGTCGAATAGATATCATCTGAACAATTGTTTGTTGTCTTAGATTACCTTCAGCATAATGCACAAACCTATTATGAAGATACGTAAAAAGTGGTCAGAGTCGATTGATTAACAGAAACATCAAATGTATCACATGAATATTGCCAATTGTAAATTATCAACATTCCATCCATGTAGTGCAAAAACTTTTATTTAAGCACCTAGTTACCTGGATACTTAGTATCATTCAATAAGTACCAGAAATAGTGGAATACAAATTAAACATATGGAAAAATATATCAATTACTTCATTGAATCAAACAAATATTTAAGGACACAAGTATCAATTGAATGCATATAAAAACTTCATATGTAGCAAAGATTCACACATATTATCTGCATTGTGACATATCGACACACTCAAAGTGATGAAGAAAAGAGGTAGTTAGATGGGATGGGTGTGATGGGGTAAAGGTGAGGCCTGGGTAAATGTTGTTGTGACCATAAAACAATCACAGTGATATTCAGTGCGGCCTTTACAGTCTAATTTGGATCAGTAGTTCCAAGTAAGCTCTTTAACATAGGATCTGTATTAATTCATTAATTTCTCCTATGGTTAGAGGGTAGGTATAGTCTGGTCTATGTTTCGACCCCCGGTTTAAGGGTTGGTTGAAGCCTCATGCTGGGGTCTTCTTCAGGACATAAAAGAACAGGAGCGCCTATGAATAATACAATTAAAATGAATGTATCAGACCTTTAGTAGAGATCATGATTGCACTAGGACTAGGTAAAGGGATTGAGATTCTTACTTTGTGTAAGGCCATTCAGTGGCCATTAGGATTGGACCGTCCTCGGTTCCTTTGTAGAAGAATATTACCTGCAATTGTTTAGAAAGGATCGGTGTTACTGTCGGGTACCAATGGAACCCTATCTGCATTTGGATTGGCGGGAAAAAACATGGGGGCACTTACTGGGACATCAACGCTTTCCAATCAGTCTATCAGGTATTTCTGGTTATTCATGTGTCCAACAGAGATCATTGGGGGTGGGCGAAAAATCTCGCAACCCTCGGGGTTCTGGAGGACAAAAGCAATAATGAATATGGTGAGAATAAGCCAAAGTGTTGCTTAAAAGGCTCACCCGTACACCATGTTGTCATTTGGGATATTAATTAAAAATACGCTTTCGACAAAACGAGTCAAAAATCCAAAGGATAAAGACACGGTATACTCGCGATGTATCAATTAAACAAATCTAGCATGCGAGCATGATGGTAGGTTAGAGGGCCCAAAAGCAAAAGTGGACATGGTGTGAATGCACCCAGTTGCTGCTTTAAGAGCTCACTCATGCGCCATGGTGTCATCACAATATTAATCGTTAATGACAGAACGAGTTAAAATAGTCACAATATATAAGTAAAGTCTAGCATGCTAAGGTGATTGCCGGTTGGAAGGCATATATCACCTGCTAAAACGTACATGAAGAAATCATAGCAGGTCTCAGGGCATTTCTCACCGTAAATTCCGCTAGGAAACGTGTGTCTCCATCTCCGCTGCCGAGCAGTGAATGATCGGCCTCGAGGTGCAGTCGCTCGATACTTCCTGAAGGCTCGTCCCTGCTAAGCCATTCAGGGGAGAGTAACCAAACTGCGTTAAGGGAGTGTGTACAAAAACCCTCGGATGGACCGCCGGGTCCCTAGGGTGTACGTTTAAAGAGTTTCTACTCTTTTGGAAATCATTGCGGTTGTGTCAGGAGATTATCGGAACTGGTTTAAAGAAAGGAATACACTTTGTTTCAAATGAGGGGGCACATATCGCATTGCATTGACGTAATGTGGTGCTGGAATGTCAGACAAATTTAAAAACATTCAGTGCATTTACGGACATCGGACTGGTCATTCAGCATGCAAACCAGTAATGCAATATAATACATAGTCAGGCTGCATTGGATCATACCATTTAACTTGAGTAGTATGATGCTTGTCATCGGGTTATTAGACCGAATTAGATCGTTTAGTACACACCAAGACACTGAACTGTTCATACAGGCAAGTTCATTCAGCATACAACATCAGTGCAATTTGATCTATAACCCCGAGGTGTATAGCTGGTTGGGATTACTAATGGATGCACAGAGAAACTAGGCTTGCCCATTGTGTAAGTCCGTTCGACATACAAACATGTATATATATATGTGGAGAAGTCATTACTAAATATAATCCCACTATTATATATTCATGCAAGAAATGTACCAGTTTATACATTCCTATATTACCAATGCATTAGATTATTTACGATTAATCAAAGCCATTTGGGAGAAGGTGGCATCCAATTCATTTAATCCGTTTTGGACGGAGTCAAAGGACTGCATCCATTTACATTCTCTTAAGTTCATAATGGAGTTCAAATCACCACCCCTGGGTCCCAGTGTGATTTTTTCGATGACCACCCATTTAAGAGATTCAGGTGTGTGAGTCTTCGCCAAGAAATGGTCTACCAGGGGGGCCCCTATTGTTTGGCATCTTATTCTGCTGCAATGTTGCAATGTTGCAGTACCCGGTTTTTAATTTTTTGCTTGGTTTGGCCTATGTAGATAAATCCACATGGACAGAAGATGGCGTAAATTACTCCATTACTGTTGCAATTTGTTAGCGTTTTCAGAGTGATATTTAGGTTGTTGTGCGTGATTGTCTTTGTTTCTATGAACAATGCACAAGCTTTACAATTGCTGCATTTATAGTTTCCCATTATGGTGGGTAGGTTCCACATTGTTTGTATGGTTGGAGCCGGTGGGGTGTCAAGCATAGAACGTACCACATAGTCTCTGACGCTTTTGGCTTTTTTGAAAGCGTGCATAGGAGGGTCTGGCATTTCGATTACATCTGATATGATATTCCAGCGGAGATTACCAGCCATTCAGCCTTCGCACGTGCAAAGGAAACGCTTGAACGTCTGAACAAAACTCTCAAAGACTTCGACGTAGAATCACAAAATAAAAAACTTGAAAAATTGGCCAAAGATATCAAATACTATAACAAAAAGAAGACATACCCATACCTGGCGGAGGACTACTTCAAACAAGACAACCAGGGCCGTTTCTTTTACAGAGGGAGAGGAGGATATAGGGGCGGTCAACGAGGTGGCAGAAGATACACAAACTTTTCCGACTCCTCATATAGCGGGAGCAGTGACAACGAAGGAGCTGGAACCAGTGGCAACTACCAGAACCAAGATCAATGGTATCAATCTCACAGGACCCCCAGAACAGACAACAGCCTTTTTTAGAGGACAGCGCTTGGAGACCCTCCCGTGGGAGGGGTGGTGGTTGGAACAGACGCCTTACCAGAGGTCAAAACCCACAGAACTGGGACGACTCGAGACAACAAGGGTACAGCAACAAACAAGTGAGATTCCAACAGGAAACCACGGAGAGAACAACACCAGGAGGAAAACCTACCGCTGGTGAGCGGGGAAAGCCCAATCATGAATCTATCTAACCAAACATTATCAGAAGATGAAATGCGGGTCCTCAGCAAGGGCTTATCATTCGTTCCTACATCTCACGCCAATGTGTTCAATATCAAAACTGAATTAACCACATTTTTCCGCAAGATCCGGCTGAAAAATTTCTTCTTGCATAAAACCCCAAATGTAACAAGAGCATTCACCAATCTACGACCACCCTCTACTTTTACGCCCCATACTGCCATGATCAACCATCGGATTATAACCTATGAGAGCCTAGTTCTAAAGGATGTGCTCAAGCCCTGTGGCAGAAAACGATATGTGAAGCATAATATCACAAGGAATGAACGTGCCGCCCTGGATGACTTGAAGAAAAACAAAACGTTGGTTATCAAACCAGCGGACAAGGGAGGAGCAATAGTCATCATGGACGTTGATGACTATAGACAAGAGATACACTCCCAACTGAGAGACGGAGTTAGCTATCGGCTGATAGCAACAAATCCAACAACGGAAATCAGACACCTGATCCTTGCCATCACCGGAAAAGGGAAAGATGCAGGCTTCATCACTGAGAAAGAATGTGCATTTCTGAATGTGGACCAACCGCGCATCCCTACCATCTATGTCCTACCCAAGGTCCATAAAAACCCTACCAAACCACCTGGACGACCAATTATATCGGGTTGTGGTTCCCTCCTGGAGCCACTTTGTAAATATGTGGAAATTTTTTGGAAACCGTTGGCAGAGGCAACGCCTACCTGCCTGAGGGATACCATGCAGGTGATTAATCTTGTGGATCAATGACCCTTTGACAAGAATACTCAATTACTTGTAACTATGGACATCGTGTCACTATACACGAGTATCCAGCAGGGACCAGCTCTGACAACAATACGGAGAGCCTTAGCATCAAGACCTCAACCTGCCGAAGTCCCCACGGAATTTCTAATCGACCTACTGGAGATCGCAATGACGAAGAACTTCTTTTTATTCCAGAATGAGTTCTTTATGCAAAGCAAAGGAGTGGCCATGGGGGCAGCATTTGCCCCGGATCGAGCGATCCTCTATATGAGTGACTATGAGCAACATTGTATTCTTTCCCCTCACAACCCCTATGTAAATAGAATATCCGAATACCGCCGCTATATAGATGATATTCTGATGATCTGGACAGGACAAAAGCAAGAACTTGAGGCATTCACCCAATGGCTTAACACTCAATCAGAGGACATCAAATTCACCACCAGCTGTAGCAATGAGTCCATTGATTTCTTGGACATTAGCATTAAGGAATGGGACGGATTGTTATATACCACACTATACAGAAAACCGACCGAGCGGAATACTCTACTAAGATACACAAGTCATCATACCCGGGCCCTACGGGACAACTTACCCTTCGGGCAGTTCCTCCGTATTCGGAGGAACTGTACCTAGAAGGATGATTACTTTGCTGAATCAGATGAACTCATCTCTCGTTTGCTGGAAAGAGGATATCCCAAAAGGCTGGTTAAAAGAGCACGAAAGAGAGCGTGGTTCAGCGATAGAGAAACCCTGCTTGTGCCCAGGAACCGAACACCCCCGGAAGACAGGATGATCTGCGTCACCACATACTGTAGTAAGAGCAATGAAATACGCAAGATAGTTAACAAACATTGGAATATCATATCAGATGTAATCGAAATGCCAGACCCTCCTATGCACGCTTTCAAAAAAGCCAAAAGCGTCAGAGACTATGTGGTACGTTCTATGCTTGACACCCCACCGGCTCCAACCATACAAACAATGTGGAACCTACCCACCATAATGGGAAACTATAAATGCAGCAATTGTAAAGCTTGTGCATTGTTCATAGAAACAAAGACAATCACGCACAACAACCTAAATATCACTCTGAAAACGCTAACAAATTGCAACAGTAATGGAGTAATTTACGCCATCTTCTGTCCATGTGGATTTATCTACATAGGCCAAACCAAGCAACAAATTAAAAACCGGGTACTGCAACATTGCAACATTGCAGCAGAATAAGATGCCAAACAATAGGGGCCCCCCTGGTAGACCATTTCTTGGCGAAGACTCACACACCTGAATCTCTTAAATGGGTGGTCATCGAAAAAATCACACTGGGACCCAGGGGTGGTGATTTGAACTCCATTATGAACTTAAGAGAATGTAAATGGATGCAGTCCTTTGACTCCGTCCAAAACGGATTAAATGAATTGGATGCCACCTTCTCCCAAATGGCTTTGATTAATCGTGAATAATCTAATGCGTTGGTAATATAGGAATGTATAAACTGGTACATTTCTTGCATGAATATATAATAGTGGGATTATATTTAGTAATGACTTCTCCACATATATATATACATGTTTGTATGTCGAACGGACTTACACAATGGGCAAGCCTAGTTTCTCTGTGCATCCATCAGTAATCCCAACCAGCTATACACCTCGGGGTTATAGATCAAATTGCACTGATGTTGTATGCTGAACGAACTTGCCTGTATGAACAGTTCAGTGTCTTGGTGTGTACTAAACGATCTAATTCGTTCTAATAACCCGATGACAAGCATCATACTACTCAAGTTAAATGGTATGATCCAATGCAGCCTGACTATGTATTATATTGCATTACTGGTTTTGCATGCTGAATGACCAGTCCGATGTCCGTAAATGCACTGAATGTTTTTAAATTTGTCTGACATTCCAGCACCACATTACGTCAATGCAATGCGATATGTGCCCCCTCATTTGAAACAAAGTGTATTCCTTTCTTTAAACCAGTTCTGATAATCTCCTGACACAACGCAATGATTTCCAAAAGAGTAGAAACTCTTTAAACCTACACCCTAGGGACCCGGCGGTCCATCCGAGGGTTTTTGTACACACTCCCTTTACGCAGTTTGGTTACTCTTCCCTGATTGGCTTAGCAGGGACGAGCCTTCAGGAAGTATCGAGCGACTGCACCTCGACGCCGATCATTCACTGCTCGGCAGCGGAGATGGAGACACACGTTTCCTAGCGGAATTTACGGTGAGAAATGCCCTGAGACCTGCTATGATTTCTGCATGTACGATTTAGCAGGTGATATATGCCTTCCAACCGGCAATCACCTTAGCATGCCAGACTTTACTTATATATCGTGACTATTTTAACTCGTTCTGTCATTAACGATTAATATCGTGATGACACCATGACGCATGAGTGAGCTCTTAAAGCAGCAACTGGGTTCATTCACACCATGTCCACTTTTGCTTTTGGGCCCTCTAACCTACCATCATGCTTGCATGCTAGATTTGTTTAATTGATACATCGCGAGTATACCGTGTCTTTATCCTTTGGATTTTAGACTCGTTTTGTCGAAAGCGTATTTTTAATTGATATCCCAAATGACAACATGGCGTACGAGTGAGCCTTTTCAGCAACACTTTGGCTTATTCTCACCATATTCATTATTGTTTTTGTCCTCCAGAACCCCAAGGGTTGCGAGAATTTTCGCGCACCCCCAATGGTCTCCGTTGGACACATGAATAACCGGAAATACCAGGTAGACTGATTGGAAAGCGTTGATGTCCCAGTAAGTGCCCCCATGTTATTTCCCGCCAATCCAAATGCAGATAGGGTTCCATTGGTACCCGACAGTAACACCGATCCTTTCTAAACAATTGCAGGTAATATTCTTCTACAAAGGAACCGAGGATGGTCCAATTCTAATGGCCACTGAACGGCCTTACACAAAGTAAGAATCTCAATCCCTTTACCTAGTCCTAGTGCAATCATGGTCTCTATTAAAGGTCTGATACATTCATTTTAATTGTATTATTCATAGGCGCTCCTGTTCTTTTATGTCCTGAAGAAGACTCCAGCATGAGGCTTCAAGCAACCCTTAAACCGGGGGTCGAAACGTAGACCAGACTATACCTACCCTCTAACCATAGGAGAAATTAATGGATTAATACAGATCCTATGTTAAAGAGCTTACTTGGAACTACTGATCAAAATTAGACTGTAAAGGCCGCACTGAATATCACTGTGATTGTTTATGGTCACAACAACCTTTACCCAGTCCTCACCTTTACCCCATCACACCCATCCCATCTAACTACCTCTTTTCTTCATCACTTTGAGCGCGTCGATATGGCACAATGCAGATAATATGTGTGAATCTTTTCTACATATGAAGTTTTTATATGCATTCAATTGATACTTGTGTCCTTAAATATTTGTTTGATTCAATGAAGTAATTGATATATTTTTCCATATGTTTAATTTGTATTTCACTATTTCTGGTACTTATTGAATGATACTAAGTATCCAGGCAACTAGGTGCTTAAATAAAAGTTTTTGCACTACATGGATGGAATGTTGATAATTTACAATTGGCAATATTCATGTGATACATTTGATGTTTCTGTTAATCAATCGACTCTGACCACTTTTTGCGTATCTACTTAACTGACCCAGGTCAGAGAGTTCTTAGGGTACACCCCGTTATAACTCATCAAACTTATTATGAGGCGGGAGGGAGGGAATTGTTTTATTCTTAGTTCCTAATATGCAAAATGTATACCAGCATACACAGGAAGGTGTTTTTCATATGTATGATCATTTGACATTGTATCGGACGAATGTATTACACTGATGTACCGTGATTTATAAACAATAAAGGTATTTGAAAAATTCAAACATTTTTTTTTAAATATTTCTTCATTTACCTACTCTTATATCTTCCCAAATCTTTTTTTTTTCACTTAACCACATAATCAGTGACTTTATTTGGCACGGAGAAGGAAGGTGTTGGCTAAGCCTTGCCACTCCACAGAACAAAATGTCTTTGGGGTTCCAAATTTTGAGCAATATTATCTAGCCTCTCTGCTCCAATGGGTGGCCCGTTGGATGTCGGGTCATCAGATGGAGGACAAAGCATCTGGATCTCACCAGTGGCCTCTCACCCACTTATTGCATTCCTTTCATTTCACATCCAGGTCGCCTCTGCCCATCACGCCCATAATATGACTGGCCGGTAGCTTCTTTCACAGAAGCCTTTATCTTACTGGGTGGTTGACACCTTATGCCCCAGGGCTGCCTCTCCTAAGGATGCCTCCGGGCAAGGGAGCATAATGCAGGATTCCATACCCTGGGGGATCTGTACTGGGATGGTTCACTCCTTCTCGGCAAGGACATTATAACTGAATCTGGTCTTCCTCTGGAACAATTCCGGTTAGATAACTCCACTATGCAGTCAATCATTATGGGACCACTCTAGTGACATGCTTCAAGAACCAGGTCCAATACCTACACCAATGGGGGGCGATCGACAATGACAAAATGGTTAGTTGGCACATGCTGCCACTCCACTCACTAGACTGTCCCAACACTGGGAATTTGACCTCCACAGACTCTGCAATGATAGAGAGTGGAGCAGCATGCTGGCAAACCCTGCTAAGGTGTCCCAGACGTAACCCACACTTCCAGCTTATCCAATGTTATGTATTGCACAGAGCCTACCTCACACCTTGTAAAATTAGTCAATATTTTAACCGAACTGATGCAGAGTGCCACATCTTTCACATACTTGATGTTTGCACATGTTCTGGACCTGTCCATCCATCACACAATACTGGCATGGCATCACATCCACCCTACAACGTTGAACAGGACACCAGGGGAAAATGTGCTTGCTCGGCTTGTTGAAATGCACTAATGTCAATAACAGACACAGGGGCATATTATCAAAGGGGTTTATCTCCACTTTTTTGGCTTTAAAAGCCAAGAAAGCGGACATTACGTTATCTCCCTATTACCTAGCTGTCGCTAACACCAGTTAGCGACAGCTAGAAGGAGATAGCGACCATCTTGGGCCCCACTTTGCATGTCAGTGATATTTATCACTAATGACATGCAAAGTGGGCTTGCCAAGATGTTAGCGACTGGAAACAGTTGCTAACATCGCTGTCTCCTATTACCACCTTTTGGAGATATTCGCGCTAAGCGCGAATATCTCCAAAAGCTAACACCTGCCCTGAGCAGTTCTTAGCCATGTTATCCAATGGGAGGTGGATAACATGGCTAAGAGCATTAGCTCGGTAATGCATGAATATCGCTGACTTTTCAGCGATATTCATGCATTGCGGCCAATTTTTATCGCATTTGCGAATACCAAGGTTTATCTGCGATAAAAATCGCAGCAGCTCAGCGGTAAATTTTTGTCTCTAACCAAGCAATAGCGATAATTATCGCTATTGTTTGGTAATATGCTCTCAGTTCCTAAACCTAGGCCTTGCCAAAGGCCTCCTCAGTCATAAGAGGAAGGCTCCCAAACCCCCTTGTCCTATCTGTCTGGATGCTCTCTTTGTAGACTTGGGCAAAGGCTGAAAGTTGGGTATTGTACTGTGAGGACGCTACGGTGTAACGGAAGTACCCATTGGAGGCCACCTGGGACACACTTTTAGAGGAATTGCGAACTGTGCAATGCGGTGTAGACCACCCACACAGGGGTATATTCATAAGAACGTGTGCTAAACATCGGCAAAAAATGCTAACGCAACTTTACACATCGCAGTCTATCGCGTGAAAATCACTCTGTGTCAACGTGGAATTCACAACAAGGCGGTACCATGCGATAGTCTGCAGAAATCGCGGCCAATGTCCGCGATACAACCACTTCGGCGGAGATAAAAACACAAACCTCAATGCAAAGAAAATGCGATGGGACAAATGAAATCAGTGATAAGCAGCACCAGGCCTGCAATACACACATCGCAGGCGGAAATAATAACTATAAAAGTAGAAAAACACTCAAACACAAACTGACCAATACCCAAGCACCATGGAGGCAGCCGGAGCAGGCGCAGAGGATGAGCGCAACCCCGCAAGCACCCCGGATGACCAGCCTGGGACCTCAGGGACCGGGAAGGGTAAGAACAAGAAAAAGAGGAAGACGAAGTTCACTCCGCAGGAAAACAGGATCCTGCCATGGAGGTGACGGAATACCATCAACAACTGTTCGTCACCTCCAACGTGTCATTGGGCACCAAAAATAGGATATGGCGGGACATCGTGGACAAGGTGAATGCCGTCGGAGAGTACAAGAGGTCAATGCATGAGGCCAAGAGGCGATGGATTGACATCAAATGCAAGACCAAGGAAAAACTCGCAGCCAACCAGAAGGCAGCAATGCAGACTGGAGGTGGGAGCCCAGCACCACAACTCATGCTGGATGAAATGGAGGAGCTGGTGTCAACAGTCATCAGTGTGGAGACTGTGGCCAGAGTCGGGGGACCGGACACTGCTTGACAGGACACAACACAACGGCAACAGGAAGAGCGACCACCAGGTACTGGGGGGCTGGGTGGAGATGGCCACAATGGCACACATGAACAATAAAGCAGAGCAAAGTACACACCCACAATGACCCTGGGTCATGGCCCTTATCTACAGACTGTCACAATGTACAATGCCATGCTAACTGAATGTCAACATGTACCATGTGGACACATTGTAATACACCATCTCCCCTTCACATTGCAGAGGCACCGTCAATACCTCCTGCACAGCAGTCCCAGCCACTCTTCACTGATGACGAGGAGGTTACCCCCAGCATCGACACCCAAGCCCTCCAAGACATCATTGACATCATCTACAACTCACCTCCAGGATCAGGGCAGCTCAGCTGCATTGAGGAGACCCCACCCACTACCCAAACCACCACAGCAGGAGACACTCAAAGCCCCGGGAGTCTCCCAAGACCCCAAGGAACAACCCATGGCCTTCCAACGCTGTGTGCTGGAGGGCCAGAGGGAGACAGCTGAGCAGGTGCGGGTGGTGTTTGACCTCATGGCTACCAAACTGGACACCACCCATGGGTGTCTAGGTCCCATCAGGGACCAGCTCAAGTCCCTAGCGGACACCCACGGGCCGCTCCATGGTCTCCAGCGAGCCCTGACTGACATTGCTGGAGTCATGACGCAGAGAGAAGAACACCTGTCCACTCAGACTGGCTCCAGCGATCCCAGCCGTGAGCTGGCACATATGCAGAGGCTCATGGAGGACAAGGTGTATATGAAGGCGGAAAAGATGGCAGCGACTGCTGCACATCAGCAAAATGTAGCTCGGATCTACCATGCCCCGCAGATCCTCATCATGGCATTACTGCCACAAGGAGTGGCGCTGATGAATGCTGCTGCCCCCACATCATCCACATCTCCACCTCCTGGTGTGTCAGTGCCTCACAGTGCGGCAGGCGTATCCACTCTGGCACCTGGTGTGTCATTGGCACACAGTGTGGCAGCTGGTACTGCAACACCCACAGGTGGGGTAGAGCACATATCCGAGGATGAGGACTTGGATGGGATTGAGGTCAGAAGGAGGCACTAGCATTCATTTCCGCCACCTGGCCTGTTTCTGCTTGGTGCCGCACATGGCCCCATGACCTTCCACTGATCCCCAATACACTCTGCTGCACTCACCTAGAACCGCAACATGGGCTGCCATATCCTGATTGATGACCAATGACACAGCGACAATTCTGCGGACTGTACCCTTACTCTTCCGCAGTACTTGTCGTCCCCGGATGGACTCTGACTGGCCCTCCATGGGCCCATGTTGTGTAGTGTGCTTGGCACGGCCCTATACCGTTCCAGCTGCAAAAATCCACTGAATGTCCAATAAACATCCAGTAACGCACTGCTGTGTCATGTCTTTCATTGTTCATGTATGAATGTGTGGATAAATGTAGGGACAGTGATTTCTCTTACGTCAATGCTGCTCATCTAGTGGGATGTCGGGCACAGTGTGCTACATTGCCTATTGTGTTCCGGGTGCCGTGGTCACTGCAACAGGGACACACGCATTAGTCACTTCCTTGTCTGGACATGAAAGAAACCATGCCCAGAGCCCTCAAGTCATTGTTGCAAGCCCTGCTCTGGTCCAGCGTATGCCAGGCCAGACCACTTCAGTTACGCTCAGAGGGGGGCCCGCATAGCTACCTGTCGCAGGCGTACTCGCTAGTGATGTGCAGGTCACTGGTCTAGTTGTCAGCATGTGACGGCCACTCCCAGAGTGTAGGTTTGCACACACACCACACCCATATGGCACAGGTATCACAAGTCATGTGACCCCGCAAATATAAGGGGCCGACAACGTCACACTCCCCTCTGCCAGTGGTGACTGGATGAGGGATGCTCCACGGTTCTCAATCATAAAGGGCCAATGAGTTGTTGCGCACAGGGTTAGTGGCACCCGAAGCCTTGTGACCGTCATGGGCCTACCACCATGTGGCGCTGACTGGCATTGCACGGGGTTAGTGCGACCCGAAGCCTTGTGGCCATCACAGGCCTACCGTGTATGACAAATAAACAAACCGAGGGAAGACAAAAATGGGCTGGCAACGTTCGAGTAAAAATTAATGAAACACTAAAGATAACATAGAAAATTCAATTTAATACATTTGATAAAAATTCATGAAAACATTCATTGATATGATCAAAAAAGATTATTTTTAAAAGCAATAAAATAATGATGTCAATAAATATACACAATGTCTAGAAATGGTAATGTTCCCAATGGTACAAAAGAAGAGATTAATTTTGTCCGTCTACGCGTTTCGACACTATGAGAGTGTCTTCATCTGGACAGTATCTTCTTGTAGCTACAAATAAATGAATAGTGTCAAAATAATGTCTATATGTTAAGACAATTCATAACATTTCATACTTTTTTCTCGAACAGGTAGAGCCAGTAGTTTGATAACCGTTCATGATATACCACTTATACATTTTAGTCTAACAGTTTATAGAACAGCAACTAACATTTGAATAATGCATTTTGCGTTAAATCTTTACAGAGTACATTCTATCAGAAAAATATATTTTATTAAAAGAGAGCAAAAGAGAAAGAATTGAGCAGCATAAAATGCTAGAAAGTAGATACTGGTGCTACTGTAAAGGGGCATGTATCAATATGGGTATATTAATGTCTATACTAGTCTATTTATATACAGTGTATTAGCTGCTATATTTATTAGCTCATACTTCACAGTCAGTTGTCATATGGCTGGTGTTTCCACTGATTGTCAGGGCTTACCTTAAGGTCGTGAGGAAAAAACAGACATGATCCTTGGTCCGGCCAGAAATTATCAAAAGGTACCTCTATTTTTCTAAGAAAAACATTTTAAAAAGATGCTTAATTATGAGTTTATATACATTTGAGGCAGAATAGTGCATTTTGAAAAGAGGCCCTAATTAGAATGGGAATATCTGAGCTATACTTGTGTGGGCGATATATTTATTACTATGTTGCAAAATATAATTTATGATATCACAGGCCTACCACCACGTGGCGCTGCCTACCGTTGCACAGGGTTAGTGGCATTGAAATAGCTGGGCGGGTGTGCAGCCTGCGTTGATGACGTGTGCTCTGATGTGGTTTCTGCCATTGATGATTCAGTATGCAGTGTCATGTGTGGAACCTGCTGGGCTGTGGGGTGGGCTCGCATGATGTGGTCCATGCCATGGTGGCGAGACCGGGGCCTGGAGTTTGCACGGGCACGTGGTGTGCCTACTGATGGACACACTGGTGGCAGCAGGTGAACAGTGGGGCCTGCGTGCGCAGGGGTGGCGGTGTCTCTCTCTCTCTCTCCCTTCCTTTCCTTCTCACTCTCTCACTCTCTCTCCCCTCCCTCTCTCTCTCTCTCTCCACCTTCCTTTCACTTCCTTCCATTTCCTTCCCTCTCTTTCTCTCTATGGCTTACTTTCCTTCTCTGTTCCTCTGTGTCTCGCTCCTTTGTTGTGCGCATGACACACGTCTTGATTTTGTGCTTTATTTTCCTGGCTGTGACATTGAGATTTTCCCTGATGGACCCAACAAGAGTCTTCTTACATTGGTGTTTTGTGTTGTATTTCAATAAAATGTTTGGTTGTTACTTCAGTGCTGTGTGACTTTTTTCTCGTTCTTATGGCAACACATGTGTGCATTTATTTTGGCAATGTGTGCCATCATGCGCTTTTCGTGGCTCTTGTGTCGTGCACGGTATGTACATGTCCGGGGATGCTGGGGGTGGTGGCGGGGATGTTGTGTCCCTTATGGATATCAGAGCTACATGATCATTGTCTCCATGGCATCTGTGGGTCTTCAAGTTTGCACTTGAGTAGTCCAAAGGTACTACTCTACGGATCCTATAGTGCCTTGCAGTCATTAGCTTACAGTTTAAAAAGTTGTGATAAATTTGTATCTTCCTTTTTTTTCTTCTTTTTGTAGAGCAATGGACATTTTACTCCTTTGGGTACAAACAGCCTAATTGGACGCTCCTTGCATATACTTGGCATTTCGACTTTTGTAAATGTTATTCTGGTATTGTAACCATCATAAGCACACATTGTAATGTTCAGTGCCGTAGCATGACCTTTGGCCGCCCATAGCAGTCCCTGCATTTGCTGCCCGCAACTACTGCATGTAAGAGCAGGGGTTGCCTGCGATTCCTGCATTCGCTGCCCCACGACGGCTGCACCTAAGAGGGGGGAGGCTGACGTGCCCCCAAATCTCATATATCCTAGGGTGGACGACCTCTCCCAACCTTCCCTTTGCTATGCATCTGGTAATGTGTTTGTATAACGATGTTTGTTCTGTATAACATTGTTGTACCTCTTAATGCATTTTCAACTGTAATGTAGAAAATTAAAACAAGCTCAATAAAAAGAGTTTAAAAAATGTTTTGGACACCATCCTCTCTGTTGGTCTCGTGGAGGGAAAAGGGTTTCACTTCATTTTGAACTTGTTGCATTGATGTTATCTATTAGAATACACATCCACCTGATAACTAAAGGTCCATATGACCAGTGGAGCAATCTGTTTTATGACTACAAAAGAAGCCGTAGGTATAGAAAATTGTGCTGTATAAGTTCTGCAATACAAAAAATTGACAGTGGGCCAATTGCCATATAGAGGGCAGATGTTCTAATGCACATTGCTGTTAGCCCTGTGGTGAACATGCTGTGGACCAAAGATTTCTGCCGTGAAGCAAGCAGAGCATTGTAAGTCTTCTGCCTCACCCGCCATAAGGTGGGCCTGATGGGCCATAGTTTGGCTGGCACACCATGAGGGCCGGACTGGGAACCAAAACCGGCCCTGGTAAAGTGCTTGTCCGCCAACCCCCCCCTCACAACCCCCGGGTTGTTGGGGGTGCCGCCGAGCTCTTTGCCAGGGCCGGGTTTGGGCCGATTTTGTTATAGGGCCGCAGCTATGCTGCAAAAACGTCCCTGTAAAAGTAACGGCCTCCAGGGGCCCAAAACCGGCCACCACCAGTGTGGCCCACCGGGGGATTGCCCGGGGCCCACTACGGCCAGTCCAGCCCTGCATACCATCCACCTCCAGCACTTTTGGGGGGCAACTGGAATCTGCCAAACTTAAACAACCGACCAGATTCATCCAGTCCACTTTCATAGTGATGGTTCTAAGATGTCAGGTTGCAGCTCTTTAAATGGGCAAGTACTGTTAGTCGCCAGGTATCTGCGCACACCAGAAACATACAGGCCAACAGACTCAATACAGCTAGGTTTTTAAAGCCAAAAATGGCTTTATTTTAGGTGTCTCCCACCAAAAGTTGCCTCTGTTCAATAGAAGTCAATGGGAAAAATAAATCCCCTCCATTTTTATTCTAAATCTCCCACTTCCCTTTTCTGAAGTGTTGGCATCTATGCACACCATGCACTAATGAAGAGACCCAAAGGTATTTGGGCGAAGAAAACAACCATCTGCATATAATAATGTGCATGAACTAACTTGTGTTGATTGCAGACCTTATCCTTTTGTGATTATTTTAAAACAACAGAACATTTTGACATGATAATAGAATAATACATTTGAGAAAGCAACTACGTTCATGCAATCTTATCACAAGTACTCATAATGTTAAGTGTCTCTCCATTGCAATGACATCATTTAATTTAAATGTTTCTTTTATTGTGTCGTCTGTATGCCCATGGGAATTATTTAGTATGCTTTTTGCGTTTTACCCCTTTTAGCGGAGAGAAAGAGATTTGACATCCACTTATGCACATTCATTTTTGGAAATCAAACATGATTCGAAAACCATTTCGAAACATGCCGTCTTCAAATGTGTCAATTTAATCTTGGATCCCAAACGTCAGAAAGTCTGCGAGAGACTTAAAGCTGCCAAATTGCACATCACCGAGTTCTTCAGCTTTGCCGTGTGGGATTTTAAGTGCACAGAGCTGATTCCCAACTCTAATTTCCAGCCAATCTTAGGCAAGTATCAATTCTCCCTTTCTCAGACAGGTGGCCAGCCTGGAGATTTCGCTGCATTAACGCACAACTCATTTGGACTTACTCCAAAGCTGAGTAAGCTTTGGTCGTGTGATTGAACCGTGATGACCTTCAACTGCACTGTCATCTTGTGATAATCATCCTGCGGCCTGTCCCGGACAAGCGTGCTTACATAACATAAACCCAGCTGCAGTAACCCAGTATCAGCGCGCGCTCTGCTTTCATCACACAGCTTTTCAGATGGACGGAGATTAGCCTATCCCAAAATGCAATTCGTGTTAGTGGCTAGCCCCCGTGCCATGGACCCTAGTTTAAAGAATGAAATGGCCTCTTTGGGCACTGTTTGAAGTGTGAAATACTGAAATAAAATTAGGGTTCAGTGGGCCCCGCACGTCTAACTGCTCGGGTGCCACTACACCTGCTGTATCAATGGAAGCTACAGTCCTGATTTGTGTATTTATATTTTACCTTTACGTTTCGTTCTGTTAGAAAACGCGTTGTAATGTTCTCCTTAGGAGATGTCTTGGGGTGTGCACTGCCTCAGATTGACTGACAGAACAATCAATCAATCAATCATCTTTATTTCGATTAAAGAAAAACATAATAGATATAAAATAGCATTTTAAACATCACAATATTAATACATTTCAAAAGGAACCGCCAGGCTAAGAAATAAAAACAGATAAAGTTAAAACGTATTACATAAATAAACAGATTGAGGAGAAGCAGAAAATACCATTATCAGAAGCTGTTTAAGTAAAAGAATCAATAGAGAATGAGCAAGTGCTTTATTGCAATTTATGCAATTGGGACATCAATCTACCAATTATCTTGTTGAATCTTAAGGTCCAAGTGCAGTCAAGCAAAGTTGTTATTGCAGATTTGAACCTGTACTTTCTTCTACCTTTTTAAGTAATAATGGGGCATATTATCAAGGGGGTTTATCTCCGCTTTTTTGCCTTTAAAAGCCAAGAAAGCGGAGATAAAATTAGGGGGCATATTATCAAGGGGGTTTATCTCTGCTTTTTTGGCTTTAAAAGCCAAGAAAGCGGAGATAAAATTATCTCCCTATTACCTAGCTGCCGCTAACACCAGTTAGCGACAGCTAGTAGGAGATAGCGACCATCTTGGGCCCCACTTTGCATGTCAGTGATATTTATCACTAATGAGATGCAAGGTGGGCGTGCCAAGATGTTAGAGACTGAAAACAGTCGCTAACATCGCTATCTCCTATTACCAACTTTTGGAGATATTCACGCTAAGCGGGAATATCTCCAAAAGCTAACACCTGCCCTGAGCAGTTCTTAGCCATGTTATCCAATGGGAGGTGGATAACATGGCTAAGAGCATTAGCTCGCTAATGCATGAATATCGCTGACTTTTCAGCAATATTCATGCTTTTCGGCGATTTTTACCGCATTTGCGTTAAACCTTGGTAATACCAAGGTTTATTTGCGGTAAAAATCGCCACAGCTCAGCGGTAAATTTTTGTCTCTAACCAAGCAATAGCGATAATTATCGCTATTGCTTGGTAATATGCCCCTATCTCCCTATTGCCTAGCTGTCGCTAACACCAGTTAGTGACAGCTAGTAGGAGATAGCGACCATCTTGAGCCCCACTTTGCATGTCAGTGATATTTATCACTAATGACTTGTAAAGTGGGCGTGCCAAGATGTTAGCGACTGGAAACAGTCGCTAACATCGCTATCTCCTATTACCAACTTTTAGACATATTTGCGCTAAGCGCGAATATCTCCAAAAGCTAACACCTGCCCTGAGCAGTTCTTAGCCATGTTATCCAATGGGAGGTGGATAACATGGCTAAGAGCATTAGCTCGGTAACGCATGAATATCGCTGACTTTTCAGCGATATTCATGTATTGCGGCCGATTTTTATCGCATTTGCGATAAACCTTGGTAATACCAAGGTTTATCTGCGATGAAAATCACCGCAGCTCAGCGGTACATTTTTGTCTCTAACCAAGCAATAGCGATAATTATCGCTATTGCTTGGTAATATGCCCCAATATTTCTAGTACCACATAAAATGTCAGTCCTTCTTTTGCCCTTATTAGACCTACATCAAACAAATGTCTACTAATGTTAAAAACTATTTTTTGTGAGGTATCAGTTTTAAGTATTTGTGCTGCCTCGTGGCAAGATATAATACCCAATAGCCTGCAAATGTGTTTAATCCATTTCTGTTTAGATTTTATATCAGCTGGGCAGAAGAATAATACATGGAAATTGTCTCCTCTTGCACCTAGTTGGCATAAAGCACAATACTCAGTATTTTCCTCCCCTTGCTTGCAAGCCCATTCCGATATGTTTGAGTTTATTTGCAGAATTCCATATCGAAATTTCAGATATAATGACTCCACTAGTTGGGGCTGCACCTCATCCATGAAGGACTCGAAGCTCCAGCTTTGTTCTATTAGAAGGAACAGTGTTGTTAATGTACCGATGGTTGAACTACATAGCACACTATTTTGCATATAGGCCCAGAAGGTTGATTTTAGTATTTTCTTGGAACCCATAGAAAATTGTGTAGGCTCATCCCAGAAATGCTTTACCCTAGTTTGGTAAATCAGGAACAGTGATGCTCAATGTCTTATGATTTGTACTAGTATTTCCCCCGGTACCCCTTGATTTTGTAGGGATTTCCAGAGGAGATTTCTAGGGATCAAGTTGTAGGCAGCCTTAGGTCAACAAAGGGGATGTACATGTGACCCTTCTTGAGCACTGTATATTTCCAACTTATGGAAAGGAATCTAAAAACCTGGTCAATTCAGCTTGTTTTACCTCTAAAACCAGCTTGATACATTGATAAAGTACTATTCTCCTCAATCCATCCATTTAATTTTGTAAAAATTTGTCGGGTATATATTTTTTGTATAACATCATTTAAACTAATTGGACAATAATTTGAAGGGTCTTGGCGGTTACCTTTTTAAAAAAGTTGTTGTAATTTTAGCCCCTTTCCAGAATTCTGGTATAGCTGCACCTGCAGCAACTGAATTACATACAGAATTAATATAGGGGCCCCAGATCTCTTTGCCGTGCCTCAGTAAATCTCCTGGTATTTTATCTGGTCCTGGAGCTTTTCCAGGTGTTACCGCATCCAGAGCTGACAAAGTACCTTCCAAACTAAAGTGTAAAGGGACTGTGATTGGGAGTGTGACATAATCTTAAATTTCAAATTCTGTGTTGCTCGTAGATGTTGAGTATAGGCAGGAAAAATGGCTGACCTATGTTTTTGCATCTAAAAAAAGTCTTTACTACATCTCCCTGCCATATTTCCTTTGGCTATCAGTCGCCAAAATCTAAACTGATCCTTTGCTTTGGCTGCACTGATCAGTTCAGACCATATTCTTTAGTCCGCTAATACTTTCTTGTACCTATCCCTTTTCTCTCTTAAGGCCACTATGTTTTGTTGCCAAGAAAAGTTTCTTTTTTGCCTCACGGCATTCTTTATTGTACCAGGGATTTTCTAAATTAGTTAGATTAGTCTTCCCCTTTTTACAACCCTTTACAATCTTGCTTAAGATGGGTGTTATAGCGTCTACCAATGTGTGAAGGATAGCCATAATTGGGAAATCTACTACAGGGAGATCTACGTACGGTGCAATAATATCTGTGAAGATATCATATATCTGCTTCATTGCTTTGACAATTCCCCCAATAGAAGGCCACTTAAAAGCTCTACAGTTATTACTTAACAGAGATTCAGTGACACTAAGGTTAATGTCTCCATTGTTCAAAGGGGTTGGATGAAAAAAATGAGATATTAGTGTCACGCATAGGGGATAATGATCACTGTCGGATCTATCCTCAACAATTAAATCGTGTAAAATTGGCCAGGTATTATTAGACACTAATAAATAGTCAATACAACTTTTGCAATTATTCCTACTAAATGTAGCTGTGTTCGGGCTATCAAAGGGCAGTCTCCCATTACAAGCTCAAAGTCCATATCCTGACACTTATCTCTTTAATTGTGCTTCGGCAACTGAGCAGGGTACTACCGCACTACTTCCAATGGGGGGATGCTATTTGCCATATTTTCTTCTTAAAAAATATTTTCAAAGCCAACAACAGGTTTAAATTTACGGGTAAAATCTCCCCCCACAATTATCCTTGCCCTTGGGTCAACTGAACTTAGAAATTGGTCTAATTGTTCTATTACAGGGGATTCTTTACTAGCTAAGCTTGGTCTGTTATAAATATTTATTATATATAGATCAGTTTTGTCCTGTGTTTGGATCTTCACACCACCTTTATCCTGTGAGGGAAAGTCCAGCTGAATTACATCCATACATAAAGTAATCTTTATCCATATAAAAAGACCTCCTGATGGCCTCCCTCTAACCGAAGGAATAGCATTAACGCTATATGTTATGAGGAATTTCCAGAGCCCAAGTTTCTAGCAATAATATTATTTTGCTTAGCCCGATGTACTCCTGCCACTCTACGTCCACTTGCCTTTTTGTCAGTCCTGCTATATTCCAGGAGAACAATTAATGCAGCACTAAAGAAAAATTCATACACACTTGCAACTGACTGGAAGGATTTATTAAAAAGATGGTGTTTCGTTGACTGATTTGGTCTCAGTTGAATGGACAGGCATTCTACAGCATAGTCTCATGCACAAATAGTGGGAGGGCATTATTAACCACTCAGGTCATCATTAGAGTCAGTCAAAACGGTGTCCCAGAGAGGGAGGTGCAGCACAGTGCACAAGTGGGGCATGGTGCTTAAACACCTGTGATTACAGGCTGGGGGTTCAATAGTGGCCTATTTAGGAGTGGGTCATTCATTTTCGTACACTCCATAAACCCCTGTTTGTGCAGGCCAGAATTAGATTTGAGTTTTATGTAAGCATCTAATAATTATCGGATGCGTTAAATATCTCAACCTTATTGAAATTTCGGTAGGTCTTATCTCCCGAAATGTAATATTGGAAAAGTGCAAAGTATTTACTTTGTCATGCAGATTTTGGTGCGTTAAACACCACAACCTGCATTTTATTCCCCATTAAATCACTATAGGTGTTGTTTATCACACCCAATAAATATTGTATCCTGTGTTATTGTTATGTATCCGGTGCTCTAAATAGCACTTATACTCGTAATCAGGCTGTAAAGCCTGCATTCCAAGTAAAGATCATACACAGTAAAACACCGGGGCATATTTACAAGAAACTGATGCATTGATACGTCACAGCAGCAATGCACTAGTTTCCTTGTGCCTGCGAGTGAAACCCTTGCGCCACCATGAATGCACCGTATTTACAATACGGTGCACCATGGCACAATTTGACAGAAGCGTAAAAAAATTCCGACGTCTCTGTCAGCACAAAACCCATGCATTGTTGGAGTTGTGTCATAAGCCTGATGCAACTCCTGCAATGCATGGGGAAGGCCTATTCCTATTGGACTGCATCATTAATGCAGTGGCGAAGTGAAATCTTGCAGATTTCACTGTCACTTCTACTAGGTTCTCTGGTGTGGGAAAACCTACCCTACATGCATTATACCTGCTGCAGGTATAATGTGGCGCAGGAGTTTATAAAGTGACTCATCTGCCTAGATGCTTCACTTTGTAAATAGGGTGCAACCAGGCGCATTATTTACGCAGTCGCTGCGTCACAAAAAATGATGCAATGGCGCAAAAGTGTATCAAGGGGCTTGAAATAAGCCCCACAGTTTTCTGCTGACACTTTTTTCCTACTCAGGACACTTGGAAAATATCAGCATAGTAGTCCATGGAGTTTGTAAAACTCACCCCATAGCAACACAACAGGCTGAAAGTACACATCCATTTTTCTTGCACTTAGCACATAGGCAAGGCCTGTTTCACTTGGCTAAGCACACTCCAATGATTTGAAGTACAGAGTTGCAAGTAATCAAAAAACAAGGAAAACATATAATCTACAGTAACACAAGACATTGTATGACACACAGGGCCCGTGTAACTGTCTAAAAAGTTACGTTCTAAATGGCATACTGTTGAGTTAATTATTTGCCTCAGAAAAAGTGTTTAATCGTGAATTTATTTATAATTGTTGAAAAAACATGAGAAGATTTCAGCAATGCCATTGGCCTAGAATTAGCCATAAAACATTAAATGGTAGTGTGAGTGTGAAAAAAGGAACGAGAACTTTTATATAGCACAGTATTAAGTGAAAAGTCTCTAGGCACTTGTCTGTAAATCATTGTACCCAGATTATAGTAAAGTAAGTTGGTTTTAAGATAGCATCTAAATACTTTGTAGGAATTGGTTTACAATGAAAGTTTGACCCATAAATGCAGTCCCAGTGCTGCTGAAATTCATCTTCCATTGTACAATTCTGAGTGTCCTGGAAGGAGAGTATACGCTGTTTTAGTTAGAAGCTATTTGATTGTGTTAGAAATGGGGGTCTCTTTGTCCAAACTGTGAGCCATTCTTTGTGGTCAGGATAAGGGTTATACACTCCTGAAGTAAACCCTTCTCACCCCCTTGGTAGCTTTGTAAGACCAGTCAGGCTTCTCTCAGAGGCAGTGTGTAAAGCGTTTGCACATAACCAACAGTAATACAGTGAAAACACTACAAAAGGACACCACATCAGTTTTAGAAAAATAACTAATATTTATCTGTGCAAATAAACCAAAAACGATAGAAGACCAACAAAAAGTAATCAAAAGTATGCACTTTGCAAGAATAACTTTAAAATGCAGTTCCTTAAAGCCAGGAGCTTTGTCTGGGGCTACAGCAGTGCTGAAAACAACAGAATTCAACAGTTCCAGCCGACCGCCGCAGTGTGTACCGACGTTAGTATCAGCAGACTCGTAAACAGTACCTTCGGTTACGGGCGACTGCTATGCTGTGGGCCAGTCATGGCAACCTCCGCGGTTGCTATGTGAAGCGTAGCGGTGCGGCCATTTGTGCCCTCAAGTCACAGTGCTGGTAATGGCTCAGTAATAGTCGTCCAGTGACGACGGTGAGACCACAGCTGCGGTGCGGAGTGAGGCACTGCATGCTGCAGTGCTGACAGTGCAAGTGACAGTGCTGTCAATTGGAAATGGAGTTGGTCCTCTCAGACTGCAGTGTAGGACACGGCGGTGCATTGTGTAACTTACAAATGGTGCCCCAAAACTATGGTGCGTTCACAGGTGTCTAGTTTAGCTGGCAGTGACATCATTAGTGTGACCAGGGCAGCGGAGTGTTGCGAGGTGATGCCCACAGGTCATGGTTCAAGTAGCAGCTCGGTGGTGGTGGAAGTCATTGTTGGCGAGACCAGGGTTACAGTGTGAAGTGCAGATGTGCTCTCTGCAGTGCCTTCAAGACACAGAGCCCACAGCGGTGTCGGTGATGGTGTCAGCTCATTTCCCTCTCTGTGGAAACTGAAACCCACAGTTCCAGAGGCAGTACCCAGAGGTATGTGAAGTCTTTTCTGCCCCTGAGACTTTGTGAAAGGAGGCAAGCTCTAATTCTAGCACTTTGAAATACTCAGCTACAAGTGAAGAAAGTTCAGTCCAGCCTTTTCACTGCCCAAGGCAGAAGCAACAACTACAGCTCAACCCAGCAAAGCAACAAACAGCAAAGGAGCTGTCCTTTCTGGTCCAGCTTCCTGGCATGATGTGGAGACAGCATTGTCCAAGGCAGACAGGGCCTTTCAGGTGCAAGGGAAATCTCCTCCCACCACTCTAAATGCAGACCATGCCTTTTCAGGTTCTAGTGAAATTCCTCCCACTACTCTGAATGCAACCCAGGTCCACACAGCCCAGCCCTGACTCATCCAGGAAAGGCAGGACACACCTGGACCCCACCAGTGGTTGTCTACAGTGAATGCACATTCCCAACCCCTGTCACTCCAAAGCCAAACTGTCAATCCACAACCCAGCAGAGGTACACAGGATGGCTAAGTAAGAAAATACCAACTTTCTAAAAGTGGTATTTTTAAACACACAAAATAAAATCATCTTTACTTAGAGATGCAATTTTAAACTCTGAGTTCAGGCATGCTAAACTCCAATTCTCTATCTTGACACAATGGCAAATTATACTTGTCAGATGTTACCAAATATCTCACATTATATCCTATTGGACAGATAACCTTTCTATAGTGAAACACAAATGCACTGTATTTCACTATCAGGAAATGTCACACACACCAGTACATGTTCTACCCTTCATGTACACTGCACCCATGCTCACAGGGGTACCTTGGGCCTACCTTAGGGGTGCATTTGATGTGAGAAAAGGGAGGATTTGGACCTGGCATGTGTGTGCACTTGCCAGTTCGACATGGCAGTCATAACTTCACTCTGACACCATAGTGGCAGGTCTGAGAACCCTTTGAAGGGCTGCTTGTGTGCGTAGCACAGACGGTGCTGTAGGCCCACTAGCAGCATTTAATTTACAGGCCCTTGGCACACACAGTGCACTATACTTGGGATGTAGTAGTAAATCAATTAAGCCAAACATGGAAACCTAATCCATTTATGTAATGTACCAGGAGAGCACAAAAGTCCAGGGGTCAACCCGCTGAAAAAGCCAAGTCCAAAAGATTTAATTTGGGATGTCCTACAAAAATCCCAATGCATACCCAGGAGAGAACCTCGGTGTGTCATCAGCTGGATATTGTTAGAGTTAGAAATCAGGTTTTTGATTGGCTAGATTAAGCACCTAAGTCAGGCGGAACTCACCACTCTAGTCAGGGTAATTAAGTTACACACCAAAGATAACTTGTGCTCACCCTCTGGTAGCTTGGAGCAGAGCAGTCAGGCTTATCATCAGAGGCAATGTTTGAAGTACTTGTGCAAGACACACACAGTAAATACCTAAAAGTACTACTAAAAGGACTCCACATAGTTTTATATAAATGAAGATTATTTAGCTGGGTGAAATAACACCAAAATGGCAAAAATCTAATTAATATATCATGAGATAGTCACTGGTTCATTTAAAAGAGTACTTATAAATGCATACACACGTGATATGTGTGAATCATTGGGATTCTAGAAGCTAGTGCACTTCTATTGAGGTAATTACGGTACCACTGAAGAATACTAAGGGAAGCGCAGAGCAGAAGCATTGGGACCATTAAAGTCAAAAGCATGTGAACCAAAGTTTGTTCTTAAATTGTTTAGGCAATTCAGGTTAGCAGCGCTAGCATGTAGGGAAGCGTCTTGGTTGAGCAGCATCCTATCAGGCACTATGTCCCGGGTGACTTGAGATCTGTATTTTCAAGTTGTCACAATTGGCTACAGAAGTCTGGAAATGGGCGCTATTGTATTGCCCTCCACAGCCTAAGAAGGACTTATCACAAGCATTAATTGACTTAATTGCTTCATATGTCTTGGCCTCTCAGAAGTTCCTAGTATTGGGCCACTTTATTAACCATTGTGAAAACTCAGATGATCGGGGCGCTAGAGGGCGCACGGCAAGATGGCCGCACATCGGTGAGGCTCTGCCGGACTAAGCTGAACATCCGTTATTTATCTGCAAAATCCTACTGCTGTTGCCCTCTACTCCGGTAGAATGTTATTCCGAATTGCTAGAGGAGAGGATTGAGCCCGGTGCGGAGGACCCGAAACCCAGATCTGCACATAATTACAGCCCTTCTTATACCGGCGCGGACTTGGCCGCGTGGTGCGTACACAGGCCTACAGCACCGGGAGCAGATTATCGCTGGCGCCTGGGGCCTGCCTCTTGGATCGGGGAAGCGGAGCTTGGAGTGAGGTCTGGCCCAGGGGACCGGGACTGGCTGAGGCGGTGCAGGACGAGTCCTGCTTCCGAGGGGCGCCCGACAAGCAGCGTCAGACCTGAGCATAGCCTGGGCTGCTGGCGGCCTGTGGTGCGGGCGGTGCGTGGTGTCGGAGGATGGGCCTGGCGCTGGACCGGGGACCCGACTCGTCGCTGTGAACAGTCCTGGGTGCAGCGGGAACGGCCGTGGGAGTCTCCAGGTGCCGAGGCAAAGCTGGAGGATGGTGGCAAGATCAGGCGTCTGCCCGCGATGGTGGTGGTGAGTGGGGAGGTAGCAGTTGATGCGGAGGCGGGCTTCGGTTGCCCTGGGCCTGGCCATGCGAGCTGCGGCTGGCAGGGGTGGGCTGCTGGGCGGTGCCTGAGACTCTGAGTTGCGGTGTGCCTGCGATCCCCTTAAGCTTCAGAATTATGGACTGGTGATCAAAAGTGTATCTGGCTGGCCTGATAGTTGGACTATAGCGGCTGCGGGAGGGAAGCATTGTGGAAGGCAGCGCACTAAGTGTGGATAGCGCCTTGCTTGAGCTGATTGTGGGCGGCCTACACCTACTGCTGCGTGGGGCGATTCTTTTACCCTGTTGGAGACTATATTTGGCCACCCCTGTGGGAGTGTAGTTGAGTCATTGACTGCCTCACGGCACCATTTGTACTTCTGCTGTATTGCCGCTGCCATTTTAGGATACACCGTAAATTCCTAGTAGTGGCCTGAGACCTGCTGGAGGGAGTGTATTGTATTATTAGGTGATATGGGCCGGCCTGAGAGGAATCAACCCAAACTGAACTATGAAACGTGGAGAACTGCAGCGCCCCCGTCGCAAGGTATGTCAGACATTGAAACAACAGGAGCTGTGGGGGATGCACCGAATTTGGAGGCCACACTGATAGCCATGCAGAAAACGCTGCAATCCATAGAAGGCACTATGGAGGCGGATAACCACAGGCTGGACCATATGTCCACACAATTTGAACGGCAGAATGAACAAATGGATGAGGTGGAGCAGAGAGTGTCCGCAACGGAGGATGGCCTCACCACGGTGACTAATAAAGTATTCAGTATGGAAAGAGTGCTGGCGGTAATACAGGCTAAGAATGAGGAGTTGGAAGGGCGGTCCCGGCGCAATAACATCGGCGTCACGGGGCTGCCGGAATCCACGAATGTGGACAGGATGGAAGACTTTCTGGAGAGACTTTTTGTGGACATATTCGGCTCTGACCAACTCTCTAAAATGTTTATTGTAGAGCGGGCGCACCATTCTTTGGCAAAGCGTCCGGTGCCCGGGGCACCTCCACGCCCCATAATAGCTCGAATTTTGAACTATAGGGACAGGGATGCACTGCTGCGCATGGCGAGGAAAAAAGGCACCATAGACTATCAGGGTAGCAAATTGGAGTTTTTCCCAGACTTCACCATGGCCGTACAAACGGCGAGGAAGGAATTTTCGGGAGTGAAACAGATTCTTAGGGCAGAGGAAATTCCATATGCTATGTTGTACCCAGCACTGCTGCAGATAGGTGCACAATCAGATAACAACATTTTTACATCTCCAAAGGCAGCCATGGAGTATGCGAAAAAACAGAAGAAACGTAAGAAAGACTCAGCTAGGGCGCAGAACGGAGAGGATGAACTGCCTGAAAATGACTGGCTGTCCTCCCACAATTAGGGCGCAAATAGCTGTTAGTTATTGGACTACTGGTGCATTATCTAATGGAGATGGTTTATTTTTTCTGTATTACTAACTTTTCTCTTTACAGGTGTTGCTTGGTTTAAATATTGCTAGTCAACGTGAGTTGGGAGCCTACATGCCCTGTGCATTTTCATATTCTTTGTTGGCGTGTACCAATGGCGGTATGGGACAGTTGTGCAGCTACTGCGGTCACGGGATTCGGAATCCGAGTACCGGGATGTCTGGGATGCTGTTCTACGATTTAAACACCTTGCTTTATGTTCAATGTGTTGTGGTAATGGCTCTTCTTAATAATGCAGCACCTGTGGTGCCTCCTAAGTCTAAGCCGTGCTCCATGGCTTGAGATGTGGACTGTTGATTGTCGGTCCTTGAGAGGTGGGCATCTGCCATTTCTTGTTCTGATGCCTGGCAACTGTTGGAATGACCGGGGCAGATATGGGGCGATAAGGGTGGATTGCATATCCTGGTGGCTTAGGCACCTCCTGTTTTCCTTGAAGGCGGGAGTTCTGTGCCTCTTCGCCCCCACATATGGGAATACCCCACACTCTGTTTGTGTTCTGGCTGGGGGGAGATGGGGGGGCTTGGTTCTGCTTTGGCTGGTTGGGGGGGCCGAAGTAGGAGGGGGGTGGGCAGGTGTGAGCCTGGGCAGTTGGGGCGGTTTTGGTTTTGCACTTTGGTCTGTCTTTACATATGTAAAAGTTAAGGATAGGGCAACGCTAAGGGTTGGGCAGTGGCTTTGGCAAGTTGGGGAGGCTTTCGTGGGATGGGAGGTTGCATGGTGTTGCTGTGGGATCCAATCTGGTTGGAAGGTATACATTGTGGATCACAAGAGGGTCTATGTACAATATACAGGAGTGCGTAATTGGTAGGGTGAGGAGTTGGGTGATAAAATCACTGCTTATTGATTGAAAGGTGCATCACCGGACGGTTGGCTGAACATATACCCTGAATACCCCTATGGCTAAAGGAGGGAAACTCAATTGGCTAACATGGAATGTGCGAGGTCTCAACAGGCCTCAGAAGACCAGGCAGGTGATTGCATATTTGAATAGGCATGATGTGCAGGTAGTCTTCCTGCAGGAGACGCATCTTAGCGGGCAGGCAGCTGGTGTGGTATCTAGTCGTTGGGCGGGAACGAGAGTGGCAACCTCGTATTATTCTTCATATGCTAGGGGTGTTATGATTCTGATTAAAAAGAATGTCCTCTTTGTGTGTTTGCATGAGGAAGTAGATAAAGAGGGTCGCTATATTATACTTCATGGTAAACTGTGTGGTACGTTAATAACGATGATTAATGTGTATGGGCCGAACATTGACGATCCAGACTTCTATGTCACGTTATGGAATAAGGTTTATAAGTTACCCCCTTCTGCGATTATTTGTGGAGGAGATCTGAATGTGACACTAGACCGTGGATTGGATAGAAAGGAGGTACAACAGGCTACAGCAAAACGTGCATGTAGGGCGGTTCAGGATGGGATGGCAGTACTGGGATTGGTGGATATGTGGCATCTTGGACATCCGGGTGTGAGAGAGGGCACCTGTTACATGTCTGCACATGATACCTAGTCGCGATTGGATTACTGGCTGGTTACCAAGGATGTTAGTTGATGGGTGGAGAGGACGACGCATTTGCCCCGCAGGTTATCTGATCGTGCACCTGTGCTGATGGAAGTAAGGATGCCAACGCATGCACATGCTCCGTTCACATGGCGGTTGCCACCAGGGGCTTTGACGGACCAGTTGCTGCGTGAACGTCAGTGTGAGATGATTGAAGTCTTTTTTGATAAGAATGTTGGTTTGGTGCCGAATGCGGGTATTGTATGGGAGGCTTTCAAAGTGACTGTGTGGGGAGCATGTATTGGAATGCAGGTTGGAGTGCTCAAATCGCTCCGGGACTCTATGGATAGATTGGAGCGTGAGTTTAGAGCGACAATGCGAGCAACAGCCGGCTGATGCTCTGTTAGCTGAAATACGCTCGAAAGTTACTGAGTACAACGAGCTGGCGGAACAGGAAGTAACCAATTTATCCAAGCGCACTAGAGCACGGTACTATGGTGAGGGTTGTAGACCTGGACGAGGACTGGGGGATAGACTCAAAGATCCCTGGGCTAAACACTGCGAAGTACAGGAAATTAGGGATGGTGACAGGACAGTGACGGATGGGGAAGGTATACTAGAATGTTTTACGCAGTACTAAACCAGCATGTATGAACATAGGGAAACTGCTGATGAGGAAGAAATAGCAAAATACCTGGAGCATATAGCGCTGGTCTGGCTCTCGAAAGGGCTGCAGGACTTCCTAATGCATCACATCACAGAGGGGGAACTGAGAGATGCGATCGCGGCGCTGTCTAATGGCAAAGCTGCAGGTAACGACGGCTTACCATCCGAGTTCTATAAAGAATATGTGGATTTGCTGCTGCCACATTTGGCGATTGTACTGGAGGAGGCTTTTGAACAGGGGCAACTACCAGCAACGATGAGAGAGGCTCTCCTAGTGGTACTCCCAAAACCGGGTAAACCACAAGATCGATGTGAGTCGTATCGTCCTTTGTCCCTGATGAACACGGACGTTAAGATTATTGCCAAAGTGCTGGCTACACGCCTGCAACTGCTATTGCCTGATATGGTACTGCCAGATCAGTTGGGCTTTGTACCGCTGCGCTCGACGACGCATAACCTGAGAGCATTGTTCGTAGTTCTTCATTTACTCAAACCTGACCTAACTGCGGTAGCGGTCCTTTTGGACACTGCCAAAGCGTTTGACTCTGTGGCCTGGAAATATATGGTGGCGGTTCTGCATCGCATGGGTGTGCCGTTTTTCTTTACGTCCCTGATCACCTTATTGTACACTAATCCGGTAGCACGAGTGCGAGTCAATGGTCGAATATCAGCTCCATTTGCTATACAGATGCCCGCTTTCACCCTTATTGTTTGCTATTATTATGGAACCCCTAGCTTGTATTTTGCGGCAAAGACATGCAGCCTCTGCCTTGTGTTTCCATCTTCGCTCATTGGCAGTATCCATGTACGCTGATGATATGGTGCTTTATATCCGGGAGCCAGACAGATACCTAGACGGGGTGATCAGATTTGAGCGCTTTTCTGGCTTGTCGATAAATTGGGAAAAATCTATATTGCTGCCTCTAACTGATATTACTCTCCCATTTCCAATAGAGTTCCCTTTGGAATGGGCCTCAGAACCAGTTCGATATCCAGGGATATGGATCCACAGGGACGCCCAAGAAATAATCCGTTCTAATTACGGAGTGGCGTTCTCGAAGTTGGAAAATCAGGTTGCACGCTGGATACCGTTACCCCTGTCGTTCGCGGATCGTGTAGCTCTGATTAAAATGGTGATGCTTCCCAAATTTTTATATTATTTTGTAAACATTCCACTTGCTTTGACAACTAACTTTTTTTAAACGCTTCAATCCTTGTTAATCACATTGGCCTGGGGAGGGAAGAAACCTCGAATAAAGTGGGACATCCTGACCAAGCCATATGAACAGGGCAGGTTTGCAGTACTGGATATGAGATTGTACTACCTGTGTGCACAAGCTCCTTTGCTTCCTATTGGATCTCGGCGCCGCCGTACACACCACATGTAGCGATTGAGGCTGGGGCGATCTATCCGCTGCCCTTAAAGGCAATGGTTGTGAATCCGCACTCGGTATATGAAAAGGGCGAGGTAGACACGGTACAGTGCACAGCGAGGGCGTGGCGGGACTTGGGGAAGCGCGCAGATCGTCTACCACTTTTTGCACCGGCCATGCCTTTGTTGCATCATGCGCACATTTCGGTCTCGAGCGATGTGGGTGCCCTTCAATTGTTGTAGGATGCTGGGATGCACACTATGGGGGATGTTATCCCGGTGGGTCAATTTGTTGACTTATAGACTCTATTAGATCAAACGACTAACGGAACTATGGCTACTTTCCCCTATGTTAGGCTGCACGCTGCGGTGCGCGATCACTATCCGTCCTTCCCGATGGAGCCACCTACGTTGAACGCACTGCAGTTGATGTACACGGCGACTTCCCGAGTGAAGATGATGTCGCAAATGTACAAGGTTTCGCAAGAAGATGAGAGTGATGTGAATATGGTTGCAAGGGCTAGATGGGATGCGTGTTTGCTTGAGCCACTGTCCGATGATGACTGGGCTGAATTTTGTGCTATGACTGGCAGATTTGCTGCAAATGGGAATTTTAGGCTCATACACTATAAATTCTTGCAACAATGGTATTACACTCCGGAGCAACTTTTTAAATATGGGCTTCTTGACACACCTGCGTGTTTGCGTTGTGGGATAGCTGTAGCAAATTTTCTACACTTGGCCTGGGTGTGTCCGCATGTGTCTAAGTTCTGGACAGGTGTGACGGAGGCGCTGATGATGTGGACCCACGCATATGTTTGCTGGGCATGGTGTCTAGTATACCGTTGGGTGTAAGGCGTTTGGTTGCATTAGCGGTACAGTTGGCTAAGCGTAGAGTGGCGGCCTGCTGGGGAGGGAGGAGGGCGCCTGATGTAAACACCTTGTTGCAGGAAGTGGCGTATTGTCGAGATCAGCTGACATGTTACTATGAGGACCTGCCAGTGGGCTCACGCCCAAGAGATATCTGGGGACTGTACACCACTACCTACATGTTGCTGAAGCTCTCTGATGATAACTAAGCTTGATCAGCACTTTTATCATGACGCGCTGCTCTGCTCACGGAGGCATTGTCTCGAGTGTTGCGGAAGTGCCAGGCAGTTAGAGTTCATTTGGTCATACCCCTCGGATGCTACTTCGGGCATGCACCTGCTATCTCACCGGTTGCACCGCACTCCATTTGCTGACCCTGCTTGTTGATGCCCTCTTACATTGATGCAGGTAATGGTTGTTCTTGATTAATGCCTCAGGTGTTTCCGTACTGTGAGTATCTCCATGATGCAGTGATCACCACTTGCCATGCTTGATCTGTCTTTCATCGCCTCAATGGCTGTCCAACTAGGATCCGGGAAGACTACTGGGGGGGGGGGGTTGTTTAGTTAATAAAGTTTTCTATGAACTATGAAAATTTAAGGCTACAAGGAGATTTGTCATTGATACTGCAAGTTTGGTTTTGTTTTATCAGTGGTTGTTACGCCGCCGGGCCTTTGGCTGTCGGCATCACAGCTTTGTTCTGAAACTGAATGAACGTATGTTTCAATATGTGCGGCCAGCCCATCGGGTTGAAGGCCAGAAGCTGTATTCTTGCAGAATGGTGTAATAAAGGTCTTCAAATAAACAAAAAATGAAAGCTCAGATGATTCGGCGTCACCCAACTTTTAGCGGATCTGCAATCTCTCAGACTGAAACAGATGGTGTCTCGCCCTACACATAGGGCAAGTCAAATGTTGGATCTCATTTTTACTAATGTTGCGGAAGTGGCGTGTGACTCTTTGCTGCCTGTTCCCTGGTCAGACCACTATCTGATCCATTTCTCCATCTCACGTAACGAGTCTAGTGTCAAACCTATGAAAACATTAAAAAGACCACAACATAACTGGAACTCAGTCACCCGCTCTGCCTTCACAAAGGTTTTTAACTCACCTTGATCCTCCTCCTCTACAGATATGGACACAGCACTGTCTATTTTCCATGACTCCTTAACTACCTCCATTGACTATATTGCATGGCTTAAGATAGACTCCCTTGTCTCCTCATTCTTCCGTATGGTTTTCAGTCACCCTGCGTCAAAAGAACTTAGTTTGCAAACGTCTTGAAAGCAGGTGGCGAGCCACTAATTCCTTTAAGGATAAAGCAGAATACCGGTCCAGACTTGGAGTCTATTATCATTGAATAAGGTCAGCCCAGAAATCTTTCCTAGCAATATCAAATGAGAAAGCAGTGAACTCCAATAAAGAACTTTTTGAAGCATCGAATAACTTTGTGAAACCTGTGCCTGTGTCTCCACCATTGTGGCCTCCGAGGATTTATGTGACAATCTAGCAAACCTTTTTGAAAATAAAATCTAGTCAATTTACAAGAATCTGTCAGCTAACCCTGATAGCTTTCAGAACGATTTTTACTTAAATCTTCCCCACCCTACAGCCATGGGTAGCCTGAGCAAATTTACACTGTGCTCTGAGGCCCAGGTTTTGTATATGCTATTCCATGCTGTTGGACCCGGGCCTTTATGGCTGGTTCACCCCTGAACTTTTTGCTTTTGATGGCGACCTGGTGTTCATGATTTCTGGCTTGGCGCACTTTTTCCCTGGGTCCCAGAGTGAAAGTGCGTGCGTGTAGTATGGCTGGCCTGCCCTCCCATAGGAATGCATGGGGAATGTGTGTGTCCCTGGTAGTTCCTGATGCGTGGGGAGTGCAGGCTCGAGTTTGGTATGCTTAAACTCGTGAGAGTGAATGCTGTAAGATGGTGTCTGCGGCATGTGTGTGTCTAGTTGGGAAGTGCTACTTCTGGACATTGAGATATGTGTGCAGTGAGGGTACTGGAGCGTGATTGGCTGGAGCTGGCTGGCATGCCAGGCTCCAGGAAGTCTGGATGGGTCTGCCCGGTGGTGAGTGGGAGATTAGCATGAGTGATGTGTGGGAGGAGTGTACCTGTGTCCTGGATGGGCTGGGTTTTCCCCACACAATGCTGGCTCCGCCCCCCTGTGGTGTGTCTAACGACCCTAGCCTCCCCAGTGAATGAAATGGGTGGTTGGGCCATCAAGAGTGCTCCAGAACCAGCTGCGACTGGTTTTCCCCCCACCCTGCACATTGTGACAAAGGATTTCAGTGTATAAAAATGGGGCTGTGTTCCCACTGAAATTGTTCTCTTCTAGGATCTTGAGGGGGCTGCTGCTGCTGCTGGGGCCAGGAGGAACCGCCACTTGGACTGCCTCCCTGCCTGGAGGGCCAGTGAGCTGGCCCCTGGCCCAGCCTTGCCCCCCTGTCTACCTAAGGACCTTGCTGGACTTTTGCCAAGCGCCTGGAAGCGCTTCATTTCTCCCCTAGCACCTGGGGAACGCTTCGCTTGGCCTCTAGCGCTTAAGAGCGCTCGATTCTGTCCACCTGCGCTCAGGAGCGCTCTGGGTACTTTGGCCGGTGCCCACCCGGCTTTTGCTGGCCTTGCTGTGCCCGCAATTTATTTCTGAGTGCCCACCTCGATTCCTTGGGTAATTTAAACCCGCCGGTGCCCACCCGGCGTTGCCCCTCAGAAATCACCGCCGCAGCACCGGGGCCGCGGAAAAGCCGAGGAGAAGCCGAGGGAACCACCGCTGACGTCACCCGGGAGCTGCGCTGCCATTGGTTCAGGCTGCGGGAGGCTCGCCGGGCGATCTGTGCGGTGATTGGCTGCTGAAGGGAAGAGAAACCAGGAAGCGGACGGGAGGCCACCCCGCGCTCCTGCCGGGAGGAAGAAGGAACCGTCCTCGGGCGAGGCTCTCCCGAGGAGAGAGAGCCCTGCCCCCGTCACCCGAGAAGAGCCCAGCGGAGAGGAGCCGCCGCCGCCTCAGACAACCGGTGAGTGCGGGCGGGCTCCGGGACGCCCCTATACACAGAGGAGTGCCGTGGGCAGGTTGAGGTGCACAGAGCGGCCCCGTTGGCAGCGGGCCGCTCCGACTATCACCCCAAGTGGGAAAAGGGCATCTTTATACTCTGAGCCGGACGAGGCTCCAACGTGGGGGCATTTATTGTTTCGAGCCGCGAAGGCTCCCCGGGGGCACCGCTTTCGCAAGTGTGCTTTAGAGCCCCAGAAAGGCTCAGGGGCATTGCGTGTTTCGAGCCCAGCGAGGCTCCAACGACGGCCAGTCTTGTGCAGAGCCCTGAGAGGGCTCAGGGGGCATTTCTTCAGGGTGAGAGCCGCGAAGGCTCCCAGAGGGGACAACCAGCTGTCCAGAGCCTGCGAGGCTCTCCCATTTCCTTCGGCCCCATTGTTGTTCCTGAGCCCTCCTGGCTCCAACGTGGTGCATCATAGTTAACAACTGTCCAGCACTTAGTGGACAGTTGCTACGTTTAGGCTGGGTGTACTTTTGGCTTATTACAGCCTGCCCTGACTTTGGGACACAGGGACTGCCACAGGTTGTGGCTCATGGGAAGGTTTGCGCAATTGCTTGTGCTCGCACCGCTGAATGTGTTCTGAAGCATCATGTGTCTTTCCTTGCATACACCGCTGAATGTAGGTACTGCATCATGTGTTGTCTTGTGCTCGCACCTCTGAATGTGTTTGGATCCATCATGTGTCTTCCTTCCCTACACCGCTGAATGTTAATGCATCATGTGTAATGTTCCTATGCTCTACCCCTAGATGTTGGTGATTCCTAGGTGGTTGCTTTTCTCCTAGTACAGGTGTTGCTAGTTGAGGTCTTTTGTTCCCTGCGCAATAGTTTCCTAAGGTGGTTAGGGTTGCGTAGGAGGTTCCTATGCTTTACCAGTAATTACTGGTTGTGTGCTAATTTGTGCTACATGTTCTATTTGTTCTAAAAGTATTCTATGTGCTAATTACTATTCCTAAACAGTGATGATTCCTGACAGTGGTCCAGGTGGCCCTGTCTTGTAAATATCCCCCCTGTAAATTCTGCCCGTGCCTGTTGGCACAGTGTAACAAAATGTATGTTTTATCTAATGTGTTTTTGATATAATACAAAGGCTATTTTTATATAACCTTGTGTGGAGTTTCCTTTGTGGTGGGCCTTGGGTGTTGTTGCTGGGTGCGCGCACAAACACTTAACCTACATAGCCTCCAAGTTTAGCCTTGACTGCTCGCGCCACGTTACCTAGAGGGCGAGTAGGGGTTATCTTGGTGTGTGACTCCCTTGCCCTGACACTTAGAAATGGCGATCCCTGACTGACCTCGACGCGAGTCTTGGCCGGCCAGGGTCCCGTTTCTAACATTGGTGGCAGCGGTGGGATCCGGATTTGTGTTTGCGTTGTACTGCAGTGGCAACAGGCCACACTACAAAGCTCTGCATTTTAGATAATTACATGTTGGGGATTATTGTCCTTTGAAGTTCTAGTATTTCTTTTTCCAAAGAGTGTCCAGTACATTTGTCCCCTGCCCGGCTCCCAGAGTTTGGTACCTGTGTCACGTGTGGTCAGGTTGAGAAATCAGGGGTGGTAAAAACTGCCTTACCGGTCCAAGGGGAGGGTGTGCGTGGATGAATGGTGTGTTGCCTGGACAGATTAGTGTGAGTTCTCTTTAGTAGGGAGCTTGCTGAAATACTTTGAACCGTGTGCTCTTGCTTCAGCTCTGACAGTTAAGTCCCCTGTGTTGCACGTGTCTGTGAGCATCCTGTCAAGATGGAATCTCCTTTTAACCTTTGTAGCCTGTTTAAGTACAGTATGCATGAGTTGGTACGGTTATGTAAGGAGAGGGACATCCCAGTGAGTGAGTCAGACACCCAGTCCAAGCTTAGGGATAACATGATCCTGTGGCAGAAGAGTGACTGGGAGCGTGAGCACAGTGAGAGGGAGAGGGCCCGGACCGCACACCATGAGGGTGGTGGGTCTGAGGGGAGCCCTGAAGAGTCTGATGTGGAGAGTGAGTTTGACAGTGGATGGGCGCCAGCAGAGAGCGAGTACCCCCTAGATAGGGAGTCCCTTGCTGGGTCCAGTGTCAGATGTAGCACCCCATCCCTTTCCCTGTCCCCAGGGGAGTGGGTGGATAGGAGAGAAGAGAGGGAGCACCAGTTGGCCATGGAGAAGCTCAGGTTAGAGCATGCCAGAGAGATGGCGCAGCTGGGTGTGAATGAGCGGACTGCAGAGGCTGAGAGGGCCTTGGCCAGGGAGAAGATAGCCCTAGAGGGTAGGTTATCCCCTGACCGCAGTTATAGTTTTCTGGATTCCCCAGGGAGGGTTGGATCCAGTGGTGGCAGCAAGAGAGAGCTTGGTGCGGGAAGTGCCATGCCCCGTTTCCAAAGAGTAGTACCTTGTTCCCGAGAGGACACATACAGGTTGAAGTTCAGGAGCAGTAGGAGACTGTCTCACCAGGATTGGGTGGATTATGTGGATGATTGTCATGATGCCCTGCTTGATTGGTTAGAGGTTCATGGGGAACCTGATTTTGATGGACTACTCAACCTTGTTATCAGAGAGCAGTTGCTCAATTGTTTTGTGCCAGAGTTGCGCAAACACCTGTCGAGAGGTGACTACGTGTGTCCTTGGGACATTGCAAAGGAAGCAGACCGTTGGGAAGGTGCCAGTGGTTCTGACACGTCATGGGTGAGTGAACCCGAGAGTAGTGGGTTAGGTATCTTCCAGACCAGTGTGGTGGAAGAGGCTCAGAGTAGCCCAGCTAGGTCCCAGTGTAGCGAGAGGGGTAAAGGGGCTCACGTCTTGTCTCCGTGGAGTGAGAGTGAGTGGGGGACTGAGTGTTCCCAGGTGCCCGAAACCCAGTCTCAGAACCTGGATGGTTTCTTGAGGGAACACCAGGTTAGGGATCTAGGCTGTCCTGTTAGACCCCTTGAGGGGGATCCCCTAGTGTCTAGAGAACCTGGAGTATCTTTAAATAGTGTTCCAGTGGTTCTATTGTCCGGCAGTGCCACTCCAGTTGGGGGGGCACGGAAGTCCGAAGTGAGGAGTGATTGGGGGAGTTCCCCAGTGGGAGAACCAGTGGGTCAGGGACTACCCAGTTGGGCGAAGTTCCCGGTTAGTGACCATGGTGACACCACTTCTGTTCTGGGGGATCTGCCCGCACTGTCAGGTGGACAGGGGTCGGGAGATCTGCGCCAGACAGACAGTCACACAGCACATGAGTCATGTGTTGGCCTCAGGGGGATGGTGAGTGAGTCCCCAGAAGTCCTGGAGTGCCAGGCAATTATCCCACCTAGAGGTTTAGACCGAAGGTTGGGAGGCCAGGTTCAGGATCGGCCTGACCTGAAGGGTGGGACTTCTGTAAACAGAATCCTAGCCAGTGCTTCTTCCAGGGGTACCTCTCCAGTTGGGAGGGTGCAGAACTCTGGAAGGGGGTGCAGAGGGTGGGAGAGCCCGCCTCTGACCCTGGCGCAACCTGAGGGGTTAAACCCTGGGTTGGAATGGCGTACTAGGTGTACCCCTCGCAGGAGGTGGAGGAACCCTAGAAGAAGAGGTAAGGGGAGGAGAGCCTTCCCTGAGACTCCTGGTCCGCCTGAGGTTGTAGACCAAAGGCTGGTGAACCAGTGGCAGTCTAGTCCTGTCTTGCAGACAGGGAGAGTGGAGAATGGACACTATGTGCCAGGGGTTACTACCCCCCGCTCTGTGAGTAGGCAGGAACCAGTGGTACCTGGGTGGCCCAGGGCCTGGTCCTGGCCGCGGACAGCTGAGGAGTACCAGTGGGGTAGCCCAGTTGTTCCAGATGGTGGTTTGAGAAGGAATCCCAGGGGTTCACAGTGGCGTGGAACAGGACGGTGTCCCGGCAGTGGCGGGCCCGTGTCCTTGTTCTTTCGCCCAAAGCAGGGAAGCCCATCACGGTGGTGATCGGTCTACCCTGCGTTTTGGCTGGAAGGGGGTTGTGTTGGACCCGGGCCTTTATGGCTGGTTCACCCCTGAACTTTTTGCTTTTGATGGCGACCTGGTGTTCATGATTTCTGGCTTGGCGCACTTTTTCCCTGGGTCCCAGAGTGAAAGTGCGTGCGTGTAGTATGGCTGGCCTGCCCTCCCATAGGAATGCATGGGGAATGTGTGTGTCCCTGGTAGTTCCTGATGCGTGGGGAGTGCAGGCTCGAGTTTGGTATGCTTAAACTCGTGAGAGTGAATGCTGCAAGATGGTGTCTGCGGCATGTGTGTGTCTAGTTGGGAAGTGCTACTTCTGGACATTGAGATATGTGTGCAGTGAGGGTACTGGAGCGTGATTGGCTGGAGCTGGCTGGCATGCCAGGCTCCAGGAAGTCTGGATGGGTCTGCCCGGTGGTGAGTGGGAGATTAGCATGAGTGATGTGTGGGAGGAGTGTACCTGTGTCCTGGATGGGCTGGGTTTTCCCCACACAATGCTGGCTCCGCCCCCCTGTGGTGTGTCTAACGACCCTAGCCTCCCCAGTGAATGAAATGGGTGGTTGGGCCATCAAGAGTGCTCCAGAACCAGCTGCGACTGGTTTTCCCCCCACCCTGCACATTGTGACAAAGGATTTCAGTGTATAAAAATGGGGCTGTGTCCCCACTGAAATTGTTCTCTTCTAGGATCTTGAGGGGGCTGCTGCTGCTGCTGGGGCCAGGAGGAACCGCCACTTGGACTGCCTCCCTGCCTGGAGGGCCAGTGAGCTGGCCCCTGGCCCAGCCTTGCCCCCCTGTCTACCTAAGGACCTTGCTGGACTTTTGCCAAGCGCCTGGAAGCGCTTCATTTCTCCCCTAGCACCTGGGGAACGCTTCGCTTGGCCTCTAGCGCTTAAGAGCGCTCGATTCTGTCCACCTGCGCTCAGGAGCGCTCTGGGTACTTTGGCCGGTGCCCACCTGGCTTTTGCTGGCCTTGCTGTGCCCGCAATTTATTTCCGAGTGCCCACCTCGATTCCTTGGGTAATTTAAACCCGCCGGTGCCCACCCGGCGTTGCCCCTCAGAAATCACCGCTGCAGCACCGGGGCCGCGGAAAAGCAGAGGAGAAGCCGAGGGAACCACCGCTGACGTCACCCGGGAGCCGCGCTGCCATTGGTTCAGGCTGCGGGAGGCTCGCCGGGCGATCTGTGCGGTGATTGGCTGCTGAAGGGAAGAGAAACCAGGAAGCGGACGGGAGGCCACCCCGCGCTCCTGCCGGGAGGAAGAAGGAACCGTCCTCCGGCGAGGCTCTCCCGAGGAGAGAGAGCCCTGCCCCCGTCACCCGAGAAGAGCCCAGCGGAGAGGAGCCGCCGCCGCCTCAGACAACCGGTGAGTGCGGGCGGGCTCCGGGACGCCCCTATGCACAGAGGAGTGCCGTGGGCAGGTTGAGGTGCACAGAGCGGCCCCGTTGGCAGCGGGCCACTCCGACTATCACCCCAAGTGGGAAAAGGGCATCTTTATACTCTGAGCCGGACGAGGCTCCAACGTGGGGGCATTTATTGTTTCGAGCCGCGAAGGCTCCCCGGGGGCACCGCTTTCGCAAGTGTGCTTTAGAGCCCCAGAAAGGCTCAGGGGCATTGCGTGTTTCGAGCCCAGCGAGGCTCCAACGACGGCCAGTCTTGTGCAGAGCCCTGAGAGGGCTCAGGGGGCATTTCTTCAGGGTGAGAGCCGCGAAGGCTCCCAGAGGGGACAACCAGCTGTCCAGAGCCTGCGAGGCTCCCCCATTTCCTTCGGCCCCATTGTTGTTCCTGAGCCCTCCTGGCTCCAACGTGGTGCATCATAGTTAACAACTGTCCAGCACTTAGTGGACAGTTGCTACGTTTAGGCTGGGTGTACTTTTGGCTTATTACAGCCTGCCCTGACTTTGGGACACAGGGACTGCCACAGGTTGTGGCTCATGGGAAGGTTTGCGCAATTGCTTGTGCTCGCACCGCTGAATGTGTTCTGAAGCATCATGTGTCTTTCCTTGCATACACCGCTGAATGTAGGTACTGCATCATGTGTTGTCTTGTGCTCGCACCTCTGAATGTGTTTGGATCCATCATGTGTCTTCCTTCCCTACACCGCTGAATGTTAATGCATCATGTGTAATGTTCCTATGCTCTACCCCTAGATGTTGGTGATTCCTAGGTGGTTGTTTTTCTCCTAGTACAGGTGTTGCTAGTTGAGGTCTTTTGTTCCCTGCGCAATAGTTTCCTAAGGTGGTTAGGGTTGCGTAGGAGGTTCTTATGCTTTACCAGTAATTACTGGTTGTGTGCTAATTTGTGCTACATGTTCTATTTGTTCTAAAAGTAGTCTATGTGCTAATTACTATTCCTAAACAGTGATGATTCCTGACAGTGGTCCAGGTGGCCCTGTCTTGTAAATATCCCCCCTGTAAATTCTGCCTGTGCCTGTTGGCACAGTGTAACAAAATGTATGTTTTATCTAATGTGTTTTTGATATAATACAAAGGCTATTTTTATATAACCTTGTGTGGAGTTTCCTTTGTGGTGGGCCTTGGGTGTTGTTGCTGGGTGCGCGCGCAAACACTTAACTTACATAGCCTCCAAGTTTAGCCTTGACTGCTCGCGCCACGTTACCTAGAGGGCGAGTAGGGGTTATCTTGGTGTGTGACTCCCTTGCCCTGACACTTAGAAATGGCGATCCCTGACTGACCTCGACGCGAGTCTTGGCCGGCCAGGGTCCCGTTTCTAACACATGCCAATTCCGGGTCACCTCTGGACCCCCGCTCTCCCAAAATAGCAGCTGGCTTAGCAACCTGTCTTGCTCCTGCAGTCACAGATTTATTCAACCTATCTCTGAATACAGCCAAAGTGCCCAAGGAATGGAATCATGTATTGGTATCTCCATTGTTTAAAAACCCACAGCAAATCTGAATATTTTCACCAACTATCGACCGATTTATTGTTACCTTTACGTGCTTATTCTCTGGAGAGGTTTATCAATAAACAACTCACTGCCTTAATTGGGGAAAAACACATCCGGGATTCATTACAATCTGACTTCTGTGAGCTCCGTAGCACAGAGAGTGCTCTTTTGGCTGCGATTGATAATATCAGGCTCTCTCTGGACACAGGTACACCAATTATGCTGGTGCTGCGGGATCTGTCAGTGATGTTTGATACAGTCTTCTATCCCAACTTTATCCGCAGGCTTCACAAGGCTTAGCTGCATGGCGGGGCACTACACTGGCTTTACAACTTCCTTACAAATTGAACACAACAAGCCCCCCTGGACTCCTTTAAGTTATGCCTGATGCAATTAAACAAGGTAGTGCACCAGGGCTCGTACCCAAGCCCTACCCTCTTTAATATCTACATAGCACCACTTGCCCAGATCATCAGAGTCGGCGATGTGAGATCGTGTCGTACGCTGACAACACCCGACTCCTTATTTCATTTTTCCCCGATCCAGAAAATTTGAAAAGCAAATTTGCTAATTGCATAAGGGAAGTCGCTGCTTGGATGACTAGTAACTATCTCCAAGTAAACAGCGACAAGAATGAGATAATGCTTTTTGGAAAAGCTTCTGAGCTTTGGTCTGTCCACTGTTTGCAGTCTGAACTTTGGCCTGCTCGTCTACTTAAGCAGGCAGTGAAAAATCTTGGAGTGAAGCTTGATCAATCACTTTCCATCAAAGACCAAGTTAATGCCACCTGTGGCATTTGCATTGAAACTATGAAGCTTCTTAAAAAGGTCCTTACCTGACTTCCCGAAAGTGCTAGGAAAACTGTTGTCCAGGCTCTCATCACGAGCCTCCTGGACCATGGGAATGTTCTGCTGACATCAGTAAATAACACCCTGCTGACAACATTGCAGGTGATCCAGAACACTGTTGCAAGACTTATCTGCAAACTTCCTTCTCACTCCCTCTCCTCCCCTATTCTTCATAAGCTTCATTGGCTGCCAATTAGAAAATGTTTCATCTTTAAACTTTGCTCTCTGACACATAAGACACTTCACAAATCCTGTCCTGCCTACTTGTCTATCCAAATAAAACCTTATTTGCCCTCCAGATGCTTAGGTCCTCGAATAAGTCTCTTCTAGAAATCCCTTGCATACAGACATCAAAACAGGGGGGCAGATTGCTTTCATACACTGCCCCCTATCACTGGAACAAGCTCTTGCTCAGTATTTACCTCCTTCAAGAAGGGGCTGAGACATGTGGCTATGTTAGGAATCTCCCTCTCTACGCTTTGGGAAGGAGGATACCGGTAAGCCGCCGCCGTGCTTTCCCCCCAGAATTTTCCCCAACTCCATGGGGGAATAAAATATGCCACACAGGCCCCCCTGGACAGTTGCTGTTTTGAGAGCAGCTGCTCTGGTCATTGCCGGTGCTTGTGTTGGATCAAGGTGAGGTATGTTGGAATTCCGCTTGCTGAGTCTTGCCCAGCGCAGTGGGGTTGCTTGGCAACCCAATGGGATCTGCACGCTGCTCTGCAGCAGAACAGTGGGAAAAGCTCTCAGCTGATGGGACAGCGTGGGAAGAAAGGTTATTTTAAATTTGTTGATTTCTCTTGGCACTGCAGCACGGTGGCGCCTCCGAAAAGTGGCGATCTCCGAGCTTGGCTCGTACCTGAAGGAGATCGGGGGCCACTCCAGTAGATGCTGGTGTACACAGTCACTTGAGCATTCACACATCAGAAACAGGCTTAATTACACTGAGGCAAAGGGAATTCACCTCCCCAGTCCTTTGGGATAAAACCAACATGCCATTGAAGCTGGAAGTGTACAGAGCATGGTCAGCCAGTACACAAGGTACTTGATGTCCTGTGGACATCTAGAGGACCAGAGGTAAGCCAGCAAGCCTTTGGAGTTCTTTGGGAGTTGTAGGATGTGGAGAGCAGAGTCAGTACCCCCTAACTGCAGAGGTAGCAGACAGAAGGCCAACATAACAGAGCCCAGTGTTAAATGGCAGTCCCACCTGGCAGCACAGCAATCAGCCGGTAGCATGCCAACACAGTAAAGTGCAGCTCCTCTTGGTTGCAGAGTGCCCTCAGGACACCAAAGTAATCTACATTGGGGGTGTCAGATGTCCAGCACTTATGCCAAAATGTATCTTGAAAGTGGGGAGACACCAAAAGAGGCCTTTGACCCTCCCAATGTTTCTACCCTTCCTTACCTGGATTAAGATGCACTACTGGGGAGTTTGCAGCTCTTTGTGTGGGGAAAGCCACAGCCCTATTCAGGTGCAAGTGTCAGCTCCTCCCTCTCAAACTACAGCTGGAAGGCCTATCAGCCTGGTAATCGGCCATCATGATGCAAATGTCCCACCCCTGACCCAGAAGTGTATTCAGAGACAGGCAGTGGTGCAGAATGGTCGAAGCAAAAAAATGCCAACTTTCTAAAAGTTGTTACAGACTGCAGTGGGTTCTGCTGGGAATCACAATTTATTTGCATGAAATAATGGTGTCCAAAATGTCACACATTTATCTAAACATCAATATACGGTCTGAAGGAGCAGAAGTGTGGGCCTATATTTGACCATTAATCAACCCACTCACAATACAATTATTAAAATACACAACACACAACAATGACATTCGTTCTTTAGTATATTCAAAGTTATATAGCCAATTATGTAAACAAATGTCTTCATATACGGTTGTCATAAACACAGAAATAATAAACGATGTGACTTAGTGAGAAGGTAATAACAATAGCAAAAGAGAGTCCATAAAGGAATCATTTGTACAACAACTTGAGTATTTGATCGTGTCATGTCAATGAACACTTAATTAGGTAATCGTCACAGGAGCTTGTAATGATAACAAAAGTTTATCAAAAATGTAGTTCTTTAATAATGCATAGATTTTGATCAATTGATTTCTGGCAACATCAACTACCAGTTAATTCAAACAATGTTGAGTGGTAGAGGGAACACCTTTCGCATTAAACAAGAGTTTTGCAAATAACCATGTTCAAAAGTTCATTGCACATATTCAGTAAGTGTATAGAACCGAATTAAATGATTTAAGCAGAAACGGTGTTCATACGTCAACGTTTCGGTCCCTGGTAGCACAGATCCTTGGGACTATCTTCGGGACAAAAAGTTGCACAATAATATCTAATGTACAAAAACAACAATACATAATGTCAGTGCTGAAAAACCTGTGACACAAAGAAAAGACTGTACAGTGTGCTCACACTAGAAGGACAACAATACTCTATAGAACACTAAACAAAGTTAAAAATCATCTCAGTTCTTATAGAGGTCAACATAAGTACCAATGGGTATATACTTACAAATTAGTAATGTCAACTGAATCACACTATGCAAGATGGACCAACCAATCAGCCATCTATAGGACAAGGTGCAAAAACCAATATGCATGTCTAGTAGGCATCTATTGAGTTAATCACTACCATCACCAACACCACCAGTGAGATAGAACTCTTAGAATAGTCAATCACGTGTGCTGGAATTATTTAAATGTGACCTAGAGGAACAAATCAAATACCCTATTAAAATATGTACCACCTAAGACTAATCCAAAAAGTCGACTAAACAACTAATAACAACCATCACCAACACCACGTGTAAAGTCATTGACTTACATACATTGGTCTCAAATGTGACCTGAAAAATAAATGAAACTCACTTTAGACACTACGCCTACTCATAGCCGTGCACCTATACAATCAACATGATTATCTGTATGAGTCTGTCCACGGTAATATCTACTTCGTAAACCCGCCGTTCAATGCGGCAGAAAACAGTAGAAAGCGGAGCCCCATTCCTTTCTAAAAACTCCGCAAACGCCCTCGAGCTGGTACACCCTTACCTGACAAGCGGGATAGGAAAGTCTAATCCCGAGGCACCCGACAGCAAGGTTCTGGCAGCAGCAGGTATTTGCGCCCGTTCCGTAATAAGGGCGAAAGACGCTTACGTCAGACGCCGAGTATCGCTGAACCGCGGCCATCTTAGGCAGGGACTAAATCGTAATAACTCGATGGAGTGTACTAAATAGAATGGGCGCCATCTTAACATGGGTATGTTGTTCAATACAGCGCCAATGTTTCCGTGGTAAATATAAATAAAGCCACTAACTAGAAAAGAAACCTGTATTTATACATTGAAAAGTAGAAAATAATTTCACGCCTATCTTGAAAATCAAAAAGCGTTTTACAATCAGTCTATATTCAGCCGAATATAGTCAAGTCTCAGAATTCTCAAATACAAGGTACAGAAGTGCAACATATGTATAAGTGTAAAATAGCCTCTCACTCAGCTGAGTGTTGGATCTTAGGAGAAAGAAAGAATGGGCAAAAGGGCAAATCTAACAATACAGCAATTACCTCAATACTGCTAATGAATGCCATTCTATCAAAGAGTTCAATCCCTTTTCAACGGTATTAGCGGACCATATCCAATTATTCTCCTTCTGTGTGAGCAAACTGTCCACGCAATTTCTTCTCCTTGAGCCCTTTACAACCTCTAGGACAAACCATAACATGTCTGACGGTCGATGTGCATATTTCGTATAGTGTTCAACTAACGGGGCAGACATTACATTGCAACGAATTCTTGACTGATGCTGTAAGATACGTTTTCTGATTTCTTGAGTAGTTTTTCCTATGTACAATAAGGAACATGGGCATCTTATACAGTAAATAACATTCTTGGTAAGACAATTTGAATGATGTTTCAGCATTATCAATTTACCATTCAGATCACAACTTTTGGTCATTTCTGTAGTAGGGCACACCGCACAATTCCCATAGTGAGAAGGTGACACAAAGTGCAAAAGTGCTTGACACAATTGGAAGCAAATTTCTTCTAAACATAAATGAAACATTTATGTGGCAAATAATTCAACAAATACCCTATCTTGTTATTAGCCTATTATACAATGGTTGACTAAGAACATGGACCAATACACTTGTTGTCAATGTTTCAACCTTGTGTGTATATGTTAGTAGTTAGCATCACTGTGGGTCTTCCCCAGAACTAGTGATTTGAGGACAGCCTAAATGCAACAAGATTATTTGGGAAAAAAGGACTCCTCCAACCTTTGATGGAGCCCACAACAAGGATCAACAAGTATCCACACAAATGTCTTCAAATAGTGGGTGGAAGGGGTAATTTCAATGGAATTGCCATTTTGTGACATGAGTCAATATCCACTATACATGGGAAAACAGGACTCCTCCAACCCAGGATGGAGCCGATGAGAAGGAACAACAAGTTTCCCCCCAAATGTATCCAAAGAAGGGGAGTCATTTCAATGGAATTGCCGTTTTGTAACTTGAGTCAATATCTAACGGAAGTGTTACGTTCATCCAACATCCACTGTCATGTGTATGCTGATGATATTCAAATCTACCTGATAGTCTTTTCTCCTGATGACATTGGATTCCTCAATGTAACTCTACAAAACACCTAAAAACTGGATAACAAGCAACCACCCTAAACGTAACACACTGAATCCTGATATCCTCCTGATAGACCCACCCAATCATTCTCTCATTATTAAGGAATAGATGAAGCATCTAACAGCATTTAAACGCTCACCACAAGTTATTGATTCAGCAAGATCACTGGGAATAACTCTTGATAAAAATAGTAATATGCAGAAACACATTAGTGCTGCCACAATAAGAGCAAACTACCAAATGGACATCTTAAGAAAATAAAAACCCTTCCTTCCCCGCAAAGATTTCAAGTCTGCCATCCAAGCCCTTTTGATTCCCAGGTTGGACTATTGAAGTGCTAACCTCTGCAGTTTTCCCAGATCCAAAAGAGCCTCATTTAGGGCTTCCCTTGGCTCTACGACAAGGCTCATCACAGGATCAAAAATAAAAATTCACATCACCTCTAATTTGAAATCCCTCAACTTGATCCCCTATGAAGCAAGAATTCAACTAAAAATTACTTGCATGACCTTCAAAACTCTACACCTCAATACCCCAAAGTACATCGCTAAGAAACTTGAACTCCTGGAAGGCGCTAATCCTTCGAGAAGCTCCAGCACTTTATTACTGAAACCTCAGAGTTTCCTTAAAAAGAAAACCTCTAACTGAGCCTTCTCTGGCATCCCCCTGAAAATCTGGAACTCCCTTCCACCGGAATTAAGGCTAAACCCGTCCATTATATGCTTGAAAATAAGGAGTTACACTATTACTCATGAACACATTTCTGACACAGACCCTACTAACTCCCTTTAGGAGCAGTAGCCTGTGACTCATCACCCATAACATATGATTACTGCTTCCTTGCCTCACTATTGTTCTTTTGATGACTGTGAGTCAACACTGATTTCGCAACACCCTTAATCGGGATGCTGACTGATTGATCCTGTATTGTTCATGATTGTGATATTATTATTATTATGTGCTTTTAGGGTTTTTTGACATTTCTGATCTATCTAGCCTAACACCAAGAGGTTATCTCCCTCAGCTGGGATGTTGCCTTAGCTTGTACTGCTCCAGATTACGACATAACTTTTACCAGTTGCTAACTTTGTATTGTTTTGTCTGATTTATTGCACATAACATTGAAAGGTTACCACCTTCATCTGGGGTGTTGATGTATCCTGTATTGATCTAATTGGGTGCACAGACATAATATCGACTCCAAAATATCGTTTGGACAGAATATCGAGTTTTAAATATCGTTTGGACAAAATATCGACTAGACAGAATATCGACAGCCAAAATATCGTTTTTAAGGTAAGTGAAGTAATATCGACTGTAAATAATATAGACAGTGAAAATATCCAAGTATATAATCTAGATAGTAAAAAATATAGTTTTTAAAATAATATTTAATTATTTATAGTGTTTTTATGTAATAATATGTGTGAAAAGTGTCATTTTATTTTATAATTATTTTTAATTAATGATTTTTTTAATTATTGTGTCATTTTATTATGTAGCGGGTTGTGGGTTTATAGGGGAATAGGGTGGGAAGTAATTTAATTATAATTAATTAAATATGTAAATTCATTAATTGGTAGTAATAATTAATTAATTGGTAATTAAATAATATATGTTAATTATTTAAAATTTAATTGGTAATTAATTTAATTTAATTGATTAATTTCTAATTATGTAAATTAAAATAATGTCTTTTCTGTAGCGGGTTGTGGGTTTATAGGGGAATAGGGTGGGAAGTAATTTAATTATAATTAATGAAATATGTAAATTTATTAATTGGTAGTAATAATTAATTAATTGGTAATTAAATAATATATGGTATTTAATTAAAATGTAATTGGTAATTAATTTAATTTAATAGATTAATTGTTAATTATGTTAAATTAAAGGGGTATTTTTAGGGTTCTGGGTCAGTTTTTAGTTTTTGGGTAAAGGGGTATTTTTAGGGTTCAGGGTCAGTTTTCAGTTTTTGGGTAAAGGGGTATTTTTAGGGTTCAGGGTCAGTTTTCAGTTTTTGGGTAAAGGGGTATTTTTAGGGTTCAGGGTCAGTTTTCAGTTTTTGGGTAAAGGGGTATTTTTAGGGTTCAGGGTCAGTTTTTAGTTTTTGGGTAAAGGGGTATTTTTAGGGTTCAGGGTCAGTTTTCAGTTCATGGGTAAAGGTATTTTTAGGGTTCAGGGTCAGTTTTCAGTTCATGGGTAAAGGGGTATTTTTAGGGTTCAGGGTCAGTTTTCAGTTTTTGGGTAAAGGGGTATTTTTAGGGTTCAGGGTCAGTTTTCAGTTCATGGGTAAAGGGGTATTTTTAGGGTTCAGGGTCAGTTTTCAGTTTTTGGGTAAAGGGGTATTTTTAGGGTTCAGGGTCAGTTTTTAGTTTTTGGGTAAAGGGGTATTTTTAGGGTTCAGGGTCAGTTTTTAGTTTTTGGGTAAAGGGGTATTTTTAGGGTTCAGGGTCAGTTTTGGGTTTTTGGGTAAAGGGGTATTTTTAGGGTTCAGGGTCAACAAATAAGATTTAAAAAAATTATTTTTATTATTTTCATTTATGATTTAATTATTATAATTTAATTTAAGTCGTTTTAAGTATATTTTAGTAATTAAAATTTAATATTAATTTAATTTAACACTGTTTTTAATAAAGTCGATATTTTTTACATCTATATTTTTGTTAACGATATTTTTAACTCGATATTTTTGTACTTACCTGTTTGTAGATACAAACTCGATATTTTGACTGTCGATATTTTGTCCACGATATTTTGGCAAGTCGATATTTTGTCAGTCGATATTATTTCAGTGATCCATCTAATTGTTCTAATTTATCGACATGATTTATTGCATACCTATATCCTTACTAACAATTGTAAATCACTCTGATACCCAAGAGGGTCTTGTTCATGCTATATACAACGTTTCAAATAAAAATAATTAAAATCCAATATATAGAATATGGTATGTTTCACAAATTTCACAGAACCCCCAGAGGTTTCTGAGACAACTTTCTCTCTGAAAGGGAAAACTTCATTTGGAGAGAAAATTGTCTCTGAAACCTCTGGAGGTAAGGGGGTAATTCCATGGGAATTGAAATTACCTCCCGTTCTTTGAAGAAATGTGTGTGGATACTCGATGATCCTTGTTGTGGGCTCCACCCTGGGTTGGAGGAGTCCTGCTCCCCTACATATAGTGGATACTGACGCAAGTCACAAAACTGTAATCCAGTTCAAATCACCCTTGCATTATTTGAAGAAATATGTGTGGCTACGTTTTGATCCTTGTCGTGGGTTTCATCCTGGGTTGGAGGAGTCCTGTTTTGCCAAATAATCTTGTTGCATGTAGACTGTCCTCAAATAACTAGTACTAAGGAAGACCTACAGTAATGTGTTCTAGGACATACACACAGTGTAATTTTCACCTGAGGTTTCCACGGGAGCAAGATGCAAATTTGAAAGTGAGCTTTTAGCTTCATTCAGTCACCAAGAATGCCCAACAAGGTCAAAGCCAGAAATGCCGAGATAGGGAAGAGAGGAAAACAAGGAAGAGAAAAGACACATGTCCAGAGCATATTCGAGGATGAATGGTGACTAATTCAATGATCATTTCCCTTCCTTCATGCCTACTGACATGAATGGTCATCCAGTTATCTGACTTTCTCACTGTCTGCCTTGGCTTGGACTATGCTGACCTCGGTGGTATGTTCCGCTTGGTACCACAGACCTGGGAAATGTTCTGGAGCACCTACACTTTGTCTGCTGTCCATTCCCAGGAGCAAGGTGCATGCACAAGTGAGCCTTTTTTCACCTCCAGCCGGGCCTAAGTAAAGGGGACCTATGGCCTTGTATTGTTTGTACATGCTGACTGGGGTCAACCTTGAACCTTATATTTGAATGTAGATGCCACAGAGGGGAACATGTGTACACAGCTTGCCATTTCTACACAGGTACTTAAGGGAGGCATGCTTTTGCCTTTGTTCTGTCACTGTATGTCAACGCAGACACTGTACGACTGTCAGATGGGTTAGTCTGTCCCAGTACTTGCACAAATCATGTAAGTCGTACTATTTTGCTTCTTTCACAGCACTACCTCGGGGCGTTGTGAGTAACCCTGGGCGTAGTTCGCGTAGTAGCGCTGTGCGTAGATACGCGAAGTGCACTTCGCACTATGCGAGCTATGCATAGCACTAGGCGAACTGTGTAGTGCTGTAGGAAATGCTGTTTGCGATGATTGCTCAGTGCCGGATGCTTGTCCGCATTGTGCAATCATTGCAAACGCCAACTTGCACAGTGCAAGCGGTTGTTTTCTGCCGCTCGAGTAGATTTGTACTCGAGTGGCAGCTTTCTCAACGCGGACTGGTAGTTTCCCATCGCCAGCGGTCGCGAGCATACGCAACCATTCTGTTGTAACGTATCTAGGGCTCTAGTGTAATTTTCCCGATTCATGCCCTTATATAGATATAACTTGGATCACTGAAATAATATCGACTGACAAAATATCGACTTGCCAAAATATCGTGGACAAAATATCGACAGTCAAAATATCGAGTTTGTATCTACAAACAGGTAAGTACAAAAATATCGAGTTAAAAATATCGTTAACAAAAATATAGATGTAAAAAATATCGACTTTATTAAAAACAGTGTTAAATTAAATTAATATTAAATTTTAATTACTAAAATATACTTAAAACGACTTAAATTAAATTATAATAATTAAATAATAAATGAAAATAATAAAAATAATTTTTTTAAATCTTATTTGTGGACCCTGAACCCTAAAAATACCCCTTTACCCAAAAACCCAAAACTGACCCTGAACCCTAAAAATACCCCTTTACCCAAAAACTAAAAACTGACCCTGAACCCTAAAAATACGCCTTTACCCAAAAACTAAAAACTGACCCTGAACCCTAAAAATACCCCTTTACCCAAAAACTGAAAACTGACCCTGAACCCTAAAAATACCCCTTTACCCATGAACTGAAAACTGACCCTGAACCCTAAAAATACCCCTTTACCCAAAAACTGAAAACTGACCCTGAACCCTAAAAATACCCCTTTACCCATGAACTGAAAACTGACCCTGAACCCTAAAAATACCCCTTTACCCATGAACTGAAAACTGACCCTGAACCCTAAAAATACCCCTTTACCCAAAAACTAAAAACTGACCCTGAACCCTAAAAATACCCCTTTACCCAAAAACTGAAAACTGACCCTGAACCCTAAAAATACCCCTTTACCCAAAAAAACTGAAAACTGACCCTGAACCCTAAAAATACCCCTTTACCCAAAAACTGAAAACTGACCCTGAACCCTAAAAATACCCCTTTACCCAAAAACTAAAAACTGACCCAGAACCCTAAAAATACCCCTTTAATTTAACATAATTAACAATTAATCTATTAAATTAAATTAATTACCAATTACATTTTAATTAAATACCATATATTATTTAATTACCAATTAATTAATTATTACTACCAATTAATAAATTTACATATTTAATTAATTATAATTAAATTACTTCCCACCCTATTCCCCTATAAACCCACAACCCGCTACAGAAAAGACATTATTTTAATTTACATAATTAGAAATTAATCAATTAAATTAAATTAATTACCAATTAAATTTTAAATAATTAACATATATTATTTAATTACCAATTAATTAATTATTACTACCAATTAATGAATTTACATATTTAATTAATTATAATTAAATTACTTCCCACCCTATTCCCCTATAAACCCACAACCCGCTACATAATAAAATGACACAATAATTAAAAAAATAATTAATTAAAAATAATTATAAAATAAAATGACACTTTTCACACATATTATTACATAAAAACACTATAAATAATTAAATATTATTTTAAAAACTATATTTTTTACTATCTAGATTATATACTTGGATATTTTCACTGTCTATATTATTTACAGTCGATATTACTTCACTTACCTTAAAAACGATATTTTGGCTGTCGATATTCTGTCTAGTCGATATTCTGTCCAAACGATATTTTGGAGTCGATATTATGTCTGTGCACCATATAACTTATCATATCCTTATATAGGCATACGAATCATAACCATATTTAGACACAGCCAATGCAGTCCAAATACGGCATGGCTACTTCCACTTAGCTCCCAGAGTACAACGAGTTCTTGAAGACAACCAGCCTTCAGCAGTACAGGAAATCCCCCTGCTTCAGTATTGATTCGTCCCAGAACTCCTGGAGTGTGTAAAGAACTTCGAGTTCTTAGTTACGTTATTATTTCCACCCTTACGTCAAACTCGGCACCTTCCAGGTATAAATATTCCCACATCTGCCCTAACAAACACACAGTGGTTTCGGAGCAGATCGACTTACTACTTGCCCGACGCCCTGCTGTATGCGAGTGCCGAAGGAAACCGACCCTCCCCGCTGACGCACTGAGAGAGACACTGTCTTTTCTCCTGCCGAAAAATCCAGCTCCAGTGTTTCCCTGCTACCCTTGCGGGTTACTGGGAGATCGAGTCCTGAGAAAGAGATACAAGACCTCCTTCATTCTATAACCAAGGTACGGAGCTGATTAGACCCTTAGAGAATTCTTGGATAGATTCTTGGCAGAAACTATTTAACTCAAGCTACACCTCACTTACTTCTTCCCTTGTACTAGGCTTAGGTTAAGTACACCGGGGTAGGCGTATTTTAGATGCACCAGTTGAGTACTTTTAGTCATTATTTATCATTGTATGTATTTTATCTATTTTAAGTATCTTATGGCTTACAAACCATATAAATGCTTTTACAGTATTATTTTATAATACTCCTTTTACTGTACGCACTTTACTTCATAGCAAGTATTACGATTGTAGCAATTCACTTCTCTTGCATGAGAAAGCAGACTGCTCAATGAATAACCTTTTTATTGAAAACGCTGTCTCTCTATTTCTCTTCACTTCTGGTGAAACGAAGCATGCACGATTGACTGAGTGAAATAGCCATCTATTGTTTCCGCGACTCTGGAGATATATTCCTTATTCTTGGGGAGCAAAGTTGTCATGTTATATGGTTGTCAGAAACTAATCCCTTCTAGTGTATCCGAGAAAGTTTCTAGTGACCTCTGAGCTAGCTGGCACACACAATTAAGTCTAACATATTCATTAGAGACGAAGTCGACCTAAGTCCTACGTCTAAACTATTGTTTATGTTATTCCAATGCGCAGAGCCTTTTGGGAATATAGGAACTACACTACATGGCGCCCAACGTTTGGTAAGGCGACAATTTAACGCTAGATACTAGAGTAACTCAGTCGTGCTTTTCACACAGACCCCTTTTTCCGTAAAAACTCCAATAGACGTCTGGAGTGGGTAAAAGGTTAGTATCTGCCAGAACTAAGTAGGACGAGAATCCTATGTATTAGTTTTTTGGTTTATTCATCGTTGAAGGATACAGTGTTCCAAACCTAATCTTTGTTTCCTTGAAACTTGCTCTGCAAAACTTTTTGTCAGCAAAATGATGGAGAGTGACGACGAAGGGGAGAGAGCTAGAATAGCAACTCAACTATTAGAGGAAGACACAAGTCTTCAACAAAACAACCCGGATGCAGTAATCATCCCAGTAAATGTAAGAAAGAGTGTAACTTACAAACTAATAAATAGTGGTGTATCATCGAGAGGTGGTACAGTCATATTTGTGGTAGAGGCACATGAGTATCGGCATACAGAGGTATTCTATTCATGGGTAGGTTTTCCTGCAGCAATTGCTGTGACACGCGAGTTCCACTACTACAAAGCAGAGGAACCTCCAGCGGAATACGTTTCTTTCGAGGACGTTGAAATTCCAATAACTTACCAGGAGCTTCAGCATTGGTTTAATGGCGCCCTAAAACATCAAAATCACATTACCAGCTCGGTCCACTGGGTAGACCAGGAGCCACATGGCCGGTTCTGGCCAGCTACGCACCACATCCTGACATTGAAGAAATGTCAGACAGAGAACTGTTAGTTCAACTAAAACAATTAATTAAAATACATAGACAATTGGTCCAATATGTCATGGGGACTTTAACAGTCCAACCAGCAATAAAAATTCCACAGCACACCCCTCACCAGGGAAACACAAATAAAATTACACCACAGACTATACAATCAGTCATTGGTAAATTACCCGCAAAACGGGAACAAATTCCATTCTGGTTAGCTCAAAAGATTACTCAAATAGAGGCAGTATTCCCTGATAGTACACCTCATGAAAAAGACAGAATTCTGAAAATCTGTTTACCAATGGGGATCGCACTACATGTGGAGGACTGTGAAACTTGGGGAACAGTCTTTGCTTCAATCTACACAAAAACACATGGTGTTCCGTCTATGGTGGTTATACCAGACATACTAAGACAGATTCAAAATGAATACGGTCCAGAGCCTGCTTTAAATCTAGGTATGAAATTACTGAAAGACTTTAAGCATGTCTCGGCTATATTACTAGCCAACATAAAAGGAGAAGCAGCATCTGTGGTGATCCGCCAAAAATTTAAAAAAACAGAAATAGCAGACCAACCTTTTGAACTTGCCAGAATAATTGAAAAATCCTATGAAGAATTAGTTAGAGATAGTTTGGGTGGGAAACCACTAAAACCACAACTAACAGAAAATCCTGAAAAAACTTTCATTAAAAATAATTTAATAACTCCTAAAAAGAAGTGGGAAGGTAATAAACAGACCTCTCCCAGAGAAAAACTATTTCAGTCCAGAGGAAGGTCTCCCCAACGGAGAGATAGATCTCCAGACCGGGGGGGTAGGTCTCCACAACGGGAGCCCTCTGAGAAAAGATATAACCTTAGAAATAGGGATAATTTGAAAAAACCTGACAGATATCAAGATATTGACATACGTCCCTCTCAATCTTTTCAGACTTTCTCGCAGAAATCAGAAAGAAGAGGACGGTCAGTACATAAAGAAGAGCGCGTCAAGTCCAAAGACAAGGAACCCGCTCACCAAAGTAAATAATCTCAATTTCCAAAAAAGAAGGTAGACAGCATAAAGATAAAACATGCCGAGGATCCTGAGGACACAACTCAAGAATGGGGAGTGGGCCCAAACAGTGCTAGACAGCGCAGCAGAAGTAACCATAGCTCCCAAATTCCTGATGAATCTTCTGGAGACAGTGGACACGAATGAATACATTCAAGTGGAAACTGCAGACAGCAGAGTTAGTGTACCCCATAAATTATATGAAATAACATTGCGTATAGAAGGGGACATAACCAGGAAAATAAGAACTCTCTTTTGTGAGGAGCTATCTAAAGGCTATGATATTCTTCTAGCTGAGAAAGACTGGCCATCAGAATTTGTGAGGGAGTGCCCACATTGCGAAGAAATGATTATGCCTGCCTTCTCAAATCATATTCCAATTCATAAAAAATACACATATGCAAGAAAATGGACAGTGGCCCAAGCACCTGCATTATACAAAAACCATGTAGGATGGGATGAGGAATCCCCTCTCCATAAAATCCAGTTAAAAAATCAACCATAGAGCGGTTGAAATAATAGCCCCGCAAAAACTGTTTAAAGAAAGGCCGGCCCGGAAACAGGAAGTCTGGTTCTCTGAGGAGTTGCGGGTTCTAAAACAAAAGGCTAGGAAAAAGAAGAAATCATGGAGAGCATCTCATCTGGAGCTGGATAAATCCAGCTATCAGACAGCTATGAGCATTTACCATAAGGCCATTAAAGTTGCCCATAAGAATTACATCACAGTGCAACTAGAAGAGGCAGGGAATGCTCCTAAAGCCCTATACCAGGTCTTAAACTCCTTCCTTAAACCCGTGGCATGTGAAAGCTTAGACATTTCCTCGCAACAACTATGTGACAATATCTCAGCTTTCTTCACCGAGAAGATTGAAAACATCTACAGCAAAATCGTGGTGTTAAACGCACTCATTGACCCATGTACTGTTTTCCCCAAGGCTAATAGAAGCTCCCGTCAGATCACCCTCTCTAGCTTCCCTAATATAACCTTGCTGGAGGTGGAGAAGTTGATTGACCTTATCAAAAGTGGTAGTCCGTCTGATTTAATTCCAGGACGTATTATGGGTGTAGTTGGCAAAGTTTTGAGTCCTGAAATTTTGAGATTGGTGAACCTCTCGTTAGACACAGGGTGTGTACCAAGAGAATAGAAAAAGGCCTTGGTTAGGCCTATTAGAAAAAATCCCTCCGTACCTTGGACGGATCTTGCCAACCTACGTCCTATCTCTTTGCTTCCTTTTTTGGGTAAGTTAATCGAAAAGCATGTGAACAAACATCTTTCCAACTTCCTGGAACAATCTGGAAGTTTGGATCCCTTTCAGTCTGGCTTTAGGCCGAACTATAGTACCGAATCTGCTTTGCTGTTGATAACTGACGACCTCCGCATGTATCAGGACAGGGGAGTTTCGGCTGTCCTGGTGCTGCTGGATTTATCGGCTGCATTTGATATGGTATCTCATTCTATTCTTATCGATCGCCTTGCTGAGAGTGGACTGCAGGACATTGCACTGGACTGGTTGAAGAGTTTCCTCTCTGAACGCTCTCAGCGTGTCAGTATGGGGGAATTTTATTATTCTGAGGCCATGATCTCTAAGGGGGTGCCACAGGGCTCCTGTTTGAGCCTCACTCTTTTTAACATCTATGTGGCCCCCCTTGCTAAGATCATGAGAGCTTTGGGCTTCAGTCCAGTCTCATATGCTGACAACACTCAACTGCTTTTCCCTTTTACTACTCTAACTACAGAGGTGAAACGATCTTTCTCTGAAGGGATGAAAGCAGTGTCGTGCTGGATGTCGTCAAATTTCCTCCAGTGTAATGTTACTAAAACAGAACCTATGCTTTTCGGTGAGGCTAAGCTTCTATGGGCCCCTGATTGGTGGCCCACCGAGTTAGGCCCATTACCCGAGCCAAAACTTGTGATTAAAAACCTTGGTGTACGGTTGGAGCAGGAATTAACATTTAAACAACAGGGAAATCTCATAGTTGGGACCTGTTTTCACATGATTGGCCTTCTTCGTAAGGTATTTCCTCTTCTGCCTGACTCCATTAAAAAGACCCTGGTGCAGGCGCTGGTATTAAGTAGCATTGACTACTGTAATGGCCTTTTAGCATCTGCCAAAGAAGGATTACTGGATAGACTTCAAGTAGTGCAGAACGCTGCTGCCAGACTGGTCTTAAATGCTCCTCCCAGAACTCCTTCAAAGCCCCTTTTGACCAAGCTCCACTGGCTGTCTATCCATCAGAGGATTACATTTAAGGTCTGCTGTATTGTCCATAAAGGAATCAATGGTTTAGGCCCCTCCTATTTAGCAGAAAAGTTTGTTTCATATGCTCCTATGAGGTGTCTACAATCTAGCAATCAGCTGCTTTTAAAGGTGCCTAGGATAAAAAAGGCAAGACAGGGAGGTAAGACACTGTCTGTCATTGGTCCTACGCTCTGGAATGATCTTCCCCTTTCCCTCAGACAATGTGCGAACGATTCCAGCTTTAGAAGTAAATTGAAAACTTTCTTGTTCCAGGGCTGATCTGACCCTCTTGTTTACCTTTTTCTCTCTGATATTCTCCTTTTCTTTCTTTATGCTTTTTTGTCTTGGCTTTGGTATGCACAATTACCATTTAAGAAGGCTCCAACAGCGCAGAGATACTCCCTTGTGGAGTCGATTCCAGCGCTTTTCAAACCCGCTAATAATAATAATAATAACCTACTGCACAAAGGCAGTATCCTGTCAAGCAAAAAGCAAATGAACAATCCTTTGTTTCCTGTCTCCAAACCAGACAATTCACATTGTCTAGTATTGGACCACAGACATTTACACTCTCGTTGCAAAACATTTGCAGTACAAAATTCACACAGTGCAGCACTGATGAATACCATCATGTGCAAAAATATAAAACAACATTAGATATTTCAAATGGTTTCTTCTGTCAAAACATTGCACCAGAAAGCAGGTATTTGACCGCTTTCTCAAGTATAGGGGCCCAGAGGCAATTATTTTCAGCCAGAGTAACAGAGTTACTACAAATGTATGATGATGAGGCATTATCTTACGTCAATGACATCTATCTGACAAACGACGATTTGGACAGGCACTTGAAAAGAGTGAACACCTTTATACTTGGGTTCGCATCTGAAGGGTACAAATTCATTTTTAAAGAATCACGGATTGCCCACCTCACTGTCCTATTTCTAGGATATGAGTTATTAAGTGAAGGGAAAAGCCTAGCAGCCAATTTCTTAGAGAAATGTGCGCTGCTCCAAGCACCAAAAATGCTGAAAAACTTACAATCAATTCTAGGTTTCCTGAATTTTGGAAGAACATGCGTTCTGAATTACGCAGAGAGGGTTAAACATCTCTACGAATTAATAAAACCTGATTTTAAACAAAATAATTGGACTCAGAAACACACAGAAATTTTGAGTTCAATACAAACAGACATGTTAGTTAAAACAAAACTGCAAACAAGCGTAAACGAATGCAACCTTGTAATCCAAGTCATCCCTGGAAGATGCGGATTTACCTACCTGACCTATAACGAAGGTGAAACGGTACTAATAGCTTACAAATCACACTTGTACACACAAGCTGAAATAAAATTCACTTCAACTGAGAAAATTCTCACAGCGGTTCAAACTGCTAGAGCAAAAGAAAGCCCTGGCACAGGGAAAACGCATATCAGTTGTTACACCTGTACCTGCCTTAGAGGCATTGACAAGAGCGAGCATTCAAAATGCTAAAGCTTTACATCCGAGATGGATACAGTGGGTTAATTCTCTTGCTGCAGCAGACGTTGAATACGTTTTTGACCCTAGCTTGAAAACACAAGAATTTCTCCAATACGAGTACGAATGTCCTCTGCCGACCGAAATTCTGCCTCTTGAACATTAAGGCTGTATAATATATACAGACGGATCAGCACAGCCCGCAATTCGGGGTAAACAAGCCTATAGTGCTGCATGCGCGATTGCAAAAGGTCGCTAGCGTGAAGGTAAATTCCGACCTATTGTCACAAAAACTCAATCATTTGGAGACTGCACAGCTCAGTGAGCTGAACTACAGGCTTTCAAGATGGCGCTTGAGAATACCGATCGCGAACTTCCCACACTAATAGTGTGCGATTCGTATTACTGCGTCCAGTCTTACAATGAATACTTACAGAACTGGGTTCAAAACGGTTTCAAAGATGCAAAAGGTGGCACAATAAAGCATAAAATGCTTTGGGAATATGTAGTTCTTTTACAGAAACAACTACAAGCAGTAAAAGCCTCAATGGAAGGCAATTATGCGGTGTTACCTCTAAATTTTCCACTCGGAAATACATACATAATTGATGCAAACTCTGTTTCTTTTGCTCAAATCCCTGGAGTGGGAGACAGAGTAATTCCAAACAGGAAGCGGAGAATCTTCTTGATTCAAGAAGCAGACATTGGAGTGGTTCTGAGGAACCAAGGTATTTTAACTTCCCTAATAGAATTACAACTGAAGTACTGGTGGCCGGGAAAGAGTGTGCAAATTTATAAATTTGCAATGGATTGTGAAAACTACAACAGAGATCTCAGTCATGAACCGGACCAGGTGACTGACAATAGCACAGTCAGTCCAGCCCAGACACCTCTCTTAGATAGCATTAGACTGTCTACACGCAGACGTCCCTACGGACGAATGCGATCCCACAACTACTAGGACAAGATTCATTTGGATGTGGCCCCAGCGCTCGGCTGATGCCAGAACTGTTATAAAAGATATGCGAGTCTTTATCAGTAGATACGCAATTGGCACTCTACATTCTGATCAGGGTCCTGCGTTTAGCTCCCTGGCTTACAAGGAGGCCATGGCCAGCTTGGGTGTTGCATTGCGGTACTCTAGTCCCTTCCATCCTGAGGGAAATGTGCTAGTGGAAAGAAAAAGCTGTGACATAAAGCAATCTATAACAGCGAGGGTATTAGGTTCGGGTAATGGGTGGGTCAAACATCTAATAAGTGTCCAACGTAGTCTAAATAATCTGCCAAGAAATTCTCTGGATGAAATCACTCCGTATGAACTTTTGTTTGGTACTAAAATGATAATCGAAGACCTCGATCATCAAACTTCAGTGGTGGAACAAAAAACCTTTGATATCAAAGATCGTTTGGCTGTTTTACAGGACTTAAATAAAACAAGAAGAAGTCTGAGTAACATAAAGCTAAAGCCAACGGCCACTGAAGATAAACCACCTGTCCCAGCAAGACCTGTCTGGATTCTAAAGATTGGGGATCTGGTCAGAGAGAAGATCGCAGTGAAGATGGAATTTGGGCCTTCTTACAGAAAAGCAGTACCTGTCTTGGCAATAAACGGAACAAGATCAGTAGTACTACTGCCCCTTGCTGGTAAAAAGGAGAACAGAGTTGTATCAATTGACCTGGTAAAACCACAACCATGTGGCCAGTAATAAGTAGTAGGCCCAGTGGACTCCCAAGATGTAGCAGAAGACCAAACCTTGCTACAATTCAAGAGGTTCAAACTGAGAGACTAATCACATTTGATAAACCTGCAGTGAACAAAAAAGGACTATGCAACAAAGCCATGGAACTTGTGCCTCTTGAAACACAAATTGCAACAGTTTGTCAAGAAACACCTGTCTACAATTATGTAGCCTCAGACTATACTAATATGATAAAGAAAGAAGCAACTACAAAGATTAATAACAATCCTGATGCGATTCAAACAATTGACAGAACTGCCTCTGGCTATTTCATCAATTTCGATGACTTTTCTGAAGATTCTAGTGAATATGAAGAAAAGCCAGCAAACAAGACACTCAAAGAAAAAATAACTGGACTCTTTCATCAGCTTGGAGAAATATATCTCATTTCACCATGGATTGAATTTTGGATTGTGTTAGGTGTACTTTTCCTCTTGCTCCGGCTCATTTTAATTTTAAGCTTGGGAAGAATGATTGATGGAAAATATAGTACAACGGACACAACAAGTCAGAACATCAACTTGGTCCTAAAGCCACACAAGTCATCACATGTTGAAAAAAGAGACCTGTCATCAGTAAACATCACATCCATTCCTATACCTGGTGGTGTAGCATGGGACGCTACTGATTACGGCATCTATGGCCCTGTTGAATTCTTGAAGTATCTACATCAGTTCAAGGTTTCATTAAGTGACTTTGTCTCACCGAGCAGTTTCTCTGATGATTGCAACTTTAAGACTATTAATAATATGATGTCTGATTTAGAAATGTCAGCAACATTTACAAATCATTATTATTTAGAAGGTTCATCTGATTATGAAGAAATGCATTGCTTTAATCATTTTGGGCACCACTATTTGCATAAATCTGCAAAACCTAGAAATGTTTTAACTTATAATTAATGGGAACATTGTCCAACACCGCCAAAAGGAAGCTCAAAAACATTTTATGAGAAATTTCCATACTTCTCAGGGTTTAATGTCACAGATCCAGAAACATTTTATTTAAAAAATGTGAATAAGACAGGAATGAAAAATATGTTAACGAATACAAAACTGATTTATTCTGCTAAATTTTATGAAAAACTGTCTACATTTGGTTTTGAATTCTGGAAATATAACATTGAAACAAAAACAATCTGGGGTTCAAAAGATTGGCAAGTACAGGGATTAGAATCCTTATTCAGAGCCTGCATGATCCCAGAACAAATAATGTTCCTGAATGACACCATTCAACAAACAACCTGTCTTGGCCTAGCTAAGATAAAAGATTTAAACAACCCGTCTATACCAAAGCCTATGCCTGGTAGAAATAGCACTACAGATGAGGGGTTAGACGTGTCCCATATTTTACAACAAAACAGAACTAATCCTGATTGGAAAAAATGGTTGATCTGGCCCACAGACACTAATAACTGTCAAGATAGATTCGTGGACAAAACACAGGGGTTCAAACAGAACAGGCCAAACCCAAGATAATCCCAGAGACAACATCCAGGGATAATAACCACATACAGTGTAGGAAAACTATGCTTTGAATAGTTACAGAAATCCACACTACCTGAAATTAAGCAACACTTGACTTTACTTAAAAAAGGTGCTGACTTGCGAGATTTCTTATTGGGACCTCGCAAACAGCGTCAAAAAGTTTCATATACGCCGGTATATATGCTGCTTACAACGAAGCTTGGAAAGTAACGCAAATAGAAACTGCTAAAAAAATACGAGAAATTGATTGTATTAATTTGGAAAAATCACTGTCTGGAGTGGACAATGGGTTAACGACTCTGTCCTCCAGAATTTATACTTTGGACAGCATTGTATCATCTGCTATTGATATAATAGAACAGGATATACTAATGTTACAACATGGCCAGTCCCAATTACATTCTATTGTACAGTTAGGCTGGAAGTTACAAAATCTGATTTCAGGCTACGTGCCTTGCTGTCTAATCAACACAACGTCATTATTTTCTAACTTTAACCTTACTGATAAACAAATCACTTTGGCACAAAAAGGAGCAGACTATACAGTGCTGAGCATTGAAAAACTAGAAAGATTACCATTAACAGTTTCCAAGAAACCTGTCATTGAATGGATAATACATGGTACCATAACAATACCAATAACGAGATTCCAGTTTCAATACTGCCTACAGCATATACCAGCGGGCCTGTATGAAAGGTTGGGTAAAGGATACATCAAGTCGACCTGGAATTTACCTTATACACATAGATGTTGGAGTGGGAGTAACAAAGAGGTATTTCTTAGTGGAAAACATTTTGAAAAATCACTAAGTGGTACACTTCTGTGTCAAGAAATTTACATGGAGCCTGTGAGGGTTCATCTAATGATCTTTCTTGCCACTTGGACGGCACTCAGGCAACACAAATAGAAAGTGTTTTCAGGCAGCTTTCCAACGACAGCTACGTTATATTAAGTGACCACAGCTGTTGTGGCATGTTGCCAGGAATGCCCTATCTCGTCAATGTTACATCCAGGGTCACTTGTTGTATGCAAGTATTGTATCCAAACAGCAAGCCAGACAAGGAGGCAACAATTTGGCCTTCTTTGAATATTTCTTCTATTCAAATTGATACATTAAGCAGAATGAAAGCCATTCTTTTACAAAAAACTTTGCCTTTGACCTCGTCTAAAGAAACGTATGATCTGCAAGTTGCAAGGACCTCGGCAGAGATACATACATTATTGTCAACAAATTGCCCCGTACATTTTGTAGAAATATTAGGTCAAATTTTAAACATGTTAGATACCAGTGGCATCTCACATGTATTTAAGACACTTTTTTCAGGACTGTTAGTACCCTTTGAAGCAGTCTTGAGCATTTTCCTGAATTTTGTGCACTCTGTGTGCGGCGGCCTGCCTCTCATTTTGGGACTCGTAGCAGGAATTCTATTTTTGTTCCTTCTGCTCCGATATGGCAAGTCCAGTCACCAGCGAAACCCAGGTTACCATGGAACAAGCGATCCAGGCACTGCGGTACCGAAATAGGATAACACAGGTTCTCGGCTTGGCTCGTCTAAGAGATCTGAATACCACATGGTTTTTATCATTCAGACCAATCTGGCAAGATTGCATCTTACCTGTTCTATGATGCCTGCTCTGCGGAGAAGAATGCGTGTTAGACATCTGTCTCTCACTTCCATCAGCAGGACCTATGGATGTCAATACTTTGCTTGGTTCGGTAACGGCTCATGCAACGTGTTGTCCCCAGCGGCTACCAATTCTGATGACGGCATTCGCTGAGACCTCACCATTATGACTAGGTGGCAGTGAGGTACGAGATGAAAGCGGCACACAAGTACAACCTTCTGTGAACATTGCTGATCCAGATAACGCTGACGGTAATGCATCTCACATATGCACTATTTCCACTTTTTCGGAAATGGTCCAACTTTCACCTACTGTGGTAGACGAATTCTTTGCTAGCCTATCTGAGTTAATGTTTTCTCCTACCAACGAGAATAACTCTTGAAAAACAAGCGCACAACGTTCCCTGAACTTTGATTTCGGCCTTCAGTTTTGATAAACAGACCTTCTTAAAATTTTGAACTATTTTTTACTACAACAAAATTATTTTTTCTCAATACCAACATATTTACCCTTTTTCGGCACAGAGTAATCTGCTTAATGAAGAACTATTCTTAGAGAACAAGATTGCTATTTTTTGATACCTAGAGACAATATTTAAACTTAGCCTCTAGCACATGTACAGTATTATATAAATATGTGATAAAATGGTCTCAACCTTCTCTTCTGTATTAAGAGCCATTTCATAAATGTAATTTTCGTGAATCATTCAGCCAGCATTTCACATGTGAAACTATATGCATTATTTGAATGATAACACTGCTTTGAAAACGTACAGTACAATACTCATTTTTCGTGTACAAACCATTTCAAATGCATTTTATGTATTTTTGGGGTGGGATTGTAAACACATGCTTAGAAATTTTATAACTGCTTAGTATATAGTAAAGATGGACATTCTACGTGGAGTGGGTGTTGTAACGTATCTAGGGCTCTAGTGAAATTTTCCTGATTCCTGCCCTTATAGAGATATAACTTATCATATCCTTATATAGGCATATGAATCACAACCATATTTAGACACAGCCAATGCCGTCCAGCTACGGCATGGCTACTTCCACTAAGCTCCCAGAGTACAACGAGTTCTTGAAGACAACCAGCCTTCAGCAGTACAGGAAATCCCCCGGCTTCAGTATTGATTTGTCCCAGAACTCCTGGAGTGTGTAAAGAACTTTGAGTTCTTAGTGATGTTATTATGTCCACCCTTACGTCAAACTCAGCACCTTCCAGGTATAAATATTCCCACATCTGCCTTAACAAACACACAGTGGTTTTGGAGCAGATCGACTAACTATTTGCCCGACGCCCTGCTGTATGCGAGTGCCGAAGGAAGCCGACCCTCCCTGCTGACGCACTGAGAGAGACGCTGTCTTTTCTCCTGCCGAGAAATCCAGCTCCAGTGTTTCCCTGCTACCCTTGCGGGTTACTGGGAGATCAAGTCCTGAGAAAGAGATACAAGACCTCCTCATTCTATAACCAAGGTACGGAGCTGATTAGACCCTTAAATAATTCTTGGATATATTCTTGGCAGAAACTATTTAACTCAAGCTACTCCTCACTTACTTCTTCCCTTGTACTAGGCTTAGGTTAGGTACACCGGGGTAGGCGTATTTTAGATGCACCATTTGAGTACTTTTAGTCATTATTTATCATTGTATGTATTTTATCTATTTTAAGTATCTTATGGCTTAGAGACCATATAAATGCTTTTACAGTATTATTTCAAAATACTCCTTTTACTGTACACACTTTACTTCATAGCAAGTATTACGATTGTAGCAATTCACTTCTCTTGCATGAGAAAGCAGACTGCTCAATAAATAACCTTTTTATTGAAAACGCCTGTCCCTCTATTTCTCTGCACTTCTTGTGAAACGAAGCATGCACGATTGACTGAGTAAAATAGCCATCTATTGTTTCTGTGACTCTGGAGATATATTCTTTATTCTTTGGGAACAAAGTTGTCATGTTATATGGTTGTCAGAAACTAATCCCTTCTTGTGTATTCTAGTGATCTCTGAGCTAGCTGGCACACACAATTAATTATAACATATTCAATAGAGACCTAGTCGGCCTAAGTCCTACGTCTAAACTATCGTTTATGTTATTCCAATGTGCAGAGCCTATTGGGAATATAGGAACTACACTACAATTCGAAATGAGAAACCTGACCTCCATGTGCCGGGAGGTTTATTTTCCACGCTTGCAAACGGCAACTTGATGTTGCTGATCGCGAATTAGGAAAAAGTCTCGCCGGGATGTCATTTTGCTCGCTCGCGGTTGTCAACTTGACATCGAGGACCACGAGCAAGCAAAAAATTTACCACTACGCTGCGCGTGTTTGCACTGTGCTACGTGCAATTTGCGTAGTGAGAAGTAGCGCAAACTACACGAGCGTAGCGTAGTACTTCACCCAGGGTTAGTTGTGAGGTCAATTGTATTTTGTATATACAACAAGAGAGGAAGGGAATAACGGCTACTCTCCTACCCCTTATTTAAATAGCTATCATCAACAAAAGAGCGCCAAAGGAACACCAGTGAAACCCTATCTCACAGTGAAAACAAGGTGAAAAATTACCTAAGATATAAATGGTCATTTAATTATATAAAGGGAAAAAATGGAAAATTAATTATTTTCTAAAAGAACCCTCACTCACCCTAGAGGTGACATGCTTCATCATGGGGTTCGGTCACAGGGGGGATGACTATCCCCGCCTGTGTGCTACCACGCCTGCAAGTGCAGCGGAGCTGGTATGTTTGAAAGTAGTGATCAGTGAAAAAGGTGTGTGTTTAAAAGATCACAACTGTGCCTCAACAAACTTTATTAGGGGCCAGTTGTTCACATTAAAAACTGTGTAGTCGCTGGATTTTTTAATTTTTATCCAGGGATCTCAAAAAGTGACTGGTCAACATGTTTCTGCTGTTAAAGCTAAGGTCAGCTCAGCTTTCTTCAGGACCAAATTTAAAATTGAAAACAATCCTACGGGGGTCCAGGCACGCTAAGGCCTGCCCACGCCGTTAGGAAATGGAAATGAGGGTAGATAAACAATTTTTACTCTCCTCAGGATAACTCACGGTTTACCCGTCCATAAAACTCCTGCTATTCATCAGGCGGGGTATCTGTAGATAAACAGACATTTTAATTCTTATAACATATGCCCTTATGAATTACATGACCATTATCAAACATATTCATTCTATTCATAAGTTGGATATCAACTCTCCCCTTAATTGTTCACCAGGGAAATGATGTTAGCGATGTTTACCTTGTCATAAATCACAGGTAATGTTAATTCAATATTTCTTACAGTCATTGATATAGAATGTATCTATTTTCAATTAGTGCAGAAATTTCTATTTTGCAAACAATTCGTATCGACAGCAAAGCATAATCAGAATATGGGTCTCAAGATCCATCAGTAGTGACTAGGTGGTCAAAAAGAAGTTTTAGCAGTTCTCAGGGAATGTATTGCACTTCCATTGTTTTATGGTGCAAACCGCTTCATGGGCTCAAAGGGATAGGCAAATCTTCACTCACAGTCAAAACCTATTTAAACCCAAAAATGAACTATTCAGTTGTTACGTAGATTACAATCATTGAGCAGATATAAACGCTCTCGAATTCAAGGATTGCTACTCTCTCGAGTGATCCGCTCCATTACATGTATTACTCACATCAAGCTGCGAGGCTCGCCGTATTTACACCTATTCGGTTTTTCCCATTGGCCCGGAACGCGATGTTACAGCGTTCCTTGTCCGTTAATATTGATTCTTTGTCAGAGAACGTGTGACGTCACGCATCACGGAACGTCAACATTGCACGTGACCGTCAGGGATTGCCATTCGAGTGTGTACAGAATTAAACCAAAAAGCTGATTTCTATACTTATTAGGTTATTTGTCACATTACCCAATCTCATCTAAAAAGGGTTTAGATACATCCTACGTGTTTCTCTGGTTTTGTAACGCGGACACGGTTCCGGTTGTAATTATCAACCCGCTTCTGCATAATCTTTCGCAACAACTAGACCGTCAACCCCTGACCAATCACGGGTTGAGTCAGAAAAAATATTGTATTCAATAGGCTTCAAATTATTGATCATGAAATACATGCAATGGACTCCGAATTCTTATATAAGAACAATGAATATATCTCTTAGGGTTATCAAAGGCAAGAATTCTTGAAGTATGTACAGATAAGGGGTTTCGCTTTCTAGAATTGCGAACAATATGGTAGTGTCACCTCAAAACGCTACCCCAAGGGATATCATCATTCAATCCCACGCGGTGGGAAGACAATCGATGTATCCATCTTTGTTCCAGTTCAAACAACCTTTGTTCATTGGCCCCTGCTGGATGTTCTATGATGGTCCAATGAAAACTGTCCTGGGAATGTTTGTGCTCTAAGAAGTGTGAAGTCATTTTGGTGTTGTTCTTCCCACAGCGTATTTTGCTTCTATGTTCACACATACGAAGTTTCACCATTCTTTTCGTCATTCCCACATATTTCAGACCACATGGGCAAGTTATTAAATATACCACATTAGTAGTGTTACAATTCGTGTGGGTTCTTTTTTCCCAAACTTTATTGGGTTCCAGAGTCAAAGTTTTTGAAGGGCTTGTGAGCGGGCAGACACTACAATTACCACAGGGATAGTGGCCGATCACTGGTGGTAATCCCCACATGTTCAGGACATTTTGGGTGGGTTCCTGTCTCTTTCTAGGGCGTTACAAAACCAGAGAAACACGTAGGATGTATCTAAACCCATTTTAGATGAGATTGGGTAATGCTACAAATAACCTAATAAGTACAGAAATCAGCTTTTTGGTTTAATTCTGTACACACTCAAATGGCAATCCCTGCCGGTCACGTGCAATGTTGACGTTCCGTGACGCGTGACGTCACACGTCCTCCGACAAAGAATCAATATTAACGTTCCGGGCCACTGGGAAAAACCGAATAGGTGTAAATACGGCGAGCCTCGCAGCTTGATGTGAGTAATACATGTAACGGAGCGGATCACTCGAGAGAGTAGCAATCCTTGAATTCGAGAGCGTTTATATCTGCTCAATGATTGTAATCTACGTAACAACTGAATAGTTCATTTTTGGGTTTAAATAGGTTTTGACTGTGAGTGAAGATTTGCCTATCCCTTTGAGCCCATGAAGCGGTTTGCACCATAAAACAATGTAAGTGCAATACATTCCCTGAGAACTGCTAAAACTTCTTTTTGACCACCTAGTCACTACTGATGGATCTTGAGACCCATATTCTGATTATGCTTTGCTGTCGATACGAATTGTTTGCAAAATAGAAATTTCTGCACTAATTGAAAATAGACACATTCTATATCAATGACTGTAAGAAATATTGAATTAACATTACCTGTGATTTATGACAAGTTAAACATCACTAACATAATTTCCCTGGTGAACAATTAAGGGGAGAGTTGATATCCAACTTATGAATAGAATGAATATGTTTGATAATGGTCATGTAATTCATAAGGGCATATGTTATAAGAATTAAAATGTCTGTTTATCTACAGATACCCCGCCTGATGAATCGCAGGAGTTTTATGGACGGGTAAATCCTGAGGAGAGTAAAAATTGTTTATCTACCCTCATTTCCATTTCCTAACGGTGTGGGCAGGCCTTAGCGTGCCTGGACCCCCGTAGGATTGTTTTCAATTTTAAATTTGGTCCTGAAGAAAGCTGAGCTGACCTTAGCTTTAACAGCAGAAACATGTTGACCAGTCACTTTTTGAGATCCCTGGATAAAAATTAAAAAATCCAGCGACTACACAGTTTTTAATGTGAACAACTGGCTCCTAATAAAGTTTGTTGAGGCACAGTTGTGATCTTTTAAACACACACCTTTTTCACTGATCACTACTTTCAAACATACCAGCTCCGCTGCACTTGCAGGCGTGGTAGCACACAGGCGGGGATAGTCAGCCCCCCTGTGACCGAACCCCATGATGAAGCATGTCACCTCTAGGGTGAGTGAGGGTTCTTTTAGAAAATAATTAATTTTCCATTTTTTCCCTTTATATAATTAAATGACCATTTATATCTTAGGTAATTTTTCACCTTGTTTTCACTGTGAGATAGGGTCAATTGTATTTTGTCTTACTTGCTCAGTCCCCCCACTTCATTGTTTAAGACTTGGGCCCTGAAAGTACCTTAGTACATGTCTGTCACATGAGAAGTGTCTATAGAGCTTGTTCATTGCCTGGTCCAGGGGTACTGTCTGTACATTCTGTCTGTGGTCGGAGAGGCCTGTCCCTTGTCATTCTGGTCTGTTCTGGCTTTAGCACCCCAAATCAACAATGTCTCACAGCTGCTAGAGGACACGGGTCCCCTTTGATTGACATGGGACTGCAGGACAGATGCCCCACACTTGGAGGGTCGTCCATCCAGTGATGAGTGCGACACAGCCAATGTGGTGTAATCACACCATGTATAGTCTGGGTAAGGGGTTCTGCTGACAAAGGCCATAGACCAGGGACATCCCATATGACTCCTTTCTGCAAGGGGTGGGGGGATATGCTTGTGCTTCAACATCCAGAGGGGCTATTGATGCCACATCTTGCTTTATGTTAACTGGATATGTCACTGTGTTTCCTAGTTGAGCATGCATGCATTTTCAACCTGTTGTTGCATGTATTTAGCATGCTTTGACACTGTAGTAAAAACTTCACTTTTGGAAATGTTTCTTGTCTTCATATTGTCTGCTTGTGTACATGCGCTTTGATGCCTCAGAGTGAGTAGGGGAGCAGGTGAGGCAGTATGGCAATGGTGTCCTGTGCGTGGTTGTGCTTCGGGGTGCTCAGTCCCTGCATGCATGTGTTTTCAAATCGGGTGCATATTATGGTATGTGTACGAAATCACAGGGAAATTTGTCTGAGTCTGTGAGATGACAGCAAGGCACACAGACACAGTCCTGGTCACCCATTGTTGCATCACATTCAAAGGAAGTAGTTTACAATGAGCTACAGACACTGGTCATGACCTTCTTCCTCACCACTGTCATTGTAACTGGGCGTGTGTGGGTTGGGTGCTTGGATGATGTTGCTGGGATGATGTTGCTGGTCTGCCAGATGTAGCAGTCATGTGCTGACCCCAGATACTCTGCACACACATGTGAGGTGATCTGCTCAGCCTGCAATACCACTGGCACGTTGATGGAGTGGTAGTTTTTTTGGTTCCTAAGGACAGATTCACTTGCCTGTAGTGGTTCGTGGCCAATGTGTGTGCCATCAATGGCTGACATCAACATTTCGGATGCCTCTTAGGCAGGGCCAGCTCCAGAAATCTTTATTTGTGTCGTTCAACAATGCATTCTGGTGGGCCACTGCGTGCCAGGGTTGTCACTTATGTCTCTCGCCAGGCCTGCTTCAAGGCCCCCCTTTGTCTCGCCTTTGTTTTACAGGGGCCAGGGAAATGCATTCTTTCCTTCTAAATTCTCTTGCTAGATGTTGTCGCTCTAAGGAAGTGTGTTTATTCCTTAAAAGTCCTCCAGGCGGAGGTTTCCTGAGGTGGGAGTATCAGGCAAGTGACAGTTCTCATGCTCTCACTCATGCCCCCCTCCTCGGATTCCCGCTCTTCCACCCTCGTCCATCGCCCCTTATCTCTCCATGGCTGGTCGCTCGTGTGACAGTGCTTTACATGACGCGCACATTGTATGATCAGTCATGCAACTATGTAAGTACCTCAGTCAGCAGCGAATGTCACGTGAGCCAATGAAGATTGCAAGGAGTGGTAATCACATGTCATCCATACTGGTGGGCCGGATTTTTGAGGTCGTTTGATCTGAAGAAGCACTAAATCACGTGTGTGGGGACATTTACATGCAGTGACAGCTAGGCACACTACACACCACACCAGTACATGTGTTGGATGTGCTAGGGATGAAATGTATGTCTGATTTGCAGACAATGGACACCTCTGTTTGTCTACCTATGACACTGGCCTTTCACAATTCGACCCCTGGACAGGAGACGCCAGTCAGATGTAAAGGGATATTGAATTGTGGTTCACAGGTTGGATGTTTCATTACTCAACATTGGTACAGTGCGGGAGACCCCAGTCTTTTTTGACTCCCTCCATCAATTCAAGTCCTAACTGTGTGAAGACGTGACTCACGGGTCACACTCTCTCATCTCTTCATAATGTAGTGAGCAGCTGGTCACTGTTCTAGTTGTTCTGATGTACCAGCCACTCCCAGAGGGCTAGCTTACCACCCACCCCACAGCCGCCCAGCACAGGCATCACTGGATCTGTGACCCTGCCCACAAATGGGTCCCGAGGCACGTGCCCAGGGCCAGTTCTCCTATGCATGTACGGGGTCTGGGTGGTTAAAAGACCAAAAGGGAAGGTGAACTCTAATGAAGTCAAAGGAACAAAGAATGTTTTGTGAATGTCTTCTTCTTTATTCAGAATATTGATTTTCTGTGAGCAAGGGCACAGCCAACGCGTTTTCGTTCCCTTTGTGGCGTGGGAACTTCGTCAGGGCATGAATATAAATTCGTGGAACGCAGATAATCAAAATAGCCGATAGAAATGGATGATCTGGTTAAGGATGTCCTTGGCTAAAAGATTCTTGAATGAAATCTCGTCCTTGTTCGCTAGGGGCTCCACGGTAAGATAAGGTTGCGTGTAGCCCAAGTACAGGCAATCCGCGAAAATGACGGATTCTTTGATAAGATCCTAAACAACTTCTTGAATACAAATGTAAGCTATCACGATATTCGAAATCGATTTGAAGAGAATAAAAATTAGCTAATAGACCTCCGTAAAAAATCTCGCTTTCAATAAGGCGATAGTATGGTCAGCAATAATACCAATCTGTTTCACGGAGTAATCAAATTGTTAAAGGTCCAGATACGACCTAAGGTGGACATGAGCTAGAAGTACAGCACCTGTAATAGGGCGCCGACCTCAAGGATCACCATGAAAAAGAGCGCCAAGCTTGTCACTTGGTCTGTGTGGTTACTCAATGTGCATGGGGACCTCGTGCCCCACAACATTACACATGGGGTGCAGCAATCACTTTAGGAAAATAAGTTGTGATGTGTGATGTTATTTCGCAGGGCGCCTATGCAAATGCAGTATGTGTTCGCATGCGCGGTAGCTGGCATTCGCAGCAATGACACGCATTGGCCCCACTTGAAAGTTGGAGGGATTGGGTCACAGCTTGTGACACACACAATGTGGATGGGCCATTAGCCAATGGGAGCCTTCGGCGGCGTACATATTTTGAAGTTGCGGTGTGGGCGCTTGGCAACTGCGAGGCTCGTCATTGGCCTCAATCGCCTTCGGGGGCACCGAGGGTCACTCATGGAAATTGGGTGAGCCTCACACTTTGCATTTGACAGGTTGCCACATTCATTGCGGTGCCGCCACGCTTCCCGGGAGTTGTAGTTGTTGAGGGGTTGATTGCATGAAGATGTTTGGTACGCACCTCTGCTGTTGAGTGCAGCAGCGTCATGTCTGCCGGAGGTGCAGCCGGTAGTGCAGAGGGAAGGCCTGTTGCGCAGGATCCATGGCGGGTCAAGGGGTTTATATGGGTACTGTATCGGCTCTTCCTCTCCGATGTTGCATTTCCATCATCAGCAACATGGTGGTTTTTACGCAGTAGTGAGAAGGGCTGTCTGCAACATCGTGATTTGCTTGGTGGGCGGAACGTGTTTCTGCACGCCGGTCCTGCCCTGTTGGCGCCACCCGCCACCCTTGCATATGCAGAAATCTTGCGGGCCTGAAAGATGCGGCGGACGGGAAATGGCCTCTGTGGGTCCATTTGATGGTTGCAATGACCGCACCTGAGGCGAAAAACATGACAGTTTTTCACCTCTGCCACCAGCATAGATGGCTTTCCATCCGGCATCATAATCGGGCCCTTAGGGCCTGATTCACAATGTTAAACTTAGACCTGAAGTATAAGTTAAGACCTAACGTTTAACTTTACACCTGAAGTCTAAATTTGCACCTAAAGTCTAACTTTACACCGAAGTCTAAGGCCCTGATTCATAAAGGTAAACTTACACTTTCGAGTAAGTTTGCAGTTATATGCTATTCGCAAAGGCATTTACAAGTAGTATCTTTACGAGTGCGGAGTCTCCGTATATAAAAAGATAGGTATATGATTGGACTCTATTCTGAAGAGATGTAGCTAGATTTAATAAAGTTAATAGGCACTGGCAGGGCTCTTCCCGTACTTACAGATTTGAGGAACAAATCATAGCTGGCGAGATTACCGTGGGTGAAATATGGGAACATCTGAAAAAAGCTAAAACGAGGAAGGCGGTGGCCCTAGACACCATCCCTTCCGAATGTAGGGGTGTGCAGAGCTCACAGAGTTCTACTCCACAGAATTCTGCTGATTTATCCAAAAAGTCAGTGTGATGGAATAGCGTCCAGTCTTCTTAGCACAAACACCAATGTGTGCATCTCGTGGGCATCCATCTGTAGCCTGTGCCATGATAAACTTCCCTTTTTGCAGTGAGTCTCAATCTGTGGGGTAAAACACACCCCAAGTGCTGTGAACATCATAGCAAATACTAGACAGCATCCTAAGCAAGAAGGGATTGCATTGTGCTCTTGACACCAAAGAGCTTATCCGGATGAAGACAGCTCATGATTCGATAGTCTGGGTTAGAAAACAGGTGAACTGCCAGGATCCAGTCACAGGGTGTCAATGGGGCTTTGTGCAGCTATAGACTGAGTCTCAGAAAAAAAACAGACTGTTCGACTGGCATGCATCCCCCCAACTTAATCCCCAATCACCTTCTAAGTATTTCCGAAACTTGAAGGGGTAATGGTCCTGGCCCACAATTCAGTATGAACATATAAGTTACTGGCTGAAATGTGTTTTTGCACACAGCACTTGTTGCCGCTGCCTCAAAGTTTAGCACCACTGTTGTCTTAAAGTGCAATATACCCAAGGGAGTAAGGTGCCAAGGGAGCGAGCACTGGTCAAAGGTATAATTTGTTTGCGAGTCTGGAGAGACGAGAAACGGGTTTCTCTACTTACTTTGTATACATGTTGTGGCCTTTTAAGATGTGTATTGTATTTTCTTACAACTTGCCTTTGTGGACTTATGTCCATTTAAGCACTGCTGGCACATCTCCCAAGTATCTCTGTGTCCTCTGTGACATTCAGTGACCCTTGATTTTTAGCCAACTGAAAGGTGCATTTTGGGAGTTGTGGTTTCGCTATTATTCCGGTATTGGCTGAAAAACAACACTATGTAAAGTGCTGATGGCTAGGAACTGGTCGACAGGGCTGTGCTTGATTAAGCCACAAGAAAGCTGAGTGTTACCACTCCCTACCTTGATCCTAGGAGTAGAGCTGCACTTGTAAGCAATGTTTGTGGCTTCTTCAAACTCTTGATGATATGCCAGTAGTAACCTCACATTGAGCACGCAAATCTGAATTTTTCCATATCCATGTCTGGCATGCTGTGCTGAACCAATATACGTGAAGATGAAAATGCCTTTCCCAAATGCCATCAAATAAAAAATATTTAATTTGGCATCACATTGCATTCTTTTAGTCACCAGTTTTTTTATGAAACAGTAAATACTAGAAATGTCTAACTTCTGACATAAGACAAAACTGCCCAGAGCCCAAAATCTATGGCCATCCAACATATTTCTTATAGTAGATTCATCTGGCCATGCATTTGAAGAACCCATAAAGTAAATCACACAATGCATATCTTGTAAGATTATCACCCTCATTTACCCTCTTATGTGTGTGTGTGTCGGCCAATGGCTGTCCCTCGCACTAACTCCCTGGTGTGTGGAACGGCTGTTGGATGACACCAGGAAGGGCATTCCAAAATCCTCCAGTGCAAAGCACCGGAGGTTTCCTTTTAAAAAATAAATCCCTGGGAAGGACGCAGAATCGCTTCCCAAAGCAGAGTCAGCCAGTCCCTTTTGGACCTGCTTTGGCTCCCCCTAAATCTCTAGATGTTTTGTCCCTTCCCTGTCACAGACACTTGGCCCCCCCACACAAGTGAGGTATAATTTTTATCGGAAGACTGAGGAAATCTCTGGTTGTTAAGAAATGTGTGCTGACATGGTGATCTCACACAGAATTATGAGAAAAATGTTTTTTTTAGATACATTATAGGTTTGCAGGGGATTCTGGGTAATGAAACGTTGGGGGGTCTACGCAAGTCACACCTCCCTTGACTCCCCTGGGAGTCTCATCTAATTTTCAGAAATTTCTATGTTTGATAGGTTTCCGTAGATGGCCGCTTATCTAGGGACCAAAATGGTAGATGCCCCTTTGCAAAAAGAGGTTGTTTTGTGATAGATTATTTTGATGTCTCCACAATATGTTTTGGGCTCATCCCTGTCGTGGGCACTAGGCCAATGAGGTACCATTTTTACTGGGAGAGTTGGGGAAATGCAGGTTGGATGGAAGTTAGCCCACCATGGCTACAAAAATATACAGGTTGACAAGGTTTCCTTAGGTGTCGGCTGAGCTAGGGTCCAACATCTAAAGCTAGCCACATTGGAAAAAAGGGTCAGTTTTTGGTGAACAAATGCCATGCATCCATGTTGCGTTTTGGGCCATTTCCTTTCATGGGTACTAGGCCTACCCACACAAGTGATGTACCATTTTTCATCAGGAGACTTGGCATAATGCCAGGTGGATGGAAATTTGTGACCCCCACAGATTCCAGAAATTTCCATCACAGAAATGTTTTTTTAATCAAAATTTGAGGTTTGCAAGGGATTCTGAGTTAAAAACAATGGTAAGAGCCACGCAAGTCAGCCAGCCCTGGACACAATGAGATGTCTATCTTTCAAAAATCTACAGCATGGTTAGTTTTCCCTAGATGCTGGCTGATCTGGAGTCCAAAATCTAGAGCTGCCCTTAAAGAATAAAAAGTGTTCATTTTCGGTGGAAAAATGTGATGCTTCCATACTGTGTTTTGGGATTTTTCATGTCACGGCCATTAGACCTACTCATACAAGTGAGGTACCATTTTTATTGGGAGAGCTAGGGAAATGCTGGGTGTATGAAAATTTGTGACTTTCCATCACAAAAATTTGAGGACAAAGAGTTTTTTTAGTCAATGTTTGAGGTTTGCAAGGGATTCTGGGTAAGATAATGTGGTGAGAACCATGCAAAACAGCCCAAATTGGATATCCCTAGGTGCCTAGTTTTAAAAAATGTACAGGTTGGCTAATTTTCCCTAGATGCCAGCTGACCTAGGGTCCAATATATAGAGCTACCCAGAATGGAAAAGGGTCAGTTTTCGGTGGCAAAATGTGATGTATCCATGTTGTTACCTGTCGTGGGCAGAAGACCAACCATCAGAGGTGCAATTTGTATTGGGAGACTTTGGGGAATGCTGGGTCAATGGAAGTTTGTGGCTTCCCACAAATTCCAGAATGTTCCATCACAGAAACGTGAGAAAATGTGTTTTTCAGTTAAAGTTTGAGGCTTTTGAGGTGATTGCTCAGGCAACATGTCCAAAATGATGTGAGCCCCAGAGCACCAGGACAGTCCATTGAATGAATCCTCACTAATCCTCACAAAAAGTCTTTAAAGAGGATTCAACTGTGTGTGTGTAGTTCCAAAATCATGTTGCATCATGACTAGAGCCTGCTTTTGAGGGCCCTGACTGTGCGGGCAGAGTGGGCATCACCAGCGAAATAGATGAAGACTATGCCGCACAGCATGGTGTAATGCTGCACCCTACCATAGTGTACAACAACAGACACCTGCCCACGCATTAAATATGCCCATCGGTGAGCAGCCCAGAGGACTCTCCTCTTTCTCCTGCGACTAGTGCCTGATGGAGAGGTGAGGGCATCCGGCGGGGATGGAGCCACTGGCCGGAGTCTGCCAGGAACAGCAGTGCTGTAAGTGTAACCCCAGTCTCCACCCCACACGCATCACGGTGATAGAACCACCTGACTGGGCGGGGGCCATTGGTGCAGGTGTGCTGGAACCTCCCTGAGGCTTGTTGGCTCACAATTTCAGCTACAGAGGATGCCAGAGAGGACCCAGGCCACAGCCATTGAGGAGACCCTCTCACAGCCCTCAAAGGAGTGGCCCTAAGGTACACTGTGACCATACTGCTGCAGCTGCCAGCTGGCAACCAGTGGAAGGGCTGAGATGCAGGCGGTGGTGCCTCTCACATTGAACTAAGGACCTGACAGGTTGGGTGCACACATTGTTCAGAAATGAGCTGCAGGACTGTGGGGGCTTCCTGAGTGCTTGCTGCTACATTATGAGCCCGCAGGTCATAAGCCTGCATGCAGCTCTAGTGCAGCGTGCTGCATGGGCCCCTCTGCAGTAGATTAGACTTGGCCACAAGATGGACTGCCCGCATCCATAACAGCGCAGCTCCTTGGACACACTGTGATGTTGTTATCCCCTTTGATCCCTGACCTAGATCAATCCTATGAGGAGCATCGGGGAGCACTTGGCTGCACCTGAGAAGATTGTGCTGCTATGCTGGTGCACTTTTCTGGATAGTGACTAGAAGCCTGCCCCTGACAGCGCCTACTGGCTGGACATCCCTGGCTGGGTCCCAGTCATGCCTCTTGCTTGGTCCTAGTGGGGACACCTGTGCATTAGCTCACTGCCTCCCAACTGACTGCAGGGGGGCAGCTGCCTCTGGGTCCTTGATGCCATGGTGGCCTGTTGTGGTCGTACCTGTTCTGGACCCTGACTACGCCACCTGGTTGGCGGCGCAGATGCTGGATCTCTCTACAGCTCTTGCCAGGGCCTTAAGATACAACCAGGCACTGTTGTGGCATGATCCCTATTGGTACATCCAAGGCGAGTGGGTGCTCCCCCCTTGAGTGGACTTATTTCTTTGCAAAGGACCAAGAGACCGAATTCTGGAATCATTGTGAGAATTCAACTAATACTGATTGAACTTGATCTTCAGTTTGATCTTATATTTGAAATTCCTCTGTTAGTGAAATATAGAGTCTTTTTTTTCTTTTTTATTTATATTAAGGCAGTAGACAATTACAAAAAACAAGACAGTGTATCCACAACCGACCCATGACAGGAAAAGACAACAAATTACAGTAAGGGAAAGAACATAGGAAGCTAAACAACATCATGCACCAAATTACTGCTGAATACACTGTTATACACACACACATATATATATATATATATCTATATATATGATGTCCCCTCTGGGACCCAAAACCCCCTGTGCATTATTTAAATCCAAATTTAGCCTTCACACGTATAAGATCTAGCACGCTTGCCATAAGACACTAAATAAAAACGGTTAAAGAAGGGGGATAAATCCTTCCCAGCTGAGCAGGACCTAACTTGTGTTACTGGTGATAAAAAATTATGTTAGAGCTTCCCTAATCTCCCCGCCCAGTCTACATCACCGTGTGCCTTTAACAGCATACAGAGTAGTTTAAAGTTTGCAGAATGCAAATAGCCTTCCTCTCCACATCTCAAATGTAGGGGGTTCTTTCTGTCACCACAATGAAGCTATACACAGCCTTGCAACTGCGACTGCAACATATACCAAGTATCTATATATATCCATTCCATGTGTGGGCACTTCATCCTCTTTAACCCCCAGCAAAATACCTATTGGGGTTTTCTCAATGTGTGCCTCTGTAACTTCAGTTAAAAATATCTGCATCCTATCTATCAGCAATTTCCAATCTGGGCATGTACCGAACATCTTGACTATATCTGCCTGTTCCCCCCCCCCACATTGAGTGCATTTATCCTCATTTATCCCACCCCAGCGCGCAATTTTAGCCAGTGTATAATATAAGTTGAACATAGTTTTGTATTGTTGCATTTTCAAGTTTGAGGATATTAAGAGTTTCTCGGCTAAGAAAATCGATTCTTGTAGAATATTACCTTCTACCAGCAATCTAATATTCCATTTATCATTATGTGCCTCAACATCATCCTTTTGTTATGTTATGTTATGTTATGTTATTTATACTTATACCGCGCACAGCTGCCCCAGCAAAGGGGCGTCCTGGCGCTTTCACAAGGTACACACAACACAACACCTGAAAAAAAGACTGGGAAGGCCACAGAAAACAGTTTGAAGAGCTAAACAAATAGAATGGTCTTGATGGCGCGTCTAAACTGAAGAAGGCCATCGAGAGCCCGGATATGAAGAGGAAGAGAATTCCACCACTTCGCAGCTAACACTCGAAAAGAGCGGCCACCAGCTCTACTCAGCCTGAAGCGCGGAACCACTGCCAGATTCTGACCCAGCGATCTGAGGGTTCGCGGGGGTGAATACTGAGTCAACAGGTTCTCCAGAATTTGGGGAGACGTGCCCTTGAGGATTTTAAACGCAAGGCATAGTACCTTGAATTTAATCCTCTGGTGTACCGGGAGCCAGTGGAGAGCCTGCAATGATTTGGAGACCGAGCACCTCCTTGGCATGCCTATCACCACTCTGGCTGCAGCATTTTGAACTCGCTGCAGCCGGGTGAGTTCTGACTGATTAATCCCCGCCAAAAGCGAGCGGGCATAATCGAGCCGGGACAGCACTGAAGCTTGAACCACCAGTTGCATGGTGGGTGCATCAAAGAATTTACGGATAGGTCTTAAACCTCTGATGATGCCATAACAAGTAGCTGCCACCTTCTTGGTGTGACACATGAAGCTGAGGGTTGGATCAAGCCAAACCCCTAGATTTGTTATCTCCGATGCTGGAGAGGGGGTCACACCTAGTTCAGAGGGCCACCACTTGTCGCCCCACAACTCCGCCTGCTTACCGACCACCATGACCTCGGTCTTCTTGGTATTTAACTGGAGACAGTTGGAATTCATCCAGTTGGCCACTGCCCGTGATCCGTCACGGAACCTGGGAGCCTCCATGTCTGAGTTCCCACTCAACGTGACCCCCAGCTGCGTATCATCTGCGTATGATAACATCGTCAAGCCCCATTGCTTGACGACCACAGCCAGCGACCTCACGTAAAGATTAAATAGGGTGGGACTTAACGATGACCCCTGTGGGACCCCCAGGTCCAACGGATACGATTTAGACTTGCCGGGCGGGATCACAACCTGAAAGGACCTTTCAGCAAGAAAAGAGCGGAACCAGCATAGGGCGGAACCCGTGACACCTACTTCTTCTAGTCGCTGGAGCAGAATCCTGTGCGAGACCGTGTTGAACGCGGCACTGAGATCTAATAGCAGTAGTGCCGCCGTCCGACCAGCATCAAGCACAGAACGCAGATGTTCGACCATAGAAAGTAGGGCCAAACTCCGTGCTGTGGCCCGCACAGAACCCATTCTGGGTAGGGTCAAGGATGTTGGCCCTGGTGAGATGGTCTGCAAAAATTCCGTTCACATGGGCCTCAGCAACTTTCGTAGCCCAAGGAAGTAAGGAAATAGGGCGGTAGTTCTCGGGTTTGAGGGGGTCAAGAGTAGCCTTCTTCAAAACAGGTGTAACTACAGCCTCCTTCCACCTATTTGGAACTACACCTGAAGAAAGCAACAGATTAATCAAAGAAAGTCCCGGAGTGTGACATAACGGCGACATATTCTTAAGCTGAGCCGATTTCAATGGATCTGCAGGAGATCCTGACTTAATTTTAAGGCTCAGGGAATCAAAGGCCTCCATTGATAAAGGGGGCAAGGTAGTAAGAAGCTCACTTCCTCCCGAGATGCAGCTGACCCGCTCCAAAATTGGAGAGCCCATCGAAAAAGTTTGATAAATGGCTTGTACTTTCTCGAGGAAGAAGGAGGCTAGACCCTCACAGTGGGAGTCTGAACATATTTCCGCCGCCGTTGTCCTCTTAGCCATAAGATCCTTTAGCACCTTAAAAATGAGTTTTGAAGGATTCGGACTGTTCTGAAACTCTTGGGCATAAAAGGCTGCTCGTGTTCTGCACACCGCCCTATGGTAAGTTTTGATTTTAGCAAGGTAGCAGGCCTTCAGTTCAGGATCAAACAATTTCCTTCATAGCCTCTCAGCCTGTCTGCAGGCTTTTTTAAGAGATGCTAAGGCACTGTCATACCATGGGCTAGGCTCTTTCGAACGACACTTAGACCATACCAAGGGGATCAGAGAACCAAGAGCATGGGTGATCCACTCGCAGAAGAGATCATATCCGCGGTCAACATCAGTGAAAGGGCCCAGTGGTGCCTCCTCCAACAGATGGTAGAAGTCCTCCAATCTTAGTTTGTTCCAATGTCGTCTAAGAGCTAATCTGTCCTGAGATATAAAAGGAGGTTCAAATATGGGGCATATCATTTTCACCAGCATATGGTCTGTCCAGACAATCTGGGTGGGACAAAGAGCCCTGATTCCCTCTAAGTAGGTAAGGAAAGGATCAAGGATGTGCCCGCCCCTATGAGTGGGAAAACTGACCAGCTGGGAGAGTTGCAAGGCCTCTAAATCAGCCAAAATGCTCTTAATAGGAGGCGAGGTCGGGCAATCAAAATGAAGATTAAGGTCTCCAAGAACATTAAAATTAGCACATCCTAGTGCCTCCGTGCTAATTAAATCCGGGAGAGCAGCCCTGAAAGCAGAGTCGCACCCCGGAGGGCGATATATCAGCAGGCCAGAAAAGGTGAAATGATGGCTGATCGAGATTTTAAAGAGAGCACTTTCACATCCAGGGAGTTTTAAGGCCTTCCACTCACACGGATAGCACAACTTTATGGCCATTGCAATTCCTCCCCCCCTAGTAGCACGATTAAGTGTAAAGATTGAATAATCTGGAGGGAAGGCCAAGTTGAGTATGGAGGAGTCCGTATCCTGCAGCCAAGTTTCGGTCAAGAAAAACAAATCAGGAGATTCATCTTTAAGGAGATCATATATCTCCTGATGGTGCTTTACTAGTGATCTAACATTTAAATTCCAGATACTAAGATCACGCAGTCCTACCGTTCTTTTATGTAGAGATGGCAACTCCAACGATCGAATAAGGGAAGGGGTATCTAAGGTCCGTCCTCCACAAATGCATCGGTATGGGCCACATAACGGGTCCATAGGCGAGTGATCGCAATTTATAATCCGGCCACGTATGGCCAGCAGATCCTCCCTTTGATAAGTGATAATAGGGTGAGTCATGGTGATAGGGCCACTACTTAGAGTCCTGCCGCGACCCGCGCTTCCTTAGCGCTGACGGGCGCAGACGAGCAGGACTCTGCCACGACTCAGGCGCAGCGAAGGCGCGCCCGCTGCGTGATACCGCTGCGCGTTGAGGGGAGCTTTAAATAAGCGTCCCTCTGAGCGTCCGGAGCACTAGACCGCTCGCAAATGGCGCCCGCTGAATGTCCAAACCATCTTAAGATAGCGCCTAAAGTTCCCCACCCCAGGAACCGGACCCGCTAAACAGCGGTGTACAGCCGATTAGAGTGCGAGTGAGGGGAGAGAATGAGTCCTGTTTAAAAGCAGAGGAAAATCAACTAAAAGTAACTCAAATAGCAAGTAGGTATGTTAAAAGCCAGCAACACGGCAAATAAAGCGCGAAATGCAATGCAGTGTGATGGTACCTTGTCAAGGCTATCCACAAGACTGGTCGCCTTAATTAAGCTTCCCTCTGAGCGTCCGGAGCGCTAGACCGCTCGCAAATGGCGCCCGCCGAATGTCCAAACCATCTTAAGATGGCACCTAAAGTTCCCCACCCCAGGAACCGGACCCGCTAAACAGCGGTGTACAGCCGATTAGAGTGCGAGTGAGGGGGAGAGAATGAGTCCTGTTTAAAAGCAGGGGAAAAACAACTAAAAGTAACTCAAATAGCAAATAGGTAAGTTAAAAGCCAGCAACACAGCAAATAAAGCGCCAAGCGCAATGCAGCGTGAAGGTACCTTGTCAAGGCTATCCACAAGACTGGTCGCCTTAAATAAGCGTCCCTCTGAGCGTCCGGAGCGCTAGACCGCTCGCAAATGGCGCCCGCTGAATGTCCAAACCATCTTAAGATGGCGCCTAAAGTTCCCCACCCCAGGAACCGGACCCGCTAAACAGCGGTGTACAGCCAATTAGAGTGCGAGTGAGGGGGAGAGAATGAGTCCTGTTTAAAAGCAGGGGAAAAACAACTAAAAGTAACTCAAATAGCAAATAGGTAAGTTAAAAGCCAGCAACACAGCAAATAAAGCGCGAAGCGCAATGCAGCATGAAGGGCCCTTGTCAAGGCTATCCACAAGACTGGTCGCCTTAAATAAGCGTCCCTCTGAGGGTCCGGAGCGCAAGACCGCTCGCAAATGGCTCCCGCTGAATGTCCAAATCATCTTAAGATGGCGCCTAAAGTTCCCCATCCCAGGAACCGGACCCGCTAAACCACGGTGTACAGCCGATTAGAGTGCGAGTGAGGGGGAGAGAATGAGTCCTGTTTAAAAGCAGGGGAATATCAACTAAAAGTAACTCAAATAGCAAATAGGTAAGTTAAAAGCCAGCAACACAGCAAATAAAGCGCGAAGCGCAATGCAGCGTGAAGGTACCTTGTAAATCAATGAGTGCATGATATATACTCCCAATTTTTCCCTGAGCCTTCACGATTTCTAAAAGATTGCTTTTCTCAGCTAGACATAAGATGTCCCTCCTTTTGCACAAAAAGTCCCGTATCTGTAGGTTTTAAAAAAAATCAGATTTGGGAAGATCATAGTTAGACATCAATGATGTATATGTCTTAACACCATTACCATCTACCAACTGACCCAAGGTAGTAATTCCTTTGCTTCTCCATCTGTTCGTAATACCATCTAGAAAGATAGCTGGAAGCAGTGCTGCTGCATCCGTGGGGGTATAGTGGTTTATCTTGCCAATATTTAGCTGTCTCTTTATTTAAAGCCAGGCCTTGTGAGTGGCCTGGAGCGAGTCTTCTTGTAATAGTTCCGTTCGAGAATTGAAAAAAAAGTTCTCTCTGTCCTTGCATCAAGTAATAACTGGTATAAATGACGCACTTCCCTACACTTTCACCATTAGTATCAACCAATAAAATTCCGATATGCTGTAATAAACATGCCCAATAATAAAATTGGAAATTTGGAACTGCCCATCCCCCTCTATCACGTGGAAGTTTCATAAATTTCCATGCTCGCCGGGGCTTCCCCTGTGCCCATAGAAAGCTATTGCAGCTATATTGTACTCGCTGCATTTGTTTCCTAGTAATCTCGAGTGGAACTGCCCTAAAAAAGTAGAGGACCTTTGGAAGCACATTCATTTTAAGAACATTGCATCTTCCCAGAATTGATAAATGGAGTCTTTCAAACCTATCCAATTTTTTTTTAATCTTGCTAAGAAGAGGTTCCCAATTAGATTTAACCATTGAATCCAGGCAGGCATTCAGACGTATTCCCAAATATGATGCCTCTTTTATAGCTCTCTGATCACTGAATTGTGTTTGATCAGTGCAAATTACTTGTGTCTTGACTAGGTTCAATTTATACCCTGAACTCCTCCCAAATATTGCAGTCAATTGTTCAGTCTGCTCCAGTGTAATAACAGGATCTGGTGAAACTATTGAAATATCATCTGCATATGCAAATATATCAACCAATTCCAGCCTAGGACCTAATCAATGTTCATTCAGTCTTTCTTCTAACAGGTTTAGGAACAGGATGATATATAACACAAATAACAGGGGGGAGTCGGGACATCCTTGTCGGGTGCCTCTTAATATATTTACCAGGTTTGATTCTAGCCCGAGAGCGCATATTCGCGCCTTTGGGGATCTAAACATCATCTTAATTGCCCGAATGAACCCTGCACCAACACCATGCCACCTCAGTGTAGCCCATAAGAATTCCCAGGAGACTCGGTCAAAAGCCTATTCTACATCCAATAATATCACCTCGCAAGGCATTTTACATGTGTTGGCAATATCTAGCAGTGTTGTTACTCTGCTTATATGGTTGACTGTGTCTCTACCTGGTATGAACCAGTGCTGGTGAACTGATTCCAAGGCCGTGATAACCCGGGATAGCCGTGCCGCTAAGATTTTTGTGTACATTTTACCGTCGCAATTTATGAGGGATATCGGTCTAAAGGAACCTTGCAGTGTAGGAGGTTTTATTTTTTTTAAAACACAATAATGCTCGCTTGATCCCAGGATGCAGGGGCAGCCCCTTTTTGTGCCTCCCGACAAACCGCAAGCATATATGTCTTAATTTCTGGTAGCAGTAGCTAATATACTTCTTACGGCAGTCTATCAGGACCTGCAGTTGTCTCCATAGCCAATGACCCAACGGCATCTGTCAACTCCTGCATTAAAATCGGATCCTCTAGTACCCTCTTATGTTCTTCATCCAGGATTATCCTATGGGAATCTCTATATAATTCCTCCTGACCATTTAGAGTATCAGTATCCTCGGAATACAGCTTCTCGTAAAATGTCCTCAACACTTCTAGAATACCGTCTGGTGTGTCTACTGTATTCCCTGCAAAATCCTCAATTGCAACTATTGAGTTTCTAACCTCTTTACATCTGATCTTTTTTGCAAGGCATCTACCTGTTGGCTCCCCAAACTCATAGCAATCTTTCCTGAAAAGATGGTATTTTTTGGCAATATCTTTAGCCCATTCCTCGTTAATCCTGGCTTTGCCCCAAGCCACCTCTGTGTGTGCCTGTATAATGTCTGCCTTACCACGCACTGCCTCAATTAGTCTACATTCAGAGCTGCATACATCCCTATATAGCAGCATCTGGTATTGTCTAAGTTGCTTCTGCATGTGTGATCCCAAACACAGTATCTCCCCCTGAGTCCTGATTTCATTGCGTCCCAGACTATACCTAGTTTAGTAGAGTCGCGATTTGTGGCCAAAAAATCTATCACCCATTTACGAATGTAACTAACAAACTCCTCATTTACTACTAATTTCTTATCAAAATAGAATGTACTTCTAGATCGCCCTAAGCCATGCATTGCAAGTCTCAACACAACTGGATTATGATCCGAGGGTGTACGGGAAAGATACATATTTGTGCATCTCTTAGGAGCGTTTTAGTTATAAAAAAGTAATCTAATCTGGTCAGCTTTTGATGGATAGATAATAATACTTTATTTGATTGATAAAAATCATAAAAGGGTGGATCTTACCACCATGATATAGACATTAACATCTTTAAATCAGCATAAAAACAACAAAAAATCGCGTAGAAACATAATACAATAAAATAACACAAGTTTGGCAAATTGCACAAATATGTCATCACTGTGAAAAGTTAAAAGCCAAGAGTGTAACTGGGCAAGGAGATGATGTCTCATTAAAGCTTCAAGACAACAAGTGGGTGTTCTGAGGAGGAATAAAAAATGCTTGGGGGGTTAAGAGTAACTTGATGAAAATAACACATTATTGACTCAGAATGAAGTGCCTATGCTGGAAAAGTGAAAATAAAGGGTGTCCATTAAGAAATTAAGGGAGAGTCAGGGGCCAGCCGTGGGCAAACCAATTTGCCCAGGTCGTCTTTAATTGTTTCCTTGTTTTCCAGCTCCTGGGCAGCGTGAGACAAGAATTTTATAGTTTTGCAGGAAAGTTGTATCCAAGACCCGCTGAGGCATTTTATCACGGCCGCCCCGCAAGTTCTCACTTGCGCTTCTCTTAGAAGTGGTAACAAGAGTGTCTTCCTTAAATTTTGGAGTGCCGGGCATATACATAATAAGTGCAATAATGACTCTACGCACTTGCCGCAGAGGCGACAGTCCAAAGTTCACCAGGTCCGTTGCCATTTGGGGGTAAGGTCTTTACTCGAGAATCAACCCAGCCTCAGAAGGCTTAATTTCCTCTTGTAGTGATACCTAACACAGTCTTGCAAGTATGGCTGATGTTTCATATGGTTATATGTGGGCAACACAATCCAGGCGTGGCTTTTGCCAGCCACTGCGCCTTTTGTCCATTAGCAGCGATGCTTGTTTAATGGCTTTGTTAGTAATCTGTTTAAAAACGTTGTAAGACACGGGTGAGAGCCAGGCTTCTTCCAGGTTTAACGACTGAAGCGCTTACCTAAGGGACTTATATGTTGAGTTAGAAGAGCCAGCCTGTTTTTCGACTTCTAGCCAGCAGAGATTGGCAAGTGAGTTGTCTTCGGCGTCCCTCATAAACCAGTAGTATTTGGCCAGGGCACCTTGTCTTGCCGGAGTCTGATTTGTAAGTCCATATTCCAGACATATTTGGGCTTGTGAAATGTATCGCGGGATCGTAAAAAGGTTTTTAAACAGTTTGGATTGGGCAAGATTTAACTCCGTAGAGTCCCTAGTTGCCATCATTTCTGAGCCATATGTGAGCGATGGCAAGAATTTTGCAGCTACGATCTTTAACATATGGATGGTTGAACTTCCACTTAAATGTTTTTGTATGGATTTAAAAGCAAATGGAAGTTGTTTGGCTTTTGATTTCCCCTGTTCTAAATGGTGTTTGTACTTTAGTTGATGATCAAGTAGGATGCCCAAGTATTTGTATTTATCAGCCTGTGTTAATATAGAAGAGTTTATCCTCCAGACGAATTCAGGTTGTTTCTTTCGGGAACTGGAGAAGCATAGGATGTTTGATTTTTTTAGATTAATTGTTAGTTGTGCTTTGGCCATGTACGCGCAAGTTTGGAGATCAGCCGTTGTAGGCCAAGCGGGGTTTGTGAGAGGAGCACGATGTCGTCTGTATATTGTAGAATCACTATAGGGGTTTGTCCCAATTTCGGTGGATCTCCCTGAATTGTGCGTAAGTCTCTTTCTAGGTCTGCGATGTAGATGTTGAAAAGGCTGGGGGTCAACACGCAACCTTGCTTTAGTCCGTTAAATGTTTGGAATTTCTTTGTTAGGCATCAGCCGTCTCCTTTTATTATTTGAACCCAGATGTGTGAGTATAGTTCTATAATTGCACCCAATAACTTTGGCGGCGCACCCCAGGCTTTCATTTTGACCCAAAGTTTAGATCTGGGCACTTTATCCAAGGCCGCTTTTAGGTCTAAAAAACAAGTGTATAGCGTGGTGGAATTATCGATTGCCTTTTTAGCAAGGAGGGTTAGCGCTGATAAGTTTGTTAGTGTGCCCATTCCGGCCCTGAAGCCTGTTTGTGTTGATCCAGCACTCCTAATGAAAAACTGTCTCACCATCGCTACTTATCTCCACAATACTCACCATTAATCATAAAACACTTACCAAGGCCCATAAACTAACGAGACAATTTTTGAGCGCCTAAATCATGTGACCTAATCAATCAGATTTATTCACAAACTATTTACAAAATTATTTACAAACTGCAGTTTATAATTTCCTACCATGGATTTAAACATATGTCATTTAATTAGGTCACAAAGGCGAATGGATTAACTGATGGTAACAAGACCATGAATAAACAAGACCAGCTTGTCGTTTCAAAATCCAATTTTTATTAACTTTATTATTCAAAGAAAGGGCATCCTAAATCAAGAAACTTTATTTTATTAGCAAAGTGAAAGCATCATTTTTAAGGAAAAAACTTCTTAGTCTGACATTTCAAAGATAAATCAGTTAGCATGAATTAAAACAAAATATAACTTTCCATTCCCTAAATTCTATCTCCCTGTCTAAAACTCATTTCACCTTGAAAGAATAATCTTTAAAGACTGCTATCCTTACGTGCGCCAAAGAGTCTAACAGCATGTCACGCCCTTCAGGAATCGGAAAGCGAGGAGAGATTCCCTACTCCCCATGGGCCAAGTTTTATACCTTTCTAACTAGCTAATCTTCCCAAAAGTGTTCATTTTTCTTTGCCATCAGAGTTCCCATTGGCTGTCTAATGTGGGACTATATTATGTCATCACCACTTTCAAACCGAGAACGGGCTTTTCTTTAGCCCTATTGTCCTTTGCTTTTGTGTCTTTTCGCTTTCTCGAAAATGTAACAATTCACCTGAGGTACAGTTCATGACTTCCTTGCCTTGGCAATCCTGCCGCTTCCTGTCCTTGGAACTTTCTGTCCAAGAGCACGTTTAGCACAACTTATTTAACTGTATTTTTCTGACAAAATTGTCAACATGGTAAATGTTTCCACTTCTGTGCAAGGCTCCTTTCTGGACAGGATTCGAAATACCATCTTTTTGCAAGCCTAAGGCCTCTCTCGGAAACTATTATTTAAACAAACACAAAACACTAATTAATTAGAGGAATTAGAAGCATTCTGTTACCCACCCCTTTGCTAATTATTAACCCATTAATTTATGTTACCTAGCTAAGCACACAGAGCAGTATTTATATCAACCTTCTTCTTTTAGGCCATAAGGATTCTCCACGAGCTTTTGCCACAGAAAAGACATAACATAACACAAGCACACAAATAAGCACATCTATTTAGACAGTATAGCAACCCCACTAGTGGTGGTCCCTTGTGTGGTGCAAACCTGCATTCAAGCTCTCAGATACTTATGTTTGTCCCAAGGGATGTGTGTCTCTTGGATACAAACTATATCGGGTAATATATTTCTGATTTCGCGAGCTACACTTTGCCATTTCCCCCTATTATTGAGGTCCCACACATTAAATGTGCACACAGTTAAATATGCCATTTATCCTGCTTTGGAACAGTATATAACATTTCCTGTATTTCTTGACTACCTCTTTCTTTCTTTCATGAGTACCAAAATGGCAAGTGGCTTTTTTATGATTTGTACCCCCACAAACCCCCCCCTTGGCAGCCACCCTCCTCCCCAGAGCGCAGTCACCTCCCGTCTCCCCTGTCCTGCCACCCCTGCCACTGGAAGACACCCCCCCTTCCCCAACAAGGAGGCTAATAGGCTTCACGGTTTACAGTGATGGAGAGCCTCGCAACCGCCCCTGCCCCCCCGTGTTCCCCCGATGCGTGCTACCCTTGTATCACCCGTACGTAACACAAACTATGAAAAAAATAAACTTTTAAGCATAATACTGAAAATATCATAGGCATACAGATCAATACAAATTTCACACTCTATTATCTTGGAGAAACAATACAAAAAAATGTTTTCAAGCAGTATTGTTACTTATGCTATCTGCATCAGCCCATCATTATATATTATTTCCCTAGTGCTTAATCTCTTGCAGATACTCTTTCGCCTTCAACTTAGAGTAGAAAAATCCTGTTTTATCTTTATAGATAGTTTTTAATCTAGCAGGAGCTAAAAGAAATGCTTCAGCCCCCTTCTCTTGAAGAGGCGCAATTAATTGTCTGAGTTGCCATCGCTTTTCCACAGTAGTGGGGCAAAAATCTGGGCGAACAAAAAATTCCACTCCTGCCGCTTTCTACTGTCTATGTGGCCTGGCTAAATCAAATAGCGCCTGTCTAGCCAAGAAATTAGAAAGACATATCAATAAGGCTCTAGGTCTTGTGTTAGCCTGATTTTGCTTTACTTGAAATGGAAATCTGTGGGCCTGCTGTATCTCAGGAAACCCCTCAGTGAAAAGTTTAACAACGGAATTACAGGGATCTACCCCCTCAACCCCTTCAGGTATACCAAGGATTCTTAAATTGTTTCATCTTAGGAGGTTTTCCATGTCCTCGATCTTCCAGGATAGGTCGTCCCTATGCGTTGTTAGTGCCTCAGTTGTCGTCTTCTGTGCTACCATTGTGTCCTCTAGGGTGGAGATGCGAGTCTCTACTTCCGTTATCCTCTCCCTGATTTCTGGGCAAGTTTTAGTCATCCGTTGAACCGAGTTCTGTAATTTCATGCATGCACCTTGAGTTTTTAGGCTTTCTGCCCGACTTTCTTCCCTATGGGCCATTATCGTCTCGTATATGAGTGTTAGAGAAATATCTCCTGACTGTTCTGTTATATTCTGTTGCTCTTGCCTGCTTGCAGAGAGCCCATTATTGCGACCGCTTCTAGCCCTTCCCATAGAATGTTGGCCTGGATCTGCTTGACTACTGACCTGATCTGATGTATGTAAAGCAGGTTTCCTGCGTATTGTCCCAGTACTAGATATTCTATCATTTCTTCACGGGGCCTCCTCTTCCAGGCATATGCTGCTGGTCGCACTCCAGCGACCACTTGTTAAATTGAGGGGACCCTCAGATTTCTGTAAGGATTCTTCTCCAGAAGAACAGGAGTGGTCTGACAGTGAGAAGAAGGGACCCTCTATATCTGGCTCCAACATATTAAACACCTCACTATCTGACCCATCATTAGAGCCATCTTTCTTCTCCTGGTGTAACCAACCATCAGCTGTTGTCACCACTTCCATTTCCAGGTTACCTGATATTTCCAGATCTCCCATTATTACCGGGCTCCCCCTTGTTACATCTGGGTTTATATTCTTTCTATTTGTTGTACCATCAGAGAGTCCCTCTGGGGATTTCCCCCTCTGCTCTCACTGTCTTGGTCAACCTATGTTCCATGGCCCCACCTTCCACCTCGCTCACCTTGGCAGGATTTTCCAATGATTCTGCCCCCTCAGCGATGTCTTGTTTCTGCTTCCACCCTCTCTTTGCTGACAGAAAAATAGCAGGAGTCACTTTCTTTTGACCTTCAGTATTGTGTACCGGACTGCTATTATGATCCTTTGCAGCCGCTCCACCTTGTTGTTTGTTTTGGTCGTTATCCACGGGCTTGCTTGGTATCGCCTCATTTCATCTACAGCGCATGTCTTCCCTGATCTTGGATTCTTCGGCGGCATCCTCTCTCGAATCCCAGCCTGATCAGCAGCCAGGCCAAGAGATCACGCAGCACCAGAAACTGCCAGAAGACCCCACTGCAGAGCCGGAACCGTCACGGAGGACCGACCACAGAATGATGCCTCGAGGTGAGGAGAGTCCACAGGATTCCACAGTATTCCAGTAGTTTAAATAGCTGTGATCTGCCGCTCGCGTCTCCCCATTTAGCCTCCTCTCACTCGGTTCTCACTTGTCTCTGCAAGTCATCTCTATATGCCAATCCGTCTCACAGCCGGGAAAGACACGGACGACAGGTTATGAGCGCTCACTAAGTTGAGTGACAAGCCGCCATCTTGCCTCCTGCATTTTTGAAGTTAAAATATAGTGTCTGGAGACATTTTGTTCTGTATGTTGCAGAGTTTCATTTCCTGGATGCAAATGACTTTCCTATATTAGTTGATGAACTGAAACAGTTAATTTGGGAAATGATTTTCAGTGAACTTGAACCTTTCATTATTAGAGATATTAATTAGGCTTTGTAGGGAGAAAAGAAGATTTTAAAAGACTTTGTACATAACTTGATATTATTTTAACTTGGTTTTGCTGCTTGCACCAGTGGAAACTGACAGAAAAGACTCTGTAGTTGCTATGTTCCACCCAATGGTTTAGATTCTAGCAAAGAAATGGAAGCTAATACGAATTAAAATACTAATTCTAATATGTGTAGATACATCATAATATGCACTTTAATAGGTGTACTTGTAGTAATACTTACAATGTTTATAGGGTTATATCCAGCGTTATATAGGCCGGGAGAAATATGAACTACTGTTGCTCGTTTTGCAATATATCCTGCTGATAGTAAAAAAAAGTTGTGGAGGGCTAAGATGTTTCACTCAGACATATCAAGTGGAGATTACTCTTCCAATGTGTATTTTATATTGTTGTATGAATACATTGACACTAAGAGTGTGAGAGATAGTTATGTGTGCATGCTGTTTCCATCTTCTGTAGCTGAGGGCATCACCAACCATCATATCCGTTTGACCAACGCAGTCTTTTGTTAAGCTTGGTTAATAGAGAGGATAGTTTCCAATTTCATTTTTCAAACTTTGATTTATTTCTTTCAGAAATCTCTATGATCAAACATTGAAATAAACATTCTTATTTCAAATCTGCGGAGATTGAAGGCAAATATTTTGCATCCCTTAAGTCATTAGACACTGCATACGCTCTTAGGCATCATTTTACTTGTTCAATGTCAGATGTGGAAAATACATTTTTCAATTCAGTAGAAGACAGAAGTAGAGAACTAGAGTCAAGATCTGGAACTGATACAGATCTTCAGAGACATCATGGATGGAGTAGTGAAGAGATCAAACATCAGCTACTGGGAAATTTACCCACTTTAACTTTCGATTTGCAGCATAAAGGGAAGTTTTGTATACATGTTGACCAGAGTACGGCTGATCCATTATTTTTAGGGACAACGTGATTGTGAACATCTTTTTGAAGCCAGAGGAAAGAATAATCTTTATCCGGAGGGACAGGATCCTGTGATTCCTGTGATCCTTGGTGTGTAATTTATTTGTGGACATAATTTAGCGTCCAGTACAAGGATTGCTTTTGCAGCACATGGATACAAAAGGCAGAAGTGTTCCTGTGCTGTGAAAAAAAGGCACAGCTGACCACCTGAATATAGTGCATGATTGAACCCTGACTGGAAAAGTACCTTGGTCTGGGAAGCATGGCCAGACCTCAGTAGGAAAAGCGACCAGTAGTGATTTTCCAAATATCAAGAAACATTTGGGAATCTGGGATGAAGCAGGAAGCAGGGTAGAGAGCATTAATGAGAGCCCTGTCCCTACCTTGGAGCTGAGATTTGTGTCACCCATACGAACACCATGAACATTTGAAAACAAGCATTTACAATGCAATGGTTTTGCCTTTGTTAAAGTTAGAGCTATTGGCATTGCTCTTGACATTATTTTTATTTATGTTTTTTGTAAACATAAATAAATGGCATTGTCATTTACAATGGCAATAGCTTAATCTCTTGCCCCTCTTCATGAATGATGAGATTCTTTAAAAGATGTCGGTATTTGTCTAACAAGGTTCCTTTTAAAGTTAAACTGACTGCTTGGAGCTAAGGAGTGGGTGTTCCCCATTGAAGTCGATTCACTTCTGCGGTTCTGGGGAGAAGCCGTTCAATTACTGGTTGCAGGGCACCATTTATGTATTTAGTCATTTATGTTTCTGCTGCATGCTATGCTTAATTTGAACCAGTGGTTGACGGTGGGGCCCACAGGCTCTCATTTTTACAGACCGGCACTTATTTTCTTGCATCAGACATTTACTGAGAGCAAGAGAGGGGAAAATACACAAAAAGGAAAGAAGGAGGAAGAGAAAGAAAGAAAGAAAAACATTGCAAAGGGATAAAGCAGGAACCTGCAAGAGTTGCACTTTACAAATACTGACTAAGATACAGAAGCGGGAGTGCCACGTGGTGGATTAGAGAGGCATGAGCTGGATTTAACACTACAAAGCCTTGGTGATTGGTGTACCACATTTAATAGCGCAGGCCACAGACATCCGAGCAGAGCTTTGGGAGCCCGCACTGATTCTTTTACAGAATAAGCACTGGCTGCATGTGGTTGGATGACGCCATAATGCTCTTAGAAGTCTTCAAAGCTTTGAGCCTGGCTTGCTTCCTGCTGCACAGTGCAGCGCACACTGCAGGCCTGCAAACCTCAAGCACTTCAGAGACAGACACTTTGCTACAGGTGAACCTGATTTTGGGTGGTGCACTGCCAGTAAACAGAGTGCTCAGGAGTCCAGACAAAGTGTTCAAACAGCTATTTAAAGCAGCACCGGCTGTGGGCTTCCAAGCAGACCTTTGGGCACCGGCACTCAATCTTTTACAAATTAAGCACTGATGGTGGTCCATCAGGAAGTGGGATTTTACCATTACTGCTGCAATGAAACAGAGTACTGGGGGTCTTAGCCTGATAACGGGGAATAATTGAAGCTTGTAAATGCATAGAAGATGCGAAGCCTAGAGAATATTTGTTAAAGGTAAAATACATTTTTATTTTGTGTATAGTAGCTCCCGTTGGCTGTGTCCAGCTGGCAGTGCCTACTTTCATTCCCTAATTAGGCTAGGTTTCAAGACTGTAGTGGGTGAGAAATACGGAATTTGTGGGAATGTGCATGGAGAGTAGGCTGTACTCACTATCCACACCCTTTGCAAGTTGCTGCCGAGTTCTCAAAGTGCAGAAAAAGATAGCGCTGGGGAGAAATGGAGGGAAAATGGGAAACTGTTTGGTCTGTTTAGAGAATGATAGCTGGGAGCTTCTCCAAGCTTTGGACACCCCTCGTTTATTTTCCATCCTTTTATGCGCTATGTGCTGGCCTTGAAACATAGCAATTCTCCGTGTGGTAAAGACTCCCCAAGTTGCCATGGAATGATGCCTTGCTAGGACAGCCCTAGGTGTACATGCATGTTTAATAAAACCAATTCTACATGTACGTGTTCTATGAATATGTTGGTTTGCTTTGAAATGTTTCATTTTATTCGAGAATTTCCTTCGGTGATTTCCCTTCCAACCTGGAACAATTACCTAAACAAAAGCCCCACAAAGTAAACTTCATTCATTAAAACCAAAGTTCTGAGCTTCGTTTTCATAACACTAATTGCAGTCTTTAAAGCAAGCGGGGAGCACCCCTTTCTTTCGGGTTTGCAGACAAGAGGCAGGTATTTATTTCGACTTTACAAGAAAAGTATAATGTTGTGGGTTTCAGGCCCACACAGGGGTCATCCTCAGGGTGAATTTGCGGGGCACCGAAATGCAGTGCTCTTGTTTCCTCGTTACACTTTACAAATGACTCAAGTACACTGGATTTGTTTGTTAATCCTGAAAGGGCAGCGTGAGTGTGCTTCACTTCATTATCAAGCAAAATACTTGAGATTCGTTTTTTCACTCTGATGCACACCGCTAATTCCGCTGTTTGGCTGGAGCTCAATAAAGGGCGCTTACGCCCCCCCTACCTTCCCAATTAGAGATTATAGCACGCAGCGTACCCTTGATTGACGAAGGTTTTGTGACGTGTGGAGGCTGGACGTTTCACATGCTGTGAATTGCAGAAAGTACACTCGGCACTCCCAGGTGTGTAAAAATGTACGAAATTATAACAAACAAAATCAAGGTATTAGTGGTATGTGTTAATTTGCTATTGACATGTCTCTCTTTCTGTCACCAGGCACATATTGGTCGGACAATGACCACTCCTGCAATGGACATGTTTAAATCAACAGAGGCACATTTCTAGAAAAAAAGATAAAAAACAGTTTACATTTGAACATGTCTCCCAACATCTGCCATATCCTCGCAAACGAAAGCATGCCACCTTACATTTCTGAAAGCCCCTACAAACAGGGTCGCTAGATTTTTTTACATATTCCATTGTCTTCTGCATAACTTGCAGACTTTAACACAAATGGCGTTCTTGTCATCATATGTTTCTACCTCAAACGGAACAAAAGTTACAAATAACTACAAAGAGGCCGGTCGGCTTATGTTGCTGATTGCTGTATTTATGTGCTAAACATACGAATGTGATGAAACCTCTATTTGTACAGTGCCAGCATGTGTGAATATAGTGAAGAAATACTGCTTCAAAATGTGTTGCACCACACTGCATAGTGTGCTTTTTTTGCTGCATTATTTAGTCAACGCTGCTACATAATTTAGTACTCCTCTGCCACAAAATGCAACTTTAGAATACTTGTAATTTTAAGGAAACCAAAAGGTTTTGGCAAATGCCGGACCTAAAAAACGCAAGTTAAGTTCAGAGCTTGAACTCTGCGTTCTTGACACTTCACCTACTTTAAAGGACTGAAGATATGCATAATATGTGGAACTGGTGCTTTGTATAATCCCTTGGACACTCACTCCAAATTAGCTTCTTGTAGGTCCTTAGTATGAGCCATGAGAATGCCCTTTGCAGAACATGTGGGCCCAATACTTTTCAACCGGACCAAAATGCACTTCAAATAGCTTATGGACCCCAAACGCCCACATAAATGGTGGCATCTGCACTTGACGTAACTAGAGGGCCTGCACTTTACATAATCATTATGGCCAACACTTCACGTAAATTGTGGAACTGTCATTGCATGTAATCTGGGGACGTGATAAACCAAAAGCGCTACCTATATCCAGTTTATTCTGCTCCAAACAACTTGTTCTGGCATCTTCGGCCGGTGCCGCCATTGCGAGGCCAGCATCAGGAAACAAGCGGGAGGGGGCGGGAAAGGGGGAGGAGAGACGCTGATGACGGCCGGAGCAGGAAGGCGGGCATCAGGAAACAAGCGGGAGGGGGCGGGAAAGGGGGAGGAGAGACGCTGACAACGGCCGGAGCAGGAAGGCGGGCATCAGGAAACAAGCGGGAGGGGGTGGGAAAGGGGGAGGAGAGACGCTGACGACGGCCGGAGCAGGAAGGCGGGTGCCGGCAATGTAGGAACCGATTCGGGGGCGTTCCCGGCTTTTGGCTGACGTCGCGTGACGTAGCCAAAAGCCAAAAATTCTCGGGAACGCCCCCGAATCTGGTCCGGCATTGACGGACAGGCCCGTCTTCCAATGGCTAGCCTCCATTTATGGAGCTAGCCAATGAAAGACGGAGGCCATTCCTGTCTCCCGTATACATCTCAAGAGGTTTTCGCCTGCGCGAAAAAGATGCGCAGAGCGCATCTTTTCGCCAGGCAAAACCTAAAAACAGTGTCAAAGATTATTGAACCTGCCCCCAGTATCCAGCCTCCATGAGTCAAAACAGTTTGCTGGTAACTTTTATTTTTTTTCAATATTGTTGCAACAGTGTAATCTGGTGGAAAGGCATGATAATGCATATAGACGGAAAGTGGCTTTTAGACCTCCGTTGTACCTATGGGAATGTTTTTTGACCGTTTTGCATTAAAGCTTTAAAAATTCCTATCTCATGTTCCCCTTTACTGATTTTGAACCATTTTGGTGTCTTTTGCTTTTTAAAATGTTCTTTGCTTTGCTACATTTTGAGTTTTACTGTGTTATTTTTAGGTCTCGCTATACCTATTGTTACCGAGTTCCTTGTCAAGCGACCTAGATCTGGCCACGAGCGCCGATTACACCTCGTGGACGCGCCCCCTGGCCCCGCCCCCCCCAGCCGTGCACATCTCTTGCTCCAACTGTGCACAGCAAGGCAGCCTCTCGCCTCTCAATCACGCGCACACACACACACACACACAGGAGCGCACAGAACCCCCCCCCGCCCCCCCACCCACCCCACACAACTAAGCGGCACACTCAGACACATGCACACACACATTCCCCCACCAATACCACACACCCCCACTCACCTGGCTCTTTCCGCGTGTCACTCTCCCTCTGCAGCAGGTCAGTCTCGGCATCGGCATCAGGCTCCATGTCTTCTCCGGCGATCCTGCCCTGCTTACGAGCACGCTCACGGCGGCGTCTCGAGCTCTCCAACCTCGTGCACTACTCACGCCTGAAACTGGGGAACGGGATCGTTTTTGCGGTGTCTCGCCCTGGTGCGCGTGCTGCAGTTCGTTTCATTCTTGTTTTAGTTAGGTGATGTGGCTGACTTTAGTGTTTTTTTGTTCTCGGCCTCCGCATCTACTAAAAAAATGATATTAGTCCGGTTGAGCTTATTATTGTTGGCGTCCGACAAGCTGGGGGGTAGAAATGCGTTACAGGGAAGAAATTTGCTTGCTTTATTACCTGAAGCAATGGCTAGTCATTTCTGAGATCACTGAGCCTAAGTAAACAATATTTTTTGTATCAGCATGACAGCTGGTAACAAAAATAAAAACATTATCGCATAATAAAGTTGTTCAGAGCGCCTTTAAAACTCGCAGATTTTTGTCTATTCTCTTGCATCCACTGCCTTTATGGATTTCCATCATACAACTTGTCACGTGTTCTCTGGGCATCGTGCACGACTAAATCCATTTTGCTACAAGCATTTACATACATGTTTACATATTTCCAGTCTAAAAGTCATAGAGATTAAAATCTTCAGATGCTAGTACTAGAGTAAACACAGAATTTAGGTTGTTTTTAAATTTGAGGCTGCAAACGCATTACGTGCTAAAAAAACAGAATGTCATGTTGTTAGACAAAAATCAATCCTAAAATTATTCCAATTTCTGTGAGGCTGCCGGTGACAGCTCAGCGTGAAAGGAATCCACTGTGCCAGCGATCTTATGTAATTCGCTGGTTCCAGGTTTGACTCCCAACAGGCCAATCTGGAGTTTATTTTAACACTCCCAGTAATGTTCAAGAGGGGGGTCTGGAGAGGGTGGGGGTAATGGCAACACATTTACAGGTGAAGTTTAACCTTCCTGCGCAATACAAATCTTTCTAAAAATTATCAGGCGCTGTGATGGTAATGCTGCACGAATGAATCGCTCTGACTTCAAAGAAATGACAATCACGTCTCCAGCTGGACTCTTTTTTCAATAGTAGGTAATTATTTCTGCCGATTATTGCTCAAAATCTTTGTACAGGTTTAAAATACTGGGGGAATGACTCGGGTGATAATACTGGACAGAGAATTCTTGAGAAATGTTAAAGCAGATTCGTGGCCTTCCACCTTCTGCGATCTCTAAACTTCATATGGTGGACATGGGAAACAATAACATCAGGAAGTGCCAAGACACACTTGAGCAACGGTGTACAGGTCACAACAGGTCAATGTTACTGCTGTTCTACACAAACTCACAATTTGGTTTCATGATGATAACTTATCCAACGCTGGAGCGTTGCCAGCAGCATCTTTTTAACGGCACTCAAACGTATAGGCCCCAGAACTGCCAACATAACAAATAAAACAAGGATTTGCAATGCAATAGGTCTCACAATTAGGCGAGTTTGAGCTATTGGCATTCTAAACAACAATGCCTTTTTATTTTGTTTTGCTTTTTAAAAACTTAAATAAAAGGCATTGTTATTTACAATGCCAATAGCTTAAACTCTCATAAATGCGAGACCTATTGCATTGCAACAGGTCTCGCATTTACCCTAGTTTGAGCTATTGGCATTGTAAATAACAATGCCTTTTATTTATGTGTTTGTTTTTGAAACATAAATGAAAAGCATTGTCATTTACAATGCTAATAGGTTAAACTTGTCTCATATAGAAATCATTGTTTTCACGTTAGAGCAAGAGAAGTGAACTAGAATTACAGTCCCCAGAATGCACAGTAATATCCAGGACTAAAGTGCGTTCTTGGTGACATGTAGTTTCATGGTGATCTTCTCAGGCTGCCCCTACAGCACCCCACTTCGCTCTCTAAGCTCATGTTCACATTAGCTGTTCACAACTCAGGAACGCACCCTTTTTCTGCTTTCAAGTAAGGGCAGACTTGTGTTTTAGACTGTGTGAAAAGTAAGCAAAGACCCTCGAAGAGCATCTGCGCTCGCTGCTGCAAAATGAGGCAACACACTACTTTAGTACACTGCGCCCACACACTACTTTAGGCCACACACACTGCGCCCACACACTAATTTAGGCCACAAACACTACGCCCACACACTACTTTATGCCACACACACTGCGCCCACACACTACTTTAGGCCACACACACTGCGCTCACACACTACTTTAGGCCACGCACACTGCGCCGACACACTACTTTAGGCCACTCACACTGTGCCCACACTACTTTAGGCCACACACACTGTGCCCACACCCTACTTTAGGCCACACACACTGCACCCACACACTACTTTAGGCCACACACCCTGCGCCCACACAATGCAGCCACACACACTGCGCCCACCCACTACTTTAGGCCACTCACACTGCGCCCACACACTACTTTAGGCCACGCACAATGTGCCCACACACTACCTTAGGCCACACACACTGCGCCTACACACTACTTTAGGCCACACACACTGCGCCTACACACTACTTTAGGCCATGCACACTGCGCCCACAAACTACTTTGGGCACACACACTGTGCCCACACACTACTTTAGGCCACACACTCTGCCCCCTCACACACTTTGCACCCTCACACACTCTGCACCCTCAATGCAACATACACTCCAACTACCACTCAGTGCCACATAATTGCATGGCTCGTAATTACACTGCACTCAATGCAACATACACTCCAAATACCACTCAGTGCCACATAATTACATGCCACATAATTACACTGCACTCAATGCAACATACACTCCAAATACCACTCAGTGCCACATAATTACACGCCACATAATTACACTGCGCTCAATGCAACATTCACTCCAAATACCACTCAGTGCCACATAATTACACGTCACATAATTACATTGCACTCAATGCAACCTACACTCCAAATACCACTCAGTGCCACATAATCACACGCCACATAATTACACTGCACTCAATGCAACATGAATGAAATGAAATTAAATGAAAAAGGATTTATAAAGCGCATGGCGGCCCGGGAGCGTCCCATACACTCCAAATACCACATAATTATATGCTATATATTTACACTGCGCTCAATGCAACATACACTCCAAATACCATTCAGTGCCACATAATTGCACACCAAATAATAACTCTATCCATTTATCTAGCACCCTCACTCTATCTATCGCCCTCACTCTATCTATACCCTCACTCTATCAATCTATCTATCTATCGCCCTCACTATCAATCTATCTTATCTATCGCCCTCACTCTATCTATCGCCCTCACTCTATCGCCCTCTATCTATCAATCTATCACCCTCACTCTATCGCCCTCACTCTATCTGTCTATCTATCGCACTCACTCTATCTATCGCCCTCACTCTATCTGTCTGTCTATCGCCCTCACTCTATCTATCTATCACCCTCACTTTATCTCTCACCCTCCCTCTATCTCTCACCCTCCCTCTATCTATCGCCCTCACTCTATCTATACCCTCACTCTATCAATCTATCTATCGCCCCTCACTATCAATTTATCTTATCTATCGCCCTCACTCTATCTATCGCTCTCACTCTATCGCCCTCTATCTATCAATCTATCACCTTCACTCTATCGCCCTCACTCTATCTGTCTATCTATCGCACTCACTCTATCTATCGCCCTCACTCTATCTGTAATACACTGAACATAATCTTTACAAAAGGTATTTACAAAAGTTTACATTATTACCATTATAAATTACACTAACTTTTATTTAAGTATTAATTATTTTAAAAAAAATAAAAACCATTGTTATTTGTAATATCAATACATCTAAGTCACGTAAATACAACACATATTGCACTACAAATGCTATAGGTGTCACATTTGCCAAAGTTATAACTATTGGCATTGTAAATGACAAAGCTATTAATTTCGCTATTTTCAAAACCAACCCATAAATACAAAAATTGTCATTTACAATACCTATAGCTCAAACTTTCCTAATGCGAGACCTATTGCATTGCAAATGCTTGTTTTCATTTTGTTTGTTTAATGCTACTTGAAAGTAACATTCATGTCTCTGGGAAATTGCCTGCTGCTTGGACCACAGCTGCCAAAGGGTGAGCAGAGCTTAATTTAGAAATGAGTTGAAGTTTTTACCAAATAATCAATACCAATCTTAAACTTCTAAACATGATTATTGGTCTTATTGATGTCATCTTCCCTAGAGGGGGATCTGTCGTAACTATTTTCCACTGCCTATTTAAAATAGCTTTAACTTTCTAATGTACTGAGCTGCAAGTTAATAAAACTTATAGCACCTGTCTTTTGAGTTGTTTTTCTTTCTTATTGTGCTGCCAAATATCAGATTCTTTTTATTTTTTAATGTTGTATAGCCTTGTCTTGCACATTTTTTTGTTGTTGAATTTTTATATATCGCGAACTATACCCGAGACATTGTGTATCAGAGCGCTTTACGTGAACATCAGTTTTGTTACATGAGGACACATTCATTTTTCTTAGGCACAGAGAGATAAAGGGCCATATATATCATAGTTCCGTTTTGCGAATTCTAAATAGCGATTTTTAAGGAATCGCTATTTGGAAATCGCAAAACGGTATGTATGTAAAAATTGCATTTTTTTGCGATCCCTAATCTTCCCTATTTGCGAATTCGCAAGTTGCGAATTCACAAATAAGGAATTATTTCCCATTCATTCCTATGGGCCAGGAGGCCCATAGGAATGATTGTGAAATGCATTTCATTTTGCGATTCGCAATTTGCTAACCGCAAAATGAGATTGATTTCAAGGGTGCAGGGGTGTCTCAAGGACACCCTGCTGCACCCCTGAAATCAGCATGTGTGTGCATATGGCACACATACATGCCCTATGGGCATGTATGTGCGTCACATGCCACATTCAAATATGCCAATTAGTGTATTTTGAAAAGAAATCGCAATTTACCACCAACTGAAAGTTGGTGGTAAATTGCGATTTCTTAAGCTAAATTCGCGACAGTAAAATGCTTCATACATAGCATTTAAGGAATCGCAAAATTGCGATTCCTTAAATGCTATAGCAAAATAAGGAATCGCAAGTATTTGCGATTCCTTAAGATGCGATTTTTTGATACATATCAATTAATGCAAAACAGCCTTTTCCAATTCGCAAAGGCCGAAATTCGGCGAATTTCGGCCTTTGCGAATCAACAAAGTCTTGAAAAATATGGCCCTAAGTGATTTACCCAGAATCACAGGATGTTGAGCATCTTTGCCAAAACGCAAACCCGGTTCTTCAGCTTTGAGGTTGGCCGCTCTAGCCGTAAGGCTACATCCTCTCCACATCTTGTAGATACCCTAAATACTTGAATCACAATAATATTCTCTGCCTTTGTTTCAAATAATGTTTCGGTACTTGAGTTTCATTTCGCCCTCAACAATTCACTAAATGATTTATCCTGTTTCTGTGAATCTGGGTGAAAACATTTTGACACTGATTGCCTCTAACCAACATTGCTGCGAAAGAGTAACCAACCAACTTTAGGTCGACTGTTCCGACACAGCAATTAGGATGGGACCACACATGTTGCGATCGCAAATTTCCATTTTTTATTGGAAGCTTGTGCGGTGGGCCAAAACCTTGTGCAGCATAAGCTCCCATTGAAAAATTGAAATTTTTACACATCCCTGTACTGTGTGGCAGGCACCTCTATGTACCTGCCACATGGTGCAGTGATGTGAAGAGTCACTTGCTGTGGGCCAGGGGTGAAGGGGACACCCAAAAACACTTTCCGACATCAGTTCCATGTCTGAAAGGCCAGCATGGATTTGCTGTCAGGAAGTGCCATCATAATCCTGATAGTATAAGTGTGGTTCTTTAGGAATTATGAGGCCTTTCCGACTGGCCGATGGCCTCCTTGAGCCCGCCAGAAGTGAGTTGGAATCCCCGGCTGCTTTAAACTCTCACTGCCATCCTTGTAACACAGCGGTCAGAATTTAAACATGCAACATCGATTGGAGAGCCTCCAGCTAGTGGTCGGAGGCTTTCCAGCCGACATTGTGAATAGTAAGCCTGGGGGGAGTTTACAGAATCCCTCTGCATGGAACTCCATGAAGTGCAAAAATCTCAGCAACATGGAGCTCCACAAGTAGTGGAGTGTGTTATATAAATGCTGTTTGCAGTAATTTTCAGTGCCAGTTGCTTGTCTGCACTGTGCAATCATCATGAATGGAACCATGCACAGCGCAAGTGGGCGCTGCTTTCTGTCTGCCGCTCGAGACGATTTTTACTCAAGAGGCAGCTTTCTCAACGCGAACGGAGGGTTTCCCAATGCGAGTGTTCGCAAGCATACGCGACCACTCGCAATAAGAAATTTGACTGCCCATGTTGATAAATCTCGCCGGGGAGTCGATTTTCCACGCTGGTGCTCACCATCATGCCGTTGACTAACTCAAGCAAGAAAAAAACTCCACTCTGCAACACCAAGCAGTGTTTTTCGGGAACTCAGCGAGCTCTGCATAATGCGCAGTGTGGAAAACTCTGCAAACTTTGTGAGCGGAGCGAAGTTCACCGCCCAGACTTGGTAATTAGGCCCTTTATGTGAAGGACATTACTAATTGTTGTTGGTTTCCTGTGCATAGATGTGACAATTTTATCATCTTCAACCTCCATGCCAATGTCTAAAAGATCACTCTTTACCTATTGATTTGGCACGTGAATTCATTTTCATTGAACATGTATACAAATTTCTACACTTAGTTTTGTCTTCATCCCAAATAAAAAAATATATCATACCCACAACACACGTTTTTTGTGTACATTTGTCCAATGTTGTTTCAAAAAGTACTTGTTCCTTCCAGCAGCCCGTATGCAAATTTGTAGTGCTGGGGGAGTCACATGCACCTATGGTAACTCCCCTTAACTGTTTGTATAATACATCATTGAAAAGAAACTAATTTTCAACCAGACACTACCACAACATTTCCAATGGCATTATTGTAAGTTGCCACATTCTTATGGGTCTGGAAATAATGGCATTCTCTTAAACTGTCCTCATGTCTAATACTTGTGTGAAGGAACTTAACATGTATATTGACCAATAAGCGGCAGATCTACAAGAAACTAATGCAGTGCGGTGCCGCAGGTCATTTTACTGTGCTGCGCTGCATTAGTTGTGAAGCACAGGGATGAAACATATTTACAACAATATGTCACATCTTCAAGCTTCCCCCATCGCTGGCGCACAAACTGCTGCCATGCGCCGGTGCCGGCGCCCTTGCACCATTGTGCAAGGATGCCTGCTTCTTGGGGAGATTGTTTTTGTGCAGGAAGGGGCTCCTTCCTGCACAAAAACAATCAATTCAGGTGATTTCCTCCTCCAATGTTTGCTGTAGAATGCAGCACTAATGTATATGGCCTAGTGTATGAAATCACTAGGACTCTGACATGCACTACAAACAAACAATATTTTACCTTTTGACCATTCAAATTTATTTATATCAATATCTTGAAACCAAAAGTTATATCACATTTCTATATTGTGCATTAACACATTTTTTCAAGCAAAAATCAATGCCATAGTTCATAAAAACTAATGTCAATTAGTATCAAAAACAACAGTGTGTCATCAACCCATGTGAGAAAAAAACGAAAAAAAACCAATGCATTTCGGGGCATATATTGCCCCTTCGTCAGGGGTCTAGAAGAAAAAGAGAGATACAAACAAGGAGTACGTTATTCAATTATTCTGCATAGCTCATAGTCATTTATCCTATGCATGCGTTTTGTTATCATGGCTTACCTATAAAACACAAGTTGATGTATAACCTGTGAACAGGTTTACTTAACCAATATTTTCATTTTCTGTAAAAACAAACCACGAAGCGTCATGCTTAATTGTGTATTTTTAAGGATTGCGTATTATCCTACTGCTTTAAGCTAAAGGTTGTTACCTGCAGTTACGCACGCCTTGAAAGAGAAAGAAAAAAACGAGGAGAAATGAAAACATTTCTTCTCGTTGCTCCTCGCTACGGCACCCCTAGGGTGGCATAGCATTCTGACGCATTTACAGATTTATGATTTCTCATAAATCTGAAAATGCATCAGTAGACATGGGTGTTACGTGGAAGCACCCCCAGCAACATCCATGTCACTCTCCTAACACGCAAAGTGTTGCGTGAAAAGGGGTGATATTTACAAGCACAGGTTAAGTGACGCAGGGGGACTTTACATGTGCTTGCAAATATCACTCACCAGTGCATCAGGCAATGTGATGCCCCGGCGGCGCAAGGGGCTTGTAAAGCTGCTGCAAAATATTTTGGTCCCATCTCACATCAAAGACTCAGTGAGAAATATCTGTAGAATCTCTGATGGACGAGCAGAGAGTTGGTGTGTCTCTACATGAGGGCGCCAGAAAGAATAAAAATAGTGTGATGGATTTTCAATAAAGTCCTTTTGTATGAATTGTGACTTCCTTTCATGAAATAATGAATTGTGATAGAAAAAAAAGTGATATTTACTTTACAAATATTATACGGTTGGTATAAAATGTGCATTACAAGCTGCCTGCCATTGCTACCAGAATATAATATATTTGGAATGTGATCATGTAACAAGGATATGCATACTCATTTGAAATAGTGTGCAAAAAACTTGATGACTGACCTGCTCAAGGACATTTGTGCAGCCATTGGGCCTAATGCAATCAAAAGACATTCAACAGATGAAAATAGTCGTGGAGTTCCATGTCGCTCTGCAAATTCTGAACTGACCACTTTCTTTCTTTCTTTCTTTCTTTCTTTCTTTCTTTCTTTCTTTCTTTCTTTCTTTCCTGAAAAAAGGTTAAAGAGACACTTTTTTTTGATGAAAATGTTAGATAAAAAGTAAACTTTTAAACTAAAAAAAAAAACACCTAACATTACCAGCTCTAGTTAACTCAAGTAACTATAACATACACCCTCATCATGCACCCTGTTGTCATCAATGATTTATTTTCAGAAGTCATCAGTGAATTTATCAATGATGTCATAGAACATGTCATTAGGGATGTACTTATGAACCTAACATAAGGAAACAAATGAAGAAGTGGAAAATTACAAAACATACAGTTTATTATAGCAAAGGACTCCTAATGCAAATTAAATCATTTAAATGGATTAGTGGTCGATTTAGCAGTAAAATATAGTTTAATCCCTCATGAAGCTTTCATTTCATAGTGATTGCAATATAAGTATCTATAAACACTGATAATGAAAGAGAAACAACACATGCAAAAGGTTGTCTTTGCAAACAAGCAAAATCTTTCTCTGATAAAGTCCTACATTGCTAAATTATCTATCCAACATTCACGCAAAAAATTCAAAGGGCACATTCAAGTTTGATATGTTATTGTGACTTCAAATAATGCTGAATACAAATCAATGCTCCTTCTGCTTTCAATGAATTTTGCAGGATAAAGAGTTGCATGGAATTTATTTAAGAGTGAAAGGAGTATAGGTGACATGATAATGTCAAGCCAGCTAAACATTATGGGGCAGATTTACAATTACTGGCGCATCCCTGCATATCGGCAGGGATGCACTAGTAATTGTGCGCCGCAGCTCCGCCACCCTTAATGCGCCACATTTACAATGCGGCGCACCATGTGGCAAAAACGGCACTGATGCGTCACGCATCTGTGCCGTAAAAGCGTCGCATTGCTGGAGTTGTGTTGCAAGCGCGACGCAGCTCCAGCAATGATCAGGGGGGCCCTATGTGCACAATGCTGCATCAATCCGTATGCCTGCTTCAAGCAGGCACAGGGTTATGACCCAGCATGAGCCCAAAAGTGACTGAGTGAAATCTTGTAGATTTCACTCAGCCACTTTTGGGAGATGTTCCTGCATCAGAACGCCTCCCCCTGCGATGGTACGCCTCTTCTGGTGCAGGGCTTTACAACGTGAAGCATCTGGGAGATGTGTCACATTGTAAATACCCCGCACCATGGCGCATCTTTTGCACCATCGCTGCGTCACAAAAGTGACGCAACGGCGGCGTAAAAGCGGTGCAAGGGGCTTGTAAAACTGCCCCTATACATTTAGTGGCCTTTTGAACAATACTTCTTTCTAAACAAATAATATGAAACAATTATAGAAAATGTTTGTCCATAAAACGTAGAAAATGTTGGCAACTTGGTAAATCATTGTTATGATTCAGAGTGCTTGTCGATTGAAAATAACAGTCAGACATCTTCCCTCTAAAATTCCAGAATGAAATTGCTGGATGTGATGGAAAGTGAGAAACAGTCATTCCACTAATCCTACGCTCTCTCAGACAGAGTACTGCAAAGCGGATTTTGTGGTTAACACCTTGGCTGCTAGAGGGTTTTCCCCTCCTGTGTTGATTTCTAAGCTTTCCCATTGTTCATGACAAGGTCAACTCGTCATAAGCACAGCTCAACCGTGCCTCATGGCCAGCTGGCCTTGTCATGAGCATGGAAGGGGTTAAAGAGCAAGGTCTCACCTGGCTATGTTTTATTTTGCCTGAAGAGCCCTATAAGGTTGGATCCCACCTTCCCTCCAGGACCCATTTGCCACTATTCCTTTACCAGTAAAGGTTACTTATAGGTGTATAGGCCCCGCCACAGCACAGATTCGGCACTATTGCCAGTTAATAAACATTTGCGGAGCTCTTTGGATGAGGGCAACACCTCAGGTCTGATCCTTCTCGATCTCAGTGCCACGTTTGACACTGTATCACACAAGTCTCTGCTCCAATGTTTACAGGAGATCGACCTGAGTGACGCCGCTATAAACTGGTTCATATCTTTTCTTTGAAATAGCTCCTTTCAAGGGATCACCCCTCCCTATGGTTTGCAGGTCCATTTTTCACAACATGGGTTCCCACAGGGTTCGACTTTGAGCTATTCAATATATACATACAACCTCTAGCAGGAGTTGCAAAAGGATGGGCCTCTCCATGGTCCTCTACGCTGATGATACTCAGCTTGTGATCTCTCTCTCGAATAATTCGGACCAACATATAGCCAAGTTTCAGAATGACATAAAGGCCATCACTGATTGGATAGCAGCTAATTGCCTACAGTTGAATATAAGTACAACTGAGATTCTTCTTAAGGAAAGAGAGACACATCTATGGAGTGACCGTTGTTGCCTGCTGTGCTTAGAGCCCCCTGCCCTCTAAGGAAATTGTAAAAAACCTGGGCGTCTAGGTTGACTGTGCTTTAATTTTTCAGGCACAGACAAAATCTGTGGCTGGCAGTTGTTTCGGTCTTCTACACAGATTTAGGTCACTGCTTGGGTTATTTGATGCTCAAACCCATCAGACCATATTCCAGTCTACTATACTATCTCGACTGGATTACTGTTATTCTTTTTACCTTTGGGCCAACAAAGCTGGCATTAATTGCCTAGGGTACAGAATACTGTGACCTGGACTTTCCTCTCCCTCCCTATTTTGCTCTACTTCCAAATCCATACGGATGCTGCACTGACTCCCGGTTGTGAAGAGAATTCATTGCAAGACGTTGCACATTTCTCATAGTATTCTCTATGCTCAAACCAACACCTGGCTAGCGATCCCCATGTTAGAAGAGCACAGACCGGAGGTTGGTCATTCTGTGTTCTAACTTCCTCTCCCTGGAAAGCTCTTCCATGTACTATCAGATGCGTACAAAATCATGGAGCAGTTAGGAAGGCTGTAAAGACCAGGCTTATCCATGCCTAGTCCTACACCTCATCTATCTTCTTGTGGCTGGTTTTCTGGTGAATCAGCACTGGGACGCCTTGTTGCTGGGGCAGCCATGTGCTTTACAAATCCGATAACAAAACTTAGCAGGGTGTTTTATCAGTTTCTAGGTCTCTTGAACATTGATGTTATAATGCATGGCGATACTCTCAGTTCTACTTTCAGCAAGAAATTACACCACTCACCATGGACGATACATGCTGTGTTAAAGAGAAAGTTAGACTGCTGGTATGCACACTGCAATCTCAAAGATAAAATAGAGTGTGTGTGTGTTTGCACATGTGCATGCATGAGTTTGAGTATGTAGTATGTGTATGTGCAGAAGTCTGGTTCTGCTGTGATCTGAACTCCTATACCCAGTGACCTTACTGTAAAGAACATTATATTGTTAACAAAAAGGATATCCGAAGCCCATTGTCCAGCATTGAGATCCCATGATATAACAACGCATGATCTCTGGATCAGTATGATAAGAAAGGAGTAACATTGCATTGCCCTTCACTTCTCATGAAAACAACAAAATATCTTTGCAATGTATACAATGTGCACATTATACAATATAGATGCAATACATTTAGTTTAAAACTGAGGCGCTTACTAATGCCTCATATAAAATTATTACCCCATATCTCAGTAAAAATATTCTCATCCATAGTGTCAGGACAATTTGGCACTGTGCAAGTATGAATATGGATCCTAAGAAGAAAGAGTTAAAGAAGTAGGGAAATAATGTTTTACTCAGGTAAATAAGATGGGCATGTAATTTTAGACATAGTCCCACAATTTTACCTGGGATTTAACATACTGGTTAACTCTGCCACATGATAAAGATGTTCACACTATACCTAACACACCTTTATAATGTCATACAATGCTCGTCAGATTATCATTTAGTGCACGTTATGCCCTCTTTCTTTCTATCAACCTCCACTTTCATACCCTATGTTCTTTGGTAGACATTACTTACCCCCCCTTCACCATCACCCCATCCAGTAAAGTCTTAGAGCCTGATGTAGCGGGTTCAACTGGCCATTAAAGGCCCGCTCCAGCATTAAATCGAGGGCCTTTAACACGTGGGCAGGCCTTTAATGGCCGATAGAGCCCGCCACAGAGGGCTCTAAGGCTATTAGAGGACAGAATGTTCGAATTTGTAAAACAATGGCCTCATTTAGTCCAAGGGGGTTGAAATCCGCTCGGGCTCCATGAGGCTTTTGTTCACAGAAACAGCTGTGAACAAACACTGGAATGATAATGCTTCAGGTTTGAAGCCCGGAGCACTCCTTTGTGTTCAATGGAACACTCAACATTCCAATGTTCTAATTAGACATTACTTACCCAACACAAAAGAGTCAAATCATATTAAGAGGATTCCTTCATGTAGGTGCTTGTCAAAGAATAAAATCTCTGCTTCAACAGCAAAGCAGAGCTTAGAGTTCAAGACGGAATAAATGGATACAAAATTCTTTGGCGACTGTAGAACACTCGAAGAGGGATGGAGGTCCATAGAAGCATCTGCTCCAAGTACAGTTCAGAATTCTCTACTGTTCAGGATACAGTGCCTAATTTGAGTCATACATTAAACATGACTAATAGTTGCCCCCAAAAGCCATTCTTATAGCTTTTGGGGCCTGGAATAGTCAGAATTGTTAATCTTGTAGGCATGCAATGGTGAGTAGTTGTGTTGTTACTGTAAATAGCAGTAGTGACAGCTGTAATGAGTGATGTAAGTAGAGGTGGACTTCTGAAGGAGGCCCTCCTGGCACATTTTCTGTTTACAAACTGAGTAATGCTTTTCACCGTGTGTGGCTTTTCATGTCCATGTAAATACAGCTACTAACAACAAACAATGTCTAGGGGTCAAAAAGGAAAGGAACTCGACTGTGAGAACCATCCGAGACACAACTAATTACTAACGAAAGTGAAAGAAATCAATAAGTGTGTGTGTGTGTGTGATAAATCAATAGGCAAATCTCAAGGTTGTGGGAAAAATATTCCCATTGTTGCCACAGGAGATTATATCGTGAGTGTGTAACTGAATAGCAGTGCAAAAGTGAACGCGAAAAGTATTAAAATTGGATAGGACTGAGTAGAAGGTGAATTGTAATAACTTCTCTCAGTTCATCAAAGTCTTAAAAATTGTGTGACATACCAACAGATTTAACATAATATCTGTTTGCAATGTTTCAGCATAAGTGACAATTATGCCACTGCTTTCATCAGGACCAGAGTGTTTTGCTACTGCTCAAATAGTGAGAATAAAAAAAGGAATTAAATCACCTGCTGTTTCAAGGTTGTTCTAATTTAATTAATACAACACATCACAAATAGGTATGGGGATAACGCTTCATCCCACCTGGCTGCAGCTCAGGTAAGAGGAGCACCGCTCTGTCCGTCGGTGTCTCCCAGCGTCCCTCTGCGCTGTCTGGGGAGGTTCTATTCAGTTACACACTCACGATATAATCTCCTGTACCATCCATTTGTACACATACTTTTCAATGGTTTAGTTCCAGCCACCACAACATCTGTAGGCTGCGGACATTATCTCCTGGGTACAGAGAACCCATATGATGTAAAAGCGAGGTACAGAGTGGCAACTGATGGGAATATTTTTCCCACACCCTTGAGATTTGTCTATTGATTTATCACACACACACACTTATTGATTTCTTTCACTTTCGTTAGTTATTAGTTGTGTCTCGGATGGTTCTCACAGTCGAGTTCCTTTCCTTTATGACCCCTAAACATTGTTTGTTGTTAGTACTATTGATTGGGGCATATGTCTATATGTTGGTCGTTAATCCTGCCCTTGGACCCCCCTTCTAACTGTTGTGTTCTGTAGCTTGTAAATACAGCCCCTTTACATGCAGCACTTTGCGTGAAAGTGGCGTTCCATGGGTGTTGCTGTGGGTGTTCCCACGCAACACCCATGAAACCCGACACATTTCCAGATTTACATGAAATCGTAAATCTGGAAATGCGTCTGAATGCTACGCCTCCAGAGTGGAGGACCATCGAGGAACAACAAGTATTTTCCCTCTTTCTACCCGTGCTGCTATCTGCAGCACAGGTATAACAAGGAAATAACATCTAATGATCGTATATGGTCAGGAAGGTGTCCCTTCCTGCACATAAACAATCCTTTACATAAATACGTTTTACAAGTTCCATGTGTGTTAATGCAGCACACATAGAAGTTGTAAAACGCTAATTCTGATTGTTTATATGTGCAGGAAGGGAACACTTCCTGCCCATAAACAATCCTCCCCATGACGCAGGCTTCTTTGCACAATGACACAAGGCTGCCTGCGTGGGCGCATGGCAGCAGGCTGTGCGCCAGCGCAGGGGTAAGCACAGAGAAAAAACATATAGTTGTAAATATGTTGCATCCCTGTGCTTCCAAACTAACTCAGAACGGCTCTGTAAAATGACTTGCTGCACCGCGCTGTGTTAGTTTCTTGTAATTTCCCCGTAATTTCTAATGTTGAACACTCCACAGAGTTTAATTATGTTTCTTTGTGTTTAACGTTTCTAATTAAGAAATCGATCTAAAAATGTAAGAGTGGCCGTATCTGGTCTTCCTCGAGCTCTTCTTCTTTTCTCCCCTGTGTAACTGCCGGTAAAACCTTGGCAGGTAGAGATGTTAGTGCTTAGTATGTTCATAGGCGGGGAAGCACTGTGCCACTGGCATGTTTTAAGTAGTCTCTATGACATGTATTATTAGCAGTGGGAGGCACCAAACCTCCCCTGTTGAGGTTTGGTGTTTGCAGTTCATGGCAGGAATACTTTGGCTCACGGGCCGGCCTTGAGAGAAATCATTATATTTAATGTGTACATGTGTCAGTGAGAGAAACTCTCATTCCATTCTTGGCTTAGTTTGCTAGTGGAAAAATTAGCATTAATGCTGAAGTTTGTAGTGCCTAATTATGCTTTTTAAGATAAGTATGAAACTAACATAGTTAAATTGAACAATGAGATACAGTCTATTATTCTGAGTATATTTTCATATAACAAGTGACGTTTTTGAGATTCAAAAAAAAAAAAATCAAATGTTGAGACACATTTGATTTTGTATGGAGACTTTAAATATCTTCCATCCTCCCCTACGGGCTGCTGACTCCGGTGCTGTCAAACCGAGTACAAGACAAATATGGAATCTGCTAGTTAAAATGTGATTTTTGAAAATAATAGTTGCTGATGGAAACAGCACTTGTATTTCATTTTCGATTGCCACCTGTGGTTTTCACGTTTCACAGGGGAAACTTTAATTCAACAGACTGACATTAGCAATGGCAGAAATAATGATTTTTACTGAAATGCAGGAGTAGAAATATTGGGTGCCTTGCAGGAAATGGCATTCATATCGGTTACCTTGAGCTGCTAATGTCTTTACAGAAGTAGCCAGCCACATATTACAGACACATGCTACTGAAACTCAAGAGATTTAGAAGCAGCTGTGGATCAAGACAAACACGCCAATAATCTCATACTAACCGAGGTACAGCAATATAAAAATGGTTTAGCAGCCCAGCATAAAAGGGGGCACTTCTCAAGAAAACACTCTTCTTAAATATCAAGCTTTCACTCACCACCAGAAATGCTGTACTGAACAGCATACATCTGCCTTGGAAAAGTTGCACAATAATCAGTTACTGAGAAACGAACAAGAGTCATCAGTGAGATGAGGTGCAATATTCATAAAGGGGTTTATTTACAAACCCATTGCGCCACTGGTGCATCACTTTTTATGAGCTCCGATTGGGCAGCGAGTAGACCCATATCATCGAGGCTATGCAATGCCACTTTGTGTGGCTTTTCATGACCTCGTAAATATGGGGTAAAGCAACGCAGAGCAAAATTCCATGGGCATTGAGGTGGGATTTTCCCACGCAACACGCATGGGTTTTGACACATTCCCAGATATACAAGGATCTGTAAACCTGGGAATGCATCAACACTGTATGCCCCCCAAGGGAGGCATATCAAGGAGACATAACTTTATTTCTCCTCGTTCTTTCCTCTTTTTATGTGTGTTGCATTCTGCAGCACACACAGAAAGAGGAAAATGCCTTCATAGATTGTTTTTGTGCAGGAAGGGATCCCTTCCTGCACCAAAACAATTGTGCTAACGACGCAGACACCCTTGCACCATCGTTTGTGCTAAGCAGCAATTTGTGCACCTGTGCAGGCGGAAATTAAAGGACGGTGCTGTATTCTATTAATATAGCGTTCCTGCCCTTTCCTTTTGATGCAGGGCAGTGCTGCAAGGAGACGTGTGGCTCTGCCTTACGCCAAAAAATAGTAAATGAGCCCCTCAGTGTTTTGATCTGTTTGTTAACCACATGGCTGCTAGGCGTTTTCCCGTCCTGCGCTGCAGATGATTGATTTACATTATTTCATGACGAGCTGGCCTTGTCATCAGCGCACGGCAGGTAAGCGCCATGACGAGCCCAGCTCGTCATTAGCTTCGAAGGGGTTAATACGACTCCAAATACTGAAAGTACCATTACTCTGAAAAAGATGCATCTTCACACTATCAAGCATGATTGAGAATTATGAACTTAGCAGCAGACAGCGAGGAATGGTTGCTACTCCTAGGATTTTTCAAGGAAATTTTTCTTAATTTTTTTTTTTTTAAATAAAACGCACTGGATTGTATTGTTTGGGACATTCCTTTAGCAAAAATGGACATACTTTATGCATGCGACTAAGAAAAATGGATATAACAAACGGAATGTGATACATTATTTTCGTTGAATGCTGAAAGTGTGACTAATATGATTGTTATATGACATTTTTTAAAATTGTTTGCATTTTCATATAGCGCAAAACTGGCCCAAAGGCTTTGAAGTGCTTTCCATGCGCATTAACATTAACCAAGGTCAGATTCATTTTTTTTTTGTTTAAGGTGCAGGGAGATTAAACAATTTGCCAAGAACCGCGGGCTGTTGAGCCGATTACAGGACTCAACCATGGTTCCCAGTTTCAAAGTATGTAGCTCTGGTCGTTGGACTACATCTCCTTGTTACACATATGTTTTTGTCACAAGCTGCATTTACTGGGTTTAGTTCAAGCTTCTAAGGTAAATAAAAAATCTAGATACATTTTCATGCATGTACTACACTGAGCAGCCATTGCATTACAATACCCCAATGTACATTTTTCCACTAAACTTCTGCCAGGAATAGACGTCAGGTCCTGCATCCCGTCAAAGTGAGGCTATCCATGCAGCATGGTGTGATTACAGCCCTACACACACAAAACAAAGTCCATGACAGGGAGAAGAGAGAAATGCAGATGCACTTGTTTGGGCCTCATCATGATTAGGAAAGGGCAATATATTTTGCTCAGCTGGCAGAGTTCGCAGAGTTGGGCTCACTCGACATTACCCTTGTAACACAGAGTTCCGGCAAAACTCTGCCAACCACCATGTGGCAGGGTTTTTTCTCAGGTGTGGCTTGCCAATGTTAAGTTGGGGAAAGTGAGAGAAAATTGCCATCCCCTAGCACAATTTTCAGTTGCTAGAATGGCATACAAAGATATTTTCTGGTGGAGCATGAGACCTTAACAAATATTTGGTGTACAATTCAGAATTTGCATTTCAACATACATGGAAATGAAGTCCCTCCTCTTAATAGGCCCTATGGCTATGGCTCTTTGCCATAGGTAAAGAATGAATCAGGAGCTGCAAATCTATATTTTAATTAGAAATCAGTTAAACATCAATTATTGCGAGTCAATGATGAGATTTTGATATGAGTTTAAAGCGTTTTAATAATCTCTTTTACTGAATATTTTCTAATTAATCATCATAAGTAATTAATCCATCAACAATACAACACAAAACAATTGCTTAAGCACGTTACCCATAGGTAAAGTCCCAATTCTAAATATTTAGATGAGAAAAGTATCTTAAACCAACAAAGAGTTGGAAATTGAGAGGTGAAAGCATAACGCTCGAAGCAATTCAATGAGTATCTCTTATGAAGAGAAGTTCGGAAATTTAGTGGTGTCTCAGAAATATAAAGTAGTTCCTGCGCATAACACTTCAGAGTGTAGAGTGTAGAGTGTAGAGGGTCTGGGTCTCAAAAGCACAAAGCATGCAGAGAGTGTGTGTGGAGAGGAAGTCTGCCTTTAGCCTAGGAACACGCACTAATATAAACTTTTGATATCTACAACCAAAGCAAGTCTTGCTACAATCCAACTCTTCAACCAATCGGGGCACAATGTCTTCATGGGAATGAATATCTTCCACCATCTATGCTTTATTGAAACAAAGGCTTACACATTGTAAGTGGTACATGTATATTTCTAACAACATTCTATAAGTCTGGGTTTGTTTCCCACTCGCTTCTCCTCTGAAAGAAAAAAACAGTTCATGGTTGGGTTTGTCATTCCACAAATGAAATCATCTCTTTCTCACATATTCTAACTTACAAATCTTATTCCTAATGAAGCAGTTAACTAAGGTTTGAACTGCATCTCCAATGTATTTTATGGGGCAGACCTCTATGTAAAGGTTGAAAAGTGACCTTTCTACTGGTTCAACACATTTTATCATTGAACTCTTCACTTATTTGCATTATCAAGAATGTTGACCTAAGGCGAGATGGCGACGAAAGTGGAGGCCGAAAGACGCCGGAAAGCTGCGACCCGGGGGGGATCGATCCAAACGAACATGATCGAACGCTATACCCAGCCGAGAGGCTCCCCCGGGACCGTATGCATGGGTGCTGAAGGACTTCAAACGGACACATCGTCCACGTCGGAAGTATCGCTCCAAGACCTAATGGCTGCCATCACTGGACTTAAGGCCGACATGGGCCAACAGTTTGAGGCCGTGGTGACCAAAATTGACACGGTGGCGGTGGATGTGACTCTGATCCGAGCCGACCTGGCCAAAACGAATGAGCGGGTGAAGGCACTGGATCTTAAAACGTCGAGCCTGGTGACCGACATGGCTGAGGCGCAGTCCGAAATTGGCAATCTGCGTGCATCGCACGACTTGCTGCTCAAGCGGATGGAGGACTATGATAACAGGGCCAGGCGGAACAACATACGCCTTGTCGGAGTTCCGGAAGGCGATGGTTCGGTAGCGACCGATCTGCTGGTCGAGGAACTGATAGTCGCCCACCTGGCCCCGGCAGGGCTTAGTAAGTTCTTTGCCGTTGAGCGCGCCTATCGTTTTCCCGGAGGTCAAGCGAAGCTGGGGAATCCGCCGAGGCCTATCATTGCCAAGCTTTTTCATTACCGGGACAGGGATGCTATCCTCCAGGCCGCCCGTAAACATGGTCCCCTGAAGTATGACAATAACTCTATCTCCATATATCCCGACTTCACTCCTCAAGTGCAGCGGCAAAGATCTGGTTTCCTCGGAGTGAAGCGTCGCCTAAGGGACCGGGGACTGAAATACGCCATGCTGTTTCCGGCCCGGCTCCGGATTGAATATCGGGAACGTGCCTATTTCTTTGATCAACCTGAACGTGCTGCCGACTGGTTGGACTCGCTGCCGGCAGATGACTTTGGGAGCGGAGGCCCTGGTGGCGCGGAGGGTGGTGCAGAGGCCCAGGAGTAACAGATGCCCTGGAGGTTCCGATTGAGACTATGCAACGTACTGTACATATTGACTTATTCTCTGATGACTCTGCCCGTGGCGGTGCGGTAACGGGTGATTTCTCCCTTCCTCCTCGGGGGGTTCTTTGTGTAGAAGTATGGGGCGACAGGCACACTGCAGTTGGGGGTGGCTTTTTAGTCAGCAGGGGTGCAGGGAGGGGGGTGTTGTAACGGGTTTGGGTTCTGGGGTCGGTGTTTGGGGACTGGTTTGTGTTTCGTTTCCTTTGTTCTGTTCTCTGTTTCATGGTATTTCATATCTTGCAATGATTGTTCATAGTGGGTCTTGCTGGGGGGTGGGTGTGGAATGTTTCTGCCATAATGGGGGGGGGTGAACTGCGGATTCTTTCCTGGAACGTGAATGGTCTGGGGGATAGAATTAAGCGGGGTATTGTACTGCAATTTTTGAGGCGCCACGCCCCTGATGTTGTGTTCCTTCAGGAGACCCACTTGATTGGTAACGCTTGCAAGGCATTAGACCGCCGGGGTTATCGACTGGTTGCACATGCGGGTTTCACTTCGGGTTCCCGGGGTGTGGGTATTATGGTAAAGTCTTCCCTTGCTCTTGCTATTGATGATGTTATCCTTGATGAGCGTGGGCGGTATGCTGCTGTTTCGGGGAGGTGGGAGGGTAAACAGGTCGTGTTTGTTGTTGTCTATATCCCCCCGGGACTGCAGGCTACCACTTATGCTGATTTAGGAAGGACTCTTCTTGGGCTGCCAGACGGCCTGTTGGTCCTGGGCGGGGACTTCAATTCTGTCATGTCCGGCGACTGCGACCGACTACCCCCTAGAGTATTACCACAGTCCCAGATGTGGCTCAGTGAAATGGCTGACACTTTTGGCTTAGTAGATGTCTGGCGCTCACTACATCCCACGCTCCAACAATACACTTTTCATTCTGGCGGGCACGGCAGCCTCTCCCGTATTGACTATTTTTTTATGTTAGCCTCCACTTTGTCCACTGTTCGTGAGATTCGGCACCTTCCCCGGGGTATCTCGGACCACTCCCCCCTGTTGATCACGATTTCTGTGGGTGGTCGGCATGGTAACAGAGTCCCCCCGATTCCCCCCTGGCATTTTAAAAACCCCCGGCTCCGCTCGGAATTGATTAAAGCAATAGATTGCTATTTTTCTGAGAACCTGGGCTCTGTCACTTCCCCCACTGTTCTCTGGGAGGCCTTCAAGACGGTTATTCGGGGTTCCGCCCTGTCACTCATTGCTACTGAGCGTAGGGTGAAGAGGGAGGCTGTTGTGGCTCTTGAAACTGAAATCACTGCGCTTGAAAGTGAGTTGGGTGGGAATGACACGCCTGCACTGTTGCATGAATTGGAACTGAAACAAGCAGACTATAAGGCCTGTGTCACGGATGCTGCTAAATTGATGCGGTCTAATCAACTTGGTCGACTGTACGATGTGGGTGACAAGGCTAGCAAGCTTCTTGCATGGCTGGATAGGACTGAGCGTGCGAGTCGTGTTGTTCCCTCCATTGTTCGTGATTCTGGTGTTACTGTCTCAGATCCGGGTGAGGTTGTTGAGTGTTTTGTTGACCACTTTCGTATGGTTTATACGCCTGTTAGTGATCGAGATGAGGCCGACTCCAGATTCCTCCTGCGTGACATTGCTCTGCCTACCGTGTCTGATGAGGACTTCCTCGCTTTGGAGGCCCCCTTTACTGTCGACGAGATTGCCCTCGCAATCCGTTCCCTTCGCTCGGGTAAGGCAATGGGCCCTAACGGACTCCCCATTGAACTCTACAAACTTTGCCCTGACAAGATGGCCGCTCATCTGCGTCACATGTTTCTTGAGGCGGTTGAGACCGGATGCCTCCCCCTTGAGCAGCGCCTTGCTACCATAGTGGTCATTTATAAGGATGGCAAACCTCGTGACCGCTGTGCCTCGTACCGCCCCATCTCCCTCCTTAATGCGGAACCCAAAATCCTTGCTAAGGTGCTGGCCAATCGGATGCTTGCTGTTATCTGCGACTTGATCCATCCGGATCAATCCGGGTTCATCCCTCACAGGAACACTGCTCTTAATTTACGTAGGCTCCACAGTGTCCTCGCGAGAGCTTCTACTCTCGCCGAGCCAGCAGTGATCGCCTCCCTTGACGCCACGATGGCATTTGACACCATTGAATGGCCTTATCTATGGGCAGTCCTTGCCAAATTTGGCTTTGGCCCCACCTTCATCGCATGGGTCAAGCTTCTCTATGAACAGCCGCTAGCTCAGGTCGCTGTGAACGGGAGGTGCTCAGACCCATTTCCTTTGGGCCGTGGCACACGTCAAGGATGTCCCCTTTCTCCGCTTTTGTTCGCTTTGGCACTCGAACCTCTAGCCGCGTGGCTCCGATGGGAACCCTCGATCAAAGCGATCCGATGGTCCCCTGACCTCGAGGATCGTGTTTCCTTGTATGCGGATGACATCCTCCTTTATCTTACTTCCCCTCAGAAGTCACTCAATGTCCTCTTCGACGTCCTTACGTCCTTCGGTAAGAACTCGGGGCTGGTCATTAACTGGACCAAGTCCTGTGTCTACGCCATAGCTGGTACTCTACCGCCTCTCCCCCGTAGATTTCCCATCCTGGTATCGACTGACGGTTTTAAGTATCTGGGGGTCCATGTATCCATGATCTCTTCGGTCCGCTATGAGCGGAACTTGTATGCTCCGCTCCGCAGGCTGAAGCAGGATGTTCGGCGATGGCGCAAACTGCCCTTATCCCCATTGGGCCGGGCGGCGCTCTTTAAGATGATGTCGCTTCCCCGCTTCCTCTATGCCCTCCAAAATTTCTTCGACCCCGTTCCAGCCCGCTATTTCCATGAAGTCGAAAGTTTACAGCGGCAACTTATCTGGGGTGGCCGTGCCCGAATTGCCTTATCTAAGCTCACACTCTCCTGGTACGATGGGGGTATTGCGCTACCGGATATTAGACGGTACTACTGGGCCTCGCACCTGAGCGCCATCAACCATGCGACATATTCTCCGGAGCCAGCCCCCGCCTTTGCTTTGGATAAGCTGTTGTTGCCCGGCGGCAACTTTAATAGGGCGCTATACTCTAAAGCCCCCTTTCGACTCCTTACGGGCCCAACGAAATGTGCAGTGCGGGCATGGCGAGATGCTACGGTGGCCACGGGCTGGGGTGGTAGACTGACACGTATGACGCCACTATACGACTCGGAGCGACTGGGCAACCTGTGGAAGACGAAGGGGTTTGAGAAATGGGACATGATTGGGATTAGTACTGTGGGGGACCTTTGGACACGTGGCGCGGTTAAGTCCTTTGAATCACTAAAGCTGGAGTACCGGCTCGACGATAAGGAGTACTTCCGTTATATGCAGGTCAGACATGCCTTGTCTTCTGTCTTCCCCTCCGGTACTGATGTTCCGCAGTCCTCCCCTTTGGAGGATCGAGTTCTAGATGGCCATGTCCCAGACAGTACCATCTCCTTAATTTATAAAAAGCTCATCCATAACAGAGCTGACCAGCTCGAGAAGCTCCGGGCTTCCTGGACTGCTGACGGACTTGAATTGGACGACGAGGACTGGCAGTCCGCCGTGTCCTCCCCTAAGGAGGTGGCTATTCCGGCACGACTTCGCTTTGTCCAATTGAAAATCCTCCATCGCGTGTATCTTACTGGAGTGCGTCTTGTGCGAATGGGTCTGATTGCTGACGGACGCTGCAGGCGTGGGTGTGGGATGGATGGTACTTTTCTTCATGTTCTGTGGGAATGTCCAGTGATTGTAGCGTATTGGTCGAGGGTGCATGAAGTTATGAGTCGTGTCACGGGGGTCCCCTTGCTTCCTGAGGCGCGTCGTTGTCTGTTGAATGTGTGGGAACCGTCTGACTGCACTGCTGCCCAGACGCTTTGGGTCACCCTGGGCAATATGATCGCGAAGAGGGATATCGCACAGCTCTGGGGCTCCCCTAGACCGCCAGTGCTCAGTGCCTGGAAAGAAAACATGGACTGGTCCATGTTCCGAGAGAAGACGGTATATGAGGCCCGGGGGCGCCCTGGGAAGTGGTCCAGAGTTTGGACACCCTGGAACACTTATCGTGGAGACATCTGTTCTCCTCCACTTGACTACGAAGTCCCTCTCCCCTCCTCTCCGTGATTTCCGTTCCTCTCCTCCACTCACCAAATGCTCTGCTCTCTTATGCGCGCCACCCCCCCCCTACACTCGCTTTTTCTCCTACATCCATTCCCCTTCTCCCACCTCCAGCAACCCTTGCCACCATGATACCATGTGTTTGTTTGTTTGTGTTCAGTTCAACAAAAACATAAAATTAAACCTCTCTTATCCTGACTTGTATGATACTACGCTCTTGCCGATAATGTTGATGTGATAGATTGCTCCAGCAACGTTCTGCCTGATATAACATCTTTTGCTCAACAAGTTTTTGTCATAGCGGCCGGCCCGGTGGGGTTGTAGGCAGACGCTGTGTATCGTGCACTTGTAAATAAAGGTTTTCAAAAAAAAAAAAAAAAAAAAAAAGAATGTTGACCTAAGGCCAGGGGAAAAAAATGAAAAGTAAAACTGCTTCCTAAAGTATTTCTAACTTGGCATGTGCAGCTAGGGAGTCTTAGAGCCCCAACTTGCCTTTGGCTTCTCATTTTAGGGCTACACATTATTTCTACATACTAACTGCACAAGTTTGCGTTTTTTTAAAATGCCTTATCAACCTTCCCTTTTTGATAGCTTACAACCACAACAATTTTACTAGATGTATCTCATAATTCACCCTCATTTTCCTTTGACTCCCTTCTTTTCTGTTTTAAGTTCTTTCTTTTACTTTGTTATATTCTTTAGTGATATTTTCACATAGTTCTAAACCCTCTCTTATTTGCCCATTCCTTTCTTTATTTTTTCTGTTTTGCAGCACCAATTTTAATAGCCTTATATACTCATAGTGAAATCATAAAACATATATCTACTAATAATACAGGAACTAATATAGAGTTGAGGATTCCTCCTCCTGTTGTTGCATGCCAGTTTCTATTGTACAGACTTCCTGAATGAAGTAGTTTACTATACTTGTGGTTTCTAAATGTTCCAGGTCAAGTTTGATGCCTGGGATGTTTTTAGCATACTCTCATCATGTATGTAGGATCATATATATATTCTGCAAAACCATGGATCCAACTACTAGTTCAATGTTTTTGACTAATAAAGCTCACGGTGTACTAGTTTCATGCCTATCCACTACTGCTGAAAAGTTTCTTATTTCCTCATCATTCAGTATCACTCCCACAGCTGGAATATTAGCACCACATATGTCTCCCACCAAGTGTGTTCCTCCATTTATATTTCTGGTAGGGCTGTGTGCAGGTGTCACTGTTAAAGCATTAAGCCTAAATAGAAAATACCCTCCCAGTCAGCTGCTAATTTGAAACATGTGTCTTGCCCACAGATAAAATAAACTCCTGGTATTGCTGGTTAGTCACTTTGTAAAATTTGCCTTCTGATAGTTTGAATGCATGTTAACAATTACTTATCTATATCTGTCTCGTTCTGTTCTGAAATCTTCTCCTAAAAACACAGTCTGTCCCCTTTTGTCTTTTTTTCAGGCTCAACTTTTGATATGTCATTTTCTTTCTAAAAACATCTTCCTTCTTCCAGGCATCTTTTATTTCATCTTCATTCGGATTCTTACTATGTGCACTGTGTGCTTTTCTCTCTTCTAACATCATGATAAATGTCTTCTCGAAAGGTACCATTAAGCATGTCAAATAATTTGTGTAAGCCTTAGCAGTGTAAGTACGAAGGCAGGCCTAAAATACTGTCAAGCAATCTCCATTTTTTCACTTGTGGGTGGAAATGTATGCTTTTCTAAAAGGCACTTTTGAAAGAATCATGTCAAAACTAGAATAATGTATTCGAATTCTTGCTATCTGTAAACTAAACTAAGCAGTATGCTGCACGAAATTGCATAAGACAAAGGAATGTGATAGTATGTCATCTCCTCCCCACCTGAGGAAGGTAAGTGTGCACACACATAACAATCCTTAACATTCATTGCATGTGTATACTCTTTTACTATTCTAGAATAATCTAGAATAAATGTTAAATATTCTAAAAATGTGGTTTTCAACTCATCTTCATCTATCTCATGTAACCCCATGACTAGTAAAAAAATATTGGGTAGATTTGATTTATTTAAAAATTGACATTTGTGAAAAACTTATTTTTGGGGGAAATTTAAAGCTTATGTTTGAGGACAACATTTCCATGTCATATTTCATGTAGACATTTAAGAGATAGTTCATAAAACACATACTTTGATGATATATTCTTGGAACCAAAAGGCAACTGCTGCTGTGGTCTTCCTTTATGATCCATGTGGAGGCATCTTAACATCTATATTGGTTACCTTTTCATATATCATCATCAATGTTACAGCTATGTCTGATCTCTGATCTTATGTAACAGATTGGTCCACAGATTAATTGAGGACTTGCACTGTTCTTGCATTATGGAAGTCGTCACAAGCTAACGGAAGCCTTCAAATGGGTTTTACAAATACACACAAAGGGCTATTTGTGCTGCCTTGCATACATTTGTAAAGAAATCTAAGGCAATTCGATGGCTTGTGCTGCATTGCCTTACATTCTGCTATGGTAGGCATATAATGGGTGGAGCATGAGCGCTCCCACCATCCACCATGAAATTTGATACAATCCCAGACTTACTAGTGGCAGTGCACCTGGTACTGTGCTAAAAAAAAGTGCTCATACACAAAGAACAATTTAACTAGTATTTATAAAATGCAACTGAGACCTCAAACTTATCCAGGTGCTTGCGTCCTAGAAAAAGCCCGTCAGAAGCATTTGATAATGCAAGGAATGAATTTTAAAACAAATTTCGACTTGCAGACCATGTTAGAATTGCACTTTAGAATGTGTTTAAACCGTGCAGAAATGTTTCCATGTAGAAAAATAACACATAGGATAAATGTGCTAGCTTAACAAAGTGTAGGAATATATTAGAACACATTTTAATTCTGCTTATAAAATACAAAAGTAATTAGCTGCCATTTTATTGGTGAACTAAAGTTGACGTGTAAGGAACAAAAGGAAAACAGTTGGGCTTACTTGGACATTTTGTAAATTAAATTGTCACCATGAAATGTTTTAAAGATTTTAAGAGATATGTAAGAGGAGATTTCACTATACATGTACATGGAGGTGAAGAGGCACCTCCTGAGGGTTCTCATGCATACATTATGAGTAAAGAACATGGTTTAAGGTCATGTTTGTGGCTTCAACAATGGAGACGTATTACAGAAAATGAGGGTGCCTTGAGTATTCCTAGGTATGGGACATTTAAAACCAGAATCTTAGATCATTTGAAGGGAACATTGTACCTCGACCCATGCAGTATGAGGCTTCTAATGATTTGGAAAGAGTTGCAAGATAAAGAGAAAAGGAGAAATATCAGAGAAGGACAGGAAGAGCAATTCAGAATTCTGCAAATGCTCGCTGGGATGAAGAACAGCATAAATGGAGGAAGGCCATTATTGAAGGAGCCAAATTATATTTGATTCTTACATCACAAGGTACCAAGAAGAAAAGGTTACGGTTGGACAAGAGAGATATGAGTCAGATACAGATTCAGGGGATGAGAAATTAGAGCAGATGTTGTCTTCCGGACAACCACCACCTACTAGTTTCTCTGACCCAGGAGAGGTAAGTGCTAGTGCCAGTCAAACCGTAGCACCTGCTCCAGTGGACCCAGATCTACTACTAATTGAACAGCCTTTACAGGTTTTACAAATTGCTCCACCAATTGTGAGATGACCATCAGCTTTAGTTTCAAATGAGAATGGTCCTGTTGTATCTCGAGTGGCTGCAAGTGCAACACCACAGATTGAGAGAAGATCAGAAGTCTTAACAATTTCAGTTTTTAGAAATGCACTGATAACCCAAAACACACAGTAAGTTTTGTGGAGACCCCACAAAGTTTACGTGCTCTACTAGACAGTGGAGGTATCCTAGTCTTCAAGACTCATTTAGCTTCTAATAAATTAAGGGGTATATTTACACGTAAAGTGGCGAGCGTGGCGTTAGACTTGTTAGCTTAATGCCACACTCTGCAACTTCTGAAATGCAGGACTGCAGGTGTCCCTTCCTGCACATAAACAATCTAAAATGATGATTTGTAAGTTTTCTGTGTCTTTTTTTGTAAATTATTGTTTATGTGCAAGAAGGGACACCTTCCTGCCCATAAATAATCAATGGCGTTTTTCTGTTTCAATGTGTGCTGCACACTGCAGCACACAATGAAGCAGCAAAAACCTTGAGAAATAAAAAAATTCTTCTCATTTTGACAGGGTTAGCCCATGTTTTCCCTGGGCTTAATTTTGTAGCTGCCCCATATTTACACCACCCTTATAAATATGGGGCAGTCTCAAAATCAACGGGTGTTGTGGTGGAACGCCCACCAAGACACCCATTGCCCGCCTCTTTCATGCTACTTGTAAGGTGAATGAGTTCCTTACTCACAAGGCGGTCTTAAGTCATGTTAAGTAGTTTAACGCTGCCTTGTGAATAAAGTGAAGCCCCTATTGCCACAGGAGCATCACTAAAAGGGACGTTCCTGTGGCAATAGGGGCTTGTAAATATGCTCCTTATTTTCAATCAAGATGGATATTTACCATCTTGACTTGAATAGTTTACTAGATAGAAGAGGGCAGATATCACAGAGCCCACAGAGAAATAGAGACAAGAAAAGACAGACCAATGGATATTCCAAAATTGAGTATAAAATTTGAAGAACTAATCGAGGTTTGCCTGGAGTTTGGTCATGTAGATCAATACCAGATAAATGAGTTCATCTGCCTGTGCAAGGCTGTTATTGTACATGACAATTGGCAGGAATAGCAAAACGTTATTGTTGGACTTGGCCCTTCTGGCAGGTTTGCCCCTGAACTTTTTGCATTAAACTCTGAGATAAGTATAGTGAGTTCTGGTCTTTGCGCACTTTAGCACTGTTGCGTAGTGTAAAGTGCGTGCGCTGAGTGCGTGTTTGAGATTGGCCTGCCCTCCCATATGAATGCACGGGGGATAGGTGTGTCCATGGTAATTCCTGATGCGTGGGGAGTGCAAGGTTGAGTTTGGTATGTACGAACTCATGAGATTAAATGCTGCGCGATGATGTGTGCGGATTTAATGTGGCTAGTGTTGAAGTGCCACTTCTAGAAGTTGGCCTGCCTGTGCAGTAAATGTGAAATGGCTGTCTGGCTTGTGATTGGCTGGAGCTGGCTGGTGTGCCTGGCTCCAGGAGCCAGGATGGGTCTGCCCCGGTGGTGAATGGAGAGATCTGCATGTTGATGTGAGGGAGAGATGCACCAGGTACCTGAATAAGGCTGGGCTTTCCCTACACAATTCTGGCTCCGCCCCCTGTGGTGTGTCTGATGTCCTTAGCCTAGCCAGTGAATGGTGAGAGGGGCTGAGCAAAACAAAGTGCTCCAAAACCAGCTGCATCTGTTTTTCCCCCACCCTGCACCCTAGAGACAATGGGATTTAGTGTATAAAAAGAGACTGTGACCTCATGAAAAATGTTTTTTTTCATGACTTGAATCTACCAGTGGTGTGCTGCTGCTGGGGCCCAGGGCAAGGCTTGCCTCCCTGGGCCCTGCCCAGCCCCTGGATGCCCTGGATGCTGGGGGACTCTATGGGACCCCACTGACTTGCCTGGGATGATTGGGCGAGTTTTTCTTGTCCTGGAATCTTATTGTGACCCTCTTCCCAGCTCCCAGGACCTTTTACAAGATTGGAGCGCTTTATTTTCACCCCGCAGCACAGTGTTGCCATGCTGCCTAAAGGGGTTTCCCCTGCCTGGGGATCCCCCCTTATTGTGCCCCTTACAGGTGCCCACCCTGCGTCTCTGTGTGGATTTAATATTCACGTGTGCCACCCCTCTCTTCTGTATGCCAGCCCGAATGCGCAGGTGCCCACCCTGTGGCTTTGTTTATTGATATAAAATATTAAGGGTGCCACTCCATTTTGTACATGCCTTAACGGGTGCCCACCCCGTTTCTACTCTTATTTTATACCTCGAGGAAGCCTACCCCTCACTTGTGAGTCACACTCCTTCATCCCTACTCTGGTCTTCCCCAGTTGCACAGCACTTAGTGCCAGCTGCAGCTTTTTAGGCCCTGTTCTTGTCCCTTAGCTGCCCAGCAAGTGGTGGGCAGCTGCAACGTTTAGGTTTTGGCGCAGTGGCGCAACCTGGAACTTGCTGGGATTTCTGTGCTAATGTGGTTTATATACGAATGCTTTTTGGGTGTTAGGAAATGTACTGTGTGTAGTATGTTTTGTGCACCCTGTGTTCTGATACCTCTAATTGTATTTTTTTATGCTTAGGAGGTTGTTTTATCTAGTATGGGTTATACTAGTGAGTTCAAGGTTCCCAGCGTGATATATGTCTATGGTGGGTAGTATTGCCTAGGAGGCACTTACCTTTTTACCAGTGGTTACTGGTTGTGTGCTACATTTGCTATTTAGTGCTACAAGTATTATATGTTCTAAAAGTGCTAGTTCTCAAAGTGCTTATTCCTGACAGTGGCCACGTGGCCCTGTCCCGTGGATATAATCCCTTGTAAATATTGCCCGTGCCAGTTGGCATAATGTGCATCCTGTGATTCTGATTCTGATGTGTTTTAATAATACAAAGGCTATTTTTGATATAACCTTGTGTGGAGTTCCTTTTGTGGGGGGCGCTTGAATGTTGTTTCTGGTGGGTGCGTGAGCAAATGCTTTACACATCGCCTCCGGGATAAGCCTGACTGCTCGTGCCAAGCTGCCAAGGGGGAGAGCAGGGGTTATCTTGGTGGGTGACTTCCTTGCCCTGACTTAGAATGGTGGTTTCTGCTTGGCTTTGGCACAAGCTTTAGCCAACCGGAAATCGCCATTTTTAACAGGTATGATGGGAAACTTACCAACATCGTGAATTTGCAACGTAGTTATAGGGTTGAATTGGATGATCAAGACATAGAAGGCATAAGAATTACAGGAATGCACTTGCACCTTATCAAACTGACACACTGCATACAGAGATGAAAGAATGTGGAAAAGTTAGAACTTAGGTGGACAAAGAAACATGAAAAAAAGAGAGAAGCATCTTTAGATGGATGAGCCAAATGAGGATGGGGCAGCAGCCTAGCCTCTGAGGGAACTAGCTGGAGGAACGTATATATATGTGCCATAGAGCAGAGGTGTCCTTAGAGGATTCACAAACAATTATCCAAAATTTGATAGACAAGCCGGTGCAATGGTATGCACAGGTGTAGAAGTTCACAGAGATTGCGAAGGTGGATTGATGTGAATACGTTCTTTGACAGGGTGGTACCAGCTGACAGAAGAAGAACCACCTAGCGAGAAAGGGACAAATGCACCATCACCAGTAGTAATGTATAAATATGGAGCAGTTATTACCTTTTTGAAAGGGAGAATATCTCCAAATGACACTGATTGGTTGAAAATTAAAAGAACCACACAAGAGCCGAAAGAGATAATTCATGAATACTTTGGGAGTTTATTGCAGGTGTTTGAATAGCATTGTGGATGTGAGTATCCTGAGGAAAAGGATATGAGGATTTTTGTGTCTCAGTTTGTGTTGAAGTCTGAAATCAGTCCCACATCACGCAAATTGTGATCTGTCGAAAAGCAAGATGCTAAATGAAATACAGCGTTATGCAAAATCCTGCAATGATGAATTGGACATGAAGTATGACAAGGTTTATTGCAAACCAGTTTCAAAATGCCACAGTTCTGAAACCAGACCCAGAATGCCCAAGCACAATTTCCTTTTCTTGAAACTGATGAATTTGCTTCTGATAATTCACAATGAAGGTGTCTGAGAGAGGAGGAAGATTGCGTACGTGGCGTAATCTTAGAGGTAGATCAAAGTGGCCCATATATAGGTGCAAATGTTATGGTCACGCTGCATCATTTTTGATCGACACTGGAGCTATCTGTTACACTGGTAGAACAGTAGAGGGTCCTACTACCAGTGTGTACCACAGGGACGGGGAAACACTCAGTGTTGTGTAAAATACCCCTCACACACCAACAGGCCCCTTGGTGTCATGCTTCATCATCGGGGTCTTCGCATCCCGCTAAGGGGATGCGGCACTCTACGACCTGCGACTACGCGGGAGCGTTGACAAGGTTGACTATGTGTGGTGTGTGTTGAGTGCAAGTGAAGGGATAAATGTGAGTGAAGGGTGTGGTGAGAAATTAAAAAGTACCTGGCTAGTGGGTGATGTGAAAAAACTTTATTCCGTACACCTAGCTGGTGCTGTTAAAAAGGTGTGCAAAAAGCGAGGTTGATTGTCTTAATTAGGGACAAAACCTCTGGTGTGCGTCGACATGTTTCGGTACTGGTGTACCTTCTTCAGGACGGGGCACAACTTCCCAACCCTACTCACGTTTTTCTATAAAAAATGCTCCGCTGTGAGCAGCACAGGGTGGTAGAAGGAGGCCAATTTAGGCGGATTTCATTGTGGATCCACCTACCTACCTTGATGCCCAGGATTTGCTCATGATGCAATATACTACAATGACCATGAGGCATGCAATTGCATGATCCGAAAAAACCGCTGTAGGCACATTGTAGCCTTTCTAAGACTGTTATCACTTTTTAGATAGTTAAGATAACATTTTTTATAGAAAAACGTGAGTAGGGTTGGGAAGTTGTGCCCCATCCTGAAGAAGGTACACCAGTACCGAAACATGTCGACGCACACCAGAGGTTTTGTCCCTAATTAAGACAATCAACCTCGCTTTTTGCACACCTTTTTAACAGCACCAGCTAGGGGTACGGAATAAAGTTTTTTCACATCACCCACTAGCCAGGTACTTTTTAATTTCTCACCACACCCTTCACTCACATTTATCCCTTCACTTGCACTCAACACACACCACACATAGTCAACCTTGTCAACGCTCCCGCGTAGTCGCAGGTCGTAGCGTGCCGCATCCCCTTAGCGGGATGCGAAGACCCCGATGATGAAGCATGACACCAAGGGGCCTGTTGGTGTGTGAGGGGTATTTTACACAACACTGAGTGTTTCCCCGTCCCTGTGGTACACACTGGTAGTAGGATTCTTCTTGTTTATTTATCAGTGCCCGTGGAGTAGGAATCCTAACTCTAGACTCTACCTCCCTTCCTTGTTATTTATAGAACAGTAGAGGGACCAGACTTACCTCTCTTATGGAAAACAATCCAAGTATTTCAAGTTACAAACAAACAAATGCTAAATCAAATTTCTGAAAATGTTCCCATTAAAATAGGAACCTTTAAAGAGAAGCAACAATTTGTTGTCTGTGATACAAGCACAGTAAATCTGTTAGGGTGAGAGCTATTGTGCAAGTCAACTTGTACAACATTCTTCACACCGGACAGTGAAGCCTTCCAGACCTTTGATGATGGTGTTGATTTTAAAATGATCAGGAAAAATGCTGACTTGGGAATGTTCCATTCATTGAGATTTCTGAATTACTGGAATTACTTGAAGACCTAAGTGACACCAAAAATGCAGACATTTTGGATTTCACAGGGAAAGATATTAGACTTATAAAAAATGTAAAACCAGTCCTAATCAGATTAAAGCCAAATACTGTTTATACCAGAACACCACCCTATCACCTGTGTCCAGAGATTATTGCGGGGATAAAACCAATGATTAAAGACATGCTTCAGAAAAGCAGAGTTGATCGGAAGCCTATGTAAGGATCCTATAATGGGTTTACAGAATGCCAAAGTAAAAATATCCAGGATTTGCAACGAAGCAATGAAATAGTAGTGCCCTGTTTTCTTGTGATGCAGAATCCTGCCCCTATGCTTTCCCAAACTCCCTGTACCGCAGAATGGTTCACTGTCATTTATTTGTGCCAGACTTTCTTTTCAGGGCCTTTGCACGAAGATAGCCAATACTTGTTCTCATTTACTTGCAGGCAATCAACCATCACATGGTGTTGTGTACCTCAAGGGTATGCAGAGGGTCCTTCAATATTTAATTAGATCCTAAAAATAAATCTTGAGACATTGCAAATGCCCTGTGAGACCACCGTTTTTCAGTATATAGACAACATACTAGAACAGAAACATGCATCGATTGTAAATAAGACACTTGCACTCTTGAATCACCTGACAGAGAGCAGACAGAGAACAGACACAAAGTGACACAAAGTGTCTCCAGGGAAACAGCAGTACTGTCAAAAGGAAGTTCCGTTTCTGGGGCACATCATTATAAACGGAATTAGACAGGTGTCCCCAGAAAGTGTGGAAGCCATCTTACGGATGAATCTACCATTAACACAAAGGGAGAACAGGGTGTTTTTGGGAATAGGGTGCTACTGTAGAAAGTGGATACCAAACATGTCCTTAATGGCAAAGCTTCTACTGAGGCTGACACACCAAGATTTGTCTGATCCACTTCCATGGGACAAAAAATGTACAAAAGCATTCCTAGATGTGAAAGAGGAATTGTTTCAAGCCCCAGCTCAGGGAATGCCTAAATATACTAATGAGTTCACTCTGTTTTGCAGTGAAAGAGAAAGGTGCACATACTCAGTTTTGAGAAGGATTCATAGCAGGGCCCAAAAACATATGTCCTGCTTTTCTACCACACGTCTCCCTGGTTGCTTGAAGGCTTTTTCCACAGTGAGTGCAAGCCTGGAAAAGTGCCAGAACAAAGTTATGGGACACCCTTTCATTGTCATAGCTTTGCACTCTGCGGAGCTGCTTTTGACCAAAGCTAAGATGCAGTATCTCACTCACATTAGGTTGATGCGTTATGAGCAAAGTCTATTGGCCTCTGAAAATGTTTCATTGCAATGTGCTAAACATATCAAATGTATTGCCTTTAAATGAACAAAGTGAAAATTGTGAAGAGTGTGGTCATGATTGCCTAAGTGTCACTGAACTATGCACCAAACATTGACCCGATGTTAAGGATGACCCACTAAATTAGCCCAACTATGTCCCATTTGTGGATGGTTCATGCTTGTGAGGAAATGAAGGCACACTGAGGGCAGCATATGATGTCATTGAAACTCCTGGCTTCAGTCAGGTTTCTCTGCACAAGTTGTTGAGTTAATTGCCCTTATCTGAGCTTGCAACTTAACTGGTCAAATGGCGGTCACCATCTTTACCAACAGTCAGTATGGGTTTGATGTGGTGCATAACTTTGGGCAATTATGGTCGCAACATGGTTTTCTCACTTCCACAGGTACTCCTACACAGAATGGACATGTTAAAAATCTGCTTGACGAACTCCAAATGCCTAGTGAATTGCTGTAGTAAAATGTCTAGGACGTCAACCAGGCAGTGGATATGTTACCATAGGCAACAGACATGCTGAATTCATGGCCAGGTACTATGCACTGCTAGCATGCACATTAAATAGAGGTTTTAAATGCAAATCTGAGGAAGACAGATCTTTTGCAATGGTAATGGAAATAACTGACACTTCAGAAGAATTTAAAAGAGTACAGGAAAATGTGTCCAAAGCAGAAGAAAGTGGGTTGATCAGGTCAGGATGTGTAAGGAAAGTAAATTACATCTGGATGTCAGCAGATGAAAGGCCAGTGTTGCCTAACAGCTTGTTGTTTCCAATGACACATTATTGGCATGGACACACACACTTGGGGAGAGTTGACATGCGGAGAATCTTTCCACAAAGTTGGTATAATCCCAGGTTTTAAATGATTGTTGATGAAAATTGCAGAGGGTGTGTTATGTTTTAACAGCTGAACAGAGGGAGAAAATACCTGTTTGAAGTACACACATAGGGAGATCAAGTGGCCCCTTTACCAGACTACAGATAGGTTTTATCAGAATTCTTGTATCCAATGAGGAGAAAAGCCAGTTTGACTGTAGCTAAACTTTTATTATGTGAACTCATTCAGAGATTCGGGATGGTGGTCCTTCTTGAGTCAGATATAGGAACACACTTCAACAATGAAGTGTTGAACATGCTAAGTGCTGCTCTCCAGATTGTACAAAAGCTTCATTGCAGTTACAGACAAGAAGCATCGGGCATAGTTGAACAAACGAATGGAACAATCAAATCTAGATTGGCAAAGATTTGTGGTTCAACTTCACTGAAATGGCCAGACGTGTTACCCTTGGTGCTGATGAGCATTCAAAATATACCAGACAGGATTATCCCCACATGAAATCCTTATGGGAAGGTCTATTAAACTGCCTGTTATTCCAGCAAGTGATATGCAACTACTGCCAGACAATGGCTGACGTAGTTTGTTCTGTCTCTCATCAGGTGTCAGCTGCCATTCAAGGCCCCCACCAAGAAAAGTGCCACAACCTCAACTTGGTCGTGATCAAGAAGCATATTTGAAAGACTAGCCTCGAACACCGATGGTAAGGCCCCTCCTAATTCAAACTGATTAAGAACTCTGCTGTTAAATGTGCTAAAACTTCGAACTGGATACATGCCTCATACACCAAGAAAATTAGCAATCTAGAAGTGCTAAAAAAGCTTTACTGTTCACACCACCAGTCGAGAGACCACATAGACCTGCTGCAACAGCCCCTGTTCTGATACAGAGAGAAGTACAAGGAGAAAAAAAAGGGTTAAGATGCACACACTGAAAGACAAATTCAAGTGCTTGAAGTTACACAGAGTGGCATGAAATCTCTGACAAAGACCATGCAGAGACTGAACCGCACACTGAAAGCATCTGTGAATCAGAACAAAGAACCAAGCAAGATCTCCAGAAAGGGAGATTGAGAAGAAGATCACCAAAAGCACAGATTCCAGAGACAGTGCATTAGGAGGGTGAAACAGAAGACAAAGATGATTTTGATACTAATCATCTAAGAATATCTGAAAGGGCTTGAATACCTTGCGGACTATATTAGGCACCTGAATGGTCTTACTACATAAATGCCGTATTGAATGTCACTTTTGAAGAACCATGCAACATGAATGCTGAACTGTTTAAACCCCCTTGAACTTCAGAGACATTGCAATTTGGAAAACTTAATTTGAAAGATAAAAATGAGCTTAATGCAAATCAAAGAAAAACTGTGAATTGTGCTTTTAAAATGTTTCTTATTTTAGTTATTTGTTTTACAGAAGACTAACCTAGGTCCGAAAACAAAGTTACAGAAGAATAGGGATAACATAGAAAAACTTGGAGTACGGTTAAGGACTGTCTATTAGGGAACTGAGCAACTAAGAAAGAAAAATACATAACAGTGACGTAACAGCTTTAAAGAAGATCATTTACTAAACCTCTACAGTAAGCTATTCAAATAATGAATCAAAATTATTTGTTGCATTAGAAATAGGTGTAAATGTATCATGGGTGTGATTTTCGTGATAACCGATAAATGATCACAATAGTCATAAAAGTGTTTTATCTAACACCTAATTCAGAGCCATCAAGCACAAATGTCACTAGAACACATGTACACAAAATTAGGGAAATTATATTCACTCAAACGTTTGTGAGTTACAAGAAAGACAATTACTCTACTAGTGTGTATTCTAGATTAGTACAAGCACTAATGCTATGGATGTTAGAGATTGCTATATTTGTGCACACTTACCGACTTCTGTTTCTGAGGAGGTCACATATTATCACATACCTTTGTCTTATGCAGTTTGTTGTTTTATTTTACTTTCAATAGATTATAGGTGAAGACATTTTAAATACTTTTATTCTAATTACAATTTAGTACTATCTAGAGTGCCTTGAATAGAAAGCATCAATTTACACCCACAAGCAAAAATTATGCATATTGTTTGGTATTATTTCTTCCCACATACACGTAGAGAACGTGAAAGCATACAAAAATAATTTAACCTGCTTATTGCAAACTGCAGAGAAGGTTTACATTATGGCTTTAGAAGACAGGATGCATGAACATAACAAAAGCTACATACAGAGAGGGAAACATTTTAGAGAACATATGGAAGAAAAAAGAAAATTAATTTAAAAAGATAATGGTTTAGCCTAAACTCAGACTGAACACCAGCGGAAGGCTTTTTTTTTTACAAAAGAAGAAACTAAAAAGGACCAGACAAGTAGGGATCAGCAGTTGTAAACACACATTCAAACTGACAGAGGGGACATGGCAAATATTGCAGGGAGACAAAAACACAATTCCAGGGGTTTACCACATGGTTACTTGTTATTACCTGCGGATTGAGAGGGAACATGGTCTTTAGGCATACTAATTCTGAAGATGTACCATGTTACAAGTTGGGATGCAATAGCATTAACACCACCAGACAGAGAGAAGCATAGCACAAGCAAAGGAGACAGTTTAGTAGGAGGAATATTCGGAGCAGTGATACCATTTGAAGGATTCATCCTAAAACAGGAAAGAACAGGCAATTAGCTACTGTAGTTGACAAAATGGCAACCAGCACGTCTGGAGCTTTACTCTTGATTAACACAAAATGAATTGCTATAGGGTCCATGGTTTTGCAAGACTGTCTTGATTCAGACATGTTACTATCTGAGAAGGGAGGAGTTTGGCACATGCTGAAATTAACACACTGCTTTGCATTCATACCAGACAAGAGTAAGGGAAGTGAAAGCTTTGCAAAGAACATTTCAGGGTTAGGACCTGAATTAGGTGAATTGGAAACATCAAGTTTGTATAAGAATTTTGGGAAAGGACTGAGCATATTTTGTTAAACTGGTTTTCATCAGCTGGGAATATTATACCGAAAGCAATATTAATGCCAATAGTAATAGTAGGGCTTTGTTTGATATTCCTTTACCTGCTATACCCGAGCAGTAAATATTGCACGTGCAAACAACAGGAAAACTTTCAGAAGAAAATGTACGAAAAGGACATGGGATTTTGTGGCATTATGAATGACGACTACATGAATTCAAAAAAAGTAAATAGTAGGGGTAAAATGAAAGAGGTAAGACATATCTGAGGACAAAAGTGCTTTGTAGACTTGAATTTACATGTGAAACAAAATTATGTGATCATTAAAAAATCATTGGAAGGGATGTATTGTAAAGAATGAATTTTAAAGCAAATTTAGCCTTGCTGACTATGTTGGGATTGCAGCTTAGAATGTATTTAAACAAATGCAGAAATGTTTTCACATGGAAAATATCACCTAGGAAAAATGTTCGAGCTTTGCAATCTGTAGGAATTCATTAGAATGCTTTTTAATTCTGCTTAACGAATACACAAGTACATTACACATAGGGAAAATGTGCTTGAATGAAACATATATGAAAAATAACATGAAGAGTTATTTTTTTGCTCCAGGCCATTATTCTTAAATGACTTGGTTCATAGCTGAAAAGACATTTATTTAGGACACTTTGCCTAGCACCAGCATCTTACTAAAGAATCTTCTAACTTCAAGATTATGTTCTTTTGCTTCATCATACCATATTAGATCACTTTGATATAAAAATTAACCTTGTTGTGAACTCATAACGAATGGACTACTAGAATGAATAATCATTTCTATACATTTTATGTATGTTTAACTAGGATATTATTAATAGATTTGTTTAAATGCATTTAACTAGCCTTTTGTTTTCAAAAGGGGACATTGAACACAACTCTTAGCTTATGTAAGAAGGTTCTCATTAGAACTTTCCTCTATGTTTCTAGAAGTTGTGACACTGGTTTACTATGTACTGGCAATATTCTCTAATTCTATATAATATATTATGTGTTTCTAGTGAGGTTGTGAGATCCCTTATGACTCTACTTCGGGAGAGTTGCTCTTTTACATCATTGCCAGCTATTGCTAAAGGTGATGTGCTTCTATTTCCTTATTCTAATGTATCTTTAATCAATGCTACTGCAATGATCATTCCTCTATCACTGATATTCAAATGGTTGCTACTGCAGCTGTGGGGAACTTGGCTGAGTTTCCAGAACAGCTCTTTATGGGAAGTTCTAGTTTTTATATATGCTTCTAAAATACTGCTCTTTTCTAGAAGGGACTTCATGGGTCCTACAATAGGATATTTTAGCTCCTATAGCTAGTTTACTAACCATTTATTTTACGGAATACACTGTATTGATGCATCTAGTCACTCATCAACCATTTATTCGTTACTTCTGTAAACTGGACTAATCGAATAAAGATGAACAAAGCTACTAAATCCTAAAGATAAATACATTTTGAAAACTTCTTCGACCTTTCATCATTGACTAAATATTTAGGGTCTGGCAGTTGATGATATGTTCATGACCTGTGTTTTTGTTCCAGCTCCATTTGCAGTATGGTGGCAAAGGTCCATTCGACCTGTCAAGCAGCTTCTGGATTTCCAAGGTCCAATCTGTAAGTTGTGGTGCTTAATCTAAGAGACCATTTTGGCCAATCCTTTAGGTGCCAAGAATCATAACTTAAAATCATACAGGAAAGAGCCAAGTTTTGAATACTTTCCTAAACAAGAGCAGATCTTAATGTGTTCTTAGAGAAGGCAGGAGGCTGTTCCAGAGTTGAGAAACCCTGACTGAGAAGGCCCATCCACCAGTCCTGAAATTTGGGAATACAAAGTAGATTAGACTTGGTCAAACACAGATCTTTCAAAGGTAAGTAGTGGTTACATTTTCTATGCAGAAAAATAAAACGTTTTTATGTATCCCTCTGAAAACACAGCAAAACAATTTGAAGGCAATGCTTTCCTTCATGGAGCAATAGGGATGCTCCACTAGAGCTTAAGAAGATGATGAATGTCTAGGCACATTCAAAGCTAACTTGGCAGTCACAGCTTAAACTCAATGCAATCTCTTAAGTAAGAAGTTAGGAGAGCCTAACAAAAGAGCATGACAGCATTACACAAATAGGCCTAACCAAGAAAAATATGCTTCTTCTGTATTCTGCATCATATATAGAAAAAAGGAAATTGCCTCTTAGGATTGTGTTTGTGCAGGAGGGGGTCCCATCCTGGGCAAAAATAATCCTGCCTCATGCACAGGGATCATTGCAACAAGGTACAAGGATGTTTGCATTGGCACTAGGCAACATTAAGTGCACCAGCACAGGTAGAAAGTTGAAGAGCATCATGTCTTAATTAAGCATGGGCATAAAATCTGTTCAGTTTGCGGAATTTGCGGATTTTCTGAAATTTCGCGGTCTGCAATTCTCACCAAATTGCAGAAAAATCTGCGAAATCGCGTGCGGGATGGATTTTCACAAACTGAAGTACACGAAGCACTTACAGGGTTACAGCGGGTACCCAAGTTGAAGCTAATTTATTTGTAACCATTTACAAAATGGTTACAAAGAAATAAACTTCAACTTGGGCACCTGCTGTAACTCTGTAAGTGCTTCCTGAGCGGCACCTCCAGAGTTGTTCCCTACTTGCAACTATTCTCCGACCCTGCTCTGACCCTCGAAGCAGGGTCAGAGAATAGTTACAAGTATGGCACAATGCTCCAGGCTGTCACAAAAATTAAACCACAACAGGAAGCACTTACAGATAAGGAAGCAGGCGCCGGACATGAAGCTCAAATTCAGTAAAACATTAACCAGCCCCCGGTTGAGGCTGGGCAGGTGTGCTTTCTCCCCATAATCTACAGTGGTGAACCAGAGGGTGCTGTGATGAACCAGAAGGTGCAGTTGTGAACCAGAGGGTTCTGTGATGAACCAGAGGGTGGCAGTGGTGAACCAGGGGGTGACAGTAGAGAACCAGAGGGGAGCAGTGATGAAGCAGAGGGTGACAGTGATGAACCAGAGGGTGACAGTGATGAACCAGAGGGTGCTGTGATGAACCAGAGGGTGGCAGTGGTGAACCAGAGGGTGGCAGTGATGAACCAGAGGGTGGCAGTGATGAACCAGAGGGTGGAAGTGATGAACCACAGGGTGCTGTGATGAACCAGAGGATGGCAGTGATGAACCAGAGGGTGGCAGTGGTGAACCAGAGGGTGGCAGCGATGAACCAGAGGGTGGCAGGGGTGTACCAGAGGATGGCAGTGATGAACCAGAGGGTGGCAGTGATAAACCAGAGGATGGTGCTGCTAAACTGCCCGGGAGCCCTGTGAGTGTGTGCCCCCGCACTGCTGAGCTGCCCAGGGGTTGTGAGCCCACGCGCTACTGAACTGCCCCGAGGTCCAGTGGGTGTGAGCCCCTGTGCTGCTGAACTGCCCCGGAGCCCTCTCAGTGTGAACATCATTCGTGCTCAATTGCCTGGGAGCACTCTGGGTGTGAGCACACATTGTGCTAAGTGCCCCCCTGCCCCCAGTACATATATACCTGTACCGCACATCACCATTATGCTCTTGCACAAAGAAGTCTGGTGCCTGGATGCTCCTGATCCGTGTAGATGGTACCACCATCTGGTGCAGTCAAAATGTAAAGTCATAACTTGCTACACAGCACCAATAAACACGTGTCCCCCCTGGAACCGGTATGCGCATGTACCAGGCATGGAGCACCCGCTTGACACTGCCCCCTACGGCCCAGCGCCAGCATATGCCTGTACGGGGCAGTTTAGTATGAGATGGGACATTGTCCAGCAGCAGCAGCTGCATGCGCCTGAACCCACTGAGCAGGATCAGAATGATTTTGTACCAACACGCGTAGCAGCGCTATCTTGAACATCTGAAGGATTCTGGGATCCTGTGCCAAACGTATTTTTGCATCTATGGGTTTCCCGAGCGCCATCCCAGTGTAGCTCCTGTGACCAGGAGGCTGCTTTCTCCTCATCTGCTGCTCTGTTCGGTCTCTGACCCTTTATAAACAAGATGCATGTGAACTCACATTGAAGCCCCACCCGTTTGGCCCCGTCCACCACACACTAGCGGTATGAAACATCTTCCCGCCCGTCCCCACTATAATGGTCAGCTCACTCAAGGGACCCCGGCACCTTTTGGCACGCTGGCAAAGTTACAGGCGCACGTGGTCACATATTTGTGCAAATGGCACAAAAATTCGCAAGTTCGATGAAAAATTCGAGAACGTGCATGTTTTTTTGCCATTTGGCACGAATTCGCGGATCGCGAATTCGCAAATTTCGCCCATACTTAGTCTTAATGGATACAGCACTCTTCAGCTCTCTCCTGGTCACTCAGCACAGAATATTTGCTTGCTGCCCTGAATTGTGTGAACATTTAGAAAATATGTCCTTTAGTGTTCACCTCATGAGATCTTGATAACAAAATCGACTTCCCTATTTTTAACTGACTGAAAAAATGAGATCTGTACACCTTGTCAAATACCCACCCTGCCTTCTCCTAGTTAGTTTTATGACAGAGAATCTACATGAATTGCAACGGATGGGAATATGATAGGTAGTGTAACTTGAAGAGAAAGAAACTGTAACTATCTTCACCAATGGCAGGAACCCATTTCCTATCACACAATCAAATTGGGAAAATTACATCTCAAAACAATTTTCCGGAATTGGGACATAAAATGCTTCAAGTTGCCACCAATTTCTACAACTATGTTTTATTAGAGGTGTCCTCCGCTCAATATCTCTGGGCAGGACTAGATTTATGTGTCTCACATTCTGTTCCCCTTTGAAGAAAATCAAGGTCCAGTTAACAATTACAGCAAGACTATTCTATAGCATGTCCATGCTAGTAGGAAAGCCCAACTGTCGTGCTTTGAGGCTTGGGATTTTCATGTTACCGTGAATTTGGTTGCTAGGCTTATTCTTGGCCTAAGCAGAAGGTATGAAAACTTGGGTTGTGTGAGAAGTGGGTGTGAACCCTGCCTGGTCAAGCAACAACCACAATCCTTGTCAGGATGGTTCACAAGCAAACCCTAAATTAACCTGTGCTCAACCCTCTGGTAGCTTGGCACAGAGCACTCGGGCTTAACTTATAGACAATGTATAATGTACTTGTGCAATATTTCAAAGTGTAATAGAGAGATAAAACAGCATATAAAAAGAATCCCACACCAGATTAGAAAAATAAAACGTATTTTAATAAATAAAACAAGACCAAAAGAGCAAAAATAAAATCTGCAGAATTGAAGAAAGTCACATTTAAAGATTTTATTGATGATAGTGCCAAAAAGCACAGAGCATCATCTGTGGATATCTGGTCACCCCAGACAAGGACAAAGTCATTAGTTCAGGCCGACCATGAAGGAGTGTGTGCCGGCTACAGTGTCCCAGTTTTATGTTATATGTTATGTTATATGCTGTTTTATACTGCGCTCAATTACTGCCGGAGTATCCTGGCGCGAATAGACCGCTGGGGAACCCGTCCTGGCTTTCCCTGTGAGATGGTCCCTACTGGGTATCTCCAAGGTGAAACCAGGCATCCCCGGCATATGTGGGGGGCCGTTGTGGAGATGAGGCAAGCTAATGCCCAGAGTTGCCGAGTATGGTCCCTGGTTAGAGTAGGCACCGAGGTGAGAATTATCGTGTCCGCTGACCCTGGTCCAGGACCCTGCCGTGTTGGGAATTGAACCCTGGTCCCAGGCCGTCCTCTACTCCCGGGTCTGCCGCCTCTAACCAGTGAGCCACACCAGTCCAGGGTTTTGGCCCTCTGAACAGAGTACCTTAAATCCTAGTTTGCAGAGTGCTGTGAGGATCTTCACCAAAGATGGGCCACATGTTCAAATTGATGCATTGGTTCCAAAATAGAGGGAGGCTGCGATGCTAAGGCCTGCATTGTTGACAATGATCCTGTCAACGGCAATGGTGATGCCAAGTCTATTGTCGAGGATAGGCTGACAGTCAGAGCATTGCGTAAGTTCTGAAGTCCATCATCAAGGTTGGTTTTGATGAGGGAAGCAAGGGCTGACAGCAAAGATTTGTCACCCAGTTGGGGTGATGCAGCGGTTCTGAAGAGCTACGATGCGATGCAGGTCTTTGCAGCAGGTTCAATCGATTCAGTAGAAGTGATGCGTGGACTCTGTTCAGGTTGGCGTAATGCAGTAGAGGAGATGCATTTTTTCCTCTGGATTCACAGAGCATAGCACAGCACCATAATCTCACTTCCAAAGGTTCAGTACTTAGGTGGCACCTCTTGACAGGGTAGATGCTCAAATGGTAGAGTCCAGGTGCAGAAGCACGCTTATTGTAAGTCTGTTGTGTCGCTGAGGCTTAAGATAAGGAGGTCAGTCAACTAAGCTTTGGAGTCACTCTGGGTTCAAAAGATGTCAGTCCCTTCCTTTTCACCCAGGTAAGAGGGCAGCAGGTCATCACAGCAGGTCAACAGTCCAGCAGAGTGGCAGTCCTATCAGCAGCACAGCAGTCTTTCTACCTGGGAGAGTATCCACAGGTCCATAAGGTTGCTGGAGAGTTGGAACAACCTAACATAATTAATTAAGACATTAAAACATATGGGGGCATATTTACTTATACTGAATACAGAGCAACAATGTAAGGTGCTGCACTACATTGCTTAAATGAGGAAGCTAAATAGCAGCATAATTCCAAAGATATGGCGGTCTTCAGCCCTCTCCCAGAATGGGCACAATTGCCCAATGCAGACACCCTTTCACACAGTTCAAGGGTACAAGGGTGTCTGTGTCACAAGCAGGATTGTTTTTGTGAAGGATGAAGAAATTCCTTCACAAAAACAATTCTTACAGGCAATTTCCTCTTTCAATGTGTGATGCAAAATATATCATGAAAAGAAACAGGGATGGTCAACGGGTCACAGAAGTTCCTGCAATACTCTGCACCTAAACCACTTCTGTGAAGCTGCCACTGCAGCAGCAAGGTATGGCATCCAAACACGCTTGTGATGGAGTAGATTCAAACAGCACCATATAATCTCAGGTGAGGAGGAGACAGAGGAGAAAGATTTCCAGGGTGAATCTGGAAAGAGTGCGATGGCTGATGTGCCAGCGGCAAACAATAGCCCGGAGGTACCGAAGTGGAGGAGAGCAGCCCACAGCCCACAGCAAGCTGCGCTAGAAGACAGGTGGAGAGTACAGCCAGCACAGACAAAGGGGAGCATGATTTCTCTTTATGAGCAGCAATGGCGGAGGGTTTATCTTAAGTGCCCTCTCTGTGAGGTGAGCGCCACAGGGATTGTGGAGGTGGCCTACTCAGTTGCAGGTGCTGCTGTGGCTTTTGGGTCACCAAGCCCTCCCACATTTGATTATATAGTGGATGGTGCAAAAGAAATGTATTTTTACTGATACCCCGTACATTTAGCAGAAATTCAGGGGATCCCCTCCTCAGAGGCAATCCAAGCGCCATGTCTCCTCCAGGCATCTTCAGGCTAATAAAGTGTTTAACAGTGTGAGAAACAGCAGGGAAAAGCCATATTCCAGCTGAAAACATAGGGCCTCATTTTTGAAAAGTGTTGCATTGCTGCGTAAAAACATTGAGATAACCTACTGTTCTGCAAGCTCTGCAACTGCTATTAGTCGCACCCTCACATCCCAAACTAGTAATGAAACTGTATAAAAGAGTGCGGGAGGAGAAGACCTATGCAGATGACAAAAGCCTAGCCCGGTGGAATGATAGACTTCTCCCGCAACTCACACAGCCACAATGGGAACACATATGCAAACTCACAGGCTCCCTCTCTCCCAACAGCAATTTAAGAATTATCCACTTCAAATACACTACCAAATCTACCATACCACTCTGAAGTTGCATAGATTGATTTTACGTGGCACATGTCAATGTAAACGATGTGGTCAGCGGGAGGCCGATTTCTGGCCCTTAGGGTGGGACTGTGCTTTAAACCATAAATTCTGGTCTTCTGTTGTTCAACACTTTCATATCATGACTGGGGTGCACCTTCAATGCCTCCTGCAAAGTGGCCTATTGAGCTATGTACCACAGTTGAAAGGGGTTAGTGGAAAGTTTGTCCGTAAATCACTGCTGATGGCAAAGCGGCAAGTGGCAATGACCTGGGAAAGCACACTGGCACCACAAGTAGAACACTGGATTAAAGATTTGTTATATTGTAAAGAAAAGCTAGAGTTATATGCCGAGGAACTTCCTACCTCCTCCATACTGAAAGACATTTGGGAACCTCTATGCCAATTCTTTAGCTCGCAAACTCAGGATACTGTAAACAATGTGACGGAGTGATGTTATGATATATATTTGTGTGTATTACTATCAACCAAAGATGTAACCATAAGAAAGGTAGTGTCTAACTGCATGACTCATGAAAGACTGCACATATGTAAGTTGTTCTGTTGTTGTACTATGCAGTTACCTTCACATTGAGGGTGACGCAATGATCTGTATTTGAAAGACATCGATAAAGAGATTTAAAAACAAAAAACATTGATTAAACACTTTTCGGTGTGCTATCCTTATGACACCATAAATGCACCATATTTACTGTACTGCGCTCCATGTTCAATGATTTACAGATACGTGAGTATTCCTGACATATATGTAGGTGCAAAAGGGGCGCATTGCTGGGTGTGTCTAAAAACAGACGCAACTCCAGCAATGTGTCCTTTCACAGCCCCAAATGAAAGTGTCGGCCCTTTTTTGTGCCGGGACGCCCACCTACAAACATCATACCTGATGCAGGTATAATGTAGCGCAGGGCTTTACTAAGTGACACATCTGCTTGGGTGAGTCATTTTGTAAATATGGCGCAATGTGGTACATTTTTTATGCTGCCGCATCATCCCAAAGAGTGAAGCAACAGCAAAGCATAGAGATCATAAATAAGCCCCATAGTGGCAAAAAGTAAAGTTTGTCAAAATTGGAACTAGAAAAGTCATTTAGTGGACACCAATCAGGAGGCATCCAAAAGCCCTCCAGGTTCTAAGGGTGGTAATATCCTGGATATTGGATATTAATATCACTACTGCTGCAGGGCTATTTACTGAACCTGCAAATCTACAAAGTCCAATTTCTGGAACTTTTAATAAGTCTAAGCAGTTCTCACCCATCCCTGGTTAGGTATCGTCAGAGGAAAGGACTTTTCTGGGAGAGGGAAGTTCATTAGTGGTGCAAGATACAACTCTGCTAGGCATAATTCCTGCAAAAGAATTTACATATACTGAGGAGAGCCCTCCTATCTCCTTTTTGGGTTTAGGGTTGCTGGAGAAAGTAAAGCTGCACCACCCACTCAAGCACTAGGGGAAAAGGCGCAACAAGAGCTACAAGCAGCTGTTAACCTGGCACAATGTGCAGCTGCACAACTAGGAGAAATAGAAGTACAGAATGCATTGTGATCTCTGGAACAGTTCACCAGGCCATTCATGAGCACTGGGTCTTCTCAGACTATTGATTTCCTAATCACATCAATGACACCAGCAGTAGCAACAGCTGCAGAAACGAGCACCCAGATCGGGAGTCTACTCCAACAGCATTTGGATGAACTGTGTGAAATGAGGAATGTTCACAATAAATCGAAAGTTAAACTCCAGGTAAGCAACATGAATTCCAGCCTTCACAATTAAATTCCAGGCTTCTGCATGAAGAGCCGTGAATGTCCGTTTTGGAAGATCTCTAAAGAAGCTCCGAGTTTAGCACAGCCAATTCAAGACGCAAGATTGTGACCTTGCAGATGAAATTGGAGGAGATGGAAAACAGATCCTGATGCTCAAACCTCCAGAAACATGTGCTCCCAGAGAACCAAGTCAAAGCTGAAAGTTTTTGCAATTATGAGAGCACATAGAGACCCCTTTACTCGGTCAGCAAGCTTGAGATATCCTCGTACTTTTTTTGGTACATTATGGCGACTTTCAAATAAAGAAAGGATTCCATCAGATGCTATGAAATCCAAAGGATTCCAGACGGTGGAGAAGGGTTGTCTCAATATATTTTCAGACATGGCCATGGCAGCAGGTCGTCGCTGATGGGAATTAAAATCTATGATTGATCTCTTAAGGAAGCAAGGTATCCAAGCAGCTCTAGTGAAACAATCAAAGATGAAAGCACTACTGGATGGTAAATTCCAGATCCTGGGCCAAGTGGAACAAGCCAACAAACTACTACTGCACTAGTGTCAGCAGGAGCATTGAAAATGATAATAGAGGTAGCTGAAATGCTCAATCAGTAATATATGACATATATTTGGCAGGGACATCATGAAAAGCTGTAGGAAGCGGTAGAAAATTCCCAGCCTCTCCATCATCAGGCATTTTGTATGAAGTGAAGGCTAGATCTGGAAGATGAATTTCCTGGGAGCTATTGCAAGAAACCCACTCCATCGGAAGGAGGGGAGGGGAAGGCAGTCTCCAGTGGAAAGCCCAAGGTGGGTGAGGATACAGGGTCACTCGGCCTTTGGTGGGGGGAATGTGGGGGCAGGGGAGAGTGGAGTGGTGGGAGAGGTGTGTAGGGCTGTGTGCGGGAAAAGGGTGCATGCAAAAAAAGAAAACCTATTGAAGCACTGCTTACAGATATGGGGGCTCATTATGATGTGGCGAAATGAGTCTGATTGACCTCCGGTGGGTGGTCCTGACCGCCAAATTGCGATGCGACTGCACATGGTGCAGTTGCATTTCCCTATGAGAGCATGTGTTTGGGATGAAAACTGGCCATAACACAAGCTTCCATAGAGAAATGGGAGATAGTGTTAAGCCCTGCGCCCCCTGGCAGGCACCTCAAGGGGCGGCTTGGTGAGCAAAATAACGATGGATTTAACCCAGTTCTGTGACTGGAGGTGAATGTTTTGCCATTGCGCAACATTCCGTCCATCATCTTGTTTGTTTTACTGTTCACCCTATGTGAGAAGGGTATGTCCAGACTTGGGTCCCTTGCTCACTACGCCACTGGAGTCAAGCTATCCTGGCTGAAGATGGCCGGTAGCCAGAAACCGGTCCTAAGATGCTTGATTCTGGTCCAGGGAAGACATGGCTTGGCAGTTCGGGCTGGAATGTTCCCATGAGACACAGGGTCAAGACTGATTTGCATATGGCCATGTCTGAAATGAGGTGGCTTGGTGAGCAAAATAACAATGGATTAAACCCAGATCTGTGACTGGGGGTGAATGTTTTGCCATTGTGCAACATTCCGTCCATCATCTAGTGTGTTTTGCTGTTCACTCGATGTGGGAAGGGCATGCCCAGACGTGGGTCCCTTGCTCACTACGCCACTGGAGTCAAGCTATCCTGGCTGAAGACGGCTGATAGCCAGACACCGGTCCTAGGATGCTTGATTCCGGTCCAGGGAAGACATGGCTTGGCAGTTTCGGCTGGACTGTTCCAATGAGGCACAGGGTCAAGACTGATTTGCATATGGCCATGTCTGAACTGGGGTGGCTTGGTGAGCAAAATAACAATGGATTAAACCCTGATATGTGACTGGGGTGAATGTTTTGCCACTGTGCAACATACTGTCCATCATCTTGTGTGTTTTGCTGTTCACCCTATGTGGGAAGGGTAGGCCCAGACTTGGGTCCCTTGCTCACTACACCACTGGAGTCAAGCTATCCTGGCTGAAGTCGGCTGATAGCCAGACACCGGTCCTAGGATGCTTGATTCTGGTCCAGGGAAGACATGGCTTGGCAGTTCGGGCTGGACTGTTCCCATGAGGCACAGGGTCAAGACTGATTTGCATATGGCCATGTCTGAACTGGGGTGTCTTGGTGAGCAAAATAACGATGCATTAAACCCAGATCTGTGACTGGGGGTGAATGGTTTGCCATTGTACAATATTCTGTCCATCATCGTGTGTGTTTTGCTGTTCACCCTACTTTTTCTTATCGGCTCTCCTCCCCTCCCGCATTTAATCAGGGAATGGCGCCGTTGTGCAGCGGGCGTGCCACTGGTGTGATCAAAGAGTGCCTAAGGCAAGCCCGTCGGTGTCCCAGAAGCGGCCAGCACCAGCCATGCTGTCTGTTGAACTCCAGGATCAGAGCAAAGTTTAAGTCATACAAGGGATCATCTGTGGGCTTTCTGTTTCCGGTCCTGCCCCCATCATGGTAACTGGGATGTGGCATGCAGCAGTATCATAGTCGACCGTCCTGTAGACCTTCTGTTTATTACGGAGACTTTGTTGGACTCTACGTCCAATCCCATTGTCACCCTGGCTACGCCCAAGGGCTATAAGTTCTCCAGAGCTGATAGCCCGGAGTGGAAGGGCCATAATTTCTAAGAATAAGTCGGACCTTTGCGGGGGCAATGTTACTTCCTGGTGTGACCGTGAGGCCCTTGAATTTAGTATTCGCTTTTTCTGCTCACTTCACTCTGGGAGGCTCCCTGATTTGCAGGCACCCTGGTCCGGTGGGCTCCTTTTTTGAAGCATGGGGTGATGCTGTTATTTCTGGAGCCTTGCCATTTTCTCATGGTGTTAGGTGACCTCAATATTTACTTTGATCAGGCAGATGACCAGGATGCGCTTGACTATCTGGACACCCTGCACCTGGCTCAATTATCTCTGTGGGTTAATTTTCCTACCCACCAAGTATGCCATATATTATACATCAACAGCACCAATGTTCCCATCTGGGTGGATGATCGACGTCCGGTCTCATGGTCCGATCACTCTTTAGCGTATTTTTCTTGGGAAATTACTAATGGCGAGCCATCAGTGCGTTCGCATGGCAAACCAGTCTTTGGCAAAATTAACCCTCTTGTGCTCAGCCAGGCCTTGGAAGCTTCCAGGCCCACCCTCTCGGGGATCTTGCGGGCCGGCTTGTTAATTTTACAAACTGGGTCTCCAGTGCAGTGGATTTGCGTGCCTCCTCACCATGTCCAAGACTGTCTAGGGATTCTCCATCTAAACCCTGGATTACTCCAGACCTCAAAGCAATCCAATATGAATGCAAGATCTTCGAGTGTGCATGGCGTCGCAGCGAATTTTGCCCTGCGGCCAAGCAGAAGCTCAGTCTTAAACAAAAGATCTACTGTAGATCGATAACTCAGGCCAAAAGGCAATTCTATGCAACTCGCATCGAATCGGCTAAAAACAATGCCAAATACAATTTTACGTCTCCTGCCGCTCTTTCTAGGGAGTCTCCATCTACAGACACTTGGTGTGAGAGCCTCTCCAATTTCTTCAGGGACAAAATCATTTCCATTCAGGCAGCCTTCTCCTCCTGCGACAAGGGCACTGGGACAGCTGTGGTGTCACCACCTGCTGTTCCCAACCATTCATGGCATGCCTTTAAGCCTGTGAACGTTTCTGAGTCCCTTAAAATTCTTCCGGCCAGAAGTCTGGCTCTCCATCGGACCCCTGTCCGGCCAGAATGTTGTCAGCAGTTGCTGAGACCACTAATAATGAGGTGCATGGTATCATCAATTTGTCTCTTCAGGCTGCCTGCGTTCCAGAGGCCTGGAAGCAGGCCAAGATACTGCCTGTCTTAGAAAAGCCGTTGTTCGACCCACTTAGCACAGTGAACTACCGCCCCATTTCCCTTCTACCCAGCCTGGCCAAGGTGAGGGAGAAGGTGGTGAACAGACAACTCACGGAGTTTGTTGAGAGAGAGAGCCTGCTGTATCCAGCCCAGTCAGGGTTCAGAGCCTCCCACAGTACCAAGTCTGCTCTAGGGGAGATTTCAGAGGCAATTAGAGAGTGTCTGGACGCCGGCGGGAAGGCAGCACTAAATCTGCTTGACCTGTTGGTGGCGTTCAACAATTTCCCCCACTCCGTCCTCCTCCTCTCGCGTCTAACCGAGATCGGAGGTCGGGTGCTGTTTGGGGCTGGCTCAGAACCTTATTGAAAGGATGGGCTCAGCGGATATGGCTTTCACTATCCTCTTATTTTTCTTAGGCAGTGACCACAGGAGTCCCACAGGGGTCTTCCCTTAGCCCCCTCCTTTTTTACATTTATGACACACTTTGGTGTACCTGGCAGAGGAACTTTGGGCTAAGGTCATGGCCTACTCAGATGACACCTAGCTTCTTTTCACTCAGTTTAAGAATGTGGACTCTGTCTCCTCTGCTCAACACTGTCTGTCCTCCATTTTTCATTGGCTAGCTGCCGCACAACTTAAGTGCAACAAAGATAGATTGGAGATTCTCCTATATGGAAAGTTTCCCTTGAATGTTAGAGAAACTCTTTGGCCCCCCGAGTTCCCTATCTCCACTTCCACAGGGAAGCCCACCAAGAACCTGGGGGTGTGATTTGAGGAGAATCTTTTCTCAGCAATACAGATTAAGAAAATTGCTGGGACCTGCTTTGACCTTCTGAAATCTTTGAGGATGTTTCTCCCTCTTCTGCCTAGGGTGGTGAATGAGACTGTTATTTGCACCCTTATGCTGTCTTGGCTGGACTACACTAATGCCCTTTATGTGGGCATCCTAGGCTACCTTTAAAAATACTCGAGGCCTTCCTAAATGCGGCAGCCAGACTCCTTCTTGAAATTCCCACTAGTCCTAGCATGAGACCTCATTTGCGTTCCCTGCATTGGCTTACTGTAGCTGACCGGGTTAAATTCAAATTGTTGGTCATGGCCCTTCTCGCGCTTCATGGGCGTCACCCCATCTACCTGCAAAAACCTTCGCCTTCTACTCCACAGCGTGATCTCTGCATTCCTTGTCCCAGTGCCTTACTCAGGTCCCCCGCTTTAATTGTCAGAGGCTTGGAGGCAGCTCTCTAGCTTGGAAAGCTGTTTTTGCCTGGAATGCTCTCCCTTTCACTCTCCGGAAAATTCAGGACCTGCAGATTTTGAAGAAAAACCTGAAAACATATTTCTTTGCATAAATCCCTGATAGTTGCCCCTCTCTGTTCCATGCCAGGACACTTTCAAGTATCTGTTCGCGATACAATTTAAATTAAGATAAAATAACATAACATATGGATTACGGGCGGTTCCGACTGGTTGGAACCTGTCAGAAGCCAGCCGGAAGGACCAGGCGGTTTCAATTCTGACCGGCTGCATTGTAATCGTCCGGCAGGAAGTGAAACCAAAAGTCTTGGTCGTATAGCTTCTGAGCTAAGGTTGGACGCTTTACGGCTGAGACAATAATAGGCCCCATAGTGTTTATAGTGCTATAATACAAGTACCTGAGCAGCAAACATTTTTTCTTCTTTCTTCAGATTAGTCCATTGCCCACAAAGTTGAAAATTCTTTCATGTAATGTTAACGGTTTTAACAGCATATTGAAATGAAGGGCAATACTGGCTTGCTAAAATTTGCTTCAGGCGAAGATCATTTTTGGGTAAGACGCATTATAAAAATGGGGCTTCTCTGGGAAAAGTTCTCAGATATATTAAACATGAATTTTATGCTTCATCTAATGCAGCCATCAGGGAGTGACCATATTACTTGTTAAAGAGTTTCAGTGTGAAAGAATTAAGGTTCATAGATATTTAAGTGCAAGATGGATTTGGGTTCAATTGAATATTTCAAACCGGCAGATGTACTTCGTCAGCCTTTTTGGTCCAATTGAGGATTTTCTTGAGGCTCTACAATCTCCATATAATTTTGCAAGAAGATGAATCTGACTTTTTTGTGATTGGGAGTGGACTTAAATAATCTTTCTGGCTCGGCTTTAGACTCCACTTGGGTCAACAAATTTTAAAAGAAACCAAAGTCAAGCAAGCTGCTTCATAGTTTAATGCGGGATTGCACTCTGATATATTGTTGGCAAAGTATCAACCCGAAAGACAGGCTATATACTTTCCACTTAAAAAGATCCCACTCATTCTCTTGCATTGATTTCTTTTTGATTTTGCATGCTTTCCTAAAAGCCCTATCAGAAATAATAGCAAACCTTACTTCAGGTCATGCTGTGATTAAGCTTAATTTACATGATCAGTGATGTGAACAGACCAGATGGGCTATTGTTAAATCTCTAATTACTAACAAACAATGGATAATTCAAATGCAGCAGGCCTTAGAGGAGTTTGTAGAGCGTAATGTAAGTACGGCCTCTACGTTTGCTGTTTTAGGGGTGCTAAAATCATTCATTAGGGTAGAAGTGTTAGCCTTACTGTCCAATTTGAGTCAGCTTGAAAAAAACGAAAGCAAGCAATTGCAATTAGCATTTAATCAGGTGACAGCAAGGTAGTTGGCCTAACCCATGAGAGAGGCTAGGTTTGAGTAGTCTCAAGCTAAATATAAGCTGCAGGACCACTTAACATCTAGAGTGATATTGAATCATAACTCAGTCCTACAGAAAAGATATAAGAAAATGAACGCATAGATAAAAACTTAGCATAACCATCTAAGAGGAGATATAATGCTAACTGGATTAAGCAGATCTATGATTCAGCTTCCGTCAAACTAGTATCTCCCACAATAGATAGCGGATGTATTTCTTCTAGGAACTTTACTCATATCCACATGATACACCAATCGAGATTGTCAGAAAATGGTTAGAAGAGCTAAATTCTCCCTCAATAACACCAGAGCAAGGGCTACTTTGGTTAGCCCAATCACTCTAGCAGAAGTCACTCAGGCTGTGAATGCATTCTCAGCAGCAAAAGCTTGTGGGACAGATGGGATTCTCTCAGAAAGTTATGAGCTGTTTGCAACCCAACTAAATAAGCTTGTAGCTGATCTATGCAATAATATTTTGGAAGGATGTGAAATTCCTGAATCGTTCACTCAGTCAGTAGTGGTCATTTAAAAAAAAAAAAAGGTAGGTGAGAGGACGATACGAACTCATATCACCTTATGAGTTGATTTAACTCGGACTATAAAAAATTTATGAAGATCATGGTAAATTGAATTGCACAAGTGATCCCTTTCGTTATTCACAAAGAATGCCTTCCTCCCCACACCTGCACTGCACATTTGACCTCATACATCTACACCTCAAGGCCCCTTACCTACACTGCACCTGACGGCTTGTGACAAAAGATTGCTGATAAAGAGCCCCTCACAGGGTGCCCGTCAGGCATTGCAGCACCGGCCTGACAAGGAGCATGCCCTATATTGAAGCATGACACCCAGCCTGGGTGTGTGAGGGTCCAACTTCCCAAATTGGGAGATACCCTGTCTCTACCATATGATCAGGGCACTACCTTCCTAGCCTCCTGCTTATACTGCCTCCTTTATCCAGGAACTGCATATTCTATGAATATGAATATTAATTGGTATTTGTAAAGCGCAAGCTGTCAATCCAAAAGGAGCATCCTGCCACTATGCAGAAGAAAGTCACAAAAATGATAGCCAACCCTCTTCTCTAATTTCCCCTCTGACTTTCCTGCAACTTGTATAGTTGGGGGGAGGGTTGGGGTGCTACAGCAAGGTCAGGGTTATACCATTCCTTGAGCCAGGTTTCAGTGATGAAACGGAAGTCGAACTGTAGCTCAGTAATCAACTCTCTGATGTCATGAGACTGTTTAAATAGTGATTTTGTATTAATTAGTCCCTCTTTCAACTGAGGGCCGCTGAGTGTTAAGGCTTCAATACCCGTGACTTTGGGGGATATATCTGTGAAGGTAAACTCAGTTCTGCATTTACGGCAAGAGAGGGGACCTTTAATCTTATCCGGCGGTAATTGGCAGTCACATCTTTTCTTTTTGTCATAACTTTTTAGCAATCTTGGCGAGGTGCAATACCCGGGAGATTTTGGGCAGCATGGCTGGCGCTGCCATTGTTCTGGACGCGGACAGGCACACAGGCTTGCCTTTGGCGTGCCAGCAGCATGCCAGCGGGGCATCCACGTTGACAGGCTCATTAAATACTAGGGCTTGCCAACCACTAGAGCGCAAACTGTCCCAAAATGGCGGCTCTAAAATGGGCCTTTTCTCGTCCTGGAAGGGAAGGAGAGGAAGGAAAATGCAAGTGCAGTGCAAACATGTCTGCAAAGCGCGAGCTTCGTGTGAAGTGCAAGGTACAATTCATATTCAATCAATCAAAATAAGCTTCATTCGATTTAAAAGATTAAATCCTAAAAACGCATATAACACATCATATAAAAAACAATCATGATATCATACGAGTATATAGTCAAGCATAATCTGAACCAGTCATGTTGGCTTTGAATTACATGATATTTAAAACATTATCTTCACAAAACTTTAAAAGACCGGATCGATTATTCATATTGATCTCCAACTTCTGATTGCACCTTTCAAATATTTATTTAGATGGCTAGTAAACAAATCATGTTCTAAAAGTTGTAATATGTAAAAAGCTGGGTGGCATTGTCTCAATCCTAACACCCTTAATATTGGCACAATACATATTTTTCTTAACATAGTATAACATTTACAAAATATTAACGTGCATTGTGGATTGCATAGATATAGCATTGCATGGGCACGGGCATAAGGTTCTTGACCAATCATTCAAGTCTGGAAAGGTTGTTAGTCTATGTAAGTTTCCTAAACGAAAACGGGCCAACAACATCCTATCAAGTCCCCCTTTTACAGTTACAAGATAAGGTTGCACACCAAATTGAAGTAGTGGTGATTGATTTTCCCTGGAGGTTTTACTGTCTCGGTAGAGAATCTGATTGTCAGCAAGAGCTCTAGACAATCAATCTTTATTGATTTCCTTGAAATTGTGGTAATGCTACCCGGGTAATCGAAGTATTTGGGGTGCCCGAGATCTGTCATAAAACTCTTAATGGATTTTATCCAAGGAATATGAAGCAACCTTTGTAGCTTAAAACAATTATTTAGCATGTCACGATTAAAACTAGTGAATGTAGTTGACCATATCTTGTGCCATAGCAAGATCGGTTGAATCTTGATTAAAACTGATAGGTATGACATCACAAGTTCTGCATGGCAGATATAGGCAGCAATACTATTCGGGACCGCTAATAAATACCTCAGGAAAGCATTCTCAATTAGCTGTAGAGGATGAGGGTCAGCAAAACTCCAGATGCCAGCACCATACATGGCCGTTGAGACACACTTTGCTTCACAGATCTTCATTAATTCGAAATTTATTAAACTAATGCTGCTGTAGATTTTGTAAATAACAATTTTCTAGCGAAAATAGCTTGTGGCCAGGAACCCTTTTGTTCAAAGAGAATCCCCAAATATGAAAATCTATTGATGAATTCGACTTTGCTGGTGTTAATAAAAATATCTCAGCATTTTACACTAGTATTACTACATTCCATGATGTATGTTTTAGTGGTATTGACTTGAAGACCTAAATTAGACATAAAGGTTGAAAAGCTGGAGACAACTCTTTACAGCCCAAATTGTGTGCATGACATTAGAACATGATCATCCGCACTCAACAATGCTGGGATTGGACGATTGTCAATAAATGGAAAGTCCTGGCATTCGCTGGTTAAAACTGGACCTAATCCATTATTATACAGCTCAAAAAGGAAAGGGGCTAACACACACTCTTGTCTCACCCCCTTCCTAACTGGAAACTTGGCAGTACAACCTCCTAGGCCTCCATAGCAGATCCTAGCATCTTGCCACTTGATATAGCTGCCCCAAGTTTATACGTTGCATTTGCACGCCCAGGTCCCCTAAAATACTCCAGAGCTTATGATGTCTAACACAATCAAATGCCGAACGAAGATCTACAAATGCCAGGAAGAGGTTACCACTTTTGGCTTGCATATATTTGCCCCAGATAATGTTCAGATTTAGCCCTTGCTCGATATTACGGAGGCCCAGTCGGAAACCAAATTGCATATCCGTAATTACCCCAGCGTCCTCAGCCCACATCTGCAATTTATTCAATAAAATACGACCACCCACTTTAAAAAAATTATCTAAAAGTGACATTGGTCGATACCATATGGGTTTATTAAGTTCTCCCTTTTTAAAGATAGGGACCAATATCGATTCTGACCAGGATGGGATAAAGCCTTGTTTGCAGCAGGTTTCAAGTCTGATGATAAAAATGGGCCGCATACTCCATTCAATGCAATTGTCTCTCCAGAGGCACATATGCTGGACCTTGAAAAACGCCCTGAGTCCTTCTCCCGTTATTACTGAAAAATAAATACACATTATTTGATTCAGGCGAACGATTATTTTACTGTACATAAGATAAAAACAGCAATAATAATGTTAGACACAGAGAAAGCATTCTACTTGTGTGCAGTGGAAAGTTCTCTTCTCTGTTAACAAAATTTTACTCCCCCCTAATCTTGTGCAGGTAGTTAAAAAAATATACTTGAACTCTAAGGCATCCATAATAATCAATGGATCAGAGAATCTGGGTAAACCTTACTTTATTTCCAGAATACAAGGAATAGGAAATTGGTATAGATTACTTCATACAAAGAATTGTAAAGCTTGGGTGTCGGACCCTCCGTCATCAAGAGAAGCTTCTACAGGATGTCGCTTAGATATCTCCCAGTGGATGTTTGATAACCACGTTGGCCATAAGGCTATCCGAGCAGCTAATCGTTTTTCAGTAAATGGATGCTATATTATACCTCTACAAAGCTCCATAAAATGTATTCAGTTGAAGAACTGACTTCTTTCAGATGCAATCCGGCTGATGGAGATCGGCTCTATGTTATGTTTGCATGCACTCACTCTAAAAACTGCAGCTTGATTGTCTTCCTGATGCATATGCTGCTGTATTTGGCATCACAATGTGCATGGTTGAAATGACCGTAGCGCAGCATATGCTGGTTTTTATTACCACTCTAAAAGCAAGATCACTGGTAGCGAATTGGAAGTCTGAGGTAATTCCCACAGTCTCCGAATGGAATCAGAAGATGCTTCACGTATACAATCGACAGCATATAGATGCAAAACGTGTTGGCTCTATAGCTAAAGTGAGCAGGATATGGAAACGTTGAGAGTTGAATTAATAATCTCAGGATAGTCCTGTGTGGAATTGGGGGTGTTAAGAATGATAGTTATCTTCTTTGTCCTTGCACTTTTAAAGAGATATAATCATGTCAATTGATCGTGATTATAAAGGAAAACTTTGTTGAAAAACAGAATGTGGGAAGGATGGTCGGAGAAATGTTTCTAATATTTTTTTTAATATGCAGTTAAGGGTGGCATGGATACAACAATGAATTTAAGATTTATTGTGACTTTTTTGTTATTGAAATAATTAATTATGATTTCTACGGTATGTGTTATTTTTATGCTTCTACATTGTCTAAATAATAAAAATGGAGAAAACAGAAATGGAAAGAAAGAGGAAACAACTAGGAAAAATCAAGATACTTCCTCTCATTACACCTCACAGTGGGAGGCACGTTTTTTGCGCAATCCCATGTTTACTGCATGTCATAAATCTGGCATTGCATCAGATACTATGGGTGGATGCACATTAATACCCATGCTCCACCCACGGATGCCTAACAAAATGAAATGTAACGCAATGCAGCACAAAAAGTTGCATTGTGTCACATTTCTTCACAAGTCATGGATAGCGGTGTAATTAGTCCTACACAAAAGCAATCAAAGAGGCAGAATGCATCATGCATATGAAGAGGAATTATTAGGGAGAAAAACATTTTTTCTCATTATTATGTCATCCTTAGGGAGGCACACCGATTTGACGCTATCCAAGGCTTACAAACTTTTGTGTTGGACCTGGCCGTCTCTGCAGAGTCACCTCCAATCAATTTGCCTTCATCTCGCTCCTGTTTTCAGAATTTGTTTTTGTTGGCATTAGGAGTTTGTGCACTTTACCACTACTAGCCAGTGCTAAAGTACTTGTGCTTTCTCGTAAAGCATGGCAATATTGGCCTACACCTGATTGACAGATTTAATTTATTATAAGTTCCTACTATATGTTGCTACATGATATCCAGGGCCAGTTAATTTAATGGCACTAGTGGGCCTGCATGTATCTACAACAATGTTCTACAATAAACCTGAAACCCACAAATATATTGGAAACTCAAAAATATGATTTTGCCTCAGGATCAGCTGATGACATGGAACTATCTCAAATTGAATGCTTCCAAAACTGCAATATTCACATGTGGTGATAGGAAATATTATGTCCACCTCTGTGTGTGGCTTGGGGATAGGGGACCACCTCCTAAAGTATCAAAGGAAGTAGATACATTGAAATTACCATGGACTCCAAGTTATCAATGAATGCCCAAGGGGACAAATTAGCAAGACCAAACTTCATTACTATGAAAACTCTGCTTTCCATCTTCCCTCAACTAAGATTTCCACACAAGGTCTAGGCTGCTATCTCTCTAACAATTTCTAAACTTGATTACGCCAATGGCATCTACCCCAGATCATTTTTATCAACTATGAAAAGAACACGAAAAATTCAGAACTCTTCTGTCAGACTACTCCTGCATGTAAAGCAACAAGCCCACACCTCCCCTGCCTTGAAAGCCCTACAGTGTTTACTGATTGACAGACGACCCACCTTCAAGCTGTTTTGTATCACATGCAAACTGATAGAACAGGACCACTTTTAATCAGAAATAAATCACCAAATATATACAACAAAGAAACGCCCGCTCCCAATTGGCACCTTACCTCAAAACCCTAGCATACAAGGAAAAAAACATGGGTTGTCTCTGTTCAAGCAGCCAAACTATGGGATTCATTACCTCCAAATATAAGATCCATGGATAACTATCTTATCTTCAGAAGACTACTCAAGAGCTGCCTCTTTCCATAATCACCATACTCAAACATAAATTAATAGCTTATACTCTTGTCGATAAACAATTATAGTTTTATTATATACATGTATTTAGATAAATGCATTTCTTTGTACAATTATATATATATTACATATGGTTTTAAAATATATAGATATTTTTTAGGTCTGCTTATCAATCACAATATATAACTTATGGTTAATACTCATTTTATGCTTAACACAAATATAGGTCACTGTACAGTTTTCATATACATTATTTTATTGCATGTGCCTGGCTTTCTTTTTTATTTAATAAAAAAATTAACTAAACACTAAAAAATGTAAAACAATGATATCAAAACACAAATAAATTAGCTGCACACACAGCAACAATTTAAAGTCTGAGTTTCTAACAATTTATCCACATGTGGGACTGTATTCAATACAACCTTATATCTCAATCTATTATTTTCCTTGTACATGCATATGTTTTCCGTGTAGTTATGTATCCATATATTTATGACTTTACTCCTACTGTAGAAAAATACATTAAAACTGTAACTTTCTCTAATGCACTATGCCTCTCCTTAATATATTGTCTACCTGCAGTCTCTGACTCATCCCTAACTCAATCTACTATGACTTTCCAAAAAAGCCCTTCCTAGATCTTCCTTGGGCTAACCCTTTTGACTCATACCAAACCTCATCTTACTACTATGATTGCCCACATAACACTTTCTAGACTCTTTCCTCCACTATTCTCACATTATCTCAGTCAATCAAACTAACAGGCTCACATGGACACTACTCAAATTATTAACGTATATGTCCCTACACTAATCCACCACTAATCCCTTTTCAGTTCTGGAGTAGGGTGCTACTCGCCAATGAGATCTTCAATGCATCATCATTGGTTGTAAGCGAAATGCAATTACAACGTCCAAGAACGTATCATTGTAAAGAAAGAAAGTTATATTTTATACAAAATGTTAGCAAATGTATTGTCAATGTAAATAAATTACAAAAAGATGTGGCTATGATAATCCCAAAAAATCATGTGTTTTTACTTAATTTATAATTAATGATGTCTGATTCAGTGGACTGGTTGAACCACGCTAACATGCTCTTAATTTTACATTTGAAGCAAAAATCAATAAATTACCTTTTCTTGACCTGTGGCCACTACTAAAGAATGACTCCCTTGTTCTTCAGAGGACTGCCCTGCCTCTTGAAGCTAGTCTTACTCCTTGAAGGACTGCCTGATGCTACCAGAGGCCTGCCTTGACCCTCTGAGGACTGCCCTGCTCTGTGAGAAGGAAGTCTGGATCTGCTCTATTCACCCCTGGCTACCTGAGTGACTTCAAGGGTAAGATGGCTGACATTGAGTCTGACTGTCAGGATAGAACAACCTCTAGAGATTTACCTGCAATTGCCCACCACAACCTACCTGGAACTGCAACTGAATCTGCCTAAGCCCTGCTGGCCTCTAATTGAGTTCCTCCAAGACTGACAATAGGTGCCACCTCAGGTCCTAGAACTCCATCACAGAGAACGCCCCTTTGCCTAAATGAAGGTTCCATCAAATCCAGTGCGAAGTGACACAAAGCCCCTCAAGGTTCACTGTACAACTGAAAGCTTCACGGGAAACACCAGAGCACCAAGTTTCAGGCATGGTGCAGATTCGGTGATACCGACGACTGCAGTTACCATTGGGAAACGCAACCATTTGGCGCAGGATTCCCTTGAGTGGTCCTCAGGTACGAAGGACTACAGCAACAACTATGGGTCGATTAGGATCGCGGACAGAAACGTGTTCCGTCCGCCGAGGAAGGTGGCAAGATACTCCGGACCTGCCCACGGAAAAACCGCAATAGCGATTAGGATCAAATGTGATAGAAACGCCGACCGCGGCGGACGGAGTACAACAATCTCCATCCGCGGCGGTCGAAGTACACCTGAGGCCGCGGCATGCGGACGGAACCTACAAAACACCGACCGCCGCGTACGCACATGACCAGGAGAACAACAACCTCCCCCGCGATACCTGCGTAGTGTCCGTGTCCGCAATTAGGATAACTCCGCAAGTACCCCGGTAGCCACCGCGATCCACGTCCGCGGCGGTACCAATGCTAGGAGAAACCGTGCACCACAGCGGAAGTCCAACATCCCTACAGTCAAACCAATGGCATACATACCGACAGAATTCATCACCAAACACAGGAAAATTAACGACCACCCAACTGACACATCTAAACCAAACACGAGACACAATGACCCACCCCCAAGAACTGCATAAACCACACCTGCCAACACACCCACCTATCACCTGACTGCCAATCAACATTCGCACAGGGCCAACACACAGACTATAAATTAACTCCCACCCACTCCAGAAATCCTCTGCATCACAGCATAGCTGCTAGCAGGAGACAACACTTGGCCAACAGCATAAAATTAAAATCATACACATAACCCACACCCAAACACACCCTGTACACAAAGACCCACCACACCATACCCAAACACCACACACCAGAACCTCCTAATTCACACAAACACACACCCCGAGCACCATGGCACCCAAGAAAAATCCGAAATTCACCGACACCGAGCTCAGGGTAATGGTCGATGAGATTATTCGTCTTGAACCCCACATCTTTGGATCCCTAGTGCAGCAGACCAGCATAGCTAGGAAGAACAGCCTGTGGGACCGGATCGTCACCAGGTTCAATGCCTCCGGGACCGTCCCGAGGACCAAGCATGAAATCCAGAGGCAGTGGCACGACCTCAAGACCCGGATGAAGTACATCAGAGCCAAGAACTTCCTCCGGGCCAACCACACAGGCGGTGGAACCCCCCCGGAGCCCCTACCGTACCCCGAGTGGGAGGAGAAGGTGCTGACCATCCTGCACCCTGAGACCATCGATGGACTTGATGAGGGAGAAGAGGCTGGTAAGTACCAACCAAGCACCACAAACACAACAACACGGTGTGCCTCACACAACTCTGAAGACACATCTCACAGACCCCAGCCATGCATGCAGTCCACATACTCACCAACGTCTAAACCACTCCTACAGGCCCCCATGTCCATAGCGAGGGTTGTGGTGGTGAGTGGGGTGTGTCAGGGGTCACTAGTCCAATTCCCAACAGGCCCCCACGTCCATAGAGAGGGTGGTGGTGGTGGGTGGGGTGTGTGAGGGGACGGAACTACAACTCCCCACAGGCCCCCATGTCCATAGAGAGGGTGGTGGTGGTGGGTGGGGTGTGTGAGGGGTCACTAGTCCAACTCCCCACAGGCCCCCATGTCCATAGAGAGGGTGGTGGTGGTGGGTGGGGTGTGTGAGGGGTCACTAGTCCAACTCCCAACAGGCCCCCATGTCCATAGAGAGGGTGGTGGTGGTGGGTGGGGTGTGTGAGGGGACGGAACTACAACTCCCAACAGGCCCCCATGTCCATAGAGAGGGTGGTGGTGGTGGGTGGGGTGTGTGAGGGGACGGACCTACAACTCCCCACAGGCCCCCATGTCCATAGAGAGGGTGGTGGTGGTGGGTGGGGTGTGTGAGGGGACGGAACTACAACTCCCCACAGGCCCCCATGTCCATAGAGAGGGTGGTGGTGGTGGGTGGGGTGTGTGAGGGGACAGAACTACAACTCCCAACAGGCCCCCATGTCCATAGAGAGGGTGGTGGTGGTGGGTGGGGTGTGTGAGGGGACGGAACTACAACTCCCCACAGGCCCCCATGTCCATAGAGAGGGTGGTGGTGGTGGGTGGGGTGTGTGAGGGGACGGAACTACAACTCCCAACAGGCCCCCGTGTCCATAGAGAGGGTGGTGGTGGTGGGTGGGGTGTGTGAGGGGACGGAAATACAACTCCCCACAGGCCTCCATGTCCATAGAGAGGGTGGTGGTGGTGGGTGGGGTGTGTGAGGGGTCACTAGTCCAACTCCCAACAGGCCCCCACGTCCATAGAGAGGGTGGTGGTGGTGGGTGGGGTGTGTGAGGGGTCACTAGTCCAACTCCCAACAGGCCCCCATGTCCATAGAGAGGGTGGTGGTGGTGGGTGGGGTGTGTGAGGGGACGGAACCACAACTCCCAACAGGCCCCCATGTCCATAGAGAGGGTGGTGGTGGGTGGGGTGTGTGCCATTGCCGACTGAATGTCAAATAGAAATAAATGTACACGTTTAGGCAACATGACTCATCCTCACATGTTTGTTTTGCAGGGGATCCTAATCTGACAGCTGCAATTAACACCAGGCCTCCAGCATCCCCACACTCTGAACTTTCAGGGGATGATTGGGCAGCCACCTCCGGGGTTGAGGATGGTGCCGGCTCAAGCAGCCAGCCAGGGACCTCTGGCATCACAACAACACCGGCTACTGTGACCTGCACAGCTACCTCCAGCACCACCTCCACCACCACTACTACCGCCACTTCTGCCCCTGCCACCCTGCCCAACCCACCGGCCAACGCTGGGGCAGCGCCATCCCAGCCACGCAGGGAGAGAGTGAGGCAAACCACAAATGCAAGGCCAGATCCTGCAGGCAGGAGCACAGCAGAAAGAAGGCATGATGACACTACACCCAATGCCGTGCAACAGTGTCTTGAAGCACTAGTCAGGGTGGAGGCGGGCTATCTACGTGGCCAGGCACATGCAGACCGGGCCCACCAGGACTTTGTGGACAACACAGCGATGTTGGGGGCCATCGAGAGACGGCTTGGCCAACTCGTGGACATTTTTAGCACGAGGATATTCGCCAACACCACCCACCATACCCCCCCTCAAACAACGCCACCGCCAACAACACCGTCACCGCCACCTGCGCCCCTGGCGGCGGATGTGCCACCTGATCAGCCAGCGCCCCCAGCTGACTCCGTCCCGACACAAAGACGGAGGGGCCGCCCGAGGCTGGAAGTGGGCGAGAGCAGTGTGGAAGGTCCTGCCACACGCTCCAAGAGGAGCCGACAATGACTCTTTGGAGTACCTGAGCCTGCCATCCATCCTGCCAACTATCCGGTCCCACCTGGCACAGGTCTGATGCACTAGGCACACACCACCCTATGTGGTGTCTGCACGGACATCTCATCTGCGATTACCTTGGACTCTCACTCCCCCACCCTTTCACTCATTTGTAAATATGCACCTACACCTATGCACAATCTGTAAATAAATACCACTTACTCACTCAATGATGTGTTGCCTCCATGTTTATTCACATGATTGCATCAGAAACAGACGTAACCAGGTTCAGGGATCCAAGTGGTACAGAATCATGCCGCAAGGGAGTTACCTAGGGAAACATAGAAAACGCAAACACACGTTAGGAAACACCATCACACTCATCCCAACTCACTGCAGTGCAACTTTCAACAAACCACACACATCACTACACAAATGGATGACACTACACACATCATGGAGAAGTGCATGTACTCATAAATGAAGACACACACACACATGCATACATCACATAACAAAACACATAGATGATGCCCAACACAATGACACAAGAGCAGCAAACCTACACAGGGCATACACAAGCAGCACAAGAGGGGCACACTCACAATCAAGGGAAGTAGCGTTCAATGAGCTGGCGCCTCTGGTCCACACCTTCCTCCTCACCACTATCCTCATCAGTCGACATGGGTAGGTCGGGAGGGCAAGGAACTTGCTGTTCATCTGGGTCCAAGATCAGTTCAATGTTATTGCGCACAGCCAGGTTGTGGAGCATGCCGCAGGCAATCACAATCTTGCATACTTTGCCTGGTGCGTAAGGCAGGGCCCCTCCAGTCTTATCCAGGCACCGAAACCTAGACTTAAGCAGGCCAAATGTTCGTTCCACCACTCGACGTGTCCTACCATGGGCATCATTGTATCGCATTTCTCCTGCTGTAGTGGGATTGCGTATTGGACTTAGAAGCCAAGGCCTGTTTGGGTAAGCAGAGTCGCCTGTGTTTGTGGAAATTAGAGAGAGAGAGAAACATCACTACCTGAACATGTGGCCACACAAAGACACACAGATATCACTCCTGTCACCACAGCATACTCACCAACAAGCCAGGCTTGTGCCGGACGCAGATTTGCCATCAGTTGGAGGACAATGCTGCTCCGCATGATGTGGGCGTCATGTGCAGAGCCAGGAAATCTGGCACACACATGTGAGATTATGTTGTTGGCCTGGCACACCACCTGCACGTTTAGGGAGTGGAAGTGCTTCCGATTCCTAAACACCTGCTCACGTGCCCGTGGTGGAATGATCGCAATATGCGTGCCATCAATGGAACCCACAACGTGTAGTATGCGACCCAGTGCATAGAAGTCTGCTTTGACCGCTGCCAACTCTGCCGCCTGTGGAAAATGTATGTAGTCATTCTTGTACAGCATCATGGCTGTCAGTACATCCCGAAGTACTGTGCTGAACATGGCCTGTGACATTCCCCCGGCATGTCCAACAGTGTACTGAAATGCGCCTGTTGCAAAAAAATGGAGTGCCGCCATCACCTTTTGGGTGGGTGAAATGGAGCCTGGATAGGTTCTCCGCGGCTGCAGGTGAGGAGACAATTGGTTCACAAGCTCCAGCAATCAACGTCGATCAAGCCTGAATTTCCTGATCACCTCCTCGTCCACCATATCCTCCAGCACAGTGTATGGGCGATGGACATTTGGAGCCCTCCTGTGTGGGAGTAAATGGAATGGAAGTCAATTCACATACAACGTATGTCTGTGCAACTCACTCACATGTCACCGCACTCTATGTAACATGTAATAGGCAGTGTTCAATTAGCATATGTGTGACATCTCTGATTGTTACAACAACATGGATTGACGTAGCAATGTGCACCCACCAGCTACATGATGTGTTGCAACATGTGCAATGCACTCTGTCTCACCTCAACATCACTGCCAACAAGACATGTGACATGACCCAAAAGTGACGGACATTTGTGGCACACCGATGGGCATGGTATGGACACACATGGGATTGAGCATGAAGTGTGGAGTCACGCAATCACGCACACAACCGTCATCATGCAGCTGCAGACAATGAAACAAGGTGCATCGTCAGCTGACATGCAATCATTGACGCCGCCATGGCGGTCCACTGCTTCCGCTGTTTACGTCTGGCCATACGAGGCCCGCGTTCACCATTCCCATTGTCTGCATGTGCACAGACCGTCACGCTCACACACCGGCAAGTGCATGTGCTAGACACGGGGACGGATGCATCATTTGCAACAAAGTTCCAACAGTGGCGTCTCCATGGCGGGGCCCGTATTCGGCGGGGGAGGCGGAGGCCAAAACATCCATAAGCTGATGTCAATGCACATGGCAGTTCATGACCCCCCTTACAGTGACATTGCATCAGCCAGCCTACACCGGCCGGCCCAGCCCTGCCCATGACCGCCGTGCCGGCCATACCGACTACCGCCGCTTCAGGCCCCCTCCACTACCGCCGTGCCAGGCGCAGCCCATGACCGCCGTGCCGCCCATGCCGACTACCGCCGCTTCAGGCCCCCTCCACTACCGCCGTGCCAGGCCCAGCCCATGACCGCCGTGCCGGCCATGCCGACTACCGCTGCTTCAGGCCCCCTCCACTACCGCCGTGCCAGGCCTAGCCCATGACCGCCGTGCCGGCCATGCCAACTACCGCCGTTTCAGGCCCCCTCCACTACCGCCGTGCCCTGGCGGGCCTGGCACGGCGGTCATGGGCTGGGCCTGGCACGGTGGTAGTGGAGGGGGCCTGAAGCGGCGGTAGTTGGCATCGCCGGCACGGCGGTCATGGGCTGGGCCTGGCACGGCGGTAGTGGAGGGGGCCTGAAGCGGCAGTAGTCGGCATGGCCGGCACGGCGGTCATGGGCTGGGCCTGGCACAGCGGTAGTGGAGGGGGCCTGAAGCGGCGGTAGTCGGCATGGCCGGCACGGCGGTCATGGGGTGGGCCTGGCACGGCGGTAGTGGAGGGTGCCTGAAGCGGCGGTAGTCGGCATGGCTGGCACGGCGGTCATGGGCAGGGCTGGGCCGGCCGGTGTAGGCTGGCTGATGCAATGTCACTGTAAGGGGGGTCATGAACTGCCATGTGCATTGACATCAGCTAATGGATGTTTTGGCCTCCACCTCCCCCGCCGAATACGTGTCCCGCCATGGTGGCGCCACTGTTACAACTTTGTTGCAAATGATGCATCCGTCCCGGTGTCTAGCACATGCACTTGCCGGTGTGTGAGCGTGACGGTCTGTGCACGTGCAGCCAATGGGAGGTGTGGACATGAGCCACGGTTGGCCAATAGCAAGTACCGTATGCTGTTCACCGCAACACCAGGGCCAATCATTGGCCCAATTCCAAACACGCTTTCACGGCTGACCAATGGCTGGCGCCGTATGCCACAGGGCCCTATATATTTGTGATGTGCAAAAGCATACCTTCTACGATGACCACCGACTGCTGCCTGTGACCATCACCTCCACCTGCTGCTGCGGAGCTGACCACCGACTGCTGCCTGTGACCATCACCTCCACCTGCTGCTGCGGAGCTGACCACCGACTGCTGCCTGTGACCATCACCTCCACCTGCTGCTGCGGAGCTGACCACCGACTGCCGCTCTAGTGCCATACTCCGTGACCTTGGCATGTCGAGAGTCAAAGAGGTCCGGTCTCGTCCCGTCACCGCCGCGGAGCTGGATGTCCTCGTGGACGCTGTGCTCCGCAACTACGGACGCCTGTACGGCGCATCCGGACAGGTGGTAAGTGCAGTGGGGGATAAGTTGTTGTGCATGAGGTGTCATATGACACCTGGGCTCTGGAAACTTGGCGGTGTGATGTGTGACCAACTAAAGAATCGATATGTGCATGGCTGCAGAGAGAAATGTGTTGCTCCTATCTGTGTGACTGGCCAACTGTCCACTGACTTCCACCCTTTTGTCTCCCATCATGGTAGGTGAAGCTGCACCTTCGCAAGGACGTGTGGAGGACCATTGCACGTGAAGTACGAGCAGAGGGGGTGTCCAATAGACGACATACACACTGCCACAAACGCTGGGACGACATTTCCAGACTGAGCAAGAATGTAGCGGAAGTGACACTAGGGATGATTCCAAGGACGGCACGTCTGGCCCGACGCTCAATGACCCCTCTCATGCACCGTATCATAGCTGTGACGCATCCTGACCTGTCCGAGCGGTTGCGTGTGGATGAACAGCAACGTGGCGGTAAGCATACTGTCAGTGTATGTTGCTTGTGAGTGCTATGCATGTATTGTTGCCCACACACATTAGGGACTTCCGTCGATCGTGAGGCTCGTTCCAATGGCATGTTGATGACATTGCCGCAGTAAAATTTCACTTCCCGATGCGGCATGTTGAGACGCCACCCGCTAAGCGGTTCAGTTTTCATGCACATGCTGTAGTGCTCCGTCACCCCTTGGCAACACTTGTGTGCAGATGTAGTTCCTCATGGCCAGTGTGCATGCTGTACATGTATTACGGCCAACGCCATTTAATTCCTGTGAGGATGACTGGTTGGGGTGGGCCGTGTGCAGGTTGGGGGATCGATGGACATTGTCATCAGTGGCTTTAGGGATTCCGCAGCAGTACTGTACGTGTGTGTGCCCATTACTTACACCCATTTCCTGTGCATTTCATCTTTGGCAGAGGGCACTCAGCCACAGACTGCGGAGATGACAGAAGGCAATGCATCCGGATCAGACGTCGCGCACACGCAGACTGACACCGAAGGGGCCAGCGCCGGAGAGGGGGACAGGACCGTCCCGGAGGATTCGCATGTGGAGACAACATCGTCATCATCTTCCGACACTGTTGGTGAGTCAGCACTGTTGTCACAGACTGGGAGTGGGCAATCAACACCTTCGGTCGGGACACAGCACACAGGGCCCACCCTGCCGCCAACTGCACCATGTACTGTTCGTGCACGCAGGAGTAGGGGGAGCAGAGTGGCGTTCGGTGTCGGCACCACTGCCCCAGCCTCGGTGAGCCAAAATGCACTTTGTGCAGAGGCTGTTGATCTGCTGCGACAGCTGTGTGTGGGCCAGACCAATATGATTAATGCTTTCCAAGACCACAATAGGAAGTTGGGGCAGGTGGTGGCATTCATGGAAGGTATGCATGGTGATCTGGCTGGTGTACACAGGACACTGCAGTCATTGTCTAACAGTGTGTCGTCTGCCATTGTACAGTCGCATGGACTGGGTGGTACTTCTGTTCCACCATCTACAACTCTGGATGTGTCAGGGGGGAGTGAATTTTCTGACCAGGACTCTAATACAGGTTATTGCACTAGAAGCAGCGTCAGCCAGCACGTCAAGGCACGGAGGCCTCAGACCCCATCCCCTAGGTCAGGTAAATCTGTTCACAACGACAACGTCAGATATAGTGGAGTACACACACGTGAAGCAAAAGAGGGGTTGGGTGTAATGGCTACACATGCTGCACAGCCATCCCACACACAAGGTACTACCAAGCCAAGACTCACTCCCACTTCCATTGACACTACCTTGTACGAGGACATTGAGAAGACGAATAAATCTCTTGAGGGCTCGCATACTCCCAGTGCCAGGGAGACTAGGAAGGAAGGAGCCACTCCCAAGGGCAGGGAAACTAGGAAGGAAGGAGCCACTTCCAAGGGCAGGGAAACCAGGAGGGAAGGAGCCACTCCCAAGGGCAGGGAAACTAGGAAGGAAGGAGCCACTTCCAAGGGCAGGGAAACCAGGAAGGAAGGAGCGACTCCCAAGGGCAGGGAGACTAGGCAGGAAGGAGCCACTCCCAAGGGCAGGGACACTAGGCAGGAAGGAGCCACTCCCAATGGCAGGGACACTAGGCAGGAAGGAGCCACTCCCAAGGGCAGGGAAACTAGGAAGGAAGGAGGCACTCCCAAGGGCAGGGAAACTAGGAAGGAAGGAGCCACTCCCAAGGGCAGGGACAAGGACAGTCACAAGACAAACGCACCTAAGAAGAGCACGGACACTCCCAGGGGCAAGGACACACACGGGGAGAAGGTGTGTCCTGGGGATATGTACACCACACACGACAAGTCTGCTGCCTGGAACAGGGCACCATCCAGGGAACAGGGAAAGTCCGCAGACAACAGTACTCCTACACAAATGGAACATCCAAGGCCCAAGGCATCTCCCATGGACAGTGGCGCTGTCAGGGACAGGCATACATCACCCATTGTTGCACTGAGGCAGCTGTTTTCTGGGAAACGGAATACAGATGTCTCCGCAGTGGAGTCACCCCTTACCTCCACTCCCATCAGGGCCCGTCAGGGACGGATGCAGGTGGACCCTGTAGTGGCATCCCCCATGACACATGTTGCAGAGGCCACAAGGCAGCCACACAGCAAACGACAAGCAGGCTCCAGCACGTCCCCAGAGAGCATTCCCCCCCCAGCAGATGCACCTCCCATGGTGGGTGAAATTTCTTCTCAGTCCGGTCCACTTGTAAGTCCTGTCCTGTCCAGGGTGCAGGCACATGTCCAAAAGAAACGTAGACACACAGCATTGACACATGCACAATCCGATGTCGGACAATTGCAACTATCCCCCACTCCCAGAGCCACCCTGCCTCCTGGACCACACAGCCCTGTGGCTCATCATTTCAGTGGTCCCAGTGGTGCTGATGCAGTTGACTCGCATGTGTCTGTTAGTGGCTGGGTATCAGTCGAGACATATCCTGTATCAGGTGCTGGCAGTGTATCTGGGTCTATGGGCCATGTGTCAGTCACTCGGTCTGGGGCTGTGTCTCACACTCCTGTATCAGGTGCTGGCAGTGTATCTGGGTGTATGGGCCATGTGTCAGTCACTCGGGCTGTGGCTGTGTCTCACACTCCTGTATCAGGTGCTGGCAGTGTATCTGGGTCTATGGGCCATGTGTCAGTCACTCGGGCTGTGGCTGTGTCTCACACTCCTGTATCAGGTGCTGGCAGTGTATCTGGGTCTATGGGCCATGTGTCAGTCACTCGGGCTGTGGCTGTGTCTCACACTCATGTATCAGGTGCTGGCAGTGTATCTGGGTCTGTGGCTCACGTGTCAGTCACTACATCTGTGGCTGTGTGTCACACTCCGAATTCTGGTGCTGGCAGTCTGTCCGATGCGGGTACTTCACGCAATCCACCTGATAGTGTGCTGTAAGTTGCTGTAGTGTGACCTCAGATGTAGTGCCTCTGATGTACCTGCTCTGGTGTCCACACTGCCCTGTTGGTGCCCTGTTGCTGTTCTCATACTGATGTACTGACTCTGATGTACTTGCTCTGGTGTCCACACTGCCCTGTTGCTGCCCTGTTGCTGTTCTCATACTGATGTAGTGCCTCTGATGTACCTGCTCTGGTGTCCACACAGCCCTGTTGGTGCCCTGTTGCTATCCTCATACTGATGTACTGCATCTGATGTACCTGCTCTGGTGTCCACACTGCCCTGTTGCTATCCTCATATTGATGTACTGACTCTGATGTACCTGCTCTGGTGTCCACAATGCCCTGTTTCTATCCTCATACTGATGTACTGCCTCTGATGTACCTGCTCTGGTGTCCACAATGCCCTGTTGCTATTCTCATACTGATGTACTGCATCTGATGTACCTGCTCTGGTGTCCACATTGCCCTGTTGCTATTCTCATACTGATGTACTGCATCTGATGTACCTGCTCTGGTGTCCACACTGCCCTGTTGCTATCCTCATACTGATGTACTGCATCTGATGTACCTGCTCTGGTGTCCACACTGCCCTGTTGCTGTTCTGATACTGCATTGTGCCCTCTCATGTGCTGCCTCTGATGGACCTTTTCAGTGCAATGGACTGTTGGTGCACTTAGCCCCTCTCATGTACTGCCTCTGATGGACCTGTGCCTTGCCATGGACTGTAGGTGCACTTAGCCCCTCTCCTGTACTGCCTCTGATGGACCTGTGCCTTGCCATGGACTGTTGGTGCACTTAGCCCCTCTCCTGTACTGCCTCTGATGGACCTGTGCCTTGCCATGGACTGTTGGTGCACTTAGCCCCTCTCATGTGCTGCCTCTGATGTACCTGCTCTGGTGTCCACACTGCCCTGTTGCTGCCCTGTTGCTGTTCTCATACTGATGTACTGCCTCTGATGTACCTGCTCTGGTGTCCACACTGCCCTGTTGCTGTTCTGATACTGCATTGTGCCCTCTCATGTGCTGCCTCTGATGGACGTTTTCAGTGCAATGGACTGTTGGTGCACTTATCCCCTCTCATGTACTGCCTCTGATGGACCTGTGCCTTGCCATGGACTGTTGGTGCACTTAGCCCCTCTCATGTACTGCCTCGGATGGACCTGTGCCTTGCCATGGACTGTTGGTGCACTTAGCCCCTCTCATGTACTGCCTCTGATGGACCTGTGCCTTGCCATGGACTGTTAATGCACTGAGCCCCTCTCATGTACTGCCTCTGTGGACCTGTGCCTTGCCATGGATTGTTGGTGCACTTAGCCCCTCTCATGTGCTGCCTCTGATGTACCTGCTCTGGTGTCCACACTGCCCTGTTGGTGCCCTGTTGCTGTTCTCATACTGATGTACTGACTCTGATGTACCTGCTCTGGTGTCCACACTGCCCTGTTGCTGCCCTGTTGCTATTCTCATACTGATGTACTGACTCTGATGTACCTGCTCTGGTGTCCACACTGCCCATGCTCCATCCTAGACTGTGATGTTACTCCGATTCTGCGTAAATAAAATTGTGATTCATGTGTCCTGGTTTGTCGGAGTTATTCTTGCGTGTGTGATGCTGGTGTGGATTAGTATTTTCTTGAGGGCGGTGGGTTCAGATACATGTCACTCTACCCTACCTGGGTCACGACCCTTGGAGGCATTGCCGTACACAAGAATATGTCCATTTCGGGACATGTCACTCCCCCCTCCCTACGTCACGGCCCTTGCAGGTACTCCTCTCCAGACAGCGAATGGTTTGTAGCCTACCTGCGTCGTCCTCGATGGTGGGCCAAGACTAGGACGTAGTGGATCGCGAAGAGTATCGGGTAAGCCTGTAGTGCAGGGTCCATGTCGGCGAGCGGCTCGTGGTGGGTATGGTCGCTGTGGAGCATCCGCAGTGTTCAGGCAGGTTGTTTTTCCGCTGCGCTTTTATGTGTATTTTCCGCCATCTTGATTTGGAGGACGGTCCTAGACATCAGTCCGTACGGCGGAGTCTCTGGATAGGTTACGTCCGCCGCGTGGTTGGGAGTGGTGGTGCGGCGGACCGTGTTCTACCGCCGCGGACGGATTTTGGCACATATTTTGTATCCTGATTTTGCGGCCGGAGTGTCCGCGACGGGCGCACTGAAAATAGGCATGTTCCCCATGCTCTGGGTCTGCGGAGGCACTTACGTCCGCCATCCTAATGAGCCCCTTGGTCTGGTGTGACCAACAAGCGAGGTGAAGACTGGTTTCCCCATCAGCCTTGATGAAGTTGCCGTAATTGATTAGGCAACAAAACATGTTGGCCTTTCATTTTTAAATGGCTAAGCATACGCCATTATTTCAATCCGAGGCCCATTGAAGTTATGTCCTGCAAATGAGTTGTACCTCATTTTAACTTTGAGGATCGCATTTCTTTTCTCATTGGGGCCAATTGGGCACTGAGTGACATTTGCACTGATAGTGCGCCTCTATATACAATCACAGATTTTCTTTCTCTGATTTCTCACTTCTGAGGAATTTGATTTTACACGCTTTTTTCTTTCTACGGTCAAGAAGGTTACCAATGATGATAATGTGGGCAAACTGGCGAGTACCTGCCAGCAGGCCCCCTTGGAGATACTAACGTGAGGTACTTTGTGACCATTCTCACACTTTTTTCCTCATGGAGTCACAATTTTTTGTGGTTCTAAATTTCCTCCTGAAGCTTGTATGAAATGTGGTATCTTGACATTTTATGTTGAAATTGAACAGTTGGACTAACAGGTTTTGACAGTGAATCTGACCTGTGAGGGAAGTTTAAGGATTGAAAACTCCTCCTCTGTCTTTTAAATACAGTTAACTGTTTTGAGTAAGTCAGGTCTTCTTTGTTTATACATCTCTGAGTGGGGGCGACCGGACTACTTACTCCCTGGTGCTCCTTGTTGTGATTTTTACAATTCCTAATGAGCCAAACATAGCCTTGGGCCTGGCATGCACTCCATTACGGTTGGAAAAAAACTTGTGATTTTCTCCCGGTGCAGCAAGACCAGATGCACTCAGCTGGTGCTTTTTGCCTTAAGGTGTTATATTTACCCAAAATGTCAAAATTGCATATTCCTGGTTCTACTGATTGCATTTTTGTCATTTTGATATCATTTTATTTATAAACATTTACACATTTTTCATAAATTGTGTTGAGTTTTTTTTGTGCTGTTTTTTTCTTCACTTTATTACTGTTTGGGTACTGCATAAACACATCACCCTTTGCATCTAAGTTAAGCCTGATTGCATTGTGCCAAGCTGCAAGAGAGTTAAGTGCAGGTTAATTTAGGGACTTTTGTGGTTCACCCTGGTAAGAATTGTGGTTACTGCTTCCATCCTCCTAAAAAAATAACCCATTTTTTAACACTTTGTAAATCTGGAAATGCATTAAACTTATGGGGGGATGTCCGAGAATGCCTATGCTCCTACAAGTAACACCTACCTGCATAAAATGTACTGTAAAGCAGAGCAAGCTACTCAGTGGCGTAACAAAACCTGAGCGATTCTCCCTGCAAAGTACTTAGAAGGCCCCCACGCTCCTGACCAAGTCAAGAGCTTTAAGTTACCGCCTGTGCATAGTGCCGGAGGGGGCACCTGGGTGCTCGGGAGCTCCATGGCGCTCGGGGTTGACCTCTCCCCAGGGAATGCGTGGCTATTGTTACGCCACTGAAGCCGCTGTATTACATTGCATTTCTTTACAAAGCCATGTACGGTGGCACAAGTTGCCACTTGCGTGGCTTTGTAAATGATATAAAGTCTTTGCATTGTCCTTATGTCACTTTGCACGATGCAAGGACAACTCAAAGGTTAAGTACAGCTCGGTCGTAATACATTAGCGGCCTGCATTTTCACAATACATTAGAAACAAAAGTATAAATGCACAGCAAAAGCCATTCAACAACTGGTATTCAGTAGACAAAAGAATGTAAAATAATTGGTAAAACATTTAGTAGTATTTTCTAATTACTGATCTTGGGCCAGATGTACGACCAGATTTAGCATACACAAACAGGTTTGTGACACTTTTGTGTATGCTAAATCTGATAGGCCCATGTACAAACACTATTTTATGACTCACTCATAATTTGCGACTCGCAAAATATTTTGAGAGCAGGGGAAAATATTTTTTAGGTGTAGGCAGTGGTCCCAAGGACCAGCCCCTGCCCTTAAAAAATGAAATGAAAACGTTTCAATTTTTATTTTAATGCACCTCGTTTTCCTTTAAGGAAAAAGGGCTGCATTTAAGAAAATAAACTGCCTTTTGACTTTGGGGTTTGTACATTTGAAGTTACGATTCGCAAATTGAAACTCACAATTGAGCGCAATTTGCGAGTCGCAATTTCAAATGGTCGTACAGCTGGCCCGTAGAGAACTATTTTTTCATTCTAAAATGCTTTTCAGTCTGAGTAGTGTCAAACAATTATAGGAATATTTGTGAAAGAGAAAGCAGAGATCTCATTCTGTAACGTACACAGCCTGTTTGTCCACAACAATGACTCAAACGATCTTTAACACGTTAATTTCTTTACCATGCAGCAAATGTATAGGTTTTCTCTAAAGATACTGGGCCTCATTTATTAAAAGTGATGCATCACTGCGTGAAAACAGCGATGTGTCACTTCTTGCGACACCAATGATGCGTCATATTTACAGTATGACGCATCATGTCGCAAGGAGTTACAGATACGTCAGTATTTCTGACGTATCTGTAGGCGCAAAGGTGAAGCATTGCTGGAGTGTGTCACAAAAGTGACGCAACTCCAGCAATGTGTCCTTTCACATGGGGGCAAGCCCCATGTGAAAGGGCCTGCGTCAGTCTTACGCCTGCTGTGAGGCAGGCGTCAGATTTTGACGTTTTTGAGTCCTAGAAGTGGCGCAGTGAAATCTCATAGATTTCACTGCGTCACTTCCATGACCCTCTCTTGCATCAATACGCCCCCCTTGCATACATTATACCTGGCGCAGGTATAATGTGGCGCAGGGGTTTACAAAGTGACGCATCTACCAAGATGCGCCACTTTGTAAATATGGTGCAACAAGGCGCATTTTTTACGCCACTGGTGCATCAAAAAAAGTGACGCACCAGCAGCGTAAAAGTGACACACAGCCTCATAAATGAGGCCCACTGTGTAGGTTGATTAATATCCTTGTAATTTGTCATCTTCTTACAAGATGTTTGCCTGGCTATAAAATCTATTTACGTTATTAATATTTATGACAGCTCCTTCCCGAAGTAAATGATCTTAAATTTAGAAGTCATTTTCACTGTCCTTTTAGTTACATGATTAACCGTTCGCAGGACCAGATTTCTTTAAAAATTAGAAACAGCTTTTATATTAATATCACATGAAAAAGTGATTCATGGCCCATTGATTTATAAACATGAGAAGATTTATATTTAAAGTCTTGTACTATCTATATATAAAATTTAGTTTCAACTCCTCCTTTTCAACCATAAACCTTAACAAATAATTCTCAAACATTTACCAACTATATTGTGTAGTGTATATTTTTCATTTTCATATTTATGACTATGCCTGGCACAAAAAAGGTAATCTGAGTTTTATTATCATTTCATAATGCTCGTAAAGCTGTTCTATGAACATTGCCCACTTTACATTGTACAATTTTTAGCATTTGCATAATGAAGGAAAGTGCCCATTTTTAAGAAAATTAATCTCTCTATATATTATCTAACTCTGCAAATAATTAAAAAGGAAGTGTTAGTGTTAACAGATTATGAGCCAGATTTAGTATCATTTCACACAACACAGTGCAGCAAGGCAGCTTGCTGTGTGCTGCTTTGCGTGAAAGAGAGAGAGAGCAGAAATGCACCATTTCTACTAAGATACGGCACACTTCTTCTCTCTCATAGCAATGGTGCACTTCAGGCAGTATAGCCCCAATGCAGGCACCCTTACACCGTGGTGCAAGGGTGCCTGCATTACAAGGAAAATTGTTTTGGTGCAGGAAGGGATCAGTGGCGTACTGAAACGTGAGGGGTCCACCTCCAAGCTACATGGAGGGGTCCAAGCTCCGCATTTAATCCGGAGCTATCAGGCCAGAGTACTGTGCTGAAGGGACCCCCTGCAGCTCAGGGGTCCCACCCACACCACGGAGGGCTGTGGGGGCCTGTGTTACGCTACTGGAAGGGATACGTTCTTGCACAAAAACAATCTCTCAAGGCATTTTCCTCTTTCTAAGAGGGGAATTCTGAGGAGAAAAACTGATTTTTGTCCTTGTTACGCCATCCTCTGGGAGGCATAATAATTTCATGCAATCCAAGGTGTACAAACCTTTGTAAATCTGAGATTGCATGAAATTCATGGGTGGATGCATGGTAAAACGCCCATGCTCCACCCATGTAATGCCTCCCAGAATAAAATATAACACATTGTAGGGCAATCTCCTGCATTGCGTTAAATTTTATTTTACAAAGCCACGCTAGGCAGTGCAAATCACTCATTGTGGGAGCTTTCAGATTATCTACTAGAGTTTTGTGTCATGGACGTGCCACAAAAGTGTTGAAACCAAGGCATGAAATGTTAATAAATCTGGCCCTATCGTTTTTGTTAATTGTGTGCAAACAGACCTATGGCCAGTTCGTTTTCAAGGATGCGTGGAATGCTATGGTAAAATTGACTGTACTTTCCTTCTTGCAGCCAATAAAAATTCAAAAGTTATATTTACCCATCCCATTATTTACTTTGTCTAACTTTTTGCCATGATCCTATCTATCCAGAGTTAGATTTCCTAACATACAATGCTCACTATTCTCCTTTTCTCTTCTTTAAACGTTGTCTTTTATTTCATTTCTCCTATGTCCTCTCCTTTCTTTTATTATATGCACGTTTTTTCTTCTTCATATTATCCTATATATGTTAAATACCTAGACTTTTATGGGTCTACTATAATGTATTATACTTTTATGAATGTATATACCTTTAATCTCTCAATAAAGAATTATGACAAACAAAAAAATTCAAAAGAGAGTGATTTTCCTTGTAGCTTTTATCTGCAGGTCCATGCAAATACATTCTTTTGTATAGACTCCTGGGCTGCCTGCCCCAGGACCTTGAAGATACCTTATAGCTCCCAGTAAGGAGATGTGCAGTATATGATTACACCCAGAGATGTGCAACGTTTTTATAATCTTGATTATTGGCCTATGTATAGTTCACTGAGTTTACCATGTTTATGCCCTGGTGTTTTTCCACACTAATTTACAATATTTACTTATGATTGCCCCTTGGCACTGCATTTCAATGGTCTATTATCTTGCATTTTTAAGATTAAAAAGGTTATGATTATGACTTTGAAACTGGATGAATATGAGAACTTTTTATTATAAGAAACCCCCTCAACTACAACATTTCTTGAGCTAAGGTTAATAATCGTAGTATTTGCAAAGACAACATGAAGCTTGCAGGAGACAAATTTTAAAGCTTCCCAAATGGACTATCACTGTAGGTACATAAGAGCAGCAACCCCTCACTAACACATATCTGACAAGGACCTAATTAGCAGACGAAACACATTCATAAATTAAAGACTTGAAACTGCTAGAGCAACAGTTCTCAGATGAGTCAGATACTGGTGAATTATTTGTATTCCCTTGGCAAATGAAAATGTATCTGGCATGATCTTACAGATACATGAATACAGAATCATCTGCATAAAGGCAGATATTGTGAAGGAGCTACACTATCAAGGATACTACAGCATCAATGACTATAGCAGAAATTAGGTGAACTAAAGCAATTACATCTACTGCTCAAACAAACATAGCAACACAAAATGGTATACAGACAAAATATCGAAATTAAAATATCGATATACAATAATATCGATGTTTTAATTTCGACAGTATAGAATATCGATGTCCAAAATATCGACAGACAGAATATCGTTTTTTTTAAGGTATGTATGGTACTAATATCGATTTTTACTAATATCGAAATTTTGTTTAGTGTTATGTATTTTATTATGTTGTTTATATGTTTGTTAAACATGTTTTCTAATGTATGTTTGAAAATTTGTAAATTTGTTTACATTTTGCGTTTTAGTATCAGAGCGGGTTGTGGGTTTATAGGGGAATAGGGTGGGAAGTAATTTAATAATAATTAATTAATTAATATATGTTTGTAAATAATTTTAATTAATAATTAATTGGTAATTAATTAATATTAATTAGTTAATTAATTAATATCATTTTGTACATATTTTTAATTATTAATTAATTGGTAATTAATTAATAATAATTAGTTAATTACATTAATTAGAGTAATTTTTTTATATATATAATTTTTTGTTATTGTTAATTAATTAATTGGGAAAAAATAATATTAATAATTAAATTAAATTAATTACAGCTAATGTGCTAATATATTTACTTTATTGTTATTGTTAATTAATAATTAATTGGTAATTAAATAATATTAATAAATATTGGGTAAAGGAGTATTTTAGGGTTCAGGGTCAGTTTTGGGTTTTTGGGTAAAGGGGTATTTTTAGGGTTCAGGGTCAGTTTTCAGTTCTTGGGAAAAGGGGTATTTTTAGGGTTCAGGGTCAGTTTTCAGTTTTTGGGTAAAGGGGTATTTTTAGGGTTCAGGGTCAGATTTTAGTTTTTGGGTAAAGGGGTATTTTTAGGGTTCAGGGTCAGTTTTCAGTTCTTGGGTAAAGGGGTATTTTTAGGGTTCAGGGTCAGTTTTGAGTTTTTGGGTAAAGGGGTATTTTTTGGGTTCAGGGTCAGTTTTCAGTTCTTGGGTAAAGGGGTATTTTTTGGGTTCAGGGTCAGTTTTCAGTTTTTGGGTAAAGGGGTATTTTTAGGGTTCAGGGTCAGTTTTGGGTTTTTGGGGGACAGGGATATTTTTAGGGTTCAGGGTCAGTTTTGGGTTTTTGGGGTACAGGCGTACAGGGTAAAAATAAAATAAATTTAAATTAAATCAATTAAATGAAATTAAAAAAAATAAAATGACATTAAATTATTAAGTTTTTAATTTATTTTAAATGTATATGTATTAGTTTTAATTTGTAAATTATGTTTTAATATTTTTATTTAATATTTGAAAAATTATATGTATTTTAAAAATATTTTTACATTATTATTAATACATTTAAAAAAACGATATTTTTAATTTCGATATTTTTGTACTACGATATAAATTTTTCGATATTTTTGTACTTACCTTTATGAAGATGACTCTGATATTTTTGATTTCGATATTTTTGTGTCGATATTTTTGTGTGTAGATATTCTGTCTGTCGATATTATGTCAGACATTCACACAAAATCTGGTAAGGCCAGTGGGAACTAGAAATGAATAAATGTGTGCACCAGCAGTAACATACCTCAGCAGCTACTTTTTCTTACCCAAAGCATGGGCGACCAATGGGAGATAAAGAAATACTTTAGTAATTCCTCCTATGAAAAAGACACCCAAGGGACTGTGGGGCATATGTACAAGGACTGGCTATAACTATCGCTAATGTTAGTTAGCTGCACTTTTTTTATTGCCTCGTACCGCCTAAACTATCGCCATGTTAGCAACGTAGTCACAAGTCTTTGCTACATGGTGATAGTTTCTCATCACAGCGGAAATTGGTGACATTAACAACTACGTTACGGCAGTAAAAATCTTACCACTAGCGTGAGTAAAGTGGCGGCAGGCCAGTCAGCGGCCAGAAACAGCACGCTAATTAGCATGACGCCACTTGTTTTTTGTATTAGGCGGGAAAATCTTCCACAAAACGCCATGGAGGAAGCTGGACCCAGTACTGTAGGAGACAACAACCCCCCAAGCAGCCTGGAGGACCAGCAGGAAACCCAGGAGAATGGCAAGGGGAAGATGAAGAGAAAAACCAGGTTCAGCCAGCAGGAAAACCAGGTCCTGATTACTGAGGTGACAGAGAAACAACACCAGCTCTTTGTCAGCTCCACTGTGTCATTGGGGCCCAAAAAAGGCATATAGCAGTTCATCACAGCCAAGGTGAAAGCTGTTGGAGAGGTGAGGAGGACAGTGAATGACTGCAAGAAGCGCTAGCATGATGCTAAGCGCAAGACCTAGGAGAATCTGTCGACCAATCGCAAGGCAGCACTGCAGCACTGCAGACTGGAGGTGGGATGCCAGTGTCACAGGAGGAGGTGGATGTGTTGGAGGAACAGGTGTCTGCAGTCATCTGTGAGGAGTGCGTAACTTGGAGTCCAGGGACAGGATAATGGTGAACATGACCAGCCACATCAGCAACAGGTACCTGGGGGGGACGAGTTGGATGGGCCCTATGACACTCATGCACAATTAAATATTTCCCTGTGCACAGCTACAATGACTGCAGATTTTGTCACAGATACTCTTGTCCCTGGGGGTATAGACACATATCACCCTAATCAACAAATATATTGCAAGACACATATTGGTAGGGTCACAGACTTGGAAATCTGAACAGAAAAGTAAAAAAATATATAGCTAAATGTTTATATCAGACCACAAAATAAGGGCAACATGAAAGAGCAGTAATATCCCCCTTCATACACACGTACAATCTTCAAATCAACTGAGACGCCCTTGCACAATGGTGCATGTGTGCTGACATTGGTGGGGGCATGCTCACTTATGCATATAATCAGTCACTTTCACAGTGCATCCTCATATGATATTTTCACACTTGCTGCTTTTCTTCACTGTTGTTGTCAATTATTTTAAAAGTAGCTACTAGCTTAGGAACAATATTTTCTTTTGGAAACAAATTTCAAGGTAATCATCTCTGTAAAACTTTATTGCCATGTTCAGTCATTTCTCCAATTTTTATTTCTTATAAAATAGTTCCATATTCAACATCATTTGCTTGTTGCACATTTGTAATTAGTTCCTTATATTCAAAATATGACCAAATGTTAACATTTTAAATGTTACATTACATCGTTTACATATACTACCTGTGGAACATGACAACAAATTGGAATACCACAAGCTATCTGGAAAAGCTTGTTGTGAAGACTCTTTGAAGAAAATGAAACTTCTCATTATTCACGACCTAAGCATTGTATCAACAAATTCTTAAAACAGAGTAGGACATATTACTCTCGATTTATTTAAAGCAGAGACAATTGTACTATGTCCTCAGATTCTTTTAATGGTACAAAACAGCATTCATTGATGTTTGTGTCGAGTAGTACCTTCAATCTGAATTGCTGACAGCAGAGTTCACAACTTCAAATGAGCTTTGGATGTAAATTTATCTTCAGTATCTGCGCTGAGAATGGCTTTCAATCATTTCAGCACGGAGTACAGTTAACAACTAGATACCAAGACCGCCAGCACTACAGAAAACATTAAATACCATCTTGATTTATTTCAAACAGAGTAAATTGCACAATGTCCTCAGATTTTCTTAAAGTTTGAACAGTAGGAAATTCAGCCTTCATTTAATGCAGAGGGAATTCTACTATGTGTCTTCACATTTTCTTTAAATAACTGACAAAAAGCATTTTTCTATCTATGTGTCAACAATTGCCTTCAATCTACATTGCGCAAGGAACGTACAAGCTAAGCACCAAAGATACTACTTACTCACTCCACCATAAATAATCACCAAGAAAAGTGAACACTTTTATTTTATAGTGAAACATACTATTCCTTTTGAATGGAATTGATGCGGAATTCAATAGACAAAAGACATTACTTCAATTACTGTTCCTCCCCCCAATCATGTATCATCACAGGGTACGTTCAACCTCAGCGCCAAAGGTATTACTAACTCAATGCACCAGAAATCTTCAACACAGGACCGTATTAAATAACATGACTTATTTACAAAAAAAAATATCCTACTTTTTGGAGATATAGTTCAACTTACTTCTGTGAATAAACAACCAATATTGATTAAAAAAACTTGATTTAAAAGACTTTGCATCCAATGCGTCCTGCTTGGAAAACGCATAATCTCAGACTTAACAGAACTTTGGGCCATATTACCAAGGTGAAGTATTGCCGCTTTTTTGGCGAATTGTGCCGAGAAAGTGGCGATACTCCTAGCGCCCTATTAACAAAGGCATGCTAACGCCCGTCTCAATCCCACTTTGTATTTCAGCGAGAAACATCGCCACTGACACGCAAAGTGGGCGTTCCCACGTCCAACCACATGTAAAATGTGGTTGGAGTTAGTAACACCCTATTACCAAGGCAGGCGTTGGGAGAAGGAGACCTGCGATAAACTCGTTTATCGCAGGTCTCCCAACGCCTGCTCTGATCAGGTGTTAGGCATTGATAACATGGGGGTGTGGATCATAAAGCTGAATCCACCCCCCCATATTATCAAGGCACACATTAGCGCGTGACAACAACGCTTGTTTTCACGAGTTAATGTTCCCTATCGCTGAATTTATTATCGCCTATGTGTTGCGCGTTAATAATGACGCGCTAACACGGCGATAAAATCCGGCGATTGGGAAATGTGCGATAAAAATATTTTATAAAAGCACATGTTGGTAATATGGCCCTTTGTTCCTTCAGGTGCCACTAACTGATTCCACCACTTATCATCGCTGCTTTCATAATCACACAAAATAACCAATATTGTGCAGCTGTAATCAATGTCCATATTCAGCCAGAATTTAACTGATTCTTCATTCATTACGTATGAAGTACAGTACCAAATAAAGTAATCTACCTCAAACCTACACAAAATCGCCAATTGCCCCTACTAATCCAGAATTCACAAGACCAATAAAAATTACTATTAGTACATCCTGCCCGGACCACACATCTTCCAAGCTCGACAAACCTTATTGTTTCAGGTACCACTAACGCAGTGGAAACTAAACTAAATATAACACCTATTTCATATTCTGATTCAAACTCAACACCATTTATCGAACCTTTTTGGTGTAGCTACTACCCCGGCCAAAGGCAATGGCAAATTTGCACACTTCCTGCCTTTCTTGGCTGTGGTTATCAATTACTCTTCAATTTCATATTCTAATTCAAACTCATGTCCCCTTATCAAGCTTTTTTCATGTACATACTGCACTGGCAGAAAGCAGTGGGAAATTTGCGCACTTCCTTCATTTCTTCGCAGGGGTTATGAACTCTAGTTCAATTCCATATTCCTATTCAAAGTGCAGGCCCTTTATTAAGTTTTTTTGTTCTATCAACTACCCTGACCGTAGACAGTGACAAATTTGCATACTTGCTGCCGTTCAGAGACAATTTCACAATGTCCTCAGATTTTTTTAAACTTTGAACAGTAGGAAATTCAGCCTTTCTTTTTTTTAATTTAGAGATATTTCTACTGTATGTCTTCAGATTTTGTTTAAATAAGTGACAAAAAGCATTCCTCCATGTCTCTGTCAACTACTGCCTTTGATCCACACTACGGACAGCAGGGTTGAAAACTTGAATTCAGCTTTCCATCTACACTATCCACATCATTCAAATCAGCCTTCATTTATGTACGGCAAACACAATGTTATTAATGGATGGCACAAGAAACATTCCTCAATGTCTATACTAAGTACTACCTTTAAATTTACACTACAAACAACAGAGTTTACCTCTTCATACCATGAGCACATCAGTACCACAGAAAACATTGAATCCAGACTTCCTTTATTTAAGGTAGAGACTAATGGATTCTATATCTTCCGATTTTGTAAAAGAATGTGACAAATAGTATTCATCTATAACTGTGCTCACTAAACCCTTCAATCTACACTGCGGACAGTAGGGTTCACAACTTGAATTCACCTTTCCATCTACACTAAGGACAACATTGAATCTAGCCTTGCTTTATTTAAGACAGACAATTTACTATGTCCTCAGATTCTGTTAACTGTGACAAAATAGCACTCATCAATCTTTGTGTCAACAACTGTTTTAAAAGTAATCTGTACAATTTGCCAAACAACTCTTTCAATGGGTGATCCAAACAAAAAATACTTCTTTAGCACAGCAAATATAGTGTGACACATGAAGAACTTGCACCCCAGCCACTTTGCTTGAGCTGCAACACAAAGAATGAAGGGCAACCCACCTGCTGCTCCACCAAGCACATCAACTGCTGCAACCAGTCCATTCTCGCATATTAATCTTGATTGTGGTAAACTTAAATTATTGTTTAATTTGATATTCTGATTCAAAGTCAAGGCCCTTCATCTAGCCTTTTTGTTGTAACTACTACCCCAGCTAAAGATACTGATTAATTTGCACATTGCAGCCTTTTTTATTTTTAAAATAATTCATCTTCCACTCAATCAACACATCATCTACACATACACACACCTACTTGCTACCTTTCTAAGCAACGGTTATCAACTATTCTACTATTTCATACCCGTATTCGAAGTACATGCCCTTAGTCAAGCCTTTTTTATTGTAACAACTACCCCAGACGAACGCAGTATGACATTTGAACACTTACTGCCTCTCTTGGCTAGGGTTATCAATTATTCTTGTATTTTATAATACAGTTGTGACGAATGAAGAAAGTCATTTTTTTTAAACTGCATTTCATATGAAAAAGAAAACTGGAAAATCTACTTGACAAGGTTTTCCAATTGTTTTTTTTTATTTGTTATAGTAATCAATACAATTCAATCACTAGATAAAACAATCCCTTTAATTAAGGGCAAAAGTAAGTGGAAAAGAGTAACTAACAGAAGTAATTTTTCAGAGGTTTTTTGGGGTGAATGGAACCATAGTTCAAGTTCTGAGCCTTTTTTAAATAATGACAGCTATCTTCAGAGTAATGATTTGTTACATGCAGTTGACACTAGTGGTCGTGTCTATGAGCTTAGAAATTGTTGTGCTATTGTGAAAGGCAACATTGTTCCTAGAAATGAAAAAGAGGTGCTAGCTGAGGAAGTTTTAGGGAAACATCCTAAAGCTCCAGTGAACACTTGCAATTGTAGTAGTATTTATACTGTAACTCAAGAATCTATTGATTTTTTTATGCAATTTCTTACATAACTATATTAAGAAAAGTGTTAAACAAAAGATTAAGATGTTGCAAGGACTACAGTCTTGTAGAGTGAGGGAAAATACTGGTTTGCAAGGTCATTCTCTAGCTTGTCTTTCTAAAATAGTATAGAGAAGTGTTTTTCACCAATTCAGAATGTTACCAGTTCATAAAACTCAAATGAGGAAATTAGTCAGAACATTGTATGACGCATAAATTCCAGCACTAATGTTAAAAAAAGTTGAACAGTACTCTTTTCCGTGCATCTGTATCAGATGTTAAGAATTTCTCTCATGAAATTCAGCTTACTTACTTTGGTCCTCAGGGAGACAGTGCAGAAACTGAGATATTAATAGAAGAAAATGTGAAAAAGAATGTATAATGTTCTACTGTAGAAAATTTTTAGCAATATATTACAAAGTTTAAGGTTATTTCACTTCAACTGCCAAATTATTCTTCTATTTGTTTTCAATGAACTCATTATAAAAATTAAACCAGGAATGTTCATCTGTATTTAAAAAGGAAAATATTAATGAATGAAAGCATTTTGCAACTTATTTGTTGGTAGAGAATTCTTTTGATTTGGGTTCTGATCAGCATATTTGTAAATATTGTTATAACAAATTAGATGAGAACAAAATGCCTGCTAGAGCTGTGCATAATAATCTTGAGTTGGTAATTATTCCTTCTGAACCAATGGATTTAAATACCTATGAGTCTATTCTTATTCAGTGTGTGCAACCATTTCAGGCTCTTGTTCGTATGGAGTCTAAGACAGGAAAATTGCCTCCTTCAGATTTACAAACAGGATTAAAGGGAAGAGTTGTATATTTGCCAGTAGATTTTTTTTATAAAAAATTGAAACAATTGGTGTAGAAAATGTAGAAGAACAACCTTTAATTATTCTTGTTAATGGAGTTCCTACTAGGAGTATTAAAATCTTGCAAGAATTAGTGAATGTTAGGAAAGTGTAAAAGGCAACCTATCTACTAAAAAAACGAATCAATATTATAAAAATGTGGATGTGAGCTGTGCTGAGTACACTTGGGATGATTTACTTCAACTTCTTTGAGAAACAAATCCAAAGATACTAAATATTGAATACAAGACACCTGGAGAATTGTGCTCTTTGGATCCAGTTAATGTATACAGGTATTTTAATCATAGATTCAAAGCTATAATATCTTTTATCACCAATAAAAAAAAAATATCCTCTTGGAAAGGTTTTGGATTTCTTTTGGGAAAAGAGTATCAACCAAGAGATGCTCCTCACATACATATGCTAATATGGATCAAAGATGCTCCCAAATTTGCAACTGAGTCAGATGATACTGTGCTGTCTTTTATTAGAAAATATGCCACATGTAATATACCCGAAAGTACACAAGATAAAGACTTAAAACAACAAGTCTTACGATTACAAAGCCATCGTAGTAAGGAAAACTGTCATCGAAACTACAAATTTAAGAACAAGTTCTACACCAAATGTCATTTTGGATTTCCACATCCTGTAATATTGAAAGGAAGAGTGAACAGTTTTAGGTCATCTTTGCTACATACTATCACAAACAAGTCCCCAAAAAATACATACAACTTAAAAAGAAATGAAAAGTCCAAATATATAAATAACTACAACCCAGTCATCTTGTCCATGTAGACTGCTAACATAGACATTCGGGGGCAGATTTACAAAAACTGGTGCATCCCCATGGATGCGCCAGTTATTGTGTGCCACAGCTCCGCCACCCATGGTGCGCCGCATTTACAATGCGGATCACCATGGGGCAAAAATGGCACAGATGCGTCACGCATCTGTGCCGTAATTGCGGCGCATTGCTGGAGTTGCGTTGCAAACACGACGCAGCTCCAGCAATGCTCTGCTTCAAGCAGGCAGGCGCAGGGTTTTGACGCAGCATTGGCCTAAAAGTGACTGAGTGAAATCTTTTAGATTTCACTCAGCCACTTTAAGAGGCGTTCCTGCGCAGGTTCACCCCCCCGCGCCGGAACGCCTGCTTATGGCGTAGGGCTTTTTCTGGGAGATGCGTCACGTTGTAAATACCCCGCACCATGGCGCATCTTTTGCGCCGCTGCTGCGTCACAAAAGTGATGCAACTGCAGCGTAATAGAGGCGCAAGGGGCTTGTAAATCTGCCCCTCAATATATTGCAGACAATTCTGTTGCTCGATATCTAACACGCTACATAACAAAATGAGAAAAGACAGAATTGAGGGAGATGTGAAAAGAGATTTCCTACAAGAAAAGTCTAACTAAAAATTATATAGTTACAGTTTAAAAATGTTATATCATCGAGAAATTGGAGCTTATGATTGTTCAGATAGCTTATCATCTGCAAGTCTTTACTCCAAATCTACAAGAATCATTTTGGTGAGTCTAAGTCTTCATGCAACACGAAATTGAGTACCTAAATCTGTACAAGAAATTGAATATTTAACTGAGAAAAAGCAAGAAAGTATACGTATTATAGTGTATTAGTTCATAACACTTCCTATTCCAACTGTTTAAAAATCCCTCCCTTTTTATTCATTCTACTTTGAGTTCCTGAGAAGGACCATCTCTACTGAGAATCCTGTCAAATAGAAAGAAGATCACCATAATAACAGCAATGCACTCATCTTCCAATTTTTCTTCAAAAATAGATTTAATTTCTGAAGACCCTCCAAAGAAGAAGAAAAAAGCTCTAATTTGGAACTTATTTACTATCCCTGAAGAGAAAAAAAGGGTAATGCCCGGTTAGTAACATGTATAATTTCTCAAACTACTCTTTAAAGGAGTGATGCATCCAAAAAATACTCCTTTGGCACACCAAGTATGAAACAATATATCAAGAACTTGCACCCCAATAACTTTGCTAGAGCTCCAACACGGACGTTACAGGAAAACCCACCTGCTGCTGCACCAAGCACATTGATTGCTGCAGCAGCATATTCAGCAAGCAATACACACCCACAAATTGATCCTCATTTCGGTGAAATTAACATTCTATGCATTTATTGTGATGAACTTTTGTCTTACGGGGAACAGTCTATCGACCTAATAAAATGCAGGGAGCAGGAGCATCGCTATGCGCAACATTACTTTTTTTGACATCATCTTGTAATTGGTACCAACTACCCCAGCCAAAAGCAGTTCTTCATTTGCACACTTTCTGCCTTTCTTGACTGGAATTATCTATTATTCTTCAATTTCATATTCTGATTGAATGTCAAAGCCCTTTATTGAACCTTTTTGTTGTAGCTAATACTCCAGCCGAAGATTAATTCTCCAAAAGTAATCTGGAAAATTTACCAAACAACTCTTTCAAAGGGTAATCCCTCCAAAAAATACTTCTTTGACACAGCAAATATAGTGCGACACGTGAAGAACTTGCACCACAACAACTTTGCTTGAGCTGCAACACAGAAATTGCAGGGCAACTCACCTGCTGCTGCACCAAGCACATAAACTGCTGCAACAGCATCTTTGTCAAGCAGTCCATACTCAGATATTAATCTTGATTTTAGTAAACTTACATTTGTATATATTTATTGCGATGAACTTTTCTGTTACGTGAAACAGTCTATCAACTTCATAAAAAACAGAAACATATCTCTCCGCAACATTACTCATTAGACATTTATCAACCTTTTTTGTTGTAACTACTACCACCAAAAGCAGTTGGAAATATGCAAACTTGCTGCCCTTCTTCACTGGGGTTATAAATTCTTCTTCTTCTAATACAAATTCAAAGTGCACACCCTTTATTCAGCCTTCTTGTAAATTGCAGTGCGTAATTTCCACACTTGCATCCTTTCTTACGACGCACAGTCTGTAATGAGCTCGGTATCCAAATATCTACTTCCATGATAAGACAATGCTTACTTTGCGCATCTTCAACATTTCTAACTTTTTACCTTATTCATCTTCCAATCAATGAATACATCATCCACATGTACACACACTTACTTGCTGCCTTTCTTGGCTGGGGTTATCAATTATTCTTGAATTTCATATTCTGATTCAAACTCTAGGCCCTTTATCGAGCCTTTTTAATGGAGATACTACCCGGCCAAAGGCAGTGACAAATTCGCACACTGGCTGCCTTTCTTGGCTGAGGTTATCAATTATTCTTCAATTTCATATTGTGATTCAAAGTCATGGCCCTTTATCAAGCCTTTTTGTTATAGCTACTACCCCGACCGAAGGTAGTGGGAAATTTGCACACTTGCTGCCTTTCTTGGCTGGGGTTATCAATTATTCTTCTTGTAATACGAATTCAAACTACAGGCCCTTTATTGAGCCTTCTTGGTAACTATTACTCATGAATGGCAGTGGGTCATTTGCACACTTGCGTCCTTTCTTGCATCCTTTCTACCGCACAGTGTGTGTATTTGTGCGCTTCCATTGCTTGCTTAGATGTGGTACCCATTTGTCAGGCTCCCACTGCGGAATCCAACGCACAGTCTGTGTAATGGACTTGAAATCCAAACATCTATTTCCCTGACAAGACAGTGGGTACTTTGCGCATCTGCAGCCTTTCTTATTTATCACCTTTTTTATAACCCCAGAAAGGGGCCAATATGGTTATTTTTCAACACTACTACCCAGTGTCAGGAGTAAGTACTTTATGCACTTCCTTGCTTACTTACATGTGGAAGCAGTTTCTCAAGACTCTCACTGCAGAATGCAACTCCCACTCTATGTAATGGACTGGAAATCGCTGAAGACCGTAGCAGTCCGCAGTCCGCAGTCCGCAGAGAGTTGGCGTCCCGCCACCCAGTAACTTAGCCCCGAGTCCTGAGACCCATGAGTGGGGGGTTCCAGTTCGGCATGAGACCAACAGCATCACTCACTAACAATGCCCACACCCGCCTGCCTGCCTGAAATTCCAGGCTCACCGAAAGCGAGAGCAGTCACAGCTGCGATGTGGAGTTAGTGCTGCCTCGGTTGGAGCAGGAGCCGTGCCTAAGCAGCCTTTTGATAGTGTTGCTCACAGCTTCTGTGCTCTCAGCTTGATTGAAAACAATTGAGGTGGGCCTCTAGCGCGGCGGAGGCAGCGAGTGGACATCGAGCGCGGCAGGGGCAGGGGTCGCAAGTGAACTTTAAACACAGCAGGAGCCGCGAGTGAACTTGCAACGCGGCAGGAGCCGCAAGTGAACTTTAAACACTGTAGTAACGCGGCAAGAGCCTCAAGTGAACTTTAAACGTGGCAGTAACGCATCGCGAGTGAATTATAAACACGGAAGGAGCCGCAAGTGAGCTTTAAACGGGTCAGTAACGCGGCAGGAGCCGGGAATGAACTTTAAACCTGGCAGGAGCCGCAAGTAAACCTCAAGTGCGGCAGGAGCCACGAGTGAACTGCGGGTCCAGTCCCCCTCTCCAAGTCGTTCTTCATCACAAGGTTAGTGTACTTTGGTAAAACGGTTGACAAAATGGTTGACATTAGAGAAAACGAAGTCAACCATATATAATTATAATTTAACTAGATCTGTTTCAAGATTCATAGAAAAATGAATCAGCGGGAGGGGAAGGGAAGATCAACACAGCCAAATGGTATTATTGAGGGCACTTTGGACCAGTTTTTAATTAGAGCTGGTTTAGTCCTAGCTCATGAGATAGCTCTGACTGAACGTCGCCTATCACTTGATATTCAAAACGCAAAACGATCATCCCTGGGTGCCATAGCCTCTGCACGCACACCGGAGCGCTCTATGGCTGTTGATATCGAGACGTTTGATGAGGGAGGCGATACAGGTTTGACCGCTAATATAACATCGGAGGTACTTAGCGGTCCGGGTGCCCCAAACATCTTGCTACCCATTGAGCCGGTTGTAGTGGTTATACAAAACACCCAAAGTTCCCCCCCTCACGTATTGCCACCAGATCTGCTCAACATGGTAAAGCTCGTATTCCAGCCAATAACCAATACCCCTCGCAAAAGAGGAAGCGGGATGGAGGGCCACAGAGACAGAAACCGTCAAAACTAAAGAAGCCAAATAAAAATGGAGGGGCGACATCACTTCAACCTTCCGAAATAGAGGGCTCACAGGACTTGCAGCAAACTCATCCAATTTTGTCCAGTGTCTCGAACCAAGCGGCTCCAGATGACGTTCATGTAAAGACTTTTGACGCTATGTGGTATAGATTGGAAAACTTAATCACACTGTCTTTGTCCCCAATTTTGCTTAGGCTGTCCAAAATAGAAGATAGACTAATTGCCTTTAAATCAAAGGTTATGCAGAATTGTGAGGGCTTGAAGGGTTCATTGGAGATGAGGACAAGGTTAATGATTAATGAAATGAATAATATGGCATCTAGAAATTTCCCCGCCCCTAACCCTAGTGTACCAAGGCTAATTCCTGTAACATCAAGTGCGACAAGGAAGAATGTAGATAGCATTCATAGAGTAATTGATGCAGAAGATGTTCGTAGGTCAGGGATTAATTCTAGCAGTTATATTCAGGCTACCTTAAGTGGGCAGGGAAGAAGGGCAAGTGGTCCAATGGGGCTTAGGGGTGTAGTCTCACCTAGGCCGATGCTGAGGGAGCAGAAACAAGAATTACATCAAAGGTTGAGGGGTCCGGTTTATCGGAATGCGCTAGAGGGCCCCCAGGTCTTTCATCTTCCCCCAGCAGCCGCCCCGTTTGTAGTTGTTTTTTCGAAAGTTCCATTCCTCCATGAGGACCAGACAGAAAACACTGACCAATTGATGGCAACATATATGCTTTGGCTTTCTAACCAACTAAAGAATGCAGGGGCAGGGTGTGAATGTCTGTAACAATATTATAATGGCTAGACATTGTGCTTGGATTGGGCCCTCAAGGAAAAAAGGAAGAGGGGATTGCATGGTTGTAAACTTCAAGAACAAGCAAGTTGTGGGATCTCTGTTGAATTGTTTGAGGAGCCTCAATTTAGATTTTAGTTCTGGTAGAATTGGTCTCTTGCCACTGGGGTTTTTTATAGAACATTTTTAACCACAATGATTGGCAGACGCCGCAGGCACAAATCTACAATAGAAGACAACAGGATTTTAGCCGTAGATTACCCCCATTAAATTTAGCCAACAGATTTGCTGCACTGTCAGGCTTAGACTGTTGTGATTGACTCCATTCTCAAAGCCCAAAACAGCGGGAGATTTTTGTCACTCAGTTCTCCTAGTCCCTAGCGATCACCCTGCCTATGCATTTAGACACTCCAGAGGTTGTGGGAAGGAGATTGAGCAAAGTAAGCATAGCGTCCTTTAAGTGCAGGCCCAGATAAGAGGCTGAGTTAAAATGTTTGAATCATCTACAGTCTGAACGCTTACATATAATGACATGGAATGTGGCAGGGGCGAGGAAAATATTACAGGACGTAAACTGGTATAAAAGTTTTTAGCATTGTGAAGTGGTCTTAATACAGGAGACATGGCTTATGGATCCTTTTTTTGTAAACAGCTTTAAGACCATTGCAACCAATGCTATTCCATCAAAGGCAGGTAGGGCTAGTTGTGGTTTAGCTGCATTTATTTCATTGTCTTCTAGGCTGATCTTAAAAAAATATTATACCAAATCGCCAAATTTCCAGTTTTTATTGTTTTCAATAGAAGGAACACAGGATACAATAGTTATTAATTTTTATAATAACATTTTTAATGTTTCACAACATGAGGTCATTGTATCCTTGGATAACGAGCTGAGGGACTTCATGAAGAATCTAGGCCGTGGGTCCTACATTGCTGCTTGTTACTGCTGTCATATTCCTTTGATGGTCACGATCTTCTGGGGCACAGTTTGGAGATTGCCTGCCCAATCCTGCAGAGCCCGTACGTCGCTTACGGTCTCCTCCTGCCGCCGCAGCTCCACACCATCAGATCGCGGCCGCAGTGGGGGAGAGACCGAAGGGACCACAAAAACCAAAAGCCAGAAGTCGCCAACACCCGCACCTGCACCATTAGGCGCATAAATCAACAGTCATCCCCCACATCGCGGAATCGCGCGTGGGTCACGCCGGGTTAAGCCCGGGACAAGGACGGTACCGTCCGAGGCCATCAGTGGCTGGATCTGGCTGGGCTGGGACATTCCCCATTCAAATTTTTTGGGGAGAATTGGTCAGAACAAGCTGGCGTACAGTACTGATAGTAACTTGTCTTGAGATCCACCTCGGTCTATTCTATAGATTGTTTCGTAGTCTCATTCTTGGAGCTGCTATCACTCTGGATTGGGATTGAAAAATGAACTGTAACATCCCTTAATTTTAATTTTGATCATCTTGTTTTTATATTGTTGACTATTAGTATTTTGCTGATTGTGATTTATTTATTGTTGTATATAATTTATAAATAATCTTAACTGATTTTTAAATAGAAAGTATGGGGAAAAGAAAACTACCTAGCCCCAATTTTACGACCGGGAAAAGGGCCCACATTGAGTGCCAACTAACTTTACTATGTTATCTAATGGGAGCTATGGGGGCAATAGATAGACAAATAAATTCAGTAGTGGAATCACTTGAAGCTAGTTCCACGCGATCTAATGGAGAGGGGGAGACACATTTGGAGGTATCTGATTCCATGGAAACGGGCTAAAATCACTAAGAATCCCGTGAATGGGTGTATCCAATATACCCCTGACGAGATAGTGTTAAATGATACTGATTCAGCACCCTACTCGCCCCAAAAGAATCAAACCTGCCCTCCATCCCTATAAAATAATACCCCCGTTGTAACAACTGATAAAACCAACCGACAGAAAGCGCAAAGTCTGCAAAACACAAAAAATATTGAGGGAAGAAATCAGAAAAAATCCCAACCTAAGGATGAAACCCGGTCTATGAATTTACCTCCTTCATGCGAAGCAGATTCTAGGAACTTAGTAAACTTAATTGAGAGGTTGGACCTCTATTTAAGAGTTAGACTTGACCAAATGGATCACAGACTAACATCGATCGAGGAATATGTAACAATTGCTAAGACCCGCACACAATCCAACTTTACCCCTCAGTTACCTGAAACAAGCTCATTGCCTCAGCACCTACCTCTAGTACCATATCTCGAGTTCTTACTCACAATCCCTTTCCAAAACTTGAACAGAAGGCCAGTAGTACATCTATCTCCCCTAAAACCACATGCGCTACTTGCCAAAATAATATGACAACACAACAGACAAATCAGGGTATGCTTTATTCGGGGAACAACAACAGTTGAAGGGCCAGTGTCCGGTTCTGTAAACCAGGGTAATGACCCACCAGGGATTTCTTCACGTGCCCCATATAGCAGACATTTCTTAAGCCAGGCAAAACATAACACCTGCCCAGAAATACCTACTTTTAAAGATCACCTGGAGCTCCCCCCTGCAGCGACACCTTATGTTATTATTTTGGCAAATGTGCCAAAAAAACATTTATCGGTAATAGAAGGTTGGGAAACACTAAGAAATAAATCCTTCCATTGGTTGGGAAGGAAAACAGGCCTAACGGAATCTCTGTTTAGCGAATTTAAAATGGTAAGAAGAGTTAAAACCGTGGGCTCACGGGGAGATGTTTTCAACGGTGATTCAATTGTCTTGACATTTCGATCCCCCCAACTGGTAACTAGAGTATTTGAATATTTTGGCAGCTTAACTATATCTCATAGCGACACAACCATACTTCCATTAGGCTTCTTTAATCAACCTTTCGTACAAGGGCAAAATCAATTAGGGAGTGGCAGAAATATTCCAACACACAATAGACAGTACGATATTTTGACTCATAACAGATATGAGGCTTTATCTGGTCTGGAAGACCTAGATTGACTGTCCCCTCCCCTTCCAGGCTCACACGGGCACCCAGAGAATTTAATTAGGGAAGCTGACACTCGTATACCCTTAATCCCCCTTCCTAACCCAGTACTTGACCTCAGTAAGTTTACACACAATCTGGATCTAGGCATAGATCTACAAGAGTCTCTGACGCTGGAAACTGGGTTACAACTATCTCCGACCGACATTGTTGAACCGACTGTACTCAACACTACACAGATCGCCGTAATCTCTACTGAGATTGCGGAAAACAACCGGGAGTGGAATAAGCCCTCAATCTCTGTTCTCTTTTGGAACATTGCTGGACAGCGTTTCAAGCTAGAAGACGATGTTTGGGTGAATTTTATCCAAAATTTTAAAATATTATGCTTTCAGGAGACTTGGACGACCTCAGAGATCCATATGGAAGGTTATAAAACTTACTTTTCTCCTACCTAACCATCTCCCTCCGATAGAGCAAAGGGAGGTTTAACAATCTATATTTCTAACCTGAGACAGGCAGTCAAAATAACACCAATAAAACTTAGCTTCCGTCTCAATAAGGTGGACACCTCCTCTTGGTAAATTTTTACAACAATCTTCCTGAGGGAGAACAAATGCTGTTAATACAACATATTCGTTCCCTATTACTAACCAGAAAAGGGGATCACCGAAAGAGGTCACAATTATCTGGGGTGGTGATTTCAACCAAAGTCCATGCCAAGCCAGTAACCGGACTATATGTGGTATTACTGATGAGAGTTATAACCCAATTCCACACTTCTCTCATACAAGAACAGGAAATAGTTTAAAGGAAATCCTGTTCGATCTAGATCTAGTAGTGGCAAATAAAGAGATTAATTCTAATTCAGTGATGGCCCCTACTTTTCATGGGAGAGGTAGGCAAAGTACCATAGATTTCATTCTTGTTTCAAACCGAGTGGAAAATGTAGCCACATTAATGCATTAAGTGACCATTATCCCCTTAGCATCACATTGCCATTGTCACATAAACCTACTCGTAGTATTGTCAGTATACTGACACAAAATAGCCTGACACTAGATAGGCTACATGGTTATTCATTAAAATGGGAAAAAATCGACCCCATCGTAATTACCAAAACAGTAGTAACAAACGCGTAACTTTCCATACCGAAATGTTTACACTTGGCTACATCAGACGCGGAAGTTATTACTAATTTTGGGGCGGTGACAAAAGCTATAAACGAAGCTCTATTTGTAAAATTTAAAAATACACAAACCAAGAAGAGGGCTGGTTTAATCATAGGTGTACAGTAGCCTATTCTAATTTAAAATCTGCCTTACGGAAGGCTGTTAGCGTCCCTCAAGAGATTGTAAATTTGAGAAGGCATTATAACTCTGCGATAAAGGACAGGAAATTAGAACTAAAGCAACAACTTTGGGATCAACTTCATAAAAGTTGCACCCAAAAAAACAGCTCTGCTTTTTGGTCTGTGGTAAAATCTCCTTTTTTGACTGACAGTGGAAACTCTCCTAGTATCAAAGTGGCTATTGATGAAAGGTACTGGGTAGAGCACTTTTCCAAGATTTTTAAGAACGATTCAGTGGTTGAAAATGAACACGAAACAATCGCCCTCGACCAATTACCCCTCCCTTATCCCATTGATCTAGTTATTACCGTTGGGCAAGTTGCTCAGGCCCTAAAAGAAAGCAAAAATGGGAAGGCCCCTGGCCCAGACGGGGTGCCAATAGACTTTTTTAAATCAAACCAGGATCTTGGTACCCCGCTCTTGACCAGGGTTCTTAAAGTATCTTGTGCGGTAGGGCTTCTGGAGTCAGGGTCCAAATCCATCCTGGTCCCTATCTTTAAAAAGGGGGACCGGTAGTCGGCATCCTGCTATCGTCCAATTTCACTGTTGGACTCCTTAAGCAAAGTGGCGGGCCGAGTAATTCTTGAGTGTCTACAGAGATGGGCGGACGATGGCAGGATTCTATCAGATCTCCAATTTGGGTTTCATTAGGGACTATTGAACAAGCTCTAAACCTGACACTGTTGATAGATAAGTATGTTAGTGTGAAGGCAGGAGCCCTGTACATGGTGTATGTAGATTTATCAGCCGCCTTCGACTGTGTCTGTCATGCCAAACTTTGGTCTGTCCTTCTGGAGATGGGGGTAGAATCTGATCTGGTAAATTTTCTGAGGGAACTATACTCAAATGCTATTGCCAGGGTGAGGTATGGGGTAAAGGGAGAGTTAACCGCGTCGTTTGGAGTAGAGAGAGGAGTCAGGCATGGTTGTGTCTTGGCCCCCTTTCTCTTCACACTTTACACCAATGGTGTGGAGAGGGATATGATCAAGGGGTGTCAGGACCTGCCGACAATAAATAACCGCTCGATTCCAGCACTACTCTATGCCGACGACGCTGTAATACTAGCATGTACCCCCCTTGAACTACAGAAGGCGTTAAATAGATATTCTTCCTTATGGCTGAGCTGGACCTAAATATCAACATTGGAAAACCTTTTGTTATGAAAGCTGGGTCTGGCAATAAACGAAAAATAAAGGATCTCTACTTAAAAAACTTAAACCACTGATAAATACCCCTATCTAGGAATCATGATTGACCAAAAGAAATCATCTTGAAACCGGCAATTGAATCGAGGAAACTCCTCTTTATGAGAACCACTGCAGCCCTTGTAAATTTCCCAAGAAAACTAGGGAGGAGGCCTCCTCTGGAACTTGTAAAAATGTACAAAGTTAAATATTAAACAGTCGCACTGTATGGGGCGGGTGTGTGGGGACATGTGGCCACGGATGTCTTACAGGCAGTAGAAAACACCTTTTTGAGGTATCTTCTTGCTGTACCTCGGAGTACGACTACCTTTTTCTGTCACATGGAATTGGGTCTTTCGCATTTAACAGATATAGCAAAAATACAGCCACTTCTACTGTGGCACCGAATTTGGTCGTCAGATAAAACCGCCTTTTCCCAAGCGATCATCCTAGACTTTATTGCTTCGGAGACTGCTCATATATCTGGATGGTTATCATATGTAAAAGGGTTTTTATGTGACCTAGTGTTGGAAAAATACTACTATGATCCCCCCTTAATTCGGGAGGTATATAGAAAAGCCTTTCAGGTGCACTTCCTTATCCATCTTGAAGAACTGCGTCTAACCAATGAGGTCACGAAACCATCCGTTAAACATAGTTTTGCTTTCCAAACAACTTTTGCCAAGCAGCCTTATTTAACTTATGATATTACCACCTATGAGCGTTTTCTTTTGATTCGGTTCAGGTTAAATTTCTTTCATCGACGGGTTGTATTTCCAACAAGAAATATTTGGGCAACTGTTTTACCTTTTTGCCCATGTGATGACACCTCTACCCAGTCAACTATACATACTATTCTTTTCTGTAAATTTTACAGCGAACACAGAAAGATATGGCTTATACCAATATTAAAATTAATGGGTATAAAAGATGCCGCCCTGCATTTCTCTCCTTACAGTTACCAGATGAGGAATGGCTAGCAAAGATCATTAATACATTTTTGAAGTGTATTGTTCGCCATAGAATTAATTTAGAATGAATAAATGAACTAAATATCCATTTGTGCTAATTACTTTAAACACATATGTGTTAACCCTAAAAAAATGTCTCCTTACATAGCACTATGCACACAGTATAATCCATAATTTGTTCCTTTGACCTGGTCTTTTTTACTAATTGTATTAATTAAGATGTGGAAAATGTTTATAATTTTTAACTAAATGTGCTTTTATGGTTTTGTACATGGATAAAAACGAATAAAGAAACATTTGATTTGATGTTTCACGACATGAGGTCATTGTATCCTTGGATAACGAGCTGAGGGACTTCATGAAGAATCTAGGCCAGGAGTGCTCCCTAATTTGGGCAGGGGATTTTAATCTAGAACTATGTGATCTTATAGCGGGAATTCAATGCGGTCATGAAGAAGAGCTAGGGAGTGCCTCTGCACACTTTCCACATAATAATTATGGGGAAAATATTAACCTCGTTATGTCTAAGCATAACCTGGAAATTACAATGAAAATCATAGAAGGATGCAGAATGGAAGATAGTGATAATATTGTTACCTTCGATGGAGCAAGGTCATCCTCATGTATTGATCACTTTATTACATCAAGAAATTTAAGGACCTTAATATCAGAATATCTTGTTTCCCCAAGCCTTTTGTGTGACCATCACCCGGTAGTAATAACTTTAAAAATTCTGGATATTGGTATCTGTTTGGCCGTTTTGTCAAGTAGCACCAATATTGTCAAGGCCTTTCATTCTATCTCTACTGTAATTTCAGATAACTTACGGAGGGAAAGTAAAAAAACCATATTGAATTCACCGAGATGGTTTGACAACCTTTGTTCTAGATTAAATAGAGAATAAAAAGCGTAACTTAAACTGATCCCATGTAATAGGGAGGTGATTAGTATGCTACGAAAAGCATACAACGAAGCCCTAAAGCAGAGAAAAATGGAGATAAGGGAAAACGTGTGAGAGTGTTTAATTAAAGCCGCTGAGCTTCAGGATTCGGTTCTCTTCTGGAAAACTCTGGATCAACCTTTCTATAAAGAGGCAAATTCAGTAAAGATTGATACAGTAGTGTCCCCTGAGGACTGGCTAACCCCTTTTGAATCAATTTTTAATGAATCCAAACAGGGTAATTTAGATATCCAGGATAACATCGTCATATGCATTAATAATACAAATATAGGATGTATTACCAAAGACGAAATCAGAATAGCCCTTAAGAATAGTTCAAGTGGTAAGGCTGCAGGCCCCGATGGTGTCCCTATTGACGTATTTAACCTCATGCGCGCTAGCGGAATTTCGCTCCTGCGCTGAGGTTTTTAAAAACGCATGTTACGTGACGAGCTAGGCTCGTCATCAGCGTGCGAGGAGGCTACGCCATGACGAGCCCAGCTCGTCATCAGCGTGGAAGGGGTTAAACATGATATGGACCTTTGGGTACCTGTTTTGTTTAGGTTCTTCAATGCAACAACAGATGGGGTGATACCGGTCACATGGGCAGAGAGCTTGATAGTCCCTATCTTTAAAAAGGGGGATAGAAGTGGTGCTAGCTGCTATCGCCCAATATCCTTACCCGACTCAACATCTAAAGTCATGGTACGAATATTGTTGGCAAGATTAGAGCAGTGGTGAAATGATAACAACATTCTATCAAAGGCTCAGTATGGCTTTAGACGGGGGTTGGCACAATTGATCAGTGTTCTGAATTTGGAACTAATAATAGGGAAATACACCCTCACAAGGAAGGGCTCATTACATCTTTGCTTTGTGGATTTATCAAGCGCTTTCGACTTGGTGAACCAATCAAAGTTATGGGAGACACTAAGAGGTATGGGCACCCCGGAAGACATTCTTAGTTTCCTATCACAGCTATCCGCAAGGATACGATATGGAGTACATGGGGAATGCACGAAGCACTTTAAAATCACCTGTGGTGTAAGACAGGGGAGTACCCTTGCCCCCTTACTGTTTTCACTTTACATAAACGGTGTTGATACCTTATTACAGAACAGTGGGGTAGATGTTCCAATGGTTGGTAAACGGGCAACACCCCTATTATTGTATGCTGATGACGCTATACTGATTTCGAGGACAGCAAACGGCTTACAGACCCTGATGGACAATTTTAATAATTTTATGACGGAGAAACACTTGAAAACCAATTTGAGTAAGACATTAGGTATGTCCTGTGGTATAGGGAATATCAAAACCAAACAACATTATATCAACGGGACGCGGATAGAGAGAACTTTTACATTTTCTTACCTAGGGATTCTTTATAATAGTAATTGGAATTGGAATAAGCATATTAGCCTGAGTAAGTTGAAGTTTGTGAAAATTGTGGAGGCTATTTTTAGATTCTCCCAAAAGATTGGGAATAAACCTGTCCGGGAGATTCTTAAATTGTACGGAGCAAAGTGTATTACAGGGTGTTGTTATGGGGGGACTCCAAGGGGTCAGATTGAGACTTCTCCACTACAGATCCTTGAAAATAACGTCCTAAGACGCTTGCTAGCTGTCCCTGGTGACACATCTTCGAATATTTTGCACAGGGAAACAGGAACTCCGTATATAAACAATCTAATTTGTGTGGCTGCATTAAAATTGTGGTACAAAAAGGGGTGGTGATGGACGGAGCATCTGAACCAATCAAACACTCACACCCAGTCAAAGGATCTGGGTTTGGTCCATCACCGTTCTTTAGCCCACTCTGCCACCCCAGTTCAGACATGGCTATATGCAAATCAGTCTGACCCTGTGCCTCATGGGAACAGTCCAGCCCGAACTGCCAAGCCATGTCTTCCCTGGACCGGAAACAAGCCTCCGAGCACAGGTTTCTGGCATTCCAGCCGTCTTCAGCCCGGCTAGATTAAATCCAGTGGCAAAGTGAGCAAAGGACTCATGTCTGAGCATACCCTGCCACACTTATGGCGGCCAAAAGCGGTACAAAAGGGGCTGGGGATGGACGGAGCATCTGAATCAATCAAACACTCACACCCAGTCAAAGGATCTGGGTTTAATCCATCACCGTTCTTTAGCCCACTCTGCCACACCAGTTCAGACATGGCTATATGCAAATCAGTCTGACCCTGTGCCTCATGGGAACAGTCCAGCCCGAACTGCCAAGCCATGTCTTCCCTGGACCGGAAACAAGCTTCCGAGGACCGGTTTCTGGAATTCCAGCAACTAGAAAAATAACAATATTATATTGGTAATCTGCAAAACAAAAAAGAAAATTAGAGTTTAGAATTATGTAGATGTGAGTAAATGAGCTGAAGCATTACAAGTCAAGGTAACTCTACCGTTTTACGTGTGCAGTGTGCCTGGTACAATTCACTTCTGTTATAATGCTGCATTTAAGTGGTGTCTATATGGAAGTGCCTACTGCATTACTGACAGAAAAGTGTCACAACGGGATTGTAAAGATGCGGACTTATTTCTAATGCATTGCAATGAAGGGTTTGTAGATCTAGGCCTCTGTGCTTACCGTTGTATTAACATGCGGGCAAAAACTTCAGACAGTGGAATTCAAAACTTGCTTTCAACAATTCTTCTACACTTCCAAGCAGAGAGCAGTGTCTATAAGTTTAAGAGAAAAAGAGAAATGATTTCACAGAGAGTGAGAGAGAGAAAAGAGAGAGAAAACAACATTAAAACTGTCTTACAGAGTCTGGAGTTGGGATTTTTTCTTGAAAAGTCATACGTAGATTTACAAGCTTCTTGCGTCACTTTCCCCATGATAAAAGTGACACAAAAGTGGAGTAATAAGCTTATATATCTGTTTGTCAGATTGTTGTAACATATCTGTTGTCACTGCTCTGAGGAAATTATTGATTTTACACAGAGAAGCTTCTGCACACTACGCATTCTTTCCTTTCAGAAATAAAGGTAACACTACAGTTTTACGAGTGCAGTGTGCCTGGTACATTTCACTTGTTATAGGGGCGCGTTCAAGTGGTGTCTATATGGAAGTGCCAACTGCGTTACTGACGCAAAAGTGGCACAACGGGATTGTAAAGATGCGGACTTATTTCTAATGCATTGCAATGAAGGCTTTGTAGATGTAGGCCTCTGTGCTTACCGTTGTATAAACACTGCGGTCAAACACTCCAGACAGTGGAATTCACAACTTCTTTTCAACAATTCTTCTACACGTCCAAGCAGACAGCAGTGTCTATACGTTTAAGAGAGAAAGAGAAATGATGTCACAGAGAGTGAGAGAGAGAAAGAGAGAGAAAAGATCATTAAAACTGTCTCGCAGAGTATGGAGTTGAGATTTTTGCTTGAAAAGTCAGACGTAGATTTACAAGCTCCTTGCATCACTTTCCCCATGTTAAAAGTGACACACAAGTGGCTTAATAAGCTTGTTGATCTGTTTGTCAGACTGTTGTAAACTATCTGTTGTCACTGCTCGGAGGAAAATATTGATTTTACACAGAGAAGCTGCTGCACACTACGCATTCTCTCCTTTCAGAAATAAAGGTAACACTACGGTTTTACGAGTGCAGTGTGCCTGGTACATTTCACTTGTTATAGTGGTGCATTCAAGTGGTGTCTATATGGAAGTGCCTACTGCGTTACTGACACAAAAGTGGCACAACAGGATTGTAAAGATGCGGACATATTTCTAATGGTTTGCAATGAAGCCATTGTATATTAAGGCTGCTGTGCTTACCTTGTATAAACAGTGCGGCCACCGGAGTTCACCACTTGACTTCAACTTTGCTTCTATACGTCAAAGTATATTGAATACATTGCAGACAATTCCAGACTTATTTCTAATGCATTGCAATGAAGGCTTTGTAGATGTAGACCTCTGTGCTTACCATTGTATAAACACTGCGGCCAAACACTTCAGACAGTAGAATTCACTTTTTTTCAACAATTCTTCTACATGTCCAAGCAGACAACAGTGTCTATAAGTTTAAGAGAGAAAGAGAAATGATGTCACAGAGAGTGAGAGAGAGAAAGAGAGAGAAAAGAACATTAAAACTGTCTCTCAGAGTCTGGAGTTGAGATTCTTTCTTGAAAAGTCAGACGTAGATTTACAAGCTCCTTGCGTCACTTTCCCCACGTTAAAAGTGACACAAAAGTGGCGTAATAAGCTTGTAAATCTGTTTGTCAGACTGTTGTAACCTATCTGTTGTCACTGCTCGGAGGAAATTATTGATTTTACACAGAGAAGCTGCTGCACACTACGCATTCTCTCCTTTCAGAAATAAAGGTAGCACTACGGTTTTACGAGTGCAGTGTGCCTGGTACATTTCACTTGTTATAGTAGCGCGTTCAAGTGGTGTCTTTATGGAAGTCCCAACTGCGTTACTGATGCAAAAGTGGCACAACAAGATTGTAAATATGCCGACTTATTTCTAATGGTTTGCAATGAAGGCCTTGTAGATCTAGGCCTCTGTGCTTTCAGTTGTATAAACATTGCGGCCAAACACTTCAGACAGTTGAATTCACAACTTCTTTTCAACAATTCTTCTATACGTCCAAGCAGACAGCAGTGTCTATATGTTTAGGAGAGAAAGAGAAATGATGTCAGAGAGAGTGAGAGAGAGAAAGAGAGAGAAAAGAACATTAAAACTGTTTCACGGAGTCTGGAGTTGAGATTTTTTCTTGAAAAGTCAGACGTAGATTTACAAGCTCCTTGCATCACTTTCCCCATGTTAAAAGTGACACACAAGTGGCTTAATAAGCTTGTTGATCTGTTTGTCAGACTGTTGTAAACTATCTGTTGTCACTGCTCGGAGGAAAATATTGATTTTACACAGAGAAGCTGCTGCACACTACGCATTCTCTCCTTTCAGAAATAAAGGTAACACTACGGTTTTACGAGTGCAGTGTGCCTGGTACATTTCACTTGTTATAGTGGTGCATTCAAGTGGTGTCTATATGGAAGTGCCTACTGCGTTACTGACACAAAAGTGTCACAACAGGATTGTAAAGATGCGGACATATTTCTAATGGTTTGCAATGAAGCCATTGTATATATAGGCTGCTGTGCTTACCTTGTATAAACAGTGCGGCCACCGGAGTTCACCACTTGACTTCAACTTTGCTTCTATACGTCAAAGTATATTGAATACATTGCAGACAATTCCATTGCTGTTGCTCGATAGGTCTGATTGCTTCTGAAGGATGTTTGGTGAAGGAAACAAAAGGACATTTTGATTAATCATTGTAAAATGAGTTGCGAAACTAATGTCAAAAGTGAATTTTAATGTGGGTTCTTAATATTCTGTACTTAGACTGTTTCAGCCCATTGAGTCACAGAGTTTGGAGTTGAGAGTTTTTCTTGAAAAGTCACACGGAGATGTACAAGCTCTTTGCGTCACTTTCCCCATGTTAAAAGTGACACAAAAGTGGCGTAATAAGCTTATAGATCTGTTTGTCAGACTGTTGTAACCTATCTTTTGTCACTGCTCGGAGGAAATTAATGATTTTACATAGAGTAGCTGCTGCACACTACGTATTCTCTCCTTTCAGAAATAAAGGTAACACTACGGTTTTACGAGTGCAGTGTGCCTGGTACATTTCACTTGTTATAGTGGCGCGTTCAAGTGGTGTCTATATGGAAGTGCATACTGCCTTACTGACACAAAAGTGGCACAACGGGATTGTAAAAATGCAGACATATTTCTAATGTTTTGCAATGAAGGCATTGTATATATAGGCTGCTGTGCTTACCTTGTATAAACAGTGCGGCCACCGGAGTTCACCACTTGACTTCAACTCTGCTTCTATACATCAAAGTATATTGAATACATTGCAGACAATTCCATTGCTGTTGCTCGATAGGCCCTGATTGCTTCTGAAGGATGTCTGGTGAAGGAAACAAAAGGATATTTTGATTAATCATCGTAAACTGAGTTACGAAACTAATGTCAAAAGTGAATTTTAATGTGGGTTCTTAATATTCTCTACTTAGACTGTTGCAGCATATTGAGTCGCAGAGTTTGGAGTTGAGAGTTTTTCTTGAAAAGTCAGACACAGATTTACAAGCTCTTTGTGTCACTTTCCCCATGTTAAAAGTGACACAAAAGTGGCGTAATAAGCTTATAAATCTGTTTGTCAGACTGTTGTAACCTATCTGTTGTCACTGCTCGGAGGAAATTATTGATTTTACACAGAGAAGCTGCTGCACACTATGTATTCCCTCCTTTCAGAAATAAAGGTAACACTATGGTTTTACGAGTGCAGTGTGCCTGGTACATTTCACTTGTTATAGTGGCGCATTCAAGTGGTGTCTATATGTAAGTGCCTACAAGCTCTTTGCGTCACTTTCCCCATGTTAAAAGTGACAGAAAAGTGACGTAATAAGCTTGTAGAACTGTTTGTCAGACTGCTGTAACCTATCTATTCTCAGTGTTCAGAGGTAATTATACATTTCTACACAGTGAAGGTGCTGCAGACTACCTAGTCTCTCCTTTCACAAATAATTTGTTGTTGTTTCGGAAACAAAGGGGCATATTATCAAGGACCGGTGATAGAATTATCACCATTTTATCGGCAGGAAACGGGCAATAAAACGGCGATAATTGGCTTGATAATACGCCCTTGTTAATTTCCATAGAAGCCCATGTTCTTGTGTTAACATGGTCTTTTATTGGAATTAAGAAGGGCGTATTATCAATCCTATTATCGCCATTTGATCAGCAGTTTCCTGCTGATAAAACAGCCATAATTTTAACACCGGTATGCCCTAAATTCTTTGTCACCTAGTGCCATTGGGGTGATTGAATGATTGGTCTTTATGTGTGGACGAAGCCTTCACTGTAATCAAGACAGTTAACTACTTCAATTCAGATAAGGTTGCATACAGCAGAGTGGAGACAGTAGTGTCCAACACTTTAAAAAAGAAAGAGAAACGATGTGAGAGAGAAAGAAAGAGAAATAGAAAAAAGGACATTAAAAGGTGGGAGACACACATTACAGGGGGAGGTACCTGAAGGCAAAGGCGCAACCACAGTCAAAATGTTCGGGAGGGGGGGTTTAAGTTCAAGGAAAAAGAAGAGTGGAGCTGCAGGTGCTGTAAGTGGGGTGGGGGGGACATCAAAGCCTCATTAACAAGCAAAATGTCTTTAAAAGACTTGTGACGTACTCTAGTGCGACTGTGTTTGGGCGCTGGAAGGTATGTCATCCTAGCTGAAGCCTCGTTTGGCCAATTTGTGTTTTGCGCGCCTGCTACCTACTATAGATTGTCTCCTTTTACAGATAACTTGTCGTAGTTTTAGAAACAAGGTTCTTCGCTCACCATGTGCTATTGCCGTCGACCTTGTTATATAATCCATTGTGAAATTGTACATCTAAGAGAAATTAAAAGAATGATGTTATGATATGTAATTGTTGCTATATTAATTTGCAATTATATAACATTGCGCTTTTATAGTCATTCATTGTCATATTTCTACGTACTAGGGGGCATATTATCAAGGACAGGTGATAAAATTATCACCGTTTTATTGGCATGAAAGTGCTGATAAAACGGCGATAATGGGCTTGATAATACATCCTTGTTAATTCGCATAGAACCCAATGTTCTGGTGTTAACATCGGCTTCTATGGGAAATAACAAGGCCGTATTATCAAGTCCATTCTCGAAGTTTTATCGGCAGTTTCCTGCGGATAAAACGGTGATCATTTTAACAGCGGTCTTTGATAATATGTCCCTGTTTGTATTGTGAATATATTCCGGACATTTCAGCAATTATAAAAACGTTACTTCTATTGGAAAAAAAATTAAACATGTAAATTAATACATAATATAGGAGCGCGTTCGTTTAAAATATTATGTCGCATTTTTGTATGTAGTCAGCTATAACCCTTTGACTCCTTCTGATGCGTACTCAAGTCTCACTGCTCACCTTGTGTGGAAACGACACTTTCTTCATGATGTAGTCACGATCTCCAACTAAGAAGTCTCATATAGGTTGCAGAGTCTTGATATTTGTATGGCTAATGACATACTCGTGCTCCAATCATCATCATCGCAGGTTGTTCACCTTGTCAGTGCTTCGGGCACCGCTAACTCAGTGACCAAAGAGGCCACGCATGTAGAAGTGGGCCCCTTGTTCGGTGCTTTATGAAAAACTCTAAAATGGCGTGCAAAACGTGCGCTCCGTCTTTTTTATAGATAGGGTCACCTGTGTAGTGACTGTTGCGCTGAATGGGTGTGGTGTGGGTGTATACCAGCCATGAGTGTGTGTATCGATCTGACAACTAGACCTGCAACTAAGAAATCACTACAATGGAAGTTTGGGCCTTGTACTTTTGTTGTGTTTTCCTGGTAGCGTAAGAGTGGCCTTCTTTTTTCCATGTGACTTTTCAGATTCACCATGTATGTAGCCTATTTTGTGACGCATTTTATTGTACAATGTATTTCAAAAACTAGTTGTGGTAGGGTGCTTTTAAATTTAACTGTGTACTGTGCTTACGAGTTTGTTGAGTGTAGAAGTATGTATATTGTTTTCTATTTTCTATTCTATCATAATTGTGCTGAATTTTCTGCTTTAGTGTGCAGTGGTATATTATTTTTCAAAATGTATAAGAAACTGTTGAAATCATGTTTGAAATTAGAATGGAAGCATGTAAGGTGCTCTCTGTGAGGAATAGCAATGCCTACTCCCGCAGGAAGTGGAGAGCTGGGTGGTATCGTGGAGGCCTTGGGGCTAATCCCACGGTCCGCAATGTCAGATTTGAGCCCCAGGGGATGGGGTCCTCGAGAGTTATAGAAAATTAGTGATAAAGGCTATTTTTTTTCATGGTAGATTTATCGTACGCGTACCAAGCATGTATGCACAACGTACAGCTGGAAGGTTGGAAGTCGTCCCATAGGCATACCTAAGCAATAAAAATAAAAATATTTTTAGATATTTATGAAGTGTATTTGTTTATGTGTTGTGTGGCTCTACAAAAAGAGAGCTTGTGTTTATTGGGAGATTTTAGTACCTACAAGTAAGTACCAATGCAGAGTCTTAAGTTTATGGAGAAGACTCTGTTCCCCTCATCTGTAAAATGTACACCATCTCTCCTATAGATGTCATGCATGTTGAAACGCAGATTGTTGTGGTAGATGGACTCCATTTGATAGTCTCGAAGAAAGGCAGAAACAATTTTATTCACATGTTTCCTAGCTTTTTCAATCTGTTGACAATAGTGGTTGGACCAGTTCCATTTCTGCCTTTGGCATATATTAGAATAGACAAAGGCAGGTTGATGGAAAAGTGCCATCAATTCTGTAAAGATGTCCTTCATAAGCATTTCCAGACCTACCCCAGTCAAAGTGCCTAGGTCATTGCCACCACAGTGCACAATTATGAGGTCAGGGTGTCGGAGATGTAAAAAGGATTTCACCAATGGCATCACTTGGTGTCACTTTAATCCTCTGTGTGCAATCCATTTAATGTCTACATTTGGTAAACCTAGGTCTTTGTGAATTATTTTCTGTTGTGCGTACCTTTGGCTCCAGAAAATGTAGCTGTGTCCCACAATCCACACTGTAAGCATTTTGAAGAGGGGTCTGGATGCACTCTGATGTCTCTGTAAATGAAATGGCAGTTTGAAAAGTAAGATTTTTCTAAAATGGTTGACTACATGCAGTTTTGGAAAAAGAAAAGCAATGATTGGTTGTTTGACAACATTTTACAGAAAACTAGGATGCATGTTTCTGTTTTTTAAAAGCCTTATTTTCATTGGTTAAGAAAAAATGATAGAAAAGAACGTTACATAAGATAAGCTGGTATATTCTCAAGTCGAGCATACTTGCTGTTTTAATTTGCAACAATGTATGATGAACTTTTCACCTGTGTGTTGAGTTAGGTGTTCCCTGAAGTGTTTCTATGGTAACTGGCAGATTGTGGCATGGGGGAAGGGTTGAAAGTTTTGTCAGTTGGAAAGGGTGCAAAAGTTCAAGCAATATAAAAGTGCGTTTCGTTTTGAATTTAATGTGGGAATAAATGTGATTTTTTTATTTATTTGTATATGTGTGTGTACATTGTGTGTGTAGATTGATCGGAAACATTTGCTATTTGCTATAGGACTTCCTGATCCTGTAGGACTGCTTAGGGGGATTTACAATGATCCCTAAGGTCAAAATCTTCGATGGCCTTTGTTGAGACTTTGATGGCCCTGGGGAGGACCATCTCCGAGGGTCGGCTCCTGTAGTGTTATAGGGTGCCTATCTCTGGGACTCTGCTGTTTGCTATGGTTGGGCAAGAGTTCTCTTTGAACTAGGAAAGCAGATTGTTTATCATCTGAGAGAGCAGAATGTAAGCTGGTTTCTCTGACCAAAAACAATTGCGGCTCATGAAGGATGCAGGGAGCCGGCTGAGACCGTGGGGTTTTGGGGCCCTCCCCACGGTCTATTTGAGCCCTGGTGTATGGGATCTCCGGGGATTGTAAAAAATTAGTGATAGATGCTATTTTTCTTTTTCGTATATTTAGTGTGCGCTTACTGTGCGAATTTGGAAAGTTGTTCCATAAGCGTACATAAGCAAAAACAAACAATTAAAAATAAACATTTTACAGATATCTAACAAGTATATGTGTTTATATCTTGGTTGCTTGTAATGAGAGATTTTCGCTTTATTGGTACTTATAAGTAAGTGCTTAGGCATAGTGTAAATTTGTTGAGGAGAAGTGTTTTATAGAGTGCTGAACTTTTGACCTTGGTTGACAGTTGACTTTTGCATGATTTGCTAGGGGTAGGGTGGAAACTTATGTCAGTTGGAAAGGTTTGGAATGTTAAACCAATAGAAATGTGTGTTTTGTTTTGAATTATTGTGTAAAGGATTTTAATTGGTTATTTATATGTATGTATGTGTAAAATGAGAGGGAAAATGTTCCATTTCACGGTTCAGCTGGAAAGAATTAACTAGAGAGATTCTTTATAAGAATGTCCACTGTGTGAGTTGTTTTGTTCTTAATCTACAAATCAATTTGAAAGATGAGTTGATAAGTTGCATGTGAATGTGTGCGGTGCATCTTTGTACATTTAGGAAATATGGGGTACATCAAGACAGGAGATAAAGTTATCGCCGCTTTTTCGGCAGAAAACTGCTGATGAAGCGGCGATAATGTTATCGCCTGTCTTGATAATATGCCCCTATATTTGTCTGTTGTTAAACCATTTATAGTAGTAAATGTGTTTTGCTATAATTCATGCTGTTATGTTTTTTTGTTTAATATTAGTTTGTGCGTCTGTGTACATTAAGGGATTATGGGCCATATTATCAAAAAAGGGTAATACATTATCGCCACTTTTATCGGCAGGAAACTGCCGGTAAAGCGGTGATAATGGGCTTGATAATATGTCCTTGTGAATTTCCATAAACGCCCAGGTTATGGTCTTAACCAGGGCTTCTATGGGAATTCACAAGGATACATTATCAAGACCATTATCGCCGCTTTAGCGGCAGTTTCCTGCCGATAAAAGCGGTGGTAATGTATCGCCCTTTACTGATAATATGGCACTGACGGGCATATTATTCCCATTAGTAAAACAAATTTCGTTCCATGCCCTGCATCGCATTTTGCGATGCAGGGCGTGCTACGAAATTTGTTTTATTAATTTAATTTTTTACTAACCTGCAATCATCCAGATTCCGTTGTTTATCACCCCCCACCCTTCCCCTTCCGACCCCGCCTGCCTGCCCCACCGCAACTCCCTCCACAGGCTGCGGCTGATCAAGCCCATTATCGCTGATTTCTCAGCATTTTCCTGCCGATAAAACAGCGATAATTTTAACATCGGTCCTTGACAATATGCCCCTATATTTGTCCCTTTTTTCAATAATTTGTTGCCTCTGTTTTTATACTTCCCTCTCTCTTCTCTTACTCCTTTCTCTCTCTCCGTACTACTGTCTTTTTCTTATATTCTCCTCTGTGCTCATATTGTCGTTCTTTGTGTTTATATTTTCTTGTCTCTCCTCTTATTCCTTCTGTCTCTTCATTTTCTTCTCTCTTTCTTCTTATTTCATTTTTTCTTGATACTCCCTGTTCTGTCTTCTTTCACGTTATTCTCCCTCTGTATGTATTCTGGCATATTTGCAAGCCCCTTGTGCGTCTTTGTTGTTTTATTGTGTTAGTTTTTTTGATGTAATAGTGGCAGAAATAATGTAGTAAAATACATATGTATTTGGAAAATGAGTCAGTGTTGTTCACTGATATGTAGTAATTATATACATGGAATATGTATAGTCAGTTAAAAGTTTTTCAGTAGTAAATGGTAAAATACATGGTCTCATTTTTTTGTGTGCAATATTACACTGTGCATGTGTGTACATTAAGGATTTATGGGCATATTATCAAGGACCGGTGTTAAAATTATTGCCGTTTTATCGGCAGGAAACTGTCGATAAAACAGCGACAATGAGTTTGATAATAGCCCCTTGTTAATTTCCATAGAAGCCCATGTTAAAACCAGAACATGGGCTTCTATGGGAATTAACAAGGGCGTATTATCAAGCCCAAAATCGCTGTTTTATTAGCTGTTTTCTGCCGATAAACGGCGATAATTTTAACAGTGGTCCTTGATAATATGCCCCTATGGGACATATCATCAAGCCTTGGCGTTAAAATTATCGCCACTTTATCGCCTGGAAACTGACGATGAAGTTGCGATAATGAGCTTTATAATATGCTTTATGGAATTCTAATCGAAGCTAATGATAGATGTTCTTCACATTTAACATGAGCTTCGATTGGAATTTCATAGAGCATATTATCAAGCCCATTATCGCCACTTTAGCGGCAGTTTCCTTTCGATAAAGTTGCGATAATTGTATCACCCAGGCTCGATAATATGCCCCTATATTAGCCCCTTTTTGCATATTTTCTACACTGTCTTGTAATACTCCCTCCTCTCTTGTCTTACTCCTTCCTCTCTCATTATACTATCTTCTTATATTCTGCTTTTTTTTAATCTTTTTTTTATACTTGGTCCAATTTTTGCATATTTGTGCTACTGTTTATATTTGTCTTTATATTCACTACTGTTGTCATAGTTGTTACTGTCTTCTAGTAGTACTCCCTCTCTGCTTATACGGTCAGTCTTCCCTTATATTTGTGTTTTCTCTATATTTTGTTTCTGTGTCTTTTTACATTTCTTCGCCTTTCTTCATATATACTCTTCTGTTGTTATATTCTATGTTTCTTCTTATTCTTGCTGTTCTTTGCAGGTACTCCCTATTGTTTTCTCATACTTTTATTTTTCTTCTAATAATCTTGTTTCTGTTCTCACATTTCTTCTGTCGTTTCTTATACTTTGCACTCTCTACTAATATTGTCGTCTTTTCCTATTGTGACATTCCTCTTCTCATTTTTCTCCCTGTTGTTATACTGCCCCCTGTTTTCATATTCTCGTCTCTCTTCTCTTACTTCTCAATGTGTCCTCTTACTACTGAGTTTTTCTTATATTGCCTTTTGTCCTATATTCCTTCTTTCTGTGTTTATATTTTCCACTGTTTCTTCAAATTTGTTTTCTATTTTCATTTTCTGTCCTCTCTGTTTATACTTCTTAAATCTGTTCATATTGTTTGCTCACATCTATTACTGCTCCTTGATTCACTGTATACACTCTGCAGCACTTTCATCATATTCTCTGTCTTTTCATACTGACCTCTCTCTTTATATTTTTTCTTGTCATACTTCTGCCTCTTTCGTCATACACTTTTCACTCTTTATAATCCTTCATCTGTTTATACTTCTTCTTTTCACCTCAGACTGTATCCTCTGTTCTTGTTTACCCCTTTTTTTCTTTTGCTCCACCTTTCCTCACATTCTTCGTGCTTTCTTCTGGTACTGTTCTCCCTGTCCTTATACATACTGTCCTTTGCTAGTATTCCTTTTTTGTTCTTATAGTTGCGTATCTTTGCACATATTTTTTTCTTTAGAGTCTTTCTCTCTCTTCTTATAGTGCCCCTCTGTCCTCTTACTCTCTTTTCTTTTTTCTTCTTATACTCTTTCTTCTCCTCATATTTCAATTTTTGTCTTCAAACTCTACCTTACCTATTCATACTTTCTAGTTGAGTCATACTTCCTTTATTTTGTTATATTGCAGTGTCTGTTTATACTCCCCTTTCTGGTTATATTTTCCCTTGTTTCATACACCTTCCTCTTTTGTTTTAAGTGCTTTTATTTTTATAGTCCCACGTTTGTCCTCATAATCCTCCCTCTGTTCCTGTAAGTAATATAATAGAATATTTGATATATTCATTCTTGTAATGGTATATATATTTGTTTATTATAGATTCTGTTTATCGATACTGAAAAAACTGTATGATGCCGACTAGAGGGCCTATTAGGATGGCCGACGGACCTGCGTCCGTCCGCCACCCCAGAGGAAGAGGGACCGTCCGCAGGGGCAACGGCGTTACCTCCCTGCTAATTAGGATGTGACCGCCACCCTGGCCCTAAAGAGTTGGTAAATATTCCTTCTGAACTGATGGATTTAAAGACCTATGAGTCTATTCTTATTCAATGTGTGCATCCATGTCAGGCTATTGTTCGTATGGAGCCTAAGACAGAAAAATTGCCTCCTTTAGATTTACAGAGAGGATTAAAGGGAAGAGTTGTATATGTGCCTCTAGATTTAAAGAAAAATATTGAAACTATTGGTGTAGAAAATGTAGAGGATGAACCTTTAGTTATTCTTGTTAATGGCGTTCGTACAAAGAGTGCTCCCAAATTTGGAACAGACTAAACTGATACTGTGTTGTCTTTTATTGAAGAATATGCTACATGTGATGTACCCAAAAGTACACAAGATAAGGACTTAAGACAACAAGTCTTATGATTCCAAAGCCATCATTGTGGGAAATACTGTTGTCGAAAGTACAAATCTAAGGACAAATTCTACAGCAAATGCCTCTTTGCATTTCCACGACCAGTTATATCGAAAGGAAGAGTGAACAGTTTTATGTCATATTTGCGACATACTATCACAAGAAAGTCTCTTAAGAAGAAATAAAGAGTCAAAATACATACATGACTATAACCCAGTCACTTTGTCCATGTGGAATGCTAATATGGATATTCATAATGTTGCAGATAATTCCATTGCTGTTCCTCGATATGTGACATCGGACATAACAAAGTCAGAAAAGACGCAATTGAAGGAAATGTGGGAAGAGATTTCCCACGAGAAGAGTCTAAGTAAGAAATTATACAGTTACAGTTTGAAGATGTTATCTCATTGAGAAATTGGAGCATATGAATGCTCGGATCGCTTATCATCTGCAAGTCTATACTCCAAATCTAGAAGAATCATTTGGGTGAGTCTAGGTCTTGCTGCAACACGAAACCGAGTACTTAAATCTGTACAAGAAATTAAATATTTAGCTGAAAAAGAGCCAGAAAGTACAGATATTGGGAAAACAAATATGTTGGATGCATATTATCCAAACAGAAGTCATCATCTTGAGAACATTTGTCTCTATGAAGTGCTGCAAAACTATATTTTTAAACGGAATATTACTGAAAACATCAGTAATGGTATATAAGCCGTGATTGGTTCTGAAGGATGTCTGGTGAAAGAAAGAAAAGGACATTTGATTAATCACCGTAAACTGAGTTGTAAAACACCTGACAAAAGGGAATTTTAATATTTAGCTCTTTCGCAACTTTCAAGCCATGGCGTTCAGAAGTGGAATTACTTGGAGATTTTAGGAGCTATGAAGATTCCTTCAATGCAACTACATATACTATAGAATGTCCTGTTTTTGCTAATTATGTGAAAATGTTGAACAACGAAATTGAGCAAGAAGCTACAATTGCAGCTGAGATTGCTAGAGATAGTTCTCAAGACAGTCAAACTTCTGCTCCGTTGAATCAAGACCCACTAGGAGAACCAATTGTTTAAAATGAAGCAGCAACTGCTACGGAAGAGGTGGAAACAGCAATGTTTAAAGCTCAAGAAGATGTAACAAACATAGGAAACTTGGAAGACCAACTAAATCTTGAGCAGAAAGAAATATATGAGCAATTGAGAGAACAGATTCAGCATGGATTACTTCATGAGAAGAAAGAGTGTTCTTGCTCATCATTTGAACCTATCTGTATGTATTTGAGTGTACAAGCTGGAACAGGCAAACATTTTTTAATTAAAGTAATCACAAGTTTTCTACAGAAAACAACTGAGTCGCATTTGTCTTGTGTTGCCACTGCTCCAACTGGATTAGCAGCCCACAATATTAAAGGAATTACTTTACATTGTTTATTAATGCTAACAGTGGAGCATGAAAACAAATTAGAATACCAGAAGATATCTGGAGAAGCTTCTTGTGAAGTTTCAAGAGTGTTGAGGAAAATGAAACTTCTCATTATTGATGAGGTAAGCATGGTATCAAACTTAATGCTTGCCTTTGTGCATTTAAGAATGCAGCACATTTTTAAAACAGAGTATGACGTATTATTCGGAGAAAAACACGTCATAGTTTTTGGAGGTCTTCTACAACTTACTCCTGTAATAGGACAATCAGTGTTTAAAACACTGGTGCATGAAGATACTAGAAACTCTTTGGGGAGCATTGGAAATGTAAACATTTGATCATATTTTCAGTATAAGGAACATATTACAAATATGCGACAGGCAAAAGATGCTGATTATGGAATGATTCTTCAAGATATTAGAATTGGAAAAATGACTGAACATGGCAAACAAGCTTTACAGAGACGATTACTTTCCAATTTGTTTCCAAATGAAAATATTGTCCCAGAGAAAAAATACAAGAGAATTGCAGAAAACAAACCTGTAATCTGTTTAATGCCAACACTGTGTGAATGTTCTATATTCAATGAAGAAATGTTAAAGTTGCAAAATGAAGAAATTATAAAATTGGAAGCAATTCATAAAATAGAACATGAAGGAATCACTATTATTTTGAGTGAAAAGTTGAAGAGGAAATTGGATTCTTTAGAGAAATCGATAAGTAAAACTGCTGGTTTAGAAAAGAATTTGTATGCATGTGTAAACTGTAGGGTAATTTTATAACGTAATGTGAATGTGGAAAAAGGTTTAGTAAATGGAGCAATGGGTAGAATTGTTGATTTTTCTAATTATGTAAATAGAGATGGGATTGAATTTTTGAAAATCAAATTTGATGAAATTGCTGAAGTACAACAACTTAGTCGTTGTCCAGCTTGATTTTTGCTTGTAAAAGAGTTGTATGTCTGCAGAAAACAGTTTCCTCTTTCTTTGGCATATGCGGTGACCATTCATAAATCTCAAGTGTAGATAGTGCTTTAGTGAATATTGGAAGTACTGTGTTTAAAGAAGGTATGGCATATGTTGTTTTGTCTCGAGTCAGAACTTTATCTGAATTGTATTTGATTGATTTTGATGAGACAAAGATTAGTGCAGATGCAAATTGTGTGAAAGAGTATAATAGGTTAAGAAGAGAATATGCACCCAATTTAGGTCAATATCCAGTATTTGAAAAGCGTGTGGTATTTAGAAGAAGAAGATTTGAGAATATCTGTAGTGATACTGTAGAGAAAGAAAAAAAACAAGATGAAGTTGCGCCTGCAAGCAAAAAGAGAAAGGACAGTGTTGAAGAGAATGTTGGTTATCGGTTTGAAAATAGTTGTGGTGTCAATTGCTATGCTAATGTAGTTGTTAATGTTGTTTTTATTCTTGAAAGTTTGCAAAAGCAAATTGTAGAAAATCGGGACAAAAGATTCTCTTCATTGTTGTATTCTGTTTATGAGAAATGTAGTAGTGATAGAAGTAAAATACAAAGTGTTTCTGATATTCGAAATGTTTTGGACATATGTTCTGGTTCTACTCAATTTACTCAGAATATTCAGCAAGATTGCCAGGACTTTTTAATGTTTATGCTTGGTGTACTGGAAGATGAAGCTATAGATGTTGAAAACCATTTTGGCCATTCTTATAAATGGCAACATGACTGTCAAAATTATTTGTTTACATGTAGCACTAACATAGACACTTAAATATTCATATATTTGACTTTACCTGACTGTGAATCAGTATCTTTTAACAATCTAATTAGAGGAGCAAGTCCAAACATGGAGTGTAGCCAATGTAAATCAGAAATGTCATCAACATTACTTATACAAAGATATGGACAATATGTTATTTTAATGCTGCAACGTTGTAGTGCTGATGGAAGAAAATTGGAAACTTTAATTAAAAATGTTTTAGCTGACCAATGTTCAATATCAGGAAGAACTTTTGTAGCTGTTGCAATTATTGTTCATGATGGACCTTCTACCACGTCTGGACATTACATTGTTCATTTAAAATGTCTGAAAGGTTGGATACATTGTAATGATAGTCAATTAGTTTTTAAGCCATGTTTGCCCGAAGAGTTACCAAATTCTTACCTAATATTTTCAAAGGAAAAATGTTAAGATCAAAATTTGCCCTTCTGGATTACTGCTGTTAAGGTAGATTAGTCTGGTGTTTTAGAGTATTTTATAAGTGAGGGTGAGGAGCTTGATGGTGATATTTTTGTTGATATTGAAGCAGTGTATGTGTATCAGGTGGTGGGTGATGTGGCTGCAGCAGGGGATATTGATGATCACTGAGGTGGAGGTCTTTTGGATTTGTTGTAGTTGTTGTAGGTGTTTGGCTGGAATTCCTGTGTAGAGTGTTTTGCTACAGTATAGTCTTCTGCATATGAGGGCCTGTGTCACGGTTTTTCTTCTTTTGGTTAAATTTCATTTGTAAATTTTGCAGAGCATGTGGAGGGTGTTATAGCAGTACAAGGAGACGGTGTAGACTTGGTTACACATGGAGAGGGAGGAGTTGAGGATGAATCCTAGGTTGTGGACATGGTTGGTAGGTGTTGGTACTGTTTACAGTGTAGTCAGGTAGCAGGAGTTGTCCGAGGCTGAGGGGGTGGGTCTGAGGATGAGTACCTTCATCTTGTGCGCAAGAATGTTTACAGTGCTGCTCTTTATGTGGTTGGTGACGTCCTTCATTGTGTTGTGGACGTTGCTTTTTGTGATATGTGGCTTCTTGGTGAGGAAGAGGATGAGCTGGGTGTTGCTTGTGCAGGACATGTCGTTGAAGTTGTGATGGTGGGCTACTTGTGTGAGGGTAGCCATGTAGATGTTGAACAGCGTCGGACTGATGGATGTATCCTGGGGGACCCGTAGATGATGTTGGTGGTTTTGGATCAGAAGGCTGGGAGGATGCCGCTCAGGATTACTATTGAACAACTTCCAAACAAAGGATTTGATGCATATTAAGGACTTTTTGTTGTGTATTTTGACAGCATATATTTGTAAGTAACATTATTTACAGTGTATAAAAATTAATCATAATGTTTTGTTATTTTATGATTGTTTGAGATGTGTCATATTTACTTAAGAAATTGCTCTTAGAAAAAAACATTTAAGATATGTTTTATTTCTATTTTTTTAATTGTTATTGAGAATGTTGAATGTTTTTTTTAAGATAATCTTATTCATTGTCTATGTTTTGCCTGCTGTTATATGATGAGTACTATTGAACTCACTGTTTCTAGGAAATTCAATGTATTCTGAGAACAGCAAAAAATTCAATTGAAATACTTTACAAATTATTTTGTGTTGTAAAATATATATTGTAACTGTATTTTTTTGTGTCTTCCACAGGTGATAATTTTATAATATTTAATTTTGTATTATTTATTATGGATAAGGTAAGTACAAGTAACTGTTAGCCGCGGCCCATAGAGGGTGTTTCGGTGGGGCAGGCAGGCGGGGCGGGGGTGGGGCAGGGTATGGGTGATAAACAACGGAATCTGGATGATTGCAGGTAAGTAAACAATTAAATTAATAAAATGAATTTTGTAGCGCGTCCTGCATCGCAAAATGCAATGCAGGGCGCAGAACTTTCCTGTTATTATAGACAATATTGAATGTACTCAGTCGATGTTTTTTTTCTAACTTAATACAAAAAATGATAACATTTGTGTTAAGCAAGGTCTTAAGGGAAAAGAACACATTGAGTAAGGAATACTAGTACGACTTTTGAATTAAGGAGGAACATTAGTGAAAAACACAAGATATTCAATGATTGACAGAATAGATAACAAGCAACTGCATAAAGAAAGGTTAGTAGAAGAACACAAGGAAATTATTAATATTAAAATTAGACAATAAACTGAGAGGCCTAGGTTAATGAATGTTAGGTAATTATAGGTTATAAGCAGTGAGAAAAATAAAGAACCGCAAGGTACAAGGTTGCAGATACATACTAGAGGAGAGGCTAGTTCGAAAGTTGAAGGGGTAGGTAATTATTAGGTTTAGACTAAGTTATAGATGAGGAATAGAGATAGAGTAAACACATGAAGTATTCAAAAAGTAGTGTGATAATGATGTCTAAATATACACAGATACACAGTGTTATTCTGGACAATGAATAGTATCTTTTGCATTTTAGTAAAACACATTTAGTATTTTGGAATGGGTAAGGTGGATAGACATATTCTATATTTTTTAGTAGTGTATTTTACTATAATAGCCCGAGTCTTTTCCTATAGTCATAAGGAGTGTCTGGTTTCAAAATTTAAGAAAAGCTAAGAACCGGATATTCGTATAAGTAATTATATGTATATAACTTTGCAAAGCACTAAAACTCTACTAATGGTATGTTATTAGATAATAGTATTTATATAGTATTTTTTGGAGGCCAGAATAGGTGAAAACGGTAGATTTGTATTATATATTACAAAAAGTGATAAAATTAACTGTTTATATTTTTATAAAAGGAGCAAGAACATAAAGGAAAAATAATCGAAAGAGAACAGCCTCATACTGAGGAGATTTTGAATATTATCTTGAGTATAATTGAAGAACTAATCGTATCTGTCACAGGCAATTACAGTGAATAAGGGCAAATTAGTGCTGCAGACGAGACGTGTGATTTCGAAGACGAAAGCTTTGATGGAGATTTTCTGGAAGTATTAAATTATGTTGGAAGTTTAAAAACAAATTAATTCACAAACTGCTAACGAGAGAATTTATCTGAATGACATATCTGATGAACTTCTATTGGAATGTGTGTTAAATTATGAGATGTTAATGAAATAAATGTATTGTTTAAAAATATTAACGGTTTGAGCACTATATACTAATGTATTTATTGTACTAAAAGTGAAGCACTTATAGATTCAGTTATATATTCTTTAAATGTTTGTATTGATTTAAAATATGCAAAGTGGGTCTGAGGGTATGGATTTCTTAAAATCCGTATGGAGTATACATGCAGTCTTGTATGCACCTGCAAACTTGTGTTTTATGCCTTCAATTCCCCAGTCTGTATCCTTAGACTTCCTCCAAATACTCTGACACTGCTGTTTTAGTATTGTAGTGAGCCAGTCAGCAGTATGTTCACCACCCCCTTTTGTACCGCTTTTGGCCGCCATAAGTGTGGCAGGGTATGCTCAGACGTGAGTCCCTTGCTCACTTTGTCACTGGATTCAAGCAAGCTGGGCTGAAGACGGCTGGAATGCCAGAAACCGGTCCTCGGAAGCTTGTTTCCGGTCCAGGGAAGACATGGCTTGGCAGTTCGGGCTGGACTGTTCCCATGAGGCACAGGGTCAGACTGATTTGCATATAGCCTTGTCTGAACTGGGGTGGCAGAGTGGGCTAAAGAACGGTGATGGATTAAACCCAGATCTTTTGACTGGGTGTGAGTGTTTGATTGATTCAGATGCTCCGTCCATTACCCCCCCTATTGTACCACTTTTGGCCACCATAAGTGTGGCAGGGTATGCTCAGACGTGAGTCCCTTGCTCACTTTGCCATTGGATTCAAGCAAGCCGGGCTGAAGACGGCTGGAATACCAGAAACCAGTCCTCGGAAGCTTGTTTCCGGTCCAGGGAAGGCATGGCTTGGAAGTTCGGGCTGGACTGTTCCCATGAGGCACAGTGTCAGACTGATTTGCATATAGCCATGTCTGAACTGGGGTGGCAGAGAGGGCTAAAGAACGGTGATGGATTAAACCCAGATCTTTTGACTGGGTGTGAGTGTTTGATTGGTTCAGATGCTCCGTCCATTACCCCCCCTATTGTACCACTTTTGGCCACCATAAGTGTGGCAGGGTATGCTCAGACGTGAGTCCCTTGCTCACTTTGCCATTGGATTCAAGCAAGCCGGGCTGAAGACGGCTGGAATACCAGAAACCAGTCCTCGGAAGCATGTTTCCGGTCCAGGGAAGGCATGGCTTGGAAGTTCGGGCTGGACTGTTCCCATGAGGCACAGTGTCAGACTGATTTGCATATAGCCATGTCTGAACTGGGGTGGCAGAGAGGGCTAAAGAACGGTGATGGATTAAACCCAGATCTTTTGACTGGGTGTGAGTGTTTGATTGGTTCAGATGCTCCGTCCATTACCACCCCCCTTTTGTACCACTTTTGACCGCCATATGTGTGGCAGGGTATGCTCAGACGTGAGTCCCTTGCTCACTTTGCCACTGGATTCAAGCCAGCCGGGCTGAAGACAGCTGGAATGCCAGAAACTCGTCCTCGGAAGCTTGTTTCCGGTCCAGGGAAGGCATGGCTTGGCAGTTTGGGCTGGACTGTTCCCATGAGGCACAGGGTCAGACTAATTTGCATATAGCCATGTCTGAACTGGGGTGGCAGAGTGGGCTAAAGAACGGTGATGGATTAAACCCAGGTCTTTTGACTGGGTGTGTATGTTTGATTGGTTCAGATGCTCTATCCATTACCACCCCCTTTTGTACCACTTTTGGCCGCCATAAGTGTGGCAATGTATGCTCAGACGTGAGTCCCTTGCTCACTTTGCCACTGGATTCAAGCAAGCCGGGCTGAAGATGGCTGGAATGCCAGAAACCGGTCCTCGGAAGCTTGTTTCCGGTCCAGGGAAGGCATGGCTTGGCAGATCGGGCTGGACTGTTCCCATGTGGCACAGGGTCAGACTGATTTGCATATAGCCATGTCTGAACTGGGGTGGCAGAGAGGGCTAAAGAACGGTGATGGATTAAACCCAGATCTTTTGACTGGGTGTGAGTGTTTGATTGATTCAGATGCTCCGTCCATTACCACCCCCCTTTTGTACCACTTTTGGCCGCCATAAGTGTGGCGGGGTATGCTCAGACGTGAGTCCCTTGCTCACTTTGCCACTGGATTCAAGCCAGCCGGGCTGAAGACAGCTGGAATGCCAGAAACCGGTACTCGGAAGCTTGTTACCGGTCCAGGGAAGGCATGGCTTGGCAGTTCGGGCTGGACTGTTCCCATGAGGCACAGGGTCAGACTGATTTGCATATAGCCATGTCTGAACTGGGGTGGCAGAGTGGGCTAAAGAACAGTGATGGATTAAACCCAGATCATTTGACTGGGTGTGAGTGTTTGATTGGTTCAGATACTCTATCCATTACCACCCCCTTTTGTACCACTTTTGGCCACCATAAGTGTGGCAATGTATGCTCAGACGTGAGTCCCTTGCTCACTTTGCCACTGGATTCAAGCCAGCCGGGCTGAAGACAGCTGGAATGCCAGAAACCGGTCCTCGGAAGCTTGTTTCCGGCCCAGGGAAGGCATGGATTGGCAGTTCGGGCTGGACTGTTCCCATGAGGCACAGGGTCAGACTGATTTGCATATAGCCATGTCTGAACTGGGGTGGCAGAGTGGGCTAAAGAACGGTGATGGATTAAACCCAGATCTTTTGACTGGGTGTGAGTGTTTGATTGGTTCAGATGCTCCGTCCATTACCCCCCCTATTGTACCACTTTTGGCCACCATAAGTGTGGCAGGGTATGCTCAGACGTGAGTCCCTTGCTCACTTTGCCATTGGATTCAAGCAAGCCGGGCTGAAGACGGCTGGAATACCAGAAACCAGTCCTCGAAAGCTTGTTTCCGGTCCAGGGAAGGCATGGCTTGGAAGTTCGGGCTGGACTGTTCCCATGAGGCACAGTGTCAGACTGATTTGCATATAGCCATGTCTGAACTGGGGTAGCAGAGAGGGCTAAAGAACGGTGATGGATTAAACCCAGATCTTTTGACTGGGTGTGAGTGTTTGATTGGTTCAGATGCTCCGTCCATTACCCCCCCTATTGTACCACTTTTGGCCACCATAAGTGTGGCAGGGTATGCTCAGACGTGAGTCCCTTGCTCACTTTGCCATTGGATTCAAGCAAGCCGGGCTGAAGACGGCTCGAATACCAGAAACCAGTCCTCGGAAGCTTGTTTCCGGTCCAGGGAAGGCATGGCTTGGAAGTTCGGGCTGGACTGTTCCCATGAGGCACAGTGTCAGACTGATTTGCATATAGCCATGTCTGAACTGGGGTGGCAGAGAGGGCTAAAGAACGGTGATGGATTAAACCCAGATCTTTTGACTGGGTGTGAGTGTTTGATTGGTTCAGATGCTCCGCCCATTACCACCCCCTTTTGTACCACTTTTGGCCGCCATATGTGTGGCAGGGTATGCTCAGACGTGAGTCCCTTGCTCACTTTGCCACTGGATTCAAGCCAGCCGGGCTGAAGACAGCTGGAATGCCAGAAACTCGTCCTCGGAAGCTTGTTTCCGGTCCAGGGAAGGCATGGCTTGGCAGTTTGGGCTGGACTGTTCCCATGAGGCACAGGGTCAGACTAATTTGCATATAGCCATGTCTGAACTGGGGTGGCAGAGTGGGCTAAAGAACGGTGATGGATTAAACCCAGATCTTTTGACTGGGTGTGTATGTTTGATTGGTTCAGATGCTCTATCCATTACCACCCCCTTTTGTACCACTTTTGGCCGCCATAAGTGTGGCAATGTATGCTCAGACGTGAGTCCCTTGCTCACTTTGCCACTGGATTCAAGCAAGCCGGGCTGAAGATGGCTGGAATGCCAGAAACCGGTCCTCGGAAGCTTGTTTCCGGTCCAGGGAAGGCATGGCTTGGCAGATCGGGCTGGACTGTTCCCATGTGGCACAGGGTCAGACTGATTTGCATATAGCCATGTCTGAACTGGGGTGGCAGAGAGGGCTAAAGAACGGTGATGGATTAAACCCAGATCTTTTGACTGGGTGTGAGTGTTTGATTGATTCAGATGCTCCGTCCATTACCACCCCCCTTTTGTACCACTTTTGGCCGCCATAAGTGTGGCGGGGTATGCTCAGACGTGAGTCCCTTGCTCACTTTGCCACTGGATTCAAGCCAGCTGGGCTGAAGACAGCTGGAATGCCAGAAACCGGTACTCGGAAGCTTGTTACCGGTCCAGGGAAGGCATGGCTTGGCAGTTCGGGCTGGACTGTTCCCATGAGGCACAGGGTCAGACTGATTTGCATATAGCCATGTCTGAACTGGGGTGGCAGAGTGGGCTAAAGAACAGTGATGGATTAAACCCAGATCTTTTGACTGGGTGTGAGTGTTTGATTGGTTCAGATACTCTATCCATTACCACCCCCTTTTGTACCACTTTTGGCCACCATAAGTGTGGCAATGTATGCTCAGACGTGAGTCCCTTGCTCACTTTGCCACTGTATTCAAGCCAGCCGGGCTGAAGACAGCTGGAATGCCAGAAACCGGTCCTCGGAAGCTTGTTTCCGGCCCAGGGAAGGCATGGATTGGCAGTTCGGGCTGGACTGTTCCCATGAGGCACAGGGTCAGACTGATTTGCATATAGCCATGTCTGAACTGGGGTGGCAGAGTGGGCTAAAGAACGGTGAAGGATTAAACCCAGGTCTTTTGACTGGGTGTGAGTGTTTGATTGGTTCAGATGCTCCATCCATTACCACCCCCTTTTGTACCTCTTAATGCACAGACAGCACAAACTGCTTTTCTGAATGTACTGGAAAGTGAGGAAAGCACCAGTAGGAGCAGCATGACAAGTCCCCCTGTAGTTGAGACACGGAGGAGCAGTATGGGCCATGGTGAGCCAACACTCCAAACACCCATTGAGGACAGCCAGCCACTTTCATCTGGCACTGGTAGGCGTGCCCAGAAATGACTCATACCGCCCACTCTCCATGAACTTAAATGGGGAAGTGAGACAGTACTACCATTATTGAATGGATGACATTTGTGTTGCATATTTGTGCTTTTGAGTACCTGCGTAGCACAAATATTAAACTACGTTGGGTGCATACTCCACCTGTCTGTGTGTATTTACTTACTCAAAAAAAGTTCTGTGTGATCTCTGCCTGTCTCTGTCTGTCATCGGTTGGTGGCACAACTCCTGCCGTGTTTGGTTCAGGCAGTGCATGTTCATCATCGTGGTCCTCAAAGTCGCTCAAATCCACCTCTGTGCCCCTCTTTGTAGCAAGGTTGTGTAACATTGCGCAAGTTGCAATCATCTTACAGCAGATTACTGGTGAGTACTGCCATGCCCCTCCACTTTTGTGAAGGCAGCAGAACCTGCTTTTTACCAGGCCAAAGGTGCGCCCCACAACGTTTCTGGTGGATTTGTGTGCCACGTTGTATTGTCTCTGGCTGCCGGCTGAAGGGTTGAGGTAGGTGTTAGGATGAATGAGGGGACGGCATATGAACTGTCCCCTATATGTAAATGAGAAAACCATTACTCACATGCACACATACACATACATCTGCTATGTCTATCAGGGTGTGTTACAGTGTTTTACCTAGCAGGTATCCTTCGGCAAATTCCCCTGCCGTCAGGCGTGTGTAGATCCCACTGTTCTGAAAGATGTAGGAGTCGTGGGTACTTCCTGGGAACTTGGCCACAATGTCTGTGATTACGTTGTTGGCATTTATGGAGTGGGTTGACTTCCTGTTTCTGTATATGTACTCTGTGGCAGCAGGTGAGCATATAGGGATGTGGGTGCCATCAATACAGTCGATGACGTGTGGGAAATGTGCAATTTGATAAAAATCAGTCTTGGTCTTTAGCAGTTCCGCATGTGTGTCAGGGAAGCAGATGTAATGATGCATCCTCTGCATCATGGCCTCTAGGAACTTCCTGAAGAAACAGGACAAGCAGCTCTGAGACACCCCACCTGCCACAGCAATGACCCCCTGGTAACTAACAGATGCAAGCATGTGTAGGCTACAGAGCAACTGCACATGGGGTGGGATGGCATGCACCCGTGGGGTTGGGTGCTCCAATAGTGGGTGCAGGTCCCTGATCAAGTCCAGGATGGTTTGGGGGTGTAATCAAGGCCAGCATTACGCCCTGTGGACCAAGGGAGAAGGTTGGAATGGGCAAACGTAGTGCCAGAAAACTTCTTTGAAGAATTATTTCCTAAAATCGAGGGTAATATGGTGATTTGCCAGGACCCAAATGCTGCAAACTACGAAATTATGGGGGCCTTTGAATCTATATGTGTACAAATTTCTAAAGATCTAACGGCGAAATTTAGTGCATGGAGGCAAAAATCATCATAGATGGTTTGACTCGTACTGCTCAAAAGCCCATAGGGCACTTACACAAGCCCTAAAACATAACCCAAGAGATAAGGCTGTTATTGCCTCCTTAAGGAAGGAGTATAAGTTAACTATTAAGGGCCGGAAAAGTAATATAAAGAAGGCTGCTTGCGAAAAACTACTCTCAACTGATGTATTATGCGACAGTAGCCAATTCTGAGCCACAATCAATCAGCCCTTTTTCTCAGATCTAGATAACACGGTCATGAACTGTGTTATACCTGATGATAAATGGCTCTGTTACTTTAGAGAGGTGTATGGAGATTCGGACTCAGGACCCTAAGGTTCTCCTTTGGTAGTACCTGACTCCGCCCCCCCTACTTTTCGATCAAGCTGAAGTAGAGAGAGCTATCTTAGAGACCTCAAAGAACAAGGCTCCTGGGCGGGACGGAGTCCCGGCCGATCTCTATAGACACTTACCAAAGCTCTGGGCCAGGGTATTAACAAACGTCTTCTCTGCTGCTAACGACAGTCTCCTTCCCTCCTCTTGGGCCACTTCAATTATTGTGCCAATCTTTTAAAAAGGTCAACGAGATGACCCGGGGTGCTATAGACCCATTTCCCTTCTAGACTCTGCGATCAAGATACTAGGCAGAGTCCTACTGGTTAAGTTAAGGGACAGCATTGAGAGAAGTGGGGGTCTATCAAACATCCAGTATGGGTTCAGAGAGAAGAGAGGCACTTTGGAGCAATGTTCTAACTTGCACTTGTTAATCTCTAAATACACAGTAGCCAAGGAGGGGTCGTTATTTCTGGCCTTTATGGACCTCTCCTCGGCCTTCGATTTAGTGAACAGGGCCAAATTGTGGGCTATCCTATTGGAGATTAGGATTGACGTGGCGCTGGTAAACTTTATGGCGTCCCTCCATCAGGAGCTATTTGCCACAGTCAAGGTCACCAAGGAGGGAAGGTGCACAAGCCGCTTTAAATCAGAGCGAGGAGTACGCCAGGGCTCTATTTTGGGCCCCCTCCTTTTTACCATCTATATTAATGGCCTGGGAAGTTATCTGGAGGCAGTGGAGGGGGACGTTCCGCGTGTATGAGATGCAAGGATACCGGCTCTCCTATACGCGGAAGATGCAGTCTTAATAGCAAGCACTGGCATGGCCTCCTGCTTTTGTTGGACACATTTGGGGCGTTTATGGACCGGCTGGACTTAAAAATAAACGCGAAAAAGTCACACACCATGGTGGTTGGTCACCACAGAAACAAAGGCAAATCTAAAATCTTCGTGTGTAAGGGTGAGGTGGTTTCTAGGGTAGCTGTCTTCCCTTACTTGGGGGTTCTCTTCGATGAGAAAGGATCGTTGGGCCCCCAAATTAAGGCAAATAGCTTATCTGTGGCTAGATCGGCCTCCGCCCTCATGGGATTCTCAAAAAGGCTGGGGGTAAGGCCCATGGAGGCTCTTTTAAAAGTTTATAACTCCAAATGCATCCCAATCGCTATGTATGGTTTACCCTTATGGGGTTACGTACATCATGATTTGATTCAGAGGGCGGAAAACAGGTTTTTGCGATCATTATTGTCTGTCCCCAGTCCACTCCGACCTTCTCAATTCATTCGGAGGTGGGTTTGGACCTTGTTACCGATAGGCTTAATTTGGCCCTGTTAACATTATAAATAATGTATTAGGAGTTTTAATGTTCATAAACTCTCTGATTCAGTTAATCGGAGGGCTGTGAATGCTAAGGTGGTTATTCACAAGAAAGTGGCAGTAAAAGGCATTAGCATTCTTGGCTTAACACCTCTCTCCTCCATTTCTGAAACGCAAGGCTGCACCATATTCGCAAGGATATGGCACAGCCTTGCTTTTCCCACTGCGATGGCGCTAAGTTTAACAACTTAGTACCAACGCAGGCACCCTGTGTGCAGGGGAGGTTTGTTTATGTGTAGGAAGGTTTCCCTTTCTGCACATAAACAATCCTAAATGCAAGTCTCCCACTTTCATGCGTGCTGCTTTATGCAGCACACATGAAAATGACAAAATGGCATTTTAAAAAAGGTTTGTTTATGTACAGGAAGGAGCACCTTCCTGGACATAAACAAACCATGGCAATTTGCTTTTCTATGTGTGCTACACAAGGCAGCACACATGAAATATGAAAAACGAGGAGAAATAAAGCATTTCTCCTCCATTCGCCTGTTTAAGACCTTATTTATGAAGGCCTTGCGCCACCGGTGCGTCACTTTTTCCCATTTTAAAAGTGACGCACCAGCGGCGCAAGGCCTTCATAAATAAGGCCCCTGGATTTTCTTGGTCTTCATTTTGGCGAAGCCTCTTATTTACGCTGCCGTTTTGTGAATAGGGGGCAGTGTAAAAAAATTAATGGATGTTGACGTGGAATGCCCACCGATTACCCTACCCCTTTCATGCTAAATACAGCGTGAAAGGATGCCTTATTCTCCAGGCAGTGTTAATCCAAGTTTACCACTGTCACTGAAAGTGACATTTTGGTGGCAATAGGGGCTTGTGAATATGCCCTTAAATTCTTTTACTAATCCCATTCAACATTTCAGAAAGGTTTTCAAATTGTTATAAGGTTTAGGAAACCATAACTAATTGGTATTTATAAGCTGTGCGTTTACGATCTTCCTTCCAATTACCATTTCCCTATCATACGTATTATTGTTTTGTGACTAAAATCTGGCCGCAAAATATTAAAGTGTTACTACTACCTCAAATAAAACTCCCAAAAGGGACACCTTTACCTTTGTGAATATTAACAAAAAAGGGTTTAGGTGCAGAAAGTGGTCCTTCGGGCCACTGCTGCTCCTAAAATGCTTGCAGATGTCTTCATTTACTTTTTTAAATGCAACCTGTTTTCCTTTAAGGAAAACAGACTGCATTAAAAACAAATTGCTTTATCAAAGTTATAACCATGACCATCCATGTGTCAATCGACTAACATTACATTGTATGTAACTGGCAGCATCACAGGAAAATGAAAAGTATCCCATACCTACAAAGTTTCGTCACTTCTAGTTCCTTTCATATAGGGCTACAGCTTCTTGCCACATTCTTCTACTTAGCACCATTGTATTTAGTAGTATGTGGTTTAATAGTAATAACAGGTATGAGAACAAGAAAGTGAAAGTGAAAAATTATTTTGTGGGAAGTCAATTGATGTGATTGCTGGAAATTTAGAAAAAATAACAGACTCAGAGCATCATATAAAATGTAAAAGAAAGTGAAAATCTATAGATTTCTGGAGGAAACTCTAAAAATAAACTAGAAACCACTGTCTGAATGTATTTCACCATAAGGACTGTATTTTAGTGAAACTACAGCCAGTCGTTTATACACAGTTTGTACAGTTTCTTACAGTTATTGGAGGATTCCCTGTTCCCTCGAAACTTTAAATGAGGCCCCCAGTATCAAATCCCAGAAAATGCAGATGACATGTTTTAAATAGGGGTGGGGGAAACGTGCAGAGTTTTACTTCCTGAGGTTCTGCAGAGTTTGGCCAATGTGCGGAAATATACATGTCACGCTGCTCGAACTGCAATTTAGCACCGGTAGCACGAGCAATGCTAAAAATCAGCGCAAACAGCACCATGTGGTGAACATGAGTGGGTGTCCATTCAAGTTGATTTTGCTGCTGCTCAAGTAGAAAATCTACTCAAGCAGAAGCATAAACCCACACAGGTTTATAAGTCTTACGTCTTTAGCTGGCAGCCTATAAGAATTGTAGGGTCACTTAAGACGTGCCAAATCCCTTTCTGAGTGTGCTGGAAGAAACACTTTTAAAACTAATTTTTTCCTAGAACATCTCTAACACAACCGAAAAAGAGAAAATATTCCCTTTAGTGACATAAAAACACTTACATTCACAATCCACACGTCACAGCCCAACAAGTCTATAATTCGATGCCACAGATACTTAAATGTTGATAAAATATATTTTATTAAAATTAGTACTTAAAAATTGGTATCGTACATTCAACAAGTCATAAATTAAAATATTGCTCCACATAGCAAGACCATTTTATGATACAAGCATTTTTTGTATCATCTGTAGTTAAAAAATATTAAAATATCAGATGAACAGACAGATCACAATACAATATTTACTTTAATATTTTATGCAATCTCATAAAATGCGTAATGAGTCACCAATATATAAATATAGGAAATAAGGAAGAGACATAAAAAGAAGAAGAGAGAAACACAACATAAACAACAATATATTTCTTTATAGTTCGCAAACTAATCCATTAAAAAATTCAAACAACAGGCATATGATTGGCGCATGCTTCCTTATCAATAATGTCAGCTTGTTAGATGGATTTAGTTAATTCAGTGCATCAACACATTTCGGTGGTATTCATCTAAATAGTAATCACCTTTTTCTAGATTGAATTTCGGTATGTCTCTCCTTTAAAAACATTTTCAATGTGACCTATGTATAAACACATAATTGTTACTAGTTAAGAACACATTCAATAATAATTATTAAACGCTGATTCATTCCTATATGTGCTCTTCTTCCTCTAAAATATTTTTTAAAAACATATAATCTTACATCATTTGAGATTCCCAGATTGGCACTGTTGCTAGGTTTATTATACTGGGTGCCCTACAGACAGTTAGTGACTTATATGTTGGTAAAAGCTTAACTGTCTAATCAACTCAGTATGGATGGTCTCGATATAATATGCATCCAATCTATCCATCCATTTATTTTATTCCAAGTAGGATGTCTCATTATCATACCATCCATACAAATTATATAGGAAGGGGGATAGAGTAACTACTTCCTTTAATACAAGCAATCAGCCGAGGCCCGTGGATGGAGTTCGGTGGGGCAGGGAGGCGAAGCGGGGGAGGGGCAGGGTCAGGGGTGGTAAACAACGGAATATGGATAATTGCAGGTAAGTAAACAATGTAATAAATAAAACGAGTTTCGTAGCGCGCCCTGCATCACAAAATGCGATGCAGCGCGCGCTACGAAATTCATTTTATTTATTAAATTGTTTACTTACCTGCAATTATCCATATTCCGTTGTTTACCTCCCCCGCACTGCTTACCTGCCCCACTGAACTCTATCCACGGGCCGCGGCAGCAAGCAATCATCCTCATTCATTCTCTGTAATGGATGATGGATATTCCTATATTACCACCTTAAATTTAATTATTTTATTCTATTTTCCGAGCCGTATCATAACTCATCGATCAAACTCATGGAGTTGTCTTTAAACAATAGAAGTGGTAAGTGAGTCCTTGGCTGCGCCTTATAGCTCCATCTCCACACTTTAGGGGTTCAGTTGTATATATTTCATACTTAGGAAAACAAGGGGAATTATTATTTTGTATTTGAGCCCTTCATTATTCCCATACTATGATTTTTCTATACTTTTGTATTCTATGGGGCCGATTCACAGAACTAACTTACAACAAAATGCTAAACTTCCTACTTTTGGTGTTCACAGAAGACATTTAGTAGTATTAAGTTAGGATTTTGGGCTACATGTATCAAGCTCTAATATGTTCGCAAATGCCGAAAGCCGAATTTCGGCGTTTGCGAACGCATTCGTTCTAAATGGTATGTATGAAAGAAATCTGAGTGTAAAATAAAGAATCGCAAAATTTGCGATTGCTTATTTTGCAATTGCATTTAAGGAATGGCAAATTTTGAGATTCCTTAAATGCAATGTAAGAAGCATTAAAAAATGCAAATTGGCCTTAAGGAATCGCAAATTACCATCAACTTCAAGTTGGTGGTAATCTGCGAATTCCTTGAAAAATTCACTTTTTTGCATTTTTCGAAGTGCAATGTGAAGCACATACATGCCCTTAGGGCATGTATGTGCGCCACATGTGCCCCCTGCTAATTTTAGGGGTTCATCAGGGTGTCCTTTGGACACCCCTGCACCCTTGAAATTATGCTCAATTTGCGATTCTCAATTTGCGAATCGCAAATTGAGAATAACTTCTCATTCATTTCTAAGGGCCTCCTGGCCCATAGAAATTAATGGGAAAGTATTTCATAATTGCGATTCGCAATTTGCTCATTGCAAATAAGGAATACTAAGGAATCGCTAAAAAATTGCCATTTTGTACAGACATCCCTATTTGCGAACCTCAAATAGCGATTTCTAAAAAATCGCTATTTGAGAATCGCAAATCAGGTTGTTGATACATATGGCCCTTTGTCTTAAATTAGGATTTTGCCTTAAATTAAGATTTTGTCCTAAATTAGGATTTTGTCTTTATTTAGGATTTTGTCCTAAATTAGGATTTTGTTTAAAGTTAGGATTTTGTCTTAAATTAGGATTTTGTCTTAAATTAAACTTAAGACAAACTTAAGTTAAACTTAAGTTTAATTTAAGAGAAAATCCTAACTTAAGACAAAATCCCAAATAGCCACTGTTTTGGTATAGTTAAGGAATTATAAAGATGACAGGGACTATAAAAAGTCCTACAACTATTCTTCTATTGACTAGGGAGCAATATAAAAATGACAAAAATCCAGAATCCTCTTCATAGAAAATAATTTTTCTAATGTTGAACACATAAATCTGACTCTATCAGATGCATAATTTATCTAACAGAATTTGGTCCATCCTTCTCTTGTATTGAGACAATTTCTCACAGTATTGAGTAGTGAAATATACCAATTTTCCCTTAATTTTCTATTTTCTTCCAAATTACCACCACATCTGTTTCCTAAAATGTTTTATTATATGAACCACTGGAATTATAGATGGCTATGATTACCCATGTGAAAAATGTTAAACTAATGATGCATTGAATTTACCAGTCTTAAGGGCTGATTTATGTTCATTGAGGAATAATTAAAATTTGTGCCCTGTCTGCCCAACATATCCTAAACAACAGGGACATATTAGGAGTTTTGTGATGTTACTAATGCAGCAGTTGTTCAGGCATTTTGATGTCACCGTCACATTGTGTTTGTACATTTTGCTCACAATACATTGATCACAAATTTCCTATTGCCTTATTGTTGTTCAAGGTGGACGAAGAGTCCCCTCTTGTCTCTCTGTACATATGTACTAAGGTATTGCGAAGATTTGATTATGTTTATGGGCAAAAATGGCCTTATCTAGATGTATGTCTTCATATTCATTTAACAGTTTCCAAATTCCATTAGTACCATTTTTAATTTGGTTACTTACATTCAAAAATTGGTTAACAAAGACTATTCTGTTTGTCTGTTTATAATTTTCATCTTTGTTGAACATAAATTCTCTGTTATAAAATATCGCTCTTTGAAAAAAGTATTAATACATTTTTTGGGGTAACCCCTATCTTTCAATTTCCATTTTAAAACCTCTGAGTATTTATAAAAATCATCCAGTGTTGAACAATTTGTACGCAATCTTAAAAATTGTCCAAACGGTATATTGTCTCTTTGTGACCTCGGGTGGAAACTCGACTAGTGGAGTAAGGTGTTTTTGTCTGTGGGCTTTGTTTATAGTTCCACTTCCAGGATACCTTCACTATTCTTTATCATAATGTCCTGGAAGTTAATGCTAATATTGATCCACTGAGCGTGAATTTAAATTCAGGATCACCTAAGTGTAACATTTTTAAAAAAAACTGTAAGTGTTTCAATTGAGCCATCCCAAGTAAACAAAATATCATCAATGAATCGATGTCAGTCGATGACATTTTCACAGAATGGTGCCAACTCATTGAAAATATATCGAGATTCAAATGTACTGACATAGAACCAGGCTAGACTCAGGCCACATGTAGCTCTCATACTGGTCCCTTTGCATTTCCCAAAATGTTCCTCTTTAAAAAGAAAGATTTTTAAGTACCATTGTATTACATTGTATAATGAAACTGTTATTCATACCAGGGATTTCTGAATGCTCTAAAATCTCTCCAATCACTATAATGGTGTCATCCTGGGGTATATTAGTATAAAGGGCTTCAATATCCAGGGTAACAAGAATGTGTGTACCCTGATTGAAGCTTCTACCTTCATGAATTAAAATAATATGGGCTGAGTCCCTAATTTATGCCTTCTGTTTGGCAACAAAGGGTTTTAAAAATGGTCTGCATATTTACTCAATAATTCCAAAAGAGAACCAAGACTACTCACAATAGGCCTCATCGAGAGATCAAATTCAAAGTAAGTGTGTAGTCTTATAAGTGGTGAAGGACGAGGAGTAGTATGTACTTTAGAGGGTCTTGATACTTGTAGTTTGACTTTATTAGGAACGTATAAGTTATTCAAAATGTGCAAATTCTTTGTAAGGCCATTTTAGAGGGTTTCTAAGGCAGTGGTTCAACACTTTAGCTCTGGTTAATAGTTGCAATGTGTGCATACCATTACACCATACCTAGATGGGCAATGAAAACTGGAAAGGTGGAAGCTAAATGTTTTTGAATGATCTTTCAGAGTGGGCCAACTCAAGAAAATGTATAAATAAATATTCCTTAAGGGAGTCCTACAGAACAGTATCTTGGTATGTCAAACATTAATATGCTTAGAAAAAACAAGTGACAAATGTCAAAGAACAATGAGATCCATTTTTTTTAATGATTTTTATTGATTTCCACAAAGTAACATCATCAGCATGAAAATATAATAAACATTGACATTGCAAAATGACAATATTTTGAATGGCGTAGGCGGGATGCCAGGGGAATCCCATTCAGTTAGCAAGAAAGTTCACTTTGTTAGTCATGCCGCCGCACCTTACAGTAGCAAAGTACATTTACAAACAGTCACGTAGGTCAATGGAAATCCGCCATTGTTACGCAGAGCAATGCATTCATTAAATCGTATATGAATAACACAGTAAAATAACCTGAACAAGAAGAACTAAAAGTCGAACTCTGTGTGTGGATACAGGTCAAAGTGTGCCTGTAGTTGTAGTATATCGGTGGGTAACACATGTGCAGCTGACTGGGCGCGGTGTGCCACTGGTAGTAAATGCCCCAAGGGGGAGGTCCACCTGCAGTATACTGTGTAGGGCATTGTCCGAGCAGAAAATGATGTCTATCCGGGTGTATAAGTCATGTAATGCAGAGTAGTGCAAGTAAGTGTGTGTCAGGGGACACTTTCTGTGCCATATGTCATGCTCCTGCATGTTGGACACCCACTCCGTCATATGTTGTGCCAGCTTGATAGATTGTGCTCCCGGGAGAGGGGGGCGGGAGCAATCCAGGTCAAGGTCTTGTACCGCATTAAAATCACCACCTCTGTATATGGGGACCGCGAGTAAGGATGGCGTGAGTGTTTGCAGGAAGGAGGACTGGCCTGAGTTTGGAGCACACAGGGACACCAATGCAAATGGGGACCCATTCAGAAGGCCTTCCATAGTGACAAAATGGCTCTGCATGTCTATTCTAGAGTGTGTGACCTGCAATGTGGTCCCCTGTGCAACCCAAATGAGCACGCCACTGGCATACCCAGAGTACGTAGTGCCCAGGAACGTACCCCTCCAGCGCTTATGGTGTGATACAAGTGTTTGAGTGGTGAGATGTGTCTCATGTAACAGCGCAAATGTGATCCCATGACTGCACAAATATTGATTCACTGTGAGACATTTAGCATAACCCACAAAGCCCCTCCCATTCCAGGTCAACAAAACATATTTTCCAGCCACCATTTACCTAGTTGTGAAAGGAGAATCAAGTACGGAACAGGCCTCAAGCATCTAGCCCGCCTCCCCAGAGCCCACCCCCCCTTAATAGTGTTAAAAATATACAACCAGCCCACACTCCCCACTTTACACAGACTAATTAAGAGATCGATATGTTAAAATAGATTCCCCAACATTCCACCCCAGGCCTGCTTGCCAATGGGCAATGGGCCATTCACACTAAAATGTGGGCTAAATAGGCAACAAAATATAACATAGAACAAATAGGAACCAATATAGTGCTATATCAGCTACTTATCACTCGCTGAGGAGGGTGCAGAAGAACTAGTAGACAGTGCCTTGGTGCCGCCTCTCATGACTCGTCACACAAATGCGTGTTCAGATTGTCAAGTCTTTGCAGTGAAAACCTTCGTAGGGTTCTGGAATGTTCAGCCTAGTGCATCTGCGGCTTGACGGGTGAGGACTGGGCCACAACAATGAGACCCATATTGACACCATAACATACTACTATCAAGAAGTTACCCATATCTACAAATGCCTTCTATGTAAATTCTTTACATGTTACAACTACATGCCTATACAAATGCTACAATACATATTCAGACAGTTGTTCTGAATGTTACTGTTGTAGATGATCTATAAGTTATGTAGCACATGTTATGAGCATTTTGAACCAAATAGGTACTTACAATGTGTTCCTTAACAATCTGAATCAATATAATGTTTATAACATCATCCAAGCCTTTCCATATCAGGAATGGTACATTATTATGTTTTCGTTTCCTTATATGAACTCCCAGCTATAGCAACCATTCAACCTTTACCACCTCTGGCGCATATAACTTGATGATTCCATTCTCAGCCGATGTTCTTTATGGGGAATACCTGTAACACACAACCTGAGCTGACCAGATGTTTTAATGATTGCAACTTATCCTGACCCTTAATCTAATATGACTCATCTAGTTAAAGGATCATCCTACAAATTCTAAAACATCCCCGTATCTGACCTTTCTCTATGTGCCTATACCCTCTGATCAAAAGCTCTAAAATTTGTTACTGAGTTCCACCAAACATTACAGGTCGGAGGTACCATCTGAAGCCACAATTTACAAATCTCTCTCCTGGCCAGCAAGATCCGATAAAACACCAATTCATGATGGGTCCCCGATGGGCTTAGCACTCCCCCCGGCCTGGGTATAATACAAATAGTATGAGAAGATGGGCTTACCTCCACGACAAAACCCAGGTCTTACCCACACTTCTCCAGAATTCTTGTATCTTAGAGCCAGAAGCAAAAACGTGAACATCATCTGCATTCTGGCTGCCACATCTCAAACAGCTGGCTTTGCCACTACCCTTTATTCTGGATATCTTGAAAGTTGACCAATAAATCCCGTAGAGTGTGAAAAAATGGTTTCTTCTGAGTGCAGCAGATTTAACCAGTGGATAAAGAATGCCATAAATCCTTCAGCTCGTCCCTCGCCAAGTAGTTCTCCCAGACCCGGTATGGCTGTTCCATCTTTCTGTCTACTGCTTCCAGAAGGTAAGTATTCCATTCAGCCACTTCTTTCTTTCTTGGGGCAAAATCTTGTAACTAATTTTCCATGTAATTATCTTCCATTAGGGGCCAATGTTGGCTCTTGCACCAAGACGAAAGTTGGTAAAACTTAAATCTAGACAGAGCTCCGCTCGTGATTTGAGTTCAAAAATCCCAAGAATGACATTCATTACCTGCTACATGATCCTTCCAGCGTGAGACTCCCGCCTCTTTTAGTGGATAAGCTAGGACGTCTGAAAGACACTCGGGTGTACCAGGAGAATCCCACACTGGGGCACATTCACTATAATAAGAAAGTCCCAGACAGTCTTGACAGTCCGACCATAACTTGGCCGTCATAGGCAGCGTCTTCAGAAGGACTTTTAAAAAAAAATTTAGGAGAGCCGAATTTATACATGAATCCTTGCTCCACTATGCCCCCTAGCATAGCTTTAAACATACCATCTATCAATGAAACGTCTGGAATGAGCAGCAGCATCCTACATTTTTTAATTGGTAGGCCCAACAATACAACTGAAGATCTAGTAGGCCCATACCCCCTCATAATAATTTGGGTCTACGTTTTTTCCAGGACAGTCTAGCCCCTTTGCCTGCCCAAATAAAAGAGGATATCCTACCCTGGATTTAAAGAATATCAGCTCTCACGAACTCTAGGGGAATATTATTAAACAAATAAGTGTATTTCGGGAGGACACAGATCTTGATCAGGTTAACCCAACCATAATAGGAAAGTGGGATGTTCTGTCATCTTTTTAATAAAAGATCAACCTCTTTTGAGACTCTGGCTAGGTTACTTTTAGGGATTTGAGTAAGGTCCTGCGTTATTATAATTCCAAAGTAACAGGGCTCATTAGCAAAGATTCCCTCCTAATCTATGATATTCCATGCCATGATTTCAGTTTTATCATTATTTATTTCATAGCCTGACAATTTCCCAAAAATCTAAGCTGGCGCTAGAAGCTTCGGGAGGGTAAAGTTAACGTTAGAGGATAATAAAATAATATCATCCGCGTATAGCGCTAATTTCCTCATGAATCCATTTATTTGAAAAGAAACAATCTTTTGGTTTAGTCTTAAACTCTGGGCTAATGGTTCTATATGCAAATCAAACAAAATGGGGGACAACGGACAAACCCTGCCTAGTACCATGCCCTATTTTGACCTCAGGAGAAATACTACTGTTAACCAAAATCCGCGCCGGGGGAGACTTGCATATCCCTGCCGCTTTCCCTTTCTTGGCTGAATTTAATATTGTTAATATCTTGCTACCTGGTATTTCTAGGGCGAGGCTTTTCTGGCTGTCCTCGGCTAGTTTTGGAAGCTGTTTCCCTTTGAGCCAACCATTTATTTGTTTCTCCTCCACCTGAAGGTCTTCTTGATATAACTCCTGAAATAATTGAGCAAAAGCTTGTTCCATATTGTCTTTATCTTCCAAGGTTTATAGAGCTACTTTAACCTTAGTAATATAGTTGTTGGATCTATCAATCCTACTCTTCATGGCAAGAAGTTTGCCGCAGTTCTCCCCCTGCTAGAAATCCCTCATTTTACTTGCATCCTATTTTTGGAGTAAGATCTCTTCAGACTTCAGTCTGAACTTCAACTGCAACTCCTCAACTCTCTTTATTAGATTGTCGTTTTCCGTGCTAAGAGAACCACTTATCTTTAAATCTACTTCTGCCCCTGCTATCTGTAGTTCTAGATCTGCCAGATCTTTCCACTTGCCCTAGCCCACCCCACAACCACCCCTTTTAGTATATTTTTGAGCCAGGTCTTAAAAGTATCCCAAACCACGTGTAAGGGGGCGGACCCCAAATTATCACGAAAAAAGTTGGATGTTTCAGATTTAAAAAAAACTGGAGTTGAGGGTTGCAGAAGGATCCTCCTATTTAAAGTCCACCTCCTCAGGGTGAATACTAGGTAGAGTTCTAGATTAAGAGCTATGGCACCATTGTCAGATAAGTGAATTAGCAGGTATTCAATTGAGCTGACTTTTTCCAGATCTGGGTACTCCACAAATATATAGTCAATTCTAGAGTAATGGGAATTCTTCTTAATATAAAAAGAGTATTCCTTACTCTCTCCCATTTTTTCCGCCATGTGTCTCAGAGATTGAAGTTTTTAAATATGGTCCAGAGATGGGCTTTGACATGCGGAACTGCTATCTGTTTTCTACGGGGTGACCTATCAAGTTGGTTATTTATAAGCACATTAAAATCTCCTCCCAAAATCAAAGGAGACTCATAGTCAGCCAGGGTAATACAGAGATTATTCAGAAGAGTTATATCATCCTCATTGGGCTCATAATAACTAACAAGTGTATATTTACACTCCTGACAGGTGATGTCTGCAATAACCAAGCACCCTTTATCATCAACCTGGGACTTGATGAGCTTGACTCCCGAATTCACTTTAAGTATGACTGCATCTCCTTTTGAGCCGCATTGCTGGTCCGTGGCTATGACCTTATCGACCAACCTTATTTTCCCAAATAATGCCTTAGACTTAGATTGTAAAAGATGGGTCTAATGAATCAGTCAGTCAGTCAGTCAAAATATCTTTATTCGATTTAGTTAAAAATCATACAAAGAGATAAAAACATTTCATACATTTTAAAATATATACAATACATCTATTTAATGAATCATAAGAATCCTAGCTGAGCTATTTTTTAAGTACTGCAGAATCAGATGCTGTCTCCCTTTAACCCATAAACCATTTACATTCCAGCTTAGGAATTCGAGATGCCATTTCCCTCCCTGAGCCGGTCTATCCCCCATCATTATCTTGACTCCACCCTCTGCAACGACTACTGGATGTTGTTATTTCACATGAGATTGTTGTTAACCCCTTTTTTTGTTTTTTCCCAATGCTCCCCACCAACAACCATTAAACCCCTCACCATCCCCCACCCAACCTTGGGAACCCTCCCTGACTACCCATTGGCAATAAACTATTGCCTTTTAAATCGGAGCCCTCAAAAAAATATGTGTTGAATCCCCTTAGACTAAAGACCATATGCTAGATTTAGTTTGTGCCAAAAAATTGTCTACCTCCTCCAGAAACTTGAAATTGAACATCTTGTTAGCCCAAACAACTTTTAGAAAGGCAGGGAATCTCAGCTACACTTGTGCTCCCTGGTCCTTTAATGCATCCATTCTCTTGCCCAATTCTAATCTTCTATCCTCTGTAACTCGGGAAATATCGATTTCTGAAGGAGGCATCCTGGACCTGGATACACTTAAGTTTAAGAGCCGCCCCTAGTAGTTGTTCCTTAAGAAGATAAGACTGAATGTAAATTAGGATTTTCCTGGGTCATTTCCGAGCAGGATTCAACTTAAAAGGGTCCCTGTCGATTCTCTGGATTTCAGTTTCCCAAACATGGGCAGCAATCTGGGGGAAGGCTTTAACTAAAATGTCAAACACATAGGCTTTTAAATTATCACCTTCCAGTCCTTCTTTCAGATATAAGATCCTAATGTTGCTTCTTCTTGAAATATTTTCAAGCCTCTCCAGCCTTTCTGTTAAATCTCGCTCTTTTCCTTTCAATCTGAGCACTTCTTGGATATTACCATTAACCTCTACACCCAGTTTCCCCACTTTATTTTCAAGGGCTTCCATCCGGTGCGTCAGTGCCGAAAGATTTTCCTCTAGGCTGGTACAGGTATCTTGAATGTTCATCTTATTAGTTTCAGAAGTAGAAAAACGCACTCCAATCTCTACTGATAGCTGCCTTAACATCCCATGTAATGTATCCAGACTTTGTGCTATCAGGACTTTGTGCTACTGGGGTTGGGGACTTATCACATGGCTCACCTGATTCAGCTTGGCTGCCACTTCCTGCCATGGAAGTCATTGTGGTCTCACTTAATGGAGAGAATCGGTTAGAAAGAGGAATGGCAATATTTAACTCCTGAGACTCACTTGATACAACTTGTTTGACGATTCTCCCAACACCACGAGGGTTAGCCATGAAGTATGATCTAAGTGAGGGAGTCACTTTAGTCACTTTAATAGGGACTTGATTTTTCTTCTGACTCTTCACAGGAGTGGATTTCCCAGACTTATTAAGCGGTTTCCTTTATTTATGATTTGTTACTGAAGTATCTACAACTGCGCAATTGTCAAGTTGTTGTACACAAGCCTCTCCTCCCACATGGGCTTGTGATCTCAATATTTACCTTTTGCCTAGAGAAACCTCTGGTTTATTTGGTTTTGACAGGCCCCCCTCAATAGGATGAACCCCTCTTTTTTCAAGTTGTCCAGATTGTCCAGATTGCTGCGTGGCTAACTATATAGGGCAAAGGGTGGTCTCATTCCTTAACTTAAATAACTTAAATACCTTAGTTGATTGACATGTCACTAGGCTCTGTGTTCGATGGCTTTCTTCTGGCACAGCTCTAGACTCAAGTTAAAGCCTAAATCCAGCTGTGGCATTGATACTGGGGGCTTTTGTTTCTCGGTGAATTACACCACGTTTGCTGTTTCTACAATAATTCAGGCAGGAATTAAGCAGCTGAACATAAGGCAGGAACCGGACACGCCGGCACTCTGTAAGTGCCCCCGCTGCCCAAAACAATGGTTAAATCGAATCACCACACATCCAGGTGCTCAGCAACCCAAGGCTTCAATACGATTAAAGGAAGACCTCCCCCCACCCCTTACTGCATTGGACAGAGTGTCTCTGACCTACGTCATCACCACTGTACACCCCCCAGGTTGTGTGAAATGAGAGGCACCATCCTGCCTGCCGAGCTACCACTTCGGCTTCCTTCATTCCGGAATCACCCGGAATTGCCCAGAGTCACACAGATCAGCACAGGAGCTCCAGCAACAGCCCGAGAGTCTCTACATAGACCCAACGCAGCTCCAAACACCGCACTCTCAGTCACGGTAAACGCAAACACAGCCTCACGGGGAACAGGCGAAAGAACAAGACTGGCATGAACAAATTGTTTTTAGGACAAATTCAGGGATTACAGCATCAAAACAGGATTAATAACCACATAGCCGGAGGCTTGAGGGTAACCGACCTGCGACCGGCAACTAGCTGGCCACCATGTTCCCTCGAGCTCCTCAGTAATGGTACATTATGATGTTTCATGTATGTTTATAACACAATATGATAAGTGAGGTGATGCATATATAAGATATGTTTACTAATAGTGCTACAAGTATAGTAAGATGAGAACATAAATGGTAATGCTATGAATGTATGACAACATGCAAAGTGAGCTTCTGTGTGTATGCACACGGCATATGTGTTATCTAATTCAACAACAAAGGGGACAATGGGCTGGTTTAAGGAGGTCCAATGTACATGCCCAGGAGCAAATGTATCAAGAAAAAATACGGATTTCCTTTGTCCTTTTCTTTGTCGGGGATCTTTTGTTCCCTGTCGGTGGGTACAGTGGGGGTGAGGGGGCCTAGTGTGTGTAGATGCAAGGGGGGATGTTGTGGGTTAAAATAGGTCAGTTAGTCCTAAACACACTTTTTTTTTTATTTGTTTTTATTAAACAGAACAGATGGGACAATTATACACAAAGACAGAATGATATGCATTGTGTTTATCAACAGAGCAGAGCAACCCTGGTTATCATACAGGTTACATATAAGGAGTATACTTATTGAGAGTTCGGTATTGTTAATCTCGTACATTTCCAATCAGTATCATTCTGAGGCACTGTCATCCTCTATGAGGTTAGGAGGCTCACATATATTACCACAAAACTTATTCCAGGCCCCCCATATTCTCTCCCACTTCTTGGGACACCCACAATGTTTGAACACCGACTTCTCCGCCACCATCATTCCATCCATATCCTTGCACCATTTAAGGAGGGTGGGTAGCGCATCTGAACCCCATAATAGAGCATTGTTGCGTTTTGCTACCATCATGCCCAACATTACCCAATCCTGCTGACGGAGATTTAAATCATTGGGTTCCCACACATTCAGCAAGCAACAACGGGGTTCTGGCACAAGGGAAATATCTACAGTTTGGGAAATTGTGCGCATGACTGATGTCCAGTATGTCGCTATGTGTTTACCGTCCCAAATGGTATGATAGAATGTCCCCTCTTCCCCACAATGCCGTAAGCAATATTTATGTGAGGCAGACCCAATCCTGTACAGCGTCGTTCTGGTGTTGTAAGTGCGGAGTAATATCTTAAGTTGAACCAGTTTTAGCCTAGAGGGTACTGCTATTTCTCGGGGGGACGATAGGGCCTCCCACCACTCAGACTCATCAAAGTCACCCACATCTCTGGACCAGCTGTGTCTCAGTGTGGACGTTAAGTCCGGAAGGTTATTAATCAATTTTCTGTAGGTCAAGGAGGTGGCTCTGTCTGGCGTACATTCAGTCAGAAGCCTATCGTCCAGAGGGGAGGATTCCTATAGGTCCATACCCGCAGGTATAGCTGATTGTAGTGCGTGCCTAACCTGTAGGTATCTGAACTTCTCCTTCTTTGTCATTTCTTAATGTGCCTGGAGGTGGGAGAAATCTAACACTTTCCCTCGCTTCCAAAGGTCACCTACCACTGAGATGCCTATATTGTCCCATTCCTGGAACCCTGTACTGTTACAAAGGAAACCTAATCTGTGGGAGTCCCACAGTGGTGTCATTTGTGTGATTGTCCTGGAGCATTTAAGACGTCTGTTCGCTTTATACCATATCTGTACAGAGTGTCGCATGGGTCCCAGTAAATCTGATGGCATGCAGCAGCTGTATTGATTTCTCAGCAGCCCTTTGTCCTCCAAGCACTGTCTGTCAGGTCGGTATGCTGGATCAGACTGCGGGGCAGGCATCCAATAATTAAGCTGCTTGAGATGCGCGGCCCAGTAGTATAATTCTACATTTGGAAGCGCTATTACCCCATCGTACCAACTCTTTGTTAGCTTGGCTTGCGCAATACGTGGTGTCTTCCTATCCCATAGGAGGGTGGAAACAGTTGTAGCAATAGTCCTAAAAAAGAAATCAGAGACCAAAAATGGCTTGTTCTCAAGGACATACAGAAATTGTGGGAGCGCCATCATTTTATATAGCGCCGCCTACCCAAGAGCGTAAGTGGGAGAGTCCGCCATATCTTAACGTCTCGTTTAAACCGTTCCAGATGGGGACTAAGATTTAAAGTATAAAATTCGTTTGGGTCTGCCGTAATATAAATGCCGAGGTATTTGAATGCCGTTGCAGTAGCTCGGAGGGGGCAACTCGTGGGGAGGAAAGGAGGAGGACCAGTCAGGACATATAGAATGGGCTTATACCAATTTATTCTGTACCCAGATACTCTGCCAAACTTTTCACAGACGTTCAGCAATTCCAGAATGGATTTCTTGGGGGAGGTGAAATATAGCAAGATGTCATCCGCGTATAGGGATATGCGGTCCTCCCACGTATTGGTCCAGGAAAGTCCTTTTATAGAGGGTTCCCACCTAATCCATATTGCCAGTGGTTCAAGAATCAGTGCAAAAAGCAGCGGGGACAACGGAAAGCCCAGTCTCGTACCTCGACCAAGCGGGAAGTCTCAAGAGATGTGTCCATTAGCCGCAACGTGTGCCAGGGGTTTGTTGTAGAGGAGTCGAATCCAGGCGCAGAATTTGGGACCGAAGCCCATGTGGTGAAGTACTGCAAACAGGTAAGGCTATTCTATGGTGTCAAACGCCATAGTGGCGTCCAAGGAGAGGATGACTGTGGGTTCCTGAATACATGGCACGTGCGCCAGGACCGCATAGAGGCTGCGCAAACTAAGTGCCGTGCTACGGTGCGGCATGAATCCAGATTAATCTGGATGCACTAAAGAAGAGAGGTGGGGGGCCAACCGCAGGGTAAGCAGTTTGGCAAGGATCTTGGGTTCAGCGTTTATCAGGGATATTGGCCGATAGGATGCGCAGTCCGTTTCCGGTCTGCCAGGTTTATGGATCGCGACTATTGTGGCAAGGCGCTGATCTCTCGGGAACTCTCCCGTTTCGAGACTATCAAGAAACATCTCGAACAAAAAGGAGGCAGATGTCTGCGCTGTTCTTTTATAAAGTTCCACTGGGAGCGCCTTGAGACCCTACGGGTATGTAGCGCGCTTAATAAGTGTCACTGATTGATTGATTGATTGGGAACCCATTTGGCCCTAGCTCCTTACCTGATGCAAGGGAGTAGGTCGTAGCTTGCAATTCTTCTACAGTAATGTCTGCCTCTAGCAGGAGCACTGCCTCAGGGGAGAGTTGGAGGATAGTTAAATCTTTAATGTAGTCATATGCTTCTTCAGACGTATAAGACGCCCGGGGAGCATAAAGTTGCTCGAAATGGTCGGCCAGGATGTCCACTATACCATCCGGTTTGTAGACCATGGAGCCCGTAGGGGAGAGTAGTTGCGCTATGACCTTGTTCATCCTTTCTTTCTTATCCAACCAGGCTAAGATCTTTCCCTCTTTGTCCCCTAGTTCATATATCCTGTGCCTGGTTGCTTGGAGGTTAGCTAATGCATTTTCCCTTTGATATGACACGTACGCGGTCCGCTTAATCTGGACTGCAAGAGCGGCTCCTAGAGACAGGCAGGCCGCCTGCTCCGGCAGTGCAGTGTTTAGCTCCTCCTCAAGAGTGTCAAGCTCTGCCCGCTGCGTCCGTTTGTGACCTGTAATGCAGTTTATTGCTTGCCCACGCAGGACCGCCTTATAGGCCTCCCAGAGCGTACTAGGAGAATCCACTGAGCCAGCATTCTCCTGAAATAATTGTCTTGTGGCGACGGTGAGGTGTTTCATAATAGGCTGCACATGCAAAAGACTTGCGTGAATCGGAAACATATGTTTTCTAGAAGTCTGGTGATGTGTGTATTTTAGTAGCAACGGAGAATGGTCCCATATGCCCCTAGGGCGAATCGCCACCTCTTCTATTCCAGGCAGGCCGTCAGCCGATGCCAACAAATAATCAATGCGTGTGAGACAGTTGTGGACCCCGGAGTAATATGCGTATTGCTTCTCGTGAGGGTGTTTGTACCTCCAGCTATATGTGAGTCCCATTGCATCTATAAAACCAAGAAGGCGTCGTCCACCCTGAATCCCTGATTTGGTAGGGAGCCTGTCCAATGTGCCGTCTATTATGTCGTTAAAGTCGCCCCCTATGAGTAATGTCGCATCAGGTAATGTTAGCAGGAACGCAGTGAGAGCAGAATGGGCTTGTGCCTGAAGGGCCGGTGGGTTATAGACAGAGACCAAGTTAAATAATCGCCCCTCCCATTGACATGTCTGTGCAGCGAACCTGCCTTGATCATCAATTCTTCTCTGCTGTATCACCAATGGGAAATTCTTCCTGATAAATATCTCTGTACCCCTAGAGCCTGAGGAAAATTCCACATGTACAGTCATTTGGTACCCCCACCTATCCATAGCTTTGACAGTCGAGCCTGTTAGATGTGTCTCTTGCAGTAGGGCCACTGCGGGTGCCGCAATGTTTCAAGTGCTGTAGCACTAAACCCCTTTATACTTTGTCCCCCAACCCTCGGACATTCCAGGACAATATCGCTAATGCAGTTTGTATAGTCCTGGACTCTTGAGCTATATGATCAGCCATCAGACATATTGAGAACTGTCAAACATGTAAATACACAGTTGCTACGTCCAGATCCGCCACAACAGGAGAATATTGCCCAATAACATTACAAAGAACAAACTCAGAAAGAGAAAACAAAACGTGGTCCCTTCTATTCCCAACCCCACCCTCCCTCCCTGCCTCCCTGCCTAGCAAGCCTGTAACTGCCCGCCACCCCAACTCAGCAGAGTGCTTCAACCCTCCCAACAGTGCAATACTTGCGTAACGGGGCTAATGAGTTCCAGAAGGCTCCAGCCCTTCTCATGCTCCAGGGCTTGCCTCAGTCCAAAGTCTCAAAAATAGTCTATTCCCAAGAGACCATGCGGCCTCATAGTGCAACAGGCGACGCCGGTACTGCTGGTCTGTCTATTCCCTCTCCGGTGACGCTGGGCGGCTCGATCCACTGCTCAGGAGACCCTGCTTCTCCAGATTTTCGTCTGTTTCTCCACAGCGATGCAAGCCATTTTCTCGGTCAGTGCGGCCCACCGGTCGCCAGCCCTCCAACCAGTCGTGTGCGGACTCAGGCGTATCAAAGTACAAGGTCTGACTACCGGCCACCACTCTCAGCTTAGCGGGGAAGAGCATAGAATACGGTAGTTCCCTCTCACGAAGCAGTTTTTTCACGTCATAGAAAGTGCGACTACGTCTCGAGACTGTCGCAGTGTAGTCAGGAAAGGAATTGACAGTTGAGTTTAGAATGTGTATCGGGGGAGAAACACGTGCTGCTTGCAGGATTGCGTCTCTGTCCTTAAAATTGAATAGTCTTGCCAAAACCGATCTAGGGGGCGCCCCCGGCTTTGGTCTTCCACCCGGCACCCTGTGGGCACGCTCCACAGAAAAGAAATGAGAGAGTCCCTTAGGTTGTAGCTTAGATTTTATCAAGTCCTCAATATACAGGTCCATCGCCTGGGCGCCTTCAGTTTCTGGAATACCTATGATCCTGATGCTGTTCCGTCGTGCACGCCCTTCTTGGTCATCAAGTTTGTCAATAAGCACCTTTTGCTCTTTTTCAAGGTGGGCCACTGCCATCTGCCGATCCGAAGTGTCCTCAACCAGAGATTTTGCCACCACTTCCACCTCCCGCACCCTATCCGCCATCTTGTGGAGGTCTGCACGCAGTAGGGAAACATGTGGAGATAGTTCCCACCGTGGTCTGGACGCTGGCTAAATCCTGCATAATGTCCTCGAGCGTTACTATTGGGTGGCCGTCTCCATCTGGCACCTTCTGTTGTGAGGCGCGCCCCTCCAATGTTGTGGGCGAGCGCTTGCCATATGCATATTTGTCAAGTCTTTCTTGCGTGTTCTGGCTACTGGGACCCTTGCCCGCCATGATTCGACAGAGCAGGTAAGTAGCTGGGTCGGAGGCCCAATCGCAAAGGGTGCAGGAAGTCCGCTCACAAACAGGGCGGTGGGCCAGAGGGGATTGAAGGAGCACACAACACCCCACAAGACTAACCTCCGGTGTAATGGACGAGGGGCAATTCGGCAATTTACTTTGTCGTGGATGCAGGTGCATGAACGCTTGTGGTTCTGTTGGAAGGTATCGCACACCAGGCCTCCGTGTATCAATGGGAACTGGTCCCCCCCTGTGTGGTTACAGCTATCAGGAAATGGTCCCTAATCGTTATGCGCCCCACGGCCGAGGAAAGCAGCCTGCCAGTGGTCGTTAGGCCTGAGATGGGGGGGAGCGCTGCTCCATCGGGTCTGATCCCCTGTCAAGAAGTACGGCTGAGTTCGTATATAGTGACTCCCTCGTTAGACGGTCACAAGCTGTGGTGAGCACTGGGGAACGTGAGGCAACTGGGGGCCGTAGCACTTACTTCCTTGTGCTAAGTGTGTGCGTGGCAGCCACAGCCCAGTCCCCAAAAAGCCCGCTTCCCGCTGGAATGAATTCAGGTGATCTCCGGCGGCCGGCCCACCGCCGGTCGGAGGGCTCAGCATGAGAGGATGAGTAGTATTGAGTCCGTTGCACATACAGTGGTGCCAGGCGAGGTGCGTTACGCAGGGTTACTCGCGGTTACAGGCCGCGTAGCAGCAGTCACCAAGTTGGGCGCTCGCACTACTGGAGTCCCCAGTCCGGTCGTCCCATGCAGGCCGCTCCTCCTCGGTCCGCTATTACTGCCACAAACAGCAACGGATTTGCACCGGAGCTTCACCGTTTGATGTCGCTTGTGTTTGGACTTCAGCTCCAGCCACCGGAGCTCTGTATATGGCGGATTATGTAACGGATTGATGGAAAGGGCTAGATCAACCTCGGAGCCCAAAGACTAAGCGGCCATCTTAGTCGGCCATAAGCCACTCCCCCCTAAACACACTTTTAATCAAAAGGTAAACTGCCTAATTAAAAGGTGGAGAGGGGCAAATACTAGTGTTAAGGTATCTAGTAGAACGTGCCCTACTCTCAGATGATCAACATGTTTCGTGTCTTAGTAGTCAGTATGATCAGGACACTTCTTCAGGATCAGGGTGAAGCTATCTACATTAAGGTAAGTGTAAAACTACAAACCCTTTAAAGTCAATGTAGACCTGGCTATACTGTCGGCAAGGATTACTTGCTACAGTTGCCGTTGGTTATAAGGACGCCAATCTGGTCCCTTTAAAGTCAATGTAGACCTGGCTATACTGTCAGCAAGGATTACTTGCTTCAGTTGCCGGCGGTTATAAGGACGCCAATTGGGTCCCGCGTTCAAGACGCTCGTGCTGCATAGACCTACCCCTCCGCCGGCATCTCGCATCTACACACACTAGGCCCCCTCACCCCCACTGCACCCACTGGCAGGGAACAAAAGATCCCCGACAAAGAGCCCTGGTTTCGGGTGCCCGCCAGATACTGCAGCGCCGACCTGGCGAGGGGCAGGCTTAAATGATGAAGCATGACACCTAGCTAGTTGGGTGTGTGAGAGCTCGCTAGGTGTGTTAGAGCCCTAGTTCCCACAAGGAGAACTCCCCTCCTTACAACACACCACTCATCACTAACGGACCAGATTTCACTACTTTCAATTCAGAGGGACTCCGTCTTTTTTCTTGATACATATGTGTTTTCTACAATACACACATACATGAAAGGACAATCAATTATATCTTCATAGATAGGAAAGTATATTATATTCATCTTGAGGTAGACATTGTGCTACAAACATAAATGTATTTCCTGATGCTGATGATGGTGGATGCCTTAATCCATCAAAAAGGTAAAGCTATTCCATCAAACTTAATAAAAGTGGCTTATATTATATGTTATGAGTTTCATGGCAGACACCCTATCAGGAACACATGTGAACAAATCATCCATCAAGAATGTTAACAGTCACATGTGATTATAATATAATTACATTTTTAGCATATAGAGTGTCAATTTTATTGAAGATTGTGCAGCAGCATTATTTATAGTTCGAACATGTGCTTACTAAATACTCTATCGTATATTAGAAGTGCATACTCTGAAATGCTAACAAAGGAGGCATTTACCAAGAAGGCATGGAACCAGACGTCTGTTGGGATTTGGAAGGAGGTGCTACTGAAACCGAGGGGCTCAGAGGCATGGAGGGTGAGGAGGCTGGAGAAGAGGCCACTACTTCATTAGATTCTGAAGCCTTCAAGCCAGACCACCTGCAGTTGGTGGTGAACCCCAGAACATCTCAAAGACTTTAATTATTGTCCACGATCATGAGCAAGATTATAACCCTCTCTCCTGTTACCAACAGTGTTTGCAAAAAAACGCCCCCTAAAAAGCCTGGGGTTCTCCTTTGATCCAGGCACCTCTGTCCCTGCCCCAGTCAACTCTGCAGTGATGACTGAGGGGGCTCTAGAATTGTTGAGGAGCCAAACTGCACTTTTGTGTACCATCCAGGGGGTAAGATACCAATTAACGTTGTTATTGGCTTTTCAGGATGACATACACCTTTCCATATTTCCAAAACAGAGAGGCATAGTCTGTCCCAGATCTACCCGGACATCACTGCCTAGCAACCACCATCACCTGCATCTTCCACTCTGGTCCCTGCCTCTTCTCAAATCCATCCTTCCACCTTCCACCACTCTACCTCCCACTAACCACCTCTGTCTCAACAATCTAACACAAGAGCACAGCTGTATACTCACAGCAAAACATAGACTGGCACACAGGCAGGCACATACATCCCAACTAAAATATACAAACATTCACATACAAATATGCAAACTACCACCACACCATCCACCACCACAGACACATCCAACACAAATCACATACAACCATGCTTCAACCAATAATAACTAAAATCAGATTGATACCCACACTAACAACCTCAGCCACTACCACACTCTGAGGCAAAACCACAACTACGCCCCCAACCACAATCACAATCACAATCACACCTCAGCAAAACACACATCCTCAGCAAAGCATACAGCATCACAAAAACCAACAAGTCCATAGAAACCCACAACCCCAGCAAAACACACACCATCCCCCAAAGCAACCTGTCATAAGCCACCTACCTGGATCCTAGGTGATTACAATGGGGCCGCAACACTAGTTCCTGAATCCTCTCGAGACTTGCCCTCGGTTTACAGAAGGAGACACTGTTCTGGTGGCAGATCCCAAGGAGAATAGGGTTTGGGCGGAGAGTGCATGTGGAGTTAAAAGATGCTGTGGCTCGTATAGTCAACAGCAACACTGCTGCAGGCATTCACACCAGTCTGATGAATGGTACAGGCAGATATGTTATCTATAAACAAACAAATAATAAGGCTTTAATCTAGTATTAGCTATGTGCCATATGTATCAAGGTGAATTGCGATTGCAAGCACAAAAATTAGCAGAATTTCAGCATTTCGCAATTTGGCCTAGTGCTATGTATGAAAGCACAACTGTCTTGCAAAATTTGCGATTCCTTATTTTGCGAAGGCATTTAAGGAATCGCAAATTGCGATTTCCTTAAATGGAATATATGAAGCACCCAAGTTGTGTGAATATGGCATAAGGGATCGCAAATGACCACCGACTACAGGTTGGTGTTAATTTGTGGTTTTTTTTAAAATGCAAATTTTTGCATTTTTCAAACTGGCATGCGGCGCACACACATGCCCTGAGGGCATGTATGTGCACCCATGCTCATTTCAGGGGTGCAACAGGGTGTCCTTTGGACACCCTGGCACACTTGAAATTGTAAATTCTTAATTTGCAATTCTCTAATTGGGAATCACAAATTGGGAATGTCTTCCCATTCATTCCTGTTGGGCCTCAAGGCCCACAGGAATAAATGGGGAGATATTCCTTTATTGTGATTTGCAATTTGCGAGTCGCAATTAAGGAATATGTAGGATTCGCAAAATGTAATCTTACATACATAGCATTTTGCGATTCTCAAATAGCGATTCTCAAAAATTCGCTTTTTGAGAAGCGCAAAACCTAACATTGATACATTTGGCCCTAAATCTTTTAAAATATCACCTTACAAAGGCATGTTATATCTCAACAAACCTTTAGTTTTGTTGGCAGTTGTTTTTAGTTAGTCCATAGAGGTTCCTTCATCAAAGTTTCAAAACTGTAATGAGTATGATTTAAGCATTAAACCCACAAACTAATTTGGACAGGATTAGCTTCACCTAAGTCCTTTCTCGTAGAGCCCTGCCAACAGTGTGTATGTTGAGCAAAAACACTGGTTACCTGGTCTGCAAGCACAATATTGCGACTGAGATCATCATGCTGCAAAATCAAGTCTGTAAATGCATCTCTTCGTTAGTAAGAGGCAAGCAAAGAGGATAAGTGAGGGGGAGGAGTATAAACGGTCTTTGAATAAGACAGCTAGTCTTTGTTCTTCACATGAGTGTTATTTGCACTGCTTTAGAACGCTCACAAAGGTCTCATTCTAATTGTTGGTAACAGGAAACAGGTACGGATAATTAACTTGATGAGGCTGCCTTCTAGAAGGTGTTCAAGAATGTTCACAAAGGTCACTTTCTTGTTGTTTATAGCAAGGAACAAGTGCACATAGTTAATTTGATGAGGCTGTATTCTAGAAGGAACGTTAGAATGTTCACAAAGTTTGTGTTCTATTTGTTTTGTAACAATTAACAGAAGCTAATGATCATCTATGCCGGTTCACTGATAGTTACTCTGGTTGATTTTCTGAATGTTTCTGTGGCACTTGATACCTGACCTCACAAATGTATGGTAACACATTTGTAAAATCTATTAAGCCTTTTCAAACAAACCTGAGAACACCACCTCCAGCTAGCCACTACTAACAGAATGTAATATGGTCAAAAGTCCGGGTACAAGATGTTTGTTCATTCGTAAGTGTTGGGAGATTATGGGAACCAAGCCATATATTTTGTGATAGTCAAGAGAGTTGGACTGCGGCAGGAATCTTAACACAACCACTCCACAGAAACACACATCCAAAGGCACAAAATCAACAAAAACAACTTTTTTACCCAAATCCAAACCCTCAAAAACAATACAAAACAAACCCAAGCACACATTCAAATCTACAACCACATATGATTCGGAGACATCAGACACATGCTCAACCTCACAACAACACACACAAACATCAGCAACCACAACAAGCATCCCCGGACCCTTTACCTCACCAACACCCACCCTATCTACCCTTACTCCTCCTTCCAAAATGACCACAACTCCTCCCAAACATCTAAACAAAATGGTCCACCACCCTTCCCAATAATTATTTGAGGTGCCTAGACTTCACTTGCTCGAGGACTGAAACAAGCCCCTTTAGGAGGAGGATTTATTACTATGTACCATTGGCCTAGGAGGCACATATTATAGCTGTGATGCTACCTCTCACAACTGTGGATTGCTTGATTTATATATTGCTTGTATATGCTTTTGAGAGAGGTATCTCATGTATTAATTACATTGATTTATTTTCATTATGTGTTGTTTTCTGCTGAATGTATGTACAAAGTACACATGTAACTGTTTTTTAAATCAAAAGCATTTCGACAAAATGAATGGTTTGAGGTTATTAACATAAAATGGTGTGATACATCCTTTCAAAAACATTGAAATCTTATGGCAACATATATTTACATAAAGCATCCAGGGGCATATTTCTAAGAAAAGTGACAGAGCACTGCGTTAGCCTATTTGACTCAACGCTGTGCTCTGACTTTTTGCAACCCCTGTCTGCACAGTATTCACAACAATACGGTGCAGCCCTGTGTTTTCCCCTGTGCTGGCACTTAATACAGCTGCCTGGTGCCAATGCAGGAACCCTTGCACCATAGTGCAGGGGTGCCTGAGTTGCAGGGAATGATTGTTTATGTGCAGGAAGGTGTCCACTAAGTATAGCGTGAAAGGGTGCCTTACTGACCAGGCAGCATTAAGCCACATTAAGTGGCTTAACACTGCCTTGTAAATAAGAAAGCCTGTATCGTCAATGGACCGTTGAAAAAAGTGACGTTCCGTTGGCGATAGGCACTTGTAAGTATGCCCCCTAATGTTCAGATTAAATTAAGGTTACATATGTTTGTTAGGACTTGGGTTAGTGCTGGAGGGGATAGCAAACCTACTCAAGAAACAAACGCTATGCTTCTCAGGGTGAACAACATTACATTTGGCTTCATTTGTATTCTAAATATTTGATTTACCATTTCTAAACCTCACAGATTCAATACGACAGGCCAGAGACATTTTTAAAGGGCTACTTTGGTGGTTAGTAAAAGTGCTGCAGACCCACTCGTAGCATTTAATGTATATCCCCAGGGTTCATGAAGTGCCGCCTTACTTGGAACTTATCAGGACATTAAAAATGACAATTATATGTAAACCAAAGAAGTGTTCTAAATCTGTTTTGCATTGGTTAGCATTAATAAAGGGCCCAGAGCCCTAATAAGAAATATAAAATTTTCAGCTGAGAAGGACAAAATTGTTTTGGGTGACCCTTTTGAGAGGGCGAAGTGCAGCAGATTTCAGAAATATTACAATTTACAAAGTTACTTATGCTGTATGATGATTTAAATAGTTAAATTTTAATATATGTCATATCAATTAAAAACTACAAAATAAGGTCACTCAAACATAAGTATAAGTCTTTTTGTTTTAAGTCTGTTTTTATTTTTAAGAGAGAACCAAAAAAGGACCTATATATACACAGCGTTTCGCCTATAACCCTTTGTGGGGCCGGCCACATTATTTAGAGTAGGCATGCAAAACACAGGCAATGGATATTAATGCAGGTATTACACAGCAAGTCGCCTACAACCCATGTTGGTCTAGCCGCGTGGTATAAGAGGCTCTGCGTAGGTGCGCGATGTAAAGGGGCATCTAGACCCAAATTCAACATGAATAAGAGGAAAAACAAGAAAAACTGCAGAAGGAGGCAAAGGAGGGTTAGCTGATAGGAAGGTTTGAGAAAAGAGACAAAATAGAAGTAGGAAGAAGATTAGAGTGAGGGGTTAAAGACAAATAGAGAGAGATAGGGGCAAGAGGCCATATTGATTGTAAATTACAATAATGATGGTCCAAGGCGAGTATCGAAAAGGAGTAGGGTGGTGAGATGGGGGGAGGAGTGGACTAAGGTGTGCAATGGTTGGATCACCTTCCGAGGGATAGGGCCAATGTGGTTATGCAAATAATCTGTCCGGATCAGGTAGATACAAAGCTTCCTCGAAGAGGCTTAGAGCTTCGGGGCAGAAGAAGCACATGTTCCATTTTACAAAGGTGAGTGACCAGTGGCTGTCATATTTTGATAAAGTGAGTGTTGCGGGACTGCAAGAGCACAGTAATAATTCCATAGTCATTGTGTGCCACAAGTGCGTGAACCAAATGTTGATGGGAGGAGTCTCTGCTTTTTTCCAGTACAAAGCAATGAGTTGTTTAGCGGCGCCAAGCATGTGGAGAGCGATATGCCAATCACTAGTGTTAAGTGCCCTCCGGTTGTCAGGTTTAAGGCCTAGGAGAAGCGTAATTGGAGATTTAGGCAGGGGGAAGTCAAGCACCATTTTAAAATGTCTAAGAACCTCTTTCCAGAACAGAGTCAGGAGCGGACATGCCCACCAAATGTGAATGAAATCACCAAGGGGAGCTTGAGCATCTCCGGCACAGAGGAGAGGAATTAGCAAACATCCTATGCAGTCAAAGGGGTGGGTAGTACCATTGCGTCATAATCTTATATGCAGTTTCCTTTTGAGAAATGCTGCGATATATCTTCGGGATATCCCAGCACAAGCGGCTCCATTGGGCGGGAGCAATTTCAGAGGAAGCTGTCGACTGGCATTGACGCTGATATGGGTGGGGGGCTACGAGCGGGGACTGTTGTAAAAGCTGATAGGTCCGAGAGATAAATCCCTTTGAGTCGTCAAAGGAACGTACTAAGCGTTCAAAAGGGGTGAAACTCGGATGGCGCCCGGTATTGTGGAAGACGTGGATACCCAATGACGAAGCTGTACATATTGAAGCCTGGCTCCCTCCGGGTGTCAGAAATCTTCTTTTCAGTGAGCGAAGGTTTTGAGTGCTTCTCCTAGGAACAGATCCCAGATCGTTCTGCAGCCACCCTCCAGCCAATTAGAGAATAACTGTGGGTTAACAGCGGTATACACCTGTTACAACGCAACTTTTACAACTACCTACCATTACAACGCAACTTTTACAACGCATACCATTACAACGCATTGCGCTGGGGGGCGCTCTAGGATAGGGAATAAGTTTAATTTACTATCCAACACCTTCCCTAGTGTCCAAGGGGACTGGAGTTGGAATAGTAAATTATACTTACCACTATCCAGCACCTCTAAGCGCTATGCGTTGTAATGGTATGCGTTGTAATGGTCGCGTTGTAATGGTAGGTAGTTGTAATGGTATGCGTTATAACGTCATACATCCGTTACCAGCTGGTGGGAATAGCAAACTTCCAGAAGTGAGGGTATGAGGGAATGGAAATGTAGTGAGTCCCTCAGAGAAAGCCACTTTGTCCCAGACGTCTAGCACTGTCTTGGTAGGAAGGGCTATGTAGGCACTACGGGAGCATGAGATCCGGCGTAGCCAGTGGAAGTCCCAAATGGTTTGTCCAGATCCTGCCCTGTCCATTTGGAACCAGACCATTTTGCTCTCCCTCACCGTCCACTCAGAGATGAAGCGAAGGTGGGAGGTCCAATAGTACTCTAGTAAGTTGGGGCAGGCAAGCCCACCCCTGTCCCTTGGGAGCATAAGAATTTTGTTGGAGAATGGCGGTCTACGCCCGCCCCAGATTAAATTAGTTAGGTCACGCTGAAGACTTTGGATCTGATGCTGCGGAATGCGAGTGGGAGACATTTAAATAAATATAGAATTTTTGGAAGCACCGACATTTTGATGGCATTTTGGCAGACCGGTCAGGAGAGGGTGAGCGGTTTCCAAATTCTTAAGTCCTCCAAGACTGCCCTCCTGCAATCCCGCCAGTTTGCTTGGGACTATATGGCAATTGTGGGGGTCAGTTGGAGTCCCAGATAGCAAATGGAGCTAGTAGCCCATTGACAAGGGCCAAGACTTCTCATGGTTAATTTTGAGACCAGATGCCAGTTCAAAGGACTGCAGCAAAGAGAGAAGTGCCGGGAGAGAGGTGTGCGGATGGGATAGTGAGAAGATAAGGTTGTCCGCAAAAAGAGCCACTTTGTTTTGCTGGCCTCCGAGGTGGATGCCATGGACATCGGGGGCTTGTCGGATCATTATGGCTAGAGGTTTCACCACAAGGGAAAACAACAGGGGGAGAGGGGACAGCCCTGCTGAGTAGTATAAGTTAAAAAAAATGTATGTCTCTTTTTATTTACTTTTTTATTTTGATAGCCATTTAAAGATCAACTCTGCATTAGATATTTGGTGTGCATTTCTGTCATGAGGATGGAGGCTTACACCACATTTGCAATGGACATTAATGCATCTAATACAAACATTTTTGTAAGGATGTATAAATAACGTATTACTCGTCAGCTGGATACAGGACACAATTACATATTTATCACACATTACATTTAGTAAGTAATGATAAATTATGTTAGTGCAAGTTTCTGAGAAATCAACAGACTACGCTACAAATCAAAATGGGTAAGTTAAATACAAATGAGTAAAAAAATGCACATTTTAAGTACACATACTTCCTATCATGGTAGCAACTTGGTGGGTTAGGGAAGCAGCGTTTAGATTGCATGCGGTACAAAGCATGCGATTACAATGCGGTTGTTACAACAGCGTTGTTACAACGCTAACCATTACAACGCAAGTTGTTTCTACGACTTGCTGTAGTGGGTGCTCGAAACTAAGGAATAGTATAATTTACTATTTCAACTTCTTCCCTGCTATAGAAACGACTTTGTATTTAATTGCATGCGTTGTACTGCATGCGATTTAACATCGCATATTCGGTGGGTGGGGTGGAGTTATTGGTTGGTGCTGAAATGGCTTAGTGATTCACTTTTCACCTACTATTCCATCGATGGAGTCTGCACATGATAGACATGTTGGGGATTTGCTAGAGTTTTGTTTGTCATTAGTCAAACATATAAATCAGGTGTTCAGCAGTTCCTATTGCATTTGGATGGACTGTCCAAATGTATATCCAGTAAGATATAAATCGGGCTCTACATCACAGTATAATAAAGCAAAAACAACAGGTTTTTGTACCAGAGGTTTTTGTACCATTGGTCTTCTGAAATCCACATTTTGATGCCAGCGGAAAGCTGGGCAAAATTTTCCTCATACTCACATGACATATATCCCCTCTGGGCCCATAATATATCACTAAACTGCATTGGTACTCCAATGGATTTTTTATGTTAGCCAACAGGGACCTGGATATTGAGAGAACATGAGGCAAATCCTTATGAGGACCTGAAATAAGAAATTGCCAAACTCATGCTAACAACATATGACCACTTCTTTAAAACTTGCAAACAATAAGACTATCAACAAGAAAGATCACCCCAAAAATGACTCATATACAATATTTTTGATCATGTAAACCATTTATCTAAGCCTCAATTTAAATGGTCAAGAACATAAATCACATTTCGTAATCAGATTTAATAGATATCATTTAGTACAACTACTCACACAATGTCACACAGATTCAACAAGATAAACCTTTGCTAGTTAGCTAAGAAAGGAAAGAAGAGAGAACAGAGGAATAATCAAGTTTCAGTATTTGGGTTATACAAACCAATCATGCAGAGTTGAAGTGCAATGAGTCACAGGGAAGAGACCATAAACTCTGCTGACAAAGAGTTATACTTGCACACTTTACCAGCCGGTAAAGTACAAGTTTGAGTCAGTCCGGAAAGTTCAGTTCAAATGGGTTTGGCAACAGGAAGGAAAATCAGAGTTCAGTCCGACAGCATGCCAGGCAGGGAAATTTAAAGTGACAGCCAGCCCCGACTCCTCCTCCAAGGGGCAATTATACTTCCAAAAGTTCTCAGTTTACTCCTACAAAGTATCCTTTCCATCATATGATATGGGTTCCATTGCTCATTTACAGTGGGCTGCTCATGGTGTGAGGAACACCTTACTAAGAAGTCCGGAAGCATTAAGTAATCCTTTTGCAAAATCATCAAATTCAATCGTTTTTTATTTCCATCCTTCACACAGAAGTAAGAAAATTAATTTTGTTCACTTGTCTGTCTGTTCCCAAAGGCTCTCTCTGGGTTTGCAATTGTATTGATACATTACTGTCAAAGGTGTTATTGAATCAAAAGAGAGTCTTTTGTTTGCTAGTATAAGAAAGAAACTTCTTAAGAAAATCTCACAGCGTCTAAAATGACTACTGCTTTTCACGAATGAGGAAAAAGAAGCATTTGAGGTCACGTTTGTATCACATAATGCACGTTTGTATCACATAATGCTAAAGTAAAACTTGCAAAACTTCAGGGTATCAAGCATTCATATACTAAACATTTTAAATGTTTTCAAATGTGCATTAAGTAAGCATTAATCTCATGCATCACATGTAGTAGTCACTAATAACCGTCATTTAACTTTTACACCATCAATTTCATATGTCATAATGTAGAAAAAGGAGCTTATGTGACATAGAACATTTTCCTAAGATCGCTCAATTTAAGCTAGGAAGCCTGAATTTATCCAGGTTTTCTGGTTTCACTGTGCACTAATCAGCCAGTAAGTGTGTGTACATTTCCTTCTCCTTATCTTAAGGCTTTCTTTTCACCTCTTTGCGCAAATATTTCTGTAGTTTTTATATAGCATGAACTCGACAAGAAGTTATTGTAGCACTTTACATGATTACCAATTACATTACACAAGGTCACTGAGCCGGCTTCAGGCTCAAACCTGGCTCCAACCTTCAGTGGCTACCCTATCTCTACCCAAAATCTAAAAAAAGGAAAGCCATAATATCAAGAAAGGGCGATACATTATCGCTGCTTTTATCGGCAGGAAATTGCAGATAAAGCGGTGTTAATGGGCTTGATAATATGCCCTTGTGAATTCCCATAGAAGCCCAGGTTAACACCAGAACCTGGGCTTCTATGGGAATTTACAAGGACATATTATCAAGCCCATTATCGACGCTTTAGCAGCAGTTTCCTGCCGATAAAAGGGGGGATAATGTATCGCCCTTTTTTGATATTATGGCCCCAAATACCTTAAGTTAAGCAATCCATAAAAAGGCTTGCAGACTGACTGCTGTTTCCCAACCAGTTCTTGAATTGTAGAACGGATCCGCCTCATATCTCAACGAACTCCTGCACAAAGATGCAAGAAATTACATTGGTTTGTGATTTGTCTCTGACTGCAGTTACATTCCTCAAAAACATTTGGCAAGTCAAAAACCAAATAGGTTCCCACAGATGAGGTAGGTATTTTTTTGTAATTTGAAGAGGGTGTGGATGTTTTTTTGACAACTGTGTAAATGTTCACCCTATGTCGTGTAATTTTAATTAACAGGCTTGTTTTTTAGTTATTTTTTTTCCAGGATTTGTTGACGACTGTAATTTAGTGTGTTTTTTTGCCTACTACTACAGATAAATAAATATACAATTCAATCACACTGTCTTCCTTGTTTTAAATGTGTCTTGATGATTGTGGTGTCAAATGTCATGCTGGCACTCTCGTTTTCAGCATCTATGCAGTGCACGGCTTCAGAGGGCAGCTGAAGGACTTCTTGTTGCTTAGTTACAGTAAGTGAAAGCTGACTATGACAGATTTGTAAGGCAAAGCACAACAGAGGACTATCATCACATTGGTATTCACTGAAACCAAAGGCATCTTTTACTCACAACTGTTGCTTCTGAAGAATTCATGTGAAGACAGTTATACAAAATAACACAAAATTATTACTTTAACGATTGCCAGTCAACATCCGCTTCAGCTCGACAAAGATAAGCGGCGACTGAACCTATTTCTGACAGCGCTGTATCAGGAATAGCGCAGTTCCAAGAGCAAGCTTTATTGTTAAAAAAAATGCCATTTAAAACGTATATCTGAATAGTTTGAAATAGCATTGGCAAAGATTTAGCCGAACACATATAAGCTACTGTTCCTTCACGCATGTAGACCTTTCTAGACTGCAATAAATCAAAACTTAAAATCGCACAGAAATGTGATAAAAAAATGAAAACTGAAGCACCTTGTAAAATGGGCTGTAGAGATTTGGTAATTCAGATTTGGATCTTGAATATTTCTGCGAATCCAAGCCATTAATGTTGACTTTAATACCGCTTCTCAATTGAAAGACAAAGAAAACATCTTGCAAGTAAAATATTTTCTTTATTCTTACGTCATCTGAGATTGTATTTGAATTGGCACAAGGTTGCATTTGAGATACATTTTTTGTTGTATGTTTGCTAAGAAAAACAGAAAAATGCTCTTGTAGCAGTAAAGCATTTCCTTCAGCTCCTGCTAAACTACCTGATAAGAATAAAACAGTTACAGACTAATTGAGAGCTTAGTGGTGGAACTGGTAATTAATTCTACCCTACAAGCCACATGGGGGCGGGAATTCCACTGGAGGATTCATTACTCAGAATATTTCTCAAGTTGTGGTGGCAGCTTCCTGATGCCCGCACTGTCAGGTAAAACTGCAGGGCCACCTGGCATTAAAGCACATTAGAATTGTGGTGGCTTTCCTATTATGGCAATGTCCACCTATGTGACCACGACCAAAGTGTCACTTAAATGTAGAGTGCAGGCCAGGTGAAACTGGGATGCTACCAGTTTTTTTGTTTAGACTAATCCTACTCTATAGCGTGTGCGCTCTGTTATTAGGTGTATTGTACCTTGCCAAGTACATAGAGGGGCTTGGAGCCAGCCTATTGCTTAACATAGGTTGGTTTTCCTTCACTCTCATTTGCCTGCTTCTTATTGTGTCTCAGCTTGTCAATCTTATGATTGTCCCTCCCATAGAGCATTGCCTCTTTACCATTGCTTTGATTGGCTGGCATTCATGGTTCCACTGTTCACTTTTCGAGCACTTCATTTCAATTAAGCACACCATACGAGTGTGTGTGTGTTTTCAAGCCATTTCCTTCATGTACATTTCTCTCCCTGCACTTCATGTTGTTCTCAGCTGCCGTACTGGCACGCACTTTTTGATAAAGTTTCCGCACTTTAAATTGTCGCCAACTGTGTTGTGTATTGGTTTGTATGCCAATGTATGTGTCACAAACTCTCTGGCTCCCTGCCATACATACATTGCTACCCCATCAGGACTGTGGGTTTGTACTTGTGCATTGCCATGTCTGTGTGTCATGCTTAGCCAGATGCATGTGGCCATTTACCGGCACCAGGCGGGTGCATTTGTGTCCCTCTTTTCGGTTGTGCAAATATTGGTGTTTGTGCCACATTGTGTTCGAGGTTGTGGTGTGTTCCTATGTGTGTGTGCTGCATTGTGTGTGAGATGTCCCTTCAGCTCTGATTTGGCTCACCCTTCTCCCCTTCAGGCAGTGTGGTTTCCACTTCTGTGCTTGTTCTGTGGTGTGATATTGCCGGGTTTGTGACTTTTGCTCTTGGTTGGTGTTGTCTCTCTTGGGCATGGTCTGTCTGCAGTGGTGCTGAGTTTAATTGTGCATGTGTGCCATTGTGCCCATCTCCCCCAGGTCCCTGCTGGTTCCTCTCCCTGTTGCTGTTATGTCTGTTTTGGTCAATTTCCGGTCCCCAGTCCTGCCACTGTCTCCAGACTGATGTGGTCGACACCATATCATCCAGGTCCTGGTGTGGCGCTGGCCTCCCACCTACCTTCTTGTTGTCGGTATGTTTCTGGTTGTTTGTGCGTTTCGCATCATTCCGGATGTTCAGGTTTTCTTCCATTGTCCACCTCCACTCTCAGGCTGCATTCACCTTGTCATAGATGGCCTGCTATGTATAATGTTGTTGCGTGTTTATCTAGGTTCCTGGTCGATACTGTGACCTTATGCCCCTATTCGGCTATAAATCCATTTATTCCCTATATTGGCATAACCGTTCAAGTGCGATTTTCTGAAAAGTCATCTCTGGCCTCACACGAACAGAGCCACATTCCAGCATAGTTCTCTCTGCCACTTCCTTTGTGACCAATTAGTGCAATGACAGAGCAGTAGTCACTATCTGATATTCCTAGATAACACTCCGAGTTCTTCAACAAGATAAAAACTCCGCAAACCTGGAAATCCCCGCTTGCTGTGTTTTGATTAGTAATGGAACTCTAATGAGCAACTGATAACTATCACTTCCTAGTGACATCTTTAATTTACGTCTTATGTCCAGCAAACTTGCGTCAAACCCGGCACCTGTCAGGTATAAATATTACCAACGTTGCCTTAAGCAATAGGAGAGCTACTGTTGCTGATGCCAGCTGCCTGCAAGACCCCGTGTTAGTAAATCTAGCACTCTGTCGCTGCAGCCTGCTATCCTGTGGTGGTGAAGCTGCTGATACCATTATCGCCGCTACAGCGCGAACTATGGTGCAGTACGCTTAAGGAGCTGAACAGCCGTCCCTCTGCGAAGACATCCAGCAGATTCCAGCTGCCCGCGGACGCTGTCCCCCTCCTTCCTCGACGCGCTGAAGAGAAGCCGATGCCTTTCTCGTGCAGAGAAATCCAGTCCCGGCGCTTCCGGTTTACCCTCGCGGGTGACTGGGATATCGAGAGAGACCCCTGAAGGAGATACCAATCCTCCATCATTCTATTCAGAGGTATGGTGTTGACTAAACCCTTAGACGAGAATTCTTGAAACAAACCTTGGCAAAACCAACTTAACTTAAAGCTACTTACTTACTCCCCTTTTCACGTGTTAGGCTTAGGTCAGGCACACTGGGGTAGGCTTAGTTAGAAGCACCAGTTGAGTATGTTAGCCTAATGTATATATGACTGTATATATGTTTTATTACTTTTAAACCATTGTATGGCTAAGAAACCATATCAATGCTTTTACAGTTCTATTTCGCAATACTTATCTTACTGTACGTACTTTTTATAATAACAATTATTGCAATTGTGGCAATACATTTCTCTTGTACGAGAAGAAAGACTGTTCAATAAATGTTAACCCTTTATTGACAAACGCCCGTCTCTCTATTCTCTACATCTCGTGAAAGTAAACTGCACTAGACTGACTGAGTGAAATACATGTCTATTGTTTCACACGACCCTAGAGATTGACTCTTGATCTGAGGAGCAAAGTTGTCATGTTGCACGGTTGTTGGAAAACTGAATCCCTTCTTGTCTGTGCCAGGGAAGCTGATCACTTCCTATGCAGAGAAGAAAGTTTCCAGTGACCTCAGAGCTAGTTGGTAACACAACCCAATTAAGTTTAGCATAGTCAGTGGAGGCCTGGAATATCCGCAGTTCCACGTCGATACTACTGTTTATGTTATTCCAATGCGCAGGGCCTAGTGGGAAACTAGGAACTACACTACAATGTTTTGTTGCCAATGGGGCTTGTGGGGTTGTATGCGGGCTCGAGCTGCCTCCATTGTGCTTGGCTGTTGTTTTTTGTTCAGATTGTCTCTTTTTTTCAGGCTTTTGTTGTGCCTATTCCCGTCTGCCATGTGTGTTGTGGGCCTGGCGGTGCTTATCCCTGCTTTCCTCATCGCGAATGGGCACATCGCATGTTTTTTTATTTTGTGTTTTGTGTTTTTATCTCCATCGAGGTGGTTGTATCGCAGACATTGGCCGTGGTTTCAGCAGACTATCGCATGCTACTGCCTTGTTGTGAATTCCACGTTAACGCAGGATTATTTTCCAGCAATCGGCTACAATGATTAAAGGTGCGTTAGATTTTTTTGGTGATGTTTAGCACATGTTCTTGTGAATAATGGGGCAGATTTATGTTGGGAAAGTGCCACGTTTGCGTCACGCAACTGCGGCGTAAACGTAGCGCATCCCTATGACCCATTTACAACGTGACACATCTAGGCAGATGCGTCACGTTGTAAAGCCCTGTGCCACTTGTGGGCGTTCTGGCGCAGGGTGGGCGTTCCGGGGCAGGTGCGGCTCGCAAAAGTGGCTGAGTGAAATTTATAAGATTGCACTCAGTCACTTTCAGGCCAATGCTGCGTCAAAACCCTGCGCCTGCTTGAAGCAGGCGTAGGTCTTGACGCAGCATTGTAAAGATGGGGCACCCCCAAGCCTTGCTGGAGCTGCGTCGCGCTTGCGACGCAACTCTAGCAATGCGCCACCTTTACGGCACAGATGCGTCACACATCTGTGCCGTTTTTGCCCCATGGTGCGCCGCATTGTAAATGCGGCGCACCATGGGTGGGGGTGCGCCAGTTATCATAAATCTGCGCCATAGTATATACCCCAAAGTTGGTTGGAAGCAGTAGCGGTCGGCAGTAGGTGTTTCTATAGGGCGGTGACGTGGGCAGGAGGAGGGGCAGGGTGGGGGGAAATAATGTATGGATTACGGAGTTTTACAGGTAAGTAAACATTTAAATACATAAAACGAATTTCGTTGCGCACACTGCATCACCAAATGTGATGCAGTGCGCGCAACGAAATTCGTTTTATGTATTTAAATGTTTACTTACCTGTAAAACTCCGTAATCCATACATTATTTCCCCCCACCCTGCCCCTCCTCCTGCCCACGTCACCGCCCTATAGAAACACCTACTGCCGACCGCTACTGGTTGGAAGATATTTTGTTGATGAGGGTACGAGGGAATGTGTTTGTTGTGTGTGAGCAGGGACAGTTATTTTCTTTTGAACATTGTTTAGTTCCTTTTAGTTTCTATGAGATATCAGAAGATGAAAACATGCTCCAGATTAAAAGCGGCACCTTCCACAAAGAGCAGGGTGACTGTGGTCATTCCACTTCAAATATTTTCTTTTCAAACGCTGCTAATCGTCTGAGTCATGCTTTTTGTATTCAGCCACAAAAAACATTAACGTCTATAAAAACTATTTTAACAGCAGCCTGTAAACAATATACTTCTTTTGGAATTACGGAAAGAGTGGAAAAACATTTCCCATCCTCTACAGTTGGCTTATTTGATAACAAGAACCTTAAAGCTATTGAAAATGAACTGCGTAGGCACAGCACTCATCTGCCCAAACGTAAACCACGCAATTTGACGCCTACTCCAAGTCTGAAAAGAGGTAAACACGCAAAGCAACTGCAATCACGGATTCAAGTGAATGCTGGCCCCCGACGCCGACCAGGAGCCTCAAACGAAAGCCCAGCAGCTTTGATAAATTGAAGGGCTCCTCTGATACCACGGAAGGGCATGACAGATTCTTTAAACAATATATCAGAGACACTAATTGCATTCGCGGTTCTTCCCGTGGGATTAACACAGAAATAGCCAGGGTAAATATAATAATGGGTGAACTTCGAAGATGTGTGAAAGAGGTTATTTGAATAATGAGGCAGTTATGCTCATTAAGTGGTCTCAGTGTATGGCGAGAACCGGTCACTGAAATGGATCAGTGATCATTGTACATCGGCAGCAGGCTCCGAGATGCGCAAATTCTGAAGAAAAAAAATCATCTAGGACAAAGAAAACAAAACAAAAAACACTGGCCCTTATTTATGAGGCCTTGCGTCAGTTTTGCGCCGCTGGTGCGTCACTTTTTGTGACGCACCAGCGGCGTACAAAATGCGCATTGTTGCGCCATATTTAAAAAGTGACGCATCTAGGTAGATGCGTCACTTTTTAAACCCTGCGCCACATTATACCTGCGTCAGGTATAATGTATGCAGGGGGGGCGTTCCCCCGCAAAAAGCCTCGTAATAGTGAGGCAGTGAAATCTATGAATTTCACTGTGTCACTTTTAGGATGCTGTTGCGTCAAAATCTTGCGGCTGCCTCACAGCAGGCGTAAGACTGACGCAAGCCCTTTCACATGGGGCTTTCCCCATGTGAAAGGACGCATTGCTGGAGTTGCGTCACTTTTGTGACACACTCCAGCAATGCGTCACTTTTGCGCTTACAGATGCGTCAGAAATACTGACGTATCTGTAAGTCCTTGCGACATGATGCGTCATACATTAAATATGACGCATCATTGGTGTCGCAAGGAGTGCGCAGTGAAAAGTGACGCATCGCTGTTTTCACGCAGCGATGCGTCACTTTTAATAAATGAGGCCCACTGGTCTTTGGCACATGGGTAATACGAACAAGACCTGTGCAGATATGATTTATAACTATCATAACGGAAATAAGAACTATTATTGTGCTTTTAAAAGCGCTGGTTATTGTGTGATTGAAAAGCAAAACAATACGGATTAAAAAAAATATGTGCCTAAAGGAACACTTTTAACGAGCCTGCAACGCTGTGGAGAGAGAACAGCTGCAAGATATAGTAACATATGCAAAGACGGTGGTAAACCAAAACTGTCTGGATTATATATTTGTAGTGAACGAAGAATTATGACACACAACAGCTCATAAATCGTAGGCTTGTTTGGATGTCACTACCTTTCTAACATATTTCCTTTTGGTGACGCCCCTTACTTTTCACCCTTCCCATTCTCGGAGCATCTTTCATTTCCCTTCCATCTTTAGAAAAATCTTTACTTCTGCCCTTACAGGAGTAATAATCTTAAAATTGCTAGCATGAAAATGTGTCTGAAATGGACTGTGAGTTTCCCACAAAAGTGTACGTTTGTTGACGTTCACAAACTTCCAGGAATTGCCTTCCCGGAATGACCACCTGCCATTTCCAAAAGTCACAGGATTCCAATGGGCTGATTTAAATTTGGGAGTATGGATTTTACTCTTACAGGGTGATGGAGTAAAATCAGGGGCGTAGCTTGGGCGGTGAGATTATGGGGGAACTCTCGTGGGCATATTATCAAGCCTTGGCAATAAAATTATCGCTGCTTTATCGGCAGGAAATTGCCGCTAAAGTGGCGATAATGGGCTTGATAATATGCTCTATGGAATTCCAATCGAAGCTCATGTTAGATGTCCTTCACATTTAACATGAACTTCGATTGGAATTCCATAGTGGCTTGAAAATGTGCCCCCAGATTTTTTGAACGATCACCCTGGCATTTAATGTTAATGCGCATGAGAGGGGCTTAAGGGGCAATGGAAAGGGACAGGAATGCAAACTGGTAGGGTTACTAAGTAAGAGAAAATTCAAGATTTTGAGAAAATAACCACCATTTTTTAAGACTTTCGCAACAGAAAGTGTGAGAGTATATGGGCATTTTTGTCTGCACATATTTAAAATCTCTGGTGAAATCTGATAGACACCTCATCATAACACCTCATCATACCCGACTGCAAGCATTTGTACCCACCTATTTATAAGAAAATGTATTTAGTCGGGAGGGGGGGTTAAACCCCAAACACCCCACCTAAAGCTATTCTCCGGCTTAAAATACTGAACCAGTGTACGATTACTCCAGATTTAGCTCTGTCTGTTGCCCCAGCAATGTCTCTTACATTGCCAGGAATCGCCATCATAGCGGTACCTGTCAATGCGTTGAACGGCATTGAACGTGTGCCTTGCAGCTCTGTCAATATAACCGTGCCATACAGCACACTTTTCAGTATTTTTTTTATTTTCAACAACAAAGTTCTAAAATGGGATTTTCTTTTTGAAAACACAAAAAAGCAACAACCTCTTGCTATACAAGTTTTCTCTTGTTGTATGGGAGTTGTTACTAAGTTGTTTTCACTTTCACTTACCACCACTTGTTGATGGTGGTGTTTGAAAGTAAAAACTGGTCATTTGTCCACCCTCTCTGAATAGGGCAGTGAACAACAGATTAGCAAAGCTCGAATGGCCTTTAATCCGCTAGGCTGTTGGACGCGTATGTCATTAGTGGGGACAGAGTAGTCCCCCCATCGATTACATATGTAAGTTCTGCCTGACACCAAATGAGGTGGGCGGAACCTGAGTTTGTCATAGAGGGTACTCTGTCACATTGTGATGGTACACTCTCTTCCACAAACTCTAAATCAGGCATTTCATCTCCTGTAAGAGTATGTACTCTATATGAGTACATGCTTTTGCAGGTGCCAAACTAACTTCTGTGTAGTACAAAATTTCTTTTGCACCTATAAAAAAGGCTATTTGCCGGTATAAGTCAGACTTACACATGTAAATAGCCTTGTGAATGAGGGACATTAAGTATAATTATGATGGTGGGAAAAAGAAGAAAAATACTTTTAAGCAAGAGTATAGTGGTTTCCCAACTTCCCTGCCCCCACACAAACTCCAACAAAGGTAAGTAGTTTTGAGCTACTCTTCTCACACATAAATTCACTGTGCACACATGGCTCTGATTTTCCAGGTGACTGACTGTACATCATCCTCAACAGGCTTTATTTTGACAGTGCATGTCATAAAAGCAATACAGTACACAATACATGATGATAAAAAAGAATAAATAGAACTGAGTGGTTGACCTACAATCAACATTGCATAAAAGCCTAAAAGTGACAGCCATAGATACATTTAATAGAAGTCAATTCCAGAATATATCATTAAAGGTCATAAAATCATGAACGAAGATTGAACAACAAAAATATCTAAAATAAAAATTCAAAACAGGCTTACAAAGTGCAATGAGTACAGGACTGTCATGGAAAGCCATGGGGAAATAGAGAGGCTCGTAAACCCCTTCAGTCTCTAGCTGGAAGGAAGCTAGCGTTTGCTAGGTTTGATTACATCTTATGGCCACATCCAACCTAGGAAATTAGCAATTGCACAAGCAGAAGATGGACGGGAATCGATCACTAAGATTCGCAATGCTATAGAACTGATTCTTGTCCCCAGAGACGGACATAAGAGTTTTAACCATTTTTTGCGAGGACCAGCATAAGCAGGACATACAATAAGAACATGAGAAATGGTTTCTCTAGCAGGGCAAAAGGGGAAAAATCACCGGTTTTCATGTTCCATTTATTAGTGTATGTATCTAAAGGAAGCAATCCAGCCCTGAGTTGGAAGTAAAGTTTCCTATCTAGTACAGATATAACATCTCAGTATGCTTCCAAGGAAGGTTCTGGTTTAAGCTCTAAGAACCTCCCAGTCAGGGATAAGCCTTCTGCCTCTCCATACTCTTCAAGAGAAGTGATTGACCAATAAAGCTCTTTCAACTTTTCAGCAGAAGAAATGGGTGCTCCAGCAGGATTGTCCCATAATGACTTCAGACCCAGATTCTTTAGTGTGTTTTTGACATAACAGAGCCAGACTATCCCTTAAAACTGTGCCATAAGGACCAATTGGGGTGTAGACTAGAGCCTTCACCAGTATAGCATTGGGCAAAGTCTAGCTTTATTAGTTACCGATTTTAGTGGCACTATGAGATTGGGAAACAAGCCCTTGAAAAAAACTGGGGTCTTCAGCTATTTCGGTATCACACTAGCCTCCAATATGTCCTGGAACCACCAAGGAGAATATATGGCAGCTAGAATGTCTATAGAGCAACAAACCCCCACCCTTCTTATCGAATGGTTACTTTTTTAAATTAACGATTCTTGATCTTCTTTGTGTGAGGACACTGAGAGCTTCGGTACGTTGATCAGAAATATTGTGTGACTGTGCCCACAGCATATGCTTAATTTTAGGTGACTGTTTAACCAATTTAGAGATCTTAGGGCTGGGGGTATGCAAGCATTTCTTTCTGTACTCGTAATCAATATGGCAGCAGCATTCAAGGAACCCATAAGTGGGGCAAGGTATATTTGGGGAGGCCACTGAGCATAGCACTGCCATAATCTAGCCTCAGCAAGACAAGCGCTTGACCTACGAAGCAAGAATACAGCTAAAGATTGCCTGCTTGATGCACAAAGTCCTCCATTTCAAAAACCCCAGTTACCTGGCTCAAAAGCTAGAATTATCTGGAGGGGGTAGACCATCAAGACGTGCAACCTCTCGCCTCTTGAAACCTCAGACTTTTCACATAAAGAGAGCAAGGCACAGAGCTTTCTCTGGCTCGCCCCAAATATCTGGAACTCTCTCCCACCTGAATCCGCAGAATCTCCCCCATGGCTGCCTTCAAACATGAAGCAAAAATAATACTAATGAACAAGTTCTTGCCTTAAATGGTCATGGCGCCCCTGTTTTCTCAATGCCCTTCTGACTACGTTCTTTATTGGTCTAACAACTGTGAAGCTCAGGGTTGTTTGATATACCCTATTAAGTAATGTTTGTTCTCCTCCTAGTACTCTATGGTGTTAGCTAGATATGATATTCTTTGTTACCCCATTTTACATTTTCCCTTCACGATTTCCTGCCCTTCCAAAATGTGAAGTGCTCTGAAACCCTTCGGGGTCATGTATGCGCTATACAAAACTTTAGAACTAAATAAGGCAAACTTTTTTGAGTTGTAGCCATCTCTCATTGTTCGAATTTCTTTTGGCCCTTGCCTGACAATGTTTATATTGAATCACGCTATTTAGATCCTAGTTAGATCTTTGGCTTTTATGGCTGCTACAAGTGAGGTATATGCTTGCCTGCACTCTTTAATAAATTAACTACACTTGGCAGCGGAGGGAAGCTGTGATTTCCTACTATGGGAATAGGAAAATATGATTTTATTTGCTTGAACAGCTAAGCAAAGGTTTCCGTAACTCCTTTCTATTTATAAGCTTGTCCATCACAGCTTTAATAGATGTAACCTCTTCTTTTACTGCAAGCAATATATCTGCGTTATCCATAACTCAGGACCACCTGATATGCTTCATGTCTTTTGTTGGATACAAATCACTAGTAGAGGTGAGAGGAGTGGAGTGGTCAGCCTTTTGGGGTCAGAAGACACCAAGGGGAGGCACAATGGGTTCTAGTCACTTTCCAATCTTTCTTTGATGAGTATATCGAGGAGGGGCCACAGCTAAAGGTCTAGCAAAACATAATAAATATGACTTTGGTGATATTAGTCATTATAAGGGTTAGCACCACTCCGGTCAGAATTAGACCTACCATTTAGAGTCCTGAGGCCCCATGCAAGGGAGAATGCCTTAAGTTGTAATGCTGCTTTCCATTCATTTTTTGATGCCAGGAAGTTCTAATCGAGGAATACCCCACTGCCCATCCTCCTTTAGGGCTAGGTCAGTGAATTCAGTCTCCAACGGCTCAAATGTTGAATTAAAATCCCCCGCAATTATAGATGGGAGCAGCTGTGTGGGGACCCCAAGTGGTAATCTAAGAGTGTTTTAGTATGGAATTTTAGACCACCCCTTATCTCTCTAGCATAGATGGTATAAATATCTATGTTAATATAATTACTTGCCATGAAACAATTCACCATATGTCAGGATTTTTAAAGAGTAGTTCTCGGATTTTGAACTCTATGACTATGCTTAGCCGTATTATCAGACCCCCAGCTGGGAGAACCATGGGTGCACGTGATGCGGGTATGAAGAAATTTAGGCATCAAGGTTTGTACAATAGTACTGTTGCCAGGTTTCCTGTAACAAATACATATCAAAAGATTCGCTGAAGATGTTCCAGACCTGTGAGGCAACTTTTGATCAGAGGTCAGCTATCTCCCATTAGGCCTGGGACTGCAGGGGCTTATGGGACAGTGGTAGTTGTCAGTCAATGTTCAGAGTGTGGGACCCTATATTGTCTGAGACCGGGAGAGGTTGTGTACTGGTCACTGGACAATTATACTCAAAGCGAATATTCAATTTGGTCTAATGTAGAGTTTGAGCATCAAAGTCCACTAAGTTGTCAACTAAGTCCCCTTTGCCAACTATGAGTTCAATGCTTCAAATTGAGAGCCTTGATGGAAGTGTCTTCAGGCAGCCAGAATGTCTATTGAGCAACTACCCCTCACCCTTCTCATCCAATGGTTACTTTTATCAATTAACAATTCTTCATCTTCCTAGTTTGAGGACACTGAGAGCTTAGGTACGTTGATCAGAAATATTGAGTGCGCACAGCACATGCTTAGTTTTAGGGAGCAGTAAACTCACATAATGGGTATGGAGTGAATGGACCAAGACTTGACTTGCCAGTTTTGAATGCCCACCAACCAATGAGTTTGTGGGCATTCACAAACTCCTATCAAACGCATTGCCATACTGAAGTAATTCCCCTTCCTGGGTGGGAACTAGAACATAACACCACCAATTATTTTGGGGATGAATGGGAAAGAGTTTCTAAAATAGGTGAAAAATGTGCATTTACAATTGAGGCTACCTTTCAAAGTTGAATACCATGTAAACTATGCACAACAAAACATTTGAGAAATAACTGCCATTAACAAAATCACACAACTTGGAAATATGCCTGGAAATCAGTGACTGGTGCAACTTTCTAGGCATTCTACCGCTACGTTTTGTGAATATGGAGAAATTGTAAATCTGCAACCTAGATTAATAGTGCTCTCATAAGCTCAAATTAATTTTTACCTTTGTGAATCAGGCTCATAAAGTACTGCTTCAAACTGCACTGGTGGATCCACAGCCACTTCCAATAGATTAGGAAATCAGCGAGAGAAGCAAATATAGAAAGAGAGGATATTCAGACGAAAGGTCCCAATCTTTGGATTGACTGCCAGGCGATGCAGAGTGTGCTATGCATTATGACTAAATATGATCTTTGACATATACCTGGAGTAATAAGGTGACCAACCCTTGCTCCAAGGTTGCCCTGTAATACACGTCGTGGCCTCTTGCCCCTCTCAGAGAACCAGTGATATAATTTAATGTACATTTCGTTGAAAACGGTTGCATATTTTTAAATATTTCTAGAAAATGAAACGTGTTAAAAATATTAATTTCTTTAAAATAGTTGTCCATATTTGCGTTGAAATATAAATAATTTAGCCACTTGTATGTGCATCTCTTGGTAGATCCAAGTCTAATCTTAACTAATAAAAATCTTGAATCTTGCAGGCTAGGAAGTCTTAACGTGTGTGCTAATTAGTGAACTGTATCAACAACACCCACATACAGCAGTATATTACTATGCCACAGTACATGCAGGAATGACTATGTATTAACCAGTAGTGACACCTCAGCATCTCATGTGACTGTATTCAGATGTGGTTGTACCTCATGGAATACCAAGAACCTGTTTTGAGTAGAAGATGTCTCTCAGCAAGATTGTTCTGCACAAACCAGTCACCGGCATGTGAAAAATAGGAAAATATTTACAATGTAAAATTTCGAGAAGTTGTTATAAATGTGCCTTACACGAAATTCAGGCATTTCATGAATTTTACCAATTTAATTTTAATTTCTCTCAGACCCACATTGAGTCTTAAAGACACAGCAAACATATGTTCTGCAATTGGCACTGGTGACACCAATGTACACGTCTTTTGGGATAGCTTGGACGTTTTATGCATTGGTGTGCATACTTCTTCTGGTGCACCCTTTATCATTTTCTGACTGAGAGGGATTTATACATACTGCAAAATAAAAACTGCTGCTATTTGTGGCTACTTTATGAATGGTATCACAATGCTGAATATTCATGAAGACACAATATATTGTGGGACAAGCTAAGTCTTTTGGGGGGCATTTCACCACACGCACTAAAGCATCATTTCCTGGATCAACTTGAACTTGATGCGCAGCTGCTAGTGCCTAAACAGTCAGCTTTAGCTGAATGATGTAAAGTAGCACAGAAATTCACCTTGGGCTTTTTCTCTCAACATATTCTCACCTACTGGTTCTACCTACCTTTTAAATCTGTTTTGCCCTCCAAACAGCCAACTTCAGCCATTAAAATCAATGAGCTTGTATTTTGAATGCATCTCATTAGACAATGTTTCTGGACTGAACAGGTATGGAAGTATGCCATGCATGTGCAAAGCACATACATGTCAGTATCATGTGCCCTGGCTTCTTTCACATGGGGACTGATACCCATTCCGGTCCACATTTGCTGCACATATGCAGTTGAAGTAAAATGAGTTGAAGAAATGTTAACTTTTTTCTGTCAGCGTCCAGCCAATTCAGAGAAGTCAACTGGTGAGATCTCAAGGTAAGCAGATGATGGCATCATATAGATAAGTGTCTGTTATCATCCATCTGACATGATGCTGGTCCTCAGTGTAGCACTCCAGACATGAGCTTGACACAGATTCAGGAGCAGCTGTCACCTTGGGCAATCACTTGTCCCCACTGGTGAAATGCTATGAAAGAATTTTGAAAAATGTATTTTGACACCAGATGGGACCTAGTAATATCAAACGGTTATCTACTCAATTTAACCAGTTTGTACATTTCTGCACAACTAATTTACTTTTGATTTTAGCTTCTCTCCTTCAAAGCTATATTGAACAGAAATACTGACAGGGGTCATCACCGTTAAGTCCATTTTTTGTCTAATGAGAGGTGAGCATGCAAAGACATATAAGTGTAATACTAATTCAACAACATATACTACTTATTTTGAGTTTCAAAAAGATTTGCTAAAAATCCAATGCCGAATTATATGCACCATCTCCCTTCAAATTCTGCAATGCAGGAAATTGGTCTTATTTACTGGTGGATGTAATAGAAATTGCTGTCATGGTTCACGGGGAGAAACGAAAAGAATAAGAATCATTATGAATAACCCTGGCTTCATGTAGTGTTCCTCCAGGCTTTTTCTCTTTAGTTTGTATATGGTTTTCTTTTTTTTCGTGTGAGGGGAAGGGGGTATTGTTGCGCTGTATGCTTTCTCTATCACTCAGACCTGGGAGGTCTGGTAGCTTTCACGGGGTGGGGGGTTTGGGGGAGGGAGGTGGTGGGAGGGGTGGTTGGAGTGGTGGGGGGTTGGTGTTTCTTTTGGTTTCAGAGTTGAGAACAAACTACAATTTAATGAAGCTATGCTTTATAATTAGATTTTCTGTTTGTATTTGATGGGTAAAAATGTTGAATCTGCCAGAATAAGTATCCAGGGCTCTTTTGGAAATCTGATAGGCTTTGCATGCTGTTGTGTCCGTAGTCTTTGTTTAATTTGGCTGGGATTCTTTGAAGGGATGTTTTTAATGAATAATGGCTAATATTCGCATTGCCACTATAAATATCTGTGGCCTCAAATATGGGAGTAAAAGAAGAAGGATACAAGAAGACCTTAAAGTTCCACGAGCGGATCTGGTGTCTTTACCAGAGACGCATATAGCCTGCAAAGACTTTAAAATACTCGATACTGTAGGGTTTAAGCTGATTGCGCATATATCTCAGTATGTCAGGACTAAGGGAGATGCAGTAAAAATATTATCTGTGAGAGAAAGATTGTAGACAAGCATGGAAGGTGGATAATGATGGAAATCAAGTGTGGGACTGGGGCATTCACTTTATGCTCAGTATGGGGCATATTATCAAGGGATTTATCTCTGCTTTTTTGGCTTTAAAAGCCAAGAAAGCGGAGATAAAATTATCTCCCTATCAGCAACAGGGTGCTAACACGCAAATTCGAATGTTAGCACCCTTTTTCACTACGCTTCCGTTTGCATCTCTAATGAGATGCAAAGTGGGCGTGCCAGAGCAAAATAATAGGAGAAATATCGCTAAGCGACATTTCTACTATTATCAAGCTTCATGCTAACTCTGTTAGAGACAAAAAAGCAGCGCTAACCACGGTTAGTCTGCTTTTTTTACACCTGGTATTTTCCTGACTTAGCCATGATATCCTATGGATTTAGTATATGGGGATTTAAATGGGAATGGATCCAGGGAGGTAGTCAGGAAGTAAGCACAACTCGCAAGCCTCAAGTCTGCAGGTCACTGAAAGATTTATTAAGAAATGTAGGTCTGTTTGACGCATGGCCTAACCTGAGGGGCACTGAGCCAGGATATACATATTATTCGGCCCCCCACCAAAAATTTGCTAGATTAGATTACTTCTTGGTCTCACCGTCTCTTTTGAAGGATGCTCAAATAGCATTATTTCCTAGGGTAATGTCAGACCACAACCCGTTAGTGTATGAATTTTCTCTAGCGAGTCTAACAAGGACACAGAAAAAATTGACTTTTGAGAGAGCACTCCTTTCTGACCAGGAGTATGTAAACTATATGAGAGGGTGGATCTGCAAATTTTTTTGGTTCAACAAAGATTGCGCATCCCCAGGAATGGTATGGGAGGCCTTCAAAACATCAGTCGGGGGAGACATTGAGATTTAGCCTTAACAAACAAAAGAAAAGTATTGAACAAAATAAATGCTACTATCAGAAACTAGCTTGTTTGGAGACTGGATTAATCTTTGCGGGGAACAATGGTGGAGACTTTTTGTATAATCTCAGACTCAATTATGGTGTCTAAAGCTGCCTTAAACCAATCAATCAATCAACGAATCAATCAATCAAATCATTTGTAAAGCGCACTCCTCACCCGTGAGGATATCAAGGCGCTGGGATGGGGAATGCTGCTACTGCTCGAAAAGACAGGTCTTGAGGAGTTTTCTGTAGGTCAGCAGGTCTTGGGTCTGCCGTGGGTGGATGGGGAGCGTGCTCCAGGTCTTGGCAGAGAGGTGGGAGAATAGTCTGCCACCGGAGGCCACTCTTTGGAAGCGGGGGACAGTGGCGAGGGCGAGGTCGGTGGCGCGGAGCTGGCAGGTGGGGGTGTAGAAGCTGAGTCTGTTGTTGAGTTACGTTGGTCCGGTGTTGTGGAGTGCCTTGTGTGCGTCGGTGTGGAGCTTGAACGTTATTCTCTTGTTGACAGGGAGCCTGTGCAGGTCTCTCAGGTGGGGTGTAATGTGGGTGCGGTAAAGGATATCAAGGATCAGGTGTGCAGAGGCGTTCTGGATCCTTTGGAGCCGTCTCAAGAGTTTGGCCGAGGCTCCTGCGTAGCGGGCGTTTCCATAGTCCAACCTGCTGCTGACGAGGGCCTGGGTGATCGTTCTTCTTGTTTCAGTGAGGATCCATTTGTAGATCCTGCGGAGCATGCGGAGGGTGTTGAAGAAGTAGGTGGAGATGGCGTTGACATGTTTAGTTATGGAGAGGGTGGAGTCGAGGATGACCCCTAGGTTGTGTGTGTGGTCGGTGGGTGTTGGAGCGGTTCCCTGTGCGATCGGCCACCAGGAGTCGTCCCGGGCCAAAGGAGTGGATCCGAGGATGAGGACCTCCGTCTTGTCCGAGTTCAGCTTCAGTCGGTTGTTCCTCATCCATTCAGCGACGGCCTTCATTTCCACGTGAAGGTTTGTTTTGGTGGTGTGGGGGTCCTTGGTGAGGGAGAAGATCAGCTGGGTGTTATCAGAATAAGAGATGATGTTGAGGTCATGCCGACTGGCGACGTGGGCGAGCGGTGCCATGTAGATGTTAAACAGAGTTGGGCTGAGGGATTAGCCCTGGGGTACGCTGAAGATGATCTCAGTGGCTTCAGAGAAGAAGGGGGAAGGCAGACGCTCTGTGTTCTGCCGGAGAGGAAAGAGGTGGTCCTGTCCAGGGCCTTCTCTTGGATCCCGGCGTTGTAGAGGTGTGTTCGTAGTGTGTGGTGGCAGACCGTGTCGAAGGCGGCTGACAGGTCCAGGAGGATGAGGGCCGCCGTTTCTCCTTTGTCCCGCAGGGACTTGATGTAATCAGTGGCGACGGTGAGGGCAGTCTTGGTGCTGTGGTTGCTGTGGAACCCGGACTGGGAAGGGTCCAGGATGTTGTTCTCCTCGAGGTAGGAGGTCAATTGTTCGTTGACGGTCTTCTCGACGACCTTTGCCAGAAACGGGAGCAGGGAGATAGGCCGGAAGTTCTTGAGGTCATGGGGTCCGCCTTGGGTTTCTTGAGTAAGGCGTTGATCTCGGCTCTCCGGGAAGGTTGCTGTCTCGAAGGAGGTGTTGATGACTTTCCGGAGATGGGGTGCAATGGATGTGCTGGTTTGGTGAAGATGGGGTGTGGGCATGGGTTTGACGGAGATCCGGAGTAGATGGTGTTCATGATCTTGATGGTGTCGTGGTAGTTGATGTTGGTCCTGGAGAGCAGGCGCTTAGTGCGGATGGTGGTCGTAGGGGCGGAGGTCTCAGTGGTTGTCGGGGTGGTCGTGGCGTTGAAGCTGTCGTGGATGTCTGTGATCTTGCGGTGGAAGAAGGTGGTCAGCGAGTCTCACAGGTCTTGCAAGGGTGGGACGTCGTTGGTGTTGGAGCTGGGGTTTGACAGTTCCTTCACAATTTTGAAGAGCTCTTTGCTGTTGTGCGCCTTGTTGTCCAGGCGTTTTTTGAAGGAGGCCCTTTTGGCGGATATGAAGAGGTGATGGTGTCTTTTGTTGGCATTCTTGTGGGCGGCGTGGCTGTTCAGTGTTCGTTCACGGAGCCAGATCTTCTCCAGCTTTCAGCAGGTTGGCTTGGATGCCCAGAGGTCTTCAGTGAACCAGCTGGCTTTCTTGTTGGTGTGACTGTTGGAAGGTTTCTTGATCGGGGCGAGGGTGTTGGTGCAGTCGTTGATCCACTGTCTGAGGTTGCGGACAGCGGAGTCGGGGTCGGTGGGGTCAGCTGGTGGGCTCTGGGCAAGGGTGGTGGTTAGCTGGCCTTCGCTGACTTTGCTCCAGCAGCGCCGAGGCATCTGTTAGGTGCGGTGGTGCATGGTTGGTTTCTTGAAGGTGAAGTGGATGCAGTGAGTTTGGTGGTCTGGTTGAAGGAGACGTGGGGACTTGTGGAGAAGATGGGGTCAAGCATGTGACAGGCGGAGTGGCATCTTCAACCTCTGGAAGAAACGATTGGTGATGATCTCAAGAGAGTTCTGAATGCCACCATCCCAAAAGGCCTCCCTCCCTGAGGAAGGAAACACACTGAAGTGAACCACTTTCCTTAAGAAACCATTTGCTGACCCTGCAGGACCAAAGAACTACTGGCCCATTAAACTGATCCCCTTTCCAGCAAAGGCTCTCAAAAAGGCTATCAACCAGCAACTCACTGAAAATCTGTGGCACTACAAATTCCTGGACCCCTCTCAATCTGGATTTTGAGCCAACCACAGCACTGAGGCAGCCCTGACGCAGCCACTGATGGACTGGGACGAAACAGCAGCCCTCATCTTCCTTGGCTTGTCAACCGCATTCGAGACTGTCTCCCACCACATATTGATCAACAGACTCCACCAAATTGGAATACAGGAAGACACCCTGAAATGGATCATTTCAAACCTCACTGGACAAATCCAGAATATCCATCTCCCACCATTCATCTCGGAACCCAAGAACATTATCTATGGCATCCCACAAGGGTCACTGACTCCCAATCCAAATAGATGCCAGTTAAAGATGTTGACCCATGCATACAAAACTCTGCACAATGATTGACCAGCATTCACCAAGAAACGAATAACCTTCCACCAACCAACCTGATACCTGCAATTTGCTTCCCTCTTCCTTACAGACACCCTCAGATCGGCTGAGCCAAACGTGGAGGACACTTGGAGGACACTTCTTCTCTCACCTGGTGGCCAAAGCCTGGAACAACCTCAGAACTGCTTCATCATACCAGGAATCCGGGAAAGGTATCAAGACCTGGCTGCTTAAATGAACAGGTCACTACAAAGCACCCAGCAACTCTAGTGTCTTGGGGTCCTCTGTAGCGGGTCTTAATGAGGGAGCAGGAGACCAGGTCGGATTAAGGATGGTTTTATTTTATGTAACACACATCTCCTTTGGGTAGCCAGTCTTTTGCTAAGAGTTGGGGATAATGGCATCTTATCCCCGCATTTCGGGTCTTCCGGCGCTCTCCACCCCTTTCTCATCCACATCCATTGGGCCTTGCAGGGACAGGGGTTCCGAAGAAGGAACAGCCAAATGAAAACAATAAAGAAAATGGAATATGGAGATTATGTAAGTGGGTGGAACTAATACTCAAGTAAGGGAGGGGAATGAAGGATCAACCAGTTAGTGCCACACATCTAGATAGGGAATTGAAGAGCTTGGGAAGGGGTAACCACTCGGAAAACAGTAGGGAGTTTGCTACCCTATACGTCGGGTCTCTCCCTCCCTCCAACCCAACCCGCAAATCGCTCTCGTACCTGAGAGAGCCACGCTCCTCCTGGAGCGTGGCTGGGTGAAACGCGATGCCGTTGGCCTCCTGGGTTTCTTGTTTCCTTCGGCAGCTCTGCAGCAGTTTCTCCACTCAACAGCAAAAAGTATGCTACAGCAAAATAGTGAATTCTAGCATTTTAGGCACAATTATGATGTTGATCAAAGTTGTGCCTAAAATGCTAGAATTCAATATTTGCTGTAGCGTAATTTTTTCAAAGTCATCTCGTGCCCTGTGCGACCCCCAAGTTTTTGCTGACTGGTACCCATGGTAACTGACTTTGCCTGACCCTAGGCTCTGCCTAACTAGGCCCAGGGCCAGTGCTATGCTGAAAGAAGGCAATTAGAATACAGTGGAGACACCTAAATACACTAGGGTACACTATGGGTTGGAGTATGCCTGTAATTGTCATGACCTACCCTATAAGGCCCTAGTACATAATAGGGCAGATTAGGGATTGAAAAGTAGCTCTGTGTTACACGGCTCCTTTTGAAAAGTAAATTGTGCCCAACCTCAACATTGGTGTTTGGGGCACTGACAAATGGATACCCTACAATGTTTGGGCATATTAGGTACCCACAGGTTCTCCCATGGGTAGGGTGTCAGGTATTTAGAAGGATGGCCCTTATAAAATGCGTTTTATGTGCCCAGGTTTAAGTGTGTCAAAGTATTGGCCAGAAAACACAAATCTTTCCATATTTATCCAACGGAAATCTGGGGCCATTCTGAGCAATGGTAAAAGTCTTAGCATCCTACATTCCCACATTTTTCCACGAAAAAGACAGTTGCTTACATGTGGGCTAGCCTAACGCACATCATGTGAAGACCATGTTAACAGTAAGTTGACTTCCTGTGGTCCAAGTTTTGATCAGTTTGTATCTGGTAAAATAAGCACACCCACAAATGTATAGTACTTTTTTCATCTGGAGAAGTGTAAAATGCTGAAAAGTACAAGAATTACTGTCACCTAAATATGAGACATTTGAAGTTTTTCATCCATACTTTGACATTTACAGTGTTTTATCCATACTTTATTCTTTGGAGGGTGTTCTAGTTAAGAAAAAGTAGTGGAATCAATGCAGGCTTCCCCACAACAGACTCACCCATATGTCTAGTTTTCAGAAATACTGCAGTAAACCACATATCAGTGTTCATATTGAACTTTGAGGACTTTTTTATCACAAGCAATTGGTTTACTTATACAGGTGAGTCACATTTCTATCAGTAGAAGTATGGGAGCCCTCAGTAGTATGACTTTTTTCCTCATTGATATATGAAAAAACCTGGGTTTTAGTCAAAGTTTAGCATTTGCAGCCGTTTGCAGGGCATTCTGTATAAGACAAATTAGTGGGATCCACACAACCCACACCACTTTGAGCTCATCTATGCATCTTGTTTTTGATAACGTCTGGGGTTTGTAGATTTCCCAGGGTGCTGACCAACTCCAAGTCCAAATTCCACAGCAGTCCATATCCCCAGAATGTGAAAGATTCTAAGAGGAAATCTTTATGTTTCCATGCTAAACGTTGGGAAATTTCTTGTTTCAGGGGATAGGCCCAAACACACAAATCGGGTACAAATATTATTGTGAGAAGTGAGGAAGGCTAGGTGACTTCTGTCAGTTCCCACAGAATCTGAAACATTCCCTTGCAGATAGGTGAGGACATCCATGGTTTTAACCCAAATGTAGTGTTTGCATGGCATTAGGGTAAGAACAATGCTGGGATCCACACAAGCCTCACCGATCTGTGGGTGGTACATTACACTATTTGTCAGCCAACTACAGGCCAGGATACTTCAGCAACACCCACCCTTAGAATGATTGAACTTCAAAGGAAAATTCTTGATATTTTCATGTCGCTTTTTGCCTTTACGGTCAAAGGCAGAAGGGTCAACCATAGATTATGGGAAGTGTGGGAATACAAAATAGGAGGATATTTGTAATTTTCCATTGAATTTCCCTACATGTCTGGCTTTCAATTGTAAAACAGTATTAATAAAGGTTACATTTTGTAACACTTTAACATGATATTATGGTTAACACCAAAGTTAGATTCATACAAATAACCCCTATTACACCAAACGTGCTATTTACATTTAAAATATGCATGGATTCCCTTCATAATTTTTTTATACATACATTGTAGCTGATGAATTGATGCATGGCTGAAACACAATGAAGACCCATCGAATGCAATGGTTCTGTTGATGACTAAGGGTATTCTATGTTTATAGACAATCAACAAACATCATATATCACTACAATAAGTTGTATGACTGAACCCAGCAGGCGTTTACTCCTCATGCCTTTACAATGCATTCTGTGACCCTGCGCAACGTTATCACGCATTACTTTAGCGTGTAAGTTGTTACAACGACGTGCTATAGAGCTCTGGACTCTGGAATAGTGTAAAGTGCTAATACAACTCCAGACTACACAACAGTAGGGAAGGTGTTGGACTTAAAAATCCAAAACCTGTTCAACAACCCCCCCCCCAACAACATGTTATTGTAACGACTTACATGCTAAAGTAAAACATGGTAACATCGCAATTAATGTAACAAATTCATAGTAAAGGCTGGATGTTTTCTACTACAACCAGGTGAGTCTGGCTGCCTTAACAGTATATTACTTTTGTAGATGAGCCTTCGGTGAACAAAAGTGCAAATGTAGTTATTGTAAACAATTTCTGTTTCATTCTGCTTACCTTCACATGTATTTTATTACACTGATTTTTTATGGGAAAATCATGAGAAATCTGCACACATGACCTGCTGAACGTAAAATATTTATTTTTCAGAAATGTATAGCTTTCTAGGTTCACCCACAGGCTTCGCACAATTTCTCCCATAAACATATATCAAGTAGAAATCTCTAAAATAAGAAATATTGACCACCACTTACATAATTGGAGAAACAGTTATTTCATGGTTTTTTACAAAACTGCCTGTGCCTGGAAACTGGAGAGGGTGATCTTAGAGCAAATACCTTTTGTTAATGTCATTAAAATAAATAATGATGCGCTTTCTACTACAGCATTTTTGTTTCATTTATCAACTTCACCTCACCTAAATTTTGCAACAATTTGGCAACTTTCTCAGTTTCTTCCAGAACAATAAACAGACCGAGGTTACCTTAATAATCCATACATAAGGGATAAAAGACACAGTGTTGGTGGATATGTTTTGTGGAAAGAGGTTTGAAAACATATGCGCCAACTGCCTCAAATTACAAAATTAGGGTTCTGCAAATTGACTTTGGGGAAAGGCGGAGCCTCAGAACTTAAGGAGTTAATAGAGGGATGAAAGCTAACTACATCAATGGTTGCACGATTTAAGTATTCCCATGAGTGTATATGTTGTCATTCATTCATATTTCAAATATTGGATTTAGGAAGTGACGTCACTCACAAGTGCCTGGAGCTGGACATCTTTGGATTCTGTGATTCCTGAACAGAGGGAATTTCTTCTGGAGTTATCTGTCTCCTAGGATTTGAAAAGACTCTTTCAAATACATTTGTGAGGGGGTAAAATGTAGTGATAGTTGGGTGTTCAATGATGAAGCTTTAATTTTTGCCTAGTCCTTATAAGATATTGTTCTTCCTAGTTGTGGGCCCGATTCACAGAATGAACTTACTACTTTTGGCATTCACAGAATGCACTTACTACTTTTGGTATTCACAGAATGAACTTACTCATTTCGGTATTCACAGAAGTTAGGACTACTAACTTTAGGACTCTTAAATGCCTTCTGTGAATACCGAAAGTCTTAAAATTAGGATTTTTCTCAATTTAGTAGTAGTAAAATTAGGACTACTAACTTTAGGATGCCTAAATGCCTTCTGTGAATACCGAAAGTCTTAAAATTAGGATTTTTCTCAATTTAGTAGTAGTAAAGTTAGGACTACTAACTTTTGGACGCCTAAATGCCTTCTGTGAATACCGAAAGTCTTAAAATTACGATTTTTCTCAATTTAGTAGTAGTAAAGTTATGAGAAAAATCGTAGTTTTAAGACTTTCGGTATTCACAGAAGGCATTTAGGCGTCCTAAAGTTAGTAGTCCTAACTTTACTACTACTAAATTGAGAAAAATCGTAATTTTAAGACTTTCGGTATTCACAGAAGGCATTTAGGCGTCCTAAAGTTAGTAGTATTAACTTTACTACTACTAAATTGAGAAAAATCCTAATTTTAAGACTTTCGGTATTCACAGAAGGCATTTAGGCGTCCTAAAGTTAGTAGTCCTAACTTTACTACTACTAAATTGAGAAAAATCCTAATTTTAAGACTTTCGGTATTCACAGAAGGTATTTAGGAGTCCTAAAGTTAGTAGTCCTAACTTCTGTGAATACCGAAATGAGTAAGTTCATTCTGTGAATACCAAAAGTAGTAAGTGCATTCTGTGAATCCCAAAAGTAGTAAGTTCATTCTGTGAATCGGGCCCTGTGTCTTTTCTCTTTGTGTAGTAGTGCAGGGTCAGTAGTCAGATCCTTAACCAGTTTGTGCTGAATTTCTTGTCTGATCATTCTTGCTGTTGGCCTTATATAGTCACCTTCTTCAAGTAGCACTATGTTGCAGTCTTTGCCTTCTTATGTTATTATGTCAGGGTTCCTTTTTAGGTGTTTGAACACTGTGGGGCAGACCTACAAGCCCCCTTCGCCACCAGTACGTCCCTTTTTGTGACGTACAGGTGGCGCATGTTACTGCTTCATATTTACAAGGGCAGGAAAAGCCACCCTGCGTGGCTTTTGCTGTTCTTGTAAATATGCCCCCTTTACACGCAGCACTTTAAGTGAAAAGGGCATTCCATGGGTGTTGCTTTGGGCGTTCACATGCAACACCCATGGAATGAGACACATTTCCAGATTTACAAAGAATCGTAAATCTTGAAATCCGTCAGTAGGCTATGCCACCCTAGGGGTGGCATAGCGAGGCGCACCGAGGAGAAATGTTTTGATTTCTCTCCGTTTTGTCCTCTTTCAATGCGTGCTGCATTCTACAGCACTCATTGAAAGAGGAAAATGCCTGTAGTAATTGTTTTTGTGCCGGAAGGTGCCCCTTCCTGCAAAAAACACAATCTCCCCATGGGCCAGGCATACTTGCACCATGGGGCAAGGGTGCCTGCGCCGGCCCATGGCTGCTGTTTGTGTGCCAGCACAGGGGAGAGCACAGGAATGTGAAATTGTAAATATGTTGCATTCCTATGCTCTGAAAGTGCCGCAGCGTGGCACAGCTAAAGGGCTTGCGGTGCCTGTGCTTTCTTTTATTGACAGATTCATATGTACAAATTTTTGTCTCTTGACATGTTTCTGAAAACTGCTTCCTACATCTTGTTTGAAAAGGTCAATTAATTTACAAGCTTTTAACATGGAAGCTAAAGTTGACGTTGTGTCACATTTTAATGATTATAGTACGAAGTAGTTTGACCCTTAGGGGCCCATTAGGATGGCGGGCGGACACCCTAGCGGTGCTAGGAACAGCCACCAGTGGTGCGGCGGTCCCCCACCGGCGATTAGGATGCCACCGCCACCGTGGCGGTGGCATCCTCCATTCCCAGCATTGTGTGCATTGTCATGCACAAGGTGACAGGCACCGCAAGGTGCCTGCCACCATGTGCATGACAATGCAGGGGGGTACCATAGGTACCCCCCATGTGCACTCCCACCCCCCCAAAACCCTGGGGCCAGCAACGGGCCACCGTAAGATAATTCTTCATCCCTTTACATGGTAGCAACGCCGCCAAGGAAAGGCTTGCTTTTGCTCTCATGCTAATATGGATAGAGGTGTCTAGCAGACACCGCCACCATATTAAACCTTTTTCCGCTATGCTCGACTTGTCAACCCGGCGGAAAAGAGGCAGACTTCCCGTTCTCCGTGGTACAAATATGGCAGGGGGAATGGGTGGTGGGCGGGGAAGGATGTAGGGCGGATCGCCACTGCCATTCAGAGCTAGAGTTTCCAGGGACTGATACTCTCTCCTGTGGACTAGAGATGTTTCCTTAAGTGATTTCTTTTAACCTTACTTTTACTTTAAATGTTGACCAAGGTGTGCTCTCTGTGACTGTCAAAAAATGTATATAGAATAGTACTTTCTCCCTAGGGATTCTTGGCACTAAAAGTATTGCAAAGAGAGATATTCCATACAGTATCTGTGCATAAATTAGTCGAACAGAAATGTTTTCAACAACTTTCTGAAAAAAGAGCTGTGCTGTGTGTGAGCTCTATCTGCACATTTGGAAGCTGCACAATAGTTAACATTTCGTATGAATACTGGCTCAGATTTATCAAAGGATTAGGTTATACTTATGTATTGCAAGGTACTGCAAGGGCAACACAACCCTTAAGTCAGAATAAAAAAGCTGCGCTAGCACTTCTTCTGTGGGTTGCATTCTGTAGCAAAAATACGACAGAGGGACCCTGTAAACCTAAGAAAACATAGGCAAGGGGAGCAACTCACCAGGGAGGATAAGTACTAGATAAACATGAAAAGGAGCTTCCCCAGAGGATAGAAGACCATACAATGGAAATCAACCAAGAACACCCAAAGACAGCTGAGATAGTATAGAAACATTTATTTTTAGTTGATCATTTTTGATAAAATAATTTAAACCATGATTAATGTAGGTCAGCTTCTAATACACAAATATTCATTAGATAATGGAGTCATAAGTGAACATCAGCCCAATGACTAATAGGACAATAAAAACATGACACACCGTTCATTCATTCTGTCAATCATCCACAAGCTCTCTATCAAACAAACCATGTATTCACACTCAATCAAAGCATCAAAACGACATGCAGTGAGGAAAAAGTGGTGACGCGCTTTTCGGAGAAAGAAAGTTATTTAAGAAAATCCTTCATCAGGGCGCATGTATTAATTCCATGGATCTGTGAGGTCTTGTGAGATCCAAATTCATACCGCGAGGTCAAAATAAAAGTTGGTTCACAATCTCAATTATGGGCTGGCAGAGCATATCTGTGGGTGAAAAAGGGAGAAAGGGATAAAAATATATCAAAAAACGCAGGACTACAGTTCCAAGTCACATCAGGAGACAAAGCAGTATACAAACATACACAATACCAACATGTGTGCTTACATCATTCATACTGATGGAGGGGGGGGAGAGGAGAGGGGAAAGAAAGGGGATGGGGGATCTCAATGTAAGAGTCCCGAAATGAGAAACCTTTAGAGTAAAATGCATCTAGAAGGACCTCTTAACCTAAAGTAAATTTGAATACACACCTCTGGGTAAGCTATTGCTGACCAATATTTGGAACTATTAGGTAGCGCCCATTTCTGGAAACCGATCCAAAAGTAGAAGGTATTCTGAGGATGATAACAAGCAGACAACAGTGTTCCTAATATCTGTTGACGAGAGAAAGCATACATACGGATACTCCTTAATGAGTGCTGTAATTGAAAATGATTTATTTATTTATTTATTTACGAGCTTATATAGCGCTGGAATCGACTCCAGCTGGAGTATCTCTGCGCTTTTGGGCCGGTTTACATATACAGTGGAGAAAATACAGATGTGGATTAGATCTCATTTTTAAATAGTACAGTTTTAAGTAGTTTTCTGAATTTTAAATGAGAGGTACAGAGTCTAAGAGTCAGAGGAAGCCGGTTCCATAAAATGGGTCCTGCTACAGATAGCGCTCTGCCTCCGTGTCTGGTTTTTTTGGCACGAGGTACTACCAAAAGATGGCTTGTACTAGATCTAAGTGACCTAGAGGGGATGTAAGGGGTGAATTTCTGTTTCAGGTAGGTAGGGCCTTGTCCATTTATGCTTTTGTGAATAATACAGCATATTTTAAATTTTACTCTTTGTCGTATGGAGAGCCAGTGAAGCTGATGTAAAAGAGGTTTAGATACTGTTCTTGGAGGGGCATTCAGGACCAGGCGCGCCGCTGTGTTCTGGACTACCTGAAGTCTAGCCAGCACTCCTTCGTTGGCAGATAGAAGCAGGCCATTGCAATAGTCAATGCGCATCAGAACAAGGGCTTGCACTAAGGTCTTCCTAAACGTGTCTGGCAATAAAGGGAAAATGTTCCGCAACATGCTGATGACATGAAAGCATGAGCCTGCAACAAGGTTGCTGTGTTGCTTTAGTGACAGATCCTGATCGAGGCGGATCCCCAGGTTTTTCACAACCTGTTTGGGTTCTGGGACCATACCAAGATCGGAAGGCCACCAATCCCAAGTCTATAGAAGCTTGGCTTCACCGAATAGCATAACTTCTGTTTTGCTAACGTTGCACTGTAGATAGTTGGTGGACATCCACTGTGCAACGGCCTTCATGCCAGCAGAGAAGGAGTTTTTTTAACTCAGCGGTGAGAGTTTCAAAAGGGAAGAGGAGCTGCGTGTCATCCGCGTATGACACAGGGATGAAACCAAATTTTCGCATCACTCTTGCCAGGGGTGCCACATAGATGTTAAAGAGTGTTGGGCTCAAGCAGGAGCCCTGTGGCACCAATACAATAAACAAAATGGTCTAGGGGGAGTGAAGACTCTGTGGAGTTATCAACAACCTGCCAGGTATAATAGTGAGGATGATATACCTGTTGTAGATATGGAAGCAGGTTCGAAGACTTCAGATAGAATTTCGGTTCGATCCCGGAATAGTCCTAATCAGTAAAGGCTGCGGATGACATCAGAGCCATGCGAGACCAGGAGGGGACAGCACTCCTGGTACTGCTGGATCTTTCTGCAGCCTTCGACACGGTCGACCACAAGATCTTAGTCGACCGTGTCGAACGACTGGGGGTCCATAAAACTGCTCTGGACCTGCTTGTATCGTTTCTGGCCAATAGATCACAAGCAGTATCTCTAGGACCCTACCAATCATCGAAGGTGTCTCTGCCGTGTGGGGTCCCTCAAGGCTCATCCCTGAGTCCGACACTATTTAATATCTACGTGTCGGACCTTGCAAATGTCATCAAAGCATTTAGGATGAGCCCGACCTCCTACGCCGATGACACCCAATTGGTACTGGCTATCAAAGGGGACGGGGAGGAAGTGGCCAATCGATTCACGAGAGGAATGATGGCAATAGGTGACTGGATGGCCACGAACTGTCTGAAACTCAATTCAGAAAAAACTGAAGTGGTCATCTTCGGTCACCTCTCCCCGGGCTGGTCACCTGTCTGGTGGCCACCATCTTTCGGTCCCCTGCCGAGTCCAGCTAGCAAAGTGAGAAATCTAGGCGTCATCTTCGATGCTGGCCTCAATTTTATGGCACATGCGAATAAAACTGCGGCGTCAGCTCATATGAAATTGAGAATGATTAGGAAAATACTACCTTTCCTACCGAACACGGCCGGGAAAACACTGGTCAGCTCACTAGTCCTGTCCTCCTTGGACTATTGTAACGCTCTATTCTTAAATGCCCAAGTCTGAGTGACAAATAAGATGCAGTCAATCCAAAATGCAGCCGCACGAATGCTGGCTGGGATCCCCAAGTTCGCACCAGTTACAAACATCATTAGGGATCTCCATTGGCTCCCGATACGCAGCCGTATCAAATTCAAATCGCTGTGTATTGTTTACAAGTCACTCAATAATCAAGGTCCCCACTTTCTCAAACAGAATCTTCTCCATCATGTCCCAACCCGATCTCTTCGTTCCTCTATTCAGAACTTCTTGGCTGTGCCTCGCACTAGAACAGTCACTTGGGGCGACAGGCGTTTCCTGGTTGCCGCCCCTAGACTCTGGAACACCCTTCCTGCACATATCCGAGCAAGTCCCTCCCTGTTCACATTCCGCAAACAGCTAAAGACGTGGTTATTTGACCAATAGCCTTGTATATCTTCTTTACCCCAGTTGCTGATCCATCCCTTAATTAGCGCCGAGACGCCCACGGGTATTCGCCGCGCTCTACAAATGTCAATAAATAAATAAATAAATAAAGTTGATTAGACAAACTGAAGGAGTTCAGATATTCTCCTCCTGAAATGTAAGGGAGGAGCATGGTATCATGAAATAGTCCCCAAATGAGTACTGATGAAATAGATGGGGATGATACAGGGACCGAATCATGGTCAAACAAAAAGCATAGCATATGATCCTCACATTAAATTTATATATAGCTGAAGGATTTTTTGCTCTCAATTCGAGAACAGACCAATAATATTCATGATGTTATACCTGTTGTACATGTAGCTGCAGATTCGAAGAAATCGGGTTGAATTTCGGTTCGGTACCGGAATCTTCCTAATGAAAAGAGTCGAATTGACAAACTGGTGGAGTTCAGAAGGTCTCCTCCTGGAATGGAAGGGAGGAGTATTATATTATAAAAATACCCCATATAATCACTGATGACGCAGATGTGGAAAATGCAGAATCCTGTTCACTCGCAGTGCACAGCATAAAGTCCTCACTTCGAGGCAATATTACACAGATGTGCCAAATAGTTAAAAGAATGAGTAGTCACTGGGGATTTAAACTGTCAAGGGTGCTCATACCCCGAATAGCTACAATAAACGATGATTAAACATCGGGTCTAAAGATATTCTAACGACATGCAGCAGATTGTCACAAGAAATATAAAACTCTGATACCTGGTGACGTGAAGCAATGTCCGTGACGTGATATGTTTATAGGGGTGATAAAATGATCAACTAAAAATAAATGTTTCTATAATATGTCAGCTGTCTTTTGGTGTTCTTGGTTGACTTGCATTCTGTAGCACACTTAGAAAGAGGAACAAGCCTGTAAGGATTTTTTTGTTGTTGCAGGAAGGTCTTCATTCCTGCACAACAACAATCCTGCCTGCAACACATGGTCAAGGGTACCTGTATTGGAGCTAGACAGAACTAACGACCACATGCATCATTGTAAGGTTTTGCGATTCCTTATTTGCGATATTTAGGGAATCGCAATTAAGGAATCGCAAAATGGGATGCATCATTTTAATAGCATAATATTTGCGAATCGGTAAAAATCGAAATTTTTACCGAATCGCAAATATTATGCGAATTCTAAATTTCGATTTCGCAATTCCCATTGATTCCTATGGGCCAAAAGGCCCATAGGAATCAATGGGAAGGCATTTACATTTTGCGAATTTCAAATAGCGATTCGCAAAATGTTAATGCATTCCATGGGTGCAGGGGGGTCCAAAGGACCCCCCGCCCCTGCACCCCATGAATTTATTTTAAAGTGCATGTTTCACACACACATGTCCTAAAGACATGTGTGTCTGTAACATGACAGTGTTTAAAATGCTATTTTGAGCATACCCGTCCCACTCGGGGAGACAAATGCAAAAAGAACAATTGATGGACAGAATGCAGAACAATGTCATACATTCACCCCAGTATAGAGATCTGGGCCTAAATCCGTTTTGTTGCTCACCATGCCATTCCAGTTTTGACCCAGCCATACGCAAATCCGTCTTGACCCTGCGCCCATTAGGAACAGTCCAGTCCGAACTGCCAGGTCAGGTCCTCCCTGGACTGGAAACTCATCAGCCAGGATAGCTTGACTCCAGTGGCATGGAGAGCACAGGACCCACATCTGAGCATACCTGTCCCACTCGGAGTGACAAATGCTAAAAGAACAATTGATGGACAGAATGCAGAACAATGTTATACGTTCACCCCAGTACAGAGATCAGCGCCTAAATCCATAGTTTTTTGGTCTAATTTAAGACAAAAGCCTAACTTAAGACAAAATCCTAACTTAAGACAAAATCCTAACTTTACTACTACTAAATGCCTTCTGTGAATACCAAAAGTGGTAAATTTAGGATTTTGTCTCAGATTAGTTCTGTGAATCGGCCCCAACATTTCTCTGTAAAATGTCTGTAATAGACTCTCACACATCACCCACAATAAAAGTAAATTTAAGGGAAAACTCTACTTAAAAAATCAGTTTAAGAATTATTCAATATCATCAGAATAGAGCTGGCTCTATCGGGCTCCCCTGAATGACTGGGTCCCAGGGCCAGAGCCCACATAGGCTATGCTTTAAAACGATCTCTGCGTACATAGGCCCCAATGTATCCATGGCCGGCTACTGAAACATTTTGCAACTCGTGGCTAATTTATTGGCTTTTATACTCTTGTGAGGAGAGAATACACCAAAACCTGCACCCTATCATGTTAAAATATTGTTTAGCATTGGGCATTCATTCTTAATTCATCTTTATAACCGATAAGTGTTACTTGGCATCTGTAGTCAATGTCTTGACAATGTTGTTCTGGGAAACAAGGAAGCCATCCCTTCATAAGGCCCCACTGTGATTGGAGAGGGACTATTGCAGGTGTTCAATGTACTGCCTACTTTCTTACGCTCCACTCCTGTCTTTCTGCTTTCTACTCTTTCCTAAGTGAACTTCTAAACTGTCTAAGCCATATAACGTTTAAGAAAACAACAGTAATAAATAAATAATGACATAATAAAAATTCAACTACACGTAAAAATGTGTAAATAAATAAGTAATTGTTCAAACGTAAATGAGTTATCATTAAAGCAGTTATAGCTCCAGGGAACACAGAATGCACATTCCCTTCACCCTTTGGAAACCTTAGTGTATTGAATATTTTATGTAATGCGTCAAATTCAGATTTATTGTTGGTACTGTTTTAAATCAATATAATGTGATGAAGTGGCGCCGAACCTGACCATTGCCGAGAACCAAACCAGTAATCATGTAGCTTTTGCTAAAATGGCACTGACAAATGTGTGCCTCAGCCGTTCTGACAAAGCGTGCGTGTGTTTCAAAGGACACCGGTGACAACACTGAACTTTTCTGACTCACTTACAGCAGACTTCTTGTCAAGTGGCATGTAACAAAGCAAAAAAATATCATTCCCTGTTTAATTGGTCTCTGGGGAATTCAAGTTCATTCTTCTCAATGTCTGGCTAGTGCTGTGACAAGACATTAAAAAAATGTGTGAAATTTTAATTCATGACGATTCATAACAGTAGCATAATGGTCATTATGCCAATTATCGTAGCGGTTGTGGAACAGTGTTACTGGGCGATTCTGTTTGATGCCTTCCTCTGACACTCGGTTGACCATTCTAAACGCCAGAGCCCGGTATGAGCTTGTTCAATGTATGTTCATGCCTCAGTTATACTTTCGGGAATTAATAAATCTTACATACATTCAAGTTTTAGTCTAACAGCACTGCTTTAAGATCACTTTACCATGCTTGCTAGGTATCTTTCCAAGTGCTCGATCGTTTGGGCTTCCTATCAGACCTTTATAGATAGCGTTTTTCATATTTTAAATTTGAGAGGCCTCATTTATGAGTCTGTGCGTCACTTTTACGCCGCCGTGCGTCACTTTTTATGACGCACCAGTGGCGTAAAAAATGTGCCTTGTTGCGCCATATTTACAAAGTGACGCATATATGTGATGCATCACTTTGTAAACCCCTGTGCCACATTATACCTGTGCCAGGTATAATGTATGCAAGGGGGGCGTATTGACGCAAGGAAGGGTCGTAAAAGTGATGCAGTGAAATCTATGAGATTTCACTGCGTCACTTTTAGGACACCGTTACGTCAAAATCTTGCGCCCGCCTCACAGCAGGCGTAAGACTGACGCAGGCCCTTTCACATGGGGCTTCCCCATGTGAAAGGACGCATTGCTGGAGTTCTGTCACTTTTGTGACACACTCCAGCAATGCGTCACTTTTGCGCTTACAGATACGTCATAAATACTGACATATCTGTAACTCCTTGCGACATAATGCGTCATACATTAAATATGACGCATCAGGAATGTCGTAAGGAGTGCGCACTGAGAAGTGACGCATAGCTGCTTTCACGCAGCAATGCGTCATTTCTCATAAATGAGGCCCGATGTTTCTGCTCGGGTTACATGTGCAATGCCAGATTGTGGTTTTGTAATTGAATACTTTTGCCAAAAGGGTTGCAATTCTGCACTTTGATCGGTTTGGATTTGGGTAACAGCCAGTTACCCAATTCCAAATAGAGCAAAGTGCAAGTTGGCAACCCTTTTCCCAACCCAACAATAAGCAACATCGTCACATTTTAAGAAGCGTCAGAACCTGGGCTGACAGGGCCTCTTTGAAATGAGTGGTTTTGTAAACTTTTTTTAAATTCAATTCACATATGGGAAGTAAGATATTTATATATATATTCAGGGCGCATGCATGGGAAGATCTTGAGCAAGCTGCCATTTCGGGCAGTAGCTGAGACTTTTGAAAAATAGTGAATGCCCCGCACTTTAAAGATCCCAGCGATCCTTCGTTAGACATACATGTAGATGAAGAGGCATGGATGAGCTATTTTGAAAATATATTTGGTTTATCAACCTCTTCAAACCCATCACTCCCTAGTTCAGAACTTCTACCTCAGGTGGGCTAATTTTCTCTGTATTGGAGGTCAGAAAGGCACTGGAAGCCTGCACTCCCGGCAAGGTGCCGGGGCTCAATGGGATCCCAATTGACCTCTTCCAGGATAATTATATGTGGGCCCCTCTACTAAAAAATATTTTCTTTAGCATTCAGATAGTAGGTCCCCCTTTATCCTTGAATCAGAATGTAATTGTGCCTATCTATAAAAAAGGGGTGGTGGGGTCCCCGAAGAACTATCGCCCTATTTCTCTCCTCAATACCACTGCCAAACTTATGGGACGGGTGTTTTTGGCAAGATTGGAGGTGTGGGCAAAACCCCATAATATTTTTATGAAAGCACAATATGGATTTCGTAGAGGAATGGGGATGGTCGATCAGTGCCTAAATCTCTCCCTATCCATAAAAAAATATACTAAGGCAAAACGCGGTAAGATGTATATGGCCTTTCTGGATCTGACCGCAGCCTTTGATTGTGTTTTCCATCCGAGGCTGTGGTCTATGATGGAGGGGATGGGCATTGATCCGCCGATAATTGGTTTTATTCGTCAGTTGTACATCAACGCCACCACTTGTTTTCGGTATGGCAGGAAGGAGGAGTGTACACATCTCTTTAGAATAGAAAAGGGAGTAAGTCAGGGGTGTGTTCTCGGCCCATTTCTTTTTTCCATTCACACAAACGGTGTAGAGTCCTCCCTGTCTGCTTTACCCGTGGACGTGCCTAAATTCGATCATACCTCTCTTCTGATCTTGTTGTACGCTGACGACGCAGTACTGATGGCTAGATCGGGGTTAGCCTTACAATCACTAATTTCGGCTTACTCCACCTCTATGGCCTCCTTTGAACTAAAAGTAAATTATTCTAAATCCATTATAATTGTGGCAGGATCTGTCAGAGGAGAGAAATATCCCCATTTCCAGCTGACAGGAAAGAAAATCGAGGTGGTTGCCTCCTTCTTATATCTGGGAGTCCTTTTTGATAAGGATCACTAATGATGTAACTTAGTGGCAGCAAGAGCCCAGGGTATGCAAAGGAGCCTCAATGCTGTCAAAAGATTTGCAAAGAAGCTAGGAGGTAGCTCCCTAGACATATTTAAAAATATCTATTTTGCAAAAGCAAAGTCCTCTGCAACTTATGGGGCAGGAGTTTGGGGGATCGCTAACGTCGAACTGTTACAGCAAGTGGAAGACAGCTTTTTTAAAAATCGAGTGTCCTTACAGCAATCAGACCCAAATTACATCTTACATCTCAAATTGGGAGCTTCCTTATCTGAGTAATTGCATAAGATTTGCACCAGTCTTGTTGTGGCTCTCAATATGGCGGAGGTCTACGGTGGACCTGACCCAAACCATTATCAGGGATTGCTGTAAGTTGGATCATTAGAAGAGAATTAGGTGGTTACATTATATAGAGGTCTAACTGAATGCCCTAGGGCTTGGAGAATTATTCCAGGACTCATATTCCTGGAAAAGGGTCACAAAGAAAAGAGTAACAGACGTATTTATTCAGAGAGTAAATTGTGTTTGAAGGGAAAAGACATTTTTTCATCACTCTTCCATTGCCTATGATCTGGTTCCACCAAGACCAGGAAAGGGTATTTATTATCTCTCTCTCTCACATTATTAATGTGCAGCATAGATTTATTCTACTGCGTTTTCGATTGAATATAGTTCTGGCAGTCTTGGGGTATCCTGAAAAGATATGCAAATTAGCAGATCTGTCACCCTGTCCTTCTAATAACGACGCAGTGCAGTCAGACCAACACATATTACTATTTTGTAAAAACTACTCAGATAAAAGAAAAACATTAATCCTTTCTATCCTGAGGTTACATAAATTCAAACAGTATTTGGAGGCTATGTATTTTTTAAAGGCCCTATCGGATCCATTTGTATGCTTTTCTGTAGCTTCATTTCTGTGGCCCTGTTTTAGAAAGAGGAAAACGGTGGGAAAATACCTTAATACTAAGGACTAATATTAATGTTTAACTGATTTTAAACGTTTTATGTGAATTGATTACCATGATAATGGCAAATCTGTTTAATTCCCTTTTTAACTTTGTACGCACGCATATATATTTGTGGTGCAAATTATAGGATGATTTGTGCTTTTATGGTCTGTTTTTACAAAAGATCGAATAAAGCTGTGTGAAACATATACATTCAATTATTTATTTGGCATTAAGGTATGGTGCAATTGTTTCCAACATTTCCCCACTGAAGATATTGAAGCGTATAGTAGTAGCACACCAGTCCCCACATGCACAACTGCACAGAACTCAGTCAGAGACACAAACATACTAGCAACAAAACACTTGCACACAGTGGGATACAGGTCTGCAAGTCCCAACACTTTTAATGAAATTAGCGAGAAGAAATAAATTCACTTAATGAACAAATATGCATGTGGCTAATAAGCAATATGAGCAAGCTCCTAGATTGGCCTGTGTGCATGTCAAATATATCTGAGGACACAACAATTTAGGGAAACCCCACCTGTTGCAAATGTTTCTCTCTGACGGAACAGCCACACACCGCACTCCCTTCATGCACTCTCGCCTCTCTCGATCTCGTGATGCACAAAGAAAGTGGGGTGTTCGCCATTTTCTCTATACATGTGCAGTGGCAGGCCCCGACACAGGACTTTGAGGTGAAGAGGTTCCAGTGTACCTTTAAAAGCATAAATTAAGTCAGTCACTTCACTTCTTATTTGTGTGGTCCTGATTTCAGTGGTGAATATTTCACCTACTTTCTCGTGCACTGTCCACAAATAAGCCTTCTAAATGGTGTACATAATGAGTACACCTATTTATTGATATATGCACACAAGGGAACCAGAGAAATCCACAACCAGTTAACTTCACTCAATTAACCAAATTTGAATACTACAGCCCACTAACCATACATACTATTATACTACGTTAGAGTAGAATATTTAACTTTGTTGATTAGAGTCTGTTGTCAAATAGCTGCAACAAAAATCTAGATACACAATAAGTTGTATACACGTTTGAAAAAAATTAAAAACTACAATTAAAATATACCATCAAAAAAAAGAAGCAACTTATGTTAGGTTATACAGTTCTTTTATAGCACAGCATCGGACATTTCCCCAACATGTAGGCATTTTTTGGTGTCTCAAGCAGAGGTGTTCAATGTTGCCAGATTTCAAGTTACCCATGATTGGATCCTGACTTACTGCACTTCCCACCCCCTTGGATTCCAGTGGCCCAGGACCGGGCTGTTCGCAGATGTTCCAGAATCTCCTTGCTGTCAGTCATAATTAAGGGAAACTGTGAGTAATACAGGTGCAACTCTGCAGCCTATTTCCTGTAACAGAGCATCCCACCAATGTGGCTGCAGCAAATCACCATTGTATAAGATAAACTTAGAGAAGGGGCAAAGTTTCCTGGTGTTGCGCAACTTTATCGGTGAAAATTTGAACCTAAAAAACCCCATGGGTCCAGTTTACAAGGAATTTTCTGTGATCTAGGCTTGCACTACTCTTGGCTCACTCCTGGAATTCAGAAGTGAGGCAATAAGCTTAGTCAGCAACCTACCAAAGTATTTCACACCTAGTCTTCAGCATCATCATTAGAAAAATGTACTCAATTACAAGTCATTATCATAAAAGTTCTTACAGTATAAATCACAGCATAAAAATGTTAAAGAACTGTTGCGCCAGTGGATGTTGGACTTGGCCCTTTTTGCAGGATCATCCCAGAACGTTTTGCTTTCCTCATGCATTTTTTCTGACATGTCGTTGGTGGTTTTAGGACTCTGGGCACTTTATCAATGCTGTTCAGTGCTAAAGTGCATGTGCTCCCTATGGTATACTTGGTAAGTTTGGTCTACTCCTGTTTGGCATTTACCTATCAGTCCTTTGTAAAGTGGTATCGCACATACCAGGGCCAGTAAATTAAATGCTTCTGGTGGGCTTGCAGTGCTGCTTGCTCCACCCACCAAAGTAGCCTTTCAAACCAATCTCAGGCCTACGCCATTGCAGTGACTGTGTTGGCAGTTTACTACATCTGTGATGTGGCACACAAAGTAGTGTTTGCCACATCTGTGACTCCCCTTTTAATACATATCAGTCACCCCGAAGGTAGGCCCTAGCTAGGGGCAGGGTGCGGTGTAGGTAAAAGGTAGGACATGTGCCTTAACTGTGTGACATGTCCTGGTAGTGACAAATAGCCTATCTGGTTTCTCACTGCTGTGAGGCTGCCCTCTCATAGGGATGCATTTGGGATTCCATGATATGAGCTTCCGTGGTAATTCCTGACATGAGAGGAGTAGCGTGATCAAGTCTAGTATGTTTGGAATAGTAAAAAATGCTGCGTACTTGTGTTTGCAGATTTATTATCACTATTTTAGGAATGTCACTTTTAGAAGTAGACATTTCTGTGTGCTATGTGTCTTTGTGCCTGCCTGTTGTGTATTGACTTCCTGGCCTTGGAGAGACAGAGGCTGGGGAGGAGCAGTGGCTCCAGAGGGTCTGTGTGAGTCATCACTAGGCTGAATAGGCTGCATTTGGAGTAGTGGGAGGAGTAGCACCTGAACCTGAATCTGGCTGTGCCTTCCTACCACAATGCTGGCTCCACCCCTGAGGTGAGTCTGGGGCCAGAGCCTATACTGACAGCAGAGGTGTTTGTGCACTGGAAAAGAGGTGTGTAAATACACTCCAGAACTGGGTTGGACTGGGCACAGAGCCCTGTGCCAAGGGAAGACACTTGGGAGTATAAATATTGGGGCTGTGTCCCCATGTCTGTTGTACTCGTTGAACTGGTGCTTATTTGGAACTGGTGGCCAGAGGGCTGCTCGATTTCCAGGAGGAACCGCCATTGGGGACCAAGCTGCTGCCTGCGGAGGGGGCTGAAGGAACTTCCCTCTGCTAATGGTCCCTACGTGCTGGCCTGCCTGCATGCTAGTTCTGTGCATAGGTCCCCAGTTTTCTAAAGAAGAGGACCTAGAGAAGTGACATGTTGAGCCTTTCTGCCATGGGACTCTTGATTCTGTGAGTCCGGCAGCAGCATGATCCGAACGAGTGAGGGCACTCCCAGCCAAGTGGTGGCAACCCAGTGCGGGGAGAGTGCTGGATTTGGGCTGATGGTGCTTGTCTAGCTCGGTGAGCAGCGGGTGGAGTACTTCCACTGCACTACGCCCTTCCATTATGTGTCTGCCCAGCAGGAGGGTGTGTGGGCACCTTTACTTTCATTTATCGGTGCCGACGTTTACCGGAGTGAGAGCAACCATGCCGCAAACCGGAAGTAAGGCAAAACAAGCCTGACTGTTGGTGGAGCTTCCCTTGGGAGAGGAAGTCAGGCAAAGTCTGTGCCTGGTTGTGGACAGGGCCCACGGCCACCAGAGGAGTCAGGCCGACGGGGACTCTTTCCATAGAGACAAGCCTGCACTGTTGCCCCAGCGAAGGAGATTTGGCCACCCAGAGTGAGCTGCCGGAGGCATGGAGTGAGTCAAGAACCTTTTGGGCCCATGAAAACGTCCCAAAGGAGACCAGAAAGGCCCCATTGAGTAGGGACAGCAAGGACCACTGTTTGCTTGGTATTTTCACAGCTATGCCGCAGAGTCGTGGGCAGATGCAACATCGGGGGCATTCTCCTGTAACGGAGATAGGGTGAGATGCAACCCGTTCCCCCTTGCATTGCAGTGTTGGGCTCCAGAAATCAGAGACAGTGGGCATAAGGTCACTAAGGTGTACTGCGGGCTAGTGGTTATTTGAGCTCTCGGTGGACTATGGTTATACCGGGCTGTGTAAGTCTCGGATGTAATTAGGCTGTGGAGATGACATCATCCATATGAAATATCAAGAGGTGCAAGGTACAGGTGTTTACTGAAGTGCCCTGCTAATTCTGTGTATGCATAACGTGTTATGTTGAGTTCTCATATGTGCAGTGATAATGATAAGGTGCACTGCTGCTGGTGATCGATTATGCGTAATGTGTTCATGCTAAGCCTTCCTTTACCTGTAGTTACTGGTTGTCTTCACTAACTGTGAGTTGTGATGTTATGACAGTGCCTCGATTGGCCTTGTGGTGTATATAATCCCAGTAAAGTCATGCCGAAGTGCCAGGTGGCACAGTGTATATATGTGATTATGTTCTAATGTTTTTTATGGATAATACAAGAGCTATTTCTATATACCTTGTGTGGAGTTTTTTAGGTGCTGATCTCTGTACTGGGGTGAATGTATAACGCTTTACATATTGCCTCTGAGCTAAGCCTGATTGCTAGACTAGAGTGGTGGTTTCTGCCTGGCTTATGTCCATGCCCTAGCCAACCATAAATCCCATTTCTAACAGAGGACAATGCATTTTATTAAGGAATCTATGGCAAACCAAGTTTCCTGAACGTTAAGTGTCTGGAAATAGAAAAGTGCGAGTCTACATTTTTTATCGTAAATATATATTGCTTTTCATAAATAACATCAATTTACAAAACAATACAGTGATTCAAATTTGGGAAGAAATGGGACATGCAATTATACAATTGCTCCTATATTGGCCAAGTGGAGAGCAAAGCAAGATACTTAAGGAGCTTGTTCTAAATTTCAATAGTAAGGCCCTTTCAAATGCCCAGAGGTATATGACAGATATGGCTCAATGCCTGGGCTAATTCACAATACAATATACTGCCTATTTGTTGGCTTAGGAAGTTCAGACTTGTCTCTCTTGAGGTGCTTAGCCTCAATAAGGGTGTGTTTCAATCAAGATGTATCATATTTGGTCACAGAGCTAGGCTTGCCTGAAAGAGAGAGCCAGCCCATCCACCAAAACCGAGTTTAACATAAGATAGCCAAGGAATTATCAGTTCTAAATCACACCTAAGGCAGTCTCTGATGACCTGTTGGTTAAAGGTAGCCTGAGGGTTGCTCCAGATATATATCCATAGCAGCAGTGGAAATGTTGTATTAACTCCTCAATAAAGAACATTCCTAGTTCTTCATAGACAAATTAAGTTGGTGCTACAAAGAGACTGAGAGAAAACCTGCCAACAGAGTCACAAATCTTCATATTGAATAAGGGAAGCATTACCATACCCCAGACTCCAGCACCAAAAGTGACTATCAGAGTGCATTGTGTTGTACTGAACATCCAAAAAAGCTGCTATGGGCTTCCCATTTATTAATGTTATGTTATGTTATCTTTACTTGATTAAGCACAACGAGTCACACCTGAAGGTGCATCGGGGCGCTTGACCTCCTCAAACCATATCCGAGCTTTAATACAGCCAGGTTTTAGTAGTTTTTGAATTGAGCAAAGTCCACAAAGCTCCGGAGGTGACTTGGCAGCTGGCGCAGGCCCATAAGGCAGTGTAAGTGAAAGTTCTACCCCCAAATCTTGAGGCCTTAATGCGGGAAATGGGCACACTGCTTTCTCGCTTGATCTCAGAGTTCTAGAAGGACAGTAATAACTCAATTTATACTTTGGGTACAGATGAGATGCAAGGCAGCATATCTTAAGAAACACACGGTAACTGACCGGCAGCCAGTGGAAGGTAGTGAGAATAGGAGCCGAAGGGGAGCCAGCTGGGCGATTGAAGACGATCCTGGCCGCTGTATTTTGTACCACTTGGACTTTGGTCAAGAGGGTATCATTGGCCACCATGAGCAATACATTGTAATAGTCCAGGTGATTCACTGACAGAATATCGATGTAAAAAATATAGAAGTAAAAAATATCAATGAAAAAATTATAGAATGCAAAAATATCAACTCCCTATTTTTAAACAGGTAAGTGCAAAAATATTTTAAAAACTATTGATGTAAAAAATATAGTTGTACGAAATATCGATATATATATATATATATATATATATATATATATATATATATATATATATATCAAGCTCACACCTTCGTCCTCTCTCTCGAACAAAGTAGAAGCACTCCAAGGTAGGTAATCAAAACGTTTTAATCCGGCAGCAAAACAGACGCGTTTCGAACGTCTGTACTCTATACCTTCCCGAGCATGAGCTGCATGGACATTGGCTGTCAAATGTCTGTCAACACTCCAAACCAAGAAGTGTTGGCAGCCATCTTGTGCCTCTGTAGCAGTGAAACAAACGTGCAAAACACGCAAAGGGGGCAGGGTAGAAAAACCCTGATCGCTTAGGTCTGCTCAGGGGGTCCCACAAGGCCCCCCAAGACCCCCCAATTTTTTTTTTATTGCGGGGTACGAAGTACCGTACTCTGTACAGTACTCTATACTGTACTCTGTACCTTCCCGGGCGCATACTGGAGGTGTCTGGTGGGCTAGTTGGCCCCCAGGGACCTCCAGTATGCAAGAGGAATTAGTTCCCTCTCTGCAAACGTCCCAGGGGGCTGCATTGCAGAGAGGTGTAATAAGGCTATGCCCCTTTTTACACCTCTCTGCAACGCAGCCCCCTGGCACATACTGGAGGTTCCTGGTGGGCTAGTTGGACCCCAGGGATCCCCAGTATGCAAGGGGGCTTAATCCCCCAACTTAGAACACGCTACAGGGCGCAATTGCACAGTGGGGAAAGTAGGGGGCTGGGCTTGAGGTGATGTGAGTGCAAACATGCCCTGTGGTGCGTTTTAAGTTGGGGAATTAATTCCTCCTCAATCCAGAGGTCTCCTAGGGGCAACTAGTCCAACAGGTATTTCCAGTAAGTGCCACAGAGCTGTGTTGCAGAGTGTTGTTAAAAGGGGGCATGCCCTCTGAACACCTCTCTGCAACACAGCTGCCTGGCGCATACTGAAGGTACCTGGTGGGCTAGTTGGCTCACAGGGGACCTCAGGATTGAAGAGGAATTAATTCCGCAATGTAAAACGCGCCACAGGGTGTGTTTGCACACATGTTACTCCTTCCTTCACTATTGAGCAAAATATGCCTGTAAAATCAGCTGAACTACGAATTCCAATTTACTCACCTGTTATCACAAGAAACCTCAGTACTGCATCTTTGAGCGTACTACTGGTCCTGAAAAGAAATTCTAACCATACTTACAGTAATTTGAATTTCCTTCTATAGGCTAACATTGACTGGTTTCACTTGAAAATTTTTCTAAGTGTGGAGTTTTGGAACTTTAAAAAAAACCCCTAAAATCAGCCGAACTATGAATTCCGATTAACTCACCTGTTATCAGGAGCGACCTCAGTGCTGCATCTTTCAGCCCACTACTGATCCTGAAAAGTAATTCTAATCATAGTTACAGTAACTTGAATTTCCGTCCATAGGCTAACATTGACTGGTTTCACTTGGAAATTTTTCTAAGTGTGGAGTTTTGGAACTTAAAAAAATTCCTCCAAAATCAGTCGAACTGCGAATTCAAATTTACTCACCTGTTATCAGGAGATAACTCAGTGCTGCATCTTTCAGCTCACTACTATTCCTGAAAAGTAAATTTAACTGTACTTACCAGTAACTTGAATTTCCTTCCATAGGATATCATTGCCTGCTATATAAAATATATATAAATTAAAAAACATTAAATTAAGAAAAAAAATATTACAATTTCAATATTTTTTAAAACATGTTTTTTTTCAATTCATAATAAAAATATGTAATGTAATTTAAAAAATAAAATATCTTAAAATAAATACTTTAAAACAATGTAGTAAATTAGTATAACAAATATAACAATGAATACATTTAAAAATGATCATTTACAAAACCTTTGAAATTCACTGAAAAAACCATAGGTTTCAGCCACGTTATAGTTAGGAATTAGCATTTAAAAAATCTTTGAAATTCACTGAAATAACCATAGGTTTCAGCCACGTTATAGTTAGGAATTAGCATTTAAAAAACCTTGCAAATTCACTGAAAAAACCATAGGTTTCACACATGTTATAGTTAGCTGGACATTTCACTCATACAAAACCATTGAAATTCCCCTGTTATAGTTAGTTCAGCTAACTATAACTCGTGCGCCCGCAAAGCACTGCTGATGACGTCACATATTACATCACTCATGATATGGTCAGTTACATCACTCATGACATCACTGATGACATTTCAAATGACATCACTGATGACATCATCCAGTAAATGTGTGTCTTTCTGAAAAATACATATTTTTTATATATGTATATCTAAAGGTTGATGGAAGAATAAATGGGTAAATAAGTGTCTAAATGTTTTTTTTTGTAAAATTGATTGTATAACTGTTTGTATATGACGTCATATACGCAAATTTTTTATGTTCTAAAATGTTATGTATGTGTCTTTAATATACATATTAGGGCAATAGATTATCTATGATATTCATAAAAATAATATATTTTTACTTATAATAAACGTATATTATTTTTAAATATATGTTCGGGAAGTCGTGTCGGGTGCATGCTTTTTGAGCGCAGAGTGTGCGGATCCCATGTGACCTAAAAAAAACGATTTCATTGGTTCATAACATTTCCCACTGTAATTATTGAAGGACACCACCCATTTTAATCATTCTTGTTGGAGCATCTTTGGAGAGACGTCTCTTTTCCTACAGGAACCCTTTTTGCTTGTTTTTTTGGTGTTTTATAAAAAATATCAAACAAAATGGCATCTGGACAGCAGCAGCAGCAGGAGGAAGTATCCTCTGAAGAAGAATTCTTGCAGGAGGCACCACGTCCACAGAGGCCGGAATCTGTTGTGTGGAAATTCTTCACTTTTCCACCTGGAGAGAAGAAAGTAAATGCGAGAAAGGTGAAGTGCAAAATTTGTGACCGAGTCCTGTCAAGAGGCAGTGAAAAAAAATACTCTTGTGGCACTGCTTCTATGTACAAGCATCTCCATACCACACATCCTCTCAATCTTGCTCGGGAAGAAATTAGGCGAGCTGCTTTGAACCCCTCACTAGCTGTCCCAAGTACGTCTCTGTACTGGGGTGAATGTATGACATTGTTCTGCATTCTGTCTATCAACTGTTGTTTTTGCATTTATCACCCCGAGTGGGACGGACATGCTCAGACATGAGTCCTGTGCTCTCTATGCCACTGAAATCAAGCTATCCTGGCTGATGAGGACTGAAAGCCCGAAACCGGTTCTAGGATGCTTGTTTCCAGTCCAGGAAGGACCTGGCTTGGCATTTCGGACTGGACTGTTCCGATGGGGCCAAGGGTCAAGACTGATTATCATATGGCTGGGTTCAAACTGGAATGGCATGGTGAGCAAAAAATGAAGGATTTAGGCCCAGATCTCTGGACTGGGGTGAATGTATGACATTGTTTTGCATTCTGTCCATCCACTGTTGTTTTTGCATTTGTCACCCGAGTAGGACGGGTATGCTCAGCTGTGAGTGACGTGTTCTACATGCCACTGGAATCAAGCTATCCTGGCTGATGAGGGCTGAAAACCCAAAACCGGTCGTAGGATGCTTGTTTCCAAACCAGGGAGGACCTGGCTTGGCAGTTTGGGTTGGACTTTTCCCATGGGGCACATGGTCAAGACCGATTTGCATATGGCTGGGTTCAAACTGGAATGGCAGGGTGAGCAAAAAAACAATGGATTTAGGCCCAGATCCCTGTACTGGGGTGAATGTATGACATTATTCTGCATTCTGTCCATCAACTGTTGTTTTTGCATTTGTCACCCCTAGTGGGACGGGTATGCTCAGACATGAGTGACATGCTCTCCATACCACTGGAATCAAGCTATCCTGGCTGATGAGGGCTGAAAGCCTGAAACCGGTCATAGGATACTTGTTTCCAGTCCAGGGATGACCTGGCTTAGCAGTTCAGGCTGGACTGTTCCCATGGGGCACAGGGTCAAGACTGAATTGCATATGGCTGGGTTCAAACTGGAATGGCATGGTGAGCAAAAAAACGATGGATTTAGGCCCAGATCTCTGTACTGTGGTGAATGTATGACATTGTTCTGCATTCTGTCCATCAACTGTTGTTTTTTCACAATGTCATTTCAGAATCTCTTGCCACGTGACCGCCATACTTGTATGTTCATCAACGTGACTTATTCATAATAAACATACCTAGGATTGCATACATCAACATAAACAATGGACTACACATTACTTTAAAGTGAAAGGCTATCGGCCATATTAATCTGGGCACGTTGCATATTAAAAAAGTTCTTACACAAAAGAAAAGAACAAAAAGGTGTGTTAACATCACTAAATAAAGTTCTAGTGATTATAGTTCCATTCCATTCACAGCTCATTTGAGACTGTCATGAGTGATGTAAATGCCCATGTAATGAATGATGTAATGTCTGAGGTCATTAGCAGTACATTGCAGGGGCGTAAATTATAGTTAGCTCAGGTTACTATAACTGCTAAATTTCAGTGGTTGTGTATGAGTGAAATCTGAGTCTAACTATACCGTCCCTGTAATCTTTGTTTTCTCAGCAAATTTCTAGTTTTTTTTACGTTAAGTAAGATGCATATCACAATGGATGGTGGGGGTTGGAAGCAGGGCCTGGCATTGTGCTGCCCCCACCCCAGCTTTCTGCTCCTGCTTTCCCTCCTCCTAGCTATCCCTTGCCCTAGTCCATGTCCCTACTCCCTTATTACAGCCCTGTGTGGCTGTCGTTCTGTCATTGGCCTTACCGTCTTCACTAAACAGTTAGCTTGGTGCCCCATCCACCTCTTCCCTATCCTCTGTTGTCTGAATCTATGAACTAGCCTTCTCCCTCCTGCCATGCATGGTCTGATGTGCTGTCACTGCCCTTCATTTACCATGATGTACCAGTCCACTCCTCCTGCCCTCCTGCTTAGCCTCTGTGCTTAGCTTGCTGCCCCTATTCTCCTCACCCCTGCCCTCTGATGTCTGTACACGCCCCTGCTCCATCCTTTTTTCCCACCATGTTCCATGGACCTGCCTCTCCTATCTACTCTGAGTGTTTTGTTGAGCTGCCACTCCCCTCCCACCTGCCTAGCATTGTCAGATGACTGTAACATGTCCCTGCCACCGCCACCCTGCCTGTCCACTTTCAATGCTCCTATCCCCTTCCTCCTGCCCCTCATGGTCCATTTTACTGCTGCACCCTTCTGCCCTCCCTGGTCTGTTGTGCTGCAACTGCTCCTCCTGCCTGCCCTGCGTGGTCTGCTGTGAGGCCCCTTCCCAGAATTCTCTTGTCTGTGCCCAGGTCCTGACCCTCCCTTCTATCCTCCATGGTCCTTTGTGCATGCCCCTGCACCCTCCTTCTTGCCCATCATAGCCATTGTGCTGCCACTAACCCTCCTGCTTGCCATGCATGGCCTTCTGTGCTGCCACAGCCCCTCCCACCATCCCTGTGTGGTCAGCTAGCTGCCCTTGACCCCCTCCCACCTTCCCTCCAGGGTCTGTGTGTATGCCATTATAGTCTCACAGTTGCTCTCCATGGTGTGTCTTGCTTCTAGTGCCCATCCTGCCTGACCTCTATGGTCATCTTGCTGCTCCTCCCCTGCCACCTTGCCCCCAGCCCTCTGTTTCCATGAGTACACCCCTATTCCCTCCCTCTTGGTTTGTCTGTTCCATTGTAATGCCCCTGATCTGTCCCTCCTGCCCTTTAAGGTCTGTTATGCTGCAGCTTTCTCTCCTGCCTGTCCATTATGGTCAGCTAGCTACCATTGCCTCTTTCCCCTCTGTTCTCTGTTGTCCACGTGCATGGTCCTGTCCCCTCCCTATTGCTTTCTATGGATTGTTGTGCTGCATTCCCGTCCCGCATGCCCTGTGTGGTGTATTGTGCTGCTGCAAACCCTGATGCCTGCCCTGTAGGGTCAGTTTGGTGCACCTCTCCATGTCCCTCCAGTCCTCTGTTATCCGAGTCCATGTCCCTACCTCAATTCCTCCTGCCTTCCATGATCCAATGTACCATACTTGCTAACATTTAAAACTTGGTAAGAGGGAGATTTTGAAAAAAAAGTGGGGTATTGATTTTCCCCTTTGACTTACATTGAAAAAGAGGAGATTGTAAACAGGAGACAGATCAAATAAAGCCCATTTGGGCTCAAAACATTGGACTTTTCTTGGCTGAATCGGGTCTGTTGGCATGTATGGTTGTAATACCACTGCCTCTTCCTTCTGTCCACAATGGTTTATTATATTTCCACAGCCTCTCTTGCCAGTCCTATTGTAGGTCTGTTGCCTCTGCCCCCCTTTCTACTGCCCTCAATAGTCTGTTGTGCTGCCACTGCCCTTCCTGCCTGCCCAGTGTGGTCAAACTGTTGCCTCTGCACCCTCCTACCTGCCTTCAATTTTCAGAGGTCATGCCCCTGGCCTCTGCCTCTCAACAGTATCCTAATGAACAACTAGATTGCTAACATTCTGTATTTATTACAAAAGTGTGGAACGCCTGACATCATCTTGATGTAATCAAAACTGTAATACCTAAAACATTTTATTTAGAAATTACATATATGAGAGGGTCTTATTTGCATCAAAATTATGGTTAGTGCTCTAAAACACTAAAATGAGGACATATTTTCTGAATTTTCAAATAGCGACAAAGCACTTTTAAATTATTTGTTATCTTTATGTTTTTTTTTATCCAGATGACCACTTGATTAAATGTTGTACTTAGGGGAGAGGATGTGGTGTTACTTCCAGAGCTGCAGACTTTGCAACTGGGGAACTAGTTCTTTTTAAATTAAATGTTTTAAGTGTTACCAGTTTATTCTAATAAATATGGCTTTAGGTGTGCCATACTTTTGTCATACGTCAGACAGTAAGCGCTCCAGTTGTTCTTAAGAACACTCTGGGACATTCTCTCATTGAGCTATACGTGGGCTACATATGGATGATATTTGTGCTACACTTGGGCTCTTTTGTCTCTGGTGGCCATCTTGGGAGACTTATTTGTTATGAAGTTTCCTCATTTACTGCAGTCTCCTCAGTAGCAAATACTTTCAGTTTTTAGGTCTCGCCTATGCAGCCCATGCGCTGTGTAGGAAAAATACGTATAGAATTCTCTTCGGCTTTTCAGCCAAAAACAGCACGCATTGCATTGCTTCAATGGCAATGCGTGCAGGTTTGGCGATTCTCTTACAGGAGCGAGCTTTGGCAACATATGCTTGCTCGCTCCCGCAAGGGAATCGGGTATGTTCTCTTGCACATCCCCCACCCCTCCCACTACAGTACTGTTTCACTTTCGCGGCCGCGGGGCCGCGTTTGTGTTTCAGCGCTTGTTTCATTAAAGAGTGTGCCAAAATCAAAGGGTCTTGGCTCACACCAGAATTAAAATTGCAACTGTACCGTTCTGCGGCCCAGAGCCAGGCAGAGGTTTGGCTCGAGAGGGGTTGGAGCCATTCTTGGCTCACGCGCCTCTGCTTGAATCAACACCCAGCGAGCCTCAGGTATTCAGACAGGAAATGACAGTGATGTTCCGTGTTTGGCGGGGCAGCCGCTGGGTGCCTCCTTCTTGGCGCTTGTTTTCTCTGGAAGAGCCCCAGAGGCCTCGGTCCTGTCTGCTCTGATTCTTCTTCCCTGGCTTCCACGCAGGCTTCTGCGGGAGCCCTGGAGTGTTCACGCCCACCGCATGGAGCTTCCTTTCAGCCATTTCTAACTAATGTGGCCTAGAAGGGCTGCCTTGGGTTAACGAGGCTCAGTACCCCTTACAATAACGCTACATTCCTTGTTGGGTATGCCTTGTTTTGTTACTGGGTTTTTATAGCTGGTGACGCTATAAATCAGTATTGCTAGTTTTTAATACCGATTTACAAGAGATTTGAGACTGATTTAATAAGAACTTCCTAATCAGCTGAGTAACCATCAAGATTAAGTGCAACATTTTTCTAAAGAAGTGATTATCGTGCAACTTTTTTATTTCTCTTGCTGAAACTAGATAAAGTTATATTTTTTATATATACTTACCTGTGTGGTCTCAGTTTGTGGTGGATTGGGGATTGCTGTTGTGTTAAGTGCATTTATTATACACATTGCCTTGGGGATAAGCCTGCCTGCCCGCGCCAAGCTACCTAGAGGGAGAGCAGGGGTTATCTACTGTGTGTATTCCTTCACCCTGACTAGAAGCAAGGGTCCCTACTTGGTCTAAGGTACTTACCTCTGCCAATTAGAGACCCCCAGTTCTAACATTGTTGGACAGCGGTGTGGATTTTGATCTAATATTTGCACTTGACCTGCAGTGATTTCTTGTGCATCACTAGTCTAGTTTAGCAGCACAGGTCGCACAAGATTTTTTCTTTTTGGTGAAACCTATTTTTGAAAGTTTAGGAAGCATCATGTCTCTGAAAGCTGTGAGCGAAGTAGCGGAAATGGAATTTGAAATTCCGGAGTTGCTCATCTACAGAAAGGAGCAGCTAAAGCAATTCTGCAAGCAGCTTGGATGCCCAGTGAAGGGCAGTTCTAACAAGGAAGAGTTTAGGAAAGCTCTAAGGGCCTGGTGGGAGGCCAAACATGTTGACTTAGAAGATGCTACTGAAGAGGGAGGTACACAGGAGAATGGTTTTGTATCCAGTGATTTGCCAGTGAGGTCAGCGTCTAAGGCTGGCAGCAACCACTCCAGTAGGGTTATTTCTCCAGAGGAGCTGGAGGATAATCAGAGAGCTAGGGCCCATGAGATTGAGCTTTTTAAACTCAAAGCCCAAGCAGAAGAGAGGAGACTACACCTTGAAACTGAGAAGGAGGCGGAGGAGAGGAGGAATGCTCTCGCTTTTGAAGAGAGGAAACTCCAGTTGGCTCATGAGTTGAGCATGAGGGAGCTGGACATTAAAGCCCAACAGGTGGGGTCCAGTCATAATGGTGGCAGCGCACAACCAGTACAGGCGGGTAAGGTATACATACCAAAGGATCTGGTACAGAATTATTAGAGGGGTGAGGATATTTATGCATGGTTTAGATCGTATGAACTTGCCCTAAAGATGAATGAAGTGCCATTGAAGAGTTGGGGGGCAGGTTTCTGGAAGCACTTTGAGGCCTCTGGGAGGGATGTCTTGGCACTCTTAGAAGCAGCAGGTACTTTATCCTACCCCGCTATGAAGGAGGCTTAATGCCTTAGGTATGGGCTCACTCCAGAACAGTACCGCCAGAAGTTTAGGAACTTCAAGAAGCTTGATTCAAGTACTTGGATGGAATGTGTGAGTATGTACACACATGCACTGGAAGGTTGGATAAAGGGCAGCAAAGTTACTGATTATGTGGGGTTGTGTCACTTAATTAGTTGGGAGCACTGAAGTAGTCTATGTGTTCCAGAGCTGCGCCAGCATCTTTTAGACAGCAAGTTAACTGATCCCAGTGAGCTTGCTAAGGAGGCGGACCGCTGGACTAGCACCAGGGTCCACAAGGGGGTGGTAAGTACCCCAGCCAAAGGTGGACAGGGTCCCCAGCAGAAGAGTGGGGGGACAAGGGTAATCATAAGGAGTCTTCTAAAGGGCCTCAAAATAATTCTCAGGAGAAGGAGTCTCAACCCTCCAAGCCTAATAAGTCCTGGCCCCATAAGGGCAGCAGGACAACAGGTCCCCACCTACTTGCTATTCATGTAGGGAGGTGGGGCACATTGCCCCCAAATGTCCAAACTAACCTCTAGCACCCACTGGTGCTCCAACACCGGGGTTAGCCAGTGTAGCTTTGGGAGGGGATTTGATTTCTAGTGGGGAGGAGGGGTTAGCAGTGATGACCCTTGTCTCTTTAGGAGACCAAGAGATGGCCCAGGAAACCTTGCTGCCCTTAAACACTAAGAAATATGGGTAGAAGGTGACCATCAATGGAAAAGAGATAGAAGCTCTGAGAGACACAGGGGCCAGTGTGACATCTGTCAGGTGTCAGTGGGTGTCTGAAGAGCAGATCATTCCCAATGTACTCCGTCCTGTGGTGGCAGCTGACAGTTCAGTGCACCTCTGCAAGTTGGCACGTGTTCCATTTGAATGGGGAGGAGTCTCCAGTATATTGGAAGTTGTTGTAAGTGATGCCTTGCCTGTAGATTGTCTATTAGGTAATGACCTGGAGAGCTCTCCATGGAAAGATGTGGAGCACAGGACTCACTTGGAAATGTTGGGCTTGCCTGCATGGATTTGTGTGACCACACGTGCAATGGCAGCCAGTAAGGGTGGATTAGCAGAACTGGAGCCTGGAACAATGGCCCAGGGACCTGCCAAGAGAGGAAGGGGTAGAGGGCGCAGGAAACCAGCCCCCACTGTTCCCACGGTCCAGGAGGAAGCAGAACCTGAGGGGGATGCCCTGGAACCTACAGGGGAGCAGGTGGCCGAACTGGGGGTATTGCCTGAGCTGTCCCAGTGGCAGCAAGATGGTGGTCCCTCCAGGGAGGAATTCTGCCAGGCTCAGAAGGAGTGCCCTTCTCTCATTGGTGTGCAGCAGCAGGCTGCAGACCAGGCAGCAGGCCTGGGGTCCAAGGAACATTTGATCTACTGGGAGGATGACTTACTTTATAGTGAGCCTAAGTTCGCTGAGCCCGGTGCTGCCCGTGTGCTGGTGGTACCCGAGCGCTTCAGGAACTTCCTACTGGGTCTGGCTCATGACGTGCCTCTCGCGGGACATCTGGGGCAAGACAAGACCTATCACAGGCTAGTCACCCACTTCTACTGGCCCCAGATGAAGAAGCATGTCGCTGCCTTTTGTAAGTCTTGTCAAACTTGTCAGGCCAGTGGCAAGAGCGGAGGGAAGTGTGTGGCACCCCTCCAACCCTTTCCTGTGGTGAGCACCCCTTTTGAGAGGGTGGGCATTGACATTGTGGGCCCCCTGGACCCCAAGACAGCCTTAGGCAACAGGTTTATCCTGGTCTTGGTGGACCATGCCATCCGGTACCCGGAATCAGTCCCTCTCAGGACAGTCACAGCCCCGTGGTGGGCCGTGCCTTAATGGGGATCTTTTCCCGTGTGGGGTTCCCCAGGGAGGTGGTTTCTGACAAGGGTACAAACTTCATCTCTAGGTACATGAGGTCTCTGTGGGAGGAGTGTGGGGTGACATATAAGTTCACCACTCCTTACCATCCTCAAGGAAATGGGTTGGTTGAAAGATTCAACCGCACCCTGAGGGGCATGATGATGGGCCTAAAGGAGCCCATGAGGCGGAAGTGGGACGTCTTGTTACCATGCCTGTTGTTCACATACAGGGAGGTGCCTCAGAAATCCTTCGGGTTCAGTCCCTTTGAGTTGCTGTATGGCCACCCTGTCAGAGGGCCTCTCACTCCGGTGAAGGACGGGTGGGAGAAATCCCGTTGGAAAACCCCTCAGGATGTGTTCAGCTATGTGCTGGCCATCTGCAACCAGACCAAGCGCTTCAGGAAGCTCGCTCAAGAGAACCTGGAGGCTAGCCAGGAGGAAATGAAGAGATGGTATGATCAGAACACCTCTCTGGTTGAGTTCCACCCTGGTCAGAAAGTGTGGATGATGGCGCCGGTGGAGCCTTGTGCGCTCCGTGACAAGTGGTCCGGCCCATATGAGGTGGTGGAGCGCAAGAGCAAGGTTACCTACTTGGTTAACCTGAAGACTCCCAGGCAGCCCCTGAGAGTGTTGCATGTGAACTGCCTCAAGCCCCACTTTGAGAGGTCAGAAGTGTCTATGCTCATGGCTACAGATGCTGGAGGGGAGGAGGATAGTGATCCTCTCCCTGACCTCCTGGCAACCAAGGAGCAAGATGGGTCAGTGGATGGTGTGATACTCTCACCCACACTGACCCCAGAGCAGCAGAAGGACTGTCGCCAGGTCTTGGGTCAGTTCGCCCCCCTGTTCTCCCTGATCCCAGGCTTCACCAACTGGTGCGTCCACGATGTGGACACTGGAGATAGTCTGCCTGTGAAGCAGAGGTTTTACAGGGTGGCTGACAAGGTCAGAGCTAGCATCAAACAAGAAGTTTCCAAGATGTTAGCGCTAGGGGTAATTGAGCCCTCCAGCAGCCCCTGGGCTAGCCCAGTGGTCTTAGTGCCTAAGAAAACTGCTACACTTGGTGGCCCCCTAGAACTTCGTTTCTGCGTGGACTACCGTGGGCTCAATTCGGTCCCCAAGACTGACGCGCACCCCATCCCCAGAGCTGATGAGCTTGTGGATCGGTTGGGAGCTGCCCAGTACCTGAGCACCATTGATTTGACTTCAGGGTACTGGCAGATTGCCTTAACTGAGGGGGCCAAGGAAAGATCAGCATTTTCAATGCCAGAAGGGCACTTCCAGTTTCGTGTCATGCCCTTTGGGTTGAAAAATGCCCCTGCCACATTCCAGAGACTGGTCAACCAGGTATTAGCAGGGCTGGACGAATTCAGCGCAGCATACCTGGATGACATTGCTGTGTTCAGCTCCACTTGGGAGGAACACTTGCAACACCTTTGCACAGTGTTGAAGGCTCTGCAGAAGGCAGGCCTCACTATCAAGGCCAGTAAGTGCCAGATGGGGCAGGGATCAGTGGTGTACTTGGGACACCAGGTGGGGAGCGGCCAGGTGGCACCCCTACAGGCGAAGATTGATACCATTCTAGCTTGGGAACCCCCCAAGACCCAGACTGAGGTGAGAGCCTTTTTAGGTCTCACCGGGTATTACAGACGGTTTGTCAAAGGTTATGGCACCATTGTAGCCCCTTTGACAGAACTGACATCTAGTAATCAGCCCAGGAAAGTGAATTGGACCAAGGCCTGTCAAACTGCTTTTGACGCCCCCAAAACTGCCATGTGCACAGCACCGGTGTTTAAGGCACCTGACTTTTCAAGTGAGTTCATTGTGCAAACTGACGCTTTAGAGCAAGGCGTGGGAGCAGTACTCTCACAGATCAACGATGAGGGTGGAGACCAACCAGTGGCTTTCATTAGTAGGAGGCTACTCCCCAGGGAACAGAGATGGAGTGCAATTGAAAGGGAAGCTTTCGCTGTGGTCTGGGCCCTGAAGAAGCTGAGGCCCTACCTGTTTGGGACTCACTTCCGTGTTCAGACCGACCACAGGCCCCTCAGATGGTTAATGCAGATGAGGGGTGAGAATCCAAAACTGTTGAGGTGGTCCATTTCCCTACAGAGGATGGACTTTACGGTGGAGCACCGCCCTGGTACAGAACACGCCAATGCTGATGGTCTGTCCAGATTCTTCCGCCTTAGTGATGAGGACTCCCAAGAGGTTGGGTAGTTCTCCCCACTTTCAGCTGGAGGGGACACATGTTAGACCTGACACCCTTGGCGTGGTTTTCCCCCATCTTTTTGCCTCTGCCTCCTGTATTTTTGATGCTGTGCTGGGTTTCGTTTTTGCTGGTTTAGATGCTTTGGACACTCTGCCACTGCTGATCAGGGCCAGAGTGTAAGTGCTCCCTATGTAAATTGTCATATTGATTGGGTATACCTGATTGGCATATTTGTATCACCATGAAGTCCCTAGTAAAGTGCACTCTGTGTGCCAGGGCTGGTAATGACAGATGCTACTAGTGGGCCTGCAGCGCTGATTGCGCCACCCACATAAGTAGCCCTAAAATGGTGTCTCAGGCCTGCCAGCGCAGGGCCTGTGTGCAGTCAGTGGACTGCCATGTCCGCCTGGCCAGTGACCCCACTGGCTGGGCCTAACCCTTACCTGTCTGTGCACATCAGTTACCCCTATGGAAGGCTCAAGGTACCCCCCTGGGCAGGGTGCAGTGCATGGGTAAGGTAGAGCATGTACTAGTGTAGGTAATATGCTCTGGTAGTGAGCAGCAGCCAATTTGTGTGCTCACTGCCGCAAAGTAATCTTGCTCCATAGATTAACATGGGGGAGGCTGGTCCCAATGGATACCAGCCTATCTTCCCATAGGAACAAGATGGGACATAAGTGATTGATATCCCTGAACTCAGAATTTAATAACACATCTTTTAGGAGAGGTTGTTTTAAAATTCTGTGTTTGAGAATAGTACTTTTAGAAAGTGGCTGTTCTCTTGTCTAACCTTTCTGTGTGCCTGGGACTGTTTGTGGATTGACTGTCTGGTTTGAGGGTGACAGGGGCTGCAGAGCCCCCAGGAGGATGTCTGAGTCAGCCCGTGGATGAAAGGCAGCATCTGCTGCCAAGGAAGTGGGAGGAGATAGCACCTGGGAGTGACTAGGGAGTGCCTGCCTGACCACAAAGCTGGCTCCACCTCCCGCTGGGCGACTGTCACCTCTGTCCCTGATACTGAAAGAAAGAAGGAAGCCAGGAAACCCCCAGTGCCCCAGCAACACCCAGAACTGGTTTGGACCGGGCTCAGGGCCCACTTGCACAACAACTTTTTGGGGTATAAGAGAAGGACCCCTGACAACAGAAAATCAGATTCTACAATCAAGAGGAACCTCTGCTGGAAGAAGGACTGTTGAAGAACTGAAGGAAGATTGCCTTGCTGTGTGCTCTAAGGGCTGACCTGTTCTGCTGACCAACTGAAGCTGAGGAGGAGAGGGACTTTGCTGTGTGCTGTGTCCCTGCTGCTTGAAACTACAGAGACTTTGCTGTGTGCTGTGTTTTCTGCACTGAATCTCCAAGTGCCTGAGAAGAGCTGGCCTCCTGTTCCTGGAACCCAGGGTTAAAAGGTTCCTAAAACATCCTCAAGACGCTGTGCTGATCGTGCTGTTTTTACTGACTGCGAGATTTATGCCCAGCTGCTGACCGTGGGCAGAGATCGGGGTGCTCATCGGCACATACTCCGTGCAAGGTGAGGGTCCGTGGTGCCTCCCGTCGTGAACTTTGCTCGAAAACGATCCTGTGACTGGGAGGGCGGTCTCGTTGTGACCTGTGCCCTTGTAAATCCTTTTCCGCCTGATCATCGCCACGGCCCGGGGGCCAGAAATACCCTCCAAAGATCGCCACCCTGATAGGAGCTGCGGGGCCGAAGATCGAAGCTGCCGCGCTCCCATTGGTTGGAGGAGCCAAGCCCCCTCACCAACGCCACGACGGGATAGGCAAGTGCGCCGCAGCGTCATCACTGTTGCCGTGCTGTGATTGGCTGGCGAGAGGAGCGTCATCGCAGGCCTGTCCCGGGAGCCGCACTGCCATTGGCTGACTCCCGGGTATTGGTGGAGGCTCGACTGAAAGGCCGCGACCGGATTGGCCCGCAGCCTTGAAGCCGCCGAGAAGCTGTGACCGAAGAAACCCCAGGGAGGAGCCGGCAGCCGAGTCAGCAGTCCGACCCGTCCTCGCCGAGGGAGTCCGAGTGCATCCCGCACTCCTGGCCTATCATCCCCCGAGGTGAGCTGCACCAACTCCCCCGCCGCTCGTTGGATTGTCGAGAGCGGGCGGAAGAGCAGAGGGGACCGGCCGGGGCTGGGAGCGAGTGTGTTCTGCTCGGCGCGGTGTGCCTGAGGTCATCGGGGGTGCGAGGCTGTGCGGAGCGGCCCAAAAAGAGTCCCCAGCATATGCGGTGAGGCTCGCTTGCAGCGCTTGGAGCACATTGCTTCGTGGGCTGATTCTTTTGGATAAATTACCTGCGGGCATTACTTGGGCAGTCATCTGGAGAGCTGGTGATGCTATAAATCAGTATTGCTAGTTTTTAATACCGATTTACAAGAGACTTGAGAGTGATTTAATAAGAACGTCCTAATAAGCTGAGTAACCATTAAGATTAAGTGCAACATTTTTATTTCTCTTGCTGAAACTAGATAAAGTTATATTTTTATATATATAAGTGGTGGACTGGGGATTGCTGTTGTGTTAAGTGCATTTATTATACACATTGCCTTGGGGATAAGCCTGCCTGCTCACGCCAAGCTACCTAGAGGGAGCGCAGGGGTTATCTACTGTGTGTATTCCTTCACCCTGACTAGAAGCAAGGGTCCCTACTTGGTCTAAGGTACTTACCTTTGCCAATTAGAGACCCCCAGGTCTAGCAGTGACTAAATGTGAGGGCCTATGTAACATTCCAAAAGAACACTGTCTTAGCACATTTCATTATTATTTTTGTCATGCATGCATTGCTTGCTGAAAAGAATCCTTTTTGTGCACTGCAGGCTTTATGGCTCTGTCAAGAATGGGAGCGAGCTTGAGACTGACCCCATCATGGTGCCATATTGCTCAGCTTGGGGTAAGACTATGTGACCTTTTCTTTTGATTTTTTGTTAAACTATATTTTGTACTGTTTTTTTCACTTTGCATTAGTGAAGATTGCTATTAAAAACAAGCATTTGCAATGCGTTAGGTCTGGCTTTTACAAGAGTTTAAGCTATTGGCATTGTAAAGGACAATGCCTATTATTTTTGTTTTTTAAAACATAAATAAAAGGCAATGTTAATAACAATGCTAATAGCTTAAACTCATTTAAATGTGGGACCTATTGCATTGCAAATGCTTGTTTACTTTGGTTCCATCATGAAGGCATTCAGATGTGTCACACATTTGCCATAAATTATGAATGTTAGTACTTTAGTTGCTCATTAGATCGCTGTAGCAAAGCTACTGCTCACCAGGGAAGTCTGCTGCTGGTATTCAAAGTGCACGTTTCAGTCTGCGTGTCAGAATTTTTTAATGAAAGAGGATTTGAGAGTTCAAATGTGCCCTAATTTTTCTTTCTGCAGCACTAATCATAATTTCTATGGCAAAATGAAGCACCTCATCTTGGTCCTTTGCAAATTAAATGTTTTAAGTGTTACCACTTTATTCCAATCAAGATGGTTTCAGGTGTTCCATACTTTTGTCATAAGTAAGACTGTTAGCGTTCTAGCTGTTCTTTAGAAGACGCTGGGACATTCTGTCATTGGGCTATACTTGGGCTACATCTGGGTGATATTTGCGCTACATTTGGGCTCTTTTGGCACTGGTGGCCATCCTGGGAGACTTATTTGTTATGAAGTTTCCTAATTTCCTCATTTACTACAGTCTCCTCAGTAGGAAATACTTTCAGCTTTTTTACTTTGATTCCATCAAGAAGGCATTCATATGTGTCACACATTTGCCATGAATTCAGAATATTAGCACTCTAGTTGTTCATTAGATCACTGTAGTAAAGCTACTGCTCCCAAGGGAAGTCTGCTGCTGGTATTCAAAGTGCATGTTTCAGTCTGCATGTCAGGTTTTTTTTAATGAAATAGAAGAGGATTTGAGTAGTCACTCAAAATGTACCCTGATTTTTCTTTCAGCAGCAATAATCATAATTTCTATGGCAAAATGAACCCCCTCATTTTGTTCCTTTGCAATTTAAATGTTTTAAGTGTTACCACTTTATTCCAATCAAGATGGCTACAGGTGTGCCATACTTTTGTCATAAGTAAGACTGCTAGCACTCTAGTTGTTCTTTAGAACACTCTGGGACGTTCTGTCATTGGGCTATACTTGGGCTACATCTGGGTAATGTTTGTGCTACATTTGGGCTCTTTTGTCTCTGGTGGCCCTCTTGGGAGACTTATTTGTTATGAAGTTTCCTAATTTCCTCATTTAGTACAGTCTCCTCAGTAGGAAATACTTTCAGTTTTTACTTTGATTCCATCAGGAAGGCATTCAGATGTGTCACACATTTACCATAAATTTAGAATGTTAGCACTCTAGTGCTGGTGCTTCCCGGTGTTCAGCACACATTTGTTTATTTCCGGCCATTGGAGAGTGGCTCGAGGGCGGGCTGTTGGCTGAACTGGGGGCGGCAAGGCAGGCTGGAAGTCTGGAGGACTGCCAAGAAACTTTTTACTTTATTACCAAGTCCATCAGAAGTGAATATGTTCGAGCACCAGCTATCAATACAGGTATCGTTTTCATCATTTTACTTGCTTTAAAAAATGACAAGCGCCACTACAAAAATAAATATACGGCATTAAGCACGTTCGTTTACTCTCCTGTCTCCCATGCTGACTGAGGGCCTGCGCTTCAGATTAATGGCCTTGTGAAATCCGGCCGAAGGTTCCTAGAGGCTGCTTTGCTTGAGCTTCGTTTTAGTGTGGATTTGCTAGCATTTAGCAGGAGTCCGTGAAAAGGAAATCCTTTGTAGAGAGTGTAGCAGGCAATCTATCTGACAGTAATGGTGCATTCGATGTGCTCATGGCTCTGTGGAAGTTGGAATATTACCACTCAGAGACCAAAGTGAAGTTCAAGTTGTATTTATTACGGAGCGCCGGGACACACTTCTGCTCCCTTGAGCGGTCGGCACCAACAACCCAAAATGGCCGCCTTCCACTTCCTGTCCCGCCCTTCCTGTTCCGGGATGCGGAACGCTAGACCGTCACCAGATATCTCCCCCCTTTATGCAATGACCAACAAATTTAAGTTCTTACTTGCAGTTCCTATCAAAGTCCTTGAATCTCACCGGAACCTTCACTATTCTTCCTGCTCTCGTCTTTGTCACTCCATCTCTTCCTCCGCCGTTCTGATCACTTCCTCCACTCTTCTCCTTCGCGCCTTCTGTGTCCATTTCCACTTTGACCTTGATCGCTTCATCCTTGCTCCAGCCTGTCTCATTTTCTTCCGCCCTGTTTCCTTCCGTACCTTCCACGACCTCTCCTGTCACTTGCTGCATACCGTCTTCGACCTCCTCTCTGTCCTTTCTACTACTTCCTTCTTCACCTTCATCCACATTCATCGCACCATCTTCCGTCTCTTCTCCCCACATCAGGATCTTGCTACATTTTGCCATCCTGTCTTGTGACCACACCTTTCCATCACTGAGCAGGGCCGATCTGGCATAGGGCTCAACTACTCGTAGGGGTGGTGAGAATTTGCTCTCCCCTTTCCTCTTCAGGATAGCCAGCTTCACCCTTACCCAGTCACCTTTCTCGAGTTCCACTCCTTGTACATTGTGCCTTTTATTAAAGTGTTCAGTGTACACCTCTCATGCTTTCTCCAAGTTCTTCCTGACCACCGCCGGTGACCATTTGCTCTGCACCACCAATTTACTCCATGCCATGTTGTCCTTAGTGAACGCATCTCTTCTCCTCAGTACCTTGAAAGACTGTACCCGGTGCTTCCCGGGGTGATACGGTAGGCCCATATCATCTTCCATTACTCTCTCTCCCAGTCCAATCCATCATTGATGGCTGCTTGAATGGTGCCCATTATCACCCGGTTAAATCGTTCGACTTGTCCGTTTCCCGATGGGTGGTAAATGGGGGTGTGTTTAACCTCAATGCCATTCCTAGCTGTAAACGCCTCCCATTTAGCTGAAATGAACTGTGGTCCATTGTCGCACGTGATGATTCTTGGGATACCTTCCCTAACAAACAGGTTGCGCAGGAAGCTCACCACAGCGTCGGTGTCCACGTTCTCTCTCACTTCCACCTCAGGCCACTTGGAATACTTGTCGATGAGGACGAGAGCATATTTCTGTACTCCTTCCTTGTTGAGGATAGGTCCCAGTATGTCAACCGACACCATCTCCCATGGACCATCAGGTACCGGGAATTTCCCTAAAGGTGGCCTCAGGATGCTCTGAGTTTTGTCCGCTTTGGCACATAACTCACAAGCTCTCACATGACGTTTCACTTGGGCATCGATGGCTGGCCACCAGTATGCCTGCCTGGCCAGGGCTTTGGTTTTTGTTATGTCCTGGTGTCCTTCATGTAGCAATGACTTTAAATGTGTGTGAACATTAGAAATGCGCACATCCCAGTATTTGGGCACTCCCTCCGGTTCAAGAATGGATTGACTCCATATGGTTTTATAAATTTATTCAATTATAGTTGCTTATTTTTCAAAAGTTCATCAGTGGATTATTTTCATCCAATTGATTATAATTATCACAAAATCATCATCGCTCCGATGCATTTCGGGTCCAATACCCTTTCTCAAGGAGCACTGTAAAAATAAGAACGATCTATATTGACATCATGGTAGTATTACCTAGATAACATATTCAGAAAGAGCAATTCCCAAAAGGAAAAACCAAACGTGTGCATTCCAAAAAACAAACAAACAAAAGTCTGTGCAAACAGATATACAAGCAACCAGAGACTATAGGAAAGTGGTACTGACCGATATACAAGTAACTAGAGACTATAGGAAAGTTAACCCAACTAAGAGATAGGGGAATGTGTCAGAATGGAATTGGTGTATATCGGTCAGTACCACTTTCCTATAGTCTCTGGTTGCTTGTATATCTGTTTGCACAGACTTTTGTTTGTTTGTTTTTTGGAATGCACACGTTTGGTTTTTCCTTTTGGGAATTGCTCTTTCTGAATATGTTATCTAGGTAATACTACCATGATGTCAATATAGATCGTTCTTATTTTTACAGTGCTCCTTGAGAAAGGGTATTGGACCCGAAATGCATCGGAGCGATGATGATTTTGTGATAATTATAATCAATTGGATGAAAATAATCCACTGATGAACTTTTGAAAAATAAGCAACTATAATTGAATAAATTTATAAAACCATATGGAGTCAATCCATTCTTGAACCGGAGGGAGTGCCCAAATACTGGGATGTGCGCATTTCTAATGTTCACACACATTTAAAGTCATTAATCTGGCGTAGACGGACGGTTACGCTACCAGTTGGAGCACCTTTAAACCCACATGAAAATATTTGTGAAGATTTAATTTTACCTCCTCTATTAACCATGCAGTGCATTGCCTATCCTACCTTTTGACTTCATGTAGCAATGCCATCAAATGTTCGATTATGCCTTGCGGTGGGACCACTTTGTCCCCTCTCAGGAGGAACACTGGGTTCTCTGCTAGTGACAGTTCCTCTCTCACCTCCCAGTATCTTCTCAGTGCTTCCTTGAGGTGTCTCTTCTCTGGCCACCCGTGGACCACATATCCCTTAACCGCTTCCAGGTCCTCATCTACTTTATGCGCCTCCTCCCATTCTTGTGCGCTAATTACTCCTTCCGAGTCTTGGATGGTGGCTACCACAGGCTCAGAACTAACTATGGTGTACACTTGCTGCTCTGCACCAGTGGAGGCTGGTGAACTTAGAAAGTGGCGGGGCTTAAAATAAATACCTGCCTCATATCAGTCTTAATTGAGCACAGCCAGTGATCCAACTCCCTTACTGGTCGTTCGGCCCATGGTCTGCAATTGCTCTTCATCTTAGCACCCAGGAAACTTTGTAAAAGCAGGCCCTATTGGTCCATTTTACAGTACATTTTTCATGTTAACTACAAATATTGAAGTTATGAAGGCACAGTAGACAACATTTTATGATAGTTTTGTGTTATTCCAGGCAGGACGTACCCTCGGTCCGAGAACTGTACCCTCTGTATGTAATCTTTGAAAAGATCTTTATGAAAATGTCTCCAAAAATATTCTTAAGAGTTATATGTGTTACAGGCATTTAAGAAATGTCAATATGTAACGTTGCACGGCCTATCAGATTTCAAACTATGTCATTACTCTGCTAATGTTATCTGTTCTGTATCATTCCGCAAATAAATACACATTTTGAGTCAGATTAATGCATTTAGGTATCAGTTAATGAGTTATGAGCAAGAAAGACGCACATAATCTAATAAACGGTTAAATGTGCCTTGTGTTGATAAAACAAATATCTTAGAATGTACCCCTTCATATTCATTTTATGCCTTCTAAACACACTGGGAGCTTGTGATTCACACCCATCTCTTCACACTCACTGTGCCAGGGTTGTGTGTTGCAGTTTTGAACAGAGTCTGGCACACTGCAGGATGGATTTTACAGCCATCATTTACAGTAAGGATCACAATCGTCAGGAAACCGCAGAAGTAGTACATCACTAAGCTCTTGGCTTGAAGACACACAACCTCTAAAAGAAGAACATAGGAACTCCCCTTGAAATCGCCCCACAGACAAGAATTGTGGAGGCAAAGATGGCTACTTGGGTCTGGCGCAGAGATGTGAATATTGCACTCGGTCCACAAGTATGCTGTTAGGGCACTTCCGTAATAGGGTAGAATTATAAAAAATGATAAGCGCATTACAGAGAACTCTTCAAGGTGCCTAGCAATGAAGCTTCCAACTCCGAGTCTCCAATTAAAATAAATCAATGCCCAACACTCCTGCTCTTCGGCTTCCGCTGCCTGGGGGCTCTACACTTCCACATATCTCCTGTCATAAACTGCACATTTTCTGTGTCGCAAGTTTGCACTAATGAATCAAAAATACGGCGGAACAACTGCAACTCATTTTTTTTTAAGTCATTGCTGTTTAGAAGTGTTCAGTTCCCGTATAATGCGTCCACAGAAACCAGCCACGCTATTTTCTAGAAGCTGGCCACCCTGTTCAAACACGAGTCTGTGGAGAGAGGAGTGACGCAGCAGAGGCGCAAGGCTTTCCCTTAAGTGTGCATCTCTCGCCTGTTGCTGTTGGTGACACAGAGAGGGAAAAGTAGAGTGTACTACATAGAGAGTCCACTAGATGCAGTTTACCTTTTGTTTTACTCTGTGGCCGGTGCTTCTGTGACTTGGAGCGTGCTTGCTTGTAATTTTGGCTGGCCCGGGACATTTCCAGTGGTGAGGGGACTCACTAGGTGATGGAAGGAGGGTCACGTCTTGCCTGCAGCAGTCGTTGCCACTCACTGCACTGTGTTGCTGTTGTTGGCCAACCCCACCCCTTCCCCTTAAAGTCAATGAGGCTCTGCTGACCACGCCCTGGGCCACGTCTGAAGCACCCCATTCGAAGCCCAGTCACTGCTGCTTGGTGCAGCCACTCCCATCAGGCTGATGTCACTCTCCTCGCTTGTGCCTCGAGGGCGAGGAATTGTGAGTTCAGCACATGCGTTCTAGGAGAGGACTCTCGTCCGAGGGTCCGACCTAAATAAAAACGACAATTACTTACAAATTAAAATGTTTCAAATCGGTAGACGTGGTCAAGTGGAGCACCAAGCAGAAGTGAGCATGCCATCCATGGTGGTAATAATCTCCCTTTTCTCCACTCTGAAAATGGGAGGGCAAAGCACCCTACGTCCGTTAATACCAGCCACCCCTGCTCTGCACTCAATAGTCCAAGTCAGTTTTTGTTGGTCGGTGCTTAAAATGTTTTTGTAGGGGGCTTACAAATGTGTAAAGCTTATTTCTATGCCTTTAGGCTATGTTTATCCAAACAAAAATGATTGAATGCACACCATTCTAATACCTTTATTCTACGTTGCTTGAAACTAATTTGACTCTTGCATGCAGCCTGGGCTTGCGTGCTCTGCCCCTGTAACACACATGTATGATAGCAACAACATTGGACTGTTTGTATAGTGTAATTATAGCTGCCTCATTGATTGTTTGCACCCAGGAAAGTTTAATCAGAATAAACAACATGATGTTGCATGTAAGGTGATTTGGTAATATCACTTCCACAAGTGGTAACTCACATTTACAGTTCTGAACTAACAGACTGTCATTGCAGATCATTATTGCCTGTATGAAAATGCTTTTTCATCAACAAATGATCAGTGCTATGTAGAACATCTAAATTGATTTTTTTTATGTTGTATAACAAAAAATATGGAAATCGTAACTTTCAAAAGTTGTTGGAAGGGTGGGCCATAGGATTTGATGGGGCTGGCATTTTTTAATACACAGGTTCTTGAATGTGTAGTTAGAAGCCAGGGGTTAGTTAGTAGGCGTAGGTAGATTCACAGAGGAGTTGGATGGAGTTATTTATGGGACTTGCATCTTTCTTGAGAGCACATGGACCAGAACGGGCAGGAAGAAGTATTTGGTTAATCAGCAGGGTAATAGTAGGGTGTGGTTATGCTGAGTGAGCTATGAAGGGGAGGATCACATGATAGATGCAAATTGAGAACTTTCACACAGAAGATGTGGAAAGCGGTTGGAGTTAATGCACTGTGAAATGTAGAATGCAGGTACACAAGAAAGCTCTAACTTTAAGACTTTCGGTATTCACAGAAGGCATTTAGGAGTCCTAAAGTTAGGACTCCTAACTTCTGTGAATACCAAAATGAGTAAGTACCTTCTGTGAATACCAAAATGGTATTAAGTTTAGGATTTGTTTTAAGTTAGTTCTGTGAATCGGCCCATTTTCTTAATTAAAGTTTTGACCAGTTATCTACACAAAACTACAGAATCACATTTATCTTGTGTTGTTATAGCTCTAACTGGATTAACAGCACACAACATTAAAGAGATTACTTTACATTGAGAACTGGTGCTACCAGTTGAACATGATAATAAATTGGAATATTAGAAGCTATCCGGAGAAGCTTGTTATGAAGTCTCAAGAGTTCCAAAGAAAATGAAACTTTTAATCATTGAAGAGGTGAGCATGGTCTCAAACTTAGTGCTAGCCTTTGTACATTTAAGAATGCAACAGATGATGATGTTCTGTTTGGAGCAAAACATTTATTTGTATTTGGAGATCTACTACCACTTACTTCTGTAAAAGGACAACCTGTTTTTAAAACACTTGTCCATGAAGACACTGAGAAATCTTTGGGAAGTATTGGGAAGGTGAACATTTGGTAACATTTTGAATATAAAGAACTTGTTAAGAATATGCGACAAGCAAGTGATGAAGATTACGGAAATATTCTTCAAGACATAAGCACAGGTGTCTTGACAGAACATGATAAAAAAGCTTTAGAAAGTTGGCTACTAAGGAACCTGTTTACAACTGGAAACTCAACAGTTGAAGTAATATACAACATGTTTGGAGAAATGCAGTCTATAATTTGCCGAATGCCAACATGGTAAGAGTTTTCTATAGTTAATCAACTCCTACTGGTATCCTTCAATTTATTGAAAGAAGACACCAGATAGGTCGGTTTGTGACTACAGTGCCCGCAATTGAAAGAGGGTGCCACAAAAGAAACTGAAATAATACTAATAACATTGGTGCCTACCTATTAAAGAAATATCTCTTTTGGAGGAGCCATTCCCCATTACCTACTAAAAACAACTATGTGCTAAACATTTTTTAGCAAAAGGTATCATCATATACAGCTTAGTCTTCTACTCAGTAGATCTGAAGAGAATTATATGAACACTAATTAGGAGAATGAATATTAATCAAGAAGCATGAAAGATAATACATGCTTGCCTTGGACAATCATATGAAGATGATTGTTGTCATTAACTAAAGTCCTGAAGAAGGTGGTTTATCAATTCTCATCCACTGAAAGGCTACATCAACAACTACATACTGTTTAGCATTTTTAATTACTCATTTTAGCTTGCGTATTTGCACAATGTGCATAAAAAGTGAAAAGTCAAAATTCAAACAAAATTATTTCTAATCATTCTGGGATCTTTCCATGACACTGTATGAATATATTGACAAAGAAGGGATATAGGAGTCTACGTAAATAGGGAATATCCAGAATATGATTTTTTAATTAGTTTTTTATCTAAATCTTATGTTTATGTACATTGAATTGATATAATAAATATTTGACATTTTTACATATATTTGGGTTCAGTGTTATGCCCTTGAAGGTGTGGGTTTTTGATTGTGTGTATGGAAATATAGAAGAGGTTTATAGATGTGGTTGTAGGGGGAAATGTCTTGTTTTTACTAAAGTGCACCCTGTCCCCTACATTGGAAAGGGTAGCTCTCAATATTTGTTAATACTGTATTTAATCAACAACTTCTCAAACTGGAAAAACAACAAATAGTGGTAATTGTAGCTATTGATAAAATTGAACACCAAGGAGTACCTATTCCTCTTGCAGAGAAAGTACAGGTTAAATTGGATTCTTTGCAAAAGTCTATATCTAAAATTGCAGGCTTAGAAAAGACTTTACATGTATGTATAAACTGTCAGGTAATTTTACAGCGTAATTTGAATACAGAAGAAGGTTTAGTAAATGGAGCAATGGGAAAAGTAGTTGATTTTGTAAAATTTCAGAATACAGATGGAATTATAAAATTTGATCAGATTAAAGAGGTAAGGCAGATTGGGCATTGTGTTGTATTTTTTTTGCTTTAAAAGATTTAAAAGATTGTCAGTTCGTAGACAACATTTTCCTCTGTATTTAGCATAATACCTACTAATAAATCTCAATGTTTAAGTATAGACACTGCTTTTGTAAATATTGGAAGTACAGTGTTTAAAGAGGGAATGGCATATGTTGCATTGTCTCAAGTAAGAACATTGTCTGGTGATATATTTTGATGACAAAAAGGTTAGCGCTGATGCAAATTGTGTTAGAGAGTACAATCATTTAAAAATACGTTATACTCCTGATTTAGGTGAATATCCCATAAATGAGAAACGTATAGTGCGTCCAAAACTGAGATATATCAAAGATGCAATTGAGATTCAAAAAAAGAAAACAAATGAAGAGAAACTTGAAGTCATAAAAAAATGAAAATGGAAACTGTTGATGGAATTGAAGGATACCAGTTGGAATATAGTTCCGGTAACAACAGTTCTCCTAATGTGATTTTGAATGTTGTATTTTATCTACAAGATCCTTATTATAAAACCATGGGAAATCGTGAAAAAAAATTCAGTTTTTTACTACATTATGTATTTCAACAGAAGGTAACTGATAGAAGTAAAATCCATACTGCTTCTGGCATTCGTCATCGTTTGGATATATGTACTGGTTGTTTGACATTTTCTCTTAATGTACAACAAAATGCACAAGAATTTTAAATCCTTATGCTTGGAGTGTTAGAACATGAAGGAATATAGATTAAAAGCTTATTTGGACTAAGCTATAGATGGAATCATAAATGTGAAGAGTGTTCATTTACTACCACTGAAATACAAACAGAACAATTCATATACTTGACAATGCCAGACTGTAAATCAGTACCTTTTAACATATTGAAAAAACAGCCAATCAGGAAATGAGTTGTTTGCATCGTAGATCAGATATGCTGTCTACATTACATATAGAAAGATTTGGAAAATAACGTCGAAGACCAAATGGAAGAAAACTGTACTCCAAAATAATTGTTTTTAAAGCAAGTCAAATATCTATTCCATGAAGAACTTTATAGCAGAGGCTATAATTTTCCATGATGGACCTACTTCAACATCTGGACATTATCCTGTATATTTAAAGTGTAATAAAGGATGTACACATTGCAATGATGCCCACTTGGAACTCAAACCTAGATTGCCTTATGAATTACAAAATTAATATTTGTTATTTTGAGCACATCATTCGGCCTATTTGGAAGATGTGAACAGAAAGTAGACAGGAGTGCAAACTACTAGTATTTATAATTAGTGTTTAGAATATTATTTGTGCTAACTGACATTGCATTTAGAAAATTGTGTTTAAAAGGAAATAGTTTATATATTTATTGTCTATATTGGCCCAGATGTAAATTAGAGTCTACATTTTGGCAAATGTATTTCAGATAAATAATAGAGTTAATGTAGGTGAAGGAAGTAGTTAACAAAGTGCCGATAGAAAAACGCATAGCTACACATATTGAAAATGATGCTCTACACTGATTTTTTTGTTCTACAAACAATTTGAATGTTTTTTCACCACTGTTTAATGATGATACTACATTGAAATCGCTGTGTATGGTGAAGTTAAGTGGGATCTGAGAACAGAAAAAAGGGAAACTGAAAATTGTATATAATTATAAATTTATGTTGTGTTCTTAAAACTATAACATTATCATTTCTGTAATATATAGTCATTAAATAACAGCGTTTCTTCTGCTTTTTAATAGTAGCCACTGTTGAAGTTTGAAAAGAGTTGTATTGCTGTATAGCACAATACTACTCTTTAATACTTCTACTGAATAATAAATCTAAATTACTTGAAAGGTAAGAATACATAATATAATATGCATGATATCATGAAAAAAAAATGTAAAGTTGATTTATATGTTGTTTCTAATATAAATAACGTTAATCCTTTACACTGTTTCAAAATGATCATCATGTTGCTCATTGAATCATCCAAGCAGTCATTCTTTCACATAGACACTACCCATGCACTCATCCATTCTTTCAAGCGAAATGCTTGCACTAATGGGATAACCCAGGCAAGACCCTTGCATTCTTCCTTTGAAACAGGCACTACCCATGTACTCATACAATCACTCAGACACTACTCTTACACTCAACCATTCACTCAGGTACTACCCATGCACTCATCTATTCCCTCAGACACTACCCATGCACTCATCCAATGACCCTTGCATTTATCCTTTTACTCAGGCACAGTTTACCTATGCATTGATCTAATCACCAACACATTACCCTTGCACTCATAAATTCACTGAGGCACTACCCATGCACTCATCCAATCACCCAGGCAGTACCCCTGCACTTATGCAATCACCCAGGCACTGTCCATGCACTCAAAACAATTACTCGGGTACTACTCTTGCACTCAACCATTCACTCAGGCACTACCCACGCACTCATCCACTCACCTAGGCACTACCCCTGCACTCATGAAACCACCCAGGCACTACCCATGCATTCATATAATCACTCAGGCCCTATTCATCCACTCAATCATTCACTCAGGCACTACCCATACACTCATCCATTCTCTCAGGCACTACCCATGCACTCATCCAATCACCAAGGCATTACTTTTGCAGTCATCATTTTACTCAGGTACTACCCATGCACTGATCTAAGCACCCAGACATTACTTGTGCACTCATTAAGTCACTCAGGCCCTACCCATACACCCATCCAGTCACCCAGGCAGTACCCCTGCACTAATACAATCACTCATGCACTGCCCATGCACTCATGCAATCACAAAAGCACTACTCTTGTCTTCAATCATTCACTCAGGCTCTACCCATGCACTTATCCATTCCCTCAGGCACTACCCCTGCACTCATGCAATCCCCCAGGCACTATGCATGTACTTATGCAATCATTCAGGCACTACTCTTGCACACAACCATTCAATCAAGCACTACCTATGTACCTCAGAGTGTTATATGGCCGTTAGGATCATTGTTGACATTGCTAAGTTAGCATGAGATCTGCTTCCATGATGCTACTTTTGTGCACGTTACTTCATGACTTTCTTTTACAAGACCCTGTTTGTGCCTTTCACATGAGAACTGTCTGCTTTCTGCATTCTCTGCCTGTTCCTAGAGTTTAGTCCAAACACAATGTGCAAGGTTGATAAACAATGCCCCGTGTTATTCTGTTCTGGTCAGGCCCTAGCACCTAGACAAAGCATGCTAACACAACTGCACTGCTGAAAACTCCTGCTTTGACATTACGGGGATGCATGTTGTTCAAACACACACTTGGAGAGTGACCTTTCCAGAGAGAAGAGCTATGCAGTTCCTATGATGTAAAACTTCCATCTAGGCACTAAGGTATGGGGTCTGCTGATAAATCCCAGAGAACTTCATTCATATAATGAACTTCAACTTACCAAGTGGAGGGTGGGTAGTTAGGCATTATAGTCCTTTTTCCACTGTCTGTATATGATGACATCCCCCTTTATATTCTATGGCATTGTAACAAAGCAAACTGTTTTAGGTGTATGCATTTTGCTTCTGGTAGTAGTGTGTTTACTGCATTACAGAGCACTATAGTTAAAATACATTTTTTTAACTATAACCATGACTCTGACAATTCTTATTGTGGACAAGTATGAGTGAGTGAGTGAAAGGGTATGTTGTGCTACCGCGATTCCTGAGAGAGTCGGGAGTGCTGTGTTCTGGGTTGTCTAATCATTTGTAGCTTTGTGATTATGCAGGGGAACAAAATAGACACTATAGCTAGTCGGTTTTGGGATTTTGGTTACTAACGTGGTATCAATCAATCAATCATTGTATTTATAAAGCGAACTACATACCGTGAGGGTCTCAAGGCGCTGAGGGGAGGGGGAGCTGTTACTGCTCGAAGAGCCAGGTCTTGAGGAGTCTTCTGAAGGTGAGCATGTCTTGGGTCTGCCGTAGGTGGATGGGAAGGGTGTTCCAGGTCAACCAGGTCTTGGTGGTGAGAAAGGAGAAGGGCCTGCCAACGGCAGTCGTTTGTTGGATGCAGGGGACAGCGGTGAGGGCAAGGCCGGTGGACAGGCGCTGGTGGGTGGGTTGTAGAAGCTACAACCCCTATACACTGAGGTCTTGTTTTCCTGCACATAGTTCTGTGTATGTGCTGAATCCCTGCAACAAAGGACTACCCATGCACTCATCCAATGTCCCCAACATTAGCCTTGCACTCCTACTTTGACTCAGGTACTTCCCATGTATTCTTACAATCACTGAGGCACTACCCCTGCACTCATGCAATCACCCAGGCACTACGTAAGCATGAATGCAATCACTCAGGTACTTCTCTTGCACTCAACCATTCACTCAGGCACTGCCCATGTATTCATCCATTCACTCAGGCACTACCTATGCACTCATCCAATGACTCAGGCACTACACTTGCAGTCATCCTTTTACTCAGGCACTATCCATGCACTGATCGAAGCACCCAAACATTACCCTTGCACTCATGCTATTACTCAGGCACTGCCCATGCACTCCTCCAATCACCCAGACAGTACCACTGCATGTATGCAATCACCCAGGCACTACCTATGCACTCATGTAATAACTCAGGTACTACCCTTGCACTCAACCATTCACTCAGGCACTACCCATGCACTCATCCATTTGCTCAGGCACTAAGTATGCACTCATCCAATGACCCAGGCTTTATTTTTGCAATCATCCTTTTACGCAGGCACTACCCATGTACTGATCTAAGATCCCAGCATTACTCTTGCATGCAAAAAGTCAATCAGGTACTACCAATGCACTCCTCCAATCACCCAGGCAGTATCCCTGCACTTATGCAATCACTCAGGCACTAAACATGCACTCATGCAATCACTCAGGCACTACTCTTACACTCAAGCTTTCACTCAGGCTCTACCCATGCACACATGCATTCCCTCAAGGACAACTTATGCACCCTTGCACTCATTGCTTCAGCCAGGTACTTCCCATGCATGCATACAATCACGCAGGTACTACACCTGCACTTGTGCAATCACCCAGGCACTACCCATGTACTTATGTATTCACTCAGGTACTAATCTTGCACTCAACCATAAACTAAGGCACTACCCATGCACTCATCCATTCTCTCAGGCACTACCCATGTACTCATCCAATGATCCAGGCATTATTCTTGCAGTCATGCTTTTACTCAGGCACAACCAATGCACTCATCTAAGCACCCAGATATTACTCTTGCACTCATGAGATCACTCTGGTACTACCCAGACAGTACCCACAGCACTTATGCAATCACCCATTCACTCCCTATACACTCATGCAATCACTCAGGTACTACTCTTGCACTCAACCATTTACTCAGGCAGTACCGATGCACTCATCCATTCACTCAGGGACACCCTACGCCGGGTTCCGGGTTTCAAGTCTTTATTTCGATTTTTAGCAAATCATAAAAGACACATTAAAATACAGGTAATCAAACAAATCAAATTTTTAAACAAGAAAACTGTTTAGGAATGAGGAAAAGAACAACCATCAATAAACAAATACACAACACATTTAAAACAGACCAAAAAATAAAAAAGTATTAAATATCGGTTAATGGAAAACCTGAATAAAATTAAGGAGAAATGAATTATGTTAAAGGAGCATTTCAATTCATATTCATTATCAGTGAGCCCTTTCTTGCCGAGTGTGCAAAGGATGCAGATGAAAAATACTAATAACAACAAGTGATCTAAACTGGTACATGTTCTATCAAGTTACGATACGAGACAGTATGAGTGGCCCAGGGAGCTATAACATATGTTTTAGCCTTAAGAGCCAGGCCCAGCCCAAATATTTTGCCAGACTTACAACAAAGGGTTCAGAGGTGTTGGTCTTAAGCGCCCAAATGGCTTCCGCAGATGTTTTAAATGGTAATTTTTGGAACAGAGGTTTTAACCATTTCTTTCGGGGTGCAGCATATCTAGGACAAGCAAAAAGAAAATGTCCCTCGGATTCATTATGACCTGGGCAACATTTACAGTTGGTTGATGACCCTGTAGACCATTTGTTTGAGAAAGAGTTCAGAGGCAAAGAACCCACTCTAAACTGATGGTACAGTTTTTTATCTAGTGGTCTGGTTATTATATCCCAATAGGGCTCTCGCAATAGGTCGAGTTTGAATGTTAAAAACCGGCCCGTAAGACTATTATTGTTAGAGAGTAAAACTCTTTTTAAACGGATCGAGGCCCAGTACAGGGATTTAAACTCATGTTTGGAGGGGAAAACATTGGATTGGGGGGATGACCAAAGATGTTCTAAGCCCATATCAGTGAGGATGGTTTTTACAGCAAAAAACCATGGGATTTTCCCAGATCCAGTGATAGACCTGACTTCAGCCAATTCTTTTGCAAAAAGAGATAGATCTGGAGACGTCCATATGCGTCTCCACAGGGCCACCAGCCTAAATCTAGCCATCTCGTTGATCGGAGGGGACCCTAGATCCAGGCAGAGGGGAATCGAAGGGGTTGACTGTGGAAGGCCTACTAAGTTACGAAAAAACTTACATTGTGTTTTAAATAAGTTGAGCAGGTCCATATAGCCCCAAAGATCAGCGCCATAAAGAATGGCGGTGGAGATTTTAGCGTCATAGATCTTGAGGGCCGGTAGAACCCGCTTTGTGGTCGATTCCTTTTGCTATTTAACGAGGCAGCCAGTCAACCTTGCAAATTTGAGATGTTGGATGTTAATTTGGTCTTTCCATCTCAAACGGCTGTCAAGGGTGACCCCCAAGTAAGTCATGGTATCAACCTGCTCGAGGTTAACTCCGTTCAACCTCACGGAGCTCCGAACTGGGTGATTTTTAGTGAAAACCATAAACTTTGTTTTCCCCACATTTACCACCAGGTTGTTAATGGCACAGTACTCCTCAAAGCGGTCCAGAGCCCGCTGGAGTCCGCTACGTGTTCTTGAGAGGAGTAAAGTGTCGTCGGCGAAGATGAGAAGGGGGAATCTCATCCCAGCCAACATTGGGGCATCAGTGGGGGTATCCATGAAGAATTTAACAACTTGGTCGATAAAAAGGAGGAAGAGTGTTGGGGCCAGAACACACCCCTGACGGACACCTCGGGTTACGGGAAATGTTTCCGTCACTTATCCCTGGCCACCCCACCTTACCCTAGCATAATTATCCTCATGGAATCTAATAATGAGGTCTAGTAGTTCTAATGGACATCCCAAATTTTCCAGCACACCCCACAATTTGTCCCTTGGTACCAGGTCGAAGGCGGACTTCAGATCAATGAATGCAGCAAAGATGGTACCGCCGCCGAGCCAGACCACCTTCCAATAGATCAGGCAGAGTCTAAACACCTGATCTATGGTGCTTATTCCTGATCTGAAGCCCGCCTGCATGGGAGATAGAATGCCCTCTGTTTCGATCCATCCCTGGACCCGACCCAAGACCATACGTGCTATGATTTTTTGTATGGAATCGATCAAACTGATCGGGCGGTAATTCCCTGGTATGGACCTGTCGCCCTTTTTGTAAATCAGGACTATTTCAGCTCCCTTCCACGATTTCGGGACTGTGGCTCCGTGGGCTAGGGAGTTAGCTATCATAGTTATATACGGGAGCCACACGGCGGGGTTGGATTTAAATAGGTCCGCCGGAATCAAATCCATACCAGGCGCTTTCCCTCGTAGAGTCAGGGACAGGGCCAGCTCGGCCTCAGCAACTGAAAAGATTATTTTTTCCCCATGGGGAATCAACGGGAGTGTCCTGCCCAAGGGATTTATAGCTTTGGGGTCATCGGCTCTGAATTGGGCAGAGTAAAATAAAACCCAATCCTGAAGGGGCACATTGTTAGCCGGGGTGGAAGAGTCAGGGTTTTTCCCCCATTTAACTAGATCCCAAAACTTTTTTTGGTTGTTTGAGGTGGACGCCTCCAGGAGATCAGACCAGAGCCTATCCTCCCACTCCCGTTTAGCTTCCCGAAGGGTTTTCCTATAATGGAGCCTGGCCGCCTTAACTGCAACCATGTCCCGTGATTTAATAGATAAGATAAGAGCCGAATGTGCCTCCCTGCATTTTCTATTATACCATTTCTGGGGCAAGGGATTGGTTTTAGTGGAAGCACTTCTGCACGGGAGGGAAAATAGGGATTTTATCTGGTCGAAGCATATAGTATGTAATTTCATAACATTGTTAGCCAAACCAGAGTCTGCCCCCAACAAATCAATTTGCGACATCTCATTATACACGTTATTTGCCACTATGTTAACATTGTCCCATAAAGATTTATCCTCCATGACCCGGGACCATTTCAGTCTCCTCCTATCGTTGGTTAGTAGGGCATCCCCTGTATGAGAGGTGGTAGACTCCTCTTGTCTCTTTAGGCCTGGTAGTTTCAGTGACAATGACAGCGGGTTGTGATCGCTTTCTGGGCGCTGTAGTACTGACATGTCAATTAATAACGGCCAATGTTCCATATTTAGCAAGATATAGTCAATGCGGCTCTGCCTCTGCCCATTGTCAAAGGTGCAATTAGCCTCTTTGTCCGAGATTGAGCGGCCATTACATGCACGAAAACCCCTATTTAGGCAGAATGCCATCCAAGACACTGCTGCCTCTGTTGCCTTTGCCCTCTTAGCCACTTTCAGGTCGGGAATGTCCCAAACAGAGTCCTCAGCCATGCTCCAACTGTCTCCCATGTCAAACAATGGCTCTATAGTGCAATTTAGATCTCCAGCTAGTATAGTGACATTCTCGCTGCCCATTTCGGATATTTTGTAGTCGATAATGTTCAACAAGGGCGGACTTCGACCACCGGGCAGGCCTCTCGCGTAGATATTAAAAATTTGCACATGTCGTTGATTGTCTTTGCTTAGTTTAATTTGGAGGAGATCCGGATGCTGAACAGAGAGCTCAGTTGGGTGGAGACCCAGAGACTGTTTCACCCAAATCGTCAGACCACCTGAGGCACGCCCTTTGCCCCCTTTAATCGCAGGTTTAAAAAAGTTAATGAAACCCAACTTGTGGACTGGCTCAGTAGCCCAAGTTTCTTGCAGCAGGATGATGTCGTAGCTGTCCACAAAGTTCAACCAGTCAGTAGAGGCGAAGCGGGCCTTAATTCCTGCTATATTCCAGGACAAGATTTTCAAGTTGTCATTCGATTGGACCAAAGGGGGAGGTTGCAAAGATGAAGGCGGCGTAACTGCCTGTGGATACCCTCTATCATTTTTAACCTCAATGTGCCCGACGTGGTCTATTGGAACTATAGGGTCATCCTTAGTCGAGGTCTCTTGGGCATCTCTATGGAGTGGTAGATTAGGTAGCCTAGCCTCTGGGCCTCCGCTCACTACTACTGAGTTACAGAGTGGGTATGGGCTTGCCATGCTGTGCCCAATAAGCTCTTGGGCTACTGCTTTGACAGGGGATGGCTCACTGGGTGGGTCGTGGAGTCAATTGATGGCCTCAAGGTCAGAAAGGGGACCAAAGTGGTTAAAAAGGAAAGGGCGCTGGCGGTCAAGAGGGGTTAGTGCCAAGGGATGTCTTACGGCTGGAACCTGACGAAATAAAGGGTAGGGCTGGGGGGGTATTTGCCTATGTGGGTAGAAGTGTGATAGGGCTAAGGTTTGTACATCCCCCTGTCTTGCAAACCTAGGTTCTCTTCGGATGGCATCTACCACCCATATATCTTTGAACGAGATTAAAATGCAATCTCCCTCCAAGTCTTTGGTCCCATGACCCACCAAATCTACTCTTCTCACAAATAATATCTCCGTGGGAGAGGAGGGTGGTAAAGGGCGGTTTTTGTTTAGCTAGAAAATGACTTTATTACGAAGGTCCCCATATGACTCCTTGCTGCCTGGTTTTAACGGGGCTACACCTGTCAGGACAATAGTGTGTTGAGCTGCTTCAGGTGGTAAATCAACACGAGGGGTAGTTATTCTTTTACGTCCCCCCTCCCTGTGGTTATTGTGGATAGTGCGTTGGTCTCTTTGTATGCTGGGGGGGGCAGGGTTTGTAATAGATTGTGATGAAGGTCCCGTACTTTGATGCCCACCAGTATTTTGCTGATCCAAAGACTTTGACTTTGGCTTGGGTGCCTGAGTAAGGGTGCTAGTGCCTAGTTTGGAAGATGTGATATTTAGTTTTTCTCCCCCTTTAGGCGTGATGGTATTTGGCCCTGAGGTTTTGTTAGGTGGTGGTTTGCCCCTTGCCATGTTATTACTAACAGGGGCCTTAGTGGCTATTTGTGTTTTGCTGACACCCGTATGGTTTGTGCCAAGTAAGGTTTGTAACATAGCATGGTTTGAATTAGTCATAGCCTCCATGCTATCAATTTTTGAGGTCATGAGCCTTGTCCGCTCCAGAACAGGTAGTAATAAAGTTTTGAACATGGCCTCTATTTTTACTAACAGAACTTCGTCACTATTAAGGCACATGGGGCAAGTGCTAGAGGAACCCAAGGCCGAGAGGGAGGGACATAGCATATTGGCGAATACAGAAGGGTTTAGAGGGTCTGGAGGAAGCTCAGACCCCTGACTCCATTCGTCTTGGGAATCATTTGTTTTAGGGATTTTCCGGTCTCTCTCCCCCGACAATCTGGAATCCAACTTTCTCTTTTTAACGTTAGGACCAGGATTGGGTGCAAGGTGGTTTGTAATTTCAGCAGGATTAGAATTGTTAGAGTGGTTAAGGGGAAGGTATCCGGAGAGCTGACTGGGATCGAGCCCCCCACTATTCCGTGAGTCATCCCCCTGACTACATTGAGAGACATCTATACTGTGCCTTTCTTCCTTCGAGGTGCAGGCTGTTGGACTCACCCCTACACCTTCTAAATGGACGATAACGTCCGTGGAGGAAGTATGGACACAGTTGAAGGCAGCATGTGGAGCGGAGGGTACAGGGGAGGTAGATGTAGCTAGAGCCCCCAATGATGATCGCTTGCCACTAATAAGATCTATTGAGAGTCTTTTCTCCACCATGTCAATTTCCTTCTCCAGGATTCCAGTAGCCCGTGAGATAAATGCATCAAGGGGGCCAGATACTACTCCCTTGGTGGTGTGGATTTGCACGGATCGTTCTTTGCCTGACCGTAGCCGCATTGTGAGGGGCACAGATGAGAGAGTCTTGCAAAAGTTTTAGGCAGTCTTAACAGCACCAAAGGGCAAAGGATATACGTGCACAGCCCGCCACCTACCTTGAGGCCTTCCGATCGGCCAGGGGGGGTGGGCCTAGGCCGGACTCTGCCGTACTCGAACGGCCTCAAACGGCCCGCTCTTTGCCCGGTCTTCGCCCCGGTCGCTCCCGCGCGCTCCTGCGCAGCGGGTGCTCCACCCTAGGGAAATAGGGGAGGGCAGGGGGCGGTGCCGGCAGGGAGAGCAGCCATAGGTGATGCACGCAGGGACTCCTGGTCACTGAAGTCCCTGCTAGGCAGCTCGCAGCCCCGCCGGGGTCCAAGACTTGATGATGGTGATGAAAGCAGGCTCCCCCTCTCCTCCCACACAGAGAGAGTCACGCGACGCAGCGGGACCCGCGATACTCCAAACGCCGGCAAACTCTGTAGAAGCTTCCCACAAGGCAAGGGAAACACTGGCCCTTTAAATCCGCTTGTCAGGGGCGGCGCCGGCAGGGAGAGCAGCCACAGGTGATGCACGCAGGGACTCCTGGTCACTGGAGTCCCTGCTAGGCAGCTCGCAGCCCCGCTGGGGTCCAAGACTTGATGATGGTGATGAAAGCAGGCTCCCCCTCTCCTCCCACACAGAGAGAGTCACGCGACACAGCGGGACCCGCGCAGCGGGTCCGGCAAGGCGTTGAAGGGCAGCAGCAAGACACACGATACTCCAAACACCGGCAAACTCTGTAGAAGCTTCCCACCCTACGCACTCATCCAATGACTCAGGCATTACTCTTGCAGTTATCCTTTTCCTCAGGCACTACCCATGCACTGATCTAGGTACCCAGACATTACTATTGCACTCAGGAAGTTACTCAGGTACTACCCATGCACTCCTCCAATCACACAGGCTGTACCCCTGTACTTATGCAATCACCCAGGCACTACCCCTGCACTCATGCAATCACTCAGGCACTGCGCTTGCTCTCAACCATTCATGCAGGCACTACCCATGCACTCATATATTTCCTTTAGGACTACCCAAGCACTCATGCAATCACCCAGGCACTACTCTTGCACGCAACCAATTCACTCAGGTATTACCCATGCACTCATCCATTCACTCAGGCACTACCCCTGCACTCATGAAATCACCCAGGCACTACCCTTGCACTCTTAAAATCACTCAGGCACAACTCTTTCACTCAACCATTCACACATTCATTACCCATGCACTCATCCAATGACCCGGGCAAAAGCCTTGCACTCATATTTTTACTCAGGTACTTCCCATGCACTCATATAATCACCAAGGCACTACACATGCACTCATGCAATCACCCTGGCACTATGTATGCACTCATGCAATCACCCAGGTTCTTCTCTTGCACTCCACTGTTTTTTGGTGTTTTTAAGATTTTATCAATAATTATGTAAACAAAAAAACAAGCACATAACAGCGGTGATTGTAAATTGTGTCCAACATTGTTTGGACAACCTGTTCCCCAATGCTCACCACTTTATGGCACAAAAAAGTCCTCCTTTTGCAAAATCAGGAAAAGTCGGTGGTGTGGACTGCAGCCAGTCACAAATGTGAGAAGTAGAAGGTTGAGGATCTTGGCTGCCTTCCTTTGCACTTACAAGTTCAGCTCTTGCAAGCTTCTTGTCATGCATTGTTCTGAGATGTTTGTACATCGACGATGTAGCACAAGATTTTTTTTGTCCCATCCTTGGGAGAGCACCTTTTTTCAGATGTTGCATGCAACTTTTTACGTGACTCCTTGTTCAGATTTAAAACAAAACAAACATTCAAATTCACATATTAAATATATATATTTGTATATATAAATAAAAAAGTATGTATTTTAAATTTTAAAAATATTCTAATTGAAAATAAAATGTCATACATAAAACATATTTATCATATATTTTTTTATATGAATATAAATATATATATATATATATATTTTTTTTTTTTTTCAAACTCAAAAACAGAGGTTTCAGGGACGTTATAGTTAGAAATTAGCATTTAAAAAACCTTAGAAATTCACTGAAGAAACACAGGTTTCAGGGACGTTATAGTTAGGAATTAGCATTTTAAAAACCTTAGATAGTCAATGAAAAAACACAGGTTTCAGGGACGTTGTGGTTAGGCCGACATATCATTAGTACGAAACCAGAGAAATTTAGCCGTAATAGTTAGCTGAGATAACCATATCTCGCCCTCGCAAGGCACTGCTTATGACCTTGCATATTACATCACTCATGACATGTTCAGTGACATCACTCATGACATCACTCATGACACCTCAAATGACATCACTGGTGACAGTATCCACAGAATCTCTAACACACCCACTCACACCCCAATATAACCTTTAAAACACCCACTCCAACTTCCACACTAACTTTTTCAAAACCATTGATACACTCTTACCATGAATGTTGATTTTTTAAAATGTTTTGCCCTTCATAGTTTTTCTACATTAGAAAAGGCATTTCATTATCTTCTAATTTATTGTAACAATACTTACATATAATTTACCATATGGACATGTCAAAGCGTTCCTCTGCAAATAAAAAGTCGGCTGGCTTTTGACAGTAATCATTATTTTCTTTTTCAGTTTTTAAATAAAAGTTAACAGTCTGTGTTTGAATCTTGTAAGGAGTGTGTCAGCAACATACACAAACATACTCTGTTTTTTTAGACCACATTGTGTTACATTTTGTAATCTCTTCGTCAAAACTATCAATTGTAATATCTGTATCCTATTCTCCCACTCCTCCTCTTAACAGCTCTTTATTTTCCATAGAATCCTGATCAAAACGAAACTGCACATCATCACACACCTTTTCTACATCTGCTACAGTACCATGCAAAAGTAATTTCTCCTAAACATAAAACAGGTGTTTTCGCATAGTACAGCTTCCTAACTAAAGTTCTCATTGTTGACTGATGTACGGCTAACATCCTGTAATGATGAAAGGTGCTTTGGCACACTTTCTTTGATAAACAAGCTAGTGAGTGTCCCTGCAAATGTTTATGCTTTCTAATCTTGCAAGGATCCAATCCTTGTAAAGTACTTATTTTTTGTTTTAAAATTCACCTTGGACAGACATGTAGACATTTCCTTAATATATCAATGGATTACTGTTGAATAGTACACACACTACTACACTTACATTTGTATACAGGCACCGGACTCTACCTTCCTTGTACCTCTTCTCCAATACCCTGTTCAACATTTCTAGGTACCATCACCTCTTTCACTACAGGAGTGTCAGTCTTCATTTCATAACATCGTCCTTTGTAATCAATATCATGAACTACTCCATTATTCTGCAGATAGGTTTCTTCATTAAATACTCTAAGTATGTATCCATTATCCACTAAAAACTGTGCAAAAGTTACTTCTGTTGACTAATCTTCTTTCAGTTTTTGTTTCCTCATACACAACACCATTTTGTCAAGAGTCTTCATTTTATTCATAATCAAAATGAATAGCTTCCTCTACAAAGCAAAAGCCTTATTAACTACATTCTCAGCTTGTTCTTTCTGTTTTAGTGCATCTTTCTTCTTCTATATTTTTTCATAGTTCTCAGTAGATTTATAACTACTCTACTACAAAACATCCTGGCTCTGATTTCTTTGAACTGCTTCTGTCTCCTGGTTAAGGTGTGTCCACCTTTGTTACATTCTTTCCTGTTCACTGTTATTCTTACTCATAGTTAGAATTTTATTTTCATTACTTTGTAATCTTTGGAAATGTCCACAAATATTTTTAGGAAATGACGTTGTCCTCTTATCAGTAGTTTTTTTCTTTTACCGCTTATTCTTAATTTTCCCCCTTTTGTATCTCAGTTTTGCATAGATACTGTAGTTGCTTCTATTCCCTTTTCCTCCAAGTTTTTGTAGGCATTCTGCCTGTAGTTATACAGATATTGTTCTGTAAAAAATTATATATTTTAATATATATATATATATTTAACTCTTTATTCTAGCCAATGTACCAACTACTTTACTACTGGCTCACATATAATAAAACACAGTTTTTATGTTATTTATGTTATTTTGTAGTTTTAAATCCACAGATAAACTTAACTATATAACTATAATCACTTACTTCAATGCACCAAACCCAAACCAAAACACAAAACCGAATTTATTAGTTACCCTTTAATATTATATCACCCTCTCCTTCAACACAGCTGCACCATAGCTCAGTTCTCACTTCTACCTGCTAAAAGACCACAGTATCCCTTTTGTAGTTTATATTAAAATAAATATCAACCAAAGTGTAAAAGTACATACAGTGTCTCAATATTGTAAACCCGAAAACACAGCATAAGAGCTATTTCTGTGCCTCTCTACCACTGTGTCACTGGTAGATTTAGTGTCTCAGTACTTTTCTTCTTAGATGTGTCAGGTTTAAATTTTGAGAAATACTGTATATAAAAATCTGCACATTAATCTGTATCACAGCATATATCTCACTAATCCTTCATTAGTACATTCAAACAGTGTGTGACAGGTTACATATATAATTCACCAGATGGTTTTAAAAGAGAACATATTCCTCACTAAAACATGAAAATACATGTGTTTGTGGTTGAGTACAATGATACTCCCTGAATGGTTGGATAAATGAAAAGATAGTGCATAGGTGATTCCCTCAGAATATAGGTAGTGTCTAGATGATTCCCTGAGTATATAGGAATTACAGCTATGGTTCCATATTTAATTTAATTTTAATTTAATAACGATTTCTAAAGCGCCTGGTGACCCAAGGGCATCCCCGCGCTATAAAATTTGTGATCCTGTTGAGGGGGAGGGAGGGAGGAGAGATACTTATAGAGGGACTCTATTTAGGGAATAGGTGTGTCTTTAATTTCTTGCGAAATGCCAGGTAGTTAGGTTCAAGTCTGAGGGAACGTGGAAGAGCGTTCCATCCAGCAGCTGCTTGAACGGAGAATTGTCGTCCTCCTGTGCGAGTCCTTTTAAATCTAGGTATGTCGGCCAGGTTCTCATTCTGGGATCGTAGGGATCTGGTTGCTGTGTTGGGGGTGATCATTTTGCTGAGGATCGCCTGGCCAGATCCTTTGATCAGCTTATGTGTCGTGCACATCGCTTTGAATTGCACCCTTTGGCGCACAGGGAGCCAGTGCAGAGCTTTGAGGGCCGGCTTGGCGGACATTCTGGAGGGGAGGTTGGTGAGAAGGCGTGCCGCCGCGTTCTGTGTCCGCTGGAGCTTTGTCAGGGTGGCCTCAGGGGCTCCTAGGTAGACCAAATTACTGTAGTCCAGGCGAGACAGTACCAGTCCCTGGATGAGCAGTTTCCTAGAAGTAGGAGGCAGTAAGGGGAGGATCTTGCGGGTTGTGCGTAGGAGCCCGAAGCAGGTGCCCGAAGTTTTAGCTGCTTGTGTCTTCATAGACAGCTCTGGTTCGAGCCACACACAGAGTGTCTTAATTTCACGCTTCGGGGGAGGGATTTCCCCGAATATGTCGGGCCAGAGTGCTGGAGGGATGGTCGTCCATTGTTTCCCTAGGAGCATCACCTCCGTCTTTGCCCCATTAAGTTTTAATGATGAATTATTCATCCAGTTGTGAATTTCTATAAGACAATTGGTCAGGTTTTCTGGGTGGTCGATCAGTTGGGACAGGGAGACGACCAGCTGAGTGTCGTCAGCATAACTTACCATTTTTATATTAAATGGTGTCACCACGTCCTCAAGGGGGGCCATATATGCGTTAAAAAGCGTCGGGCTCAGGGAGGAGCCCTGAGGGACCCCGCTTGTGAGTGGAAGGGTGGATGAGTGGTGATTGTTGTCCCACACTTGGAACGTGCGCCCTGTAAGAAAGGATTCAATCCAACTGAGTGCCGTCCCGGTAAGTCCTGCATCCGCCAGTCTATGTAGAAGGACACGATGGTTGACTGTGTCGAAGGCTGCGCTTAGATCCAGGAGGATCACTGCCACTGATCCTCCTGAATCTAGTATGCGCCTTGCTTCTTCAATGACGGCAAGGAGTGCGGTGTCTGTACCATGGCCCGGGCGAAATCCAGTTTGGGATTGCCTGAGTATTTTGTTGGTCTCAAAGAACTGAGATAATTGTACGTTTACCAGTTTCTCTGCTACTTTGCTGATACCCGGGAGGAGTGATATTGGTCGGTAATTAGACACGTCTGCTGGGTCTAGCTGGGTTTTTTTTTGAAGTGCCTTCACCACAGCACTCTTCCAGATATCGGGGACAGATCCGTGGGCGAGCGAACTGTTGATAAGTTCTGTGACAGTGGGCACAATGACTGAGGCTACGGTTTTGAGGAACCTGATCGGTGCTGGGTCCCGAGGTGATCCGCTTTTCATTTTCGTCAAGGTTCTTTCTACCTCTAGGCAAGTTACTGGCCGAAATGTCGGCAGTGTGGGGCGCAGATTGCTTTCGGCCTGGTCGAGGGATAAACGGCTTTCCATGTGACTAGGGTGGCCGGGGGGTGGGAGGGAAGCCAGGATGCGGGTGATTTTGTCGTTAAAGTAATTAGCCAGTTCATTACTTCGATCAACTTTGGGGGTGGTGGAGGTGGTGGAATTGGGGACTTTGAGCAGTTCCTTTACAATTAAGAAGGATTCCCTGGCTGAGTTGGATGATTCTTGTATCCTCGTGTCATAGTGTGAGGCTTTGGCTTGTCTGATGGCCTCTTTATAAAGTCTGACTGTGATCTGGTAGGCTTCTTTATTGGCATGCTGCCAGTTTCTCCTCCAAAGCCGTTCGGCTTTATTGCAGTTTTTGCGAAGTAGTCGGAGGTCCGTGGTATACCACGGGGCTGACCCAGGTTTGCCGTTTTTGTCTTCCCTAGTTCTAATTGGGAGCACTGAGTCCAGGGAGGAGGTGATCCATTCTCTGAATTTTTTGTCGGCACTAGCCGGGTCTTCCGCGTGTGCAGGGGTGGTTCTTTCTAGGGTCTTGGCCCATTCTTCAGTGGGGAGTCTGGACCAGGTCCTGTCTCTGCTGTAGGTGGACGGTTTTTGGGGTTTCCTGAAAATTCCAGGTAGTTGGCAGGAGACTATCTGCATAGTTAGTGCTTGTGTATTCACATGACTATATTGCCACTATCTGGGTGTTTGGATGAGTTCAATATTACTGCCTAAATAATCAGCAAAGCGCATACCTAATGCCTCAATGATTCAATACATGTATAGATAGTGGTTGAATGATTAAATGAGCGCTACTCTAGTCCTTCAGTGATGACAGGACTACATGTGTAGTATATATATGATTTGTTCAGTGCATAAATAGTCCGTACGTCATTGTTTAAGTGCATACACAGCACCAGGCAGACTGCATGAGTGCATGACTAATTTTTCAGTGATTGAATGAGTACATGATTAATGCCCATGTGTTTTTGATTAATTGAACAGGTGGTACCTGGGTGACAACCTAACTACATGAGTATTGCCTGGATAATTAAACAACTGCATCAGTAGTGCCTGGCTGATTACATGAGGGCATAACTAATGTCTGAGCAATTGTATAAGTCTGTTGTTAAAGCTTGAGAAATTGAATAAAAGCAAGTGTGCTGCTGTGGTAATTATATTAGTGCAAGAGTATTCCCTCAGTAATTGAATGAGAGCATAGATACTGGATGGGTCATAGGTTCACTGCAATGGTTCCTCCTGCATAAATGGATGAGTGCATGACTACTACCAGAGTGTTTGGATGAGTGCATGGGTTGGGCCTCAGTATTTGAAGGAGTGCATGGGCTGTGCATGGGTGTTTGAATAACTGCCTAAGTACAGCTTTGGTAACTATATGTGAATGGTTAGTGCCTGGGTGATTGAATGAATACATGGGTGTTATCTGCATAGTTAAATGAGAACATAAGCAGTGCCTTCATGATTGAAAGAATATATATGTAGTGCCTGGGTGATGGAATAACTTCATAAATAGTGTGCAAGTGATTTGATAACTGCCTGAGTAGTGGCTGCATGATTGGATGAGTGCCTGAGTAGTCTTGGGTGACTATAAAGTATCTCAATTGCTGTTAGAGGCATACCAGTTGTGACTATATATGTAACTCTTTGTTTAACTTCTGTCAGTATCAAACTATCTGCTTTACTGTAGATATCCTTTTCTAATGACCTATATGTCAAAAAGTCTAGATATCACACTTCACTTATGAGTGGATACAAGCCACTCTACGAGCAAACATAGCTCTGTTATTCAGCATTCACAAACATCAATACGTTTCTAAAACTGAAAACCACAAATCTCACTTTTTCAAAGCAAAAACCTTTTCTTAATGGCTTACCTAAATCATTTCTCAAAATTTCCTTAGGTGTTTAAACCATATATTCAGCATTTCTCAAACAAAAGTTAGTTGCCAAATGAAGGTAGCACAAGAACTCTAAACAGACATTCTGCACTATAAATACTCCTCAATTTTAAACAGAGCATGTTTAAAGAAATACACCACCCTCACCACATTCATGAAAGTTGCCTGAAAGAACATAGATCACCATGTAAGCATATATGTGATCCCACAATGGATAAGAACCTTCAAGCTAACTTTCCACAAAAATATAGGTCTCTACATCTTTTAAATAAACTCGAGTCCCACCATACATATAACTATCTGCAAACAAGAAAATCACACCTTCTGAGCATATGCAAACCACTCATATATGTAAAGAAAACACATTGACAAACACTTCTTAATACATACCTTAAAATAAAGACTACTTTTGGCCCGATTACGATCTCAGTTGGAAAGCCTCTGACGTTAGGTCAGAGGCTTTCTGACTGAGATCGTTGGTTTCACTTTTGACCCCCTGATTACAATTTAGGAAGTGAAACTGCAGGTCATTCCAACTGGATTCCGATGGGCTCCTGAGCCTGGGGGGCAGTTGGAGACTGGCTAGTGATCCATATGGACGGCATTTCACGCCGTCCGGATTGCGATGCTTGGTCTCCGACAGACTTTCCATGCCAGGCTTTCTGACATGGAAAGCCTGTTGGAGAGCGAGTTTAGGGGCCCCCAGCAGGGTCCCCATCAGTTTGAAGCATCTGGTTGTGGGCCGAGAGGGTACCTATGGTGCCCCCTTGTTGATACCTGCACCGCCTGGGGTGCCTGCCACGCAGTGCAAGGATTAACACAACCTCCAATTTCTCTATGGAAGCTTGTGCTATGACTGGTTCCTACTGTAGCACATGCTCCCATATGGAAATGTGAGTATGCGACCGCACCATGTGTGATCGCATTGTAATTAGGTGGTCGGGACCGCTGACCGGAGGTCATTCGGTCCCGTTTCCATGAGCAAAAGTACTACAGCTCCCAGAATGCAAATAACATAGATGTATCTATTATGCACTTGATGTGTAGACATTTAAAAGATACTTCATTTTTAATACATTCCTCATTACAACTTTGAACAGTAGTAGTCTGTTATTTTTCTATAAACTACATAATGGAATAAAGGAGCACTGAAAACTTTGAGTACTAACATTTTAAAATCACACTCTCTGATAGATACAGTACATCTCATATATTTTAATAGTATCACTATGTTACTCTTTTTTTATCAAACTTCCTCATACATCTTCATTTCTAATATAATTCTTTTTAATTAACTAAAACGTTATGTACATACCAGTGAATTGAGTTCATAGATAATATTGTTATTTTAGCTCTTTTTCTAAATAGTTTTTACACAGTTAGGATTGTATGAACTAAGCACAAGAATGATACACCACTCTCATACAAAGCAATCATAAAATGGTAACCTCTTCAACTTTCCACTCTATGATCATGAGAGAGGCAGCAAATGAAATCATGTCTTTAATTTTAGACTACTGTATCTCCACTTGTGAATGGTTAGCATCTGTTAACCTCTCCTTCAAAAAGATGGTTCCTGTCTCTGCATGTTCAGATTTTTTTGCAATGTTTGCAGACTAATCGCAAGAAGAAACGGGAGCCCACACCTACATTTAGATTAATTTTTTTAACATAGATACTGCAAAACAGTTTATTACATAGTCCTCCCTTTGGAAATTAAAGTTTATCATTACTTAAATTATGTCATAACTTAAAAAAAAAGAAAAAGGTGGTGTGTCTTAAACACCCGTAAAACTTGGATTAAAAAAGAGAAATACAAATGTTTGTTGCACACCTTCTTGGGTACAGACAGGAGCTTGTCTCAGGGTCCATTGTTTTGCGTTCTAGCAGGGACTAATGTACTGCACTCCATAAATTAGAGTGCTATAATGCGGAATGGGGGATTAAAGGTTTGCACTATGGCAGCTGCTACTTTAGCAGGAGCAGTGAGGCCAGGCTGCACACTATGCAGTGGAGCACAAGCTTTCATGGCTCCAGCATCATCCCACCACTTTGTCTTTGCAGAATTTAGCTGCCTGGTGTTCCATGTCTTTAGAGGTTTCATCATACCAGATGTCCCCAAATAATATTTTTCTCAGCCCTTCTGGAAAACTGCATGTCTCATAGGCTGCAGGTCACCGCTTTGGCAAGATTTGTTTTCACCCAGTGGAATATGTAAAAACTTACACATGATGGATTGGAAAGTTCTGTCTGAATCTTCCGGTTGCTCCTCTTCATCTTTTATACAGGTAAAAAATATAGTTGATACTGGAAACAAATCCCAGAGCGAGACTTAGAAACACTTCAATGAGAAAAAGGGACTTTGAATGGAAATATAAATGAATGTAACTCTATAAAATGTTCAGGGAATTAATTCATAACAAACTACATGTTTGGTTCTGGCATCATACAAAATGATCACTATAGTTAAGCAACTTGGATGCCAGCAAGTGGTAAGCAAAGATAGATCAATGGTTATGGCTATGCATGTGATTAATTTTGGTTTGTGAAGATATTTTATTTATTTTAGTATTATCAACACATAATACAAATAATCTTTTTTCATAGATAAGAATTGGGTCACCTGATTAGATCACAGTTGGGTCCTTGGTAAATGGCATAGCTCTAGAAATAAAATGTCAGCACTGGGGTGCAGGTTGAGTCTGTCTTTTGACGTTGCCTAAAGGTGAATTCATTTCTTCCCTTACACTCATAACGTGCAATTTCTAAGTTTTAGATAGCCAGGAATCATGACTGCCACTGCTGAAAAGATAGAGGTTGTGGGTCCAACCAAGCAGACGCTATATACAATCAACAAAATCAATGGCTCCCTGTTTTCCCCCCAGCAAGATAAGCTTATCCCAAATAGCATACTTTGTGGAGTCAAGGGCATATCTATATCAAGGACTTAACTTAAAAAGTTAGCAACTTCACATTTAAAGGCATCCAATAAAGGACAAGTGTAAAACATACTAATTAAATCAGCCTCCAGCTTGCGGCAAAGAGGGCAATGTATCTCAGCCAAACCTCCCCAGTTAGTAATTTTCAATGGCTTAAAATATAAATTAAATATTGTTTTGTAGTGTTGGGCCTGCAAACTAATTGAGCAAAGTACGGTATGGCTGGGCTCCAAAGACTCAAAAAAGCTAAGATCACCAGAGCTGAGTCTCTGCTGCCATTTAGCAATATGTTTCTCCAGATCGTCCGAGATCCCCTTGATCAGACATGTATATAATTGAGTAATCGTGCAGACTACTTCACCAAGTAATACATCTAGCATGGGCACCCTAGAAAACCCAGCAAAACCTCTCATCTTCCTCTGTGAAAAGTCCTTTACTTGAAGATATTTAAAAAAATCCTTGGACCCAATATCAAATCAAGCCCGAAGATCTTCAAACAAAGTCATTTGAGATCAAGGAAAAAGTCCTGGCGCCTTACTAACCCATGCCTCTCATACCTTAATATAGAAGAATCTTAATATTTATGTGGCAGAGGCTTGTTCCTCCGAATAGGATTAAACCAGTTATACCTCCCCAAACCCAGCTTTTTCCGGCAGCCTGCCCAGTTTGTACAGGAAGACACCAGGATCTTGAATTTAGTTTTTTTTTTAAACCTTTATTGTTCATTTCAACAACATTACAGGCACGGGCCTACAACCACAGGGGCCAGCCGCTAATCAAAAATAGGAGCAAGTATACTATGGAGGTCGGGCTTGATTTCAGGATAAGTTGCAGGATCGTCTGGCTCGAAACGGAGGTCGGCGGAGCCGGGCGCCTAAGCGGCCATCTTAGTTTGTGACATAGCTCCTTAATTGAGTTTTTTTTAGTAACTGGGCACGAAAAGTTTTAGCAAGCAACCCTTGGCAGCTCTACCAATTAGAAGCTCATTAATAGATGGAACAAAATCCTCAGATCCGTGACCCCCTGTACAATTATCAAGCAGTGGGCGTGTATATTGTTAAGCAGCAGCTAGATAATACAATTTAATTTAGGCAGCGCCCAACCCCCTTCTGTAGGCAAGGTTAAAAAACAGTTTGCCCTCCTAATTTTGGAAATGATGACATCCATTAGTTTAGAACAACAGATATTGCCCAAACAGAATGTGCAACATCTAACTCCTAAACCACTGCACATTCCCTCAGTGGCAGCTCCTCTCGCTATAGTGTTAGCCAAAGTTCCCACCCTGAGGGAGGGGCAGGTCCAATCAACTTCACAATTGATGGACAAAGCCCTTCATTGGCTATCCCAGCATACTAGTGGATCATCGTGGAGGGGGTGCCTCTTACAAATCAAATCATAATGGCAAGGAGGGTAGAAAGGCTGGGGCTCTTGCCTAAATCACTGGAAGGGGATTGTGTGATAATCAATTTTAATAATTGCTTGGCATCAAGTTCTATACTAGCTCAATTACAGGTCAACCATCCAAAAGGCACTCAGATCATAGCTCTTGCTCTACATAATATTTATAGGCCATTGTCATGCCCTGCCCTAGAATTGAGGGTGCATCCAAGGGAATTTAGGGTGAGGCCTGGCACTGTAAATGAGGTAGGGCTCCCTTGTGAGAATAGATTTGCCCCACTCTCTGATATGGAACAATGTGATTGACTACATCTCCACTCTACCATGGGGCAGGCCAATTTGGGCGACCAAATATCTGACTCCCCTTCAGTAATTTTTAACAGTGAGGTGAGGCAGGAAAATGTACATAAACTCAAGATAGCATCTTGAAACGCGGCTGGCATTACATGTAAATTGGCCAACGTTCAATGGAAAAATATCTGGCAGGGACAGGATATCGCCTGCTTACAGGAGACATGGGCTACAAACCGATTTTTATAAATTGGTACCGTTCTTTTCAGACCAAGGCATCTCCATCAGCCTCAGGCAGGGCAAAGGGGGCCTTTTAACCTTGATCCCTAACACAGCCCTATTAACAATAAAGACGTTTGTAGGAGACAGCCCATCTTCCCATCCAAGGCTCCTGCTTTTTAATAAATTATTATAACAACAATTTTGGGAGTAATATGCACCTAGTGGTCGATCAGGTAAATAAGGCAATTGACCAGGCTTCAAACCTAGGTAAGAAGAAAGTCCCTCTAAATATTATCTGGTTGGGGACTTCAATATATGTCCTTGTAAATTCAATCATGACTGAGTATGTGGCCTGGAGGACACAAGGGGTAACCCGGCTATCACTTTTCCCATAGAACCTATGGAATGTGTTTGAACCAGTCCCTCTTCCTGGGAAACATGTTAATAATAAGCGAGGTCTCTATTTTGTCAGATCTCCCCAAGAAAATATTCAGGCGAGCAACACAAGAATCAATAATTGATTTTATATTGGTCACTACTCCCCTGAGCGATAGTTGCAGATATTTAGATGCACAATTTACGACCTATAGTAATCATGTAATCTTCACATGTGAGATCCCCCTTAACCCTAAGGAAGTAATTATTCAACAGGAAATAGACCTACCATTCTTATCCAGATGCAATGGTTACCAATTACGATGGCCTGAGATAGTCAAGCTTAACCTTACCCCCAAAGTACTAAGATCGACTTATGATAACATCATGCGATGTCTGGAACTAAGTAATTCCCCTTTAGCCCTGGCATCCTCCTTTACTGAACTCTTAGGACAGATAAAATTAATTCTTACCCGGAGCAAAAAAGAGAAAGCTTTAAAGGCCAAGGGATGGTTTGACTCACCCTGTTCGGAAAAGCGGAAGGTTCTCTTGACAGCGTTCAGAGCTATACCCAGAAACCAACTCGCAATTATCTCACTTCGAAGTGATTTAAAATGTGCTAGAAGGGAAAGCGAGAGGACTATGAGGGAGGAAGACTGACTCAAACTTGAACAGTCTTCAACTACGGGCAGTAGTAAAGATTTCTGGGAGGTAATTAACGCCCCTTATTTTAAAATGCTAATGGATTTCTACTTTGGATACTAATGTTGGAGAGGACGACTGGGTGGTACATTTGGGAAACATCTTTTCGCCCAATGATACATCCGTCTCACCATCTAAATCCTCAGCTGATTCTAATCATTTCCATTTTACAATCACGCTGGAGGAAGTAAGGAGTGGGCTAGAGGTGTGCAGTGCGGGAAAGGCCCCGGGGCCCGATGGGGTCCTAATAGACCTTTTTCACGTGAATGAAGAATTGTGGGAGCCCCTGTTAACCAACACTTTAAATAACATAGCAATAACAGGTTCCCCCCACCTCGTGGTAAACCAGTGTGATAGTTCTGATCTACAAAAAAGGGCGACAAGGACAATCCCCAAAAACTACAGACCAATTTCTCTTATTGATACTAAAGCAAAACTTATGGGACGCCTTCTTCTTGTGGTATTGGAGACATGGGCACAGGACAGGAATATTTTAATGCAAACCCAATTTGGGTTTCGCGAGAGATGGGGACAGTAGACCAGTGCCTAAACCTCTCTTTAATTATGGATAAATACACCGGGGCGAAGAGTGGGAAACTGTATCTTGCTTTTGTGGATTTATTTTCGGCATTTGATTGGGTTTCCCACTCTAAGCTCTGGTGTTTAATGGAAGATATGGGGATTGATCGGGCCATAATTGTTTTCATTTGCCAATTGTACTCTAACACTTCGGCATGCATTAGTTATGGGACAAATTGTGAATGTACATGTTATTTTAAGATCTCCAGAGGGGTAAGGCAAGGCTGCGTCCTTGCACCATTCCTTTTCTCTATTTACACTAATGGGGTTGAGAGGGCCCTTGGGGATGCAACCTTGGACGTCCCTGTGTCCGATTCAAAACAGCTACCGATTGATGCCTATGCGGATGACGCTGTCCTGATGGCCAGAACAGGGCTAGGTCTCTAGTCCCTTATTACTGCGTATGCATCATTTATGGCTTCGCTGGATTTAAAAGTTAACCAGTCCAAGTCATTTGTAATGGTCATTGGGGCTGGTAAAAGAGAGAAACAACCACATTTTAATATGGATTTTGGTCTAATTACTGTGGTTGAATCATTCCCTTACTTAGTTGTATTATTCGACAATTAACAAGCCTGGGCACAGCTGGTCAAAGGAAGAGCCTTGGGGATAGAGAGGATTGTAGGAGCAAGAAAATCTTTTTCCCAAAAATTGGGGCAAAACCATTAATTTCAATTAAAACAATCTATTATGCCAAAGCAACGTCGGCAGCTACCTATGGAGCTGGGGTATGGGGTATGGCATCAATTTAGCCATTGCAAATTATCAAAAACAGATTTTTTAAATCTGTGGTCTCCCTCCCAGAATCATTTGCGGATTATGTGGCCTACAAGGAACTAGGTCTGTTGTACATTACAGACTTTATCAGCCTGGCCCCCATTCAGCTTTGGCTTTCCATCTGGCTCAGGGACACAGTGACGCTAACCCAAAACATAATTAGAGATATTTTAAAGATGGATAACCACAGCAGGATTAGGTTTTTGAAATATGTGAAACAGGAGTTAACCACCCTGGGCTTGGCAGAGCTTTTGAAATCCTTACAAAGTGCAAAAAGATGTCCAAACAGAAGTTGGCGGACACCTTTATGTGCCGGGCTCAATATGTCCGAAAGGAAAGGAATTATTGTAAGCAGGCAGTCCTCATGTATTAATTAACACCATCATTGTTAGAGGGAGGATATTTTTACTTAGAAGATATTCCCATTGCCCATCATAAATTCATCCTGCTGAGGTTCCTTCTGACCCTAGTACCTTTAATGTTAGGGTTCCCAGAGAATATTTTATTAACATGCAGAATTGTCCCTCCGTCCTTGTGACTGAAAATCCCCTGAAAGTGACCTCCACATTTTTTTGTGTGGCTTTTATCAGAGGGAAATACATCAATTTATTGTACTCATTTTCAAACAATACCATTTTAAGCAATGTCGGGTTTCCTTATAATTCTTTTTTAATCCTTGCCTGATCCTTTGGTGTGTTTTTAATTAGCATCATTGTTGTGGGCTTGTAGGAGCAAAAGGAGACATGTGCAACTGTAAAAAGGTTATGGATCATTTCATTTTCTTTTGTTTTATTAACTGATATGGCTCAAAACTTCATTGAAGAATGGATAGGTGTGTAAAGGTATACCCATTTGAGAGGTAAAGGAATGTTATTGCTTTCTTTTTCTCTTTTGAGAAATGTTTATATAACGTTTTACCTGTATCTCTGTGAATATTTGGCATGTACATTTATGATCTTAAACGCAAATATCGAATAAAGTTTTAGAACGAACAACATCCATTAGTTTAAAACAGGAATGGTGCAAAAAAAACAATACTATTGGGACAAAAAGCATTTCCACTATATCACCACTACCTATGATCAATAAGTGAAGATTGTCCCTTCTTAAAAAAATGCGGCAGGCGGTCTTGAGAATGTGGGCAGAAAGTACTGGAGTCTGAGGCAGAAAGTGTGGGGGAGTCAGGAGCTTCAAGATGTGGGAGAGAGGCTGCCTCAGATGAAGCCACTGACTGTATGGAGTCTAATGAGGATTCCCCGTCCGTGATAACCACCACTGACTGTGTGGAGTCTAATGGGGATTCCCCATCCGTGATAACTACGATGGGAGAGGTGGCAGAATGGTCAGAAGAACTGAGGTTTTCAGAAGAATCCTACAGCATGTCTGAAGGCACTTCACTGGTTACAGTTTCCAGGTAAGTTTGTGTAGGAGAACTTGAAGTTCATTATTACTTAACTGTATCCTGAGGAACTATTTATTCATATATTATGTAGGAAATGTCAAATTTTTACGTTTAATTGCTGTAAACTCTAAGTTAAATTTTGTGTGCTGGGCTTGGACTAAAGGAAACATGGAATTTTTGTAATTCAAGATTATGTTTTCTGCAAAGTAAATGTGATCAATGATTTTAGTTTTTATGATTAGGTGATATATTCACTGACTCATTGACATAGCAGTACTTTGAAATTATTCATTTTTAAGGGATTTTGGGGTTACATTGTCACTTAAATCTTCTCCATGGTCATTTGATATGTAAGACTGGGTGTGTTCAAATGATAATTTTTTATTGTATCCAAACATGAGCATAGAAGAAAGGTGTACTTACATACAATAATTGTGGGCCTGATTTAGGGTTTGGTGGACAGGTGCAACCATGACAAATATCTCGTCTGCATTATCTAGTGCTATAGGATATATTGCACTTGTGATAAGGCAGGCAGGATATAAGTTTTGTTTCTGAGGGAGCAACTTCCACCAAGCTCTAAATCAGACGCTTGTTCTGTTTGTTATGAGAGTTTATTTTATTCAGGTTGGGCCATCCATTTGCTCCCTAAGTCAAGTTGGAAATCAAATAGGAACTATTAAACGGTGACTTTATTGATTTGAAAGATACAAGTGAGTCTTTAAGAGGCAGCCGGTGAGTTATTGATCAACCTGAGAATGATTTGGTAGAATGCTATTCAGGTATATTTAATAAGAATATACTGCATTCCTATTGTATCCAAGATGAGCCCAAAAGGATTGCTTACACACTAGCATATCAGTTGTATGTGATGTGAACATTCAATTTATTTGAGTAGATTAGCTTGCTGTGTTCTCAAAATGACTAAGGGGCCGATTATGATGCTGGTCGGACGCGGGTCAGACCAGCATCCTAGCGGAAGTGGAATGCCTGACAAGTAGTTGGAGGTACTGCTTTCCAGATTATGATCTGACCCATGTGTTGGCGGTTGGATCTGGTATTTTTTCCATTGTGGCAATAGAAAAAATGCTGACTTTAAACATTTCTGCAACGTGTGCATGGATGTTTAGGGGGCCACCTCAGGTGCCCCCCAGGTCCCATAGTGAAAGGCAAGTGGGGGATTGGGGCCCTACTAGGGCAACCAAAGTCACTTTACACCTTCCTTTTCATGGCGGGCAGACTGCCATGATAGGGCAGGTGGGAATCAAAATTGTAATCCCAGCGGTGGAGCTGAGGCTGGCTCAGCTGCCATTTGTGGATTATATATCCGACCGCCACTGGAAGCGGAGCGATATTTCTCCATGGGTTTCCCTCCGGCTGACAGTATTCATAATACAATATATAGATATAGGTAGATGCGATCTTCAGGATGGCGTTTTCAAATACGGAGACTCTGCAAATATTAAGTGACCACATGTACTACTTGCTAACTTATATGCGTTATACTGGGGAATTTGCATAAGGACCTTTTTTAAACTTTTGTATGGAGGAAATTTTGAAGTACCTCTTCTGAGAACAAGCCGTCTGCCTACTAAGGGCTACTATACCCTTTTATCGAACCACCTAAACTTTTTAGCATTGGTACTTATATGATGCGGTCCTTCTCACCAAGGATATTGGATTAAAGGATTTCTCCAACCTTTGACTTTATTGGGTACCGACTCTTACCTTGGATGACCTGCACATAGTGACTTAAATAGGGCGCAATCGTTTATATAGGGGACCCCAGAGTGTCCGCGATATTTGAACGCACCAACTGGACTGTTTTTATACAAACCTTGAAAAACTTACTAAGTAACGAAACACGTGTCGGCTGCCAATCCACCGCGCCATAGGATTACTCTTTTACATCTTCTATCTGTATGATACTGTGATAATTCAATCCATGTATTTTGAATTAAATTGAATAAGATCCATTGCTTCATAATACGTCTATTGCATTACATTTACCATCTCTGTAATATTGTAAAATTGGGACCTGTGTATTTTTGAACAAAATGTATGAAGAACAATCTTCAGCTTATATATTTCACAAAATTACTTACTGTTATTTGTACACATTGGATATCCCGAGACAGAATATTTTGTATGAATAAATTGATGAATAAGCTAGAGTGTGGGGGTTATATCAACATATTGCATGTATACTGGGTTTGTGAAAACCGCAGTTAATAGACACCTAAGGTAGTGAGGTGTTTGTGTTTAACCTCGAGGGGCACCAATATTACATAACTGCTATTAAGCGACACCAGGAATGATGTGCTACCATTGATACCACCACTGCTATTTGTATACTGCGGTAAAGTATTCATAATACGATGGTCGGATGGAAACGTCTGATGTATGACAAAAGGCCTCCGATGCGCTTTCCACCTGACATCATAATGAGTCCCCAAGTAAATGATTCCAGTGACATGTGACAAGGAAATGTGACAGTGAAATCACTGATTTTAATCGAATTATAAGGGGTCAACCAGTTGGTCATAATCAGACTAAGAATGTGTCTCTAGTATACTATTACAGTATAATCAATATGGTTAATTTATAGCTACTTTGTACTGTTTGAGGAGCTGTTTAATACTGTTCTATTATATGAAAGATTGGTATTTTCAATGGGAGATTTTTAAGAATGATATCTTCTGAGAAGATTTGTCGTGGTTTTAGCCATAAAATGACATATAGATCCTGTTCATTATGTTTTGTGCTTTTTGTTCTAAATGTTGTAAAACTTCTCAATTTTCCTAAAGAATACTGTGTATGAGTAATTTGTAACATGTATTTTATGTTTTAAGTTAGTTCTTTTTGTTAGCGGCCCTTCGGAAATGAAGTCGAAATCGCAAAACAAGTGTTAACCTGATGTCCGGCACAATTGCAAAATATTACCTTTTGCAAATTAATGGGAAACACTGTGGTAGACACCCCAAAATTTTACCAGAAAGCCCATATTTACTGGATGAGGCAGTGTTGAACCTTATTTTCACGAGGTTGTGTGTCCCTGTGTTAAAAAACCTCCCACACATCAACATCGGAAAACGTGATCAACTTAATAAATTCCCTCACTCAATACATAAGTTCTAGATCAATGGAAAATTAAGTACGTTTTTACTGAATTAAAAGATGAAGCAGTACAGAGTAATTGCCGTGAAGGCTGTCAATGAAAATTATTAAGAGAATGAAAAATCTGAAATGTTTGTATACGTCTCCAGAGAGCAGCAACATTAGGAAAGAAACGGGAGGCATCCATAGTACAAGAGGAAAGTCTTCTGGCTCACCCCAAAGTCAAGGAAGGGTTTTTATACATTACATTTTGCATATGGAATTACAGTATCTGGCGCGACAACTATGGTGTGAGCAAATTAAGAATGTATTGGCAAATCATGGTAGATGAAAAATAAAAGTCATATTACTTTAACATTCAAGCACTATCCCACCACTTGAATAATTTAACACCTCTATGCAAATTTCGGCCAGAGATGCTAAAAGAAATCTGGATGCATGAACAATAAGGTGTTATAGCAATGAATACGCACAGTGAATCTGCGGAAGGACCTCTGGTTGTTTCTAAAGTTCATGACGGAAAGTTCATCTAGAATAGAATAACAATAACAGTGGAAATACACCAGTATATTTCAACTTGGCTGTGTGCTGCAGAGTACATGAGGAGAGGTATGGGAGGCAGAAAGAAACATGAATAAAAGGGATAAGTTCCATTTTGGACAAGATGGCGTTTATGTCCAAACTGAGGCCTAGATAGTCACGGATTTGCAAAATGCACTTCTACACATCATAGAGATTTTGCTTCAAAAGCAACCATATCACACGTGTAAATCAAATTATTTTTTTTTTAAAAAAAACCTTTATTGTGCATTTAAATATGATTACACTCACTGGCCTACAACCAGAGGGGCCGGCCGCTAGAACAAGTAAAAGCAATCAGTGTTCATCAAGATCCGTCGCCGACATCCTAGAGGTCCGGCAGTAACACAGGATAAGAGTCGTAGCAACACAGGATGAAATCAGGATATATTAGTATTTTGTTTTTTATAAAAAGGAACAAAGAAAAGAAACAAACGAATCTCAAGGCCTTAGTCATTGTATATGAAGTTGTGCTCATACGGGGGGGGGACCATCAATTGCAAGATGAACAAATTAGTAAGCGGTGGAGGTGGTCGGGGGGGTCAGTGGGGAAGTCAAAAATTAGGAAGGAGAGTAGACTACACATGGAATGTCGGATCAGGGGGATAGGGAGATGTCTGAATTATCCTCAAACGGGGGTGCACATATGTCCCCTCGATAGGCGTTCCACTGGCCCCAGATTCTAGTCCATGCCCCAGGCTTGCCCCTAGCCAAATACACAGTCTTCTCTCTAAACATACACCAATCCATATTCTCCTTCCATACTGACACGGTGTGCGGCCGTCGGGAACCCCACAACTGCGCAATGTCTCTCTTTGCGATCATGTTCCCAAGTGCAGCCCACCAAGTCTGGGCGACGTTGTAATCATTCGGCTCCCACACATTCAACAGACATCTCAGGGCTTCAGGCAGCAGAGCAACCCCGGTGACACGCTCCATCACAGCATGCACCTGAGTCCAAAACGCAGCCACCTCCTTGCATTCCCAGATGATATGGAGGAAAGTAGCACTCAAACCACAGCCCCGCTTACATAACCCATCCGCAGAGAAACCCATGGAGACCAGACGAGGACCGGTAACATACACACCATGAAGAATCTTAAGTTGGACGAGATGGAGACGGGGGGAATGGCTACTTCCTTCGGGGAAGACAGTGCGGACTGCCAGTCTTCATCATCCAGTTCCAACCCGTCCCCAGTCCAGGCCTCCCTGAGATGCACGAGGAGATCTGTCCGATTGTTGATCAACTTTTTATATATTAGTGAAATCGTACTATCAGGCAGATGACCATCGAGTACACGGTCTTCCAGTGGGGAGGACTCAGGAATATTGGCATCGGGGGCGAAGACCGATGTCAAGGCATGACGGACTTGTGCATATCTAAAAAACTCCCTTTCACTTAGCTCATATTCATTCTGTAATGTCTCAAAAGTCTTAACAGCACCCTTAACCCAAAGGTCACCCACTTTGCTAATACCAATCATATCCTATTTCTCAAAACCTTTCGTTGCCCAGAGGCATCCCAATTTCTCCGACGCATACAAAGGAGTCGCACGTGTCAATTGATCCTTCCAACCCAGGGCAGCATTTGCATCACACCAGCCACGCACGGCAATCTTAGTGGGTCTTGTTAAATTTCTCCCTGCTACTTTAGAGTAGAGCACCCTGTTGTAATTCCCACCTGGCAACTGATACTTGTCCATCTCAAATGCCGGGTTTGGGCTGGGTGCATACATTGCGTGATTAATCGCGCTCAACTGAAAGGCCCAATAGTACCGCCTGATATCTAGGAGCGCCATGCCCTCATCATACCAGGGGAGAGTTAGCTTAGCGAGAGCCATCCCAAATGAGCCGCCTTTGTAAGCTTTCCACCTCCCGGAAGTAACTTGCCGGGATGATGTCGAGTGAATTCTGAAGTGCATATAAAAAACGTGGCAGGGACATCATTTTAAAGAGTGCGGCACGACCGAGCGGTGACAGTGGCAATCTAGGCCAACGAACCACGTCAAGCTTCAACCTCTGTAGAGGGGGGATCAAATTGCGCTCATAACGGGCAACAGGGTCTAATGATATAAAGATCCCCAAATATTTGAATCCCGTCTGGGAAACCTGAATAGGAAATCTACGTGGCAAGGGAGGGAGACCACCTGAAATTACATATACACAGGATTTAGTCAAATTTATAACTAGACCTGAATTCTTGCCAAACGAGGTGAGAACATCAAACAAGACGTTAAGCGATTTTCGGGGGGAGGTAAGGTAAAGGAGGATATCGTCCGCATAGAGCGAGATCCGGTCTTCAAAATCGGGAGTCCACTAAATGCCCTTTATCGACGGCTCCCATCGGAGCCAGGCTGCGAGGGGCTCTAAGGCAAGCGCAAAAAGCAGGGGAGACAGCGGGCACCCCTTTCTCGTACCCCTCCCAAGAGTGAAGGAATCGGATACTCGACCGTTAACGACCACCTGAGCCAGCGGTTCCCTGTACAGATGTTTCACCCACCCGATAAACTCCGAACCGAAACGAAATTTTGCGAGGGCGGCCCAGAGATAAGGCCATTCTATCGTATCAAAGGCCATTGTGGCGTCCAAGGAAGCCAAGATGGCGGCTCTTGAAGAGACCCCGCCCTCACGAGAACGCCATGCAAGCGCCGCAAGTTGAGTGCGGTGTTACGATGTGGGATAAAACCAGATTGGTCCGGATGGACCAGGTCACCAATCACCGTAATCAAACGATTGGCCAGAACTTTAGCTAGGACTTTAGGTTCAGCGTTCAACAGGGAAATGGGCCTGTACGAGGAGCAGGGATCCTGAGGCTTGCCCTCCTTAGGAATTACCACAATTGTAGCTAAACGCTGATCACAAGGGAGGGTGCCAAGGTCTCGTGACTCCAAGAACATATCGCGGAGATATGGGGCGGCTTTATCGGGGCGCAGTTTGTATAATTCAATGGGTAGACCGTTCGGGCCCATAGCCTTGCCCGAACGAACGGAACGAATAGCGATCGCAATCTCGTCCGCAGACAATGGAGCATCCATTAAATCTCAGTCCTCCTCCGATAGGCAGGGCAGCGCAATATCACGTAGCAACAAATTGGAGTCTTCCTCATCTCTGTCAGACACCGGGGAATACACAGTACGGAAATATTCCGCAAAACACTCCACAATCTTGCTCGGGTCAGTCACACACTCTTCATTCAAAGTCTGAATAACGGGGACCACACGATTCACCCTTTCTTTCTTATCAAGCCACGCAATCAATTTACCCGCCTTGTCCCTGACATCATACAATCTGCCCTGTTGCTCCCTGTGCATTGTTTTGGCAGCATCCATGACAAGGGACTTATAGTCCAGCTGCTTCAAACCAAGGGCGTGGAGTCTATCATGTGTGACGCCTGATTCCAAGTCATTCTCCAGTTCGACTATTCCTGCCTCAAGAGGCACAACCTCTTGATTCTTAGTTTTCTTGGCTTCAGAAATCAAGGACAGTCTTGAAGGCTTCCCATAGGGACACCGACCCCTTGTTTTCAAGGAAGAAGTGATCTAGGGACTTTATCAGACTGGCACGGGTCTTGGGATTACGCAAGTACCAGGGGTTTATGGGAGTGACTCGCCCCGCACTACTCACCCCAGTATCCATACAAAGCCACAATGGGGAATGGTCTGAAATGCCCCAGGCAAGGTGTCTAATCTCTCTAACAGAAGGGGACTGGGCAGCAGGCATGAGAATGTAATCGAGTCTAGAGAGACTTCCATGGGCCCCAGAGTGAAAGGTGTACTGACTCTGCGTTGGATGCATCAACCTCCAGCAGTCTACCAAACCAAAAGTGTCCAAAAAACCACCAAGCCATGACTGGGACTTAGGAAGATCCCTGGGGGGGGTGACGGTCTACGGTACCAGAAACAACAGAATTAAAATCCCCACCCATAACCAGAGTGCCATCAGGGAGTTCCAGCATCACGCGCTGATTATCTGAGAAAGTGGAGGTCTGGAGACCCGGAGGAACATATACAGTGAGCAACGAAAGAGTCCTACCCTCCCATCTACCAGTGAGGGTGGCATAGCGCTCCCTGTCGTCGAGGATTATATCGTCTATCTGCAGGGGGAGAGAGGACCGAACAAGAATACCCACACCCCTAGAACCAGTGGTGAACCCGGAGTGCGCAACAAGGCGATAACCCCACCTATTCATGGCATGACACATATTTCCCACCAGATGTGTCTACTGTAAAAGAACCACATCGGGGGACAGGCGACGCAAGAATTGCAGCACCACTCCCCGTTTTATTCTATCACCCAACCCATTGACATTCCATGATATTAACCTCAACCCACTACCCCCATCCCAACAAGTGATGCAGAACCCACCCCACAAAGAGCACAACATTCGAATCACGGAGAAAAACAACACGTTGCCTTGAAAAAGAAAAACAAACTCACAAACACCCCTCCCCACCCCCCAACCACTCCCGTTACAACTCCCCCCTCCCTGCACTCCTGCATTAGACTAGAAAGCCACCCCAATGTGCAGTGTGCCTGTCGCCCTACCATTTCCCAATCTACAAAAAGACCCTGGAGGAGGAACCTCCAGACCCTCGGTCGTACAACAGTAACATACAACAGTAAGAAAATTATAGAACCCAGCTGCACAAAGTCAAGTGTTCGGAAATCAGGGGCTGAGTCATCATTTCTGTTCCAGCTCACCACCCTCTGCACCACCAGGGTGCTCAGTTCGGTCGTTCCGGGCAGGCAGAGAATCCAGCCAGTCACTCACATTCTCTGGTCGGTCAAAGAAAAATGTCCGGTCCTCGTACTCCACACGAAGTCTGGTAGGAAACAGCATCGCATATCTCAGGCCCAAGTCATGAAGACGTCGCTTCACACCCTGAAAACCCATCCTCTGCCTCTGGACGAGCTGAGTGAAGTCCGGGTAAAAGTTGACTGTAGCGTTTCGAATTTCACCTGGCTGTTCACCCTCTAAGCCTGCAGGATAGCATCACGGTCTCTGAAGTGAAAGAGCTTGGCGATGATAGGCCTCGGAGGGGCGCCCGGTTTTGGCTTTTCACCCGGAACGCGATGGGCACGCTCCACTGCAAAGAACTTGCTCAGTCCTGTAGGGGAAAGATGGTTCAGGACAAGGTCCTCCACCAGGAGGTCCATCAAATGATTCTCGGGGTTTTCCGGCACACCTATGACGCGGATGTTGTTGCGTCTTGCCCTATTTTCGAAATCCTCCAGCCGATGAGACATGAGATCTTTAGTTGATTTCAGATTGCCAATTTTGGTTTGAAGTTCCGACACATCGGCCGTAAGGCTAGAAGTCTTCAAATCCAACGATTTCACCTTCTCGTTGGTTTTAGAGAGGTCAGCTCTGATCAGGGTAACAACGATGGCAACAGTGTCGATTTTATGAGCAAGAGCCTCATACTGCTGACCGATGCTCTCCTTCATGTTAGCGATTGCGCTCATGACATCTTGAAGGGACGGATCAGTAGGCGCGGTTGAATCTTCCTTGGCTTCCTCCAGGGTACGGCTGGCGCCACCAGGGGATCCTTTAGATTGAGTATACCGATCCATAATGTTGGTTTGGACTGGTCCCCCGCGAAGGGGCGCCTTAGTTTTCCGTTTCTCGCGTCGGCCCTGGCCGCCATACTGGAAGATACGCCCCGGAGGGGCCCGTGAGACCTATTGAAAATGGCCGCCTGCGGACAAGTCACCAAAAGTTCACAAAAGCAGGCTTGCGTGGCCGAGGTAAAGACACGGTTCAACACAACTGCGTAGAGGATAGAGGCACACTTTGACAAAACAGAGACTGGACGGATCTCCGACCGAACGGAACAGTCCCGCAGTCAGACAATGCCAGGACCCAAAAGTGAAACCAAAAGTTGATGCAGGGCTACTGGGGGAAGACCTCTCAGCCGTTGTTGTTCAACTTCGTCCCGGCGTGCCAATTTGACAAGTCCGCGGCTTACCGCAGAGTGGGCCTCAAAAGTTCGGATCAACGTAGCTTCAGTTCCCAAAGTCCAAATCAACATTTTTAAAGAGCTAAGAGATCAGCTGAGGTTCCTCTTCAATAACCCATCTGAAAATTCAGGATCCCGTCAGGATAAGTTGCGAAGAGTGGCGAGGGTCCCTGGAGCTCTGTGTTCACGCGGCCATCTCGGATGCTCTCGTAGCTCCTTCCCATCACACGTGTAATTGAGTATGAAAATAAATTCTGTACATTGATAATAATGCACAAAAATATAAACCCACAAACATCTTCTGACCACTGAAGTCCTATAGAACTATTTGGAGTCGATTTCTGACTTAGAAAGTGCTAGAATTTTATTAATTGTTTTTTGACATTTTTACTCCCTTACACGTTTTGCACATGAATAAATATAACATAGTCTGTTGAGATATTGCTCTGTCTAGACACTGACTTCATTGTGCCTGATTACAGAGTCAACATTCAGCTGACTTCCAAACAAACTGTCATATTATTGAGTAGCCCAACCTAACTACCACTTGAGAATAAAGTATAAATAATAGGTAACTGGGTTAGCCAATTTCAGTCCAGTAGTGCACGTGGTAATTCGTTATCAGAAGAAAAAAACATAACCCATAATGGCCAGTATCATTTCACTGCCACAGAATACAGAGCCTCAGAGTGATATATGGCATCTTTCCCAGGATTTGAGCAAGAGTTTCATCTAGTTAGTCCCATATGAAGTTATGGTCGGACTGACAGTGTGAAGGTAACAGGAGTTCTGGTGTTTTGTTTCGGTTCTCAGCGTTTTTTCAGAAATCTGCAAAATAAATTTGAATCAAAAAAGCACAGATATATTTTGTTCAAATTATATGAATCATTCCAAGGGTAGATATCTAAAAGGATTATTTTATTAATGCATAAAATAATGCAAGGACAATTCCATGTGGTTCTTGTTTTACATGAGGTCTCTCCAACCTTTTATATACTAGAAGCTACTCCTGCTCAAGGAATATTATACCAGTCTACCAGCAAATGTTATCACAGTACAATAGTAACGACATCCATTAACGATGCTCTAATAATCAATCAAACATTTCAGGCATGATTATCAGCAGAAATGTCAGGAAAAGAATTACTCCACATGACTAATTGAATACCGGCCGGAGTAGGAAAGTCCCTCTGGCACAAACAACAGCAACATGTCTACCTAACTCAGCTTGCATGAACATTCAACTATCAGATTTAAATATGTTTTGGACATGCAACCATTTAGTCTTTATCAGCATAATAGTCTTTGAAAATAAACATATTTTCCTGTGAAATACCTCTTTCATTTTGGGCAAATAAAGTACATTTTGTAAATTTCTTTTCTGAAAGAAACATTGTCTGTGCCTTTAAAATCGCGCTTTCATTTTGAGTAAATAGGCATTTTTCATACATCAATCAGCCTGTCATTTTCATAGAGTGTTAACAAATACACAAGCTTCACATGAACAGAATCTGCTACAGATGTACAGACTTTACATTCATATGCCATTTATGCCCACCAGTATGCCATGAAGGCCTATATTATGCCAATAATGCTCACCAACTTATCAGAGGCACTACTGTGCCAAGGCTCAATAGCATAACAGCTAGGATGCTCACAATGTCAACAGTTAATCAACAGGGGGGGATGAGGAATTTGTGTGTCTGTTTCTTTCCCCAAGATAATGTATACTTTTAATCAACAAAATTGGACACTTGTAACACTGCTCGACCTTTGGTTCAGTGTAAATAAGGAAACCCTCAAAAAAATCAATGTTAGATGGAAATGCGGTATATGTGTTTCATCCGCCCCACATTGAAATTAAGGCAGTTATCATAGGGTATTCCTATTTGTGTGAACTGCCAGCCTCATCCAGAGGCACCTCCAGTCTCAAGTGCAGTGTCCAGAGACAAAAAAAGGATTTCCCCACAGAGAAGGGAGAAAAAAGGGGAGAAAAAAGAGCAATAAAGAGTTTTTTTTTAAAAAAAGCGAAAAATGCCTTATAGTTTTATTTCAGGGCAAGTTTCCATTGGTTAAAATGATTGGTATACTATGTAGAGGCCAAGTTACTGGGCCTTGTAGTATTGCAAAAGAAAAGTTGTCGACATGTTTCAGCTCCCTGGGCCAGAAGGTCTATGGAGCTTTCGTCAGGACTTACAAACAGAAAGTAGACACAAGGTTTATACATAAAATTCTACTCACACTATTTGTGCGGTAATCCATTTCTCATAATGAATTTGTTATGGAAAGTATGCTCTTCACAATCTAGAAGAAATGTAGAATGAAGCATATTGGCTGGTTGTTGCAAACATTAAATTTTAAGTTTTCTGCGGGGAAGGGTAAGGAATTGGGCGAGGGTAGGTTCGAATTCACAGATAATCTATTTTGATTACACTGGACTTGCTGAAAGGAAGGTAATGGGAGCTACAGATTCACCCTGATATTGTAAGGTAGGGCGCTAGAAGGTAATTACCATATGTTCTCTCGTTTCATATGTTCAAAATGTGTGTATTCAGAGAGTAAATTCTAGTACTCTAAATCTGGCAAGGTATGATAGGCTGTGCATATGCATTGGACATATACTTACAATGATATATGGTTAAAATTAGCAGACTCTATGGTTGGATAATCTCATATCACAATGTGCACTCAATATTTTACTTGCGCTTTACACTTACGGCAAATTGGTTCATGTAAGTAGCTGCATGTTATGTGGCTACTCCTAGAGCTGTGGGCGAATTATAAATATGGTAAGGCCAACGCTTATGCGTGTGGTGGAACAAGCATTTATACTCAGGGAGGCATTTCCGTAGACTCGGGCTTGTAATATTGCCCAACAACGTATGGTAAAACCAACATTTTTGAGTATGGTGGGGCAAACAATTTTACTCAAAAAAGTGCGTTTCCAGATACTCGGGCTTGTAATATTGCCCAACATTTGTGGCCACACCGTACTTGCAAACTACAGAAAAGGCAGCTGGAGTGACTTTGAAAGAGCATTTGTGCATAGGTAAGTAAAACCTTAACAAAAAACGATTATAAACACACACATTCTGCTCTTACCTGCTGTGTAAGAGTACACAATTTTCAACGGGGACCGCTACTTGAAAGCGCAGAGCCGCATGGAGGCTACACTCTAGCCTTGTGCTGACTCTGCCCCCGGTGTGCGGAAGTCGCGTTACTGTTTCCTTTTCAATGGGCTGTTTCTCACTGATTTAAAGGGGCAGTAAAGATGTTTTAAACAAAGACGTCAATGTAAGGATGATCTTACATAAAGTGCCAGGAAGGTTTCACTGCGTATTTTATCCAGAAAAGCGCTAGTAAAAAAGTTGATTTATATGCACAGTGTGTAATTATGAACGTGTTTTCTTATTCTGAGTAATTATGATTGAGATAATACTCGATGAACTTATTTCATTCTGTTGGTTCATTTGGAAAAGTGGTGCAATGAAATGTTATCATTCAGACCGTACTCAAATGTACGTAGACGGTCCACCCATCTTTGCTCCTTTTCGTATAGTATTTTTTCCACATTGCCAGATTTGTTTGTTAACATCTCGATGACTGTCCATTGCATGTCTTCATGGGAATGATTCATTTCCAAAAAATGAGAGCACAGTTTTGTAGTGTTCTTTTTTAGCCTGATGTTGCTTTTATGCTCACCTATCCTGAGTTTAATTTTGCGGCAAGTCATCCCAATGTATTTCTTTTGACACGGGCACTTAATCATGTAGATAACATGGGACGAATTACAGTTCGTGAACTGCTTTTGTGTCCAGACGAAAGTGTCCATTAGTTGTAAGGTTTTTGTGGCTGTCGTTGTTTTACAGGCAACGCAAGTACCACAAGGGAAATGTCCTGACAGTGGGGTCATAGTAATGCTGTTAGTTACAGGCATCAGAGTATTTTGCCGTGGACGAGTGTGTACAAGGGTATCCTTTAGGTTTTTTGTCCTTCTGTTGGCAAACCTTGGTTTTGGCCAATTGAATTGGCCTGTGTTCACTATATGCCAGTTTTTGTTGATCAGTTTTTGGATAGCATAGGTGGCTGGATTGAAGGTTGTCACACAGGTCGTCAAATCTTTTACTGGTTCTTTGTGATATGTTTGGAAGAGGCATTCCCTTGGTTGATTATCAGCTCTTTTTTTTACACTTGTTGATGACTTTTTCAGTGTAATCTCTCCTCTTCAATCTTTCACTTAGGCCCTTTGCTTGTTCTTTATAGTCACTGTTCTTACTGCAGTTTCTTTTGAGGCGTAAAAATTGGCTAAAAGGCAAGTTTTCTCTGAGAGGCTACGGGTGATAGCTTTGTATGATAGCAGGCTATTTTTAGCTGTTGGTTTTGTATATGTTTTGGTTTGTAAGGTTCTACTGTCATTGAAAATTGTCAGATCTAGAAAGTCAAGATGGTTTTTGCTAGATGTGTATGTGAACTTCAGCCAGGAGTCCAAGGTGTTAAGCCAAAGCGTTACTATGACCCCACTGTCAGGACATTTCCCTTGCGGTACTTGCGTTGCCTGTAAAACAACAACAGCCACAAAAATCTTACAACTAATGGACAATTTCGTCTGAACACAAAAGCAGTTCACGAACTGTAATTCGTCCCATGTTATCTACATGATTAAGTGCCCGTGTCAAAAGAAATACATTGGGATGACCTGCCATAAAAAAAAAACTCAGGATAGGAGAGCATAAAAGCAACAAAATATTGAGTGCACATTGTGATATGAGATTATCCAACCATAGAGTCTGCTAATTTTAACCATATATCATTGTAAGTATATGTCCAATGCATATGCACAGCCTATCATACCTTGCCAGATTTAGAGTACTAGAATTTACTCTCTGAATACACACATTTTGAACATATGAAACAAGAGAACATATGGTAATTACCTTCTAGCGCCCTACCTTACAATATCAGGGTGAATCTGTAGCTCCTCATTACCTTCCTTTCAGCAAGTCCAGTGTAATCAAAATAGATTATCTGTGATTTCGAACCTACCCTCGCCCAATTCCTTACCCTTCCCCGCAGAAAACTTAAAATTTAATGTTTGCAACAACCAGCCAATATGCTTCATTCTACATTTCTTCTAGATTGTGAAGAGCATACTTTCCATAACAAATTCATTATGAGAAATGGATTACCGCACAAAGAGTGTGAGTAGAATTTTATGTATAAACCTTGTGTCTACTTTCTGTTTGTAAGTCCTGACGAAAGCTCCATAGACCTTCTGGCCCAGGGAGCTGAAACATGTCGACACCTTTTCTTTTGCAATACTACAAGGCCCAGTAACTTGGCCTCTACATAGTATACCAATCATTTTAACCAATGGAAACTTGCCCTGAAATAAAACTATAAGGCATTTTTCGCTTTTTAAAAAAAAAACTCTTTATTGCTCTTTTCTCTCCCCTTTTTTCTCCCTTCTCTGTGGGGAAATCCTCCTTTTTTTGTCTCTGGACACTGCACTCGAGACTGGAGGTGCCTCTGGATGAGGCTGGCAGTTCACACAAATAGGAATACCCTATGATAACTGCCTTAATTTCAATGTGGGGCGGATGAAACACATATACCGCATTTCCATCTAACATTGATTTTTTTGAGGGTTTCCTTATTTACACTGAACCAAAGGTCGAGCAGTGTTACAAGTGTCCAATTTTGTTGATTAAAAGTATGCTCACAATGTCAGCCAGGCAATTATTATGCCAGGGGTGACGAAAATCACGCCAGGAATGCCCAAAATATGTCAAAGATTACAGATGTATGACATGGTCATCATAGGATTGGGAGCTACATATACTTTTGGTGTCCTCGACAAAAGGCATTGCTTACACGGTGCAATCATGTTCATACGGGAGACTCCAAATGCCAAACATACATAGGTGGGCACCCAAATCTCCACATGTATACACACACGAAAATTCAAGTATAGATGAGGCTCGGAAGTGATTCTCAGCTATGGATCTATCATCTGCTCTCCTCGGCTTGTAGGCTGATCATGTACCCCGCGCACACGTTTTTAGGTCTCGCCTAGCGAATGCAGCGCATGCGCTGTTTCGCCTTGGTGAGTCTATTGTTGTCGGTTTGGTGCGCGAAGGGAGACAAAACATGTGCGTGCCCGGACAGGCGATGTGCACACGTAGGGCTGGCGCATTCAGCACAATGCACGCATGGCGTGCTTGTGCTTTCACTTTCTCTCCCTCCCTCCCCTGCAGCTCCAGCACAGGCACCCTCTCCCTGTTTCCTGCTCCTCTGGCCTGTACGAATAAGAGCTGTGCACGCGCATGGCGTCTCTTTGTCTCACTGCACCCGAGGTTCCCCTGCATCAGACTCTCCGACTGGAACCAGGCAGGGCCCTCTCACCCCTGCACGTCTTTGGACTCTGGCCCACTACCTGCTCTTCCCTCTCTTCCGAGTAACTCGGCCAGACTCCGGCAGCAAACGCACCGAGAAGAGTGAGGGCCTTCCTGGGCACAGCCAGACACCCCACCCCGCAGCTCCAGTGTGGACTGACCCCTGCCGCCCATAGGCTTGCCCCCTTGGTCACCCCTTTCATAAGCCAAGTGACATTCTTTGGAGAGGTCATTCGGCACCTAGTGACTTTTTCAGCAATTGTTTTGTAAAAGGTACATTTGTACAGGCCGCATACTTTTACAATATTGGATTGGTTTGAATATTGTAAGCATTATCTCTAAATGTGGGAAACATATTTCAAATTATACGAGTATATATACACCGCTTGAGAGCCACGTCTAAGCACCAGCTTTGCCTTGGTTTGCTAAATACCATTTGTTTTTCATGTTTTTGTGTATTTAGAGCACTGCAAAAGACTCGGCAGCGGTTTCAAGGCAATCAGTAGGAGTTGTATGTTCCAAATGCCTTCACAAAATGTGACTCGCATCAGACTGGGGTTGCCAGTTCACACACTGGAGTCTTGTAAGCAAGAAAAGTAACCTTTCCACGGTGCATGTCTTTTAAAGCACAGTGGTTTTAATTGAGGATTGTGCTGATTAGACCCCGCCTTGGGAGCTGGCTTTCCTCTTCGAAGTATCTGACCCCAGCACAGATTTATTGCTTTCTGACTTTTGTCCTGTCCCCGGGTTCTTTGTACTGTCCCAATTCAACAACTGCAGCCTGCAGAGGTTGATAGCATCACATTGGGTGCTCTGTGGGCGAGGTTGGGTGCAGTGGAAGGCTGTATATCACTGCGAGAGGGGAAAAACACTATTCCAGGGTCTATATTAGAGTTCAACCCTACACTGTGAGAAGCTGCTCCGTTTGGTGAGCTACGGAGGCGCGGGCAGTTCATACCTGCCCTAGCGCTGTAAGCAACCCCGCTTCAGTGAGGTCCACTTGTTGCGTGCTTATCTAGGTTCCTGATCGATACTGTGACCTTATGCCCCTATTTGGCTATAAAGCCATTTATTCCCTATATTGGCATAACCGTTCAAGTGCGATTTTCTGTAAAGTCATCTCTGGCCTCACACGAACAGAGCCACATTCCAGCATGACTCTCTGCTACTTCCTTTGCGACCAATTAGTGCAATGACAGAGCAGCAGTCACTATCTGATATTCCTAGATAACACTCCGAGTTCTTCAACAAGATAAAAACTCAGCAAACCTGGAAATCCCCGCTTGCTATGTTTTGATTAGTAATGGAACTCTAATGAGCAACTGATAACTATCACTTCCTAGTGACATCTTTAATTGACGTCTTATGTCCAGCAAACTTGCGTCAAACCCGGCACCTGTCAGGTATAAATATTACCAACGTTGCCTTAAGCAATGAGAGAAATACGAGCTGTGAGTTCGTTGCCTGTTGCTGATGCCAGCTGCCTGCATGACCCCGTGTTGGTAAAAACTAGCACTCTGTCGCTGCAGCCTGCTATCCTGTGGTGGTGAAGCTACTGATTACCATTATCGCCGCTAAAGCGTGAACCTATGGTGCAGTACGCTTGAGGAGCCGTGCAGCCGTCCTCTGCGAAGACATCCAGCCCAGCTGCCCGCGGACGCTGTCACCCCTCCTTCCTCGACGCGCTGAGAGAAGCCGCTGCCTTTCTCGTGCAGAGAAATCCAGTCCCGGCGCTTCCAGTTTACCCTCGCAGGTGACTGGGATATCGAGAGAGACCCCTGAAGGAGATACCAATCCTCCATCATTCTATTCAGAGGTATGGTGTTGACTAAACCCTTAGACGAGAATTCTTGAAACAAACCTTGGCAAAACCAACTTAACTTAAGCTACTTACTTACTCCCCTTTTCACGTGTTAGGCTTAGGTCAGGCACACTGGGGTAGGCTTAGTTAGAAGCACCAGTTGAGTATGTTAGCCTAATGTATATATGACTGTATATATGTTTTATTACTTTTAAACCATTGTATGGCTAAGAAACCATATCAATGCTTTTACAGTTCTATTTCGCAATACTTATCTTACTGTACGTACTTTTTATAATAACAATTATTGCAATTGTGGCAATACATTTCTCTTGTACGAGAAGAAAGACTGTTCAATAAATGTTAACCTTTATTGATACACGCCCGTCTCTCTATTCTCTACATACCGTGAAAGTAAACTGCACTAGACTGACTGAGTGAAATCTGTGTCTATTGTTTCACACGACCCTAGAGATCGACTCTTGATCTGAGGAGCAAAGTTGTCATGTTGCACGGTTGTTAGAAAACTGAATCCCTTCTTGTCTGTGCCAAGGAAGCTGATCACTTCCTATGCAGAGAAGAAAGTTTCCAGTGACCTCTGAGCTAGTTGGTAACACAACCCAATTAAGTTTAGCATAGTCAGTGGAGGCCTGGAATATAAGCAGTTCCACGTCGATACTACTGTTTATGTTATTCCAATGCGCAGGGCCTAGTGGGAAACTAGGAACTACACTACATGGCGCCCAACGTTTGGTAAGGCGATAAACTAACGCAAGACTTGTAGAGTAACTCAGTCGTGCATATTTCACACCCCTTTCTCCCGTAAATACTCCAATAGACGTCTGGAGTGGGTGAAAGGTTAAAATCCGCCCGACCTTAGTAGGAAGAGATTCCTATGTAAAGCTCTGGTTTATTCAACGTTGAAGGATACAGTGTTCCAAAATATTGTGCACCTAATCTCTGTCTCCTTGGAGACCTACTCTGCAAACCTCGCATTTTTACAATGCCAGAAAACGGAACCTCTGGGACCACAGCAGATGCGACTCAGCAAGGTCCCGAACACACAAACCCGGATGCTATTATCATCCCGGTCCAGTTAAGAAGATCTATAACTTTAAAACTTATAGAACACGGACTGACACCTCAAGGTGGTACAGTAATTTTCGTGATAGAGGCTCACGAGTATCGGCAGACAGAGGTATTCTATTCATGGATAAACTTTCCAGCGGTAAACACTATAACACAAGAGTTTCACTATTACAAAATAGAGGAACCTCCGGGAGAGTACGCTCCTTTCGAGGAGATTGAAATCCCACTTAAATTTCAAGAGCACCTGCTCTGGTTTAATGGCGCCCTAAAACACAATGATCACATAACCAGGCTCGGTCCACTAGGTAGACCAGGAGCCACGTGGCCGGTTCTAGCCAGCTACACACCACATCCTGCCATTGTAAAAATGTCTAGAGAAGAGCTGTTAGAACAGCTAAACACATTAATAAAAATACATAGGCAATTAGTCCAATATGTAATACGGACTGCAACAGTCCAGCCAGCTGTTAATACACCACAGCTGACCCCTCATCAGGGGAACACAAATAAAATTACACCACAGAACATACAGTCATGTCTTGGTAAAACACCCGTAAAACGGGAACAAATTCCTTTCTGGTTAGCCCAGAAAATCACTCAAATAGAGGCAGTATTTCCTGATACTACCCCTATTGAGAAACACAGAATCTTGACCATCTGCCTTCCTATGGGAATCGCACCACACGTGGAGGACTGCGACACTTGGGGTACAGTCTTTGCTTCCATTTACACAAAAACACACGGTGTTCTGTCTATGGCGGTAATACCAGAAGTGCTAAAACAGATTCAAAATGAATTCGGTCCAGAGCCCGCTTTAAATCTGGGTATGAAATTACTGAAAGACTTCAAGCAGGTACGGCTATATTGTTAGCCAACATAAAGGGAGAAGCAGCATCTGTGGCGATTCGCCAGAAGTTGAGGGAAACAGATATAAAAGATCCTGTTGCGCTTGCAAAAATCATAGAAAAATGCTATGAAGAATTAGGTAGAGACAGCTTGGGTGGGAAACCAGTAAAACCCCAACTGCTCAAAAGCCCTGAAAAATTATTTATTAAAAATAATTTAAACACTCTTAAAAAGAGCTGGGATGGAAATAAACAATCCACTCCCAAGGAAAAAGTTTTCCAGACCAGAGGAAGGTCTCCTCGACGGAGGGAAAGAACTCCGACTCGAGAACGCCAGTCTCCCCAACGGGAGCCCTCTGAGAAAAGATATAACCTTAGAAATAGGGATAATATAAAAAAACCTGATAGATATCAAAGTATTGATACACATCCCTCTCGATCTCTTCCACAGAATTCGGAAAGAAGAGGACGGTCAGACCCAGGAGAGCACACCAAGTCCAAAGACAAGGAGCCTGCTCAAAATAAGAAATCTCAATTTCAGAAAAAGAAGGTAGCCAGTATTAGAGTAATCAACCATGCCGAGAATACTGAGGACACAGTTGAAAAACGGGGAGTGGGCATTGACAATGTTGGACAGTGCAGCAGAAATCAGTATAGCGCGCAAGAACTTGATGAGTCATCTGGAGACAGTGGACACGAATGAATACATTCAGGTTGAAACTGCCGACGCCAGACTTAGCGAGCCCCATAAAATATACGAAATAACATTGCGTATGGAGGGTGATAAGACTAGGAAAATTAAGGGTCTATTTTGGGATAAGCTCTCAAAAGGCTATGATATTCTGTTAGCTGAAAAAGATTGGCCCCCGGAGTTTGTCAGGGAGTGCCCTCGTGGCGAAGAAGTGATTATGCCTGCCTTCTCAAATCACATTCCGATTCATAAAAAATACACATATGCAAGGAAATGGGCAGTAGCCCAGGCACCTGCATTATATAAAAATCATGTAGGATGGGATGAGGATTCACCGCCTCACAAAATCCAGCTAAAAAGTGAACCAACTGCCCAACGGCAGTATCCCATAAAGCAAGAAGCTAAAAAACAGGTCAGGGAGATCTTAGATCAACTTGAATACCAGGGGGTGATTGAAACATGCACCTCTCAAATGAACAATCCTTTGTTTCCTGTCTCCAAGCCAGACAATTCATATCGTCTAGTTTTGGACTACAGACATCTTAATACGTGTTGCAAAACTTTTGCAGTACAAAACTCGCATAGTGCAGCCCTAATGAATAACATAGTTAGGAAAAAATATAAAACGACATTAGACATTTCTAATGGTTTCTTTTGTCAAAACATTGCACCAGAAAGCAGATATTTGACCGCTTTCTCCGCATTTGGGTCGCAGAAAAAATTCTGTCGACTCCCACAGGGGTTCAAGAACAGCCCAGGACTATTCTCAGCTAGGGTAACAGAGTTACTACAAATCTATGATGATGAAGCATTGTCTTACGTAGATGATATTTATCTCACAGATGACGACTTGGATACTCACTTGAAGAGAGTGAACACCATTATACTTGGGTTCGCAGCAGAGGGTTACAAATTCAACTTTAAAAAGTCCCGAATTGCCCATCTGACAGTACTGTTTTTAGGGTACGAATTATCAAGTGAAGGGAAAAGCCTAGCGGACAACTTCTTAGAGAAGTGCGCTGTACTCCAAGCTCCTAAAACGCTGAAGAATCTACAATCAATACTAGGTTTTCTGAATTTCGGAAGAACTTACATCCTAAATTACGCAGAGAGGGTTAAACCTCTCTACGAACTAATTAAACCTGATTTAAAACAAATCAATTGGACTCAAAAACACACAGACATTTTGAGATCACTGCAAACAGACATGTTAGCGAAAACAAAATTAGATACACGTGACAAAACACGTGATCTTGTAATCCGAGTCATCCCAGGAAGATGCGGATTCACATACCTAACCTCTAATGAGGGAGAAAAGGTACCTATTTCAATTAAATCTCACTTGTACACACAAGCAGAAAAAACATTCAGTCACACAGAAAGAACTGTGAACGCAGTGCAAATCGCACTAGCAAATGAACGAGAACTAGCACACGGCAAAAGGATTAACATCCTCACAGCGGAATCCGCCTTCGAAGCGCTATTCAGCCCAGTAAACCTGCCTACAGTGTCACTGGATCCAAAATGGATACAGTGCATAGATTCTCTAGGAGCGGAAGACGTGAAATACTATTTCGCCCCGCAATACGAAGAACTGAATGATTTAGAATATGAAGAAGAATATCCTCTGCCAATCGAAATTCTGCCTCTCCCACAATACGCCTGTATAATCTATACAGATAGCTTTGTACAGCATTTTAATGTAGAGAGTAAATCCTACAATGCAGCATGTGCGATCATTAAAGGTCGTTGGCTGTGCGGTAAATTCAGACCGAAAGTAACAAAAACTGAATCTGTAAGAAACTGTTCGGTTCAGAGAACTGAAATCAGATCTTTAAAGATGGCGCTCGAAAATGCAGAACGCGAATTCCCCACACTTATAGTGTACGATTCTCATTTTTGCGTCAATTCTTTCAATAACAAACTGCAGAGTTGGATCGAAAACGACTACAAAGATGACACAGGTGCCACAATAAAGCATAAAAAGCTCTGGAACGAGGTAGCTCTTTTACACAAAGAACTACAAAAGACTCACGTGATTCACGCACAGAGTCTTCAACGTGATGGCGTTCACGTTGCAGGGAATTCATTGGCTAAAACAGCCACCGCGGAAGCAAGTAAACCGGCTTCCGTAGCCACAAAAAAGCGTACAGATAAATACATAGACGGGGAAACCATGCTGGCAGTAAAAACGACCGTAAAAGGCGACTGTGCAGCACTACCCGTAAACTATCCACTCAATTATGCATACATAATCGATGCAAACTCCGTTCCGTTTGCTCGAATCCCTGGAGTGGGGGATAGAGTAATTCCAAACACGAACAGGAGAATATTTTTAATAGCAGACGCACATATGGGTTTGGGTCTGAGACACCAAACAATTAAGGTTTCTCTGACTGAATTACAATCAGTATACTGGTGGCCAGGAATGAGTGTAGAACACCAAATATATGCAAACAACTGTGAAAACTGCAATAGGGATCGCAGTAGCGTAACGCTGCCTGCACCCCAACCTGCGTCCTATTAAATAGTTAAGACGAAAAGCACTTTTTAAAAAATGAGTCCTCCAGCACTCGGCTGACGCTAGAACGGTTATAAAAGATTTGCGAGTCTTTATCGGCACATACGCAATTACCACGTTCCATTCTGACCAGGGTCCTGCTTTCAGCTCTCGAGCCTATAAGGAGGCAATGGCTAGCATGGGAATTGGGTTGCGGTATTCTTGTCCGTCGCATCCCGAAGGGAATAGTGTGGTAGAAAGAAAAAACCGGGACATAAAGCAATCTATAACAGCGAAGGTATTAGGTTCAGGCGCTGGGTGGGTCAAACATTTAATAAGTGTCCAGACTAGTCTTAACAACATGCCAAGAAATTCTCTAAAAGGTTTCAGCCCATACGAACTATTGTTCGGAATTAGAATGAACGTTCAGGACCTCGATAGTCAGATGTCAGTGGTACAAGAAGAAACAAAGCACTTTGATGTAAAGGATCGTTTGGCTGTTTTACAGGAACTGAATGAAACAAGAAAATCATTAAGCAACATAAAGTTAAAGCAACAGCCAAGTACCACTGACGAGGCACCACCCGCAACAGCCCCAGCAAGGCCTGTCTGGATTCCAAAGATTGGGGATCTAGTCAGAGAAAAGATCGCGGTTAAGAAGGAATTTGGGCCTTCTTACAGAAAAGCAGTACCTGTCTTGGCAGTCACCGGAACAAGATCAGTTGTGCTACCGCCCCTTGCTGGTAAAAAGGAGAACAGAGTCGTGTCCATCGATCTGGTAAAACCACAAGCATGTGGCCTATAATCAACAGTAGGCCCAGTGGACTCCCAAGAAACAACAGAATACCCAAACTTGCAACAATCCAAGAGGTTCAAACTGAAAGACTCATCACATTCGATCAGCCTGCAGTGCACAATGAAGGACTATGCAATAATGCCATGGAACTCGTGCCTCTTGAAACACAGATTGAAACAGTTCGTCAAGAAACAACACCAGTCTACAATGATGTGGCATCAGAAAGTGCTACCGAGAGACAGATTGACAAAACAATCACATCAATTGACAGAACTGCCTCTGGTTATTTCATCAACTTCGACAACTTCTCTGAAGATCTAAACGACCCCGAAGTGATGCCAGAAACAAAAAAGTATTCTAAAGAAAATACAACAGGACTCCTGCAACAAATCAAAGAACTATATCTGGATTCACCGTTGACTGAGCATTGGATTATCTCAGGGGTATTCATACTCCTACTATGCCTAATTTTAGTTTTAATTTTAGGAAAGTTCATTACAATTGCATGGACACAGCAAGTCAGAACATCAACCTAGTCCTGAAACCACACAGATCATCCCACGTGAAGAAAAGAGAACTGTCAGCAGTAAATGTCACAGCAATTCCAATACCTGGTGGGGTAGTATGGGAGAAAACAGACTATGAGATCTATGGTCCGGTCGAAATCCTGAAGTATCCTCATCAACTAAAGGTTTCCTTAAGTGACTTTGTTACACCTAGTACATTCTCTGATGATTGGGACTTTAACAGTATTAATGACATGATGTCTGATTTAGTAATGTCAGCTAGATTCACAGATCATGATTATTTACAAGGTTCATCTAGTTATGAGCAGTTATTCTGTTACACCCACTATGGGGATCATTACTTGCATAAATCTGCACAGCCTAGAAATGTTTTTATGTATAATCAATGGGAACATTGTTCTACACCACCTAAAAGCAGTTCTAAAGCATTCTTTGAGAGATTCAAATACTTCTCAGGGTTTAACACCAGTGATGCAGAAACGTTTTATTACAAACTGTTAGAGAAAACAGGAATGAAAACAATGCTGACAAATTCTAAATTGATATATTCAGAAGCATTTTATGACAAAATGATGACATTTGGTTTTGATTATTGGAAAAATAATATTGAAACAAAAACAATTTGGGGTACAAAAGATTGGCAGGTGCAAGGCATTGAAGCACTATTTAGAACCTGCATGATACCAGAACAAATGTTATTTTTAAATGACACAGTACACCAAACATCTTGTCTTGGCCTAGCTAAGATCAAAGACCTTAAAATACCGTCTATACCAAAGCCAATAGCTGAGAATGCAACCACAGATATTGAATTAGACGTGTCACAAATTTTACATTTCAACAGAACACATCCTGATTGGAAAAAGTGGTTAATCTGGCCTACAGACACAAATAGCTGTCAAGATAGGTTCCTGAATAAAACACAGGGTTTAAAAATGACCAGATTAGACCCAAGATATTCCCAGAGACAACATCCAGGGATTATAACAACATACAGTGTAGGGAAACTCTGCCTCGAATGGCTTACAACATCCACACTGGCTGAAATTAAGCAACACTTGTCTTTATTAAAAGATGGTGCTGATTTGCGCGATTTCATTCTTGGACCACGCAAACAGCGTCAAAAGCGTTTCATAGCGACCAGCATCTATGCTGCTTACAACGAGGCTTGGAAAGTAAAGCAAATTGAAACTGCTGAAAAGATACGAGAAATTGATCGTATTAATTTGGAGAAATCACTTTCTGTGGTAGACAATGGGTTAATGACTCTGTCTTCCAGAATATATTTGTTGGACAATATTGTATCCTCTGCCTTTGATGTGATAGACAGAGATTTGCTAATGTTACAACATGGCCAGTCTCAACTACGCTCTATTATAGAACTAGGCTGGACGCTGCAAAACCTTCGTTCAGGCTATGTGCCTTGGCGTTTAATCAACACAACGTCATTATTTTCCAGTTTTAACCTTACTGATAAACAGATCAGTTTGGCACAGAAAGGAGCAGACTATACAATCCTGAGCATCGAAAGACTCGAGAGATTACCATTGACAATGTCAGAGAGTCCTGTCATTGAATGGATAATACACGGAATTATCACAATTCCGATAACAACTTTCCGATTTAAAAAGTGCCTTGAATACATACCTGCTGGCCAATATGAACAATTGGGTAAAGGATATTTAAAATCCGAATGGAAATTACCATACACTCATTCTTGCTATAGTGACAGCGACAAAAATGTATTTCTTAGTGGTGACAACTGTAAACATTCACTAAGCGGTATACTTTTGTGTCAGGGTATTAATTTACACGGAGCATGTGATGGAAATTCAAACGACCTTTCATGCCACCAGCTAGTCACACCTGCAACTCAGATAGAGCCCTTCTTTATGCAACTCGCAAACGGGAGTTACATTCTAAGAACGGATCACAGGTGCTGTGGCCTCGCGCCCGGAAAAAGTTATCTAGTACAAGTAACATCCACGGTCAAATGCTGTATGCAAGCATTGTTCCCGAGCGGGCCTCCAGACATAGTGACTCCCCTCTGGCCTCGTCTGAATCTCTATTCTATACGAATTGATACATTAAGCAAAATGAAATCTGTGCTTTTACAGACAACAGTGCCTATAACGTCATCTAAAGAGACGTATGATCTTCTAGTCGCAAGGACGGCTACTGAGGTCCATGACCTTTTATCAACAAATTGCCCCGTGCATTTCGTAGAAATGTTGAGCCAACTCCTTAACATGTCTAGTGCAACAAGCATCCCAGGCATATTTAAGACAGTCTTTACGGGACTGTTAACACCCTTCCAGGCAATTTTGGGAATCTTTCCTAATTTTGTGCACTCCATTTTTGGTGGTTTTCCACTATTGTTGGGACTCATCGCAGGGATTCTATTTTTGACCATCCTGCTACGTTATGGCAAACCTCGGCTCAGACATAGCTCCCATGGGAATGGAAGAGACAATCCTAGCAATGCGCTACAGGGACAGGATAACTAACGTCCTCGGATTGGCCAGGCTGAGAGATCTAAACATGACCTGGTTCCTTTCATTCAGACCGATATGGCAAAATTGCATTTTACCTGTGCTACGGTGAATGCTTTGCGGCGATGAATGCGTGTTGGACATCTGTCTTTCACTTCCATCAGCAGTACCAATGGACGTCGATACTTTGCTCAGTCCAATAACGGCTCACGCATTGTGTTGTCCCCAGCGGCTACCAATCCTGATGACGGCATTTGTGGAGACTCCTGTACTACAGCCAAGTGGTAACAGTGGAGCGAGTGACAAAAGCAACATCACCCAGGTACAACGTGCTGTGAGCATTGCTGGTCCTGCCTTCGATGACAGCAATCATTCTCACACCTGCCAAGTTACAGCGCTATCTAATTTGGTTGAACTATCACCTGATTTTGTAGACCAATTCTTTGCGAGCCTGTCTGATACGATGTTCTCACCCACAGAGAAACAATAACTTTTTGAGAAGCTTTCCGACACACAGCGTTCCCATGAACTCTGAATTCGGCCTTCAGTTTTGATCAACAAAACTGCCAGGAGCTTTGGAAATCTATTTTCTTTGAATTGGACACTTTTTCTAATATTGACCTTTTTTGGCACGAACAATTCTTTGCTTAACGTAAAAACTATTCTTAGAGAACAGAAGCTTCACACTTCTATTTCTAAACACATCTAGAGACATAACAACATTACACCAGCCTCTAGCACACATGTTATTACAATGCATTTTTATGTGATGATTTATCTCGCATTTCTTCTGTCAGAGATACTTCATGTGTAATTCTTTTGCATAATCGTTCATTGATTTCATATGCAATACCTTTTGAATGATTACTATGCTTTAAAAAACGTACAGTACCTAAATTCCATGTATTACAAGTACGCCTATTTCAAATGCATTTATGTATTTTGGGGTGGGCAATGTTACACATGCATCTAATTGCTTAGTTTTAGTAATTTTGATGGACATTAACCCGTGGAGTGGGTGTTGCGTGCTTATCTAGGTTCCTGATCGATACTGTGACCTTATGCCCCTATTCGGCTATAAAGCCATTTATTCCCTATATTGGCATAACCGTTCAAGTGCGATTTTCTGTAAAGTCATCTCTGGCCTCACACGAACAGAGCCACATTCCAGCATGACTCTCTGCTACTTCCTTTGCGACCAATTAGTGCAATGACAGAGCAGCAGTCACTATCTGATATTCCTAGATAACACTCCGAGTTCTTCAACAAGATAAAAACTCAGCAAACCTGGAAATCCCCGCTTGCTATGTTTTGATTAGTAATGGAACTCTAATGAGCAACTGATAACTATCACTTCCTAGTGACATCTTTAATTGACGTCTTATGTCCAGCAAACTTGCGTCAAACCCGGCACCTGTCAGGTATAAATATTACCAACGTTGCCTTAAGCAATGAGAGAAATACGAGCTGTGAGTTCGTTGCCTGTTGCTGATGCCAGCTGCCTGCATGACCCCGTGTTGGTAAAAACTAGCACTCTGTCGCTGCAGCCTGCTATCCTGTGGTGGTGAAGCTACTGATTACCATTATCGCCGCTAAAGCGCGACCTATGGTGCAGTACGCTTGAGGAGCCGTGCAGCCGTCCTCTGCGAAGACATCCAGCCCAGCTGCCCGCGGACGCTGTCACCCCTCCTTCCTCGACGCGCTGAGAGAAGCCGCTGCCCTTCTCGTGCAGAGAAATCCAGTCCCGGCGCTTCCAGTTTACCCTCGCAGGTGACTGGGATATCGAGAGAGACCCCTGAAGGAGATACCAATCCTCCATCATTCTATTCAGAGGTATGGTGTTGACTAAACCCTTAGACGAGAATTCTTGAAACAAACCTTGGCAAAACCAACTTAACTTAAGCTACTTACTTACTCCCCTTTTCACGTGTTAGGCTTAGGTCAGGCACACTGGGGTAGGCTTAGTTAGAAGCACCAGTTGAGTATGTTAGCCTAATGTATATATGACTGTATATATGTTTTATTACTTTTAAACCATTGTATGGCTAAGAAACCATATCAATGCTTTTACAGTTCTATTTCGCAATACTTATCTTACTGTACGTACTTTTTATAATAACAATTATTGCAATTGTGGCAATACATTTCTCTTGTACGAGAAGAAAGACTGTTCAATAAATGTTAACCTTTATTGATACACGCCCGTCTCTCTATTCTCTACATACCGTGAAAGTAAACTGCACTAGACTGACTGAGTGAAATCTGTGTCTATTGTTTCACACGACCCTAGAGATCGACTCTTGATCTGAGGAGCAAAGTTGTCATGTTGCACGGTTGTTGGAAAACTGAATCCCTTCTTGTCTGTGCCAAGGAAGCTGATCACTTCCTATGCAGAGAAGAAAGTTTCCAGTGACCTCTGAGCTAGTTGGTAACACAACCCAATTAAGTTTAGCATAGTCAGTGGAGGCCTGGAATATAAGCAGTTCCACGTCGATACTACTGTTTATGTTATTCCAATGCGCAGGGCCTAGTGGGAAACTAGGAACTACACTACACACTGTGTGGTGAGGCGGGTGCGGGTCAGCGACCAGCATCACTCGCCAAGGCCTCAGTGAGGTGTGCAAGTGAGAGAGCTTGTGTGCACCACAGCGGTGGGAGACCTGGAATGACCCTTAATCTGTTCACCCCCCTCCTGCAGGAGGTGGCCATGAGATGCTGAATAAGGTTTTGTGTGAGTGTTTTATGGATACAATTTGTGATATACTACCTCATATGCTGCAGTGTGTCTGGGATCGTGTTCCATGTTGCAAACAGTGCCGGGCTCCGGAACTCACCCACATCCACTCGGGGGCTGAGGGGAGTGTGGGGGGCGGGTGGGTCTGATGGCTTTGTGTAATGTGTCCACTGTAGGGGCCTGTGCTTGACCTCATGGTCACAGGTTAAAATCTTGGCGGGTCTACTCAGCCTTTCATGCCCCTAAGGTCGATAAATCGAATATCATTGAGTTAGGTAACAATTAACATCTGTTATTCTGCTCCAAGATACCCTTAGGTGAACGTACGCCTTCAAATACACCTGTAGCTAACTTACTAAGAGGGTGATTAGAATTTTGAAGCACGAGGTGGCAAATGGGGTCTATTCATAAATATTTGGAAACAAGCATTTGCAATGCAATAGGTCTCGCATTTATGCAAGTTTGAGTGATTGGCATTGTAAATGACGATACCTTTTATTTTTGTTTTTGTTTTTGTTTTTAAAACATAAATAAAAGGCATTGTCATCTACAATGCCAATAGCTTAAACTCGCGCAAATGCGAGACCTATTGCATTGCAAATGCTTGTTTCTATGGCTCCTGCCAGCCAACACATCGGTATCTCTGCTCTGGCTCATGCTAGCACTCCTCCTTGCCCATATCCCAGTCCCATAGTTTAACTGATAGAGTGAGGCCCACAACAAGTCCACAATCCTTGTGAGTTGCTAAATTGAGAGTGGCTAGAGATGGTTACGGTGCAGGGTTCATAGGTCAATATAGTGTGTGCTTGTATGTTACCTTGAGACTGTCATTGATATGGCTGGCTGGCACGCTAAGGTTGTTGAGGTGAGCAGTGCTTGCTTCTTTAATGTGAATAAACCCTTTTAATGATGTACTGGGCTAAACTTTACTTAGGAGTACTACTTTAAAGTTGCTGGAAATTTACCAGTAGCTCCCCAGCTACTGTTTGGAGGCACATGTTTTAGGTCATTGTCGATCCGACACCCTACAATTCACTCAAAGAATGGTATGATGATGCACACACCTAACCTTTGCACAATGTTAATGAAGACTACATATTGCAGGAGAATTACCATTTACATTTACCATGTTGCAGCTACTGATACATTTTTAAAATAAAGTAATCACATTATTTTTCGAACATTTTCTAAAAACACAATTGCCACACAACAAAATATTCAGGGACTTATTTACAAGAGGCTTGCACCACTGGAATGTCATCACTTTGTTTGACGCTCCGGCGGCGCAGGCCTCCCAATCATATCTGCGAGACGCCACAAAGCCACCCTTTGCATTGCCTCATAGATATGGAGCTAGTCAATTTAAAGCAAAGCGTTGTGTTGCCTTACACTGCGTCAAGGAGGTATTCCACGAGCGTTGCAGTGGGTGGTCCCATTCAACACCAATGGATTTTGATGCTACCCCAGATTTACAAAATCACGTAAAGCTAGGGCAGCACCAAAACCATATGCCTCTCCAAAGTAGGGGTAACGAGAATAAATGTTGCCATTTGTGCTTGTTTTGTCCTCTTTCCATGTGTGCTGCATTGTGCAGCAAACATAGAATTAGGAAAACACCTATTGGTATTGTTTTTGTGCAGGAAGGTGTCCCTTCCTGCACTAAAGCAATCCTGCACACAACACAGACCCCCTTGCACCATTGTGCAATGGTACCTGTGTTGGCACTAGGCACCATCTTGTGCGCCGGCTAAAAAGACAGGGGCCTCATTTATGAGGCTGTGTGTCACTTTTAGGCCGATGGTGCGTCACTTTTTTTTGTGAGGCACCACTGGCGTAAAAAATGCACCTTGTTGCGTCATATTTACAAAGTGACGCATCTAGGTAGATGTGTCAGTTTGTAAACCCCTGCGCCACATTATACCTGCGCCAGGTATAATGTATGCAAGAGGGGCGTATTGACGCAAGAAAGGGTCATGGAAGTGACGCAGTGAAATCTATGAGATTTCACTGTGCCACTTCTAGGACTCAAATGCGTCAAAATCTTACGCCTGCCTCACAGCAGGCGTAAGACTGATGCCTGCCCTTTCACATGGGGCTTGCCCCATGTGAAAGGACACATTGCTGGAGTTGCGTCACTTTTGTGACACACTCTAGCAATGCATCTCTTTTGCGCCTACAGATACATCAGAAATACTGACGTATCTGTAACTCCTTACGACATGATGCGTCATACTGTAAATATGACGCATCATTGGTGTCGCAAGGAGGGCACAATGAAAAGTGACGCATCGCTGTTTTCACGCAGCGATCCGTCACTTTTCATGAGTGAGGCCCTAGGAATGCACAGAATCTTGTAAATATGATGCATTCCTGCCTTTTCAAATTGCCATAGAGCAGCCCAGCAAAAACACGTGCACTGAAGCATGAAGCCAATTTTTTGTAAATGAAACCCTCAGACTTCAGAGGGTCGCACTTTAGTGTACATCGCAATTCGAATACATTTATTTTACATCATAATTGATGCTGGTGGTTGCAAGTGGTTGGGACCAGCACTCATTTTTGGTAAATGAGGGGTTCATTTTTTAGCCTCAAACTTTGAGAAACTGCAAGAGATGTAAAGACAGAAAAGGGGGTAAAGAAAGAGGAAAAAAGATAAGAAAACAGTATTAAAGGAAGGAATTGGGGACGAAAAGCATCCTGCTCGAGAGTAGTACTAGAAGTAGTATTTGACGTGTAAGGTGGTGTAAGAAAGAGAAAAGGTGGAATGAGGTCAAGATAACCCTGATTTTCGGCTACCCATGCATTCAGAAGCACCGACCCTTCGGAAAAACATTGCATTTCTGCACTTCCTATTTTACAAATTAAGCGCTGTTTGTGTTGTCTCCTGATGGTGAAAAAGAGGAGGTACAAGTTTCAAAAGTCAAATTGCAAAATTACAAAATCACAACTCACAAATTCATGATCCAGGGATGGGCAAAAACATGCTGACGCACCTGTATTTATCAACTACAGGCATCCTGAAAAACACACTGTGCTGGAGGTCAGTAATAATTCTTAGAAAAGTATCCACTCCTCTCTTCGAGCGAGAACCTACAGCCGCCTGAATTCCTTAGTTTATAATTGTATTATTATATGATTTTTGCGTGATTTTGATCAACATCATGGAACTATGAAATCCTTTGATTTATTGAAACCTTTGAAGTGTGCCTTTGAATTTTATTGGATAGTTAGATGGTGCAATACAGAAGAACCTTTATTCATGTATTATGATTTAATCCTTTCAGTGACAATATTACGTAAAGGAAGTAATGACCATTTAAACATGAGGGGCCTCATTTATGAAAAGTGACGCATCGCTGCGTGAAAACAGCGATGCGTCACTTTTCACTGCGCACTCCTTGAGACACCAATGATGCGTCATATTTAATGTATGACGCATCATGTCGCAAGGACTTACAGATACGTCAGTATTTCTGACGCATCTGTAAGCGCAAAAGTGACGCATTGCTGGAGTGTGTCACAAAAGTGACGCAACTCCAGCAATGCGTCCTTTCACATGGGGAAAGCCCCATGTGAAAGGGCTTGCGTCAGTCTTACGCCTGCTGTGAGGCAGGCGCAAGATTTTGACACAACAGCATCCTAAAAGTGACGCAGTGAAATCTCATAGATTTCACTGCGTCACTATTACGAGGCTTTTTGCGGGGGAACGCCCCCTCTGCATGCATTATACCTGGCGCAGGTATAATGTGGCGCAGGGGTTTAAAAAGTGACGCATCTACCTAGATGCGTCACTTTTTAAATATGGCGCAACAAGGCGCATTTTGTACGCCGCTGGTGCGTCACAAAAAGTGACGCACCGGCGGTGCAAAACTGACACAAGGCCTCATAAATAAGGGCCGAGATTTGCACCTGTTAAAATCTACTATTTGTAAACAGGCCCATTCCCTCAGTTGTTAGTGCAATGCTGCTGCCGTTTCTTTAAACAAACAAGGTATATAATGCATGTTTTCTTAATATGTTTGTGTTAGCCTGTCTATATATACACACAACTAATCTACCTGTTTTGCTTTTCAGGAAAGCAATCCTGATGTTAGCATTAAGCAGATGCAGGAAACCTGGAGAAAAATATATTGGTCACTAGACACGGGGAAACCTATATTAATCAGTGGACATGACTGGAGGATAAATCAGAGCGATGTATACAGGATGCTAATGCGACCTGCTGTTGCTAGGTGATGATTATTCCTTCAGGTCACGGATTCCTGGAAACGCTCTTGTTCACGCAGTCAATAGCCACCAGGCAGGGAGCATGGGTCCTCTTGCTCTTCAGGGCTTGGACATTTTGTTCCAGAATCTTTTTAGATCCACTAAATGCAACGTATTTTTCATATAGAGGTCTTCAGTGGGAAGGGAACAAACACCGCGGTACTGAGAACAATTGCTTTTCTGAGCATTGATAATGTTTTTAAAGTATTTCTATATTTTATCAACATCTCTGTGCTAATAATGGGTTTATTGTATTGTACTAAAAGTTTTAGCAATTGCCGTTGAGTGGTTTCATTACTCCTTAGCAAGCAAAATGCCACCTGCCCTCATGAGGTTCCAGCAAAAAGAGCCACGTAATGGATTCTTACACAGGTCACTCATGAGAAAATAAGAAGTTACCCCTTTCAAAATATAAACTTTTATAAGGCAGCTACTGTGATTGGGTATTTTAACATTGGAACATTAGACACTCTACTGTAGACAATGGAGTGCTCCAGGCTTCTACTGGCTGGTAGAAGCCCGGAGAGCAACATTCCAATGCTATTTTACAAAGGCCTCTTGGAGCCCGTGGGAATTTAAACCCCCTCGGACTCCGAGAGGGCTTTGTTTTATTTGTTGAAACATTCTGCCTTCTAGTAGGAGAATGTTCTAATAGTCTTATAGCCCTCCATAGCTGGGCTATACAGGCCATTATTGTCCCGCTCCCTTGTTAAAGGCCCTTACCTTCAGCTCGGACCTTTTTACACTGGAGTGGGCCTTTAATGTCCGGTATAGCCCTCTACTGAGGGCCATACCAAGGATATATTAGAGCATTGGAATGTTGGGCACTCAATTGTAGACAATGCAGTGCTCCGGGCTTCTACTGGCTGGTAGAATCTCAGGGAGCAACATTGTAATTTTGTTTTCCTTTCACAGCTGCTGCCCTAAACAAAGGCCTCTCTGAGCCTGAGGGAGTTTTTTGGAGCCCAAGGGGATTTAAACCCCCTCAGGCTTTGAGAGGCATTTGTTTTTACTAATTAGAACATTCTGCCCTCTAAGGGCGGAAGGTTCTAATAGTCAATATAGTCAATAATATTTCAAATGTGGAGAAGTGTGGCTCAATGGTTAGAGCGGCAGACCCTGATGCAGAGGTCAGGCCCGGGGTTCAAATCCCGCCTCGGCAGGTCTTGGGCTCAATTTCCTCAGACCTGATGATTCTCGCCTCGGTCCCTATTCTAATCATGGGTCCCACTCGGCAACTCTGAGCAATAGCTTGCTTAATCTCCACAACGGCCCCAACAGCGCTGGTATGACTGGCTTCACCTTGGGGGTGCCCAGGAGTGGACATTTCACAGGGAAAAGGCAGGAAGGGTTCCACAGTGGTATGCGTACAGTGCCAGGAAACCCAGGTTGGGGTATTAGTGTGCTTTACAAGTACAAATTACTTGTTAAAGGCCCTCTCCTTCAGCTCTGGCCTTTAGCACTGGAGCGGGCCTTTAATGGCTGGTAGAGCATACTAGGTCGGGCTCTAAGGCTATATTAGAAGCTGTTACAGATGTGTCATGTGTCTGTACACAATGTATTATTAGGTTATGATTACTGTACCTGATCTGAATGGTGTTTACCATCGAATGCTCTTTAGTTGAGCACTCTTGAACTCTCGGACAAGAAAGGTTCCAATCAACAGCTCCGAGTGGCATTTGCTTTGAGACTCATGCTTGTGGATTCTTTCAGTGAGCACCTCATTTTATACAAGAATAAACATATTGAAATTGATTCTTTGTTCCTGATAATACTTATTTCAACAGAAGCACCATATCATCTTTGCAGCCCGTACCTCCAGAACATTACCACCACCCCTCACTTGTCCCTTACTGCTTTGCCCCACCCCACCTCAAAGGTAAGAGTCAGGCACCTCTGTTAATGTTACCCGGACCAACTCACATGATATCACCGTGTCTCAAACAATATTGACTCCCTTCGCACAGTGTGCACACAATTAGCTGGAAACCTCTGCAGGTCACAGGTTTCCAGATAATTGTTAGGAAGCTCTGTGCAGCTGATGTAGGTTAAGGGACACCCAGGGACTTTAAGGGCAGCCTCAAACGTTTTTTTCAGGTGTTGGAGAGGGGAGGCAGTGAATTTATAGTGCCTCAGACTGTGTTCAATACAAAGACCCGCTTCTCCAAGGCACCGCCAATTTTCACACAATGAAACATTTTCACAAATTGGCAGTTGATAACCTGTTGAGCCCCACTGCATATATTCATCTGCCAACATCCTCCATGGTGAGCATGCAGAGGCAAGATGGTGGGGCACAAGGCAAGGTGTACAGGAGAAAAACGACAAGGATTGTGAGTGGGAGCCTAACAAAAAAGGGAAGTAGCCACAACAATGGGCTAAACAAATTGGAGGTGAAAGCTAGTAGATAATTTACTAAGATGCAGCATGATAAATCTTTACAATTGTCATTAATATGGACCGCTCACAGAATGTACTCAGTCGCAGTTATGACCTTTTGTTTCAGAGGTCAGGCAGGACCTTACGGGCATGTGAACAATGCCCAGAACAATACCAAGCTGGTCTATGTCACTTAGGTAGGTGACGGAAGACTCCTCTACAGGACTGCTGAGCTTCAAAGCTGTGAACCATCAGGATTTTTGAACCAGTGGCTCCCATTATCCTTGGATATTGATCAGTAAACTGGCTTCCCATTGTCTGCTATGCATATTCAGTTCTTGAAATAAGTCCAGGGAACAGTTTGCATTTGCATTTATAGAGTGCTTACTATCCTTGACAAGACCAACAGTCTTTAGAGGTCCTGGGAGGTAGGTATTTCCTCTTGAGCAAAAACTGCTATCACATAGACATTGGGTAAGGGAAGTCCTTACCCTACTGACACAGCTATCCAGCCTTCCAGGCTTTAATTCTTTAGTGAAATATTAGTGATTTGATCAGTCTTTCTTGGTCTTTCCTCATGTTTCACTATATTCCGGATGTTCACAGCAATTATTGTGTAGAATAAAATGTTCATTTGCTCGGGAGTCTATGAACCTATCTTCCATCATCAAGGAAGTTAAAAAGGTTAATAGGATAATATGTATAATCTTTGTTTTCAAGATGTCTAAATTAAGCTCACAAAGCAAGTGATAGATCAATAGAATTGAGAACACCTGAAGTGGTGCTACCCTATGCACACATTACAACAATAAATACAATTAAAATAGCATGGAACATTCAACATTGATAATGTCAACAATATAATATATTGGGCATGAGAATGAATTAAAGATTAAGGTACTTAATGAGCTGGAATAAAAAGAAAAAGCATATATGTGCCTTATTACCTAGCACAACCCCTGCCTATCAGATTTCCTTATTTTCTGACCCCATGACAACCTGCTTATGAACTAGGGTGAAATGAACTAATGATGGACTGAATGCTGAACAATGCAAACATTCACCCCCAGTCACACTGATCTGAATTTAATCCATTGCTTCTCATGTGAACCCAGCTCGAACTGCAAAGCCAGGTAACAACCCTCATCAGCCAAGCTGGCTTGAATACAGTGGCAAATTGATCAAGAAACTCATGTCTGAGCACACTCTGCATCATTAGTGCGAACAAAGCAAACACTAGGAGATGATGAACGTAGCACTGACATTTTTTCATCCACTCCCTCAGTCCCAGATCTGAGTTGAATCCATCATTGTTCTTTATCTCACTACGCCACCCCTGTTCAAACCCAGCCATATGCAAATCATTCTTGACCCTGTTCCTCGTGGGAACAGTCCAGCCCGAACTGCCAAGCCAGGTCTTCCCCAGACCAGAAACAAGCATCCTGAGACCGGTTTAGGGTAACACCCCTCATCAGCCAGTCTAGCTTGAATCAAGTGGCAAAGTGAGCAAGGGACATATGTTTGCACACACCTCATCCAGCGAAAAGGACAGGGATAAACACTTCACAGTCAAGAAAAATTCAATTGGACCCATATACACTTGCAAATTTCCCAGCTGTTTGCTGGGGGTCAAGTTTTGTAATTCCACTTTGATCTTGATTAGTTAGCTCACTGCAGACTTATGTAAATGTAAATGTAAATGTAGTAGTATTTATATAGCGCACCGAATCGACACCCAGAGGGGTATCTCAGGCACTTGTATGCATACCGCTGTGGAACCCTTCCTGGCTTTTCCCTGTGAAGTGCCCACTCCTGGGCATCCCCAAGGTGATGCCAGGCATCCTAGCGTTGTTGGGGCCGTTGTGGAGATTAAGCAAGCTATTGCCCAGAGTTGCAGAGTGGGACCCATGATTAGAATAGGCACCGAGGCGAGAATTATCAGGTCCGCGGAAATTGAGCCCAAGACCCGCCAAGGCGGGAATTGAACCCTGGTCCCGGGCTATACTTCTCAATCAGGATTTGCCGCTGTAACCATTGAGCCACACTTCTCCACTTAAATTAATTCTTGAGAAATTTGTCAATGTCTAACTAATCTTCACAGATCAACACTCTTCCTTTGGTCGATGGACCATTAGTTGAGTAGTTGATGGTGATATAAACAATTTAACTAACTAACTCATAGACCTCAGTGAAATAACCACAGACTCTGGGTAAGATTCATTTTTTTAAATCTAAATCTCAGTCATAAATGAACACTCATTAGTACAAATTTACAGTGCAAACTCCATAAACTTTCCTGGGATAAAAATGTGTTTAACAAATACAATAAAAATCACAGACACATTCAACAAGTCAATGCATCAAGAGTGGATAGATGTAGAGACAAAAGGTATAATAAATCATACATTTGCAAAAGATATGCAAATTTGAGACAGAATATTAGTTCCCCAAAAGTGATAACAGGAAAAAAACCTCTCTGGGCAAAAGGGCTGGTGGTGGTCCCCTGTTGGAGAATCAGATGACAAAGGCTATAAGACAGGATCAGGACAGGATAATACTTGCTAAACTTCTCTACAGACCCGACGCACCAGGGCGCATCCATCTCTTACACTCTCTCCCTCCTCGATATTCTTCCGGAATCTTCAATCAATTCAGGTTGTCATTCAGGTATAAATCTTCCCAGTCTATTCTCTCCTTTCCTCATCAGCAGCAGTTCTCGCCTCTCTCCTTCTCTCTTATGCAGCAATGTCGACAGTCTCCTGTTTCTCGCTCCACTCCTCCAAACTTAAGTCACTCTAGTTATAGTCTTTATTTCTGCATGTCCCTCCCTCAAGAGTTGTGTTGGACCCGGCCCTTTTGGCAGGTTCACCGCAAGACTTTTTGCTTTTTCCTAGGCTGTTTCCGTGACCTTTTTCACTGTGGTACAGTGTAAAGTGCGTGAGCTCTCTTTGTATGTGTGGTGAGTGACCTGCCCTCCCATAGGAATGCATAGGGAATATGTATGACCATGGTAGTTCCTGATGTGTGGGGAGTGCAGGGTCGAGTGCGAACTTGTGAGATTGAATGCTGAGCAATGATATATGCGGCATGATTGTGTCTAGTGTAGAAGTGCCACTTTTAGAAGTTGGCATATTTGTGTAATTTGTGTCTGGCGTGTGATTGGCTGGTGAGCCTCGCTCCAAGAGTCTGGGAGGGTCTGCCCCGGTGGTGAATGGAGTGTTTAGCATGCTGATGTGAGGGGAGGGGTGCACCTGGGCCTGAATAGGGCTGGGATTTCCCCACACAATGCTGGCTCCACCCCCTGTGGTGCGTCTGATGTCCCTAGCCTGGCCTGTGAAAGGAGTTCCCTATAACCAGTTGTAGCTGGTTCTCATACTGCCTGCACCCTGCTAGACAAAGGATTTCTCTGTATAAAAAGGGGCTGTGTCCCCTTACAAAATGTTCTTGTTTCTGACTTGAATCCTGCCAGGGGCGAGCTGCTGCTTGGGCCCAGGGGAAGGTTTGCCTCCCTGGGCCATGCCCAGCCCCCGGATACCTGATGGACTTTCCTTTTCTGGGAGCTGCTGTGCTCCACCTTATGTCCTGGACTGCTGGTGTCCTGGACCCCTGAAGGACTTTGCTGCTGGACCTTGCTAATAGTGCTGGGGGGGCGCTTTATTTTGACAGAGACCTTCTTTTTCCTGCAAAGCGCCTGGAAGTGCTTTATTTCTCCCCCGAGCGCCTGGGAGCGCTTTATCTGTTTTTATTGCGCTGGGAGCGCTCTGTGTGCCGTTAGCACTTGAGAGCGCCTGATTCCCCTTTCGCGGCTGCCCACGCCGCGTTTTGCCGTGTGTTTGCCCCTTTGGTGACCCCTGACGGGTGCCCGCCCCGCCAGGGACCTTACCGGCAGTATTAAATATTTAATTCCCTAATCGGGAGCCAACCCCGAGATTGTCCCCGTCGCTGTCCGGCCGAACCGGAAGTTAGGCAGGCCGGGGGCGGGACGAGCGGGACAAGAGGAAATGGTAGGAGAAAACGAGGACGAGAGCCTACCCCGCCTCGCAGGACGTCCTGGGAAAGAGAAGGAGCCGGCACCAGGAAACCAGAAGCTGCGCTGCGGCCGGAGTCTCCCCGGGGAGGAGACGCTTCCCAGGACTGCCATGGCTGGAGGAGGGCTGTGGGGAGTCGGCCGTCAGAATCCCGCCGTCTGAGGGAGCCCCGCAACGGAAGCAAGAAGGAGAGAGGAGCCCTTGCCTGCAGATACCTGGTAAGTGCAAGACCCGGGTTGTTGGTCTCAGGGAGGTGCGGGGCTCCTCACACCCATCGCCAAGCGGCCCTGACTGGCAATGGGCCGCTTAAACGAAGCTCCCGCATTGGTGCCCAACCCCACGAGGGGCTTCAGCAGGCATTCCGCATTTTGAGCCTGAGGGCTCTGGGGGCATTTTATAATTTTGAGTCCCCCGAGTGAGACTTCAACGGAGTTGGGTGACCTTCCTGTCGAGCCTGAGGGCTCCAAAACGACATGGACATTGCTTAAGAGCCCGAGAGAGGTTCAGGGGGCATTTTGTTATTACGAGCCCAGAGAGGCTCTTGGGGGCACATGTGATTGTGTAAGAGGCCAGCGGGCTCCGGGGGTGCAGTCGATTGCTCAGAGCCTGTGTGGCTCCTACATTTTGGCGCAGTTCTGTTCTAGGGTCAGTGAGGACCCTGTCACCGTTTTGATTCCCAGCTGCCCAGCAATTAGTGGGGGGCTGCCATGTTTAGGCCCCTGACATTGGGATACAGGGCATCCTAACCCCAACAAGGCCAGTTGGCCTAGGGACTGCCACAGGTGGTGGCTTATGTAGTTTTGCGCAACTGTGTGGTTTTTCCTGCACCTTTTTTAGGCATCATGTGTTTTTGCACTATTGAGCTGTGTTCTGGCACCTCTGAAGGTTTTTATGCATCATGTGTCTTCCCTCTTCTTACACCTCTGAATTTGTTGGTTTATGCATCATGTGTTTTTCCTGTGCTGCACCTCTGAATGTGTTTTGATGCATCATGTGCCTTGTTCTTACAACGCTGAATGTATGTTTTATGCATCATGTGTTTTCCTTCCCTACACCTCTGAATGTTGTGATGCATCATGTGTAATGTGTTCTTGCTGATACCCCTAATTGTATTGTGATACTTAGGTGGTTGTTCTTTCTAGTACAGGTGGTCCTAGTGAAGTCCTGGTTCCCTGCGTGACATTCTCCTAAGGTGGTTAGGGTTGCGTAGGTGGTACTTACCTGTTACCAGTGGTTACTGGTTGTGATCTATAATTGTTATTTTGTGCTATACTTTTTCTAAGTTCTAAAAGTGCTAGTTCTACTAAGTGTTGATTCTGACAGTGGCCCATGTGGCCCTGTCCTGGTGTAAATAATCCCCTGTGAATATTGCCCGTGCCAGTTGGCACCATGTATATTGTGTGATTACTATCTGATGTGTTTTGACAATACAAACGTTATTTTTATATAACCTTGTGTGGAGTTCCTTTTGTGGTGTGCCTAGGATGTTGTTGCTGTTGTGTGCGTGCGCAAATGCTTTACACATTGCCTCCGGGATAAGCCTGTCTGCTCGTGCCAAGCTACCAAGGGGGTGAGCAGGGGTTATCTTGGCATGTGACTCCCTTGCCCTGACTGGAATGGTGGTTTCTGCCTGACTTTGGCGTCAGCCTTAGCCAACCAGAAATAGCCAGTTCTAACATTGGTGGACAGCGGTGAGGATTACGACTTGTGTTTGCGCAGTGCCACAGCAACAGCTGGCTACATTACAAAACTCGGGTTGCCAAAAACTAGGACCCCCTGGACACTGATACCAGTGAACTCCTAGGGCAGGGACAACAATGTGTAAGTAAACACGCTAGGCAGTCAATAACAATGGCAAACAAGTAATATCAGTTGACAGTAAAAACTAAAGGTGGGCAAGAAAATATTAAAAAATAGACCAAACTTTATTGTAAACAATTAAAAATCATATATATATACATGGCATATTCATAAACATACAAAGTAAACATAATAGTGAAAAAACATATATTTTATTACTAATTATACATCTAAAAATAAGCATCATTTAATTGATAAAAATCACACTGTGGCGAGTGCAGCTCGAAGCGCGTTTCGGCGTAAGGACGCCTTCTTCAGGAGCCACCCAAATGTGTTGATATCTAAAACATACATTAAAAAAAAATATCAAAACCATATAATACATATCATATCACATCATAATCAATTCATAGAGAAAACAGTCTGACATTCATTCATGAATACAAAAAATTGAAAAACACCTAAGTGATCACTGCCAAGAGAAAATAAAATATCATGTTGCCACAACAATTTGATGTAATTATAGAAAAAATTGTGCCATACTCAAAGAGAACAAATATCCATTTTCTGATTTTAAAAAATAGACAAACCTAACAAACTGCAATTGTATAATCATGATGGAAAATGAGATTATTTGTTATACATATACATATGTATATATACATGAACATTTTGTTTTAAATATATACAAATTCAACATGGGCCATGGCTATCATCCTCTGAATAGTTCATTTTTCATTTGGCCATTTGTGCTAATATGGAAGCAACCAAGTGCAAAACAGTCTAGATTACTCACTGTTATCAGAAGAATCTCCTAAACCGTATATGTTAGGGAGACGATCAAATTATTGGATGATCAGCAGATGTAAAGGTCATCACGTCATAGATATTCCTAAAGCATATGAATTGTCAAAAGGTCAGATAGAGTATCGTTTCTGGGCCCAATGAGCAATAAACATATATTTAAAAAATGACAATTAATCTAACATCAGATGACATAGACATGTGGAAAACACAAATCCAAAAATAAAGACCAATAAATAGACGATGGTTGCGGTCCGCCAAATTCACTGGCAAAAGGCGACAATACAACAATGGAACAAGTTTATAAAATAGGAAAAATATATCGGACCATGGAGCATGATAATGCTGACGGAACATAGAGCATGATAATATTCCTTGATCACAAAGATACTCGTAAATAGAACCAGAATGGTTCTTCGATTCGAAATAACATGGCAAGACATACAGACCAAGCCAAACACACAACGGATTTAGTATGCGTGGGCAACCTAGAATTAAAAAAGGCAGAATAACTCCTTTACGCACCTTCCAAACTGTTTTCAAGGGGCTACTGGACGCTATGCAGATGGAGAGCCCGCAGAGGCGGAAGGTGCAAAACAAACAGGGTCTAGGAACGAGCTGCACGAATGGGGAAGGAAAAATTAGACCGTCAATACACATATTATGGTCCATATGGCAACGCAATATAGCAATACTACATGGATGCGAATGGATGCTGTAATTTACCTAAAGTTAACACGATCTTGTAAATGATTAGGAAGGGGCCCTGGTAGCGAGGACATTTCTTTTTCAAGTTGGACGCCTGATGATCGGCAGATGAAGGACTGATGCCTGTATAATGTAATGACATGTTTGGATGTTAAAGAAACTAAGGTAAGAAGAACTTTCAATAAGCGGCTCTTAGAGGCAGCGCTTACCTTTCGAATTCGATCTGAGATTTACGAATGACACAGAAAAGTGAGGGTATCCCTTTTGGACAAGCCGTCTGTCGATCGGCAACTAAAGGTTAAATGAGAAGAAAATATCAGTTGAAAACACAAATAAGAAAAAATAAATTAAATGAAAAATCGGCGGGGTTTCTGGTGACAAGGTTTACCTTAAAAAATTAGAAAAGGAGCAGGATGATGCCCTTGGAAGCACGACAAGATAGCGTCCGTGTCCGCCGTGCAGTCCGTGTGGTGAGAAAGTGATCAAAACTCCCCCAACGGAGCGGCTATATAAATACGGCGTTGGCGGGTAACTAAGCAGGCACACCTGTAAATCTATATGAGAAAGACAGAGGACTACAGGACGGAGTTGAAAATACTCCACAGACATCTTTGTAGAGGAAAAGACGGACTCAGTGTGTGAACTATGATGGATATAAATGATGGACTAAAGGGAATTATCCCAAAGAGAACCGCAATTGACACAAACAATGGACTTACACGGCCATTATAGCTCGTCAAGAGACACCAGATGAAAAACCAGTGAGGTGCTGATGATCACAACTCCTTTTATAGTTAATTTATTAAGGAGGCTAAGAATACATTTAGAAAGGGGAAAAAAATACATGAATATTGAGTGGGAACAATAAATTCCAAATACTTGAACTCGAACGAGACAACTCAAATGAAATTCGAGTCGCTAACAATAAAAAAATAAAAAAGAGAGAGGAAATGTAAAAATAATATTGGTAACCATGGATAACCATTGATAAAAATTAGAATATGAATGAGACCAATGTAACTAGGGAGGAGGATTTACAATTGCTGAAATAAAACGGAAATTAATAAGATTGCGTGGAAACTAAAATGGTAAAAAGGCAACGAGACACAGGATACTAATGATCAAGGTTCTACGGTCAGATAGCGGCATCAAATGATCGCATTTTCCCATGGAATCTCGCAGTTTAGTCCATTTTTAAAAGTTCCCGGACTAAATATCCAAAAGACCTCTCTTTTCTTTCGGACTTTGCATCCACCTTTATTGTCTGGAAGTCTAATCATCTCAATGATACGCCATCTAAAGTCATCTGGGGTATGTTGGTACTCAATAAAGTGTTTGACTAATGGAGCTAAAGTTTTTTTGGTACGTATCGCTGAGCGATGCTCGGTTAGTCTGGTTTGGATAGGTCTGGAAGTTTCACCCACATAACCCAAATTGCATGGGCATAGGATAAAATAGACACAATTAGGGGTTTTGCAGTTCCACATGTCATGTGCATCCATGCGACATCCATTATGCTCGAAAGTTTCACCTCCCAGAATCGTACTGCAAGATTTACAAGATGAACATTTAACAGTACCTTTGACAGGGAAATTACTGACCAGTAATCTTTGCACAAATTCAGATTGAACATTCTTACAGGTAAAACGGGAATGCACTATCAAATCTTTTAAGTTTTTATTTCTTTTGTGCGCAAATAGGGGCTTAGGGAGTTTATCATTGGACGTGGGATTGGAATTCAAAATATGCCAGCTGGCATTAATGATCTGTTTTACACTATTATCAAGAGTGGAATGTTTGGTGATACAGACTAGCTGGTTATTTTCTTTGGGCGTTTTTGCTCTCAAAAGGTGGTCACGGTCGTAGAATCTTGCTCTTTTGTAAGAGTCTCTTACTAGTCTGTGTGGATAACCACGGTTTAGAAATTTTTGCCTCATTATCATGGCTTGTCGATCAAAGTCTGCCAGGTTAGAACAATTCCTTCTTACTCTTAGGAATTGGGAGAAGGGTATACTCTGGCGCTGACTCCGGGGATGAAAACTGTTAAAGTGGAGTAATGTATTACGTGCAGAGGGTTTCACGTAAAGGTCCACAATAAGTTTGCTGGCCTGATGTTTAATTGATAAATCCAAAAACTCAACACTATTGACATCAAAATGTGCTGTGAATTTGAGGTTGGGATCTGTCAGGTTTATCCACTTCAAAAAGTCCTCAAGAGTTTCCTCCCCACTGGTCCAGATAAAAAAGGTATCATCAATGTATCTGGACCAGGGGGATATAGACTCAAAAAATGGGGCAATTTCATTGTATATGAATCTAGCCTCGAAGGCAGCCATGTAGATATTAGCGATGGAAGGTGCAACAGATGCCCCCATGCTAACTCCTTTCACCTGTCGAAAAAGGGTATCACCAAATTCAAAGATATTCTCCTTCAGGACTATTTTCAAAAGTTCAAGAATAAACACCTTAGGACATGGTATCGCATAGGTGTCAATAAACCAACTGGTTGCATTTACAGCTTCCGACTGTGGAATATTGCTGTAAAGCGCTTCGATGTCCATAGTTACTAGAATGTCTCTACTAGGGTTAAATGGGAGGTTCTCAACTTTTTGTATCATAGATCCTGTGTCCTTAATATAGGAAGTGATTTTAGATATATAAGGACGCAGATGGAAATCGATGAATTTGGATAGGGGTTCTGTGTTAGTGCCAATTGTGGATACGATAGGTCTATAAGGGGGGTCTATCTGGTCCTTATGTATTTTCGGCAATCCATAAATACAAGCTGTCTTTCCTTGATTGGTATTCAGATAGTCAAAATCTTTCTGATCAATATCACCATTAGCGAGAGCTTGTTCAGTAAGGGATTTTATTCTTTTAGTTACCAGATTATAAGGGTTAGACTTGATTTTCGAATAAGTACTATCATCAGTCAACATGATCATCTTTTTTTGTTCATATTTATCTGCATCTATTAACACAATACCCCCACCTTTGTCACAACTCTTGATGATTAGGTTGTCATTGGTTCCTAGCGATTTGAGGGCTTCAGATTCTTCCCTATTGAGGTTTTACATGGGCTTCGGCATATATTCTAATTTTTGTAAAACAACGAGTTCAAAGGCAGCCACTTCTGGACCAAGTTGGTCCAGAGAGGGACAAAAGGTGGAGGGTAAGGTTAGTTGTCTAGGATTATAAAACTCTGCATTCTAGATAGTCACATGTTTGGGATTATTGTTTATGATTTTGTTTTTCCTCAAGAGTGTCATTTTCAGATGGTGTTCCTGCGCTCTTATGTTTAGTGGCAGATGAGAGAAAAAGACAGGGCAGGACGCCAGTAGAGGGGGAGGTTCCCTTGGATAAGGAATCCCTTGCTGGGTCCAGTGCCCAATCCCTGTTCCTGTCCCTGTGTGGGTAGATGGAAGAGAGGGAGTGTGGAGGAGAAATGGCTAGCTCGGGATGGTGGTTATCCCCTGAGTGTAGTGTGTGTGTGGATTCCCCAGTATGGTAGGATCCAGTGGTGTCAGCTAAAATATGTCCAGTGCGTGAAGTCCCATTCCCAGTTCCCAGAGTATGGTGCCTGGTGCTCAGTAAGAGGGGTACAGGTTGAGACTCAGAGGCAGTGAGGAACTGTCTCACCAGTCTGGAGGGGGAGTGTGTGGATGAGTGGTGTGTTGAACTGGAGGAGTTGGTGTGAGTTTTCTTTTAAGGAGCTTGCACGTGAGGTGTACCTCTGGTGGTGTGCGGGAGGTCCTGCAGAGGCACTGGATGAGAAGGTGGACGTCTGGTAGTGTGCTAGATGTCTTGCATAGGCTTTAGGGAGTGAATCTAAAAGTAGTGGCTTGTGTATCTGATGATCCTGTGTAGGGGAAGAGGTTCATGTGTAACCCAGCTAGGTCCCAGTAGGATGGAAGGGGTGTAGGGGCTCACGTCCTGTCTCAGTGGAGGCGGAGTGAGTGTGGGAAGGTGTGTCCCCACGTTGGCCAGAAACCCTGTCTCAGGGGTAGGAGGGTTCCCTAAGGGAGCACCAGGTCAGGGGCCTAGGCTGTACAAACAGGTCATTTGAGGAGGATCTTCCTGTGCCTAGAGGATGGGGAGTGTCTGAAACCAGAACTCCGGCGGTCCTGGTGTTGGGCAGTACCGCTCCTAAGTGGAGGGTGCAGAAGTCCTGGTTCGCTGGGCATTTGACCGTCTAGAGTGCTTGACCATTTGTGGAGCCTCTGGAGGTCGTTCCCTGAGGAGGGGGGAGGCCAGGTTCAGGTTCAGCCTGATCTGGTGGGAAAGGCATCTGTAATCAGCATCCTGACCAGGTTTTGGCTTCCAGGGGTACCGCTCCAAGGTGGGAGGGTGCAGAACTCTGGAAGGGGGTGCAGAGGGACGGTGTACTTCTGACCCCGGTGCAACCTGAGGGTTTAGATCCTAGGTTGGGAGATTAGGAAGCTTCCAGGTCAAGAGGAATCTCTACCAAAGTGGATCAGCTGAAGAGACTGAGGGGGTTGCCCTTGCTGTGTGATCTGAGGCTCACCTGTAGTTTGCTGTTTCCACTAAGGTAGAGGAAAGGGGACTTTGCTGTGTGCTGTGTCCCCCCACATGCTTGAAGAGGGACTGTGCTGTGTGCTTTGTACCTCCGAAGTGAAATAGTTTCCAGATCCCAGGTGGTAGACCAGTGATGGAGAGACGTCCTGATCTGGTGGGAGAGATGTGTTCTGGTTGGTGCTTCCCTGGGAGGGTGCAGAACCCTAGAAGTAGAGGTAGGGTGGGGCATTCTTGCCCGTGACCTCTGGTCAGCCTGAGCGCATGACCCCTAGGTTGAAGGATCAGTGGTAGTTGTAGCTACACTGAGAGGGAGAGTGGAGAAAGGCTATTGTGTGCCAGGGGTTACTGCCCCCCACTCCGTGGATTGGACAGGACCTGTGACATTTGGAGGGCCTAGGGCCTGGTCCTGGCCGTGGATGACTAGAGAGTACCAGTGGGGTATCCTAGTTTGTCAGAGAGTTCTTGTTTGGAGGAAACCATGTGGGTTCAGAGTGGCGAAAAACAGGAAGGGTGTCCCTTCCATGCGGGTCCGTGTCTGTGTTTTGTCGCCCAAAGCAGGGAAGCCCATCAGTGGAGTGATTAATAAACCCTGCGTTTTGGCTGGAAGGGGGTTGTGTTGGACCAGGCCCTTTTGGCAGGTTCACTCCAAGACTTTTTGCTTTTTCCTAGCCTGTTTCTGTGACCTGGTGTTGGTGATTTTAGGCCTCTGCGCACTTTTTCACTGTGGTACAGTGTAAAGTGCGTGAGGTCTCTGTGTATGTGTGGTGAGTGACCTGCCCTCCCATAGGAATACATGGGGAATATGTATGACCATGGTAGTTACTGATGTGTGGGGAGTACAGGGTCGAGTTTGGTATGTGCGAACTTGTGAGATTGAATGCTGTGCAATGATATATGCAGCATGATTGTGTCTAGTGTAGAAGTGCCACTTTTAGAAGTTGGCATATTTGTGTAATTTGTGTCTGGTCTGTGATTGGCTGGTGAGCCTGGCTCCAAGAGTCTGGGAGGGTCTGCCCCAGTGGTGAATGAAGTGTTTAGCATGCTGATGTGAGGGGAGGGGTGCACCTGGGCCTGAATAGGGCTGGGCTTTCCCCACACAATGCTGCCTCCACCCCCTGTGGTGCGTCTGATGTCCCTGGCCTGGCCTGTGAAAGGAGTTCCCTATAACCAGTTGTAGCTGGCTCTCACACTGCCTGCACCCTGCTAAACAAAGGATTTCTCAGTATAAATAGGGGCTGTGTCCCCTCACAAAATGTTCTTGTTTCTGACTTGAATCCTCTCTAAAAAAGAGAGGGACCCCGACAACTAAAGGGGTAGGGTTCCAAAAGACTATAAGTCAAATAAAGTGTCCCCTTTGGATAAGTTACAGTCCAGATTCTACATTCACAACCTCATCATTTACAAACAGACTTAATTCAATACATACAGCCTAGCAGGAGTAAAGAGTAAAGATAATGCAGATGGTCAGAATTAAAAACTTTTACAATTTATTATAACATTTATACAAAAAGAAAATAGAATAAAAATGGTTATGCACATATCCTACCACAATAAAATAATTACATAAAAAATCATAACACAGTGGGAATAATACATAGGAAATGGTTCTAATTAAAATGAAAAAGGACACAATAGCCAAACATTATTGACTCAAACTCCAAATTGTACATATATCTTGAATGGAGAAGTTATTTGATCCAATGACTTAGTGTGTCACAATTCAAAGTGGGATCGACGCGTTTCGTTTTTTGGCAAATTGGATAAAAGCCAACACCTTCCTCAGGATTAAAATATAAATTCCCACAACATACAGTATATCTGAAAGTAGAAAATTTACAATATAAGATACAACATATCCAACTCGAAATTACATCTACATCATAATACAATACTCCTGCAAGCTGCCTGACACTAAAGTCCCATACAATCAGACCATTTACACTTCACATAAAAATTATTGGCTCATGGTACATTAAATACATGTAGCCTTGTTCGGATGGAGATCAAAAGAACATAATGCACCCTGCGAGGTCATATAGTCAATGCTTTTACCACTAAACACAGGTAATTCATATGCAAATACTTTTGTATACGTTCTTTAGACCCTTTGAAGATGTCTCTACATATTAAGGTAATATATTCAAGATAAATTTGCATTTACCTCACTCTGGACATCAAAGGCCCTCTTGAATATTCAAATGCTTTGTCCAACCCCTCTTGGTGGATAGACTACATTGGTCGGAGCCGTCTGAGAAATTATTATTTGTTTTATATATCAATATTAACATCATGAATCTTTGACACAGAGCTCTTACCCAACTTTACAAAAAGCTCAACTATTACGTTTTCTTTTAGTTCCGTCTCAGGGTGGACAAACGATAATAAAGCAGGATCTCTTCTAGTTCTACAGAGTAGAATAAGGAAAAAATCTTGTACACCTTATTTCCATCCAGCCTATATTTTCCGAAAGAGATACGTTCAATGTCGGAAAAAGGGTTCCCATACCTAAATAGCTACACATCGCTGCAATTCGATAGTATATGCATAGGCACACTTGTCTATTATTGTCTATTTAATAGCCATAATATAATCGATACTGCCATAGTATAGTTCCTGCTTCACTTCGTATTATTTGCGTTGATATTTCAAATCCGCAAAGACTTTATTAAGATCGTTTCAGGGAAGTGCATTTTTCTTTTTAATTAGCCCTTTTACTGCGCATAATGATACACAATTAAAAAAAGCGCAGAGTCGGCGAATATGAACTACAACAAAATATCCGTTTTTGAAAAAAGCGGAGACATAGACTCCCTATTCAACCATCTGTCAACGCTTTCATATATATATATATATATATTCAATGAAAAAACCATAGGTTATAGAGAATATATAGTTAGGAATTAGCATTTACAAAACCTTGAAAATTCAGTGAAAAAACCATAGGTTATAGACCATATATAGTTAGGGATTAGCATTTACAAAACCTTATTTTACTCGCATAAAACCATTGAAATTCTATATATAGTTAGTTGCACTAACTATATATCGCGCACCCGCAATCCACTGCTGATGATGTCACATATTACATCATTCATGACATGGTCAGTGACATCACTGATGACATCACTGATGACATCTCAAATGACATCACTGATGACATCACTGATGACAACATCCAGTGACTGTATGTTTCTGTAAAGTTAAAATATGTCTTACATATTGAAGAATGAGTGGATGTATAAGTGTCTGGATGAAGGATTTAGTAGGTGCATGACTGATTGTATAAGAGAGTGATTAAATGTGTCTCACTGAGTGCATGGGTTAGTGACTAAACTGTCTTAATGTGTGCATCATTATGTCTGTTGTTCTGTAAACTGTTGCATGTGTTGATTAGTAGCTATATGAGTAACTATATGGGTTATTGATTGGTTGCCCAAGTATTTGTATGGGAGACTGAGTGTGTGTGTGGGTGGCTGGGAGGTGTGTGACTGTGCATAGATGTGTGAGCAGTTGATTCACTAGATGTATGGGTTCAAAAGTGCATGTGGAAACAACTGTATGGGCGGTTGATTGTGTGCATGAGTGTATTGGTGAGTGAATGGATATCTCAGTACTACATGTCAAAGTAAGTACATATGTAAAACACAGTACATGTGAGAGTTGACACATATAAATAACTGTGCATAAGAGCCAGTGAATGTGTGAGTGGCTGTATTGATCATTGTGAACTTGTATCAGGGATTGTATAAGAGAGTAAATGTGTGTTAGTATATGTTTGAATAAGTAAGGTGTGTATAACTGTATAGTTGAGGAAATGGAGGTGTGATTGATTCTTTGCATGACTGACTAGGTGTGTGAGTAACTCCATGGATGAGTGACAGTCTGTGAGTGTCTGTTTACACTGATTGTATCTAAGGTTATATTAGAGTCTGAAGAGGTTCATCGTATTATCACATGAATGATATCATCAGTGATGTGATCAGTAATGTCAAATGAGATGTCATCAGTGATGTAATTTAAGATGTCATCAGTGATGTAATTTGAGATGTCATCAGTGATGTCATCAGTGATGTCATTTGAGATGTCATCAGTGATGTCATCAGTGATGTCACTGACCATGTCATGAATGATGTAATATGTGACATCATCAGCAGTGGATTGCGGGTGCGCGATATATAGTTAGTGCAACTAACTATATAAGGAATTTCAATGGTTTTATGCGAGTAAAATAAGGTTTTGTAAATGCTAATCCCTAACTATATATGGTCTATAACCTATGTTTTTTTCACTGAATTTTCAAGGTTTTGTAAATGCTAATTCCTAACTATATATTCTCTATAACCTATGGTTTTTTCATTGAATGTCAATGGTTTTTTGAAAGCTAATATCTGTAGCTGTAAAATGTATTCTTCTTTAAATCTTAAAATATATTTTACATGTTTTTTATACATTTTTTTTAAAAATATTTTTTTGTTTCGCTCCCAGTCCGCGAACCGGTCAGCTTCCCGTTAGCTCAATTTAAAGCCGCGGCTCGGTCCGCGAACCGGTAAACGTTCCTTTAGCGTAACTGTTACGTTAGCATGACGTTTTGCGTTGTCGCGTAATACGTCATTGGACGCGCCAAGTTAGCGGACCCGGAAGCGGACCGGAAAGCGGAGCAAAGCGCGAAACGTAAACACAGCAGGTCATGTGACTTGGTAATAACACTTTTCATTGGTTCATTTCACTTTTGGTTTCCTAATGATGTAATACTAGGTCATGTGATCTAAAATTAACACTTTTCATTGGTTTAGAACTTTTGCTTTTCCCAAATGATGAAAACCCCTCCTTCTTTCCTCACTCTGACTTTCATCTTGGTGAGAGAAAGACCCTTTTACATTCTAGAGAGATGGCTTCAATTGTTGCTTCTGCTAGTGTTCCCCCACCACCACCTCCACCTCCTCATGGGAAGAAAGGACCACCTGCTCAACCAATCTTTGAAGAAGAGGAAGAAGAGGAGGAAGAGCCTGAATATTTGCCAGAGGAGCCCAGGAGGTACAACAGAAAGGAAAACTTCATCTGGCAATTTTTTAAATTTCCAGCAGGGCAAAAGAAAGTCAATGCTAGATATGTCTTTTGCCGTATTTGCAACGATCAACTTTCAAGGGGGACGGACAAAAAATATAGTTTTGGAAATTATACGATGCACAGGCACATGAGTAGGTGGCACCCAAATAATTATAGTGCTGCCCAAATTCGTGATGAGCAGCAAAATCCCCCGGCAATGGCAAGAAGATCTGTCGTCCCAGAAGTATTGGGACCAGAGGCGAGGGAGGTCATCCCGAATATTAAATGGACATGGGGGAAGTAAAACAAGTGTGTGTGTGGTGCAACCAATTGATATGCTACCGAGAAAGTAGCATTACACTTATAATAAAAGCTATCAAAAATCATGTTTGCCCGAAACGCCCCAAGAAATAAATTCTTCTTTTTTTCGTTGCTCCTGTTGAGCCCTCTTTAATGAATCATTTTTGTTTCCCCCCTGCCCCCCAAAAAACAAAAAAATTACAAAATGTTCAGAAAAAAACAAAAAAATATAAAAAATGTTCAGAAAAATAATAAAAAACATTTAAAACAACAAAAACAAAAAAAAAGTTCTTTTCAGAACTACCTCCCCATTATAAAAAAAATTGGTAGAATTTTTGAAACTCTGCCAACCTCTATTTCTTTTAGTTCGCTCTCAGTTCGCACTCCGGTACGCGAACCAGGAGCGAACCAAAACATTTTTTTTTTAAAAAAGAACAGTAAGTATAAGGAAAGGAAACAGACAGTTATATTACAAGAAAGACAGCTATAGGGAGTAAAGAAAAGATACTGTTACTCGCAATCCACTGCTGATCATGTCACATATTACATAATTCTTGATATGGTCAGTGACATCATCAGCAGTGGATTGCGAGTAACAGTATGTTTTGTTTACTTCCTATAGCTGTCTTTCTTGTAACATAAATGTCTGTTTCCTATCCTTATACCTACTGTTCTTGTTTTAAAAATTTTTTTAGATCATTCAGAAACAGGAACATTAATAGAGACAGAATGAGTGAATAATAATGAAGAAGTATGAGAAGAGAGGGACTGAGAAAAATACTGGAAGGAGTAGAATAATTAAGTAATAGAGAAAGGAATAAGGGAAGTAGCAAACGCAGGAAAGTAAGGATTAAAGAAATTAAGCAGTAGAACTAATAGATGTTAAATATGATAGATTAAATGATTGATTCAGGATGACAATAAGGTGTGTCCTCTCCAAAAGTTTGTTTACGGTGAGGCCTACTCAGGGTTGCATATCGAATTTATGCTTGTTGAAGAATACAGAGGAGATAATACATGTGAAGGCCTACCATTGAAGTAAAACATGTCTACTTCACTTTTGAACAACGGCCAGACCTCTTCTGTGTCCATAGACAGACCTAAAGTTCATCTGCACAATGTCATTCGTAAACTTAGAAAACACAAGTAATGTAATTTGAAAAACGTGGAGTTACTTTTGCTCATTTCACAATCACATCACCTGTGTTGCCTTTGCTTAGGTATCTCATAGTGCAGATGTAGTTCAGCATATGAAACAGTACGCAGAAGTGCAGCAGTGTATGCATTAATACATGTGAAGGCCTACCAATGAAGTAAGTCATGTCCACTTATTACATCATTCATGACATAGTCAGTGACATCATCAGGAGTGGATTGCGGGTTAAAAGAGTAGAAAACATTTACCTTATAATTCTTGTTAATTTTTTCAAATATTTTTTCATACTTTCAATCTGTAAAAGAGAGATGAAACATTTCAAAAATATTAAAACATGTATTTAAAAATGTGAAAAGACAAGGGAAAAGGTTCAAGAAGAAACAGTTTTTCAATAACTTTGACATTTACAGAAGCCTCTGCTGCTATACGTCCCCTACACAATCTTAAAGATATATATTTTAAACAAACAGTATCTTGATGCTGATGAAGTGAGGCCTATTTTGGAACATGGTGCATCTTTTGCACTGCTGATGTCTCACAATAGTGATGCAATAGCAGCGCAAAAAAGATGTAAAGCCATCATAAAATTGTGTCTAACATTTTAAATGATTCTTTCAGGATACAAATAAGATATGTCCTTTCAAGAGGTTTCTTTAAGGTGAGGTCTATTCAGTTTTTTTAAAAAAAACAGTACCCAGAAATGCAGCACTGTAAGCATTAACTTTGACACTTACAGAAGCCTCAGTTTCTCCATATCTACCTCACATTTCTAAATGTATATCATAAGTATAAAAAGTAGAACATTAATTATACATGTTAAATGGTTTATTTTTGCTGTTCTCAGAATGTATCAAATTTCACTTAAATCAGTGACTTGAAGGTATTCATCATGTAACAGCGGGGGAAAAAAAAACACAATCAAAATGATTGTGTTTAAAAAACCCATAGAACCTAAGAAATCTGAATTCAAAACTCCTTAAAATTAACTTACTTTCCATAACGTCGAAGGATGTCCTATGAACAGCATCCACTCTGTTGTGCTATAAATATTTTCTGCCCGCCACTTTCTGAAAGAAAACCTCCATCGTTTTGAAAAATATGTTACATATAATAAAATTCTTCTCACATTCTACCACATGTTTCCACTTGGCCAAATCATGTTGCAGGGTTTTTCAACTCTTGTAATTCTTCTAATGAAATGCCGTCATTTTCTATTTTCGCAACTTTCAAAAAGAAAACATTTAAGATTACTTTCACAATCCTGGACTACTAATATCTTACCCTTCTTGCTCACTCACGTTCTACTTTTCCTATGACACTGATACTGCTTACTATGAAGCAGACTTACTTGCATCAGGTTTATATAGTTGGATTTTTAAAATGACATTATAATAAAAAGTTTTGGACCAATAATCTAGACAGCATTGCAGACTTACATTCCCTCTACTTCATGAACCTTTTGCAATTCCTCAAAGGAAATTCCGAGATTCTTCCCTTAAAATTTTGGTTTTAAAAACACCAGGTAAGAATTTTTAAGGTCAAACGGCAATTTTTTTTTAAAACTTACAACAGAATCGTTGCAGAATGACCAGCCGTTTCGAGACTTTAAATAAGCTGTCTAATGTCCTGATGTTGTTGAAGGACCATCGTGATAGATAATTGCTACAGTTACAAAAGTCCTTCCTGATATTGACAGCTGAGAAGCAACAACATTTTTTATTAAATTTGACAATTTTGATCCATCAGGCCTACATCGTTGGATCATTAAAATGACATACTGGCCATATCTTCGAATAAATAATGTTGACATCATTTTAGATTTACATTGGCTACACTCCATGTTGTTATCCGCTGCATTTACTAGCTTATTAAAGGAGACTGATTTACTATCTGGCAAAGTTAAATATATAAATCTTTCTGAGTCTACACTAGTAGTACTTGATACCATACAGTTCTCGCAGTCATGCTGCCATTGATAAGAAAGCCCAAACAGGTGATCTACATCTACACCCTCATCTTGTAATACATCAAGCATATACATTAAAAACTCCTGGCAATCCTGCTGATTATTTTCAGAGAAGTCTGTTTGACCTGAACATTCATCTAACAGATAACGAACTTCAGACACACTTTCTACTTTTGTTCGATCAGTGCTACATTTCTCTAATACAGAATTCAACAAGCAGCATAAACTTTGTTCCGAATTGAACACAATCTGTTCTTTTAAACTCTCTAGTGAAAAGAGAACATTAACCACTACATTTGCATAGCAGTTGACACCAGAACTGTTTTCAAATTGAAAACCGACAACATCTTCAACAGAATCCACTTTCTTTCTGCTTACAATTTTCGGTTCATCGACTTTTGGTCTTTTTGCTACAACCTCCCTACTGTTACTGATATTTCTTCGTTTCCGGCCTACCACACGTTTCTCAAACAAAGGATATTGAGGCAAATGTGGCGCATACTCTTTTCTTAACCTATTGTATTCCTTAACACAATCTAGATCCGCACAAATGTTTGTGACATCACAGTCAATCAAGTACAATCCCGATAAAGTTCTAACTCGTGACAATGCCACATATGCCATACCCTCCTTGAACACAGAACTGCCAATATTCACCAATGCACTATCTACACTTAAACCTTGCGATTTATGGATTGTCACCGCATATGCCAAGCAAACAGGAAACTGTTTACGGCGAACATATAAGTCTTTAACAAGCAAAAACCTAGCAGAACAACAACCAATTAGCTGTACTTCCTCAATGCCATCAAATTTAATTTTTAAAAATTCAATTCCATCTCTATTTCGGTATTTCTCAAAATCCACAACATTACCCATTGATCCATTTACCAGACCTCTTTCAACATGCAAATTCCTTCTCAAAATAATTCAGCAATTTAAACACACATTCAAAGTCTTTTCAAAACCCGCTGTTTTAGATATAGTCTTCTCTAATGAATCCAATTTTGATTTCAAATTCTCAGACAAAATAATTGTTGATCCCATATGCTCTATTCTGTCAATAGCTTCAAGTTTCACAATCTCTTGCTTTTCTAAATTCAACATTTTGTTGTTGAAGATGGCACATTCTGCAAGAGTTGGCATCAAACATATTCCGGATTTCTTCTCAGTAATTTTCTGAAAAATATTCTCAGGCACAATGTCTTGTTCGGGATATAAATTTGAAAGTAATCGTGCATTTAAAGCTTCTTTCCCATGCTCAGTCACTTTTCCAATTCTAATATCTTGTAGAATATTCTTGTAATCTTCATCCTTCGCCTGACGCATATTTTCATGCAGTTCAGCATAATTGAAGTTTAACCATATATTGACGTTGCCAATGCTCCCTAGGCACTTAATGGTATCTTCATGCGTGAGTATTTTGAACACAGGTTGACCTTTTACTGGTGTCAGCTGCAGAAGATCTCCGAAAACAATGATGTGTTTGCCACCAAATAACACATCATACTCAGTTTTAAGAACTTCTTGCATTCTCAAATGCACAAAGGCAAGCATGACATTGGAAACCATGCTTACTTCATCAATGATAAGAAGTTTCATTTTCCTCAAGACTCTTGAAACTTCACAACAAGCATCTCCAGATAACTTCTGGTATTGTAATTTGTTGTCATGCTCCACTGGCAGCATCAGTAGACGATGCAAAGTAATACCTTTAATGTTATGTGCTGCCAGTCCAGTAGGAGCGGTAACAACACAAGACAACGATGTCTCAGTCCTTTCCTGCAAATAACAAGAAATTGCTTTAATAAGGAAACTTTTTCCAGTTCCCGCTTCTCCACTCACGTACAGTCGGACAGGCTTCAACGATGTACATGAGCACTCTTTCTTCTCATGACTTAATCCATGCTCAATTTGCTTGGTAACTTCATCATATATTTTCCTCTGCTCAACGTTGAGTTGTTTTTCCAAGTCTTCTAAGTTAACTGAATCCTCCTGAGCATGTGCCATGGCTCTTTCCACTTCATTCATAGCAGTGGCAGCTTCATTTTCGATAATAGGTCCTCCTAGTGGATCCTGACTCAATGAAACAGAACTCTGACTATCCTGAGAACTGTCTCTGGCAATCTCAGCTGCAATCGTCGCTTCCTGCTCAATTTCCAAAGTCAACATTTCTTGATATTTGGGAAAAGCAGGACATTCTATGGTCTCCTTAGCAGCAGTGAAAGAGTCTTCGTAACAGAGGAAATCTCCAAGCAGTTCCTCTTCTGCACGCCAAGGCTTGAAAAGTTGCAAAAGTGCTAAATAGAAAAACTCTTTTTTTTCTGGAGATTCGCCACTCAATTTTCGATGGTTTACTAATTGGCATTTTCTTTGCTTGACCAGACATCCCTCACTTCCAATTACAGCATACACTCCTTTCTCAATATCCTCTTTGATGTTCCTCTTGAATATATAATTTTGTAGAACCTCATATAGACAAACATTCTCAAGGTGACTGCTTCGATTTGGATAATATGTGTCCAACATGTTGGTCTTCAAAATGTCGGTACTGTTTGGTTCCTTTTCTGCCAAATACTCAATTTCCCGGACAGGTTTTAGAACTCGATTTCGCGTTGCAGCAAGACCAAGACTCGCCCAAACGATACTCCTGGATTTGGCATAGAGACTTGCTGAAGACAACCGGTCAGAACATTCGTAAGCTCCGATTTCTCGATGCGACAACATCTTCAGACTGAAACTGTACAACTTCTTGCTGAGGCTCTTTTCATGGGAAATGTCCTCCCACATATCCTTCAATTCTGTCTTTTCTTTTTGGTGATGTAAGATGTCACATACCGAGCCACAGCCATACAGTTGTCAACCACAAACTGTATATCCATGTTAGCATTCCACATGGACAAAATCACTGGGTTGTAGTCGTTGATGTACTTGGACTCTTCGTTCCTTTTCAAATTGTAAGTATTTTTGGGTGATTTCCTCGTCACATTATGTCGCAGAGAAGACATCAAACTGTTTACTCTTCCTTTAGAAATCACCGGTCGTGGAAAGTTGAAACGACATTTGGTGTAGAACTTGACCTTGTTTCTGAATTTACGACGACAGTACTTTCCACAACGATGGCTTTGGAAACGTCGAACTTGTTCTCTTAGGCTTTTCTTCTCCGTTGCGTTTGGAACAGCACACGTAGAAAACTGTTCTATGAAATTCATCACTAAGTCATCCGGATCTGTTCCAAATTTAGGTGCATCCTTGATCCACAACAACATATGTATATGAGGAGCACCTCTTGCTTGGTACTCCTTTCTCCAGAAGAAATCCAACACCTCTCCAAGAGGTGGATTCTTCTTATTTGTGATGAAAGACATCATAGCTTCAAATCTATGATTGAAGTACCTGCATACATTCACTGGATCCAAAGAACACAGTTCTCCAGGTGTCTTGAATTCAATGTTTTCAATATTTCCATTTGCCTCTCGTAGAAATTCAAGTAAGTCTTCCCAGCCATACTCGGCACAGCTCAGAGTGAGGAACCATGTCGGAGTTCCTAAGTTCCTCAGCATACATTTTAAATCACAATGACGACGGTACCAGTACTCATTAGTACCACGCTGACACGCCATGAGATTAATTAAGTGAGAATCCACAATACTGTCTTGGACATTGAATTTATGCATAAAATCACTTGCCGAGATGTTTCGCATCTGTATACCACTTTTTAAGATGTGGTTCACTGCATATGACAGTCCAGACAGATCGCTTTCAAACAGGAGATGAAACAAATAGGGAATGCATTGACGAAACCTAGGATCTTCTGCATACAATCGTAAAGTCCGGTATTCAGACGCAGGAATTTGATGAGGTCGCTCATCATATCTTCCTCCTCGACCTGTGGGAAATAGCTGTGGGAAACACCGAGCTTCCAAACTTTCCTCCCAAACACTAATGGGACTCCCTTTGGCTTGTTTCATTTGAAACAACTCAATTGCATTCCCCATGACTTCCTTGGAATGCAAAGGATGAACACTATAATGTTCATATATTTCTTCACTTTTATGAAAGCGTTCCTCATGGGGCAAGTTTCTTGTAAATACGCTCCCACCTGACATTGTGCAGATGAAGTTTAGGTGTGACCACAGATTCAAAAGAGGTCTGCCCTTTGTTCAAGAGTAAAGAGGACATGACTTACTTCATTGGTAGGTCTTGGAAACACTAGTGATGTAATTGAAAAATGTGGAGTTTCTTTTCCTCATTTCAGAATTACATCACCTGTGTTTCCTCATTGACTTAAAATATCCTTAATACACATGAAAACGTTTTTTGGAATACCCTAGCACCATTTTTGGGACATTATTAACATGGCTATGTAACTCCCATAATCAAAATCTAAATTTGCCAACCACAGGTGGGAGCGTATTTACAAGAAACTTGCCCCATGAGGAACGCTTTCCATTTAAAAAGGGTAAAATAACATCATAGACACTCATATGCCTTATAAATATGACCCAAAACAACCTATGAAGCTCTAGCAGTACATATCCAGAAATGTAATTGATTTCAAATAATCGTTTTTACACACCGCATATAAATCAATTGTATACCTGCATTCAAGAGGAAATAACTGAAAATGTCCTTGAGACACATGAAAGCGTTTTTTGGAATGCCCTAGCACCATTTTTGGGACATTATTACCATGCCTATGTAACTCCCATAATCAAAATCTAAATTTGCGAACCGCAGGTGGGAGCGTATTTACAAGAAAGTTGCCCCATGAGGAACGCTTTCCATTTAAAAAGGGTAAAATAACATCATAGACACTCATATGCCTTATAAATATGACCCAAAACAACCTATGAAGCTCTAGCAGTACATATCCAGAAATGTAATTGATTTCAAATAATGGTTTTTAAACACAGCATATAAATCAATTGTATACCTGCTTTCAAGAGGAAATGACTGAAAATGTCCTTGAGACACATGAAAGCGTTTCTTAGAATGCCCTTACACCATTTTTGGGACATTATTAACATGCCTATGTAATGCCCATAATCAAAATCTAAATTTGCGAACCGCAGGTGGGAGCGTATTTACAAGAAAGTTGCCCCATGAGGAACGCTTTCCATTTAAAAAGGGTAAAATAACATCATAGACATTCATATGCCTTATAAATATGACCCAAAACAACCTATGAAGCTCTAGCAGTACATATCCAGAAATGTAATTGTTTTCAAAAAATCGTTTTTAAACACAGCATATAAATCAATTGTATACCTGCATTCAAGAGGAAATGACTGAAAATGTCCTTGAGACACATGAAAGCGTTTTTTGGAATGCCCTAGCACCATTTTTTGGACATTATTAACATGGCTATGTAACTCCCATAATCAAAATCTAAATTTGCCAAGCACAGGTGGGAGCGTATTTACAAGAAACTTGCCCCATGAGGAACGCTTTCCATTTAAAAAGGGAAAAATAACATCATAGACACTTAAATGCCTTATAGTTATGACTCAAAACAACCTATGAAGCTCTAGCAGTACATATCCAGAAATGTAATTGATTTCAAAAATCGTTTTTAAAAACAACATATCTGTTTCAGCTTACATAAGAGACCATGGAATGGGCTCCATGTACAACAATAACTTGTGTTACTGCATGCCAGAATGCTACACCGAATATGCAATTAAAATTTAAAACCAAAATCTATTTGTATATCACTAGAGACAAAGCCACATTTTAAAAACACAGCTTTCTTCATCATTTTCTCCTTAAATCATACTATTCTCTATCTAAATTAAATAAATCTTTTCTCACCTTAGCAAATACTTTTTGAGTTTTGAAAACAGTCTCAGAAATACACCAAATTGTCTTCAGCAGAAGAAAAAGGATGCACTCCAGAGGCTGCAGCTATTGAAAGCACAGAAATACAGATATTCATTTCACATATCTCTCATATTAGCCAATCATAACTCTTCCCTCACTTTTTTCAAATCAAAACCCTTCCCCCCTCTGCCCTCTCTGCCTTTGTTCCATAGCAACCACCTCCTGGAAGACCTCTCATGTTTGCAAATTCACACAACAATGTTTCAATTGAACTCTGAACTCTCAGTGCACCTGCGTATCCAGTGCAATCTTTCATTAAATGTTTCTTCCTTGACCATTCAAACTACATCTTTCAAAGAACACATCCATGCACCCTAACTTTCTGTTTTCAGAAATGGAAATGCACCAATCACTGCTAATGAATCATTAGCATTGGAAATCCACAGTTTTTTTTCTTTACAAACTCCTACAGTTTCAACTGCCCTTTCATTACCACACTTCATCTGACTGCAGCTCAACCTTCTCCCACCATGTTTAAGGTCTGGATTGTTGGACATAGTTACATCCACTGGGCTCAAAGGTATGCTGAGAACAGAAATTTACACAACCTCAATTTACAAGATGTGGAAATTAAGTGGTTGGGCCAAAGAGGATTAAAATGTCACCAATTGATACCATTGGTGAAAACCTTTATGCATTTGCCAAAACCTGACCTGTTAATAGTGCACTGTGGAGGTAATGATTTGGGCACTTTGACTGGGGTAGGTCTGGAAATGCTTTTAAAGGACACCTTTGAGCAATTAATGGCACTTTTTCCTCAAACTGCCTTGGTATATTCCAATATATGCCAAAGACAGAAATGGAGGTGGTCCAACCAATTTTGTCCACAAATTGAGAAAGCGAGGAAGCATGTAAACAAATCTGTTTCAGCTTACATGAGAGACCATGGAATGGGCTCCTTGTACAACAATAACTTGCGTTACTACATGCAAGATATCTACAGAGGAGATGGAGTTCACTTCTCAGATGAGGGCAACAGAATTTTCATTCTGAATTTAAGACTGTGCATTGGTACCTACTTATAAGTACCTAAATGTACAATAAACCCAAAAGCTCTTCTCAGAGCTACCCTTCATCTGATCACTCACAATTATTATTTTTCTCTAACTTTTTTCTGTAATTTTCAACAAACTACGCTCAAAGAGCGCTACCCGGTACGCGAACTGGAAGCTAACCGCGCAAAATTTAAAAAAAAATGTTTTTTCTCCACACATATGGTCCTCCTCAGCCACCCTCAGAAAACCTAGGGGATCAAAATACTTGTACCGTGCCCCCTTCTACCCATTCTGAACATTATTAACCCTCCATTTTATATCTTAATTCGACCGAAACACAAAATGGTGGACTCCCGTTACGCTCCTAGTTCGCGGACCGGACCGCTTCCCGGGAAGCGGTCCAAAAAAAAAGGTGGGAAAGTAATTAACAGAAAAACGACTGGAGACACTCTCACCAAATATAGATTAGCTTATACTACATAACAATCCCTTTCATTTTCACAAATTTGATTGAAATTCCATTTAGCCATTAAGCCTGTAGACCTCTCTAAATACCGTGAGGTAAATTACTTCACAAAACACATCTGAAGTGTTGGAATTGACAACCAATGAAAATCTTACTTTCATTTTCTACTTATATTACCTGACATTTGATTGGTTATATACCTGAATATATATAAAGGAAGAGAAGAAAACACAGCCATTTTGACTACTACTTCTTATTGTACATCACATTTGAATAGCTACCAAACACTTCAACTTGTTTGTGAAGGTAAGTTGTTATTTTTAAAACTGAAGTATATTGTGCACTATAACTTAATATGGTAGACTTTTTCTGATAGATATACACTATCCCTCTGTAGTAGTTATGGATTTAGATAGACTTCTCTGTTATAGTTATGAATGGAGTTAGACTTCTCTTGGTTAAATTACATACATTTTTTTATAGTCCTATTTCCACTCTGATACTATACACTGCCAAAAGAAAAATTCACTGATAAAAACTGCCTATCTAAAATTAATCCCAACAGTGCCCTATCTCTACTAATATATATTTTTTTAATCATAATTTCAGGCAAAATGGAAGGCGAGCAACAAGTTAAATTTACAATTGTACTGGAGGAGAGCAGCCAAGAAAAAATTGATGATTTCATGGATCAAAGTAGAGACCAAGAACTACTACAATGTGTTGAAGCAGTGGATAACCTGCTTCAAAATGAGAACATGTTACACCCTATATTAAATTTTGAAATTTCTGACACTGAAATGTTAGAAAGTTTAATGAATTATGAAACACAATCAAAATAAAAAAAAATACTTTAAAAATAAAGAAAACAAAAAAAACAACAAAAACAACAAACAATTAACATACAGTATTAGAAAAGTCTATCATTCTATTATCCTTATAGTACGCTGCCCAGAACGCTTTCCGGTTCGCGTACTAGGCGCTCACCACGCAAAAAAAAAATAAAATTTTTTTTTTGCCCTGCTGGGACCTTTTACAACTTCCACATAAAACCTAGGGGGTCAACGAGGATCTACTATGCCCCCTTATGGTAATTTCCCCCTTTGTTTTGGCCTCCTCTTGTCTCTCGATCCTACCGAGAGACAAGATGGCAGCCGCACCGGACTGTTTAGAATGTTGACAGACACCGAAGAGCCAATCAGCTTCGCATCGCAAAGTTCCGTTACGCGAAAAGTACGCGAACCGGAACGCTACCCGGAGCGCTGTTACAGATATATATCTTATTTTAAACGTTAATTTCTCAAAATCCACTGGAGCACATATATTGAGACCTAGCAAAGGCACATCGGGCTACCAGTCCCTACAATTTTGCCAAGTTTCGTGCAAATCCATTCAGCCGTTCGGGCTAAAAGTGAGGCCAACCGCCCTATGGAAATTAACATGGGAAAAACGCGTTTTGGGACCCCCCTTTTTTCTCGGCCCCCCCTTGCCAAACCCCCCCCCCAAATTTTCAGGGGCTGCTCAGAAACAAAATGTGCCATTTTCCTGAAAATTTCAGCCGATTCCGTCCACAAACGCCAAAGTTATTAGACATAGAATTTTCAAAAATCCCTGTAGGTAATATATATATATATATATATATATATATATATATATATATATATATATATTCAATGAAAAAACCATAGGTTATAGGCCATATATAGTTAGGAATTAGCATTTACAAAACCTTATTTTACTCGCATAAAACCATTGAAATTCCATATATAGTTAGCTAACTATAAGCGCTAACTATATATCGCGCACCCGCAATCCACTGCTGATGATGTCACATATTACATCATTCATGACATGGTCAGTGACATCACTGATGACATCACTGATGACATCTCAAATGACATCACTGATGACATCACTGATCACAACATCCAGTGATTGTATGTGTCTGTAAAGTTTAAATATGTTTCACATATTGAAGAATGAGTGGATGTATAAGTGTCTGGATGAAGAATTTAGTAGGTGCATGACTGACTGTATGAGTGAGTGATTAAATGTGTCTCACTGAGTACATGGGTTAGTGACTAAACTGTCTTAATTCGTGCATCAGTATGTTTGTTGTTGTGTAAGCTGCTGCATGTGTTGATCAGTAGCTATAAGAGTAGCCATATGGGTTATTGATTGGTTGCCCAAATATTTGAATGGGAGGCTGAGTGTGTGTGTGGGTGGCTGGGAGGTGCGTGACTCTGTGCATAGATGTGTAAGCAGTTGATTCACTAGGAGTATGAGTTCAAGAGTGCATGTGGAAACAGCTATATGGGCGGTTGACTGTGCATGGGTGTGTTGGTGAGTGAATGGATTTCTCATTGCTACATGTGCAAGTAAGTACGTATGTAAAACACAATACATGTGAGAGTTGAGATATATAAATAACTGAACATAAGAGCCAGTGAATGTGTGGCTGGCTGTATCGATCACTGTGAGCTTGTATCAGGGATTATATAAGAGAGTAAATATGTGTTATTATATGTTTGAATAAGTAAGATGTGTATAACTGTATAGTTGAGGAAATGGAGGTGTGATTGATTCTTTGCATGACTGACTAGGTGTGTGAGTAAGTCCATGGATGAGTGACAGTCTGTGAGTGTCTGTTTATACTGAGTGTATGTAAGATTATATTAGAGTCTGAAGAGGTTCATTGTATTATCACATGAGTGATGTGATCAGTGATGACAAATGAGATGTCATCAGTGATGTCATTTGAGTTGTCATCAGTGATGTCATCAGTGATGTCATTTGAGATGTCATCATTGATATCATTTGAGTTGTCATCAGTGATGTCATTTGAGATGTCATCAGTGATGTCATCAGTGATGTCACTGACCATGTCATGAATGATGTAATATGTGACATCATCAGCAGTGGATTGCGGGTGCGCGATATATAGTTAGCGCTTATAGTTAGCTAACTATATATGGAATTTCAATGGTTTTATGCGAGTAAAATAAGGTTTTGTAAATGCTAATTCCTAACTATATATGGCCTATAACCTATGGTTTTTTCATTGAATTTTCAAGGTTTTGTAAATGCAAATTCCTAACTATATATCCACTATAACCTATGGTTTTTTCTGTGAATTTCATTGGTTTTTTAATAGCAAATATGAAAAGCTTTAAAATGTCAAGTACGTGATAGATAAAAACATTTTCGTATTTATGCACGCTGATGTGCTTTGAACGCTGCCCCCCCCCCTCCCCTCTTTTGCCTTAGTAGTACTCTCTCTTTGCAGATACAGAAGGGTAGTTAACGCAGGCCTTTACCCCTGTTGTAATCCGTCGTACCTCCTTGTCTCTCCATTTGATTGATTGTTGTCCAAGCATTTACTGTTTTAGAATTGGTTCTCTTTGGATCATTCTCTATTTACAAACAAGCACAAAGTCGCAATACTCTGTTTAGTCTTTGCAGATAGTGAAAAATCGTGTAAAAAAATAAAAGTAATCGAGCAAAATCAGTAGGCCACTAATTGGATCTCTTTTTGACCTCGCTAAAATAGAAATATTAGGAACAACCCTTCTTGAGAAATACGAAAATAGTGAGATGAACTGAGCTCCACACCATGAGGGCTGCAAGACAGCTCAGCTCCATCACCCATCCCGCACAAAATAATGACAAACCCTATGCAAATATTAAAAATATAGACAACACACCAGCAAAGAAATAGGGTAAAACATTTTATTAAAAAACTATTTACATAACGTTGGTTTATAAGATGATGTCAGTAGTGGACCGATGTGTGAATAGATCGAAAACAGCACAAGGCTCCAAGATCCGGATAGCAAGCTCCTGGATGTTGGGTGCCATAGTTTAGAGTTCTGAATTTCAGCCTTTTTCAATGCCTGTGCTTTGTTGAATCAAAATGGCGGCTTGACACAAAGCTGACTCAAGCGTTGTTACTGATGCTATGCAGACCAAAACTGGTTTTCAGTTTGTACATTTTTCTAGATTTTTCAATCCAAGTTTGGTTGACTTTGTAGAACGATGGCTTCAGATTTTCAACATACGGTGTGGTGGCGCTGACTGGGAGGGGGCGCTTCGCTCCTGCCCCCTCCCCAAGTAAGATTTTCATACGTGAAAGTACGTTAATGGTTTTGGTCCCTGAGATGCTTCGATGTCACTACCATTCTCAAATAGCATAAGTTCTGGATGTTGGGTGCCATAGTTAAGAGTTCTGAGCAGCGCTTGTAACACTGTCTGAAGCTTATTTCCACCTACTGCAGCTTCACTATTCTCAAAGTAAGTGAGTGTCGTTTGTGGACCTGACTGCATTAGAAAACAATATGATATGTTACCTTCCTAAACAGCTTGACGGAGGCCCCTGAGGGGCGCTGTGATGGCCATGGACTCGGAGAAGACGCTTGGCTCCGACACCCTCCCCAAGTCTTATAGCACTGGTGTAGCCTGAGATCGCCCCCGACATAGGCGGCCGGCTCCCGGGGTCCGGCGGTACTTTTTGCCTTTTGATGACTCTTCAATTCTGGACCTTGTCCCACAATCCGTTTGACCTGAAGACAAGCTGTAGTGAGGCGCCCCTTTATCGTTTTAGTTGCCATTCCGCCCGCTTTTGCTACACTGTGCCTCTTCCGCCATTCAGCTGTTTTCCGCCCGCTCTTGCGACTACAGCGTCTCGCTCACCATGTAGTTGAGATGCGCCCGCTCTTGCGGTGCAGCGATAGGCGGCTGCCACAGGACTCTCAAAATGGCGGCCGGCTCTTCGGTTTTGGGCCTGGTCCACTAAAATGGCCCTGGGACACCTTGGAACTCGGACGCTTGTCTGCTAGGGCTTGGATCCCATTCTCGAAAAGCGTCCCCTCAGCCGTGAAGATTCTACAAAAGTCTTGGGGGCCTCCGACTCCCGCAGGCTTCTGGTGGGGAGCGGCTGCCATTATTGCTCGTGGAATGGCCACGATGGAGCTACGAGATGGTAGTGGTCTCATGCTGACGCCAGCTTTAGTCTGAAACATCCAGAAACACTGTAGACTACCAATTCGATCAGTTCCGGTAGCGCCCCAACATGACCCGGAAGAGAAGAACTTGCCCTCCCCTCTTTGACTGATGGTTCTTGTTGCCTGTCCCCTCTGTTGTCATTTAACAGAACTTTTTGGACTGCTGAAAGGGGTTGTGTTCTGAACGCTGGTTGGTGGAGACATTTAGACTATATTCTTGACCTACGTTGTCGCGTAATGCGTTTTATGACACGCCGCGTTAGCGCACCCGGAAGTGATCCGAGGCGCGGCGCGCAGCGCGTAACGTAAGCATAACAGGTCATGTGACTTGTTAATAAAACTTTTCATTGGTTCATTTTACTTTTGTTAATTTAATGATGAAAAGCTTGGTCATATGACCTAAAAATTACGCTTTTTATTATTTTCGAACAATATTTTTTTTTCAAACATATGTTATAATATTCCAGGCTAATGTACTTTCCCGGAAAATTTACAACTGTCTTGCAAGTAAAATATATTCCTTTTTCGAGAAAAAGGGCGTTTCTTCCTTCCATGACGGAGCCGTTGAGTAAAAGAGATTCGGCCTGCTGTCTTAGTCGCCGATACGCCTGATTATCAGATTCTTATCGACCACTTTATGTTGCAGACATGAAAAACACAACTGCCCTTGACCATTTATCTTTACTGCGTTCCTACATATTATACCTTTTATCCGTCATGTAATTGGACTGCTTTATTTCACTTGCCTTTTACTGATTCGAAAACAGTCACTAAAAGTAAAAACTTTACAAATGAAAATACTACTACCGTGTTTTGTTTTAAAAACCTTTATTGTGAAAATGTCAGTATACAAATACGGGCCTATAACCACGTGGGCCGGCCACGGAGCAAACTCAAATCGTATATGATGAGGAGACATTTACACTGTAGAAGAACGTAACGAGCGGGCCATTAGGTGACAAGAACAAAGGTGTCTAACAGTTGCGGTATCGGTGGACGTACATTTTGTAATTAAAATACGACAGGGCCACTTACAATAACATTTTCTAGATATACATTTGCGGGCAAAGAGTTACGAGTCCCATTTATACCGGCGCCATTTTGGGCGAGGCCGGGCAGGTCCAAGATATAGTCAAAATGTCTCCACCAACCATCGGCCAGACCAGAACCCCTTTCGGCCCTTTATGTTACAAGATGATGTCTTCCATTCAGAAAATATTGGTGGCAGCATTTTGAAAGGAAACAGAAACAGCCGTTCTCCTAGTGAGTTTCACATTGTTACATTTAGGAAGAATGTTGAAGAGTAGTATGTGGAAAATCTGAAGCCATTTTTCTACAAACTCTCAATCAGACTTGGATGGAAAAAAAAACCTGAAGAATGTACAAACTGAAAACCAATTTTTGTCTGTATAGCACCAACAGTAACGCTTGAGTCAGCTTTGTGTCAAGCCGCCATTTTCATTCAATCAATAGCGTCCCCCTGCACACATTCAGGGACCTGGTCGTGTCTTCAGATGAAACGCATTGTAGGAAAAGAAGCAGAAAGGAAAAGGAAAAAAGTTCCGCCGGACCTAGTGAAGCTGCAGCAGGTGCAAATAAGCTTCAGACAATCTTCAACTTACTCTGATTCTTATAATAAACTTCAGATAGTCTTACAAGCACTGCTCAGAACTCTCAACTGAGGCACTCAACATCCAGGACTTGCCATTCGGATCTTAGCGCCTTGTATTTTTGTTTTGTTCTTGATGGAGGGGAAACAACAAAAAACAGGCATTGAAAACGGCTCAACTGGAGCAAAAAAAAAATTACTTCTTGGGTGCATTAGGGCATTTATGATTTTCGAATGCCGTATTCATCAGGTTGATGCTCATGTTGCCATAGGACAGCATAGCATTCACCTTCTTTGATCCAGGAGGGATGGAGAAAAACTGCCAGATGAAACTTGAAACTTGGCCATCCAGATCTCGGCGCGTTCGACTCACTGTACCGCAACAGTGACCGCAACTCAGCTGGACACGCCGTCTTTCGGCGCAGCATTGTAGGATGGCCACACCAGTGCGGCAATTTGCTAGACACCACCTCGGTGCCATCCGGATCTCGGCACGTTCGAGTCACTGTACCGCAACAGTGACCGCAATTCAGCTGGACACGCTGTCTTTCGGCGCAGCATTGTAGGATGGCCACACCAGTGCGGCAATTTGCTGGACACCACCTCGGTGCCATCCGGATCTCGGCGCGTTCGAGTCACTGTACCGCAACAGTGACCGCAACTCAGCTGGACACGCCGTCTTTCGGCGCAGCATTGTAGGATGGCCACACCAGTGCGGCAATTTGCTGGACACCACCTCGGTGCCATCCGGATCTCGGCGCGTTCGAGTCACTGTACCGCAACAGTGACCGCAATTCAGCTGGACACGCCGTCTTTCGGCGCAGCATTGTAGGATGGCCACACCAGTGCGGCAATTTGCTGGACACCACCTCGGTGCCATCCGGATCTCGGCGCGTTCGAGTCACTGTACCGCAACAGTGACCGCAATTCAGCTGGACACGCCGTCTTTCGGCGCAGCATTGTAGGATGGCCACACCAGTGCGGCAATTTGCTGGACACCACCTCGGTGCCATCCGGATCTCGGCGCGTTCGAGTCACTGTACCGCAACAGTGACCGCAATTCAGCTGGACACGCCGTCTTTCGGCGCAGCATTGTAGGATGGCCACACCAGTGCGGCAATTTGCTGGACACCACCTCGGTGCCATCCGGATCTCGGCGCGTTCGAGTCACTGTACCGCAACAGTGACCACAATTCAGCTGGACACGCCGTCTTTCGGCGCAGCATTGTAGGATGGCCACACCAGTGCGGCAATTTGCTGGACACCACCTCGGTGCCATCCGGATCTCGGCGCGTTGTGCTGCCTTCGGCCTATTCGCACATCGGTCCGCTACTGACGCCGCCTCACGTGCCAACGGATTTTCTACGCTTTTTGTAGCCCTATGTCGCATAACAGGTCATGTGACTTGTTTATAAAACTTTTCATTGGTTCATTTTACTTTTGGTTTCCTAAAGATGGAAGGCTTGGTCATATGACCTAAAAATAACACTTTTCATTGGTTTAGAACATTTTTTTTTCCCAAACGATGAAAGCCCCACCTTGTTTCTGGATCATTCAGACTGAAGCTGGCGTCAGCATGAGAGCACCACCATCTCGTGGCTCCGTCGTGGTCATTCCGCGAGCAATCATGGCAGCCGCTCCCCACCGAAAGCCTGCGGGAGTCGGGGGCCCCCAAGACTTTTATACAATCTTCACGGCTGAGGGGACGCTTTTCGAGAATGGAGCCCAAGCCCTAGCAGGCAAGCGTCCGACTTCCAAGGTGTCCCAGGGCCATTTCAGTGGACCAGGCCCAAAACCGAAGAGCCGTCCGCCATTTTAAGAGTCATGTGGCAGCCGCCTATCGCTGCACTGCAAGAGTGGGAGCAACTCAACAACATGGTGAGCGAGACGCTGTAGTCGCAAGAGCGGGCGGTAAACAGCTGAATGGCCGCCACCTGGGGAGGCCCGTTCACGCCGCCTCCCCCCCCCCCCCCCCCGGGCCGCCGCACGCCAATTTTCGGAGCAGCATTGTAGGATACCAAAACCAGTGCGGCAGTTTACTGGACATCACCTGGGTGCCTGTCGTACATGTTGTGTCAGCCATGTGACACTGGACACAGACCGCTACTGACGAGGCCTCCCCCCGCACCACCCGGGACGCCCCACGCTGTTTTTCTGTGCTGCATTGTAGGATCCCTAAACCAGTGCGGCACCCAGGCGACATCACCTGGGTGCCGTCCAGAACTCTGCACGTTGTGCTGCCTTGGGACTATTCGCACAACAGACCGCTACTGACGAGGCCTCCCCCCGCCCCACCCGGGACGCCCCACGCCAATTTTCGGAGCAGCATTGTAGGATCCCTAAACCAGTGCGGCACCCAGGCGACATCACCTGGGTGCCGTCCAGAACTCTGCACGTTGTGCTGCCTTGGGACTATTCGCACAAAAGACAGCTTCTAACCATTGTTGCTTTTTGTGTTAATAAATGTTTAAATGTTTTTAGTTTTTGTTCTGTTCATTATCGTTAAAAGTTAATAAAGTTTTATAACCTTACTTTGTTGGAGTGTTATCTATTTTTTGAAAAACGGGTGAATGGGGCCTTGAATCGGGTTATTGTCATGTGTGGGCTTTGGAAGTGTGCTGCTGCAGGATCGGACATTTCAAACTCAAATGCACGTTCTTTTTCTTACCTTTCCGAAGCATGGAGCGCAATAGCAGGCAGAGAAAGGGTGATGCATGTGTTGAACACTACCTGACCTGGCAAGTTGCTGGCAGTGCCCCCCCGCCCGCTCCTGAAAGAGGGCACACACACACCGCCGCCCCGAGTACTTCACAAATCTTTAAAAGACCATGCGCTTGTTCATGAGGCTTAAATGGTTTATCACCTCTTCTAGAACCCCTACATCGACCCTCTGACGTTTCATGGAAAAATTACCATGTAACACAATACCAAGCCCTATCAGCTGAAACCCCCAAGGAATCGTGGGGCATATTATCAAGGGGGTTTATCTCCGCTTTTTTGGCTTTAAAAACCATGAAAGCGGAGATAAAATTATTTCCCTATTATCAAGCTGTCGCTAACACCAGTTAGTGACACCTAAAAGGAGATAGCGACCATCTTGGGCCCGGCTTTGCATGTCAGTGATACTTATCACTAATGACATGCAAAGTGGCGTGCCAAGATGTTAGCGACTGGAAACAGTCCCTAACATCGCTACCTTCTATTACCAACTTTTGGAGATATTCGCGCTAAGCGCGAATATCTCCAAAATCTAACACCTGCCCTGAGCAGTTCTTAGCCATGTTATCCAATGGGAGGTGGATAACATGGCTAAGAGCATTAGGTCGATAATACATGAATATCGCTGACTTTTCTGCGATAATAGCAAGGTTTATCTGCGATAAAAATCGCCGATCTGCGGCGATAATTTTTGTCTCTAAACAAGTTATAGACAAAAATTATCGCTAGTTGTTAGTAATATGCCCCCGGGTTTTTGCTTGCAGAAATCGGGAGGCGGGAGACTAGCACTGAAATCAGTACTCACACGCCTGAATCAGGAGAATTGGCATGTCTGAATTCTCTACAGCTGGGGCCATAAACTACATCCGCAGGGGTAGGTGATAGCCTGGGACCAGCCTGGCATCTAAAATGGCTGCAGTGCACGACAAAATTGTGGCATTCGAAAAAAGGCAAGATGGCGCAGCCGCTGGAAGAGATATATCAACATATATCAGCCTCCTCAGCCACCCTCAGGAAACATAGGGGATTAGGATATGTCTCCCGCACCCCCTTATACCTAGTACTTTAATTAACGAAGCACAAAATGGCGAATTCCCGTTTCGCTACCAGTTTGCGGCCCAGTTCGCGGCCCGTGAAGCGCTTCTACCGTGAAAAATCATTTTTTTTTTATTTTCCCCACGGGACCCTTTAATAACCCCAACAACATTCCTAGGGGGTCAAGAGGGGGATACCTTGCCCCCTTTCATTAAATTCCCCCTTAGTTTTTCACCTTTTCTTCTCTCTCGATCCTACCGAGAGACAAGATGGCGGCCGCTCCGGACTGTCACGCAGCAAAAAAAAAAAAAAAGCTCACGCACAGCCGCTGGAAGAGATGTATCAACATATATCAGCCTCCTCACCCACCCTCAGGAAACATAGGGGATTAGGATACGTCTCCCGTACCCACTTATAACTAGTAATTTAATTTACGAAGCACAAAATGGCGAATTCCCGTTTCGCTACCAGTTCGCGGCCGCGCTTCTACCGTGAAAAATCATTTTTTTTTTATTTTCCCCACGGGACCCTTTAATAACCCCAACAACATTCCTAGGAGGTCAAGAGGGGGATACCTTGCCCCCTTTCATTAAATTCCCCCTTCGTTTTCCACCTCTTCTTCTCTCTCGATCCTACCGAGAGACAAGATGGCGTCCGCTCCGGACTGTTTAGAATGTTGACAGACACCGGAGAGCCAATCAGCTTTCTGCGCGCAAAGTTCCGATAAGCGAAAAGTAAGCGGACCGGATCGCTGCCCAGAGCGCTGTTACAGATATATATCTTGGTTTGAACGTTAATTTCTCAAAAACTACTGGAGCACATATATTGAGACCTAGCAAAGGCACATCGGGCTAACAGTCCCTACAATTTTGCCAAGTTTCGTGCAAATCCATTCAGCCGTTCGAGCTAAAAGTGAGTCCAACCGCCCTATGGAAAACTCAATGCAAAAAACGCGTTTTGGGACCCCCCTTTTTTCTCAGCCCCCCCTTGACGAAACCCCACCAAATTTTCAGGGGCTGCTCAGAAACAAAATGTGCCATTTTCCTGAAAATTTCAGCCGATTCCATCCACAAACGCCAAAGTTATTAGACATAGAATTTTCAAAAGTCCCATAGGGAAAAAATTCTAACTATATATACCTACTGGCGAACGCCAGTAGGTTATATATATATATATATATATATATATATATATATATATATATATATATATATATATATATATATATAGCGTAATGCAGACAATATTCTTCCTTAAAGATCAATCCAGTAAATATTTTACCTAAAAATAAATCCAGTAGATGACACATGTAGAGTTACGTTGCAGCTTTAGCTCTTTCATCCGATTATGCTCGAGATGAGGGATACACGCGCCCGTTAACGGTTAGACCGCCCGCAGTCTGTAGGGGTTAAAGACATACACGGGGATCAAAAATTTTGAACGCATATCCCTACATTTACTAACGTTTTTCCTGGCTACGGCACGTACCTGCTTGTGGATATCGCGTAACGGCGTATGGGGGTATCCATGCCTCGATAAATAAATGCATCATATATATATAGGCTGGATAGAAATAAGGGGTACATGATTTTTCCTTATTCTACTCTGTAGAACTAGAAGAGATCGTGCTCTATTATCGTTTGTCCACCCTGAGACGGAACTAAAAGAAAACCTAATAGGTGAGCTTTTTGTAAAGTTGGCTAAGAGCTCTGTGTCAAAGATTTATGATGTTAATATTGATATATAAAACAAATAATAATTTTTCAGACGGCTCCGACCAATGTAGTCCATCCACCAAGAGGGGTTGGACAAAGCATTTGAATATTCAAGAGGGGCTTTGATGTCCCGAGTGAGGTAAATGGAAATTCATCTTGAATATATTACCTTAATATGTAGAGACATCTTCAAAGGGTCTAAAGAACATATACAAAAGTATTTGCATATGAATTACCTGTGTTTAGAGGTAAAAGCATTGACTATATGACCTCGCAGGGTGCATTATGTTCTTTTGATCTCCATCCGAGCAAGGCTACATGTATTTAATGTACCATGAGCCATTAATAGCCATATATAAAATGTATGTGAAGTGTAAATGGTCTGATTGCATGGGACTTTAGTGTCAGGCAGCTTGCAGGAGTATTGTATTATGATGTAGATGTAATTTCGAGTTGGATATGGTGTATCTTATATTGTATATTTTCTACTTTCAGATATACTGTATGTTGTGGGAATTTATATTTTAATCCTGAGGAAGGTATTGGCTTTTATCCAATTTGCCAAAAACCGAAACGCGTCAATGCCACTTTGAATTGTGACACACTAAGTCATTGGATCAAATACCTTCTCCATTCGAGATATATGTACAATTTGGAGTTTGAGTCAATAATGTTTGACTATTGTGTCCTTTTTCATTTTAATTAGAACCATTTTCTATGTATTATTCCCTTTGTGTTATGATTTTTTATGTAATTATTTTATTGTGGTAAGATATGTGCATAACCATTTTTATTCTATTTTCTTTTTGTATAAATGTTATAATAAATTGTACACGTTTTTAATTCTGACCATCTGCATTATCTTTACTCTTTACTCCTGCCTGGCTGTATGTATTGAATTAAGTCTGTTTGTAAATGATGAGGTTGTGAATGTAGAATCTGGTCTGTAACTTATCCAAAGGGGACACTTTATTTTACTTACTATCTGACTTGAATCCTGCCAGGGGCGTGCTGCTGCTTGGGCCCAGGGGAAGGTTTGCCTCCCTGGGCCATGCCCAGCCCCCGGATACCTGATGGACTTTCCTTTTCTGGGAGCTGCTGTGCTCCACCTTATGTCCTGGACTGCTGGTGTCCTGGACCCCTGAAGGACTTTGCTGCTGGACATTGCTGATAGTGCTGGGGGGGCGCTTTATTTTGACAGAGACCTTCTTTTTCCTGCAAAGCGCCTGGAAGTGCTTTATTTCTCCCCCGAGCGCCTGGGAGCGCTTTATCTGTTTTTATCGCGCTGGGAGCGCTCTGTGTTTCGTTAGCGCTTGAGAGCGCCTGATTCCCCTTTCTCGGCTGCCCACGCCGCGTTTTGCCGTGTGTTTGCCCCTTTGGTGACCCCTGACGGGTGCCCGCCCCGCCAGGGACCTTACCGGCAGTATTAATTATTTAATTCCCTAATCGGGAGCCAACCCCCAGATTGTCCCCGTCGCCGCCCGGCCAAACGGGAAGTCAGGCAGGCCGGGGGCGGGACGAGCGGGACAAGAGGAAGTGGTAGGAGAAACCGTGGACGGGAGCCTACCCCGCCTCGCAGGACGTCTTGGGAGAGAGAAGGAGCCGGCACCAGGAAACCGGAAGCCGCTCTGAGGCCGGAGTCTCCCCTGGGAGGAGACGCTTCCCAGGACTGCCGTGGCTGGAGGAGGGCTGCTGGGACTCGGCTGTCGGAATTCAGCCGTGTGAGGGAGCCCCGCAACGGAAGCATGAAGGAGAGAAGAGCCCTTGCCTACAGAGACCCGGTAAGTGCAAGACCATGGTTGTTGGTCTCAGGGAGGTGCGGGGCTCCTCACACCCATCACCGAGCGGCCCGACTGGCAGTGGGCCGCTCCAACGAAGCTCCCGCATTGGTGCCCAACCCCACGAGGGGCTTTAACAGGTATTCCGCATTTTGAGCCTGAGGGCTCCGGGGGCATTTTATAATTTTGAGTCCCCCGAGTGGGACTCCAACGCAGTTGGGTGACCTTCCTGTCGAGCCTGAGGGCTCCGAAATGCCCTGGACATTGCTTAAGAGCCCGAGAGAGGTTCAGGGGGCATTTTGTTATCACGAGCCCAGAGAGGCTCTTGGGGGCACATGTGATTGTGTAAGAGGCCAGTGGGCTCCGGCGGTGCAGTTGATTGCCCAGAGCCTGTGTGGCTCCTACATTTTGGCGCAGTTCTGTTCTAGGGTCAGTGAGGACCCTGTTGCCGTTTTGATTCCCAGCTGCCCAGCAATTAGTGGGCAGCTGCCACGTTTAGGCCCCTGACATTGGGACACAGGGCGTCCTAGCCCCAACAGGGCCAGTTGGCCTAGGGACTGCCACAGGTGGTGGCTTATGTAGTTTTGCGCAACTGTGTGGTTTTTCCTGCACCTCTGAATGTTTTTAGGCATCATGTGTTTTTACGCTATTGAGTTGTGTTCTGGCACCTCTGAATGTTTTCATGCATCATGTGTCTTCCCTGTTCTTACACCTCTGAATGTGTTGGTTTATGCATCATGTGTTTTTCCTGTGCTGCACCTCTGAATGTGTTTTGATGCATCATGTGCCTTGTTCTTTCACCGCTGAATGTATATTTTTTGCATCATGTGTTGTCCTTCCCTACACCTCTGAATGTTGTGATGCATCATGTGTAATGTGTTCTTGCTGATACCCCTAATTGTATTGTGATACTTAGGTGGTTGTTCTTTCTAGTACAGGTGGTCCTAGTGAGGTCCTGGTTTCCTGTGTGACATTCTCCTAAGGTGGTTAGGGTTGCGTTGGTGGTACTTACCTGTTACCAGTGGTTACTGGTTGTGATCTATAAATGTTATTTTGTGCTATACTTATTCTAAGTTCTAGAAGTGCTATTTCTACTAAGTGTTGATTCTGACAGTGGCCCATGTAGCCCTGTCCTGGTGTAAATAATCCCTTGTGAATATTGCCCGGGCCAGTTGGCACCATGTATATTGTGTGATTACTATCTGATGTGTTTTGACAATACAAACTTTTTTTATATAACCTTGTGTGGAGTTCCTTTTGTGGTGTGCCTAGGATTTTGTTGCTGCTGTGTGCATGCGCAAATGCTTTACACATTGCCTCCGGGATAAGCCTGTCTGTTTGTGCCAAGCGACCAAGGGGGTGAGCAGGGGTTATCTTGGCGTGTGACTCCCTTGCCCTGACTGGAATGGTGGTTTCTGCCTGACTTTGGCGTCAGCATTAGCCAACCAGAAATAGCCAGTTCTAACAAGTTGCAAATATTGATGGAGCACAAACGTGATTGTCCAGGGCAAGGGAGTTGTCATTTACCTCATGCTGTCATACTTAATTTCTTAATGAACTCTTTTGTCTATAGAACTCATCCCCTTTAGCTCAATTATTATTCTGTAATTTTTCCTTTCCCATATATTTAATGTTGCAAAAGAATTGACATCATGAATACAGCTCCACAGTCGAATAGTGGTTTCACACGTCCCTCGTCCTTGGCACTTGGCAGCCTCTCAACGACACGGTCATAGGGCACATCATGATTCTGTTGCGCATGCCTGGCTTGCCTTCATTTTTGCTGCCATTTTTTTCTCTTGCATGCGACAATAGGCCCAAACGTACAATATTACTAAAGGAATCATAAACAGATATTAAACTCTCACATATGTGATTTTCACTGTTTACCACCCATTTCTACTCTATCCCATATTATTATCTCTTTCTTTACACAAAAGCATTAACAGCAATAGCTTTCTTTAAATTCAGGCAAGCATATGCCAGGCATTTGGTGCCTCAAGACATAATGTTAGTAATTCTTGCGCATGCTTGAGAGGTTGCCATCTCAAACGGGTGAGTCATGTTGTTTTCTACATAATTCTGGTTTGCACATGGGCAAAAGTGTTTAAAGCGGATTTTATTCGTGTTGCACTGTATTTTAATTAATTAGGCATGCATAAAGCTCTCTTCCCCATATGTGAATGTTGTGCGTGTATGTTAATTACATTTTCTTTACTATTTTCACTGGTTAGTACCTGTTAGTACCTGTTAATGAGGAATTGCTCTGAGCCATTTTTGATTTCTTGAATCACAGCGAAAACCATTTTTTGTGGTCTCAAGTAGGCCGATTTCCCATTGGCAAATACAAAAATAAGTCATACATCTTGCTCTAAGTGTTTTCTATGAAAGTTGAAATCTTCCAGGCTGACATGGTGCAAGACTGTGGCTGGCAAGGGTCCCTTGAAAGTAGATATGTCATTGTGTTAGCTCCTGCTAAACCTATTGGTTTGGTTCCAAAAGCTCCAAGTGGGACTAACCTAGATTTTCGGCAACATCACTTTATTGGTTGGATGGAATTACTGCCTTACTCTGGGTCAAAGTTTTACCTTTGGGATTAGTTATTTATTATTTATTTATGGATGTCAAAATCCCTTTGTGGGACAAGGCTTTAATACAACGCTGAGCATGGCTCCACAAGGCCAGATACCTTCTTTTGCCTGGTCCAGCTGAAACAGTTTTCAGTGAGACAAACAGCTTAAAGCAGGAAAAACCTAATTTCTTGCCCAACAGGGGTACAGCCTCCCTGATAACACTTCAGAAACTTCTCCCAGTCTTCCCGAGGTGGGAAAAATGGCTAAGGACCAGATTTAAACTTTGATGGATGGAGTGCAGTCCAAGGGGTGACAGATGACATTAGATATGCCACCGTCATGAGATACCATTTGCCCTGTGGCCCAGAAGTTATCTCTGTACTGTGATAGGTATGCTGTGATGGTGGTTCCTGTAAAGGTACACAAAGTTTGGTTAAAAGCTACTAGCAGTTTTGAAGGCCATTCAACAAACTTTAACATTGTTTTGTTTTTCAAAAATAAGAGTGTGTTATTGAAAAGCAAATAACTATTGACCCTCACACCTGGAGAGTTTGTGCCCTGGGTGTGGTGGTCGATTTACAAAAGGGGGTGGTGATGAACAGAGTGTCTGAATTGAGCAGACCACTCTTACCCAGTCCAAAGATCAGGGCTTGATCCATCACCGTTATTTATCTCACTGCCCCATCCCAGCTCAGAACCTGGCTATATGCAAATCAGTCTGTCCCTGGCCCAGTGCATCATGGGAACAGGGCAGACTAAACTACCAAGCCAATTCTTTACCAGAAAGGAGACAAGCTACCGGGGACCGGTTTCTGGCATTTCAGCCTCGTCGGCCCGGCTTGCTTGAATCCTGATGGAGCAGTGAGAAAGGGACTCATGTCTGAGTATACCCTGCCACACCTATAGTGGCCAAAATCGATTTACAAAAGGGGGTGGTGATGAACAAAGTGTCTGAATTGAGCAGACCACTCTTACCCAGTCCAAAGATCAGGGCTTGATCCATCACCGTTATTTATCTCACTGCCCCATCCCAGCTCAGAACCTGGCTATATGCAAATCAGTCTGTCCCTGGCCCAGTGCATCATGGGAACAGGGCAGACTAAACTACCAAGCCAATTCTTTACCAGAAAGGAGACAAGCTACCGGGGACCGGTTTCTGGCATTTCAGCCTCGTCGGCCCGGCTTGCTTGAATCCTGATGGAGCAGTGAGAAAGGGACTCATGTCTGAGTATACCCTGCCACACCTAGAGTGGCCAAAATCGATTTACAAAAGGGGGTGGTGATGAACAGAGTGTCTGAATTGAGCAGACCACTCTTACCCAGTCCAAAGATCAGGGCTTGATCCATCACCGTTATTTATCTCACTGCCCCATCCCAGCTCAGAACCTGGCTATATGCAAATCAGTCTGTCCCTGGCCCAGTGCATCATGGGAACAGGGCAGACTAAACTACCAAGCCAATTCTTTACCAGAAAGGAGACAAGCTACCGGGGACCGGTTTCTGGCATTTCAGCCTCGTCGGCCCGGCTTGCTTGAATCCTGATGGAGCAGTGAGAAAGGGACCATTGCACCATCAGGATTCAAGCAAGCCGGGCCGAAGAGGCTGAAATGCCAGAAACCGGTCCCCGGTAGCTTGTTTCCTTCCCAGTGTAAGAATTGGCTTTTGTAGTTTGGTTTGCCCTGTTCCCATCATGCACTGGGACAGGAACAGACTAATTTGCATACAGCCAGGTTCTGAAACTGGGATGGTGCAGTGAGCTAAAAAACGGTGTTGGATCTAGCCCTGATCTCTTGACTGGGTGAGAGTATTCTGTTTAATTCAGAGACTCTGTCCCTCACCACCCCTTGTTGTAAATATTTTTGTCCACCCTAAGCGTGGAAGGGTATACTCAGATGTGAGTCCCTTGCTCATTGCACCATCAGGATTCAAGCAAGCCGGGCCGAAGAGGCTGAAATGCCATAAACCGGTCCCCGGTAGCTTGTTTCCTTCCCAGTGTAAGAATTGGCTTTTGTAGTTTGGTTTGCCCTGTTCCCATCATGCACTGGGACAGGAACAGACTAATTTGCATACAGCCAGGTTCTGAAACTGGGATGGTGCAGTGAGCTAAAAAACGGTGTTGGATCTAGCCCTGATCTCTTGACTGGGTGAGAGTATTCTGTTTAATTCAGAGACTCTGTCCCTCACCACCCCTTGTTGTAAATATTTTTGTCCACCCTAAGCGTGGAAGGGTATACTCAGATGTGAGTCCCTTGCTCATTGCACCATCAGGATTCAAGCAAGCCGGGCCGAAGAGGCTGAAATGCCAGAAACCGGTCCCCGGTAGCTTGTTTCCTTCCCAGTGTAAGAATTGGCTTTTGTAGTTTGGTTTGCCCTGTTCCCATCATGCACTGGGACAGGAACAGACTAATTTGCATACAGCCAGGTTCTGAAACTGGGATGGTGCAGTGAGCTAAAAAACGGTGTTGGATCTAGCCCTGATCTCTTGACTGGGTGAGAGTATTCTGTTTAATTCAGAGACTCTGTCCCTCACCACCCCTTGTTGTAAATATTTTTGTCCACCCTAAGCGTGGAAGGGTATACTCAGATGTGAGTCCCTTGCTCATTGCACCATCAGGATTCAAGCAAGCCGGGCCGAAGAGGCTGAAATGCCAGAAACCGGTCCCCGGTAGCTTGTTTCCTTCCCAGTGTAAGAATTGGCTTTTGTAGTTTGGTTTGCCCTGTTCCCATCATGCACTGGGACAGGAACAGACTAATTTGCATACAGCCAGGTTCTGAAACTGGGATGGTGCAGTGAGCTAAAAAACGGTGTTGGATCTAGCCCTGATCTCTTGACTGGGTGAGAGTATTCTGTTTAATTCAGAGACTCTGTCCCTCACCACCCCTTGTTGTAAATATTTTTGTCCACCCTAAGCGTGGAAGGGTATACTCAGATGTGAGTCCCTTGCTCATTGCACCATCAGGATTCAAGCAAGCCGGGCCGAAGAGGCTGAAATGCCAGAAACCGGTCCCCGGTAGCTTGTTTCCTTCCCAGTGTAAGAATTGGCTTTTGTAGTTTGGTTTGCCCTGTTCCCATCATGCACTGGGACAGGAACAGACTAATTTGCATACAGCCAGGTTCTGAAACTGGGATGGTGCAGTGAGCTAAAAAACGGTGTTGGATCTAGCCCTGATCTCTTGACTGGGTGAGAGTATTCTGTTTAATTCAGAGACTCTGTCCCTCACCACCCCTTGTTGTAAATATCTGGGTGTGGTGGTCATCATTTATTTTTTTTACCCCTAACACACAGTCCATCCTAAAAAGGCTGCCAAGAATGATGCCTTTTTTTCTGCAGCTCAAATGACAGAAAGCTGTTTTTCCACTCAACAATAAATAGTTAAAATGATCCAAGGGTTTGGTAGACAGAGTACTCTATCACATTTGTGATAGAGTACCATGTCCGCAAAAGTCTAAATCTAGCCATAAGCTCAAACGTATTCTAAGTTCTGCAAATTTTACTCATGGTCAGACCTGCAGCCCCAACCAGAGGCTTCAAGGCGCCAGGTCTCTTTTCAGACTATCACTGAGTTGTTGCATGGGGTTGCTTCTTTCCAGCAGAAGTCAGAAATCAGGAGTCTTCTTCCTGCAGGGAGGTTTTCTTCAGATGTTGTCTGCCCAGGTCCATGAAAGACCTGAGGAATTAGTGGTGGAGGTGCAAGATTTGTCCAGCATACCCCAGTGACTAGCTATTTTTCTGCAGTCCCCAACCTCCTTTTGCGGCACTTCCTTGTTGTCTTACTTTCAAATTATCTAGTAGCCCCTGCCATCAAGCAGGTCCAGCTGCAGCTTCTAAGCCACTTCTTTATTCAGATGAACTCTCCTCCCACCTTACTGGGTCAAAACTGTGCCTGACGCCTGACTGCCTGGAAGTATCCTGGGAAAGTATAGGAAATGCCCTCCTTGCCATTTCCAAGGCAAAAGAGGCAGTCCTTAAGCATCCACTTTTTCTGCCAACTGTTCTTGTCTGCTTCCAAATAGCGAATCCCTGCTAAGTGGTCAGCATTTAACACCCATTGGCCTTATTGGCATCTGAGGCAGGATGTTGCCCTCTGAGCTAGGGACCCTAAATTGTCCAGCCAAGGATTTGTATTATAGCGATGTGATGAGTGGCAGAACTTGCTTTTAAGTCAATTCTGTGTTTGGCAGTCTAAAATACATTTTTATACAGTTACTTATCCGCTTAAGTTATTGACAATTTGATTTTACCATAGAATCAGAATTTAACAACCAAGCAAAAAATAACTTTGAAAAATGTGACTAGCCCTTTCCTAAACAGAGACAGGGTATTCAGCAGTCTGGCCAATCCTACACAGTGAAATAGCTTTTGCCTTTTATTTCACTGTGAGGAGCCACTATCCCGAATATGTAGTGTGTTCTACACTTTATATATTAGCTCCCTGCACAGTGGATTTATAAGGCACACTTTAAGATGAAGCATGAATTCATAAAAATCTTTATTTCCTTCATGGCAAGGCATTTTTCCCTGCTGCATGTCACTGCAGCGAATCTAAAATGCAGCCTATCCAGAGCATAGCGGTACTCCTGGCAGACATATATTTTTGTCATATATGTGGATAGTGTAAATATCCACTGTTGTCCACATAGAACATTTAACTTTCCATGCCATAGGTACACTTTTGGCTCCATTTATAATAGAACTACAAGGAAGTTACACAGGACAAATATGAGTACCAGTGAATCGCACATATTGTAGAGGTGACGCAAAGTCACATTACTGCCGTTTAGCAGTTGTAAAGTGCACATAGTTCTAAATCCAACAGAATTATGTTTCAGAAAAAAGGTGAAAAATATGGGGTGACCACAAATAAAAGCAGATTTTCGACAGTTTTTTGTTTGGACAGCTAAAATCAATGCTGCTTTCGTATAATAATATGTATCTTTCTTCACAATCTACAACTCTATAGAAAATACATGGATTGCTTTGCTGCATTCTGCAAGAGGGAGAAAACAGTGCATAATAATTTTTATTAAAAATGTCCTGCTGCTGTAATTCCCTGTGCTGGATCACTAAAACAGCAGCTTTGGTGGATGCACAACCTGATGCTAACCTGCAGAGGTGAGTTTGCACTGTCTAGCATAGGATTTGCTATCCTTCAAATTAAAACGTCCCATACCTAGGCTATCTCTGAGGGATCCCACTTACTAGATGTGTGCTGTGTACTGCTACACACATGCAATGGGTTGGTTTTTGGAGAAATGACAGGATATCCTCTTTTTAATGCCTGTTTCAAGGAGGTTTTAGTTGTAGCGCAAAAGTAGAACAGTCACTGTAAACAAGGTCACTTGTACGCATCTAACTATGCTCTCTGTTTTTGGGCAAAGCTTCCCAACCTCAATATACCCAGAAAAAAAAAGAAGAAACAATGTAATACCAAGCAAAACAAAGCAATTAAAGAAAGATGTAGACAGAGAGAGAGAGAGAGCGATAGAGAGAGAAAAAAAAGTCTGAGAGAGGGCGAGAAAGATGGAAGTGATAGCGATGGAAGTGATAGCGATAAAATGGAGTGAGAATGTCAGCATGCGATGATGGAGGGAGCAATTATCTCACTGAGCTTGTAGCGCTCCATCCGGGCATGTTGAGGTGTAGCTATTAGTTATGTAGTGGCAAATGTGCTGAAGAGCATAGGGGGTACTGAGCCCAAATATGACTGCCTTGTTCTACTCAAATAGGGGGTAGAAGTCCAGTGTTGCTTGCATTGGGCTCCGTGACATCCTTGCTGCACCAGAGCAGGCAGGTTAGGTTAGCTGTAGTCCTGTCTCCAGCACTGTGAACCGCCCTGCACACCACTTGTCCCAGTCTCAAGGGTTTTCTCTACAAGAGTAAGAGGTGCCTGCCCTCAAGACAACACTCAATTTCTATCAGGTCACTACAGGGCACCAACTATAATTGTAGAACGTGAAAGATGCAGGAACACACGTGATGTTTTCATGAACATGAAGCCGGGTTCATCACCTGAAACAAGCCATTGATCCACAGTAATGAATCCAGCAAGGCAAAATGGCACCTCTGTGTGTGGAGGACTTTGATTGCAGAACACGCATGTCTGGGAGACAAAGCAGAAGTGGAAGTAACTCGAAACCATATTTTTCAAGGATCGACAGAAATGTTTGACCCAGGCGAATAATAATTGGCGGGAGATGAAGTCCATTTGCTCGTTTCTATGGTCTGCCAGCATACAATGATTCATTTGCATTTTGGTTGTCATCTTAACTATGTGGATTTCGGCTGATGTATAGTGTCACTTTCCCTTTGTTCCATTCTGCCATACAAATTAAATGCCACCTTTTTTAATCAAAAGTTCTTACAATGCAAGTAACAGTGTAAACTGAGGCCTGAGTAGGAATCAAATTCATTTTAGAAAATCACTTTGACACGGGAATGCCTCATTGTTATCATCTGCCAAATTTGTATTGTTAGTAAAATAAGGCTACTTCCCAAATGTAACCACCGGACACAGCTTGGATACTGAACTCCCTAAAGCGCGAAACAAATTAAAATGTGTGTGTCCTAGTAATATAAAATGAGGCTACTGTACATGTAAGTGGCAGGTGGTCCAAAATCCCAGTGTCACCTGGGGAGCCATGGCATCTCCTCAGTTTTGCTAATCTGCTTGTGACATTATCAGATCACAAAGGCTCGCCTACCTTTGGATCACTGACAGAATATCGGAACCAAAAATATCATGTGGACAGAATATTGTGTCGAAAAGTTGGAGGACCAAAATATAGAGACGATAAGTGTGCATTGGTAAGTGTAGATGTAGTGTTCTTAACTCCACATCTGCATACCTTGAAGAAATATACATATTGTCAAAGTACATGTATGCAGAGTTAATTGTAGTAAAACTAAACTTACCTTCACAATATTTTTGTCTTCTATATTTTTGACACAACCCCAAATAATCATACGCAATGCAGGTTGTAGTCTGAAATATAGACTAAGGACTACTGTGATACTTCCCTTAAATCTTAATATCAAAATAGCGTCGACCAAGATATAGAAAAGTAGGAGCATATCTGGACATATGGATTTACTGTACCTAATTCCACATTTATGTACCTTGAAGATGCATAAATGTACATTTTCAAGGCACATAGACGAGGAGTGAATTATAGAAATTCTATGCATACTTACCTTTCAATATTTTCATTATATTATGGTATAATATTATTCCCCACTCGATATGCATCACCCAATCCACCCTGCTCCCTGATCTCCCAAGCTCCCTCACTCCTGCTTTTCATAAAGGAACTGGAGACTCTTCTCTGCAAGAAAACGCTCATCTATGTGTATGTTCTAATGTGGGACCCCTGCTAGAAGTCCTGTTGTTTCGTTTGCATTCACCCCTTCCTCATTCCATCCTCTGTAATCCTTCCCAATGCATCTAGAGTGCGTCATTGCTTTGACAATAAATATGCACTGTATAAATCACCACACATACATGAATGCAACTTCCCTGCTCGCTGTCAGTGTGCCGGGTTATTGCACTTCCAGGAAACATTGGTCCAATTCACACATTATTTTCATGACTGGTTATGACAGATTCTTGGAATTTCAGGAATACATTAGGGGCAAGTCAGTGCTGCTAATTAACAATCATTTTTTATTAAGAAGATTTGCGTGCCTTCTACTGGGTGCCAAGAGCATTCATGTCATCTTACCACCGTTTTGGAATAAGGATTTACTTCAGGTATGGTGCGTCACGTCGTGAGGCGGACATTTGGACCGGGCCGCAGGACAGAAAATCACCAGGTTAACAGCCTGGGATGGGAGAATCCTGTACTGCATGGTCCCCAGTAGGACGTGCGACTCCAACTCTGTACATTCGGTACACAGAGCACCGAATAGCAGTTGTCAAGAGTATAAAAATGGCACATTCATGAGAACTGTGTCGCCTACTCCTTCATCTGCATATACATTTTTTTTTTATTATTTATTTTATTTGTGGTTTTTGTAGAGCGGGACACTCATCCCTAGGGATATCACGGAGCTTATACCAAGTAGAAACTACTGATGACTAATACTGAAGAGAGTTTAGAGATTGGGGAAGAACTGTTGCCCTCTTAATACACTTCTTAATGTCAGGGCTGTGATATGTTCTGTCCTTTGAAGCATGTGATTACTGCTTTTCTCCAAGCACAGTTATATTTGAAACCATTTTAAATGTACTTCTCCGTGGTGGCATGTGGAAATACGTGTTTGTTACCTTTTTGCTGTCTTTTTTAAACCACTCATCATGTACGAGTTACACAATTGCCTTGCAAGTGCTTATAATATTTTGTACAGCAAAAAAAGACGTGTTCCTTTAGCATGCACAAAGCACTCCTGTCGGCGTTATAAGGACAGGTAACCACGGGGAAGACCCAGTCTATCAAAGGTCGCTTTTTAAAAAGGAGCATTCTAAAGATTCAAATGCCTTTTCGGGGTCTGAAAGGGCTTCTGACCCAGAGACATCAGGGGAGATCCTTTTCAAAACCGCCAATGTTGTCTGCAGGTTAAAGGAAGTTGATCTATGTGAGACGAAGGCAGTCTGAATTGGTGAAATGTTTTCTTTCATTAGGAGGGATAATCTGTTTGCAAGGACCTTAACTAATATTTTATTATCATGGTTAAGTAGTGCGAGTGTGTTGTAGGGGTTACAGAAGTAGGGGTTCTTCTCCAGTGTTCAACCAAAAAATGATCACAGCTTCACATGATATGATCAGGAGAATTCCCCCTACAAGCCCTTTGGCATACATTTTGAGTACGTGGTAAGCTATTAGGTGTTTGCACGCTTTATAGAATGCACTCGTGAGCCCATCAAGACCAGGGGCCCTGGATCCATCAGAGAGTCAATGACCTGTATGATATCCTTACAGGAGATGTGTTCACTTAAGAATTGCTGCTGTCCAAGGGAAATCTATTCCATTGCGATCTCAGCGAGGAAGCTGCAGTTGCAGTGGAATCTCCTGATGTGCCTAGGAGTGGAGCAACTCATAATAGAGCAGGAGTTCAGCCCTGAAACCCTCATTGTTGGAGATCTGCTCACCAGTCGATGTCTGCAATGTCGGAATGTACTCACTAAGTCTGTTGGGCTGTAGAAGTTGTGCCAAGGTCCAGTCCACTGACCTTACTAGTGGACTGTTCCCTTCATGGCACAGCTCCCCCTGGCAGCTGCTGCCCCTCTTGCTGCTGCTAACCCTCTGGTCAGGAGTTTGAAGCCCTTCCTCACCACAGGCCTCCACCTGCACCATATCCCTGGTAGTCTACTGGTAGAGCGTCGCTGCTCTGCTTCTGGACTGCCCTTCTGTCTCTTTTTTTCAGCTTTTTTCTTCCCTTTTGCTTCTCTACTGCTGCTGCTCTGTTTCTGCTTTTTGCCTTTTTCCTTGTCGTTTTTGCACTTTTCCTTGTACTTCACTACGTTTGCCACTGCGATCCTGACTGCCCCACCCATCTCCAGTCACCCTTCCCCCTCACCGTGTTTCCCACCTCCCAGCTGTCCAACCCTACCACACACTACTAAATGGTGGTCGCTGGTCAGCCGGCAGTGGGTGCATCGCTGGCTCTGCAAAGGCAAGCCTGTCTACGTCCTTCTGCACCTGGACCACACCCAGTGCTACGGACCCTGGTTGTTGGGCCTTCCACCAATAAGAAACCAGCACTCTCCTCACCTACAAAAACGATGACGCCACATCGCCTGCCACCCTGAATCATCAAAGGACACCAGAGGCTCCTGCCAAAACTGCAGCTACAAAGTCACCGACCTCCAGACGCCAGCTCCTCTCGCGGACCACTTGAAAATAGTGCACAAGACTGGCTCAACTGCATTCTCCTCAACACGCTCTCCCTCCATAAACATGCCACAGAAATTTGGGATCTCTTCAAGGCCGCCTACCCTGACATCATCTTCCTCATTGAACCCTAGACTAATCCCAGCTCTTGCTTGGACATCACCACTGCCATCCTAGATGGCTACAAAATCATCTGCAAGGACTGCACCAACCGACCAGGAGAAGGAATCACCTTCATCCACAAGAACACCCTCCACCTGACCACCCACTCGGACAACCCAACAACAACTATGGAAGACCTCAAGTTCCATATCCAGACAAACCTCAACACCATCCTTCATAGCACCCTTGACTACAGTCCTGAGGACCCCAGCCCACCCTTTACTGATGCCATTGTTGTTTTTATCGCACCCCAGGCTCTCACATCTACAGATTACATCCTGCTCAGTGACCTCAATTTTCACCTGGATGACCCCAGTGACCAGAACACCGTATCTCTTCTGGAAAACCTCGCCAACATCCGTCTAAAGCTGCTAGTCACCTCTACAATGTACTCAGCAGGACACACGCTCGACCCTGTCTTCTCCGCCAGCGGAAACATCAACAGCCACACCACCACAATCCTCTGGACTGACCACCACTATGTGCACTTCACCATGCCTACTGTACACCAACCCCCTCACTGCCCCCATCATAGCTGGAAAAAGGTCATTGAAGTATATCATACCACCTTCCTCAGCACTACCACACCAACAACATCAGCAAATGCCAACACCTCAGCACACAACCTCCACCGATGGATCTCCAACTGCGCCAACACTCTGGCATACCTCAGGAAGCCCCTCGGCAAACAACACTCCAAGAAACTCACCTGGTTCACTCCCGCCCACCACGAGACAAAACACACTTGGAGGCGACTCGAGAAGAGATGGAAGAACAACAAAACCCTGTGCAACCGTAAAATCCGCTGTTAACAAACACCACCACCTCTGCAAAATCACAAAGAAAATGGCTCTCCAAGACAGAATCAACACCAACGCACCCAACAGCAAAAACACTTCTCCATCGCCAGGTTCAACAGTCAGATCCCAGATTCCCCCCTCTCAAGACTTCTTCAACAAGCTCAGTACTTTATTCCAACACAAGATCAGTCAGATCTATGACAGCTTCGAAACCCAAGACCCTCCTACCATGCCTGACACCACCACAAGCAACCACGCCACACCCCAACAGATCCTACATAACTGAATTTCACTCACCACAGACAACATGTTTAAGACCATGAAGAACATCCACTCTAGAGCACCCTCAGACCCTGCCCATATCACATCTTTTATAGAACAGCTAACGCCATTGCGCCTGAACTACGCTGCACCATCAACTGCTACATTGAGACAGCCTCCTTCCTTGATGACAGGAAACACAGCAAGATCAACCCCCTGCTGAAGAAGGCATCAGCAGACCCTATACACCTCAAGAACTTCAGATTCACCTTCTTGATAGCCTGCTACCCTTCCCAACCAAGATCATCAAGAAGTTAATGAACACCCACCTCTCCTAGTTCATTCAATGGAAGTACATCCTGGACATCTCCAAATCCAGATTCTGGAGCAAACGCAGTAAAGAGACTGCACTCCTTACCATCACCGATGAGATCCACTCCTTCCTTGATCAAGACGAAACTGCAGCCCTCATCCTACTGGATCTCTTGGCCGCCTTATATACCAGCTCCTACTGCACGCTAATTATGAGACTCCACGATGCCGGCATCTGCAAAAAGGCCCAGGACTGGATTAACTCCTTCCTTACCAGTCAGACAAAGCAAGGCAGACTACCTCCATTCCTCTCAGAACCTACAGAGATCAGCTGTATAGTGCCCATGGCTGCTCCCTGAGTCCCACTCTCTTCAGTGACTAATGACCTTCCTCGCTGCCATCATCAGGAACATCGTCTCCTATGCCAACACCACCCAGCTGATCCTCTACCTCGCCAATGAACCCACTGTGCCACAATCACCTTCCACTGGGGAATGAAGACTGTTGCCACCTGGATGAAAGATAGCTGCTTCAATTTCAACTTGGACAAGACCAGAGTACTTATCCTCGGACCCACCCCTCAGCCTGGGATGACTCCTGCTGGCCCGCCGAACTGGGAACCCCCAACCCCTCGGACCACACATGTAACCTTGGCATCATAAGGGACTCCTCGCTCAAAATGAACTGCAAGATCAACACCGTATCCACTTCTTTCTTCCACATGCTCCGCCTCCTTCAAAAGACATTCAGATGGATCTCCACGCACTCTAACCTGACGCCACCCAGAAACTCCATCAGGAAACTACTGAACGTTCAAAACACCACAGCCAGACTGGTACTCAACATCGCACGCCGCAGACACATCACTGAAGACCTTTGAGAACACCACTGGCTTCCAGTCAACAAAATAATTACTTTCAGGCTCCTCACACATACCTACAAAGCTATCCATGATGAAGGCCCTGAATATCTGAACTAAAGTCTCTCATTCCACATACCAACCAGACTCCTTTGCTCTGCCCAACTGGCCCTGATAACCGTCTCATGGATCCACAAGGACAAAACCAGAGGAAGATCCTTCCCCCACCTTGCCGCCAGGACCTTGAACACCCTGCTTCTCCACCTCAGGCAATCCCTGTCACTGACTCAAATCAGGAAGGATCTCAAGACCTGGCTCTTTGTCTGAACCCCTGCACCCAGACGGCTCGGTAGCCACACACTATATAAACCCCATATTGATAAATCGAATGATTGCTCTATTGAAGGTGCTGCCAGGGCATTCTTCTCTCCATATCACTCAATTGTGGCATACTTTCCCAAGTGAGCTGTTTCTTTGTCTGCCAGGTCAATGACAAGTATGTCATGTCGTACTCCCACATGTTTAGAGATACATACACCACAAATGTATGTTCGAGGGTAGCCTGAGTGGTGACGAAGCCGGCATTAAGTGTAAACTATTCAAGGACTGAGTCATGAAGTTCCGAATGGAAGACCTAATCATGCAGAGTGTTGCTTGGGAATTGCAGGCTGCATTACCGGCTGCCCTCATAGGTCACTCTTAACACCATCCACACCGAAGAGTGATCCTACAAAGAGCATGGTAGATGTGCCACATCAGCCATCTATTGGACTACGTTTGCGGTGATAAACTAGTAATCAAGTCTCGTCCATACTTCATGGGGCACAGACTAGAAGATATATTCTGAAGTGGAGGTGTGTTGCAAGTCATGTCCTTGTTGTATAGGGGAAAAAAACAAGTTCTTTTTTTAGTTACCCTCACTCAACCTAGTGGTGTCATGCTTCATCATCGGGTCACCCCGACCCCTAAAAGTCGAGGTGGGCTCAACCACACTGTTGGGTAGCTCTTAGTTACATGAAGACAGTGTGAGGGTAACTAAATAAGAACTAGTTTTTTTCCCCTATACAACAAGGACATGATTAGCATGATCCCAATCCCCTGAGTGGTTAAGTGCACATGCCATACCACAATAGATGCCAGCCCATACGATATACACTAATTGAGATATTATCTCAAACAAAAAAGTGTAATTGGAGTATTTTTGTGAATTTGATTTGTTTGGGAGGATGTACTCCAGTTTCCTTCCTCTCAAAACCCCCCTGATTATTGGTCAATTTACCAGTGATCTTTTGTGTATTTCATCGGTGTGTTGCAAGTGCCAGACATCATGTAGGGCATAGGTAGGTGTCTGTATTGTCACATAGGACATGTAGAGCCAGTGGTTAACTATACGCCTGCGTGCTATTGGAGTCTACCAAAGGGTCTTGTACCAGATTTAAGTTCCCTTACATGATGATGAGGTCTATCTCTACCCAACCTAGCAATGCAGAAAGTTTATGATAAAAGTCGGGAACATTCACAGATGTAGCATAGACATTTATCGGTAGACCACGTCAGTCAGCCAGTATACTGGCTATTATGACATATCTGCCATTAGTGTCTATTAAGCTGGCCGTAAATGTAAAGGGGATACTTTGGTGTATTAGTGTGTGCACTCCATGGGAATAGGAGCTGTAGCATGAGAAATTGTGGAGTGCCCCCAGGGAGATGCAAATGTGAAAGAATTGTGGAGTGTGAGATGAGTCTCCTGAAGAAAAGCTATTTTGAGACCATGTTGTGTTAAATAGGAGTTGACCTGCTTGCCCTTACGGCGTTTTTTGAGGCCACGAATGTTCAAGAGGGTAAGTCCACAACCCAGTCCTACCTATCCTGCAGTGTCATGAGAGAAGCAAGTGTATGAATGTTCATGTAGTTTTAGGCAATAGGGCTGTACATACTAGAAGGGCTTTAATAAACAAATATAACATAACTGTACAAACTTAGACAACTCCTCCCGAAACCCACACCAGACAGCAGGACATCCAGCAAATCCCAATAACAATCAAAATAAAAACATAAGTGCCAACAATCTGCAATATGGTATTCACCATCAGGCCTGTGCAATATGTGATACCTGGATGATAAGTTTCAACGCAGGTTACAGTTAAGATGAGATTGCCAGCAGGATCAAGGTATCAGAAAAAGGACAACAAAAACATGGGTTACAAGAATCGGTCCATTACAGATGCAGAAGGTTAGACAGTGTGGGGGTGGTTGTTGTGTGGTCTCAACAGACGAGGGGGAGAATTCTGGAGTGTTCAGCTAGGGTGTAGATTCATCTATACTGGGTTATTTGCAAAAGTCAGTGGCTTCCACTGGAGTATTGAAAACGCAGGCTTTCCCATTAATCTCCAGAAGCAGGTGGGCTGGATATAACAAGAAGTATTCAAGGCTCTGTTTGCGGAGGGAGTTCTTCAGATCCAAGAATATGCGCCACACCTCTTGAACAGCCATAGTAAAATCAGGGAAGTGGGAGATGGTAGAACCTTGGAATTGTTGTGAGACGTGTTCTCGGGCCAACTTAAGTGCTGTGTCCCTATCCCTGTAATTGAGTAGGCATGCAATGATGAAGCAAGGGGTAGGCACCAGGCAGTGATCTGGGGCCCAGAGATCTTTGGGTGCGTTCCACCATAAAAGTTGGTGTGAAGCTTCGGCGGTTATTAGAGCTGTCATCCTTAGCGTGGTCTTCCCTCAACTTTTTACCTGCTTTCTTGCTGTATCTGTTTGTTTGTCTTAGGACTCCAAGCACTTTACCATTGCTAACCAGTGCTACAGTGCATGTGATTCTCCCCTAAAACATGCTGCAATTGGTTTACAAATGATTGGCATATTTAGTTTACTTTAAGTCCCTTGTAAAGTGCAATATCATATAGCTATGGCCCGCAATCTACATGCTACAAATAGACCTGCAGCACGGATTGTGCCGCCTATACAAGTAGCGTTTGAAACCTTTCTCAGTCTTGCAACTGCAGGGGATACAAGCACAGTTTACTGATAATTTGGTTTGCCATTTAAAACAATTTGCTAAGCCTTAAACTCCCCTTTTATTATACATGTCACCCCTAAGGTTGGCCCTAGATGGCCCTATGGGCAAGGTGCTGTCTAAGTAATAAGTAGGACATGTGCCTTTATTCTGTAGCATGTCCTGGTAGTGACAAAGCCTGATTTGTTTCTCACTGCTGTGAGGCCTACTTCTCTCATACGCTAGCATTGGGAATTCCCTTATATGCTTCTAAGTGGTAATTCCTGGTCTGAAAGGACTAGTGTTGTCATGTTCAGCATGTTTAGAATGGTTGCGACAAATCCGGCAAAATAGTGGAGTTGGAGTTTACTTAACTATTTTAAAAATGCCACTTTTAGAAAGTGAAAAAAACACAGATGATGGATGGAATGCAGAGCAAATCAAACATTCACCCACAGTCAAGAGATCTGGGGTAAATCCATCCTTCTATTGCTCACCATTGCACCCTAGTTTAGAACCAGTCATATGCAAATCAGTCTTGACCCTGTGCCTCATGGGAACAGTCCAGCCCGAACTGCCAAGCCAAGTCTTCCCTGGACCGGAAACAAGCATCCTGGGACTGGTTTCGGGGCATCACCCCTCATCAGACAGACTAGCTTGAATCAGTGGCACATTTATCTCGGGACCCACTTCTGAGCATCCCAGGTGCATTTAGGGCAAGAAAACAAAAGACACACAGATGATGGACGCAATGCAGAGCAAATTAACATTTACCCCCAGTAAGAAGACCTGTGTTAAATCTATCATTCTTTTGCTCACCATGCTACCCCAGTTCAGACTGAGCTATATGCAAAACAGTCTTGACCCTATGCCTCATGGGAACAGTCCAGCCTGAACTGCCAATAAAAATCCTCCCTGGACCGGAAACAAGAATCTTGGGACCGGTATAGGAACACTTCGCTGTGCTTATGACATGTTATGCATTGAAGCCTGACTCCAATCAACATCTGGGCCTGGGTGACAGATACAATTTGTGCATACTTTCCAGACAGCCATTACACATAATGGGTTGGGTATGACAAGGTTGCAGCTGCATTTATCTGCACACTGTTGGTCTTCCAGAGCTGGGAGATAGAGAAGGCGTTCACACTTTACAATTGTAGAGGCTGTTTCATGCCCTCACACATAGAGCTGATTTATCTCTCACTATTGTCTGGAGCCAGGGCTGGATTGAAAGGAAATGTTGTGCACTTCTAAGGGCTTGTGAAGTCATCCCCTACATCAAAGACATTTTGGAATATAAGTAGAGGGGCGAAGTCCCCCGATTTGCTAAAGCACTTTTGCAGCTGACCCCCTGTCTGAAGGACTGTGGCACCGCTAAAACTACACTACTGGCACTACTGGATGTGTTAGGAACTCTGCTGGAGTAAAGACTGCTGTGCTGAAAGGATTGCCACTCTGCTGGGACTGACTTTTCTGAGGGAATGCTTCTCTGTTTTGTGAATTGCCCTGGTGCCTGTTGACCTCTACCCTGCTGATGACAGAAGCTGAACTTATCTCCTGGGACCCCAGAGTGACCCTGTGAACATGACTGGATTCCCCCAGTGTAAGAAAAACTCTGACACTCAAGAGAGGTTTTGTTCTCCACTGCATATTCTTCATGTTCATCATTTTGGCCACCCAGCAGCTGGTGAGCCTTTCTGCCTTCTGCCCAAGCCTTTGCAACCTTGCTCTCACTGAGTGCCTGCTAATCACATGTCTACAGTAGGGGGACGCGACATTCAGCATGGAGAGGAATTTGTGCCAAATATCATTCACCTGTTTGCGACTTCACTTCTGCACCACAAGGAACCCCACTGTGCTGCTCTCCATCAAGGAAAGGCACACCGAGCGTTGCTATAAAGATCCTGTGCCGATTTGAGGCATCACTTGAATGTTTTTTTTTACTTCTTGAGCCAATGCACAAGAAACTCCCCAGTCCGGTACCTCCACCAATCCTGCAACCACTCTCAGGGTACCATGGCATACTTCATATCAGCATGTTTTTGATTCAGCCTCCCTACTCGATCATAGGCTGTTCACTCCTACTGCATAAGCCAGTGACAGAAACAGCACTGTGTGAGTCATTGTGGGAAACATCCTTTTCATCGCGGTGCTTACACCGCAGTGCAGTTGCATTGCAGCCGTTACAACGCAAGCGTTACATCGACTTGTGCTGGATGGCGCTATAACCTAATGAATAGTAAGATTTACTATTCCAACACCTTCCCTACTGTACATAGAATGGTGTCCAGCGCCCTCAAGAGCAAGTCGTTGTAACGACTTGCGTTGTAAAGACTGCGTGTAACATACCGCGATCATTTTGATCACGTTGTTACATTACATATTCGGCATCCCCGGCTGTACAGTGGCTTGCCCACACCCCGCTGCCATGCTACTGACTATTTAGTGTGCCCGCCATGTCCCCTGGACCTGAGCTGTGCTGCAGATCATGCTGCTCTCCATGGAGCGGATCGTAAATATCTTGTGCACTGTTGAGATGAATCAGACTGAGCAGGTGTTCAGATTATTGTGCTGCACTCTACATTGCAAATTGTCTGAACTGTGTTGTGTTCACCTTATACGGACCCAACCCGTCCCAGTGTTGCTGTACGGTGCTCCTCGTAGTTTGAGGGAGATTAGAAAGCACATCCTGGTTTCCCTGATGCCACAGAAAAAAAATAACGTTTCATCAAGTGGAAATCATCCTGGTGATGACCTTGCTAAATGTCTGTAATACTACTAGTAGAAACGCAGGTGCTGTTATGCTCTACGTTTGGAGCCTAAGTAATTACCACATAAAGTTTATTAACAGTGTAGGGGTGCTTCACCTTAGGCATAAATTGTGTTATTTGGTGATTCATGTGTTTTCTTTAACCCAACTGCTGCATTTCATTCCCTGATGTTCTAATCTATGTCCTTTTGATTCTTTCCTTGACAGGATAACTAGTTCTATTACAGAATTTGCATAATATGCACCACATTTATGATTCATGTTGCTTTGGTTTGATTTAATGTATATTATGCTATACATTTAAATATAATCCTGTGTGTAGTCTCTTTTGTTGTGTGTTGCACAAACACTTTACACAGTGCCTCAGATGATAAGCCTGACTGCTCTGCGCCAAGATACCACAGGGTGAGCACAGGTTACCTTTGGTCTGGTGTAATGTACTTGCCCTGACTAGAGTGGTTGGGTTCTGCTTGACTTAAGTGCATACCCTAGCCAACCAGAAACCCCATTTCCAGCAAGACATCTGAACTCTGACACTCAGAGCCACTAAGAACTCAGCCCTCCATCTGAGAACAGACCTACCTGCATATCTTTACAAGATGCGGCTTGCCTGCTATGGGGGACCATTGAGGTATTGTCAGAGAAGCTTAGCTGCACCAAGATGGCCAAAAACTATAACCAATGGCCTCTGCCTGTCAGGAATATTACCAATCACGCTGTTGAGATGGCATACCTCCAGAATGGTTTCAAATCTATCAAGTCTTGGAAAATATTCCCATGAATGTGTAAACCTTTGGTCTTGCTGCCATTATTAAAAAATGCAGGAGTGGAGAAATTATCTCAGAGAATTGTATATGGGTCACCCGTCATCATTGAGAGATAAAGAGCTAGGGGGTGGGCTCGTAATCATGTGTACCTCTGTTTGATGAAAGCAGAGTCCCAGTCCCCTCTCCAGTATGGACCTAATTCACAATGCCAAGTTACCTTGCCACTTGATGGTAATTTGCCTGGTAGATAACTGCAGGGTTCACAGGGGTGACACACAACCTTTCTGATGCCCAACAGGCATAGACCCTCCTGGAATACCTATTTTCCAATGTAAATATATACCAGATTGTTTGCTGTCTAATTGTTAAAATAGTTAAGAGGAAACTGATGTACTACTATAGAAAAGTGATTTGCAGAATTTCAGGAAACACCAAAGAATTGCAAATGGACAATTGGTTGCAAAATGCTACTGCTATTCTGTGGTGCACCAGCTTGCAGAAACATTTATGGCCTAATTTCAAGTGGCCTGACTGGAAGGGGATAATTATTGCATGTTTGACCTGGCATCTTTTGGTGTGTCTCCCCTGTCTTTTTGCTTTCTGACCTTCCAGATTTGGCTTGTTTTTGCTGGTTTAGAGTCTGCACACTTTCTCACTGCTGTTCATTGTCAAAGTGCAAGTGGTCCTGTTGTAAACTGCCATTATGGATATGTGTTACCATGATTGGCATATTTGATATACTGGGAAGCCCCTGGTAAGGTGCACTGAGTGTACCAGGGCCTGTAAATCAAATGCTACTAGTGGGCCTGCAGGACTGATTGTGCCACCCACATGAGTAGTCCTGAAAAAGTACATCAGACCTGCCACTGCAGTGTCTGCACACAGTTTGTAACTGCCATGTCAACCTGGCAAGTGCACCCACTTGCCAGGCCCTAATCTTCCCTTTTCTTACGTCAGTCACTGCCAGGGTAAGCCCAGGGTACCCCTGTGGTCAGGGTGATGTAAGTTAAAGGTAGGACATGCACTGGTGTGTGTGACCTGTCCTAGTAGTGAATTGCGGTGTATTTCGTTTTTCACTATGAAAGGTTATCTGTCCCATCAGATAGAATGGGAGTTTACTTATAACACCTTAGAACATAACTTCCCATTGGGACAAGATGGGAAAAAGGAGTTAAGTATGTCTGTACTCAGAATGAAAAATGCACCTTTCAGTGAAGATAAGTTTTATGTTCTGTCTCCTGAGTTTGAGAATACCACTTTTAAAATTGAGGTATTTACTTGCTTAGCCATTCCTTGTGCCTCTGCTGGGTTTGTGGATTGACTGTCTGGATTTGGAGTGACAGGGGCTTGGGATGTGCATTCTCTTCAGGTAGCCACCTGGTGGGTTGAGGTGTGTCCTGCTTTTTTTGGACAAGTCGGGCTGGGCTCAATAGACTTGGACTGCATTTAGAGTAGTGGGAGGAGATTTCCATGCATCTGAATGGGCCTCGTCTCCCTTGGACAATGCTGTCTCCACCTCCTGCTGGGAAACGGGACCAGAGAGGACAGAACTGTTTTTTGCTGAGCACAGACACTCTCTGCCACAAGAGAACAAAGGAATTTTGAATATAAATATTTGCGCCCAGACCCAGAACTTTACAACTCGCTGGAATCAAGGAACCTACCAAGAAGAGGAGCTGGAAGAGCTGCCAGGAGGAGTACTGCCCCTTTGTTGTGTTGTCGCTTAGTCGGGTTGGCCTGCAGTTGCTGCTTCTGCCTTGCCAGTGAAAGGATTGGCCTGAACTTTCTCTAACTTGCTGCTGAGTATCTCCAAGGGCTTGTAATCAAGATTGCCTTCTGTTCATGAAGTCTCAGGGACAGCAAAGACTTCACTCACCTCTGGGCAAGGAGGAAAAGCATCTGACTCTGTCACCGACTCTATTGCTGGCTCCGTGTCCTGAAAGTACTGCAGATGGCATCCCAGCATCTCATACCACAACACTGGTCTCGCCAACCAACAATGACGACCGACGCCGTTGTCACCAAGCCGCTGATTGCATCGTGACATGTAGGCACCGCACTGCACACCGCCTCATTTCACCTTGCCGCTCTGGTCTCACTGATGCCAATGCTGCTCTTCAACCAGCTCTGTCGCCAGCACCGTGATCTGTCAGCACTGCATTGAGCCCGGCTGCGCACCAAAGCCCTGGTCTCACCGACGACGCTGGACGACCATCACTAGGCTGCTGTCTACACCGCAACCTGCGGACACTTCACAGCGCTCCACTATGCTTCGCATCGCAACCCGGACAGTAGCCATATCTGCCCGCATTGGCCGCAGTGAAAAAGGTACTCTTTATGAGTCTGCTGACCCTTCTACTGACCAGTTCTGACGCGGTCAGCCGGAACTGTTGCATTCTGTCATTTTCAGTAATGCAGTGGCACTGGACGGAGCTACCTACTTCAATGAACTGCATTTTTTAAAAGTTATTCTTGCAAAGTGCATATTTTTTAAGTACTGAGGGCCAGATGTAGGTCACCCAATACCAGTCGGTAACGGCCGAAATTACCGAAATTCAGCCGTTACCGACCGGTATTGGGCTTTTTAGATATAGGTGGCATTTTTTTAGGATTTGGTATTTTACCGAATCGGTAATTTAAGGATTTGGTAAAATACCGAATTCTTAACATACCGATTCGGTAAATTAACAAATCCAGGATGTAGGGAGCACTAAAGTTGGTGCATTCCTCAGTTAAGGATTCGTTATTTACCACCTACTACAGTTGGTAGTAAATAATGAAAACCTTTGAAAAAGCATTTTGTTTGCTTTTCCAACAGTGCGATCTGGCAGACATAGATGCCCTTTAGGCATGTATGTGTGCCACATGTGCACCCATACACAATTGAGTGGTGCAACAGGGTTTCAAAGTGACACCCTACCACCCTTCAATAATTTTCCCCTTTTACCGAATCGGTATTTACCGATTCGGTAATTGCCATTCATTCCTATGGGCCTCCAGGCCCATAGGAATGAATGGCAATTACCGAATCGGTAAATACCGATTTGGTAATCGCCGAAACATACAGATTCGGTAATTTTTAACGAAAAATTACCTGCATCCCATTTACCTATTCTTAAATACCGAATCTGTATGATTCGGTATTTAAGAATAGGTAAATTCAGATTACCTACATCTGGCCCTGAATGTTTTGATTCTATGTCGTTTTGGGCTTATTTTGGATTTATAAAATCATTGGATATTTTTCTAAACTGGTGTGGTGTCCTTTTGTAGTGTTTTCACTGTATTACTGTGGGTTATGTGCAAATGCTTTACACACTGCCTCGGAGATAAATAAGCCTGAGTGATTGTGCCAAGCTACCAAGGTGAGGAGGAAGGTTTATTTTAGGAGTATAACTTCCTTACCCCGATTAGGAAGAAGGGTTCCTACTTGGTCAAAGGTGCAAACCATTGACAACTAGATACCCCCATTTCTAACATCGCATCTTTTAAAATCCGATTCTATGGGTATTCGAAGTAGAGAGTTGGGAAAATTATTGAGTACTGCATTTTGAGCTCCTTTATAAGGACAGACAGCATGTGAATTTGATGTTTCAAGCACCAAAATTGACATGCACTGGTATGTGCTGAGCATTTTCTCCAGAACATTTAGCATGGTCACTTGCTGAAATTTATCTGGGGAAAACTGTGACGAATGTGGTAACTACCACAAAACTTGTAATTCCAATTCCTGTGCATTGAATCGGAAAAGGACGCACCACTCCTAATGAAGGTCTTAGCAGTTTATTCTCGGATGGTAAACAGGCAGATTACAGGAGCCTGAGGTGTGGCTACAACAAAATACGAGATAGATGGCATGTTAACATCGGGAAGATGTTCAAAGTAGATTAATTCCTAATTGATTAAGAGTCAGCAGAAAAATATCCATCCAAGTGAACATGTATTCAATGCATTAATCAGGCTGCCTGAAGCTCTCAAAAGAAGCTTGCACAAATGTACAATAGACACACACAGGAGACCATTAAGCACTCGGGTGCCAGAAAAGAGGCATTTGCGGTTGCAAAAACATTCTTTGAACTTGAAAGTTTAATCAAGAAAAGACAGTCCATACAGATTGAGAGCAGAGGAACAGGTAGAGGCACCACACCGCACAAAGTACTAGGGGCCTCATTTATGAAAGTGACGAATCGCTGCGTGAAAACAGCGATGCGTCACTTTTCACTGCGCCCTCCTTGCGACACCAATGATGCGTCATATTTACAGTATGACGCATCATGGCACAAGGATTACAGATACGTCAGTATTTCTGATGTATCTGTATTGGGCAAAAGTGAAACATTGCTGGAGTGTGTCACAAAAGTAACGCAACTCCAGCAATGTGTCCTTTCACATGGGGCATGTGAAAGGGCCTGCATCAGTCTTATGCCTGCTGCGAGGCAGGCGTAAGAAATTGACGCATTTGTGTCCTAGAAGTGGCGCAATGAAGTCTTGTAGATTTCACTGCAACACTTCTATGACCCTTTCTTGCGTCAGAACGCCCCCCCTGCATACATTATGCCTGGCGTAGGTATAATGTAGAGTAGGGGTTTACAAAGTGACGTATCTACCTAGATGCGCCACTTTGTAAATATGGTGCTACAAGGCACATTATTTACGCTGCTGGTGCGTCACAAAAAAAGACGCACCGGTGGCGTAAAAGTGATGCACGGCCTCATAAATGAGGCCCTACATTTGGGGGGAATAAAATTACGGGCAATCGGTCTGCAGAAGCAAACTCGACTGTGCAGAAGTTCTCGGGTTGTGCTACAACCGGATGATGAAATGAGCCATGTTGACCTCACCAACTACAAACCATATCAGCTATGTAATGAGCACACATGAAAATGAAGGATGGATTAAACATAATTGGTGCCACCGCTAATTTAGGTGGTGGTAAATCACTTTTTAGATAGCACTACCACCTACCAAATAATCAGAGTCTTTCTTTCAGCTTCATAAGGTTACCAGGCATCCGCATGCGCCATGCCAATGTACAGTAAACGGTAAATAAACATTGTAATAGATTGCACTTATATCTACTCAGTCAAACGAAAAGCTGTGTGAGGATGTGGTTACACATCTGTCACCCAAACCATTCATCGGTGCTCAAGCTTAGGGTGTCTGACTTCTCCTTGTTGTGTGGGGTTGAATGAGCATGGGAAAGGAGCTTTCATTCATATATGCATTTCCATTGTGGAGCAAGAGCAGCAGTAAATGTTTTATCTTCCACTGAGTTCATGCTTTCTTTCACAGACCATAGAAATAAAATGGTGATCAATACACCAAGCCTGTTAGGATGCACCATTCCTGTGATTTTCCAAACAGTTTGCTCTATCACTGATAATGTGCTGCCTGCAATCAAGGCAGCTGACAACTCACACCGACTTATCAACACAACCTGGAACAGGATAACATCAGGGTGCACAGTCAAAATATCGATTCCCTATTATCGACCTACAGTAATATCGAGTCCAAAATATCGAAGGTGAAAAATAATAAGGCCAAGAATATCGTTGGACAGAATATCGACCCTAAGTTAAGTAATTTCGATTTTTTTTATTTTGATGTAAGTAATATCGAAGTTAGTAATATTGATATCAAATATATCAATGTCACTAATTTCGATGTGACTGATATCGATATTTGTTTGTTGTTATGTATTTTAATATGTATTTTATATGTATGATATGTTATATGTTTATTGTTAAATATTTTATTTGTTTTAAATTATATGTGTACTATTTTTTATATATTAAAAATGTTATTTAAATTTAATTTTATGTTTTAGTACTGGAGCGGGTTGTGGGTTTATAGGGGAATAGGGTGGGGAGTAATTTAATTATAGTAAATTAGTTAATAATATTTAGTCATTGTAAATTAATTTTAATTCATTTTTGCGTTTAAGTTCTGTAGTGGGTTGTGGGTTTATAGGGGAATTGGGTGGGAAGTAATTTAATTGTAATTAAGTAATTATTTATTTTTTATTGGTATTAATAATTATTTTATTTCTAATTAATTATTAATTGGAAATTCATTTTTTAATTGGTAATTAAGGTTTGTAATTGGTAATTAAATTGTTTATTTGGCAATTAATTTTTTCATAGGTAATTAAGGTTTGTAATTGGCAATTACATTTTGTAATTCATAATTAATTTTTTTAATTGGTCATACATTTTTTTAAATTGGTAATTGATATTTTTAATTGTTAGTTATTTGGTAATTCATATTTATTAATTAATATGTATTGGTATTTATTGTTATTTTATTGTTAATTAATTATTCAATTGTATAATTATGTTTTTAGTAATCATTAATGGGTATTTGCAAATGATGTAGAGTTATTCAAAAATTTAATTTTTAATTATTTTATTTACAACAATTATTTATAAGTATGTTATATTTAACTTCTACACTATCCAATGCTTTCCCTACTGTTGTTCTCTCTGGAGTAGGAATAGTAATTTTTACCTATACGCTATCCAACACTGTCCGTACTGTCGCACTCTCTGGAGTGGAAATAGTAATTTTTACCCCTACGCTGTTCAACGCTTTCCCTGCAATTGCACTCTATGGAGTGGGATTAGTAATTTTTACCCCTACGCTATCCAACGCTTTTCCTACTGTTGCACTCTGGAGTGGGAATAGTAATTTTTACCCATACGCTATCCAACACTTTCCCTACTGTTGCACTCTCTGGAGTGGGAATAGTAATTTTTACCCATATGCTATCCAATGCTTTCCCTGCTGTTGCACTCTCTGGAGTGGGAATAGTAATTTTCACCCCTATGCGATCCAACGCTTTCCTTACTGTTGCACTCTCTGGAGTGGGAATAGTAATTTTCACCCCTATGCGGTCCAACGCTTTCCCTACTGTTGCACTCTCTGGAGTGGAAATAGTAATTTTTACCCCTACACTATCCAATGCTTTCCTTACTGTTGCACTCTCTGGAGTGGGAATAGTAATTTCTACCTCTACGCTATCCAACGCTTTCCCTACTGTTGCACTCTCTGGAGTGGGAATAGTAATTTTTACCCCTACGCTATCCAACGCTTTCCCTACTGTTGCACTCTCTGGAGTTGGAATAGTAAGTTTTTACCCGTACGCTATCCAACGCTTTCCCTACTGTTGCACTCTCTGGATTGGAATAGTAATTTTTACCCCTACACTATCCAACGGTTTCTCTACTGCTGTGCTCTGTGGAGTAGGAATGGTAATTTTAAGTTCTATGCTATCCAACATTTTTATTACTGTATTTTTCTTAGTTGTGGATTTTGAATAGTATTTTTATTTATTTAGCTATTAAGTTTTTAAAAAAAATAAATTTAGATAATGTAGTATATAATCAATTTTAAAAATATTAAAAGTATATATATTTTTTTATTTATTAAACATAATTCCATATTTTTATTCATGATTTCGATTAGTTTATAAATGTATTTGTAATTTATATTATTTTTATTTGTTTATAAATTATTAAAATAAGTATTACAACTTATTGTTAAGTATGTATATATTATATATTTTCTGTATATGTTTAATTAATGTATTACTATTATATATGTATTATTTATTAATTTTAAACATCATTAGATATTTTGTATTATGCTTATTTTATTTATTAGTATTATTTACTTCATTTTACATTTATATTTTTACAGAAAAAAACGATATTTTTAACATCGATATTTTTAACATCTACATTTTTTTCGATATATTTGTACGTACCATGTTGTAGATAGGATGTCGATATTCTTACCTTCGATATTTCTGCATTGATGTTCCTCTAGGTCGATATTTTCTTGGTCAATATTTTGTCACTGATCCAACATCAGACCCTGGAACGTAAAAGGGAAGAGAGACCCTGAAGAAATGGGGGGGACCACTTTGCTCTGTTGAACTAACACAAAAGTATCCCAAGCCTGGCTCCTAATGTCTTACAAAACACTAATTCTTCATCTAAATATCACCCTGCTGGCAAAAAAAAATATTGATTTTTCTTGGTTAGACCCTCACCCACTCTAGTAGTCACATGCTTCATCTTCTGGTCTCATCCTGGTCCCTACAACCCAGAATGAGCTTGACTGTATTTGAGGGAGCACTTTCAATAATATTTAAAGCTGGGTTTACAATGCAAATACTTCAAACAGACAATGTATCCATTTAATCGCAGCTTGTTTGGATATGGGTAAAAAATTGTATGTAGGGGGTATGGATTTAGTAGTCCTATTTCCCTAATGGTTCCTCAATATGTTTCAGACCCAAGTCTAATGGTATCCCAGGTCCATGGCTTTCTTTAGGACACATAAAGAGCCCCGGGATTTATTGAGAAGATAAGGACTACTTGCAACACTAACATGCAAGCATGGTGAGATATTATCCACCAAAAAAGCTGCAGTCTTGATGTCTGTATAAAAAGAAAACATAAATACCAACATCTGAAGCCAGTGTGATATTGGGACAACATAGATTTCATTGTGGTAAAATTCATCCATGCATACATAAAATTTTTACCTGATTCCAAGATCACACACTTTTGTTGTACATGCATACATGCTCTAGAATTCCTATATAAAAACAAAGAACACCGGTTACTTCAACCAAGTGTACCGTCTATGATTAGTGCAATTTGTACTACATATAGTAGATAGTGATTTGTGAGGACAATCTTCCGTCCATTCTCCTGTGAATGTATACCTGGGATGAGGACAAACCCACATCAAGAATCTTATATTGCCACAAAGGGGGGAGGCCTCTGCAGTCACACACTATATATATGTCAATAGTTAATGGCATCATACACTGCAGGATTCAGAAAGTAAACAACAAGTTCATTGTAGAAGTGAGGGCTGATATTGAGTGATGGACAGAAAAGGGGGGGCTAGGAAACCCTACAACAGTCACATTCTTTGCCATGCAGAAATGCTATGCCTTTAACCTACTGCTTGACCAGCACTCCAACCGGCTCCTCATTCAACCGGAGAATGTACCTCTAAAATTTCTAACTAGATCTGAAGAAATGCATTGAAGAATAGCGCAGGGCCTTGAACTGCAGCACCTAGCAGCTCCTTATCACCGGATCCAACAAAGGATCCATGGGACCCCTGCCTGCTCTTAAAAAATATTTTCCGTGCCAGTCACAAAGAGGAATGGGGACCCCTCCACATTTGCAAGTGGCTTACCACCCATTTGTAATGGGTAGCAAACTGCGAGGGTTTTGCAGGCGCAAAACAATCTTACATTGCAGTGGGACTCCCTCTTAGGAAGGGACACCCTTGGCACGCCCCTTACGATTGTGAGTCGCAAACCCTATTTTGCAATTCCATAATAGGTTACCGACTCACAAAATATGATTTATGCTTCGGGCAGACCTATTTTGCAGTCACAAACTGGCTGATTTCCCAATTGCGACCTCAAGAATGCTCGAACATCTAGCCCCAAGTCAATAAGGATATGAAGCTCCAGTACTGGGCTTTCCTTGTGGAATTGCTGGTTTCAACAGTATTCTAATTAGTTCAGCTGAAAAGTACCGCACTTAAAAATAAAGTCCACGAGGCCACAGAATCTACTAGTACTGCAGTCTATAAATGGGCTTCTGAAGAAAAGGGTGAATGAGTTGATCTCAGCAGGCAATTCTTACTTCTTTGTATAAAAAAATAATGACCCACCCAATAAATTAAATGTAAAAAATAAATAGCAATAGTCTATCCCAAATGTATGTCAATTGTACAAAAGACAAATAACATAATACATAAAAATTATATTATAATGTCAGTTAACACAGCGAATTACACTTTCGCAGAGCAAGTGTGCTCACTGAGTTGAAATGTGAAATTGTGGCCATAAAGCCCCAATTCCACCATTCAACTTGGTGAGTGTGCTTGTTTTTCTGAAAGTAGAATCTGCTGGTTTTACTTGCTGTTATTATTATCATGAGTGAAAAAGAGACTCATGCCTGGGAGCACCTTCTTTGATCAGGCAGCTTGCCGTGTAACTACGATTGAGTGCTAGGTGTAAAAATGATATACAAAAAAGATATATATACAAAAAGGTTTTTCACTGTATTTTAAGCTCCTATATTATTTACAGACCTAAAGAAACAATACCCTCGGTATTTTGTAACACAATACTGTACCAAGGACACTATTTTGATCATGATATTGTTAATAATCAGGATCCATACTATTTTAATTGTCTACAGAAACATATAATTGGTTATTATAATATTTTCAGAATTAATCTTTAGTAAGTAAGGAACAACTTGACATTCATCCTCATGTTGTATCCAAGTGTGTAGATTTTTATGTTCAATTGTTTTTTGTATTTAGATAAAGGAAATACAGTTTCAAATCAATAGCGATACATAAAAATCAGACATTGATGTAGACAAGCACTATCTGGATTGTGATGAAAAAGGTAAAAAGGTATAATATAAAAAGAAAAAGATCATGAATATATCAAGCCCATTAACAGATAAACAAATTCATTGAGTATTAATTATAATCCCATGTAGGCTGGAACACATGAAAAAAATCGTCATATTGCTCAGTCAAGTCATGTATAACAGAGTATGTATCGCACAATAAATAAAATACCTCAGTGAGGGGAAGAATGAAGAAAAAAAGAGAAGGAAAAGGAGAGGTAACAGGAGAGACTACTACAAGGGACATCTGCCACACATAACAAAATCAAGAAAGGGAGCTTAAAGGATATTGAACTACCAAACCCAGAGCAGATAAAGCCATATATTTATCCAAAGGAAACCATACATTGCTAGCACTTGGAGGTGAGTCTTTTTTCTTTTCATTAAGAGTGTGAGCTCCACAAAGATATGACACCCATGCCTCTCAGGTATGGTAAAATGAAAATATGTCCATTCTGTGAGTATAATTTTAACTGCAATGGATAAAACCAAACCTAATACCTCCAAATCTGAAATATCAAGAGGTAAGGGGAAATGATGTATGACATCACAACGCATGCTTTTACATCGGATGCTTTTACATCGCACCTTTTACAACGCATGCCTTTACAACGCATAGTGTTGAGGGGTGCTGGATAGTGAATAGTTCAATTCATTATTCCAACTCCAGTCCCCGTGGATAGTAGGGAAGGTGTTGGATAGTAAATTAAATCTATTCCCTATCCTAGAGCGCCCCCCAGCACAATGCGTTGTAATGGTTTGCGTTGTAAACGTTGCGATGTAAAAGCACTGCGATGTAAAAGTTGCGCTGTAAAGGATGTTTCCCAAGGGGTAACTGCAGTTCAAGTACCTAGCATAAGCATAGGAAAGGAAAGAGTTGGAGGTGTATTAAAAATTATAGACAAGTGTTTTTGTATAGGGCTCTGAAAGGAATCTAATAACTTACATTCAAAGAACATATGTTTGTGGATGCCTTGATCTGATTTGCAATTCCAACATTGCTATCTCGTAATTGTAGTTTATGCAGATTGGCAGGAGTCCAATGTAAGAGATTCATAGTGAAAAATTTAGATTGAATTAGTGAAGCCACAATTTGCAAAGGGGGAATTTCTGAAGCAGTTGCCGGGTATCCTGTGTAATATTATTGTAAATGTTAGAAGCAATATGACCTGAGTGTAACCACATACCCAAAAGTGAGAGGGTTATCTTAGAAAGTTTAACTTTTAGCTTTAAAAAGTATAACAATATGAGATTATGTTTTTTAGCTAGGAAGGAAAAGGGGGGAGGATCATGAGTAGTATCATGAAGGTCTCTCACTAATCTGATACCCTTAGCAGCCCAAGTGTTAAATTCAATATCAGTAAAAAGCTTAGCCTTAAGCCATAAAGATGTCCATCTTGGTTTATGGATGGGTTTCGAAAGCTTGTAATCAAGGTATTTCAAAGCACTAACTGTATCTGACAAAATTATTTGAGAATTTGCTATTGTATGTTTAGAACCTGTGAGCAAAAAAGAAGTGCTAATGGGAGCTCATAAATCTCATTCTAAATGAACACATGGAGGCCGAAAATGAGACTTTGGTAAAAACCAGACTACTTCTTGGGCCCCCAAAAAAGACATTTGGTATAGATTCCAGTCCTGAAGATTACAATCTCCCAATGCAGAGGGCTTCCCGAGGTTTTTATAGGAAATTCTAGCCCTTTTACTGCTCCATAAAAATCTTGATGTTAGTACATCAATCTCATGAAAGAAAGATCATGAAAGTGTTATTGGGAGTATAGGAGATAAAAAGTAAAACATTTGGGTTATCATCATTTTAAGAGTTTGTTACCTGCCCCACCAAGAAATATATTCAGGAGAACAAGGCAAGAGATCTTTAACTTTATTTAGCATGTGGGATTCATTATAAGTAACAGTATCAGAAAGATCTTTAAAGAACCAACTCCCCAGACATTTACTGCAAGTGGATTACCATTTAAAACCTGAATCATCCAAGTGAGAGGGTAGACACAGAGGATTCAAAGGGAAAACTTCTGTCTTTTCTTTGTTAAGAGGATAACCAAAAACAACCAAGAAATCACAAATAATCTTAAAGTTATAAGGGATCCCTAATTCAATATCCTCTGAAAAAGTAAGTATATCGTCAGCGTACGCTGCCGTTTGAAGTATATCTGTTCCAAATTGGAACACCTTAATCTCTGGGTTCAGATTCGGTAAGCGGAGCAGCGGATCAATGGATAAAAGAAAGAGAAGGGGAGAAAGTGGGCACCCTTGTCTTGTTCCTTGATGGAGATTAAAAAAGGAAGACATTGTGTCATTAACTGTAATATTATCATTAGAATGTATATAAAGAGCCATGACTATATTATTAAGGAGTTGCCAAGGTTGAGAAACTCTAAAACTGAATGTAAAAAAGGCCAAGAAACCTTATCAAATGCCTTTTCGGCATCGAGGACAATCAACGCAGATGATTAGGAGGAGAGTTTTGCGTTTTCGAAAATGTGACAGAACCCTGTTTGGGAGCCATGAATAAGATTAGGAATGTGACACTCTAGTCAATTTGCTAAAATCATGGCAAAAATCTTTGCTTCCATAATCAATAAGGGGAGCATAGGGAGTTTTTGGGAGTTGTAATGATCTTTACCTTCCTATGGTATAACTACAATAGTAGACTCAGCTGCTGTACCCAAATCTTTGCCAGATAAGACATAATGATCAAAAAATGTTTTTAAATTTTTAATAATTGAAGAAGTAAATGTTTTTTAGAAGGCAGTGGGATTCCCATCTAGGCCAGGAGCTTTCCTAGAATGAATATCCTTAATAGCTTGATTAATCTTGTCAATTTCAATAGGTTTACCCAACTTGACTTTGTCCTCGTCTGAAATAATCATAAAAGAGAGAGAATTAAGGAATTTTTGTTAATTAAGCTTAGAGCACTGCTTTTGGGAGGTATATCATTTTTCATAGCAATCTCTATAGACCTCAAGAATTTCTTGGGTGTGACATTTTTTCAAACCGCTTCTATCAAGAATATGGGAGATTTGTGTGGGTATTAGTATTCTTAAATTTGAGAGTAGTGGCTAGCAATTTGCCAGCTCTTTTCCATAGCAATTATTGACGAAACTTCTGAGCATGCAATCCAAGATAAGCTCTTTTGGTGACTATGGAATGAAAAAGAATATTTTAAATATTTTAATGTCCTGTAAGAGAGATTTTACACTAGTATGTCTATATAATTTCTCTTTTTGTTTAATATCATCCCCCAGATACCGAAGAGATATTCTAATATCTCCAATCCGTTTGGACATTTTCTTAATAATATGACCTCTTATAGTACATATAAATTCATCCCATAATAGTAACAGAGGTTCCACTGATGACTCATTTTCTTTGAAGAAACCCTGCTTGACTTCAGGGTCATCCTCTAAAATGTCTGTGTTTGGCCCAAGTTACACGGTCCTTTCATATCATTAAGGCTAAAAATAGATAACCAGACTGCCACATGATCAGAGACAACTATTGGATGAATCATGACATTCGTTATATGTTTTAAAAGGGAAGCATCAATGAAAAGATAATTGACACGATAGAAGCTAAAAAGAGGGGAAGAGTAAAAATTGAAATCGCTACCCGTTTGATTGTGTAATCTCCAAATGTCCAGGAGATGATGTGACAAACACATATTAAGCAATTGCTTATGTGCCCTAGGAGGTCGAAATTTAAAGGCAGAGTGTCTGTCCAAAAAAGGATCGAGAGGAAGATTAAAGCCTCCTCCAACAATTGTTTTAGAATGTTGTGGCTTATCAGCAAGTTTTTTGTTTATAGCACGCCAAAAGTTCAGATCATCAATATTTGGAGCATATAAATTCATAATATATAGATCATCATAACCATTAGTCAGTCGTGTAAGTAACCATCTCCCGTAGGCATCATGCTCAGCTGCAATTATAGATAAGCCAGATTTTTTTTAAACAACTTTGTTTTTCTTACCAGCGGCTTCAGAGCATTTCATATCTGACACCCAATCTCTCCTCATAAGAAGGGCTTCTTTAAAGCTTATTTTAGCCTCTTGGAGTAGAGCCACATCACCAGACAAACTCTTACAATAATCTAGAATATTGGCTCTCTTAACTGGGTGATTCAAACCCTTAACATTAAGGGAAATTACATTTATACCTGGCATTCATATGTATGATTTACAAACAGCAGTAAGATCTGAGAAAAGAACAAAATAGTAGCTAATACATATATAACAAATTGAGGCATTGAAGCAGATGTCCCATTATGAAAGTATGAAAAAAGAGAGAAGAAGAAAGAACAGGAGAACATAAAGAGGGTTCAAACACACTCCAAATATATCCGGAGTAGCTTTCAAGCCCTGTCCCACCAGGGGATGTCTATAAGAGACATATTGCATGGGGAATCAACATTGATAAGCAGCGACAACAGCTACTATCATCAGAACAGGCTACTCCATCAAGGAGAATCAGAAGAACAAGGGAAACAGCGGTGCGAAAAGATACATCCTGAGTAGATGATCTGCGAATTACTTAAACACATCAGCTATATATCATGGGTATATCAACAACCACTTTGTTAAATAGTTAAATATGAGGTAAATAACACATATATAAACAATTGACCCTACATGGATAGATCATTCATAATAATTGTAACATATATATTTCAGTTTAGTTTTACCCTCATAGATCTATAAACATAAGGTCTAGTGCTATATTTCAGGGTCATCGCAAACTAGCTATATGGCATAAAAACAATGCATATCCGAGTAACATAAGTCCTAAAGTAGTACCAACATAATGATCTAACATTTCAATGTGGTGGAATAAAGTAGTAAATATAAGAAATATCATTAGACATTGGTCAATACCGACCCCAACATTAGAAGTATTGCATAGTAGGTACATATCATCTTAAGGCCCCCAATATATTATCAGAATTTTTCATAGGTGGTCAATAGATACTTATATATATATATATATATATATATATATATATATATATATATATATATATATATATATATATATATATATATATATATATTCAATGAAAAAACCATTGGTTTTAGGCCATATATAGTTAGGGATTTGCATTTACAAAACCTTATTTTACTCGCATAAAACCATTGAAATTCCATATATAGTTAGATGCGCTAACTATATATCGCGCACCCGCAATCCACTGCTGATGATGTCACATATTACATCATTCATGACATGGTCAGTGACATCACTGATGACATCACTGATGACAACATCCAGTGACTGTATGTTTCTGTAAAGTTAAAATATGTCTTACATATTGAAGAATGAGTGGATGTATAAGTGTCTGGATGAAGGATTTAGTAGGTGCATGACTGACTGTATGAGTGAGTGATTAAATGTGTCTCACTGAGTGCATGGGTTAGTGACTAAACTGTCTTAATTTGCGCATCATTATGTCTGTTGTTCTGTAAACTGTTGCATGTGTTGATAAGTAGCTATATGAGTAACTATATGGGTTATTGATTGGTTGCCCAAGTATTTGTATGGGAGACTGAGTGTGTGTGTGGGTGGCTGGGAGGTGTATGACTCTGTGCATAGATGTCTGAGCAGTTGATTCACTAGATGTATGGTTTCAAAAGTGCATGTGGAAAAAGCTGTATGGGCGGTTGACTGTGTGCATGAGTGTATTGGTGAGTGAATGGATATCTCAGTGCTACATGTCAAAGTAAGTACATATGTAAAACACAGTACATGTGAGAGTTGACATATATAAATAACTGTGCATAAGAGCCAGTGAATGTGTGAGTGGCTGTATGGATCATTGTGAACTTGTATCAGGGATTGTATAAGAGAGTAAATATGTGTTAGCATATGTTTGAATAAGTAAAGTTTGTATAACTGTATAGTTGAGGAAATGGAGGTGTGATTGATTCTTTGCATAACTGACTAGGTGTGTGAGTAACTCCATGGATGAGTGACAGTCTGTGAGTGTCTGTTTACACTGATTGTATCTAAGGTTATATTAGAGTCTGAAGAGGTTCATCGTATTATCACATGAATGATATCATCAGTGATGTCATCAGTCATGTCAAATGAGATGTCATCAGTGATGTCATCAGTGATGTCATTTGAGATGTCATCAGTGATGTCATTTGAGATGTCATTTGAGATGTCATCAGTGATGTCACTGACCATGTCATGAATGATGTAATATGTGACATCATCAGCAGTGGATTGCGGGTGCGCGATATATAGTTAGCGCATCTAACTATATATGGAATTTCAATGGTTTTATGCGAGTAAAATAAGGTTTTGTAAATGCAAATCCCTAACTATATATGGCCTAAAACCAATGGTTTTTTCATTGAATTTTCAAGGTTTTGTAAATGCAAATTCCTAACTATATATGGACTATAACCTATGGTTTTTTCATTGAATTTCAATGGTTTTTTAAAAGCTAATATCAAAAGCTGTCAAATGTCAAGTACGTGATCAGTAAAAACATTTCGTATTTATGCACGCTGATGTGCTTTGAACGCCCCCCCCCACTCCCCTCTTTTCTCTTAGTAGTACTCTCTCTTTGCAGATAGTGAACGGTAGTTAACGCAGACCTTTGCCCCCGTTGTAATCCGTCGTACTTGCTTGTCTCTCCATTTGATTGATTATTATCCAAGCATTTACTGTTTTACAATTGGTTCTCTTTGGATCATTCTCTATTTACAAACAAGCACAAAGTCACAATACTCTGTTTAATCTTTGCAGATAGTGAAAAATCGTGTAAAAAAATAAAAGTAATCGAGCAAAATCAGTAGACCACTAATTCGATCTCTTTTTGACCTCAGTAAAATACAAACATTAGGAACAACCCTTCATGAGAAATACGAAAATAGTGAAATGAACTGAGCTCCACACCATGAGGGCTGCAAGACAGCTCGACTCCGCCACCCACCCCGCCCAAAATAACGACAAACCCTATGCAAATATTATAAATATACACAACACACCAGCAAAGAAACAGAGTAAAACATTTTATTAAATAACTATTTACATAACTATTTTATACTTTTTATTGCCCGATCCGGCTAGCTCAATCGATCGAGCATGAAACTCATGCACTGATAGCAAGCGTTGAGAGTTTGTAGAACGATTGCTTCAGATTTTCCACATACGGTGTAGTGGCGCGAACTGGCAGGGGGCGTTTGGATTCTACCCCTTCCCCAAATAAGATTTTCATACGTGAATGTTCGTTCATGCTTTTAGTCCCTAAGTTGCTTCCATGTCACTGCCTTACACAAATGGCATAAGTCCTGGTTGTTGAGTGCCATACTTCAGAGTTCGAAGCAGCTCTTGTAACACTGTTTAAACCTTATTTGCACCTGCTGCAGCTTCACTATTCAAAGTAAGTGGGGTCCATTTGTGGACCTGACTGCATTGGAAAACAATGTGATACGGTGCCTCCCTAAACCGCTTGACGGAGGCCCCCGAGAGGCGGTGAGATGGCGCGGACTGAGAGGGGGCGCTTGGCTCCTGCCCCCTCCCCAAGTCGTGTTGCCCTGGTGATGCCTGAGATCGCCCCCGGCATAGGCGGCCGGCTCCCGGGGTCCGGCGGAATTTTTTCCCTTTTGAAGAATCTTCCATTCTGGACCTTGTCCCACAATCCGTTTGACCTGAAGACACGCTGTCGTGGGGCGCCCCTTTACCGTTTTAGTTGCCATTCCGCCCGCTTTTGGTACTCTGTGCCTCTTCCGCCATTCAGCTGTTTACCGCCCGCTCTTGCGACTACAACGTCTCGCTCACCATGTAGTTGAGTTGCTCCCACTCTTAAGATTTAACCGAACTTTTTGGACTGCTGAAAGCGGTTGTATTCCGACCGCTGGTTGGTGGAGACATTTTGACTATATTCTGGACCTGCATTGTCGCGTAATGCGTCATATGACGCGACGCGTTAGCGCACCCGGAAGTGCTCCGGTGCGCAAGGCGCAGCTTCCCGGAAACGATCCAGAGCGCGCCGCGCAGCGCGTAACGTAAGCATAACAGGTCATGTGACTTGTTAATAAAACTTTTCATTGGTTCATTTTACTTTTCTTTTCCTAATGATGTAAGACTAGGTCATGTGACCTAAAAATAACACTTTTCATTGGATTAAAACATCTTTTTTTCCCAAACGATGAAAGCCCCACCTTGTTTCTGGATGTTTCAGACTGAAGCTGGCGTCACCATGAGAGCACCACCATCTCGTAGCTCCGTCATGGCCATTTCGCAAGCAATCATGGCAGCCGCTCCCCACCGGAAGCCTGCGGGAGTCGACGGCCCCCAAGACTTTTGTACAATCTTCAAGGCTGAGGGGACGCTTTCGAGAATGGAACCCAAGCCATGGCAGACAAGCGTCCGAGTTCCAAGGTGTCCCAGGGCCATTGTACCGGACCAGGCCCAAATCCGAAGAGCCGGCCGCCATTTTAAGAGTCCTGTGGAAGCCGCCTATCGCTGCACAGCAAGAGTGGGAGCAACTCAACTACATGGTGAGCGAGACGCTGTAGCCGTAAGAGCGGACGGTAAACAGCTGAATGGCGGAAAATGCACAGTGTAGCAAAAGCGGGCGGAATGGCGACTGAAACGATAAAGGGGCGCCCCACTACAGTAGACGAGCCTCCGCCATGTGCTTCAAAACTGCATATGTATCTCGTGATATCAAGATTGGGCAACCAGTACACAACAAGCAGTTACGAGTCCCATTTACACCGGCGCCATTTTGGGCGCGGCCGGGCAGGTCCAGGATCTAGTCAAACATAACAAATGAGGCTGACGTCTCTGAAGCAGTTGACGAACAGCAGGACATAGCAAATAAACATGAAGTCTCTAAAGCTGTTAACTCACTGCAGGACAAAACAAGTAAACCTGAAACCTCTGGAATAATTGTCGCTCAGAAGAACAACACACAAAACTCTGTAGTGTCTGTGGAAAGTAAAACAGAAGGGCACTGGAGTTTCAGACACACTTAACACTAATGACTTAACAAAGATATCGTCTGTCTATGAAGCAGCTGTCACAAGGAAATCCCTAACGCATCAGCATTCTCGGAAGAGGTTGACACAAATAACATCTTAAGGAACAAAGAAAGACCTGTTCACTCTTGACACCCAAGGTGCTGTCTATGTTGCACTATAGTGCTGCATCGAGAAAACGGACAACCCTATTGATGTGGATTTTTCATTATTGATTATTGTAAAGAAATGGCGACTCCCCCCTTTAGCAGATTAGCTAAATGTTTGTGTAATTTAGGCATAAAAGTTATAATATTGTTCTTGTTGTTGTTATCGTTATAGTTCTGGTTAATTTCAAAAAATGGTTAAATATATTTACAGTTTTTGTTGCGTTCGTTATAGTTAAATGTTAATAAAGTTTTAAAATCTAACTTTGTTGGAGTGCTATATATGTTTAAAAAATCGGATGAATGGGGCCTTGAATCGGGTTATTGTCATGTGTGGGCTTTGCAAGTGTACTGCTACAAGATCGGACATTTCAAACTCAAATGCACATTCTTTTTCTTACCTTTCCGAAGCATGGAGCGCAATAGCAGGCAGAGAAAGGGTGATGCACGTGTTGAACACTGCCTGGCCTGGCAAGTTGCTGGCAGTGCCCCCCGCCCGCTCCTGAAAGAGGGCACACACACACAGCCGCCCGAGTACTTCACAAATCTTTAAAAGACCATGCGCTTGTTCATGAGGCTTAAATGGTTTATCACCCCTTCTATAACCCCTGCATCGACCCTCTGATGTTTCCTGGAAGAATTAGCACGTAACACAATACCAAGCCCTGTCAGCTAAAACCCCCGAGAAATCATGGGGCATATTATCAAGGGGGTTTATTTCCACTTTTTTGGCTTTAAAAGCCAAAAAAAAAGAGATAAAATTATCTCCCTATTACCAAGCTGTCGCTAACACCAGTTAGTGACAGCTAAAAGGAGATAGCGACCATCTTGAGCCCCGCTTTGCATATCAGTGATATTTATCACTAATGACATGCAAAGTGGGCGTGCCAAGATTTTAGCGACTGGAAACAGTCCCTAACCATCGCTATCTCCTATTACCAACTTTTGGAGATATTCGCGCTAAGAGCGAATATCTCCAAAACCTAACACCTGCCCTGAGCAGTTTTAGCCATGTTATCCAATGGGAAGTGGATAACATGGCTAAGAGCATTTGCTGGATAATGCATGAATATCGCTGACTTTTCAACGATATTCATGCATTGCGGCCGTTTTTTATCGCATTTGCGATAAACCTTGCTAATAGCAAGTTTATGTGCGATATAATTCGCCGATGTGCAACGATAATTTTTGTCTCTAAACAAGTTAGAGACAAAATTACCGCTAGTTGTTGGTAATATGCCCCCGGGTTTTTCCTTGCAGGAATCAGGAAGCGAAAGACTAGCACTGAAATCAGTAGTCTCACGCCTGAATCGGGAGGGTTGGCATGTCTGGATACTCTACAGCTGGGGTCATAAACTACATTCGCAGGGCTACGTGATAGCCTAGGTCCGGCCTGGACAATCGGACACAGAGGAAGAGGAGTGTCAGAGGGTGCGGTAGTGAATAGGGTGAAAGGGAGGTGTCGGGCAGGCACAGGGTGTGATTCTCAGAGAAGAGCAGCGCAGATGGGGGGAAGTATATGGCCCATGCATGAGAGAGAGAGCGGGGGTGACCATTGCGTGGGGGAGATGCGTGCGAGGGTGGGGAGCCATGCTGAGAATCGGCGGCGTGCAGAGAGTGGCCCTGGTCAAGGCATCTAAAATGGCTGCCGTGCACGACAAAATTGTGGCATTGGACAAAACGCAAGATGGCGCAGACAATGTTTATCAATAAGGATTCATTTATAACAAAATATTTACTCGCAGTGACAAAATGGTGGTCACCACTTCCTGATTTCCATCGAATCGAACGTTAACAAACGTCACGCAGCAAAAAAAAAAAAAAAAAAAAACACGCACAGAGCAGTTTTTAGCCATGTTATCCAATGGAAGGTGGATAACACGGCTAAGAGCATTTGCTGGATAATGCATGAATATCGCTGACTTTTCAACGATATTCATGCATTGTGGCCGATGTGCGGCGATAATTTTTGTCTCTAAACAATTAAAACGAAGCACAAAATGGCAAATTCTCGTTTCGCTACCAGTTTGCGGCCCAGTTCGCGCCCCGGGAAACGCTTCTACCGTGAAAAATAATTTTTTTTTTATTTTCCCCACGGGACCCTTTAATAACCCCAACAACAATCCTAGGGGGTCAAGAGGGGGATACCTTGCCCCCTTTCATTAAATTCCCCTTTCGTTTTTCACCTCTTCTTCTCTCTCGATCCTACCGAGAGACAAGATGGCGGCCGCTCCGGACTGTTTAGAATGTTGACAGACACCGGAGAGCCAATCAGCTTTCTGCGCGCAAAGTTCCGATAAGCGAAAAGTAAGTGGACCGGATCGCTGCCCGGAGCGCTGTAACAGATATATATCTTGATTTAAACGTTAATTTCTCAAAATCCACTGAAGCACATATATTGAGACCTAGCAAAGGCACATCGGGCTAACAGTCCCTACAATTTTGCCAAGTTTCGTGCAAATCCATTCAGCCGTTCGAGCTAAAAGTGAGGCCAAAGGCCCTATGGAAAAATGAATGGGAAAAACGCGTTTTGGGACCCCCCTTTTTTCTCGGCCCCCCCTTGACGAAACCCCACCAAATTTTCAGGGGCTGCTCAGAAACAAAATGTGCCATTTTCCTGGAAATTTCAGCCGATTCCGTCCACAAACGCCAAAGTTATTAGACATAAAATTTTCAGAAATCCCATAGGGAATTAATCCTAACTATATATACCTACTGGCGATAGCCAGTAGGTAATATATATATATATATATATATATATATATATATATATATATATATATATATATATATATATTACCTACTGGCGGTCGCCAGTAGGTAGTTATATTTAGGATTTTTTTCAATGTTAAATCTCAAAATTCTATTTGGAATAACTTTGGCACCGGTTGACGAATCTGCCTGAAAATTTCCTGAAAATGGCCTCGTCGAGCTCCGGTTCTTCCCTGAAAGTTTGGGGGAGATACGTCAAGCGGGGGCCGAGATAAAAGGGGGGTCCCAAAACGCGTTTTCCCCATGTTAATTTCCATAGGGCGGTCGATTTCACTTTTAGCTCGAACGGCTGAATGGATATACACCAAACTTGGCAAAATTGTAGGGACTGGTAGCTCGATGTGCCTCTGCTATGTCTCAAGATATGTGCTCCAGTGGATTTTGAGTAATTTAGGTTCAAAAAAATATATATATCTATAGGCGCTCTCCGGTGCGCGCACCGGAGAGCGCTCCAGGCGCGACAAGCGACTTGCGCGCAGAAAGCTGATTGGCTCTTGGGTGTCTGTAAACATTCTAAACAGTCTGGAGCGGCCGCCATCTTGTGTCTCGGTAAAATCGAGACACAAAGGGTTTGAAAAAAAAAGGGGCAAATGACCATAAGGGGGAAGAGTAGACCCCCTCTGACCCCCTAGGTTTGATGTGGGGGCTAAAATAGGGTCCTGCGGGGCATTAATTTCTTTTTTTTTTTTCGATTTGCGCGGGGGAAGCGCATGGTACGCGCACCGGGGAGCGAAGCACGGGGAAAATCCAGGACCATATTTATGAAGGCCTTGCGCTGCCAGTTTTGCGCCGCCTGTGCGTCAATTTTTGTGACGCACCAGCGGTGTAAAAAAATGCGCCTTGTTACGCTATATTTAAAAAGTGACGCATCTAGATAGATGCGTCACTTTTTAAATATAGTGCAACGAGGCACATTTTTTTACACTGCTGGTGCGATGCGTCACTTTTCTGTGCGCACTGCTTATGACATTCCAGATGTGTCATATTTAATGTTTGACGAATCATGTTGCAAGGAGTTACAGATACGTCAGTATTTCTGACATATCTGTAAACATAAAAGTGAACTAGTTAGTACTGCAGTCTATAAATGGGCTTCTGAAGAAAAGGGTGAATGAGTTGATCTCAGCAGGCAATTCTTACTTCTTTGTATAAAAAAATAATGACCCACCCAATAAATTAAATGTAAAAAATAAATAGCAATAGTCTATCCCAAATGTATGTCAATTGTACAAAAGACAAATAACATAATACATAAAAATTATATTATAATGTCAGTTAACACAGCGAATTACACTTTCGCAGAGCAAGTGTGCTCACTGAGTTGAAATGTGAAATTGTGGCCATAAAGCCCCAATTCCACCATTCAACTTGGTGAGTGTGCTTGTTTTTCTGAAAGTAGAATCTGCTGGTTTTACTTGCTGTTATTATTATCATGAGTGAAAAAGAGACTCATGCCTGGGAGCACCTTCTTTGATCAGGCAGCTTGCCGTGTAACCACGATTGAGTGCTAGGTGTAAAAATGATATACAAAAAAGATATATATACAAAAAGGTTTTTCACTGTATTTTAAGCTCCTATATTATTTACAGACCTAAAGAAACAATACCCTCGGTATTTTGTAACACAATACTGTACCAAGGACACTATTTTGATCATGATATTGTTAATAATCAGGATCCATACTATTTTAATCGTCTACAGAAACATATAATTGGTTATTATAATATTTTCAGAATTAATCTTTAGTAAGTAAGGAACAACTTGACATTCATCCTCATGTTGTATCCAAGTGTGTAGATTTTTATGTTCAATTGTTTTTTGTATTTAGATAAAGGAAATACAGTTTCAAATCAATAGCGATACATAAAAATCAGACATTGATGTAGACAAGCACTATCTGGATTGTGATGAAAAAGGTAAAAAGGTATAATATAAAAAGAAAAAGATCATGAATATATCAAGCCCATTAACAGATAAACAAATTCATTGAGTATTAATTATAATCCCATGTAGGCTGGAACACATGAAAAAAATCGTCATATTGCTCAGTCAAGTCATGTATAACAGAGTATGTATCGCACAATAAATAAAATACCTCAGTGAGGGGAAGAATGAAGAAAAAAAGAGAAGGAAAAGGAGAGGTAACAGGAGAGACTATTACAAGGGACATCTGCCACACATAACAAAATCAAGAAAGGGACCTTAAAGGATATTGAACTACCAAACCCAGAGCAGATAAAACCATATATTTATCCAAAGGAAACCATACATTGCTAGCACTTGGAGGTGAGTCTTTTTTCTTTTCATTAAGAGTGTGAGCTCCACAAAGATATGACACCCATGCTTCTCAGGTATGGTAAAATAAAAATATGTCCATTCTGTGAGTATAATTTTAACTGCAATGGATAAAACCAAACCTAATACCTCCAAATCTGAAATATCAAGAGGTAAGGGGAAATGATGTATGACATCACAACGCATGCTTTTACATCGGATGCTTTTACATCGCACCTTTTACAACGCATGCCTTTACAACGCATAGTGTTGAGGGGTGCTGGATAGTGAATAGTTCAATTCACTATTCCAACTCCAGTCCCCGTGGATAGTAGGGAAGGTGTTGGATAGTAAATTAAATCTATTCCCTATCCTAGAGCGCCCCCCAGCACAATGCGTTGTAATGGTTTGCGTTGTAAACGTTGCGATGTAAAAGCACTGCGATGTAAAAGTTGCGCTGTAAAGGATGTTTCCCAAGGGGTAACTGCAGTTCAAGTACCTAGCACAAGCATAGGCAAGGAAAGAGTTGGAGGTGTATTAAAAATTATAGACAAGTGTTTTTGTATAGGGCTCTGAAAGGAATCTAATAACTTACATTCAAAGAACATATGTTTGTGGGTGCCTTGATCTGATTTGCAATTCCAACATTGCTATCTCGTAATTGTAGTTTATGCAGATTGGCAGGAGTCCAATGTAAGAGATTCATAGTGAAAAATTTAGATTGAATTAGTGAAGCCACAATTTGCAAAGGGAGAATTTCTGAAGCAGTTGCCGGGTATCCTGTGTAATATTTTTCAAAATCTCATCATCAAAATGGCGGGACCATTTAACACAAGTTACAGTGGGTTGTAAAAGTAATGGAGCAGAATGTTTTTTGTAAATGTTAGAAGCAATATGACCTGAGTGTAACCACATACCCAAAAGTGAGAGGGTTATCTTAGAAAGTTTAACTTTTAGCTTTAAAAAGTATAACAATCTGAGATTATCTTTTTTAGCTAGGAAGGAAAAGGGGGGAGGATCATGAGTAGTATCATGAAGGTCTCTCACTAATCTGATACCCTTAGCAGCCCAAGTGTTAAATTCAATATCAGTAAAAAGCTTAGCCTTAAGCCATAAAGATGTCCATCTTGGTTTATGGATGGGTTTCGAAAGCTTGTAATCAAGGTATTTCAAAGCACTAACTGTATCTGACAAAATTATTTGACAATTTGCTATTGTATGTTTAGAACCTGTGAGCAAAAAAGAAGTGCTAATGGGAGCTCATAAATCTCATTCTAAATGAACACATGGAGGCCGAAAATGAGACTTTGGTAAAAACCAGACTACTTCTTGGGCCGCCAAAAAAGACATTTGGTATAGATTCCAGTCCTGAAGATTACAATCCCCCAATGCAGAGGGCTTCCCGAGGTTTTTATAGGAAATTCTAGCCCTTTTACTGCTCCATAAAAATCTTGATGTTAGTACATCAATCTCATGAAAGAAAGATCATGAAAGTGTTATTGGGAGTATAGGAGACAAAAAGTAAAACATTTGGGTTATCATCATTTTAAGAGTTTGTTACCTGCCCCACCAAGAAATATATTCAGGAGAACAAGGCAAGAGATCTTTAACTTTATTTAGCATGTGGGATTCATTATAAGTAACAGTATCAGAAAGATCTTTAAAGAACCAACTCCCCAGACATTTACTGCAAGTGGATTACCATTTAAAACCTGAATCATCCAAGTGAGAGGGTAGACACAGAGGATTCAAAGGGAAAACTTCTGTCTTCTCTTTGTTAAGAGGATAACCAAAAACAACCAAGAAATCACAAATAATCTTAAAGTTATAAGGGATCCCTAATTCAATATCCTCTGAAAAAGTAAGTATATCGTCAGCGTACGCTGCCGTTTGAAGTATATCTGTTCCAAATTGGAACACCTTAATCTCTGGGTTCAGATTCGGTAAGCGGAGCAGCGGATCAATGGATAAAAGAAAGAGAAGGGGAGAAAGTGGGCACCCTTGTCTTGTTCCTTGATGGAGATTAAAAAAGGAAGACATTGTGTCATTAACTGTAATATTATCATTAGAATGTATATAAAGAGCCATGACTATATTATTAAGGAGTTGCCAAGGTTGAGAAACTCTAAAACTGAATGTAAAAAAGGCCAAGAAACCTTATCAAATGCCTTTTCGGCATCGAGGACAATCAACGCAGACGATTAGGAGGAGAGTTTTGCGTTTTCGAAAATGTGACAGAACCCTGTTTGGGAGCCATGAATGAGATTAGGAATGTGACACTCTAGTCAATTTGCTAAAATCATGGCAAAAATCTTTGCTTCCATAATCAATAAGGGGAGCATAGGGAGTTTTTGGGAGTTGTAATGATCTTTACCTTCCTGTGGTATAACTACAATAGTAGACTCAGCTGCTGTACCCAAATCTTTGCCAGATAAGACATAATGATCAAAAAATGTTTTTAAATTTTTAATAATTGAAGAAGTAAATGTTTTTTAGAAGGCAGTGGGATTCCCATCTAGGCCAGGAGCTTTCCTAGAATGAATAGCCTTAATAGCTTGATTAATCTTGTCAATTTCAATAGGTTTACCCAACTTGACTTTGTCCTCGTCTGAAATAATCATAAAAGAGAGAGAATTAAGGATTTTTTGGTAATTAAGCTTAGAGCACTGCTTTTGGGAGGTATATAATTTTTCATAGCAATCTCTATAGACCTCAAGAATTTCTTGGGTGTGACATTTTTTCAAACCGTTTCTATCAAGAATATGGGAGATTTGTGTGGGTATTAGTATTCTTAAATTTGAGAGTAGTGGCTAGCAATTTGCCAGCTCTTTTCCATAGCAATTATTGACGAAACTTCTGAGCATGCAATCCAAGATAAGCTCTTTTGGTGACTATGGAATGAAAAAGAATATTTTAAATATTTTAATGTCCTGTAAGAGAGATTTTACACTAGTATGTCTATATAATTCCTCTTTTTGTTTAATATCATCCCCCAGATACCGACGAGATATTCTAATATCTCCAATCCGTTTGGACATTTTCTTAATAATATGACCTCTTACAGTACATATAAATTCATCCCATAATAGTAACAGAGGTTCCACTGATGACTCATTTTCTTTGAAGAAACCCTGCTTGACTTCAGGGTCATCCTCTAAAATGTCTGTGTTTGGCCCAAGTTACACGGTCCTTTCATATCATTAAGGCTAAAAATAGATAACCAGACTGCCACATGATCAGAGATAACTATTGGATGAATCATGACATTTGTTATATGTTTTAAAAGGGAAGCATCAATGAAAAGATAATTGACACGATAGAAGCTAAAAAGAGGGGAAGAGTAAAGATTGAAATCACTACCCGTTTGATTGTGTAATCTCCAAATGTCCAGGAGATGGTGTGACAAACACATATTAAGCAATTGCTTATGTGCCCTAGGAGGTCGAAATTTAAAGGCAGAGTGTCTGTCCAAAAAAGGATCGAGAGGAAGATTAAAGTCTCCTCCAACAATTGTTTTAGAATGTTGTGGCTTATCAGCAAGTTTTTTTGTTTATAGCACGCCAAAAGTTCGGATCATCAATATTTGGAGCATATAAATTCATAATATATAGATCATCATAACCATTAGTCAGTCGTGTAAGTAACCATCTCCTGTAGGCATCATGCTCAGCTGCAATTATAGATAAGCCAGATTTTTTTTAAACAACTCTGTTTTTCTTACCAGCGGCTTCAGAGCATTTCATATCTGACACCCAATCTCTCCTCATAAGAAGGGCTTCTTTAAAGCTTATTTTAGCCTCTTGGAGTAGAGCCACATCACCAGACAAACTCTTACAATAATCTAGAATATTGGCTCTCTTAACTGGGTGATTCAAACCCTTAACATTAAGGGAAATTACATTTATACCTGGCATTCATATGTATGATTTACAAACAGCAGTAAGATCTGAGAAAAGAACAAAATAGTAGCTAATACATATATAACAAATTGAGGCATTGAAGCAGATGTCCCATTATGAAAGTATGAAAAAAGAGAGAAGAAGAAAGAACAGGAGAATATAAAGAGGGTTCAAACACACTCCAAATATATCCGGAGTAGCTTTCAAGCCCTGTCCCACCAGGGGATGTCTATAAGAGACATATTGCATGGGGAATCAACATTGATAAGCAGCGACAACAGCTACTATCATCAGAACAGGCTACTCCATCAAGGAGAATCAGAGGAACAAGGGAAACAGCGGTGCGAAAAGATACATCCTGAGTAGATGATCTGCGAATTACTTAAACACATCAGCTATATATCATGGGTATATAAACAACCACTTTGTTAAATAGTTAAATATGAGGTAAATAACACATATATGAACAATTGACCCTACATGGATAGATCATTCATAATAATTGTAACATATATATTTCAGTTTAGTTTTACCCTCAAAGATCTATAAACATAAGGTCTAGTGCTATATTTCAGGGTCATCGCAAACTAGCTATATGGCATAAAAACAATGCATATCCGAGTAACATAAGTCCTAAAGTAGTACCAACATAATGATCTAACATTTCAATGTGGTGGAATAAAGTAGTAAATATAAGAAATATCATTAGACATTGGTCAATACCGACCCCAACATTAGAAGTATTGCATAGTAGGTACATATCATCTTAAGGCCCCCAATATATTATCAGAATTTTTCATAGGTGGTCAATAGATACTTATATATATATATATATTACCTACTGGCGGTCGCCAGTAGGTAGTTATAGTTAGGATTTTTTTCAATGTTAAATCTCAAAATTCTATTTGGAATAACTTTGGCACCGGTTGACGAATCTGCCTGAAAATTTCCTGAAAATGGCCTCGTTGAGCTCCGGTCCTTCCTTGAAAGTTTGGGGGGGATACGTCAAGCGGGGGCCGAGATAAAAGGGGGGTCCCAAAACGCGTTTTCCCCATGTTAATTTCCATAGGGCGGTCGATTTCACTTTTAACCCGAACGGCTGAATGGATTTCCACCAAATTTGGCAAAATTGTAGGGATTGGTAGCCTGATGTGCCTTTGCTATGTCTCAAGATATGTGCTGCAGTGGATTTTGAGTAATTTAGGTTACAAAAAATATATATATCTATAGCAGCGCAGCGGTGCGCGCACCAGGGAGCGCTCCGGGCGCGTGACGCGAGGTGCGCATGGAAAGCTGATTGGCTCTCGGGTGTCTGCAAACATTCGAAACAGTCCAGAGCGGCCGCCATCTTGTGTCTCGGTAAAATCGAGACATAAGAGGTGGCTAAAGCAAAGGGGGAACTGACCATAAGGCGTCAGGGATAGACCCATTTGACCCCCTAGGTTTGATGTGGGGGCTATAAAAGGGCCCCGCGGGGCATTTAAAATATATATATTTTTTTCGTTTTGCGCGGGGGAAGCGCCCAGTGCGCGCACCAGGTAGCGCACCGGGGAGCGTAAAATGAGGGAAAAAGATGACAGAGTTTTTAAAAAAATGAAGTTTTTATTTAGAAATTGGAGGTAGTTCTAAAAAGAACTTTTTTTTTTCTTCTTTTTGTTGTTTTATATTTTTTGTGTTTTTTGAACTTTTTGAACTTTTTTTGGCTTTTCAAAACAGTTTTATATTTTTTTTGTATTTTTTTAGGGGGAGAAACAAAAAAAGGGAATTGAAACTGGCTCAACTGGAGCAAAAAAACAAAAAACCCAAAAAATTACTTCTTTTTGGGGCACTTGTGATTATCACCTGCAAGGACGATGAGCTTAACGCTTTTTTCGCCATAGGCGATAAGCTTGCCACATGCAGAACAAGTGATTTTAAAATCAGCAAATCTCGGCTGAATGCAAGGCATCACCTCGGATGTTTCTGGTTCTGATGAGGTGGGTTGGTTTCTTTGGGAGGGGGTCCTTGATGACTGGGGGAGGTTACTGGCCAGTTCCCTGAACTCTGCTCGAGAGTAGTTGTTTGGGTGCTTTCTGGTCATGTGCCGAATCATGGTATAGTTACCAAAAGAATATTTTTTGTTTGGGTTGCCCCGTGAAAGTTCATCATTGCAGATGAGGCAAGTCACCTTGGGCGCATTCACCTTTTTTTACCCCTCTGGGATTGAAAAAAACTGCCATACAATGTGTGGTTTGGGTTTGTAAGGTGTATTTTCTTCTGGCAGCCATCTTCTTCTCCCCTCCTCCTCTTCCTCTTCCTCCTCCTCCTGTTCTTGACCACCAATATAATTTGGAGCTGGTCCTCTTGGTGGTTGTGGTGGTGGTGGTGGGGCAGATGCACCAGCTGATGCTACTACTGAAGCCATTATTTGGAGCAAAAAAGTAGAGAGAGCAACAAACAGGTCTTCCTCAGTCAAAGGACAAAGTCAGAATAAGGAAAAAAGGTGGGGTCTTTCATCATTTAGAAAAAAAAACTGTCCTGAACCAATGAGAAGTGTTATTTTCAGGTCACAAGACCAGGGGCTTCATCATTATGAAACTAAAACTGTTATGAACCAATGAAAAGTGTTATTTTCTGCTCACATGACCCGACGCGCTTACGCTACGCGCACGGGGGCGCGCAGCGTAAGCGCGTCGGAAGTTTACGTTGTGCGATCGTATTCGCTCGAGTACTTCCGGGTGCGCTTACGCCGTGCGTATCACGCGGTCGCGGCTACGCGATACGTCACGATCATGTTTTCGTTTGCGATATTGGCGCTCACGAGACGCTCCCCGGAGCACGCCCGGGGGCGCTTTTCAGAAATACGCTTTTCGGGGCGCACTCCGGGGCGCGCTCTGGGAGCTCTCCCCCCAAAAATTAAAAAAAAAAAAATGGGATAATTGTAGGGACAGGTAGCCCTATTCTGAAGTGGTTTGTAAAAAAATTAACTTTATAAAAATATGTATTGTGCTACATTGGGCTTAATATATGTTAGAGCCAAAATGTAGCCCAAATGTAGCCCAAAGTAGCCCAATGTAGCCCAAAGATGGCCACCAGAGACCAAAAATTGTAAATGTAGCCCAAATTTCAACTAGATGTAGCCCAACTGTAGCCCAATGACAGAATGTACCAGAGTGTTAAAAAGAACAGCTAGAGTGCTAACAGTCTTATTTATAAAGTGAAACTTATAGTTAGGAATTAGCATTAACAAAACCTATGAAATTCACTGAAAAAACCATAGGTTTCACACCAGTTATAGTTAGGAATTAGCATTTAAAAAACCTATGAAATTCACTGAAAAAACCATAGGTTTCACACCGGTTATAGTTAGGAATTAGCATTTAAAAAACCTATTAAATTCACTGAAAAAACCATAGGTTTCACCCCAGTTATAGTTAGCTGGAAATTTTACTGATATAAAACCATTGAAATTCCCACGTTATAGTTAGTCGGACTCACTATAACTTGCGCGTGCAATGCACTGCTGATGACATCACATATTACATCACTCATGACATGGTGAGTGACATCACTCATGACATCACTGATGACACCATCCAGTGAATATGTGTCTTTCTGAAAAATAAATATTAGTGAGTTATGTTTAAATATTTAAATACATATATTAGTGTTTCACTTTGTGTATAAGTGGCTACATGTGTTGATAAGTAGCTACATGCGTATGTATATGGGTTATTTGATATTTTTATTAGTATCAGTTTGAGTGTCTATATGGTTTGGTGGGGGTATTACTTAGCACATAGATGCATGAGTGACTGACTCTTTGTTTGTATGTGTTTTGAAGACAGCATATGTACAGGACTGTATGGGTGGATGAGTGTCTATATGTGTTTGTTAGTGAGTGAATGACTGTCTCACTAGTGTCTTTATCAGTAACTACATATGTTTTAATCTAGTATATATGAATATTGATGTATATAAGTGAGTATATGTGAGAGTAAGAGATTGTAAGAGTTCCTGTTTACATAAGTATGTGTTTCTATAAGTGATTGTTTAAGAGAATAAATATGTGTAATTTTCAATAGAAGTAAGGTGGAAGTGTGTGTATAACTCTATATTCAAATAAATGGTTGTTCAATAGTTTATTTGCACGTGTGAATATGTGTGTGAATAACTTTTGGATGAATGTCGGTGTGTAACAGGATGTATAGGTGTATCTCTTCATATGATGAGTGAGTATATGTATGAGTGACTATATAGAACTGTTGGTGAATGAGTGGATGTGTATATAGATAGTGGAAGTACAGAATTGCTTGTTGTAACTGATATAGGTATGTCAATTTTTTAAAAATTTCAGTTTCTATTTTTGAATATGTGTCTCAAGGGTTACTTTACACTGAGAGGAGGTCTGTCACTGTGTCACAAGGATGGTGTCATCAGTGATGTCATGAGTGATGTCACTCACCATGTCATGAGTGATGTAATATGTGATGTCATCAGCAGTGCATTGCACGCGCAAGTTATAGTGAGTCCGACTAACTATAACGTGGGAATTTCAATGGTTTTATATCAGTAAAATTTCCAGCTAACTATAACTGGTGTGAAACCTATGGTTTTTTCAGTGAATATATATATATATATATATATATATATATATTCAATGAAAAAACCATTGGTTTTAGGCCATATATAGTTAGGGATTTGCATTTACAAAACCTTATTTTACTCGCATAAAACCATTGAAATTCCATATATAGTTATAAGCGCTAACTATATATCGCGCACCCGCAATCCACTGCTGATGATGTCACATATTACATCATTCATGACATGGTTAGTGACATCACTGATGACATCACTGATGACATCTCAAATGACATCACTGATGACATCACTGATGACAACATGCAGTGACTGTATGTTTCTGTAAAGTTAAAATATCTCTTACATATTGAAGAATGAGTGGATATATAAGTGTCTGGATGAAGGATTTAGTAGGTGCATGACTGACTGTATGAGTGAGTGATTAAATGTGTCTCACTGAGTGCATGGGTTAGTGACTAAACTGTCTTAATTTGTGCATCATTATGTCTGTTGTCTGTGAACTGTTGCATGTGTTGATAAGTAGCTATATGAGTAACTATATGGGTTATTGATTGGTTGCCCAAGTATTTGTATGGGATACTGAGTGTGTGTGTAGGTGGCTGGGAGGTGTATGACTCTGTGCATAGATGTGTGAGCAGTTGATTCACTAGATGTATGGTTTCAAAAGTGCATGTGGAAACAGCTGTATGGGCGGTTGACTGTGTGCATGAGTGCATTGGAGAGTGAATGGATATCTCAGTGCTACATATCAAAGTAAGTACATATGTAAAACACAGTACATGTGAGAGTTGACATATATAAATAACTGTGCATAAGAGCCAGTGAATGCGTGAGTGGCTGTATGGATCATTGTGAACTTGTATCAGGGATTGTATAATAGAGTAAATATGTGTTAGTATATGTTTGAATAAGTAAATTTTGTATAACTGTATAGTTGAGGAAATGGAGGTGTGATTGATTCTTTGCATGACTGACTAGGTGTGTGAGTAACTCCATGGATGAGTGACAGTCTGTGAGTGTCTGTTTACACTGATTGTATCTAAGGTTATATTAGAGTCTGAAGAGGTTCATCGTATTATCACATGAATGATATCATCAGTGATGTTATCAGTCATGTCAAATGAGATGTTTTCAGTGATGTCATCAGTGATGTCATTTGAGATGTCATCAGTGATGTCATCAGTGATGTCACTAACCATGTCATGAATGATGTAATATGTGACATCATCAGCAGTGGATTGCGGGTGCGCGATATATAGTTAGCGCTTATAACTATATATGGAATTTCAATGGTTTTATGCGAGTAAAATAAGGTTTTGTAAATGCAAATCCCTAACTATATATGGCCTAAAACCAATGGTTTTTTCATTGAATTTTCAAGGTTTTGTAAATGCAAATTCCTAACTATATATCCACTATAACCTATGTTTTTTTCTGTGAATTTCATTGGTTTTTTAATAGCAAATATGAAAAGCTTTAAAATGTCAAGTACGTGATAGATGAAAACATTTTCGTATTTATGCACGCTGATGTGCTTTGAACGCTGCACCCCCCCCCTCCCCTCTTTTGTCTTAGTAGTACTCTCTCTTTGCAGATAGTGAACGGTAGTTAACGCAAGCCTTTCCCCCCTTTTTAATCCGTCGTGCCTGCTTGTCTCTCCATTTGATTGATTGTTGTCCAAGCATTTACTGTTTTAGAATTGGTTCTCTTTGGATCATTCTCTATTTACAAACAAGCACAAAGTCGCAATACTCTGTTTAGTCTTTGCAGATAGTGAAAAATCGTGTAAAAAAAATAAAAGTAATCGAGCAAAATCAGTAGGCCACTAATTGGATCTCTTTTTGACCTCGCTAAAATAGAAATATTAGGAACAACCATACATGAGAAATACGAAAATAGTGAGATGAACTGAGCTCCACACCATGAGGGCTGCAAGACAGCTCGGCTCCATCACCCATCCCGCCCAAAATAACGACAAACCCTATGCAAATATTAAAAATATAGACAACACACCAGCAAAGAAACAGGGTAAAACATTTTATTAAAAAACTATTTACATAACGTTGGTTTATAAGATGATATCAGTAGTGGACCGATGTGTGAATAGATCGAAAGCAGCACAAGGCTCCAAGATCCGGATGGCAAGCTCCTGGATGTTGGGTGCCATAGTTTAGAGTTCTGAATTTGAGCCTTTTTCAATGCCTGTGCTTTGTTGAATCAAAATGGCGGCTTGACACAAAGCTGACTCAAGCGTTGCTACTGATGCTATGCAGACCAAAACTGGTTTTCAGTTTGTACATTTTTCTAGATTTTTCAATCCAAGTTTGGTTGACTTTGTAGAACGATGGCTTCAAATTTTCAACATACGGTGTGGTGGCGCTGACTGGGAGGGGGCTCTTCGCTCCTGCCCCCTCCCCAAGTAAGATTTTCATACGTGAAAGTACGTTAATGGTTTTGGTCCCTGAGATGCTTCGATGTCACTGCCATTCTCAAATAGCATAAGTCCTGGATGTTGGGTGCCATAGTTCAGAGTTCTGAGCAGCGCTTGTAACACTGTCTGAAGCTTATTTCCACCTACTGCAGCTTCACTATTCTCAAAGTAAGTGAGTGTCGTTTGTGGACCTGACTGCATTAGAAAACTTGGGCGGTGTGATGGCCATGGACTCGGAGAAGACGCTTGGCTCCGACACCCTCCCCAAGTCTTATAGCACTGGTGTAGCCTGAGATCGCCCCCGACATAGGCGGCCGGCTCCCGGGGTCCGGCGGAACTTTTTGCCTTTTGATGACTCTTCAATTCTGGACCTTGTCCCACAATCCGTTTCACCTGAAGACAAGCTGTAGTGGGGCGCCCCTTTACCGTTTTAGTTGCCATTCCGCCCGCTTTTGCTACACTGTGCCTCTTCCGCCATTCAGCTGTTTACCGCCCGCTCTTGCGACTACAGCGTCTCGCTCATCATGTAGTTGAGTTGCTCCCGCTCTTGCGGTGCAGCGATAGGCGGCTGCCACAGGACTCTCAAAATGGCGGCCGGCTCTTCGGTTTTGGGCCTGGTCCACTAAAATGGCCCTGGGACACCTTGGAACTCGGACGCTTCCCTGATAGGGCTTGGGTCCCATTCTCGAAAAGCGTCCCCTCAGCCGTGAAGATTCTACAAAAGTCTTGGGGGCCTCCGACTCCCGCAGGCTTCTGGTGGGGAGCGGCTGCCATGATTGCTCGTGGAATGGCCACGACGGAGCTACGAGATGGTAGTGGTCTCATGCTGACGCCAGCTTTAGTCTGAAACATCCAGAAACACTGTAGACTACCAATTCGATCAGTTCCGGTAGCGCCCCAACATGACCCGGAAGAGAAGAACTTGCCCTCCCCTCTTTGACTGATGGTTCTTGTTGTCTGTCCCCTCTGTTGTCATTTAACAGAACTTTTTGGACTGCTGAAAGGGGTTGTGTTCTGAACGCTGGTTGGTGGAGACATTTTGACTATATTCTTGACCTACGTTGTCGCGTAATGCGTTATATGACACGCCGCGTTAGCGCACCCGGAAGTGATCCGAGGCGCGGCGCGCAGCGCGTAACGTAAGCATAACAGGTCATGTGACTTGTTAATAAAACTTTTCATTGGTTCATTTTACTTTTGTTAATTTAATGATGAAAAGCTTGGTCATATGACCTAAAAATTACGCTTTTTATTGTTTTCGAACAATATTTTTTTTTCAAACATATGTTATAATATTCCAGGCTAATGTACTTTCCCGGAAAATTTACAACTGTCTTGCAAGTAAAATATATTCCTTTTTCGAGAAAAAGGGCGTTTCTTCCTTCCATGACGGAACCGTTGAGTAAAAGAGATTCGGCCTGCTGTCTTAGTCGCCGATACGCCTGATTATCAGATTCTTATCGATCACTTTATGTTGCAGACATGAAAAACACAACTGCCCTTGACCATTTATCTTTACTGCGTTCCTACATATTATACCTTTTATCCGTCATGTAATTGGACTGCTTTATTTCACTTGCCTTTTACTGATTCGAAAACAGTGACTAAAAGTAAAAACTTTACCAATGTAAATACTACTACCGTGTTTTGTTTTAAAAACCTTTATTGTGAAAATGTCAGTATACAAATACGGGCCTATAACCACGTGGGCCGGCCACGGAGCAAACTGAAATCGTATATGATGAGGAGACATTTACACTGTAGAGGAACGTAACGAGCGGGCCATTAGGTTGCAAGAACTAAGGTGTCTAACAGTTGCGGAATCGGTGGACATACATTTTGTAATTAAAATAGGACAGGGCCACTTACAATAACATTTTCTAGATATACATTTGCGGGCAAGGAGTTACGAGTCCCATTTATACCGGCGCCATTTTGGGCGAGGCCGGGCAGGTCCAAGATATAGTCAAAATGTCTCCACCAACCATCGGCCAGACCAGAACCCCTTTCGGCCCTTTATGCTACAAGATGGTGTCTTCCATTCAGAAAATATTGTTGGCAGCATTTTGAAAGGAAACAGAAACAGCCGTTCTCCTAGTGAGTTTCACATTGTTACATTTAGGAAGAATGTTGAAGAGTAGTATGTGGAAAATCTGAAGCCATTTTTCTACAAACTCTCAATCAGACTTGGATGGAAAAAAAAAACATGAAGAATGTACAAACTGAAAACCAATTTTTGTCTGTATAGCATCAACAGTAACGCTTGAGTCAGCTTTGTGTCAAGCCGCCATTTTCATTCAATCAATAGCGTCCCCCTGCACACATTCAGGGACTTGGTCGTGTCTTCAGATGAAACGGATTGTAGGAAAAGAAGCAGAAAGGAAAAGGCAAAAAGTTCCGCCGGACCTCGGGAGCCGGCCGCCTATGTCATGTGCGACCTTTGGCCACACAAGGGCAATAGTGAAGCTGCAGCAGATGCAAATAAGCTTCAGACAATCTTACAAGCACTGCTCAGAAATCTCAACTGAGGCACTCAACATCCAGGACTTGCCATTCGAATCTTGGCGCCTTGTGCTGGTTCCGACCTATTCACACATCGGTCCTGGATCTCGGCGCGTTCGACTCACTGTACCGCAACAGTGACCGCAATTCAGCTGGACAAGCCGCCATTTTCATTCACTCAATAGCGTCCCCCTACACACATTCAGGGACCTGGTCGTGTCTTCAGATGAAACGGATTGTAGGAAAAGAAGCAGAAAGGAAAAGGAAAAAAGTTCCGCTGAACACCACCTTGGGCAATAGTGAAGCTGCAAAAGGTGCAAATAAGCTTCAGACAGTCTTCAACTTACTCTGATTCTTATAATAAACTTCAGATAGTCTTACAAGCACTGCTCAGAACTCTCAACTGAGGCACTCAACATCCAGGACTTGCCATTCGGATCTTGGCGCCTTGTGCTGGTTCCGACCTATTCACACATCGGTCCACTACTGACATCACCTCATAAGCCAACGGGGCACCCCACGCCGACTTTCGGCGCAGCATTGTAGGATGGCCACACCAGTGCGGCAACTTGCTGGACACAACATCGGGGCCATCCAGATCTCGGCGCGTTCGACTCACTGTACCGCAACAGTGACCGCAACTCAGCTGGACACGCCGTCTTTCGGCGCAGCATTGTAGGATGGCCACACCAGTGCGGCAATTTGCTGGACACCACCTCGGTGCCATCCGGATCTCGGCGCGTTCGAGTCACTGTACCGCAACAGTGACCGCAATTCAGCTGGACACGCCGTCTTTCGGCGCAGCATTGTAGGATGGCCACACCAGTGCGGCAATTTGCTGGACACCACCTCGGTGCCATCCGGATCTCGGCGCGTTGTGCTGCCTTCGGCCTATTCGCACATCGGTCCGCTACTGACGCCGCCTCACGTGCCAACGGATTTTCTACGCTTTTTGTAGCCCTATGCCGCATAACAGGTCATGTGACTTGTTTATAAAACTTTTCATTGGTTCATTTTACTTTTGGTTTCCTAAAGATGGAAGGCTTGGTCATATGACCTAAAAATAACACTTTTCATTGGTTTAGAACATTTTTTTTTCCCAAACGATGAAAGCCCCACCTTGTTTCTGGATCATTCAGACTGAAGCTGGCGTCAGCATGAGAGCACCACCATCTCGTGGCTCCGTCGTGGTCATTCCGCGAGCAATCATGGCAGCCGCTCCCCACCGGAAGCCTGCGGGAGTCGGGGGCCCCCAAGACTTTTGTTGAATCTTCACGGCTGAGGGGACGCTTTTCGAGAATGGAGCCCAAGCCCTAGCAGGCAAGCGTCCGAGTTCCAAGGTGTCCCAGGGCCATTTCGGTGGACCAGGCCCAAAACCGAGGAGCCGTCCGCCATTTTAAGAGCCATGTGGCAGCCGCCTATCGCTGCACTGCAAGAGTGGAAGCAACTCAACAACATGGTGAGCGAGACGCTGTAGCAGCAAAAGCGAGCGCAACTCAGCTAGATGGCCGCCACCTGGGGAGGCCCGTTCACGCCGCCTCCCCCACCCCCAGGCCGCCGCACGCCAATTTTCGGAGCAGCATTGTAGGATACCAAAACCAGTGCGGCAGTTTACTGGACATCACCTGGGTGCCTGTCGTACATGTTGTGTCAGCCATGTGACACTGGACACAGTCCCATCAACATCTCAACGCGTTCTGCTGCCTTGGGACTATTCGCACAACAGACCGCTACTGACGAGGCCTCCCCCCGCACCACCCGGGACGCCCCACGCTGTTTTTCTGTGCTGCATTGTAGGATCCCAAAACCAGTGCGGCACCCAGGCGACATCACCTGGGTGCCGTCCAGAACTCTGCACGTTGTGCTGCCTTGGGACTATTCGCACAAAAGACAGCTTCTAACCATTGTTGCTTTTTGTGTTGAAAAATGTTTAAATGTTTTTAGTTTTTGTTCCGTTCGTTATAGTTAATAGTTAATAAAGTTTTATAATCTTACTTTGTTGGAGTGTTATCTATTTTTTTTAAAACCGGTGAATGGGGCCTTGAATCGGGTTATTGTCATGTGTGGGCTTTGGAAGTGTGCTGCTGCAGGATCGGACATTTCAAACTCAAATGCACGTTCTTTTTCTTACCTTTCCGAAGCATGGAGCGCAATAGCAGGCAGAGAAAGGGTGATGCACGTGTTGAACACTACCTGACCTGGCAAGTTGCTGGCAGTGCCCCCCCCCCGCCCGCTCCTGAAAGAGGACACACACACACCGCTGCCCCGAGTACTTCACAAATCTTTAAAAGACCATGCGCTTGTTCATGAGGCTTAAATGGTTTATCACCTCTTCTAGAACCCCTGCATCGACCCTCTGACGTTTCCTGGAAAAATTACCATGTAACACAATACCAAGCCCTGTCAGCTGAAACCCCCAAGGAATCGTGGGGCATATTATCAAGGGGGTTTATCTCCGCTTTTTTGGCTTTAAAAGCCAAGAAAGCGGAGATAAAAATATCTCCCTATTACCAAGCTGTCGCTAACACCAGTTAGTGACAGCTAAAAGGAGATAGCTACCATCTTGGGCCCCGCTTTGCATGTCAGTGATACTTATCACTAATGACATGCAAAGCGGGCGTGCCAAGATGTTAGCGACTGGAAACAGTCCCTAACATCGCTATCTCCTATTACCAACTTTTGGAGATATTCGCGCTAAGCGCGAATATCTCCAAAATCTAACACCTGCCCTGAGCAGTTCTTAGCCATGTTATCCAATGGGAGGTGGATAACATGGCTAAGAGCATTTGCTCGATAATACATGAATATCGCTGACTTTTCTGCGATAATAGCAAGGTTTATCTGCGATAAAAATCGCCGATGTGCGGCGATAATTTTTGTCTCTAAACAAGTTAGAGACAAAAATTATCGCTAGTTGTTCGTAATATGCCCCCGAGTTTTTGCTTGCAGAAATCGGGAGGCGGGAGACTAGCACTGAAATCAGTAGTCACACGCCTGAATCGGGAGGGTTGGCATGTCTGAATTCTCTACAGCTGGGGCCATAAACTACATCCGCAGGGGTAGGTGATAGCCTAGGTCCGGCCTGGACAATCGGACACAGAGGAAGAGGAGTGTCAGAGGGTGCGGTAGTGAATAGGGTGAAAGAGAGGTGTCGGGAGGGCACAGGGTGTGATTCTCAGAGAAGAGCAGCGCAGATGGGGGGAAGTATATGGCCCATGCATGAGAAAGAGAGCGGGGATGACCAGTGCGTGGGGGAGATGCTTGCGAGGGTGGGAAGCCATGCTGAGGATCGGCGGCGTGCAGAGAGTGGGCCTGGTCAAGGCATCTAAAATGGCTGCCGTGCACGACAAAATTGTGGCATTGGACAAAAAGGCAAGATGGCGCAGACAATGTTTTTCAATAAGGATTCATTTATAACAAAATATTTACTCGCAGTGACAAAATGGTGGTCAACACTTCCTGATTTCCATCGAATCGAACGTTAACAAACGTCACGCAGCAAAAAAAAAAAAAAAAGCTCACGCACAGAGCAGTTTTTAACCATGTTATCCAATGGAAGGTGGATAACACGGCTAAGAGCATTTGCTGGATAATGCATGAATATCGCTGACTTTTCAACGATACTCATGCATTGTAGCCGATGTGCGGCGATAATTTTTATCTCTAAACAATTAAAACGAAGCACAAAATGGCGAATTCCCGTTTCGCTACCAGTTTGCGGCCCAGTTCGCGGCCCGTGAAGCGCTTCTACCGTGAAAAATCATTTTTTTTTTCTTTTCCCCACGGGACCCTTTAATAACCCCAACAACATTCCTAGGGGTCAAGAGGGGGATACCTTGCCCCCTTTCATTAAATTCCCCTTTCGTTTTTCACCTCTTCTTCTCTCTCGATCCTACCGAGAGACAAGATGGCGGCCGCTCCGGACTGTCACGCAGCAAAAAAAAAAAAAGCTCACGCACAGCCGCTGGAAGAGATGTATCAACATATATCAGCCTCCTCAGCCACCCTCAGGAAATATAGGGGATTAGGATACGTCTCCCGCACCCCCTTATACCTAATAATTTAATTAATGAAGCACAAAATGGCGAATTCCCGTTTCGCTACCAGTTTGCGGCCCAGTTCGCGGCCCGTGAAGCGCTTCTACCGTGAAAAATCATTTTTTTTTTCTTTTCCCCACGGGACCCTTTAATAACCCCAACAACATTCCTAGGGGGTCAAGAGGGGGATGCCTTGCCCCCTTTCATTAAATTCCCCTTTCGTTTTTCACCTCTTCTTCTCTCTCGATCCTACCGAGAGACAAGATGGCGGCCGCTCCGGACTGTTTAGAATGTTGACAGACACCGGAGAGCCAATCAGCTTTCTGCGCGCAAAGTTCCGTTTCGCGAAAAGTAAGCGGACCGGATCGCTGCCCAGAGCGCTGTTACAGATATACATCTTGTTTTGAACGTTAATTTCTCAAAATCCACTGAAGCACATATATTGAGACCTAGCAAAGGCACATCGGGCTAACAGTCCCTACAATTTTGCCAAGTTTCGTGCAAATCCATTCAGCCGTTCGAGCTAAAAGTGAGTCCAACCGCCCTATGGAAATTAACATGGGAAAAACGTGTTTTGGGACCCCCCTTTTTTCTCAGCCCCCCCTTAACGAAACCCCACCAAATTTTCAGGGGCTGCTCAGAAACAAAATGTGCCATTTTCCTGAAAATTTCAGCCGATTCCGTCCACAAACACCAAAGTTATTAGACATAGAATTTTCAGAAATGCCATAGGGAAAAAATCCTAACTATATATACCTACTGGCGAACGCCAGTAGGATATATATATATATATATATATATATATATATATATATATATATATATATATATATATATATATATATATATATATATATATATATATATTCAATGAAAAAACCATAGGTTATAGTCCATATATAGTTAGGAATTTGCATTTACAAAACCTTATTTTACTCGCATAAAACCATTGAAATTCCATATATAGTTAGATGCGCTAACTATATATCGCGCACCCGCAATCCACTGCTGATGATGTCACATATTACATCATTCATGACATGGTCAGTGACATCACTGATGACATCACTGATGACAACACCCAGTGACTGTATGTTTCTGTAAACTTAAAATATGTCTTACATATTGAAGAATGAGTGGATGTATAAGTGTCTGGATGAAGGATTTAGTAGGTGCATGACTGACTGTATGAGAGAGTGTTTAAATGTGTCTCACTGAGTGCATGAGTAAGTGACTAAACTGTCTTAATTTGCGCATCATTATGTCTGTTGTTCTGTAAACTGTTGCATGTGTTGATAAGTAGCTATATGAGTAACTATATAGGTTATTGATTGGTTGCCCAAGTATTTGAATGGGAGGCTGAGTGTGTGTGTGGGTGGCTGGGAGGTGTATGACTCTGTGCATAGATGTCTGAGCAGTTGATTCACTAGATGTATGGTTTCAAAAGTGCATGTGGAAAAAGCTGTATGGGCGGTTGACTGTGTGCATGAGTGTATTGGTGAGTGAATGGATATCTCAGTGCTACATGTCAAAATAAGTACATATGTAAAACACAGTACATGTGAGAGTTGACATATATAAATAACTGTGCATAAGAGCCAGTGAATGTGTGAGTGGCTGTATGGATCATTGTGAACTTGTATCAGGGATTGTATAAGAGAGTAAATATGTGTTAGTATATGTTTGAATAAGTAAAGTTTGTATAACTGTATAGTTGAGGAAATGGAGGTGTGATTGATTCTTTGCATAACTGACTAGGTGTGTGAGTAACTCCATGGATGAGTGACAGTCTGTGAGTGTCTGTTTACACTGATTGTATCTAAGGTTATATTAGAGTCTGAAGAGGTTCATCGTATTATCACATGAATGATATCATCAGTGATGTCATCAGTCATGTCAAATGAGATGTCATCAGTGATGTCATCAGTGATGTCATTTGAGATGTCATCAGTGATGTCATTTGAGATGTCATCAGTGATGTCATTTGAGATGTCATTTGAGATGTCATCAGTGATGTCATCAGTGATGTCACTGACCATGTCATGAATGATGTAATATGTGACATCATCAGCAGTGGATTGCGGGTGCGCGATATATAGTTAGCGCATCTAACTATATATGGAATTTCAATGGTTTTATGCGAGTAAAATAAGGTTTTGTAAATGCAAATTCCTAACTATATATGGACTATAACCTATGGTTTTTTCATTGAATTTCAATGGTTTTTTGAAAGGTAATATTTCTATCTATAAAATGTATTCTTCTTTAAATCATAAAATATATTGTACATGTTTTCTTATACATTTTTTTTTAAAAAAAAATTTGTTCCGCTCCTAGTCCGCGAACTGGTCAGCTTCCCGTTAGCGGAATTCAAAGCCGCGACTTGGTACGCGAGCCGGTAATCGTTGCTTAAGCGTAACTGTTACGTTATCATGACGTTTTGCGTTGTCGCGTAATACGTTTTCCGACGCGCCAAGTTAGCGGACCCGGAAGCGGATTGGATAGCGGCGCAAAGCGCGAAACGTAAAGACAGCAGGTCATGTGACTCGATAATAACACTTTTCATTAGTTCATTTCACTTTTAGTTTCCTAATGATGTAATACTAGGTCATGTGATCTAAAATTAACACTTTTCATTGGTTTAGAACTTTGGCTTTTCCCAAATGATGAAAACCCCTCCTTCTTTCCTCACTCTGACTTTCATCTTGGTGAGAGAAAGACCTTTGTACAATCCAGAGAAATGGCTTCTGTTGTTGCTTCTGGTAGTGTTCCTCCACCACCACCTCCACCTCCTCATGGAAAAAAAGGACCACCTACTCAACCAATCTTTCCACAAGAGGAAGATCAGGAAGAGGAGGAAGAACCTGAATATTTGCCAGAGGAGCCCAGGAGGTACAACCGGAAGGAAAATTTCATATGGCAATTTTTTAAAATGCCACCAGGGCAAAAGAAAGTGAACGCTAGGTATGTCTTTTGCCGAATCTGTGATGATCGTCTTTCTAGAGGCACGGATAAAAAATATAGTTATGGGAATTTCACTATGCACAGACACATGAGCAGGTGGCACCCAAATAACTACAGTGCAGCTCAGCTTCGAGACGAACAACAGAATTCACCAGCAATAGCCAGAAGATCGGTTGTGCCAGAAATAACGGGACCTGAAGCAAGGGAGCTGATCCCAAATATTCAAATGGACATGGGGGAAGTCAAACAAGTTTGTATGAGGTGCAATCAAACATTATGCTACCGCGAAAGTAGTATAACTCTTATCATTAGAGCCATCAAAAATCATGTATGTCCAAAACGCCCCCAAAAATAAATTCTTCTTTTTTTTGTTGCTCCTGTTGAGCCCTCTTCGATGAATCATTTTTGTTTCCCCCCCTCCCCCCAAAAAATTAAAAAAAATACAAAATGTTCAGAAAAAAACAAAAAAATATAAAAAATGTTCAGAAAACTAATAAAAAAAATTTAAAACAACAAAAACAAAAAAAAAGTTCTTTTCAGAACTACCTCCCCATTATTAAAAAAAAATGGTAGAATTCTTTGAACTCTGCCAAGCTCTATTTCTATTAGTTCGCTCCCAGTTCGCTATCCGGTACGCGAACTTTGAGCGCACCAAAAACATTTTTTTTTAAAAAAGGAACAGTAAGTATAAGGAAAGAAAACAGACAGCTATGTTACTATAAAGATAGCTATAGGGAGTAAAGAAAAGATACTGTGACCCGCAATTCACTTCTGATCATGTCATATATTACACTATTTTTCACATAGTCAGTGACATCATCAGCAGTGGATTGCGAGTAACAGTTTTTTTTGTTTACGTCCTATAGCTCTCTTTTTTGTAACATAACTGTCTGTTTCCTATCCTTAAACTTACTGTTCGTTTTTTTAACGAGATAACAGATATGCCCAATTATTACATCATTCATAACATAGTCAGTGACATCATCAGCAGTGGAATGCAGGTTAAAAAAGTAGAAAACATTTACCTTATAATTCTTCTTAATTTTTAACGAAAATTTTTCATACATTCAATCTGTAAAAGAGAGAACAAACATTTCCAAAAATATTAAAACATGTATTTAAAAATTAGAAAAAAGAAGGGAAAAGGTTCAAGAAGAAACACTTTTTAAACAACTTTGAAACGTATATAAACCTCTACTTCTCTACGACCCCTACACAATCCTAAATATATTTATTTTCAACAAACAGTATCTTCATGCTGATGAAATGAGGCCTATTTTGAAATATGATGCTTCTTTTGCATTGCTTATGTCTCACAATCGTGATGCCATAACAGCGCAAAAGAGATGTGAAACCATCATAAAATTGTGTCTAACATTTAAAATGATTATTTTAGGACGCAAATAAGATGTGTGCTTTCAAGAGCTTTCTTTGAGGTGAGGCCTCTTTTCTTTTTTTTTAAAAAAACAGTACCCAGAAGTACAGCACTATAAGCATTAAAATGGACACTTACAGAAGACTCAGCTTACCCATATGTACCTCACATTTCTAAATGTATATCATAAGTACAAAAACGATAACATTAATTATACATGTTAAATGGTTTATTTTTGCTGTTCTCAGAATGTATCAAATTTCACTTAAATCAGTGACTTGAAGGTATTCATCATATAACAGCGGGGAAAAAAAAACACAATCAAAATGACTGTGTTTAAAAAACCCATACAACCAAAGAAATCTGATTTCAAAACTCCTTAAAATTGACTTACTTTCAATGACGTCGAATGATCTCCCATAAACAGCATCCACTCTGTTGTGCTATAAATATTTTCAGCCCGCTACTTTCTGAAAGAAAACCTCCATCGATACGTAAAATATGTTACATAGAAAAAAATACTTCTCTCATTCTATCACATGTTTCCACTAGGCCAAATCATGTTGCCGCAATTCGCAAGTCTTATATTTCTTCCAATCAAATCCCGACATTTTCTATTTACGCAACTTTCAAAAATAAAATATTTGAGATTATTTTCACAATCCTGGACTACTAATATCTTACTCTTCTTTGTCACTCATGTTCTCCTTTTCCTATGACACTGATACTGCTTACTATGAAGCAGACCTACTTGCATCAGGTTTATATAGTTGGATTTTTAATCTAGACAGCATTGCAGACTTACATTCCCTCTACTTAAAATTTTGGTTTTAAAAACACCAGGTAAGAATTTTTAAGGTCAAACGGCAATTTTTTTTTGAAAGTTACAACGGAATCATTACAGAATGACCAGCCGTTTCCAGACTTTAAGTAAGCTGTATAATGTCCTGATGTTGTTGATGGACCTTCATGATAGATAATTGCTACAGTTACAAAAGTCCTCCCTGATATTGACAGCTGAGAAGCCACAAAATTTTTTATTAAAGTTGACAATTTTGATCCATCAGGCCTACATCGTTGGATCATTAAAATGACATACTGGCTATATCTACGTATAAATAATGTTGACATCATATCACATTTACATTGGCTACACTCCATGTTGTGATCCGCTGCATTTACTAGCTTATTAAAGGAGACTGATTTACTGTCTGGCAAAGTTAAATATATAAATCTTTCTGAGTCTACACTAGTAGTACTTGATACCATACAGTTCTCGCAGTCATGCTGCCATTGATAAGAAAGCCCAAACAGGTGATCTACATCTACACCCTCATCTTGCACTACATCAAGCATATACATTAAAAACTCCTGACAATCTTGCTGATTATTTTCAGAGAAGTCTGTTTGACCTGAACATTCATCTAACAGATAACGAACTTCAGACACACTTTCTACTTTTGTTCGATCAGTGCTACATTTCTCTAACACAGAATTCAACAAGCAGCATAAACTTTGCTCCGAATTGAACACAATCTGTTCTTTTAAACTCTCTAGTGAAAAGAGAACATTAACCACTACATTTGCATAGCAGTTGACACCAGAACTGTTTTCAAATTGAAAACCGACAACATCTTCAACAGAATCCACTTTCTTTCTGCTAACAACTTTCGGTTCATTGACTTTTAGTCTTTTTGCAACAACCTCCCTACTATTACTGATATTTCTACGTTTCTGGCCTACCACACGTTTCTCAAACAAAGGATATTGAGGCAAATGTGGCGCATACTCTCTTCTTAACCTATTGTATTCCTTAACACAATCTAGATCCGCACAAATGTTTGTGACATCACAGTCAATCAAGTACAATCCCGATAAAGTTCTAACTCGTGACAATGCCACATATGCCATACCCTCCTTGAACACAGAACTGCCAATATTCACCAATGCACAGTCTACACTTAAACCTTGCGATTTATGGATTGTCACCGCATATGCCAAGCAAACAGGAAACTGTTTACGGCGAACATATAAGTCTTTAACAAGCAAAAACCTAGCAGAACAACGATCAATTTGCTGTACTTCCTCAATGCCATCAAATTTAATTCTTAAAAATTCGATTCCATCTCTATTTTTGTATTTCTCCAAATCAACAGCATTACCCATTGATCCATTTACTAGACCTCTTTCTACATGTAAATTCCTTCTCAAAATGATTCGGCAATTTAAACACACATTCAAAGTCTTTTCAAAACCCGCTGTTTTAGATATAGTCTTCTCTAATGAATCCAATTTTGATTTCAAATTGTCTGACAAAATAATTGTTGATCCCATGTGCTCTAATTTGTCGATAGCTTCAAGTTTCACAATCTCTTGCTTTTCTAAATTCAACATTTTATTGTTGAAGATGGCACATTCTGCAAGAGTTGGCATGAGACATATCCCGGACTTCTTCTCAGTAATTTTCTGAAAAATATTCTCAGGCACAATCTCTTGTTTGGGATATAAATTTGACAGTAATCGTGCATTTAAAGCTTCTCTCCCATGCTCGGTCACTTTTCCAATTCTAATGTCTTGTAGAATATTCTTGTAATCTTCATCCTTTGCCTGATGCATATTTTCATGCAGTTCTGCATAATTGAAGTTTAACCATATATTGACGTTGCCAATGCTCCCTAGGCACTTCCTGGTATCTTCATGTGTGAGTATTTTGAACACAGGTTGACCTTTTACTGGTGTCAGCTGCAGAAGATCTCCAAAAACAATGATGTGTTTGCCACCAAATAACACATCATATTCAGTTTTAAGTACTTCTTGCATTCTCAAATGCACAAAGGCAAGCATGACATTGGAAACCATGCTTACTTCGTCAATGATAAGTAGTTTCATTTTCCTCAAGACTCTTGAAACTTCACAGCAAGCATCTCCAGATAACTTGTTGTATTGTAATTTGTTGTCATGCTCCACCGGCAGCATCAGTAGACGATGCAAAGTAATACCTTTAATGTTATGTGCTGCCAGTCCAGTAGGAGCGGTGACAACACAAGACAGCGATGACTTAGTCCTTTCCTGCAAATAACAAGAAATTGCTTTAATGAGGAAACTCTTTCCAGTTCCCGCTTCTCCACTCACGTACAGTCGGACAGGCTTCAACGACGTACATGAGCACTCTTTCTTCTCATGACTTAATCCGTGCTCAATTTCCTTGGTAACTTCATCATATATTTTCCTCTGCTCAACGTTGAGTTGTTTTTCCAAGTCTTCTAAGTTAACTGAATCCTCCTGAGCATGTGCCATGGCTCTTTCCACTTCATTCATAGCAGTGGCAGCTTCATTTTCGATAATAGGTCCTCCAAGTGGATCTTGACTCAATGAAACAGAACTCTGACTGTCCTGAGAACTGTCTCTGGCAATCTCGGCTGCAATCGTTGCTTCCTGCTCAATTTCCAAAGTTAGCATTTCTTGATATTTAGGAAAAGCAGGACATTCTATGGACTCCTTGGCTGCATTAAAAGAGTCTTCGTAACAGAGGAAATCTCCAAGCAGTTCCTCTTCTGCACGCCAAGGCTTGAAAAGTTGCAAAAGTGCTAAATAGAAAAACTCCTTTCTTTCTGGAGATTCACCACTCAATTTTCGATGGTTTACTAATTGGCATTTTCTTTGCTTGACCAGGCATCCCTCACTTCCAATTACAGCATACACTCCTTTCTCAATATCTTCTTTGATGTTCCTCTTGAATATATAATTTTGGAGAACCTCATATAGACAAACATTCTCAAGGTAACTGCTTCGATTTGGATAATATGTATCCAACATGTTGGTCTTCAAAATGTCGGTACTGTTTGGCTCCTTTTCCGCCAAATACTCAATTTCCCGGACAGGTTTTAGAACTCGATTTCGCGTTGCAGCAAGACCAAGACTTGCCCAAACGATACTCCTAGATTTGGCATAGAGACTTGCTGAAGACAATCAATCTGAACATTCGTAAGCTCCGATTTCTCGATGCGACAACATCTTCAGACTGAAACTATACAATTTCTTGCTGAGGCACTTTTCATGGGATATGTCCTCCCACATATCCTTAAGTTCTGTCTTTTCTTTTTTGGTGATGTAAGATGTCACATACCGAGCCACAGCCATGCAGTTGTCACCCACAAACTGTATATCCATGTTAGCATTCCACATGGACAAAATCACTGGGTTGTAGTCATTGATGTACTTGGACTCTTCGTTCCTTTTCAAATTGTATGTATTTTTGGGTGATTTCCTCGTCACATTATGTCGTAGTGAAGACATCAAACTGTTCACTTTTCCTTTAGAAATCACCGGCCGTGGAAAGTTGAAACGACATTTGGTGTAGAACTTGTCCTTGTTTCTGAATTTACGACGACAGTACTTTCCACAACGATGGCTTTGGAAACGTAGAACTTGTTCTCTTAGGCTTTTCTTCTCCGTTGCATTTGGAACAGCACACGTAGAATACTGTTCTATGAAATTCATCACTAAGTCATCGGGATCTGTTCCAAATTTAGGAGCATCCTTGATCCACAACAACATATGTATATGAGGAGCACCTCTTGCTTGGTACTCCTTTCTCCAAAAGAAATCCAACACCTCTCCAAGAGGTGGATTCTTCTTATTTGTGATGAAAGACATCATAGCTTCAAATTTATGATTGAAGTACCTGCATACATTCACAGGATCCAAAGAACACAGTTCTCCAGGTGTCTTGAATTCAATGTTTTCAATATTTCCATTTGCTTCTCGTAGAAATTCAAGTAAGTCTTCCCAGCCATACTCAGCACAGCTCAGAGTGAGGAACCATGTCGGAGTTCCTAAGTTCCTCAGCATACATTTTAAATCACCATGACGACGATACCAATACTCATTAGTACCACGCTGACACGCCATGAGATTAATTAGGTGAGAGAATCCAAAATACTATCTTGGACATTAACTTTATGCATAAAGTCTCTTGCCGAGATATTTCGCATCTGTATACCACTTTTCAAGATGTGGTTCACTGCATATGACAGTCCAGACAGATCGCTTTCAAACAGGAGATGAAACAAATAGGGAATGCATTGACGAAACCTAGGATCTTCTCCATACAATCTTAAAGTCCGGTATTCAGATGCAGGAATTTGATGAGATCGCTCATCATATCTTCCTCCTCGACCTGTAGGAAATAGCTGTGGGAAACACCGAGCTTCCAAACTTTCCTCCCAAACACTAATGGGACTCCCTTTGGCTTGTTTCATTTGAAACAACTCAATAGCATTCCCCATGACTTCCTTGGAATGCAATGGATGAACACTATAATGTTCATATATTTCTTCACTTTTAGAGGCCTCTACTTTCTCAATTTGCCCAGCACACAAATCGCTATCCTCTTCATCACTTACTTCCTCTTCTGCAACATACACATTCTTATAATACCTATTATTTTTCTTCAAATACACTGTTGCCTTTTTGGCTTTCCTAACATCCACTAAATCTTGCCATATTTTCTTATTCTTTGTCGGAACCCCATTAACCAAGATAACCAGAGGTTCCTCTTCCACTTCTTCCACTCCAATTGTGTTAATGTTTTTATTCAAATCTAAAGGCAAATAAACAACTCTTCCCTTTAATCCTCTCTGTAAATCTGCTGGAGGCAACTTCCCTGTCTTTGGCTCCATTCTTACAATAGCCTGAAAGGGATGAATACTTTGAATCAAAATAGATTCATAAGTATTTAAATCCTTCAATTCAGAAGGAATCTCAACCAATTCAAGATTATTATGAACTGCCCTAGCAGGCATCTGGTTTTGGTTTAATTTATTACAACAATAAGTACACACACGTTGATCCGATCCCAAATCAAAATAATTTTCTACCATCAAGTATGTGGCAAAATCCTTCCATTCACTATTATTTTCCCTTTCACTTTTTGCATATAAATCCACTACCTTAGTCTGATTCTTATAATAAGTACGTCGACAACAAACACAAGTGAAATTAGGCCTCTCACTTGATTTCATCTGAAACGTGGCAATTTCCTTCTGAAAATTATCTGTACTGTAAACCTGTACATTATCTTCCACATTACTCTCTACTTCAGGGTCAATTTGAACATTCTCATCTTTACTACTAAAGTAACAAAACTCAATTTCTTCACAAATATTCTTCACATCTATTTCAGAACCATGCAAAAGAGCAGCACATAATTGTTTAAGCATAATTGCTGGACTCTTTGCATAATACAACATTCTCACTAATGTTCTCACTTTATTATGATGCACTGCTAGCATCCTGAAATGATGAAAAACACTCTGGCATACTCTCCTGGAAAGACAAGCCAGTGAATGACCACGCAAACCTGTTATTTGTCTCACTCTGCAAGGATCTAAATCTTGCAACAACTTCATTTTCTGCTTCAAACTTTTCTTATTAAATGTCCGTATAAAATCACAAAGCAAATTGATGGAAACCTGTCGCACACTGCAAATAGAACTACACTTCCAAATGTACACAGGAGCCTTAGGACGTCTTCCTAAAACCTCATCACTTTGCGCCTCTTTTGTGTCTGTTGTCACAAGTTTTTCTTTTTCAACTGGACAACCATCCTTCACTTCATAAGCTCGACCACTGGTGTCAACTGCAAACATCAAATCATTATCCTGAAAATAACTCTCCTCATTAAAAAATGCCTCAGAACTTGAACTATGCATCCATTCTCCGGAAAAAACTTCACAAAAGTTGCTACGATTTACTACTCTCTTCCATCTACTGTTTGTTTTAAAATCAGAAATTACCTTGCTTAGTTTCCTAATTCTATTGATTACCAAAATAAACAACTTTCGCTTAATTTCAAAAGCATGATCAATAATTTTCTCGACATTTTTCTTCTTCTTATAAAATGCCACTTTCTGTTTGCATTTCTTAATATTTCTTAATAAATTAACTATTATCCGATTACGGAACATTCGTTGTCGAATGTCCCTAAACTGTTCTTTCCTTCTACTATCATGCACAGAGTTATCTCTTCCTCTACCAGTAACATTTTTCATGGGTCTTTTCTTTCCATTTAAATTACTCTTCTTTTTCTGAACTGAAACATTTTGGCGAGAAATATTTTTTTTACTACAAATATTTTTTAAGAAAGACTTGGTGCTCTTACCCGGAGCTTTCTTGGTGTTTTGATAAGTATTTAGGGAAGAGGACTGCTGCAATAAAACATCACCGTACTGTCTTTGACGTTTTCGAGCCTTTATAATTCTATTTTTGGAAGGCATTTTCCAAACTATGAAAGAATCCGCAGTTGAATCTGTTGAAAAATATAATAGAAAAATGTTAATAACCACTATTACCAAACAGTAAATAAATAACAGTCATCAAAAACTTAATGCCCTTCTTATTATTTAACATAGCAAATCAAGGCATATGACTGAGTATGATGTTATTTTTCTTTTTTAAATGGAAAGCGTTCTTCATGGTGCAAGTTTCTTGTAAATACGCTCCCACCTGCGAAAAGGAACTTAGCAATGCAAAGCTGCTTGGGTCCCCAGTGTCTGTCAACATTCTAAACAGTCCGGAGCGGCCGCCATCTTATCTCTCGGTAGGATCGAGAGAGAAGAAAAGGTGAAAAACGAAGGGGAAATTTAATAAAATGGGGTAAAGTATACCCCAGTTGACCCCCTAGGAATGTTGTTGGAATTTTTTAAAGGGTCCCCTGAGGAAAATAAAGAAATATATATTTTTCACGATAGAACCGCTTCCCAAACACCGAACTGGTCCGCAAACTGCACGAGAATACGCCATTTTGTGCGTCGTTTTAATTAAATTACTAGGAATAAGGAGGTGCGGGAGACGTATCCTATTTCCTTATATTTTCTGAGAGTGCCTGAGGAGTCTGATATATGTTGATACATGTGTTCCAGCGACTGTGCGTGAGCTTTTTTTAAATTCTTGCTGCGTGACGTCTGTTAACGTTCGATTCGAAGGAAATCAGGAACTGTTGACCACCAATTTCTCAGTACGATAAAATCTTTTGAAATATATTATCAAGCCTGTGCGCTAAAATTATCGCCGATAAAGCGGCGACAATGGGCTTGATAATATACTCTGTGAAATTCCAATCGAAGCCCATTTTACATGTCTTCACATCTAGCATGTACTTCGATTGGAAATCCATAGAGCATATTATCAAGCCCATTATCGCCGCTTTATCGGTCGTTTTCGGCTGATAAAGCGGCGATAATTGAAGCGCACAGGCTTGATAAAATACCACATTGTTATAAATGAATCCTTATTGAGACACAATGTCTGCGCCAATTTGCCTTTTTTACAATGCCACAATTTTGTCGTGCACGGCAGCCATTTTACATGCCAGGCTGGTCTCAGCCTATCACCTAGCCCTGCGAATGTAGGGAAATATTATCAAACCTGTACACTAAAATCTATTTCTATATCACTACAGACAAAGCCACAATTTAAAAACACAGCTTTCTTCATAATTTTCTCCTTAGCGATAAAAAGCGGTAGCAATGCATGAATATCACGCTGAAAAGTCAGCGATATTCATGCATTATCCTGCAAATGCTCTTAGCCATGTTATCCACCTCCTATTGGATAACATGGCTAAGAACTGCTCGCAAATGCGAAAAAAAACGGTCGCAATGCATGAATATCACGCTGAAAATTCAGCGATATTCATGCATTATCCTGCAAATGCTCTTAGCCATGTTATCCACCACCCATTGAATAACATGACTAAATACTGCTCAGAGCCCCATGAGGAACGCTTTCCATTTAAAAGAGAAAACATATCATCATAGAAAAGAATCGTTTTTAAACACAGCATATAAATCAATTGTATACCTGCATTCAAGAGGAAATGACTGAAAATGTCCTTGAGACACACGAAAGCGTTTTCTGGAATACCCTAGCACCATTTTTCCGACATTATTAACATGGCTATGTAACTCCCATAATCAAAATCTAAATTTGCCAAGCGCAGGTGAGAACGTATTTACAAGACACTTGCCCCATGAGGAATGCTTTCCATTTAAAAATGAAAAAATAACATCAAAGACACTCAAATGCCTTATAAATATGACCCAAAACAACCCATGAAACTCTAACAGTACATATCCAAAATGTAATTGTTTTCAAAATGGTTTTTAAAAACAACATATCTGTTTCAGCTTACATAAAAGACCATGGAATGCGCTTCATATACAACAATACCTTGAGTTACTACATGCCGGAATCCTACACCGAATATGCAAATACAATTTCTCAAAGAAACAAAATCTATTTCTATATCACTATAGACAAAGCCACAGTTTTAAAAACACAGCTTTCTTCATCATTTTCTCCTTAAATCATTCTATTCTATATCTAAAATAAATAAATCTTTTCTCACCTTAGCAAATACTTTTTGAGTTTTGAAAACAGTCTCAGAAATACACCAAATTGTCTTCAGCAGAAGAAAAACGATGCACTCCAGAGGCTGCAGCTATTGAAAGCACAGAAATACAGATATTCTTTTCACATATCTCTCATATTAGCCAATCATACCTCTTCCCTCACTTTTTTCAAATCAAAACCCTTCCCCCCCTCTGCCCTCTCTGCCTTTTTTTTGCTTAGCAGCGACCTCCTGAAAGACCTCTCATGTTTGCAAGTTCACACAACAATGTTTCAATTGAACTCTGAACTCTCAGTGCACCTGCGTATCCAGTGCAATCGTTCATTAAAAGTTTCTTCCTTGACCATTGAAATTACATGTTTCAAGAACACATCCATGCACCCTAACTTTCTGTTTTCAGAAATGGAAATGCGCCAATCACTGCTAATGAATAATTAGCATTGGAAATCCACAGTTTTTTTTCTTTACAAACTCCTACTGTTTCAACTGCCCTTTCATTACCACACTTCATCTGACTGCAGCACAACCTTCTCCCACCATGTTTAACGTCTGGATTGTTGGACATAGTTACATCCACTGGGCTCAAAGGTATGCTGACAACAGAAATTTACACAACCTCAATTTACAGGATGTGGAAATTAAATGGTTGGGCCAAAGAGGATTAAAATGTCACCAATTGATACCATTGGTGAAAACCTTTATGCATTTGCCAAAACCTGACCTCTTAATAGTGCACTGTGGAGGAAATGATTTAGGCACTATGACTGGGGTTGGTCTGGAAATGCTTTTAAAGGACACCTTTGAGCAATTAATGGCACTTTTTCCTCAAACTGCCTTGGTATATTCCAATATATGCCAAAGACAGAAATGGAGGTGGTCCAACCAATTTGGTCCACAAATTGAGAAAGCGAGGAAGCATGTAAACAAATCTGTTTCAGCTTTCATGAGAGACCATGGAATGGGCTCCCTGTACAATAATAACTTGCGTTACTACATGCAAGATATCTACAGAGGAGATGGAGTTCACTTCTCAGATGAGGGCAACAGAATTTTCATTCTGAATTTAAGAATGTGCATTGGTACCTACTTATAAGTACCTAAATGGAACATAAACCCAAAAGCTCTTCTCAGAGCTACCCTTCATCTGATCAATCACAATTAATACTTTTCTCTAACTTATTTCTGTAATTTTCAACAAACTACGCTCAAAGAGCGCTACCCGGTGCGCGAACTGGAAGCTAACCACCCAAAATTATTTTAAAAATGTTTTTTCTCCGCACATATGGTCCTCCTCAGCCACCCTCAGAAAACCTGGGGGGTCAAAATACTTGTACCGTGTCCCCTTCTACCCTTTCTGAACATTATTTAACCTCCATTTTATATGTTAATTCGACCGAAACACAAAATGGTGGACTCCCGTTAAGCTTCTAGTTCGCGGACTAAACTGCTTCCCGGGAAGCGGCCCAAAGAAAAGGTGGGAAAGTGATTTAAAGAAAAAGGACTGGAGACACTCTCACCAAATATAGATTATCTCATACTACATAACAATCCCTTTCATTTTCACAAATTTGATTGAAATTCCATTTAGCCATTAAGCCTGTAGACCTCTCAAAATACCTTGAGGTAAATTACTTCACAAAACACATCTGAAGTGTTGGAATTGACAACCAATAAAAATCTTACTTTCATTTTCTACTTTTATTACCTGATATTTGATTGGTTATATACCTGAATATATATAAAGGAAGAGAAGAAAACACAGCCATTTTGACTGCTACTTCTTGTTGTACATCACATTTCAATACTTACCTAAGACTTCAACTTGTTTCTGAAGGTAAGTTGTATATTGAACACTATAACTTAATATGGTAGACTTTTTCTGATACATATACACTATCCCTCTGTAGTAGTTATGGATTTAGATAGACTTCTCTGTTATAGTTACGAATGGAGTTAGGCTTCTCTTCGTTAAATTACATACACTTTTTTTATAGTCCTATTTCCACTCTGATACTATACACTGCCAAAAGAAAAATTCACTGATAAAAACTACCTATCTAAAATTAATCCCAACAGTGCCCAATCTCTACTAATATATATTTTCTTATTCAAAATTTCAGGCAAAATGGAAGGCGAACAACAAGTTTCATTTTCGATTGAACTGAAGGAGAGCAGCCAAGACAAACTTGATGACTTTATGGATGACAGTAGAGACCACGAACTTCTACAATGTGTTGAAGCAGTAGACAACTTGCTTCAAAATGAAAAACAATTACACCCTATAATAAATTATGACATTTCTGACAATGAAATGTTAGAAAATTTAATAAACTATGAAACACAATCATAATAAAAAAAATAAATAAAGAAAACAAAAAAAACTAACAAAAACAACAAATATTTAACATACAGTATAAAAAAAATCTATCATTCTTTTATCCTTATAGTACGCTGCCCAGAGCGCTACCCGGTTCGCGTACTAGGAGCTCACCACGCATAAATAATTTTTTTTTTTTTTTTTTTTTTCCCCTGCAGAAACCTTTTACAACCTCCACATAAAACCTAGGGGGTCAGGGAGGATCTACTAGGCCCCCTTATCGAAATTTCCCCCTTTGTTTTGGCCTCCTCTTATCTCTCGATCCTACCGAGAGACAAGATGGCGGCCGCACCGGACTGTTTAGAATGTTGACAGACACCGGAGAGCCAATCAGCTTCGCATCGCAAAGTTCCGATAAGCGAAAAGTACGCGAACCGGATCGCTGCCCGGAGCGCTGTTACAGATATATATCTTGATTTAAACGTTAATTTCTCAAAATCCACTGAAGCACATATATTGAGACCTAGCAAAGGCACATCGGGCTAACAGTCCCTACAATTTTGCCAAGTTTCGTGCAAATCCATTCAGCCGTTCGAGCTAAAAGTGAGGCCAACCGCCCTATGGAAATTAACATGGGAAAAACGCGTTTTGGGACCCCCCTTTATTCTCAGCCCCCCCTTGACGAAACCCCCCCAAATTTCCAGGAGCTGCTCAGAAACAAAATGTGCCATTTTCCTGAAAATTTCAGCCGATTCCGTCCACAAACGCCAAAGTTATTAGACATAGAATTTTCAGAAATCCCATAGGGAAAAAATCCTAACTATATATACCTACTGGCGACCGCCAGTAGGTAATATAGATATATATATATTATGCTCCTGTTTGCCCAAAGAATGGAAATGCACTCAGGGAACAGTGCACATCCTGCCATCCATCACTCTCGGGCTGCAATCCCTGACGCGTTTCGGAAGTAAATTCCTTTCTCAAAGGGTAAATGGCACACAGTTCACTGCTTGTTTTTCATCGCACTTTATTTATAAAACACCTTCTTATAGGCTGCTTACACCTTCTGATAGGCTGCTTTGATAAGTCTCTCGCCTTCTGATAGGCTACTTTGAAGAGTCACAAGCATATTGCCTGTTGGGAAATGTAGTCCCCAGTGGATGCAACGAACTCAGGGTACCTTCTGCATGCCCTCCAATGGGCCTCGAGGCGTGGATGGTAACAATCCTCGGTGCTGTAGCCTCATGGAAATGCCGGGCGTATCCTCAGCTCCATGCCCGCTGTAATTACGGTGGTGCATTTCCCACGGCGGGGCTGCCGTGTAACATTATGCTCCTGTTTGCCCAAAGAATGGAAATGCACTCAGGGAACAGTGCACATCCTGCCATCCATCACTCTCGGGCTGCAATCCTTGACGCGTTTCGGAAGTAAATTCCTTTCTCAAAGGGTAAATGGCACACAGTTCACTGCTTGTTTTTCATCGCACTTTATTTATAAAACACCTTCTTATAGGCTGCTTACACCTTCTGATAGGCTGCTTTGATAAGTCTCTCGCCTTCTGATAGGCTACTTTGAAGAGTCACAAGCATATTGCCTGTTGGGAAATGTAGTCCCCAGTGGATGCAACGAACTCGGGGTACCTTCTGCATGCCCTCCAATGGGCCCCGAGGCGTGGATGGTAACAATCCTCGGTGCTGTAGCCTCATGGAAATGCCGGGCGTATCCTCAGCTCCATGCCCGCTGTAATTACGGTGGTGCATTTCCCACGGCGGGGCTGCCGTGTAACATTATGCTCCTGTTTGCCCAAAGAATGGAAATGCACTCAGGGAACAGTGCACATCCTGCCATCCATCACTCTTGGGCTGCAATCCCTGATGCGTTTCGGAAGTAAATTCCTTTCTCAAAGGGTAAATGGCACACAGTTCACTGCTTGTTTTTCATCGCACTTTATTTATAAAACACCTTCTTATAGGCTGCTTACACCTTCTGATAGGCTGCTTTGATAAGTCTCTCGCCTTCTGATAGGCTACTTTGAAGAGTCACAAGCATATTGCCTGTTGGGAAATGTAGTCCCCAGTGGATGCAACGAACTCGGGGTACCTTCTGCATGCCCTCCAATGGGCCCCGAGGCGTGGATGGTAACAATCCTCGGTGCTGTAGCCTCATGGAAATGCCGGGCGTATCCTCAGCTCCATGCCCGCTGTAATTACGGTGGTGCATTTCCCACGGCGGGGCTGCCGTGTAACATTATGCTCCTGTTTGGCCAAAGAATGGAAATGCACTCAGGGAACAGTGCACATCCTGCCATCCATCACTCTCGGGCTGCAATCCCTGACGCGTTTCGGAAGTAAATTCCTTTCTCAAAGGGTAAATGGCACACAGTTCACTGCTTGTTTTTCATCGCACTTTATTTATAAAACACCTTCTTATAGGCTGCTTACACCTTCTGATAGGCTGCTTTGATAAGTCTCTCGCCTTCTGATAGGCTACTTTGAAGAGTCACAAGCATATTGCCTGTTGGGAAATGTAGTCCCCAGTGGATGCAACGAACTCGGGGTACCTTCTGCATGCCCTCCAATGGGCCCCGAGGCGTGGATGGTAACAATCCTCAGTGCTGTAGCCTCATGGAAATGCCGGGCGTATCCTCAGCTCCATGCCCGCTGTAATTACGGTGGTGCATTTCCCACAGCGGGGCTGCCGTGTAACATTATGCTCCTGTTTGCCCAAAGAATGGAAATGCACTCAGGGAACAGTGCACATCCTGCCATCCATCACTCTCGGGCTGCAATCCCGGACAAACTGGGAGCGTACACATATTGCGGTCGTCCAGCCGCAGAAAATGCACCGCCTCGCTAAAGTGGGGGCCATGGGACTCTAGATGTTACTGAGCCTCATATGGGAGCTTTCACCTAAAGGAATCGTGAGCAGTACAACATGCCGCAACAAACCACATGTCCCAGAATTCCATCTAGGCTCAACCGAGCCGCTCATTGGACGTTTGGTATTGAAATGGATGGGCATGGGAAGACCACGCCTCTGAAGAAGTGCGGAGGCACTGAAACGCGCCAGGCGTCATGAATTAAGCAGACAGGAAGATTCTAATGCCGCTGCAACCTGCGGTATGCTGTCACTGCTTTCACCCGTTATTGGTGGGAGTTGGAGTGCATTTTCAAAGTTTGGGACAAACTGGGAGCGTACATATATATATATATATATATATATATATATATATATATATATATATATATATATATATATATATATATATATATCCCCAAAATCAATTCCACACGATACAAACAGGAATGTCCAGGCCAGCTTTGCAGTTATCCAAGAGCTTTTATTTTAGCTCCTACTCAACGCGTTTCGAGGTACAACCTCTTGATCACGAGGTTGTACCTCGAAACGCGTTGAGTAGGAGCTAAAATAAAAGCTCTTGGATAACTGCAAAGCTGGCCTGGACATTCCTGTTTGTATCGTGTGGAATTGATTTTGGAGATTTGGGGAGTGGCTGCCCCGTCCAGGCCCTCCGCTGCAAGGGGCAGGGGTTCAGAGCCCGAAATTACATTTGGATATATATATATATATATATATATATATATATATATATATATATATATATATATATATATATATATATATATATATATTCACTGAAAAAACCATAGGTTAGAGACCATATATAGTTAGCTGGACATTTTATTGACATAAAACCAATGAAATTCCATATATAGTTAGTTGCACTAACTATATATCGCGCACCCGCAATCCACTGCTGATGATGTCACATATTACATCATTCATGACATGGTCAGTGACATCACTGATGACATCACTGATGACATCTCAAATGACATCACTGATGACATCACTGATGACATCTCAAATGACATCATCTAGTGTCTGTGTGTTTTTGTAAAGTTTAAATATGTTTTACATATTGAAGAATGAGTGGATGTATGGAAGACTGAGTGTGTGTGTGGCTGGCTGGGAGGTGTGTGACTCTGTGCATATCAATGTGTACTTGTATCAGTGATTGTATACGAGAGTAAGTATGTGTTAGTATATGTGTGAAAAGTATGGTGTTCTGTGTTTAACTGTATAGATGAGGAAATCGAAGTGTGATTGATTCTTCACAGGACTGACTAGGTGTATGAGTGCATATGATAGTGTTGTAATAATAAGTGACTGTATGTATGAGTGATTGTATGGGTGAATGAGTGAATGTGTGTGTAGACGTAGGAATCAGTGAGTGCGTATGTAGTAACTGGTATTGGTGTGTCATGATGTCATCAGTGATGTCATTTGAGATGTCATCAGTGATGTCATTAGTGATGTCATTTGAGATGTCATCAGTGATGTCATCAGTGATGTCACTGACCATGTCATGAATGATGTAATATGTGACATCATCAGCAGTGGATTGCGGGTGCGCGATATATAGTTAGTGCAACTAACTATATATGGAATTTCATTGGTTTTATGTCAATAAAATGTCCAGCTAACTATATATGGTCTCTAACCTATGGTTTTTTCAGTGAATTTTCAAGGTTTTGTAAATGCAAATTCCTAACTATATATGGTCTATAACCTATAGTTTTTTCAGTGAATTTCATTGGTTTTTTAAAAGCTAATATCTATAGCTGTAAAATATATTCTTTATTACGTGACGTATCACGTAGCCACGTGAGACGCCTCATGGCGCGTCGCATAACCGTGACGTATCGGCTCTGCAGCGCAAACAAAACCCGTAACGTAAGCGTGCCGGAGCACGCTTACAGATATATATATATTTTTTAACCTTAATTAGACAAAATCCACACGTGCACATATCTTGAGGCCTTGCAAAGGCACATCAAACAAACAGTCCCTACAATTTTGCCAAGTTTGCTGGAAATCTATTCCCTTAATTTTTTTTTTACTGTTTCTCTTGGTTTTCCTCTTGTTACGCTTACCGGGACGCTACCCGGTACGCGAACCGGACGCTCCAAAAACACAAGATGGCGGACTCCCGTTACGCTGCCGGTTAGCTGCCCGGTTCGCGTACCGGGAAGCGCCTCTACCGCAAAAAATCGCGGGGGACTTTAATATCCCCCTCATCAATCCTAGGGGGTCAGGAGGGGTTTACCTTGCCCCCTTTCCTTCATCTCCCCCTTCTTTTTTCACCACATCTTGTCTCTCGAACCTACCGAGAGACAAGATGGCGGCCGCTCCGGACTGTTTACAATGTTGACAGCTACGCTGCCGGTTAGCTGCCCGGTTAGCTGCCCGGTGAGCTGCCCGGTGAGCTGCCCGGTGAGCTGCCCGGTTCGCGTACCGGGACGCGCCTCTACGGCGTAAAATCGCAAAAAAAAAATAAAAATATTTTTTGCCCCGCGGGGCACTTTAATATCCCCCTCATCAATCCTAGGGGGTCAGGAGTGGTCTACCTTGCCCCCTTTCCTTCATTTCCCCCTTCGTTTTTCACCACATCTTGTCTCTCGATCGTACCGAGAGACAAGATGGCGGCCGCTCCGGACTGTTTAGAATGTTGACAGACACCGGAGAGCCAATCAGCTTCGCTTCGCGAAGTTCCGTTACGCGTCAGGTACGCGAACCGGGGCGCTAACCGGACCGCTGTCACAGATATATATATTTTTTTAAACGTTCATTTCTCAAAATCCACTGGAGCACATATATTGAGACATAGCAAAGGCACGTCGGGCAAACCATATCTACAATTTTGCCAAGTTTCATGTAAATCTATTCAGCCGTTCGAGCTAAAAGTGAGTCCAACCGCCCTATGGAAAAATGAATGGGAAAAACGCGTTTTGGGACCCCCCTTTTTTCTCGGCCCCCCTTGACGAACCCCCCCCAAATTTTCAGGGGCTGTTCAGAAACAAATGTGCCATTTTCCTGAAAATTTCAGCCAATTCCGTCCACAAACGCCAAAGTTATTAGACATAGAATTTTCAGAAATCCCATAGAGAAAAAATCCTAACTATATATACCCACTGGCTATCGCCAGTAGGTAATATACATATATAAACATATATAATCTGCATATCTATATAAATATAAATGCATGCATACATATACATATATGCATACATATGCATGTTATTTACATGAAAGTTTTAAAAACACTAATAAAAGCAAAGCTAAAAAGCCACCTCATTACAAACAGAATGGCTTTAACTTAAACGAGGGCGAGATCTATTGCATTTTCAATGCTTGTTTACTTTGGTTCTACCAAGAAGGCATTCAGATGTGTCACACATTTGCCATAAATTCTGAATGTTAGCACTCTAGTTGCTCATTAGATCACTGTAGTAAAGCTAGTGCTCACCAGGGAAGTCTGCTGCTAATCATGGTTTGCAGCCATTTTCCCGCATTTTTTATCCCGCAGACTTTCAGTCCGCATACCATTATCCCGCAAGGTCATTGACCTCGCATACCATTATCCCGCATTGTTTCAAAACGCATGTGCATTTATCGCGCATGCCTTTACAAAGAATTACGTTTTAAAGGCATGTATGGTAAATGCATTTGCGTTGTGAAAACCACGATGACGAGAGAGGTAAGTGGGTTTGTGTTAATTTTTTCGTGGGTTAGTGATTGTGTAGTGTAGTGTAGTGTTGTGTAGTGTAGTGTTGTGTTAGTGTAGTGTAGAGTTGTGGTGGTTGTTTAGTGTAGGGTCATGCTGGGGGTAGTGTTTTAGGGTTTAGGGTTGTGTTGTAGTGTTTGCGTAGTGTAGGGTCATGCTGGGGGTAGTGTTTTAGGGTTTAGGGTAGTGTTGTAGTGTTTGCGTAGTGTAGGGTCATGCTGGGGGTAGTGTTTTAGGGTTTAGGGTTGTGTTGTAGTGTTTGCGTTGTGTAGGGTCATGCTGGGGCTAGTGTTTTAGGGTTTAGGGTAGTGTTGTAGTGTTTGCGTAGTGTAGGGTCATGCTGGGCGTAGTGTTTTAGGGTTTAGGATAGTGTTGTAGTGTTTGCGTAGTGTAGGGTCATGCTGGGGGTAGTGTTGTAGGGTTTTGGGTAGTGTTGTAGTGTTTGCGTAGTGTAGGGTCATGCTGGGGTGTAGTATTTTAGGGTTTAGGGTAGTGTTGTAGTGTTTGCGTAGTGTAGGGTCATGCTGGGGGTAGTGTTTTAGGGTTTTGGGTAGTGTTGTAGTGTTTGCGTAGTGTAGGGTCATGCTGGGGGTAGGGTTTTAGGGTTTTGGGTAGTGTTGTAGTGTTTGCGTAGTGTAGGGTCATGCTGGGGTGTAGTGTTTTAGGGTTTTGGGTAGTGTTGTAGTGTTTGCGTAGTGTAGGGTCATGCTGGGGGTAATGTTTTAGGGTTTTGGGTAGTGTTGTAGTATTTGCGTAGTGTAGTGTAGGGTCATGCTGGGGGTAGTGTTTTAGGGTTTGGGTAGTGTTGTAGTGTTTGCGTAGTGTAGGGTCATGCTGGGGGGTAGTGTTTTAGGGTTTTGGGTAGTGTTGTAGTGTTTGCGTAGTGTAGGGTCATGCTGGGGGTAGTGTTTTAGGGTTTTGGGTAGTGTTGTAGTGTTTGCGTAGTGTAGGGTCATGCTGGGGGTAGTGTTTTAGGGTTTTGGGTAGTGTTGTAGTGTTTGCGTAGTGTAGGGTCATGCTGGGGGTAGTGTTTTAGGGTTTAGGGTAGTGTTGTAGTGTTTGCGTAGTGTAGGGTCATGCTGGGGGTAGTGTTTTAGGGTTTAGGGTAGTGTTGTAGTGTTTGCGTAGCGTAGGGTCATGCTGGGGGTAGTGTTTTAGGGTTTAGGGTAGTGTTGTAGTGTTTGCGTAGTGTAGGGTCATGCTGGGGTGTAGTGTTTTAGGGTTTTGGGTAGTGTTGTAGTGTTTGCGTAGCGTAGGGTCATGCTGGGGGTAGTGTTTTAGGGTTTACGGTAGTGTTGTAGTGTTTGCGTAGTGTAGGGTCATGCTGGGGGTAGTGTTTTAGGGTTTACGGTTGTGTTGTAGTGTTTGCGTAGTGTAGGGTCATGCTGGGGGTAGTGTTTTAGGGTTTAGGGTTGTGTTGTAGTGTTTGTGTAGTGTAGGGTCATGCTGGGGGTAGGGTTTTAGGGTTTAGGGTAGTGTTGTAGTGTTTGCGTAGTGTAGGGTCATGCTGGGGTGTAGTGTTTTAGGGTTTTGGGTAGTGTTGTAGTGTTTGCGTAGTGTAGGGTCATGCTGGGGGTAGTGTTTTAGGGTTTAGGGTAGTGTTGTAGTGTTTGTGTAGTGTAGGGTCATGCTGGGGGTAGTGTTTTAGGGTTTAGGGTAGTGTTGTACTGTTTGTGTAGTGTAGGGTCATGCTGGGGGTAGTGTTTTAGGGTTTAGGGTAGTTTAGTTGTTTAGTGTATGCTAAAGGCATATTCGTTCTAAAAGTTTTCGTTATTTTAATTTGCGGCCTAATAGTACATGCAGGATTTCGTCATATATTTGCTAATCATACTTTCTATGGCAAAATGAACCCCCTCATTTTGTTCCTTTTTAAATTAAATGTTTTAAGAGTTACCACTTTATTCCAATCAAGATGGCTTCAGGTGTGCCATACCTTTGTAATAAGTAGGACTGTTAGCACTCTAGTTGTTCTTTAGAACACTCTGGGACATTCTGGCATTGGGCTATAGTTGGGCTACATCTGGCTGATATTTGGGCTACATTTGTTTTTTTGTCTCTGGTGGCCATCTTTGGGCTACATTGGGCTACATTGGGCTACATTGGGCTACATTTGGGCTCCAACATATATATAGCCCAATGTAGCCCAATATATATTTTTCAAAGTTAATTTTTGTAAAAACCACTGGAGCCTATATCTTGAGACATAGCAAAGGCACATCGGGCTACCAGTCCCTACAATTTTGCCAAGTTTGGTGTAAATCCATTCAGCCGTTCAGGCTAAAAGTGAGGCCAACCGCCCTATGGAAAATTGCATGGGAAAAACACGTTTTGGGACCCCCCTTTTTTCTCGGCCCCCCCTTGACGAAACCCCCCCAAATTTTTAGGGGCTGCTCAGAAACAAAATGTTCCATTTTCCTGAAAATTTCAGCCAATTCTGTCCTTAAACGCCAAAGTTATTCGACATAGAATTTTCAAAAATCCCATAGAAAAAAATCCTAACTATATATACCTACTGGCTATCGCCAGTAGGTAATATATATATATATATATATATATATATATATATATATATATATATATATATATATTACCTACTGGCGATAGCCAGTAGGTATATATAGTTAGGATTATTTCTCTATGGAACTTTTGAAAATTCTATGTCTAATAACTTTGGCGTTTGAGGACAGAATCGGCTGAAATTTTCAGGAAAATGGCACATTTTGTTTCTGAGCAGCCCCTGAAAATTTGGGGGGGGTTCGTCAAGGGGGGGTTGAGAAAAAAGGGGGGTCCCAAAACGCGTTTTTCCCATGTTCATTTCCATAGGGCGTTTGGCCTCACTTTTAGCTCGAACGGCTGAATGGATTTACACGAAACTTGGCAAAATTGTAGGGACTGTTAGCCCGATGTGCCTTTGCTGGGTCTCAATATATGTGCTCCAGTGGATTTTGAGAAATTAACGTTTTAAAAAATTTATATATCTGTGACAGCGTCCCAGATAGCGCTCCAGATCGCGTACTTTTCGCATCACGGAGCTTTGCGAAGCGATGCTGATTGGCTCTCCGGTGTCTGTCAACATTCTAAACAGTCCGGTGCGGCCGCCATCTTGTCTCTCGGTAGGATCGAGAGACAAGAAGAGGTGAAAAACGAAGGGGGAATTTAATGAAAGGGGGCAAGGTAGACCCCTCTTGACCCCCTAGGAATGATGTTGGGGTTATTAAAGGGTCCCGTGGGGAAAATAAAAAAAATTTGATTTTTTTCACGGTAGAAGCGCTTCTCGGTTCGCAAATTAACGGCTGAATGGATTTGCACGAAACTTGGCAAAATTATAGGGACTGTTAGCCCGATGTGCCTTTGCTGGGTCTCAATATATGTGCTCCAGTGGATTTTGAGAAATTAACGTTTAAAAAACAGGTATATCTGTGACAGCGTCCCAGATAGCGCTCCAGATCGCGTACTTTTTGCGCAACGGAGCTTTGCGTAGCGCAGCTGATTGGCTCTCCGGTGTCTGTCAACATTCTAAACAGTCCCGTGCGGCCGCCATCTTGTCTCTCAGTAGGATCGAGAGACAAGAAGAGGTGAAAAACGAAGGGGGAATTTAATGAAAGGGGGCTAGGTAGACCCCTCTTGATCACCTAGGAATGATGTTGGGGTTATTAACACCTTGGCTGCTAGGTGTTTTCCCCCCCTGTGCTGGAAATTGCTCCTAGTATGTATTCATGACGAGCTCAGCTCGTCATCAGCACAGCTCAACTGTGCATCATGACGAGCTGAGCTCGTCATCAGCATCGAAAGGGTTAAAGGGTCCCGTGGGGCAAATAATAAAAATTTGATTTTTCGCGGTAGAAGCGCTTCTCAGCTCGCGAACCGGGTCGCAAACTGGTAGCGAAACGTGAATTCGCCATTTTTTGTTTCGATTTCATTAAATTACTAGGTATAAGGGGGGTACGGGAGACGTATCTGGACCCCTTTTGTTTTCTGAGGGTGGCTGAGGAGGCACATATATGTTGATACATGTCTTCCAGCGGCTGTGCGTGAGCGTTTTTTTTTTTGCTGCGTGACGTCTGTTAACGTTCGATTCGATGGAAATCAGGAACTGTTGACCGCCATTTTGTCACTGCGAGTAAATATTTTGTTTTAAATAATTGTTATAAATTAATCCTTATTGATAAACATTGTCTGCGCCATCTTGTCTTTTTTGCAATGCCACACTTTTGTTGAGCACGGCAGCCATTTTAGATGCCTTGACCAGACCCACTCTCTGCACGCCGCCGATCCTCAGCATGGCTCCTCACCCTCGCAAGCATCTCCCCCACGCACTGGTCACCCCCGCTCTCTCTCTCATGCATGGGCCAGAAACCTCCTCCCATGTGCGCTGCTCTTCCCTGAGAATCACACCCTGTGCCCGCCCGACACCACCCTTTCACCCTATTCACTACCGCACCCTCTGGCACTCCTCTTCCTCTGTGTCCGATTGTTCATGCCGGTCCCAGGCTATCACCTAGCCCTGCAGATGTAGTTTATGGCCCCAGCTGTAGAGAATCACCCCTCTTCAAAGGAGTTACAGTAGATCAAGGCCCCCACCCGATGAGATCCGTCACACCACATGCGTTCCTACTATCTGATAACCATCCTGTATTGTGCTTGGGGAGGGGATTCTCACTGTGAGGGTGTGTGGGACCGAGCCTGAAGCGGAAGATTCCAGGGATGCCTCTTTGTACATCAAAGTTTTTACAATTATGTGTCACATTATAAATATATAGCACTCCAACAAAGTAGGATTATAACACTTTAATAACTTTTAAATATATAGAACGCAACAAAAACAGTAAATACATTTAAACATTTTTTTGAAAAAATAAGCAACAATGGTCAGTAGCTGTGTTTAGTGCGAATAGTCCCAAGGCAGCACAACGTGCTGAGTTCTGGACAGCACCCAGATGATGTTACCTGGGTGCCGCACTGGTTTTTGGTATCCTACAATGCAGCTCCGAAAAACGGCGTGGGGCGTCCCGAGGGGTGCGCGGGGAGGCCTCCTCAGTAGCGGTCTGTTGTGCGAATAGTCCCAAGGCAGCAGAACGCGCTGAGATGTGGATGGCACCCAGGTGATGTCCAGTAAGTTGTCGCACTGGTTTTGGTATCCTACAATGCTGCTCCGAAAAACGGCGTGGGGCGCCCCGGGGGGGGGGGGGGGAGGCGGCGTGAACTGGCCTCCCCAGGTGGCAGCTCGTGTGCTGTAGTGGGGCGCCCCTTTACCGTTTCAGTTGCCATTCCGCCCGCTTTTGGTACACTGTGCCACAATCCACCATTCAGCTGAGTTGCGCCCACTCTTGCGGTTCAGCGATAGGCGGCTGCCACAGGACTCTCAAAATGGCAGCAGGCTCTTTCCTTTTTGGGCCTGGTCCACTAAAATGGCCCTGGGACACCTCTGAACCCGGACGCTTGTCTGCTAGGTCTTGGACCCCATTCTCGAAAGCGTCCCCTCAGCCGTGAAGATTTTACAAAAGTCTTGGGGGCCCTCGACTCCTGCAGGCTTCCGGTGGGGAGCGGCTGCCATGATTGCTCGCGGAATGACCACGACGGAGCCACGAGATGGTGGTGCTTTCATGCTGACGCCAGCTTCAGTCTGAAACATCCAGAAACAAGGTGGGGCTTTCATCGTTTGGGAAAAAAAAATGTTCTAAACCAATGAAAAGTGTTATTTTTAGGTCATATGACCAAGCCTTCCATCATTAGGAAACCAAAAGTAAAATGAACCAATGAAAAGTTACATGACCTGTTATGCGGCATAGATCTATATAAAGCGTAGAAAATCCGTTGGCCCGTGAGGCGGCGTCAGTAGCGGACCGATGTGCGAATAGGCCGAAGGCAGCACAACGCGCCGAGATCCGGATGGCACCGAGGTGGTGTCCAGCAAGTTGCTGCACTGGTATGGCTATCCTACAATGCTGCGCTGAAAGACAGCGTGGGGTGCCCAGGGGGAGGCGGTGCGAACGGCCCTCTTCCGCCTCTCCAGGTGGAGGCACCTCATCTGCAGTGCGGCGCCCCTTAGCGTTTCACACGCCGGCCAACAGAGTTGGGTCCGCACTTGCTGCTACAGTAGGCCGAAGGCAGCCCAACGCGAAGAGATCCGGATGGCACCGAGGTGGTGTCCAGCAAGTTTCCGCACTGGTGTGGCCATCCTACAATGCTGCGCCGAAAGTCGGCGTGGGGTCCTGTGAGATGGTGTCAGTAGCGGACCGATGTGTGAATAGGCCGGAACCAGCACAAGGCGCCAAGATCCGGATGGCACCGAGGTGGTGTCATAGTTGAGAGTTCTGAGCAGCGCTTGTAACACTGTCTGAAGCTTATTTGCACCTGCTGCAGCTTCACTATTGCCTTGGTGTGGCCAAAGATCGCCCATGACATAGGCGGCTGGCTCCCAGGGTCCGGCGTAAGTTTTTCCTTTTCCTTTCTGCATCTTGTCCCACAATCCGTTTGACCTGAAGACACGACCAGGTCCCTGAATGTGTGCAGGGGGAGGCTATTGATTGAATCAAAATGGCAGCTTCACACAAAGCTGACTCAAGCGTTCCTGCTGATGCTATACAGACAAAAACTGGTTTTCAATTTGTATATTCTTCTGGATTTTTCCATCCAAGGCTGGTTGAGAGTTTGTAGAACAATGGCTTTAGATTTTCAACATACTACTCTTCAACATTCTTCCTAAATGTAACAATGTGAGACTCACGGCTGTTTATCTTTCCTTTCAAAATGCTGCCAACAATATTTTCTGAATGGAAGACACCACAAGGCGCTGAGATCCGGTTGGCACCTAGGTGTTGTCCAGCAAGTTGCCGCACTGGTGTGGCCATCCTACAATGCTGCGCCGAAAGTCGGCGTGGTGGTTGCATAACCTTGATATCATGAGATACGTATGCAGTTTTGAAGCACATGGCGGGCGGGGACGAGAATTGTTTGAATATTTCGACATCCCTATTGATATTAAGTTCTGATGTGTTGTTGGTTACTGTACTATTGAAAGTTCGAATTAACGTCGCCCATGGTACTTGCCCGCAAATGTATATCTAGATAATTTTATTGTAAGTGGTCTTGTCGTATTTTAATTACAAAATGTACGTCCACCGATTTCGCAACTGTTAGACACCTTAGTTCTTGCAACCTAATGGCCCGCCTGTTACGTTCCTCTACAGTGTAAATGTCTCCTCATCATATACGATTACAGTTTGCTCCGTGGCCGGCCCACGTGGTTATAGGCCCGTATTTGTATACTGACATTTTCACAATAAAGGTTTTTAAAACAAAACATGGTAGTAGTATTTACATTGGTGAAGTTTTTAATTTTAGTCACTGTTTTCGAATCAGTAAAAGGCAAGTGAAATAAAGCAGTCCAATTACATGACGGATAAAAGGTATAATACGCAGGAACGAAGTAAAGATAAATGGTCAAGGGCTGTTGTGTTTTCTACTCCTGCAACATAAAGTGATCGATAAGAATCTGATATTCAGGCCTATCGGCAACTAAGACAGCAGGCCGAGCCTCTTTTGCTCAACGGCTCCGTCATGGGACGAAGAAACGTCCTTTTTCTCAAAAACGGAATATATTTCACTTGCAGGACAGTTGTAAATTTTCCGGGAAAGTACATTAGCCTGGAACATTATAACATATATGTTTAAGAAAAAATAATGTTCGAAAGCAATAAAAAGTGTCATTTTTAGGTCATATGACGAAGCCTTTCATCATTAGAATAACAAAAGTAAAATGAACCAATGAAAAGTTTTATTAACAAGTCACATGACCTGTTATGCTTACGTTACGCGCTGCGCACCGCGCCCCGGATCGCTTCTGAGAAGCTGCGCTTCGCGCACCGGAGCACTTCCGGGTGCGCTAACTCGGCGTGTCATATGACGCATTACGCGACAACGTAGGTCCAGAATATAGTCAAAATGTTTCCACCAACCAGCGGTCGGAACACAACCCCTTCCAGCAGTCTAAAAAGTTTTGTTAAATGACAACAGAAGGGACAGGCAACAAGAACCATCAGTCAAAGAGGGGAGGGCAAGTTCTTCTCTACCGGGTCACGTTGGGGCGTTATCGGAACTGATCGAATTGGTAGTCTACGGTGTTTCTGGATGTTTCAGATTGAAGCTGGTGTCAGCATGAGAGCACCACCATCTCGTAGCTCCGTTGTGGCCATTCCGCGAGCAATCATGGCAGCCGCTCCCCACCAGAAGCGAGCGGGAGTCGGGGGTCTCCAAGATTTTTGTAGAATCTTCAAGGCTGAGGGGACGCTTTCGAGAATGGAGCCCAAGCCCTAGCAGACAAGCGTCCAAGTTCCAAGGTGTCCCAGGGCCATTTTAGTGGACCACGCCCAAATCTGAAGAGCCGACAACCATTTTGAGAGTTCTGTGGCAGCCGCCTATCGCTGCACTGCAAGAGCGGGAGCAATTCAACTACATGGTGAGCGAGACGCTGTAGTCGCAAGAGCGGGCGGTAAACAGCTGAATGGCGGAAGAGGCACAGTGTAGCAAAAGCGGGCGGAATGGCAACTGAAACGGTAAAGAGGCGCCCCACTACAGCGTGTCTTCAGGTCAAACGGATTGTGGGACAAGATCCAGAATAGAAGAGTCACCAAAAGGCAAAAAGTTCCGCTTGACCCTGGGAGCCGGCTGCCTATGTCGAGGGCGATCTCAGGCCACAGCAGGGTAACACGATTTGGGGAGGGGGCCGGAGTCAAGCGTTCCCTCCGAGTCCGCGCCATCATACAGTCCCTCGGGGGCCTCCGTCAAGCGGTTCAGGGAGGCACCGCATCACATTGTTTTCAAATGCAGTCACGTCCTCAAACAGCCCCCACTTACATTGAGAATAGTGAAGCTGCAGCAGGTGCAAATAAGCTTCAGACAGTCTAACAAGCACTCCTCAAAACTTTGAACTATCAGAGTGCATTAGTTTCATGCTCGATCGATTGAGCTAGCCGGATCGGGCAACAAAAAGTATAAAATAGTTATGTAAATAGTTATTTAATAAAATGTTTTACCCTGTTACTTTGCTGGTGTGTTGTATATATTTATAATATTTGCATAGAGTTTGTCGTTATTTTGGGCGGGGTGGGTGGCGGAGCCGAGCTGTCTTGCAGCCATCATGGTGTGGAGCTCAAATCATCTCAGTAGTTTTGTATTTCTCATGAGGGGTTGTTCCTAATGTTTCTATTTTAGCGAGGTCAAAAAGAGATCCCATTAGTGGCCTACTGATTTTGCTCGATTCCTTTTGTTTTTTTACACAATTTTTCACTATCTGCAAAGAATAAACAGAGTATTGCGACTCTGTGCTTGTTTGTAAATAGAGAATGAACCAAAGGGAACCAATTCTAAAACAGTAAATGGTTGGATAACAATCAATCAAATGGAGAGAGAAGCAGGCACAACGGATTACAACGGGGGCAAAGGCGTGCGTTAACTACCCTTCACTATCTGCAAAGAGAGAGTACTCCTAATAGAAATGAGGGGGGGCAGCGTTCAAAGCACATCAGCGTGCATAAACACGAAAATGTTTTTACCTATCATGTACTTGACATTTGACAGCATTTGATATTTACTATTAAAAAACCATTGAAATTCACTGAAAAAACCATAGGTTATAGACCATATATAGTTAGGAATTAGCATTTACAAAACCTTGAAAATTCACTGATAGGTTATACACCATATATAGTTAGGGATTAGCATTTACAAAACCTTATTTTACTTGCATAAAACCATTGAAATTCGCATATATAGTTAGTTGCGCTAACTATATATCGCGCACCCGCAATCCACTGCTGATGATGTCACATATTACATCATTCATGACATGGTCAGTGACATCACTGATGACATCACTGATGACATCTCAAATGGCATCACTGATGACATCTCAAATGATATCACTGATAACATCAATGATGACATCTCATTTGACATTACTGATCACATCAATGATGACATCATTCATGTGATAATACGATGAACCTCTTCAGACTCTAATATAACCTTAGATACACTCAATGTAAACAGACACTCACATACTGTCACTCATCCATGGAGTTACTCACACACCTAGTCAGTCATGCAAAGAATCAATCACACCTCCATTTGCTCAACTATACAGTTATACACACCTTACTTATTCAAACATATTCTAAGACATATTTACTCTCTTATACAATCACTGATACAAGTTTTCAATGATCCATGCAGCCACTCACACATTCACTAGCTCTTATGCACAGTAATTTATATATGTCAACTCTCACATGTACTGTGTTTTTCATATGTACTTACTTTGACATGTAGCACTGAGATATCCATTCACTCACCAATACACTCATGCACACAGTCAACCGCTCATACAGCTGTTTCCACATGCACTTTTGAACCCATAGATCTAGTGAATCAACTGCTCACACATCTATGCACAGAGTCATACATCTCCCAGCCACCCACACACACACTCAGTCTCCCATACAAATACTTGGGCAACCAACCAATAACCCATATAGTTACTCATATAGCTCCTGATCAACACATGCAGCAGTTTACAGAACAACAGACATAATGATGCACACATTAAGACAGTTTAGTCACTAACCCATGCACTCAGTGAGACACATTTAATCACTCACTCATACAGTCAGTCATGCACCTACTAAATCCTTCATCCAGACACTTATACATCCACTCATTCTTCAATATGTAAGATATATTTTAACTTTACAGAAACAGACAGCCACTGGATGATGTCATCAGTGATGTCATCAGTGAAGTCACTGACCATGTCATGAATGATGTAATATGTGACATCATCAGCAGTTGATTGCGGGTGCGCGATATATAGTTAGCGCAACTAACTATATATGCGAATTTCAATGGTTTTATGCGAGTAAAATAAGGTTTTGTAAATGCTAATCCCTAACTATATATGGTGTATAACCTATGGTTTTTTCAGTGAATTTTCAAGGTTTTGTAAATGCTAATTCCTAACTATATATGGTCTATAACCTATGGTTTTTTCAGTGAATATATATCTGAATATTAACTTACATATAAAAACAGATGAAGAGTAGAAACGTACCTATATTAGGAAAGCTAGCAAAAGAAGATGTAGTACTAGGCAATGTTAAAAGAAACATCATCACAAACTGAACGGTTGAAATAGTATCAGTGAAATTCAAATGAATATCCCAACTCTTGATATCATGTAGGAAGTGAAATTTCGATAGCACAAGGATAACCGAGGTATGGAACTCTTTCCTTATAAATGCCTGATGTGCACTAGGGATACTTTGTGCTAACTGCAATTTTGCCCTAAAAAAACGACAGTGAAGACCAGCATGAATTCGAAGGGCCGTAAAGGAGCATTATGGGCAATGTAGTCCCTGCGAGAATATATATTACATTTGAAGCTACAACAGCAGAGGAAACTGTGACATCGGTACCACTGTGGGGTTACTTGTAAACCCAGTATACTGTGTAGTACTCACCTCTGTTGTTTCACCTGTAAAGCGCGTAGTAACATCTCCTGAACTACTGTCCCTTTAACTGGATGTAAGAGACTGAAGTCCCTCTTCGCTGTCTTAAGAGTTACGTTATTTTTAAAAACCCTAACAAACCCACCGACATGTTAGCTGATGGCATTTGAGAAAGAGTTATTTTGAACTCGAAACGCGTTATGCCTGCAATCTTCTTGAATAAAAAGAACTTTGTCAAGTCTGATGGTGTGGTCTGTGTAGCATGCTGAATGGTGCACGTTTCCTTGGTTGGATGTAACAGATTTGCCTGACACACCTCAGTATGGACCCCGACCCGCGAGGATGAGGCGCCTTCTCTTGTCTGGACCTTGGGACTTGAAGCGGGGAGCTTTCTTACAGGGTTCCCTCCGGCTGCCGAGAATTCACACGGCGGAGTTTGCATTGGAAGGGCCCCCGGGAGGGGCCCGCCCGAACTTTGGATTGTTATTTGGTGCAGCAAGGGTTTGCTGGGGACTTCTCCCTAGCACAACAGACTTGAGGCTTCAATGAGGACATTTGGAAAGCCACATGATCTCTACGTGGTAGTGAAATTTCGATAGCACAAGGATAACCAAGGTATGGAACTATGTCCTTATAAATGCCTGATGTGAACTCGGGATACTTTGTGCTAACTGCAATTTTGCCAAAATCGACAGTGAAGACCAGCATGAATTCAAAGGGCCGTAAAGGAGCATTATGGGCAATGTAGTCCCTGCAAGAATATATATTACATTTGAAGCTACAACAGCAGAGGAAACTGTGACATCGGTACCACTGTGGGGTTACTTGTAAACCCAGTATACTGTGTAGTACTCACCTCTGTTGTTTGACCTGTAAAGCGTGTAGTAACAACTCCTGAACTACTGTCCCTTTAACTGGATGTAAGAGACTGAATTCCCTCTTCACTGTTTTAAGAGTTACGTTATTTTAAAAACCCTAACAAACCCACGGACATGTTAGCTGATGGCATTTGAGAAAGAGGTATTTTGAACTCGAAACGCATTATGCCTGCAATCTTCTTGAATAAAAAGAACTTTGTCAAGTCTGATGGTGTGGTCTGTGTAGCGTGCTGAATGGCGCACGTTTCCTTGGTTGGATATATATATATATATATATATATATATTCACTGAAAAAACCATAGGTTTGACACATGTTATAGTTAGCTGGAAATTTTACTGACATAAAACCAATGAAATTCCACGTTATAGTTAGTTGGACTCACTATAACTTGCGCGTGCAATGCACTGCTGATGACGTCACATATTACATCACTCATGACATGGTCAGTGACATCACTCATGACATCACTGATGACACCATCCTTGTGACATAGTGACAGACCTCCTTTCACTGTAATGTAACCCTTGAAACACATATTCAAAAATAGAAACTGAAATTTAAAAAAAATGCAGATACCCATATCAGTTACAACAAGTAATTCAGTAATTCCACCATCTATATACACATCCACTCATACATATACTCACTCATCATATGAAGTGATACACCTATACATCCTGTTACACACCGACAATCATCGAAAAGTTACTCACACACATACTCACACGTGCAAATAAACTATTGAACATCCATTTATTTGAATATAGAGTTATACACACACTTCCACCTTACTTCTATTGAAAATTACACATATTTATTCTCTTAAACAATCACTTATAGAAACACATACTTATTTAAACAGGAACTCTTTCAATCTCTTACTCTCACATATACTCACTTATATACATCAATATTCACATATACTAGATTAAAACATATGTCGTTACTGATAAAGACACTACTGAGACAGTCATTCACTCACTAACAAACACATATACACACTCATCCACCCATACACTCCTGCACATATGCTGTCTTCAAAACACATACAAACAGAGAGTCAGTCACTCATGCATCTATGTGCTAAGTAATACCCCCACCAAACCATATAGACACTCATACTGATACTAAGAGAAACATCTAATAACCCATATACATACGCATGTAGCTACTTACCAACACATGTAGCCACTTATACACAAAGTGAAACACTAACATATATATTTAAATATTTAAACATTACTCACTAATATTTATTTTTCAGAAAGACACATATTCACTGGATGGTGTCATCAGTGATGTCATGAGTGATGTCACTGACCATGTCATGAGTGATATAATATGTGACGTCATCAGCAGTGCATTGCACGCGCAAGTTATAGTGAGTCCAACTAACTATAACGTGGAATTTCATTGGTTTTATGTCAGTAAAATTTCCAGCTAACTATAACATGTGTCAAACCTATGGTTTTTTCAGTGAATTTCATAGGTTTTTTAAATGCTACTTCCTAACTATAACGTGTGTAAAACCTATGGTTTTTTCTGTGAATTTCATTGGTTTTTAAAATGCTAATTCAGAAAAATGTCATGTATGCAACCTATACTTTTGGCAATAAAGTTCTGGCAATATTTTTTTCGAAAAGAAGCCGTTTTCTTCACTGTTCAAGTTGCATAGAGACTCCTTGTAAAGCAATACAGAATTCGCAAGTCTGTACCTTGCCTTTTTTTAAACACATTAAAATTTGTCTGTAAATAAAAATAGCCTTACTAAACTTTCGTGCGCGACCCGATGTGCGCACTCTCGGCAACAGTTGTCAATAAAATGGATATCGCATTTCCAGGCTTTCGTGCGCGACCGAGTGCGCGCACCGGCCTATATATTTCGTAAAAACCTTGCGATTTGAACTTATTGAATTTCTTCATACACCCCTCAAAGAACTTATAGTACGTCAAAGAGACTGTACCTAGACTTCTTTTTTATTCTTATGAAACTTTTCAGTAAATGGAGCCGAATGTCTTTTTAAACTTTCGTGCGTTACCGGATGTACACACCTTGGTATTTTTTTTAGAAATATAAAACGTTTCATACTTTAACAATTGTGTGCTTAAATCCTGCTCAGAAGATATACAAAATCAGGATGGTAGTTGGTTCAACCCGGACCGTTTATTAGAGGTAGATCGTCCGACTCCACCGGAGGACACCCCTAATAAAAAGGACATATATATAAAATGCGGACTAGCCGCTGTATCGTGCTAGCAAACTATAACATATAAATCGTTAGAAAAAACAAAAGGAATCGAGCAAAATCAGTAGGCCACTGATGAGATCTTTTTTTGACATCGCTAAAATAGAAAAATTAGGATCAACCCCTCATGAGAAATATGAAACTAGTGAGAGGAACCGAGCTCGACGCCATGATGGCTGCAAGACAGCTCGGCTCCGCTGCCCACCCCACCCAAAATAACCACAAATATTATAAAGATACACAACACACCAGCAAAGTAACAGGGTAAAACGTTTTATTAAATAACTATTTACATGGCAGCCTACTGCAACATGAAAAGAACACTTTCAATTGGTTCTTAATAGTTTCAATTCTGGAATTTACACGCAGCACTCCACCCACTTCCCTCACTATCTTTTCTACTCTCACGAGAGAACAACGTCCTACATCTTTCGGAAGACTTTGGTGAAATGGCTACCGTATCTCATTCATCTTCCGAATCTGACCAAAATGATCGACTACCTTTAATAAGAAAAAATAAATCTTTCATCTGGCAATTTTTCACTTATCCTGAAGATCAAAAGAAAGTGAATGCACCAAAAGTAACCTGCACGATATGTGACTTGGTTCTCTCAAGAAGAAATCCAGCAAAAAAATATTCCTTTTCCATACATACCATGGTGCGGCATGTCAAACAAGTGCACCCTCTGCAATTTGCAGAGGCAACGACAAGAGCCCTGGCCACGCTATTACCATTAGAGGTGGCCAGCACATCTTCTGATCGACGACCTGTATCTCCATCGAGTGCAGAGATGGACTTCAGATATTTAACTATATATGGTCTATAACCTATGGTTTTTTCAGTGATTTTCTTTGGTTTTTTAATAGCAAATATCAAAAGCTTTTTTATGGAAAATGACTAAAATTAGGTATACATAAGCAGCGTTCATTTATGTTCACCACAGCCATTGTTAAAAGTAAAGTGAAAGTCGCGAAACAGTGGCCACGCCATCTAGTCCCTTTTAGGCCCCATCATGCACGTAAGTAACAGCCATTTTCTGTGTCATGGCCTCTCTGCCCACTACCAATAGCCTATGATTGTTCGAAATTGGTTCTCTTTGGGTCATTCTCTGTTCACAAATAAGCATAAAGTCGCAATACTCTGTTTAGTTTTTGCAGATAGTGAAGGATAGGTAGTGCACACTTTTGTCCCCTTTGTAACCCGTCATGCCTGTCTCTGCCCCGTTTGTTGGTAGTTGGTTCAACCCGGACCGTTTATTAGAGGTAGATCGTCCGACTCCACCGGAGGACCCCCCTAATAAAAAGGACATATATATAAAATGCGGACTATCCGCTGTATCGTGCTAGCAAACTATAACATATAAATCGTTAGAAAAAACATGAAACTAGAGAGAGGAACCGAGCTCGACGCCATGATGGCTGCAAGACAGCTCGGCTCCGCCGCCCACCCCGCCCAAAATAACGACAAACACTATGCAAATATTATAAATATATACAACACACCAGCAAAGTAACAGGATAAAACGTTTTATTAAATAACTATTTACATGGCAGCCTACTGCAACATGAAAACAACACTTCTAATTGCTTCTTAGTAGTTTCAATTCTGAAATTGAACACCCAGTACATCCAGAGGTCATGTCCGACAAGTTGTGTGGGGGGATGCCTTGCTAATGCCGCCACCCCCACCACCTTCTGTAGGAAGGACTCTGGATACGCTTGGTCCCTGAGAGGCTTCGATGTCCCTGCCTTGCACAAATGTCATAAGTTCTGGATGTTGAGAGCCATACTTCAGGGTCCGACAAGTTGTGTGGGGGGATGCCTTGCTAATGCCGCCACCCCCACCACCTTCTGTAGGAAGGACTCCGGATATACTTGGTCCCTGAGAGGCTTCGATGTCCCTGCCTTGCACAAATGTCATAAGTTCTGAATGTTGAGTGCCATACTTCAGGGTCCAAGAAACACGGACTCGGAGGGGGCGCTTGGCTCCTGCCCCCTCCCCAAGTCTTGTTCCCCTGGTATGGCCTGAGATCGCCCCCGACATAGGCGGCCGGCTCCCGGGGTCAGGCGGAACTTCTTGCCTTTTGATGCCTCTTCCATTCTGGACCTTGTCCCACAATCCATTTGACCTGAAGACAAGTCCTGCGGTGCCCTGGTCCGACCATCACATATACCTGCGCCAGGAGACGGCGTGGGGTGCACTGGAAGGGAGAGGCGGCGCGAACGAGCCTCTCCCACCTCACCAGGTGGAGGTTTCTTAGCTACACCCCAGCGCTTCACTCGGCCAGTTGAGTTCCGCCTGCTCCTGCGGCACAGTGCCTCGCTCGGCCAGCTGAATTACGCCTGCTCCTGCTATTACACCGTCTCACCCGCCATCCGGCTGAATTGCACCCACTCTTCCGATACAGCGACAGGCGGCTGCCACGGAGCTCAGGAAATGGCGGTCGGCTCCACAGACTTGGGCCTGGCCTGCAAGGATGGCTCTGGGCAACCCTGGAACTCGGACGCTTGACTGCTAGGGCATGAGCCCCATTCCCAAAAGCGTCCCCTCAGCCTTGAAGATTCTACAAGAGTCACCGAGGCCCCCGACTCCTGCAGACTTCCGGTGGGGAGCGACTGCCATGATTGCTCGCGGAATGGCCACGACGTAGCCACGGGGTGCTCTCATGCTGACGCCAGCTTCAGTCTGAAACATCCAGAAACACTGTAGACTACCAATTCGATCAGTTCCGGTGGAGCCCCAACGACGTATCGCGTTGTTGCGTAATCTGTCATATGACGCGCCGCGTTAGCGCACCCGGAAGTGCTCCGGTGCACGAGGCGCGAAGCGCAGCTTCCCGGAAGCAATGCGGAGCGCGTAACGTAAGCATTTACATTTCAGTTGGTTCTCCCTCACAATATTTTAGATGTCACATAAAAGTCACCCATCACCCACTGCCATCTCTGGCTGTTTCCATGGTAACACCTCATTCTGAACCTGGCAGAAGGCACAGGTCAAAAGTTCATATCTCAACGTTCTACAGCAAAGTAACAACACTGTTTTCCCTCCAGAAACACCTGCCAATCCACAGCTCTGTTACATGTCTTTTTTTTCACACCCAATAGTACTTTTCGTTTAACATAAACATTAACATGCAACGTACTGTTCAATCTCCACTTCTTACAATCAACCAATCATTTTTATTTTTTAAACCACACCCAGCCTCTTCCTTTTTCTTTATTTAGAATTTCAACTTCTAACTACCATTCCACTTCCAGAACCGATCGGAGGACGACTACAAATCCCTTGAAAATGAAGGTCTGGCTAATAGGACACAGTTATATTCACTGGAGTGAAAAATATGCAGTAAGCAGACGAATTTGCAACCTCAGCTTACCAAATGTACACATAACATGGATTTCCAAAAGAGGATTGAAATGTCACCAATTGATTCCATTGGTGAAAACTTTTATGCATCTCCCAGAACCAGACCTTATAATTGTGCACTGTGGTGGGAACGATCTAGGCACAATCACTGGGGTAGGTCTGGAAATGCTTCTAAAAGACACCTTTCGACAATTGATGACACTTTTTCCTCGATCTGCCTTGGTATATTCCAATATATGCCAAAGACAGAAATGGAATTGGTCCAATCAACATTGTGCACAATTTGAGAAAGCAAGGAGACATGTAAATAAATCTGTTTCTGCGTTCCTCAGAGATTATAGCATGGGTTCTATTTACCACAACAACTTGCGATACCACATGCAAGACGTCTATAGGAGAGACAGTGTTCATTTCACGAATGAGGGAAACAGAATCTTCCTCTGCAACATCAGGCTCTGCATCGGTACTTACTTATAAATGCAGAAAACACTCAATTAACACAAGGGCTCTTTTCAGAGCCACCTTATATCTAAGCACTCAAACTTCTGATTTATCTCCATTTTCACACTCTTATAAAAAGGTGTGCGCGACCGAGTGCGCTCACCACGCAACTTTAAAAAAAAAAAATATATATATATTTTCGCCTTTAAGGGCCTTACTGCACACCCTGAGAAAACCTACGCAGCAAAACAATCTCTACCTTCTCCCCTTTCCATATTCCAACGCTTTGAAATCAACAATATATTTACTCGCAATGACAAAATGGCGGTCAACACTTCCTGATTTCCTTCGAATCGAACGTTAACAGACGTCACGCAGCAAAATACCGCTCGCGCGCGCAGCCGTTTGGGTGCGCGCACGTGTGCGCGCGTATAGATATATAATTGACTTTAACTTTAATTTCCTCAGCAACTACTGAACGGATTTACACCATTCCAAAAAAAGCGTAATCTGCGAGCCGTACTGTACAGTTTTGCCAAATTTCTTATAAATCCATTCACCCGTTCGACCTGTAGCCGAGTCTAAAGGTCCTATGGAAAATAACATGGAGAAAACACGTTTTGGGACCCCCCTTTTAACTAAGCCCCCACTTGACCAATCCCCCCCAAACTTTTAGGGAAGGAGCACAGCGGACCGAGCCATCTTCTTTGAGAAATTCGCTAAGATTCTTCAACCAGGGCCAAAGTTATTCCAAATAGAATGTTGAGGATTTCCTATGGAAACTAGGTCCTAACTATAACTACCTACTGGCGACCGCCAGTAGGTAATATATATATATATATATATATATATATATATATATATATATATATTACCTACTGGCGGTCGCCAGTAGGTAGTTATAGTTAGGATAATTTTCAATGTTAAATCTCAACATTCTATTTTGAATAACTTTGGCGCCGGTTGACGAATCTGCCTGAAATTTTCAGGAAAATGGTCTCATGGCGGTCCGGTCCTTCCCTGAAAGTTTGGGGGGGATTCGTCAAGCGGGGGCCGAGATAAAAGGGGGGTCCCAAAACGCGTTTTCCCCATGTTAATTTCCATAGGGCGGTCGATTTCACTTTTAGCCCGAACGGCTGAATGGATTTCCACCAAACTTGGCAAAATTGTAGGGACTGGTAGCCCGATGTGCCTTTGCTATGTCTCAAGATATGTGCTCCAGTGGATTTTGAGTAATTTAGGTTCAAAAAAATATATATATCTATAGCCGCGCTCCCGTGCGCGCACGGGAGTGCGCTCCAGGCGCGACACGCGACTTGCGCGCAGGAAGCTGATTGGATCTCAGTTGTCTGTAAACATTCTAAACAGTGCGGAGCGGCCGCCATCTTGTGTCTCGGTAAAATCGAGACACAAGGAGTTTGAAAAAAAAAGGGGCAAATGACCATAAGGGGGAAGAGTAGACCCCCTCTGACCCCCTAGGTTTGATGTAGGGACTAAAATAGGGTCCTGCAGGGCATTAAAAATTTTTTTCGTTTTGCGCGGGGATAGCCGCGCTCCCGTGCGCGCACGGGAGTGCGCTCCAGGCGCGACACGCGACTTGCGCGCAGGAAGCTGATTGGATCTCAGTTGTCTGTAAACATTCTAAACAGTGCGGAGCGGCCGCCATCTTGTGTCTCGGTAAAATCGAGACACAAGGAGTTTGAAAAAAAAAGGGGCAAATGACCATAAGGGGGAAGAGTAGACCCCCTCTGACCCCCTAGGTTTGATGTAGGGACTAAAATAGGGTCCTGCAGGGCATTAAAATTTTTTTTCGTTTTGCGCGGGGATAGCCGCGCTCCCGTGCGCGCACGGGAGTGCGCTCCAGGCGCGACACGCGACTTGCGCGCAGGAAGCTGATTGGATCATAAGGGGGAAGAGTAGACCCCCTCTGACCCCCTAAATCCAGGACTATATTTATGAAGGCCTTGCGCTGTTAGTTTTGCGCTTCCTGTGCGTCAATTTTTGTGACGCACCAGCGGTGTAAAAAAATGCGCATTGTTATGCAATATTTAAAAAGTGACGCATCTATCTAGATGCGTCACTTTTTAAATATAGTGCAACGAGGTACATTTTATTACACTGCTGGTGTTATGCGTCACTTTTCTGTGCGCACTCCTTATGACGTTCCAGATGTGTCATATTTAATGTATGACGAATCATGTTGCAGATACAATATGGCGCAGAGTTTTAAAAAGTGACCCATGTACCTAGATGCGTCACTTTTTAAAAATAGCGTCAGGTATAATGTATGCAGAGGGGGTGTTCTCTCGCAAAAAGCTTTGTAATAGCGACGCAGTGAAATCTTTGAGATTTCACTGCGTCAGTTTTAGGATGCTGTTGCGTCAAAATCTTGTGTCTGCTTTACAGCAGGTGTTAGACTGAGGCAAGACCTTTCATATGCTGCTTTCCCCATTTGAAAGGACACATTACTGGAGTTGCGTCACTTTTGTGACGCACTCCAGCAATGCGTTACTTGGAATGTCATAAGGAGTGCGCACAGAAAAGTGACGCATTGCACCAGTAGTGTAAAAAAATGTGTTGCGTTGCGTTATATTTAAAAAGTGAGGTATCTAGGTAGATGGGTCACTTTTTAAAATCAAGCGCCACATTATATCTGCGTGAGGTATAATGCATGCAGAGGGGGTGTTCCCCCACAAAAAGCTTTGTAATAGCGACGCAGTGAAATGTTTGAGATTTCACTGCGTCACTTTTAGGATGCTGTTGCATCCTTTAAATATAGTGCAACGAGGCACATTTTATTACACTGCTGGTGTGATGCGTCACTTTTCTGTACACAGTCCTTATGACATTCCAGATGTGTCATATTTAATGTATGACGAATCATATTGCAAGGAGTTACAGATACGTCAGTATTTCTGACATATGTGTAAACATAAAAGTGATGCGAGGCCGGCGCAAAATTTTGACGCAATAGCATCCTAAAAGTGACGCAGGGAAATCTCATAGATTTCAGTACGTTGTTATTACCAAGCTTTTTGCGAGGGATTGCCCCCTCTGCATACATTATACCTGATGCAGATACAATATGGCGCAGAGTTTTAAAAAGTGACCCATGTACCTACATGCGTCACTTTTTAAAAAATAGTGTCAGGTATAATGCATGCAGAGGGGGTGTTCCTTGCAAAAAGCTTGGTAATAATGACGCAGTGCGTCACTTTTAGGATGCAGTTGCGCCAAAATCTTGCGCCTGCTTCACAGCAAACCTTTCACATGGTGCTTTTTCCATGTGAAAGGACACATTACTGGAGTTGCGTCACTTTTGTGACGCACTCCTGCAATGCGTTACTTTTGTGTTTAGAGATATGTCAGAAATACTGACATATCTGTAACTCCTTGCGAATTGATTAGTCATATATTAAATATGACATATGTGGAATGTCATAAGGAGTGCGTCCAGATAAGTGACGCATCGCTATTTTCACGTAGCGATGCGTCACTTTTCAGAAATGAGGCCTCCAGTTTATTCACTGTGTCATAAATTTCTTTTCTAACACTCACCTTCTTTCAGTCCTCCTACTTCACTTCCTTTCACCTCTCATACCTTTCTGTTCTTTCTTACTCATTCTCCTTTCAATTATCAATGCACTATATTTCACTTACTCTTCATTTTTTAAGATTATAGCTCTTTGATGAGAATTGGAGGTAGTTCTGAAAAGAACTTTTGGTTTTCTTCTTTTAACTGAAGAGGAACAAAAACAGGGAATAGAAACTGCTCAACAGGAGCAAAAAGAAAAGAAAAAAATTAGGGGTGGGAAGGGCAGTGATGGTTCTCTAATGCCCGAACCATGAGCAGGACACTTTGCTCCCCATAGGTGAGGAGTTGATTGCAGTATCTGCATCTGACGACCCCATGGTTGAATGCAGGTTGGATGTTTGCTACCTGCCCCTGAGATTGATCTCTTCCGGAAGAAGTTGCTCCTCCTGTAGATGTAGAGGCCCCATCTCTAGGAACCTCCTGTGCCAGAGCCCTGACACTTTCCCGGGCAAAATTCTGGGGGTGCCTGGTCTCCACATGTCGGATCATCGTAAAGTTTCCAAAAGAGTACTTTTTTTGGGGGTTACCCCGTGACAGGACCTTTTTGCAGATCCTGCACTCTACTTTTGGTGCATTCACCTTCTTCTGGTCTGCTGGGAATTTAAAGAATTTCCAAATGAAATGTCCCTTCACCTTTGGGGTAGGTGGCTCTTCATCAATGAAGTCATCTTCACTGCTGGATGATCTGGCAGCCATGATGAATCCAGGAATATGGAGCAGCAAAAAATGCAGGTCTTTCAGTCACAAAAGTGAAAGAAGAAGTGAAGGAAATGGGTGGGGATTTCATTCATTGTAACAAAAAACTGTTAGCAACCAATGAAAAGTGTTATTTTAGGGTCACATGACCTGACGCGCTTACGATGCGCGCTCGGGTGCACTTCCGGGTGCGTTTACGCAGCGCGATCGTAGGCGCTTCCGGGGCGCACACGTGGCGCGATCGTAGGCGCTTTTGCGTGCGTTTAGGCGCCGCGCACGTATGCGCTTCCGAGGGCACGTACGTTGCGCGCCGAAGTGACGTCATCAATCTTTAATAGAAATGCATAATCATTTTCCATATTAAAAAAAACAAATTTTATTTGTATGGTACGAAATGTTTTGCATTATTATTAACTTTTCATTCATATTTTTTTTTCACGAACGACAGTTGCGCTCTGGGTGCGCTTTCAGATGAGCGCACGGAGAAGCTTACAGGAGAGCTTAGCTGAAAGCTTCCCCGTGCGCGCACCCAGAGCGCAAAAAAAAAAAATTATAAAAAAAATGAATACTTAAAAAAAACAGCAAATTGTAAAAAAAAAAAAGGTTAGAAACTCGATATACAAAGGAATTAGCATTTAAAAAACCTATGAAATGCACTGAAAAAACCATAGGTTTCACACCAGTTATAGTTAGGAATTAGCATTTAAAAAACCTTTGAAATTCACAGAAAAAACCATAGGTTTCACACCAGTTATAGTTAGGAATTAGCATTTAAAAAACCTTTGAAATTCACTGAAAAAACCATAGGTTTCACACCAGTTATAGTTAGGAATTAGCATTTAAAAAACCTATTAAATTCACTGAAAAAACCATAGGTTTCACACCAGTTATAGTTAGCTGGAAATTTTACTGATATAAAACCATTGAAATTCCCACGTTATAGTTAGTCGGACTCACTATAACTTGCGCGTGCAATGCACTGCTGATGACGTCACATATTACATCACTCATGACATGGTCAGTGACATCACTCATGACATCACTGATGACACCATCCTTGTGACACAGTGACAGACCTCCTCTCAGTGTAAAGTAACCCTTGAGACACATATTCAAAAATAGAAACTGAAATTTTTAAAAAATGGACATACCTATATCAGTTACAACAAGCAATTCTGTACTTCCACTATCTATATACTCATCCACTCATTCACCAACAGTTCTATATAGTCACTCATACATATACTCACTCATCATATGAAGAGATACACCTATACATTCTGTTACACACCGACATTCATCCAAAAGTTACTCACACACATATTCACACGTGCAAATAAACTATTGAACAACCATTTATTTGAAAATAGAGTTATACACACACTTCCACCTTACTTCTATTGAAAATTACACATATTTATTCTCTTAAACAATCACTTATAGAAACACATACTTATTTAAACAGGAAATCTTACAATCTCTTACTCTCACATATACTCAGTTATATACATCAATATTCATATATACTAGATTAAAACATATGTAGTTACTGATAAAGACACTAGTGAGACAGTCATTCACTCACTAACAAACACATATAGACACTCATCCACCCATACAGTCCTGTACATATGCTGTCTTCAAAACACATACAAACAAAGAGTCAGTCACTCATGCATCTATGTGCTAAGTAATACCTCCACCTAACCATATAGACACTCATACTAATACTAATAAAAATATCAAATAACCCATATACATACGCATGTAGCTACTTATCAACACATGTAGCCACTTATACACAAAGTGAAACACTAATATATGTATTTAAATATTTAAACATAACTCACTAATATTTATTTTTCAGAAAGACACATATTCACTGGATGGTGTCATCAGTGATGTCATGAGTGATGTCACTGACCATGTCATGAGTGATGTAATATGTGACGTCATCAGCAGTGCATTGCACGCGCAAGTTATAGTGAGTCCGACTAACTATAACGTGGGAATTTCAATGGTTTTATATCAGTAAAATTTCCAGCTAACTATAACTGGTGTGAAACCTATGGTTTTTTCAGTGAATTTAATAGGTTTTTTAAATGCTAATTCCTAACTATAACTGGTGTGAAACCTATGGTTTTTTCAGTGAATATATATATATATATATATTCACTGAAAAAACCATAGGTTTTACACACGTTATAGTTAGGAAGTAGCATTTGAAAAACCTATGAAATTCACTGAAAAAACCATAGGTTTGACACCAGTTATAGTTAGCTGGAAATTTTACTGACATAAAACCAATGAAATTCCACATTATAGTTAGTTGGACTCACTATAACTTGCGCGTGTAATGCACTGCTGATGACATTACATATTACATCACTCATGACATGGTCAGTGACATCACTTATGACATCACTGATGACAGACCTCCTTTAAGTGTAATGTAACCCTTAAAACACATATTGGAAACAATGGAGATACCCATACCAGTTACAACAACCAATTCAGTAATTCCACCATCTATATACACATTCTCTCATTTACCAACAGTTCTATATAGTCACTCATACATATACTCACTCATCATATGTAGTGATACAGCTATACATCCTGTAACACACTGACAATCATCCAAAAGTTACTCACACACATACTCACACATGCAAATAAACTATTGAACATCCATTTATTTGCATATAAAACTATACACACTCAACCACCCATACAGTCCTGCACATATGGTGTCTTCTAAACACATACAAAAAGAGAGTTAGTCATTCATGCATCTATGTGATTAGTAATACCCCCATAAAACCATAGAAACACTCATACTGATACTAAAAAAACATCTAAGAACCCAAATACCTACACATGTAGGTACTCATCAATCCATGCAACCAGTTATTCACAAAGTGAAACACTGATACATATAATCAAATATTTAAACATTACTCGCTAATATATGTATTCACTAAGGTACACTTAATAAGCCAGTTATCCAATCATTTCTTTTTGAAAAAAACATTCATTAAGACAATAATTTAAACATTTATTCTTCCCTCGACCTTTACATATACATATATAAAACATATTTATTTTTTAGAAAGACACACATTCACTGGATGGTGTCATAAGTGATGTCACTGACCATGTCATGAGTGATGTAATATGTAATGTCATCAGCAGTGCATTACACGCGCAAGTTATAGTGAGTCCAACTAACTATAATGTGGAATTTCATTGGTTTTATGTCAGTAAAATTTCCAGCTAACTATAACTGGTGTCAAACCTATGGTTTTTTCAGTGAATTTCATAGGTTTTTCAAATGCTACTTCCTAACTATAACGTGTGTAAAACCTATGGTTTTTTCAGTGAATTTCATAGTTTTTTTGAATGCTAGTTCCTAAGTATGTAATCACGTTCGTAACTACATAGTATCACCGCCTACACGTCCTGAGAAGCGCATGTAAAGTCATGTGACTTGAAAACAAAACTTCCAATTGGTTATTAGTAGTTTCTGTTCTGGAATATACACGAAGCACTCCACCCACTTTCCTCACAATCTTTTCTACTCTCAAGAGACAACAACGTCGAGCATCTTCCGGAAGACTTTGCTGAAATGGCTGCCCTACCAGATTCATCTTCCGAATCTGAAGGAAATGAGCGACCACCGTTAAGAAGAAAAAAGGAATCTTTCATTTGGCAATTTTTTTTACTTATCCTGAAGATCAAAAGAAAGTGAATGCGCCAAAAGTAACCTGCACGATATGCAATTCGGAGCTCTCAAGGGGAAATCCAAATAAAAAATATTCCTTTTCTGCACACACCATGCAGCGGCATGTTAAACAAAGGCATCCTGAGCATTATGCAAAAGCATCGACAAGAGCCCTGGCCACGCTATTACCATCAGAGGTGGCCAGCACATCTTCTGGTGTACGACCTGTATCTCCATCGAGTGCTGAGATGGACTTGAGACCATATCTTGCGAAGGTGCATATGAAATGCAACAAGTGTGGAGAAATTCTTTTGTATGGAGAGCAGAGCCTCGTTCTTATTAAACTCAAAATTGACAGTCACAAATGCCCCAAGAAAAGATACATTTCTTCACTTCATTTTCAAACTATTACATACTGAAAAATGTAGTAGCAACTTTAAGAAATCGAAAGCATTACAACACTTCTTTCCCCCCAAAAAAAAAAAAAAAAAAAGTTCTTTTCAGAACTAACTCTTTCTACCAAAACGTGCCCCAAAAGCATATTATGAGATATTTTTTCGCCGCATTATTTTAGTGCGAGACCGGGTGCGCGCACCCTCCTATCGCGTACAGGACCTGACACTTGCATGTGAAGTCATGTGACTTCTAAACAACACTTCTAATTGGTTCTTGGTAGTTTCTATTCTGGAATTTACACGCAGCACTCCACCCACTTCCATCACTTTCTTTTCTACTCTCAAGAGACAACAACGTCGAACATCTTCCCGAATACTTCGGTACAATGGCTACCGTTCCGCATTCATCTTCCGAATCTGATGAAAATGAGCGACCACCTTTGACAAGAAAAATGGAGGCCACGCTATTACCATCAGAAGTAATCAGCACATCTTCCGGTGGACGACCTGTATCTCCATCGAGTGCTAAAATGGACTTGAAACCATGTCTGGCGAAGGTGCACATAAAATGCAACAACTGTGGAGAACTTCTTGTATACGGAGAGCAAAGCTTTACTCTAATTAAACACAAAATTGAGAGTCATAAATGCTCCAAAAAAAGTTAAATTTCTTCACTTTATTTGAATAGTATGACATACTGAAAAATATCATAGCAACTTTAAGAAATCAAATGCATCAAAACACTTGTTTCCAAAAAAAAAAAAAAAAAAAAAAGTTCTTTTCAGAACTAACTCTTTCCACCAAAACATGCTCGAAGAGCATATTATAAGATGTTTTTTCGCCGCTTTATTTTAGTGCGAGACCGGGTGCGCGCACCCTTCTATCGCGTACAGGACCTGACACTCCCATGTGAAGTCATGTGACTTCTAAACAACACTTCTAATTGGTTCTTGGTAGTTTCTATTCTGCAATTTACACGCAGCACTCCACCCACTACCATCACTTTCTTTTCTACTCTCAAGAGACAACAACGTCGAACATCTTCCCGAAGACTTCGGTACAATGGCTACCGTTCCGCATTCATCTTCCGAATCTGATGAAAATGAGCGACCACCTTTGACAAGAAAAATGGAGGCCACGCTATTACCATCAGAAGTAATCAACACATCTTCCGGTGGACGACCTGTATCTCCATCGAGTGCTGAGATGGACTTGAGACCATATCTGGCGAACGTGCACATGAAATGCACGAACTGTGAAGAACTTCTTGTATACGGAGAGCAAAGCTTTACTCTAATTAAACAAATAATTGAGAGTCATAAATGCTCCAAGAAAAGTTAAATTTCTTCACTTTATTTGGATAGTATGACATACTGAAAAATGTCGTCCCAACTTTAAGAAATCAAAAGCACCATAACACTTGTTTCCAAAAAAAAAAAAAAAAAAAAAAAAAGTTCTTTTCAGAACTAACTCTTTGTACCAAAACAAGCTTGAAGAGCATATTACCTGATATTTTCTCTCACCGCTTTCTTACAGTGCGCGACCGGGTGCGCGCACCCACCTATCGCGCCGAGACACGCATGTGCAGTCATGTGACTTTAAAACAACACTTCCAATTGGTTCTTACTAGTTTCTATTCTGCAATTTACACGGAACACTCCACCCACTTCCCTAGAAAACCAGTTTATCGTAAAACTTTTAAAGCCTCCTCTTATGAAATATTCGACATCAATCACATAGCAGAGTACTAAATAGCACTATATACACTCCGTCCCTTAATTATAAGAGACTTATTGCTATGTAAAAGCAACTTTTGTTTTCCAAGATAATGTAAAATGCTGAGCCTATTACATAATTTTATTTCACATATATGTTACTAGTCTCCTTCGAGTACTAACACCGTAGAAAATACCACCAATAGCGGTGATATTTTTTACACCGAGAACGGGCGATTTCTATCGCTTACAGCCCTTACAATTATAAAGTTTTATTTCCTAAGTCTCTGATCTCCAACTGTGCAACGTAGGTCCCCTGTGTGTCGCAATAAGGTCCATAAACAAAAACTACAGAGCCAGCATTATAAACATACACAGAACCACAAAACGACAAGAGCCACCATGCTAATATATATCCTTAATATAATAAACCTCTGAGAATAAATACATATTTCCGTGGCAGCCCATAACACAAATGTGGCGTCCTCTGACTCTGCTCCATTACCAAACACCGTAACTCCCCGCCCCTCTCACTTTTCACTAAACTCCGCACTCCACCCCAGCCGAACCCCCTATTACAAACCCCCAACCTACCCTCCCTGCCCAAACCCACCATGAACCTCAAACCGCCCCTAGAAAACTTATAAGACACAGGATTACTAAAACTCAAAGAATACGCAACAGGCACATAATGTAAATAGTACATAAAGGCACATATTTTTTCCAAAATACTATTTAAAAACATGTTCTATTTTTAATAAATCTATCATGCATCTGACCCTCTAGAACTGCTTTCAAAACGTGAACTATAAACCTCTACTTTTCACTTTCAAACCATACACTTTCTTCTGACCCTCTAGAACTGCTTTCAAAACATGAACTATAAACCTCTACTTTTCATTTTCAAACCATACACTTTCAATTACATTATTTTTTTTCCACAATTCATGTAATGTTACAAACCTTTTCTAAAATACACCAGTCCGTATCATTTATAAGGATTTATTTTCAGTCTTCATCAGTGACACTTTCTTCACATATAATAGAAATAACTATAACTTTTTATACGACAATGTTAACGCGGTAAAAATAACCCTTCATTTGCTTTCCTTTAAGAATGCACACTATGTACCCCACGCATGCGTTTATTAATCTTTGTATTTGGCAGCGAATACCGACCTTGAATCGGAAGACATGAACAAGACCGCCATTGTCACATTTAAAACTGAACGTTGCATCTGCTCACACACATATCTTTCACTAAGCTAACATTCACAGAAAACAGCATTGATGTAAAAAAAATTGACCTTGCTTTACAACTCCCTCAAATCACTCCCTTATTTTTTAACGCATCCTCCAGTTCAAAAAAAGCTACTTTTTTAATAACCACTAAGCAATATATAAGTGACTAGACTCCTAGAAAATGTATCAAGTCATTCTGCTCCTCTCCACTGCATAGCCGGCGACCTAATTCTGTGGAGTTGCTATACAACCAGCGGTGCTGCGCCGTTTCCTGTACCATCTTGGGAAATTCAAAATGGATGTCCCTCCTGCCTTCGCAAACGAGCCGGGCCACTTAGAACTATTTCGCCAGAGGATGCTTGACTACTACGGCATCTTACCACTCTCGACTTTGAATGCATCATATCGATTATCATTTCGATATTCGTATTTCACCTGTGTGCAGCCTGTATTTCATTGCCTGAGCTGTGATTTCACGTGGGCCCTGGATTTATGTCTCTGCAATTTGGTACCTCCTGAACCGAATTACAATCACCTCATGAATCCGTTACTTGATCATGAACAGCTTTGTTACAACGGAGGGTTTATGGCCTTTGCAGCGATACAAGGAATTCTGGGTCATTGGAATATATTCGCAGCGGCGCAAGATTTCCTAACAGAGAGCTACATCGAAAACCCACTGAGCTGCCCAATGATGGTAAAAGACGCTCCAATAATGACAGATCATGAATGCTCCTTTGATCTTCTCAATTGGATGGCTGACATGTTTTCAGATGATAACAATGATTTCATGTTAGAGGCACTTGCTGCATACTTTGCCTACACAATGGACGGTTAACTCTTTCCTAACAGCGAGCTACATCGAAAACCCACCGACCTGCACTCTGATGGTAAAAGAGGCTCCGATTTTAACAGATTATCAGTACTGCATTACTCTTTTCCATTGGATAGCTGACATACTTTCAAATGATAAAACTGATTTCCTGTTACAAGCAGAAGCTACCTATTTTGCCTAAACAATGCTTCAATAACTCTCATACAAGCCATTGACATCCTCATTTCCTTTTGGTTTTCTATATTCTTCACGTTCTTTTCCATATTTCCTTTTGAAGAACAGACCTATTTGCTTTACTAACAATGGACATTATGATTTCGTGTTGTTTGACAGCTGATTCATAAAGTAATGATGTATAACCACTTGCATTTTCATATATCGTTCCTAAACTGAAAGGCCACAAACCTTCTTCCATTTATTAAAATATAATATACTTCCTTATAAGACTGTACAATGTTTTTTTCCAACTATATTCATTTTTCTTCAACTATTGCGTTTGTATTCCATGTACTACTGACAATACCAATTACTGTGTTTTTTGCAATTTCTGTACTCAGATTACATAATGATTTGCCTTTAAAATAGTACATTTCTAAATAAACATTTCAAATATTCACGGTTTCTCTTTTAATCCATAATCTCAACTGAAATGATTTCGTATTGAAAAACTATTCATGGGTTCCACATAACCTTAACTGTAGACACGGAGGACCTTATTTATGAAAACCTTCCGCCGCCGGGGCCTCATTTTTTAAAATGGGAAAAAGTAACGCACCGGTGGCGCAAGGCGTTCATAAATAAAGTCGTAATTGTTTTCTTTTCTTGAACTCACTTACTGATACTAGAACCTCCAAGCCAATTACGGCCCGTGAACTCTTTCTTAGTAGGTCGCGCACCGTAAAGACAGTTATACCACTGTTAACATTTATTTTTTTACTGTTACTAAGCACCGACACAGATCCGCTTTACTCAGAGTTAATCACTGCTCCCACGCTTCTACAGGCCAGACGCTATGTCGTATTTCTCTCCTTATCACCCTTTCATCTCCACAATAACAAACAGTTGTCCGCCAGCCACCAGAGAACAGACTCAGATGCAGAGGCACCAAAGAGTGAACCCATCACCAACTGCCATCTCCGGCTGTTTCCATGGTTACACCTCATTCTGCACCTTGCTGAAGGCACAGGTCAAAAGTTCATCTCTCAACGTTCTACAGCTAACTAAGAACACTATTTTCCCTCCAGAAACACCTGCCAATCCACAACTCTGTTACATGTCTTGTTTTTTCTCACCCAATAGTACTTTTCGTTTAACATAAACATTGACCTGTTCACTCTCCACTTGTTACAATCAACCAATCATTTTTATTTGTTTAACCACACCCAGTCTCTTCCTTTTTCTTTATTTAAAATTTCAACTTCTAACTACCATTCCACTTCCAGAACCGATCGGAGGACGACTATAAATCCCTTGAAAATGAAGGTCTGGCTAATAGGACACAGTTATATTCACTGGAGTGAAAAATATGCAGTAAGCAGACGAATTTGCAACCTCAGCTTACCAAATGTACACATAACATGGATTTCCAAAAGAGGATTGAAATGTCACCAATTAATTCCATTGGTGAAAACTTTTATGCATCTCCCAGAACCAGACCTTATAATTGTGCACTGTGGTGGGAACGATCTAGGCACAATCACTGGGGTAGGTCTGGAAATGCTTCTAAAAGACACCTTTCGACAATTGATGACACTTTTTCCTCGATCTGCCTTGGTATATTCCAATATATGCCAAAGACAGAAATGGAATTGGTCCAATCACCATTGTGCACAATTTGAGAAAGCAAGGAGACATGTAAATAAATCTGTTTCTGCGTTCCTCAGAGATTATAGCATGGGTTCTATTTACCACAACAACTTGCGCTACCACATGCAAGACATCTATAGGAGAGACGGTGTTCATTTCACGAATGAGGGAAACAGAATCTTCCTCTGCAACATCAGGCTCTGCATCGGTACTTACTTATAAATGCAGAAAACACTCAATTAACACAAGGGCTCTTTTCAGAGCCACCTTATATCTAAGCACTCAAACTTCTGATTTACCTCCATTTTCACACTCTTGTAAATAGGTGTGCGCGACCGGGTGCGCGCACCCCGTATTTTTTTCGGAGAAAAATTATATCTTTTCGTGTTTAAGGGCCTTACTGCACACCCTGAGAAAACCTACGCAGGAAGACAATCTCTACCTTCTCCCCTTTCCATGTTTCAATGCTTTGAAATGAACAATATATTTACTCGCAGTGACAAAATGGCGGACAAAACTTCCTGATTTCCTTCGAATCGAACGTTAACAGACGTCACGCAGCCAAAAAAATACCGCTCACGCGCGCCTATAGATATATAATTGACTTTAACTTTAATTTTCTCAACAACTACTGAACGGATTTACACCATTCCAAAAAAAGCATAATCTGCGAACAAGACTCTACAGTTTTGGCAAATTTCTTATAAATTCATTCACCCGTTCAAACTGTAGCCGAGTCTAAAGGTCCTATGGAAAATAACATGGAGAAAACACGTTGTGGGACCCCCCTTATATCTCAGCCCCCACTTGACCAATCCCCCCAAACTTTCAGGGAAGGAGTGCAGCGAACCTAGCCATCTTCTTTGAGAAATTCGCAAAGACTCATCCACCAGGGCCAAAGTTATTCCAAATATCCAAATAGAATGTTGAGGATTTCCTATGGAAAACAATCCTAACTATAACTACCTACTGGCGACTGCCAGTAGGTAATATATATATATATATATATATATATATATATATATATATATATATATATATATATATATATATATATATATATATATATATATATATATATATATATATATATATATATATTACCTACTGGCGGTCGCCAGTAGGTAGTTATAGTTAGGATTTTTTTCAATGTTAAATCTCAAAATTCTATTTGGAATAACTTTGGCGCCGGTTGACGAATCTGCCTGAAAATTTCCTCAAAATGGCCTCGTCGAGCTCCGGTCCTTCCCTGAAAGTTTGGGGGGGATACAATAAGCGGGGGCCGAGATAAAAGGGGGGTCCCAAAACGCGTTTTCCCCATGTTAATTTCCATAGGGCGGTCGATTTCACTTTTAGCCCGAACGGCTGAATGGATTTACACCAAACTTGGCAAAATTGTAGGGACTGGTAGCCCGATGTGCCTTTGCTATGTCTCAAGATATGTGCTCCAGTGGATTTTGAGTAATTTAGGTTCCCAAAAATATATATATCTATAGCCGCGCTCCGGTGCGCGCACCAGGGAGCGCTCCGGGCGCGTGACGCGAGGTGCGCATGGAAAGCTGATTGGCTCTCGGGTGTCTGTAAACATTCGAAACAGTCCAGAGCGGTCGCCATCTTGTGTCTCGGTAAAATCGAGACATAAGAGGTGGCTAAAACAAAGTGGGAACTGACCATAAGGCGTCAGGGATAGACCCCTTTGACCCCCTAGGTTTGATGTGGGGGCTATAAAAGGGCCCCGCGGGGCATTTAAAATATTTTTTTTTTGTTCGTTTTGCGCGGGGGAAGCGCAAGGTGCGCGCACCGGGGACCGGCCCTGGGAGCGCACTATGATGAAAAAAGGTGACAGAGTGTTTAAAAAATGAAGTTTTGATTTAGAAATTGGAGGTAGTTCTAAAAAGAACTTTTTTTTTTCTTCTTTTTGTTGTTTATATTTTTTTTGTGTTTTTTGAACTTTTTGAACTTTTTTTGGCTTTTCAAAACAGTTTTATATATTTTTTTGTATTTTTTTGGGGGGAGAAACAAAAAAAGGGAATTGAAACTGGCTCAACTGGAGCAAAAAAACAAAAAACCCAAAAAATTACTTCTTTTTGGGGCACTTGTGATTATCACCTGCAAGGACGATGAGTTTCACACTTTGTTCCCCATAGGAGATAAGCTTGCCACAAGCAGTGCAAGTAATTTTAAAATCAGCAAATCTCGGCTGAATGCAAGGCATCACCTCGGATGTTTCTGGTTCCGAGGAAGTGGGTTGGTTTCTTTGGGAGGGGGTCCTTGATGAATGGGGGAGGTTACTGGCCAGTTCCCGGAACTCTGCACGAGAGTAGTTGTTTGGATGCTTTCTTGTCATGTGCCGAATCATGGTATAGTTACCAAAAGAATATTTCTTATTTGGGTTGCCCCGTGAAAGTTCATCATTGCAGATGAGGCAAGTGACTTTGGGCGCATTCACCTTTTTTTTCCCCTCTGGAATTGAAAAAAACTGCCAAATAAAGTGTGGCTTGGGTTTATAAGGTGTATTTTCTTCTGGCAGCCATCTTATTCTCCCCTCCTCCTCTTCCTCTTCCTCTTCCTCCTCCTGTTCTTGACCACCAATATAATTTGGAGCTGGTCCTCTTGGTTGTTGTGGTGGTGGTGGTGGGGCAGATGCACCAGCTGATGCTACTAATGAAGCCATTATTTAGAGCAAAAAAGTAGACAGAGCAACAAACAGGTCTTCCTCAGTCAAAGGACAAAGTCAGAATAAGGAAAAAAGGTGGGGTCTTTCATCATTTAGAAAAAAAAACTGTCCTGAACCAATGAGAAGTGTTATTTTCAGGTCACAAGACCAGGGGCTTCATCATTATGAAACCAAAACTGTTATGAACCAATGAAAAGTGTTATTTTCTGCTCACATGACCCGACGCGCTTACGCTACGCGCCCGGGGCGCGCCCGGGGGCGCGCCCCGGGGCGCGCAGCGTAAGCGCGTCGGAAGTTTACGTTGTGCGATCGTATTCGCTCGAGTACTTCCGGGTGCGCTTACGCCGTGCGTATCACGCGGTCGCGGCTACGCGATACGTCACGATCATGTTTTCGTTTGCGATATTGGCGCTCACGGGGCGCTCCCCGGAGCGCGCCCCGGGGCGCTTTGTATTCGGGGCGCTCCCCGGGGCGCGCTCCGGGAGCGCTCCCCAAAATAATAAAAAAAAAAAAAATTGGGATAATTGTAGGGACAGGTAGCCCTATTCTGAAGTGGTTTGTAAAAAACATTAACTTTAGAAAAATATGTATTGTGCTACATTGGGCTTAATATATGTTAGAGCCAAAATGTAGCCCAAATGTAGCCCAAAGTAGCCCAATGTAGCCCAAAGATGGCCACCAGAGATCAAAAATTGAAAATGTAGCCCAAAATTCAACTAGATGTAGCCCAACTGTAGCCCAATGAGAGAATGTACCAGAGTGTTAAAAAGAACAACTAGAGTGCTAACAGTCTTATTTATAAAGTGAAACTTATAGTTAGGAATTAGCATTAAAAAAACCTTTGAAATTCACTGAAAAAACCATAGGTTTCACACCAGTTATAGTTAGGAATTAGCATTTAAAAAACCTATTAAATTCACTGAAAAAACCATAGGTTTCACACCAGTTATAGTTAGCTGGAAATTTTACTGATATAAAACCATTGAAATTCCCACGTTATAGTTAGTCGGACTCACTATAACTTGCGCGTGCAATGCACTGCTGATGACATCACATATTACATCACTCATGACATGGTCAGTGACATCACTCATGACACCATCCTTGTGACATATTGACAGACCTCCTTTCACTATAATGTAACCCTTGAGACACATATTCAAAAATAGAAACTGAAATTTAAATAAAAAAAGGAGATACCTATATCAGTTACAACAAGCAATTCAGTAATTCCACTATCTATATACACATCCACTCATTCACCAACAGTTCTATATAGTCACTCATACATATACTCACTCATCATATGAAGTGATACACCTATACATCCTGTTACACACCGACATTCATCCAAAAGTTACTCACACACATATTCACACGTGCAAATAAACTATTGAACAACGATTTATTTGAATATAGAGTTATACACACACTTCCACCTTACTTCTATTGAAAATTACACATATTTATTCTCTTAAACAATCACTTATAGAAACACATACTTATTTAAACAGGAAATCTTACAATCTCTTACTCTCACATATACTCACTTATATACATCAATATTCATATATACTAGATTAAAACATATGTAGTTACTGATAAAGACACTAGTGAGACAGTCATTCACTCACTAACAAACACATATAGACACTCATCCACCCATACAGTCCTGTACATATGCTGTCTTCAAAACACATACAAACAAAGAGTCAGTCACTCATGCATCTATGTGCTAAGTAATACCTCCACCAAACTATATAGACACTCATACTGATACTAATAAAAATATCAAATAACCCATATACATACGCATGTAGCTACTTACCAACACATGTAGCCACTTATACACAAAGTGAAACACTAATAAATGTATTTAAATATTTAAACATAACTCACTAATATTTATTTTTCAGAAAGACACATATTCACTGGATGGTGTCATCAGTGATGTCATGAGTGATGTCACTGACCATGTCATGAGTGATGTAATATGTGATGTCATCAGCAGTGCATTGCACGCGCAAGTTATAGTGAGTCCGACTAACTATAACGTGGGAATTTCAATGGTTTTATATCAGTAAAATTTCCAGCTAACTATAACTGGTGTGAAACCTATGGTTTTTTCAGTGAATTTAATAGGTTTTTTAAATGCTAATTCCTAACTATAACTGGTGTGAAACCTATGGTTTTTTCAGTGATATATATATATATATATATATTCACAGAAAAAACCATAGGTTATAGACCATATATAGTTAGGAATTTGCATTTACAAAACCTTGAAAATTCACTGAAAAAACCATAGGTTATAGACCATATATAGTTAGGGATTAGCATTTAAAAAACCTTATTTTATTTGCACAAAACCATTGAAATTCCATATATAGTTAGTTGCACTAACTATATATCGCGGACCCGCAATCCACTGCTAATGATGTCACATATTACATCATTCATGACATGGTCAGTGACATCACTGATGACATCACTGATGACATCTCAAATGACATCACTGATGACATCACTGATGACATCTCAAATGACATCACTGATGACATCACTGACATCTCATTTGACATTACTGATTACATCACTGATGATATCATTTATGTGATAATACATCTTCAGACTCTAATAAAACCTTAGATACACTCAGTGTAAACAGGCACTCACAGACTGTCACACATCCATGGAGTTACTCACACACCTAGTCAGTCATGCAAAGAATCAATCACACCTCCATTTCCTCAACTATACAGTTATACACACCTTACTTATTCAAACATATACTAACATATATTTACTCTCTTATACAATCCTTGATACAAGTTCACAATGATTCATACAGCCACTCTCACATTCACTGGCTCTTATGTTCAGTTATTTATATATGTCAACTCTCACATGGAGTGTGTTTTACATATGTACTTACTTTGACATGTAGAACTGAGATATCCATTCACTCACCAATACACTCATGCACACAGTCAACTGTCCATACAGCTGTTTCTACATGCACTTTTGAACCCATACACCTAGGGAATCAACTGCTCACACATCTATGCACAGAGTTATACACCTCCCAGCCACCCACACACATACTCAGTCTCCCATACAAATACTTGGGCAACCATTCAATAACCCATATAGTTACTGATATAGCTACTGATTTAAACATGCAGCAGTTTACAGAAGAACATAAATAATGATTGCCAAATTAAGACACTTTAATCACTAACCCATGCACTCAGTGAGACACATTTAATCATTCTCTCATACAGTCAGTCATGCACCTACTAAATCCTTCATCCAGACACTTATACATCCACTCATTCTTCAATATGTAAGACATATTTTAACTTTACAGAAACATACAGTCACTGGGTGTTGTCATCAGTGATGTCATCAGTGATGTCATTTGAGATGTCATCAGTGATGTCATCAGTGATGTCACTGACCATGTCATGAATGATGTAATATGTGACATCATTAGCAGTGGATTGCGGGTCCGCGATATATAGTTAGTGCAACTAACTATATATGGAATTTCAATGGTTTTGTGCAAATAAAATAAGGTTTTTTAAATGCTAATCCCTAACTATATATGGTCTATAACCTATGGTTTTTTCAGTGAATTTTCAAGGTTTTGTAAATGCAAATTCCTAACTATATATGGTCTATAACCTATGGTTTTTTCTGTGAATTTCATTGGTTTTTTAAAAGCTAATATCTATAGCTGTAAAATATATTCTTTATTAAGTGACGTATCACGTAGCCCGTGAGACGCCTCATGATGCATCGCATAACCGTGACGTATCGTCTCTGCAGCGCAAACCAAACCCAAAACGTAAGCGCGCCAGAACACGCTTAAAGATATATATATATTTTTTTAACCTTAATGAGACAAAATCCACACGTGCACATATCACAAACGTTTTATAATGTAACTAAAGCCCTAAAACCCTCTATTAACTACAATGCTTTTTAATGAGGTGCTATCATGTATATTGGTCCCAAGATGGCTGCCAACACTTCTTCGATGAAGTGCTGACAGCCAATCAGATCAGATGTGTGGTTAGGCTCCGCCCAGATATATATCTTTTTTTGAACCTAAATTACTCAAAATCCACGGGAGCACATATATTGAGACCTAGCAAAGGCACATCGGGCTAACAGTCCCTACAATTTTGCCAAGTTTCGTGCAAATCCATTCAGCCGTTTGAGCTAAAAGTGAGGCCAACCGCCCTAAAAATGAATGGGAAAAACGCTTTTTGGGACCCTCCTTTTTTCTCGGCCCCCCCTTGACGACCCCCCCCCAAATTTTCAGGGGCTGCTCAGAAACAAAATGTGCCATTTTTCCTGAAAATTTCAGCCAATTCCGTCCACAAACGCCAAAGTTATTAGACATAGAATTTTCAAAAGTTCCATAGAGAAAAAATCCTAACTATATAGAGACAAGATGGCGGCCGCTCCGGACTGTTTACAATGTTGACAGCCAATCAGCTACCCCTCAGACTCCCGTTACACTGCCGGTTAGCTTCCCGGTTAGCTGCCCGGTTAGCTGCCCGGTTCGCGTACCGGGACGCGTCTCTACGGCGAAAAAATCGGAATTTTTTTTTTTTTTTGGGCCCCGCGTGACTCTATATTATCCCCCTCATCAATCCTAGGGGGTCAGAAGGGGTCTACCTCGCCCCCTTTCCTTCATTTCCCCCTTTGTTTTGGCCTCCTCTTGTCTCTCGATCCTACCGAGAGACAAGATGGCGGCCGCTCCGGACTGTTTAGAATGTTGACAGACACCGGAGAGCCAATCAGCTTCGCTTCGCAAAGTTCCGATACGCGAAAAGTACGCGAACCGGAGCGCTGCCCGGAGCGCTGTTACAGATATATATCTTGTTTTAAACGTTAATTTCTCAAAATCCACTGAAGCACATATATTGAGACCTAGCAAAGGCACATCGGGCTAACAGTCCCTACAATTTTGCCAAGTTTCGTGGAAATCCATTCAGCCGTTCGGGCTAAAAGTGAGTCCAACCGCCCTATGGAAATTAACATGGGAAAAATGCGTTTTGGGACCCCCCTTTTTTCTCGGCCCCCCCTTGACGACCCCCCCCCAAATTTCCAGGAGCTGCTCAGAAACAAAATGTGCCATTTTCCTGAAAATTTCAGCCGATTCCGTCCACAAACGCCAAAGTTATTAGACATAGAATTTTCAGAAATCCCATAGGGAAAAAATCCTAACTATATATACCTACTGGCTATCGCCAGTAGGTAATATATATATATATATATATATATATATATATATCCAACGAAGAGTTGCCTGCGCAAGGAGGGAGCCCAATCAAGTACTTCCATTCAGCACACGATCTTTAATGGAGGACGGCAAAGGAAACAGCTTGGTACTTGCACATTTTTAAAGTTCAGCCCGACGCGTTTCGTGCCTGGTAGCACTTCCTCATGGGCACTTGCAAGCAAGGAAATGACAATTTCCAACAGCACTCTTTAAATGTCTGACACCCCGCCCTGATGGGCGTGGCCACCCCCGTGGCCCTCTGGTAGTCGTAGTGCCGCAATCTTCTCTCATGTGAGTTTGTCACGCCTTACTTCTAGTTCATGCCAAATTGATAATCCAAGTGGATTTGCAGCGGGTACTTTCGCCGACTCAGATGCCTGTTTGCACCCCCATTAGCTCGTACTTGTTCCTTATGCTTCAGCGTCTTGTGGCGCTGGAGCAGGTCTTCACAGAAATGAAGCAGGGCTCTCTCCGCGGCTTCAGGCGGAGCCGCAATACATCCAACGAAGAGTTGCCTGCGCAAGGAGGGAGCCCAATCAAGTACTTCCATTCAGCACACGATCTTTAATGGAGGACGGCAAAGGAAACAGCTTGGTACTTGCACATTTTTAAAGTTCAGCCCGACGCGTTTCGTGCCTGGTAGCACTTCCTCATGGGCACTTGCAAGCAAGGAAATGACAATTTCCAACAGCACTCTTTAAATGTCTGACACCCCGCCCTGATGGGCGTGGCCACCCCCCGTGGCCCTCTGGTAGTCGTAGTGCTGCAATCTTCTCTCATGTGAGTTTGTCACGCCTTACTTCTAGTTCATGCCAAATTGATAATCCAAGTGGATTTGCAGCGGGTACTTTCGCCGACTCAGATGCCTGTTTGCACCCCCATTAGCTCGTACTTGTTCCTTATGCTTCAGCGTCTTGTGGCGCTGGAGCAGGTCTTCACAGAAATGAAGCAGGGCTCTCTCCGCGGCTTCAGGCGGAGCCGCAATACATCCAACGAAGAGTTGCCTGCGCAAGGAGGGAGCCCAATCAAGTACTTCCATTCAGCACACGATCTTTAATGGAGGACGGCAAAGGAAACAGCTTGGTACTTGCACATTTTTAAAGTTCAGCCCGACGCGTTTCGTGCCTGGTAGCACTTCCTCATGGGCACTTGCAAGCAAGGAAATGACAATTTCCAACAGCACTCTTTAAATGTCTGACACCCCGCCCTGATGGGCGTGGCCACCCCCGTGGCCCTCTGGTAGTCGTAGTGCCGCAATCTTCTCTCATGTGAGTTTGTCACGCCTTACTTCTAGTTCATGCCAAATTGATAATCCAAGTGGATTTGCAGCGGGTACTTTCGCCGACTCAGATGCCTGTTTGCACCCCCATTAGCTCGTACTTGTTCCTTATGCTTCAGCGTCTTGTGGCGCTGGAGCAGGTCTTCACAGAAATGAAGCAGGGCTCTCTCCGCGGCTTCAGGCGGAGCCGCAATACATCCAACAGAAAAAACCATAGGTTATACTCCAGTGATGTCATTTGAGATGTCATCAGTGATGTCATCAGTGATGTCACTAACCATGTCATGAATGATGTAATATGTGACATCATCAGCAGTGGATTGCGGGTGCGCGATATATAGTTAGCGCTTATAACTATATATGGAATTTCAATGGTTTTATGCGAGTAAAATAAGGTTTTGTAAATGCAAATCCCTAACTATATATGGCCTAAAACCAATGGTTTTTTCATTGAATTTTCAAGGTTTTGTAAATGCAAATTCCTAACTATATATGGAGTATAACCTATGGTTTTTTCTGTGAATTTCAATGGTTTTTTAATAGCAAGTATCAAAAGCTGTCAAATGTCAAGTACGTGATAGGTAAAAACGTTTTCGTGTTTATGCACGCTGATCTGCTTTGAACGCTGCCCCCCCCACTCCCCTCTTTTCTCTTAGTAGTACTCTCTCTTTGCAGATAGTGAACGGTAGTTAACTCAGACCTTTACCCCTGTTGTAATCCGTCGTACCTGCTTGTCTCTCCATTTGATTGATTATTATCCAAGCATTTACTATTTTACAATTGGTTCTCTTTGGATCATTCTCTATTTACAAACAAGCACAAAGTCGCAATACTCTGTTTAGTCTTTGCAGATAGTGAAAAATCGTGTAAAAAAATAAAAGTAATCGAGCAAAATCAGTAGACCACTAATTCGATCTCTTTTTGACCTCGGTAAAATACAAACATTAGGAATAACCCTTCATGAGAAATAAGAAAATAGTGAAATGAACTGAGCTCCACACCATGAGGGCTGCAAAACAGCTCGACTCCGCCACCCACACCGCCCAAAATAACGGCAAACCCTATGCAAATATTATAAATATACACAACACACCACCAAAGAAACAGAGTAAAACATTTTATTAAATAACTATTTACATAACTATTTTATACTTTTTATTGCCCGATCCGGCTAGCTCAATCGATCGAGCATGAAACTCATGCACTGATAACAAGCGTTGAGAGTTTGTAGAATGATGGCTTCAGATTTTCCACATACGGTATAGTGGCGCGAACTGGCAGGGGGCGTTTGGATTCTACCCCTTCTCCAAATAAGATTTTCATACGTGAATGTTCGTTCATGCTTTTTGTCCCTGAGTTGCTTCCATGTCACTGCCTTACATAAATGGCATAAGTCCTGGTTGTTGAGTGCCATACTTCAGAGTTCTAAGCAGCTTTTGTAACACTGTTTAAACCTTATTTGCACCTGCTGCAGCTTCACTATTCAAAGTAAGTGGGGTCCATTTGTGGACCTGACTGCATTGGAAAACAATGTGATACGGTGCCTCCCTAAACCGCTTGACGGAGGCCCCCGAGGGGCGGTGAGATGGCGCGGACTGAGAGGGGGCGCTTGGCTCCTGCCCCCTCCCCAAGTCGTGTTGCCCTGGTGAGGCCTGAGATCGCCCCCGGCATAGGCGGCCGGCTCCCGGGGTCCAGCGGAATTTTTTCCCTTTTGAAGAATCTTTCATTCTGGACCTTGTCCCACAATCCGTTTCACCTGAAGACACGCTGTCGTAGGGCGCCCCTTTACCGTTTTAGTTGCCATTCCGCCCTCTTTTGGTACTCTGTGCCTCTTCCGCCATCCAGCTGTTTACCGCTCGCTCTTGCGACTACAACGTCTCGCTCACCATGTAGTTGAGTTGCTCCCGCTCTTAAGATTTTACCGAACTTTTTGGACTGCTGAAAGCGGTTGTATTCCGACCGCTGGTTGGTGGAGACATTTTGACTATATTCTGCACCTGCATTGTCGCGTAATGCGTCATATGACGCGACGCGTTAGCGCACCCGGAAGTGCTCCGGTGCGCAAGGCGCAGCTTCCCGGAAACGATCCAGAGCGTGCCGCGCAGCGCGTAACGTAAGCATAACAGGTCATGTGACTTGTTAATAAAACTTTTCATTGGTTCATTTTACTTTTCTTTTCCTAATTATGTAAGACTAGGTCATGTGACCTAAAAATAACACTTTTCATTGGATTAAAACATTTTTTTTCCCCAAACGATGAAAGCCCCACCTTGTTTCTGGATGTTTCAGACTGAAGCTGGCGTCACCATGAGAGCACCACCATCTCGTAGCTCCGTCGTGGCCATTCCGCAAGCAATCATGGCAGCCGCTCCCCACCGGAAGCCTGCGGGAGTCGAGGGCCCCCAAGACTTTTGTACAATCTTCAAGGCTGAGGGGACGCTTTCGAGAATGGAACCCAAGCCCTGGCAGACAAGCGTCCGAGTTCCAAGGTGTCCCAGGGCCATTTTACTGGACCAGGCCCAAATCCGAAGAGCCGGCCGCCATTTTAAGAGTCCTGTGGCAGCCGCCTATCGCTGCACCGCAACAGTGGGAACAACTCAACTACATGGTAAGCGAGACGCTGTAGCCGTAAGAGCGGGCGCTAAACAGCTGAATGGCGGAAAAGGCACAGTGTAGCAAAAGCGGGCGGAATGGCGACTGAAACGATAAAGGGGCGCCCCACTACAGCAGACAAGCCTCCGCCATGTGCTTCAAAACTGCATATGTATCTCGTGATATCAAGGTTGGGCAACCAGTACAGAACAAGCAGTTACGAGTCCCATTTACACCGGCGCCATTTTGGGCGCGGCCGGGCAGGTCCAGGTTCTACTGAAACATAAAAAATGAGGCTGACGTCTCTGAAGCAGTTGACGAACAGCAGGACATAGCAAATAAACATGAACTCTCTAAAGCTGTTAACTCACTGCAGGACAAAACAAGTGAACCTGAAACCTCTGGAATAATTGTCGCTCAAAAGAACAACACACAAAACTCTGTAGAGCCTGAAGAAATAAAGACAGAAGGGCACTGTAGTTTCAGACACACTTAACAATAATGACTAAACAAAGATATCGTCTGTTTATAAAGCAGTTATCATCTTGACAGAATTGACAAAGAAGTGTATAGACACCAATGCATCAGCATTCTCGGAGATAACATCTTAAGGAACAAAGAAAGACCTGTTCACTCTTGACACCCCAGGTGCTGTGTATATTGCACTATAGTGCTGCATCGAGAAAACGGGCAACCCTATTGATATGGATTTTTCATTATTGATTATTGTAAAGAAATGGCGACTCCCCCCTTTAGCAGATTAGCTAAATGTTTGCGTAATTTAGGCATAAAAGTTATATTATTGTTGTTGTTGTTGTTATCGTTATAGTTCTGGTTAATTTCAAAAAATGGTTAAATATATTTACAGTTTTTGTTGCGTTCGTTATATTTAAATGTTAATAAAATTTTAAAATGTGACTGTCTTGGAGTACTATATTTTTTTTAAAAATCGGGTGAATGGGGCCTTGAATCGGGTTATTGTCATGTGTGGGCTTTGCAAGTGTACTGCTACAAGATCGGACATTTCAAACTCAAATGCACGTTCTTTTTCTTACCTTTCCGAAGCATGGAGCGCAATAGCAGGCAGAGAAAGGGTGATGCACGTGTTGAACACTGCCTGGCCTGCAAATTGCTGGCAGTGCCCCCCCGCCCGCTCCTGAAAGAGGGCACACACACACCGCCGCCCGAGTACTTCACAAATCTTTAAAAGACCATGCGCTTGTTCAATGGGAAGTGGATAACATGGCTAAGAGCATTTGCTGGATAATGCATGAATATCGCTGACTTTTCAACGATATTCATGCATTGCGGCCGTTTTTTATCGCATTTGCGATAAACCTTGCTAATAGCAAGGTTTATGTGCGATAAAATTCGCCGAAGTGCGGCGATAATTTTTGTCTCTAAACAAGTTAGAGACAAAAATTACCGCTAGTTTTTGGTAATATGCCCCCGGGTTTTTCCTTGCAGGAAACGGGAAGCGAAAGACTACCACTGAAATAAGTAGTCTCACGCCTGAATCGGGAGGGTTGGCATGTCTGGATACTCTACAGCTGGGGCCATAAACTACATCCGCAGGGCTAGGTGATAGCCTAGGTCCGGCCTGGACAATCAGACACAGAGGAAGAGGAGTGTCAGAGGGTGCGGTAGTGAATAGGGTGAAAGGGAGGTATCGAGCGCGCACAGGGTGTGATTCTCAGAGAAGAGCAGCGCAGATGGGGGAAGTATATGTCCCATGCATGAGAGAGAGAGCGGGGGTGACCATTGCGTGGGGGAGATGCGTGCGAGGGTGGGGAGCCATGCTGAGAATCGGCGGCGTGCAGAGAGTGGCCCTGGTCAAGGCATCTAAAATGGCTGCCGTGCACGACAAAATTGTGGCATTGGACAAAAACGCAAGATGGCGCAGACAATGTTTATCAATAAGGATTCATTTATAACAAAATATTTACTCGCAGTGACAAAATGGTGTTCAACACTTCCTGATTTCCATCGAATCGAACGATAACAAACGTCACGCACAGAGCAGTTTTTAGCCATGTTATCCAATGGAAGGTGGATAACATGGCTAAGAGCATTTGCTGGATAATGCATGAATATCGCAGACTTTTCAACGATATTCAGCGGGGCTAGGTGATAGCCTAGGTCCGGCCTGGACAATCGGACACAGAGGAAGAGGAGTGTCAGAGGGTGCGGTAGTGAATAGGGTGAAAGGGAGGTGTCGAGCGGGCACAGGGTGTGATTCTCAGAGAAGAGCAGCGCAGATGGGGGAAGTATATGTCCCGTGCATGAGAGAGAGAGCGGGGGTGACCATTGCGAGGGGGAGATGCGTGCGAGGGTGGGGAGCCATGCTGAGAATCGGCGGCGTGCAGAGAGTGGCCCTGGTCAAGGCATCTAAAATGGCTGCCGTGCACGACAAAATTGTGGCATTGGACAAAAACGCAAGATGGCGCAGACAATGTTTATCAATAAGGATTCATTTATAACAAAATATTTACTCGCAGTGACAAAATGGTGTTCAACACTTCCTGATTTCCATCGAATCGAACGATAACAAACGTCACGCACAGAGCAGTTTTTAGCCATGTTATCCAATGGAAGGTGGATAACATGGCTAAAAGCATTTGCTGGATAATGCATGAATATCGCTGACTTTTCAACGATATTCAGCGGGGCTAGGTGATAGCCTAGGTCCGGCCTGGACAATCGGACACAGAGGAAGAGGAGTGTCAGAGGGTGCGGTAGTGAATAGGGTGAAAGGGAGGTGTCGAGCGGGCACAGGGTGTGATTCTCAGAGAAGAGCAGCGCAGATGGGGGAAGTATGTGTCCCATGCATGAGAGAGAGAGCGGGGGTGACCATTGCGAGGGGGAGATGCGTGCGAGGGTGGGGAGCCATGCTGAGAATCGGCGGCGTGCAGAGAGTGGCCCTGGTCAAGGCATCTAAAATGGCTGCCGTGCACGACAAAATTGTGGCATTGGACAAAAACGCAAGATGGCGCAGACAATGTTTATAAATAAGGATTCATTTATAACAAAATATTTACTCGCAGTGACAAAATGGTGTTCAACACTTCCTGATTTCCATCGAATCGAACGTTAACAAACGTCACGCACAGAGCAGTTTTTAGCCATGTTATCCAATGGAAGGTGGATAACATGGCTAAGAGCATTTGCTGGATAATGCATGAATATCGCTGACTTTTCAACGATATTCATGCATTGTGGCCGATGTGCGGCGATAATTTTTGTCTCAAAACAATTAAAACGAAGCACAAAATGGCGAATTCCCGTTTCGCTACCAGTTTGCGGCCCAGTTCGCGGCCCGAGAAAGGCTTCTACCGTGAAAAATCATTTTTTTTTTCTTTTCCCCACGGGACCCTTTAATAACCCCAACAACATTCCTAGGGGGTCAAGAGGGGGATACCTTGCCCCCTTTCATTAAATTCCCCTTTCGTTTTTCACCTCTTCTTCTCTCTCGATCCTACCGAGAGACAAGATGGCGGCCGCTCCGGACTGTTTAGAATGTTGACAGACACCAGAGAGCCAATCAGCTTTCTGCACGCAAAGTTCCGAAACGCGTAAAGTAAGCGAACCGGATCGCTGCCCAGAGCGCTGTTACAGATATATATCTTGATTTAAACGTTAATTTCTCAAAATCCACTGAAGCACATATATTGAGACCTAGCAAAGGCACATCGGGCTAACAGTCCCTACAATTTTGCCAAGTTTCGTGCAAATCCATTCAGCCGTTCGAGCTAAAAGTGAGTCCAACCGCCCTATGGAAAACTCAATGCAAAAAACGCGTTTTGGGACCCCCCTTTTTTCTCAGCCCCCCCTTGACGAAACCCCACCAAATTTTTGGGGGCTGCTCAGAAACAAAATGTGCCATTTTCCTGAAAATTTCAGCCGATTCCGTCCACAAACGCCAAAGTTATTAGACATAGAATTTTCAGAAATCCCATAGGGAATTAATCCTAACTATATATACCTACTGGCGATAGCCAGTAGGTAATATATATATTCAATGAAAAAACCATAGGTTATAGTCCATATATAGTTAGGAATTTGCATTTACAAAACCTTATTTTACTCGCATAAAACCATTGAAATTCCATATATAGTTAGATGCGCTAACTATATATCGCGCACCCGCAATCCACTGCTGATGATGTCACATATTACATCATTCATGACATGGTCAGTGACATCACTGATGACATCACTGATGACATCTCAAATGACATCACTGATGACATCTCAAATGACATCACTGATGACATCTCAAATGACATCACTGATGACATCACTGATGACATATCAAATGAAATCACTGGTGACATCACTCATGATATCATTCATGTGCTAATACAATGAACCTCTTCAGACTCTAATATAACCTTAGATACAATCAGTGTAAACAGACACTCACAGACTGTTACTCATCCATGGAGTTACTCACACAACTAGTCAGTCATGCAAACAATCAATCACACCTCCATTTCCTCAACTATACAGTTATACAAACTTTACTTATTCAAACATATACTAACACATATTTTCTCTCTTCTGCAATCCCTGATACAAGTTCACAATGATCCATACAGCCACTCACACATTCACTAGCTCTTATGCACAGTTATTTATATATGTCAACTCTCACATGTACTGTGTTTTACATATGTACTTACTTTGACATGTAGCACTGAGATATCCATTCACTCACCAATACACTCATGCACACAGTTAACCTCCCATAGAGCTGTTTCCACATGCACTTTTGAAACCATACATCTAGTGAATCCACTGCTCACACATCTATGCACAGAGTCATACACCTCCCAGCCACCCACACACACACTCAGTGTCCCATACAAATACTTGGGCAACCAATGAATAACCCATATAGTTACTCATATAGCTCCTGATCAACACATGCAGCAGTTTACAGAACAACAGACATAATGATGCACAAATTAAGACAGTTTAGTCACTAACCCATGCACTCAGTGAGACAGATTTAATCACTCACTCATACAGTCAGTCATGCACCTACTAAATCCTTCATCCAGACACTTATACATCCACTCATTCTTCAATATGTAAGACATATTTTAACTTTACAGAAACATACAGTCACTGGATGTTGTTATCAGTGATGTCATCAGTGATGTCATTTGAGATGTCATCAGTGATGTCATCAGTGATGTCACTGACCATGTCATGAATGATGTAATATGTGACATCATCAGCAGTGGATTGCGGGTGCGCGATATATAGTTAGCGCATCTAACTATATATGGAATTTCAATGGTTTTATGCGAGTAAAATAAGGTTTTGTAAATGCAAATTCCTAACTATATATGGACTATAACCTATGGTTTTTTCATTGAATTTCAATGGTTTTTTGAAAGCTAATATTTGTATCTGTAAAATGTATTCTTCTTTAAATCATAAAATATATTGTACATGTCTTTTATACATTTTTAAAAAAAAAAAAATATTGTTCCGCTCCTAGTCCGCGAACCGGTCAGCTTCCCGTTAGCTCAATTCAAAGCCGCGACTTGGTGCGCGAGCCGGTAATCGTTCCTTAAGCGTAACTGTTACGTTATCATGACGTTTTGCGTTGTCGCGTAATACGTTATCCGACGCGCCAAGTTAGCGGACCCGGAAGCGGATTGGATAGCGGCGCAAAGCACGAAACGTAAAGACAGCACGTCATGTGACTCGGTAATAACACTTTTCATTAGTTCATTTCACTTTTGGTTTCCTAATGATGTAATACTAGGTCATGTGATCTAAAATTAACACTTTTCATTGGTTTAGAACTTTGGCTTTTCCCAAATGATGAAAACCCCTCCTTCTTTCCTCACTCTGACTTTCATCTTGGTGAGAGAAAGACCCTTTTACATTCCAGAGAAATGGCTTCAGTTGTTGCTTCTGGTAGTGTTCCCCCACCACCACCTCCACCTCCTCATGGAAAAAAAGGACCACCTACTCAACCAATCTTTCAAGAAGAGGAAGATCAGGAAGAGGAGGAAGAGCCTGAATATTTGCCAGAGGAGCCCAGGAGGTACAATAGGAAGGAAAATCTCATCTGGCAATTTTTTAAAATTCCACCAGGCAAAAGAAAGTGAACGCCAGATATGTCTTCTGCCGTATCTGTGATGATCGCCTTTCAAGGGGGACGGACAAAAAATATAGTTTTGGGAATTTTACAATGCACAGGCACATGAGTAGGTGGCACCCAAATAATTATAGTGCTGCTCAGCTTCGGGACGAACAACAAAATTCCCCAGCAATAGCCAGAAGATCGGTCGTGCCAGAAGTTTCGGGACCAGAAGCAAGGGAGTTGATCCCGAATATTCAAATGGACATGGGGGAAGTGAAACAAATGTGCGTGTGGTGCAATCAAATATTATGCTACTGAGAAAGTAGCATAACTCTTATAATGAGAGCAATCAAAAATCATGTATGTCCAAAACGCCCCCAAAAATAAATTCTTCTTTTTTTGTTGCTCCTGTTGAGCCCTCTTCGATGAATCATTTTTGTTTCCCCCCTCCCCCCAAAAAATAAAAAAAACTAAATGTTCTGAAAAAATCAAAAAAATATAATAAATGTTCAGAAAAATAATAAAAAAAATTTAAAATAACAAAAAGCCCAAAAAAAGTTCTTTTCAGAACTACCTTCCCATTATAAAAAAAAATTGGTAGAAGTCTTTGAACTCTGCCAAGCTCTATTTCTTTTAGTTCGCTCCTAGTTCGCACTCCGGTACGCGAACTATGAGCGAACCAAAAAAAAATGTTTTAAAAAAGAACAGTAAGTATAAGGAAAGGAAACAGACAGTTATGTTGCAAAAAAGACAGCTATAGGGAGTAAAGAAAACATACTGTTACCCGCAATTCACTTCTGATCATGTCATATATTACATAATTTTTGACATAGTCAGTGACATCATCAGCAGTGGATTGCGAGTAACAGTATCTTTTGTTTACTTCCTATAGCTGTCTTTCTTGTAACATAAATGTCTGTTTCCTATCCTTATACTTACTGTTCTTGTTTTAAAAAATTTTGGAGATCATTCAGAAACAGTAACATTAATAGAGACAGAATTAGTGAATAATAATGAAGAAGTATGAGAAGAGAGGGAGTGAAAAAAATACTGGAAGGAGTAGAATAATTAAGTAATAGAGAAAGGAATGAGAGAAGTAGCAAACACAGGAAAGTAAAGATTAAAGAAATGAAGCAGGAGAACTGATAGATGTTAAATGTGATAGACTAAATGATTGATTGAGGGTCACGATAAGGTGTGTCCTCTCTAAAAGTTTGTATAAAGTGAACCGTACTCAGGGTTGCATATCAAAATTAATGCTTGTTGAAGAATACAGAGGAGATAATAGCTGTCAAGACCTACCATTGTAGTAAAACATGCCCACTTCTTACATCATTCATAACATAGTCAGTGACATCATCAGCAGTGGAATGCAGGTTAAAAAAGTACAAAACATTTACCTTATAATTCTTGTTAACTGTAAAAGAAAATTTTTCATACTTTCAATCTGTAAAAGAGAGAACAAACATTTCCAAAAATATTAGAACATGTATTTAAAAATTAGAAAAAAGAAGGGAAAAGGATCAAGAAGAAACAGTTTTTAAACAAATTTGACACTGACAGAAGCCTCTGCTTCTCTACGCCCCGTACACAATCCTAAAGATATATATTTTAAAGTAACAGTATCTTCATGCTGAAGAAATGAGGCCTATTTTGGAACATGGTGCTTCTTTTGCATTGCTAATGTCTCACAATAGTGATGCAATAGCAGCACAAAAGAGATGTAAAGCTATCATAAAATTGTGTCTAACATTTTAAATGATTGTTTCAGGATGCAAATAAGATGTGTCCTTTCAAGAGGTTTCTTTAAGGTGAGGCCTATTCAGTTTTAAAAAAAAAACAGTACACAGAAGTACAGCACTGTAAGCATTAAAATTGACACTTACAGAAGACTCAGTTTCTCCATATCTACCTCACATTTCTAAATGTATTTCATAAGTACAAAAAGCAGAATATTAATTATACATGTTAAATGGTTTATTTTTGCTGTTCTCAGAATGTATCAAATTTCACTTAAATCAGTGACTTGAAGGTATTCATCATGTAACAGCGGGGAAAAAAACCCACAATCAAAATGATTGTGTTTAAAAAACCCATACAACCTAAGAAATCTGAATTCAAAACTCCTTAAAATTAACTTACTTTCAATGACGTCGAAGGATCTCCTATGAACAGCTTCCACTCTGTTGTGCTATAAATATTTTCAGCCCGCCACTTTCTGAAAGAAAACCTCGATCGATTCGAAAAATATGTTACATACAAGAAAAGACTTCTCTCATTCTATCACATGTTTCCACTAGGCCAAATCATGTTGCCGCGATTCGCAAGTCTTGTAATTCTTCCAATCAAATCCCGACATTTTCTGTTTTCGCAACTTTCAAAAAGAAAACATTTAAGATTATTTTCACAATCCAGGACTACTAATATCTTACCCTTCTTTGTCACTCATGTTCTCCTTTTCCTATGACACTGATACTGCTTACTATGAAGCAGACTTACTTGCATCAGGTTTATATAGTTGGATTTTTAAATTGACATTATAATTAAAACTTTTGCACCAATAATCTAGACAGCATTGCAGACTTACATTCCCTCTACTTCATGAATCTTTTGCAATTCTTCACAGGAAATCCCGAGATTCTTTCATTAAAATTTTGGTTTTAAAAACAACAGGTAAGAATTTTTAAGGTCAAACGGCAATTTTTTTTTGAAAGTTACAACGGAATCATTGCAGAATGACCAGCCGTTTCGAGCCTTTAAATAAGCTGTATAATGTCCTGATGTTGTTGAAGGACCATCGTGATAGATAATTGCTAGAGTTACAAAAGTCCTTCCTGATATTGAAAGCTGAGAAGCCACAAAATTTTTTATTAAAGTTGACAATTTTGACCCATCAGGCCTACATCGTTGGATCATTAAAATGACATACTGTCCATATCTACGTATAAATAATGTTGACATCATTTCAGATTTACATTGGCTACACTCCATGTTGTGATCCGCTGCATTTACTAGCTTATTAAAGGAGACTGATTTACTGTCTGGCAAAGTTAAATATATAAATCTTTCTGAGTCTACACTAGTAGTACTTGATACCATACAGTTCTCGCAGTCATGCTGCCATTGATAAGAAACCCCAAACAGGTGATCTACATCTACACCCTCATCTTGCAATACATCAAGCATATACATTAAAAACTCCTGACAATCTTGCTGATTATTTTCAGAGAAGTCTGTTTGACCTGAACATTCATCTAACAGATAACGAACTTCAGACACACTTTCTACTTTTGTACGATCAGTGCTACATTTCTCGAAAACAGAATTCAACAAACAGCATAAAATTTGTTCTGAATTCAACAGAATCTGTTCTTTTAAACTCTCTAGTGAAAAGAGAACATTAACCACTACATTTGCATAGCAGTTGACACCAGAACTGTTTTCAAATTGAAAACCGACAACATCTTCAACAGAATCCACTTTCTTTCTGCTAACAATTTTCGGTTCATCGACTTTTGGTCTTTTTGCTACAACCTCCCTACTATTACTGATATTTCTACGTTTCCGGCCTACCACACGTTTCTCAAACAAAGGATATTGAGGCAAATGTGGCGCATACTCTCTTCTTAACCTATTGTATTCCTTAACACAATCTAGATCCGCACAAATGTTTGTGACATCACAGTCAATCAAGTACAATCCCGATAAAGTTCTAACTCGTGACAATGCCACATATGCCATACCCTCCTTGAACACAGAACTGCCAATATTCACCAATGCACTGTCTACACTTAAACCTTGCGATTTATGGATTGTTACCGCATATGCCAAGCAAACAGGAAACTGTTTACGGCGGACATATAAGTCTTTAACAAGCAAAAACCTAGCAGAACAACGACCAATTACCTGTACTTCCTCAATGCCATCAAATTTAATTTTTAAAAATTCAATTCCATCTCTACTTTTGTATTTCTCAAAATCAACAACATTACCCATTGATCCATTTACCAGACCTCTTTCAACATGTAAATTCCTTCTCAAAATGATTCGGCAATTTAAACACACATTCAGAGTCTTTTCAAAACCCGCTGTTTTAGATATAGTCTTCTCTAATGAATCCAATTTTGATTTCAAATTCTCTGACAAAATAATTGTTGATCCCATATGCTCTATTTTGTCAATAGCTTCAAGTTTCACAATCTCTTGCTTTTCTAAATTCAACATTTTGTTGTTGAAGATGGCACATTCTGCAAGAGTTGGCATCAAACATATTCCGGATTTCTTCTCAGTAATTTTCTGAAAAATATTCTCGGCCACAATCTCTTGTCCGGGATATAAATTTGAAAGTAATCGTGCATTTAAAGCTTCTTTTCCATGCTCGGTCACTTTTCCAATTCTAATATCTTGTAGAATATTCTTGTAATCTTCATCTTTTGCCTGACGCATATTTTCATGCAGTTCAGCATAATTGAAGTTTAACCATATATTGACGTTGCCAATGCTCCCTAAGCACTTCCTGGTATCTTCATGCGTGAGTATTTTGAACACAGGTTGTCCTTTTACTGGTGTCAGCTGCAGCAGATCTCCGAAAACAATGATGTGTTTGCCACCAAATAACACATCATATTCAGTTTTAAGTACTTCTTGCATTCTCAAATGCACAAAGGCAAGCATGACATTGGAAACCATGCTTACTTCGTCAATGATAAGTAGCTTCATGTTCCTCAAGACTCTTGAAACTTCCCAGCAAGCATCCCCAGATAACTTGTTGTATTGTAATTTGTTGTCATGCTCCACCGGCAGCATCAGTAGACGATGCAAAGTAATACCTTTAATGTTATGTGCTGCAAGTCCAGTAGGAGCGGTGACAACACAAGACAGCGATGACTCAGTCCTTTCCTGCAGATAGCATGAAATTGCTTTAATGAGGAAACTTTTTCCAGTTCCCGCTTCTCCACTCACATACAGTCGGACAGGCTTCAACGATGTACATGAGCACTCTTTCTTCTCATGACTTAATCCATGCTCATTTTGCTTGGTAACTTCATCATATATTTTCCTCTGCTCAACGTTGAGTTGTTTTTCCAAGTCTTCTAACTTAACTGAATCCTCCTGAGCATGTGCCATGGCTCTTTCCACTTCATTCATAGCAGTGGCAGCTTCATTTTCGATAATAGGTCCTCCAAGTGGATCTTGACTCAATGAAACAGAACTCTGACTGTCCTGAGAACTGTCTCTGGCAATCTCGGCTGCAATCGTTGCTTCCTGCTCAATTTCCAAAGTTAGCATTTCTTGATATTTGTGAAAAGCAGGACATTCTATGGTCTCCTTAGCAGCAGTGAAAGAGTCTTCATAACAGAGGAAATCTCCAAGCAGTTCCTCTTCTGCACGCCAAGGCTTGAAAAGTTGCAAAAGTGCTAAATAGAAAAACTCCTTTTTTTCTGGAGATTCGCCACTCAATTTTCGATGGTTTACTAATTGGCATTTTCTTTGCTTGACCAGGCATCCCTCACTTCCAATTACAGCATACACTCCTTTCTCAATATCTTCTTTGATGTTCCTCTTGAATATATAATTTTGTAGAACCTCATATAGACAAACATTCTCAAGGTGACTGCTTCGATTTGGATAATATGTATCCAACATGTTGGTCTTCAAAATGTCGGTACTGTTTGGTTCCTTTTCTGCCAAATATTCAATTTCCCGGACAGGTTTTAGAACCCGATTTCGCGTTGCAGCAAGACCAAGACTCGCTCAAACAATACTCCTGGATTTGGCATAGAGACTTGCTGAAGACAATCGATCTGAACATTCGTAAGCTCCGATTTCTCGATGCGACAACATCTTCAGACTGAAACTGTACAACTTCTTGCTGAGGCTCTTTTCATGGGAAATGTCCTCCCACATATCCTTCAGTTCTGTCTTTTCTTTTTTGGTGATGTAAGATGTCACATACCGAGCCACAGCCATACAGTTGTCACCCACAAACTGTATATCCATGTTAGCATTCCACATGGACAAAATCACTGGGTTGTAGTCGTTGATGTACTTGGACTCTTCGTTCCTTTTCAAATTGTATGTATTTTTGGGTGATTTCCTCGTCACATTATGTCGTAGTGAAGACATCAAACTGTTCACTTTTCCTTTAGAAATCACCGGTCGTGGAAAGTTGAAACGACATTTGGTGTAGAACTTGTCCTTGTTTCTGAATTTACGACGACAGTACTTTCCACAACGATGGCTTTGGAAACGTAGAACTTGTTCTCTTAGGCTTTTCTTCTCCGTTGCGTTTGGAACAGCACACGTAGAATACTGTTCTATGAAATTCATCACTAAGTGATCCGGATCTGTTCCAAATTTAGGTGCATCCTTGATCCACAACAACATATGTATATGAGGAGCACCTCTTGCTTGGTACTCCTTTCTCCAGAAGAAATCCAACACCTCTCCAAGAGGTGGATTCTTGTTATTTGTGATGAAAGACATCATAGCTTCAAATTTATGATTGAAGTACCTGCATACATTCACAGGATCCAAAGAACACAGTTCTCCAGGTGTCTTGAATTCAATGTTTTCAATATTTCCATTTGCTTCTCGTAGAAATTCAAGTAAGTCTTCCCAGCCATACTCGGCACAGCTCAGAGTGAGGAACCATGTCGGAGTTCCTAAGTTCCTCAGCATACATTTTAAATCACCATGACGACGGTACCAGTACTCATTAGTACCACGCTGACACGCCATGAGATTAATTAAGTGAGAATCCAAAATACTATCTTGGACATTGACTTTATGCATAAAGTCCCTTGCCGAGATATTTCGCATCTGTATACCACTTTTTAAGATGTGGTTCACTGCATATGACAGTCCAGACAGATCGCTTTCAAACAGGAGATGAAACAAATAGGGAATGCATTGACAAAACCTAGGATCTTCTGCATACAATCGTAAAGTCCGGTATTCAGACGCAGGAATTTGATGAGATCGCTCATCATATCTTCCTCCTCGACCTGTGGGAAATAGCTGTGGGAAACAACGAGCTTCCAAACTTTCCTCCCAAACACTAATGGGACTCCCTTTGGCTTGTTTCATTTGAAACAACTCAATAGCATTCCCCATGACTTCCTTGGAATGCAAAGGATGAACACTATAATGTTCATATATTTCTTCACTTTTAGAGGCCTCTACTTTCTCAATTTGGCCAGCACACAAATCGCTATCCTCTTCATCACTTACTTCCTCTTCTGCAACATACACATCCTTATAATACTTATTATTTTTCTTCAAATACACTGTTGCCTTTTTGACTTTACTAACATCCACTAAATCTTGCCATATTTTCTTATTCTTTGTCGGAATCCCATTAACAAAGATAACCAGAGGTTCCTCTTCCACTTCTTCTACTCCAATTGTGTTAATGTTTTTATTCAAATCTAGAGGCAAATAAACAACTCTTCCCTTTAATCCTCTCTGTAAATCTGCTGGAGGCAACTTCCCTGTCTTTGGCTCCATTCTTACAATAGCCTGAAAGGGATGGATACTTTGAATCAAAATAGATTCATAAGTATTTAAATCCTTCAATTCAGAAGGAATCTCAACCAATTCCAGATTATTATGAACTGCCCTAGCAGGCATCTGGTTTTGGTTTAATTTATTACAACAATAAGTACACACACGTTGATCCGATCCCAAATCAAAATAATTTTCTACCATCAAGTATGTGGCAAAATCCTTCCATTCACTATTATTTTCCCTTTCACTTTTTGCATATAAATCCACTACCTTAGTCTGATTCTTATAGTAAGTGCGTCGACAACATACACAAGTGAAATTAGGCCTCTCACTTGATTTCATCTGAAACGTGGCAATTTCTTTCTGAAAATTATCTGTACTGTAAACCTGTACATTATCTTCAACATTACTCTCTACTTCAGGGTCAATTTGAACATTCTCATCTTTACTACTAAAGTAACAAAACTCAATTTCTTCACAAATATTCTTCACATCTATTTCAGAACCATGCAAAAGAGCAGCACATAATTGTTTAAGCATTATTGCTGGACTCTTTGCATAATACAACATTCTCACTAATTTTCTCACTTTATTATGATGCACTGCTAGCATCCTGAAATGATGAAAAACACTCTGGCATACTCTCCTGGAAAGACAAGCCAGTGAATGACCACGCAAACCTGTCATTTGTCTCACTCTGCAAGGATCTAAATCTTGCAACAACTTCATTTTCTGCTTCAAACTTTTCTTATTAAATGTCCGTATAAAATCACAAAGCAAATTGATGGAAACCTGTCGCACACTGCAAATAGAACTACACTTCCAAATGTACACAGGACCCTTAGGACGTCTTCCTAAAACCTCATCACTTAGCGCCTCTTCTGTCTCTGTTGTCACAAGTTTTTCTTTTTCAACTGCACAACCATCCTTCACTTCATAAGCTCGACCACTGGTGTCAACTGCATGCACCAAATCATTATCCTGAAAATAACTCTCCTCATTAAAAAATGCCTCAGAACTTGAACTATGCATCCATTCTCCGGAAAAAACTTCACAAAAGTTGCTACGATTTACTACTCTCTTCCATCTACTGTTTGTTTTGAAATCAGAAATTACCTTGCTTAGTTTCCTAATTCTATTGATTACCAAAATAAACAACTTTCGCTTAATTTCAAAAGCATGATCAATAATTTTCTCTACATTTTTCTTCTTCTTATAAAATGCCGCTTTCTGTTTGCATTTCTTAATATTTTTTATTAAATTAACTATTAACCTATTACGGAACATTCGTTTTCGAATCTCCCTAAACTGTTCTTTCCTTCTACTATCATGCACAGAGTTATCTCTTCCTCTACCAGTAACATTTTTCATGGGTCTTTCCTTTGCATTTAAATTACTCTTCTTTTTCTGAACTGAAACATTTTGGCGATAAATACTTTTTTTACTACAAATATTTTTTAAGAAAGATTTTGTGCTCTTACCCGGAGCTTTCTTGGTGTTTTGATAAGTATTTAGGGAAGAGGACTGCTGCAATAAAACATCACCGTGCTGTCTTTGACGTTTTCTAGCCTTTCTAATTCTATTTTTTGTAGGCATTTTCCGAACTATGAAAGAATCTGCAGTTGAATCTGTTGAAAAATATAATAAAAAATGTTAATAACCACTATTACCAAACAGTGAATGAATAACAGTCATCAAAAACTTAATGCCCTACTTATTATTTAACATAGCAAATCTTTTGCACCAGCACTGCATCACAAAAATGACACACAGTGCTACAAAACAGGCATACAACACTCATAAATCTCTCCCTAATATTTTAAATGATTAATTCAGAATAACGATAAGGTGTGGCCTATCTACAGGTTTATTTAGGCCCAGATCTTTTGACTGGGGTGAAAGTGTATCATTGATCCTCATTCAGTCCATCGCCTGTTTTGTTTACTTGAGGTAAGGCCAACACATGGTTGCAGATAAGATTTTCACTTAAGAAAACAAAGGAAATAATACATGTGAAGGCCTACCAATGAAGTAAGTCATTATTTGAAATCAATTACATTTCTGGATATGTACTGCTAAAGCTTCTTAGGTTGTTTTTGGTCATATTTATAAGGCATATGAGTGTGTATGATGTTATTTTTCTTTTTTAAATGGAAAGCGTTCTTCATGGTGCAAGTTTCTTGTAAATACGCTCCCACCTGCGAAACGGAACTTTGCAATGCGAAGCTGATTGGGTCCCCGGTGTCTGTCAACATTCTGAACAGTCCGGAGCGGCCGCCATCTTATCTCTCGGTAGGATCGAGAGAGAAGAAGAGGTGAAAAACGAAGGGGGAATTTAATGAAAGGGGGCAAGGTATACCCCTGTTGACCCCCTAGGAATGTTGTTGGGATTTTTAAAGGGTCCCCTGGGGAAAATAAAAAAAATATATTTTTCACGGTAGAAGCGCTTCCCAAACACCGAACTGGGCCGCAAACTGCACGGGAATACGCCATTTTGTGCTTCGTTTTAATTAAATTACTAGGTATAAGGAGGTGCGGGAGACGTATCCTAATCCCTTATATTTTCTGAGGGTGGCTGAGGAGTCTCATATATGTTGATACATGTGTTCCAGCGGCTGTGCGTGAGCTTTTTTTTTTTTTTGCTGCGTGACGTCTGTTAACGTTCGATTCGAAGGAAATCAGGAAGTGTTGACCACCAATTTCTCAGTGCGATAAAATATTTTGGGGCATATTATCAAGCCTGTGCGCCAAAATTATCGCCGCTTTATCGGCCGAAAACGGCCGATAAAGCGGCGATAATGAGCTTGATAATATGCTCTGTGGAATTCCAATCGAAGCCCATTTTAGATGTCTTCACATCTAGCATGTGCTTCGATTGGAAATCCATAGAGCATATTATCAAGCCCATTATCGCCGCTTTATCGGCCGTTTTCGGCCGATAAAGCGGCGATAATTTTAGCGCACAGGCTTGATAATATGCCCCATTGTTATAAATGAATCCTTATTGATAAACAATGTCTGCGCCAACTTGCCTTTTTTACAATGCCACAATTTTGTCATGCACGGCAGCCATTTTACATGCCAGGCCGGTCCCAGGCTATCACCTAGCCCTGCGGATGTAGTTTATGGCCCCAGCTGTAGAGAATCCAGACATGCCAACCCTCCCGATTCAGGCGTGAGACTACTGATTTCAGTGCTACTCTCCCGCATCCCGATTCCTGCAAACAAAAACCCGGGGGCATATTACCAACAACTAGCGATAACTTGTTTAGAGACAAAATTTATCGCCGCACATCTGCGATTTTTATCGTAGATAAACATTGCTATTAGCAAGGTTTATCGCAAATGCGATAAAAAACGGCCACAATGCATGAATATCGCTGAAAAGTCAGCGATATTCATGCATTATCCAGCAAATGCTCTTAACCATGTTATCCACCTCCCATTGGATAACATGGCTAATAACTGCTCAGCACCATTTTTTGGACATTATTAACATGGCTATGTAACTCCCATAATCAAAATCTAAATTTGCCAAGCACACTTGTGTTACTGCATGCCAGAATGCTACACCGAATATGCAATTACAATTTCGCAAAGTAACAAAATCTATTTCTATATCACTACAGACAAAGCCACAGTTTAAAAACACAGCTTTCTTCATCATTTTCTCCTTAGCAAGGTTTATCGCAAATGCGATAAAAAACGGCCGCAATGGATGAATATCACGCTGAAAAGTCAGCGATATTCATGCATTATCCAGCAAATGCTCTTAGCCATGTTATCCACCTCCCATTGGATAACATAGCTAAGAACTGCTCGCAAATGCGAAAAAAAACGGCCGCAATGCATGAATATCGCTGAAAAGTCAACGATATTCATGCATTATGCAGCAAATGCTCTTAGCCATGTTATCCACCTCCCATTAAATAACATGACTAAGAACTGCTCAGGGCCCCATGAGGAACGCTTTCCATTTAAAAAGGAAAAAATAACATCATAGAAAAGAATCGATTTTAAACACAGCATATAAATCAATTGTATACCTGCATTCAAGAGGAAATGACTGAAAATGTCCTTGAGACACATGAAAGCGTTTTCTGGAATGCCCTAGCACCATTTTTTCGACATTATTAATATGGCTATGTAACTCCCATAATCAAAATCTAAATTTGCCAAGCGCAGGTGGGAGCGTATTTACAAGACACTTGCCCCATGAGGAATGCTTTCCATTTAAGAAGGAAAAAATAACATCAAAGACACTCAAATGCCTTATAAATATGACCCAAAACAACCTATGAAGCTCTAGCAGTACATATCCAGAAATGTAATTGATTTCAAAAATTGTTTTTAAAAACAACATATCTGTTTCAGCTTACATAAGAGACCATGGAATGGGCTTCATATACAACAATAAGTTGAGTTACTGCATGCCAGAATGCTACACCGAATATGCAATTACAATTTCTCAAAGTAACAAAATCTATTTCTATATCACTACAGACAAAGCCACAGTTTTAAAACACAGCTTTCTTCATCATTTTCTCCTTAAATCATACTATTCTCTATCTAAAATAAATAAATCTTTTCTCACCTTAGCAAATACTTTTTGAGTTTTGAAAACAGTCTCAGAAATACACCAAATTGTCTTCAGCAGAAGAAAAAGGATGCACTCCAGAGGCTGCAGCTATTGAAAGCACAGAAATACAGATATTCATTTCACATATCTCTCATATTAGCCAATCATAACTCTTCCCTCACTTTTTTCAAATCAAAACCCTTCCCCCCTCTGCCCTCTCTGCCTTTTTTCCATAGCAACGACCTCCTGGAAGACCTCTCATGTTTGCAAATTCACACAACAATGTTTCAATTGAACTCTGAACTCTCAGTGCACCTGCGTATCCAGTGCAATCTTTCATTAAAAGTTTCTTCCTTGACCATTCAAATTACATCTTTCAAAGAACACATCCATGCACCCTAACTTTCTGTTTTCAGAAATGGAAATGCACCAATCACTGCTAATTAATCATTAGCATTGGAAATCCACAGTTTTTTTTCTTTACAAACTCCTACTGTTTCAACTGCCCTTTCATTACCACACTTCATCTGACTGCAGCCCAACCTTCTCCCACCATGTTTAAGGTCTGGATTGTTGGACATAGTTACATCCACTGGGCTCAAAGGTATGCTGACAACAGAAATTTACACAACCTCAATTTACAAGATGTGGAAATTAAATGGTTGGGCCAAAGAGGATTAAAATGTCACCAATTGATACCATTGGTGAAAACCTTTATGCATTTGCCAAAACCTGACCTGTTAATAGTGCATTGTGGAGGTAATGATTTGGGCATTTTAACAGGAGTAGGTCTGGAAATGCTTTTAAAGGACACCTTTGAGCAATTAATGGCACTTTTTCCTCAAACTGCCTTGGTATATTCCAATATATGCCAAAGACAGAAATGGAGGTGGTCCAACCAATTTGGTCCACAAATTGAGAAAGCGAGGAAGCATGTAAACAAATCTGTTTCAGCTTTCATGAGAGACCATGGAATGGGCTCCCTGTACAATAATAACTTGCGTTACTACATGCAAGATATCTACAGAGGAGATGGAGTTCACTTCTCAGATGAGGGCAACAGAATTTTCATTCTGAATTTAAGACTGTGCATTGGTACCTACTTATAAGTACCTAAATGTACCATAAACCCAAAAGCTCTTCTCAGAGCTACCCTTCATCTGATCACTCACAATTAATACTTTTCTCTAACTTATTTCTGTAATTTTCAACAAACTACGCTCAAAGAGCGCTACCCGGTACGCGAACTGGAAGCTAACCGCCCAAAATTATTTAAAAAATGTTTTTTCTCCGCACATATGGTCCTCCTCAGCCACCCTCAGAAAACCTGGGGGGTCAAAATACTTGTACCGTGTCCCCTTCTACCCTTTCTGAACATTATTTAACCTCCATTTTATATCTTAATTCGACCGAAACACAAAATGGTGGACTCCCGTTACGCTTCTAGTTCGCGGACTAAACCGCTTCCCGGGAAGCGGTCCAAAAAAAAGGTGGGAAAGTAATTCACAGAAAAAGGACTGGAGACACTCTCACCAAATATAGATTAGCTTATACTACATAACAATCCCTTTCATTTTCACAAATTTGATTGAAATTCCATTTAGCCATTAAGCCTGTAGACCTCTCTAAATACCTAGAGGTAAATTACTTCACAAAACACATCTGAAGTGTTGGAATTGACAACCAATGAAAATGTTACTTTCATTTTCTACTTTTATTACCTGATATTTGATTGGTTATATACCTGAATATATATAAAGGAAGAGAAGAAAACACAGCCATTTTGACTACTACTTCTTGTTGTACATCACATTTCAATACTTACCTAAGACTTCAACTTGTTTCTGAAGGTAAGTTGTTATTTTTAAAACTGAAGTATATTGTGCACTATAACTTGATATGGTAGACTTTTTCTGATAGATATACACTATCCCTCTGTAGTAGTTATGGATTTAGATAGACTTCTCTGTTATAGTTATGAATGGAGTTAGGCTTCTCTTCGTTAAATTACATACACTTTTTTATAGTCATATTTCCACTCTGATACTATACACTGCCAAAAGAAAAATTCACTGATAAAAACTGCCTATCTAAAATTAATCCCAACAGTGCCCAATCTCTACTAATATATATTTTTTTATTCAAAATTTCAGGCAAAATGGAAGGCGAACAACAAGTTACATTTTCAATTGAACTGAAGGAGAGCAGCCAAGACAAAATTGATGACTTTATGGATGAAAGTAGAGACCACAAACTTCTACAATGTGTTGAAGCAGTGGACAACCTGCTTCAAAATGAAAAAAAGTTACACCCTATATTCAATTTTGACATTTCTGACAATGAAATGTTAGAAAGTTTAATAAAGTATGAAACACAATCATAATAAAAAAAAATTTAAAAATAAAGAAAACAAAAAAAAACCAACAAAAACAACAAATAATTAACATACAGTATTAGAAAAGTCTATCATTCTTTTATCCTTATAGTACGCTGCCCAGAACGCTTCCCGGTTCGCGTACTAGGCGCTCACCACGCAAAAATATATATATATATATTTTTTTTTTTTGCCCTGCAGGGACCTTTTACAACCTCCACATAAAACCTAGGGGGTCAGGGAGGATCTACTATGCCCCCTTATCGAAATTTCCCCCTTTGTTTTGGCCTCCTCTTGTCTCTCGATCCTACCGAGAGACAAGATGGCGGCCGCACCGGACTGTTTAGAATGTTGACAGACACCGAAAAGCCAATCAGCTTTCCGTGCGCAAAGTTCCGAAACGCGAAAAGTACGCGAACCGGATCGCTGCCCGGAGCGCTGTTACAGATATATATCTTGATTTAAATGTTAATTTCTCAAAATCCACCGAAGCACATATATTGAGACCTAGCAAAGGCACATCGGGCTAACAGTCCCTACAATTTTGCCAAGTTTAGTGCAAATCCATTCAGCCGTTCGAGCTAAAAGTGAGTCCAAACGCCCTATGGAAATTAACATGGGAAAAACGCGTTTTGGGACCCCCCTTTTTTCTCGGCCCCCCTTTGACGAACCCCCCCCAAATTTTCAGGGGTTGCTCAGAAACAACATGTGCCATTTTCCTGAAAATTTCTGCCAATTCCGTCCACAAACGCCAAAGTTATTAGACATAGAATTTTCAAAAATCCCATAGGGAAAAAATCCTAACTATATATACCTACTGGCGACCGCCAGTAGGTAATATATATATATATATATATATATATATATATATATATATATATATATATATATATATATATATATATATATATATATATATATATATATATATATATATATATATATATATATATATATATATATATATATATATATATATATATATATATATATATATATATATATATATATATATGAATATTAACTTACATATAAAATCAGATGAAGGGTAGAAACGTACCTATATTAGGAAAGCTAGCAAAAGAAGATGTGGTACTAGGCAATGTTAAAAGAAACATCATCACAAACTGAACGGTTGAAATAGTATCAGTGAAATTCAAATGAGTATCCAAACTCTTGATATCATGTAGGAAACTCCTAAAGAAATATGCCCTTAAAATAACCTTGAATATCATATATGTTATATATTATACTGTAGAAAGTATCAAAGACTTACCTGTGCAGGATATAAAATGCATCCGATCAGTAATAACAAATACAATCATGAAAGGAAAATCTGTATAAGGTACAAGGGCAACCTAGAATAATTAAAGCATGTTGCAGGAACTTAAATTAATAGAATGTGCAAGGGTAGGATCACATATTATAGAGCAACAAAAAAGGTATGTTTAATTATAGAAGCATAAAGAGCATAACAGGATCATATGATTGTCTAAGAACGTAAACAACCAAGTGAAAGTCTGAATCCATCTCAGATTCAGAGTGATTGTCCAAAAAAGTTGATAGATCTGCAGGTTCTTAAAAGATCTATGAGATCCTCTTGAAAGTTATCCGGACTCTTGAGAGTCCAGCAAAAGAATATGGAATTCCCATGTCAGTAAGCGTTCTATGCAAATAAAGAAAGCCTTTTCAAGTCCTGTAAAATTGAAATTTTGTGACCCTCCCATTGAATTGACTTATTCTTACTCATTAGTGCTAAAATAAAATTTGAACTGTGTGTTAGTGTCTCAATGGCTTGAAGATCAGTAGTCAGGAGAAGACATATTTTTAGGTTTAAAAGTTGGACCTCTGTAAGCTCCTTCAATGTCAAAGTCTTGTTTGAAAGAGGGATACATAACACTTAGGATCCAAGAAATCAAAAAGTAAAATGTTGAAGGAGCAGAATTCTCAACCCCCTCTGGCACACCAAAGATACGGAGATACTTTCTCTGGTTATGGTCTTCCTGTTCAGTTAGTTCTCTCCTTAAAGATGAGATAGGGAACTCCAAACTTTGAATATGCTTAGCCTGCTTATTCGTGTAGTCTTCCAAAATACTTATTTGTGTTCAAGCATTAGACCCTTGTATTGAAAGTTCTTTAAAGTCATTACGAATCCCTGCCACCTCCACTTGAAGTATATCTGTATTGGTTTCGGTGCTTTGAGCTAGAGAAACTAGAATAGCCTCCAAAATTGAAGCAGAGTCAGGACTTTCTTTAGGTGGAGGATCTGAAATACTTGAAGAATGTTTAGAGCGTTTCAGATTTCCTTTGCAGTCTTTGTCTTTAATGGACCCACCTATACCTTTCGCCGCTGGGTACTCATAATGACTAGGGTCAAATAGACTTAGTGTATTAGCAGAAAAGCAGAAGGCCAATATGAGCGAACCACTTCAAAACCAAAACTCAAATCAGCAATCTAGCTGCAGGAAAAGTTAGAAAAATCCATTCACATTTAGTAAAACACTTGCTGAAGTATCAAATGCGTAGTAGGAAGAAAAATATACAAAAGGAATTAGGCACCGTCCAACCACCAGATTATTAATGGCAGTAAGAAAGAAATGGCAGCTCATTCCCAACACAGCGCTGTGATTAATCGTGAGTAGAGACCTGCAAATAATAGCGTTCCAAGTGAGAAACTTACTAAAACACCAATGGTTGTAAGAAAGAGGTTATGGCCAAATAAGTCTCAGGGAAACAAATAAGCTCGGAGTAGTACTCAATCAGCAATAAGAATTGGGTTTGTCACTCAAAGACAAACTTAAAGTCTGTCAGGTGAAATATCACATCGCAAAAAGATTTCTCTTAGTGCCCACCATTTTCAAGTCTTTACTGAAGAGAAATTAGTACTCCCAATAATCGTATACGAATACTCCAAGACCTGGGTCGTATTTTCAAAAAAAAAAATTAAATCTCTCAGGCGCTGAATTTATTACTCTTAGTGGCACTGACGACCTTGCCTCAAGTGCCGCTCACCGTGATGCAGTTCCTATGTCAGCAGCCATTTCAATCCGCAGGAATATCAAGGATGGAATATTGTCTGACAGGGGATGCTCTTGGCTCCAAGAACATCATTCACTGCCCCCGAGACCTTCCACTATGTTCCACCATCCCAGGGTGAGCGAAAATCATCTGACAAACACTCTTATTAGAGCGTCTGCACCGGAGCAGCTGCGGAGCTCACGGAAAAGCAGGCATCTTCGCTGAGTGTTAAGCCACGTCCCCCCATCCAAGTGTATAGATTAACTACATCCAAGGTTACCAGTTAGAAATCTGATTGTCTTAGAATTTGAGGGTATGTCTTAAGTATGTCTTTTGCGTCTTTGCTTAACAAAATGAGATGGTCCAATATGAATAGTTATAACTATATATCAGCATACTCAGAGATGTGAGAGGTGATGGAACTGATGTCAGGTTCTATTCCTCTTCCACTGGAATGGTCTCTAAAGCTCATAGATTTTTGGTAGCAGTTAGAATATGGCTATTGTTTGTTCAGTATTCTTGGTGTATAAACTTTCATCTTTGTTGAGCAGACCCCAGTTTCAGCATTCCTAAATAATATTGGACATAGTAGGTAGTGCTATTTGGTGGGTTCCAAAGTTAATATGACATTTTAGGATGTGCCATTCAGTTATTTAAGTGCTTCTTTGATGTAATCTTCTGTGTTTAGAAGGGCGACATTGTTCCCTTCACTGCTTCTTCAATGACAACATTGTTCCTCAGATGCTGAGATATCGTAATTCTAATGATCTGTTAAAGTCCCTGGGAACATTTTAGAAATTGGGTTATTGACTGAGAGGGGTGTGAACCCTTCTCAAGTATCAACTGTAATACCTGCCAGGGTGAACCTCAAAAAGTTGTTAAAGTAACCTGTACTTGACCCTATGGTAGCTTGCCACAGAAGCAGTGCGGCTTAAGTTATAGGTAATGTCTACAGTATTTATGCAGCAGTCAAACAGTGAAAACACAACACAAGAAAAATCCCACTACAATTTAGAAAATGTGAAAAAAATGCAATACATTATTTGAAAACATATCTACAAAAAGCCAATCACTAGAACTGGAGTTATGATTTTTTAACGGTTTTTAGTAAAAACTAGCCCCTAAACAATCAAAATGCCACCCACGGACACCTAGTGGTGTGAGACCTAGGCAAAGTTGAAAGATATGGCTGACCGCTATGGAGCACAGTTTGGATACACGAGGTGCATTGGTCTTATTCTCTGCCTAGCCTCAGACTTGGAGGAAAAGTTTAAGGCTGCCAGCAGTGTCCAAGGAGGAAGCATTATTATTAGGGAGCTGCTGCATGAAGTGGCAGTCAAAATTCCTACATTTGGACTTTGTCATTTTTTTAGAAGTCAAAAATCTCCAGCAGGATGAAGCTGCAGGCTGTAGCCAATGAGGGCTCCACAAGGCCGAATAAACTTCTGGGAGGGACCGATGAACAGGATTCGGTGCTACAGAGTAGAGCATAGTGAGACCTATGCAGTCAGGCTGATGGGCGATGCACCTTGGGCAAATAGGTGAGCAGGTAGGTTATGGTCTCCTATTGGTTTGCGGAGCACTTTTTAGCTGAACATTTTACCTGTTTGAGCACTTTTAGCACCACTTCCAAGGGTCCAGGACTGGGTGGGCACCACATGGAGGGTATGACTCACTTCATGCAGGGTCTAGGAGTGGGGTTCAGGTTGTTGACATTTTTTGCATCCTTGTGGCTGAATACTAAAGACCAGCCAATAAGCTCTTAGAGTCACTCTGATAGTCATGCATTCAAACTGCAAGGCAGAAGGGAAATCCTTTGAAGGTTCAAGGCAGGCTTCAAGTAGCAGGGTTGTCCTCTGGAAACAGCCCAGCAGTCCCATGACATATAAAGCAGCCCTCAAGCAGCAGGTAGTCATCTGAAGTACAGGTAAGGCCTTCTGAATGTCCTGCACAGGTTCAGGGCGTGCTGAAGGTCTGATTTTGATACCTTGTACCAATTCTGAAGTGGAAGAACTTTGGGAGTCCCTCCAGCCAAATGGTTGTAGAATTTTCTTCCTCCCATCCCCGGATCCAAGAGTCTAGGGTGTCAAAAGACTAGTGTGCTGTAGAGGTACTCCGATTGATTGATTGATTATTGTGAAGTTATTTGTGAGTGTACTGAGGCAACTCCTTTGAAATGTAAGAAGGCAGGGAACAGCTCTGCCCCTCCCATCCTGGGAGGATTGCCAATCTTGCTAACTTCTGGTATCCCTTTGTCTAACTGTCTGGGAGGAATACACAAAGGCCAACTGCCATACTAATCACAGTAATGTGACCCAGAACACAGGTTGCAGGCACCAAATGGTTTGGACATGAAAAGGCCAACTTTATAAAAGGGGCATTTACAGAATTATGACAACAAATTTGACTTTCTCATTATAGAGTATTTTGAGTTACACTTTTTTTAGACCAAACAAGACATCTATAACTTTTCCAAAATAAAGCTTAGCACTTATTAAATGTAATAAGGAAACCCAATGTTATTCTATAGGAGAGGTAGGCCTCAAAGTAATGAGGAAAGAATCTGTTGTTTTTCACTACCAGGACATGCAAAACTTAAAAGTACATGTCCAACTTTTTAAATACGCTGCACTCTGCCCAGTGAGCTTTTTACGGTCTACATTAGGAATGACACAAACATATTAAAAGGGGCTTTTTATGCCTGGAAAAAAAGTTTATTTTTCCAGGTCGAATTGGAGGTTTCAAACCACACACAGGTTGCAATGGCAGACCTGAGGCATGTTTTAAAAGGCTACTTACATGAGTGGCACAGTGAATGCTGCAGGTCCACTAGTAGAATTCAACCTAAAGACCCTGGGTACATGTTGTAACACTTAACTAGGGACTTGTATGTCATTTAAATGTTCACCCCAAGTGTAGGTCAATTTTACTCTATAAAAAGAGTGAGCACATGTTGGAATAAAAGGGAAGAGAACAATGCAACTCAGTGGTGAACAGCTGTGCATGAGGCTTAGCCAAGGTACTTCACCTCCCCCAGGCTATTGTGTTCGTATTTGTGTGGACAGCTAAATATATACCTTATTGCAACTTCTGGTCTTCATGATTCGCTTAAAGTTGAATCTCCAAATGTGAAGGTTTGATTACACTCAAGGGTCTGTGCATACTCATTACCCCATTTTGGGCAATATCATATTGATGTCTGTACTGCTATAGTGAGTCTTGCCAGATGGTGTGCCAGCTCAACGAGAACAACGTTCCATCAGCCACAATCTCCCCACACGCCCTGACTACAAGCACTGAGAAGAGGAAGTGGGTCAAATTTTCAGCAGCCACTTAGAAAGGCTGAAATGCTGTAAAGCATCCAGAACTTTCTGTATTTCATTTGTAGACCATACTTTGCTCTAGCTTAACATAACAACGGAATCTAGTGTAAATGTGTGTAGAATGTGTGTAGGGTTTCCTTACATACTTAGTAGAGGCAGATGGTACAAAGAAGGACGGTTTGTGGTCAGATCATGGAACCTGGAATTGTGAATGAGGTTCATATAGATTTTACAAAGGTACAACCTCTGCGGATCATTTTTCCACCAGAATCAACCCTTCAAGAACAATTCTTGACTGATTGCCATCACTACCTGAGGCATTCAGTGAGCTTGTTTTTATAAATATTTACTTCTGGTTCTTGAGGTTCTAAGAACAACACTTCTTACAATGATTTCCAAGTTGTCCCTTAGTTCTCTTGTTCATAAAGAACTGACCCGAGAACAGAGAAACTAAAACAAGTGATGAGGGATGCGAAAGCAGATGCAAGTGAGCACTGATTTGTATCACACCACTTATCTGTTACTCATACATAATATATGTACAACATGTTAACCGTGTGTGTGTGTGTGTGTAGATGAATACATTAATTAGTCTTAATGTGTACATGCTCTACAGATGCCCTGCTAGGGAAAAACAAACAAACTTGCCACCAAAGACAAGAATATCCTAAAGCCAGTTTATTTTTCCTCTTTAATAATGGCTTTTTAAAGGTAAAATTACATTTAAAAAAATCTAAAACTTCGAAAATGTTACATTGGAAGATGTCTGGTATATTTTGCATTTTTTGGGTCAAGCACCTAAAAAGTACATTTTCGTTTCACCCTCTAACATTGCATCACGTGGACTGGCAGGCCACTTTAATTGCAATGCAACTTTAAAGCAAAACAACAAAAAAGGGAGTAAAGAGTATGACAGCTATCAGGCTTCTCCGTCTGTCACCCATTAGGAGCATCAAGGTTTGGAGGAGAAATGCTCCTAACCCCTCCAAAACAATAACACTCAAAGAGCTGGGCCATATACACTACTTAGGTGGTGTTCAATTGCTCAAGTGATAATTAGCATCCCATTGGATATTGCATGAGTGTGGTGTTTTGCTGCAGCAGATATCAATGTTCTCATTTGTCTCCACAGAAATTGACAACCTGGTATTCTCGGCCAACCCATCCTTAACCCGCAGGCTCTCAGACAATTGTAGCTATTAAATTAAAAGTAATCTTCTGCCCCCTCTCTCGCCTTAACTCACCTCTTCTCACCTATCCCCTTTTTACCTCTGATCACCTACCCTGCATCTCTTTGAGCCTACTTACTCACTGTTTGCCTCCCTCAGGGGCTAATTTACAAGCCCCTTGCGCCGCTGGTGCGTTTCTTTTTGTGAGGCACCAGACACACAACATGCTGCCCTATATTTTACAAGTACTTAAGGATCAATTTGCAAGGCAACCAATAAAAATAAATCAATCAAGAAACAAATCTGTTCACATTGTTTTAATCACAATGTGAATATTTATAGCAAATATATGAATTTCATTACGTAAAAACAGTTTGCGTAGTGCCCCAAATTGGTAGAAGGAGGAGGGAGGGAGTGATCCTGTGAGGAAGTGGTGAAGGAAAGGAGAAGATTCTATAGTGACAATTAAATCAGTCAATATACATCATTTGTACATGCTACACAGTGTGTGTAGGAATTCAGACTACAAGGTTCAATTTATCATTCCTACATAATAACATACTCCACAAGTTTCAATTAATGAAGGCGTTTTTGGGGCATGGAGTTGAATTCTACGGGTAATTGTCGACGTTTCGACCCTCTATTGTGCAGGTAGAATTGCTATCCTTGCTGTGGGGTCTTCATCAGGACAGGGGTGGGGACACACCTATTCAATATAAATATAAGAATTAATATTGGGGAGTTAATCCCTATATTGTTCCAAAGGGAAAGCACATCATAACTAACATACGTTGGTAGGGAGCACACTCACTATAGTGCCATACAACTAGAGCGAGTATAATCATGCGTTACACAAGTAAGGTAGACTCAATGAATAATAAATGGTCAATAATAATAATAAGCGCGCCTCCGCTGAGAGACAAAGGAATTGCGCTAACCCAGTTGAATAAATCTAGCGGTTTGTAAGGAAAAAGTTAGGAGTGAAGCCAGTCCAGAAAAGGCAGCAAGAGGACATTTCACTGGTTATAGATAAGGAGCAAGGCGTGGTAGTTGCTCAGTGTCAACAATTCAAAGGGAACTCACCACGACGTAGTATAAAGTGGACCGTGAGACCGACTAGTGGCTTGGTCCAACGGAATCGTCAAGGCTGATAAAGCTGTTGATGTACAATAAATGCGGGCGATTTAGATAGATTAGAGTATCTAATTCGTGATAGAATCAAAAATACGAATAGCGAACTCACCACGGAATGATATCAGGGCGACCCCGGTTCAAATAGGTAATATGGTCAGAGGTAACAGCAATTTAAATCGATGCTGGGGGGTACATAAAGAACACCAGAGTTTAGCACAGGGGAGGTGAACTGTGCCTTATCAGACATGATGAATAAATTGGGGGTTGACACTCACCAAAAATGCGTGATATTGTTCCCAATCATTAAGGGGTCTGGTCAATACACACGGGTGTCTTGCAGGTAATTCTAAAAATAGAGGAGGGTCAGGGTTTTAGCAGGGGTGAGGTCAGCTCTGTACCACCAGACAGAGACGATTAAGCGATTGCACTCACCCGAAAGGCGCGATCAGATTACGATCGTGTGAGGTCCGGGTCAGTCGGACAGGTAGTTTCTTGGACGATGCTGGGGGTAAAAAAGGGAACCACTGTTGGTGAGCGCCCACAAAAAGGTAATCAATGGTGAAACGCATCCGAAGGTTAGAAAGGACGCTTACCGGTGCAGCGATGAATCGCGTCCCGCACGGAGCCGAGTTCGCAATGGCAATTCCCGGTTCCGGGTTTAGAGTTATCCCCATGGCAATAGGATCACGTGGTGCAAAGCACCCGTGTAGGCATAAAGAAAAGACTGCAATTGCGGCCAGAATTCGGTAGTATCTCAAGTTGAACCGATAATAAACTGTGGTAGTTCAGAAAATTAAATGCTTCAAGGATAACCATAATGAAATCGGAAGCATAATTCATAAAACCCCAGTGCAGAGGGTGATACTCAAATATGTATGTTATTATCTACCTATTAAACACATCTTACTCGAGTGGAGATCAGTTTCCTAAACAGCAATAGGATCATAACATAATCCGATCATTTATAAAAACCAGAGAGAGGCATCATGTGCCATTTTTAATAAATACAGGATCATTACACAATCAGGTCATTCAAGAGTAACACCTAAACGAAAGCATCATATAACATTCTGGAGTAGATGGTGCGGTAATAGATGTGATTAAATTCGGTAATTATAGCGGCAGACCCAGGCGTGGCGTACCTCTCACATGAGGGTAAAGGCCACAGGTCACGTCATATAAATCCACCAAGAATGATATCAAACATATGTATGTTAGAACCACAGTGAAGTTATATATGTCTTACAGAGCAATAATGAATGTGATTGAATTCGATAATTATGCGTGGCGTACCTCTCACATGAGGGTAAAGGCCACAAGTCAGGTCATATAAATCCACCAAGAGTGACATCAGACATATGTATGTAAGAACCACAGAGAAGGGATATATGTCTTATAGGGCTACATTAATTTACATTAAATTCAGGTGGTTGATAGGGTAGCCAATTGGGAGAAGGAGCTGTCTTGCTCATTAAGCCCATTCTCAATCTAGTCAAATTTTAGCATCCAATTTAGCTCCCGAATATTCAGAATATCCGCTATATTCCCACCCCGGGGCCCCAAGGTGGCTTTCTCAAGGATTACCCATTTCAGACTGTCCGGTGTATGACCGGCTGTAGAGAAATGTTCGACCAAAGGTGCCCCTGGTGTTCGGCACCTGATCCTACTCATATGCTGAAGGATCCTGGCCTTTGCTTTCTGCTGTGTCTGACCAACATATATCATCGGGCATGGGCATAGGATGGCGTATATAATGTTTGATGAGTTACAGTTGGTGTGTGTCCTCAGTGAAATTTTATGAACCTGATAAATGAATTCCTTGGTTTGGATGACACTGTCGCATGCCTTGCACTGACCGCATCTGAAATGGCCCACAATAGCAGGTAAGTTCCAAAGGGTCGTGACCGTAGGGTCATCTCTGGTCTTTAAGAAGGAGCGAACCACCTGGTCTTTTACACTACGTGCCTTCCTGAAGGCATGTAAAGGCGGGTTGGATTGCCTGATGTCATCAGATATCAAATCCCAGTGGCGGTTGACAATGCGTTTAATCTTGTTACTCTGGGTGTTAAAAGTGGTAACGCATACAATCCTTCCTTGCTGATCGTCCTTATCCATTTTGGGGGTGAGTAACTCCTCTCGAGGGTAGAACCACGCTCTTTTCCTCGCTCGCTTGAGAAGTTGGGTTGGATATCCCCTACTCAGTAGTCGTTGTTTGAGTTCTTCTGATTCACTGAAGTAATGGTCCTTGTTGGAACAATTCCTGCGGATGCGCAGGAATTGCCCAAACGGTAAATTGTCTCGCAACGCTCTGGGGTGGTGACTGTTGTAGTGTAATAATGAATTCCTTTCAGTTGGTTTGCGATAGAGTGTAGTAAGTAAGTGACCTGAACATTCGTAGATGGTGAGATCAAGGAAATTGATTCTATGGTTATCCGATTCAATCGTAAATTTGAGATGTTCCGATTGATTATTGAGCCAACCGAAGAAGAGCGATAGTTCTTCCAATTCTCTGTTCCAGATTACAAAATATCATCTATATAACGCATCCAGAGACCAAGCTGGTCTCTGAATGGGTTAACTCGATTGAGAATAGTGTCCTGTTCAAAAGCTGCCATGTACAGAATGGCTACATCCGGGGCAAAGGGCGCCCCCATTGCGACTCCGGAAGTTTGAATGTAAAATTTGTCCCTGAATATGAAAAAGTTCTTTGTCATGGCTATGCGTAACAACCCAACGATGAACTCAGTTGGTACTTGGACTGGTGCCGGGCGTTGGTTAAGGCAGCGTGTGATGACCGTCAGCGCCTCATGTTGTGGGATCGATGTGTAAAGAGATACAACATCACAGGTGGCAAGTCGTTGTTTTGAGGGATCAAATGTAGAATTTTCAATAATATTGATGGTGTGCATAGTATCACGGAGATATGACGGGGTGTCTTCCGCCAATGGTTTTAGGAAGAAATCGATATATTTCCCAAGCGGCTCAAGCATGGAGCCACACCCCGAAACAATTTGACGACCGGGGGGGGCAACCATGGACTTGTGAATCTTTGGTAGAGTATATATGGTCGCTAGGCGTGGACACTTCTTGTTCAGAAAGTTGAATTCTAGTTCCGATAAAAAACCTTGTTCAAGACCAGCTTGGGTTAACTCCAAGATCTCATTTGCGATAGTCCTTGAGGGATCTGATCTCAATTGCTGATAGCTGGTTCCATCATTCAATTGTCTGAGAATTTCGGACTCATAGGCGGTGACATCCTGCACCACGATTGCTCCGCCTTTGTCGGCAGGTTTAATGACAAGTAGTTCATTGTTGGCCAGTGATTGTAAAGCCATCTTTTCATTCCTACTGGTGTTGTATTTAACAAATGTTTTGGTTCCCAATAGTTGTAACACATCTCTGATGACAATGGATTCATAGGCAAGAATCCTATGCGACATAGTGCTATTAAATGGAACAAACGTGGATGGTGGTCTGAGCCCAGTGATGGATGATGGTATAGAAGGTTCAGAGTTACGGAAGAAGTATCTTAGCCTGATTTTTCGAAAAAATTGAAAAAGTTCAGTACGAATCATGAATGCGTCAGGGTTGTTGGTTGGAACAAAAGATAGTCCTTTACCTAATACCTTGATCTCATCGTCATTGAGGGACTGATTGGATATGTTGACCACCGGGCTGTTTGCCACCGGTGGTGCTCCTCCAAGAAGTCTGAGTTTAGGGTGAATCTCACAACTGTTCACCATCTGTAGGTTTTGTTGCGGGTCACTCGTTCTCCGTGTTGGGGTTCTGTCTGAAATTGAACCTGTTTTTGCGGTTGGCCACGACCTCCATTCCAAGTGTTGGTGCCCTGCTGCGATCCACGTTGTTGGCCGCGCTGCCAGTTGTTGCTTCTGCCGCGCGGTGGACGCCATGACCATTGGCGTTGCCCTAAAAAAGGGTTGTATTGGTGCTGCTGAAACTGTGTGTACAACCCTTTTTTAGGGCAACGCCAATGGTCATGGCGTCCACCGCGCGGCAGAAGCAACAATTCACTCAGACTTCTTGGAGGAGCACCACCGGTGGCAAACAGCCCGGTGGTCAACATATCCAATCAGTCCCTCAATGACGATGAGATCAAGGTATTAGGTAAAGGACTATCTTTTGTTCCAACCAACAACCCTGACGCATTCATGATTCGTACTGAACTTTTTCAATTTTTTCGAAAAATCAGGCTAAGATACTTCTTCCGTAACTCTGAACCTTCTATACCATCATCCATCACTGGGCTCAGACCACCATCCACGTTTGTTCCATTTAATAGCACTATGTCGCATAGGATTCTTGCCTATGAATCCATTGTCATCAGAGATGTGTTACAACTATTGGGAACCAAACCATTTGTTAAATACAACACCAGTAGGAATGAAAAGATGGCTTTACAATCACTGGCCAACAATGAACTACTTGTCATTAAACCTGCCGACAAAGGCGGAGCAATCGTGGTGCAGGATGTCACCGCCTATGAGTCCGAAATTCTCAGACAATTGAATGATGGAACCAGCTATCAGCAATTGAGATCAGATCCCTCAAGGACTATCGCAAATGAGATCTTGGAGTTAACCCAAGCTGGTCTTGAACAAGGTTTTTTATCGGAACTAGAATTCAACTTTCTGAACAAGAAGTGTCCACGCCTAGCGACCATATATACTCTACCAAAGATTCACAAGTCCATGGTTGCCCCCCCCGGTCGTCAAATTGTTTCGGGGTGTGGCTCCATGCTTGAGCCGCTTGGGAAATATATCGATTTCTTCCTAAAACCATTGGCGGAAGGCACCCCGTCATATCTCCGTGATACTATGCACACCATCAATATTATTGAAAATTCTACATTTGATCCCTCAAAACAACGACTTGCCACCTGTGATGTTGTATCTCTTTACACATCGATCCCACAACATGAGGCGCTGACGGTCATCACACGCTGCCTTAACCAACGCCCGGCACCAGTCCAAGTACCAACTGAGTTCCTCGTTGGGTTGTTACGCATAGCCATGACAAAGAACTTTTTCATATTCAGGGACAAATTTTACATTCAAACTTCCGGAGTCGCAATGGGGGCGCCCTTTGCCCCGGATGTAGCCATTCTGTACATGGCAGCTTTTGAACAGGACACTATTCTCAATCCAGTTAACCCATTCAGAGACCAGCTTGGTCTCTGGATGCGTTATATAGATGATATTTTGCTAATCTGGAACGGAGAATTGGAAGAACTATCGCTCTTCTTCGGTTGGCTCAATAATCAATCGGAACATCTCAAATTTACGATTGAATCGGATAACCATAGAATCAATTTCCTTGATCTCACCATCTACGAATGTTCAGGTCACTTACTTACTACACTCTATCGCAAACCAACTGAAAGGAATTCATTATTACACTACAACAGTCACCACCCCAGAGCGTTACGAGACAATTTACCGTTTGGGCATTTCCTGCGCATCCGCAGGAATTGTTCCAACAAGGACCATTACTTCAGTGAATCAGAAGAACTCAACCAACGACTACTGAGTAGGGGATATCCAACCCAACTTCTCAAGCGAGCGAGGAAAAGAGCGTGGTTCTACCCTCGAGAGGAGTTACTCACCCCCAAAATGGATAAGGACGATCAGCAAGGAAGGATTGTATGCGTTACCACTTTTAACACCCAGAGTAACAAGATTAAACGCATTGTCAACCGCCACTGGGATTTGATATCTGATGACATCAGGCAATCCAACCCGCCTTTACATGCCTTCAGGAAGGCACGTAGTGTAAAAGACCAGGTGGTTCGCTCCTTCTTAAAGACCAGAGATGACCCTACGGTCACAACCCTTTGGAACTTACCTGCTATTGTGGGCCATTTCAGATGCGGTCAGTGCAAGGCATGCGACAGTGTCATCCAAACCAAGGAATTCATTTATCAGGTTCATAAAATTTCACTGAGGACACACACCAACTGTAACTCATCAAACATTATATACGCCATCCTATGCCCATGCCCGATGATATATGTTGGTCAGACACAGCAGAAAGCAAAGGCCAGGATCCTTCAGCATATGAGTAGGATCAGGTGCCGAACACCAGGGGCACCTTTGGTCGAACATTTCTCTACAGCCGGTCATACACCGGACAGTCTGAAATGGGTAATCCTTGACAAAGCCACCTTGGGGCCCCGGGGTGGGAATATCGCGGATATTCTGAATATTCGGGAGCTAAAATGGATGCTAAAATTTGACTCGATTGAGAATGGGCTTAATGAGCAAGACAGCTCCTTCTCCCAATTGGCTACCCTATCAACCACCTGAATTTAATGTAAATTAATGTAGCCCTATAAGACATATATCCCTTCTCTGTGGTTCTTACATACATATGTCTGATGTCACTCTTGGTGGATTTATATGACCTGACTTGTGGCCTTTACCCTCATGTGAGAGGTACGCCACGCATAATTATCGAATTCAATCACATTCATTATTGCTCTGTAAGACATATATAAATTCACTGTGGTTCTTACATACATATGTTTGATATCATTCTTGGTGGATTTATATGACGTGACTTGTGGCCTTTACCCTCATGTGAGAGGTACGCCACGCCTGGGTCTGCCGCTATAATTACCGAATTTAATCACATCTATTACCGCACCATCTACTCCAGAATGTTATATGATGCTTTTGTTTAGGTGTTACTCTTGAATGACCTGATTGTGTAATGATCCTGTATTTATTCAAAAATGGCACATGATGCCTCTCTCTGGTTTTTATGAATGATCGGATTATGTTATGATCCTATTGCTGTTTAGGAAACTCATCTCCACTCGAGTAAGATGTGTTTAATAGGTAGATAATAACATACATATTTGAGTATCACCCTCTGCACTGGGGTTTTATGAATTATGCTTCCGATTTCATTATGGTTATCCTTGAAGCATTTAATTTTCTGAACTACCACAGTTTATTATCGGTTCAACTTGAGATACTACCGAATTCTGGCCGCAATTGCAGTCTTTTCTTTATGCCTACACGGGTGCTTTGCACCACGTGATCCTATTGCCATGGGGATAACTCTAAACCCGGAACCGGGAATCGCCATTGCGAACTCGGCTCCGTGCGGAACGCGATTCATCGCTGCACCGGTAAGCGTCCTTTCTAACCTTCGGATGCGTTTCACAATTGATTACCTTTTTGTGGGCGCTCACCAACAGTGGTTCCCTTTTTTACCCCCAGCATCGTCCAAGAAACTACCTGTCCGACTGACCCGGACCTCACACGATCGTAATCTGATCGCGCCTTTCGGGTGAGTGCAATCGCTTAATCGTCTCTGTCTGGTGGTACAGAGCTGACCTCACCCCTGCTAAAACACTGACCCTCCTCTATTTTTAGAATTACCTACAAGGCACCCGTGTGTATTGACCAGACCCCTTAATGATTGGGAACAATATCACGCATTTTTGGTAAGTGTCAACCCCCAATTTATTCATCATGTCTGATAAGGCACAGTTCACCTCCCCTGTGCTAAACTCTGGTGTTCTTTATGTACCCCCCAGCATCGATTTAAATTGCTGTTACCTCTGACCATATTACCTATTTGAACCGGGGTCGCCCTGATATCATTCCGTGGTGAGTTCGCTATTCGTATTTTTGATTCTATCACGGATTAGATACTCTAATCTATCTAAATCGCCCGCATTTATTGTACATCAACAGCTTTATCAGCCTTGACGATTCCGTTGGACCAAGCCACTAGTCGGTCTCACGGTCCACTTTATACTACGTTGTGGTGAGTTCCCTTTGAATTGTTGACACTGAGCAACTACCACGCCTTGCTCCTTATCTATAACCAGTGAAATGTCCTCTTGCTGCCTTTTCTGGACCGGCTTCACTCCTAACTTTTTCCTTACAAACCGCTAGATTTATTCAACTGGGTTAGCGCAATTCCTTTGTCTCTCAGCCGAGGCGCGCTTATTATTATTATTGACCATTTATTATTCATTGAGTCTACCTTACTTGTGTAACGCATGATTATACTCGCTCTAGTTGTATGGCACTATAGTGAGTGTGCTCCCTACCAACGTATGTTAGTTATGATGTGCTTTCCCTTTGGAACAATATAGGGATTAACTCCCCAATATTAATTCTTATATTTATATTGAATAGGTGTGTCCCCACCCCTGTCCTGATGAAGACCCCACAGCAAGGATAGCAATTCTACCTGCACAATAGAGGGTCGAAACGTCGACAATTACCCGTAGAATTCAACTCCACGCCCTAAACGCCTTCATTAATTGAAACTTGTGGAGTATGTTGGTATGTAGGAATGATAAATTGAACCTTGTGGTCTGAATTCCTACACACACTGTGTAGCATGTACAAATGATGTATATTGACTGATTTAATTGTCACTATAGAATTTTCTCCTTTCCTTCACCACTTCCTCACAGGATCACTCCCTCCCTCCTCCTTCTACCAATTTGGGGCACTACGCAAACTGTTTTTACGTAATGAAATTCATATATTTGCTATAAATATTCACATTGTGATTAAAACAATGTGAACAGATTTGTTTCTTGATTGATTTATTTTTATTGGTTGCCATGCAAATTGATCCTTAAGTACTGGGACCCCTTCCTTTCATTACATTGATCACCCAGGTCCCAGGGACATTATTTGGGTACAACCCCGCATCAATACCCTATATTTTACAAGGACACTTAAAGTCACCCGGACCTTGTAAATATGGCCCCTTTACACACAACACTTTGCGTAAAAGGGGCATGCCATGGTTGTTGATGTGGGTGTTCCCACTTAACACCCATGGCTTCTTCTACATCGCCAGATCTACAAGAAATTGTAAACCTGGAACTGCATCAGAATGCTACGCCTTCCCTGGGGAGATGTAGGGATGCGCGACAAGGAGCCTTGTTTTTTTCCTCTTTCTATGCATGCTACATTCTGAAGCACATATAGGAATAGTAAATCATCTCTTATGATTGTTTTTGTGCAGGAATGTATCCCTTCCTGCACAAAAACAATCATCCCCCTTTAGCAGGGAACTTTGCACCATGGTGCGAGGGTGCCTGTGTCGGCACATGAAAGCTAATTGTGCACCAGAGCAGGGGAGAGCATAAGCACGGCCGGACTGGCCATAGCAGGCACCGGGCGTTTCCCCGGTAGGCCGCTAGGGTGGGGGCCGGTTTTGGGTCCCTGGGTGGCCGTTTTTGTTACCGGGGGTCGGCAATGTCGGCCCCCGGCAACAAAATCGGCCGAAACCGGCCGTCGCAAACTGCTCACCTACACTCCCCCTGACCCCAGGGGGGGCCAGCTGAGCAGTTTGCCAGGGCCGGTTTTTATTCTCAGTCCGGCCCTGAGCATAAGGGAGCCGTCATATCGTTGTAGAATTGATGCATATCTTTTGGAATTATCTTAGTGCAGCGCAGCCAAATGGCTTGCGGTGCCGCTCTGCGTTAATTCCTCAATAAGGCGCCATCAATCACTATCTCAGTGTGGCCAGCTTGAGTTTTCAGCTGCATTGATGCTCCCATTAGTAAAAGCTTAATGTATATTTGTATATCGTTTGCCACCATGTGGACTTAATTTGTGGGTCATATATTCAAATTTGTTCTGCGACAGGGTGCCCCCAAGTATGTCTCGTCAGCGGCTGCAGAATCCCGAAGATAGCACCGCACCTGAAGATAAAATTGCACCTTGGGCAGTGGGGCTCTGATACAAATGTGACGTACGTTCTGAAGTGATGCTCCTTGCTGATCTGCATATTTTTTGCATATGACACTGTTTTGCAACCTGAAGCTACTCCTGTGGACGAGCGTGCTTGCAGCTGTATTATAAAGATGTAAATAACGATGACATCAAGAGTGGTCTGAGATACATGACAGATTGGCAGCAGCCCTCAAGGCAGGCCTTACCTGCCTTGCTTAACTACAAAAATGCATCTTTTAAAGACAGCTTGAGCTCTTTCCCTAATAAGCTTTTTACACCTTGACAGGATATGCAGACAAGAATAAAAAATGATATATTATGCCAATCATGGTGGAGTTTCGCCCGGAGCACGCATACAACGATGGAATTTTGACCTAACATTACCATTTGTACAACAATACATGGCGTTGAATCTCAATATAATGGGATAAAAATATATGAAACCTAAATGTTGCTGTTTCTAATTTGACCGATAGTCTCCTTCCGTAAGTGAACTGCTTGTCTCCCACGGCGTATGGTAATATTACCTGTGTAAATCATAATGGACTCCTGGGGGGGTGGGGGTGGGGGGGGGGGGATTCACAGAGGAGAAATAATGTCTTCAGCAAGAGCTAAACTTTTAAAATGTGTCATATATCAACACAAGACAGCAACAATTATGTGCGTCTCAAGCAGATCCTGAATGCAGGGTTATTTGTGCCAAGACAGAAAGGTGATTCTATTTAAGGTATTCTTAAGTCAAAACAAATATTTCTAGCCTGATCATACTGGAAGTACTTGTAAAGGATGAGGGTAATACACATAACAAGCTAAGAGCTGTCAGTGTCGGCCCATCAGCTAAGCGTCGCCTAACTGCTTTTTGAGCAGTGCAAAAAAAAAAAGATCATAAGCCGGTATTATCATTTTATTATTCTGCGAAGGATTGGAGCCAGGTCGGACACGGCTGAGCTCAGTGAGGAGTGGGTTTTGCAAAGTGAGCATGATTGTTTGGCCGGCCATCTAGGGCTGGCCAAACAGTCATGGTCGGCCCAAGGGCTCATGTTCTCCATCCGGCTGTATTGCACAGCCCTGTGGAGAACATACCCAGGCTCCCAGGCAACGCCTGAGCGGCCAAACAGGCCGGTCAGACCAATGACGACACTGCATGCAGCGTCGTGATTGGCTGGGAGAGGTTGGCAGCCTGGGTGCTTCCGGTGCTGGAGAGTGAGAACGAAGGAGGGGCGGGCGGCGATGAAGGTAAGTTAAAACATTTTTTTTGCCAATTCACCCCCGCCCTAACCCCCTGTCTGAAGGAGCTGCCACTGTAACAGATAACATATCAAAGCTGCTTGTGGGTAAAATCGAAATGTGAAATGGTAGAAATGATGGCATCTGTGTGGCCTAGCAAAAAGATCTACATGGTGCATATAAAGGGGCAGATTATTTACGTGTTGTGCTGGTGCAAATTCACTAAAGTTACTCAAACGGTGCAAAGTGTTGATACACTATTTACTCTATTTCCGTCAGAAAATAGCCTTTAAAGAAAAGGAAATAGCAGCTTTACGCTACTTTTTTTCTAGGGGGATTCTCAAGGGTGATACATAGGTGTTGCCACTCTACCGTCAGTGGCTTTTGAACTCAAAGCCCTATCAGTTAACAATGGTAGACACAGACAAGGTTTTGCTTCAAAAACAACACATCCTAGAGACACATGTTTAACAAAATTAAAACATGCACAAATGTAAAAATATTGAATGCTTACCCTTTTTTTTCTTTGATACATGTCAGGCTGACTTGGACCATGTGGACAACTGACATCCATAGTTCAACCTTTTCCCTTTTTGCTCCTTTCTTCTACATTCCCCCTAACCTTATTTTGCCCATTTGTGAGAATTATTGTGCAGTAATCAATTTCAACCATTAACATGTCCCTCAGTGGAGGTGATGGCTTGTAAGCAAGGACAATTATATTCAGAAGGACTTAGCAAAATGCAAAGATATGAGCAATTATTAATTTCACAAATATTACCTCGGGTAATTGACTCTTTCAACTTAGCTTATCGATGGATTGAACGAATGGGCAAATACATTACGTTTGGATTATGGGTGTTTTTTTGTATAGCCCTCACACATAAAAAAAGCCACAATACTTTGTTAATCCTTGCTGGAAAAAATGGTTACACTGTTAAGGTCTAATTAAAAAATGGGACAGTTTCACAGTCCCTTTGAATGATCTGAATAATATTTCTCCTGCCACACTGAGGAGGATATTCACAAGGACCTAACTCAGATTTATCTCCACCTTAACGCATCAAAAGTAGAGATAGAAATAAAACCCCATTCACAAGCTGGTACCAACTGCAGACATCACCTGTATTCCCGTGATAACTGCCCCAAAATGGATTTCCACGGTGGACAGCACTAACTAACCCTAATGAGATGCAGAGTAGGCGTTTCCTGCAAAAACACACAAAAAACACAACACCACTTTCACAACAAACTGCAAGATCTGCAATGCGAGTCAAAACCATGCGATATGCCGCAGTAGCAGCAGGTATTTAACACCTGCCTTCTGCAGGTGTAAAGCCGGACTAATACCTGCAGAAGGCAACGGAGCCCTGCACACAGCCACACCAGAAGAACAAACTACGCCATGGAGCTACTCATCATGCAGCTCAGAGCCCCAACAGAGCCACAACACCCACCGCAACCACTCCCAGGACCACCACCCCCCCAGGACCCGTATCTGCCCCCCCCGGACCACCACAAAGGCAGCGCAGAGTAAGACAGCGAACCTACAGAAAACGCACAAGTCTCATAGACCTAACGCCCGAGGAAGTCATTGCCCACTACAGGCTCAAAAGGACAACCATTATCTGCATCAGGACCCACATCACCCACAGATTGATGGTACCAACACACCGGAGAACCAACATCCCTCCGCAGACAAAGCTGCTGGCTGTGCTGCACCTGTTGGCCTGCTACCTTCCAGCCAACAACTGCCAGAGTCAGAGGGGTCTCACAGCCAGCCCTATCCAAGTTCATCACACCTGTCATTGACGCCATCCTCAGCTTCATACCCCAGTACCTTCACTTCCCACACACTGCGCAGGAACAGCAGGAGACCAAGCAAGGCTTCTGCACCATAGCTGGATTCCCGGCCATGTTGGTGGCCATGGACTGCACACATGTCCCAATTGTGCCCCCTGCGGATACTACACACTACTAACGAAACAGAAAGCACATGCATTCCATCAATGTGCACGCCATCGAGGACCACCGGGGACACTTCACCAATGTCGTCGTAAACTACAGTGGCAGTGTGCACGATTTCTACATCTTCCGACAGTCCATCATCAGCCAGAGCTTCTAGGGTGGCACATATGGAACTGGAATGCTTGTTGGTTAATGCCAAATGAACACACCACACACATCTCAAAGCCACCATCCCACAACGCACAACTGTAGGAATGCACATGTGACCAAACCATATACAACTTATCAATCATCATGCCCACCTACCGGACATGACAACACTACTCCATGGTGATCATGGGCTACCCCTGCACACAATATAGTTATATCATGGCACCACAGCCACACAACAGCTGAAGGTGTGTAGATGCGGAATGCAGCCATGTGCAAAGGATGCAAGTGACCCGTGAATGGGAATTTGCACAACAACAAGGGAGGCGTGGATGTGCAGGACAGTCATGGGTATGCAAACCACAGATATGTCCATGCAGACCACAACTGCTGGTGACTGGAGAGTAGTGAACAGTGGACGCAAAACTGTCACACCAGGCCGTGGTTCAGATAATGGAAATGTCGCTTGCTGCATCCCCCTGGGTGCGTGAGAATTGTGGGTGGGCCCCCCTGAGTACACCAGGGCTGCGCAGGGGTGTGAACAAAAACCCGGTGGCACAGAGCATGGTTCTCTCCCAGAAAGGCCAATGTCACTGACAGGGCAGCGCCTCGCAGTCCTCCACGAGGCCGACGCTGTGAGCAGCGGGGCCTGTAACCCTTTGTGCCTGCTGCACCCCAGGACGCTGATACCCAGGACAGGCCTGCCCGCCCCAGCACCCCAAGGCCGCACTACTCACCTGCCGACACAATTGTATATCACAGAGGGCCCACCATGTGCCGGGGCAAGCTTCACGCCCCAGTCCTGCAACCTCTGCAGCCTCCGCAGACCATCGGTGGCCCCCACAACGCTGGCACCCAGTACTCTTTCCTCATTGACATACTCCACTGGTGTACCCTTAGTCCCAGTAGGTCCCACATGTGGAACTGTGTCCTGAGTCCTAAATGGGAATAACCCCAAGTCCCTGGCAGCAGCCACAGCACCAGACTCCCTTCAATCAGTGAGGCATAATTCCATATTGCAGGCATGTGACACGTGGTGCCACTAACCCTGTTCAACGCAAACCTGCAACATGTGTTGCCACTAACCGTGTTCAATGCAAGCCTGCAACACGTGGTGCCACTAACCCTGTGTGCTGTGAGTGACCATCAGCCTCCGGCAGAACATCGTTGATGTCTGAGCCTGTGGCCTGGGGGTTGTCACCAGCAACAGGCAGGTACGGACTTCGTGTCTGGCATGAGTCTTTGGCATTCATATCCTTCATGTTGCCAGACATAGCTGGCATGTGCCCTCTGCATCATGCCCTGGGGGAAGACCTCCCATTCTCCCCCGAGACACTCCGGGGAAGGCACCTATGACACATACGAGACCCTGCTCTGCCCTCATAACCCTACCCCAGTCTCCCACAGGTCAGTGTCCTGTGGTGGTGGTCTGCCCTGTTCGGCCGATGTGCAACCGGGGCCACTAACCCTGTGCAACCCAAGTCACCCCCCCTTGTTGTTCTGACATTGCATTTCTGAATGCCTGATGACTGTTGAAGTTGTTGCCAGCACCGCTACTCCCTGAGGGCTAGCTTACACTCACCCCACACACAGCCAGCACAGGATTAGTGAGCCTACAATCACATCCTGCAGAACCAAGTATTGACTCTTTTCTCCCTGCACTGTCATAGGTGATCATGGATATGCACTCTGCTCTTGGATGATGACACCCCTCTGAGACCCGAACAAACCCGCCCAGAGGCAGTACAATGCGGCCCACATAGGCACCAGGGGCATCGTTGAAAGCACATTTGCCGTGTTGAAGTCCTGTTTCAGGTGCCTGGAGGGCGCAGGTGGACAGCTCCTGTACAGCCCAGATGTTGTGTGCAAGATGATTGTTGCATGTTGTATATTGCACAACATCTGTGTACGCACCAATACCCCATGGATCCCAGTTCCAGAAGTACCGAACAATGATGGGGACGATGGGGCAGGTGACCCACATTCCACTGCAGCTGTGGCAGGAATAGCCTGTAGGAACACCATCATTGACAATTAATTCTCATGAGCACATGACATTGTGGCCGTCCCTGGCAATCCAGGAACAGAACAAAATGCCCACAAACACAGCATATGTGAATAAAACATATTTGCAGGTTACAGATTACACTTGTACATTGTCATGTCACAGTTTCCTTCTGTGCCAGGGGTGATTAGCCATGTTGTGCACATTTGGGACACCAGTTGTGTCCTGTGTCCTGCTGTGGTGGTGTTGCTGTTTGTTCCGGGATGTAGTCAATGTCAAGGCGCACTTATAGTTAGGAGCCTATTCTGCACTGTGGTTGATTTGCTCCTGCAGCTCTGATTTGTCTGCCACTGGTCTCTTTCAGGGGGTGTGCCTGTCAGTTTTGTGCTTCCACAGTGCTGAGATGGTGCTGACTTGGGTGACTTGTGCTCTTTGTCGGGTTGTGACTCTTGGGCATGGTTTGTCCACAGATGTCGTTGACGTTAGGGGTTGTTTGTGCAGGCGGTTGTGTCTGAGTGTGACCTGCTCCTTTCCGGTTGCGGTCCACACTCAGCCACTTCAGTGTTGTGCTGTGTACATTGTTGTGGTGATTGAACTGCTGCCATGCTACTCGTCATGTGGTGTCTCTTGCATTGTCAGTGTGGCTGATGTATATGCATGTTTGCTGTGTTTCACACCTGTGCATGTGTTGGTAGTGTGCTTGTTGATGTGTTGTGTGGGTGACCACCTTTGGGCACATGGTGTACATGGGACTACTTGGTGTTTGTGTCTGTTCCAGTGGGGTCAGGGACATGATCCTGAGTTCAGTTCAGTTCATAATACTTTATTCAGTTTTATGAATAAAACCATAAAAGTTACCCAGCACCATAAAACAATTTATAAAATACAGGACATATCTTTAAAAATAGTAATAAATCCAATTACAATACGATAAGATTAAAATATAAACATCTGACACATGGTTATAGAGGATTACAATTCAGGGTGGGGTCGCACACTACTCAAACACCAGCAGGATCGCCCCTACGGACTGTGGTAAATGTAGTTTGTGTTCCGCGATGCATCTTCTTTCGATTCTCTGCTATCTTTGCTCTCTTCCCCATCCCTGTACATGTGTTTCGGGGTATTTACCCCTCATCAGCAGGGACTAGGCCATCTTCTGGGGTTGCCGGTGGCTGCCAAATATTACCAGGTTTAGTACCACTCAGGCGCGCCACCGGCAACCCCAGAAGATGGCCTAGTCCCTGCTGATGAGGGGTAAATACCCCGAAACACGTGTACAGGGATGGCGAAGAGAGCGAAGATAGCAGAGAATCGAAAGACGATGCATCGCGGAACACAAATTACATTTACCACAGTCCTTAGTGGCGATCCCGCTGATGTGTGAGTAGTGTGCGACCCCACCCCGAATTGTATGGTTATAGAGGATATACAGGGCTAAACAAATAATGTACGAATAACAGACTCAAAAGGTAAAAAGTGATAAAACAGAATGTGACTATTAATACTCCATACATATTCTCATTCACAAGGCAGACTTTAA